>NC_134158.1:21594594-23994594 GCF_033958435.1 Carettochelys insculpta | reverse complement strand
TGTTTAGTTTAGAAAAGAGAAGACTGAGAAGGGACATGATAGCGGTTTTCAAGTACCTTAATGAGTGTTACAAGGAGCAGAGAGAAAAATTGTTCTCTTTGGCCTCTGAGGACAGGACAAGGAGCAATGGACTTAAACTGCAGCAAGAGAAGTTTAGATTAGACGTTAGAAAAAACTTCCTAACTGTCAGGGTGGTTAGATGCTAGAATAAGTTACCTAGGGAGATTGTGAAATCTCCATCCCTGGAGATATTTAAGAGCAGGTTAGATACACACCTATCAGGGATGAGATAGATGTTGTTTGGTCGTGCCAAGAGGGCAGGGAACTGGACTCAGTGACCTCCTGAAGTCCCTTCCAGTTTTATACACCTACATATTTACACATCTCATAGCACTGGAAGGGATTTTGCCAGGTCATCCAGTTCAGTCCCCTGCCCTCTTGGCAGCACCAAGCACCCTCTCTCTTTTTTTTTTTTTAAATTGATTATTAAATTTATCTGCCCCAGATCCTTAAATGACTCTCTTATGGATTGAGCTCATGACGGTGGGTGTAACAGGGCAAAGGTCAAGCCTCTCTTCTCTGATTAAGCATGAAGTTGGCAGACATTTGTTTAGTTGGGCCTCTGCTTACCCCTGTAAGCTGGGGAAAATGGGGCTAAAAGGGAGACAAGATGCAGTTTGACCAGGGGTCTAAATGATTAAGAACTGTGTGCCACAACTGGTGTGCTATGGCACACTGGTGTGCAGCAAAGAGGTGCTCGTGTGATTCACAACCATCCACCACTGTGCACACATGCCCCACTGCTTGTGGGGAGAAGCGTGTGATGGCAGCGGCAGCTCTGGTGAGTTGCTGGCATCTAGTTGCGGGGGCTGGGGGGGCTGGCTCTGGTGGGGGAGGGGATGGGAGAGGGATTGGTTTAGAGCGGGTGGGGGCTGGGGGGGGCTGGCTCTGGTGGGGGAGGGGATGGGAGAGGGATTGGTTTAGAGCGGGTGGGGGCTGGGGGGGCTGGCTCTGGGGGGCGGGGAGGGGATGGGAGAAGGATTGGTTTGGAGCGGGTGGGGGCTGGGGTGGCTGGCTCTGGGGGGCAGGGAGGGGATGGGAGAGGGATTGGTTTAGAGTGGGTGGGGGCTGGGGGGGCTGGCTCTGGGGAGCAGGGAGGGGATGGGAGAGGGATTGGTTTGGAGCGGGTGGGGGCTGGGGTGGCTGGCTCTGGGGGGCAGGGAGGGGACGGGAGAGGGATTGGTTTGGAGCGGGTGGGGGCTGGGTGGGGCTGGCTCTGGTGGGGGAGGGGATGGGAGAGGGATTGGTTTAGAGCGGGTGGGGGCTGGGGGGGCTGGCTCTGGTGGGGGAGGGGATGGGAGAGGGATTGGTTTAGAGCGGGTGGGGGCTGGGGTGGCTGGCTCTGGGGGGCAGGGAGGGGATGGGAGAGGGATTGGTTTAGAGTGGGTGGGGGCTGGGGGGGCTGGCTCTGGGGAGCAGGGAGGGGATGGGAGAGGGATTGGTTTGGAGCGGGTGGGGGCTGGGGGGGCTGGCTCTGGGGGGCGGGGAGGGGATGGGAGAGGGATTGGTTTGGAGCGGGTGGGGGCTGGGGTGGCTGGCTCTGGGGGGCAGGGAGGGGACGGGAGAGGGATTGGTTTGGAGCGGGTGGGGGCTGGGTGGGGCTGGCTCTGGTGGGGGAGGGGATGGGAGAGGGATTGGTTTAGAGCGGGTGGGGGCTGGGGGGGCTGGCTCTGGTGGGGGAGGGGATGGGAGAGGGATTGGTTTAGAGTGGGTGGGGGATGGGGGGGCTGGCTCTGGGGGGCAGGGAGGGGATGGGAGAGGGATTGGTTTAGAGCGGGTGGGGGCTGGGGGGGCTGGCTCTGGGGGGCAGGGAGAGGATGGGAGAGGGATTGGTTTGGAGCGGGTGGGGGCTGGGGTGGCTGGCTCTGGGGGGCAGGGAGGGGACGGGAGAGGGATTGGTTTGGAGCGGGTGGGGGCTGGGGGGGGCTGGCTCTGGTGGGGGAGGGGATGGGAGAGGGATTGGTTTAGAGCGGGTGGGGGCTGGGGGGGCTGGCTCTGGTGGGGGAGGGGATGGGAGAGGGATTGGTTTAGAGCGGGTGGGGGCTGGGGTGGCTGGCTCTGGGGGGCAGGGAGGGGATGGGAGAGGGATTGGTTTAGAGTGGGTGGGGGCTGGGGGGGCTGGCTCTGGGGAGCAGGGAGGGGATGGGAGAGGGATTGGTTTGGAGCGGGTGGGGGCTGGGGTGGCTGGCTCTGGGGGGCAGGGAGGGGACGGGAGAGGGATTGGTTTGGAGCGGGTGGGGGCTGGGTGGGGCTGGCTCTGGTGGGGGAGGGGATGGGAGAGGGATTGGTTTAGAGCGGGTGGGGGCTGGGGGGGCTGGCTCTGGTGGGGGAGGGGATGGGAGAGGGATTGGTTTAGAGTGGGTGGGGGATGGGGGGGCTGGCTCTGGGGGGCAGGGAGGGGATGGGAGAGGGATTGGTTTAGAGCGGGTGGGGGCTGGGGGGGCTGGCTCTGGGGGGCAGGGAGAGGATGGGAGAGGGATTGGTTTGGAGCGGGTGGGGGCTGGGGTGGCTGGCTCTGGGGGGCAGGGAGGGGACGGGAGAGGGATTGGTTTGGAGCGGGTGGGGGCTGGGGGGGGCTGGCTCTGGTGGGGGAGGGGATGGGAGAGGGATTGGTTTAGAGCGGGTGGGGGCTGGGGGGGCTGGCTCTGGTGGGGGAGGGGATGGGAGAGGGATTGGTTTAGAGTGGGTGGGGGATGGGGGGGCTGGCTCTGGGGGGCGGGGAGGGGATGGGAGAGGGATTGGTTTGGAGCGGGTGGGGGCTGGGGTGGCTGGCTCTGGGGGGCAGGGAGGGGATGGGAGAGGGATTGGTTTGGAGCGGGTGGGGGCTGGGGGGGGCTGGCTCTGGTGGGGGAGGGGATGGGAGAGGGATTGGTTTAGAGTGGGTGGGGGCTGGGGGGGCTGGCTCTGGGGGGCAGGGAGGGGATGGGAGAGGGATTGGTTTGGAGCGGGTGGGGGCTGGGGTGGCTGGCTCTGGGGGGCAGGGAGGGGACGGGAGAGGGATTGGTTTAGAGTGGGTGGGGGCTGGGGGGGCTGGCTCTGGTGGGGGAGGGGATGGGAGAGGGATTGGTTTGGAGCGGGTGGGGGCTGGGGGGGCTGGCTCTAGGGGAAGGGAAGGGATTGGGTTGTGTAGATGGGGTGTGCTGTGAAAGGGTAAGGAGTGCTGAAGTGTTGCACGATGTGATGATGTTAGCTGAGGACTGATTAAGAAGACAAGAGTGGGGAAACTGAGGCAGCAACAGCAGGGTCCTGTGGTTTTGGGGCCTGGGCCTTCAATTCTTGCGCATCCCAGGAAAGAAAGTGGTGTTCTGGGAGGGGCCTTTGGCGCTGCTGCTCAGTGAGCGCTGATCTGCCTGGCTCTGATTGTGGAGGAGACAAGACCCAGTTCCTAGGCCCTGCTAAGGTCTGTCACTTTGGGGTCACAGACGGTCCTTGTCACGGTTGAAGGTGTTTGGCCATGGGGAGCCTGGGATACCAGGGCCCAGTGTTGGGGTGACCATATTTCTCCGTGCTGAACGTGGAACACCTGGTAAGAGTCGTCCTACTCAATCAAGATCCACGGCCGTCGATCGGAGCGGCGCAGGGCAAATCAAGTCGTCTGAGCCCCTGTTACGGAGAAGCACTGTGGGGCTGGAGTCTCCTGCTTTACCTCCTGATCTGTAAGGAGCACCCAGGGACAGTGACCTCTCTCACACCTCACCCACCTCCCTACCTGGTGTTCTCCCACCTCCATGTCCAGCTGGGCCCCAGCAATGGACCCGCCTCTGCTGCTGCCTGGCGCTCTGCCTGTCAAGGTGACGTGTGAGGGTGTTCAGGCTCTCGTGTCCCCTTCCGCGACTTCTGGGGGTTACACCACACCATGGCCTTTTGGAACGCGGTGGGAGGGACGGGATGGGAGCTGCTTCCAGCCAAAGGGGAGCAGGGCTGGCGGGAGGGATGACCTGGCCCATTACACTGTGGCTAGGAGCAGGAGGTTCCTTCCTGCTCACACAGTGCAGAAAGGCAGCTGCCACCTCCAAGAGCAGCCAGAAGTCCTGGGGCACCTTATACACTAGCAACGACCCACGAAAGCTGATGCTCCAAAATATCCGTTAGTCTATAAGGCTACATCTACACGTGAAGCCAACATCGAAATAGGCTATTTCGATGAATAACGTCTACACGTCCTCCAGGGCTGGCAACGTCGATGTTCAACTTCGACGTTGCGCGGCACCACATCGAAATAGGCGCTGCGAGGGAACGTCTACATGCCAAAGTAGCACACATCGAAATAAGGGTGCCAGGCACAGCTGCAGACAGGGTCACAGGGCGGACTCAACAGCCAGCCGCTCCCTTAAAGGGCCCCTCCCAGACACAGTTGCACTAAACACCACAAGATACACAGAGCCGACAACTGGTTGCAGACCCTGTGCCTGCAGCATGGATCCCCAGCTGCCGCAGCAGCAGCCAGAAGCCCTGGGCTAAGGGCTGCTGCCCACGGTGACCATAGAGCCCCGCAGGGGCTGCAGAGAGAGCATCTCTCAACCCCCCAGCTGATGGCCGCCATGGAGGACCCGGCAATTTCGACGTTGCGGGACGCGGATCGTCTACACGGTCCCTACTTCGACGTTGAACGTCGAAGTAGGGCGCTATTCCGATCCCCTCATGAGGTTAGCGACTTCGACGTCTCGCTGCCTAATGTCGAAGTTAACTTCGAAATAGCGCCCGAAGCGTGTAGCCGCGACGGGCGCTATTTCGAAGTTGGTGCCGCTACTTCGAAGTAGCGTGCACGTGTAGACACAGCTTAAGGTGCCCCAGGACTGCTTGTTGTTCTCGAAGCTACAGGCTAACACGGCTCCTCTCTGATACTTACCACCTCCAAGTCGCTGCTGGCCACTGGCATAACCCAGCCGCCGCCTGTCCCTGGCTAACGCATGAGCGGGAAGGGGTTAAGGCTACTTTGTGCTGCAGGGCCCAGGGAACCCGCTGCAGTTCGTGTTCATCAGAATTCCCAGCTGGGGAGAAGCGGGTCTGTCCCACAAAAGCTCATCACATCCCCTAATACATCCTTACAGTGCTCCAGGACTGCCTTTGGTGGGGCCCAGAGAGGTGGCTCCGCAGGGGAGGGGGCCGGGGACAGAGCCCTGCTCACCCTGGGGTGGAGGCAGCATGTGAAGATGCCCCTGCAGGGTGGGGTCATGACCAGGCTGACAGCAGCTTCCCCACCGCACTACTCAGAGCTGGGCTTAGCCAAGAGGCTGCCCCCTGCCAGCACAGTGTGGGGCTTTGGCGCACACAGGGCCTGGCTTCTCCTGGGCATGGCCCCAGGCCAGAGGTGTTGAGCTTTCCCTGGTGCCAGCCCAGCCAGAGGCAGAGCGGGAAGGAGGGCGCGTGCCAGGCAGGCGGTGGGTGAGCTGGCGGCTGGTTCTCTGCACAGCGCCAGGAGCAGTGGCGGGCTGGGCATGAGCAGGGGAAGCAGTGACCCAAGCAGCAGAGGTAACACAGAACTGCCCGCTGCCAGTCTGCACTCACCAGCCCCCACCACACACAGCCAGCGCCGCTGGAGCCAGGGGTGTGCCTGGGGCAGGGTCTGGAAACCAGCTGCCAGCAGCAGGCGCCAGCAGGGGCTGCACCGGCAGACCAGCTCCACATGCTGCAGCTCTGCCCAACCACCAGCCTCACACGCCCCCCCCAGCTCTCCCCACTCCCCACTGGTGGGCAGGAGGGCAGCTGACGGGCAGGTGGGTGGCTGGTGAGCAGGGACCGGCCAGTGCTGACAGGAGGGAAGCAAAAGAAACCACGGAAACCAAGTCAGGACACCTGCAGGAGGCTTAAATGTGGGACTGCCCTTTAGAAACAGGACAGCTGCGCAGCTCGCCGTGCGCCTGCTCTGCTGTAGGCTGCTGCAGCCGGTCCCCCCAGGGCAGGGTGCGCAGGGCTCAGTTCCCATCTGGCCCAGCTGGCGCGCTGTGCCAGGCCACCCTCCCCCCATGCCAGACTGCCGCTGCACCAGGCGTTTCCCTGGGCGCCGGCAGGCATGGCTTCGCAGGCCTGCGGCAGGTGGTGTTCCCTGGCAGCATGAAATTAGCCAGCTGGTCCTCACTGCCTGGTACGGCGCCAGGCAGGGACGTCCCAGCAAATGGCTTCCTCCCTGGTGCCAGCCAGCGACTGCTGCAGAGGGCAGGAGAGGTGGCCCACCGCTGTCTCCGCCTTGCTGTGCCTTGGTGCCAGGCCTCCGGGGAGAAGGGGGGCGGGGGGAGCCAGAGAGCTGCATTTCTCCTGCGCCCTGCAGCTGCCTCTGCCCCGCCGGCTGGTGAGCTGCGGCCCCTGGGCAGGAGATCCTGGGCGTGTGGCTAAGCCAGCCCCTTGCTGGCTGCTGGCTTGTCACCTCTGCGTCCTGCTCCAGGTGTGAGAAGAGGCTCAGACCAGGGCTGGCTTGGCCCAGGCGGTGCCCCCGCTGCCCAGAGCGCTCCTGGACAGCAGCGGCTGCGTGGAGCTGACCGAAGGCGCAGCACCACTGCCGCCTCCCGGCAGGAGCAGACCACACCGGTCTCTGCTTCCCAGCAGTGTGGAGCGGAAGCTGGAGCAGGCCTGCTGCTGGGAGGGAGGGCCAATGGGCAGCTGCCCCACAGCCAGGGATTCAAAGGGGCCTGGGGCTCCAGCCATCGCTGCTGCCGAGGCACTGGTGTCACCCTGCGCCTGCAGCCCTTGAAATTGGCACTGGAGTGCTGCACTGCTCTGAGCAGCTTGCAGGGCAGCTTGGAGAGGCAGGGGCCCATGCAGCCCACTCCAGGCAACACAGTCTGGGTAGCGCTGGGGGGGCACTGCAGTCTGGGTAGCGCTGGGGGGCACTGCAGTCTGGGCATCACTGGGGGGGCACTGCAGTCTGGGTAGCGCTGGGGGGCACTGCAGTCTGGGCATCACTGGGGGGGCACTGCAGTCTGGGTAGCGCTGGGGGGCACCGCAGTCTGGGTAGCACTGGGGGGCACTGCAGTTTGGCAGTGCTGGGGGCACTGCAGTCTGGGCAGCGCTGGGGGGGCACTGCAGTTTGGCAGTGCTGGGGCCACTGCAGTCTGGGCAGCGCTGGGGGGGCACTGCAGTCTGGGCAGCGCTGGGGGGCACCGCAGTCTGGGTAGCGCTGGGGGGGCACTGCAGTTTGGCAGTGCTGGGGGCACTGCAGTCTGGGCAGCGCTGGGGGGGCACTGCAGTTTGGCAGTGCTGGGGGCACTGCAGTCTGGGCAGCGCTGGGGGGGCACTGCAGTTTGGCAGTGCTGGGGGCACTGCAGTCTGGGTAGCGCTGCAGGGCACCGCAGTCCCGGCAGTGCCAGGGGAGGGGCACTGCAGTTCAGGCAGCATTAGGGGCTGACTACTCTTGCCCTCCATCCACCTGAGTCCCCAGCCTCCAGGACCACAGCGCTGGCCCTGCTTGCCCAAGGTGCCGGTGTGGATGTCAGCTGCCCTGAGTTAGAGTGGCCCTGGGGCTGCTCTACCTAACACTGAGGCTGAGAGATCAATACGGTGCCTTACAGAAACCTTCCCCTTCTGTCTGTGCTTGAGCAGAACAAAGGCAAATCAGACCTGGCCTTGCCCTGCAGGACTAGCAGAAAAGATTGTGTCAGGCCTGTGGGGCCGGGGCCCTGAGCTGGAGCTCTCCCCTGCAGGCAATGGGGGCCAGTCACTGGGGGCTATTTCTGGGCCCACACTGTATGAGCTGTGGCTGCTCCACATGGCAGGAGCGTCTGGCTCAGGGATGCCACTCCAGCCACCAGCCACTGGACCCCCTTAGCAAGGCTGGGGTGGGCTCGCCGTCACTGGGCGCTTAAAACCCAGACAGGCAGGTCTTGGAAGAGCTCTGCTCTAGGAAGGGTCTGGGGGCAGGTCTCTGCCTGGGCCAAGCCAGCCAGCCTGCGTGATGGTGGCACTGAGTCCCAAAGGCCTGATAGCCCGGAGGCCAGGCGCTGCCATTCTCCCTGAACACAGGGGGGTGTAATGAGCCCGCGAGCAAGTTGCCTTTGCTAGGGGAGGCCCCACTGCGCCAGGCGCTGGGCATAGCGGGGAAAGGGCTGCCAGGGATGGGACTTGGTCCTGCCTCAGCCTGGGGCGCGGCACCGCAGGAGAAGACAACCCATGCACTGTGGTGGGCTCTTCTCGCCCAGCTCTGCGCTCCACAGCAGAGTCCTGCCTGGGACAGGTTACTGGAGACAGATGGCAGGTGGGAGACAGGCAGGAGCACAGGCTCAGATGGGCCAAAGAGCAACACACACACCCCAAGCCGCACATCAGGGCTTCGTCCACAGCCTCTGCCTCGAGGGGCGGCCCTGGGAGGTGTCTGGCAGTGTCAGGAGCTGCACCCAGAGATTTTCCTTCTCACCCCAGATGTTCTCCGAGGCACCTGCGTAAAACACTGTTCTTCCCTGGCCCAGGAAGCCTCCAGCTCTGCTCGGCTTTGTGTGCTAGTGGGTTGGGACTTTATTTTCAACACCAAGAGATTAGTCGCAGGGCAGGGGGAGACCATGGCCACAATCACCAGGTTCTCCAGCATCCCGTCTACTCTGCAGCCGGTGCTCAGGACATTGTTCCGTGGAAGAGAGGGGTCTCAACCACTCAGCACTAACGTAGTACCAGGTTAGCTAGTGCTTTTGGGGGCAGAATAATTTGGAAATTCTCTCTTGTTCCCTTCCAACAAAGGAGGGAAAAACTGGAGTAGGTCGGGCCCCTACCAGGCTATTGCGGAAGGGTTTGTGTTGTTTACAGTCAAGTTGCAGATATTGTTCAAAGTTAAGAATTAATTAATTCCACCCCTTGAATGTCAGAGTAAACACAAAGGGAGAACATCTTTAATGCATTATTTTGCAGCTGTAATTAAATTAGATGAAAGCAGTTTTCCATTGACTCGGGTTACAAAAAAAAAAAAGCTTCGCTGATTTGGTAGAGCAATTATTATTAGAAATTAAAACCCCTTTAGTAAAATAATGAAATGTTTCTCTGTATCAAAAAGGATTCCAAGTTGCATTCTGAAAGCTAGCAGGTTATTACAGATTCAAAGGCCAGTCTGAAAAAGACGTGTGAATCATAATTGCAATTTCATCTATATTTAATGTGGCATCTGAACACCAAATTGTGTCCCCGTCCCCATGTCCGCGTTCCTCAGGAGCCAGCGCCGAGAGCCAGCGCTCAGGGGGCGAGTCTGGGGCTCAGCCGGAGGGATCTGAGGCACAGCTTTTTCAGAAGGTTGGCGAGATTTCGGAGACAGTCTCCAGCTGCCCTTGGAGGTGCCGGGAATGAGGAAATGGGCCGACCACACTCACCCTCTGTGACTTACCCCTGGAGAAGAGCAGAGCCTCTGTTCCTCCCACCTACAGGAGCTCCCGGGGGAGGCCCTATGGCCTAGGAGGTAGGGACGCAAGGAGTCCCTTGCCCTCTCTGCGCCCGGCTCCCCATCGCTGGGGCGGGCTCGGCGTGTGTGCAAGCTGTGCCCTGCCTCCTGGGGCCCTGCTCTCCGGAGTGCCAGGATTAGCCACCCAGAAAGCTGCTGGGAGCTGCTCCTGTGCCGTGCATGTGCGGCTGCGCTGCTGCTATCACCTCACCCCAAAGCGAGGCAGCGCCCGGCCCCTCTGCTGGGACCGTCGGGAGCGAAGCGGCTCGGCCGCAGGGGGATGGAGCTGAGAACTGCCCTGGGGGTGCAGCGTGGCTCAGGGAGTGGCGCTGACCCAGGGCCCGGTCCCGCCCCGCTCTGCCCATGCTGGGGCTCCCCAGGCAGCGGAGTGGAGGCGTCTCTCTGGCCCAGGCAGACTCGAACTTTACTCGTTGCCTTTGCCCCTCAGCATCATCGCTCCCCACAGATGGGCCTGGCAGGCGGGCGCAGCACTGCAGTGGGGGCGACACCGGGCCCTAGCGCAGAGCTCGGCAGCCGTGGTCCCCTCCCGGCTCTCTTCAGCACTCGCTGCCACTTCACCGGGCACTCGCTAGAGGTAACCCAGCCCCCCAGGGCTCCAGCGACAGGCCCTCTGCAAGGCAATACACCCGTTCGGTCCGTCAGTAGCGCTCCTCAGGGTGAGCCACTGCTTAATGGGCAGGTCATCGTCATGGAGTGAGGCCTCCACGTGGGAGGTTGATAGACCCAGAAAGCAAACAGACCACAGGTTGCACCTCCCCTGACCAGTCCCAACTGCAGGAATACGCCAGACCAGGGAAGGTCCCCTGCCTCTGGGTGCCCAGCCTGTTGCCCCTCTCTGCTGCCAGCTCTGCTTCCACCCCCAGGGCCCCCATACCTCAGGCCAAGCCGTCACCAGCCCAGCCCTGGTCGCGCTGCTGCACATGGCCCCAGCTGCTGGCCCTGCAGATGCCGGGGCTGGCCCTGGCCCAGAGGACACCAGCTCCACCCCTGGCTGGGCTGCCACCTCTGGCCCTGGCAACACAAGTCCCACCAGGCTCTCCTGTGCAGGGCCACCAGTCCCCATCTCATCAGGTTCCCACGCGATAGGCTCCCAGCTGCTGGGCCTCCTTCCACTGGCCTCCCGGCCTCAGCTCTCTGGGCCAGTAATGTTCACAGTCCTACCTGACCAGAGAATCCCAGTTCTGGGAGGTGCGTGACAGAGTCTGTGAGGCAATCCCTCCTCCCCAGTCAGGTGAGCTGTGTCTGAGGCCAGCTTAAACACCTTCAGAGTTACAAACTGGGGTGTTTGCCACCTGAAAGAGCTGCTGACCAGAAACCATCCCCCACAGGACTGCGCCTGTCATGCCAGCTAATTATGGCTAACGCCGAGAGTTCTTCTGTCTGCTCCCAAGCTCAATGTATCCCAGATAACCTGCAATAAATACATCTCTGCCTCTTCTCCTGGAGAGAGATGCTGACTCGGCCTGTGGCGCAGATGGCCATGGCTGCTAGGAGCTGAGTCTCAGCACAGCTCAGTTACACACACCTAAACTAACTGTAATGTACCTGCTGCTCCAAAAATAACCATGAAAACACAGCAGCCCAGACCCCCGTGTCGGGTGCCCCAGGAGTGCGCAGGCATGAGCCGCAGCTGGTTTGTGGAGGCTGTGCCAACCTCTGCAGTGCTATTTTTAGCCATGCTAGCTAGCTGGAGCCCACGCGAGCTGCACTCAAGCCTGCAGTAGCAGCATGAGCCCCCTTGGTGGTTGTAATAGAGCCGATATCTCTGATAGGGATTTGTCAACCAAATTATTGCGTGGGCCTAATTCTATACCGCTCCACTCTTTGCATCAGCACATCCATCTCTTTGACGAGGGGGCAGATACTCTGGAACGCCAGCTGCTCGCACTGACACTCATTTCGTGTGGGAGTAAAAGCCAGTCAAGGAGAATCGAGCCTTGTGCATGTGTGTGTGCGTGTGTGGCAGGGTGGGGCCAGGGGAGGAGAGACGAGTAAAACCAGGGCAGAGACTGAGCTGACAGTCAGAGTGGGAGCGGCTGAGGCAGGGGCTGCCCTAAACCAACCGGGGCCAGCTGATCCCAGTCAGGGCTGCCTTTCCCAGCCCTTCTCCACGCAGGACAAGGGGTGGGGGGTGAAGGAGAGTTTGGGAGGTGGGTGAGGAGCGGGAAGGAGACTTAGAGAAACACCAGAGACCACAAAAGAGAAGAGGAGCCTCAGCCGCCTGCGGGGGCTGGGCTGGGCTGCCCCCATCCAGGGGGGCCTGACGCTCAAGCAGAGATTGTGAGGAACTGGTCACTGGGAGGAGCCAAGCCAAGGAGGGGACTTGCTGCCGCGGCTGCCACTACTGGGAGGAGGTACCAGGAGAATCGGCTGGGGAAGTGGCCGAGGGGAAGGGTGAAGGGAGTCAGCCCTCGCCACTAGCAGCCACCCAGAGTCCCTCGGCTGGATCCCAGAACGAGTGGGTGGGGACCGGGTTCCCCCCAGACCGCCCCCTGCCCCAGCAAGGGTAACAGGATTTGTAGGATGGGGCCAGTGGACTGAATGAAGGACCTGAGGCCCAGGAGCGAGACTGACCCTGCCACAGTGCATGTGTGTGTGTGCATGTTTGCATGTGTCTGTGCATGTGCACCTGTGAGTGAGTGTGTGCGTGTGTGCGTGCATGCATGAGCGTTTGTGGGCGTGTGTGTGTGAGTGAGTGTGCGAGCGTGTGTGTGTGTAAGCAAAGATTTACCGACGTTCTGACAATGCGTGAAGGGGCCAAGTGCTGGCAGGGTTGAGAGTGACTCACACGCTTGTCCCGACCTCCCTTTCAACAAGCTGGTGAGAACATCACACTGCCGTTGGCTGTGAGCAAACTCCCCACCGCTGCAATGCGTTCGCTGCGCCGGGCTCTGGGGGGGCTCAGACTCTGAACCTCAAGCCTCCGTGGGTGGAAGCGCTGCCTGTGAACGCCCCATTCCCTGCGGGAGCGCTGGCTCCTGCTCCATGTGTGCCTTTCCCCAGGGTGCCTGCAGACACCGTAGCGCTGCCCCTTGGTGCCCTCCGGGGCCCTGCAAACAGGGCTTGCTGGCGCTGGCCGGCGGGCTCCATTCGATGGAGCTTGTGGAGCCCTTCAATGCTGGAGTGACAAGTCAGTGGTGGCCAGAAGCTGCTGCTCTGGGGGCTCTTCGGGGCTGTATCCAATGGCCGTGTGGGGAAGGCGGGTGTTTTGCGTGCTCCTGAGACAGCCGCCTCCCCCAGCCCTGGAGACCGTGAGCCCTCGTCCCCTGAGAGCCGCCTGCCCAAGTCAGGTGACATCCCGCTGTCGGGCAGGGCAGCAGATGTCTCCCTGCAGCTGCTGGCTGGTACTGCGGCTTGTCTGCAGGGCGTTATGCTGGAATAGTGGCTGCTGAGTAACTCCACGTGTGGGCGCCTTCTTCAGAGTTACCTTAGCCCCTTGCGGACATGGATTAAGCAAACACAGAGTCAGGCACTCTTGTATTGGAATAAGAGCTTCTATACGACTAGCGAGTTCCCTTTAAATTCACACTCCCCACCTTTATTCCAGGTAAAGGACCATATGAACAAGCCCTTCAACTGTGAACGTTTGGGGGCAGGTGGGTATACAGCTCCTAGTGCCATGGTGTCCTGCTTTTGGAGTGGGTGCTCCCAGCTGGTCCTGTGCTACCCTTAATAACCTGGGCCAAGGATGAGGCCCCATTGTTCCCCTTGCTCTGGAGCTCACAGTCTGTAATTCTGAGAGCACCCAACGAGCGCCAAGCAACAGCCAGGGCGGGGGCAGGACCAGGCTCACTGAGAGAAACGTCTCTGGGGACGTTCAGCGTGTTTCCGGGCTACTCTCAGATGGGCCTCAGGAGTGCTTCTTTGCAGCTGGTGAATTGGCACAGTGACAGGCCAGGCCACCCAGGCCTCCTCCAGCAAAGCACACAGGCAGGGCCTGTGATCAGCTGTGGCAAGGCTCAGCTTATGGGGCTTTCTGCAGCAGGCAGATGGGGTACAGACCCAGTTATCTGCAGTCTGCCTCCCTCATTGGTGAGAAGGCACCGTGTACCGCCTCCCCCCCCCCCCACCCATTCGAATTTACATTCATGGGCTTGTGTTTTAAACCAGAAGGAAGTTCATTAACTGTGAAGAAGTGTATTTTAAGTGGTCAAAGTGGCAGCAAACAGAACAAAGCCAATTACTAGCCAATAATACAAAGCAGGCAAGAGCTCACCCTGTGATTCTAATAACCTTCCTCGCAGCCCACATGCCCTTGCAGCCTGGGCCCAGCCCCTCCCCCAATTCAGTGCTACTTGTGCCCAGCAATCATCACAGGTGGGGTGGCCAAAGAAAATGGGGGGTCTGGATTACCTCACTCCTCACCCTTCTTTAGGGCTTGCGGAAGGCGGGAGTTCCTTCTTTCCTAGCATGACTGCACCTCCCACCCCTCAATTCTCATGCAAAATTACCGGCTTCAGGATGGGTTCCAGTATCAGGCGACATGGTCACATCTCAGGAGCTATTCTTCCCTGCTGGCCCAGGAGGGTTGCGCTCTTTCACACTCAGTCCCTTGCTGATGAGCCATCGGCCCTATTGGCCCTTTACACTCCCGCAGCAGGAGTGCACCCAAAGCTGTACGTGGGAAATCACAGAGGCAGATCGCTATTCCCAGCGTAACTGACACGTGCGTAAACGTGCGGAAATCATATCCATTCCAGGCCTTGCTACACCCGCTTCTTGCGTAAGTGTTCTCAGGGGTGACGGACGGCAGAACAAGGAGCAATGGCCTGAAGTTACAGAGGGGGAGGTGTAGGTTGGATATTAGGAAAAACTATTTCCCCAGGAGGGTGGTGAAGCCCTGGAATGTGTTACCTAGAGAGGTGGTGGAATCTCCATCCCTAGAGATTAAGTCTCGGCTTGACAAAGCCCTGCCTGGGATGATTTAGTTGAGGTTGATCCTGCTTTGGGCAGGGGGCTGAACGAGATGACCTCCTGAGGTCCCTTCCAGCCCTAGGATTCTATGATTCTATGTCATAGTCATTTCAGAAGCCTATTTGCATAAAGCCTGCGGAGTGGCTTTCCCCAGCCATGCCCAGTCCAATGCCAGGGAGGGAGAAATGGGCACAGCAGGCGGTTGGAGCTGTGCTTTAAAGCCAGAACCAGTGGGAGTTGCAAGACAATGGGGTTTTGGGAGAGGCACCAAAACCACAGCGACAGCTGGAGCAAATCTCTGCCTAAGCAGTTGTCTTTATCCCTTTCTAATATCGCCTGTTACATTACTGAACATACCCCAGCCCAGCCCCACATTCCCATCTGCACTGCAAGCGATTCTCTGGGAAGCAATATGCTTCCCTTATTAGTAAAGGGACAGAGAAATGCCTCTGTCGTCTGCACCAAGCTGGAGAGGGGAGAGCTGAGTGCTCTTGGCCCCACCCCTTCCAGGGTCACAGAGTCGGGCCCCCTCCCAACTTGCCCTGGGGCCCTCAGTGGTCACTGCCCAGGAGGGTCATTGTCTCTGGCCTCCTGGCCCCAGAAGAGCTGGGCTGCAGTTACCGTCACCTGCCCAGTCCATTCTTGCGTGCAGTGACCTGGGAAAAGTCTTCCCTCTGCCACAGAGCTCCCGGGTGAGCGGGGCCAGGCCCACTGCCCTGCTTCTTCCAACGCAGGGCGTGAAGTGCTGTAGGCTGTCCGTCGTGTCCAACGATGACGTCTTGAGCTTGCACAGGCTCATCGGTTGCGGACTCGCATGTGGCTGAGGGGTCCAAGCTTTGAACGGCCTGGGCGTTTGCAGTGGGGGCAAGGGGATTGTCCTGGCTGTGTTGGTGCAGCTGCTGCTGTTGCTTTTCTTCCTCTCGCGAGTATCAGTGAGGCGTACGCGTCGCTGCTCTTCAAAGCTGTCATACGCGTGTCGTACGAGAGCGCGCCAGCCTGTTCTGTCTTTTGCACGCTGCTCTAGCTGATCTGGTTTTAAAGCAGAATGAGCAATGTTGGCCTTCACGCAGTCTTTATACCTCTTGCGAGGCCGACCTTGATTCCTCTTGCCCTGGGAGAGTTCACCGTAGAGGAGTTGCTCAGGGATTCTTGACTCCTCCGTTCGTATGACGTGCCCTGTCCAGTGAAGCTGGGCTTTCAGAATCATGGCTTCGGTGCTTGTGGTTCCTGCTCTGTCAAGGACTTCCAGGTTCATGACTCTGTCCTGCCATCAAATGTGCAGTATTGACCTCAGGCTGCGTGTGTGGAAGCCTCCAGCAGTTTTATATGTTTTCTGTACGAGGTCCAAGTTTCACAGCCATACAGGAGACTGGTCAGGACTACAGCCTGGTACACTTTCCATTTAATGGACTGTTGGATATTGTGTTGATTCAACACTCGCGCTCTCAGACGTCCTAGTGCCCGGCTGGCCTGGCAGATCCTGGCATTGATTTCTTTGTCAAGGGAGCCATCGTTGGCTGTCACACTGCCGAGGTACTTGAACTCCTCTACTTTTTTGAACTCTGTTCCTTCAATAGAGATTGAAGCGGGGAGAACAGCAGATCCTGGAACAGGCTGAAACAGCACCTTGGTCTTCCCTAGGCTGATGGTCAAACCAAAGAGGCGAGTGGCATCAGCAAACTTGTTGACGACAAGCTGGAGATCAGATTCCTTGTGTGCCATAAGTGCCCAGTCGTCAGCAAAAAGGACTTCAAGGATGAGCCTCTCAAGCATCTTGGTTTTAGCATTCAGACGACGAAGGTCGAAAAGTGACCCATCAAGTCAGTATTTTATGCAGACTCCACGGTCCAGGTCCCTAACTGTGTGGCTGAGGTATGTGTGGGTAAAGCTCAGGCCTCTCCCTGGAGCGAGGCAAGGGGCAGCAGCACTGCCCAGCGCCGGGAGAAAGGTGGGGAAGAGGCTGTGGTGAGGGGCACACCGGCACCTTCAGTGGAGAGAACAGACCTGCCCTGGCTCAGCTCAGACAGACGTAGTCCGTGTTCAGTGAGTCGTGTAGGATTTCCACCCAGGGACCCCAACCGCAGAGTGCCCGTTGGTGAACCACCTGCTTCCCGCCGGGCCCAGGCTGGCTTGACAGGCTGCTGAGCACAAACCCATTGCTGACGGTGGCTCCTGCTGACCCCGCTGCTGCACACACCTGCCAGCCTTGGGACTCAGCATCGTCCCAGAAGCCGTTAAAAGACACCGGCTCTGGTGTCCCATCCTGTCTTGTCTCAATGGTGCTGCCTAAGCCTCGGAGCTCTGAGGGGGAGAGTGCTTAGCAAGCCGGAAATGCCGAAGGTCAGCAGTGCTCCAGGGGCTAGTGAGTCACCTTTCATTCCTTGCAGCCCTTTAGAAATAAATAATCAGCACATCCAAACAGCTGGCTTGTGCTCCGAGAGCTCACTGGGCTGCCTGAGGGTAAGCAGCACCTTCCCTGGGCCGTGCCCTGTGTCCAGTCCTCCACGGAATCCTAGGGTTGGAAGAGACCTCCGGAGGTCATCTAGATCAACCTCTTGCTGAAAGCAGGACCAGCCCCAACTAAATCTGCCCACCCAGGGCCTTGTCAACCTGGGATTTAATGACCTCTAGGGATGGAGATTCCACCACCTCTGTAGGCAACACATTCCAGTGCTTCACCACCCTCCTGGGGAAATAGTTTTTTCTGATATCCAGTCTAGACCTCCCCTCTGCAGCCTGAGACCATTGTTCCTTGTTCTGCCATCCATCACCACTGAGAACAGCCCTACAGGCTACTCTCAGAGACGGCTGCACTGAGCGTGCCGGGCAGGAGAGGCTGTGCAAGGTGCTGTGTGTGTGGGCTCGTGGTGCTGGTGGTCTTTCTCAGAACATGGTGAACACTGACAGTGGGATCAGATCACTGAACAGAGCCCACAAGTTGCTTGCAAGCAGACCCCAGAGACTCTGGGGCCAGCACTTCAGGGATCTGTATTTGTTTTACAAGAGTCCCTCACCCCACAAGCCTGCAGTCCAGATAGACAAGGCAGAGAGAGGAAGTGTTGCTAGCCCCATTTTACAGACTCCAAGACTGGGGAACTCGCCTGAGACATCTCCCAGGACTTCACACCTGCCAGCTGCAAATCAGGCCCCTGTCAGGAGTTTCATTAGTGCTTTCAGACAACTGAGTCCTACATCGTCCTGGGCAGCAGCTGCAGAGATGGGAATGGTGCCAAGACCCCCCAAATCCCTGCCTAGATCCTTACCCACCTGTCCATGCTTCCTGCCTGTAGCTCCTGCCTGGAAGCTCCCTGTGCCCTGGCAGGTGAGGGAGCACTCCCAATCTGTCCTCACAGGACCTGGAGTGGGAAATGTCAGTCCCCCAGTGAGGAGCCAAATCCCTTCCGTGATTTCTGGGCCTCTCCATTAATGTCATGTGGCTTCTCCTCTGGGGCATCCCACCTCGCACCAGGTTCCCCTGCTCTGCACAGCCCTACCTCCCACCTCCCATTGACTCGTCCCTGCACGCAGGCACTGCGGGTCTGATTCACCAGTGCCTCCTGCACATCGTCTGCTTTAGGACAAAGGCACCTCTTTCAACTCTCCTGCATCGGAACAGCTGCTTCGTGCTCTGCAGCCGGTGACGTTCTCAGGTGCAGACCAAGGGAGGACCCAGCCATGGGCTGTTCTCAGCAACCAGAGGCCAGTTGGTGGCCGAGTGCTAAAGCCAGATGCGATGTCAGCAGGCTTTGAGGGCTTTGCTTTGTCGCTCTCACAGGAAGCTGCCCTGTGCGTCCTCCCAGAGCGTGAACGCCAGCACTGCTCTGTGACACGGAGTCCCAGCCTGCAGCCTGCAGCCCCTGCCTGGGAAACTGACGCTATTCAAAGTGTCAGGACACCTCGGGTCTGTCCCCCGACCACACGGCACAGCCCAGCTCCTGCACTAGGCAAGCTGCCAGCCCCTTGATTTAAGGCAACTGTAGCTGTTGCTTAATGAGCGGAGCTGGGCAGGGGCCAGATTCTGGCAGATGTGGAAGCAGCATATTGATGTGGGGCAGCTAGAAATTTCTATGAGGCATTCTGCTCTGTCACACCTGCATTCCCGACCCCTTCCCAGCAGAGACCACCTCACCTGCAGGCTGGCACTCTGCAGTTCTTTCCTTCCCCCGCAGCGAGATTGCAAGGGGTGACCACAACGCCCCGGCTGCACTGGTAGGAACAGACCCTTCCTTCAGCCTCTCCAAAGGCAGAGAAAAGGCCGGACTCTGAGACTCCACTTCTATTCCCTGTTCAGCCACTGGCCTGCTGGTGACCTTGAGGGAAACGGAGGTACGAGCTGTAAAATGGGATAATCATGCTGACCACCCTTGTGTTTTGATATCAGCTGGTGAAAACTGTTGTCTAGAAGCCAGATACTATTATTATTTACAATTATGTATTGATTACAACTACAACACTCAACTACAACACTCAAAACCAGGGTCCATTCATATGGAAGTTTGCACCAATTGGACTCATTTGGTTTAAATTCACCCGTTAGTTAAACCAGCGCAGGTCTGCATGTAGTTCAACCTTGAGGGAGTTAAAACCACCCGAGGAGGCATGTCCAGGGGGCAGGGACTGTGATGGAAGACAGGGCTCATGATGCATTTAAAGAATTGCATGGAACTCAGGAGATGGGGGTTAAATCCCCAGCTCTCACATGCCTGGCCTGGGACAAGCCAGGTTGTCCAGGCTGATCCCCACTCTGATGAAGGTGAGAACCTGGAAAAGACCTTAAAAATCCCTTTCCTCTATAGGCTTCTGCTTAAAAGCTAAAGCTTCCCAAGGTCACAGATTCCCTGACCCCGGGAGGTCGCAATCACCGCCCAAATGAGAAACCTCACCTTTAACACCCAGGCAGACACGCTTAGGATGTCTGCTTGTGGGGTAACCCAAGCTCTGAACCCTCCCTCAGGAGAGAATTTGAAAACCAAGAGGAGGAAATTAAGCTTCAGTCTGACAGTTGATGTGTCAGTCTTAGGCCTGCAAAGACACGAACCCTTCTGTAGGGCACAGGAATCAGATCATTGCCTTTAAAAGAGGTGATTTATAACAAAACAAAAGATAAAATATACCACAAACGTGACAAAGCATACTTGGTTGCTAGGTGTTACAGAACAATGTGAAAAAGAAGGTAGGTAAAAGCACAGAGGATCACTTCCCTGGGATTCAGATTAGAGATTACAGTGTATGTGGGGGTGGGTACATCCGCCAGCCCAAAATAACAAATGACTTGCTTGTATCTGACTAAATGTTTCCTTTCTACTTACGAATCTGTACGCCAGAGCTCCTTGTGATCTGGATATTGACTGAATTCCTTAAGCCTGCTCAGGCTTAAGCATCTCTGTCTCTCTCCTCCGGACACACACAAGCCAGTAACTGGTCCAATTCAAAGTCTCCCTCTGTCCCCGCATTGGCTGCTTGCTAACAAAGACCCCACTCTCTCTCAGCTTAATGCTTTGCAGACGTTCATTCGTGACACAGGTGGTCTCCCTGTGCTCCAGTTCCCCATCTGTAATGTGGAGGTTGTGTCATGATGCGTCATTTGTCAGTTTGGTCTGACGGGCAAAAACTGTCTCTGGCAACAGGTGGTGGGCGCAGGGCCGTGCGTGGTCGCAGCCAACCTCTGGGCGCCGCACTGGATAAAGGAGAGGTGGCGATATTGCTGTACCAGCCGACCTGTCGCTGGTGAGAACGGTGGGTAAGTGTTATATAAGGAAGCAGAGTGGCTGGCTGAGTGGATCCCGCTTGGTGATTCCTACCTACTCACTCCACACAATTTAATTCCTGTTTCCAGGCCCATTGCATTTCAGTTACAGCACCATCCTCTGAGCCCCCCGAGCATTCTCTCCCTGTGTAGCTTCGGCTCTTTTAAAGAGTGATCCTCACTGTCATTTTGCCTCTTCTGTAAATACCGGAACTAATGATGCATAATGAAGAATAATCTGCTGGATGCAGATGGCTCTTATAAATCTGGGAATTAATAGCAAATGAATTAGGTGCTTTGGATCTCGGATGATGGGTAACGAGACCCAAATGCTGCAGACAATGTTCATACAAAGCTTTCCCACCTGTGGATTTGCCTGAGGGCGTATTTACCCTGCCATGGCTCTGGGTGCCTGGCTGCTGTTGACTGAAGGGGAGAGAAAGGGTACCGGTTAATTTCTGGCTTGACCGGACTCAGGGCAGACAAGCTTTTGGGGCAGTACTGGCCCTTTTGTGGCTCCTGAGTACAGTGCATCCCCTCTGCTGCGAGCAGCGTTCCCCGGGGTGTGGGGGCCAGTGCCTCAAGCAGTGCAATTTGGCACAAGGCCCCACGCCGGCTAGGAGCTCACGGTCGGCATTCATCGGCTGAAGTCTGTGAGCAGAGGTTCACATCTTCCCTGGGGGGGCCCTTTGCCCAGGGTCCACCCCAGTTACAATATGGTCTGTGAACTCTCTGGCTGGGGCGGGTACCCTGGTTAGCAGAAGCCTGTTTCCAGTTAGGTCACTGGTGGTGCCCATGGGGTGCTGGTAGAACTGATGATCACACCCAGCCAGGCAGGAGCGGGGCTTTCAGACAAGAAGGAGCACAGGGCTTTGGGGGATACCTACGGCAGGGGTAGATGAGAGTGCTTTCCCTGGGCTTAGAGGCTGAGAGTGGTGTAGAAATGAGAGGCTCAGTGTAAGGCTGAAGGCTGAGGACGACAGTCAGTGCTGTGTTAACATACAGCAAAGCTAAAGGCCTCAAGCCTGGACAACAGGAGGTTAAAGCAAAACCTGGGCTAGGTAGGTTCTGCCCACAGGAATGCAGCAAGAGACAGAGCTGATAAGTTACAGGGCCTGAAAGCGCCCAGAGCCGGGCACTTAGTGATACACAAACACATCCTGCTTGGTACCACGCACTCCCCAACCCATCCCCATAGAGAACAGCTGAGCACCAGGTACACTCCCACCCATGTTCAGGAACAGGTCGTAATGAGAGCAGGATGGATAGTGTTGTTTTGCTGGTACCACCATTATCCCCCAAGTTAATGGTTAGATCTAGTTACATTAAGGGGTGTCAATGTATTACAATGAGGGGGGTTGTACCTGGATACGTAACTTGTTTATACCTGCGTATAACAGTGTGTGTAACGGGCTGTGTCGAGTGACCTAGGGGATGACGGAGCCCCCTTGCCGTCAACTGAGCCACATCCATTGTCAGGGCATGTGCATGTACCAGTGTAAACTGTTGAGTCACATTGGAGACTCATGAGGGGGTTGGAGACCAGACGTCAATGACAACAAACCTGGCTCCAGTGTCTTCGTTGCTCACTGCATTTGTGGCTCTTGGGGGCTCTCCGAGGTCAGCAGTGTCGGCTCACTGCGGAGTCTGCACTGCTGTCCAAAGAGAGCCCACGCACGCGGCCAGAGTGATTAACATCAAAGGGAGCAGACGGGACGTCTGAGCACCGTCCAGTAGAGACACCCGTCTTCAAGTGGCCTGGGAGGGCTGGAGCTGTAGGCGGCGGGGTGGGCTGGAGGCAGGTTGCCCCGAGCCTGGAGGAAGCCCATGTGGCGAGATGATGAAGCCAGAGGGGTGTGACTGAAGGTGGAGGGGCTGTGGGAAACACGCAGCAGCAGGGGAGGCTCTGCAGGGTGAGAAGGAGGTCGGCGGGGGGGAGACGCAGGAATGGAGCAAGCTCCTGTGACAGACCCAGACACCCCAGCAGGGACTGGCCCTCGAGGCAGCAGCCCCAGCAGCCGCTCATCATTACAAGAATCAGGGAGCCAAGAGCCAGGGCTGCAGACCAGACGCAGGATTGCTCAGTGGGGCAGCCAGCCACCACAGACCTGGGGGAAAGTGGGAGGGGGCCCAACTCCATGCCCCCAGAATGGGCGGGGCCAAGGGCAGAAGGGGCGGGGCCTAGGGCAGACTGCAGCCTTGCCCCCACAAACTTCTTTGAGACATTGGGCCCCATGCAACTACTCCCTGGGCCCTTCCATTGGTGGGCCTGGGGATCCTGGAGTTTGTTACCCCCAGGGGAAGGTCCCTGCAGCAGCTCATGAGCAAATACTTCTTCTGGGACACTTCTCGCCCAGTGCTGCCTTTGTGCTCTGCTGAGCGCTGCCTCTGCGTCTGCAAGGAAACAGTGTGGCTGTTCCTTGTGGCCCAAGCGACGGCATGTTTTGTAACCAGGCCTCATCTGTTCAGTGTCCTGAACGGAGAGAAAGGACTCGAGGCTTGGAGGTGCTCAGGGTGCAAGGGAAAGGGACTGTGGGTGAGCCCTTCAACGCAGGAGACATGAGTTCAGCTCCCAGCTCTGCCCTGACTCTCTCTGTGACCTTGGGCAAGTCACATCACCTCTCTGGGTCACTCATCCTCACCTGTGAAGGAGAAATGGGAGCTGGGGCTAAATGAGCTCCTGTTGTGTCTGGTCTTAAAAGCACTGGATAACAACACTTCCTTCCTCTGTCTTTCCAGCAGGGACTCTCAGTCTGTGCCCTCACATTGCCCCTATCTGCACTGTTCTGCCCTAGTTCAAATGCCAATGAATGGCTCCCTGCTGCGTCTCCTGTCTCTTGGCGTAACTCCACACACACACAGCCTGGCTCTTGGTGGGAAAATCAGCAGCTTCGTATCCTAGAAGCACACCAGAGAAATGGCTCCGCGTGGTGCAGAGCAGAGCCCACCCCAGGGCTGAGCAGCAGCAGCAGCAGCTGTAGTAACTGGAATGCTTCACCCAGTGACTGAGCTGTGGGATGATTCTGGGTGGGGGCAGCCAGTGCCATT
Source organism: Carettochelys insculpta (assembly GCF_033958435.1). NCBI lineage: Eukaryota > Metazoa > Chordata > Testudines > Carettochelyidae > Carettochelys > Carettochelys insculpta. The sequence continues at coordinate 23,971,453 of NC_134158.1, read as the reverse complement.
CCCAGGAGGGCGGGGGGGAGGGGACCTAATGCTGCAATGAGTGACAGCGGGCGCAAGGGTGGAGGCAGGGAATTGCCCCTTGCTGGCAGACTCTTGCAGCTGTTTGAGTGGCAGCACTGAGGTGTGTGGATTTTCCTTACCAGGTTTGCAATGTGCAAATGCTTGTCCTTGCCCAAACAACAGGCGCCTTTCCTTAGATGTCTGTCTTGGGCTATTCTGGTAGAGGGAGTACACAGGAGAGAGACATTTCCTGGACACTACGTACAAATCACTGGGGGCCTAATCAATCCCACTCTCTACTGGAAACCCACTATCCACTACACTTACCTCCATGCTTCTATCTTCCATCCTGCACACACAACGTGATCATTTACAGTCAAGCCCTGAGATACAATCGCATCTGCTCTGAGCCTACTGACAGAGACCGAAAACTACAAGATCTCTACCAAACACTCATAAACCTGAATTACCCACCAGGAGAAATAAAAAAACAAATCGACAGGGCCAGACGCATACCAGAAACCAACTACTCCAAGATAGGCCCAAAAAGGCCAATAACAGAACGCCATTGGTTATTACCTACAGCCCCCAACTCAAACCACTGCAATGCATCCTATATCAGAATGCCATAGTCCAGAAGGCCCTAGGTGACAGGCCTGTTCTCTCCTACAGACAACCTCCCAATCTTATGAGGATTCTCACTAGCAATCACAGTCTATACCACAGGAATCATAGAATCATAGAACACTAGGACTGGAAGGGACCTCGAGAGGCCATCAAGTCCAACCCCCTGCCCCAATGGCAGGACCAAGTACTGTCTAACCTATCCCTGGTAGACATCTGTCTAACCTGTTCTTAAATATCTCCAGCGATGGAGATTCCACAACCTCCCTTGGCAATTTATTCAACTGACAATTCCTCCCTGACCATTAGGAACTTTTTCCTAATGTCCATCCTAAACCTCCCTTGCTGCAATTTAAGCCCATTGCCTCTTGTTCCATCCTCAGAGGCCAAAAAGAACAAGTTTTCTCCCTCCTCCTTGTGACACCCTTTTAGATACCTGAAAACCACTATCATGTCTCCCTTCAATCTTCTCTTTTCCAAACTAAACAAGCCCAATTCTTTCAGCCTTTCTTCATGGGTCACATTTTCTAGACCTTTACTCATTCTTGTCGCTCTTTTCTGGACCCTGTCTAATTTCTCCACATGTTTCTTGAACTGCGGTGCCCAGAACAGGACACAATACTCCAGCTGAGGCCTAACCAGAGCAGAGTAGAGCAGGAGAATGACTTCTCATGTCTTGTTCACAACACACCTGTTAATGTATCCCAGAATCAGGTTTGCTTTTTTTTGCAACAGCATCACACTGTTGACTCATATTTAGCTTGTGGTCCACTATGACCCCTAGATCCGTTTCTGCTGTAGTCGTTCCTAGACAGTCTCTCCCCATTCTGTATTTGTGAACCTGATTGTTCCTTCCCAAGTGGGGCACTTTGCATTTGGATTAGAACACCAATCCTGGAACTTTTCCTTGCCACAATCCCTATTGCCAACTTTGACCACATATCTATTCTGGAGATACCATCACTGGACCTAACCTTGTTAATTATAGAATCACGGGCACATTCTCCTGTTCCTCAACTTACATGCTATAGGCCATCATGTGACAATAATGCCCACACACTATGTATATAGGACAGACTGCAAACACTCTTTGACAATGAATGACTGGACATAGAACAGACACAAAAAACCTCCAAATACACAAATTTGCCAGCCAGCACTTGAATGGAGCAGGCCATTCTGTTAAAGACCTGAACGTCTGTGTTCTACTGAAAAGGGACTTTAACAACCGTCTACAGAGGGAATGCTCAGAACTAACATTCATATTCAAATTTGTATCAGAGAGATAGCCGTGTTAGTCTGTATCTTTGAGAACAACAAGAAGTCCTGTGGCACCTTATAGACTGACAGATATTTTGGAGCATGAGCTTTTGTGAGCAAAGACCCACTTCATCAGATGCTTGAGTTGGGGGAAAAGGGGAGTTCTAGAAGGGTATTTAAAGAGTGGGGTCCCAGTAAAAGGGAGGGCCAGAGCTGACAAGGCCTATTCAGCAAGGTGGAAATGGCCCAGTATCAGTAGTATGTATCAAAAGAGACAAAAACAAGTCAGATCAGACAGGGGAGTGTGGCCCATTGTCAGAGTCGACTGTGGAGATGTTAACAGCCAGGGCAGAGAAGCTGTTTTTGTAAGGGGCCAGCCACTCCCAGTCTCTGTTCAATCCTTGGTTGATGGAGTCAGATTTGCAAACAAATTGCAGCTCAGAGATTTCTCTCTCCATTTGATTTTCGAAATTTCTTTGTTTTAGGGCTGCTACTTTTAAATCTGCTACTGAGTGTCCAGGGAGATTGAAGTGCTCGCCCACAGGTTTCTGTACATTACCGTTCCTGATGTCTGATTAATGTCCATTTATTCTTTTATGTAGAGATTGTCCAGTTTGGCCAATGTAAATTGCAGTGGGGCATTGCTGGCACATGTATTATATTAGTAGATGGGCAAGTAAAGAGCCCGGATGGTATGGTTGATGTTAGGTCCTGTAATGATAATACACAAAAGCCGTGTCTACATGTGCACGCTACTTCGAAGTAGCGGCACTAACTTCAAAATAGCGCCCGTCACGGCTACACGCTCTGGGCGCAATTTCGAAGTTAACTTCGACGTTAGGCGGCGAGACGTCGAAGTCGCTAACCCCATGAGGGGATAGGAATAGCGCCCTACTTCGATGTTCAACGTCGAAGTAGGGACCGTGTAGTCGTTGCGCGTCCCGCAACTTCGAAATTGCAGGGTCCGCCATGGCGGCCATCAGCTGAGGGGTTGAGAGACGGTCTCTCTCCAGCCCCTGCGGGGCTCTATGGTCACCGTGGGCAGCAGCCCTTAGCCCGGGGCTTCTGGCGGCTGCTGCAGCAGCTGGGGATCCATGCTGCAGGCACAGGGTCTGCAACCAGTTGTCGGCTCTGTGGATCTTGTGTTGTTTAGTGCAAGTGTGTCTGGGAGGGGCCCTTTAAGGGAGCGGCTTGCCATTGAGTCCGCCCTGTGACCCTGTCTGCAGCTGTGCCTGGCACCCTTATTTCGATGTGTGCTACTTTGGCGTGTAGACGTTCCCTCGCAGCACCTATTTCGATGTGGTACCACGCAACGTCGAAGTTGAACATCGACGTTGCCAGCCCTGGAGGAAGTGTAGACGTTACTCATCGAAATAGCCTATTTCGATGTTGCTACATCGATGTTGGCTTCATGTGTAGACGTAGCCAAAATTGGCTCATTAACATATGGTTTGAACAGGGACTGCAATGACCTGGCCCATTATAAGGACTCTTTTACATATTTTGATGTTTTATCTAACTCTTAACTTCCCCACCCCGCCTCACCATCCTGCTGCTCCTCTGATTTGCCAGCCTTGATAACAATTTTGGACCTCTGTGCTTTATGTATTGAGTCTGTTCTGCTATGGCTCTGGTCTGAAGAAGTGGGTCTTCCTCACGAAAGCTCATCACCTAATAAATTATTTTGTTAGTCTTTAAAGTGCACACGACTGCTGGTTTGGTTTTTTGGGTACATGTACAGAGTGAGCGGCTGGGTACGTTCCGGGAGTTGCTGCCCTTTGCTGGTTAGTCTGTGGGCATCTGCTGGAAACATGCCAGAGCTTAAATGGGTCCTAGAGTCAGCCAGCCGGTACCTTCCTTGGCCTGTACCTTCCGCGGTCATTTGCACCTATACCAAGCTGGGACTGGAGCTCAGAGTAGCAGCCAGCTTTGCGCAGGTGCAGGGCTCTGTTCCCTGCTGCCAGTTTTTCCCCTTCCATGAGCCACTGCCTCCCCTTCCCTGTCTGGTTAGAGTGTTAGCTCTCTGAGGAAGTACACAGGTCTCTGCGTTGGCCCACAGCCTAGGGCCCTGGGCCCTTGCTGTCAGATGCACATTTAGGCTTTGGTGCCATTGTTGTTGTTGTTGTGCATGTTCCAGGAAACAGGGTGGTGGGGAGATCTGTTGCCACAGGGAAAGGAGAGAGCCCGGGGTCCCAGTACCCTGGAGTACGGCCCCTGTCATGACAAGGCAGTGCAATCGTTGAGTCATTGGAAGGGACCTCAGAAGGTCATCTAGTCCAGCTCCCCGCCCAAAGCAGGATCAACCCCAAGTAAATCATCCCAGGCGGGATCTTGTCAAGCCGGGACTTAAAGACCTCTAGGGATAGAGAATCCACCACCTCTCTAGGAACGCATTCCAGTGCTTCACCACCCGCCTGGGGAAAGAGTTTTTCCTAATATCCAACCTCCTGTTCTGTAACTTGAATAAGAGGGTGGCACTGGTGCTCTGTGAGTAAGTTACAGCTCTTGCTTTCAACCTTCCCAGGGTGCCACTCTCAGTACTCTGCTGTGTCTTGCATATCCCAAGTTTCACCTCACTTAAAAGGCACTTGTTATGCAACGTCGACAGACACACTCACAAACACCCTCCTCAGTCGTCCTGGGGCACAACTGGGCCTGGGAGCTCTGGAGCTTTGAACGTGAGTCTCTACCACATCAGCTAAAAGCCCAAGGCAGCCATCTTGCTGGCCTTGCCCTGGGGCAGGGCCTCACTAGGTGGGGCAGAACACCACACTCAGCAGGTCCTTTGTCTACATTTCCAAAATCAAACCTCAACACAAAAGTATCACTGTAGCTAGTGGTGAAAAACTGCCGACTTTTTCATTGTGTCTGTATAAACATAAAATAAATCGACTGGAATATAAATATTGGACTTAGATTTCAGTGAGTAGTAGATGAGGCAGCATGAGCCAGTCGTACGAAATGTTAGAGTGTATTGACTTCTCTTGGGCTTTTATTGTGCCTATTGTAAAACTAGGCAAACATCTAGCTGAGCTGATTTCTGGAAGACCTGTGGGTACCCCCTGGAGTATATGTACCTCTGGTTGAGAGTCACCATGTTAAAGGAGGTGCATCTGCCTCAGACTCTGCTGAAACTCCGTGGAACCATGTGGGGCTACACAGCCAGCTCACAGAGGACTGTTTTGAACCTCCACCAGCTTTACAAAATATCCCAACAGCCCCCAGATTCCAACATTTTCTTTGCAAAAACAACTACGCATGGTCAAGAAATACTTGGTACCTTTTGTTGGTGGCAGAAGCCTGGACTGAGCGACCTCTGCTCTTGCCGGGTGGTATGAAAGCTGTGGAAGAGGAGCTGAAAGCAGCTCAAGAGAATGGGAACAGTGAGAGGAAAATATATTTTCCTCTTAGCCATTGTTTGAAAGCAATCAAAGGCAGCGCAGCGTTCAGCCCAAGGCAGCACAATGGGGACGTTTCATTGTGTAGCGAGAGCTCAGGAAGTAAAATAGATTTGTTTTATCTTAAATCTCTCTCTTTTAATGACAGAAGCCTCAAACCCGCAGACCTGGGAGACTGAAGGAGAGATGGGCTGGCTGGCCTTTCATGTAACCAAGGGGCTCTGGACTCCGAACCTTCTTCTAGTCAGCCAGCAAAATGGGCTCATTAAAGACACTGCAGGAGCCCATGGAGTCTGTCCGAGCCACAAGTCACCGGAAGTGACAGAAGATGAAGGCTCGTTCTCCGAGACCGTGAACTCCTGCTGGGCCTGTGCGAATGCAAATTGGAGAGAGGCTGTCTCTGGTTCACTCCAGGTAGAGCCCTGGGCTGGGCAGCGGGACGTGGCCTTTCTCCTTGTGTCCTGTTCCAACCATAGGAGGGAAGTGCGGCTACAGGGTGATTTCCGGGGGACGGTTGGAGGAGATCAGTATTTAACATGGTGCCTCAGCTCCTCCCACTGAGCCCGTTAAAGACAAACAACTCCTCCGCTGTCAGAGCCGTGTCCTGCACACCACGGGCTCATGTCACCAGGCGACATGCAGCCAGTTGGGCTGGGCAGCATTCCCCCCGCCCACCCTCAGCAAGCACCGGTGCAAACCACAGCCCAGTCGGCAACAGTGTAAATCACGGCCCAGTCAACACCAGTGTAAACCACGGCCCAGTCGGCACCAGTATAAATCATGGCTCAGTCGGCACCAGTGTAAATCACGGCCCAGTCGGCACCAGTGTAAACCACGGCCCAGTCGGCACCAGTATAAATCATGGCTCAGTCGGCACCAGTGTAAATCACGGCCCAGTCGGCACCAGTGTAAACCACGGCCCAGTCGGCACCAGTATAAATCATGGCTCAGTCGGCACCAGTATAAATCATGGCCCAGTCGGCACCGGTGTAAATCACGGCTCAGTCGGCACCGGTGTAAATCACGGCCCAGTCGGCACCAGTATAAATCATGGCTCAGTCGGCACCAGTGTAAATCACGGCCCAGTTGGCACCGGTGCCAATCATGGCTCAGTCGGCACCGGTGTAAATCATGGCTCAGTCGGCACCGGTGTAAATCACAGCCCAGTCGGCCCCAGTATGAATCACAGCTCACCAAATACCAGTGTAAATCACGGCCCAGTTGGCACTGGTGAACATCATGGCCCAGCAAGCACTGGTGTAAATCACAGCTCATTCGGCACTGGTGTAAATCACAGCTCAGCAGATGCCAGCGTAAATCATGGCCCAGTTGGCACCAGTGTAATCACAGCCCAGCAGGCCCTGGTGTAAATTGCAGCTCAGTCGGTGCTGGTGTAAATCACAGATCAACAGACACCAGAGTAAATCACAGCCCAAAAGGCACTGGTGTAAGTCTTGGTCCAAGGGGCAGGGACAGTCAAGCCCCATGGGAACCTGGGTCATAGAATCACAGAATCACAGGGCTGGAAGGGACCTTAGGAGGTCATCTAGTCCAGCCCCCTGCCTAAAGCAGGACCAACCCCAACTAAATCATCCCAGCCAGGGCTTTGTCAAGCTGGGACTTAAAAACCTCTAGGGATGGAAAATCCACCACCTCTCTAGGCAACGCTTTCCAATGCTTCACCACCCACCTAGTGAAGTAGTTTTTCCTAATATCTAACCTACACCTCCCCCTCTTCAACTTCAGACCATTGCTCCTTGTTCTGCCATCTGACACCACTGAGAACAGTTTCTCACCATCCTTTTTAGAGCTCCCCTTCAGGAAGTTGAAGGCTGCTGTTAAATCACCTCTAAGTCTTCTCTTCTGTATACTAAACAAGCCCAAATCCCTCAGCCTCTCCTCATAGGTCTTGTGCTCCAGACCCTTAATCATTTTTGTTGCCCTCTGCTGAACCTGCTCCATTGACAGCTGCAGCTGCACCAGCCTGGGCGCTTGGGTGCCCGGTTTTAACTCTCCTCTCCCTGCCACTGACACACCCAGCCAGTGGCCAGAATTCAGCAGTTTAAATGGCCCCATTTGTGAGCTGTGCAAACACAGCCCCAGGTGACAGAGTGAAGTCCCCCTTGGATTTGCCCACGGCACAGGGGCTATGAACATAAGAACATAAGAACATAAGAATGGCCATACTGGGTCAGACCAAAGGTCCATCAAGCCCAGCATCCCATCTGCCGACGGTGGCCAATGCCAGGTGCCCCAGAGAAGGAGAACAGAAGACAATGATCAAGTGATTTATCTCCTGCCATCCATCTCCTGCCCTTGTTATGAAGGCTAGGGCACCATACTTTATCCCTGGCTAATAGCCATTTATGGACCTAACCTGCAAAAATTTATCAAGCTCTTTTTTAAACCCTAATAGAGTCCTGGCCTTCACAGCCTCCTCGGGCAAGGAGTTCCACAGGTTGACTGTGCGCTGTGTGAAGAAAAATTTCCTTTTATTAGTTTTGAACCTACTACCCATCAATTTCATTTGGTGTCCCCTAGTTCTTGTATTATGGGAAAAGGTAAATAATTTTTCTATATTCACTTTCTCCACACCATTCATGATTTTATATACCTCTATCATATCGCCCCTCAATCGCCTTTTTTCCAAACTGAAAAGTCCCAGTCTCTCTAGCCTCTCCCCATATGGGACCCTTTCCAAGCCCCTAATCATCTTAGTCGCCCTTTTCTGAACCTTTTCTAATGCCAATATATCTTTTTTGAGGTGAGGAGACCACATCTGCACGCAGTACTCGAGATGTGGGCGTACCATAGTTTTATATAGGGGAAGTATGATATCTTTTGTCTTATTATCGATCCCTTTTTTAATAATTCCTAACATCCTATTTGCCTTACTAACTGCCGCTGCACACTGCGTGGATGTCTTCAGAGAACTATCCACTATAACTCCAAGATCCCTTTCCTGATCTGTCGTAGCTAAATTTGACCCCATCATGCAGTACGTGTAATTTGGGTTATTTTTTCCAACATGCATTACCTTACACTTACCCACATTAAATTTCATTTGCCATTTTGCTGCCCAATCACTCAGTTTGCTGAGATCTTTTTGTAGTTCTTCACAATCCCTTTTGCTTTTGACTGTCCTGAACAACTTGGTGTCATCTGCAAACTTTGCCACCTCACTGCTTACCTCATTTTCTAGATCATTGATGAACAAGTTGAACAGGATCGGTCCCAGGACTGAGCCCTGGGGAACACCACTAGTTACCCCCCTCCATTGTGAAAATTTACCATTTATTCCAACCCTTTGTTTTATGTCTACAAGATTGTTTCAAAATAACATTGGCAGCGTCTGAACGACACACACATGCAATTTCAAAGTAACTTTGGAATGGCAGGTGTGTTAGTTTGATTCCAGAAAACCTCATCCTGCAAGGAATAATGCCTACTTTGAAATAGCTCGAAATAAGCCCTATTTTGAAATAAGCCATAATGGCATCCTATGGAACAACTGCAAGATAAGCAAATGTATCCGGAAATGCTATTTTGAAAAAGCTGGGTGCTATTGGCCTAACAGTGAAATCCATGGCTAGCTCAAACTCAAAAGGATGCGTATAAGAAGTGGAAACTTGGACAGATGACTAAGGAGGAGTATAAACATACGGCTGGAGAATGCTGGGGAGTAATCAGGAAGGTGAAGGCTCAATTGGAACTGCAGCTGGCAAGGGATGTGAAGGGCAACAAGAAGGGTTTCTCCAGGCATGTTAACAGTAGGAGGGTGATCAGAGAAGGTGTGAGGCCTCTGCTGGATGAGCCAGGTAACCCAGTGCCAGCTGAAGCAGGAAAAGCTGAAGTACTCAATGCTTTTTTTGCCTCGGGCTTCACGGAGAAGGTCGGCTCCCAGCCTACGGCACTAGGCAATGCAGTGTGGGAAGGAGGTGGGCAGCCCTCGGTGGGGAAAGAGCAGGTTAAGAGCTGGTTAGAAGAGCTCAAAGCACACAAATCTAGGGGTCCGGATTTAATGCATCCAAGGGTACTGGGGGAATTGGCAGACATCATTGCAGAGCCTTTGGCCATTACCTGAGAACTTGTGGAGACCCCCGACCAGCCTGGCCGAGGGTGCTCCGCTGGCCCTCCCACCTGCCTGAGGAGTGCTAGGGGCTGCGGGGTGACCCCCTGTAGCTGGCTGCCACTGTGGCCTCCTGTCTGCACCCCCCACCCCCTGCCCAGACAAAATTCGTAACGCTCCCCTTGTGGGCCCGGGGTTGGGGGGCTGTTTGGGCTGGGTAGGAGGTGGGGCCGGAGGGTCCTTGGGCCAAGTGGGGGATGGGTGTTTGGGCTGAGCTGGGGTGTGAGGGAATCTTCAGGTTGAGCCGGGGGGAGTGTTCAGGCTGGGGGAGGTCAGGGCATGTGGGGGGCTGCTGAGGTCCAGGGGGGATGTTGGGCCTTGCAGAGGGGGTCAGTCAGAGGGGTGGGGGGTCCTGGGGGTGGGGAGTTCAGGCAGAGTTGGGGGGTGGGAGGGAATTGTCAGGGGGTTGGGTGAGGGGCAGAATTGGAGGTGGCCAATCCAGCAGCTGCAGCTTCAGCAGCCGCTGTCCCAGCTGAGTTGGTGGCCAGCTGCATTCTGGGCCTGGCCCCAGCAGTCTGCGCCACAGAGGCCAGTTAAGACAACCCGGCCCCAGGGTTGTCCCTGCCCCACACACACTGTACCCTACCTCCCACTCCAAGCCCCCTGCCCTGCCTCCTGTGCCTCCCACCCCAACACCCTGCCCTAGCGCCACATGAACCCGGATGTCGAGTTCTCAGCCTCTCCCATGCCCCAACCCATCGTATCCCCAGCACCCTGCCCTGACTTCTGCACCCCCCACCCTGAGCCACTCATGCACCCGCACCCTGACCCCTGCACCTCCACATCTCCAGGACCCTGATCTAACTTCTGCACCTGCACCCACTCCAGTGCTTACCCAGAGCCCCTCACGCGCCCCCACCCTGGCTCCTGCACTGCCATGTCCCCAGGTCACTGCCCTGAGCCTCCCACACCCCATCCCATCATTTCTGGAGTATTTCTAATTGACTCGCGGATTTGTTTTGCACTGTAAAGCTGAGTGGTGTGTGGATAATAGTCATTTTGGTGTGCCCAAAGCTTGGTTTGTGAGATAGGGTGACAAGCCAGGTACTCCAAGGGGAGGGCTCATTTCGTTTTAAGTGATTTCCCATGAAATAAGCCCCGTAAGCATCACTCCTGCTAATTATCCCTTATTTGAATGGATTGTCTTCCGCACCTCTGGACTGTTTACAACCTCTCTTGCTGTCTGGGTCTTGTCGGTGCTGGCGGTGCACAGCCATGCAGTCCCGCGGCCCATGTGCTGCATATGAGCAATATAAATCCACCCATAGAAAATTCAACCTGCACAAGGATGGAAAATCTTAGCAGGACCACAGCTCCCCTGCCCTGGGGGCAGCCAGCACAGCCTCGGGTGCAGGGCAGCCAGGACCCCTGCACACAAAGCAGGTGCGGGGGCAGGGCAGGCAGCGGCCCGGGGGCACACGGGCATGGCCCCCCGCAGCTGGGATGCTGGGGAGAGGGCCAGGGCCAGGGCCAGGCTGGCTGGAAGGGGAGTGGGAGGGACAGGGGCAGGGGACAGGGCCAGCTGGAGGAGTAAAGGGACTTCGAAGTGAGTGGCTAGACGCGGGCCGGTACTTCGAGTTTAACCCTTTGGAGCTGCCGTGGGGGGAATTTGCTTAAGGAAGTGCTGCGTATGCACAGCAGCACTTCACCAGTGAACTCCCAGCACCCCACGTACCACCTGCCTTCAGAGGAAGGCGGCAGCGCAGACAAGCCCAGTCGTGTGAGGGCCGGGCCACACTTTAACCAAGTGGCGCAGCTCTTCCCTCCTGCCCAGCCAGGCAGGCGAGGGCCCCTCCTGCCGGGGGCTGGCGCCACCCCGGGGCCTGACAAACCCAGGGGGAACTGTGGCACAGGCCGCACACGTCACCCTTCCACGGGAGAGCCAGGCCAGGGCAGCCAGCGCGGCGCTGGGCGAGGGCACGTGCTACGCTGGCCTGCCTCTCTCTCTCTCTCTCTCTCACACACACACACACACACACACACACACACACGTGCTACGCTGGCCGGCCTCTCTCTCTCTCTCTCTCTCTCTCTCACACACACACACACACACACACACGTGCTACGCTGGCCGGCCTCTCTCTCTCACACACACACACACACACACACACACGTGCTACGCTGGCCGGCCTCTCTCTCTCTCTCTCACACACACACACACACACACACACACACACACACGTGCTACGCTGGCCTGCCTCTCTCGCTGGCTCAGTTTAGCTGCGTTATCTCTCTCACACACACACACACACACACACACACACACACACACACACACACACACACACGTGCTACTCTGGCCTGCCTCTCTCGTTGGCTCAGTTTAGCTGCGTTATCTCTCACACACACACACACACACACACACACACACGTGCTACGCTGGCCTGCCTCTCTCGTTGGCTCAGTTTAGCTGCGTTATCTCTCACACACACACACACACACACACACACACACACACACACACACACACACACACACACACTCGTGCCCAACCCTTGGCACAGTTTAAAGTCTTTAAAGGCCCAGGAGTGTTGGTCACCAGTGGGGGGTCTCACACCTGCCGTCTAGCCCACCCCGCTATGCGTCTGACTTCCACGGGGCCAGTGCCCTCCTCCCACTGCGCCGTGGGAGCTGTCTGCTGCACACGTTAAAGCACTTAGTGCTCCTGCAAGCCCCATTGCAATCACCCTGATTTACAGACAGGGAGCTGAGGCACCGCAGGGCCAGGGGACTTGACAAAGTATCACAACTGGCCAGTGGGACAGCCAGGAACATAAACCTGGTCTGCTGGGTGCCCTGCATCACCCCTCCCCACCTCACGCCCGCTCGTGGGTGGATTCAGCTGTAGAAGCTTTATTTTGTTAACCCACTGAGGGCTGAGGAGTTCCTGAAACTGAACAGCTCAAAATGACAATATGTCTGTATGTTAATTTATTTATCTGTTGTATTGTACACACCAAGTGGTACCAAAGGCACACAGTTACACATTGATAGCATATGGCAGACTTTGAGTTTTATTTTTATACAATTTCACAGGACAGTAACAGTTTTATCCTTAAACATTTTTCAGCTTAAACTTTCCAAGTTGCCAGACGTTATGGAAGTGGGGGGGTCAAACACTGGAGGGGGTTCAGAAAATTGTTTAATTACAGTAGATGTTAAGATTAAAAGGTTTAATATAGTATAATAATTGAAACACTTTATAACAATTAAAACACAACTTGCCAACAATGCATGTAAAAATACTAGAGTAAATATCCCTTAAATCAAACCCGAACTTCTCAAGTAGCATTTTTCTTACTTTGCCTCTCTGGGAATTTTGAGTGTTATTGATGGAAATATTTCTTCATCTGTTTGTGTGTGAGGTTAAAATCAACATTTACCCACATTAACCAACAAAATCTCCTCCTTCCGAGCCTCCTCATGCTGCACACAGGGGTGAAAGTCACCGGTTTTTATTAGTCTGAGAGAACTGCATCACTTCTTTTACCAAACGCCTCAGCCTTGCAGAGCTAGGTCCTGCAGTGCACTGATCTTAGAAAAAGGTTCAAAGTCATAAGCCAGTTGCTCACAAAATCGGGCTTGGCTGTAAGTTGTAAAATCTCTACAACACCAAGTTGTTTCCAGTTTAGAAAATTCAGCTGGTATTTTTTGCTCTCCCTTAGTGCATTTTCCCCCTGTTCATTTATAAGCCCAGTGATGCAGAAATCCGTATCTCTCTCTCTGTTGCCAGCTTATATGAGCCAACAGCCTTAACCTACTTAGGTTGTTTGCCTCCCATGTCTCCTAGAGGGGGGTTGTTCTAGACCTTCCCTTCCCAGAACCCTTGGTCTAATTTCCAGCTTCAGCTCAGTCCTGGCCCACTGAGCCCCACTCGTGCTTGTGCCAGTGTTGTTCTGTACTGGCTTCTCCCTTCCTGGTGAATTTTTCAGACACAGTTGCAGCCCTCCTTGGCCTGTTTTGCTGGGCTAATCAAACCGTGCTCTGTGGCTGATTACAGTGTTAGGCTGGGGGTGAAGAATAGTTTTTTTTCAATTTGAAATTAAAAAATGATCTCTGGTTTTATATTGGTAATTTGGGTTTCTGACACCACAGGTCCAATTCCTCTGTTGCCCTGGGCTAAGAGCTGTGCAGAGAAGATTCAGGACGGGGGAGATCTATCAGAAGGCTCAGGCCTTCTCCTGCCCTGCCCTTATCTATAAGGCCAGTTTGCTTCTTCATCTGCCTCCTGCCCCATTAGTCTCTGAGCCACTCGTCAGCAAATAGGATTGCTATATGCAAACAGGAGGTGGAATCAAGACAAGTGAACCCAGGACATCCTGTGAATGCTGCTTCAAGCCCGATCTCAGTACTGAGGAAGAGGGTGATTCACTGTCTTGATTTTAACTCTCCACCTGATGGAGAAACCACCAGATCCCTCGATAGTCTGGTCCCCAGATTCATCGCCCTCTCTGCTAAATCTTGCTCCTTATTTCTCACACAGGGGTCGTACTCTGGACTGGCTCTTCCTGGTGGGTTCCCTCTGCAGCTACTCAGTCCAGAAGGAGAGTGCTTTAGGACTTGCTGTACTCGAACTCTTACAGCAAGGCAGGTGCAGCTACTCCACCACAGTGGAGGTGGTGGCCATCTACACAACACAGAGGCCATCAACACCCATGGGAGGGCTTCTCCCCTCTGCATTCATAACCCTCCTCCTCAGGAGGCAGTAGCTAGCTTGTCCATACACCTAGTGCTTGTCTGCCCTGAAGGTGAGGCTCACTTAGTGGTGTCGCACCCCTGAACAAAGCAGCTGAGTTGACCAAACTTTTTAGAGCAGATTATGCCTGAAGATAATTTGGAGTAAGACAGTCTTCTTCCAGGGCGTTAACCAGGAGTCCCTAGTCCTGAGCCTGCCGGCTGCTCACCTAGCATTGCATTCCGCCATCACCCTTCATTCTGCCTTAGTCTGCTAGCTTGAAAGAGCCATCTGCCACCAGAATTTCTCCTCCCGCAGACATGTGTGGCCCAAAGAGCTCGCCTCCCTGGAAGGCAGCAGAAACTCTCTGGCACCTTAGTCCCTTTCTTCTCCGTAACCAACATTAATAACCAGAACAGCACAGTGAATGTTAATTCTGCACTAGTTTAAAATCATAATTAAGTCATTCTGCAAACTGCCCATCAAACCTGCCTGAATATGAGAGGGAGGGACAGTTTTAACAGACTTATCTGCGTGAGCTTCTATCAGAGGCTTCTCTTCTCACCTCCTCATAATATGGGTTTAATTTTACTGCATCTGCGGCAGATTTTAAAGTCATGCATCTTGTCTCTTTCTACAGAGTACTGGCAGGGGTTGCTGGAAATGCCTATTAGTAATGGCCAAGATAACAGTAGCAATTATCTCTTCCTGGGGCTGAGTTATTGCAGGGGAGCTTGGTTTACATTAAAGCTGTTTTTAATTTAAAAATTAGTCTCCTCTCAGGTTGAAACTTGGTGGAACAAGTTTCTTGCTCCAGGGGATTATGGCTGCCAAGCATGGCAAAAAACTAGGGGCAGCTTAGTGCCATGGCTGGGGCACTGGGCCAGCAGCTGGGTATCTTTTCCTGGCTGGCACCTGCAGTAGAGTTTGGGCACATCCTGTGCCTCAGTTTCCCAACAAATCTGGCCTGTGCAGCTTCTGAGCTTGCACATGCAACACACAGCTTATGGAGGGCTTGGACTGAAGGTACAAAACCTGGAGCCATGTCTCTTATTAGCCATCTGTCTCACAGGCCGGCTGGCCCTGCCTGGTGATTCGGACACCCTGGGTGAGTGCAGAACATCAGCTGGCCCCTGCAGACTCAGCTCCCAGCCAGCCTGCAGAGCCAGTTTTCGTCCTGTCCATGAGGGATTGCAATCAGGAGAGAACAAGCCAGCTCTTTCATCCTGCTCCTGCAGCGGTTTTGTTAAATCCTGGGAAGAGGGGTGGTTGGGAGCAATGACCAGCCTGGGATCATGGGACTTGAGTAATTAGGTAAATCAGAGTCCTGTTGTTATAACTAAGACATGGCATGTCGTGTGTGGGGAACAAGGGAGATTAGCAGGAGTTTAGTGAACTGGATCCATCTCATCTAGGAGGGACCAATTTATTAGCATTACTGCAGCAACGGCAAAGGTTAAGACAAAGTTTGAAAGCGACCACTGGAGAAAGTCGCAGAGTTAGGAAGACAGCCCAGAATTACCACCACGCAGGGGGGTTCAAACACTCTCAGACTTGTTACCATAAACCTGGGGCTAGGCTCAATTTTTTTTCTGTTTAACTAAGTCAGCCAGGGCTGTGATTCCTTGCTATTGCCTGCGCCTGCTCGTACTGGTTCACCACCCACGTCTCTCAGCTCATCCCTGCCACCACAGCTGTGCCAATATGCGGTAGGCCAGTACCTTGGCCTCTGAGTGTGAGGGAAGAGATGCAGGCGCTTTCTCTCTAGACTTTGTCCTGGGGGGTAGTTTATAAACAGATACTCCAAGAGTGAATGGAGAGGTGCTGCTGGGGTACGCTCCAACACCGCCCAGGTCACAGCGGTGGTCCTGGATACAAGGGCACTTCCTGGGCTGTGTGTGGAGGTGCGCAAAGCCACAGAGCCTGTTGTTTGCAGGGTGTGGAAATGCAGCCTTGTCTACACTACCACGTAAGGCGGCAGAACATACATCGCTCAGGCCGCCGTGTGACGAATCCAACACCCTCACTGGCGTGCCAGGCGCTGGGCTGGCATGAGCGGTCGTGTTCACACTGCCGTGTGTTGGGCATGTTCTCTGCCCTCAGCTGGCCAGCTCTCCTGTGTCAGAGCAGCAGCAGCCCCTGCAGCTCAATATGAGTGCATGGCGCTGCACGGCGCTGGTAGCACTCACACCCCACACACTTGCACCAGGCGCGTGTGATGAACACGGGCCCATGGGCGGAGCTGAGTGTGTGCATGCATGGCTCCGTTCCAGCTGGGCAGGTCTGTGTGCAGGGAGCCCTGAGGCTGGGCTGACAGGACACATCTGCGGCAGGGTAACGGCATTGCTCAGCATGTGGGCGAGCCGCCCCCTGCACCCGGCAGTCGTACCATGATTACCCCGGGCAGCAGCAGCAGCAAACTGCACACTTGCCTCTGGAGACGATCTCCCATGTCAGGGCTCCGTGGCAATGGCGGCTGCAGCCCCACAGTGAGGCACCGGGGAGGGGCTCCACAGCCCCACGCTGAGGGGAAGCGGGGGTGGGGGGGTGCTGCGAATAGGGGCTTCACAGCCTCCCAGGATGGGGGAAGGGCAGCTGACCCACGGAGGAGCTGCCTTAGCAAGGCAGGGGGTGCCGGGAACAAGGCGGCCATCCCAGGGAGGGGGTCCCTGGCAGTGGGAGCTGCCTCGCCTAGGCATGGGGTGCAGGGAATGAGGCAGCTGCCCCATCGCAGAGCTTCATGGCAGCAGGGTCTGCCGCCCCAAAGCACAGGGCACCAGGGAACAGGCAGCCACCCCACTGAAGAGCTGCCCTGCAGCATGAGATGCTGCCCCGAAAGCAGAGGATACAAGGGAACCGGGCAGCTGCCCTGCAGTGGGGCTCCCTGGCAGCAGAGGCTGCCACCCTGGGACACAGGGGGCTGGGGACCAGAGCCCCACAAACACGGGACAATTTGCCCATTTCTTAGAAAAGTGGGGTCACCTGTGGGACAATTTAACTAAGGGACAGTCCTGGGAAAAACGGGTCTGATGGTCACCCTGGGTGGGCTGTACAGCTGCTCCCGCCAGCCTAGTGACACCCTCTGGCGGAGACGGGGGTCAGTGAGGGGCGAGCATTGTCCAGATCACAGCAGCTCCACCAGGAGCACCAAAGCGGCACCAGTGCAGGGCTGTACTGGAGACTTGCCTGAGTCAGCAGGGACGCCCCCGTAGCCCTGCCCTGGGTCAGCAGGGACGCCCCCGTAGCCCTGCCCTGGGTCAGCAGGGACGCCCCCGTAGACCTGCCCTGGGTCAGCAGGGACGTCCCCATAGCCCTGCCCTGAGTCAGCAGGGACGCCCCTGTAGCCCTGCCCTGGGTCAGCAGGGACGTCCCCGTAGCCCTGCCCTGAGTCAGCAGGGACGCCCCTGTAGCCCTGCCCTGGGTCAGCAGGGACGCCCCCGTAGACCTGCCCTGGGTCAGCAGGGACGCCCCTGTAGCCCTGCCCTGAGTCAGCAGGGACGCCCCCGTAGCCCTGCCCTGGGTCAGCAGGGACGCCCCCGTAGACCTGCCCTGGGTCAGCAGGGACGCCCCCGTAGCCCTGCCCTGAGTCAGCAGGGACGCCCCCGTAGCCCTGCCCTGAGTCAGCAGGGACGCCCCGTAGCCCTGCCCTGGGTCAGCAGGGACGTCCGCGTAGCTGTGCCCTGCATTAACAGGGACACTACTCCAGTCACATCTGTGGCCAGGCAGGAGCGCAGTGAGAGGCAGAGCTGACCTGGCCACCCATGATGCTTTTTCACTATTGTTTGGCCTTTGTCTCTTGCAGCCCAATGTTCCTTGAGAGCAGCAGCATCTCTCTTCTGGAGCCATCTGCTGCGGAGATGCCAGCTCCGCTCTTGCAGATGGGGATAGTCCAGGTGTGTCCAGCTCCTGCCAGATGCATTGTTAGGTCTTGAACTTCCTGCCTCCAGTGTGTGCTCCAGAGGCGCTTTCCGTGGTAACAGCAATGCAGGGGCCAGTCGCAGAAATGGGGTCGTGTTTATCTAAATACATCAGTGCAGATAACTGGGGACCAGCACAACTTGTATTTCTCAGGAAACAGGCCCAGCAAGGAGACAGCTCAGTGACTGTGCCCCTTGCCTGCTCCGAGTCCCTTCTACGGAAAGGAGAAATCCCACGGCACAGGAGCAGGCTCTGGGTTCAAGACCAGAAAGACACGTGCTGACAAGACACTTTCCCTCTTGTTTCTCTTGATGTGCACTTGCTCTCTCTGTGAATGGGCCTCACCGTTCACTGACCAATCCGCACCGGGGAAGAAGGATGGCCCAGCATTAAGCCATCAGCTTTGGCCCCAGCAGATGGAGGTTTTGAGTCCTGACTCTGCCACAGAGTTCCCATGTGTCCCTGTGTAAGTCACTTGCCCTCTCTGCACCTCAGTTCCCCATCCTAAAAGCACCTCCCTGTTTCACTGGGGTCCCACAGGGCTGAGTACCTCTGCATGTGAAGCGCCCAGCTAGGCCGGGGGGCAGCCCTGTGTAAATACAACCCATGGGACAGGTACACTGACAGCCTCAGAGAACGCTAAGGGGTGACTGGACAGTGAGCGACAGGAACGCCCCAGTCAATGAGATGTGCCGTTCCAGCCGGCTCTTTAAAGAACCGGGAAGGGGCACAGGAGCAGTGCTGCCGTGTTCAGCCTGGAACTGAGGTTGGTCTCCACAGCCAAGTTGTGGGTGTGCAGATACATCTCTCAGGTGCAGAAAGTCACACCCCTGAGGGGTGCAGTTACCCTGGCCAGCAGCCTTCACCTCCCACCACAGGGGCAGCAGCTGCTGAGGAGCCTTATTGGAAATCCTGGGGGGCGGGCGGGCGGACACAGCCCCACCTACTGTTAAGGCCCCTCCCCCAGCAAAGTGGGAGGGGCTATTAGACCCTGGTACCAACTAATGAAAAATAGGGCTGGGGGTGCAGGTACGAGGTGTGAAATGAGGGACCCAGAGGAGGACACGGAGCAGAGAACCGTGGACAGCGCCTGCAGCTCCTCCCAGCTGCCTAGGGAGCCGGGGACACCGCCCAGAGGAACTCTGCCTGGATGCGGGAAATTAGGGAGGAGCAGAAATAGGCCCCACAGTTGCAGAGCAGCCCTTTATCCAGTATCCTCCCCGGTGGTGTAGTTGGCAGCCTTGTCCAGAGCCAGCAGAGGTCCTGTGACTCCGTGGGGCCATGGATGGGGTGTGCAGCTATAACGAGGTACAGGAAAAGTGCAGCCAGAACCTCAGCAGGAGGCTCTGGAGGAGCTGGAACAGGGGCTGCAGCCTGGTACACTCGAGGTAGGCCATGCGCCAGGTTCTCCCTTACCACGCAGAAGGGAGAGGCATTGGGAATGGGGGTGAACCATACCAGGTTCATACCCATGTTCATGGCTCCATGGAGGAGCTGCCAACTAATACTGGGACCAGGTTGGAACAGAGACTGGCCCACAGGAGTTCCTCACCCTCCATGGGGGGCAGATGGGCTTCCCACTGGGTTTTTTAGAGGCACACAGGGGTGAAGAATTGGAGCACATGTTCCTTGGGTGTGGTTTGGAAGCAGATTGGCTAAGGGATAGGAGCAACTTACCCAGGGACACAGAGGCATCTCCATCCTCTTTCCATACGTAATGCCAACAGACCTATGTTGCCAGCCCTGGGGATAGAACCTGTGAGCATAGGGTCTGCCCGGACTCTACCACATGAGCTAAAGGCCAGGTGGCTCTCAGCCGAGGCTGTAGAGCAGAGACTTCGCTCGCCCCAGATGAGGTCTCAGTGCCTGTGGGCACTACACAGAGAAGGGCCCTATGTCAAGCAGAAGTTAGGGGCTGGTTGTGGGAATTACTGGGTTAAATTCTCTCACCCCTGTGATTCAGGAGGTCAGACTAGAGTCCGGTAATGTCCCTTCTGACCTTATCACCTGCTCATCTGTTACACTTCATCTCTACCTTTCTTTCATTGTTACAATGTAACGTTGAGTTGTGTGTAGTGTTATTTTGTTCATCTGCAGTTGTGGTCATGCCCACGTTGTGCCGGGCACGGTACACACACATAGAACAGACTGTTCCTGTCCCGAATAGCTGAGTCCTAGTGCAGGACCAAAGAGAGCGTGAGACTCAGGTATGGGCACCTCTTCTCTGGCCAGAGGTGTGATCAGCCGCACTGGCTTTAATCTCGCCAGCACGGCTAACTTGGCAGTGACGTCACAGTGGAATGGTCCTCAGTCTGCTCTGTAGGAGCCCACTGGAAAGCCCAGCTACCTGCTTGCCTTCCTAGGCCATGCCAGGGTGGGTACCACTGCTAGCTTAAAGGCTGCTTGGCTGGGCCAGCCCAAGTCACAATCGTACTTGCAGCAGCAGAGTAGACATGCGCGTAGGGTCCGCATCCGGGGCGTTAGTGAGCAAGATTTGTGACTCGCTCCTGCAGGATGGTTTGGCTGCAGGCCAGCCGGACTCACGGACTGCTCTTCCCACTTGGTTTGACTTGTCGGCTGTAGGTCTTTGGGGGGCTGGGTTGCCAGAGCTCTGGCCTGTCTGTAGAAAGCTAGAGGTTTGGCGGGGTAACTTGACTTGGAATGAGCTGCCAGTCGAAACCGACACCACTAAAATGTTCCAGGCTTTGGAAGTCCACAGCAAAGCGAAACCAATTGCCTGAGGTGCTGCGGAGGGACAGAGGGGCAGGTGAACACTACCAAGTGTCAGGAAATTCTTAGCTCACAAACCCGCATTGCCTCTGGGACCCCAGAGCCTGCAATCACTGCAAGGCAGAGGACTGAAAGGGGAAAGCTGGCCTCTCTGCTTAACATGTAAGTCTGTGAACCTGACACCACCATAAAAGGCAGAAGGCTGTTTTCCATTGGACTTGCGCTCCTTCCCATTCGAATGGGAAATGTGCCTGTGCAAAAGGAAACCCGGTTCTGCAAGAGGCCTAGAAGATGCTGCTACTCCTGCCCTGCCCTCCTTTCCCTGGGGCGTGGACTGCAGGCTAGCTGCTATGATGCTTGAATTGAGTTCTCTTTCACGGCAGAGAGATGAATCATAAAGGGTCAGAACTCCTGGCATGCCATGATGAGCTTGTAACGGGTGGACAGGACACCTAGAAGGTAAGAGCCTCCTGCTGTGTTAGCCGAGAGTTTCTTGTTACTCAAAGAGCAGAGGACTTGTGTTTTGGTGTGTACAGGTTCTGGTTCATTCCATGCCGACGATTCACAGGGCAGATTGCTAGACTGCCAAATCTGAACCCCTGTGCCTCTCTCTTTTGTGCCTGTAGATCCTGGGCTGTTTCAAGTAGGGACTGCTGCTGGGAGTCTGTATTTCCTAACCCCACATGCCATGGGTGTGCAAGGAGGTGTTGCTTATATACTAAAATATACACTTGGACTGAGGGTGAGATGGACACAGAAGACAGACTCACTGAGAGTCTCTTGGGTAAGGAAAAAAGGGGTAAAGACACAGGTGATATTGTGGGACGGGTCTACTATAGACCATCTGTCCAGGAAGAAGAGGTGGGCAGGACTTTTTTTTAAACAACTAACGCCATCAGCCAAAGCACAGGATTTGGTGGTGATGGGGGACGTTGGCTGGGAAAAGGAAACAGCAGAGCACAGATTGTCCAACAAGCTTTAGAGTATGTTGGCAATAACTTTTTATTTCAGAAGATGGTGGAAGCTACTAGGCAGTGTTCCCTCTAATTTCTTCCACTTCCTAAGCAGAATAAATTTTGTTTTATGCACCAAGGCCTGGGCAGAGGTGCACCACCATGGAAAAACATACTGACAGCTGTGGGAACTTACGGACACTCTGTTAATCAGCTGGGTGGCACCTGAATCTCTTCTGGGGGTCTGTCCAGTTGCTCAGCCTACAGAGTATCCTGCTACTGGCAGGGATGGAGGGTGGTCTAGATTTGACCTTGATAAATAGGGAGGAATTGGTTGAGAATTGGAAAGTGGAAGACAACTTGGGTGGAAACTATCATGAAATGAGAACCCATGTTAGTCTGTATCTGCAAAAACAACGAGAAGTCCTATGGCACTTGATAGACTAACAGATTTATTGGAGCATAAGCCCTGTGGGCAAAGAGCCACTTAATCAGGACTTCTCATTTTTTCACGAAATGAGAGTTCATGATGCTCAGACTGGTAGGAGAGAGAACAGCAAAATGAAGACAATGGAGTTCAAGGCGGCAGACGTCAGCAAATTCGTGGAGTTCGTAAGTAAGGTCTCACGGGGAGCAGGTCTAAAAGGAAAAACAACTGAAGACTGCAGTTTTTCAAAGAGACTCATTAAGGGTACAGGAACAAACTATTCCCCTTGCAGGAAAGGCAGGAATGTGCCAAGAGACCAGCCTGGCTCAACCAGGAGATCTAAACTGATCTAAAAATCAAAGTCAGTGCTACAAAAAGTAGAAACTAGGTCAAATGCCAAAAGATGAATGTAAACAAATAACTCAAGTAAGGGGGCAAAATTAGAAAGGCCACAGCACAAAATGAGCTTAAACTAGAGACACAAAGGGTAACAAGAAAACAAACTGCAAATATATTAGAAGCAAGATGAAGACCAAGGAAAGCCTGGGCCTCTTACTAGCTGGGCTTTAGCCCCAATGCTTGCAGGTTCAGTTCCTAGTGCTGGTGACTTAGGTCTGTTGGTATTACATATGCATGATGGGAATCCTCCCTGGAAGTCAATGAAGCTGTAAATAACTCTGTTTAGTACCCACATGCTCCTCGGGGGGAGGGATAGCTCAGTGGTTTGAGCATTGCCCTGCTAAACCCAGGGTTACGAGCTCAATCTCTGAGGAGGTGGATTAGGGCAAATAGATGTCAGGGATGGTGCTTGGTCCCGCTGACAGGGCAGGGTGCTGGACTAGACGACCTCCCAAGGTCCATTCTAGGAGATGTGTATCTTCAATTATAAACAATGGGGGTGGCAATAACAAAGTGAAAAGAACAGAGGTGCTTAACAACTTCGTTTCAGGTTTCACCAGAAATGGTGGTGGTGACCGGACACCCACCTTAGTGAATGCCCATGAAAATGGGGTAGGTTCTGAAGCAAAAATAGAAAGAGAACACGTTAAATAGTATTTGGACAAGATACACGTCTTCAGACATGGGCCTGATCAGAGACACCCTAGAATACTCCAGGAGCTGACTGAGCCATTAGCTATTATCTTTGAAAAGTCATGGAAGACAGGAGAGACTCCAGAAGACTGGAAAAGGGCAAATCTAGTGCTATTTTGTCAGTTGGTGCTGTCTAAACAGTGCCAAATGTCAGAATAGTGAACTATCCTGAAGCATCCCTCACTCCTCCTGCAACGTAGGGAGGCTCTTGTGTCAAACAGCCAGCTCAGCTGAGCTGAGCCCCACACAAAATGAAGTGGTGAAAATGGTCAATTTCATCAAATCCAGGTGGCCTCAACCATGCCTTTTTTTCTATTTTAGGTGTAGAACTGGGAGCAGAACAACAATCCCTTCTCCTTCAGAGTGAAGTGCACTGGCTTTCAAGAGGCAAAGTTCTGTCAAGAGTTTGTGAACTGAGGGAAGAACTGCAGCAATTTATGCACAGTGAGATCCAGCATGCGAATCAATTGCAAGATAAATACTGCCTGGGAAAACTGGCCTGTTTGGCTTATGTATTTGAGAACTTACATTAACTGAATCGGACGCTGCAAGGACGCACTGAGAATAGACTGATGTGCACAGACAAGTTAAACGGGTTCCAATCAAAACTTAAACTTTGGAGAGAAGGAGTAGGTCATGGGCCACTCCAGATGTTCGAGCAAGCTTCTAGCTCAGGCCAAGATGAAAGGCTGCTTACATTTCCAGAACAGCATTTGACTTTGCTTCAGGACAAGCTCAAGCATTATTTCAGATCTTCTGAAATGGAGCAGTTTGATTGGCCTTTTGCATCATCTTCAGAAAAATCCCCAATGCATTTATCTTTGAAGGAAAAGGGAGCATTTTTGGATGTCAGGAATGTTGGTACCCTGAAGCTCAAATTTAGAGAGATTCCATGGGATCAATTTTGGCTACATTGAGATATGACTATTCATT
Source organism: Carettochelys insculpta (assembly GCF_033958435.1). Lineage (NCBI taxonomy): Eukaryota > Metazoa > Chordata > Testudines > Carettochelyidae > Carettochelys > Carettochelys insculpta. The sequence goes on along the minus strand of NC_134158.1, from coordinate 23,947,314 downwards.
GATTTCAAATCAAGAAATAATTGTTCCACTGCCATTTTCAATCACTTGCATTTGTGAACTTTGTTTCTCTTCATTATCACTTGTAAAATGAGAAGAGATCATGTTTAAAATGTGTGGCTAAGGAGTTCCATGTGGCTCTTTCCAGCACTGAACCAAATACTAAACAGTTGTGTTCATTAAAATAAGCTCACGTCACATTAAAATTCTACTTGAAATGGGAAGTCAAATATTGTTTTCATGAAGATTGAAATATACATATGTTTCATTCTGAAATAAAAGTTATTTCTTGCCATACTTTATGCTGGCCACTCTTTTGTAAATCTTAGTGTGCTGTGAAAAGTTCGGGATCTTAAAAGTGTGCCATGCAATGAGCAAGTCTGGGACACGCTGGACTGGATCACAATGGTCCCTTCTGGCCTCCTGCACAACCCAGGACAGAGACTTGCACCTAGTGATGTCTGCATCAGCCCACAGCTCCCACAGTAGCTAAGAGGTCCCCTTTAAACAGATTGTTAGTTTGTGGGTGCGCTTTCTCGGAGCGGGCTGTGGGCCAGCTTTCCACCAGAGCCCTGCGTGATGGGTGCATGTTAGGAGCTGAGCTCTCCTGAAAAATCACATCCCCAGCTGTCAGGTACAGGGGCAGGGAGGAATCTGACCTTGAAAAGAGCTTTGGCCAGTGGCTTCATTGCAGCCTGGGTGTCACCGCTGGGGTTAGATACAGCTTGGTACCCCACCCCCAGGGAGTAACCACAGGGGGTAAAAGGCTACAGCAAACAAAAGCCCTTTGTCTTGGAGCGCACAGGTGTGTCTCTGCAGTTATACATACAAATGCAACCCGCTGTGGCAACCTGCTTTTTAACGCCTCGGATGAGTGCGTGGAAGGGGCTCTGCTGAATTCCCAGCCGTCCGTGCAGCGGGAGTATAACAGCCCTAACCTGCACCAGGGATGGTGATGAACAAAGGAAACCTGAGTCTGTGTGGAGGTGACCTGCCGTTTTAGGAGTAGCAAAGACCCCAGTCAGCCAGGCCTTGTGTTCCAAGCAGATCAGACAGTAACACCAAATATAATGAGCTCTCCACCTGAGACTGAGCTGTGCACGTTGCAGCTATTGTGTGGTGAGAGGGGGGTGAACCTTGTAACTTCTGTGCTTCTGAAACTGTGGGAAGCCCTGAACAAGCCTGGCCTTTTCAGGCCTCAGACCAATTTGCATCAAGGACCTTGTACAGCACACTAACCGTGGACAGGGTCCGCGAGGGGGTCGAGTGTGTGCCCTCTGCAGTCACACGCTTTAAACCAGAGCCTTCGAAGTTAACCTCCAGTGAATAATAGGCCATAAAACAAGGGTGGGGAATGTCTGGGCCTTAGACTGGATCCAGCCCACAGCTTGCCTGGCTCTGGCCCTGTGAGGCTCGGAGCTGTGCCAGATGGACTGGTGCCTGGGAGTGGGGATTTGGGCTGGGGAGCCACAAGTGTTCCCAGGGAACTGGAATTCCTGCTGATGCCCAGACCTCCTCCCACACCTTTCGCCCATACTCCCACCCCCAGTCTGTTCCTGCCCCCTCCCTCCCACCCATACCCGCCCTCTGCCCGCTGACCCCTCCAGGCCCAAACCCGCTTCCCAGGAGTCCCCCCCACACAAAGAACCTCACCTTTCAGCCCCCTCAGAGCCTAGGGGAGCCCAGAAAATCTACCAGCCCAGGATGCCTAGGGCCTGGGGCTGGTGGGGCAGGCAGGAAAGGGGGCCCACATCAGTGAGGGGGGTTGGTTTTCATTTTCTTGTTTCTCACTTTTGTGTGGTCCCTGAGTGATTTTTCTGTGGGTCAGTGGCCCCTGCCCCAAAAAAGGTTCCCCACCCCTGCCAGGGAATTGCCCCAGTTCCCCCTGCATTGAGCCAATACAACGTGCTTGGCTAAAGCCTGCCCACAAAGACATCCGGAGATGGGCAACCCATTATTCCTACAGTAGTTTGTTCGAGGGGTTAGTCCCCCTTGCTGCTTAAAAGGAAGAAAGAGCCATGCCTTGTTTTGAATTGTAACTCGTCTACCTTTAACTTCCAGCCACCAGTTCTTGTTTGGCCTTTCTCCAGGAGATTACAGAGCCTTTTCGTAGCTGGGTTTTTCTCCCAAGAGGGAATTTACGCACCATAATCAGATAACTTATCACTCTTCCTTCTACTTGTCATGCCCTCCATGCTTTAGGAAAATTGGCTTATCAATACGAATGTCATAACTCGAAGATGCTTTATGCAAAAAAGGTCACATAATGTATCATTTTTAAAATTACAATCAGCTGAGTCTGTAGATCCTATTTGTGTGCTTATATCATTCTTGTGTGGGAAGTTAGAAATATGAAACACAAATCCATTTTTAATTCTAGCAGTGCTAATGAGGCCACTAATGATCATTTAGCTCACTGGCTGAGTACTCAAAGCAAAGACCTGTGACTGGTTTTTTTTTTTTTCCTGTAAGCCCAAACTGTGGTTGCTCCTAGAAGGCATGTGACCAGGCCACCTGGGTCTGGAATCCGTCTTGAATCTGGTGCTTTTCCATGGGGATAGGGGACTAACCAAAGGGTTCCTGCCTTGGGGAAAAGTATTTTTAAGGAATGGAAGGTGAACAGGTCTTTGTGTTCAGCTGGCCTTTAAAATTGCCTCCCTACCATCAGAGGATACACATGAAGAGACCTGGAAACAAAGAACTGTAGTGAAAGGATGAGGGTGAAGCTGCTGAGCCTGTGTCAGAAAAACAGAAATTCTGGCCTGAGGTAAGAACAACTATTACAGTAAGAATTTGCATGTACAGTAACCAGCTTCTTAGTGGATTAGAATTAGCTGGTGTCTTTTGTTTTTACCTGCAATCACTTAACTTACTGAGGTGCGTCTGGGCGTATTGGGCAAGAAGTGCTCTCCAGAGATTACGGTCTGATGCCACTGTTTCCGCTTCCTCCCACGTTATACCAATGCTCTTAAAGTCTTCTTTAACCTTTAGCCGTGCCTCACCACGTTTTCAGTGGTCTTCCCCTCTTTCTCTTTCCTTTAGCTGGTGTCCATCACATCGCTACCTTTGGATGAAGATTATCTGAAAGACGCAAGATGTGTCCCGGAAGACGCAATCTACGCTCTGCCACAACATCCTGCAGTCTCCGCAGACCACATCTTCGTAGAATCTCTTCATTAGTGACGCGATTGATGTAGGTATCAGCAAGGATCTTACGCAGACAGCGTTGGTGGAACACATTCAGCTTATGTGATATTCTTGCAGTGTTTTTCCATGTTTCACTGGTGTAGATTGCAGTGGATATGACAACAGTGCTGTGGAGTCGAAGCTTTGTAGCAAGGCCAATTGCTGACGCAGACCAAATTGGACATAGTTTTGGAACACTGCCAAGGCTTTCCCGATTCTGCAGTTGACATCTGCCTCGACATCCCCATCATTGGGCAGAGTGCTGCCAAGATAGGTGAACCGCCGGACATCTTCTAAGGACTGACTTTTGACCACTATTGGCGTGTTCACCTGAGCTTTTCCAATCCGCATCACCTTTGTTTTATTGCTGTTTATCCTCAACCCAACTTTACCTGCTTCTTTTTCTAAACTTGTTGTCATGTCCTGCAAGCATCCGCCCGCTTCTGCAAGCAGCGCGATATCGTCGGCGAAGTCCAGATCCAGATCCGCGAGCCTAACACTTAAACCCTACTTTTAATATTTAATAAAACACCTTTGTTTATTACCAAGCCCGGTGTAACTAATTGTTACTGGGGGGCAGAGTTGTGCAGCTCTCTTTCACTGATACAGGGGTGAACATCTTTATGAGCCGTCTCTGTGTAAAACCTTTATGGGGGATAAGACAGGTTTCGGTGGGTTGATCCCTTTGGGGGCAGTGCTCCTGGGTGTTGTCAAAGGCCTTATAGCTTAGACCTCCCAGAGCTGAGCTGGTTCAACACCTGTCTTGCTCTGATGCCTTGGCTGGGGAAGACCAGAGCTTCTGGCCCAGCAGGACAGGGGTTGGGGAGCCCCAGAGAGCAGGAAAGTAGGTGTCAGCAGCTTGATCAGCTCACAGGGCTCAGGGCCATCCTTAGGGTTTATGCCGTACTACTAATTAAACTGGTACCCCGATGGCAGCCAGAGGTGTGTGTGATTTTTGTACACTTTGGGGGCAGGGCTTGCTCAGTGGTTAGTGCATGGGCTTTGTAAACACAGGCCAGTGAGTTCAATCACTGAGGGGGCCTCCTAAAGATCCAGGGCAGGTCAGATTTTAAAAAATCCACCCACCTCCTGGGAAGGGCAGTGTTGCGTGCTTCTGTGAAGGCGGGGGCCAGACTCAATGACTTCTCAAGGTCCCTTCCAGCTCTGAGATAGGGCTATCTCCATGTTTCAAATTTTAATCTTCAGCAACACACTCATGAAATGTTTCCAAACCAAATTTTAAATTAAGTCCTGTTGACTAATGCAGTAAATTCAGAAGCTGGCAGGGTTGGAAAATGCCTGTTAAATGGCTTCATTACCACCTGAATGGCTCTTTCACAGATTGTGCTAATGGCTCCGGCTGTCTTCATCACTACTGAGTTAACTAGATCATCTCTGGGGGAAGAAGGGCCACAGAACAGGGCTAGGAAGAAGTGGACGTGAAGCCCCAGTGAAGCCCCAAATTCCAGGTGTCCTACACAATCACATCTATTGCACAGGGGTAAGGATGGCAATGACCAGGTGACAGTCCCAAGGTGACCTCTGTGATCCAGTGCATCAGAGAACCTGCCCTTTCCACAGGAGTTTGTTGTAGTGGTTTGTCACCATTGAAGTTTAAAAAGAAAAAGTGTGCCTTCTGTGAAGACAGAACCTGCTCCGGCAGGAGAGCCCCTCAGAGATGGGAGGTGGGAAAGTGGGATAGCCCCTCAGAGACAGAGGCGTGCCAGCAGAATAGCCCCTCAGAGATGGAAGGGTGCCAGTGGGAGAGGCCAGCGGGATGGAACCTGCGCCATCAGGAGAGCCCCTCAGAGACAGAAGGTGGGAAAGTGGGATAGCGCCTCAGAGACAGAAGGTGGGAAAGTGGGATAGCACCTCAGAGACAGAAGGTGGGCCAGCAGGAGAGGCCAGCAGGATGGAAGCTGTGCCAGCAGGCGAGGCTGGAGGGACTGACTTCCCATGTCCGCAGAGCCAGTTACCTCAGCATAGAAGCTAATCAGATGGGTCAGGCACAACTTGCCCTTGGTGAATCCACGTTGACTAAGAATAGTCAATTTTCCCCTCTTCCACGTGCTCCAAAGCGGATTCCTTGAGGATCCTCTCCATCATTTTTTCCTGGGACTGAGGTGAGGCTGACCACTCTGTAGTTCCCTGGATTGTCCTTCTTTCCTTTTTTTAAAGATGGCCATTACATTGCCTTTTTCCAAACATCTGAGACCTCTCCTGATCTCCACATGTCTTAAAAGATAATGGCTGAAGGTATGCAATGCCATTCCCTCAGTACCCTCTGGTGCTTTTGACCAGGCGCCATGGATATGTGTATGCTCAGCTTTTCTAAATCGCTCTTAACCTGTTCTTTCCCCACTGAGGGCTGCCCACCTGTCTCCCATACTGCATTACCTTGTCTGTGAAGACAGAGGCAAAAAAAGCACTGAGCTTTTCCTACATCATCTGTCACCAGGGCATGACAAAGCCCTTCATTCAGACATGGGAATCAGCCAAACCAGCGACCTTTGGCCATCGGGTTGGTGAGGTAGTACTTCTATTACCCTTATTATAGGCCTTTGTCTCTGCCAGGGTTTGGATGAGGGGCTTCTATAAGCTGTGCTCCTGAAGTGCAAGTTACCTAGCCAAGTTAAAGCCTGTTCTGCGCCTGTGTCTTCATTACGAACAACAGGGACCTTTTCCCACTCAGACAGCTAACTCATCATAGAATTACAGAACACTAGCACTGGAAGGGACCTCGCGAGGTCATGGAGTCCAGTCCCCTCCCTCACAGCAGGACCAGCCACTATCTAGATCATCCCTGATAGATGTCCCTCTGACCTGCTCATAAATATCTCCAGAGACGGAGATTCCACAACCTCCCCAGGCAATTTATTCCACTGTTTGACCACCCTGACAGTCAGGAACTTTTTCCTAATGTCCAACCTAAACCTCCCTTGGAGCAATTTAAGCCCATTGCTCCTTGTCCTACCCTCAGAGTCTAAGGGGGATAATCGTTCTCCCTTTTAGATACTAGAGAGCTGTGATCAAGTCCCCTCTCAGACTTTTGTTTGCCAAACTAAACAAACCCAGTCCTCCTAATCTTCTCTCACAGGCCATATTTTCTAGACCTTTAATCATTTTAGTCACTCTTCTCCGGACCCTCTCCAGCTTCTCCACATCTTTCCCAACACTTGGGCCCCAGAACTGGACACAATACTCCAGCTGAGGCCTCATCAGTGCAAAACAGAGGGGAAGAATTATGTCTCATGTCTTGCTCAGAACTGTCCTGTTAATAAGTATCAGAGGAGCAGACACAAAAACAACAAGAAGCCTGTGGCACCTTACAGGCTAATGGATACTTTGGTGCATAAGCAAAGAGCTGCTTCATCAGATGCATGTCCTGGAGATTCCAGAGGCAGGTCTAAGTATTCAGGCTCCTGGAAAGGAGGGAGTCCCAATCAAGAGGAAGGCCAGAGTTGATGAGATCAATTCAGTCAGGGAGGACGTGGCCCACTTCCAGAAGCTGAAGCGAAGGTGTGAACAGCAAGAGAGGAGAAGCTGCTTTTATAGGTGGCCAGCCGCTCCCAGTCTCTGTTCAATCCTTGGTTGATGGTGTCAAATTTGCAAATGAATTGCAGCTCTGCAGTTTCACCTCCACATTTGCTGCTGGAAGTGGGCCACATCTGCCCTGACTGAATTGAGCTCGTCAGCTCTGGCCTTCCTCTTGACTGGGAAGCCCTCCTTTTCACGAGCCTGTGTAAGTATGACTGCCCTGGAATCTCCACTCCCGTCAATACATCCCAGAATCACATGTGCTTTTTTTTGCAACAGCGTCACACTGTTGACTCATACTCAGCTTCTGTTCCACTCTGAGCCCAGATACCTGGCTGCAGTGCTCCCTCCGAGGCAGTCACTTGGGAGTGAGTGCTGGCGAGAAGGCTCAGGCAGTGTGTACTCTGATGTGGCTGGTGGAGGTCAGACCTAGATCCCTGGCTGGGGTTTACCTTGCCTAGCTGCTGGGAGGTTCCACACCACAGTGATGTGCCTGCTCTGGGGTTTTACATGGAGCTTTGAAAATCATTTTGCACTAAAGACATGGCAGCAATTCAGACCTGTCTCCTCCACAGCCAGAGGTGTGACTGGCATATGCATGGCCACACCTGAGCTAGCAGTGGCACGGACTAGCTGGGGGAGAGAGTCCCAGGTGGAGCTGCATAGCCTGGGCAGTCACAGCTAAGTCGCAGTGTGCTCAGGTCAGGTCCCGCAAGGCACACCACCGTCTCCCTGGGCTTGCAGGGCAGCCTCACCCCAGGCTGGCTGTACATACCTTTGGGGAAGTTCAAAGTGCATTGGTTCAGCTACTCAGGAGTGCCCAGCTGCCCTCCTGTCACCAGTGTTCCCGCTAAACCATCCCATCGCTGAGCGGAGTTCGTCCAGCCGCAGGCAGAAGCGCACCAGCAGGAGAAACACCAGCACAGGGACGGGCGCTCTGCTGAGCAGCTGGGTGGCATTGGTTACTCTCCTGAGCAGACACCCAAGCACCCAGCTGACAGGGAACACTGGCTGTCACCAGGGGTGGTAAGACACAGCCCAGCTCTCAACACCTGTCCCTCCTGCGGCTGCCTTGCACAGGCCTCCTGACAGCAGGCTCCAAGCGAGGCTTCCCAGACGCCACCACCTGCATGAGCCACGCAGCTGCGGCAGGAACGGCCATGCACTGGGAAGGGCAGAAACTGTTCGCTGAGCGTTGTTGGTCGTGACTGACTCTGGGAAGGGAGTTGAGAAACTCTCAGCAGCTGTAACAGTGGGACCCGGGCGCAGAAGTGATCTTATCCCAATGGCCTGTGCCATTCTGACAGCAATCCAGGGGTTAACGTGTTGGCAGCACGGCGAGGCCCTTTCATTCCCTCCGCACTACAATGCACCGCACACGGGGCTTCCTCAGGATGGCCCAGCGCAGGCTGGAGTGGGGAACATCTCAGTGCAGGTCCCTGACTGACAGGGCCTGACTCTCCACTGCCCCCGGGCAGTTATGTGCAGCCATACAAAACACCACCGTTCTGCAGTGACTGCAGCCGTACTTGTGTTGGCGCTGCCCCAGAGGCTGGGCGCTGGAACGGGTGCTGGAGGAACTGGGGCTCTTCACTCAGCTTGCCAGGTGTGCCCTGTGTGACACAGAGGGTTTGCAGGGATTTGAGTCCCCTGGTTCGGTCACACGTGTTTCCGGCTCATCTGTAGTAACCCCAGGTGGTGCCTCAGTTTCCCTCGGCACAGCATCAGTGTGCAGTGGTGATGGGAGTGTTGGCAGGACGACTTCTCACACATAAGCAATGGAAGTTCCTGCTCTTTGTAACATAGACAGCCAGGTGACACCTTTCCTACCCCGGGAACAGGACCAGGCGGGCAGAGGGGCCTGGCTGGCTGGAATTGGAACTGAGCAGTTGGGAGACTGGGGGAGTCTCAGCTGACTTGAGGGGCAGGAAGGAGGATGAGGGACGGGTGTGAAGGACACCCCAGTTAGCAAGTAGCATTTGGGCGGGGCAGAGCTCTGCTCTCTGCCCGAGGACGAATGCGTGAGCTTGAGACAAATGTTTGCACTTCCTAGGAGGCTGTTTGGCACTGGGGTGGGGGTCATTTCAGACAATTGAATGGTCCAGCTCAGAGTCACGTCTGCCTGCGGATGAGGAGCAGGGCCTGGGGACCCCCACACTCCATACCATCCTGACGCTGGATGAAATTCACCCTTGTGCAAAGCTTTGGCACCATGTACCTCTGAAATCTTTTGCCCACATCTAGCAGGGTACCAGGGCCAAGCAGAACCCCACCACCGCAGGTGCATCTGAGCAGCAGGGGAACCGCCCGGCTGCCTAGAAAGTCCAGACCCCAGTTCCCTAGGAGTGCTCTGGGCATTTGCAGGAGCTGTGCCTGGGGCTGTTCTCCCCTCGCTGCTCGGGCTTGCCACTCACCACTCTTGACTTGATGCAGTCCAGCCTGTTCTTCTGCACAGCCTCAGTTGCCACAGCTTGTTGCCACCTAGCTGGTCCCAGTCCTGGGTTCATAGCATTTGAGGCCTGAGGGGTGGGACCATTCGATTATCTGAAATAACTTCCATTCAGCCACAAGCCAGCAAACCCCCGACCCCCATCCCAAGGCCAAACAGCTCCTAGGAAGTGCAAACATTTGTCTTAAGCTCATGCATTCCAGCCCTCAAGCAGAGAGCAGAGGAGGCGACTCGTGGTAGCGCTCTGCCCCACCCAAATGCTATTTGCTCACTGGGGTGTCCTTCACGCCCCTCCCTCTCCCTCTGGGTGACTCTCCCTGCCCCCGCGACCCCAAGCACCTGTCGCCTGTGCCAGCAGGAGAGCAGGAATTGAGTGGCTGGGTCTGCCACAGGTAAGCCATGCCAGGAGCTGCAGGGGAAGGTGGAAACCCCACAGGCTGTCTGCCGGTCTGAGCTGGTGTGAAACTCCTTCCCAAGCTGTGCGCATGTGAGAGTGGCCCACAAAGGAAGGGCCGGCGCGCTGTGCCCTGCCAGCCCCAAAGGGATGAGATTGCGCAGGGGTGGGCACGGGGCTGAGCCTCAGCAACAGCTGAGGTGCATTTGGGTCTGTTGCACCACATGTCCATGGCCACGTCGCATCCTCTATTCCAGCTGAAAGGGGTTTCCATTCGCTGCAGCTGTCTGCCAGCCGCCCCGTCCCTGACCGGCAACACCCCCACCCTGCCCCCCGTCTCCAGCTCTGGTGTCCGGCGCGCCGTGGGACTCTGTCTCGAAGGCAGGCTGCGTGACCACGAAGGGCCAGATGGGGCACCCCAGTGGACCTGCAGCCCTCTCGAGATAACGTCTCCATCGCGCTGTGATAAGATGGACCGTCTCCAACCTGGCAAGTGCCACAGGCAGTGCACAGATAGGCCTTCGCAGTGCTGCTTCGCCTCAGAGCTGCCGGCTTGCTCATGCTGTGCTTGCTATATATTGTCACGTCGTTTGGCCTGAAGACCCTAGTCGGGTCTTTCGTGGTGGAAGCTGCTCAACTGAGTCTTCTTAGCAGGTGCCAGGGTGCTCACTCCTGGCAGCTGGGAGGCAGCCATGCATAAGGGCAAGGTGTGTGTGCATGGGGCCGTGCTGAAAGCCCTCACTGCCACACGCTTACGGCTGACTCCCACCGAGAGTACCTGACACCAGCCGTCAGCTGCAAAGTGGCCTAACAGCCTTCCAGTGCCGTTCCCTTCCCTCGCCTGCAGTTCCTGCATGGGCCCATCTCCCGGCCAGGCAGCACCAGTGTTCAGAACTGCCTGTGTCTGCGCCTGAACCAGCCGATCAAGTGTCCGTGCTGTGGGCCCCACACGGTGCAGGTGGATAATGTGTAAATAAAGTGGCAGGCACAGGAGATTTAGCTTTGGGTAGCAGCCTTTTATCTCCAGTCTCCCGCCAGAGGCTTTCTGCGGTGGGCTTTCCTTCCTGGGCAGGCACCATTGGGATTTTCATTGATTTAAACATAAGGCACCTCTAGATTATGCTTCCAAGCAATGGCCTGTGACGCTGCAAAGGAAAGGGCTATTCCTTCTCCCATCACCCGGCAGGCGTGGGCCCAGTTCTGAATTGGCATGAACTGCCCTAGCCCAACGGATGTCAATGGAGTGGTGGATTTATGCTCTCTGAGAATCCAGCCCTGTAGCTGTGCAAGCTGCGCAAATTTGCATTTTGTTGAGAGGGTTTATTGATGTCTGTACCAGGCAATGAGGGGAGCTCCTTGCCTGAGACGCCATCTGGGATCAGGCATAAAAGCCATTGGAGTCAGGTTTATTTACCGTGAGTTCTGATGTGTGTGTGTGCGCAGAGCAGGGCTGGATTCAGACACGTGGAGGTCCTAAAATATACCACATTCAAGAGGCCCCAGAGCAGGACCGAGAATATGTAAATATGTAAAATCTGTGTTGCGGGGCCCCCATAAGCTGAGGCCCTACACGGCGGTTTGCTCAGCTCGTGTGTCCATCCGGCTGTGGTACAGAGTGACCGAGGGAAAGCTGCTCGATGCAGAAAAAAAGCCCTGCTGGAAACATAACGTGGGTCCCATGGCTAGCACACTGGGACAGGCCACAGAGACTTGAGATCTGTTCCTAACGTCACCACCTTGGCCTGGCCTTCCCACTGCCCCGCCTCTGTGCAGTGCTCTGCGATGGATGGACGGAAAGTGCTGAATAAGAGAGGCTGGCAGGTGATTTAGGGGCTGCCACAGGCTTTTCTGTCCTTGCCTAGTGTCAAGGAGGCACCTCCATCCAAGCCAGTGTTGTAGTGCTGGTTTTAGGGTGACCACATCTCCCTATCCCAAATACAGGACAGGGAAATATCAGGGGGAGGCTTTTCATGGCTGTACCGAGCCTTGGGGCGATAGGAAGTGGTCAGCAGCCACTGGTGCTCCTTCCAGCTTCCCTGAACCTCAGGGAGCCAGGAAGAAGGCAGCAGCCATGTGCCGGATCCCAGCCTCCCCTTAATTTTGCAGGGTCCTGTGCTGGCTCCCTCTGGCGTGGTCAGAGAGCACATGCCCCATTTTCAGAACAAATCAGGATGCCTTCCTGGTGCCCGAAATAAGGGGTTGTCCCACCCAAAATGGACTGGTCACCCAAGCTGGTTTCCACCAGCTGCACAGCAGTGCAAGGTTATGCTGAATCTGGCCAGGCTCTGCATGAGGACCACAGTTTGGACAGGTGCTGCTTGTTCCTGCAAAGACAGGTTCAAATTCCTGCCAGAGGGAAAATCCTGCTGGCCCTCTGTAATATTTCAGGGGGGTTCTGGGCACAGCTGAGAGAACCTACCCTGGGAAAATTGCTTAAAACTGGGCCAGTGACAGCCCAGGTTGGGGTTTCCTTCTCAATAAGGTAAACCAAGCCAGGCACAAAAGTTCCCCTGCTAGCCCCTCCAGCCAGCCAGAAGTTACACAAGCAAATCCCACAGATTCTCCAACAGTTTCAATGCGCAAACCAGTGCCCCTTCTGACTCAGGCAACTGGTTACGAAAACCTATTTTACCACATTTACGCAGATTCTCCCAGGCCCCAAAGGGACCGGGCACATTCTCAGGTCGACACATACTTAGATCTTACCCAAAACAGCATGCTGCAAGAGAGAAAACTTGTCACAGTGGTACTTTACATCCATCAATCAAAGCTATTGATGCAGGCTACAGCCAATGGTACAAGCTGCTGTCTTGAAAGTCTCTGAAAATACGTCCTCTGAGGGATAGATTCCCAGTCCACAGAGGCTTCGTTCAAAGCGTCGCTGTTGTTGCAAAGTGCTCCCAAGATGGAGGCAGGGACAGTGGTTTGAGGACTAAGGACGAAGATGGCCACAGCCTGAGACATCTTTATAGACTTGCCATGTGGCAGGAGAAACACTTTCTTAGTCACATAGGCAATGGAGAATTACAAGCTTAGGTCACCTGTCCTTCCCCTGCTGTGGCCCTCTGCCATTGGCAGATTCCCAGAAGACACTTCTCAGTCTAATTCATTTCATAAGATGTGGATTGAAGTCTGAATCTCTGTTTAGCCCATCTTCCTGGCTGGGAGGAGACCCCACTGTCCACTGTGATCCTCAGCTCTAAAATATTTCTAACACAGGCACAGAGCCAATATCCATAACTTCACATTCGAGCCTGGTGCAGACATACAAAGATCCAGGTCAAAAGACACTGTGCTTGGCCCACTTGGCACAAGATTTGATACAAACTTCATGCAGTGGTTACAGAAATGGTTTTGTATTTAATTTAAAAATTCAGTAACACCTCCCTCTCCAGCCAAGCACAGAGCTGAGGTAGCAAAATGCTTCAGAACTGATATATGTCCCTGCCCGGTTACCCCTGTAACCCTCCCCTCCAGCAGAGCACAGAGCCAAGGTGGCAAAATACTTCATAACTAATACTTGTCCCTGCCTGGTTATCCCTGTAATCCTTCCCAAAACTAGACAGGAGACTCTTCCCTTCCTCAGCCCAAGTCAGTGGCTGTAACCTATCACTGGCACTGGCTGTGCTGGGGCAGCAGGAGAAGGATGTTTCCCTGGGCAGTTATAAGTTATCTGATTTGCCACAGCTTTGAAATGAAAAATCCAATTAATGGCTGCAGTGAAGGAAAATTGTATGACGTTTCAAGGCCCCAATCTCTAGAGTGAAAAGCCCTTTATCATCTGACGGACTATCTATCAGCTGCCTATAAACCAAATGGGCCGTTACATGTGCTGCAAAGCATTTAAAAGACAATTTAAAAGAGAGGATGGGGGAGGGCCACTCTTTTTTCTATGATTATTACAGGCAAAGAATGGAGGAGGGGACAACGCAGAGCCCACAGTTCCCCGAGTGCTGGCTCCTGGCTTGTCACACAGTGCAGAGTCTCTGCCCGCTTCTGAAAAAGTTGTCTGCAAGATGGAACATTTCCTGCTTGTCCAAGGAAGGGCTGAGACACTGACTCTGCAGCTGCATGTGAGCAGTTCCACTTTGCAAGCCAGCTGCCATTTCTCAACCCACCATGGCAAAGAGAGAGGCTGACCAGCCTTCCCATATTTGGTGGGATGGTCCCATATTTGGGACGCCAAAAAGGCGTCCCTACTTATTTTTCAAAAGGGACTAATTGTCCCATACTTGGGCCCTCTCCCCCTCCCCCACCTGCTTACCTTTTCCACCAGCAGCTGCTCGGGTGCAGCTGCTGGCCAGAGAGCACGTAGGTCACCTCCCCGAGCCTCAGGCAAGTGCGGAGAGCAACAAATGTCCAAGTGGTTAAAGTCTCCCATGAGAACCAGGGCCTGTGCTTTGGAAGCTTCGCTTAGCTGTCTGAAGAAATCCTCATCTGCCTCATCTCCCTGATCTGGTGATCTACAGCAGACACCAACCACAGCATCACCTCTGTTGCTTCTGCCTCTGACCTTAACCCAAAGACTCTCAACTGGCTTTTCTCCCTCCATATACTGGAGGTCTGAGCAATCATACTGCTCCCTTATATACAGAGCCACTCCTCCTTTTCTCCCTGCCTGTTCTTCCTGATCAGTTTATACCCTTCCATGACCGTGCTCCAGTTATGTGAATCAACCCACCAAGTCTCCACTATTCCAATCACTTCACACTTCTTGGACAGTTCCAGGGTCTCTAATTCTTCCTGTTTGTTTCCCAGACTTCTCGCATTTGTGTACAAACACCTGAGACAGTTAGCTGGTTGGCCTACTTACTCCTTTTGAATCGGGGTTCTTCTTTGTTGTTTCTTACTCCTTCCCCACTTACCTCATGGCTTGTGTCACCATCCCCTGACAAACCTAGCTTAAAGCCCTTCTCACTAGGTTCGCAAGTCTGCCTGCAGAGATGTTCTTTCATCTCCTTGTTAGGTGGATCCCATCTCTTCCTAGCAATTCTATTTCCTGAAACAGAATCCCATGGTCAAAGAAACCATATCCTTCTCTGTGACACTAACTACGCAGCCCTGCATTTACCTCGGCAATTCAATGATCCCTTCCTGGACCCCTTCATTCCACAGGAAGGATGGACGAGAACACCATTTGCACTCCATATTCCTTGATCTTTCTTCCCAGAGTTACATAAGCCGTGTCTACACGTGCACGCTACTTCGAAGTAATGGCACCAACTTCGAAATAGCGCCCGTCATGGCTACACATGTTGGGCGCTATTTCGATGTTAACATCGACGTTAGGCGGCGAGACGTCGAAGCCGCTAACCCCATGAGGGGATGGGAATAGCGCCCTACTTCGAAGTTGAACGTTGAAGTAGGGACCGTGTAGTCATTGCGCGTCCCGCAACATCGAAATAGCGGGGTCCGCCATGGCGGCCATCAGCTGAGGGGTTGAGAGACGGTCTCTCTCCAGCCCCTGCGGGGCTCTATGGTCACCATGTGCAGCAGCCCTTAGCCCAGGGCTTCTGGCTGCTGCTGCCACAGCTGGGGATCCATGCTGCATGCACAGGGTCTGCAACCAGTTGTCGGCTCTGTGGATCTTGTGTTGTTTAGTGCAACTGTGTCTGGGAGGGGCCCTTTAAGGGAGCGGCTTGCTGTTCAGTCCGCCCTGTGACCCTGTCTGCAGCTGTGCCTGGCACCCTTATTTCGATGTGTGCTACTTTGGCGTGTAGACGTTCCCTCGCAGCGCCTATTTCGATGTGGTGCCGCACAACGTTGATGTTGAACATCGACGTTGCCAGCCCTGGAGGACGTGTAGACGTTATTCATCGAAATAGCCTATTTCGATGTCGCCACATCGAAGTAGGCTACTTCGATGTAGGCTTCACGTGTAGACGTAGCCATAATGTGTTCAAGGATGTTCTTTGCTGTGTCATTAGTTCTTACATGGAGAAGTAGGGAGGGGTAATAATCTGCAGGTTTGATGGCTTTTGGAAGATTATCTGTCACATCCTGGATTCTAGCTCCTGGTAAGCAGCAAACTTCCCAAGATTCCAGGTCTGGATGGCAGATGGTTGACTCTGTCCCTTTTAGGAGGGGGTCTCTGACCACCACCACCCGTCTTCCTCTTTTGGGGGTGACGGTCTTAGAGCTCCCATCCCTAGGGCTACACATCACAGGCCTTCCAGTCAGTGGGGTCATCTGATCCCTTCCCTGAGAGGTCTCTTCCACAGCTTTCTCCACTGTAGCACCTCTGCAGAGAACCTGGAAGTGGTTACTCACCTCCACAGCAATTGGAGATACCTGAATTGGCTTTCTTCTGGGGGTTACAAGCTTCCAGTTTTCTCCCCTGTTCTGAACTGCCCTCACTGGTTGCTCAGCCTGCTGTGCCTAAAGGTATAAATGCTGCCTTCTGTTGAGGATATTGATAATTGCGCCTCAAGTCCGCTAATCTTTTCTTCCAAGATGGCGACTGTCAGGGTAAATTTAGAAAGGCTCCAGAACTCAACTAGGTTGCTTAGCCTAAGGAGCTTTATGCGTATAAGCTAGGCCGCAAGCTTCAGGAAATTGTGCAACAACCAAGGCTGCAGGCAACGTACTAAACCACATATACAACTGCAAGCTACAGAAGCCATATTCTATTAAGACTTTACCAGTTAAGCTGATGCTTTTATACTTGCTGATGTTATAATTTTATATGTTAGAATAAGGTTCTGATGAAACCACGTTAGCACGTGACCATTTTCGTTCTATTGAAACTCATCAGACATGCGTAAACTGATGTCTAGAGCATGATGCAAACCTGGGACACCTTCACCACAGTCAAGGATGATACTGTGTCTCCACGGGCTCACAGCATCGGTTGTGGGAAAAGAGTATATGTAGACCAGTTATAGTCAACCCCGATTGGGGAGTGCTCACAGTTCAATCACTTGTGAATGTAGCACACGTGGCCAACAGTTGTTGGTCCAATTATCTGGGGGAGCAATCAATCCAACTGATCTGCATAATTTTAAATCTTATAGATCCTATATATAATAATTATCTTACAGTAAGTTAAGCAAATAAGCAGAGGCCAGCCAATGGGGATAGGAGCACCTGATCAGGTGATTGTGCCAACCTTTAAACTACCAATTGAAAACTGCCATCACAGCAAAAATTAGCATGGAAAGCAGAAAAATAGAATAATAACTTAGTGATTAGCATAAAAAGCGGAAACATAGACTATTAAGTTAAAAGATTAGCATGGTGAGTGAAAAAATGCCATAATGGGGGGAAAAACCCGGGATATGAATATGAGCCGCAAGTATAAAAGGCCTCATCGCCCAGTCACTCACTGCAAGCTAGAGGACAAGGTACCTTAAGGGTGTTAAGTTTGCCATTCGGGGATGCTCAATAGGATGGCTGAGCACTGCCGTTGCTGTACCAAGCAACAAAATATGGGTACCACGCACAAAGTCTGTAAACCAGATTGCCTAAGTACCTCTACCCTACATGAGGACTTGGCTTACGTAAGACCTCACCTGGCTAGGAGATCAGGCCCCAGTTGTTAGTAACAGCTCTAAGGAGCAGTAAAATAGGCCTAAATAATGTAACCTGGCACCAAGATTGCCCTTGGGGACAAATGAATTAGGGGAACCTCCACTAGAGGGTCCCCATTGTAAAAGCTTGTAACGATCACCAAGTGGTAGGCCCTTTTAGCCCACCTTGGTCATGGAAATTCTACATCTTTAGCTGTAAGGTCAACTATAGCGTGGTTAGGAAAAATTAAATGGCCAATGTAACCAAGAATGACCCGGAAAGTATTCTTTCTGTTTGTATTGTAAACACCTGTATATCTGTAATTGTTCTTCTCCTGTTCTTATCTTTAATATTAATAAACTTTATAAAAAATAAATAACAAATCTTAAGGTGTAATCTCTGAAATTCCAAATCAATACATAACGATAAATAAATATTATAAATACATAAATAAATTATATAAATAAATATTAATAATAAAAAATATTGAGGTAAAGTCCATGCTCAGCCAGGCCACCAATAAGGCCCCCGACCCTTACCTCTCACAGCGACCAGCTTGCACTTGGTACACACAAAATCCCTTCTGTCCTCTGGGAGAAAGACAAACACGGCACGTGCTGTGCAGGTCACAACAGCTGATTTGTCAGTAGACTTGTCACTGTCCATTTTTCCCTTTCTTCAGAGAATTCTCTTAGATTTTTTTTTTAGTGCCACCTGGAAGGGCGGAAGAGAAACAAAACTAGAAATAAGAGACCGTATAATAATATGGGGATCCCCCCTTCCTTTACCCCATCTAGCTGATTCATCAGGTTTTTGTGTTTCATTTTTTCTATCTTTTTTAAATGCTTTTCTCTCCATTATCAGTTATTCTGCAGATCTGAAGAAGTGGATCAGTCTGATGAAAGCTCATCACCTAATAAATAACATTATTGGTCTCTAAGGTGCTACAGGACTGCTTTTTTGTTCTGTGAAGGTCACCATCAACAACAACCATGGGCTCAATGCCCGTTGGTGTCTGGTGCCTCTCTCACTGTTTCCTTCCATCTTTCCCTGTCCAATGCAGAGTGGCTTAGTTTCTGTAGGCTAGCTCTGCCCCAATCTACTGTATCATCTACTCATTCTCTGTGAGGTCGGCTTCCCCTATTCGAACCGTCCATTATGCCGAATACCAGGTGATTTTTCATTCATCATTCATTCTGCAAACATGCCTGAATAGCTGTAACTTCCAATGTATAACCTTCTGCAGTAGGTTCTCTTTCAGCTGTATCTTCGTACATAATTCCTCATTGGTGACCTTCTGCATCCATCCTACTCTCAGGATCTTTCTATAACAACTCCTCTCGAATGCCAATATTCTTCTCTTTGAATCTTTCATCATCATCCATATCTCACGTCCGTACAACATGCTGCTGAATACACGTTTTCAAGATGCCCAGCTTCCTAAGCTATTCGCTTTGCTTTTCCAGATCTTATCCATTGCCTTTAAACTTGCTCTTGCTTTCATGACAAGAAGTCCTGTGGCACCATATAGACTAACAGATATTTTGGAGCATAAGTTTTCATGGGCAAAGACCCGCTTCACTTTTGCTTTTGCTATTCTAGTCACTATTTCCTTCCTATAGTCTAGATCATATTATGTTGCCCCCCCCCAGATATGTGAATTTCTCTACGTTCTCTAGTTTAATCCCATCTACACTGATCTTCCTTCCTATTTCCTTTTCTCCAAATACCATTGTTTTTGTTTTATCCATGTTCATAATCAGTGTGTACTGCTTCCCTTCCTCGTTTAGTACCTGCACTGTTTTCGCTAGCTTCTCTTCATCTTTCTCAATCATAACTATATCATCCATGAACCTTAAGTTGTTAATTCTTACCCTGTGCACAGATACTCCTTCTACCTCTTCCTTGATCTTGTCTATCGCTCTCTCTAGATAGGTGACGAAGATACTCAGCGATATTGGATCTCCTTGCCTTGTACCTCTCCGCATTCTAAACCAACTTCCCCACTCTCCACATGTCCTCACCGCTGCATCTGCATTGTCACTGATATCCTTTGAGAAACGTATCGGTCTGCTATCCACTCCGTACGACTCCAACACCACCCAAGTCACTTTCTGATCTGTCACTGAAAATTGACGAAGCAAGTGTGGGTGTTCTTGTTCTTTCATCAAGCTTTCTCCACTACCAGTCTTAGCGCTAATATCTGGTGTATGTCACTTCTATCTTTCCTGAACCCTGCTTGCTCATCTGCTAGATGTCCTTCTACCTGCGATCTCAGCCTCTCTGTCAGTATCATCATCAGCACCTGCCCTAGATGACTTGTTAGGGCAATCGTGCTGTAGTTCTTGCACTCCGATGCACTGCCTTTCTTGTGTATTGTCATTAGCATGGCTCTTGTCCATTAGGTACCTTCCCTTCTTTCCATGCTATCTTACATAGCCAGTGTATTTCCTGAATCATACTTTCTCTGCCATATTTTATCATCTCTCTCATGATCTTATCATTTCCAGGGCTCTTGTTGTTCTTTAGTTGTTTCACTGCTCTTCCTGCTTCCTTCTTCGAAACACTGGTCTCTCTCTATGCTCAGCGGAGATATCTCTTTCAGTTCTGCAATCAGACACCCTGAGACACTCGGGTGCAACTGTGCTTTGTACAGATCAGTACAATATCTCATCCATCGCTGCACAACCTTCATGTGCACCTCTTTGTTCTCATCTTTGATCGCCATCTGCATCGGCTGCCACTTCCTACTGATATTCTTAATCATCTTATACATCTCCTTGATCTTACACTTGCTATCATACCTCTCTGTATCTTCACAGTGGTCCTCTAATCATTTCGCTTGATCCATTCCGGCCGCTTTCCTCACCTCACTGCATTTCACCCCATATTGCTGTTCCACTGTCTTGGAAACATTCCTTCTGATTTTCAACACTCTCTTCTCTTGGACCGACTTCAGTGTCTCCTGTGTAATCCACTCAACTGCTTCTTATATTGCCGTGGCTAGCCCTTCAACTTGTGAAGGTACAGACTAACATAGCAACCTCTCTGAGACTTTTCTACATGAATTCATTATTTCTCCCAGCAAAAATAATTTTTCATTCTCTGGAGCTTTCTCAGAGGGTTTTCTGTAGAAAAGGTCCTGGGCATTACAGTGGCTGAGAAGCTGGACGTAAGACAACAGTGTGCCCTCATAGCCAAGAAGGCTAATTGCATATTGGGCTGCATAAGTAGGAGCATTGCCAGCAGATCTAGGGATGTGATTATTCCCCTTTAATTGACACTGATGAGGCCACATCTGGAGTATTACATCCAGTTCTGCCTCCACCCCCATCCCCCACCCTGATTACAGAAAGGATGTGGACACATTGGAGGGAGTGCAGCAGAGGGCAACAAAAATGATTGGATGTTGGAGTCTACAGATGAGAAGAGAGAGGGGGAATAATAGCCTTCAACTTCCTGAAGGCAGGCGCTAAAGAGGATGGAGAGAGGCTGTTCTCAGTGGTGCCAGATGACAGAACAAGGAGCAATGGTCTCAAGTTACAGAGGGGGAGATATAGATTGGATATGAGGAAAAACTATTTCACCAGGAGGAAAGTGAAGGACTGAAATGTGTTACCGAGAGAGGTGGTGGAATCTCCATCCCTCAAGGTCTTTAACTCCTGGCTTGACAAAGTCCTGACTGGGATGACTTAGTTGTGGTTGGTCCTGCTTTGAGCAGGGAGTCGAACTTGATGACCTTCTCAAGTGTTAGTGAATCACAAGTGTGGCAATTTAACCCCACTCAGGGCTGGCATGAATGGCCACTCAAGGACAGAAAGGCCACATCTGCATCACATGTATATATGTATGTGTATGTACTCAACAAATTCACCCTGCAACTTTGGGGCTGTAAAGTGTTGGCACCAAGACTTTAAATTAGATGAGTGGGGCCCTTAATAACCCAGGGTAACATCTCCAACACCCTTGAGCATCATAAGGCGTGCGATACCAGAACTGTGCAAATAACTGATTGCTCAGTTCTCTTGCTGGTCTGAAATATTCAACAAGATTTCATTTTTGGTTGAAGCAACTTTTTTCCAAAAGTCTCAGTGTAGTTGAAAAGTCAGAGAAATAACACATTTTACTCTGATGCGCTTTAATGTGCTTGTGTTGATTTTAACATGCTTGTAGTAACTTTTGAAGCAAATTGAATGGAACCAGAAAATCAAAGTGTTTTGGTTCGATGATGATAAAACAAATGTTTCAAGATTTTCTGGATATTTTCCCGCCCACACAGATCAGCATGAGATGGCAAAACACATCAGTTTCACCAAATAAATGTTTGCCTAAAAATTTCTCTCTCACACTTGAAAATGGTCTTCAGAGGGCCTTGGCTTATAAGGATGTCTCCTAAAGTGGCACTGACAAGCTGGTGTCTTCAAGCAGCTGGGAAAGCCTCTTGGCCCCAGAATCAGTGCATCTTTAGCCCATTTCTGCAGCTACTGATGATGGAGCCAGGGGGTGGGGCAGCTGATCACCTTCAATACTCCTGCAGCACACCAGGAGTAGCTAAGACGTAACTCTCCCACACTGCAGCTGGTGAGTCAGAACAACATCAGCGGGCAGGGAGGAGACAAATACAGGGGGAAGTCCAAGACCAGTAGTCTCAGCCCCTGTGCTGCTGGTACCCAGACCACTGCCCCTCTGGTATCTGGGCTGAGACACACAGCAGTGCCACGCTGTGACACACACTGCTAAAGTATTGCATGTAGCTCAAGAGAAGGGCACACGTATCAGTGAGGTTGGTGTGTCCACGCACTGATACTTATGCACATGTGTATGCACACACAAGCCGGCACACACACCTTCATGAACTCGTGTGCACATAATTTGCATGCTAACACATGAGCTAGCATGCACAGGTGTGCACCCGGAGGCTGGCAAATAGGCAGAGAGCCTGACAGGCATGTGTGCAACCACAGCCTTGTGCAACACAGCCAGGTTTAATCGGCTGTCATGGTGGCTGGCCCTCACTGGCATTTGAAAAGCTTCTGGCGGTTGGGGACCATTCATTCCGAGCTGCTGGTTCACGTTTTGAGTCTGTAACGCAGCATGAAAACAGGTAAGTTTCATGTATGTTGAATGTTTTACTCTTGAGACAATTTCCAAGTTGTCAGCTGCCGTAAGTTCACCTAGAGACATTTATCTCCGTGGCACTTGCCTGATTTACAACAGCTGAAGGTGTGTAACCCGGGGGCCATGAGGGCAGTTACACCCGCAAGCTTTATGCAAAGGCTAAATTTGGCCCCAATATTTATTACCAAGCTAGTAACAAACCTGCCTAGTGACAAACACAGTTTGTCCTCCCTGCGGTCTGGAAGGGCTGAATACGCAACTGGCGGCTTCTCTGCATGCTGCCAGGAGAGAGACTGGAGTTACAAATCTCCGAAACCGTCCACCCGCATATTCACTGGCACAGATTCTGTACCGCACAGCAAGGGGTTTGCGGCGGGTCTCCTGCTCCGCCTTGCCCCCAGGGGTCCCAGAATCCCCCCCAGGGCTCCATGGCCAATCAGGCCCCTGCAGCCTAGTCACAGTCCACAGCAGCTTAGTCCGAGATCTCAGCTGCAGCAGCCTAAGTTCCCCCGGCCTCAGGCTCACAGGGAGGTGGGGGTAGGGGAGCTTGGGCCCTCCTGCCCACCAAGCTCCAGCCCAGGGCCCTGTTGGTGGTGGGTGTGTGACCCCCCCCCCAGCCACCAGCTCCGTGGGGATCCTCCCCGCAACACGCTGAGCTCACGGTATTACCTTCTCGGGTCGCCTGCTCTGGGCTGCCTCCCACCCCGCTCTCGGCCTCCACTCCACTCAGGTCTCGCCCCTCCAGCTGCACCTCCACGGACGGCTGCTCCGGCGGGGCTGCCACCACTCTCATTGCTGCCCCTCGGGGGCTGTGGCGGTGGTTGCACGTGCGGCCGCCACCGCCGCCCCGTCACACCCCTGCACAGTGCGGGGGTGGTATGCCCTGCCACACCCCTGTACAGTGCGGGGTTGGTATGCCCCATCACACCCCTGCATAGTGCGGGGTTGGTACGCCCTGCCACACCCCTGTACAGTGCGGGGTTGGTACGCCCCATCACACCCCTGTACAGTGTGGGGTTGGTATGCCCTGCCACACCCCTGTATAGTGAGGGGTTGGTACACCCTGCCACACCCCTGTACAGTGCGGGGTTGGTACGCCCCATCACACCCCTGTACAGTGTGGGGTTGGTACACCCTGCCACACCCCTGTACAGTGCGGGGTTGGTACGCCCCATCACACCCCTGTACAGTGTGGGGTTGGTGCGCCCCATCACAGGGTTCTTTGACAGCAGCCACAGAGCAGAGGCTACTACAGTGTTTGTATAAATGAACCATCTCCGCAGGTCTCTCCTTGAACCCGCCAAACAGCGGAAAGAGTGGCCCAAGGAACTGGCCCAATTTTGGGAGAACCCCTTCTCCAGCAAAGGCCATGGACTCCTGTACCGTTCCTGCTCCACTTCCCAAGGGACAGCAGAACCTGTTTGGAAAAGTTTCCTGGAGGACCAGGACCGAGTGACTCTTCCTTCCCAAGACTCTCTTATTTCCTACCCTTGCTCCTTAATAGACACTCCGTTTAAGAAACAGCTGCCACAAATGATCACAGGCACTGAACAGCTGTGCAAATGTGTTTGCTGACTGCAGAGACCTCTGGTCTAGCTGTGACAATGGAGCGTCCTGCTGTGTGCATAACACAGAGTGCGAATAAGCTGTGTGAAGAGTGTGCCTTGTTCTTGGACTGGCCCTTGGCAAAAACACATTGTCACTTACCCATAGTGTGCACACACCCACCAGCAGTGTGTATGCACTGGCCGGCATTGTGCGCACACTCACCCGTACTGTGTGCACACACAGTGTGCACACACCTGCCTGGAGTGTGCACACGCACACCCTATTTGCCTGCACCTGCCCATAAAGAGCATGTGTCTGCCCATAGTGTGCACACACCTGCCCATGGTATGCACACACCCACCCTGTGTGCATGCACCTGCTCATTGTGTGCACACACCTGCCTGTAGTGTGCACACAGCCACTCGTAGTGTGCACACATACACACCCTGTATGCACGCACCCACCCACCCATTGTGTGCACACACCTGCCCATGGTATGCACACACCCACCCTGTGTGCATGCACCCGCTCATTGTGTGCACACACCTGCCTGTAGTGTGCACACAGCCACTCGTAGTGTGCACACAGCCACTCATAGTGTGCACACATACACACCCTGAATGCACGCACCCACCCACCCATTGTGTGCACACACTTGCCAGAAGTGTGCACACACACACCAGTAATGTAACAGAGAGGAAGCTGTGCTAGTCTATACACTATCAAAACAAAAAGCAGTCAAGTAGCACTTTAAAGAATAACAAAATAATTTGTTTGGTGATGAGCTTTCGTGGGACAGGCCCACTTCTTCAGATCGTAGCTAGAAGAGGACAGAACAGAACAGAACAGAACAGACAGTCTCTTTCGGTGAGGCTACGATCTGAAGTGGGTCTGTCCCCCAAAAGCTCATCACCTAATAAATTAGTTAGTCTTCAGAGTGCTCCATGACGACAGGCTTGTTTTGACAGACTTATGGCTGCCCAGCTCAAAGGCTCCCAGCCAGCTGGTTCAACCAGTATCTCCTCCCCTTTTCTACTTTACAGGGCTCTGCTGGGGGAGCCCTGTGGGATCTACATCTTACCCAGCGATGTTGACCACCCTGTACCCCCCACAATATTTCATGCGTTGGGGGTATTCCACAATTCCTACCTGAGTGATAGCTTAATTTGTGACTTCACAGCATGTTGTTTACAACAGGTGAAACACCACTGCTTTTTCCTGCTTCCCAGCACCTTCTGCAAACAAGCAGCTCTTTACAAATACACAGTAGTAGGCATCCTCCAGTCTGCATAGACTATGGATCGCGCCCTTTAAAGTTTCAATTGAGGACTTCATTTACAGCATCTATTGTGACTATGAAGGCCCACACGAGAGTGACAGTCCTTGCTGCATCTCTTGCAGATGTGGTGGGTGTCTGGCAAGTCCTTAGTGTGCTTTCTGTGCGCTCGCTTCTCCTCTGCTAGCTGTCTGATACTCATCTCGCCCTTCTGAAGGCCCTTGTGTAACCCCTGCCTCCATCTGCTGCGGTCGTCTGCTAGTTCTTCCCAGTTGTCCAGCTCCATGTCTACCTCTCTGAGGTCTCTCTCTTGCAGACATCTTTGTAACGCAACTGGAGGTGTCCAGGGGGTCTTTTGCCAGAGGCTAGCTCACCATACAGGATGTCTTTTGGAATCCTTCCATCGTTCATCCTGTGGACGTGGCCAAGCCAGCGGAGCCGATGCTGCCTGAGGAGGGTGTGCACATTTGGGATTCCAGCTTGCTCAAGGACGGCGGTGTTGGTCACTCTGTCCTTCCATGATATTCCAAGGATGCGCCTGAGGCAGCGCAAGTGGAAGACGTTCAGCCTCTTTTCCTGGGGGGCAAACAGGGTCCAAGTCTCGCTGCCATAAAGGAGGGTGCTGAGGATGCAGGCTCTGTAGACTTGCATTTTGGTGTGAGTGTACAGCTTGTTGTTATTCCACACTCTCTTGCTGAGTCTGGACAGAGTTGTGGCCGCTTTTCCGATCCTCCTATTTAGCTCACTGTCCAACGACAGGGTGTCAGTGATGATGGACCCGAGGTAAATGAACTCGTGGACAACCTCTAACGTATAGTTGTCAATGCTGATTGATGGGGATTCAGCAACATCCTGACTGAGTACGTTCGTCTTCTTTAGGCTGATGGTAAGCCCAAAGTCCTTGCACGCTTTGGAGAACCGATCCAGCAGTTTTTGAAGCTGGTCTTCTGTGTGAGACACTACAGCAGCATCATCTGCGAACAGCATGTCTCTGATGAGGACTTCTCGCACCTTAGACTTAGCTTTCAGCCTTGCAAGGTTAAACAGTTTCCCATCAGATCTTGTGTGCAGCAAGATGCCCTCTGTTGAAGATCCAAAGGCATGCTTCAGGAGGAGTGCGAAGAAGATCCCAAACAATGTCGGAGCAAGCACGCATCCTTGTTTGACGCCGCTCCTGATTCTGAAAGCATCCGATAATGCGCCGTCATATTGGATGGTTCCTCTCATGTCTTCGTGGAACGACTGGATCATCTTGAGTAACCGTGGAGGACGGCCTATCTTGTGGAGCAGTTTGAACAGACCATCCCTGCTGACCAAGTCAAAAGCCTTGGTCAAGTCGATGAAGGCTATGTAGAGTGGCTTTCTCTGCTCCCTGCACTTCTTCTGCAGCTGCCTTAGAGAGAAGACCATGTCAACGGTAGACCTCTCTGCACAGAACCCGCACTGTGATTTGGGGTACACCCTCTCAGCAACCTTCTGGAGTCTGCCAAGGATGACGCGAGCGAACAGTTTACCAGTGATGCTTAGGAGGGAGATTCCACGGTAGTTGTTGCAGTCGCTTCTGTCTCCTTTGTTCTTATACGTTACAACGTTAGCGTCACACATATCCTGTGGAACCTCACCCTCTTTCCAGCACAGGCACAGTAGCTCATGCAGGGGTTCCAGGAGGGTGTCCGCGGCACACTTGATTACCTCTGGTGGTATACCATCCTGGCCAGGGGCCTTTCCTGCTGTAATGCTGTTGATGGCTCTCTTCAGTTCATCCACAGTCAGTTCTTGATCCAGTTCGTCCATTACTGGTAGGAGCTCGAAGGCATCGAGGGCTGCGCCAACCACAACGTTCTCGCGTGAGTACAGCTCGGAGTAGTGCTCAACCCAGTTCTCCATCTGTTTGGCTTTGTCAGCAATGACTTCACCAGATTTGGATTTCAGAGGTGCCATCTTGTTCTGGGTGGGTCCTAATGCCTTCTTGATGCCCTCGTACATTCCCCTGAGATTACCAAAGTCGGCACAGGTCTGGATGCTGCTGCACAGCTGGAGCCAGTGGTTGTTGGCACAGCGCCTGGCTGTCTGCTGTACTGTTCTTCTGGCCTCTCTAAGTGCTTGCTGGGTACTCTGGCTCGGTGAGTGTTTGTACTCCAGGAGTGCAGCGCGCTTCTTTTCAATGACTGGAATCATCTCATCAGAGTTAGCTTCGAACCAGTCGTTCGTGTTTCTAGCTCTTCTTCCAAACACCGACAAGGCCGTGTTGTAAACAGTATCCCTCAGATGTTGCCATTTGGATGTCGCATCGGCGCCCCAAGGGCCGCTGCGCAGGTTCGCCTGGAGGGTCTCTCTGAACTTTTCAGCTTTCTCCGAGTTTGCCGTCTTTCTGGCGTCAATGCGGGGCCTTCCAGCAGGTTTAGAGCGGTGCAGCTTCTTGGGTCTCAGCTTGAGCTTGGAGCAAACCAGCGAGTGATCTGTATCACAGTCAGCACTATGATAGCTGAGTGTCAGAAGGGCGTTTTTGAGGTTATTACGCCTAGTGATGACCACGTCTAGTTGATGCCAGTGCTTCGAGCGTGGGTGTCTCCACGACACTCTGTGCTGTGGCTTCGTTCGGAAGAATGTGTTTGTGATGCACAGATTGTGGTACGTGCACAGTTCAAGGAGATGCTGTCCATTGTCATTCATTTTTCCCACACCGAAGTGTCCTAAGCAGGAAGGCCATGAGGCCCAATCAGCTCCAACTCTTGCATTGAAGTCACCCAAGATGTACAGTTGTTCACGAGCAGGTATTTGTGCTACAGCAGCACTAAGCACGTCGTAGAACTTGTCTTTTACTTCTGGTGTGGCGTACAGGGTTGGGGCATAAGCGCTGATCAGGTGGACGGGACCGGCGCAAGTTTGAAGCGTGATCCGAAGAAGTCTTTCTGATCCGCCCATGACTAAATCCACCATTTGTAGAAGGGTGTTTCTGACAGCAAAGCCAACACCATGCTCTCTGGGTTCTTCTTGGGCTTTACCCTGCCAGAAAAAGGTGTAGTCCTTTTCCTTTAGAGATCCCGAATCTGCAAGTCGCGTCTCTTGCAGTGCAGCAATATCATCTTGGAGCCGCTTCAGTTCCTCATTGATGACAGCGGTCTTTCAGGTGTCACTGATGGCCTGAAGATCTTCAGTCAAGCTACACCCCATTTATATTTGCATATATACATCCAAATAAGTCTGTCCATTTACATCTCTAAGGAACACAGTCTTCAAATTCCTTCAGCAAGATTGACGTCTTGCCATCACATTCCTTACATACAAACAGTCTGTTTTATTTGCAATACACTTATAAGATTGGCGAACACAGAATCACAGAACGCTAGAACTGGAAAGGACTTCAAGAGGTCATTGAGTCCAGCCCCCTGCCCTAATGGCAGGACCAAGCTCCATCTAGGCCATTCCTGACAGCAGTCTATCTAATCTGCTCTTAAGTATCTCCAATGATGGCCAGTCCACAACCTCCCTAGGCAGTTTATTCCAGTGCTGAACCACCCTGACAAATTAGGAAGGTTTTTTTAATGTCCAGCCTAAACATCTCTTGCTGCAATTTAAGCCAACAAACTCGCAGCAGAAGCCAGTCAAGAGATTTCCCACCCCTCCCCCATCTTGGTGTCTCTCTAAAAAGATAAGGGGAAAAGTTCTGACTGTGATGTTCTTGCTGGTTCTTGCCTTTACATGAAGACAAAAATGGCTGGTTTAGAGCTAAGCCCTGCACGTCATGCCCAGTTAACCCTATTTCTGCTACGTCAGCTCACCCGGTCAGTAAGGTCACACTGGTACTGCCCTGGTCCCTACAAACAACTCTACTTTCCGGTGAGCTGATGCCTTTGGCCGTGTAGTCTGAGGTGGTTGCTCATGCTTAAGTTGGAACTCAGCCATGTATTCTTGAGGCCCGATGCTGGCCTATAGTCTTACATGGTCTCCGGACCATCAGCCAGGAGCACCAGATCACCCACTCAGTGTGCATAAACCTCCTCTCTCTGCCCCACTCCTCAGCAGCGTCCACTGGTGAGCTCCCCCGCGCTCTGCTCAGCTGGCCAGAGCAGGACAAGCCCTGCGTGACGCACCAGGTAGAGCAGGAAGCATAGAATTCCAGATGGTCAGATGTGGGTGCAGGATTGCAACGCTGAGCAAAGCAAATCTGGATTTCAGCTTTCAGCCAAAGAGAAAACCCCTGTGGTGTCTTTGTAACTGCCTACAGACAGACTCAAACCTGGGACCTTGGTGCAGGTGCTGCTACAGCTTGAGCTAAGGGCCAGCTGGCTCTCAGCCTAGGCTGTACAGGACACTTATACTTTCCCTGTGAAGTGGTCTAGGGACCACTGCATATGACAGTTAACTACACAGAGGTGTGTGGGTTACATCTTCACCCTAGGTAAAATGGAGGGAATTTGCCAAGGCCGCAAAGGAAACCGTCAAAGCTCGCGCTCGCTGTCATGGGGCAGAGCCTGGGAACGATGCTTGACAGAATCTGATCTGTCTCCCTGGGAACAAATGCTAATTATGGTTCAGAAGTTCATTGCTGTCTCTCTGGCAGAAAGTGGCTAATTGCTGCAGCTCAACTCCAAAGAGACGACAGAGCCCGAAAAGCCCCACAGCCTCCAGAACGTGTGTTACAATTATGTTGAATTATAAACTTGGCAATGAGGTATGAGCCGCCAGTCAGACCGCTGGCCCAGACAAGAACCTTTTCCCAGGGCAGTTTAGGGATTTTCCAGCTACATTTTTTAAAAATGGAAAATGCACTTTGAGTGAAATCCACATTTGCCAGTGAAACAGTTTGATTTTTGCTGAATTTTTTTGATCTTTCAATCAGGAAAATTAACATAGCTCTAGGTGAGACAGTTCAACATTAATCTGTGTTCCCTGAGCTACACCAATGCACTGTGTGAGTCTTACTCTGGGTACCTAATAGCCCATCAGGCTGGGGGCCTTAGGTACCTGATTTCAGTTCTAAAGTGTGAAAATATCTTGTTTTACTGCAACATGAACCTGCAGCGCCTTACGGGACTTATAGCCTCAGTATCTCACACCTCCACTGCTCTGTATGGGTTGGGCCCCTCTGGTGACTGCATCTGCCATCATGCACTGCAGTTGAAATAACATGGCTCCCCATGGGGAGGAGGTCATGTGACCACCGTGTATCATGGGAGATGCAGGCCATCGGGGAGCCTGACCCATGCAGGACAATGGAGGTGTGAGATGCTCAGGCTACAAGTTCCATGAGGCACTACAGGCTAATGTTGAACTAAAACAAAATAGTTTCACATTTAGGAAGTGAAGTTTTGAAATTTCCAGATGTGACAAAGTTGGGATTGTGGGATTTTATTCCCCCGGCCAGGTCACATGTGTTTCCTACGGTCCTGTAGAAACTCGGGGGTGTACCTCAGTTTCCCTAGGCACGGCACCTAAGCATTGTTGGTGATGGGAGTTTTGGTGTGATGACGTCACACACACACAGTGGCCTTTGTAACCTAGGCAACCAGGTGACACCTTTTCCTGCTGGGGAAACCAGACAAAGGCAGGAAGAGGGGCCTGGCTGGTCTGAATTAGAAGTGGGCTGTGGAGTGGGACAGTCTCGTCTGGCTGCAGAGGGAGGAAGGGGACCAGCGCCCCAGGTCAGGGACCCTCTGGGCCCCTGTCCCCAAGCTGGATTGTACTGAGGCTTCTGCTTCCTGTGCTGACAAGTCCGTTCTACACTGGGTCCCTGTCGCCCCGTAACCCCCTGTTCTCCTGCCAAGGGAGAGTCCATCTGCCTGTGGGTCGGGCAGGGCCCAGGGACACCCCCACTCTGTGACACCATGTCAGGAACAATTTTGATTTTTCACAGCTGTGCCCTGCTGCTCCACACTGTGCCAGACACAGGGAGAGGAGCTGCTTCTGAGAGCTCCCAGGCCAGGCAGACAATGGGAAGATAATTCACTGTATTTGCCTCCCAGGCAAACAGGTGTGGGCAGGAGAGGCCAGCGAAAGCTGGTGACTTTTGCAAATGGAATAGGAATTGAACCCAGCTTCCCAGGCCAGCCCTTGAACAAAACGAGCCTTCCTGCTGCAAACTAGTTCACAGGGCTGCCTTCTGGCGCTTGACAAGACGCTGCTGTGCACAAGTTCCGCTGGCGGGGCTGGATTTGCTTTTCCAGGTGTGCATCAAACATTGGCATCTGGCCTTTACCAAGACATATAAATTTCAAATGACAAAGAATCCCAACAAAAGCTTGGGTAACCGTGCACAGCTACAGCCTTGTTACCATGACAATCCGAGGCATCTCGCGCTTTGCCTCACCTCGAGTCGGGGGTGTTAGACTTTTTTATTCCCTTTCACTGTTTCTTTTAGTTGATTTTTCCATGTTTCCAAAGGGCGGGGCGGGGGGAGGGAACACACAACTGCTTTTCTTTTTCTCTTCATAAAAAGAGAAAATGCCACCCTAGCCTAGAGATGAGCAAAGCAGCTGTGTGAGCACAAACGGGGAGCCTGGGCTGGGACTCTGACGCTGAATGGAAGCAGAGCAGCTTTTGTGGGTACATAGATTCATGAAAAGAATAAACGGTGGGGGAAAAGCCTTGGGATGCTCTCCCTGAAACATGACTCATTGTGAGGCTTTGTAAAGCCCAGCAGCTGGAGAGTCAGGTGTGGCCCGAGAGAGCACAAGGATGCTGGAAGGCTCACGTTCTCCACAGAACCTCTTGTTTACAGATTTTTTTTCCACACTTTCTTTTGTACACACATGAATACAAAAGGTTGTGCTATGAAAGGTGTAACTGCTGAAGCTGCACGGCAGTGTGATGCACCTAAGAATGATATCTGCAGGATACCCCCTAAAAGGGCCAATAAAACCTTGAGCGTGGCCTCCCTGGTGCCAGATTAACCCTAGAATCATAGAATCCTAGGGCTGGAAGGGACCTCAGGAGGTCATCTAGTCCAGCCCCCTGCCTAAAGCAGGATCAACCCCAACTAAATCATCCCAGCCAGGGCTTTGTCAAGCTGGGACTTAAAAGCCTCTATGGATGGAGATTTCATCACCCCTCTAGGCAACGCATTCCAGTGCTTCACCACCCTCCTGGGGAAATAGTTTTTCCTAATATCCAACCTACACCTCCCCCTCTGTAACTTCAGACCATTGCTCCTTGTTCTGCCATCTGACACCATTGAAAACAGTCTGTCTCCATCCTCTTTAGAGCCCCTTTCAGGAAGTTGGAAGCTGCTATCAAATCACCCCTCACTCTTCCCTTCTGCAAATTAAATAACCCCAAATCCCTCAGCCTGTCCTCATAGGTCATGGGCTCCAGCCCCTCCTCATTTTCGTTGCCCTCTGCTGGACCCGCGGAACCCAAAGGCCCGAGCTGCCCAGAGCTGGAGTCACGTCATAAGATCAGAACTTCAGTCCTTGGAGCACTTGTGCGTGCTGACTCCACATGAGGCATGTACAAGGTTTTATTGGCCCTTTGTGGGGGTGCCCTGCAGATGTCAGTCATGGCTGCATCACACTACAGTGCAGTCCTGGCAACTAACCCTTTTATGCCACATCTTTTTGTATGCATGAGATTTTTGCTGTAAGGCCTAGTGCCACCTGGAGCTGTGCTTACGCATTGGTTGAAAGGCACCACCAGCCCGACACCCTCTTAGTTCCTTCTAACTGCCAGTTCTGGTTGCTGGAATGTCTCTTACGATAGCAAACGTCCCAAGGGTGGTTGGACTCGGTTGGTTCTCACAATTCCCCACACGTTCTGACATTGCTGACTTGGTGAACAGAACTGTGGACAGTGATGAACGGGGCCCTCTTCACAACCTTGTACCTCTTGATGACATTGGTCACAGGCGCTTCAGGCCTGGGCTGGGGAGCCCACCTTGGTGGTCTGAGCACACAGGTGCCAGGAGGATTTACCCATTCGCACAAACATACAGGAATTTGGGGCACCAGACTTGGCCTGCCAGATGCTCCTTCCCTAGCTGCTGGGCAGAGCCATGCAGATGTTGATGGAGAATGCAGCTGCAACATTCAACGTCAACAAGCAAGGCACAGCTGGCTCCTCAGCCCCCGGTCTGGGAGCGCTTTGGTCATAGGACTTCTGCATACACAACTTGTTCATCTTGAGGCATCGCATTTTCCAGGAGCCGGGAACGTGCTGGCAGATCTCAGCAGGTTGGTCTCCTCTCACCACAGGTGGTCTTCTAGGTTGTCAGCACCTCCCTCCAAAACTGGCGGGCTCCCCATCTTCACCTGTCTGCCTCCAGCGGAACAGGAAATGCCTGCAACTTTGCTCAGTCCAGAGGCTTGGTACAGGCTCTGCTGAGGCCTATCTGCTCTTGGGGTGGGGAGGTGGGGGAGACATTCCTGACCACTTTCCCACTGACACCCTCAGTCCACAGGGTCCTCTGAAAGATCAAGAGGGACAAGGTGAAGATTATCTTGATAGCCCAGCATGGCCAGGTCAGCATTGCTTCAGCAGCTTCTGGACTGTTCAGTGGTGGCCACATTAGAGCTGCTGCTACACTCCAACTCCCTCCTGCAGAACCACAGTAGGTTGCATCATTCAAACCTTATGTGGCACAGGCCTGCAGCAGACAACTCCCCACCGCGGTGAGCGGTTTGTCCGAGTGGAAGTGTGAAAGTTACTAAGGTTGTCGTTTCTCGATTGAGTCAGATCTTGGGAACAAGCTTGTATAGCTGTGGAATTGGTGGGAAGGCGTAGGGCTAGTATGGGCACCAGGCAAGGAGAAGAGCATCACTTATTGGCTGTTTACTAAGACCCGCTCTGGAGCAAAAGGCTTTACATTTTGTCTTGGCGGCTGTAGCGATGAAGTCCATGGTCAGATGACCCCCAGTGGTTGATTTTACGTTTGGGAGATGTCTAGGTTGATTAATGTGAAAGGAAGTGAAAACCTTAGGGAGAAACTTAGGATGGAGTCTAAGGGTAACTTTATCCTTGAAAAAAATGGTGTAGAAAAGACCAGCACACCTGGTGAAGGTTGTAGCCAAGAGAAAGGAGAGTTTCACAGACGTGTGCGAGAGAGCAAGCAGATGGGGTAAGAGCAGCAGTTGTGAGAAATCCCATTTGTGATGTGTGGAAATGGTCTGCTGAGTTTGTCTGCTCTGGTATTCAGGGGACCAGTATTGTATCAGATACACCAGTTCCACACTTGGCCTCAGCACAGAGGGAGCGGGAGTGAGCCCCATCCTGTCTGTTTCTCCAGAACAAGCAGATTGTTTCATTGCCGAGACCATAGTGCCCACAATGGGGGGAAGGAAACGGGGCAAGTGTCCCAGTAGGTTTCTGTGCAGATTCTGCTGGACGGTAGATCGAACACTCTGTCCCATATGTCTAGGTGCCCTCCCCATGACATCCGGGAGGCGCTGGTGGTCATGACGTGTGCGGGTGGATCTTGAATGAAAGGGATTCTGCAGCAGAAGTTACATGAACTTTTCCA
Organism: Carettochelys insculpta; assembly: GCF_033958435.1. Lineage (NCBI taxonomy): Eukaryota > Metazoa > Chordata > Testudines > Carettochelyidae > Carettochelys > Carettochelys insculpta. Next base: position 23,912,846 of record NC_134158.1, on the reverse strand, counting down.
CCAGGTAAGTGAGTCTTTCACTTTGGGAGGAATCATGAGTTGTACTGTCACATCATGTGTGTGCGGCTTGTACACCATAGCAAGCCATCCCTGCAGACTTCTCCTGGGTGGCCATGTAGTCATGGCGGCATGGACAGCTTCTGTGTAGGTGAATGCTTTGAGCAGGCCACCGTCCAGGTAAAGAAAGGTTCCCTGAGGTGTGTGGCTACCACACAAGGAGTTTGGAAAAGACCCTGGGGGCTACTGAAAGTCCGAAGGGCAGAACACTACATCAGTAATGGGTGGTAATGATCATGACTCTTAGAAAACGTCTGTGAGCTGGGTGTGTAGTGACATGAAAATAAGCCTTTGATTTTTCATGAACTTGTTCAAGTGTCTGAGATCACAAATTGGTCTCCATGCTCTGTTCTTTCTGGGTTTTAAAAAGTAGTGCCAGTAAAGCCCTTTCCCGACATATTGGTGGGTGACAGGTTCCACAGCCCCCAGTGGAGAAGAGAGGCTGCCTCTTGAAATAGCAGTTATTGGCGAGAGGGGTCCCTGAAAAGGGACAGGGGTGGGAAGTGGGCAGGGAACATAGGAAGGTGGGGTAGCCAGGTCTGATGACCTCCAAGGCCCATTCATTGGTGGTAATGGTCATCCACTGATGATAAAAGGGGAGAAACCAGTGGGAAAACTGGCAGATTTTGTTTAAAAGCACTAGAGACAGGGAGCGATCTTCCAGACCCTCAAACAGCCCTTCAGATCTCCTTATTGGAGGGTGGGGGTTAGGGCACCGAAGCCAAAAGCGGCCCATGACCTTGTGACCTCTGCCTATGTCCTTGTTGCTGTTGGTCGTGTGTTCTCTGGTGTTGCTGAGCAATAGAGACATCTGCTTAAGAACATAAGAACGGCCACACTGAGTCAGAATAAAGGTCCATCTAGCCCAGTAACCTGTCTGCCGACAGCGGCCAATCCCAGGAACCCTAGTGGGAGGAACTGAACAGGTAATGATCTCTCTCCTGCCATCCATCTCCAGCCTCTGACAAACTGAGGCTAGGGACACCTTTCTTTACCCATCCTGGCTAATGGACCTAACCTCCACGAATTTGTCCAGCTCTTTTTTAAACCCTATTATAGACCTAACCTTCACAGCCTCCTCTGGCAAGGAGTTCCACATTTTGACTGTGTGCTGTGTGACAAAAAATTTCCTTTTATTAGTTTTAAACCTGCTGCCCATTAATTTCATGTGGTGTCCTCTAGTTCTTATATTATGAGAACAAGTAAATATTTTTTCTTTGTTCACTTTCTCCACACCACTCATAATTTTATAGACCTCTATCGTATACCCCTTAGTCTCCTCTTTTCTAAGCTAGAAAGCCGATGCTGGGCCATTGGGGTGGGGAGACCTGCAAATGGCCTTCCCCCAACTCCAGTTAAAAGTGAAACACAAAGAAAGTTAAATTGGCCAGTGAGCTTTAAGTCCAAGCCTGTTTCTAATTCATCTTCAGAAGTCACAGAACAGCCAGGCTTGGCAGCCCTGCGAGGAGGCTATAAATTTGGGGTGGCAGAGAGAGCAATGTCATATTTCACAAGGCAGGAGCTGAAGCTAAAGGAAAGAAAGAAATTATTTTCTTTGATACAAACAAGCAAACTGCGTGAATTATTGGGCCACAAGCAGAGAGACAGATCAATTACAAGTGCGAAGTGGTGTTCAAAAGGGGAACTGGGCTGGATTCTAAGGTGGGGCATTGGCTGAGGTTTGGCTAGAAAAATGCCAAGGAAAGGCAGAGCAGGGCCTCAGTGTTAGGGTGCTCGGCCTTCTCTTTGACCCCCTGTGATGGGGTTCAGAGGTCCCCAAGCCCTGTACCCCACCCCCCGCAGCCAGGAGTGACTTCCACACAGCAGAGGGGAGAGAACGTTCATTAGGCAACAGAGATGCAGCGCAGTTCAGACTTGTCAGCACAGCAACCAGAAGGGTCTGTCTGACCCATGTTGGAGAGAGGGAGACCCCCAGGGGGACCCCAGGCCTGGAGAACCTACCTGCTTCTGCTTCTCTCCAGCCCCCGACCTCGTTCCAACTTCCGCCTCTCATTCAAACCGAGCCAGGCTCCTCCCTGCTCTGTGTCCAGGACAGGTTGCAGACCGCAGCGGGTCATCCCCAGCCAGTGGGAGCTGCTCAGCCTGTTGCTCACACATATCCACCCCCCACTACCTCACCCCCCTCATGCAACCTGCCTTAGGAACCTGCACCAGCGCAACTGATTCTTTGCATACAGAAGCTGTGGCCAGCAAGCAGGACAGTTGTCTGTGGCTGCTTGCTATACGGGGCCCCATGAAGCTAAGTGGCTCAGGCTTCGGCTTCAGCTCAGGTTGGCATCAGCTTTCTACCCTGAACCCCAGCAAATCTACTACCGGCAGGGGAACCTCTGAAACCTGCTTGTGGCCACCAGAGAGCCCCAGTGCTGGCTGAGAACTGCAGCCACTGTGCAGGCTCATGAAGCTTCTGCAGCACATCTTGGACGCCCTTTCCAAGGGCACCAGAGGTTTCTGGGGGCAGGAGATGAAGAGGATGATTAATAATTATTATTGACTCTGCCTGTCTGAAGGTCTTGGGATGAAGGGAGCAAATTTATGAAATTCAGTCAAACAGCAGCTTCCTGGCACAGCTTGAAACTCTCTTGTCCAGAACTCTCGGGACCTGACTGATGCCGAACAAGAGAGTTTGCTGGACCAAAGGAGATCGATATTGCCTGGCAGCATCACCAGCATTTCCACGGCTGACTGGGCTCTTAGAAGGCAATTAGGGGCAAATTACAGCTAAATGACAGCACAGAACAATGAGAGTCAAGACTGGTGGCTGGAAACAAACTGTATGGGACTGCAGGAAACCTGGCCCCACCCACGACAAGCGGTCGCCTGGCTAACTAAAATCATGCTGGACCGTGAATGTTGCTACATTAGAGAGTTCAGGATTAGAGACGTTCAACCTGCACCGGGAAATGCCCAGCTGTTCCGTCCAGGCTCCCACTGCAGCAGAGAGAAACCTTGTTCTGTTGGTCTCCTAAAAAGCTCTTTTTAATTAGGGGAGGGTGTGTGTGTACACATGTACACACACAAAGCCATTTGAACTTTTGTGTCTGCACACACTATTACAGACCCACACGTCACATATATAGGTATTGCATACATAGAACACAGATGTCCCTTAGTCACACACCACGCGCATATCACGCATGCACACAGCAGTCACATCACTTACACAGCTCACTCATTCTCTTGCACATTCCACACACAAAGACAGATGGGGAGAAAAATACAGGTAGTGGCAGTTTTAAGTGTACTGCTGTGAACAGAGTCTGTGCCTGTGCCCTGGTGCTGTCATTTCCCCTGACATGTTGTCTACACTGTGACTGTTGTGAACACAGCCCTCACCCTGCAGTTGGATAGATTGGGTGAGATTTCCTTGAGGTGTAATTTTCCTAGGGGAGACCTGGGTCTGTGCAGTAATACTTCCCACTCCACGTATCTCCCTCCAGCATTTCGCTCTTAAATACATCTGGCCAATCCCGCAGGCACATCAGCTTGGGGTGGCTCTCGAACCTCACAAAGACAGGCACAACTAGAGCAAGACAAAGTCGAGTTAGAAACAAGGCACAAGGCCTTAAGGGAATGTGATTAATTCCCGGAACAAACTCCCAAAGGAAGCAGTGGCTTTTCCGCCAGGTGTCTTTGTAATATCAGAGGAACCAAACCTGGGCAAAGTGCTTAAAACAAGGCTACTTTCAGCCCAGGCGGGGGGTCCTCCACTATACCACACCAAACCCCTGACACAGAGCACTTCTGTCACCACACTGGCCAGCCAGAACTCACACAAGCAATTCACTTGCACACTCCAGTTCTCCTGAGCCACAGCCAGTCCCCTCCTTACACTAATGAGGAGTTATGACAACCAATCTCACCAATCCATACAGGTTCTTCCAGTCCCAAAGGACCAGCCACATTCCCAGGTCAGTGCATATGTCAGATCTTACCCAAAGCAGCACGCTGGGCCAATCCTTTAGAATCTAACATCTAAAGGTTTAATAGAAAAGAAGGAAAGAAAGAAAGAAAGAAAGAAAGAAAGAAAGAATAGGGTGAGAGTAAAATTGTTAAAGCAAACCAATTACATACATCAATCACAAAGTCCTTGGTGCAGCCTTGCAGCAGTGGTGGAACTGGTGCTACCATAAAAGTCTCTGCAGCTGTCTTTTACTCTCAGTAGTAACAGACGGCAGAACAAGGAGCAATGGTCTGAAGTTACAATGGGGGAGGTGTAAGTTGGGTATTAGGAAAAACTATTTCCCCAGGAGGGTGGTGAAGCACTGGAATGCGTTGCCTAGAGAGGTGGTGGAATCTCCATCCCTAGAGATTTTTAAGTCCCATCTTGACAAAGCCCTGCCTGGGATGATTTCGTGGTGGTTGATCCTGCTTTAGGCAGGGGGCTGGACTCAAACACCTCCTGAGGTCCCTTCCAGCCCTAGGGTTCTATGATTCTATGACTCTGTGGGTACATTCTTTGTTAGGATGGTTCAGCAATCAGCCCAGGCTCAGTTCATAGCAGGGATGCTCCTGAAGGGATGAGCTGGATTGAAGACCAAGATGGAAGAACCTCAGGACCACCTTTATCCCCTTGCCAAGTGGAGGGAAGTTCATTGTCCTACCTGTGTGGAGGCATGTTCAAAATGGAGCCGGTCACTTGGGCACAATCACCTGTCCACATCCTTTTCAGGCAATCAGCCGTTGACTCTGTTCAGTTACACATCCAAAGCCAAACTCCTCAGCTGCGGACTGGAGTCTGATATGGACCTTTCTCTGTCAAGTCTGGCCTCACTTGACTAGGACCCTTCCACGTGGGCTGCCGCACCTCCCACTGTGGTCTCCCAGAAACTAAAATTTCAAATACAAGCCCAGGGCAAATACTGATAACTCCACATGTAAAAGTGATACCAACGTCTGGGCAGCATGAACAGAGTCAGTGAATCCCAGGCTTTCATTAGACGCCTCACTTGGGCCACTTGGCACGAGACTTGGTGCAAACTTAGGACAGTGGTTGCAATAATGTTTTGCATGTTCCTCGTAAAGTTCAGCAATGTTACAGACTTCACATGAAGCCTGGAGCCCTTCCTGAAGAGCAGCTCCTGGGCTTCTTGCAGGAGTGGCTGGTGACATGCTGTGGTCTGTGCCATGCTGGAGGGCAGACTGCGTGCTCTTACGGTGCCTTGTGGCCCTAACCTGTCAGAATCTCAGGCTGAATCCTGGCTTTGAGTTGCTGTCTCGAGGGCTGCTTGGGGCATTTGTAGGGTGCAGTATTTACGTAACGCTGCAGCAGCTGCTTCTCATGGGCCCACGCCATGTGCCGAAAGGACGCCGACCACAACTGAGAGCACGCACCTTTCGCAGAGGTGTAGCCTGCCCAAGGTGGGAGGGAGGTGGGAACCAGGCTTTCCTGAGACATTCACTTCCTGGGCTCCAGCATCGCACAGGAAAGTACCTGAGCCCCATTGCCTGTTCTCCAGGAGCTGGGTGCCCAGCGCCTGTTACTCCACGTCCCACCAGTCAGCGTAACACCCCAGGTGCAGCGTGCTGCTGCTCTGCACCAGGGGCAGCTATTTGTGCTTCATCAGGACTCACCAAGAGGCGTTTTCTGGCCTGTGAACTACAGCAGGTCAGAACAGCTGCTCCCAGCAGCTCCTTCCGGCCTTAAAAATGTGTAGATTGGTGGAGGCCCATAATTCTGTAACTGTGCTGCAGATCTCCCCATTCCCTCCTCCCCCCACTCACTGACCAGCAACGACGGCGGGGAGGAACAGGCTTAAACTGCCCGCTGCCTCGGTCCCAGCAACCCTGGCCTCTCTGGGGCTGTGGTGGGTCGGGGGGACCATGCTAGAGCTTAGCTTCTGCTACCTGCTGCTGTCCCGTTCCCCTCCCTGCCAGCCTGCCATGGGACAGGGCTGCCACAAAGATGCCAGCTCTGGGGAGTAGCTGCTGGGGTGAAAAGTGCTGCGGGAAGCGTGCTGCAGGACAGGGGGAGGGGAGGGTCAGATCACCTGGGTTGCTGCAGAGGTGGAGCGGACACTTGCGGAGAGATGCTGATGGCTGAGCTCTGGGACAGCCTGCCTTGCCCCTGCCAAATTACAGCAACCCTCCAAGAGCCCGGCCCTGCCTGGGGGAGGTGGCAGTGCAGGACGGGGGCTTGCCAGGCCTGGGGTGGGAGGGGCTGGAGAGGAGCAACCCGGTCTTGTCTGCCCTCTTGATTCCACTGTTGTGACTGGGTTCAGATCCCGCCAGGAGTCGCCAAGTCCTGGTCCCCGCGGCGCAGGCGCTGGGCAGCTGCAGCGGGTTTGGCGACAGGCTGAGCACAAGCTGGTGTAGGTGCCAATGGCAGCGAAGCCAGAGCAGCGAGGGCCACTTCCGGGCGGGCTGGCAGCCCATCTCCAGGCACTGAGCCAGGCTTGTGCTCAGGGACCTTCTCGTCATCTCCACCCAGGGCGGGACACATCTGGTCCTGTGCACTGAGGCGCGTGCGATGTGCAGCACCCATTGAACCCCAGGCGGCCGACTGGGGGCTCTGCTAACCAGCTGGGTGGCCCCTGCCTCTCCCCTGGCAGCCGGCCAGCTCTCCGCTTCCAGGGAGCGCTGCTTGTGCTGCTCTGCTATTGCTGCCTGCAACCAAACGGGGTCTGGCTCATCTGTGGACACCTTTTGCTGTACAGACAAACCCACAGTGTGAGACTGTCCCCGCCCATGGGGCAGGTGACATGGCTGGGCAAAGAAATTCATCCGCCTTCCCTTAGAGTCCCACCAGCTCTGACACACTCCCGGCGGGGCACGTGTTTAAATGTTTTGTGGCAGGTCTGTTGCTCAGTTGCAATATGAGTCCTATGTGAGTCTGTCTACAGTACGGTCACTGAGCGCTGACCTGTAACCCATCCCCTTCCCAGAACGGATTCTCCTTTCACCCCTGTTGAAACTCACACCAACCTGATTCTCGTGTACCATGTAACGAGGACTCTGCTAACAGGGCAGAAGGACTCTGAAACTGTGCACATAATCTCTCAGGCCAAAAGAATGAAACCCGTCTGCTCAGACTGTCGCCTGACCCAAGTGCTTGACTTGTGCCTCGCCTTCTTTCTCGGACCGGATTTTCTTTGTTATTTCTTCCTCCCAAACACCCGCCAATGCTCAGGCTCCATTATTTATTTAGACAGGGAAGTGGATTATTCCAGCCACACTCTGGCACTAAATTGGGTCCAGAGATTAGATCAGTGTAACGTTAGATCTGCGCAAGCCTTTGGCCGTGGCTAAATCTGAGGAGTCAGTCTGGGAAGGTGCCGCTGTGTTAAATCATTCTGAGTATGCAGACGCACACGCACAGTTTCTCCCTTCCCAAGGGGGGGTGGCTGCCTCCATCAAATCTTGTTTGTCATCTCACCAGAGAGGAAAAGGGGAATTGAATTGTTTTGTGTGTTTATCGCAACTTCATCCCACTGACTTTGCTGGGCATTTTCATTAAGAGACTATTGCACTGTTTGCAATTAGAGAATAAATTAGATCTGGGAATGAGTCAGAGACAGGAGGCAAAGCAGAGGGCATGGTTGGTGAGAGACCAACATCACGGTGATGAGTGTGATGTAAGAATCTATACAGAATGAACTTAAGAATCACTGGGGACATGGCAGGGAGACCTGTAAGGATCAGGAGCTGGGCCACTGCACTGCTCCACTTACCACCTAGCTGTTTTGGGGTCCTATTTGGAGTCGCAAGCTGGTTGCACAGTCCTTGGTAAACAAGTGAGACAAAGTGAGTACTTGAGCTGCATGGGAACCTGGTTTTATATTTTATGTATTTCTTTTCTTTATTAAACGGTGACACAATGGTGTGTGTGATGATTTTATTCAACTGGCTAGACTGTATGTGTTTCCTACTGTCCTGCAATAACTCCAGGTAGTGCCTCAGTTTCCCTAGGCACAGCATCAGTGCATAGTGGTGATGAATGTTTTGGTGTGAGGACTTCTCACAAGTAGGCAATGGCCCTGAATGGCCTTTTTAACCTAGGCACCCAGGTGAGCCCTTTCTTCCCCGAGAAACAGGCCAAGGCGGGTGCAGGGGCCTGGCCGGTCTGAGTTGGAGCTGGGCAGTTGGGAGGTGGTCAGTCTGGGCTGGCTGCAGAGGGAGGAAGGGGCCAGGGCCTGGCTCAGGGAACCCTCTGGGCCCCTCTCCCCCAGCTGGATTGCACTGATGCTTCTGGTCCCTGTGCTGACAAGTCTGTCCTACACTGGGTCCATGTCGCCCCGTAACCCCCTGTTCTCCTGCCCAGGGAGAGTCCGTCTGCCTGCAGGGGAGCAGGGCCTGGGGAACCCCTGCCCAATGACACAGACATCCCTTGCAGAGATCATGGCAGAGCACAGCCAGGGAATGCGAAGGCAAACAGTGCAGCGGGATGGCTGCCTTGGATGAGGCCATTATAGCAGTGCAAACCCTTCATTTCACTGATGCTCTTCGAACAGTTTTGCCAGGCTGGGGCCACCCCAAATAGCAACAGAATCGATAGTGCCGCTATTTATACCTGGGCAACTCAATCACACGCTGCACTTCCAAAGTGACTTTCAGCCGAAGGGCTCCTGCTCCCGCGTTAAACCTCCGTCCTCCTCCAGAGCTGAGAACAGCCCCAGGACCGCTGAGTCCCTGCACCCTCGCTGCTCGCTGGCCCCTGCTCCAGGGCAGAGCTGGGAACCAAACCCCAGAGTCCAGCTCCTCTAGGTGCCAGGGACCATTCCCCTCCCACCACGACCAAAACCCAGACATGCTGGCTCCCTGTCAGCCCCCTCCCTGCTTTCACCACTGCGCCCCACTCCCCGAGCCATGAGCAGCACCCAGGAGTCCAGGCTCCCGGACCCCTAGTCCACTCCAACGAGCAGCCCCCCCCATGCAGGACGAGCTTGTTTGTGTCTGACACTCAGTTCGAGTTCGGACGGAAATCTGCCACTTGCCCATTCAGAGCCAGGTGTGCTGAGCAACCCTCAGGCTCAGCTTGGAACAGCCAGAGGGATCAACGAGTGTTCCTGCCACCAGCTTGCTCCTTAATGGCCTTTGATTGCCGACAGTGTTTCCCTGACACTGTGAGAAACTCCCCAGGCCAGGAGGGCAGACGCTGCTCTTCCTGCCGGCTGGGCCGGGATTCAGTGTCAGATGCTAAGAAAAAACCTACGAGCACTTGGTGGCCAGAAGCTCCAGAGTCGGGAGAGACAGAGACTGAGAAAACCTTGGTCCCCACCCAGAGAGCCCTGACAATGCACAAATCAGGAAGCGCTGTGAGCTGTGACTCAGCATCCTGAGGCGTTTCCAGCGTCCCCTGGACGACGGCTACTTAACAGTGCGACAGAAAGTGGCACGTGAGGTCTCTACCAACCGCCTGTAATTCCCTGCAGCTGGCCGGCATTTCAGGAATTAGTTATGGGGCTGTAGCCGCGTTGGCCCCAGGACAAGAGAAGAACAAGGGGGGGTGAGGTCATCTCTTGTGTCGGACCAACTTCTGGTGGCAGGAGAGACAGCTCTTGAGCTGATGCACAATCTTCTGGGTACGCTGCTGTGATGGGGTTCAGGGGTCCCCAGGCTCTGCACCCTGTCCATAGGCAGGAGTGACTCTCACTCAGCAGGAGAACGGCGGGTTTATTGGCCGACAGGACACAGCGTCGTACAGAGGAGTCAGTGCAGCCGGCAGAGACAGCCAGTCCCATCCATGCTGGGGAGAGGAGGCCCTGAGGGGCCCCACTGAACCGGGACCTGGCCCCCTCCTTTGTCTCTCCCTCAGCCCAGACTCACTGCTGCCAACTCCCAGTTCCAATTCAAACCCCTCAGGCTCCACCTCCTCCTTTGTCTGCAGCACAGAGGTGTCACCTGGTGGCCTCAGTTACCCGCAGCAGGAGCCCCCCACCCTCTGTGAGACACACACGGACACTGACGTATCTCCCACTACAACACAGATGGAGAAGCTGGTTTCAGCCCCTTCTCCTCTCTAACCACTAGACCCTGCTGCTAGTCCCAGAGCTGGGGCTAGAACCACCGAGAACTGGCTCCTCCACCACTCGTTGGGCCCTCTCCCTTCTTCCTTCACACATAATCACATTCGCTCCCACTTCCAGCTCATGGCATCTGCCAGCACCTCCTACGCTCAGGACAAGTGGCTCAGTCTTTTACTGCTGCAGATTTCAGCTCAGAGTGGTGCTCTGGCCACTTGGCTCTGCCCAGCCAGATCCCAGCCAAGACTGAGGCCCCCGCGGTGCCGAGCTCTGCCCAGACCGAGGCCGTCTGTGTCCCTGCTGTGCCGAGCTCTGCACAGACCGAGACCGTCCGTGTCCCCGCGGTACCGAGCTCTGCACAGACCGAGACCGTCCGTGTCCCCGCGGTACCGAGCTCTGCACAGACCGAGACCGTCCGTGTCCCCGCGGTACCGAGCTCTGCACAGACCAAGGCCGTCCGTGTCTCCGCGGTGCCGAGCTCTGCCCAGACCGAGGCCGTCCGTGTCCCCGCGGTACCGAGCTCTGCACAGACCGAGGCCGTCCGTGTCCCCCCGGTACCGAGCTCTGCACAGACCGAGGCCGTCCGTGTCCCCGCGGTACCGAGCTCTGCACAGACCGAGGCCGTCCGTGTCCCCGCGGTACCGAGCTCTGCACAGACCGAGGCCGTCCGTGTCCCCGCGGTACCGAGCTCTGCACAGACCGAGACCGTCCGTGTCCCCGCGGTACCGAGCTCTGCACAGACCGAGGCCGTCCGTGTCCCCGCGGTACCGAGCTCTGCACAGACCGAGGCCGTCCGTGTCCCCCCGGTGCCGAGCTCTGCACAGACCGAGACCGTCCGTGTCCCCCCGGTACCGAGCTCTGCACAGACCGAGGCCGTCCGTGTCCCCGCGGTACCGAGCTCTGCACAGACCGAGGCCGTCCGTGTCCCCCCGGTACCGAGCTCTGCACAGACTGAGGCCGTCCGTGTCCCCCCTGTGCCGAGCTCTGCACAGACCGAGGCCGTCCGTGTCCCCCCGGTGCCGAGCTCTGCACAGACCGAGGCCGTCCGTGTCCCCCCTGTGCCGAGCTCTGCACAGACTGAGGCCGTCCGTGTCCCCGCGGTACCGAGCTCTGCACAGACCGAGGCCGTCCGTGTCCCCCCTGTGCCGAGCTCTGCACAGACCGAGGCCGTCCGTGTCCCCCCGGTGCCGAGCTCTGCACAGACCGAGGCCGTCCGTGTCCCCCCTGTGCCGAGCTCTGCACAGACCGAGGCCGTCCGTGTCCCCGCGGTGCCGACCTCTGCACAGACCGAGGCCGTCCGTGTCCCCACGGTACCGAGCTCTGCACAGACCGAGGCCGTCCGTGTCCCCGCGGTACCGAGCTCTGCACAGACCGAGGCCGTCCGTGTCCCCGCGGTACCGAGCTCTGCACAGACCGAGGCCGTCCGTGTCCCCGCGTTGCCGACCTCTGCACAGACCGAGGCCGTCCGTGTCCCCCCGGTACCGAGCTCTGCACAGACCGAGGCCGTCCGTGTCCCCACGGTACCGAGCTCTGCACAGACCGAGACCGTCCGTGTCCCCGCGGTACCGAGCTCTGCACAGACCGAGGCCGTCCGTGTCCCCGCGTTGCCGACCTCTGCACAGACCGAGGCCGTCCGTGTCCCCCCGGTACCGAGCTCTGCACAGACCGAGACCGTCCGTGTCCCCACGGTACCGAGCTCTGCACAGACCGAGACCGTCCGTGTCCCCGCGGTACCGAGCTCTGCACAGACCGAGGCCGTCCGTGTCCCCGCGGTGCCGAGCTCTGCACAGACCGAGGCCGTCCGTGTCCCCGCGGTACCGAGCTCTGCACAGACCGAGGCCGTCCGTGTCCCCGCGGTGCCGACCTCTGCACAGACCGAGGCCGTCCGTGTCCCCACGGTACCGAGCTCTGCACAGACCGAGGCCGTCCGTGTCCCCGCGGTACCGAGCTCTGCACAGACCGAGGCCGTCCGTGTCCCCACGGTACCGAGCTCTGCACAGACCGAGGCCGTCCGTGTCCCCACGGTACCGAGCTCTGCACAGACCGAGGCCGTCCGTGTCCCCGCGGTACCGAGCTCTGCACAGACCGAGACCGTCCGTGTCCCCACGGTACCGAGCTCTGCACAGACCGAGACCGTCCGTGTCCCCGCGGTACCGAGCTCTGCACAGACCGAGGCCGTCCGTGTCCCCGCGGTGCCGAGCTCTGCACAGACCGAGACCGTCCGTGTCCCCGCGGTACCGAGCTCTGCACAGACCGAGGCCGTCCGTGTCCCCGCGGTGCCGACCTCTGCACAGACCGAGGCCGTCCGTGTCCCCACGGTACCGAGCTCTGCACAGACCGAGGCCGTCCGTGTCCCCGCGGTACCGAGCTCTGCACAGACCGAGGCCGTCCGTGTCCCCACGGTACCGAGCTCTGCACAGACCGAGGCCGTCCGTGTCCCCGCGGTACCGAGCTCTGCACAGACCGAGACCGTCCGTGTCCCCACGGTACCGAGCTCTGCACAGACCGAGGCTGTCCGTGTCCCCGCGGTACCGAGCTCTGCACAGACCGAGGCCGTCCGTGTCCCCCCTGTACCGAGCTCTGCACAGACCGAGACCGTCCGTGGCCGTGTGGAATATGCTGAGCCAACTAACTTGTGTTTTGCAGAAGCAGATCCAGAAAGGTATCGGTGTTGATTTGAAGAGCTCAAGAGGTGAAAAGAGATGGAAATCCACCACTGCCCCTTGGGAGCTTGTTCTAGTGGTTAATCCCACTCTCTGTTAAAACATAGGGCCTTAGCTCTCATTTCCATTTGTCTGAGGCTACATGCAGCTGATGGGTACACACACAAACACACTCACACACACACACACACCGATGCAGCCACAGCACTGTTACTGCAGATGCTCTAAGCCACGGGGAGAGAGCTCTCCTGCCAACAGACCTACTGCTGCTCACAGGAGATAGAGTACTTACGTTGGCAGGGCAGCAAGGGTGACTTAAGAGATGCATCACCTCCTTATACCCTGCCAATGTTTTAATTGCTACCTGCCCCACCTGCTCTTCTGGGTGGTCCTCTGTGACTTTACTGGATTTTTAAATTAAATATAAAAGCTATTTCTGTGATCACTGTATTAAGTTTGCACCAAATCTTGTGCCAGGTGGGCCAAGTGAGGTATCTAAGGAAAGCTGGTGATTCGCTAACTCTGTTTGTGCAACTTGTACATCTGTGCCAGGCTTGTATGTGAGGTTATGGATATTGGCTCCATAGATGTGTTAGACATTTTCTAGAGCTGAGGATCACAGTGAAAGGCAGCGTCCCCTCCCAGCCAGGAAGATGGGCTAAACAGAGACTCAGACTTCGATGCACATCTCGAAAGTTTGAGATGTGTCATCTGGGAGGTGGCCAAAGGCAGAAAGGCCCAACAGGTAACCTGATCGGACGGTCCTCCATCGCGTAGGTGCCTAGGGGTAGACAGCTTCCCATAAAGATGACCCAGGCAGTGGCCATGTCTGTCCTTCAGTCCTCATGAACTACACCTGTGTGGGCTGGTAGGACCCATCCCTCATGGGATGTATTTTCAGAGACTTTCAAGACAGCCACTTGTACCATTGGCTGCATCCTGCACCAATACCTTTGATTGATGGATGTAATTTAACCACTGTAACAATTTTTCTCACACACACTTTTCTTTTTCTTTCTATCTTAATAAACCTGAAGATTTTAGATCCAAAGGATTGGCCCAGCGTGCTATCTGGGTAAGAGCTACGTACATATTGACTTGAGAATGTGGCTCGACCCTTTGGGGGCCGGAAGAATCTGGATGGATTTGGTGAAATAGCTTTAACAACCTCTCACCTGCATACAAGGGTAGCTGGTTTGGGCATTAGGAGCAGGAGAGCCTATGGGATTTGCTCGTGTAACTTTGGGATGGCCAGAGGGGCTGGCAGAGGTACTTTTGTGGACTGGTTTGGTTTGCCTTACTGAGAAGCAAGCCCCAGTCTGGGCTGTAAGTGACCCAGGCTGAAACAATTTGCCCAGGGTAGGTTCTCAGCAGTGCCCAGAGGCTGCCCAACATACAGTCAGCTCTGTTTTATCCGGTATCTGAACTCTCAAATAATGAGCGTAACTCCGACAAACCCCAACCCATGATGCCGCTTCCCCTCCCTTCTCTGCCGAGCACGCGAGCGACACCCCACCACTTGGGGGCCGGCACGCCCAGCACCCGCCCTGCGTCCCTCCATGCCGTGTGTGTGCAGCCGGTGGGCTCCTCTGCGCTCCCTCCTGGTGTCCGCCACCCACAGCAGCTCCCCACGCGGCCACAGCCGAGCCCCGCAGGCAGCTGCACACCATCCCCACCACCAAGGCAGTGGGGCAGAGGCTGGGTGGGACTCAGTGCTGGGAGCGGGGCTGAACTTTCTGGGGGGTTCACTGGGGGTCCCCCACCTGCTCTCTATTAACCAGGATATTTTAATATCCATCAACCTCCCGGCCTGGGCTGCCGGCTATGAAAGAGTTTAATGCAGGACACCCCCCTTGAACCTGTCCCCCACAGCACCAGGCACCCGCGGGAGGAGCTCTCCTCCCTGGCATTGCGGCTGCCCAAGCACACACACTGTGGCAAGGGCCCCTCTTACGCAGGCCCAGCCAGGTTCACTCTCGTGCTCCTTCCCCACAAGGGCTGGGGTTTTGCTAAGTGCCTCTGGGGCAGGGAGCCCGGCCCCTCCTCCTGGGGGTCCTTCCCCGCTATTCTTGAGCCGGGGTCCGTCCGGCCGTCCGGCCGTCCACCTCCCTCCCTCTTGTGCTCTTCTTATTCTCTGTTTCTCCTCCAGCCTCTTCTTCCTCTCAGCTCCTGCCCTCCTGCTCCCTCCTCCTGCATAGGGCACCTGGGGAGGCTTCTAAAGGCCTTCATCAAGCCGGCAGGGGAGTCAGCTGGCCCTGATCCACAGAGCCAGGTCCCTCCCAGCTGCTACTGATTGCCCTGCTGGCTTCGGCATCTATTTCACGGGCCTTTCCCGCCCTTTGGGCTGCCTTTCTCCCCCCAAAGGGGTGCTCTGGCCTGGCCCTCCTGCCACAAAACAGGGGCAGCTTATTCACAGCCGAGCCACCAACCTCACCGGGTTCCTCTTCCACCTCGGTCTGCTGCCTCAGCGCGCCGGGCCCCAGCAGATCCCTGGCATCTAAATGGCACTGTGTGGCCAATCCAACCTGCGCCCAGGCAGCAGTGACCAGCAGCACAGTGCGGCTCCGTAGAGTTGGCTCTGGTGTACAGGGCGGCTCCTCTGACAGCCAAGCCAGGCTCCTGTGCCCGGTGCCAGCCCAGCCCAGCCCAGGCCGCAGCTGGCTCCTGGCGCTACTTGAGAAAATGGTCACACGTGAGACCCACGTGGAGATAGCAGTCGGGCAGCGGCGGGGGCCTCTGGCTGCACCCGAGCCCTGCCGGGGAGGCAGCAATCTAATGAGGGACTTTCCAGCCCAGGAGTGGAGTCTGCAGCCAGGGTCACCCCCACCCTGTGGATTTATGATTCCCTCTGCAGCTTGATTGGGATCAGAGAGAAGAAATCCGGGAGAGGCTCATTGATGCTGCTTTGCTTGCAGTGGATAAGAAGGGCCCTGGCGCCTCTCTCTGCAGGGGAACCAGGGCCCTGCCACGCAGGGACCCATCAGAAGAACAGATTTGCCAGGTGAAACTCGTCCCCTCTCCCAGGCAGGGAGCCAGGAACTAAAGCTGCTCAGTCATTCTAGCCGCGAGCTGCGAGGGCAGGTTTGTCTCTGGGGCCAGCTCGGCCTCTCACTTCCTCGCAGCCTGCCACTGAAGGGGAGTCCAGCAAGTGCAGGAGATGCAACCTGCAGCTCCCGGCCCTGCCACCCCCCCGCATCCCCCTGCAGCTTCTAGCCCTACAATCCCCCCGCCTCTCCCTGGCCCTGTACCCCCCATCCCCCCCGCAGCTCCCTGGCTGGCTGTGCAGACGTTCACCCTGCGGGGTTGCTGGAAACCACTGGGCTCCTGCGGACGCTGCAGCGCGGGTTGAACCTGTACTTCCCCCAGAGCTCGCTGCCGCCCAGCCGCAGACCCCGGCAGGAGGAGGAGAGGAAGCGGGCAGGGCGACCTACCGCCTGGGGCATGGCAGTGTGACGGCACTGGGACCGCGCCTGCGGGGCAGTCCCACCACTCCCAGAGCCGCGGTGCCATGCCAGGGTGAGAGCTGGTGCCTGGTTACGCCAGGAAGATGGAGGGGAACGTGGCTTGACGGAGGGGCTGCCAGGTCTGCTGACTACCTGCCCCCGACACACTCATCGGTCACAGAGACATCTGTGCCTGTGCACACTCCCTCGCACACTTTTCTGATGCACACACCTGCTCCGTGGCCTGCACGCTCCCCAGGACAGCCCTGCCCTTGCTGCAGACCCCTCCCCGTTCTGGGCAGGGCAGGGCAGGGCTGCAGTAACTGGGGCTCGGAGCCCTGCGCCCAGCTGTTCCTGGCCCCGTTCTGGGCAGGGCTGTCTGTGAAGGGAGCTGAGACCCCGCGCGGATGGGAGCTCTCGGTTCCACACTTCCCTGCGTCAGCGGTGGGCAGCCTGCAGCGCCAGGGTGCACGTGGCCCTCGGGGTGCTCTACGTGTCTCATGGCTCCTCCCTCCACGGCTCTCACGTGCGGGGGGGCCCCAAACTTACCTCCCCAGCCACCCTCCCAGCACCTCCGGAGCCTGGGAATCTGCTGCCCGGGTCTCACTGCTCCTGCAGGTCAGCAAATGGGCAGCATGCCAGGTGTAACGGCGGGAGGGGAGGTAAGTGCGGGACCCCAGTGTGCGAGGCATGGGGGGAGGGAAGGTAAGTGCGGGACCCCAGTGTGAGAGGCGTGGGGAGAGGGGAGGTAAGTGTGGGACCCCAGTGTGCAAGGCGTGGGGGGAGGGGAGGTAAGTGCGGGACCCCAGTGTGAGAGGCGTGGGGGGAGGGAAGGTAAGTGCGGGACCCCAGTGTGAGAGGCGTGGGGAGAGGGGAGGTAAGTGTGGGACCCCAGTGTGCGAGGCGTGGGGAGAGGGGAGGTAAGTGTGGGACCCCAGTGTGCAAGGCGTGGGGGGAGGGGAGGTAAGTGCGGGACCCCAGTGTGAGAGGCGTGGGGAGAGGGGAGGTAAGTGCGGGACCCCAATGTGTGAGGTGGGGGGAGGGGAGGTAAGTGTGGGACTCCAGTGTGAGAGGCGTGGGGGGAGGGGAGGTAAGTGAAGGATCCCAGTGTGCGAGGTGGGGGGAGGGGAGGTAAGTGCGGGACCCTAGTGTGCGAGGTGTGGGGGGAGGGGAGGTAAGTGAGGGACCCCCAGTGTGAGAGGCGTGGGAGGAGGGGAGGTAAGTGCGGGACCCCCAGTGTGAGAGGCATGGGGGGAGGGGAAGTAAGTGTGGGACCCCAGTGTGAGAGGCGTGGGGGGAGGGAAGGTAAGTGCAGGACCCCAGTGTGTGAGGTGGGGGGAGGGGAGGTAAGTGTGGGACCCCAGTGTGTGAGGTGGGGGGAGGGGAGGTACGTGTGGGACCCCAGTGTGTGAGGTGGGGGGAGGGGAGGTAAGCAGCAGCAGGGAGCCAAGATGCCCCTTGGTTCCCGACCTCCCCTCCCCTCTTGCAGGACCTGGGAAACTGACTGGCACGTGGCTTGTCAGTTTCCTGGGTCCTGCTAGTGGCAGGGAGACGGGAACCAGATGGCAGCCTGGTTCCTGACTCCCCTGTGCTGGTGGAACTTGGAAACCTGACCACACGTGCTGCTCAGTTTCCCAGTTCCCGCAAGCAGCAGGGAGATGGGAAGTAGGCTGCTGCCTGGTTCCCCTTCCCTGCCATTCTGGGAGCCAGGAAACCAGGCTGGGAGCCAGCTTCTCAGCTCCTGCAAGCCCAGGGTACCCAAGAACCAGGCAGCTGCTTGGTTCCCATCTCCCTCGACTAGTGCAAAAGTTGAGTTATGCAGGGGTTTCAAGGAACGCAACCCCTGCGTATCTTGGGGCTCTACTGTACCTTAACTGACTGCTTCTTGGAACACACATGGGGAAATGCAATTCTTGATTTAGTCCTAAGTGGAGTGCTTAGACCTAACTGGACCGCTTGGAACTAGTGACCACGATGTAATAAAATGTAACATTCCTGTGGTGGGGAAAACACCTCAACTTTGAATTTCAGAAAGGGGAACGGCACAGAAATGAGGAGGTTAGTTAAACAGAAATTAAAAGGCGCAGGGCCAAAAGTGAAATCCCTGCCAGCTGCATGGAAACTTTTCAAAGATACCATAATAGAAGCCCCACTTCAGTGTGTTCCCCCAGGGCTCTTTTTCTGCTGGGATGCCACAGAACAGCTTTCCAGCACCTTTTTCCTGGTGCTGCCATTTTTAAAAGAGCCGTTTGTGCCTCCTTCCAGTGCCGCTCTCTTCCTGCTCCCAGCACCCTGCTGCGCTGACAGAGGACTCAATGTAATTGATTTAAACCAATTAAACTGGATCTTATTTCAGCATGGCAGGGTGCTGAGAGCTGCCCCTGCTTTGCAGCTTCTGCTGGCCTCATGGCTTCCCTGGGGCTGGCACGAAGCGGAGCCGCCAAGGCTGAGGCTTCCCCCCTGTGGGACTGGAGGGAGCCCTGTGCTCAGCACTGCCTGGTGGGCAGGCGTACATGGGCAGGAGAAGGCCACCCTGCTGCTGGTGCCCAAGAGGGCAGCTGGTGGGTGGGACTGGGCCAGGGCGACCTGCAGCCGGTGACAAGGGCCGTCCCCAGGCATCCCATTGGGTGCCTCAGATTTTAGGGTGCTCTATGCAACCATGCGCCCTGCTGTGCTTCTGGGCAGCCCTGCATCAGAGGTTCAGTAATTAGGGCCAATGGTGCTGAGCGCCTGTCTGCTTTTGCCACTCCAGCCCTCCAGGCATTTCCCCGCCACCCCACAATCCCATTTCCTGCCTCCTCCTCCGAGGACGAGCCCCAGGCTTCTCCACGGAACCGCGCTGCGCCCACGCATTGTCTCACAGGAATCCTCCTCGCTGCCAGAGGCTTTGCTGAGCCTGGGGGTGCCATATCTTCCCCTTGGACAAACAGGACCCATGTGTGGGGCTGCTGGAGCCCTCTTTGCCTCCCACCCACCCCAAGCCAGCCTGAGCTCCCCCTTGCAACTGGCACCCAGGGCCAGTCCCTCCCACCTCTTGCCACCCACCCCCATTTGCAGGGCCTCTGCCGCCCTCCCTCCATGTCTGGGCCACCGGCTGGCCAAGTCCCCCATGCACAGGGCAGGACAGCTCTCCTTAGCCCCCTCCAGAACAGGGCACCGCCATTCCCCACACACACCCTTTCTCTAAGCCTCCCTTGGGCTCCCACCCCACTTTTCTCACTAACTAGGCTTGGATCCTGTTGGCTCTGGCCAGCCAATGCTGGCTGAGGGAGACAGGACAAATGCCCAGTTTTGTCCTAAAAGGCAGAACAAGTGGGACAGGGCCTTGGAAAGGGGCTGTCCTGGCCAGAGCAGGGTGTCCAGGCGCTGTGTCAAGGTGCAAATGGAGAGCTAAGGGGAGCAAGCCCCCTTGACTCAGTGCCATGAAGTAGGCATCCTTCAGTCTACGTAGACTATGGATCGCGCCCTTTATAGTTTAAATTGAGGACTTCATTTACAGCATCTACTGTGACTATGAAGACCCACATGAGAGTGACAGTCCTTGCTGCATCTCTTGCAGATGTGGTGGGTGTCTGGCAAGTCCTTAGTGTGCTTTCTGTGCGCTCGCTTCTCCTCTGCTAGCTGTCTGATACTCATCTCGCCCTTCTGAAGGCCCTTGTGTAACCCCTGCCTCCATCTGCTGCGGTCATCTGATAGTTCTTCCCAGTTGTCCAGCTCCATGTCTACCTCTCTGAGGTCTCTCTTGCAGACATCTTTGTAGCGCAACTGGGGGCGTCCGGGAGGTCTTTTGCCAGAGGCTAGCTCACCATACAGGATGTCTTTTGGAATCCTTCCATCGTTCATCCTGTGGACGTGGCCAAGCCAGCGGAGCCGATGCTGCCTGAGGAGGGTGTGCACATTTGGGATTCCAGCTTGCTCAAGGATGGCGGTGTTGGTCACTCTGTCCTTCCATGATATTCCAAGGATGCGCCTGAGGCAGCGCAAGTGGAAGACGTTCAGCCTCTTTTCCTGGGGGGCATACAGGGTCCAAGTCTCGCTGCCATAAAGGAGGGTGCTGAGGATGCAGGCTCTGTAGACTTGCATTTTGGTGTGAGTGTACAGCTTGTTGTTATTCCACACTCTCTTGCTGAGCCTGGACAGAGTTGTGGCCGCTTTTCCGATCCTCCTATTTAGCTCAGTGTCCAACAACAGGGTGTCGATGATGGTGGACCCGAGGTAAACGAACTCGTGGACGACCTCTAACGTATAGTTGTCAATGCTGGTTGATGGGGATTCAGCAACATCCTGACTGAGTACGTTCATCTTCTTTAGGCTGATGGTAAGCCCAAAGTCCTTGCACGCTTTGGAGAACCGATCCAGCAGTTTTTGAAGCTGGTCTTCTGTGTGAGACACTACAGCAGCATCGTCTGCGAACAGCATGTCTCTGATGAGGACTTCCCGCACCTTAGACTTAGCTTTCAGCCTTGCAAGGTTAAACAGTTTCCCATCAGATCTTGTGTGCAGCAAGATGCCCTCTGTTGAAGATCCAAAGGCATGCTTCAGGAGGAGTGCGAAGAAGATCCCGAACAATGTTGGAGCAAGCACGCATCCTTGTTTGACGCCGCTCCTGATTCTGAAAGCATCCGATAATGCGCCGTCATATTGGATGGTTCCTCTCATGTCTTCGTGGAACGACTGGATCATCTTGAGTAACCGTGGAGGACGGCCTATCTTGTGGAGCAGTTTGAACAGACCATCCCTGCTGACCAAGTCAAAGGCCTTGGTCAGGTCGATGAAGGCTATGTAGAGTGGCTTTCTCTGCTCCCTGCACTTCTCCTGCAGCTGCCTTAGAGAGAAGACCATGTCAACAGTAGACCTCTCTGCGCAGAAGCTGCACTGCGATTCGGGGTACACCCTCTCAGCAATCTTCTGGAGTCTGCCAAGGATGACGCGAGCAAACAGTTTACCAGTGACGCTTAGGAGGGAGATTCCACGGTAGTTGTTGCAGTCGCTTCTGTCTCCTTTGTTCTTATACGACATTACAATGTTAGCGCCACGCATATCCTGTGGAACCTCACCCTCTTTCCAGCACAGGCACAGTAGCTCATGTAGGGGTTCCAGGAGTGTGTCCGCGGCACATTTGATTACCTCTGGTGGTACCATCCTGGCCAGGGGCCTTTCCTGCTGCAATGCTGTTGATGGCTCTCTTCAGTTCATCCACAGTCGGTTCTTGATCCAGTTCGTCCACTACTGGTAGGAGCTCGAAGGCATCGAGGGCTGCGTCAACCACAACGTTCTCGCGTGAGTACAGCTCGGAGTAGTGCTCAACCCAGTGCTCCATCTGTTTGGCTTTGTCAGCAATGACTTCACCAGATGTGGATTTCAGAGGTGCCATCTTGTTCTGGGTGGGTCCTAATGCCTTCTTCATACCCTCGTACATTCCTCCGAGATGCCTCTGAGTAACATAGCTGCACAGACAGACAGACATTCACCCACCAGCTCACCACACAACCCCCCAAATCCCACACTCACCCAAGCTCCTCAAGGATGCTTTGCCCAGAGGCAAACTCCCTTCCCTGTTAGCTGCTCCCAGTGCCATGAAAGCCTTGTCCTTTCTCCCCATCCCAATGGCCATCTTACTGCCTGGCTCCTCCCTGCCGGGTCAGCATCTCCAAGGCAGTTCCTGGGGAGCCCTGGGCTTGCCTGATGCTGACAAAGTCTTAGATAAAATTACTCCCAGGGGCTTTGTCAGCTGTGCACCAGCTCAGTCAAGCAAGATAAAAATAGCCCTGTGAAAGAACTTCCACAAGAAATGCAAGAAGCCACTAACTTCCTGACGAGGTAAAGCGAGACGGGCAGGGCCGCGCCCAGGGAATTGCATCTAGAGAGTGTGCCCGGCATTTCCTCCTCTGAGATTATTGCCCCCCACAGGTGAAATCCAGCCCAGAGCAAAGACCCTCTGTGCACGGCTTCAGTGGGAGTTAAGGGATTCTGTAGGCCAGCTCTTTGCACACAGTGAATTTCATTCCAAGTTCTGGTAGCAGGAGATACACAAATTAAGGAGCAGACCGAAGCATTCCTGGGAAAGCAGGGGGCAGAGATGATGACAAGGTAATTATGAGGTTCAGTCCCACACATGTCTGCGTACCAAATCTGTATTTGATGTTGGCTTAGGGAAGCATCCTGCTCCCATTGTCAACAATTGCTTGAGATATGCGGAGAAATAAAAATATCTGGAGCAGTTCTCTTCCCTGCGGGCTGCTTTTCAAACCTGAGACGCTACAATAGCTGAGTAAATAAATCTCGCATGTGGCAGAATTTTAATAAAAGTAACTTAGACCTAGATCTGGAGAGTGCAATCCCAGCTCCTGCCTGGTAAACAGGCTGCAGGGAAGGGGCATTGCTGATGTTATTTAGAAGATCTCCTTGCAGCAGTGATGGAAATTGACCTAAGATATTTCACTACCTGAGGGACGTCAGTGGGGAAGACAGAAACTTGTGGCCTGGAGCAGGGCTCGGCAACCTGCAGTGTTGGAGCCGCAAGCAGCTCTATAAGGACTTCTTGGTGGCTCCCAATGCAATAATTGAAAAGCAAAGAAATGGCAAATGACTAAAATCCCAAAAATGAACAACTCAGATCTAAACAGCAAAGGGTGCGTGATCTCGAAATGTTCCTAACTCCCCCAGCATCCTCCAGAGAGAGAAGGTTCGGGAGTGAGAGTCAGAAAGACGGGGGTACAAACACACACGTAAAGTCTGTGAATGTCCTGTGTCTGACAAAGTGGGTCTTTACCCACGAAAGCTCGTGCTCCAAAATAACTGTTAGTCTATAAGGTGCCACAGGACTTCTTGTTGTTCTCGAAGATACAGACGAACACGGCGACCTCTCTGATATCTGCAGCAAACATGTACCACGTTACAAGTCAGTGTGCACGCTGTTCTTAAATAGGGGCTACAGCAAGTCTGGTTTGATGTTATTTATTAAGGGCCATCTCGTATTCGCATGCATTGCAGCTCTTCAATTATTGAGGTTTTTTTACCAAATTGGAAAAAAAATGGCTCTTCTTGCTATATTGGTGCCAGCCCCTGGTCTAGAGCAATTGGTGCAGCTGAGCTCTGACCTCCCCGTGTTCCGCCCTTCCCCGTGAGAGGAGAAACGCACACGAAAGAGTAAAATAACATGGCTGGTGCAAAACCTTTATTATTCTTCTGCGGTCGCAGCAAGAATCCCCGAGCAGATCGAGACCGGTGTGCTGTGCTCTGCACTGATCACAAAAGAACGTTCCCCCATCACACAATGTACAGCCTCAGACACCAGTAAAAAACCCAACCCTTCCAAACCCCGCGTGACAAAGCTCCTCCTCAAATGTGGTGGGTCTTGTGCTTTTTGGAGGGTTATTTGCCTCAGACAAACTCCCAGCAGCCCTGGTCTAGACACCAGCTTGCAGTTTGGTGAGTTACTCTGATCACTGGCCAGCATGGGGAAAAAGAGACCAACCTCCATGGTCTCTGCTGCCCCTCCAAGTGATTTGGGCAGGACAAACCCCTCCAGAGATCAGTCCTTCACTTGTGCTGGATCAGGGAGGGGAGAATAAGGGAGTCCAGTCCCATCCTTTACTCTGGACTCCAGACCAAGGGCCCTCCACCTGCAATGTCTCAAGTCTCAGCTTCTCGACAGCAATGATTCCCTGGGCCACTTCCCCAAAGAGATCCCCAGCAAGCTCCTTACCACAGCTCTGCCCTCTGGTACCTGCTTGATCTCGCTCGTCCTCCATGGTCTTTGTTACCCAGGCACCCAGGGGAGCCCTTTCCTCCCAGGAAGCAGGCCAAGGTGGGCACAGGGGCCTGGCTGGTCTGAGTTGGAGCTGGGCAGTTGGGAGGTGGTCGGTCTGGGCTGGCTGCAGAGAGAGGAAGGGTTCAGGGCCCAGCTCAGGGACCCCTCTGGGCCCCTCTCCCCCAGCTGGATTGTACTGACACCTCTGATCCCTGTGCTGACAAGTCTGTTCTATGCTGGGTCCCTCTCGCCCCGTAACCCCCTGTTCTCCTGTCCAGGGAGAGTCCGTCTGCCTGTGGGGGGAGCAGGGCCTGGAGACCCCCCGCCCTGTGACACTGGCTGTTACTAGGCATGATTAGAACTTGCCCCCCACTCGCTGGCTGGGAAAGGGGAGCTGGGTGTGGCTGGAGAGGTCCAGGCCTGACGCCGTCTGCGCAGGTCTCCAGAGCCTGGCATCGCTCAGAGCTTTGCACGGACGTGCCTGGGCAGACAGCAGGAAGAGCCCTGCCCAGGGTCCGTCTTCTGTAACAAGGCTGGTGCTTTTCCCTCGCAGGCGGTTTCGCAGCGTGAGAGGGGTGCGGGAGTGAGCCCTCACTCACCTGCCGCTGGGCGCCGGCAGCTGCTGAGCTAGTCCAACAGCAGCAGCATTGTGGTTCGTAGGCTACATGGCGGCAAAGATCTGGGGCCTGGCCCAGACCAGCTGCTGGGCTCTGTTGTGGGGGACGTGTTCAGGCTGCACCTCGAGTCTGGATGCTCACAGGAGTCCCCGAGCCCGGGCTCCAGCCAACGCCTGCATCGCACTGGTGGGGTCCTGCAGCCACTGAGAGGCAAGACTTCTGGCTCTACGCCAGGCGGCTGGGCCTAGGGCACTGGGTCTCAAGCCGGCTTGCCGGGGTCATGAGTCACGGTGCTGCCCCCTTGTCCCCCCAGAAGCAGAGAACTTGGACTCGCGCTCCAGCCCTTCCACCTCCTCACTGCCCCAGGGTGGCAGGTCATTCTGTGAGCACCAGCTCACTGCTGCAGGTGGGGGACAGCCCTGACCCACGGCTGGGCCCCTGTCTGAGCTGCGGGACGCGTTGCCAGAAGACTCCACATCCTTTTTACTGGGAGGCCCAGAACTGGATGCAATACTCTAGATGAGGCCTCACCAGTGCCGAGCAGAGGGGAGTAATAACTTCTCTAGATCTGCTGGAAATGCTTCTCCTAATGCCCCCCAATATGCCCTTAGCCTTCTTGGCTACAAGGACACACTGGTGACTCATATCCAGCCTCTCATCCGCTGTAATCCCCAGGTCCTTTTCTGCTGCACGGCTACTTAGCCAGTTGGCCCCCAGCCTGTAACAGTTCTTAGGATTCTTCCCTCCCAAGTACAGGACTCTGCACTTCTCCTTATTGAACTGCATCAGATTTCTTTTGTCCCAGTCCTGCAGTGGAGGGGAGGGGATCCCCCCGTATGTGAGTGAGTGTGCTGGCACTTCCACAAGGCTGTTTTGGAGCATGGCGCTCACTGCAGGGGGCCGCGCTGAAGCCCCTGTGCCACCGCTGGCACCACTGCAAAGATCAGGGCAGCTGCACAGCGGGTTTGAAATGTTGGCCGGTGTGGAAAACAGAACCTCTGCATGGGCGGCGTGGAGACGTGTACTTGAGGGGAAGCTGAATTTCCCTGGGGGGCGACAGGTTGAACGTAAGCTGAAATCAGAGCCTCCGCACAGGGGGTTGCATTGGTTCAATGAAGCCTTTCCAAACCAGTTTGCGTTAAACAGGCACCCCATACTGCTGGGGAACAAGGCTCCCTGGCCCTGCCACTGGTGGGAATGTCGCATCTGGCACCCACAGACTCCCACTAGCAGGGCTCAGGCTACAGCAGCACAAACACCAGCATGGCCGTGGCTGCTCCAAGCCGCCTGGGTTTGGGAGCCCAAGCCGCAGCGTCCACACTGCTCTGCTTGGTGCTAGCAGCAGCCTGTCCGGCCAGCCGAGCCTCCGCCAGCTGCGCTGCAGAGGTAGCCAGGAAGGACCTGGGGTTGCCAATCACCACATGGCCTGCAGTTAATCTCCAGCGTGCAACCAGAGGGAGGGGGTCAGCCGCGCAAACCCAGCATGGCACCTTCCAGCACCTGGGCACCGCTGCAGGCTCCCACTGCTGAGCGCTGACGGGCTCGACCTGCCCCAGCACAGCTGGGCAAACATTGCTGCTTGCCTTGCGCTGCACTGGGAAGCACTTCTGCAGGGCTGGGCTGCTCTCACCTCACAGTCACAGGGGAGCCCGGGCTCCTGGGCTCTTCTCCCCGCTCGGGAGGGGAGTGGGGGCTAGTGGTTACAGTGGAGAAGACTTGGTATCTGGCTTCTGAAGCAGGGAAGTTCTGCTCCAGCCCTGGCAGAGGACTGCATCTAGGGGCGAGAGCAGGGCTCCAGCCAGTCCCTCGCTCTGGCTGGGGGGTCTCAGCTCCGTCTGTGAAGTCAGAGGTCTGATTTGTAAAGCACTGTGAGTACACACAAGGTTTTTGCCTCCAGACATCGCTGAGCACCTTGTCTTCATCTGCTGGGCCCCGTGCGGCAGGTTCCCGCCTCATTAGCCCTTCTGTTAAATCACCGCTCGCCTGAGGCCTTTTCCATCTACCTTGCACGGGTCCATCGATCACTCCTCTCCCCTTCTGCGGAGAACCCCCTGGCCTGTGACGCACCGCGCTGCTTCTCTCCACTACCGGCTGTCACAGAACTGCTCAACACGGAGGGCTGGTTTGGTCCTATTAACACGTAGTGCAGTTCTGATTCCTCCTCTTTGCTGTGCTGTAGACACAGCTCAGGCCTGGGCTTTGACACCAACACACACACACAAGCTCCCCCTTGTGTGTGCATCACCATCACTCGCCCGCTCGAGCATACACGTGCCACTCCTCTCGGACTCGTCGCACAGAGCCACGAGAACCCAGGAGTCTGGACTCCACGTGCCTCTTGCTCTAAGCCTGCCTAGGTCCTAGGCCTGCTCAGACCCAGGAGTCCGGGGACTCTCGCTCCGACTTTGCCTCTTCTACTGCCTTCGCCAGTTGTCACATGGCGCATTAGCAAATCTCTCCCCCAGCCTTGGCCGCAGCTGAACACTTGTTGCCGGCTTGTTTTCTCCGGCAGCTGGAGGAGACGTTTTCCTGCTGCCCAGAAGGAGCTGGACAGGCCGAGACCCTCAGTTCTGCCAAGGGAAGCAGGTGTCAATTCGTGCAGCTGGGCCCGAGGTGCTCGGCCTGAGATTGCTGACAGCCAACTCGAGTGCACCTAGCCAGGTGGCCACTGCCCAAGTGTTTGTTTTGTGTTTGTTGTTGTTGTTTTCATTTTTTTCATGGTTAGGGCTCTCTCATCACTCAAGAACTGGTGTAACAAACTAGAATTTCCAAACACGGAGAGGGCTGAATGTCACTTTTCACTTACTTTACATGAGAATTAACAGAAAATGGTGCACAAAATCAAAGTTTAACTGCAGCATACAAACTTATTTACAAAACACAACTAATGTCACTGATTACTGTGGACAAGTAACACCTTAACAAAAAAGTCCTAAAGTAGTTGTTTTACGTTACAAAACCAGGATGTACAAAGGTTTTTGATTTCTGTGTTTCCCTACAGGGGTAGCTCAATGGTTTGAGTACTAGCCTGCTAACCCCAGGGCTGTGAGCCTAGCCTCTTGAGGGGCCATTTAGGGACCTTG
This sequence comes from Carettochelys insculpta, assembly GCF_033958435.1. Taxonomy (NCBI): domain Eukaryota; kingdom Metazoa; phylum Chordata; order Testudines; family Carettochelyidae; genus Carettochelys; species Carettochelys insculpta. The sequence continues at coordinate 23,885,250 of NC_134158.1, read as the reverse complement.
TGCAAATAGAATAAAAAAGGAAGGGATGATACTTGGTCCTGCCAAAAGGGCAGGGGACTGGACTCGTTAACTTCCTGAGGTCCCTTCCAGCTCTATGAGATGTGCCTTGCCATGTATTTCAATAATTGCGGGGGGGAACCCAGCAAACAAAAATCACCTCTGGGTACCAGTTGGGCACAGAGAAGGTAATTATATGGAAACCTGTTTTGCTGGTGACTGAAGAACTCTTTGTTCTTCAAAGCTGACAGGCACTTCTGGAAGTGTATGTTCCCATCAGCTACTCTTCCTTCCCAGACTGAACAATACCAATCCAGTAAACAAGAAGTCAGATACAGGGTGGATGTCTGTTCAAATAAAAGCCTTAGCTAGGGGTCTTGATTCCTGTTCGTTTTGTGTAAAGCCAAGTGTCCCAAAGGCTTCCTGACAGACGAAGTTATTTAGCTATTAGAAATGTCAACTGAAATAACTCCCTTCTTTACCAGTATATGTTGTTTGCTCACTGCTGTTTTGCTGGTTTGTCTGTAACAGGCACTGGCTCTAGGCCAGCCCAGGGGTCCTCAAGCATTGAAGGTCTGTATTAGTTTTCCCGATCCTCAGACACTCTTTTCTCTCTGCCATGCACTGCACCAAATGGAGCAGATGTCCTGGGCGATCCTTGGTAGTGTCTCTGGTAGCCCCCTGGCAGGGACTCATACTGCTGCAGGTGGTGTGGTGGACGCTGCTGGACCGCAGCTGGGGAGATGCTGCCGTAGGGAGCCGAGAACGTGGGGCTGGGGCAGTGCGGCTGACATGGGCTGTCACCCCGAGGGACGGGCTCCCGAACCACCGCTGCCATGGAAGTTGTATCCGCAGGGGAAGTAGGGCCGAGGCTGGTGGCCCTAGGGCAGCATGTGACAGGGGCTTCATAGCCCCACAGGGAAGGCAGCACTGGGCCCCTGCCGCCGGAGGGAGGGCTCCAAAACCCACCACCCCAGGACCCCCACCCAGCTACACGGGCATGGCGGGGGCAGAAGCTCTGCCAGGGCAGGGCTCCAGTGCAGCAGCCTCAGAGCCCAGACCGAGCTGGGAAATGAAAACTGCACAATGGCCCCTGGAATCGGACGGGGCTTCTGGGCACAGCTAGAGAAATCAATCCAAATCTGGGATTTCTTCTCACTACGGCAAATCCAACCACCCCCACAGCACCTCTGCAAGCCCACTGGCCAGCCAGCAGCCACACGAACAAACCCACTGGCTTTGCAACTGCTGCACCAGCCCAGCCCAGCAACCCCCAATGCAGGTGAGAAGCTCTTAAGCCTGTTTCACCAACACCACACAGATTCTTCCAGACCCCAAAGGGCCCAGCCCCAGACCCTGGTCAATATAGACTTGGATCTTCCCGAAAACAACATGCATGCCCAAATCCTTTAGATCTAAATAGCTAAGGGTTTGTTAATACAAAAGAAAGGTTAGAAAGAAGAATTGCTAAGACGATACTTTACATCCATTAATTACAGAGAGGTGGCCATGTTCATCTGTGCTTCAACAAAACAAAACAGCAGACTTTAAAGACTAAGAAAATGATTTGTTTGGTGATGAGCTTTCTTGGGACAGACCCACTTCATCAGCTCAATCTCATTTCCAGTACAGACTGACATTTATAAAAACTGACACAGGGGGATGAGGGGCAGGGGGCATTAACTGTCCTGCCTGAGATAATTACAAGCATCAAAGGAAGGGAAGCAGACTTTGTAACGCATCAGGTAACTGATGTCTCTGTTCATACCGGGTGCTAATGTGTTGAATTTCTCACAAATTTCTCACTCTAATCTGTTTTTAAATTCTTTTTGCTCCAGGACACAAATTCCCAGGTCTTTAACAGAATAGCCCATTCCAATGAAGTGTTCACTGACCGGCTTATGTATATTGAGTTTCTTGATGTCTGCTCTGTGTCCATTTATTCTTTGGCAAAGGTTTTGCCCAGTCTATCCAATGTACATAGTGGCAGGGCATTGTTGGCACCTAATGGCATGTATAATGTTGCTCAAAGTGCATGAGAATGTGCCTTTGATCATGTAACTAACATGGTTAGGTCCAGTAATGGTATCCCCAGAATACATATGTGGACAAAGTTGGCAGTGGGGTTTGTTGCAAGGAAAAGTTCCAGCATTAGTATTACTGTGGTGTAGCCTGTGATTGCTGGTGAGAATCTTTCTTAGGTTAGGAGATTTATATTTACAAAAAAAAAAAAATTGGAGATACACATCTCCTAGAGCTGGAAGGGACCTCAGGAGGTCATCTAGTCCAGTCCCCTGCCCTCTTGGCAGGACCAAGCACCATCCCTGGTATCTATTTGCCCCAGTCCCTAATGGCCTCCTCAAAGATTGAGCCCACAGCCCTAGGTTTATCAGGCTAATGCACTAATCACTGAGATAAGCCTCCACATAGGCTGTCAATAGGAGAGAACAGGAGTGTCACCTAAGGCCCTCTGGAATGTAGCATCATGATCTAGAATAGGTTGTAGGTTTTTCATGCTGTGTTGCAGGGGTGTGAGTTGGGGGCATAGGTAATGACAAGTGATGTTCTCTTATTAATCTTCTGGGGCGTAACTTGAAGTAGCTGGTCTCAGTATTCGTCTGGCCCGGTGGATAGTTCAGTTTTATAAGTGTTTGGTAGAGGTCTTGTAGTTTTCAGTCTATGTCAGTAGGATCACAGCAGATGTGATTGTATCCAAGGGCTTGGCTATAGACGATGGATTGCATGGTGTGTGCTGGATGGAAGCAGGAGGCATGTAGGTAAGTGTAGCAGTCAGTGGGTTTCCTGTAGACAGTGCTGTCGATGTGGCCATCAGTGATTTGTACCGTGGTATCCACAAAATGTATTTCTCATGTGGAATAGTCCAGGTTGAGCTTGATGGTAGGATGCAGGTTGTTAATCTCTGTGGAATTCTTCCGGAGTCTCTTTACTGTGCGGCCAAATGATAAAGCTGTCAGCGACGTAGCATAAGTAAAGGAGGGGCCACAAGGGATAAGAGCTGAGGAATCATGGTTCTAAGTCGCCATAAAAATGTCTGCATGCTGTGGGGCCATGCGAGTGGCAAGTGGGAGGATGCTGGGTATCCGATTTCAACTCCTTTGCTCCGTCCAGGTCACCTGACCAGTGGGCTGCATTCCACTGACAAGTCCCAAGCATCTGGGATGTGGATTTGGTGTCTGAGCACCTGGTTTCCACCTTCTTGTTCAGCCCAACATCCTGGCTGGGGCTGAGTTCACACCCCCTATTGTGAAGCTCAGCAGTGAAACATTTTCTAACCCAGCTGCAGAGCTAAACGCTGTAACTTTACCCACAAACATGACACAGACACACAAGTAGCACACACAGATTTGGGGCATCATTAGCTTTCATTAGACACCTCACACAGCCCACCCTCCCCATCACAACATTTGGGGCCCATAGCCACACTGGGTATTAAAATGGCTTCCAGACCCAATATAAAAATCCAGTCACGTGACAGCCCCCCCCCCACCCCAAAACCAACCGCAGACCAGCCTGAGTTGCTGCTGGTACTCAGGTTAGCTTGGCCTTGGGTGTGTCTGTGTGTGCTCCAGTCACACCTCCCGCCTGCAGCGTGTGAGTGGGCGGGGAAGCAGCCCGAGCAGCTGGCTGGGAAATCAGCCCCTCAGCCTCTCAAGCTGCCCCCTTTCACCAGGGCAAAATTCCCGCAGGAAAAGGAAAAGAGCCCTTCAAAAAGAGCCACGGGGGCGGGGGAGAGGCGCACAGCCCTGGCTTCACTGGGAGGGATGTGTGTGGCCCTGGCCTGGCTGGGAAGAGCTGGGGGGATGTGTACGGCCATGGCCTGGCTGGGGAGAGCTGGGGGAACATGCACAGCCCTGGCCTGGCCGGGGAGAGCTGGGGGAACGTGCACGGCCCTGGCCTGGCTGGGAAGAGCTGGGGGAACGTGCACGGCCCTGGCCTGGCTGGGAAGAGCTGGGGGAACGTGCACGGCCCTGGCCTGGCTGGGAAGAGCTGGGGGGACGTGCAGGGCCCTGGCCTGGCTGGGGAGAGCTGGGGGAACGTGCACGGCCCTGGTCTGGCTGGGAAGAGCTGGGGGAACGTGCACGGCCCTGGCCTGGCTGGGAAGAGCTGGGGGGACGTGCAGGGCCCTGGCCTGGCCGGGGAGAGCTGGGGGAACGTGCACGGCCCTGGCCTGGCTGGGAAGAGCTGGGGGAACGTGCACGGCCCTGGCCTGGCAGGGGAGAGCTGGGGGAACGTGCATGGCCCTGGCCTGGCTGGGGAGAGCTCGGGGGATATGCACGGCCCTGGCCTGGCTGGGAAGAGCTGGGGGAACGTGCAGGGCCCTGGCCTGGTCGGGGAGAGCTGGGGGAACGTGCACGGCCCTGGGCTGGCCGGGGAGAGCTGGGGGAATGTGCACGGCCCTGGCCTGGCTGGGGAGAGCTGGGGGGATGTGCAGGGCCCTGGCCTGGCCAGGGAGAGCTCAGGGGACGCACAGGGCCCTAGCCTGGCTGGGGAGAGCTGAGGGAGACATGCAGGGCCCTGGCCTGGCCGGGGAGAGCTGGGGGGACATGCAGGGCCCTGGCCTGGCCGGGAAGAGCTGGGGGGACGCGCAGGGCCCTGGCCTGGCCGGGGAGAGTTGGGGGGATGTGCAGGGCCCTGGCCTGGCTGGGAAGAGCTGGGGGAACGTGCACGGCCCTGGCCTGGCTGGGAAGAGCTGGGGGAACGTGCACGGCCCTGGCCTGGCTGGGAAGAGCTGGGGGGACGTGCAGGGCCCTGGCCTGGCCGGGGAGAGCTGGGGGAACGTGCACGGCCCTGGCCTGGCTGGGAAGAGCTGGGGGAACGTGCACGGCCCTGGCCTGGCAGGGGAGAGCTGGGGGAACGTGCATGGCCCTGGCCTGGCTGGGGAGAGCTGGGGGGATATGCACGGCCCTGGCCTGTCTGGGAAGAGCTGGGGGAACGTGCAGGGCCCTGGCCTGGCCGGGGAGAGCTGGGGGAACGTGCACGGCCCTGGGCTGGCCGGGGAGAGCTGGGGGAACGTGCACGGCCCTGGCCTGGCTGGGGAGAGCTGGGGGGATGTGCAGGGCCCTGGCCTGGCCAGGGAGAGCTCAGGGGACGCACAGGGCCCTAGCCTGGCTGGGGAGAGCTGAGGGAGACATGCAGGGCCCTGGCCTGGCCGGGGAGAGCTGGGGGGACATGCAGGGCCCTGGCCTGGCCAGGAAGAGCTGGGGGGACGCGCAGGGCCCTGGCCTGGCCGGGGAGAGCTGGGGGGATGTGCAGGGCCCTGGCCTGGCCGGGGAGAGCTCAGGGGACGCACAGGGCCCTAGCCTGGCTGGGGAGAGCTGAGGGGGCGCGCTTGGCCCTAGCCTGGCTGGGGAGAGCTCTGGAGACACTCAGGGCCCCAGCCTGGCTGGAGAGAGCTGCAAGGGGCGTGCAAGGCCCTGGCCTGGCTGGGGAGAGCTGGGGGTGTTATGCAAGGCCCTGGCCTGGCTGGGGAGATCTGGGGGGGATGCGCACAGCCCTGGACTGGCTGGGGAGAGCTGGGGAGACGTGTATAATTGCAAAGTAAAAAAACACTTTCCTGATTATTTCGATAAATGGTGAACATCTAAAAGCCCAACAATGAACAACTGGTATCTAAATAGCAAACGATATGTGATCTCAAAAGGTTGGCTAATGCTGCCTTTAATCTGTGAAGTGCATTCTGGGATATGATGCTCTACCTGTGTTTTCATTGTGTTGCTAATGAAGTCTTGATTTTGAAAAGGAAGAGGGAGCTTGCGGCGTTCCTGCTGTGAAGGGCAACATGCATTTTAGGAAAGAAAACAGAAAAGTCTACTTGGCCTGATTGGGAGTGAGAGTCAGGAAGACAGAGGTACAAACATGCACATATAAAGTGTGAGGAAATAGAATATGTGAAAAGTTTGTGAACATCCTGTAGTAACCACGTATCTCATTACAAATCAGTGTGTGCGCTGTTCTTAAACAGGGGTTACCAAAACTCTGGTTTGCTGTTCTTTATTAAGGACCGTCGCGTGTTCTCGTGCGTTGCAGCTCTTGAATTATTGACCTTTCTCCTAAATTTGAAAAGAATGGCTCTTCTTGCTTTTGCATTGCTGCGCCCTGGCCTAACACAAACGAGAGCAGACCAGGCTTTCAGCATGGCAAGTTCCAGGCTCAGACCTGGCTAATGACACTGTGCTGAAGTCTGGCCTAATGCAGAGGCTCCAGGGGAGACGATACCAGTACTGTGGGCAGTATGCCCTTTGCTGTCCTGTCGCCGCTAACAGAGACATGTAATTGCTCCGCCCTTCCAACTGCCTGTGTGCTCATGGCACCGGTTTGAAGCAGAATTGACAGAGCACAAGATGCAAAACAAGGCTAATGGCCCATGACGCCTGTTTAGTGCAGGTATAATGCCATGTGCATGAGGCCAAATGAAGATTCTCTTCCAAACAACAAACCCACTTGCCAGGACTGAGGAGAGGGGACCTGGAGATGTCTCTAGATACAGATCTCATGAAAATGCCTTTAAAATCTATTCCCTGATGACCAGCAAATCCGTATCCTCTCAGCTTCCATCAAAGCTGATGTGTTGCAATTATCGGTCTCCTGGGAGTCTCGGCCAACCTGTCGCACTGTCGGAAAGCAGAGACTTTCACTTTACTTCAGGGTCAACCTTTCAAAAGAGTTTGGGGGGAATGAGAGATTAGCAAAGGAGATGAACCCCACGAACCCACTTCCAGGAGGAGAGGGGATTCCTGGTGCGTACGTCTCCACACCCAGCCCAGGGACCGTTCTGGGAGAACACTACAGCCAGCCACCAGCCACAGTACAGAGTAACTGGAGGAAATGACAAGGCCCATGTGATGCAGGAGCTCAGCCTCGGTGCTCAGACAGGCACCTCTGTGAGTGGAGGACACATGGGAGGGATGCAGTAGGGCATAAACAGGACCTGGTCCTTGAGATGGGGCAGCAAGTGAGCAGTAGCTAGAGGGGTCAGCCCTGGCAACATGCACCCTTCTGCTGCAGCCGTTTTCAAATGGTGGATCGGCCCCACTTTCACCAGGGCTGGCTGAGACTTGCTGGCACCCAGGGCTGAAGCCTAAGCCCCACTGCCCAGGGCAAAAACCTGAGGGCTTCAGTGTGTGCTGCAGGTTCCTTGCCTGAGACTTGAGCTGCTGAGCTTCCGCTTTGGCCCGCTGACTGGAGCTCCTCGTGGGGCTCAGGCCTTGGTCCCCAGCTGCAGTGCTGGCTGTTGCAGCTGGAAGTCTCTGGGTGTGGTTGGAGTTGCTGCTGGCTCTGGGGCAGATGGCTGCAGTACTGGCTGTTTGTGCTTGGAGGTCTCCGTGTGCAGTTGGACTTGCTCCTGCCCCTGGGGGCTGCTGGATGTGGTACTGCCTGTTGCAGTTGGAGGTCTCCAAGTTGCTCCCGCCCTTGCTGGGTGCAGGGGCACCTGTTGCAGCTGGAGGTCTCTAGCTGGGGTCAGAGTTGCTCCTGGGGGCTGCTGGATGCAGTAGCGCCCATTCTGCCGGGAGGTCTCCAAGCGGGGAGCAGTTGCTCCCGCCCCAGGGGGCTGCTGGGTGTGGCACTTGCTGTTGTGGCTGGACGTCTCCGGGCGGGATTGGGGTTGCTCCTGCCCCTGGGCACTCCCTTGTCTGTTACTCCCTTGCCAGGCGGGGGCCATGCACGCTCACAGCCCTACCTCCTCCCCCCAGCCAGTTCCCTGCCTGGCTTGTGCTGAGCATGCTCGGGACCACTGCCGGAGCTGCCTGGCCTCCTCCCGCCCCTCAGCCGGCTGTGTCCTCCAGCCCGGGGCTGCCCAGCTGCACACGCTGTTTCGCTTTGGCCTCACATTAGCCACCAGCCCAGACCTGCCAGCGGGCGCAGAGCACAGCAGGGGCTCTCCCAGCTGCACAGCTCCCACCAGCGCATCGGGCCCCTCCTCCTCATTTCCCTGGGCCCCCGCAGGGCAGCCCGCCAGGAGCGCTGTCCTTCTCTGCCAGTGCTCAGAGGCCTGGGCCAGCTGTGCGGCTGACGCCTTTGCTCCTCTCTCGCAAGGGAGCGTGCAGCAGACGGGGCTGTCTGCCCCAGTGCCAGGCTCGCACTGGAGTGAAGTGTCCCAAGGCCCAGGGCCACCACCACCCTCGCTGCCTTCGCTCCCGCTCCTCTGCCCTCATCTCCAGAGCAGCACCCAAGCCGTGCTCACTGCCCACAGTTCTCCCCCAGGAGAGGGCACGCGAGACCGAACTGCGCAGGACACACGATTTGCACGTTTTTGCACCAGGCAGGCCGGGTGCAGAGCTGGGGGGAGGCGGCAGCAAACTGAGCTCTGCTCCCACCGCCTGGCACTCAGCCTGCACCGTCCCCTTGTGCAGCCACTGCAAGCCCTGGCGTGTAACCGGCCTGCTCCCATGAGGGGTGCGGAGAGACGCCTCACTGCATCTCCCAGCACCCTCTGCCGAAAGGCACTGCCGGGGGAGGGGCGCACTTCTCGGCCGCGCAGGGGGGAATGAGGAGGGTGTGAAACTGTTTCACGCGTTGTCTGGGGAAGGGAGTTATCTGAACGGCAGGACTGGCTCCAGCTAATGCGGAGAGGCAGCTGCCGAGGGAGAGGTGGCCACGCGGTCCCTGGCATTTGGCAGGAGGTTTCTCTTTCCTGGCAGGCATCTGCCTCTTCCCAAGTTAACTTCAAAGTCAGGCATTATGCCGTGCTCTGGAGAAGCCTGTTTAACCCCCTCCTTGCCAGTCCCTCATCCACCTGGCCAGGATCTCTTAATTGTAATTCACTGTCTTGTTAGGACGTTACCTGCTGGCATGTGCCGAGCCAGGCAGCTGCATTATTGTACCTGGGAAAATCTGCTCCACTTAGGAGCACAGCAGGAGCCAGTCTAGTTAATGCTTCGTCTCATAACTGGGAGATAACAAACATGTCCCCTGCACAGGGTAATTATGCAGAGAACGGTGGGCAGAAGTGCCGGGAAGAAGAGGCGTTGCAGAGACTGCCTTGGGCCTGAGGTTTGCTGCTTCCACCTGGGGCCAGAAATCAGAGGAGAGAGAGCGAGAGACGCCTCTTTACCTTCCCTAAGCAGCACAGGCCCACGGACGCTCAGCACCGAATAAATAAAGTGCTCGGCTTTAAGGTGCTACAGGACGGCTTGTTGGTTGCGTGTGCAGCTCCAGACTAAGACGGCTGCCCCGCTGGGACCCAGTGCTCCTGGGGACAGGCTGGACCAGGCAGCAGGAGAACGTGTCTCAGGAGAGACTCAGCCCCGCTGCGTGGGACTTTAAAGGATGCCACGTAGAACTGCCACAAGTGGCAGCCTGGGCAGTGGGTAATGCAGGCAAGGGAAGGCACAGCCCCCCCAAAATCGCCTGCACTCCCCACTGCCAGGGAGGGCTGGAGCCAGGGCACGGCAGCCCCGGCCCTCCAGGTGGCCAGGAGGGATCAGGCTGGGACTGGGCAGTGCTTGGCTCAGTGAAGGGCAGGAGTTACTGCAGGGGCAGAGCCTCAGGGCGGAAGGGGCGGGGCTGGGGTTTGCCTTCCTCAGCTGTGCCTTCACCGGCCGCCCACGAGTGCCAGCCTGCAGGGTGTGACCAAGGGCTCGCTGGTTACGGACCAGAACTGCTGCCCTTTCCCGCCCTAGGTGAGCCTGTGCCAGGGACGGACGGTCACCCCTCACTCAGCTCATTTGCATTTCACCCGCCTACAAAGGACCCCCTCTCTGCAAGCTGGGTCCCCAAAGGCCTGGTCTTTGTGGGAAAAGTCATGCCAGGTTAACTAAGCTGGGCTGAAAGTACTTTAGTGATGCCCCCAATGCAACACACACGACCTCATTTAACTCTTACAGATGTTTCATTTAATCTGATAATTATGAATGTGATTTAAAGTGATTTGCAAAAGAGTGAACTACCCTGAACTGGGACTGACCCCAAATTAGTTAAACTGGAGGGACTGTTATTGTTTGTTCTTCTGTACCACTTGGGAATTCTCAGGGTGGAGCAGGCCCCTGTAGTGCCAGGAGCTGTACATTTCTCTTGCTAGTAGACACATTATGGTAACTCCTTGCCCCCCATCACAGAGCAGGCCCCTGTTGTGCCAGGTGCTCTGCAATGCTATGGCTGTTGGCTGTATTACGCCAGCTCCTTGCTTGTCATGGAGCCAGACCCCGATATTGTACATTTCTGTAGCTATTAGATGTATTACGGTAGCACCTCATCTCTTCTGCTGGAGCTGGATTGGTTGTGCCAGGCTCTGTACATTTCCATGGCTATTAGGTGTATTGCGGTAGCACCTCACCCCGGGTGGTGCAACAGGCCCTGCTGTGCTAGGCCCTATATGTTGCTGGGTGCATCACGGCGGCCCCGCGCCCCTCGCCATGGCAAGGGATGAGGGACTGCGCCAGAAGGGAGGCCATCACAAGGCGTTCGCTAGCCCCGTTGCTCATCAGCCTGCTGAGCTGATGGGGTGAACTAGGCAACAGTCAGTGACAATGAAACAGCTCAGTAGGCAGGTGTCATGCTCTGATCCACGCACGGCACCGCCTGCTGCAGGGAAGCAAGGGCTTGCGGCGAGCAGACCTCTGGATCCTGTGTTTCTGATCGCCGCAGAGACTGGTACACGCGGCTCCAGCCAGTAGGAACCCTGAGCTCAGCCACAGAGACTGGTACACGCGGCTCCAGCCAATGGGATCCCCAGTCTCAGGCGCAGAGACTGGTACACGTAGCCTGGACCCAACACAATCTCAGCCACAGAGACTGGTGGACACAGCTCCAGCCAATGGGATCCCCAGTCTCAGGCACAGAGATTGGTACGTGCAGCCTGGACCCAACAGATCTCAGCCACAGAGACTGGTACACGCAGCTCCAGCCAATGGGATCCCCAGTCTCAGGCACAGAGACAGTACACACAGCTACAGCTAATGGGAACCCCAATCAGCCGCAGAGACTGGTACACGTAGCCTGGGCCCAAGAAGAGCCCTGGTCTCCACCGTCATATTATTAACACTAACCAGCCTGTGGCTGCCTGAGCCAGTTCTGCAGCTTCTGTGCTTGCCACAGTTCTGCAGGTGGGAGGCATTTCAGCTACTCTTTGCCAGACTAGTGACCCCAGCCTGTAATAACCCTTCCTGGGACATGGAACTCCCTCCTGAGCAGTCTCATTTGCAGGCCCCTTTCGACTTCTTCCCTGTGCCTCCCCCTGCCAGCTGACACAGCTCCTTGGCCAAGCAGCTTCTGCCTCTGGGGGGCTGGGTTTGGTTTCTTGGCAATTATCCCACCTGGGATATTCCGGGCCAGGACATGCACCCTGTCCTGCAGGATGCTCTGCTTCCAAGAATGGCCAGCTCGGTGCAAGGCAGGATCCTCAACCCTGACAGGAGACGCCCCTGCTCCCTCCCCAGCAGCAACATGGGTGTGCTTGGTGGTTTGTCAGGCCATATTTTCCCCCCAGGCGGAGACACTGTCACTGAATAACAAGCCTGAGACAAAGTGTGTGGCTCAGGGCCCCGACTGCCTGCCAACAGGAAATGCAGAGGCTGTGCTGAGGTGACTCCTCAGGCCCTTATTCAAACACCCACCCACCCTGGGTCTCCCTCGTTTCCTCCCAAACCAGGGGCTTGGGTGCAGTCACTCCAGAGTTACACACATGTAACCAGAGGGGCTTGGGTGGTGTCACTCCATATTTTTACACATTTAACCAGACAGACTTGAATGGAATCATTTCAGATTTACACAAGTGTAACCGGATGAGCTTGAACAGAGTCACTCCAGGGTTACACATGTTAACCAGAGGGACTTGGATGGTGTCACTCCAGAGTTACACAGGTGCAACGAGGGGGCTTAGCTAGAGTCCCTCCCGATTTATACAGGTGTAACCAGAGGGACTTGGATGGTGCCACTCCACATTTACACATTTAACCAGACAGACTTAGGTGGAGTCACTTCAGATTTACACAAGTGTACCAGATGTAACCAGAGATGCTTGGACAGACTCCCTCCAGATTTACTCATGTGTAACCAGAGATGGTTGCACAGAGACATTCCGTGTTTGCACAAGTGTAGCCAGAGGTGCTTGGATAGAGTCACTCAATTTACACACATGTAACGAAGGGGCTTGGATGGAATCACTCCAGATTTACACAACTGTAAAGTAGTAACAGAGGTTGCCATGTTAGTCTGTATTCTATCAAAACAAACCAGCTGTCATGTAGCACTTTAAAGACTAACAAAATTTATTAGGTGATGAGCTTTCACGGGACAGACCCACTTCTTCAGAAGCTTGGATGGAGTCACTCCCTATATACATACATGTAACCAGACCGGCGTGGATGGAGTCACTCCAGATGTACATGAGTGTAACCGGCGGGGCTTGGATAGAGTCACTCCCAAATTACACAAGTATAACCAGAGGGGTTCGGATGGATTCCCTCTAGATTTATACATGTGTAACTGGGTGGGCTTGGTTGGAGTCACTTCCTGTTTATACACGTGTAACCAGAGTGGCTTGGATGGAGTCACTCCTGTTTTATCCCAGGTTACACTCATGTACTGCCATCAATGGGAGAATGTTCGGAAATCAGGTCATTGCACTCGATCGACACCCGGTGGATCAGTCCCTGCCGGGTGGGTCCCCATCGTAGGAAAGACAGACCCTGAGATAGAGCTGGGAGTCATGGGGTTCAGGGGTCCCCCTGCACTGCACCCCGTCCGCTGGCAGGAGTGACTCTCACTCAGCACGTACAACAGGCGGTTTATTAGGCAACAGATGCCCGGTTTCTCACAGAAGCGACAGTACAGCAGCCAGAGACAGTCCTTCCAACCCGTCCTGGGGGGAAGACCCTGAGGGGTGCCCCTCTGGGGTGTAGCTTCCCCCCTCCTCAGGCTGGCTGCCTTCCAGCTCCCTCTCCCCCACCTTCCAGCCTCTAACTGCCGCCCAACCCCCGATTCAAAATCAGCTCGGCTCCTCCCTCCTCTTTGTTCAGGGCAGAGGTGTTACCTGCCAGCCTGGGTTATAGCCCCAGGGTCATCCTTAGCCACTGGGAGCTGCTCTGCTTGTCTGTCACACATCCAGCCTGAGTCTCACACATGCACCCCCGCCACTCCACCACATCTCTCCCCACCTTCCAGACCGAACTGAGCGGGGTCACTTAGCCAGTGACCTGGGGAAGTTCGGGGCCCTCCCTGCGTGACAGGGCATCGGCTATGGTGTTGTTGTTCCCCTTGACGTGGACCACCTCCATGTCGTAGTCCTGCAGGAGCAGCTCCACTGCAGGAGCTTGGTGTTGGCCCCTTTCATGTGATGCAGCCAGGTCAGGGGTGAGTGATCGGTGTACACGGTGAAACGCCGTCCAAACAGGTACGGCTGCAGCTTCCCCAGCGCCCACACCATGGCCAGACATTCCTTCTCTATGGCTGCGTAGTTCTGCTCCCGGGGCAGCAGCTTCTTACTCAGGTACACAATGGGGTGTTTCTCCCCTTTGTCATTCACCTGCATTAGCACCACCCCCAGCCCCACGTCTGAGGCATCAGTGAACACCAGGAAGGGCTTGTTGAAGTCTGGATTTGCCAGCACTGGGGCCCTGACCAGAGCCTCCTTCAGCGCGCAGAGGGCCTCTTGGCACTGCTCGGTCCAGACCACCTTGTCAGGCTTTCCCTTTTTACACAGCTCCGTGAGGGGGGCTGCGATGGAGCTAAAGTGGGGCACAAACCTCCGGTAGTACCCCGCCATCCCAATGAAGGCCTGGACCTGTTTCTTAGTCTGGGGTATTTGTCAGTCTCTGACAGCCTCCACTTTAGCTGGCTCTGGCTTTAAGCTGCCGCTGCCCACCTTGTGGCCCAGCTAGGTCACCTCAGCCATCCCCACCTTGCACTTCCCTTCCTTGATAGTCAGCCCGGCCTTCTGAAGTCAGTCCAGCACCTGCTTGACCTGGGACACATGGTCCTCCCACGTCTGGCTGAAGATGCAAATGTCATCCATGTAAGCCAGGGCAAAGCTCTCCATCCCTTTCAGTAGCTGGTCCACCAGACGCTGGAAGGTAGCGGGTGCCCCCTTGAAGCCGAAGGGCAGGACCAGGAACTCGCAGAGCCCCACAGGGGTGATGAAAGCCGACTTCAGCCGGGCATCTTCGTCGAATGGCACTTGCCAGTACCCCTTGGTGAGGTCTATGGTGGTGAGGTAACGGGCTTCCCCCAGCTTGTCTAAAAGGTCATCAGGCCTGGGCATGGGGTAGGCATCCAATACAGTGATGGCATTAAGCTTGCCAAAACCGAACAGAACCATCTTTTTTAGGGACTAACACCACAGGAGAGGCCCAGGGGCTGGAGGAGGGTTGGATCACCCCCAGAGCCAGCATGTCTTCAACCTCCTGCTCTATGTCCTGAGCCGTCCTCCCTGTGGCTCTGAATGGCACACACTTGATAGGGGCGTGGGTGCCTGTCTCTATTCGGTGGACAGCCAGGTCAGTGCGTCCGGGTCTGTCCGAGAACAGCTGTTGATGCGAATGCAGCACCTCCTTGATCTCCGTCTGCTGGGCAGGGGTCAGCTGGTCTGAGAGGGGAATAGACTCCAGCAAGAAGCCGGCTCCAGTCCCTGTGAGCAAATCCACCAAGGGATCATCCCCCTGCCCCTCCCAGTGCCTGCACACGGCCAGCACCAAGTTCTGTCTGTCCCAGTAAGGTTTCATCATGTTCACATGATAGACCCGGTGGCTGTGGGCCCGGTTCGTCAGTTCCACCACGTAGTTCACCTCATTCAGCTGTTTGACGACCTTGAAGGGCCCATCCCAGGCCGCTTGCAGCTTGTTCCACCGCACAGGTACAAGGACCATCACTTGATCCCCGGTGGCATAGGCTCGGGCCCGGGCGTTACGGTCATACCAGACCTTTTGCTTCCTTTGGGCCATGGAGAGGTTCTCCCTGGCCAGGCCCATGAGCTCAGTGAGTTTTTCCCGGAAGGTCAGTACATACTGTACCACTGACTCCCCTTCAGGAGAGGCCGTCCCCTCCCACTCTTCTCTGAGCAAGTCCAAGGGTCCCCGTACCCTCCTTCCGTACAGCAGCTCAAACGGGGAGAACCCCGTGGATTCCTGGGGCACCTCCCTGTATGCAAACAGCAGGTGGGGTAAGTACTTGTCCCAGTTGTGGGGGTATTGATTCATGCAGTTTTTCAGCATCTGCTTTAGAGTCCCATTGAACCTCTCCACCAGCCCATTGGTCTGCGGGTGGTCAGCTGTGGCCCAGGTGTGCGGGACCCCACACTTGTCCCACAAGCTTTGCAGTAGGGCCGACATGAAATTGGACCCCTGATCTGTGATCACCTCCTTTGGGAACCCCACTCTGCTGAAAATGGACAGCAGTGCATCCGCCACGGTGTCAGCGTCGACAGAGGTCAAGGCCACTGCTTCTGGGTATCGCGTGGCAAAATCTACCACCACCAAAATATATCTCTTCCCTGAACGTGTTGCCTTGCTGAAGGGTCCCACTATGTCCATAGCCACTTTCTGGAAAGGCTCCTCTATGATGGGCAGTGGCCTCAGGGCAGCTTTCCCCTTGTCCCGGGCCTTCCCCACCCTCTGGCAGGGATTGCAGGACAGGCAATACAGACGGACCACTGCAAAGATCCCAGGCCAAAAAAAATTCTGTAACAACCTTTCACTGCTGCGGTGGATCCCCTGGTGTCCTGCGAGCGGGATATCATGGGCTAGGTACAGCAACCTGCGCCGGTACTTTTGGGGAACCACCAGTTGCCTCTGGACCTTCCATGGCTCCGCTTTGCGTCTGGGAACTCATTCCTGGTACAGGAATCCCTTTTCCCACAGGAATCTCTCCCTGCAGCCCTCCCCCAGCTGTGGGGCTGGGCTGAGACTGGCCAGTTCCCTCAGCTTCTGCAAGGAGGGGTCTCTCTGCTGCTCTGCCTGGAACTCTTTGGCCGGGGCAGGGGCGGATGCTACTTCCTCTTCCCTGCCTGGCTCCAGCACCACTGGCCTGTGAGATCTGGTTTTTGGGGGCCCCCTTTCTCTTAGGATTGGCCCCTGTGGCTTCTGTGGCTTTGGCTGGGCCTGTACCCCCGAATCTGGGGAACGCACCCCTCGTTTTCTTTGGCTACGGGTCAAGACCAGGGCACGAGGGCGTTCACCTGGCCAGTTCTCCAGGTCACCCCCCATCAGTACATCCGCCAGCAAATGGCTGTGCACACCCACCTCCTTGGGGCCTTCCTTCTTCCCCCATTTCAGGTGCACCCTCACCATGGGCACCTTGAAAGGGGTCTTGTCAATTCTTGTTACAGTCAGGTGGGAATTGGGTATCATGCGACCTGGTGCCACCACCCCGGGTCGGGCCAGCATCACCTCAGGGCCTGTGTCCCAGAGCCCCGTGACCTTTCTCCCGTCTGTCTCGAGGGGTGTGAGACACTCGCTCTGCAGAGGCATTGCCGCCCCCCTGTGTAAACTGACCTCTGAGCATTTGGTCCCCCTGAGGAGCTGGTCTGTCGGGCGGACTCGGCCCAATCCGAGTACCCACTGTGAGCACCACCCGCTTGGCCGCCAGCCCCTCTGGCTTCTGGGACTCCACCCAGTTGACTCCATGACCCCCCGGCCTGCTCAACCTGTCTGGGAGCTTGGGGCACTGGGCTGCTCTATGCCCCTTTCGCCCACAGCGATAACAGCCTGGGTCTTGTTGTGTCCCTCAGGCCGGCTGCTCTCTCCAGGCTCTGCTTGGCTCTCTGCGGGGTGGGTGGCCAGCCCCTCTATCTTGGGCTCACCCAAGAGGTGGTCCCCTCTGTCATACAGTCAGGAACTGGTCTCTCTGAGATTCTCGGTCTCTCCAGGACTCCCTCTCTTTCCAGGACTCCCTCTCTCTCTGGGACCCCCTCTCTTTGTGGGGCTCACTTTCAAACATGGCCTGGCTGTTTGTGAAGTTATCTGCCAGTTTCCCTGCATTGTGTGAATCCCCAGGCCTCCGGTCCACGAGCCACACCCTCAGGTCAGGTGAGCACATCTCATAGAATCGCTCCAGGACCGCCAGCTCGACCAGGTCCTTTACAGACTGGACTCCCATCCCAAACACCCACTTCCGGTCGTATTGCCTCAGGCGGGAGGCCGCATCTACATAGGTTTCCTCTGGCCTCTTCTGCGCCTCCTGGAACCTCTTCTTGTACATCTCCGGAGTCAGCCTGAACTTGTGCAGCAGGGCCTGTTTGACCTCTTCATAGTCCCCAGGCTGCAGCCCCTCCAGGTGGCTGAGCACCGCTGCGGCCTTCTGGCCCAGCAAGGGGGTGAGGTGTCGCAGCCATTCGGCTGGGGGAACCTCGTGCAACTCACAGGCTCGCTCAAAGGCGGTAAGGAACTCGTCCATGTCCCCTGGGTCCTGACACTGGGCCAGCACACGCGTCTCCAAGTGACTGGCCACCCCGAGCCGTCTGGCCCTCTCCCCGCTTACCGCAGCTGGGGCCTCTTGGCGTCTCGCCTCCGCCATGGCCTGCTCATGCTCCCGCTCTCACTCTCTCTCCTCCCGCTGTCTCTCTTGTAGCTGGCGCTCGTGCTCACGCTCTCTTTCCCGTTCCTGGAGCTCGTGTTCCCTCTGCCGTTCCTGGGCTTCCAGTTCCTTTCATCTCACCTCGAGCTCCAGCCGTCGCAGCTCTGTGGCGGGGGACTCTGCCCGCGATGGACCACCGCTAGCTGAGCGCAACCTGGTGAGCACCGTGTCTGTCTGACGGCGTCGAGTCCCCGCTCCTGTCGGAGAATCCGAAACACTTCCCGAGGGTGACCGGCCATTTCCTGCCGGGACAGGCTCTGGCCCCCCGGATCGGTCATTCTCTTCCAGCTGGGCAATCAGCTGAGCCTTGGTCGCTTTCCCCATGGTCAGGTCCCTCTCTCTGCACAGCCCCACTAGCTCTGCCTTCAGGAGTCGGGTATAATCCATCTCCCCACTGTCTCCTGGGGTATCCACTCACCAGCAGCAGCTGCAGGAATTGCTCTGTTCCACCTCTGGCTCTTGTGAGGCCCCTTCCTTCTCCTGCGCTCAGTCAGCCACTGCTGGGAGGTCATCTGTGGGTGCAGTGCATCCCACTTCTAACCCCAGTGTGATGAGGTTCAGGGGTCCCCATGCACTGTACCCCGTCCGCTGGCAGGAGTGACTCTCACTCAGCAGGTACAACAGGAGGTTTATTAGTCGACAGATGCCCAGTTTCTCACAGAAGCATCAGTACAGCAGTCAGAGACAGTCATTCCAACCCGTCCTGGGGAGAGGAGCCCAAGGGGTGCCCCTCTGGGGTGTAGCTTTCCCCCTCCTCAAGCTGGCTGCTGTGGGAGCACGAGCACCTGGTAGCCGGGCCTCACTCGCAAGGCAGAATGACCATACACTCCATCTTGGAACACTATCATACAACGGGGGAAGGTCTGAAGCCAGGCCAGGAGAAAGAAATCAGAAAGTTGACAAGTAGTTGGAGAGTCCCCAAAGAGAACATCCTGACAAGCAGATAGTAAGTCCCCAAAGAGAACAGCTGGGGCAAGCAGCTGGAAGCCCCCCAGAGAGAACATCTCGGTTGTGCAACATCAGAGGGTTCCGGGGGGGAGGTTCGGAAAATGACCGAGGACACAGGAAATCTTGTAACATGTTCTGACAGGCCAGGAGGATAGAAAGTCCAAATTAGGTAACAAACGCTCTAACTGGCCAGGTATTGAACCCCCAAGTAAGAAACAGTATAAAAGGTGATTTAGCAGGGACAGGGGTGTGGGCTCCTGGACACCAGGCGGAGGCCAGCAACTTCCAGTCCAGACAGCAGACCCCGGCCTGATCACCCGGACGTCACCACCACGAAAGATCCCAACCAAGCCGTATCTCTGACTTGAAGAGCCGCTGTAATGTAGTTGTTGGTGAGATGTGGGAGCATTGGATGTTATTGGTAAGTCACATGTAATTATATACAGCTACATGTAACTTAGTGTTTAGCCTATGCCAAATAAAAATATATCTATAAGACAAGTGTTAAGTAATTAAAGTTACGAATAAATGAATCAATCACTATTGGTAAATACCATTAGCTGGACTAGCTGGGGCTGTATAGAGAACTATTGGGACTTAGAACAGCCACAGGGCATTGTGGTGTTCACAATCTGAGTGTTATTGTTCCTGGTACTCATAATACTGTGGAAACCCAGGTTTTAAAGTAGATACACTGAATCACATAATGCTGCTACACTATATAAAGCTGTTATAGCGGTGGGGTGGTCGGCCCCAGGCCACCCGACTCCTCCTGCTGTATCAAACCCCACGCGCACCCACGGGACCCAGAATAGGTCTGCACATCATCAGCTGCCTTCCAGCTCCCTCTCCCCCTAGCCGCTAACTGCCGCCCTCGATTCAAAACCCGCTCGGCTCCACCCTCCTCTTTGTTCAGGGCTGAGGTGTTACCTGCCAGCCTAGGTTATAGCCCCAGGGTCATCCTGAGCCTCTGGGAGCTGCTCTGCTTGTCTCACACATCCAGCCTGAGTCTCACACATGCACTCCCCCCGACTCCATCACACAGGGCTAGTCAGGGTGGCAGGGCAGGGAGGAGCCAGACTGCAGCCTTGGCACAAGCCTGAGAGGGTGCAAGGGTCATGAGGAAGTGGTGCAGGGAGCGTGAGCAGTCGAAGGGAGACGAGGGCAGGACAAGATGCCTCCTGAGGGTCTCTGGGTCAGGACTCAGGGCAGCGTGTGGACCTGGGTCCCTCCTCCCTCCTGCACGGAACCTTGCCACCACCAGGCGTGACCTTGCCGCCCCCGGGGAAGGGGGCTGTGCCGGCAGATGTACGAGCTGGGGGCTGCTGATACCCCCAGCAGGGGGAGGACAGCCTGGCGGGTGCTGCTGGAGGGCAGTGTCCTGAAGCAGACAGTGTGGTCCAGGGAGTGGCACAGGACCAGCTATAGATGGTGGACAGCAGAGGTGGGGGCGGACAATGGGCAAGACCCCACCCACAGAGGGCGCCATGCTGACGAACGCAGCTAATTCCCAGCATGGCCAGCAGGAGGCGCTGCAGCCGAGAGCTGACCCTGCTGTACCTGGAACGGGGTGCCTGGGAATGCCTCCTCTTCCGCTGCACCAGACACAGGCAACCTCACCCCGCTGCCCTTAACACTGGGGCTCAGGAGACCCTGCAACCTGGCTTGTGCTGCTGCCCTGCTGCGTGCTCATGTCTCCTGGCACGATGCCATCAGGCCCACACGCCAGGGATCAAAAATGTAACTAATGTCCTAATGTCACCCTAGCACCAGGCAGGGGGTGGCCTAGAATGGCCCCCCCCCACCCCATCACCCCAGCGTTTCCACTTGTTCTGCAGTAGAGCTGGCGGGAAAACAAGCTTGGCTAAAAACGTCAGAGCTTTGAAGTTGTACTGAAGTCTCCACAAGAAAAAGAGACCTGGTATTTTCCAGGCCAGTATGTTGCCAAATTCCTTCGCTCTCATGTTTGGTTTGGTTTGTAAAAAACGCAGATTTGGGGAAAAAAAAACAATTTTGATTACTTTTTATTTAAAAAAAAAAACGAATTTCTGTGAAGAATGCAATGGTTCCCTAATGCCGGCCGTATTTTTCAGGAGGGGATTTGTTTGTTGTTTCTTTTTAAGACCTATTTCCATTGAAAACAACCTTGAAAAAGAATCCAGGTCTGTTCTGCAGCGTTTCTCTATCGAGGAATTGCCCTCTACTGGCCACACTGTGCAGGGAGTGCAATTATCCCAGGTATGTCACTGCCTGAGGTCAGGCGTGCTCATTAATCGCCACGTGGGCCACTGAGATGCAGCCCCACCCCCCAGCCCACCACTGATGCGGTTTTAAAAATATCCAGACAATATGCTGCAAAATTAACTCCAGGTCCCTTTCCCCAGTGGGTATGGGAGCTCTGGAGGACGGCGAGTCCCCAGGAAGAAGTCAGGCTGCAAAGATGATACAGAACCACAGCAATATAACAGTGATATCTGTGATGGTGTTCAGGGATCCCCGTGCACTGCACCCCCTCCGCAGGCAGGAGTGACTCGCACTCAGCAGGTAGAACAGGAAGTTTATTAGGCAACAGAGGTCCAGTTTCTCACAGAAGAGTCAGTGCAGCAATCAGAGACAGTCATTCCAACCCGTCCTGGGGAGAGGAGCCCAAGGGGTGCCCCTCTGGGGTGTAGCTTCCCCCTCGCCCAGCTGGCTGCCTTCCAGCTCCCTCTCCCCTCCAGCTTTTAACTGCTGCCTCTGATTCAAACGCAGCTCGGCTCCTCCCTCCTCTTTGTTCAGGGCAGAGGTGTTACCTGCCAGCCTGGGTTATAGCCCCAGGGTCATCCTTAGCCACTGGGAGCTGCTCTGCTTGTCTCACACATCCAGCCTGAGTCTCACACATGCCCTCCCCCGACTCCACCACATCTCTCCCCACCTTCCAGACCGAACTGAGCAGGGTCACTCAGCCAGTGACCTGGGGAAGTTCGGGGCCCTCCCTGCGTGACAGGGCATCGGCTATGTTGTTGTTGTTCCCCTTGACGTGGACCACCTCCATGTCGTAGTCCTGCAGGAGCAGACTCCACCGCAGGAGCTTGGCGTTGGCCCCTTTCATGTGATGCAGCCATGTCAGGGGTGAATGATCGGTGTACACGGTGAAACGCCATCCAAACACCTACGGCTGCAGCTTCACCAGGGCCCACACCATGGCCAGACATTCCTTCTCTATGGCTGCGGAGTTCTACTCCCGGGGCAGCAGCTTCTTGCTCAGGTACCTGACAAGATGTTTCTCCCCCTTGTCATTCACCTGCATTAGCAAAGTGCACAGCCCCACGTCGTAGGCATCAGTGAACACCATGAAGGGCTTGTTGAAGTCTGGATTTGCCAGCACTGGGGCCCTGACCAGAGCCTCCTTCAGCGCGCAGAGGGCCTCTTGGCACTGCTCGGTCCAGACCACCTTGTCAGGCTTTTCCTTCTTACACAGCTCCGTGAGGGGGGCTGCGATGGAGCTAAAGTGGGGCACAAACCTCCGGTAGTACCCTGCCATCCCCGTGAAGGCCTGGACCTGCTTCTTAGTCTGGGGTGTGGGCCAATCTCTGACAGCCTCCACTTTAGCTGGCTCTGGCTTTAAGCAGCAGCTGCCCCTTGTGGCCCAGGTAGGTCACCTCAGCCATCCCCACCTTGCACTTCCCTGCCTTGATAGTCAGCCCGGCCTTCTGGAGTCGGTCCAGCACCTGCTTGACTTGGGACACATGGTCCTCCCACGTCTGGCTGAAGATGCAAATGTCGTCCATGTAAGCCAGGGCAAAGCTCTCCATCCCTTTCAGTAGCTGGTCCACCAGACGCTGGAAGGTAGCGGGTGCCCCCTTGAGGCGGAAGGGCAGGACCAGGAACTCGTAGAGCCCCACAGGGGTGATGAAAGCCGACTTCAGCCGGGCATCTTCGTCTAATGGCACTTGCCAGTACCCCTTGGTGAGGTCTATGGTGGTGAGGTATCAGGCTTCCCCCAGCTTGTCTAAGAGGTCGTCAGGCCTGGGCATGGGGTAGGCGTCCAATACAGTGATGGCGTTAAGCTTGCGATAGTCCACACAAAACCGGACAGACCCATCTTTTTTAGGGACTAACACCATGGGAGAGGCCCAGGGGCTGGAGGAGGGTTGGATCACCCCCACAGCCAGCATGTCTTCAACCTCCCGCTCTATGTCCTGAGCCGCCTGCCCTGTGGCTCTGAATGGCACACACTTGATAGGGGCGTGGGTGCCTGTCTCTATTCGGTGGACAACCAGGTCAGTGCGTCCAGGTCTGTCAGAGAACAGCTGTTGGTGTGAATGCAGCACCTCCTTGATCTCCGTCTGCTGGGCAGGGGTCAGCTGGTCAGAGAGGGGAATAGACTCCAGCAAGGAGCTGGCTCCAGTCCCTTTGAGCAGATCCACCAAGGGATCCTCCCCCTGCCCCTCCCAGTGCCTGCACATGGCCAGCACCAAGTTCTGCCTGTCCCAGTAAGGTTTCATCATGTTCACATGAAAGACCCGGTGGCTGTGGGCCCGGTTCGACAGTCCTACTACATAGTTCACCTCATTTAGCTGTTTGACGACCTTGAAGGGGCCCATCCCAGGCTGCTTGCAGCTTGTTCTGCTGCACAGGTACGAGAACCATCACTTGGCCCCCGGTGGCATAGGCTCGGGCCTGGGTGTTACGGTCATCCCAGACCTTTTGCTTCCTTTGGGTCCTGGAGAGGTTCTCCCTGGCCAGGCCCATGAGCTCGGTGAGTTTTTCCCGGAAGGTCAGTACATACTGTACCACTGACTCCCCTTCAGGAGAGGCCGTCCCCTCCCACTCTTCTCTGAGCAAGTCCATGGGTCCCCGTACCCTCCTTCCGTACAGCAGCTCAAACGGGGAGAAACCCGTGGATACCTGGGGCACCTCCCTGTATGCAACCAGCAGGTGGGGTAAGTACTTGCCCCAGTTGTGGGGGTATTGATTCATGAAGGTTCTCAGCATCTGCTTTAGAGTCCCATTGAACCTCTCCACCAGCCCATTGGTCTGCGTGTGGTAGGCTGTGGCCCAGGTGTGCCAGACCCCACACTTGTCCCACGAGCTTTGCAGCACGGCCGATATGAAGCTGGACCCCTGATCCGTGAGGACCTCCTTGGGGAACCCTACTCTGCTGAAAATGGACAGCAGTGCATCTTCCCTGCACTGTGTGGGTCCCCGGGCATCTGGTCCACGAGCCACACCCTCAGGTCAGGTGAGCACATCTCATAGAATCGCTCCAGGACTGTCAGCTTGACCAGGTCCTTTACAGACTGGACTCCCATCCCGAACGCCCACTTTTGGTAGTATTTCCTCAGGCGGGAGGCCGCATCTACATAGGTTCCCTCTGGCTTCTTCTGCGCCTCCTGGAACTTCTTCTTGTACATCTCCGGAGTCAGCCTGAACTTATGCAGCAGGGCCTGTTTGACCTGTTCATAGTCCCCAGGCTGCAGCCCCTCCAGGTGCCTGAGCACCGCTGCGGCCTTCTGGCCCAGCAAGGGGGTGACGTGTCAGAGCCATTCAGCTGGGGAAACCTCGTGCAACTCGCAGGCTCACTCAAAGACGGGAAGGAACTCGTCCATGTCCCCTGGGTCCTGACACTGGGCCAGCACACGCGTCTCCAAGTGACTGGCCGCTCCGAGCCGCCTGGCCCTCTCCCCTCCTACCGCAGCTGGGGCCTCTTGGTGTCTCGCCTCTGCCATGGCCTGCTCATGCTCCCGCTCTCGCTCTCTCTCCTCTCGCTGTCTCTCTTGTAGCTGGCGCTCATGCTCACGCCCTCTTTCCCGTTCCTGGTGCTCATGTTCTCTCTGCCATTCCTGGACTTCCAGTTCCTTTAATCGCACCTTGAGCTTCAGCCGTCGCAGCTGTGCGGTGGGGGACTCCGCCCACGATGGACCACCGCTAGCTAGCGCGACCTGGCGAGCACCGCGTCTGTCTGATGGCGTCGAGCCCCGGCTCCTGTCTGAGAATCCGAAACGCTTCCAAGGGGTGACTGGCCACTTCCAGCTGGGACAGGCTCTGGCCCCCTGGATCAGTCATTCTCTTCCAGCTGGGCAATCAGCTGGGCCTTGGTCGCCTTCCCAACGGTCAGGCCCCTCTCTCTGCACAGCCCCGCTAGCTCTGCCTTCAGGAGTCGGGTATAATCCATCTCCCCCGTGTCTCCCGGGGTATCCACTCACGAGTAGCAGCTGCAGGAATCTCTCTGTTCCACCTCTGGCCCCTCCAGCTCTTGTGAGGCTTTTTCCTCCTCCTGCACTAAGTCAGCCACCGCTGGAGCTCATCCGTAGGTGCAGTGCATCCCACTTCTGACACCAGTGTGATGGGGTTCAGGGGTCCCTGTGCACTGCACCCCATCTGCAGGCAGGAGTGACTCTCACTCAGCAGGTAGAATAGGACATTTATTAGGTGACAGACGTCCGGTTTCTCACAGAAGAGTCAGTGCAGCAGTCAGAGACAGTCATTCCAACCCGTCCTGGGGAGAGGAGCTGAGAGGTGCCCCTCTGGGGTGTAGCTTGCCCCTCCCCGGCTGGCTGCCTTCCAGCTCCCTCTCCCCTCCAGCTGCTAACTGCCGCCTCCGATTCAAACTCAGCTTGGCTCCTCCCTCCTCTTTGTTCAGGGCAGAGGTGTTACCTGCCAGCCTAGGTTATAGCCCCAGGCTCATCCTTAGCCACTGGGAGCTGCTCTGCTTGTCTCACACATCCAGCCTGAGTCTCACACATGCACCCCCCCCACTCCATCACAATATCATCGCAACACGAGGTGCTGTCCAAGGCCAGGCTCCATTTTCATTCCTGAAATTTCATTCCAACCTGAAGCAAATCCTAACCAGCAACTATCCACCGCACCACAGTCACTAACTCAGGGACCCATCCATGCAACAAACCTCGTTGCCATCTCTGCCCACATATCTACACCAGCAACACCATTACAGGATCTAACCAGATCAGCCACACCATCGTGGGTTCATTCAGCTGCACATCTACCAATATAATTTATGCCATCATGTGCCAGCAATGCCCCTCTGCTACATACATCGGACAAACTGGACAGTCTCTACGTAAAAGAATAAACGCACACAAATCAGATATCAGAAATGGCAATATACAAAAACCCGTAGGAGAGCGTTTCAATCTCCCAGGCCACACAGTAGCAGACATAAAAGTAGCTATCCTACAGCAGAGAAATTTCAGGACCAGACTCCAAAGAGACATTTCTGAGCTACAATTCATCTGCAAATTCGACACCCTCAGCTCTGGCTTCAACAAAGACTGCGAATGGCTGGCTAAATACAAAAGCAGCTTCCCCTCCCTTGGTGTTCACACCTCCAAATCAACTGCTGGTAGTAAGCCTCACCCTTGCTGACTGAGCTAACCTTGTTATCCCCACCCTTGCTCTGGCTTATTTATACCTGGCCCTGCAGATTTCCAAGACCAGCATCTGATGAAGTGAGTCTGTGCTCACGCTCAAAACTTTTCTGTTAGTCTATAAGGTGCCACAGGACCTTTGTTGCTGTTACAGATCCAGACTAACATGGCTACCCCTCCAATACTTGATTTTCATTCCTGTATCTGCTGGCTCGCCACAGGCAAACAGCTGTTCGTACAAATCCCCTCACCAGCGAGCAGTGTGAAAATGCAAAGGGAGCATCTGCTCATTCATTCTGGAGCAGCCTGTTGCACCTGTGATCAAAGGGGTGTAAAGACCATGGGCAAAGGCTGCCACTGGTGGCAATCCCACAGCCCAGGTTTCCTAGGTTCTGAGGACCCCAAGCTCACCCAGAAGTCAGTGAGACTGGTGGGTGCTGGGTTTGCCCCATAGTGAATTCTGGCCCCGCATGTCCTGAAGTGGGCACAGGAGAGCAAACCCCTGGCTGGACTTTCCCCTGAAATCTGGTGGGTTTTCTCCCAGATATGGACAAGTTTTTGGTAGCTCTGTGACCTCTCTTGCTGGGCTCTCCCCACCCAGTCTGTCTGATGCCTCCAGAAGGGTCCTATGAGCACTGGCATTTCAGGGTCTGGTGCAGGATGAAGCCCCCCCATCCTCCCACTCCCAGTTTGGAGGTCAGTACAGCAGTGATCCAACTTCCTGTCTCCAGCTGCTCCCAGCCACGCTGGGCACAGGGCTTGTCTGCATTCCGAGTGCTCCGGACAGGGCTTCTCCGCCGGCGCGATTAACCCACAGCACGAGGCTGGTGCATGAAGTGGGGCAGCCCAGCACGCGCTGCGGCGGAGGTGAGGCTGGCGTGTTGCATCCCTCAGGGCCAAAGGCACCTGCTGCAGGGCTGGAGCCCCCACCGCGCCTCTCTGCTGCTGGTGCCCCCCGATGAACTCCCCCGGATCTGCAGCATCTGGGGAGCTCCCACAGGGCAGGCTGGTGTGGGGCCGGGGCGCGCTCATGGCAGGAGGTCGGGGCTTGGGTTCTTCAGAATGGGGCAGGGCAGAAGTGGTGCAGGGGCAGGGCTTGGAGGAGGCAGGTGTGCATGAGGCCAGGCAGTGGGGGCAGGGTGTCGAGCCCCCCCCCAGCTGACGGGGAAGTCAATGCGCACACTCACCCCGAGCAAGACCACTGCTTGGACCCGACCTCTGAGCGCAGCCCTGGCCCCAGAGTGCGGGACTGCCACATCCTCCACCCCTGAGCTGCCAGCTCTGCCCAGCACCCGACACCCCTGCACACCACAGCAGCCCACCCACAGCCGCCCCACTGGGCCAGCCGCTGCGCCACGCGCCGCTCCCTGAGAGGCAGCTTCTGCCCCTACAGCTGCCAGGTGAGAGCCCACCTGTGATGGAGTGGGGGATACGTGGGGGGGCTCACGGGGGGGGGGCTCCTGCTGGGGGTAACCTGGAGAGCAGGTGACACCTCTGTGCTGCAGACAGAGGGGGAGGTGGAGCCTGAGGGGTTTGAACTGGAACTGGGAGTTGGAAGCAGGTAGTCTGGGCTGGGAGAGAGAGAGAGACAAAGGAGGGGGAAGGCCTCGGCTCCGGGGGCCCCTCGGGGCCTCCTCTCCCCAGCATGGATGGGACTGGCTGTCTCTGCCGGCTGCACTGATTCCTCTGTACGATGCTGTGTCCTGTTGGCTAATGAACCCGCTGTTCTCCTGCTGAGTGAGTGTCACTCCTGCCTGGGATGGGGTGCAGAGCCTGGGAACCCCTGAACCCCTTTACACTTCCTGCCCCTCCTGTGCCAGAGAGGGGCTGTCTGAGGAATGGGAGGTCAGGGGAATGGTCACACAGAGAGGCTCTAGCATAGCAGACCTGGGAACAGGCACCAAGCCAGCTGAAAGCCATCTTCCAGGCCAGGCCTCCCGCCTCGTCCCCCTTAGCCCTCAGTCAGAATTTGGGGTGCGGGGTGAGCGCAGAGCAGCAGGGACAGTCTCGCACTCTGCAACCGTGCAGCACCTGGCACCTGCACTCGCCCCCCATGAGCCTCTCAGAGGGAAGCTGCTACCCATGGAAACTCTGTCTGGTGACTTCGCAGCTTCCAGCCGAGACTCTCGCGCTCCCCCAGCCCCTGAATCACTGCAAACCCACCGCCCACACGTGGTAAAACAGCTCTGCTTGCCCGTGAGCCTCACTCCTCTGCAATCGGGTGTATTATTCCTCCCCACAGGCAGCGCCCCCTGGCTCCCAGCGGGAGCCCAGAACTTGGTGGATTTTACAGCTGTGTTTATTTATGGCAACTCTTTTTTTCTCCAGTGCTCTAAGATCCCCTTTTTCCTGAGGGCTTTGGGTTGAGTGCCTTGTTTACTTCCACACAATCCAGCATCTAGGACATGGCGTGCCCGTTCGAAGCAGACATATTCCTTTCTTTCTGAGCACGCACGTACCAAGAGGTAATTGAGTACATTGTTTATTCAAGGTTATCGGCTCTCATAAAGATGGGATAAAATCAGACAGACAGTTATTACGCTTTTCTCCCTAAATTGCTTTCCAGCCATGTCTTGTAAGTCATTATGCACAATCCACAGAAGAATAACGTCTTGCCAGGTCAAAGCGGAAAACACGGGAGAGGAAGGAAAGTGGATTAATCTGATTTCGAGATCCTGAAGCTTGGAGCTCTGCTGTCTCGCTCTGTAATGAGGGTGGATTGCCCTGCTTGGTCTCGTGTGCAGCTCTGTGTGCTGTGTAAGTGCAGTGGAGCCAGCAGGCCCCGGTTGAGATGGGAGCCCCTTGTGTTTGGTGCTGCACAGATACGCCAAGAGAGACAGTCTTTGCCCCAAAGGGGCTGCACTCTGTGTTGGCAAAGGAAGGGTTATAACCCCATTTTACAGATGGGGAACTGAAACCCACAGAGATGAAGCCAAGGCCCCCCAAAGAGTCAGGCAGGCACTGAGCTCAGATCTCCTGAGTCCCAGTCTCCCACCCCACCTCACCCAGTTCAGACTAGCGGTCCAGTGTGCCTGCACATAAGCACACATGGATTTGACTCCTAACTCTGCCGCAACCTCCCTTTGTCACCAGTGGAAGTCAGGCACCTAAATGCCTTGGCCTCACTGTAGTGCAGACGGAACATGAGGGATTGCCAGTCTCAATGGGGCAGCAGTGTTGCCAGGCTAAATCCGGTAATGGTGACAAGGCCCAGATAAGGACCATGAACAGCTTAACTGAATCCCAGCTGGGACACAGGCTCGGGCCCCTCTGCCAGCAGGGCTGGGGTAACTGGAGGAAGCCATCAGACATTCCCTTCAGACCAGTGCTCTGACCCAGATGGAAAAAGTACATTTTTTATTAGGTGAAACAACCTGTGAATGTTTGCAAGAGCCAAAACAAGAGAAGTCACTGGAAATCGATCACCAGTGAGGACTCACCAACCCGAGGGCTTGCCTTGCTCACACACCACTGAGCAGCAGCTGCTTTAATTTCATGCAAAAAAGAGCGTAGTGGCAGCTAATAATGAAATGTGTAAAAACACAGCTGTGTGGCAACAGCCACTGTCAGGAATGTAGTTTAGAAACATGCTCTGGAATTTCTCTACGACTGTACTTCCCAAAGCACACGGACGATCCCCTGGCGTGGCAGGCGTGACGGACAGACCTCAGGAGTGTTGATCAGAATATTAGCTTTCATTAAAACCCAGTCCCTGGCTGTTCCAGCTGCAGAGAAAACTGTCAGAATATGATGTGAGTGAGGGCATCCCAGAGACACCTGCTGAGGAGTCTCTCACCAAAGGCTGCTTTAAGCAAAGTCAGCTGCCATGGGGGAAGAGGGCAGGTCCTCTCATGGGTCGGTAACTGGTTAAAAGACAGGAAACAAAGGATAGGTATAAATGATCAGTGTTCCGAATGGGGAGAGGTAACCAGGGGTGTTCCCCTGGGGTCTCCACTGGGACCACTCCTATCCAACATACTCATCAATGATCTGGAAAAGTGGGTAAGCAGTGAGATGACCACATTTGCTGGTGGTACAAAATCACTCAAGAAGTCCAAAGCAGACTGTGAAGAGTTACGAAGGGATCTCACGAACCTGGGTGACTGGGCAGCCAAATGGAAGATTAAATTCAGTGTTGATAAATAGAAACTAACACGCGTTGTCAAACACAACCCCAGCTGTACACTCAAAATGACGGAACCAGAATAACCTGGTCCCACTCAAAAAGGAGATCTAGGAGTCACTGTGGTGATTCCTCTGAAAACATCCACTCAATGTGCAGCAGCCGTCAAAAACGAGACCAGCATGTTGGGAATCACTAAGAATGGGACAGAACACAAGACAGAAAATACCACATTCCTCTGCATAAATCCGTGGCACACCCGCTTCTTGCCTACCAAGTGCAGATCTGCTGCATCTCAAAAAAGATACATTGGAACTGGAAAAGGTTCCGAAAAAAGCAACAAAAATGACTTCGGGGTCTGGAACAGCTTCTGTGTGAGAAGAAATTAATAAGATGGGGGTTTTTCTGCTTGGGAAAGAGATGACTAAATGGAGGAGGGAGAAATGTGATCGAGGTCTATAGTATCCTGGCTGGTGTGGAGAAAGTAAATGAGGAAGTGCTATTTACTCCTTCTCATAACACAAGAACAAGGGGTCACCTTATGAAATTAATAGGCAGGAGGTTTAAAACAAGCCAAAGGAAGCGTTTCCTCCCACAATTCACTGTCGGCCTGTGGAGCTCCTTACCGGAGAACGTTGTGAAGGCCAAGAGTATAACAGGCTTTTTCAAAGAGTTAGATGAACCCCTGGAGGACGGGGCCTTCAGTACCAGAACGGGAAGGGATGCACAATCATGCTCTGACGTATCCCTTGCCTCTAATTACCAGAAGCTGGGGCTGTGCGACGGGATAGGTCATCTGTTCTGTTTATTCCTTCTGGAGCACCTGGCACTGACCACAGTCGGAAGAGAGGACACTGAGTGAACGGACCATTGGTCAGACCTAGTGTGGCCAGCCAGTCTTATAAGCTTGCAGAGAGCCTGGAACAATAACTCTGGGAGGGAGGAAATTGCCCTGAGAATAACTTATGCAGAACACTTGCCAGAGTCTGCAAAGAGCCTGAGACAATAGCCCAGAGATGTGAATTGTCCATTCCTTTCAATAGGTGCTCACTTAGCTACCAGTGATGCTACTTTACAGCCGCGTCTACACATGCCGGCTACTTCAAAGTAGCTGCGCCAACTTCGAAATAGCGCCCGCCACGTCCACACGTGGCGGGCACTATTTCGAAGTTGAAATCGACATAAGGCGGCGAGACATCGAAGTCGCTATCCTCATGAGGAGATGGGAAGAGCGCCCTACTTCGACGTTGAACGTCGAAGTAGGGCACGTGTAGCCAATCCACGTCCCGCAACATCGAAATAGCGGGGTCTGCCATGGTGGCCATCAGCTGAGGGGTTGAGAGACGCTCTCTCCAGCCCCTGCGGGGCTCTATCGTCACCGTATGCAGCAGCCCTTAGCCCAGGGCTTCTGGCTGCTGCTGCTGCAGCTGGGGATCCATGCTGCATGCACAGGGTCTGCAACCAGTTGTCGGCTCTGTGGATCTTGTGCTGTTTAGTGCAAGTGTGTCTGGGAGGGGCCCTTTAAGGGAGCAGCTGGCTGTTGAGTCCGCCCTGTGACCCTGTCTGCAGCTGTTCCTGGCACCCTTATTTCGATGTGGGCCACTTTGGTGTGTAGACGCTCCCCTGCAGCGCCTACTTCGATGTAGTGCTGCCCAATGTCGACGCTGAATGTCGACGGCACCAGCCCTGGAGGACGTGTAGACGTTAGTCATCGAAATAGCTTATTTTGATGTCGCTATTTCGATGTAGCATTCACGTGTAGACATAGCTTACATGTCTATGATGCTATTTCACTGACTATCAAAGTATTTCAGAAAGTGGAAGCAGTGGAAAGATGCTTCTAAGAAGAACTACAGAAAAAATGTTGATACTTAACAATAGCAACTATAAATCTCACAAATAAGTAAATACCAGGACTGTACCAACAGCAGACCCCACTGCTGTCCCAGCCTCAGTGTCCTTGTCCCAGGTCTGCTGATATCCCTTAGCTCTCGCTGTCACGTGAGCCTTGAGTCTACAATAAGCCTGTTTTGTGCTTATTCTGCAGTGGGCATGAGTGGGGATGTCAGACTTATTTTCACTTATCCTAAAAAATTAGGTTTGATTAAGGCCTCTGTTATTTCGTTATCCCAGCACTAGCCCTTATCCTCCCTGTCATGGAGTATGGGGTCACCAGACCCTGCATCCCATTGGTAGTCAGATCTGAGTCTCATTCAGCAGGTAGCTTTGTAACAGTGGCTTTGTTTTATAAATTTAGCTTTGTTCTATATAGTTATATTTTGTTTCATAAGTTTTGTTCTGTAGCAGCTGCTAGGTCTATATTAAGTATTACGTTAGTAAGGAATTGTTTATAGATACAATAAGTCTGTAAGAAATCCTGGGTCTTCCTTTGTGAAAGGAATTGCTTTCTCTAAAGTGAGCTGTCATTTGTGTGAGTGAGGAATGTGTGACTGTATGTGTGTTCAATTGAATCAGACCCTGAAGCCAACCTGTCTGGATGACCAGCTGCCAGCAGCTCCTTGATGACCAGTGAATAGGAGCTGAGCCCTGCAAAAGAACCCACCCAAGAAAGAGAACAAGGCCCCATCAAGAGAAGAGCAAAGTCCCACCTGCTGTTAGCTGGTGACTCATGGTTGTACAACATCCTGGGACAGTGATGATGACTCATGGCCATACAGCATCACAGGGCAGTGGGACAGGAGCTATGGACTGAAACACATAACTAGAAGGGTGCAAAGCTATAGGAGTTCTTCTGCAGAGACGTGATGGCAATAAGTTAGTCTTGCCCATGTGAAGAAGCAGAAGGAGGCCCTGACCCTGGACCCCTCCCCATCTCCCCAGGATGGATGGCACTGCCGTGGGCCCCTCCCCATCTCCCCAGGATGGGTGGCACTGCCCTGGGCCCCTCCCCATCTCCCCAGGATGGGTGGCACTGCCCTGGGCCCCTCCCCATCTCCCCAGGATGGGTGGCACTGCCCTGGACCCCTCCCCATCTCCCCAGGATGGGTGGCACTGCCGTGGGCCCCTCCCCATCTCCCCAGGATGGGTGGCACTACACTGACAAGAGAGCACAAGCTGAGAAAGGGGTCATACAAGCAGCTCATTCACCCTCATTCATGACTGCAGCCAGACACACCAGATCTGCCCTGCCTTGGCTTCCTCCACTGTCCCTGTGCAACTCTCCACCTGCGTGAGTTCACCTGTGTAAGTGTGTGAGTGCAGGAGGATGTGGACATGCGTGTGCATGGGAGTGTGCTTGAAAGCACATTCCCCTTTTCCTTTAATCCAACAGTGGTGTTTAATAAAATACGTATCAGTGTGACCCTGGGGTGGTCTCTCGTGCAAATTAAGGCCACACAAGTTCCATTCTAATCCCGCCTCCTACTCTCCCCATACTCCAGCTCCCTCTGATGTTCCCGCTTGTGGTTTGCTCAGCACTCTAAAACTGGCCTAAATGTTCTAGTGATATGACTGAAGTGCCTTGCCAGCCCAGGCTCCCCAGCTACCAGCAGTAACCCACATTACACGCTGGTTTTATGCATCTCTTTGATTCCATTAACACAGGTCGTGCCAAAGCCACAGAACTGTACAAAGAGATAGGATTTTGGAGCCTGCTGTTGGCAGCTCAGCAAGGCCCAGAAATCCTGGGATTCAGAGGGTTCCTTTTGCACTCCTGAAGCTTTCTGTAGAGCTGGACTTCACAGTGTCCCATCCTGCTCCATGCAAGCGTGTCATGCAGAACCGTAGCAATCTGCCCACAGGGCTCGTGGATGTCGGCTGGGAAAGATTTTGATTGAAAATGGTGTTTGAAGAAGGACTGTGAGTCCTGCTCTTACATTCCACTTTTGGCAGAAATGTTCTTCATCATTTACGCTGTGGGCATATCCCCCCTCAACAGGGGTGTGTGGGGTATCCAGGGAGGGGTAGCACCTCTGGCAGGGGAGATTTGTCATATCTCTTTGGGGGCAGTTCATGCACCTCTGGTCCCCACCTGGCACTCAGCTCTCACTTGTGGCTCCAAGAAGCTGTAGCATGCACAACGGCCACACCCCAATAAACCACTTTGACAGGTGGGCTAAACCAGGTGAGGGTACCTGACAAGTCTGAAACCTGCTGTGAGATAGGAACTTACCTACCCCAGCGTGCAAAGTTGGCTCCAACAAACTGGGCAGATGAGATCAACAGCGAGATCCAATGACCAGGAAGGCGGCTCTGCAACACTCTGTGGAGAGCGAGGGCATGAGAAGGCACTGGAGATGGCAAGGCCATCCACTGCAGCCTAGGAAGTCTCCAGCCGTGACAATTTCTCGTACCGCTGGAACCAGCCTTCTGAGGCCGAGAGAGTGGAACTGCCCCTGTGCAACGGCTTTTCCACTTTAAACACTCTCCCACACAGGTTCTTTGCACAGTCTCCTCTCTCAAATCAGTCTACTTTATTAGTCTACATCAGGGATTCCCAACCTATGGGTCGGGACCCAAACAGTAGGTTTGTTAAGGGCTGCGAGCAGCTCAGAGCTGCAGGTGACTCTTAACAGAGCCATTTGCAGCTCCTTCACACTGCCACATCCAGCAGCTCTCTCCATCAATAAGGAAGCAATGACGCATTACACAGACAGCTTCTCCCCCTTCGATATCTGCAGCCATCCCAGGCCAGCCACTTAACAGACTCTTGCAGTAAGTTATTTTACCCCCTTCTGTTCTATGTAGCTGATTTGACAGTTTTCATTTTTTGTTGTCTCTCCCCCCAGCCCCAAGTGTGACTCCCCCATCCCGAGTGTGACTCCCCAGCCCCTCCAGCCCCTGAGTGTGACTTCCTTCAGCCTCTGAGTGACTCTTCCAGCCCGTCAGCCTGAGCATGACTCCTCTCAGGCTCTAAATGTGACCCCCCAGACCCCCAACCCCCAGCCTGAGTGTGACTCTCCCCAGCACCTCCAGCCTCTGAGTGTGGGGTTTAAGCTAGGGGAGCAGAGGGGAGCGGTTTGGGGATGAGGGTCTTTCCCGCACCACAACTCAGATCAACTATAATAACAAAATAATAATTAACTATAATAAATGCAGCATTGTTATTTTATTATTATTATTATTATTATTATTATTACTATTAATGTATTTTCCCTTTTTCTGTGAAATAACTACTATGGATATATAACCATGAGCGGCTGTGATTTTATATCCTTAACTCAGGTGCAAAATTAGCTAGTTATGGCCCTGCTCCCCTCCCCATTTTTGAATTGCCGTGGGTCACCGAGCCTTCGCAAATTGTCAGAATGGGTCCCCACATGGAAAAGGTTGGGAACCACTGGTTTACATCATCGGTTTACTTCCAAGTCCTGAGGCAATGGGGGACGAGCACAGCGACAGGTGGAGCTGACCAGTGGGAATCATAGTTTCAAAACTGCACATAGGTGGCCTGTGGACTTTGGTTGCTCGACTCTGACCCCAGGACAACACAGGAGTTTGGCAGCTTCCCAGGAGACTGAGCAGGCCTTTTCAGGAGCAGCACTGATCACCCTCAAATAAGGGAGGGGGCTAGAAAAGGTGTCCCAGAAATTGCTGGTCCCAACCAAACTGGCCAGCATGCCACAGCTGGCAGTTTTACCCTCACAGTGGTCAAAAAACAGTGAAAAGAAATGATATTTGGAGTGTGGAATGTTCGCGCCCTCTTGGACAGGGAGAATGCTGAGTCCTGAGACAAGCATGGCCCTCGCAGACAGAGAACTGACCCGCTACAACATTGGCATAGCCTCCCTGAGCAAGACTGCACACTGAAAGGAGGTAACATCTTCTTCTGGAAAGGCAGAGCAGAAAACAAAGAGAATCCACAGAGTGGGACTTGCCATCAAGACGTCACTTCTGCGCCAGCTTCTTGACCTACCAACTTGCATCAGTGAGTGTTTGATCAAGCTCCACTTCCCCCTCAACCCCTCTCATCACCTTACAGTCATCAGTGCTTATGCCCCCACTTTGACCAGCAGTGATGAAGCAAAGAGAGTTGCTATGAGGACCTTGACCATCTTGTGAAAGCAACTCCTCCTAGTGACAAGCGTCTCCTGTTGGGTGACTTCAGCGCCGCAGTTGTCAAGGACTGCAGGAACTGGAAAGGGGTATTGGGGCATCATGGCATTGGCAACATGAATGCCAGTGGCCTTCTTCTGCTGAGTTTGTGTGCAAAAAATGACCTGACAATTCCCACACTCTTTTCAGGGAGGCTGATAAATACAAGACCACATGGATGCACCCAAAATCAAAACAGTGGCACCTGACTGACGATGTCATCAGTCACAGGTGAGACATTCATGATGTTAAGATCACCAGGGTCATGTAGGGAGCTGAGTGCTGTACTGATCGCAAACTCGTCAGGTCTGTCCTTGTGCTACACATCACACCACTGCACCACAAGAAGCCCAAGGTTGTCAGACCCGCCTTCAACATTGGGAAGTTACAACATATTGGTCATCGTGAGCAATTCGCAGCCCACCTTGAGGATGTGCTGATGTCCCATGGACCTCTGACTGGAGACCCAACACAAAAGTGGGACCAGTTTAAAACCCTGGTGATGGAGTCAGCCAAGTCGACACTAGGACTGAAAAAGAGAGTTCACCAAGATTGGTTTGATGAAAATGACGACACCATCATGAAGATCTTGGAGGAAAAACGGAACACGTTTATGGTATGGCAAAACTATCAGTCGTCAGTCTCCAAACATGGCTGTTTCAAGCACCTTCAGAGTCAGACACAGACGGCACTTCGCAAAATGCAAGATGAGTGGTGGGAGGGAAAAGCTGCTGAAGTCCAACACTACGCTGACACCAAGAACTCCAAGATGTTCTTCAGTGCTATCAAAGCTGCATATGGACATTCAAAGCCAAGTACTACATCTCTCCTGTCTGCAGATGGCATGACCCTCCTGAGGGAGAAGGACAGCATCAACAATACATGGAGAGAGCTCTTCAGTAACCTTCTTAACAGGCCCTCCACTGTCGACCACGTGGCCCTAGACTAGATCCCTCAGAAACTCATGATAGACAGTCCTAACCTGCCCCCTACAATGGATGAGGTCAAAAAGGCAATCAGCCAGACCAGCTCTGGCAAAGTCCCTGGGGTGGAGGGTATCCCCTCTGAAATTTTCAAAGCAGCAGGACCAGTGTCACTTGAAGCCCTTCACAGCATTTTGACCAGCATCTGAGAAGAAGACGAGATGCCCAAAGCCTTTAGGGATGCCACAATCGTCTCATTCTTCAAGAACAAGAGCAACAAAGCTGACTGTGGAAATTACCAGGGCATCTTCTTTCTCTCTACTGCTGTGAAGATCTTGGCTTGAGTTATCCTCAACCGTCTGATCTCCAGCGTCTCAGAGGAGAACCTACCAGAGGCACAGTATGGTTTCTGCCCAGGCCGCAGCACCATTGACATGATCTTTGCTGTTTGTCAGGTCCAGGAAAAGTGCACAGAGCAGAACTTGGAACTATACACCGTCTCTATAGACCTGACCAAGACATTTTACACCGTCAACAGAGAAGCCCCGTGGATTATCCTGTCAAAATTCAGCTGCCCAAGAAAATTTGTTAACCTCATACGCCTGTTCCACAATGACATGACTGGCTTTGTTTTTTCGAATGGCGAGTCCTCAGTTCCATTTGAGATATCCAATGGCATAAAGCAAGGGTGCGTGCTGGCCCCACTACTATTCAACCTTGTTTTCATGTGCATCTTCAGCCACACAGTTAGGGACCTGGACCGTGGAGTCTGCATAAAGTACAGGCTCGATGGGTCACTTTTCGACCTTCGTCGTCTGACTGCTAAAACCAGGATGCTTGAGAGGCTCATGCTTGAAGTCCTTTTTGCTGGTGACTGGGCACTTATGGCACACAAGGAATCCGATCTCCAGCTTGTCATCGACAAGTTTGCTGATGCCACTCGCCTCTTTGGTTTGACCATCAGCCTAGGAAAGGCCAAGGTGCTTTTTCAGCCTGTTCCAGGATCTGCTGTTCTCCCCGCTTCAATCTCTATTGAAGGAACAGAGTTAAAAACAGTAGAGGAGTTCAAGTACCTCAGCAGTGTGGTAGCCAACGATGTCTCCCTGGACAAAGAAATCAATGCCAGGATCTGCCAGACCAGCCGGGCACTAGGACATCTGAGAGCGCAAGGGTTGAATCAGCACAATATCCGACAGTCCACTAAACTGAAAGTGTACCAGGCTGTTGTCCTGACCAGTCTCCTGTATGGCTGTGAAACCTGGACCTTGTACAGAAAACATGTGAAACTGCTGGAGGCTTCCACACACGCAGCCTGAGGTCAATACTGCACATTCGATGGCAGGACGGAGTCATGAACCTGGAAGTCCTTGACAGAGCAGGAACCACAAGCACTGAACCCATGATTCTGATAGCCCAGCTTCACT
Organism: Carettochelys insculpta; assembly: GCF_033958435.1. Taxonomy (NCBI): domain Eukaryota; kingdom Metazoa; phylum Chordata; order Testudines; family Carettochelyidae; genus Carettochelys; species Carettochelys insculpta. The sequence goes on along the minus strand of NC_134158.1, from coordinate 23,846,882 downwards.
GGACAGGGCACATCATACGAACGGAGGAGTCAAGAATCCCTGAGCAACTCCTCTACGGTGAACTCTCCCAGGGCAAAAGGAATCAAGGTTGGCCTCACAAGGGTATAAAGACTGCATGAAGGCCAATGTTGCTCATGCTGGATTAAAGCCAAAGCAGAAGACTGAACAGGCTGGCGTGCTCTCATCTGGCACGCGTATGACAACTAAGAGCAGGGACGCGTGTGCCTGATTGATGCTCATGAGAGGAGAAAAGCAAGAGCAGCAGCCATGCCGACACAGCCAGGACAATCCCCTTGCCCCCACTGCGAACGCCCAGGCCGTTCAAAGCTTGGACCCCTCAGCCACATGCGACTGCACAACCGATGAGCCTGTGCAAGCTCATGACGTCATCGTCGGACATGATGGACCACCAAGTATATCCCCCTCCCCCGTCCACACACAGCTATTGTTCCAGGCTCTCTGCAAGCTCAGGCAGGCCTCTCTGTGCTGCTTTCACATGTCTCCTCTGTCCTTGGTTTACGGACAGAGCAGGAGCAGGACAGAAAGTGTCTCGTTCGCTCCCTGCAGCCCTGGCCCTAACAGCCCTTTTCACAGAACATTCGCCAGTGACTCAGGTCTTGGCATTGGTTGTCCTGCTCTAGGCCTGTCCTGCTGTAGCCTGTGGTGCTGGTGCTATCTGACATGGAGGGAGAGACAATTCCTGCCCCGATGCTCACAATCTGCCCGCTTTGTGGACAAAGGCGAGCCGGTGAGCTCTCCCCGTATCACAGGCCCGGTGGGAAAGGGACCGTCGGTGTGACAGCAGGGGTGTGAGCGTGGGCATGCCCTCGCTGGCGCTGACCCAGCTAGAGACAAGCCCACGTGGGTGCCAGCAGCAGTGAAGCGGTGGACACAGCAGCCCTGCATGCTCAGAGCTCTAGCTACAGAGAGCTGCAAGCAGCAGCCACTGCCAGCGTCTGCCTGGCTCCTTCCAGCACGCTGCACAGAGCACTCACCTCTCCAGGGCAGCCAGCAGCCTTCCCTGGGGCCAGCTGAGAACAGGCTACGGGTCCCACGGCTGAGCATCCGCACTGACCTGTCCCCACTGGCCGAAGCCTGGGGAAGGCTGACCAGGGCTGAGCGGAGAGTCTGACCTGGCGGGTAACTGCACTCCACTAGCGAGCACAAGGCCCTGGGGCAGGCAGCTGTGTGAGATGCCGGGCAGGTAGCAGAGAAGGCAGCATGCAATGACAGCTCCTGCTCTGCCTCCCCAGGTCACCTGCACAGCCTCTGCTGGCTCAGCGGGAACAAGCTGTCACTGCCTGGCAGCGGGTCAGAAGAGAGAGAGCAAGACGGAGTTACGCCCTGTGTCAGGCATGCTGGGCCTGTGCCCAGGGAAGCCAGTTGCTGACAGGGCAGGGAGGGTGAATGGTTAAAGCTCTCGTCCCCCTTTCGGCAGTTTCCTGCAGGACAGTCATGCAGCATCATTGCTGGTGGGGCTGAGGGTGGCTAATCAGTGCCGGTTCCAGATCACAGAATCCCAGGGTCGGAAGAGACCTCAGGAGGCCATCGAGTCCAGCCCCCCTGCCTAAAGCAGGATCAACCCAACTAGGTCATCCCAGCCAGGGCTTTGTCAAGCCAGAACTTACAAGCCTCGAGGGATGGAGATTTCACCACCTCTCTAGATAACGCGTTTCAGGGCTTCACCACCCACCTGGGGAAATCGTTCTTTCTAGTATCCCACCCACACCTCCCCCTCTGCAACAGAGACCTTGTTCTGCCATCTGTCACCACTGAGAACAGTCTCTCTCCAGCCTCTTTAGAGCCCCCTTCAGGAAGTTGAAGGCTGCTGTCAAATCGCCCCTCACTCTTCTCTTCTGCAGACTAAGTAGCCAAAATCCTTCAGCCTTTCCCCGTAGGTCATGTTCTCCAGCCTCCTATTCATTTTCATTGCCCTCTGCTGGACCCTCTCCAATGTATCCACGTCCTTTCTATACTGGGGGGCCCCAAGAACTGGATGCAACACTCCAGATGGGGCCTCGCCAGGGCCGAGTAGAGGGGAATAATAACTTCTCTAGATCTGCTGGAAATGCTTCTCCTAATGCCCCCCAATACACCGTTAGCCTGATTGGCTACAAGGGCACATGGTTGACTCATACCCAGTCGGTCCCCAGCCTGTAACAGCGCTTGGGATTCTTTTGTCCCAAGTACAAGACTCTGAACTTCTCCTTGTTGAACCTCATTTCCTTATTGGTCCTTGTTGAACCAGGTTTCTTTTGGCCCAGTCCTCCAATTTGTTTAGGTCTCCCTGGATCTTATCCCAACGCTCCCACATATCCACCTGTCGCCATAGCTGAAGCTCCAGCGGAGGGGCCATAGGAGGGAGAATTCACTTCCCTGAGTTGGAACATAGTCCAGGCACCAAGGACTGCCTGAGACAGGCACTAAGCCAGATGCCTGTTGCACTCTGAGCAGCAGAACATTGTCCCTGCGTGTAACAGGAGCCCTGCACCAGCTGTACCTTGGCACCCTCTGCAGCTGTCTCGCTCCTGCAGCAGCAGCGTGATGCCTTGCTGGAACAGGGGCAGCTGGCTTAGGCTCCATTGGTTTGGCATCCGGAGGGCCGGCCTGGCCCGTTCTCAGCTGTTCCCCGCAAGTGGCAGCTCCCAGCTGCCTTGGTTTGCAGCCCAGACAGAGAGATCACCTCCCAGTCACACCGGTGCACAAGGGACCAGGGCCAAGTCGCAGTGCCCGACGTCCGCCAGAGCAGCCAGCCTACAGCAAGCGCAGTCCGGGACACACAGCAACCAGCCCAGCGCAGGGCCAGAGGAGCAGCGGCCAAGGAGCTGCACTTCCTTGCAAATGGAATTCCAGCCATGCAAGGAGGTTATTGGCCTGGGAGGAAGGGCTGTTGGCACTGCTGGAGACGGGGCAGTGTCCCGCCCCGCCCCGCCCGGAGCTGGAATGCCAGGAACAGCTGGGAGGGGAGGAGTAGGGCCCCAGGGTGTGAGAGGCACATGTGGGAGGGAGGCATCCGGGGGCTGCAGCTTGCCCACCGCCGCCACAAAGCCCAGGGCTCCCTGCTGTGCTCAAGCCAGGCGGGCGGCTCCCTGTCTGCAGGCTGCGAGGTACGGATGAGTCCTGATGCCACCCAACCATCATGCAGGCAGACCTGGCCAAGGCCAAAACGAGGTCCAAACAAGAGCTAGAGGAGTGTGTGAGGGCAGACCCACCCGTGGCGGTTAGCCAGGCTGGGCAGGGGTGGTGTTTGGCAGGGCTGGCGGTGGGGGACGGAGCAGGGTCACTCGGTGAGGGCCTGCTCTGCTCATCCCCTCTGGCGCATTGGCCACTGTTGGCAGACAGGACCCTGGGCTAGCTGGGCCTTTGGTCTGACCCAGTCTGGCCATTGGTAGTTCTCATGCTTCAAGATCCATGTCAACCAAAATCAGCTGGGTCCTTAGCCTGGGCGATAACAGAGCCGGGCTCCCCGCCACGCTGAGTCACTTGCAGGGAGCATTTGGCAGCGTTTGGCGTACCCAGCTGGGGCCCAGGTGTGAGCAGGATGCCTCCCGTTGGCAGGGGCAGAATCCGAAACGCCAGCACCCGTACTGTTCTTTGCCTGCGATGTGTGTGCCAGGAGGTGGGAAGGGCAGTGTCCCTGACTCCCTTTTGCAGCGTCCCAGCCTGGACAGACACGGCTGGTCACATGGCCGAGGTGCAGAGCCCTCTCCTGGACTTGTCGGGGGCAGAGGACGGCGCGGGAACAGCTGAGCAAGGGAAGGGTTAGGGTTTTGCTCGTGCTCTGCCCTACCCGATGGTTCCTTTGCGCACCCAGCCTCCGGCCGGTTGTTAATGTTGAATAGCTGCAATGCTCCAAAGCACAGAGATCCCATTGGCTGAATGCCAGGGGCCAGCCTTGGCCAGCACAGCTCTCACAGAAGAAACAAGCAATCAGAAACCAATTCGGAAGCAGGGACTTGGCAGCCAGAGTCAATTGGCAAAGCCATTCCTGCGGCCGCTCACTTTATCCTTCCAGGTCAGTAGCATCCATGGCTGTGAGTGCCCCACCCCCAGCAGCTGTAACCCTTCTGCCAGCTGGAACCAGCAGCAGCCAGGCCTGGGTTCAGCATCGAGATCTGCCATTCAAGCCCACTCAGTAGCCAGGAAAATTCATACCCACCGCGGGACGCCTGCCCTCGCAAGCCCGGAGTCTGAGTGGAGCCAAGAAAGGGTTAATAAAAGGGAGGGAAGTAACTGGGCACTGGTTTGGGAACACACCGCAAGCACGGTTCATCCCCGGGCAGGCTGGGCTGTGTTCTCCTCTCAGGTCTCAAGTCCAGCGACCTGAAGGTCCCCTTCCCGTGCCCAGCCCTTCTCCGCGCCCCACTCACAGCAGCCGCCCTTGGTCAGTGCAGACCCAGAGTCCAGAGGGGCAGCTGCAGAGTTTACCTCCTGCCTGCAGTTTGCCTCCCTCTGCTGCTTGCTGGTGCCTGCTAGCCACCTGCACGCTGCTCCCTCTGGCTGCCTACTCACAGCTCCTTCCTCCCGCACCTCCCCATCAGCTGCCCTGCTGGCTGCTCGTCACAGTTCTCCACTGCCACCTGTTGCACCTCTCCAGCCCCTCGGTCACCAGCTGGCTGTCAGTCACCTTCTGCAGCCACCTGCCTCTGCTGTAACCTCTGCACATCTGTCACTGAGTCACTTTCAGCTTCTTGCCAGCTGGGTGAGAACACAGTCCTTCCGGGAGGAGTCCAGCTGCAACTGAGCTTTTCACATAGCAGTAGGCATCCTTCGATCCCGAGGGATCGTGGGTTTGCGCCCCAGTTGGACTGATTCGAGCAGCGTCTTCTGTGGCTTTGCAATCCAATGCGGGCGTGGCAGTCCTTTCCGCACTGTGAGCAGCACTAGGCAGATGTCGCTCTGGTATCACGGGCACGGATCTTCCTGAGGGCTCTTCTGTCTTCCGCTTCCTTCACCAAGGTAGTTTCATACATAGCAAGAGCTTCCTCACTCCCTGTTTCCAGGCGTGCCTGTCTGAGGCGAGCGAATGCCAGGTGTTCACACTGATAGAGCGAGCGCTGAGGTCACACTTGCATGTGTCCTTGTAGCGCAATTTAGGTCGCTCTTTCGGCCTCTTTCCGGACGCCAGTTCGCCGAAGAGGAGGCCCTTCGGTATTTGCCCATCCGTCATGCGTGAGACGTGGCCCAGCCAGCGCATACGCCGCTGTTTGAGAGGGGTGACCATGGAGGCGGTGCCCTCTCAAGCACTGCGCTATCGGGGACCTTGTCCTGCCACGAGACACCGAGTGTGCGGCTAAGGCAGCGCATGTGGAATGTGTTGAGCCGCTGCTCTTGTTTTGAGCGTAAAGTCCATGTTTCACTGGCGTACAGTAGTGTGCTCAAAACACAGGCTGTGTAGCCCTGCACCTTGGTGTGTACAGTGAGCTTATTTTCAGCCCATACTCTCTTCGTCAGCCTGGAGAACGTTGTGGCGGCTTTTCCAATGCGCTTGTTGATCTCGCTATCAAGTGACAAGTTGTCCGAGATCTTCAAGCCGAGGTACACGGACTCATGGACGACTTCCAGTTCGTAGTCTAGCACGCTGATAGATGGCTCGTTACCCACATTTTGGCCCATTACCTGGGTCTTCTTTAAGCTGATTGTGAGGCCAAATTCCATACATGCATCCGCAAAGCGAATTATGAGTGACTGCAGTTCCTGCTGAGTGTGAGCAGCAATAGCTGCATCGTCAGCAAAAAGGAACTCCCTTAGACGCTTCATAAGCACCCTGGTCTTTGCTCTAAGCCTCGACAGTTTGAAGAGGTTGCCGTCCGTTCTCGTGCAGAGAGAGATGCCTTTCACATAGCAAAGTCTCCAAATCAAACCTCGCTACCTTGCTTCTTGAAGAAGGGCAGCAAGTTAAGCCAGTTCAAGGATACTACCTGCTAGTAAGCAGGTGGCTTGGAGGAACACTTCCAGGAGCGCTAGAGAAGTTATTATTCCCCTCTACTCAGCACTGGTGAGGACAGACCTGGAGTATTGCATCTAGTGCTGGGTTCCCCATTACAGAAAGGATGTGGAGGCATTGGAGGGAATTCAGTGGAGGGTGACAAAAATTATTAGGGGGCTGGAGCACTGGGATTTGGGCTTATTTAGTCTACAGAAGAGAAGACTGAGGGGCAATTTGATAGCAGCCTTCAACTTCCTGAAGGGGAGGCTCTAAAGCAGATGGAGAGAGGCTGTTCTCAGTGGTGACGGATGGCAGAACAAGGAGCAATGGTCTGAAGTTACAGAGGGAGAGGAGTAGGTTGGATATCAGGAAAAACTGTTTCCCCAGGAGGGTGGTGAAGCACTGGGATGTGTTACTGAGAGAGGTGGTGGAATCTCCATCCCTAGAGGTGTTTAAGTCCTGGCTTGACAAAGCCCTGGCGGGGATGATTTAGTTGGGGTTGATCCTGCTTTAGGTAGGGGGCTGGATTTGATGATCTCCTGAGGTCCCTTCCAGCCCTGGGATTTTATGAGTCTAACTACGACACTTATCCCTCCCTCTTCCTTTTCTCTGGCCTCTGACATTTCAGCACCTGGTTTAAAGGGGGCTCTTTCAGCTGAGGGTGGCCTTGTCGTTTGGGACAGGTGAAGCACACTCCTGCTTCTCTGTATTCCCACAGTAATTACTGCACTGATAACCATACTGCTCTGCCCCTGCCATCGGTGCTATGGTGGTTTGTGCCCGATGCCAGCAGAAGCCGATCCCTTTGACACGGCTCCAGCTGATGAATATGTAAACTGAGCAGGTGGAAGCTGCATTTACACAGGCCCCAGCCAAAGCCCCACCCTTCCCAGCTACCTCTCAGGGACGCCCCCTTCGCCCCCGCTTGCATATCTTGCACCTGGGATTCTGACAGCTCCAAACCCTCAACTGCCTTAAGTGCCAGAGTGGCACCACTGGCTCCCAGCGCTGCCCCCTGTCCACCCCCCCTCCCCGAGGAGTTATCCCTACAGGAACAGACCCCTAGACGCTGGATGTGCACAAGTCGTGCCACGAATCTTGCACACCGCCCTCCCCTCCCAAGGCGCCGATAAGTGGGGGGAGATGCACAGAAAGGCCCAGCAGCCCCGTGCTACTTTTCTTTCCTGCTGCTGTTCTCAGACCCCTTGTGTCCATGCCAGGCCCTGCCCCGAGGAAGAGGCACCCAGACACAGCAGAGCATGGGGACAAGGCCTCTAATGCCCAGAAGGCGAATGGTTGTCCTGCAACCACAGGTACATCCACAGCTGTTCGCTCAACCCCACCCCACTCTCAGACAATCCCGAGGAGTTCCACTGCAGCCACCTGAGGTGGCAAAGTCCTGCTCGCTCTCCCAGCCCAGCCCCTGCTAACGAGGGCTGTGGGTTAGTCCCCACTGCCAGGCTGTCACCAAAAACTGCCCCGGGGAGACCAAACAGTCCAAGCGTAAACTCTGCAGTGGGGCTTTTGTCCAGAGCAACACCCAGCTCTGGCACCACAGACTCCCACTGCTCCAGAGACTTTTGCCTTTCCCCTCTCTGTATTGTCCACAACGAGCCAGCGTAGACGCTGCTCTTTGTTTTGTGGACAGACCTGGGTTCCGCCAGTATCCCACAATGCCCTGCACTGCCAGCTCTGCTCAGTGTTTGATCTCTGCTGCCCTGCAGGCCTGCGCCCCTCCCCTTTGAAGCACCAGGACGTATTTGACAGTGAGCGGAGTGAGCTGCTCTGTGTGGGGAACAAGCAGAGAGTGAAGCATTGGGGTGCTCCTGCTCTGCCCGGCACTAGAAACACCACGCAGGCGGATGGCTGCTGCAGGGGAAGGGGCAGGCTGCTGTGCTGCTCTGACACCCCTCAGCAAGGGGAGCTCCCAGAGCTACTTGTGCTGCTGTTCCCTGCAGCTGAGGAGGCCGTGGGAGAACTCGGACGGAACCCCAAGATGCGCAGGGATCAGCTCGGCCTTCCCAAAACGCCGCACTGAGGGATACATACCCACAATGCACTGCTCACGCGGTCAGTGATGGCGCCCCCAGTGTAGACACGAGCTGCTGACAGGCAGCAAGTGTGACAACCTTCTGGCGAGGTTTGTTCGGTCAACTCTCAGGTGTCAACATGAGTTTTGTCAACACACCTGGGTAGCGTGGCCCTGCCCTGTGACTTTCGCAGGATTTCCTAGCGCTTTGGCTTTCCAAGCTTGAGGAATCTGCTGAGAGCTCAGGTGTCTGAAGGGCACATCACTGATGGGGCCTGGGGCAATCTACCCCGATGGCACGAAGAGAGATTTGCATGCACGACAGCCGACAGCTGACAGCACCTCTCTGGGGGAAACTCTGCTTCTTCCTTCCCATTAAAACTTTGCTGACTTCTTGCAACGTCCTGGTCTGGTATTTTCGGAGCAGCCTACAGGAGTGAGGTGTCCAGCTCCTTTAGGGAAACCCCAGGCCTGGCCCTCTACAGGAGAACCTCTGCAGAGAGGTGAGTGTCACCCAGAGAAGGGGGAATGGGGCTAAGCCCACAGTTATCCCAGTGCCTAAGAACAAGCTGATCCCAAAGTGCAGAGAGCAAAACTCTGTGCATTTAAAAGCCCAGAAGCTCCCTTGTCCTCCTTCCCCGCCCCCACCCGTTAGCAACGTGGGGAGATGCATTTCTGAGCATCTGGGCAGGGTGCGAGGTGGGGAGCGCTGCTGTCATTGCGCTCTCCAGAAAGAGGGAGCCGCCAGGGTCCCTGCAGCAGTGCAGGGGACTCACCAGATTCATTACCCGGAGTCTGTGCAGCTCAGGCTGGAGGAACCAGCGTGGCTCTGACGTGTGTCTGTTGCGGGAGTTTGGAGGGATCAACGTGTGTTTTGGTGTGTCTGTCAGTCAGAGGATGCCCTCACCCGCCATACGCGAGGCCCAGTTCCCTGGGCCCTGCAGCTTGTGCAGCCCTGCCCACCAGCGCTAGGGGAGCCTCCAGCACCACCCAACTGACTTGGTTACACTGGTACTCCTGGTTCTGTGGTGGCGATGGCTGACCGGGGAGCCCAGCAGTGGAGGATCAGGCCATGAGGCCAAGAGTACAAAGTCATCTCTCGGCAGAGGGGCCAGCACAAGGCCTGAGTGCCACTTAGATTCCTGCCTGGGGTCCTCTTAAGTCTTGCCTGAGGGGTAAAGTGTCATGAAAGGGACTGACGATGCGAGGCCACACGGGCTGTTCCCCTCTAGTGGCTGGGCACAGAGGTTCTGCATTCAGTTCCCTGAGTCCTTCTGAAAATCTGCCCCTGGAGGATAACAACCTACCACTGTTGCCACTTACCAGGGTTACCCGGTAGCTCAACCGGCAGAGGTCCGTGGCTTGGTGGAAAAGTCCTGGGATCCTCACTCCTGCTATGGGGTGTGGAAGTGTAGGGAATGTGGCAGAAGGAACGCAGTGCTGCTGAAGGCTGGGAGGAATGTGTATCCCAGAGGTCATCTGCATGAGAATGCAAAGGGCGGCAGGTGTGATACTGAGGCTGGGAGGAATGTGTCTCCCAGAGATCATTTGCATGAGCATGCAAAGGTGTGCATGTGTGATACCTCTCAGTCAAAGCCTAATGGGTAGCAAGTAAGCCATGAGATATGGTCTATTGTAAACATGTAGTTGTAAAATCACAATTTAAGCTGACACTTAATGCGGGAGTTGTGAGATCTCACCAATGCTCTGGGTTGTTGTGGGGGACAGGGCAGTCGCCGTAGCTGATAAGACATTGATTACACAGGGCTCTCTGGTTTAAAGCATTGTAAGAGAGGAGGGGTGGGGTATTTGTTGAGCAGTTTGTTGCGTGCCATGGCCCTGCTTATGCCTTGGCCATCTAGCTATAAGTCTGGCTTGACTAACCCACCCCACCTGTTGAAAGTCAGAGCTGGGTACTAGGGTGTTTGTGAAACCCCATATGAGAAATATCAAGAGCTGCAATCACAAGCTGCGTCTACGGCTGTGTCTACACGTGCATGCTACTTTGAAGTAGCGGCACCAACTTCGAAATAGCGCCCGTCGCGTCTACACGCGTCGGGCGCTATTTCGAAGTTAACTTCGATGTTAGGCGGCGAGACGTCGAAGTCGCTAACCTCATGAGGAGATAGGAATAGCGCCCTACTTCGACGTTCAACGTCGAAGTAGGGACTGTGTAGACGATCCGCGTCCCACAACGTCGAAATTGCTGGGTCCTCCATGGCGGCCATCAGCTGGGGGGTTGAGAGATGCTCTCTCTCCAGCCCCTGCGGGGCTCTATGGTCACCGTGGGCAGCAGCCCTTAGCCCAGGGCTTCTGGCTGCTTCTGCGGCAGCTGGGGATCTATGCTGCAGGCACAGGGTCTGCAACCAGTTGTCAGCTCTGTGGATCTTGTGTTGTTTAGTGCAACTGTGTCTGGGAGGGGCCCTTTAAGGGAGCGGCTTGCTGTTGAGTCCGCCCTGTGACCCTGTCTGCAGCTGTGCCTGGCATCCCTATTTCGATGTGTGCTACTTTGACGTGTAGACGTTCCCTCGCTGCGCCTATTTCGATGTTGGGCTGAGCAACATCGAAGTTGAACATCGACGTTGCCGGCCCTGGAGGACGTGTAGACGTTATTCATCGAAATAGCCTATTTCGATGTTGGCTGTACGTGTAGACGTAGCCACAGAGTGACAGCTGTGGCCAAGCAGAGCTGAAATCACAGGGTTCTGCTTTAGGGCAACCCCAAGCAGTGGGGTTGGGAGCAACGACGGTGACCAACAGGCAACCAGTAAGAGCAGCGGTGGACTACGGTGGGTGGCTGGTAGGAGCGGCAGGGAATGATGGTGACCAGCGGGTGGCTGGTAGGAGCGGTGGCAGATGATGGTGGGTGGCTGGTGGCAGCAAGGGGAGGCTGCAGACAAGTGGACAGCTAGTACTGCCCTGGTGATGTATCTGCAGGCTTTGGGTTTGGGACTGCACTGCAGAAGGTACATCCTGTAACTGTGAGTGGGGTAAAGGGCCAAGAACCCCAGCAAGAGACTGGGTTCTACTGCATGTGGGGATGGGATCTGGGTGAAGGGGGTTTGTCTCTTCTTTGCTTAGATACACTGCGTCTGGCACCGTAACCTCGGGGTAGGTTATGGTCATTAAACAAGCCATTTCTATCTCAGACTCTGTGCTTGCGAGGGGCGGGGGGAACTGCCTAACAGGCACCCAGCATGGGGGTGAAATTGTCCCGGGCCACTGGGCGGGGGTTTGAGCCGGTTGATTGTATCCTTGACAGGAAAACCCCACAAGAGTTGAACCCGGCCCTTCTGGCAGGCATCTGGCGTTAACAGAAGGGTTACAGAAGGTTGTTGCTGCCCTGAGCACACGCCAGAGGGGTAGCTTGGCCGGGGGAGGACTGACACAGCAGCAGTCCCCTTCCCAGGCAGCCGCACAGCTGAGTGCTTGCTCGCCAGAGGTTAGCCCCGGCAGCGCTGCGCTGCTCTCCGAAGATTAGGTTTATTTTTTAAAGATGCTCCTGTCTCGCCTTCCTGGCTCCCTGCTGGTGACGACTGCCTCCCCCCACAGTCCCCTGCCTCCAACTGTGCAAACAGCCATCTTGGAGACAGCTGAGCTGTCAGGCGGGCTGGGGAAGGTGCCGTGTCATGCACGAAATGGGAATCAAATTACCAAGTGATGCGCAGGCATCTCCCCCCTCCATCTGTGCTACTGCTCCCCCTCCTGCAGCAGTGGGGCCTGGCCTCTGCTGCTCTGCTCGGAGGCCACATCCACAGGGCGCCACTTGAGGAGTGTATGGCAGAGGGGCTGCCACAGCAGCGAGGCAGGTGACTGCTACCGTGACCCATTCAGTGCCCTGCGCTGGGCGTGGCAGATGGGGCAGGAGCAGTGGGAGGAGGCAGGTTGCGGAGACGTGGCAGGCGGATGAATCAGAGAGCCGGATCTGTGTCTCGCTGGCCACCCGCTGCCACTGAGCCAGGGTGCCCAGAAGGGCCCAGTGCCAGCCAGGCCATCCCTGCAGCGGTTCACCTAACCTGCTCTGACATCTCCAGCGACCTCCTGCGCGCCAGGGCTGGGACACGGGGTCTTCGGGGAGCTTGCGCTGGGCATCCCAGTGAGCTACACTAAATAAAGGGCGGACCACAGTACGCCCCCGCTGCACAGCTTCTAGCCACACATCCCAGGAGCGCCGTGTGAACGCTGCATGTCAGCCCGAGTCAATGTAAGGGGGGGGGGGGGTCGCATGCCGCCCTCCCGCACTCACCGTCCCCCAAGAGCGGAGTGACCGAGAGCTGCTCTCAAGCTGCGCTGCTCCGGGGGGGGGGCGGGGGCGCGGCATGGGCAGGACGGGGGGGATGGGGGGGTAGCAGCACAGGACTGGTGCCCTCCTGGAATCCCCACACCCCTTGCCACTGGCACCAACACTTTGACAGACAAAAATCTTCCACCCCTACAAGGCTTTGCGGGCAGGGGAGCCGCCCTGGCCCCATAGCTCCATGCACACCGGCACTTGGCCTTTGGGGGGAGCGGGGGGAGATTTCATCCCCGCTGAAGAACACAGGCTTTGTGACGCACTTGCCAGGGTAGAGCGAGCGTGAAGCCGGAGGCCAGGCCCTGCTGGAGGAGCCCAGCCTTGCAGATCTGGCAGAGTTATTTGTGCAGCGCCCCAGAAGGGAAGGCAGAGCGGAGCCTGGGCTGCCCCCAGGGAGCATCGCTGGGCAAGCGGTGACTTTAGTGCAGTCGAAGAGACGTTATTCACGTAGTGCAAACGTGCCCGCAGCAGAGTGGTGCAGCGGGAAGCTCGTGTGCTGCTCAGGCTGCCAGGCGGGCGTGTAGGCCAGGGCTCTGGGCGGGAATTCTCAAGCAGCACCCAGAGGCCGCTCTGCAACAATGTCCCCAGGAGGGGCCATTACCTCCCCGGCCCACCCGGATCTGCAGGCGTTATTTGGCAACTTGCTCTGCACTCCCCAGAGAGGCATTACCTCTGCAGGGGGCATGCAGGACTGCTTGTCTGAAATGGACGAGTCTCCTTCAGTGTTGCACTGCAGCTCAGGGCCATCCTTGAATAATACAAGGGAGGGTGGTGGGGGCTAGTGGTTAGAGCGAGGGGGGGGCTGGGCACCAGGATTACTGGGTTTGATCCCCTGCTTTGGTGTGGGGGGCATCTCCTGAGTTAATGTGGGTTCTGATCCTACTGCAACCTCTGCCACTTACTGTAACCCCAATGTACAAACCTCCCCCAACTACCCTGGCTTCTCCTTCCTCCCAAAGCCAGTGCATGAGACACTTCCCCTGCACACTGGGGGCAGACGGGGTTCTCCATTCAGCCAGGAGTTTTGATGTCAGAGCTGGGACCTGTGCCCTAGCACCTGGTCCCCTGAGAAGGAACACATATCCCCTTCATGCACAAAGAATTCCTTTTGTGTGCACCTGTTCCCTTTGTTGCTGCAGCAAAAACAGAGATTCTGGCTTCTCTTCACACATCTCCACTTCCATCAGGGAGCTGCATGGGCTTTGGGTCTGTTACTTTACGCTGGCTGGGTTCTGTCTACACTTCCTCATCATGGTTCATGTTGCAAGGGGGCAGAGAGATGCAAAGGGCCAGGCTGGCAGACAGGGAATGCCTAACAACTGGAGGGGGAAGTGGGGACGTTCACAGGAAGCCTGGGTCAATCTCTGGGTCCAGGAAGGGACATCAAGCCATTTATCACTACCTGTTGCACCTCCTAACATATCAGACTTTCTATCCACCTGGTAGTCGAAGCCATATTTCTTGTCTTTCTGGCAAGCGTGTTTTGGAGGCCACAGCAGATGGCTGAAATCAAGTTTTATCACATCCACCACTTCCCCCAGATCTGCAGAGCCAGTTAGCTCTGGCAGTCAGATATGACTTGCCCTTGGTGAATCCATGTTGACTGTTTCCGATCATCTTCCTCGCCTCCAAATACTTCAGAATGGATTCCTCGAGCGCTTGCTCTATGATTTTTCCAGGGACTGAGGTGAGGCTGACCGGTCTGTAGTTCCCCAAATTCTCCTTTTTAGAAGATGGGTGCTAGATTTGTCTTTTCCCCCCATCATCCAGGATCTTTGCTGATTGCCGCCAGTTTTCAGAGGTATGGCCAATGGCTCTGCAATAACATCAACCAACTCCCACAGCAACCTCAGATGCATTAGATCTGTCCCTTGGGCTTGTACGTGTCCAGCTTTTCTAAATAGTCCTTAACCTGCTCTTTCACCACTGAGTGGCTGTCCACCTCCTCACTGTACTCTGCTGCCCGGTGCAGTCCGGAAGCCATCCTTGTCTTTGAAGACCCAGACAAAAAAGCATTGACTACTTCAGCTTTTCCCACATCATCAGTCACCCGGTTGCCTCCCTCATTCAGTAAGTGTCCCACACCCTCCCTACCCCACGTCTGCTTGCTAACATACCTGTAGAAACCCTTCTTTTTACCCTTCACATCCCTCGCTGGCTACCATTCCAGTTTTGTTTTGGCCTTCCTGATTGCAGCCCTGCCTGCTCCAGCAATGTTTTATTAGTGCTCCTCAGTCATCTGTCCACATTCTCGCCCTGTGTAAGCCTTCTTGTTGTGCTGCAGCTCACCGAAGATTTCTCTGCTAAGCCAGGCTGGTCACTTGCCATCGTTGCCGTTCTTTCTGCATGGGGGACGGGGGTGTTGCTGCACTTCAATAAGGCTTCTTTAAAACTGCTCCAGCTCTCCTGACTCCGTTCCCTCAATATTAGCCTCCCAGGGGACCCTGCCCATCAGTTCCTGATGGAGTATAAGTCTGCTTCTCTAACCGCAGGGGGCCATAGGCATTCTGGGGCCTAAAGAGGCTGGCAGCCACCGATTGGGATTTTCCAAAGTTCATAGACCCCCTAACTCCCTATGTGGAAGTCATGGGGGCAGCTGTTGGCAGCCCTGGGCACCAGCCTGGCACTGTTCAGAGGCTGTACCCACCTACACATATCGCTGGAGTGCACTGCCTCAAGCACGCAGGGCAATAAATCACATTGTGCCATGGGGAACCGAGCCTCTGGGCAACATGCGTGACCTAGTGGCTGGTTTGTGGCCAGGGTATTTCCCAAGTGGGGCTGGAGTGCAAACGATGGCACACATTCTGATTTTGGCACCAGCCCACCTTGCCACTGAGTACATCAACAGGAAGGGAGAGGTCTCCATGGTGTTGCGGAGCACACAGACATCAAGGCAGGGTGCTCTGAAAGCACGCACGATGCCTGCGTCTGCAGGGTCACGGGCCTTACAGAAAGCCAGCGCTATGCACGAGCAAGGCGTGCCTGGTACTGCTAGAGGGAGGAGCTGCGCTGGAGGGAAAGAGCTTGTGAGAGGTCTGCAGTGTACTTTAGTTGCGAGAGGATCAGAAACAGACGAAACTCCTCTCTCTCTCTCTCAGTAGTGAGCTCCATCAAGCATAGCTCTTGTACAGACCATGAGATACACTCCACTGAACACTGCCTGGGAAATGGTCTGGGAATGCCTGTGGCCCAGCCCAGATAAGGGGAGAGAGATGCTGAGCTGAGCAGTGGGTGGGAACTGAATAACAGGAGTAAAAGTTTGATTTCTTCGGGCTGTCTTATGCTGGGCTGGGGAGCCTCAGGCAGGGCAGCAAAGGCAGGGCCCAGAGCAGGCTCTCTAACCGTGGCTTCGGGGCAGCACCCCTTGCTCGCAGGGGACTAGACTCAGTGACCCAGGAAGTCCCTTGTAAGCCAATGGAGTGAGCTCCTAAGTCTCCCGTAATGCGAATGTGAAATGATGTGCTCGGCCTGGACTTTCACAAAGCCTTTGATACAGTCTCTCACAGTATTCTTGCCAGCAAGTTAAAGTAGTATGGACTGGCTAAATGGACTGTGAGGTGGATAGAAAGCTGGTTAGATCATTGGGCTCAGATTGTGATCAATGGCTCGGTGGCTGCCTGGTGGTCGGCATCAAGCAGAGACCCCAGGGGCTGGTTCTAGGGCTGGTTTTGTTCAGTATCTTCATTATTGGCCTGGATTGTACCGTCAGCTAGTTCATGGATGACACTAAGGCCAGGGGGACAGTTAGATATGTTGGAAAGTAGGGATAGGGTCCAGAGTGACCTAAATAAATGGGAGGATTGGGCCAAAAGAAATCTGATGAGGGTCAAAAAGGACAAGTGCAGAGTCCTGAACTCGGGACGGAAGAATCCTAAACACTGCTACATGTTGTGGACTTACCGGCTAAGCAGCAGTTCTGCAGAAAAGGACCTGGTCGTTACAGTGGATCTGAAGCTGGAAATGAGTCAACCGTGTGCCCTTGTAGCCGAGAAGGTTAGCGGCATACTGGGCTGCATTAGTAGGAGCATTGCCAGCAGATCTAGGGACGTGATTATTCTCCTGTATCCTCATCTGGAATACTAAGTCCAATTCTGGGTCCCCTGTTGCAGAAAGGATGTGGATGCATTGGAGTGAATCCAGCTGAGGGCACCAAAAGTTATCAGAGGGCTGGAGCATGTGACTTATGAGGAGATGTTGAGGGATTTGGGGTTATTTAATCTACAGAAGAGAAGAGCAAGGTGGGGTTTGATAGCAGCCTTCAACTACCTGAAGGGGCTCTTAGGCGGATGGAGAGAGGCCGTTCAGTGGTGACAGCTGGCAGAACAAGAAGCAATGGTCTGAAGTTAGAGCGGGAGGTGTAGGTTGGATATGAAAAAAACCTCTTTCCTCAGGAGGGAGGTGAAGCACTGGGATGCGTTGCCTAGAGAAGTGGTAGAATCTCCATCCCTAGAGGTTTGTAAGTCCCAGCCTGACAAAGCCCTGGCTGTGAGGGTTCGGTTGGGGTTGGCCCTGCTTTAGGCAGGAGGCTGAACTCAGTGACCTGAGTTCTCTTCCAGCCCTACAATTCAATGAGTTGCTGAGGCTACTCAGAAGGGGTGTGGGGAGGGAGGAGGGGCCTGCACAAATGTGAATGGCAACCAATTAACTGAACTCCTCCGTGCCTCCAAGATCGGCTCTTGCCACTCGTGGGTCACTTCTATCCTAGAGGTGGGGCATTTTGTTGGGACTGGGTCTTTAGAACACCTGGGCCAAACTGTCCCAGATGTGCATTACCTGCTCTAGCCCTGCCACGGTGCAGGGTTTTCCAACACTCTGTCCTGCACGTGGGGTGTAATGTGCTTTGGAAAAACAAGCCAGCTGGAATCAGCCATTCTGCAGTTGTGGGAGGTGGGGAGCTGCTCCCCGCGACCCTCCAGAATGCACCACAAGAGCCTCAGAACTACCCACTAGTCCCCTGGGAGCCAGACTCAGCTGTCCAGGGTCAGCACGGCACCCCCCGTGCACAGCCAGATGGCGCGCCATGCCGGCGGCTGCAGGGAAGTCGGGACCTGGGCCATTTTTCCAGGGAACTGAGGCATTGTAAAAAACATTGTACGAAATCTGCCTTTTAAAAATTAGTTCACCCCTTTGTGCCAGCGGGTGTTGCTCAGTGTGACACATACACACTCCAGGACACCAGAGAGCCAGTCCTTTGCCATGGGAGCAGCTGCTAGAGAAGGCAGTCAGGTGTGCATGGGAGAAAGATCAGGGGAGTGGTAGCTAAGGGAGAGGACAGGTTACCAACAGAGAGTGATCGGAATTAATTGGCAAGGGGATTGCGAGTAAGAAATGTTTGACTTGATCAGACTCGGAAGAAGGAATGCAGGCGAATGGAGAATTGTCACAGGAAGCAGAACGGAACGGCGCCCTGGAGCCCCACTGCCTGGGAAAGGCCTGCCCTCCACCTTGCAACTAACTCATCCCTCTTCTGCACCACACACAGGGCCCCCTCCCACGTCCCCATCACCCTCCTGCCCCAGGCCTGCGCCTAACCAACCTGAAACTGGTTTTCATTAGAGGCTGATGTGCTTAGCGAGGCCGCAACAAACAGAAACGCAGAACAAAGGGCGAGAGGTGCAGAGGCAGAGAAGTGACTGTGGCATGTTGGCGATGAGCAGCTCAGAAAACGTCCCCCTGCCTCTACTTATGGGGCAGAACCCTCCCTTCACTCTAGGGGACAAGGAGGCTTGATGGGCTGAGTATGCAGAGCTTTGCGAACAGAGGCTGAGTCCATCCGCCTCCATGCCCCAAGCAGCCCTCGTGGACTGCCAAGTACTTCCGACTCCTGTTCAAAATTGCTCCCCCCCCCCCGGGGTTTGTCGGGACGAGGACACAAGGGGGTCTGGCTGCTTGCACTCACCACCTGACCAGCGACAGGAACGTCCCGGGGACAAGGTGCTGGCAAAACAATCACAGCACCTGCCTTTAAGCCGAGCCCTCGGCTGCACAGGGAAATGGCCCCAGTTTAGCGGCAGGCGCCAGTGTCAAGCACTCCAGTTAAACCAATGCAAAGCCCGTGTGCACACCCCAGTTTCAGCTTACGAGTGGCTTGTTTCAACTTAATTAAGTCACCTGGGAAAATGGTGCAGCTAAGCCAGGCTCAGACCACGCCCCGGAGCTTTGCCTGGCTGCGGCTGAGCCAATGTGAAAACCGACTTACGCCAGCCCAGTGCCCCGGCCTGTGGTGACAAGACCCCGAGCTAGACAGCCCTGTTTTCAGAGCCTGCTGGGGCCTTGCTCACAGACTGTGGCCTGAGTCCTGCCTCTTGCTGCCAGTCAGGTCCCTCTGTGCTGCTCTGGCCGGCGTGAGCAGCAGGAATGACGCCCTCCCCGAGGGGCCTGGCTCGCACACGCAGCCACCAGGGGCTTTTCTTGTGGCCACAGCTCCGGGGTGGCGATGGGGCTGGCGGGGGAGGGGGCAAAAGCAGGGACCTCTCCCCTCCCTGCTGCTCCTGGATACACGACCTCACTGCTGGCAGCTGGTATCAAGTGGAGGCGAGGCAAGCAGGCCGCGGCTGGGGGGTTCCAGAGTCCAGCCCAGAGTGCCAGCTACCAAGGCTTTGGGTTCCATCCGCATCCCACAGCCATGGGGCTTTGGGTGCAGGACTTCAGGTGCTGGCCCCCCCAGTATTGCCTCTAGCCCCTGCTTCCACCCCGACCCTCCAGCCCATCCAGAGCCTAATTATTTCACCAGGCTTGCTGGGGCTGAGTAAGCGATATTTGCCTCTTTGCTAACATCACTTTCCACTGCAGACTAACTAGCAAGCGATAAACACATTGCAGTGATTGGCCGTGTATATGTGTCTTCCTCTGCCTAATTAAGTATTTGAGGAAAAAGTGAGAGAGTCCTCACCAGTAAGGGTTGGTGGCCACACTCCAGTGCCACCAAAACATTTGTCCTGAGAAGCCCAGCATCAGCGGGAAGACCCTTTGCTCACCTTGCTCTTGGCCACCAGAAGAGAGGGAGAACATGCGGGCATGGCCACTGCACCAAGAGCCACAGGCATGGCCGAGGCGGGGGCCAGAGCATCCCACAGGGACCCTGTCACCAACTTTGTAGTGGGAACATGCATCAAACCTGTCTTCTGCTCTGCTCTTTAGTTCCACGTGGGGCTAACTGGGCTGGGCTCCCCAGGCAGACACTAGTGGAGGCTTTCCAGACAGAATCACAGAATCACAGGCTGGAAGGGATCTCAGGAGGTCACCTAGTCCAGCCCCCTGCTTCAAGGAGGATCAACCCCAACTAAGTCATCCCAGCCAGGACCTTGTCAAGCCAAGACTTAAAAACCTCCAGGGATGGAGAATCCACCACCTGTCTTAGAGCAGTCCCTAAATCCAAACTGGGAACAGGGTATGATGATGCCTTTTGCTCATTATTGCAGTAAGTAACGTGCCACCTCCCTCTCCAGCCTGCAAACACCAGAGGAATAAAAGCAGCCTCCCTTGTTTACCCGCCCGTGAAGGCTGACCTGATTTTTACACACATTTGATTTTCTCCCACTTTAATCACTCCCAGTGCTCCCAAATAACCTTGGATGCAGCAGCTGATCGCCAGGATGACAGCTTTCCATCCGCTAATTAGCAGCATTCCTCTCCCCTGCCACTTTCCCTTGACTGTCCCGCTCCGGCCAGAGCAAAGCAACTCCCTGGACCTACGACCTCTGAGCACACAGTGGGATGATTGCTGCTCTGTACTGACTGCCTGGCTTGGAATACCCCCTATCAACCTTTGGAGAAAACCAGATTGATGCATTCACTTATTCATTCGTGCGCAGCCAGGGGCATCGCTGTGGGGCGGAGAGGTGTGTGGGGCACAGGGCAGATCACACTGCAACGTCAGAACTCAGCCTGACTTTGTCCCCTCCTGCTCCAACACCCTCCGTTTGAATTCTGCATGCACCTGCATTGGAAATAAGAGCGTTTCTGTTCAGAACTATGGCAAAGTGTTTTGGCTACTGATTCAACCCCTCCCAGAAGCAAACACCCGCCACTGAAACTCTTCACTAGGAGACTTGGAACAAGAAAAGGGCAGAAGTTCGTGCCTTTCAAGACAAGAAAAGAAAACAAAGGTCATCTGAGACCAAGTCATTGATAGAAAAGGCTTCCCAGTGCAGCTGGGCTGATACCAGCAAAACCTCCAAGTGGAAACACTTTTGCCAGGATTGTTTATAACTGTTCCCTGGAAAAAATTAGTTATCCTGGCAAAAGCACTGTCCTGGTGGTATAACGGTTTGCACTAGAGTTTCTGCTAGCGTGAGAATGCAGCACACCCCTCTCTAAGGGAACAGTACCAGTGAGTTTTTA
Source organism: Carettochelys insculpta (assembly GCF_033958435.1). Lineage (NCBI taxonomy): Eukaryota > Metazoa > Chordata > Testudines > Carettochelyidae > Carettochelys > Carettochelys insculpta. The sequence goes on along the minus strand of NC_134158.1, from coordinate 23,826,284 downwards.
TTTTATATATTGAGATATGCATCCCATAGAGCTAGAAGAGACCTCAGCAGGTCATTGAGTCCAGTCCCCTGCCCTCTTGGCAGGACCAAGCACCAGCTTTTTCTCCTTCCTCTCATTTGCCCCAGATCCCTAAAAGGGCCCTCAAGGACTGAGCGCACAACAGTGGGTTTGGCAGGCCAATGCTCAAACAACCGAGCTATCTCTCTCCCATTACTGCCTGCTGGTGTGGACCTGCTCTTAGCTCAGACTTGCCATGGAAGGTCAACACTTACATTTGCATGTGCATCAGTGTCGACCCCAGAACCCCTTGCAAGCCGCAAGGATTAAGGACTGGTGACAGGAGGTATGCTCCCATCAGCATTCTGCAGGGAGGCCAGGGACGAACATTGATGGCTGCAAAATCGACTTTTGGTACACAACTGGCCTACCGAAAATTGCATAGCAGCTGTTGATATTTAAGGTAAGAGTAGACCCAGCCCAGGTCTCTGTCACACGGGTTGTTCCATGCAATCATTCTGCACTGAGCCCAACACCTTGTGTCCAAGCCAAGTCTCACCCACACAGTCCATCAAAACATCTGCCCAACCCCAGGGCCTGGTTACCCTGTCTGCCGTCACCGAGCAGATCCCAAGGGAACACATCCCTCCCAGCAGTAGGAACCGATGCAGTGTTTGATTTGTGCTAGGGCTTTCCAGGCCCAGAGCAGAGTCCTGGCACCTCTGGGCCTTGCAGGTCAGGTCAGGACCCCCCCTGGCCCCGGGCCTGGTGGGTGAAGTCAGGGCCGCACCGCCTCAGGGCCTGGCAGGTCAGGTACAACAGTACAACTTGCTTAAACCCCAGCACCTCTCATTACAAATGAAGCACTGAAAAGCTGCCCATTTCATCCTCCAGCCCCAGTCAGCCCCTCTCCCAGAGCACCGGCCAGAATAAGTCAGGCTGGCTCCAGTAACTCCAGTGTCCCAAGTTCTGTGGATTTCTCTCCTTAACCTGCCAGTGGTGTGAGGCTGGTAGCCCCCTTCTCAGGTGTTCACAAGGCTCTGAGCTCATGGCAGGCATTGCCACCACAGAAGCCCTAGCGCTTGGTCAGGCCATTCGACTGTGGAGCTACGCCAGGTGCAAGGAGGGCCCCCGGTCCTGAAGGAGTCTGTGTCTAAATGGGTGTGCAAGGGGGATGGAGAAAAGCCTACAGGGAACATCTGTTAATTGGAAGAGCACATGAACTAGTGAAATGTGTGGGCCAGATAGCACAAGCTGGGGTGCACACTGCCCCGGGGCCTGCCCACGAGGAGAATGCAGAGGCTGAGGCAGGTGGCTACCACCAGCCCTTTAGTGGCTGTTACCAGGTGTAATATCTCTGGGTACAGCTGAGAGAACCAAATCTGGTCAAATTGCTTAAAACAGGGCCACGTGCAGCCCTAGGCTCTGGATCCACCTATATAAGGCACCAAATCAACCACAAAGAACACTTCTGTTGCCACTCTGGCCAGCAAGACGTCACACAAGCAATTCCCTTAGAGACTCCAGCTTCCCTTGTGCCACAACCAGTCCCCTCCTCACACAGTTGTGAGGTTATGTAAGCCAAGCTCAGCAAATGCACAGAGGTTCTTCCAGTCCCAAAAGAACAGCCACATTCCCAGATCAATATATACTTAGATCGTATCCAAACCAGCACACTGGGCCAACCCTTTCAAATCTAAAGTCTAAAGGTTTAGTGAAAAGAAAAAGGAAAGAATAGGCTGAGAATAATATTGTTAAAACCATCTTGCACGTACACCAATCACAAAGTACTTGGTGCAGGCTGCAGCAGATGGACTCGGCTGCTACCTTAAAAGTCTCTGGAATTTATTCTTTGTTAGGATGGGTCAGCAATCCTTCCAGGCTCAGTTCATGTCATAGATGTTCCTGAAGTGATGAGCTGGGCTGAAGATGGTCAACTGAAGGCAAAATGGAGGAATCTGAGGATCTTCTTTATACACTTGCCCATGCGGAGGAAAATCCATTGTTCCTCCCCGTCTGGGAGCACGTTTGGAATGGAGAATCACATGGGCCAGTCACCTCGTCACGCAGTCTCCCAGACTGCACATCCACAGCTGAGTTCCTGAGATATGGATTGAAATCAATTACTGCTTTACCTGGATGGGAACCCTTTTACACTAGGCTGCCACCGTGCTATTGGGACCTCCCAGAAACTAACATTTCAAGGCCAATCTGATAATGCCACATATAAAAACGATACAACGTATAGGTGGCATAAACAGATTCATTGGCCACTTCACTTGGCTCAAGATTTGGTGCAAACCTACGACAGTGGTTACAATGATGTTTCTCATGGTCATTTTAAAATCCAGTAATGTCACACCAGGTCGCATCTGGCCCAAGCCCGGGGGGACGGATGTGGGACACTGGCGCTCTGGTTTGGAGACAATTCAGATTCGGCCTCCCACCCCGTCTTTTGCATTATTTCCTCTTCCTCTGAGTCGGCTGTAACAAGCCAGCAGATAATTGGAACACATGGTGGAATGGATAATCCCCTTTATAGTGGTATTGTGGTGTGTGCCGGAGGGGACCAAGAGAGGGCGGAATAAAAATGGATTAACCGATTTAATACGTGGCTCCCGTGCGGTAGATTCTCTCGCCAGCCCGAGAACCAGGGATCCAGCGAAGTTCCTTCCTCTCACCCCCCACCCCCCCCCGGCTGGAAGATTTTATTTCTAAAGTTCAGCCCATTCCTCTGGGGATCTGGGAGCTCGGGATCAGCCTGAGCTTTCAGCTTCCAGGCTTGTTTATTCAGGCGTAAGCCGAGCACCAGTGCCCCAGGCAAGTCCATTGCAGCCTGAATGCGCAGCTGCTTCCAAATGGCCGCAAGTCGCCTTCTCATCCAGTTCCCACGCCCTCCCCGGAGCACAAGTAGGGGCCTGTGGAGGCAGGTTTTCCATGATGCTGCCATGCTGGGACAGCTCCAGGGAGTGACCCCACCAAGCACTGCCAGCTCTCCTCTCCTGGCCTCTCAGGGGCTCTGACTAACCTTCCTTCTGGGCTCTAGTGAAGAGCCATGGAGGTGGCATGTGAATGAGGCAGTGGCCAGAAGCCATGCACCTCGCAAGGCACCCCCAAGCACAGCTGCACTCTCCACAGCGCAGCCACGTCTTTACACAAGAGCCACACCCCTCAGAATGCAGCCAGAGGCCAGACAGGAGACCCCCCTCCAGGCTGTCCCTCCCCTCCACACCCTAGGGGTAGACTGCGCCCTCCAGTAGCACAGTAAGCAATGTGACCATTACCTCTCACCTGCACCCCCACATGCAGCCATGTCTGCTGCTTTTCCCGCCCCAGGCCAAGGCCCTGTCCATGCTTGTGATTCCTCAGGCCCTGAAATGAGTCACGTGGCACTGAGCTCTGGACTCTCCTGAGGGGACGCCCAAGGAGAACAGAGGAAGCAAAGCAGGAGCTGTCAGTCCTGGCCGACTCCTGGTGCACCTGGAGGTCATTCAGACAAACCCCAACTGACCTGGCCCAGACACACACCCTCTGGTTGCAGCTGTGATGTACCCCTGCCAACTTCACCCACTCCTGGGTGTGGCTGGCAAACAGGCACACGGAACCAGCCCTTTGAGGTGCAGCTGAACACAGCATGCCCAGGGTCATGCCTGGCATGCTAGCAAACACAGCAGGCTCTGTTTTTTTAACTGAAACTTTTTTCCCCTCGCAGCGGCACTACAGCAGTGTTTCTCAACCTGTTTTTAAAATGTACCCCTTTTTCAAAAACAATTATAGGTATCCCCAGGTTTCTCCCGTGTCCCCTAAGGGTATGTGTGTCACCAGGTGAGAAACATGGTCCTAAGGTCATCTGCAGCATTGGAACAAGCTCCATTCAACCTTTCCAGGTTACTGTACCATTTTCAGGAGTCAAATTTATTTTGCATCCCAGCTAGTTACAACTCACTTAAAAACAACTCACTTCAAAAAACATGCGCAAGTATCACAGCAGACGACTACTAAAAACTCTCTTATTCGCAAATAGATGAACTGGAATAGCACTATTGTACTGACATTTCAGTGTAAGGCACAGGAAGCAGCAGAAACAAGTCGTTGTCTGAATGAACTTTTAGCTTGCACTGAGTTTACTAGTTGTTTTATGTAGCCTGTTGTAAAACTAGGCAAATCTCTGGATGAGTTGATGTCCCCAGCAAAGACCTCAGTGTGCTAATTCCTGGACACATCTCTGCTCTGCTTCAGCCACAGCACAAAAAGCCCCAGCCCTTCAGACCGACACTTCTAAAGTGCTGGGATTTGAAACAACCTCTAATTTGGGGATTTACTGTTTGGTTTTAAAAATCTGAAAATTGACACGTGGTCAGGTCTCAGCAAAACCTTTCCCATTGTTCAGGGCGGCCAGTGAGCCAATACCCATTATCCCATTATTCCCCCCACCGATCACTCATCCCACCAACACCAGCAAGAGCCTTTCCCTCTCTTCAGAGGGCCTCAGGGAAAGGCACAGGCTGTTTAAACTAGGATTTGACTTCAGGACCAGTCGCTGTGCTGTAGCAGAAGCGCTGAAGGTGTAAGCCCTGTGACCCTGTAATGGGGCCCCCCACCTGTGAGCAAGGGGTACCATGCAATGTCTTTGCCTGAGCAGCTCCAAGGCTCTGAGGCTAAGATCTGTCGAGCCCTGTCCACAGTGCTGTCAGTTCTTGCCTTCAGCTTCTGGCAGTCTTCCAAGTCTAAGTTCAGCTCGCGCTCGGAGCTGTCCAAAACGCTGATGGTCTCCCAGAGCGTACAGGGAGGAGCTTCCCGATTTTCATTGGCTACAGAACCCTTTCAAACTGGAAACAATTTCACAGAGCCCCATTCCCAGAGCCCCCATCAGCCCCCAAATCCACCCCCCATCCCCAGGCTTCTCCCACTGCAGCCCTCAGCCCCCAAACTCGGCCACCGTAGAATCATAGAACAATAGAGCTGGAAGAGACCTAAAAAAGCCATGGAGTCCAGCCCCCTGCCCTAGGCAGGACCAAACCCATCAGATCAGCCCCGCCAGGGCTTTGTCAAGCCGAGACGTAAACACCCCCAGGGATGGAGACTCCACCACTTCCCTGGGGAGACCATTCCAATGCTTCACCCCCCTCCGAGTGAAAAAGTTTTTCCTAATGTTCAACCTGGACCTTCCCAACCGCAACTTGAGACCATTGTTCCATGTTCTGCCCTCCGTGACCGCTGTGAACAGCCTCTCTCCAGCCTCTTTGTAACCTCCCTTCAGTAAGTTGAAGGCTGTTAGAAACTCCCCCCTCAGTCTCCTCTTTTGCAGACTAAACAGTCCCAATTCCCCCAACCTTTCTTCATACGTCATATGCTGCAGCCCCCTAATTATTTTGGTCGCCCTCCACTGGACCCTCTCCAGTGTGTCCACATCCTTCCTATAAATGGGGGCCCAGAACTGGACACAGTCCTCCAGATGGGGCCTCCCCAAATCCGTATAAAGAGGAATAATCCCCAGGGTTAACCTCTCTCAGCCCCAAACCGCCCCCGAGTCCTCAGGACTAACCTGCCTCAGCCCCAAACTGGTCACCAGGACTAACCCATCCGTGGCGCTGGCTGGATCGGAAGGAAGGCTGGCGTGGAGGTGTTCCCCGGTGGGAGTGAGCTGAGCCATGCCCACTGGAGGGGTGTGGCTGCTCAGGTAGCAGGGTGAGTGAGGGGACCTCTGTGGCCCTGTCACTGCTGAAATAATGGAACTAAATTCAGTTGGTTTAATGCCCGATCCCTCCCACCACCCTGCTGGCTGTTAAACCAGTTAAATTTATTCCACTGTTTCAGTGGCTGCACGCCAGGGAGCTGCAGAGGAATTTTCTCCTGGAATCCTTATTTTCGCTTCTCGGGACCCCAGGGTACCACAGAACACCATTTGGGAAACACTGGTGCCTGCCAGGATCAAGCTCCTGAGAGGAACTGCCAGGACTTAGCCCAGCAGCTTCTTTTGTACTGGCCCTGCAGGGTCCTGATTGGCTGCCTCAGAGACAGCCACTCTATCCTTCCTGGAGGCCCCCTTTTCTGCTCCTCTCACTGGGATGGGGTGGGACAAGGACTCTGCTCTCTGGTAGGGGGTATCGGGGCTTAGTCCACCCCGTAACAGCCCTTTAGCACCCAGGGCTGGGTCTTGCAAAGCACGTGGACATGTGCTGTAAATACAACGTGTGCAGATGTGCTTTTCTGGATCAGGGCTCGAGGGTGCTCAGTAGCTTGCAGGAGTGTCTCAATATGAGTTGACCTTTGGCAGTGGGAGGCTAGAGATGGAGGAAGGTGCAGGGAGGACAGTGGCAAGGGACCAGGGCACTGCTCCAGCTGTGCTCAGCGAAAGAAAGACAGGCATCAAGAAAAGCTTGTAGTTCAAGTCTAAGCTCCTGGGCTGGCTGCAGCAATCATGGGATGAAATTCTCTAGCCTGGCTTATACCGCAGGTCCCTTCCCACCTTGGAATGAAGGCGTTGACCTGTGGCAAATCTCAGAGGAGGTGCATTTCTGGGGTGCAGGAAGAGCGTAGGACTCAGATTGTTCTGTTGAAGCTTGGGAGGAACTGAGGCCAGCAGAATGCAATTATCTACCCAGGAGAAATACTTTTGAGACATAAAAAGAAGAAGAAGAAGAAGAAGAAAAGGAGCTTTGGGCCTCAGCCTCTGGCGCATTGGCATGACTTCCATGGCTCAGCATTTCAGCTCAGGTTTCCCCACGGTTATTAGTGTTAAGTGTCATAAACGGTGCAGATGCCATGCTGTGAAATTAACATTTCAGTGGAGTCGCCTCAGTCCTGTCTGCTGGCCCAGCTGCAAGAAATAGAAAGGCTCAGTTAACAATGCCTTTTTGGCAGAGGTGAGTGGGCTCTGTACGTGGGCATAACTCTCTGAATTCGAAATTTCTAACCAAGTCATGCATGCCTATTTAGGTCTGAGCGAGATACTCTACAAATGTAGAGGTTTTTTCCTCGCTCCCTGAATCAAAAGTACTGCCAGGAAACCTTAGGCACTGTGCACAGATCAGTGTTTGGGGAGAAAAGATGAGAAGTTTGCATTGTCAGCTCCCACCACAATATAAACAAGGGATCTGGCGAGGGCTAGCTGCCAGCTTTTCTGGATGAACCTCTCACACCCACCCACACACTGCACCCCACGTTTAAGCTTACCTGAAACAGGGTGGTCTAGCCTGGAGGCTCACCCAAGTGCCTCATCAGACATTTGAAATGCTGAGATGGACTCCCAGCATTGATGATAAACTCCCACTCACCCCCCACAGCCCTGGAACCAAATGTAAAACTGTTCTGAGCCCCGAGGGTTAAGCTCTCGCCACTTGTATCAGCAGACAGAACTTCTTAGTGCCTTTAGTTGCGGGGCTAGCATCAAGGGCAGGAAGCATAGCCAATGGAGAGAATCCAGCAGAGGGCACTGAAAATGATTAGGGGGCTGGAGCACGTGACCTAGGAGGCGAGGCTGAGGGATTTGGGCTTATTTAATTTGCAGAAGAGAAGACTGAGGGGCGATTTGACAGCAGCCGTCAACTTCCTGAAGGGGGCTCTAGAAAGGATGGAGACAGACTGTTCTCAGTGGTGATGGATGGCAGAACAAGGAGCAATGGTCTGAAGTTACAGAGGGAGAGGAGTAGGTTGGATATTAGGAAAAACTATTTCCCCAGGAGAACGGTGAAGCACTGGAATGTGTTACCTAGAGAGGTGGCGGAATCTCCATCCCTAGAAGTTTTTGAGTCCCAGCTTGACAAAGCCCTGGCTGGGGTGATGTAGTTGGAGAAGGTCCTGCTGTGGGCAAGGGGCTGGACTTGATGACCACCTCTCCAATTGCCCTTCTCTTACGTCAAACCATGAAGCCAAAGAGAGGGAGAAAGAGAAATGCCTCAGTCACACCAACCCCGCTGCTTCTGCACCTGCCCACACCATGTGCAGATTCATCAAGGCAAACTTTTTCAATCCTGGGCACCTGCTCAGGGAAGCCCTTCCTAAAGCCACACTTCAGACTTCAGACAGAGCTGGGCTGATGCTCCCACAATGGGAAGTGCCCACAGAACTCAGGCTTGCCAACCTCACATGCGCGAAGCCCTTGGGTCAGGCCCCAGCCGAGACACAAGACAGGCTTCAAGCAGGAGAATGATGAGAGTAAGTTGGGTTTTTATTTGTCCAGCGGGTCCTCTCTCCCCTTCTGCAGCAGCAGCCGCTGGAAGTCACACGTGTTAGAAATGCGCGTCTTCGTCTTCAAGCACCCCCAAAGTCAGTCTCCCCTCGCCAGGGGGTGGTAGCAGCTGCAGCTTCACAGAACAGCTTCAGCTCTCACAGGAGCTGGCAGCAGTGGGGAATCACATGGATGCAAAGGGTAGCTGCAGTTGCCAGGCATGCTGGAAAGTCGGGGCGCAGCTCCATCAGGCTCCAGCATTCCACACTTGGGTCTGAATGGTTTTGGGGATGGCCAGAGGTTAAGGTGAAGACCACGTTACACTCAGATTTCCAGAGGTGTTTTGCCTGCCCAGTTCCTGTTTCCTCTTTCACTGCAACAGGCATCGGGACACCTGCCCGGACTTCGGTCTGCCCCTCTCCATCACCCCTTCAGAGACAGATTGCCAGGCCAGGCTGTCAGGCACAGGGGGCTGGGGACACGGAATGACCCAGACAGGGCCTGCACTGGAAGGTGGGTAGGCTAACTAAAGCTTTATTTTACACTGATGCAGCTTTGATTTGGTTTTCACCACTTTGAATTTGGCTTCTGTACAGGTTCCAGTTAAACTGATATAATCCCATGTTTCAATCCTAAGTGCCCATAGGGGGAGTTGCATCTGTTTAAATCATTTTAAAGAACAAAAAATCAAGCTAAATTCAGCTTGTGCAACTTGTTTGTTCAGCCAAATCTCACCCTCCACCCTGCAGCTCATCTTGTGAGCAGCCTTTGCACAGGGGTGAATTTCATCCTTCGGAAGCTAAACACAAAGGTGCCAGAGACTTTTAAAAGCCTTGCATGTCTAGGCAGCTGCTCAGACATTTCTGTTCTTTTTTATGTGTCAAAATCCCCGAGAACATGAATTTAAATGAAACAGAACAAAACCAAAGGGGGAGCGAGACAGACGCAGGCAGCAGTGGCGTGGGTAAAGGTCAGCCTGATTTTCACAGATACCGTGTGTCATCTCTCTCCTCCCATCTGCGGCTCCTCACTGAGCCGTTACAAATGAGACTGATTTGCCCATTTGTGTTGCCTCCTCCTCGTTAGACATGTGCTAACAAGGCAGCCTTGGGAGGGAACCATGCACCGAGCGGCTGCCAGGGCCCCACGATGAATTATGCACCTGACTGTCTCCGGGCCGACAAGGTATTTCAGAGCCTCCATGGGAAGAGTGACCAGAGCAAAGACTCTTCCTGGTAAGGAGATGTCTTCCGAGCTTGGCTGGTCCCTCAGTCCCAGCCAGGCCTCTGGAAGGACAGCCCACCCCTGCCCCAGTCTGCAGGGATTGTGACAAAAGCCTTCCAGCCCCTGTCTCACCCATGGACAGTCATTCAGTAACACGCGCTCTGAGCAGGGCACTGCATGTGGACAGGTCTGCCCTGGAAGATAATTGCCAGTCTGTCATGGGGTTCTCGGGTCCCCAAGCTCTACACCCCGGCCGCAGGCAGGAGTGACTCTCACTCAGCAGGTAGAACAGGAAGTTTATCAGGCGACAGAGGCCCAGCTCAGCACAGAGGTGTCAGTGCAGCCGGCAGAGACAGTCACTCCAACCCGTCCTGGGGAGAGGAGCCTGAGGGGGGCCCCTCTGGGGTGTAGCTTCCCCCCAGCCAGGCTGGCTGCCTTCCAGCTCTCTGCCGCCTCCGATTCAAACCCAGCTGGGCTCCTCCCTGCTCTGTGTTCAGGGCAGAGGTGTCACCTGCCAGCTGCGGTTACAGCCCCCGTTGTCATCTCCAGCCGCTGGGAGCTGCTCTGCCTGTCTCATACACAAGCAGCCTGACTCACCCGTCCCCCATCACACAGCCCCAGCTCTGGTCTGTCCATACCCTGCAAACATTCACCAGTAGCTGCCATGGTGCGTAGCGCACTGAGTGTGCATGAAGGCAGGGTGGCCCCCTGGCGTCCCTTCCCCCTGCCACAGCGACAGCTCCAGTGGGAGTAACTGGCCATCCTCCGAGGTGGGTGCCAACACAGGCCAGGCGCAGCGAGGGATGGAGCAGTTGAACTGCGCTCAGGTTCCCGAAGCCCAGGCCTGTCTCAGTCAGCTGGCACCAAGTCATCCCTGTTACGGCTGGGAGGGGACCTAGCCAGCACTGGTCACTAACCATCTGGCCTCACCAAAAAGCCCATGAAAACCCCCATTCTGTGAATCCAGAGCCGTCACTCCAGGGCAACCCAGGTCAGGTGACCCCGAGAGGGTTAGTAGCTCCTGCCTGCAGTTGGAATAGGGAGCTTATTTTACCGCTGCATTTGACTCTGATGTGACTGCTGCAGGAGCCCTGTGTCTGCACCTCAACGTGGTGGCTGAATTTCTGCAACAGCCTGGTGGTTAATGATGCACTCATACCAGCATCAAGATGCTAACAGAACAAGCCTGGACATAGCCATGCAAAGCACTTCAGATTAATAGCTTCGCAGGCCATGAGCTGTCTGACCTGCTGTACAACAGAGGCGGTTCTGTCCCTAGACATCTCCTCAAGCAAAGCTCCAAAAGAATCCAACCCTGATGTCCAAATGGTCCATGGCAGAGACTCCGAATGACCCTGGGGAGGATATGGGGCAGGGCTCTGGCCTGGGCCAATGGGAGGTTAGACCAGCTGCTCACAAGAGCTTCCTTCAGCCATAGCAGGGATGAAATTGCTTCAGGGGTTAATGACTCTCTCCATTGGAAGTGTGTGTCATGTTTACCACCTGAATCACGACCTTCCACAGCCAGCCGTCTGCCTCGGCTGGGCTGACCAGCCCTTTGGGAGTGATTTGGTCCCGGGCAGATGATTAGCTTGTCTATAATCAAGTTGTTCTTTGATCTTCTGTTCGATAAAATGAAAGATAGAACCTGGGGTCCATCGCCTGGGACAGGTCTGCCACCATTTGTGCACCCAGGATGGCATTAATGCCTTGGCCCCAGTGTCATGCGGGGAGCACAGCTGATTAGCCATCACCATACCTGAATCTTTGTCAGAGTCTCTGCTTCCCAGAACAGTCTGTAACTGAGTCAGACTTTCTCTTCACCTGGTCCTTTATGGTCCACCATAATAAATCATGTCTTGTTTTCTTGTGCCTCGTGTAGCAAGCGCTCCAGACTGCTCAGAAGCAGTGACCCTGCATTATTTCCCATACCCCCAGTTTGTGGGTCATCTGCAAACTTTATCCATGATCATTTTATGGGGCTTTTTTTCCAAATCATTGATAAAACCTTTAACTAGCATGAGGCCAAGAATGACTCTCTGCAAGGTCCCACTGGAAACAACCCTGGCTGAGGAGGCATCTCGCTTTACGCTTGCTGTCTGAGACCACGCATGCAATGTGTCTTGTGTTAGCTTTATGCCATTCTAGGGTTTGGTTTTAAATCAAAATGTCTTACAGTATCCAGTCAACACCTTACACAAAGCTAAAGATGCTGTAGCAAAGCCATTACCTTTGTCAGCAAAACTTGTCATTTCATTTTTAAAAAGTTAGCTTGACAGGATCTATTTTCCATGAACCCTCATTGGTTTGCATTAACCCACGTTACAGCCCCGTACTTAATAGTGTAACCCAGAGGCAGTGAGTGCACTGACTAGGGAGAGGGTAGGCTGTACTCTAGACCCTTAGCCAGGCACAAGTGGACGTTTAGCTCATGGGGTGGAGCACAGGGCTTTAGCCCCTGAGGTCGCAAGTTCAATCCCCCTGTTAATGACCTGGGTGTGTTGGTCTTAAAATAGCATGGGTGTTGTTCCTGTGTCATATGTGCCCCTTTTCTTGCTGGAGATCCATGTCAGACTAGCAGGCCCATAATTATCTAAGTCATCACCTTTACCCTCTCAAGAAATTGGTACAACATTAGCTTTTTTCCAGTGTTCAGGAACTTCCCCAGTGCTCTACGATTTACTGAAAAGCAACATTAATTATGAAGTAGGTACTCAGCCAGCTCTTTTAAAACTCTTGTGTGCAAGTTTTCGAACTTTAGGTAACTTCTGTAATGAAGTCCATAAGAAGCCCCACATCTTGTACACACTGTCTAGGAACAGCTGAAGCACATCACAGCTGGTCTAGATGGTCCATGTTGGTGCTGGATGCAAAAACAGAACTAGATAAGTTTGAGGAGGGTGGGGCTACCAATGTCTGTAAGCCAAGAAGCTCAGGGACATAACCCCATTCTGGAAGCAACCCTAAGCATCTAACTGCCAGAAGGCAGGAGGGGAAGACAAGGTGGGCCTGCTTTGTACATTTCCCCTGAAGCTCTGATCCTGGGCTAGACAGACCATAAGGGCTGTCAGGCTGGATCAGAACTTACATTCTTATGTCTGTGCCACATGCCGCTCGACTTAATTGGCCCACGCATCCCTACACTAAGCCTTTAAGAGGATAACCACCGTGCACAGCGCAATAGCCCCATTCAATCGTCGAATTTAATTTGGTTGATTTAAAATAAAATTAAAATAAAAACAATCCCCCAGAAGGTGATTAGCTGTTGATAAGAGTTAAGCAGTTCCAGGCCTTTGGTTTGAAATACTGATCACAGCATGTAATTCCTCAGACGCCCTTTGCGGGGATGATCCTACTGTCTAGTCTCAGAGCAATTTGTGAAGGAAAAAAAAACAGTTTCTCACACAGAGAATTCCACTGCCCTGAGCTGCTCTGACCAACACAGCAGCTGAAGCACCACAGAGCCTGGTGCAGTGTGTTCGGGAGCTTGCTTTAACCACTGTTATTAATACACTAGAAGATTCACCCAGCGTTGCAGGGTCCTTAACTCTTAATTCCAATAGCTTTTTTTTTTTCATGTAAATAATTTTCTGGAATTGGGCTGGGGATGAGGGTTCAGTGTGCTGCTGCCCCAGGGAGAGAGGACAACCCCAGCCCATCTCTCCTCAGCAGCCTGGGGGCAGGTGAGAAGTACCTCTCTATGGACACTACAGCTGAAGCAGGCACAGCTGGGGGAGGGGTGCATGTCCTGCAGCTGGGGGACAGACAGACAAACTCTCTGAAATATACAGTAGACAGCTGTCCCTTTCTCCAGCACCGCCCTTGCTGGCCTAGTGGCGTTATAGCTAGCCCAGTCCCCATCTCTGTTTCCTTGCTGCCCTCCTGTGGTCATTCTGCAATGTAACTGACTCCTCCCTTTCCATTTGATGAAAAACCATCGAATTCCAGGCACACCTGATTTTCCTGGCACAGCCACACCCTGACCTTTCTTTACGTTATGATCAGAGGAAGCTGCATACCGAGTGTGGTGGTCTTAGTGCGTATCATTTAGGAGCAGTTCTTGAACAGACAGACTTACAGGTAGATGGACAGACAGACACACAAAGCTTCTGTAATACGCAGCAGAATTACAATATGGTCTCGCATGGGTCCCCAGTGTGCCAGCTGCTGCCTGGACAGAAAGAAACAGGCTGTGTCCACCCCAAAGAGCTTCCAATCTAAATAGACAAGACAAGGGGTTTCAGGGTTCCCGGATGGGGGACCTACGACCTGGCAGAATTGGGCATTGCCAGATACTTGCTTTCGGAACAGAAGAGCAGTCCAGTAGCACTTTAAAGGCTAACAAAATAATTTATTAGGTGATGAGCTTTCGTGGGACAGAGCCACTTCTTCAGGTCACAGCCAGACCAGAACAGACTCAATATATGAAGCACAGAGAACCAAACATAGTGATCAAGGTAGATATTTGCTCGTTTATTTAAAAAGGAGATCTCCAGCAAGTGGCACCCTGACAGATGCTGCATACGAAGTGTGCCAGGTCAAGGCCACCGAGGGACTGTACCCCAATGTGCCAAGACCCCCCGCAAGCCTGACCCCTGACAGCCCAGCGCCCTGCAGCCCTGTCTTGTTGAGCTGGATGCACTCACCAGCTGCAGCACCACACTGGGGTCAGGACAGGCCTCAAAGCTGTGCCCCTACCTGAAACCAGTCGCAGGAGAGACCTGTCCCCAGCACTCAGCTGCCCAGCCCAACATCCCAATAAATCCCTTCAGTGCCGTACAGAGATCTGTGCCATACAAGCTTCTGAAATTGGCCCTCTTCCTGTGTGTGGCCAGAGAGACTCGCAGACACACACACACACGGGCAGTGCTTCCTTACACTAAGGGACAGAAGTAATGTCATGAAGGACACAAGGTAGGATAGCAGTGAGCCTCAGAGATCACCTAGAGCAAGGCAGATTCTGGCACCAGCTGGAACAGAACTCACAACCTGAGTGTAATGCACCGACTTACACCCACCCCCGTGCTCAGCTGAGCTCCTTTCACTGACTGCAACCCCTCCCAGCTGGGGCCCAGTCCTTCCCCGGTCATAGAATCGTAGGGACCTCAGGCTGGAAGGGACCTCAGGGGGTCATCTAGTCCAGCCCCCTGCCTAAAGCAGGATCAACCCCCACTAAATCCTTCCAGGCAGGGCTTTGTCAAGCCAGGACTTAAAAACCTCTAGGGATGGAGATTTCATCACCTCTCTAGGCAACACATCCCAGTGCTTCACCACCCGCCTGGGGAAATAGTTTGTCCTAATATCCAACCTACTCCTCCCCCTCTGTAACTCCAGACCATTGCTCCTTGTTCTGCCATCCGTCACCACTGAGAACAGCCTCTCTCCAGCCTCTTTAGAGCCAGGAGCTGCCTACCTGACCATGAAGGAGCAAGGCAGGACATCGGCCGCCCTGCTGGGCCACAGCCAAAGGCAGTCAGCAGCTGCTGCTGGGGATGGCTCTGGACACCCCACAACAGGCAGAGGTGCTAAGCCCCCCGGAGGTGCTGAGAGCCAAGGCAGGATGGGAACCACTTCACAGCACAGGGGACAGCAGCCCCCTTCTGCACCCCATCTCCAGCACCTAGGCTGCCCCCGGGATTGGCTTAATCCCTCCCTTAACCGCATCCCCTCAGGCTGAAATTCTGGCCTGTTTGTTTTCCAGGCAGATGCCCCAGTCAGTGAGTTCTCTTCTTTGGCAGCTCTGTGAGGCTTTGGGCTCAGCAGCCAAGACCCTATTGAAGCACCAAAATAATCAGGCTGGTGCAGAGCCTGGTGACTGGCTGCAGCTGATGAAATTCAGGGAGGACAGGTCCACCAGTGGCTGTTAGCAGGGCCCCACCCTCGGTACGTGGGGGCACTGGCACAGTCTCCCCAAAGGCCACCCGGGGGAAGAACCAGGGCTGTCCCTGCCCATGCCCAGGTACGAGGCTCCCAGCAGCTCCCCACGCCACAGGACGAACCCCCCTCCCCAATCCACCCCTACCCTAACCCCGCCTCCCGCCCTGACCAGTCTGGCTGGGGATTACCTGGGGCAGGGCATAGCAGGGGGTTGCCTCCCGTCAGACCCCCCCACCCCCACACTCACCACATGGGGTAAGCGGCCCCTGCTCAGCTCCACTCCCAGCCTGCAGAGCCCCATCTGGGAGCACAGCCTGGCACCCGCTGCCTCGGAGAAGTGGGACTCAGTGGGTCGGGAGGCTGCAGCAGCGCAGAGCAGGGGC
Organism: Carettochelys insculpta; assembly: GCF_033958435.1. Lineage (NCBI taxonomy): Eukaryota > Metazoa > Chordata > Testudines > Carettochelyidae > Carettochelys > Carettochelys insculpta. The sequence goes on along the minus strand of NC_134158.1, from coordinate 23,810,633 downwards.
CGCTTGCAGCATATGGTGCGTGCAGGGATGGCGAGGGGCGGGGAGACGACCCCCCACTGCTGCCACTGCCTGCCCCCCCCAGCCCTTCCTGTCCCAGTTAATCCTCACCCCTCCTGTGTCCTCCTCTCCCTGCTGTCCTTCCTCACTCACGTCCATCGTACGCCTTTGAGGGCGAACACGTCCCTTTCGTTGTGTGTATATCCAGCGCCCGAGCCAGTGAGGCTTCAGTCCTGAGGTGGGACCCTTGACACCCTTGTAATGCACAGAATGATCAGCGTGCATAGAGCGGCCGTGTTGCAGGGCAGCCTTGGTCTCAATTCTCCTGCGTCAGGGAAGCGCCTGGCACAATGGGGCCCTGATCTGGGACATCCAATGTCAGGGCAGCACCTGACGTGATGGAGCCCTGATCTCCGCTGACCTGTGTCTGGACAGCGTCTGCGCGACAGGATCCTGATTTCCGGTTTCCCACGTCTGAGCTATGCCTGGTGCAATGGGGCCCTGATCTTGGCTGTCCTGTGTCTGTCTGTGCCTGAAGCGACTGGGCCCAGATCTCTGCTGCTCTGTGTCTGGGAAGCACTTGGCGCGACAGGGCCCTGATCTCAGTTGCTATATGTTGGGGCGGCACCTGGCATAACGGGGCCCTGATCTCGATTCTCCTGTGCCAGGGTAGCATCTGGTGTGATGGGGGCCTGATCTCCATTGTTCCGTGTCTGGGCAGCATTCGACCCAACAGGGCCCCGATGTCAGTTGCCCTGTGTCTGAGCAGCGCCTGGCACAACGGGGCCCTGAGCTCTGTTGCTCTGTGTCTGAGCAGCGGTGGTAGAGATTGTTATAAGGTCAGTGTAAAGTCTCTCTTTCTTTTTCCCTTCTCTTCCCCAGTAAAGTTCTCTAGTTTAAAACCCTTCTGTCTGCCTCCATCTTTCTTTAAAGACCAGGGTTTCTGCTGCCCGAATTCCTGTGGTCCGAATGCAGCTCTTGCGTGGATGTTTCTAAATGTCTCCTTAGCCTTGCCGCCTGGTGTCAGGTTTTCACCAGAGGGCAGGTGAAGAGGCTGTTCCCCATCCTGCCCCATCGTTATGTAGCATTTCCCTTCCCGAGCCCCATGTGGTTCCCTGTTCGATGGAGAGCAGCTGCATGCAGCCACAGCAGTAAGTTGAAATATTAGGCCTGTGAACAGCAAGGCACATGTGGTTATGGTAGCTGCAGAAAGCTATTTATTGTGCGTGGGGAATGTTTTGGTTTGGAGGAACATTACCTCTACTGGGGCTGGGGCTTGTACAGCTGACTGATTCTTTTCAGATCCCTTTCATTCATACACAAAAATCAATGTTTACTCTGCTCTCCCTGCCGCCACGCTGGCAGGATCACTGTCTGCCCCAGCAATTGGGTTTGTGCTTGTTTAATACCACGCACTTTGTCATTTCCTCGGGAGCCGGGCTGATGAGGTGTAGAGCAATTTAACTGGGAACATTGGACTTGATGAGTTATTAAAGATAAGTTGAATAATATTCCTCGTGATTTGTTTCAGAGCAAAGCCTGAGCTGCTTTTCTTGACAAGCTCACGCCTCTCAGAGCTGCTGTGGAGCAGCTGTGAAGCAGTCTGTCGTGCAGAGATAGCAGCATGCACTGCTCCCACCTTGCCCCCGGGAGTCTGTCCAATGGGCTCTGCTGTTGCAGCTACAGCAGGGTGCTGTAATGGCAAAGCACGGCTCCTATGGACACAGCACATCCTGGCAAAGCCTCACTGCCCCCCGAGTGAGGGACTACTGCCACCGAGATTAGCTCATGCACATGGTAGCCAGTGTCAAGCTCCTCCTCAGTCTTGGGGGGTCCCGAACTTTCAGGTGGATGGTTTGCCTGAGAGGCTCACAGCAGCCCTCAGCTGGAGCACTTTCTCTAGGGCACCAGTTCATTGTTTGTTGAGCTGCTCTTATCATTGGCCAGCCTGGCAGGAAGAGGGGACCAAACTCCAAGTGGTAAAGAGCAGAACAAACCCTTTGCCAAAACTAGTCCTGTTCCCAGGTTGTAATGGGGAGAGGGTGGTGGGTGCAACCCTCTTCTCCGGGTTCCAGCCCAGGGCTCCTGTGTAAGCAGCAGCCTGCAAACGTCTCCAACAACAATTGCATGATAGCTACTTTTCCCTGGGCCACTTCCCCACGGCCCCTCCCAGCAGCTTCCTTACCCACAGGTTCTTTTCTCTGGCACCTGCTTACTTCTCCCAGATCCTCCACAGCTCCTTCCCTCCTCAGCTACTTGCGCACCCTGAGCCAACAGAAGAGGAGCCCTTTTTAACCAGTTTCAGCTGGTTCTTAACTGGTCCCAGGTGTTCTGATTAGCCTGACTCACTTGCGTCTGGAAATCTGCTAATTGGCTCCAGGTGCTTTAATTAGCTTGGTTACTCTGATTGATTTTGGCAGGTTCCCATTACTTCACCCTCAGTTCACCCTAGGAACAGGGACCTATTTAATCTGGGGCTGATATATTTCCCTTCCACTACTGTCCTGCATCCCTCTGAACTGACTCTGTCACAGCATCTATTTGGGGGTGTTACTGGCACAGCTCTGATTGGTCACAAATCCCACCTCCTCACCCAAGCTGGACAAAACGTTTTTCAGCAAGGAGATATTTTTCTGAAAAATTTGGTTTTCAGGGACTCTGAAACTGTGAACTTAGGTCAAATCTGATAAATTGTTTCAGCTAAAAGGAGCCTGAAGAAATGAATTTGGAAAAAGTCAAACCATTTCATTATGATTTTTCTCTTTGAAATGGCCTTTTGCTTTCAGATTTGCCCAATTTTAAAATCCACACGCACAAAAGGATGAGAACTACCCAAAACCAGACAAATCAAAATGAAAAAAATTGGATGGAAAAACATGCTTAGAATTATTTTTTATTTAATGATCATTGTCAACCAAAATAGATTTTGGTTCAAGATAAACTGGATTTTTATCTTTATTTACTGGGGAAAAAATTGGTCCTGTTTCAAACCAAAAAAAAAAAATTTACAAAAAAAAGCAAAACTCAACTCACTCACCAGATCCTGACCAATGTAGCTTGGTCAGCAAAAGTCTGTAGAGAAGATTTGGCCTCAGGGACTTTCCGTGACCCTTTTTACTGTCATATGAGAACACCTCCCCATCATCAATGCACATGTCAGTGCTTTGTCCCGGGTTGCTAGGAGGAGACTGAAGAACACAACAATTTCTGAAAGGACCTAAGGAGTCGATTTTGAAATGTTACATTGGGCACATAGGGGTCTAAATGGGTCAATGGGACTTAGGAGTCACTGTCTGAGGGGTAGCTGAGTTAGTCTGTATCTTCAAAAACAACAAGAAGTCCTGTGGCAACTTACAGACTAACAGATATTTTGGAGCATAAGCTTTTGTGGGCAAAGATCCGCTTCGTCAGATGTATGCAGGGCGGGTTCCTCTGGAACCCCCTGCTTATGCCTCTAATGAAGCAGGTCTTTGCCCATGAAAGCTAATGCTCCAAAATACCTGTTAGTCTATAAGGTGCCACAGGAGTTTTTGTAACTTTTGAAACTGCAACTTAAGGCTGTAAAGTCCATAAAGCTTTGTCTAGCATATGCCAGTTTCTTGCAATGACCCTATTATTACACTGGTACTGCTGGACATCCCTGCATGGCTATAACTTCCTAGCATAGTTCAGCCTAGGGCACTTTGGGAAATAAGAGGTCTGTGATCACAGAGGAGGAAATTCAGTCCAGCTCTCTCAACCCCAGGGATCACAGTCAGGGCAATTCACTGGTGCAAAGGAAAATTGGGAAAAGAACTTTGCAGGTATTTTTTCTTTAGAAATTCTCATTTCCCAAACCATATGACCTAGCCATGTTCATGAATAGCTCGCTTGGAAGATGTGTCATTGCAGAGACTGCAAGAGGATGTGGAGTGTTCCAGGTCCCTTGATCCCATCTGCAGCTTGCTAAAGAAGTGATTCATGAAATCACACATAAGAGCTGCGTCTACACGTGCACGCTACTTCGAAGTAGCGGCACCAACTTCGAAATAGCGCCCGTCGCGGCTACACGAGTCGGGCGCTATTTCGAAGTTAACTTCGACGTTAGGCGGCGAGACGTCGAAGTCACTAACCTCATGAGGGGATCGGAATAGCGCCCTACTTCGACGTTCAACGTCGAAGTAGGGACCGTGTAGACGATCCACGTCCCGCAACGTTGAAATTGCTGGGTCCTCCATGGCGGCCATCAGCTGGGGGGTTGAGAGATGCTCTCTCTCCAGCCCCTGCGGGGCTCTATGGTCACCGTGGGCAGCAGCCCTTAGCCCAGGGCTTCTGGCTGCTTCTGCGGCAGCTGGGGATCTATGCTGCAGGCACAGGGTCTGCAACCAGTTGTCAGCTCTGTGTATCTTGTGTTGTTTAGTGCAACTGTGTCTGGGAGGGGGCCCTTTAAGGGAGCGGCTGGCTGTTGAGTCCGCCCTGTGACCCTGTCTGCAGCTGTGCCTGGCATCCCTATTTCGATGTGTGCTACTTTGACGTGTAGACGTTCCCTCGCTGCGCCTATTTCGATGTTGGGCTGAGCAACGTCGAAGTTGAACATCGACGTTGCCGGCCCTGGAGGACGTGTAGACGTTATTCATCGAAATAGACTATTTCGATGTTGGCTGCACGTGTAGACGTAGCCAAGGTGTGTCTACACTAGCCAGCTACTTCGAAGTAGCCAGCACAACGTCGAAATAGCACGCATCGCATCTACATGCGCCATGTGCTATTTCGACGTTGAAATCAACGTTAGGCAGTGAGACATCGAAATCGCTATTCCCATCCAATGCTATTCAACGTCGAAGTAGGGCGTGTGTAGACAATCCGCGTCCTGCAACATCGAAATAGCGGGGTCCTCCATGGTGGCCATCAGCTGAGGGGTTGAGAGACGCTCTGTCCAGCCCCTGTGGGGCTCTGTGATCACTGCATGCAGCAGCCCTTAGCCCAGGGCTTCTGGATGCTGCTGCTGCAGCTGGGGGTCCATGCTGCATGCACAGGGTCTGCAACTATTTGTCGGCTCTGTGGATCTCGTGCTGTGCAGGCTGAGTGTGTCTGGAAGGGGCCCTTTAAGGGAGCGGCTTGGGGCTTTGCTGGCCCCTTATTTCGATGGGGAGCACTTGTGTGTGTGGACGCTCCACATTTCCTTCCGGGGCGGTCCTTTCGATGTTCCCCATCGCTACTTCGACATGGAACATGGACAGCACCAGCCGTGGAGGACATGTAGACGATACATGTCGAAGTAGCCTATTTCGATGTCCTTACTTCAAAATAGGCTACTTCGACGTACTGTGCTAGTGTAGACATAGCCACAGAATCAAATAATCATAGAATCCTAGGGCTGGAAGAGACCTCAGGAGGTCATCTAGTCTAGCTCCCTGCTTCAAGCAGGATCAACCCCAACTAAATCATCACAGGCACGACTATATCAAGCCAGGAATTACAAACCTCTAGGGAAGGAGATTCCACCATCTCTCTCAGTAATGCGTTCCAGTGCTTCACCGCCCTCCTGGGGAATAATTGTTCCTAATATCCAACCTATAGCTCCTGCTCTGTAACTTCAGACCATTGCTCCTTGTTCTGCCTTCTGTCGCCACTGAGAACAGCCTCTCTCCACTCTCCATAGAGGACCCCTTCAGGAAGTTGGAGGCTGCTGTCAAATCGCCCCTCAGTCTTCTCTTCTGCAAACTAAATAAGCCCAAATTCCTCAGCCTCTTCTCATAGGTCATGTGCTCCAGCCCCTTAATCGTTTTCATTGCCCTCTGCTGAACCCGCTCCAATGTGTCCATGCCCTTTCTATACTGGGGGTAGAGGCCCGGAACTGGACGCAGTGCTCCAGATGTGGCCTCACCAGTGCTGAACAGACGGGAATAACAACTTTTCTAGATCTGCTGGAAATGCTCCTCCTAATAGCTCTGCATTGCTGCATCTGTCACCGTGTAAAAAGCTGGGTCTCGACTGGTATGTCAACAGCTCCCCTTGTTGGCCAGTGCTTCTGTGCAGGGAGGTGGTGCCCTTACCCCAGAGTGACCTGTGTCTGCACTAAGGAGCTGTGCTGGCACAAGTCCTGTCTGTGGCACAGACGTACGCTGAGTGGACAAGCAGGGAAGGCTTCACGACTCATGAGCACATTCAGTCTGCTCCTTACCTGGGATGGGGGATGGGACTGGAGCGCAGTCCCCTGCCATGCAATGTACGTGCGAGGCAGAGACAACGAGAGTACGAGCAGAGCACAAGCCACCAGTGAGGAAATCTTGGTCTGCATAAAGAAGTGGGCTAACCAACCGTGGACCCAGAAGGGGGTGGAGTCACTGAGCCCTGGTAGGTGGAGCTAGGCCGCACTCACACCTCCCACCGGCAGTCAGTGGGTGGGACAGACAGGTCTGACGCTCAGCTTGGCTGTAGGTGGTTGGTTTTGGGGTTTTTTTTGGTGTGTGTTTCCGTGTGCAATTTTTATCAGATTTGTTTTTCTTTTTAAGTCGCACCAGTGTCTGTGGTGGGGCACTGTTTGAGTGGTGGTGGTGGTGAGGCTAACCCTAGCCACCAAGGCCCCTCCCCCAGCCTAGTGGGAGGGGCTACTGGACCCAGACTCAATTGAACACTTGGGACAAATAAAAAAAAAACGAGGGCCGGGCGGTGAGGGTCACAGGTGTAAAATGCGGGAACCAGATGGGGACACCCAGCAGCGAACCCCAGACAGCGCCCGCTGCTCCTCGAAGCTGGCTCAGGAGGCAGCGCATGCTGCCCGGGAGAACTCTGAGATAAGGGAGGAACAGAAGGAGGCCCCACATGGCAGCGTGGCCCTCGTCCACCATCCTGCTCCAGGTGTGATAGATCGCGGCTTTGGCGAGAGCCAGGAGGAGGTGGACAAGGAGGTCTTGAGACTTCATGGTGGCCAGACACGCCCCCCCGTGGCTGGGAGACTGCGGCCAGCCCAGCCCCTGGGGAGCTGAGGACTGGGCAAAGCCATCCAAGGCAGATGCCAGACAGAAGCTGGAGGAGTTGGCAACGCTGCCCCAGGCCACCTACACAGATGACAGGAACAACTCTGCGCAGAAGCAGGCACAGCCTGAGGGGAGCGCGGACGTGACACTGCCCTGGTCTGGCCACAGCAATGCCTGAGCACAGCCCAGTGTGTTGTGGCCAGGATCCCAGCTGACCCATAGCACATCCTGCTGCTGCTCTGAGGGTCAGACACAGGAGTAGATGGGCCTGTGCCTCCTGCGATGAACTGTGGGGTGGGAGTTGCCCTCCTTAAAGCCCAGGAACCAGCACATCAGCCATCCACTGGAGCCATGGGGCCTTACCCTCTGGTGGCTCCATCCCGAACACAGCCTGGGCTACAGACCTGTGCACCCGGCCCTGAGCGGGTCCCGGCAATCTCCGTACCCATCCGCCCTGAGCACTGGCCTGGGCCACAGATCCGGGTGCCCTGCTCTGCACTGTTCTTAAAACTGGAGTTACAAAAGTCTGGTCTGGCATTATTTATTAAGGGCCATCTCGTGTTCACATGAAGTGTGGCTCTTGAATTATTGAAGTTTTCCTGAAGTGGAGAACAGGCTTTTCTTGCTATTTTGGTTGCCAGCGCCTGCCTTAGGACATGTTTCTCAACTGGAGGTGTCCACGCCCACAGGGAACAGGAAAGCAGTCCGGGGGGATTTGTAATTTTTTTGAAAAGGGTACTCTATAAACTAGGTTGAGAAACACTGACCGAGCATTCGAGTTCTTTGAGGGACTAGTGTGTTCTGGCTTTGCTTCCAAATGGGATCAGCTCGATTTTTGGCTCATTGTGACATCTGGCTCTTCTTTGCACAACCGGAAAGTTGGCAACCAATGTTAGGGTTTTGAGAATAGGGGAGCATCTTTTTGTCCTGTGTTTGCCCAGCGCCTCGCACCAAGCAACACACCCAGCAACAAAAATAACCAAATACTGGTTTACTGCCATTTGCAGGAGCATTCCCTTCGTCTCCCTGAGGGCAAACTTGCTTGATTCGCTTGGTTCATTTTATTTTTAATGTGTTTTTCTGCCTGCTCTGCTCCTTTGGTGGAGGCAGCTCAGGGGCCACTGCAGCTCAGGGATGTTGGCACCTCGCTCCAGGTGGCAGCAGGTGGCTCTAACACTCAGCTGATCAGCCCTTGCTTGGTCAGATTGGTTTTAAGCACGTTCACCAACAAAACGAGGACAACGAGCTGAGCTCTCACAAGGGAACAAAGAGGAAGTTTTGTAAATAATTGATACATAATTAAAGTGACGGTTATGCTAATGGTGCCTCGCAGTGCCAGAACAATCTCCAGAGTGTTAGGAATCATCCTGTATTTCTAGAATGTGTCAGTCCATGTTGCTGTCAAGGTTAAACAGGTGACAGAACTGGGCTGGGACCCAGCAGAGCAGAGCTCAGTTCCTGTCTGTGCCACTGATGTTCTGAATGGTCTTGGGTAAGTCACTGCTTCCCTCAGGACCTCCATTTCCCAGCAGTAAAATGGAAATGAGGACCCTTCCTTGGTGTATTTAGTGCACCTGCCAAGGCAGACCTTGTCACACTGGGTTGATGACCCAGCAGGCGCTAAACTAGCACAGGTAACAAGCAACCTGGGCCACAGCATGGATTGTGCAACTTCAGCACGGACCTTAGCTATGAACTCTGCTAGCTAACTTGTGCTACCTCCAGCTGCTATTGCTGCCATTGCTAGATGCCTTCAAGACAGCTCAGACAGGCTAGACTCAGCCCATTTTCGGTGTGTAGCGATAGCCACTGTGTATGTGGGCAGAATTGAACCTGGGACCTCTGGTGCTTAGTGCAAGTACCTCTACAGCTTGAGCTGAAGGCCAGGTGGCTCTCAACTTAGGCACAGAGGACACTTATTCTTTCTCTGTGACATGGTCTAGGTACCACTGGATGGGACAGAGAACCACACAAAGGTGTGTGTTACATGTGCAGCACCTGACACCATCCCCCTCTGTCCCTTTAGGCTCCCTTGTCCATCTGGCCCCAGGGCCACTCTACTGTGGAAGATCGACCCCCCGAGGGTTGTTCTTCCGGGGTTTCATTTCGCACACGCACTAAATGACACTCCCAGGGGTCGACGTCAACCCCCGTACTCCTCATGAGAGGGGAGGAATAAGGAAGGCTGATAGGAGAAACGCTCCCACTGACCTTGCACCGTGTGGACAGACGGGGAAGTCGACAGCGGATAAATCAATTTTTGCTACACAATCGGCGTAGCTAAACTTGTGTATTAGTGGTTGACTTCTATGTCCAGTGCAGACGTCGCCTGGGTGGTCCTTCCTGCAGCCCATCCCTTGCAGGCACCAGTCACCCCTGTGCGTGTCTTTCTGGAGTGCGGCAAAGCTCGTCTGACTTTGGAAGAAGATGCAGACCCCGGCACCCCCTCCCCGAGCGCGTTGTATGGCTCCCCCTCCAGCAGCTCCTCCCTACGGCATCTTGCTTCAGGTGCCTGACAATACCCCTCCTTTTACCCTCCCATTGCCCCGGTGTCTGCAGACAGCACTCAGTGAGCTCGCGGCTCCCAGCTGGAGAATTACTTCTGAGCACCCGGAGGTAGGGGCCAGCCATTAACAAAGCCCGTCTCCATGGCTCTGCACTCCGGCAGGGCGGCTGCAGAACAAGCCGTGCCGTCTGTCGTGCCACGCCACAGGGCTGGGCAGAGGAGTGCCAGCACCACCCGCCGCAGAGGCAAAGGGAGCACAGAGCCTTCAGCAAACGCCTCCAGCCCCCTCAGCCCTGGCGGGAATTGAGAGTTCCTGTCCGCCGCCTCTCCTGCTGCATGCGCCTTTGGGCTTCATTCCTCCCTCTCTGGAAGCTCCTGCATCTGCCTTGTGCTGGGCTGAGCAGAGCCATGTTCGCACGAGACTCACCTCTGCCACATCCAGGGCGCTGACGGGGATTAAAGAGAGCAGGCAGGAGTCACCCGTGTGTCTTTTATAGCCCGAGCTGCCACCCACTAGCCAGTCTTCTCGCCGTGGCTCTGCTCAGCCCCGTACAGTGCAGATGGGGTCGTGTAGCTGCCCGTCATCGCTGCCTTTAAGTCCTGTAACTTCTTTCTGGAAGTGTTGTTTTGCGGCAGCTGCTCAGGCCTCCTCCTGCCGCTGTAGGTTCCTCCCGCCTCCACCTTTGGGGCTCAGAAATGCCCTTTCTAGGCCCTTCCTTCTCGTTTGCACTGAGGCCACTTCCCATCACGCTGGTCGTGCAGTAGGGCCCTGGGACACGAAGCAGCTGGCTGCGGGGGCGGTGCTGGGGGAGTGAGTGGGCAGAGACAGGCTGGGGCCAGGCACACAGCATGGTCATCAATCAACCTCTTTCACACATGCAAAATTAACATATACAGCTTCAGATGCCCCAGAAGGGAGCGAAGCCCCTGCCGCCGCCTGGACCCCTTGGCCCAGCTTTCCCCCACAGCAGCGTCGTGCGCAGACCATGCCCACTGGTGTGGGCCCCACGGAGGAGGGCCTCTTGCGCAAGGTGCTGTGTCTCTGACCTGAACAGGGCTCCAAGCAGCAGCGCAGGTGAGACCAGCTCTTTACACGCTCCAGCGGATGCACAGTTCCCCCCGGGCTACGCAGCAGCTGATCTGCAGGTCTGTGAGCGTTGGTCCCTAACTGTGGGAGGTGGGTGTCTGAGACCTCAGTGGCAGAGGCCCCTTCCCAGCTACAGAGAGACGGCGTTTCTGCAGCACGCACAGGCCAGTGGACGGGAGGCTGCAGGGGCAGGGGGCGAAAGACCCCTCCCAGAATGGTTTATACGGAGCCTTTAAGTGGCTTTGTCTGCCCTTTGCAGCGCCAGCATTCAGCTGCTAATGCAAAACCCATTACAGCCCCAGTCAATGTAGTCCCCGTGCGTGTTTCACCTCGGGGAGAGGCGCCCAGGCTCAGGCAAGCAGAAGGTGCTTGAAACATAAATTAAAGACAACCTGGAGCCTCCTCGGCGCGGTGATAACGCTCCTGTGTGCACCTGCAGCACTGCGATAATGGTTATCTCCAGCCCAGCAGTGCCAGAATCCTCCGCACACACAGCCACAAAGAGGGGTTTGCTGCCCTGCGTCTCAGCATCACACACAGCCCCGGGCCCCACCGCAGCTAGAGATACAGGTGGGAAGTGACCCTTGTGGGCCTTTCTGCATACAGCAGTCCCTGGTGCACATGCCTGTGCCTGTCTGGGGATGGTGCCTCGGGAGACTGGTGGGTCTCTGCACAGGCTGGCAGATATCTAGATTGAGGGACAGGCATGTACAGGAATGGGTGTACAACTGTCCATGTGAAGTACGGAGGGGTCTGGAGAAAGGGCAGCAGGAGCGTTTCTCCTCACACTGGCGTCAGGGGACGGTCTCTGAAGCCGGAAGGTGGCCAATCCAAACCAGATTAAAGGAAATGCTTTGGCTCCACACAAGGTGTAACTGCCTTGGGAAACTCGGTGTCACCAGATGGTTCTGGGCAGGTCTACACTAGGCAGGTAAGTCAACCGTAGATACACAGGTCTAGCTCCAGGGATTGCGTAGCTAGAATCAACTTATCTACAATCAACTCATCTGGCCGTCTGCACAGAGGGAGGTTGAGCAGAGAACTCTCCCACCCAGCTCCCTCACTCCTGGCAATGCTGAGTACCGGGGTCGCCTGTCGATCCCAGATAGTTCAATTTCTCACGTCTCTGCCAGCCACGGTCGATCTTCCTCGTTGTCCAGCCAGGCCCTGAATCTTGCCAAGCTGTAGGTCTCAGCGAGGGTCTGAACGCTTCTATGGACAACAGTGGGACCCAGTGTTCTCACTAATTACATTAACGAGTGCTGGGGGTTGAAACCTCGCACTTCAGTGAAGTGAACCAGTCGTGCCACATTTCCTGCTGCAGGGCAGCTGCTTGCGCATTGCCCCAGAGCGAGGGGCGCTGGCTGCGGTTGGAGTGGAGCCAGCGCTCAGCTGCAGAGTCCAGGGCCCCGTGGTGCTGGGCACGTGCATGAGCACAGAGGGAGAGGCTGTGCTCACTGCAAAGAGCTTGCAGGTTAAAGAGACGAGGAGAGCAAAGCCCCATTTCACAGGCTGGGGGCGTGCTCCAGGGGTCCCCCGGAGAATGGGGTCAGGGCTGAGGCGGGAGGATGCACGTGAGGGGTAAAGCTTGCTGGGGACATGAGGCATAGTACGGGCAGCATTTAAATCAAATGAGTGTGAATTGAGAGAATAAAAGGGAAAGCCCCTGGAGCCAGAACCATCCCATCCATAGGCTGAGGTGGGGCAGCTGCCCCAGGTTCCCCACTTTTGGGGGCCCTGCAGAGGCCACCCCAGCTCTCCTATGGACGGGAGGGAAGAGGATTACCTGGGGCAGGGTGTGGCATAGAGGGCAGGTGGTGGCAGCAGCAACAGGGGGTCCCCTCCCCTCCCCTCCTCTGCCCCACCCTCTCCACACCAGTAGGATGAGCAGCAGCCTGCTCTGCCCCATCACAGCCCCCCCAACCTGCTGAGCCCCTCAAGGTGTGGCTTCTGCCCCTAGACACCTGTGGAGAAGTGGGGCTCTGCAGGCCGGGAGGCGCAGAGGAATGAGGCAGCCTGATGCTTGTTCCGTGTGGTGAATGCGGGGGGGGGGAGGCCGAGGAGAGACGTCTGGCACCACACCCTGCCCCAGGTAATCCCCAGCCAGGCTGGGAGGGGAGCGGGGCAGAGGGTGGAGCAGGGCAGAGGCAGGGCCTCCAGCACTGGGGGTGAGTGCTTCAGTCCCGGCTGCCTGGAGCCGTGGTGACCAACACACTGGCCACTGTAGGCGGGATGTCATTGCCAGGGTGTTCGGACGTCTTGTCTGCTCCAGGCTGCGTCAGTAACTTCCGACGGCGTGTGCTCCCTGCGGGCTGCTGCGTCGGCTTCAGCAGTTAGCCAATGCAGCACCCGTCCGGGAACCCCCAAGCACCACAAATCAAGCAAGGTACAAAGGAACAGGAGCCAGGGTCATTGCCGTTGACACGTGGGCTGTAGGCCTCTGGGGCTGCGTCTACACGTGCACGCGACATCGAAATAGCTTATTTCGATATAGCGACATCGAAATAGCTTATTTCGATGAATAACGTCTACACGTCCTCCAGGGCTGGCAACGTCGATGTTCAACTTCGACGTTGCTCAGCCCAACATCGAAATAGGCACAGCGAGGGAACGTCTACACGCCAAAGTAGCACACATCGAAATAAGGGAGCCAGGCACAGCTGCAGACAGGGTCACGGGGCGGACTCAACAGCAAGCCGCTCCCTTAAAGGGCCCCTCCCAGACACACTTTCATTAAACAGTGCAAGATACACAGAGCCAACAACTAGTTGCAGACCCTGTATATGCAGCACGGACCCCCAGCTGCAGCAGCAGCAGCCAGAAGCCCTGGGCTAAGGGCTGCTGCCCACGGTGACCACAGAGCCCCACAAGGGCTGGAGAGAGAGTATCTCTCAACCCCCCAGCTGATGGCCGCCATGGAGGACCCCGCTATTTTGAGCTGCGTCTACACGTGCACGCTACTTCGAAGTAGCGGCACCAACTTCGAAATAGCGCCCGTCGCGTCTACACGCGTCGGGCGCTATTTCGAAGTTAACTTCGACGTTAGGCGGCGAGACGTCGAAGTCGCTAACCCCATGAGCGGATGGGAATAGCGCCCTACTTCGACGTTCAACATCGAAGTAGGGACGTGTAGACGATCCGCGTCCCGCAACATCGAAATAGCAGGGTCCTCCATGGCGGCCATCAGCTGGGGGGTTGAGAGATACTCTCTCTCCAGCCCTTGCGGGGCTCTGTGGTCACCGTGGGCAGCAGCCACTAGCCCAGGGCTTCTGGCTGCTGCTGCTGCAGCTGGGGGTCCGTGCTGCATATACAGGGTCTGCAACTAGTTGTTGGCTCTGTGTATCTTGCACTGTTTAATGAAAGTGTGTCTGGGAGGGGCCCTTTAAGGGAGCGACTTGCTGTTGAGTCCGCCCCGTGACCCTGTCTGCAGCTGTGCCTGGCTCCCTTATTTCGATGTGTGCTACTTTGGCGTGTAGACGTTCCCTCGCTGCGCCTATTTCGATGTTGGGCTAAGCAACGTCGAAGTTGAACATCGACGTTGCCGGCCCTGGAGGACGTGTAGACGTTATTCATCGAAATGGCCTATTTCGATGTCGCAACATCGAAATAAGCTATTTCGAAGTTGGGTGCACGTGTAGACGTAGCCTTGATGTTGCGGGACGCGGATCGTCTACACGTCCCTACTTCGATGTTGAACGTCGAAGTAGGGCGCTATTCCCATCCACTCATGGGGTTAGCGACTTCGACGTCTCGCCGCCTAACGTCGATTTCAACTTCGAAATAGCGCCCAACACGTGTAGACGTGACGGGCGCTATTTCGAAGTTACTGCCGCTACTTCGAAGTAGCGTGCACGTGTAGACGCAGCCCAGCTGCCGCAGCAGCAGCCAGAAGCCCTGGGCTAAGGGCTGCTGCCCACGGTGACCATAGAGCCCCGCACGGGCTGGAGAGAGAGCATCTCTCAACCCCTCAGCTGATGGCCACCATGGCGGACCCCGCTCTTTCGATGTTGCGGGACGCGGATTGGCTACACGTGCCCTACTTCGACGTTGAACGTCGAAGTAGGGCGCTATGCCCATCCCCTCATGGGGTTAGCGGCTTCGACATCTCACCGCCTAACGTCGATTTCAACTTCGAAATAGCGCCCGACGCGTGTAGCCGTGACGGGCGCTATTTCAAAGTTAGTGCCGCTACTTCGAAGTAGCGTGCACGTGTAGACGCGGCTTGGGTGTCCCCACTTGGACGCCAGCAGTTTTACACTAACACGTGTGTGTGGGCTGACGACGGCTGCAACACGCTTCCAGAGGGTGGGAGTGCCCCACTGTGTTCCCCAGGCTGACCGATGCAAGCTTGGTGACGTGAACCTTTATACACAGGTGTAAATAAGTTACGTGCACAGTACGTATCCCAGGTACAACCCCTCCGTTGTAAAAGCTTAGAATCAAATGAAGTAAAAAATGAACCAAATAGTACCATAGACTCTCTGGGGGTAGCAATTCCAAGTTCTAATAATAAAAATTTAGCAGTGGGGATATATTACCAACCTGCAGTCCAGACTAGTGATAGTGACTGAAATTCTCAGGGAGATTAGAGAGGCTATAAAATTAAAACATTAATAACAATGGGGAATTTCAACTATCCCCACCTTGTGTGGATACATGTCACCTCAGGACAGGATGCAGACATTTTAAACAGCTGCTTCTTGGAGCAGCTGGTTGTGGGACTCATGAGACGAGAGGCAATTCTTGATTTAATCCTTAATGGTGCACAGGATCTGGTCAAAGAGATGAATATAGCTGGACCTCCTGGTAATAATGACCATAATATAATTAGATTTAACATCCCTGTGGTGGGGAAAAGACGGTAGCCCAACACCGTGGCATTTAATTTCAGAAAGAGGAGTGACACAAAAACGAGGAGGTTAGTTAAAAAAATTAAAAGGCACATTTCCAAAAAGTGAAATCTCTGCAAGCTGCATGGAAACTTTTCAAAGACACCGTAACAGAGGCTCAGCTTAAGCGCGCTTCCCAAATTAGAAACATAGTACGAGAACCAAAAAAGTGCCCCCAAGGCTAAGCAACAAAGTAAAAGAAGCAGTGAGAGGCAAAAAGGCATCATTTAAAAAGTGGACTTAAATCCTACTGAGGAAAATAGAAAGGAGCATAAACTCCTGCAAATGAAGTGTAAAAAAAAAAGGATTTGAAGCATAGCTAGCCAAAGGCCTAATGTAATAGCCACTTTTTAAATGCGTCAGAAGCAGGAAGCCTGCTAAACAGCCAGTGGAGCGCTGGGCAAGCAAGATTGCTAACAGAGCACTCAAGGACAATCAGGCCTTTGTGGATAAACTAAATGAACTCTTTGCATCAGTCTTCATGGCTGAAGGCGTGAGGGAGATCCCCAATCCCGAGCCATTCTGTTAAGGTGTCTGAGACTGAGGTGTTGTTAGGGGAGGTTTTGAGCAGGTTAATAAGCTACACAGTACTATGCCACCAGGACCAGGTGGCATTCAGCCAAGAGTTCTGAAGGAACTCAGCTTTGAAATTGAGGAATAGTTAACAGTGGTTTGTAACCTAGCCTTTAAATCAGTTCTGTACCCAGTGACTGGAGGGTAGCTAATGCAATGCCAAGTCTTTTAAAAGGGTTTCAAAGGTGATCCTGGCAATTTTCAATACTGAAAAAATTGTACAGAACAGAACTGTCAGACACATGGAATATAATTTAACAGGGAAGAGTCAACAGGGTTTTTGAAAAGAGAAATTGTGTCGGCTCGCTCTACTTGAGCTCTCCGCAGGGCCTGTGGATGCGGGGGATCCAGTGGCCATAGTGCACTTAGAGTTCCAGGAAGTCTTTGACGAGGTCCCTCACCAAAGGCTCCTAAGTGAGCTGTTCTGGGATAAGTGGGCAGCTCCTCTCATGGATTTGGTAATTGGCTAAAAGACAGGAAACAGAGGGTAGGAATAAATGGTCAGTTTTCTGAATGGAGAGAGGAAACTAGTGGTGTCCCCCAAGGGTCTCTGCTGGGCCCAATCCTATTCAACCTACTGTGCCAGATCACAGACTGCAGCTGGCAAGGGCCTGATGGAGGGGGAACATTTTGGGTGTTGGATGAACCTCCTTTGTGTTCCCCCTTAGTTCACAGAGGTCCAGTCCTGCAGGCTGGATAGGCAGTTGGGGCTTGTCAGGAGTCAGCCAGCACCAGGGTGCAATCAAGCACCTGCGACCAGTTAAGGCCTCCAGGCTCCCTATAAAAGGCTCCCCCGGGCAGCAGGAGCAGGCAGTGATGCCCAGAGAGAAGGAGACTGGAGGCTGTAGAGAAAAGCAGAATGGGACACAACAGAGTGGAGCTGAGTGACACCAGCAACAAGGTATGGGGTGGGGGGGGGAGATACCAGAGGGAAGTGGTGGGTGAAGAGGCCCAGGAAAAGGTCCTTACCGTGGGGCAGGAACAAAAGCCCCACCAGCTCCCTCCTTCCCTAGGGCCCCTGGGCCAGAGTCCAGGGCAGTAGGTGGGACTGGACTCCTCCTCCCACCCACCCTTCCCCTGGAGTAGTAACAGAGAGGGAGCTGTGCTAGTCTATGTACTATCAAAACAAAAAAGCAGTCAAGTAGCACTTTAAAGACTAACATAATCATTTATTAGGTGATGAGCTTTCGTGGGACAGACCCACTTCTTCAGATCATCGCCAGACCAGAACAGACTCAATATTTAAGGCACAGAGAACCAAAAATGGAAATCAAAGTTCACAAATCAGAAAAAAATGATCAAGTTGAGCAAATCAGAGAGCAGAGGGACTGGGGGGGGGTCACAGAATCACAGGGCTGGAAGGGACCTCAGGAGGTCATCTAGTCCAGCCCCCTGCTTCAAGTAGGATCAACCCCTACTAAGTCATCCCAGACAGGACCTTGTCCAGTGAGGACTTAAAAACCTCAAGGGATGGAGAATCCACCACCTCTCTAGGCAACGATTCCAGTGCTTCACCACCCGCCTGGGAAAGTAGTTTTTCCTAATATCTAACCTACACCTCTCCCTCTTCAACTTCTGACCATTGCTCCTTGTTCTGCTACCTGACACCACTGAGAACAGTTTCTCACCCTCCTTTTTAGAGCTCCCCTTCAGGAAGTTGAAGGCTGCTATTAAATCACCCCTCAGTCTTCTCTTCTGTAAACTAAACAAGCCCAAATCCCTCAGCCTATCCTCATAGGTCTTGTGCTCCAGACCCTTCATCATTTTTGTTGCCCTTTGCTGAACCTGCTCCAGCAAATCCACATCCTTTTTATCCTGGGGGGCCCAAAACTGGACACAATATTCCAGATGTGGCCTCACCAGTGCCAAATAAAGAGGAATAACTACTTCTCTAGATCTGCTCGAAATGCTCCTCCTAATGCACCCCACTATGCCGTTAGCTATCTTGGCTACAAGGGCACACTGTTTACTTACATCCAGCCTTTCATCCACCATAACCCCTAGGTCCCTTTCCATCGTACTGCTGCTGAGCCAGTCGGTCTCCAGCCTGTAACAATGTTTGGGATTCTTCCGCCCCAGGTGCAGGACTCTACACTTCTCCTCATTGAACTGCATCAGATTTCTTTCGGCCCAGTCCTCCAATTTATCCAGGTCCCTCTGGATTCTCTCTCTGCCCGCCAACGTATCTACCTCTCCCCCTAGTTTTGTGTCATCCGCAAACTTGCTGAAGGTGCAACCCAGTCCCTCAACCAGGTCGAATTCATATTCAAATTTGACACATTAACACGTGGTTTGAACCGGGATACAAATTTTCTGGGACATTATAGGGGCTCTTTAGCATACTTGGCTTAATCTAATTCTTGACTCCTCCCACCCCCGCCCCTCTGCTCTCTGATTTGCTCACCTTGGTAATTTTTTTCTGATTTGTCAGCTTTGATTACTGTTTTTGGTTCCCTGTGCTTTAAATATTGAGTCTGTTCTGGTCTGGCGATGGTCTGAAGAAGTGGGGCTGTGTCACAAAAGCTCACCTAATAAATTATTTTGTTAGTCTTTAAAGTGCTGCTTGACTGCTTTTTTGTTCCCCTGAGTGCTACTCAACTGGGGCAAAACCAGAGCAACTCAAGTCTGGTGGAGAGGGGCAAACTAATCCTCCAGTCAGGAGTGGCCTCTGATGAAAATGACTCGGTAAAGGGAGACCCTTGTCTTCTGGAAGACCCAGGGCAACAAAGGGGCCTCCATGAGTCTCTGAGGCACACAAGGGGCCACCCAGAAGTGCAGAACCCCTAAGGAACTGACGAGGGATTTGTCACGCTATTGACAAATGATCTGGAGAAAAGGGGAATCCGTGAGGTGGCAAAACTTGCAGATGATGACACAAAATTGCTCAAGATGAGGCTTCCGTCCGCAGCAGCCGGTGGAGAACTTCCAAAGGAGCTCACAAAACTGGGTAACTGAGCAACAAACCAGCAGATGAAATTCAGTGTTGCTAAATGCAAAGTAATGCCCATGGGAAAACATCCTCCCAGCGATAGGTAGTCACTGATGGGGGCTGAACTGGCTGTTGCCACTCAAGAGGGAGAGATCTTGGAGTCTTTGTGGAGAGTTCTCTGAAAACACTCACGCAATGTGCAGCATCAGTCAGAAGGGAACAGGCTGCTGGGAATCATTACGGACGGATTACATAATAAGGCAGACGAATCGTATTTCCTATTTATAACTCCCTGGTCCACACACGGCTGGAACGCTGCGCGCAGGTGTGGTCGCTCATCTCGAAAGGGATGCAGTGGGATTAGAAAAGGTTCAGAAAACAGCAACAGAAATTATTCCGGGGGCTGGAGCTGCTGCCATAGGAGGAGAAATTAATAAGCCTGGGACTCTTCCTCTTGAAGAAGAGACGACGTGGGGCAGGGGTCTATAAAATCATGCCTGATGTGGAGAAAGGCAATAAGGAAATGTTGTCTGCACATTTCCATAACACAAGAACTAGGGGCGACCAAATGAAACCAATAGACAGAAGGTTTAAGACAAACAAAAGGATTTATTTCTTCACACAATGCACAGTCAACCTGTGGAACTCTCTGCCGGGGGATGTTGTGAAAGCCAAGATTTTAAAAGGGTTCTAAAAAGAGCTGGATAAAATCATGGAGTATAGATCTACCAATGGCTCTGAGCCAGGCTGGGCAGGAATGGTGTCCCTGGCCTGTGTTTGTTAGAAACTGGGTGACGGGGTGGATCACCTGGTAATTGCCTTATGGTGTTCATTCCCTCTGCGGCACCTGGCACTGGTCACTGTAAGGAGACCGGATACTGGGCTAGATGGACCTTGGGTGTTATTATGTTCATCTTTTTTGCTGTTTCTTTGTCTTCTCCCTAGTTTGACACCCCTCCTCCACCCAGCACAGAAGCCTCCTTCCTTTCCAGGCTGCTTCCCACCTCCTTTCTGCTCGGCTTCCCTGTTCCTTGCCCTTTCGTAGGCCCACACCCCTGACCCAGCCCTTTCATTCTTCCAGAGTCCATTCGACTTTGCCAGGGGAGAGGCATTTTTGCCTGGTACTTGGGGGCTCCTTTCTTTGGGGTTGGGGTTTGTGCTTTTAAACAGGCCACAAGTCTTAAAACAAAAGAGGATTTGTAACAGAGGGAGCCATGCTAGTCTATATACTATCAAAACAAAAAAGCTGTCAAGTAGCACTTTAAAGACTAACAAAATAATTTATTAGGTGAGCTTTCGTGGGACACGAAAGCTCACCTAATAAATTATTTTGTTAGTCTTTAAAGTGCTACTTGATTGCTTTTTTGTTTTAAAAGAGAATTTATTTTCCTTAAACGGGGGTGGGGGAGGCCCAGCTGCAGATCAGCAGAACTGGCGCTGCCAGCCATGAGAAAGGGCGGGGCAGAGGGAAAGCAGCGCCAAGCACCCTGCCCCGCCCACGTCCCGCCCCGCCCCGCCTGTGGCATCTGGTAAAATGCACAAATCCAGGCAGACAAATTGTTTCCGGGGCTGGGGGATTTTTTTTCTTCTGGGAAGAGGACTCCAGCGCAAGCCTTCAGAGCAGGTGCTTTGTGGCTGCTGGAGGGCCCAGCTTAGGTCCTGAGACCTGAATTTCCCACAGTGAACGCATGAAGGGGACGGGTTTCTATAGCCGTGGTGCCACTCCAGCCCAGCTCAGCTGCCCATTCGCTGGGCACAGTACAAATCTATGGCTCTAAGGCCTGGCTGAGCCCTGCCCTGCCCTGCCAGCCAGCCAGCTCTGTGCATGTGCTGAAAGCTCCCCCCAGCCCCCATGTGTGAAGGGTCCAGCCCCAGGTGGAGGCCCTGCATTGGCACTTGCTGGCCAGGGAAATCTTCCTGCAGTACCCCTTCATGCATCTGCCATTGCCTGGTGCCTGGGCTGGGGGCCTCGCTGGCTGGGTGTCTCCAGTCGTTCAAGGGCTCTCCCCCACCCAACACTGCAGGGTCACTTCCCAGGGCCGTTGTAAATGGAATTTCAATTTCCTTTACTTACTTATTTCGCTTTTTCTTTTTTTTTTTTATTTCCGGACATGGCTGGGACCAATTCCCTCCTGAGCCCGGCACGGACCACATGGGCTCCGCAGCACCCGCCCTCGCTGCTGGGAGACAGGGGGTGGCTTCGCCGCCCCTCACCAGTCAACACAGCCACTAGGCAGGTTCCTGTGCAGTGCTCGGGACGTAACTTCCACATGGGCCACGCTTACCTCTGGCCTCCAGAGAGCAAAGGGGCTGGGAATAACCCAGGAGAGCTCCCCAGCCCGTGTCGGGGTTCGGCATCCCCCTGCTCGCAGCCCCAAGAACTGAGGCTGGATCAGGGCACAGGGCTCTGTGGCTATTCCTGGTCCCCCAGAGCCCATAGGGGGTGGATCAGGGCGTGGCTGGGCTCTGTGGCTATTCCTGGCCCCCCAGAGCCCATAGGGGGTGGATCAGGGCGTGGCTGGGCTCTGTGGCTGTTCCCCCCCCCCCCCAGAGCCCATAGGGGATGTGCTTTCCGAGTGCCGGGGAACGCCTCTTAGCTGTCTCTGCCTCAGACTGGTCGCCCGATCACACGGCCCTCGTGCCTCGCAACGTGCTCGTCTGCCCGTCCCGGAGCTGCAGCGCCTGGCGCCAGGCGGCCTAGAGCACTTGCGTCACCTCCTCTCGTTCTGCGCCCGCGATGGATCGCGCTGCCGGGGCTGATTTTCCTTTCTGAGGAGCCAGCTGGGGATGTTGACGGCATCTGCTAAACTCTCCATTTTCGGCCCCGATCACCTCGCAGCTGCGCACCCAGTTCCTTTTCCTTATGACAGCTGCAACGGTCCATCTCTTCTCCCTGCCCGCTCTTCTGCGGCCGTCGCCAGGTTCTGGACACAGCGGTTCTCTGCGTGTGCTCTGTTTGTAACAGAATTCCTAAGCGCTTCTGGTAGTTTTACCTCGTTTGTCTGCTGACTTCACACCCGGTCTGAGCACTTGTGTATAGTCCATTCATCCTGGCTGGGGCTGAGCTCACACCTCCTGTTGCGAAGCTCAGCACACAGACATTTTCTAACACAGCTGCAGAGCTACAGTCTATAACTTTGCCTGCAGACATGGCACAGGCGTGTAAGTAGCAAACATAGATCTGATTTCTCCTCTCCATGTGCACAACTCCACATGGACTTTTGATAATGGGCCACATCGACCCTGACTGAATAGACCTGGTCAGCTCTGGCCCTCCCCTTGACTGAGACTCCCTCTTCAAATCCTCCTTTGAACCCCCCACTCATGCAGCTGATGAAGTGGGTCTTCGCCCACGAAAGCTCATGCTCCAAAACGTCTGTTAGCCTAAAGGTGCCATAGGACTTCTCGTTGTTTCTGAAGATACAGACAAACTCTCTGCTACATAGATTCAGAGCGACTTCAGCTTTCACTAGACACCTCACACAGTCACCCCGAGACCGATATTTGGAGCCAAGAGATACAATGGACACACAAAAAATGGCTTCCAAACCCAGTATAAAACCCCAGTCACGCGACACAGGGCCTGTGCTACACAGGAACTCAGGCTCATTAACCTCATAGCCCTTCCTGCACTTAAACTCTGTGATGCTACTAACCAGCCCGCCCAGCTCCAGGCCTGCCCAGAGACCACCTGTCCCACTTCCAAACGCCGGCACTTGTCAGCTGGAGCTCATCATCTCCCCTGACTCTGGAGCTTCACATGTTGCTTTTTTGGAAGAGGGTTTTTTTTGGGAGATTTATTGATTAATTAAAAAGTAAACCCAATGTTTTTATTACATACGGTTTAAATTTGTTGCTTTCATTAGCATAACACCGACTAAATTAATCCTATTCCTTTATGGCCACAGCAGCCTTATTTAATTTTCTGTTATGTAAACTGCTTGCTCTGATCCTCTTTTAATAGCATTAAGGCAATTCACCTTGCGCCTGGGTAAACAGCTGTGGCTATATTGCATTCTCAGCAGCTGGCTCCTGCTTCCTCTCGAGCCCGCTCGTATTTCACAGCTATCTAGCTCAGATTTCGTGTTCCTATTAGCTGAAGCTGGACTATCTCTCCGTGTGAAACAGGAATAATTACAGATATTTCTGCAATCACTACCCCTTCCCTTATCTTTAATTAGAAGCTGAACCAAGTATGCAACAGTGGAAGAGCTGTGCTCCAACAAGCACCTCTGTGCTGTTTGGAATGCCTTTCCACCCCACATCTCCAGTTCAGTCACAGACCCAGGCAGCTGGAGATAGAAGAGGCCCATTCAATGGCCAGCAAGCAGCATGCTAGAGGATGAATGGCCAGGAGTGAGCTGAGCAGCCCCTGGGGGAAAGAACAGGTAAAGGACTACACAAGCTAGACATGCACTGTCCAAGGGGCTAGATCTAATGTGGCCAAGGTTGCCAAGGGTTATGTGATTGCAGAGCCATTGGTCATTATCTGTGAAAACTCCTGGTGATCGGGGAAGGTCCCAGACAATTATTAAAAAACAAATGTGGTGCCCATCTTTAGAAGGCAGGAGGATCCGGGGCACTACAGACCTGTCAGCTTCACCTCACTCTCTGGGAAAATCATGGTGCAGGTTCTCAAGGAATCCATTCCGAAGCACTTGGGGGAGAGGAGTTTACGTCCCTGGAGGTCTCTAAGTGCCGGCTTGACATAGCCCTGGCGGGGATGATGCAGGTGGGGGAGAAGGGGTTGGACTCGATGATCTCCTGAGGTCTCTTCCGACCCTCATCTTCTCTGAGTTCATGGCATCTCCCCAGCGCATTGGTACCTGCTGGCGAAGAACGTGGACATTAGCCAGGAGCTCACAGAGCCCCTGGCAGCAGGCAGGTGCTGTGGCTTTGCTCGTTAGTTCATCCCCCTGCAGCATTCGCTTCTGGAACTGGAGGTCCCCAGTTCAGTCCCTGGTGTCCCCTCTGGGGGCAGCATCAGACCCGTCCTTGTGCCATTAGCACCTGACCTGGGAATTGGCACCTTCCAGAAAATGCCACTTTCCTGTCAAGCCCCCCACCCCATTGTGGGGAACTCCTGACTGCCGTGGGAGGGAGGTGGAAGCACTGCTGGGTGGGGAGGTGGCTGCCATTGGGTGCCAGCCCTAGAGCACCCACAGAGTTTGCACCTGTGCCCACTCCTCTGCCAGAGCTGGGAACAGAACCCAGGAATCCTACCTTCCAATGCCATCCACTGGAACCCCTCACTGCCCACTTCCCTTAAGATGGGAACAGAACCCAGGAGTCCTGATGTCCCCTCCCACCTCCAGTCTAGTAGTAGCATCCTTCAGTCTATGTAGACTATGGATCGCGCCCTATGTAGTTCCATTTGGTGTCCTCATTTGCAGTGTCGGCTGTGACTGTGAAGACCCACACGAGAGTGACAGTCCTTGCTGCATCTGTTACATATGTAATGGGTGTCTGGCAGGTCCTTGCTGTGCTTTCTGTGCGCTCGCTTCTCCTCTGCTAGCTGTCTGATCCTCATCTCGCCCTTCTGAAGGCCCTTGTACAGCTCCTGCCTCCATCTGCCAGCTCCTCCCAGCTGTCCGGCTCGATGTCTGCCTCCCTGAGGTCCCTCTTGCAAACATCTTTGTAGTGCAGCTGGGGGCGTCCGGGAGGTCTTTTGCCAGAGGCCATGCTCTGAATGCTGCTCGTTACAGGGCTGACTTTCCAACGTGAGGGTGGGACCCAAAGATGAAGGAAAGTCTTGTACAAGCTGCGGTGGTGCAAGTGTAACCCACACCCCTTGGTGTGGTTCACTGTCCCACGTAGTGGCACGTAGCCCACTTGCTCAGAGAGAGACTATCTAAACCCCTTCTTGTCAACTGGGGCCACAGTCGTGGTACCCTTAAATCCCTCAGCAATACTGTCAATCTAGCCAACTACACATTCAGTCCTGTCCCAGGACTCTCTTCTTGCCCCGCTGCCCCCACCAACTGGATACAGTTCTGCAGAGATCTGGACGCCTACGTTTGCCATTCCCAGCTCAAGGAATACTTCCAACACAGCACTGAACAGCGCACTGGCCCACAGTCAGCCTCCCACCTACGGAACAAGACAAATTCTGCGTGGACTCCCCCTGCCGGTCGAAATGACAGACTGGACCTACACAGCGAGTGCTTCTGCTGATGTGCACGGGCAGAAACTGCCCCACAACCTCACCCGTGCAGAACGCAACACCATCAGAGACAACTCTGACATTGTCTTCCAAGAGGCTGGCAAAGGAGGAGCTGTTGTCATCATGAATAGGACAGACTGCCGAAAGGAGGCTGCCAGGCAACGCTCCAGTACCACATTCTACAGGCCTCTGTCCCAGGAGCCCACTGAGGAGTGCACAAAGAAACTGCAGCCTCTGCTCAAGACCCTCCCTATAAAAACAAAGGAAAAAAGTCTACCCAGACACACCCCTCAAACCCAAACCAGGTTTGTTCTATCTACTACCCAAGATCCATAAACCTGGGAATCCCAGACGCCCCATCATCTCGGGCACCATCACCACAGGATTGTCTGGATATGTGGAGACTCTAATCAGACCCTATGCCGCCAGCACTCACAGCTGTCGTCAAGACACCACCAACTTCCATACATTGATGACCTTCCTGAAAACACCATCCT
This sequence comes from Carettochelys insculpta, assembly GCF_033958435.1. Taxonomy (NCBI): domain Eukaryota; kingdom Metazoa; phylum Chordata; order Testudines; family Carettochelyidae; genus Carettochelys; species Carettochelys insculpta. The sequence continues at coordinate 23,785,033 of NC_134158.1, read as the reverse complement.
GGCCACCATGGATGTAGAGGCTCTTTACATCAATACCCACATGAAGACGGATTTCCAGCTGTTAGGAACAGTATCCCTGATGAAGCCAAGGTACAACAGGTGGCAGAGCTTTGTGACTTTGTCCTCACTCACAACTATTTCAGATTTGAGGACAATTTATACTTTCGAACCAGTGGCACTGCTCCGGGCACCCGCATGGCCGCACAGTTTGCCAACGTTTTTATGGATGACCTGGGACAATGCTTAATCAGCTCTCGGCCCCTCCTCTACTCATGCTCCATCACAGAACACTGATGATGTCTTCATCTCCTGGACCCATGGGAAGGAGGCTCTTGAAGAGTTCCACCATGATTTCAGCAGTTTCCACCCCACCATCAACCTCAGCCTGGATAGGGTGACCACATTGCCTTATGGCAAATATGGGACACCAGACTGCAGGGATGGGGGCAGGGCTGCTGTTACATGTCAGGGGTCCTCAACGAGGCTTTAGGGATGGGGGTTCCACAGCACCCTGCTGAGGGGGCGTGGAGGATGGGGGCTCCGCAACCTCCCAGCAGGGGGGCATCAGGGACTGAAGAGGCTGCCCCATGGCAGAGCTCACCAGCAGTGGGGGCTGCTGCCTTGAGACACCAGGTGCTGGGGAACAGGAGCCACACAAAATATGGGGCATTTTCTTAAAAAAGTCAGGACACCAGTGAGACAGCTTAAGTAAGGGACCATCCCTGGAAAAACGGGATACACGGTCAACTTTAATCCTGGACCAGTCCACACAAGAGATCCACTTCCTGGACACTACAGTGCTAATGGTCACATAAACACCACCCTATACTGGAAACCCACAGACCGCCGTGCTTACCTATGCGTCCAGCATCCATCCAGGGCACACCACACAATCCATTGTCTACCGTCAAGGTACAACCACTTTTGCTCCAATCCCTCAGATAGAGACAAACATCTCCAAGACCTTTACCAAGCTTTCCTGAAACTACAATAGCCACCTAAGGAAGTGAGGAAACAGATTGACAGAGCCAGACGGGTACCCAGAAGCCACCTGCTACAAGACAGGCCTGACAAGGAAAACGAGAACACCACTGGCCATCACATACAGCCCCCCCCAACCACCAGGTAAAACCTCTCTAGCATATCATCAGTTCTCTACAACCCATCCTGGACAATGATCCCTCACTCATACTTGGGAGGCAGGCCTGTCCTTGCCTGCAGACAGCCTGCCAACCTGAAACAAATCTTCACTGGCAACTATAGACCACACCAGAGTAACTCTAAACCTGAAACCAATCCCTGCAACAAACTTCGGTGCCAACTCTGGTCACATATCTGCACTAGCGATGCCATCACAGGACCTAACTACATCAACCACACCATCAGGGGCTCATTCACCTGCACATCTACTAATGTAATCCATGCCATCATGTGCCAGCAATGCCCCTCTGCCATAGACATTGGCAAAATTGGACAGTCCCTATGTAAAAGACTCCAAATAGAAACTGCAGAGCTACAATTTATTTGCAAGTTTGACACTACCATCCAAGGATTGAACAGAGACCGAGAGCGGCTGGCCAACTACAAAAGCAGCTTCTCCTCTCTCACTGTTCACACTTGCACATCAGCTGCTAGAAGTGGGCCACATCCTCCCTGATTGAACTGCCCTTGTCAACTCTGGCCTTCCTCTTGATTGGGACTCCCTCCTTTCCAGGAGCCTGTGTGATTAGATCTGCCTCTGGAATGTCCACTACATGCATCTGACGAAGTGGCTCTTTGCCCACGAAAGCTGATGCTCCAGAATATCTGTTATTCTGTAAGGTGCCACAGGACTTCTTCTTGCTTTTTAGAAGAAGGCTGCATCTCCTCTACAGCCTTAGGTGAGAGCAAGCTGGCTCTTGGGCTCCTGCATTAAGCTCCAGAGGTCCCAGGTTCCAGTCCTTCTGTAGGTGGTTACACAAGACCTTACCCAGCTGTCCCTCAGTGCCATACACACCTGTTGCTGTGCCAGGCTGGACAGAGCTGGGTCATGGTAGCATCTACAAAGGGCTATGTGCTGTCCACCAGGCATGGCCACATGGTGCAGGGACTGGTCCCTGGGGCTCCCTCTCCGGGGACAGCCAGGTGCTGGCAGTGGGGTGTGACTCTCCAGCCCCACTCGCAGTAACTCTACATCCCCTGGACAGGTGGAGAAGGGGATTGTGTCGTCTCTGCTGAGCGGCTCCCCACCAGTGAGACGAGGGGCGTGAACCCCATCCACAGCTTTCCTTAGTGCGGGCTGGCACCCGGCTCCCAGGCACACCAGGGCAGGGCTGGCCTCACAAACTACATCTACACGTGAAGCCTACACTGAAGTAGCTTATTTCGATGTAACAACATCGAAATAGGCTATTTCGATGAATAACGTCTACACGTCCTCCAGGGCTGGCAGCATCGACGTTCAACATTGACGTTGCGCAGCACCACATCGAAATAGGCGCTGCGAGGGAACGTCTACACGCCAAAGTAGCACCCATCGAAATAAGGGTGCCAGGCACAGCTGCAGACAGGGTCACAGGGCGGACTCAACAGCAAGCCGCTCCCTTAAAGGGCCCCTCCCAGACACAGGTGCACTAAACAACACAAGATACACAGAGCCGACAACTGGTTGCAGACCCTGTGCATGCAGCATGGATCCCCAGCTGCCGCAGCAGCAGCCAGAAGCCCTGGCCTACGGGCTGCTGAACACGGTGACCATAGAGCCCTGCAAGGGCTGGAGAGAGAGCGTCTCTCAACCCCTCAGCTGATGGCCACCATGGCGGACCCCCGCTATTTCGATGGTGCAGGATGCGGATCGTCTCCAAGTGCCCTACTTCGATGTTGAACGTCGAAGTAGGGCGCTATTCCCAGCCCCTCATGGGGTTAGCGGCTTCGACGTCTCGCCGCCTAACGTCGATGTTAACATCGAAATAGCGCCCAACACGTGTAGCCGTGACGGGCGCTATTTCGAAGTTAGTGCCGCTACTTCGAAGTAGCGTGCACGTGTAGACACGGCTACAGAGGGATGCCCTGACGCCAAAGTAAACACAGAGACGCAAACTCCCTGCCGCTGTGTTTGCCCCCTGGGGAGCTAGAACTCCACCCCACCTGTGCCCAAGCCATTCCCTCACCTGGGCACCGTGTTCCTCTGTCCTGCCCCAGTCAGCCACAGGGGCAGCCAGAGCACTGCAGATCTTCTCTCTCTGTCCTCACTGTACTGGGCTCTGCCTCCCAGACAGGCCCCTGCTGCTGTTGCCTGGTGTAGGGGCCAGTTGAAACCCCCGCAACCCCACTCTTACGCGCGGGGCTGGGTTACGTGCGCCATCAGGCATGCACAGGAGGAAAGAAGTCACTGGGCCAGGGGCTGGGACGTGGGAGAGTGGCAGGGAGGGGCAGCCATAGACAATGCTTGGAAAGAGAACCCCATTCCCTGCTCTAACCATTAGGCTGCGACACCAAAAATTCCTTCCCAGGGCTTGGCAAGCCTCTGCTTTCCTGTCCAGCCAAGGAGAGCAGCTTTCCCTGCTGCCACCCGCCCGCAGAGGCTCTTAAGACATCACTGTACCCAGGCTGTGGGGCAGAGAGAGAAGCCTGTAGGTGCCCAGGGAGAGGACGTGCACCCACGGGTGCAGAGGAGGGGGCTGATGTGGTGGTGCATGCGCAGACAGACAGGCACCTGTGTGGGCAGGTCTAAGCAGAGGGTGTGTCTGGGGACAGACAGACAGACAGACAGACAGACAGACAGACAGACAGCTTCGCCTGCCCCATCTCCGAGTGGAAGGAGTGTCCCAGATGCCATCCCCAGGCTGTGTTAATTTTACCTGCAACAGTTTCTGCCCCTCTCCCCAAGGCACCACTGCTGAAAGCTGCCCCAGGAATGGCAGCTCACCACTGCCCTCTGCAGGGTTTGCTCCCCTTCCCCATCCCGCTGGCTCTGGGCTCCTTGGCTACGTCTACACGTGCACCCAACTTCGAAATAGCTTATTTCGATGTTGCGACATCGAAATAGGCTATTTCGATGAGTAACGTCTACACGTCCTCCAGGGCTGGCAACGTCGATGTTCAACTTCGACGTTGCTCAGCCCAACATCGAAATAGGCACAGCGAGGGAACGTCTACACGGCAAAGTAGCACACATCGAAATAAGGGAGCCAGGCACAGCTGCAGACAGGGTCACGGGGCGGACTCAACAGCAAGTCGCTCCCTTAAAGGGCCCCTCCCAGACACACTTTCATTAAACAGTGCAAGATACACAGAGCCAACAACTAGTTGCAGACCCTGTATATGCAGCACGGACCCCCAGCTGCAGCAGCAGCAGCCAGAAGCCCTGGGCTAAGGGCTGCTGCCCACGGTGACCACAGAGCCCCGCAAGGGCTGGAGAGAGAGTATCTCTCAACCCCCCAGCTGATGGCCGCCATGGAGGACCCCGCTATTTCGATGTTGCGGGACGCGGATCGTCTACACGTCCCTACTTCGATGTTGAACGTCGAAGTAGGGCGCTATTCCCATCCGCTCATGGGGTTAGCGACTTCGACGTCTCGCCGCCTAACGTCGATTTCAACTTCGAAATAGCGCCCAACACGTGTAGACGTGACGGACGCTATTTCGAAGTTACTGCCGCTACTTCGAAGTAGCGTGCACGTGTAGACGCAGCCCTTGAGTGCAAAGGGATCATGTGTCTGACCTCCTGGCTCCCAATGCCACTTCCAGGCAGGGGCCTGGGAACCTGCTGACCCAGCAGGGGCTGCTCCGGCTGCGCAGCCTGGCACAGGAGCACCCCCCCGACTAACTGTGGAGCCCTCCCCCGCAGCGCCCTCGGCCAGGCCGTGGAGCCCACGTGGCTGCCTCAGAACCGGTGCAGAAGGCCAGGTCTGGATGGACGGCCCTGGGGAGCAAGTGTCCAACCTGTGCTGCCAACTCCAACCGCGCCTCCCGCATGCGCTTGTTTAGCAACAGGGGAAATTCACTGCTCAGACTGGAGGTGTGGGAGAAAGAGCAACAACCGTATTAGCGTCCGTGTACTGGAGCTCCATGATCAAGGCTGGGGGGGGTTTTGCTTTTAGCCTTCAGTCTCCTGAGATTCGAACGCTCCCTGTTCATTCTATAGACGATGGTCACGCCGCCTGGAAGCTTGCGGGCAACGAGGTGAAGGGTCACGGCGAGGACGATGCAGAACAGTAATGGGGCAATGATACAGCCTTGCTTGACTCTGGTTTTGACCTCAAAGGGGTCGCTTGGGGATCCATTGGTGCTCAACACTGTGGCAGTCAGGCTGCAGTGAAGCAGCCTTAAAATGCTAATGCTTTTCTGGGGGCAACTAATCTTTGAGAGGATGGTCCACAGGGCTCTACAGCTGCCTGAGTCGAATGCTTTGTCAGGTCAATGACACTCATATATGAGGCTTGGCCATATTCACAACATGGCTGTGCTCACCCGCTGCTGAAGATTTCCCAGTGCTCACAGCGACGGCTAACAGGGTCTTTCCGATTCAGGGCTGGTATTCGGCAGTGGAGGTCGTGGTTCAGGTAACCTGGGAGCAGAGGAGAGTATCTGCCCCTGCCAAGCCCCTACAGCCTAAGAGAGACTGGAAACCCCCTGCCCTGGGCACTCTGCACTGTCTGCCCTGGGCCATGCCAGTGGGGACCTCACAAAGGGCCGTGGGTGGCAGCAGCTGGACACCATCCCAGCTGGAGAGTGAATCTCTCATGCACCTATTGCACTGTCAGCAGGTCTGAGCCCCTGGGGCAGGCAGCCCTTCACTGGCCAGGGGCAAAACCAGTCAGTTCAGCCCCACATTGCCTCTAGGTGAGAACCGCCCGTTCTGTTAGATACACTCTGCCACTCTTCTGCAGCCTCTGCAGCCTCTGCAGCCAAGCTGCCTTTCAAGGAATCCTAGGGCTGGAAAGGACCTTAGAAGGTTGAGTCCAACCTCCTGCCCAAAGTAGACCAACCTGAACTACATTACCCCAGCCAGGGCTTTGTCAAGCATGGCCTTAAGAACTTCTAGGGATGGAGACTCCACCACTTCTCCAGGGAACCCATTCCAGAGCTTCACCAACCTCCTGGTGACATAGTTCTTTCTCATATCCAGCCAAGACCTCTCCCCCTGTAACATGAGCCCATGCAAGCTCCCGATACCTGCTTAAAGTGGACTCCGTTCAGTGATGGTCCTGGCTGTTTATCCACCTCCCTCTTGCACAGTACAAGATTTCTGTGTGTCCATCGCCATGGGTGCAGGACAGCAAGGAACGCTCGTCGTTTGTTCTCAGTCAGGACTTTGCGAATTTCCCTCATCGCACCGTTAGGATCCGTGGAACTGGTAGTGTTCATGCTCCAAGTGAAGCATAGAGCATGGGGCTGGCTCCTTTGTGTTCATCCTTCTAAGCCACAGCTACACTGCGACTGCAGCCCCCAGAGCTCTCATTCCTCTCCTCTACCATCTGACCCTTCGGGTTAATTTTGAAGTTCATTCACCGAAGAGCTCTGTGGCGCCCCTGCTGCAAGTCTATGAAAGTTGCTTCCAGGGCTAGAGCGGGCGAGGCAGGCGGTCGCTTGTGTGTGGGCTGGGCTGACTGCGGGAAGCGCTGCAACTGGCAGTTCCTTTGGGAAACCAAAGCGATGCAGTGCAGCTGCACTGCTATGCTGTGAGGTGAAGCAACAGGCGCTCTTTGGTCAACAATAGAGGGGTGACAGACCATGTGCATGGGGAGGGAGGGGTGGACTGACGGACAAGCGTTTATGACAACAGACAGACAGGTGGAAACCTGCATGAAGATGGATGCAGAGGGATTTTGTTAAGTAGCCCAGGACTTGGGGTAGTCTGAGCAATTCCTGGGGGTGGCTCATGTCAAAGGGTGGGTCCCCAGGCTGCAGTCCTCACTCAGGCAACTCTCCCAGTGAAGTCACTGGCATCTGTTTGGTCTCCAGCAACCCCAGCTATTCCCAAGGTCTCCCAACTGTCTGTGATGTGCCGTCTGCCTCTCCTGTTGCTAAGGAGTCCGTTGCCATAGAACCGAGCTGGTTCCCACTCCCTGGCCGCTGTTAACCAAGGCAAATATTCACAAAGAGACCAAACCCAGCACCTCAGAACTGTGATCAAAACACAAAGCTCACTGTGTGTGTGTGTGTGTGTGCATTCACTGTAGGTACTGCTCCCTAGCTGCACAAAGCAGCTCCGGGGACTTGTCTGCACACGCACACACCCAGGTGGAAAAGGCACAGCCCAGCACTGCCTTAAACCTTCCTCACTTTGCATTACAGAGCAGTGACCTGTTCCAGCCCTGAAAGCCCATAATCCATCTCCCCCATAAGGGCCATGAATCACTGCCCCACAGATGCCCCTGGAGATTTGGCTACTGTGAATAAGGAAAGAAGGACAATCCAGGGAACTATAGACCCGTCAGCCTCACCTCAATCCCTGGGAAAATAATGGAGGGAATCCTCAAGGAATCCATTTTCGAGTACTCGGAAGAGGGGAAAGTGATCAAAAGTAGCCAACATGGATTCACCAGGGGCCGGTCCTGCCTCACCAATCTGATTAGCTTCCATAACGACGTAACAAGCTCTGTGGACATGGGGAAGTCAGTGGATGTGACACACCTTGACTTCAGCAAAACTTTTGATACGGTTTCCCACAACGTTCTTGTCCATAAGTTAAGGAGATATGGATTGGATCCTTGGACTATAAGACGGATAGAAAGCTGGCTTGACGGTCGGGCCCAACGGGTAGTGGTCAATGGCTCAATATCTGGATGGCGGTCGGTTTCAAGCGGAGAGCCGCAAGGTTCGGATCTGGGGCCGGTGTTATTCAACATCTTTATTAATGACCTGGATGAGGGACTGGGTTGCACCCTCAGCAAGTTTGTGGATGACACAAAACTAGGGGGAGAGGTAGATTCGTTGGAGGGTAGAGAGAGAATCCAGAGGGACCTGGATAAATTGGAGGACTGGGCCAAAAGAAATCTGATGCGGTTCAATAAGGAGAAGTGTAGAGTCCTGCACCTGGGGCAGAAGAATCCCAAACACTGTTACAGGCTGGAGACCGACTGGCTCAGCAGCAGTACAATGGAAAAGGTCCTAAGGGTTATGGTGGATGAAAGGCTGGATATGAGCAAACAGTGCGCCCTTGTAGCCAAGAAAGCTAACGACGTACTCGGGTGCATTAGGAGGAGCATTTCGAGCAGATCTAGAGAAGTAGTTATTCCTCTTTATTTGGCACTGGTGAGGCCACATCTGGAATATTGTGTCCAGTTTTGGGCCCCCCAGGATAAAAAGGATGTGGATTTGCTGGAGCAGGTTCAGCAAAGGGCAACAAAAATGATGAAGGGTCTGGAGCACAAGACCTATGAGGATAGGCTGAGGGATTTGGGCTTGTTTAGTTTACAGAAGAGAAGACTTAGAGGTGATTTAATAGCAGCCTTCAACTTCATGAAGGGGAGCTCTAAAAAGGAGGGTGAGACACTGTCCTCAGTGGTGTCAGATGGCAGAACAAGGAGCAATGGTCTGAGGTTGAAGAGGGAGAGGTGTAGGTTAGATATTAGGAAAAATTACTTTCCCAGGTGGGTGGTGAAGCATTGGAATGCGTTGCCTAGAGAGGTGGTGGATTCTCCATCCCTTGAGGTTTTTAAGTCCTCACTGGACAAGGTCCTGGCTGGGATGACTCAGTGGGGGTTGATCCTGCTTGAAGCAGGGGTCTGGACTAGATGACCTCCTGAGGTCCCTTCCAGCCCTGTGATTCTGTGATTCTCCAGCCTCCTGACAGGCAGGGAGCCCCAAACACACATATCCCCAGCTTGGCCACACCAGACCCAGCATCACTTGCTCCCTGCGGATGGGCGGTCAGCCTGCTGGGCACAGAGGCTGCCAATGAGACCAAACCTCCCCAGAAGAGAGGCTTCTCCACCCCGCTGAGCAGTGAGCCAGAGGCCCTCGGCAGGGTCCAGCTAGCTCAATCCATAATCTGGGTGGATTGGAAAGTGTATTTGAATTGACCACCTATCACTTTCACTCCTCATCCTGCCGGTTGCTGCGTCTAGTGTGTTAGTGGCCACATCAGGTCAGCCCAAGGTCCGGCTAGCCCAGGACCCATCTCCAGCAATGGCCAGTGCCTGGTGTGCGGGGGGAGTGCCCTGTCACCGCTGCGGTTCTGGTGTCGGAGAAAGTCGGGTGACGATGGACCCTTGGAGAAGGAGCATTTGATGGGTTTCTCTCACGTCTCAGTTTGTGTGCTGTGATGGAGTGGGGAGGGCATGTGTGAGTCAGGCTGGATGTGAGAGACAAGCAGAGCAGCTCCCAGTGGCTAAGGATGACCCTGGGGCTATAACCCAGGCTGGCAGGTAACACCTCTGCCCTGAACAAAGAGGAGGGAGGAGCCGAGCTGGTTTTGAATCGGGGAGGCGGTGGTTAGAGGCTGGAGGGAAGAGGGAGCTGGAAGGAGCCAGCCTGAGGAGGGGGGAAGCTACACCCCAGAGGGGCACCTCTCAGCTCCTCTCCCCAGGACGGGTGGGAGTGACTGTCTCTGACTGCTGTAATGACTCTTCTGTGAGAAACTGGGCATCTGTTGCCTAATAAACCTCCTGTTGTACCTGCTGTGTGAGAGTCACTCCTGCCAGCGGACGGGGTGCAGTTCATGGGGACCCCTGAACCCCATCACATGTGCCATAACCACACCCACTCTGGCCCAGCCTGGAAAACTGAACTGTTGAGCCCAGACCCCTTGTAGGCTGCCAAGCCAAGAGCAGCAAGGCAAAGAGTCAGGTGGTCCCTGCTCAGTTTGGAGCAGGGGGTTGGTCACATCTTGTGGGCATGGGGCCATCAAGTGACGGGCCATGCCAGAGGCCTGGAGAGGCTGGCCCAGTACTTACACCCCCCCAGCCAAGGGGATCGGGGGCAACAAACTGATGACCCTTGTTCTGCCACGAAAGGAGGGTAGGTCGGTTCTCTGGCGGCAGAAAAGGAACACTAATTACCTCCCACCCACCTCCCTGCTGGGCAGCTTGCTGCAGCAAGGTGGGCTCTAGCCTCCACGCATCCAGGATCCGGAGGGGTGTGGAAGTTCTGTTCTGGGGCCCAAACCTGCCGCAGAGCGGAGCAGGAATGCAAAACCTACTGGCCCCCCCATCTGTGAGATCTGCTCAACAGGCCAGCTCCTCAGTGGGGCAGATTACCGCCACTCCTGCTGCTGTCACTGCCCTGAGAGTAGTTTACGCCAGCCAAGAATCCGGCCGCTGTGACAAAGTGGGGATTTTTACTTCCCTGATTAGGCTGCATGTATTTCCTACTGTCCTGGTGGTAACACCAGGGGCTGCCTCAGTTTCCCCAGGCACAGCACCAGTGCATCGCTGGTGATGGGAGTTTCAATGTGATGACTTCGCACATGTAGACAATGGGGCTCCATGGCCTCTGTAACCCTGATAACCAGGTGACACCTTTCTTGTGAGCACGTGGGAGGTTTGCACTGATTTGACGGCCCTGCTGCAGCTGCTGTGGTGCTGAGCCTGGGCATGGACATGTTGCACTAGTGCACAAGGCGAGCGTGGAGCAGCACAGCACACCCTTTCAAACCAGGGAATGCTGCAGGGGCACCAGATGCCTTTTGCACCTGTGCACCACAGCTACACAAGCACTCTCGCACCAATATTGGGGCAAAGCAATTCCTCGCCCTTTCTTAAAGCGTCAGTTCTGGAGCTGTCTCCTCTGGCGCTGCGGAGCTGCGATCCGACATCTCATCTGCTGGTGTGAGCTGCGCCAAGGGAGGGGTCAACCTGGCTGGTCTCCTGCTGCAGGTCAGCCAGGCAAGGCCAAGCAACAGCTGCAGCCTCTCGTGCAAATTCCAGGTGCAAGACGGCGCTGCAGAGGAGCAGGCCATGGCCCCCGCATTCGGGAGCTGGTTTGCCCAGGCAAGAGGAGATCTGGGCCATGGTGGAGGAGTCTGTGATGAATGTTCCTCTGTGTCTGTGAGATGAGTATTGGGGTGCATTAGGAGAAGCATTTCCAGCAGATCTAGAAAAGTTGTTATTCCCATCTATTCAGCACTGGTAAGGCCGCATCTCGAGTATTGCGTCCAGTTCTGGGGCCCCCAAAAGAAAGGAGACAGGAGCATTGGAGCGGGTTCAGCAGAGTGCAATCAAAATTAGGAGGAGGGGCTGAGAGATTTGGGCTTTTTTAATTTGCAGAAGAGAAAACTGAGGGGCAATTTGAAAGCAGCTTTCAACTTCCTGAAGGGGGGCTCTAAAGAGGATGGAGAGAAACTGTTCTCAGTGGTGATGGATGGCAGAAAAAGGAGCAATGGTCTGAAGTTACAGAGGGGGAGGAGTAGGTTGGATATTAGGAAAAACTATTTCCACAGGAGGGCGGTGAAGCACTGGAATGCATTGCCTAGAGGGGTGGTGGAATCTCCGTCCCTGGAGGTTTTTAATCCTGGCTTGACAAAGCCCTGGCTGGGATGATTTAGTTGAGGTTGATCCTGCTTTGGGTGGGGGGCTGGATTAGATGACCTCCTGAGGTCCCTTCCAGCTCTAGGGGTCTATGATTCTAATATTCCCCCAAGTTCAATTTCTTAACGTCTGGAACCTCCTGGTGCAGGAGGAGCCCGGCACCTGCCATGCCACACAGCTGCGCCTTGCTGCCTGTTGAGGCTGGGCCTTGTGACAGGGGAGTTGAGGACCAGTGACACGTCTCGTCCATTGTGAAGGGCCAGGGCTGCAGGGCCCTGGGGTTACAGCCCTGGACTTGCTGCAGGGAGGCCCAGCTTTTTTTGTGCACATCCCTTGTGTTGTGAGCTGCCTGCCCCTTGGGAGCTCAGCAACATGGGGTGACAGCCCAGCCCAGGCATGAGGGAGGGGTGACAGGGCCCAGCCTGTCTGGGCCACACAAGAGGTGGCACGCCCCCGGTTTCAGAGCTGGCACAGTGCCGCATGTCCCCAGGCTCAGGGACAAAGAGCGAATGGCCCCTGGTTCTGCCCACAGGAGCCAGCCTGCCTCGCCTGTGGTGTATGCTTTGGGGGCAGGCAGTGCACTGCAGAGGGGTCCTGGGAGCCGGGCTGCCTCGCCTGTGGTCTGTGCTTTGGGGGCAGGCAGTGCACTGCAGAGGGGTCCTGGGAGCCAGGCTGCCTCGCCTGTGTGTGCTTTGGGGGTAGGCAGGGCACTCCAGAGGGGTCCTGGAAGCCGGGCTGCCCCTCCTGTGGTCTGTGCTTTGGGAGTAGGCAGTGTTCTGCGGAGGGGTCCTGGGAGCTGGGCTGCCTCGCCTGTGGTGTGTCCTTTGGGGGTAGGCAGTGCACTGTAGGGGGGTCCTGGGAGCCGGGCTGCCTCGCCTGTGGTCTGTGCTTTGGGCGCAGGCGGTGCGCTGCAGAGGGGTCCTGGGAGCTGGGCTGCCTCGCCTGTGGTGTGTGCTTTGGGGGCAGGCAGTGCACTGCAGAGGGGTCCTGGGAGCCGGGCTGCCTCGCCTGTGGTCTGTGCTTTGGGGACAAGCGGTGCACTGCAGAGGGGTCCTGGGAGCCGGGCTGCCTCGCCTGTGGTCTGTGCTTTGGGGGCAGGCGGTGCACTGCAGAGGGGTCCTGGGAGCCGGGCTGCCCCTCCTGTGGTCTGTGCTTTGGGCACAGGCGGTGCACTGCAGAGGGGTCCGGGGAGCCGGGCTGCCTCGCCTGTGGTCTGTGCTTTGGGGTAGGCAGTGCATTGCAGTGGGGTCCTGGGAGCTGGGCTGCCTCACCTGTGGTGTGTCCTTTGGGGGTAGGCAGTGCACTGCAGGGGGGTCCTGGGAGCCGGGCTGCCTCGCCTGTGGTCTGTGCTTTGGGCGCAGGCGGTGCACTGCAGAGGGGTCCTGGGAGCTGGGCTGCCTCGCCTGTGGTCTGTGCTTTGGGGGCAGGCAGTGAACTGCAGTGGGGTCCTGGGAGCCGGGCTGCCTCACCTGTGGTCTGTGCTTTGGGGGTAGGCAGTGCACTGCAGGGGGGCTGTGTACCCCCAGCTCTCTCACTGCAGAAGCGCCACCCAGCAGCCTGCTCAGCACAGCCAGACACCACTGATTTACTTTCTCTTGCCTAGACAGGATTACAGCATCCCCGTGGGCTCCACCTCTGGCTGCACCAGCCCAGCGCCCGAGGGCATGAAGTCAGCCCCATGGGGAGGTGGAAGGCTGCTGAGCTGTCGTCAGTCCCACACACCGTCCCAAGCCCCACCCCGGGAGACAGACCCAGGGGCTCGCGAGCTGGGTGCTTTAGACCCCTGACCAGGCTTGGTGTGAGCCATTAGCTCGCAGCCTGGCAGCTGGTGCCAGCCGTGGGCTCCACCCGGCCTGTGCCACAGAGCTGGGAGGGCCTCGGGCAGTGTCCCTGCCGGCAGCTGCAGCCTGGGTCAGGGGTTGATGGTGGCCAAGCCCTGCTGGGATCCAGTGACCTCGGCACTTGGGAGTCTGACTCTGAGGCTAAGGAATCATTGGCCGGTTGCAAATTACATTCACTGCCGAGTGAGTCTCTTGCCACGGGCCATAAATCCCTGTCACGCCAGGCCTTCAACCTTGCGGCAGACTGGCGCCTCCAGCAGTGTGTGCACACGTGGGGGACGGGGAATACGGCACAGCTGGAGCAGCTGTGAAGCTTCCCAGGCACCTCTGACTACTTGCAGCCAAGGGCCCGGGGGCAGATGGGCCGGCGGTGGGGCACGAGCAGGCGAGCGCCTGGGCGTCTGGGGAGCCCCTTATCCCCTGGCTGAAATTCCTGGGATGCTAGCCCATGAAAATGTGATGACTTCTTATCTCAGAGTCGGGGGGTCCCCAGGCTCTGCCCCCCTGCAGGCAGACAGACTGCTCCTGGGCAGGAGAACAGGGGGTTATGGGGCGACAGGGACCCAGCATAGAATAAACTTGTCAGCACAGGCACCAGAGGCATCAGTACAATCCAGCTTGGGGAGAGGGGCCCAGAGGGGTCCCTGAGCCGGGCCCTGGCCCCTTCCTACTCTGCAGCCAGCCCAAACCGACCACCTCCCAACTGCCCAGCTCCAACTCAGACCGGCCAGGCCCCTGCTCCCACCTTGGCCTGTTTCCAGGAGGAAAGGGCTCCCCTGGGTGCCTGCGTTACAAAGAGCAGGACCTTCCATTGTCTACCTGTGCGACGCCATCACACTGAAACTCCCACTACCAATTTGCACTGATGCTGCACCTAGGGAAACTGAAGCACCACCTGGTGTTACTACAGGGCTGTAAGAACCTAACCAGGGGACTGAAACCTTCAGACACCCACTGCCTCACCCTCCCCATTCCTGCCTCTTGGCTCGGTTCAGGGTTGTCTGACTGGTCCCTACTACAGAACCGGTGGTCATCCCTGAGCCCTCTTCAGGCTCAGCCTTCCCCAGCCCTCTTCCCTCCCCAGGGCTCCGGCAAAAAAGCACAATGCTAATTGCCAAGAGCCAAATGACAGTGCCAGTACAAACAGACGCCAGGCCCTGCGGCTCCACCCCAGAGCAGCCACAAGAGCTTCTCATGCTTTCCCCTCCCTGGCCCGGTGGCGCAGCTGCAGCCTCCCTGCATCTCCTGCCCACCCCAGCGTTGGTCTCCAAGGAGGCCCTGGGCGAGGGCTGCCAGAGGTCCCTGCCAGCCTGGGACGTGCCAGCCGGTGGGTGCGGAATGGGCTGGACAAGGCCCCCAGCACAGAGCTCCGTCTAAGCCCCTGGGGGTCTGGGCATTAGGGGCCCATTGCCAAGGATGCCCCATCTCACACCTGAAAATGGGCTTGTGCAGCAGAGTCTCGCAGGCGCTCTGGACAAGGTCACCTGTTGCACACTCTTTGCCTCAGTTTCCGCCCTGGGACCAGGATCGATTAGCTCAGCCCTGAATGCCGTGGGTGCCAGGAGGCTCAAAACCTCACCAGCGTGTTAGGCACTTGTAAAGAAAGGTGGGAGCAAGTGCCCCCCAGCCACTGAGCCTTTCCATTGCCTGGCGCAGTGCAGTGCTCAGTGCTCCCCCTTCACAGAGCTCTTCCACTGCTTGATGCACTGCAGCCCATCTCCCCAGGGCACTGCACAGCATCAGCCCTTCTCAGAGCTCTACCACTGCCTGGTGCACTGCAGCCCATCCCCCGGGGCACTGCACAGCATCAGCCCTTCTCAGAGCTCTACCACTGCCTGGTGCACTGCAGCCCATCTCCCCAGGGCACTGCACAGCATCAGCCCTTCTCAGAGCTCTACCACTGCCTGGTGCACTGCAGCCCATCCCCCGGGGCACAGCATGGCATCCCCCCCAGCTCAGAGCTCTGCCACTGCCTGGTGTACTGCAGCCCATCTCCCCTGGGGCACTGCATAGCATCAGTCCATCTCAGAGCTTTCCCACTGCCTGGTGCACTGCAGCCCATCCCCCCCAGGGCACTGCGTGGCATCCCTCCCAGCTCAGAGCTTTCCCACTGCCTGGTGCACTGCAGCCCATCCCCCCCAGGGCACTGCGTGGCATCCCTCCCAGCTCAGAGCTCTGCCACTGCCTGGTGCACTGCAGCCCATCTCCCCAGGGCACTGCAACAGTGTCATCCCTTCTCAGAGCTCTTCCACTGCCTGGTGCACTGCAGCCCATCTCCCCTGGGGCACTGCATAGCATCAGCCCATCTCAGAGCTCTTCCACTGCCTGGTGCACTGCAGCCCATCCCCCCCAGGGCACTGCGTGGCATCCCTCCCAGCTCAGAGCTCTGCCACTGCCTGGTGCACTGCAGCCCATCTTCCCTGGGGCACTGCACAACGTCATCCCATCTCAGAGCTGTAGTTGTGGCTTAATATGCAAATCAGGATTTCTCCTGAGTAATTTAAAAATAACAATGCAGCCAAGCTGCTGTGTCTTGTCCCAGTGCCACGGAAGACCATTTAATTGGAATAATTAAATTCTGCTCTCATTTACGACTTGTTTGTCATGCAGAATAATTATTGAGGTGCTACTGGGGATGCTAAGGCAGCCAGTCTCTGGCTGGTCCCTCTCACTGTAAGGCTAGCCTTAGCACCTGTCCTGGGCGCCCTCAGCGAGCATGTCATGGAGTGGACGTGTTGGAGCTGGGGATACTCTGGCGGGTCATGTCTGGGTATGGCTGGAGATGGGAGTACTCTGGTGGGGCGTCAGTGCCTGTTGGAGTCAGGTGTGCTCTGACGGGCGGGGGGGGCATTCCAACAAGTATAAAACCTTTTCTGTGATCACTGTATTACATGTGCACCAAGTCTCGTGCCAGGTGGGCCAGGTGCGGTGTCTAATGAAAGCGGGTGATTCACCAGATTGGTTTATGTTACTTGCAGGTCTGCACTGTGTTTGTAAGTGCAGTTATAGAGCTTGCTTCTGTGTGTGTACTAGAAACGTTTTAGTGCTGAGATTCACAGGGGAAGGTGTGATCACCTCCCCAGCCTGGTGACATGGGCTGAACAAAGGAACAGAGACCCAGACCTCAAAGCCACCTCTTATGGACTCTGGGACTCGTCATCTGAGATGTGGACAATGGCAGAGTGCCACAGCAGGCACCTGCTCGAGTGACCCTCCATTGCCCAGGTGAAGAAGGAAGGGTGTTTGCCTCCACAGCCCACCTCTAGACGTATGACCCTGGCACTGACCATTTTGGGTTGGTTTTTTTTCAGTCATCATGGGCCCAGAGGGTAGTGATCTACGGCTCGATGTCGGGATGGCGGTCGGTTTCTAATGGAGTGCCCCAAGGTTTGGTTCTGGGTCCTATTCTGTTCAACATATTTATCAATGACCTGGATGAGGGGTTGGATTGCACCCTCAGCAAGTTTGCAGATGACACTAAGCTAGAAGGAGAGGTAGATAAGCTGGAGGGTAGGGACAGGGTCCAGAGTGACTGAGACAAATTGGAAGACTGGGCCGCAAGAAATCGGATGAGGTTCAATAAGGACAAGTGAAGAGTCCTGCACTTGGGCTGGAAGAATCCCAAGCATTGTTACAGGCTGGGGTCTGACTGGCTTAATAGTAGTTCTGCAGAAAAGGACCTGGGAGTTGTAGTGGACGAGAAGCTGGACATGAGTCAACACTGTGCCATTGTAGCAAAGAAGACTAATGGCATATTAGGTTGCAACAAGAGGAGCGTTGCCAGTAGATCCAGAGAAGTGATTATTCCTCTTTATTTGGCTTTGGTGAGGCCCCATCTGGAGGACTGTGTCCAGTTCTGGGCCCCCAATTATAGGAAGGATGTGGATACACTGGAGAGGGTCCAGTGGAGGGCGACCTAAATAATCAGGGGGCTGGAGCATATGACGTATGAAGAAAGGTTGGGGGAACTGGGACTGTTTAGTCTGCAAAAGAGAAGACTGAGGGGGGAGTTTCTAACAGCCTTCAACTTACTGAGGGGAGGTTACAAAGAGGCTGGAGAGAGGCTGTTCACAGTGGTCATGGATGGCAGAACGTGGAACAATGGTCTCAAGTTGCGGTTGGGAAGGTCCAGGTTGAACATTAGGAAAACCTTTTTCACTAGGAGGGTGGTGAAGCATTGGAATGGTCTACCCAGGGAAGTGGTGGAGTCTCCATCCCTGGGGGTGTTTACGTCTCGGCTTGACAAAGCCCTGGCAGGGCTGATCTGATGGGTTTGGTCCTGCCTAGGCCAGGGGGCTGGACTCCATGGCATTTTAGGTCTCTTCCAGCTCTATTGTTCTATGATTCTATGGACTAAGGACCCAGCCTCATGGGGTGTATCTGCAGAGATGCTCAAGGATAGCAGTTGATTACACTGCTGGCCTGCATCAGTCACTGTCATTGATGTATGTAATGTAATGTACTGCTTTAACCGTTTCTCTCTCGCACCCTCGTCTTTCTTTCTTTGTTAATAACCCTTTAGATTTTAGATTCAAAAAGCTGGGCCCAGTGTGCTGTCTGGGTCAGAGCTAAGTGTATATGGTCCTGGGCCACGGCTGGACCCTTTGGGACCCAGTAAGAATCTGTGTGGATTTGGTGAAATAGGTTTTAATAACCTCTCGCCCAAGGAAAGGTGACTGCAGGTTCAGACATTAGGAGCAGCTGGAGAATCTGTGGGTTTACTTCTGGCTGCCCAGTCAGACTGGTGGAGGTCCTTTTATGTCTGGTTTGGTTTGCTTCAGTGGGAAGGAAATTACAGCCTGGGCTGTAAGCGGCCCAGATTCAGCAATGTGCCCAGGGTCGGTTCTTTCAGCTGGTCCCAGGGGCGTGTCAGGGCGTGTCCGAGTCCGGTGTGCTCTGGTGGTGGCATGTCAGGGTATGTCCAAGTCAGATGTGCTCTGGTGGGGGCGTGTCCAAGCCGGGTGTGCTCTGGGGGGCGTGTCAGAGCGTGTCAGAGTTGGGTGTGCTCTGGTGGTGGCGTGTAAGGGTGTGTCTGAGTTGGGTGTGTTCTGGTGCTGGTGTGCCAGGGCATGTCTTAGTTGGGTGTGCTCTGGTGGGGGTGTGTCAGAGTCAGGTGTGCTCTGGTGGGGGCATGTCAGGGCATGTCCAAGTTGGGTGTGCTCTGGTGGGGGCATGTTGGTGCATGGCCAAGTTAGGTGTGCTCTGGTGAGAGTGTGTCAGTGTGTGTGCAAGTCGGGTGTGCTCTGGTGAGAGTGTGTCAGTGTGTGTGCAAGTCGGGTGTGCTCTGGTGGGGGTGTGTCAGGGCGTGTCCGAGTTGGGTGTGCTCTGGTGGAGGCGTGTCAGGGCATATCCGAGTCGAGTGTGCTCTGGTGGGGGTGTGTCAGGGCGTGTCCAAGTTGGGTTTGCTCTGGTGGGGGCGTGTCAGGGCATATCCGAGTCGAGTGTGCTCTGGTGGGGGTGTGTCAGGGCGTGTCCAAGTCGGGTTCGCTCTGGTGGGGGCGTGTCAGGGCATATCCGAGTCGAGTGTGCTCAGGTGGGGGCGTGTCAGGGCATATCCGAGTCGAGTGTGCTCTGGTGGGGATGTGTCAGGGCGTGTCCAAGTTGAGTGTGCTCTGCAGGGGGCTCCTCGGGGTAAGTGAGGCAAGCAGCTTGGTCCCAGCTGGAAGCCCAGTGCCTGACAGCCACAGCCTGGGAACACAGGTGCGAGGCCGAGCCTGGCACAGCAGGTCTGATGGATGGCACAGGGGTGGGGCGAAGCTCAGGACCTGGGTATCTGACCTGCAAGTGGCACTGCTTCCATCTGGCTTGTTGCTACAGCTGCAGCTGTTGGCCCCCAGCGGGGCCAGAGCTGAGTAAGCGAGAGATAGAGCTGGCACCTCCCAGGCAAGGGCATGCGCTAGAGGTCACACAGTAAACATCCTCCTGCCCGTAGGTAGGAGCCTCCTCCCCAGACAGCCCCCAGCAGTCTCTGACAGGAACAGGGCAGCCTCACGCATTTGCAAGCACCGTGCAGCAGCGTTACTGCAGTATCATTACGGCAGCACCGCCGCCCCAGCATGTCCTGCACAGCCCAGCCACCATCCGAGATCAGGGCCCCATCAGGATGGGCACAGGCCAGACCCCAGCTGAGACCAGGGCCCCGTCGGGCCAGGCACCACCCAGACCCCGGCCTGAGATCAGGGCTGTAATATGACAGGGGTTCTGGGCGCAGGTAAGGAAATCAATCTAGGGTGAAATTGCTTAAAATCTTACAGCCCAGGCTGGGATTTCCTTCTGACTGAGGCAAATTGACTCAGCCACAACAGCACCTCTGCCAGCTGTACCAGCCAGCCAGAAGCCTCATGAGGAAACCCACAGATTCTCTAGCTGCTGCAAAAGCCTGGCTCAGCAGCCCCCTGTGCTCAGGTGAGACATGCTTAAAACCAATTTCACCAAATCCACACAGATTCTTCTGGGCCCCAAAGGGTCCAGCCACAGTCCCAGGTCAATATATACTTGATTCTTACCCAAAGCAGCATGCTGGGCCAACCCTTGAGACGCTACAATCTAAAGGTTTGTTAACAAAGAAAGAACAGGGTGAGAGAACAATTGTTAACGTGGTACGTTATGTGAAAGTGGTACAGTCCATACATCAGTTACTGCCAGTGATGCAGCCAGCGATGTTATCTGCTGATTTCTTGAAAGTCTCTGAAAACACCCCCATGGGGGGCAGGATCCCCAGATGAGGGCTTAGTTCCTGGAGAGCGAAAGAGCTGAAGGCTGGAACCGGGTCACTGCCAGGGCCCATCTTACAGTTTTCCATCAGGAGGGAAAAGTCCTTTCTTCTTCCCGCAGGCACTGGAGGGTCCGGGTCACCTCCAGGTGGGCTGCTGAGGCACTCTGCCGTTGGCTGCATTCCAGGGCACAAGTCCCAGTTCCCGAGATGTGTATTGGACATCTGGGAATCTGTCCCTTTGTCTAGTGACCACACCTCCCATTGTGCACCCTTGAACACTTCTAATGCAGCTCTGGAGCCAATCGCTATCTATGCCTTCGCACAAGGGTCGCTGAGGGTTTCAAGCACCTGGCCCAGGTATCGTCACGGAGCAGAGAAACCCCCGTGGCCAAACCAGCCCCACTGCTGGCCTGGCCTCCGAGATGCAGCCCACAAATGGGATTGTGGGAGGTGAAAAAACCCTTGAGGCAAGAGCACTTAACAGCCAGGGTCTCAGCCCGGCCCCGGTGGGATGAGCCAAGAAGAGGAGGCCCAGTCATCTCACTGCAGTAGTGAGGGCAGAGAGAGCCGCTACCAGCCCCGGACACAATTCTGCTGCACTTCCACCCCCGCTGGGCCACTCTGTCATGAGGGGGGGGACACCTTGATGACAGCCCTGCAGCAGCTTTGACCTGCATTAGCCAGAGCATGTGGTTGCAGCCAGGGGATGGGCCATATCCTGGGGTGGAGAAGGGGCTCAGCCTGGCTGGCACCAGGGCTCCAGCTGGCAGCGTGGGAGGGGTGCGGGGACAAGGGAGCTGCACTGCAGGTTTTGAGCCCCCTTCAGCCATGGTCCCAAAGCTCATCACTAAGGGGCTGTGTGCTGCCATCCTGCACAGGAGCAGCCAGCCAGGCCCACGCCAGGCAGCAGCCTGGCCTCGAACACAGTAGTTCTGCCCAGGGGCAGAGACATGGGCACGCCAGGCACAAGCTGCAGCTGGGGGAGCTCGGGGTGCAGGGGGGTGGGCATTCTTAGCAGGGCTGGGGCCAGCGTCCCTCCCGAGCAAAAGGCTCAGGAGAGAACTGGGGCCTGGAACGCCTGCCTGGGCAGGAGGCAGAAGCTGCCTCTGTTTGGGGTGAGCAGCAGCTGAGCCTGGGCTGGGAGGGGTGGAACTAAAGGGCAGTTTTGGACCAGTGAGGGACATGGGCCTTCAGTGCAAGTCTTCCAGAGAGGGCACAGTGGGGCTTGGCCATCACAGGAGGTGCTGCAAATTGAGCTGAGTGGCTCTGGCAAAGCCCCTCTGCTCATGCCCCCATGAGCGCCAGGATTCCCGGCCGGCGCTGCAAGGTGATTCCCTGGCTCCCTCAGGCAGCAGGGTCCGAATAAGCCCTTCCGGCTGGAGAATGGGGGCGGCTCCAAGAGGCGGGTCCATCCCGCGGTCCGCACCACCCAAGAAAGGGCTGCACAGCACAGGTCAGCAGCAGCCGGTGACCAGAACCCGGAGTCGAGGCTCCCAGCCCAGGCACCAACAGTGTGACCTAATGCCAGAGTGATGCTCTGCTGAGGAGCCGTTAAACTGAGACCCCGTTGTCGAGACCAGAGTTGGCAAGATCTGACCCGTGGGCCAGATCCAGCCCTTAGCCCTTGACTCCAGCCATGGCTGCCCTGCCGGGTCCTTCCAGCACAGTGCAGCCCACCCTGCTCACAGCACTGGTGGCCCCCTGTGCCCCTCTGCGCCGCGCAGGCGAGAGGCCCCCGCCCCCAGCACAACTTCTCAGCTCCCATCAGCCAGAACCAGCGGCAGCCAAGCGCTTTGAGTCAGATGGGCCTGCAGCAGGCAGGGAGCTGCCCAGGTAATCACCTCCCTGCCAGCTCTGGCCCCGCACCCCCTTCCGCACTCCAGATCACCACCCCCAGGTCACGACTCCCTCCAACGCCCCTTCCCCAGGCCAGAATCCTCTCGTTCATCCAGACCCCTCCTGGACACTGCACCCCAATCCCCTGCCCAGGGCCACAACCCCCTCCTTCACCTGAACTTCCCTGCCAGACCTTACCCCGCTGCACCCAATCCCCTACCCAGAGCTCCCTTCTTCCCCAGCCTCTGCCCAGCCCCTGCAATCCCCTACCCAGTGCTTCCTTCTGCCCCAGCCCCTGCCCCCCCCCATAGAAAAAGGCAGTCCTTGACCACTTACCAAAACCTTGGAGTGCCTCACCAATCAAAAATTATTGCCCACCCCAGGCTAGACATAATCTATCCATCTGATTCCAGGGTCCAGGGTGGGTCCCCCCGCCACGTGCTCATTTTTTAATTTTGCAGCAGGAGTCTGAATGAAACTTATAACAAAGATGCTGCATCAGTGCCAGAGACTTTACTGTCATGCTGTCAAAATAACCTCCTCAGTTCAGTTCCCACTGTCATCAGGAAGTTCTGGCAGCTGTTAACTTCTGCATCATGGAGTCAGGGTAATTCACGGCCCAGGGAAAGGCACAGTTTGTCTCGGTCTCTGAGTCGAATCAGAGACGTGCCATGCTAAGATGCTCCTGCAAAAGCCATACCCAACAAAACACCAGCAGCTCTGCACCGCAGGTAAAGAAATCACCTGAAAGCCAAAAAGCTCCCACTCTGCAGAGCTCCGCTGACAGACTCCTAAACATTTAAAGGCAGAGACAGCTCCCTTAGGTAACCCAACAATCCAAGCCAATTACAGTCAAGTTCACCTCAACAAACAACATTGTCTTCTCCTTCATTGTTTTCACTGCACAATTAGTGAAGCCCCCAGAGGGGCAATGAACCTTCCCCAGCTCCTTTCGCTCTTGTACACTCACTGCAACAAGGAGCCTCTGAGCATTTCTGCCTGCATGACCAAGAAGCGGCCCTGCAACAGGCGGCCAAGGTACCTGGCCCGAGGTGAGCTGCCCGGGGGCTGAGGCGAGCAGCAGGTTTGGTTTGGTTTGGTTTGGTTGCAAAGTAGCCAGTGTGCCAGGTGCTGCATGAATAGGGCCATACCTGAATGCTCGTAGCCCAGCCACGGGAAGGGTCAGTTCCCCCTGGCCCAGGTGGGAGCCGTCTGCAGAAGAGCTGAGAGCTGAGCCCAGCTCCTCCAAGTCCCAGGACAACACATCCCCTGCCAGGTCCCTCACCCTCAGCAGAAGCTGGGGACTTTCATGAGGCCAGTAGCACAGCAAGTTTTCATGGAGGGGGGGGTCCCCAGGCCCTGCCCCCCCCCACAGGCAGACGGACTCTCCCTGGGCAGGAGAACAGGGGGTTATGGGGCAAGAGGGACCCAGCGTAGAACAGACTTGTCAGCACAGGGACCAGAGGCGTCAGTACAATCCAGCTGGGGGAGAGGGGCCCAGGGGGTCCCTGAGCCGGGCCCTGGCCCCTTCCTCCCTCTGCAGCCAGCCCAGACTGCCCTCTACTCCACATGCCCAATTCAAATTCCAACCAGCCAGGCCCCTCCTCCCGCCTTCGTCCCATTTCCTGGGAAGGAAAGGGCTCACCTGGTTGCCTACGAGCAGGGAGGCCCACTGCCTGTGTGTGAGAAGTCACCACACCTAAACACCCCTCACCACTAGGCACTGACGCTGTGCCTAGGGAAACTGAGGCGCACACCTGGGGCTGCTGCAGGACAGCAGGAAACACATGCAACTGAACCAGGGGAATAAAACTCTCACACACACACACCCCACTTTGCATTTCAGTCCCTACCGGGCCAGGGCTGGGTGTGAACCAGCTGCCGCGCTCTGGAGCATGGCCAGCCCTGGCAGGACGCAGATTTCCGGAGAACAGCCCCAGAGCTACTCCATGGCCAGCAGAGCGCATGGGGAGCCTGCCCTGGGCAGTGTCTGTAAAGCCCCCAAACTCTCCGTCCCATGATGCGTTGTGTGGCTCTCTGCCAGCTGCGTGTGCAGCGTGACAGGGATCTAGGCCAAGCGGGGCAGAGAACGGAGGTCCGAAGGGCGGGAGCTGACGTGCCTGGTGTTACACTGCCCCGGGCGCTGGACACGGTTACGAGTCAATAGGAAATAAGCCGCCCTCACTTGGGAACTGGCGCGTTCACACCAGGCTTTGCCCAGGTGGAGTGCAGCGGCTCTCACACTTCCTGCCTGGAGGGGGAGGCCTGCCCAGCATTACGCCCCCCGAGAGCTAGCCCCTGAGCACATCGCCCCTCAGCCGCAGCCCCCCACGCTCCTCATGGCTCCCGGCCTCCTCGCTGTGCCTGGGGGCGTGAAGCGTGCAGCTCAGTCGCCCCGGCGGTAGTCAGCACAGCGCTGAGAAGGCGTCGTACCCCTTGGCACTGGCTGCCCTTAACACCCTCATGACGGCCGTCCTGTTTCTGATGCGCAGCTGTCACAGCTTTTCCACTAAGACCCGCGCACTGGGAAAGGCGCCTCTGTTTATTTCCCCAGCAATCGCATTTTCCTCTAATTGCTCTTCTTAATGAGCTGATTAGGGAAGTGGGAGGCAGCAGAGCTGCAGAAAAGGGGTGTGTCCCAGGCCAGCTCCCACTGGGTAAGGGCTACAGAGCACAGATTTCCCCAAGGCAAGGCGGCAGGTTAGGGGCCGTAGCTGACAGAGCGCTGGTGGGAGTCGGGCCAGCTGAGGTCTGTGTTTGGCTCCCGTGCAGACCTGTTGTGGGACTGGTAGCAAGTTCCACCTGCTCATGTCTGGTCCAGCCTGTGAGTTCTCTGGAGCAGGAGTCAACTGCACCCGGGGACACCGGGAATGACAGCCTGGGCATGGGCACTGCAGGAGAGGTGCCGGGGGTGCCAGTGGGACACACCGAATGCAAGCGAGCAGCAGGACACCATTGCAAAAAAGGGAGAAAAAGGCCAACTTCGCCCTGGGCTGGACAGGCCTAGTAAGCGGGGAGAAGAAAGTCTTCTCTGCTCAGCTCTGACTAGGCCTTAGCTGGGTCAGCACCACGCCTGGGGACCGATGGGGAAAATGAGGAAGCCCCGTGAGCGGTAACACAAAGGGGTGGTGGTCTGGAAACCAGCCCTGAAAAGCCTGGTTTGTGGAGCAGAGAGGCTGGGGTCCGAGCCTCCAAGTCCGTGAAAGGGCGGTGTGAAGTGGAGGGAGGTACCTGGTCCTTGTCACCTCTGAGGACGGGTCAAGCCACAATGGATTTAAACTGCAGTGAAGGAGGTTAGGTTGGCCGGTGGGAAACGGTCCCTCGCTGTCCAGCTGGCTAGGCACCAGAACGAACGCCCCAAGCATGGGGCTGGCTGTGCAGCCCTCCCGGGGGGCTCTGAGCTGCGCTTGTCAGCAAGGCCCAAGTGCTGACATGGGCCTCATTTCCCAAGGTAGCACCATGTAGCCTTGCAGCCTCTCTCCAGCCCCGGCTCCCCGGCGGCTCCGTGGGCTGATGCAGAACACGGCACGTTGCCAGTTCCAGGAGGCTCTGCAGGAATGCTAGCTGGGGTAAGCGTTCATTAATTAGCACCCTTCCTGCCCATGCTCACCTCAAGGCAGCGGGGCAGGGCAGCTGCCTGGGCTGGGATGTGGGACGCAGGCTGGCTGCTCAGAGAGGGCAGCAGCTGCTTCCCAGGGGCTAGTGGGCCCTGGGCTAGAGTCAGGGCAACCAGGTGCCCACCTCTGACTTGCAGCCAATGCCCCTCTCCCGCTGCTCGACTGCGATGGGGAGCCCCTGGGGGGAGGGACAGCCTCTCACTGGATGGCCCGGGCAGTGCCCAGCGTCCTGGAGCGGCCCTGGCCTCGGTGGGGCCTCCAGGGCTTCTCTAGCAGGAATGATACTGGTGATGCCCCAGGCCGGCACTGAAGCAGCCACGCTGCTGCTGCTGCATCAGTGTCACCGGTGACTTTTGCCTTCAGTTCGCTCCTCCAAAGCGGTTTGACCCGAAGCCACGCAGGAAAAGAGGGACAAGAATTCACGCTGGCCCAACACCCAGGGGCCAGGAGACGAACTGGGCAGCAAAGGGATCCAGGGGCCGTCTTCAGGGCTCAGCATCAGTCCTGCCCTGAGCGGCGCCAAAACAGCGCAAAAGAAAAGCACCTGAAGAACCCGGCAGTCCGGGCCGGTCGGCACCTCAGATTGTGTTTCCATTTCAGTGCGGTGAGTGTTTCCGGGCAGGAATCCGCAGGCGAGACGTTGCTGAGAGCTGGGACTCAGCCGCTCCCAGGTAGAAACGCTGCCACACCTGCGGGTAGGGGAACATTACCAAGTTTCAGAGTTGAAAAATTCTTTTTCTGATGTTTGTGGCAACCCCCCAGGGGCTTTCTGAGCTCCTCTCGCGTTAGCTGAGGCCCCCGCGAGGCCTGAGCCCCACTGCCAGGCTCTGAGCATCACCACCCCAGTGCTAGTGCCCGCGTTCCACTCCCAGAGCCTCCTCCCTGCAGCAGAGTCCCTGTGACGTACCCCTGGTGTCTGCTGCGGCACAGAGAGGCAGGAAGGAGGGCGGGGCGAGTTCCTTCCAGGCAAGTGCTGTGGGGAATCACAACACAACATACATTTCACCCAGCTTGGGAGCCTGAGCTGGGTCAACAGGTGCACCTGTCCGCCCCCTCTCCAGGGCTGAAAGCACTGGCCACCCAAGGAGGCTTGGGGACTGCCTATTTCTAAGTCTCCAGCTGCCACTGGGAATTAGCCCACGAGCCTGGCTCCCAGAACAACTCCTCCATCACCACCACAAACACTGCAAGCCCCGAAGCCCCTGCCTTCCTGATGAGCAAGGTTAGCTGGGTGGTCTGCTTGTTGGCACCTGCGGATGTTCACTCTTGAGCCTAATGATGATGGTTAAACCAGCATTCGGAACTTTTGTCCACCCCCTTAGGAAAATAAAACTACTCCCAGCCCCATTGCTGCACCCCTGGGATTATTAAAAGTGACACGACACATATCCTGTGCTCCCTCTCCCCGCACCAGTCCTCCCTACATGGCCTGCCTAAGGGGCTCACCCCACAGGTTAGTACAAGCAGCTTTAAATGCTGCCATTGGCTCCTTCAGTCCTGACCCTCCTAGTGAATGGCCTGGAAAGAGGCGCACTCTCAGCTGGGGGGATGCAAGTCTCTGCAAAGCAGGAAAATACCCACAAAAGAGCAAAGCAGAGCTAGGAAAGCAGACAGATAAAGAGCAGAGACTGGGGGCCCATAAGGGAAGCCAGTGCCATCGTGGTGGTGGTGAAATCTCCATCCCTGGAGGTTTTTAAATCCTGGCTTGACAAGGCCATGGCTGCGATGATTTAGTGGGGGCTGATCCTGCTTGAAGCAGGGGGCTGGACTAGAGACCTCCTGGGATCCCTTCCAGCCCTGGGATTCTGATTCTATGAACCCCCCATGTGACCTGCCTGCAGGGACAGGGCCCTGAACTACCAGCAGTAGCTCCATGTTCCAATACTCTCCTGGCCCCTGGCTAGGCCGCCCCATGTGTGAAGCTCTACTACAGCCTAAGGGGAGCTGGGGAGTCGGTGCTCACTGCCTGGCTCTGGTGCAGCATGACATGGCAGGAGCTGTGCCGTGAGTGCCTCTGGTGCAGCAGCTGCAGTGCTGTGGACGGCCTGGAAAATCCCAAACGTGTCCCAGCCGGAGCGTGCCTGCTGGGTCTGGAAAAGCAGCAATGCCCTTAGCAAGCACCTTGAGGGAGGAATGTCCCAATACGCTGAGATCTGCTGCCTTTTACCACAAATGGGGTCTGACTCCTGGAGCAGCAAACGCTCACCCCCTGGAGGCTCTGGTCTTCATAGAACCATAGAACACTACAGCTGGAAGGGACCTCAGGAGGTCATCTAATGCCGCCCTCTGCCCAAAGCAGGATCAACCCCAACGTAGACGCAGCCTAAGTCAGCCCAGCCAGGACCATGTCAAGCCAGGACTTAAAAACCTCTAGGGATGGAGATTCCACCACCTCTCCAGGTAACACGTTCCAGTGCTTCACCACCCTCCTGGGAAATAGTTTTTCCTAATATCCAACCTACTCCTCTCCCTCTGTAACTTCAGACCGTTGCTCCTTGTTCTGCCATCTGCCACCCCTGAGAACAGCCTCTCTCCAGCCTCTTTAGAGCCCCCCATCAGGAAGTTGAAGGCTGCTATCAAATCACCCCTCATTCTTCTCTTCTGCAAAACAAACGAGACCAGCTCCTTCAGCCTCTCCTCACAGGTCATGTGCTCCAGCCCCTTAATCATTTTCGTTGCCCTCTGCTGAAACCTCTCCAATGCCTCCATATCCTCTCTATACTAGGGGGCACAGAACTGGATGCAATACTCCAGATGTGGCCTCACCAGTGCTGATTAGAGGGGAATAATAACTTATCTAGATCTGCTGGAAATGCTTCTCCTAAAGCACCCCAATATGCCCTTAGCCTTCTTGGCTACAAGGGCACACTGTTGATTCATATCCGGCCTCTCATCCACTGTAATCCCCAGGTCCTTTTCTGCTGCACGGCTACTTAGCCAGTCAGTCCCCAGCCTGTAACAGTGCTTAGGATTCTTCCATCCCAAGTGCAGGACTCTGCACTTCTCCTTCTTGTACCTCATCAGATTTCTTTTGGCCCAATCCTCCAATCTGTCAAGGTCACTCTGGACCCTCTCCCTACCCTCCAATGTATCTACCTCTGCCCCTAGCTTCGTGTAATCTGCAAATTTGCTGAGGGTGCAATCCAACCCCTCATCCTGGTCATTAATAGAGATATTGAACTGTACTGGCCCTAGAACTGATCCTTGGGGCACTCTACTTGAAACTGACTGTCAACCAGACACTGAGCATCAGCTGTTGGGCCTAACCGTCTATCCAGCTTTCTATCCCTCTTAGAGTCCGTGTATCCAATCCAGACTTCCTTAACTTATGGGCAAGAATGTTGTGGGAGACTGTACCAAAAGCTTTGCTAAAGTCGAGGTATATCACATCCACTGACTTCCCCATGTCCACAGAGCCTCTTACCTCTTCACAGAAGCTAATCAGATTGGTCAGGCAGGACTTGCCCTTGGTGAATCCAGGTTGACCACTCTTGATCACTTTCCCCTCTTCCAAGTGCTCCAAAATGGATTCCTTGAGGATTCCCTCCATTTCTTTCCCAGGGATTGAGGTAAGGCTGACCGGTCTATAGTTCCCTGGATTGTCCTTCTTTCCCTTTTTTAAAGATGGGCACTGCGTTTGCCTTTTTTCCAGCCATCCGGTATCTCCCCCGATCTCCAAGAGTCTTCAAAAATAATGGCCAAAGGTTCGGCAATGACCTCTGCCAATTCCCTCAGTACCCTTGGATGCTTTAAATCCAGACCCATGGACTTGTGTCCACCTAGTTTTTCTAGATAGCTCAGAACTTATTTCTTCCGCACAGGTGACTGCCCTCCACTTTCCCATACTGCATCGTCTAGGACTGTCATGTGGGAGTTGACTTTGTCAGTGAAGACTGAGGTGAAAAAACAAAGAACAAAGGAGGCCACTTTCTAGCTGACACCCCAAAAGCTGGTTCTAGCTATGGGCAGGTTCCCCCGGTGCCCATCAGCTACCACTTGGCTTTTCACCTCTGCTTCCCCTCTCACCCCAACACTACACCCAGTAAAAGCTGAGTGGGGCACAGGGACAGGGTACTGAACCATTTCTGTTCAGAAAAGCACCATCTCCTTAGCCCACAATGATAGGACCGGTACCTACCACCAATAACATGAGGCCAACAACAGACCAGGTTGAGATCACGTCTGGCAGAATAAACCTGCTAAGATGGTTCACTCTACCCAAGTGAAAGCCTGGAAGGGAAAAAGTGAAAAAAGGACACTCAACCCCCTTAAGAGAGTGTTATTGATTGTGTCTGTCTTTCCTCTTCTGGAGGAGAAAGACGGCTTCTAAGCAATGCCGTGGTACATAGTTTTGCTGCATTGCTTACTGAGTAGCAGCGTTCGCACTGCTGTGATACAGAGAAAGGAAGGGTGGCATTGCCAGGTGAATGATTCCCTGCTATACACTTGGGAGCCTCTCATGGTGACCTACGGCTGTGAGGACATCCTTGACCGACTTTACGAATCAGAAATGAAAATGGAAATGACAAAACAATCTGGTGACAAGCTTCAGTTACCGGACTCAGTGCCAAAGGGCATAATCTCAGAGCTGGCTTATTTCTTGGAAGGTTATTGTTATGTGGTGTGGAAGGAAGTGAGAGAAATGTGAAAACAACAAACGCATGCACAACCCCGTCAGGAAGAGAAAAGAGCAAATAAGGGTGACAGAAAAGGACAGTGTGCCTGGCTTTTCCACAATGGCTGTCTCGTTGGATGTTCAAGCAACACTGAGGAGTCACGGAATCAGAGAAGATGATGGTTGGAAGAGAGCTCAGGAGGTCATTGAGTCCAGCCCCCTACTCAAAGCAGGACCAACCCCAACTAAATCATCCCAGCCAGGACTTCATCAAGCCGGGACTTCAGAACCTCTAGGGATGGAAATTCCACCCCTTCCCCATGTAACACATCCCAGAGCTTCACATCCCTCTTACTGAAATAGATTTTCCTAATATCCAACCTACGCCTCTCCCTCTGTAACTTCAGACCATTGCTCCTTGTTCCACCATCTGACACCACTGAGAACAGCCTCTCTCCAGCCTCTTTAGAGCCCCCTTTCAGGTAGTTGAAGGCTGCTGTCAATTGCCCCTCACTCTTCTCTTCTGCAGAATAAATCAGCCCAAATCCCTCAGCCTTTCCTTGCAAATGATGTCCTCAGGCACCCTATAATGCAGATGTGGCCTCACCAGTGCTGAAGAGAGGGGAACTATCACTCCCCTTCACCAAAGGGCAATGCTCCTCCTAATGCACCCCAATACGCCGTTAGCCTTCTTGGCTACAAGGGCACACTGGTGACTGATATCCAGCCGCTCATCCACTGTAATCCCCAGGCCCTTTTCTGCAGAAGTGCTACTAGACCTGTTAGTCCCCAGCCTGTGACAGTGCTTGGGATTCTTCCATTGGCTACAAATCACACCCCCCCCACGTCACATCTCACCCCCCCTCAGACCGAACTGAGCAGGGTCACTCAGCCAGTGACTGAGGAAGTTTGGGGCCCTCCCTGCATGTTCCCCGTGACACAGACCATCTCAATGTCATAATACTGCAGGAGCAGCTCCACCGCAGGAACTTGGCATTGGCCCCTTTCACAGAACGCAGCCAGGTCAGGGGTGAGTGATCGGTGTACACGGTGAAACGCCGCCCAAACAGGTACGGCTGCAGCTTCCCCAGAGCCCACCCCATGGCCAGACATTCCTGCTCCATGGGCAGGTAGTTCTGCTCCCAGGGCAGCAGCTTCTGGCTCAGGTACACAACAGGGTGTCTCTCTCCCTTGTCGTTCACCTGCATTAGCACCGCGCCCGGCCCCGTGTCCGAGGTGTTGGTGAACACCAAGAAGGGCTTGTCAAAGTCCGGGTTTACCAGCACTGGGTCCCTGACAAGAGCCTCCTTCAGCGCACAGAGAGCCCCTGGCACTGCTCCGTCCAGACCACCTTGTCTGGCTTCCCCCTCTGACACAGCTCCGTGCGGGGGGGGTTGCGATGGAGCTAACATGGAGCACAAACCTCCAGTAGTACCCAACCATCCCAATGAAGGCCTGGACCTGCTGCGTACTCTGGGTTCATAGGGTTAACTGGGTGGGGCTTCAGCAGCCGGAGGGGCTGGCTGCCCAGGCAGGCTGGGCTGATGGCGCGTCCTCAGCTTGGGAGGAGCTGGGCCCACAGACCACCTCCTGAGGGGGAGCAGACGCACAGGGCTCAGTTTACGGGGTGGGGGCAGGGCTGCGGCTGTGGCGTGAGTGCCTCGTACCCCTGGAGGTGGATGGGAGGGGGGCCATGGGGTTCAGGTGCGGATGTGACACTGGCCCAGCCCAGGATGCTGGCACCAGACTGGATGATGCCCAGCTCACACCTGACTGTGATGGGAACGGCCGGGCCTGCTTGCCAGGTGCCCGTCGCAAGGGTGCACGTGAGATGGGGGGACAAGGAGGGCCCCAAGGAGGGGGTATGCACAGTCATTTGCTGCTAAGGGGGGGTGACCTGGAACGCTGGCCAGGTGAATGTCCTCAGGCCCTGGCCTTGACCCCCAGCCCAAGGAGGCGAGGGGGCTCTCCCTTGGTCTGGGGGAGGATACTGAGCCAGAGCCACAGGGGCTGACCTTGGGAGACAGGGGGGACCCCAAGAGTGGGGTCTCACAGGGTGGTGGTCCTGGATCCAGGCAGGGAGGGGGAAGCAGCTCCCATCCCTTCCCCGGCCACTGAGTTCCAGACGGAGCTGCAGAGATCCCTCCTGGCAGAAGCTGAGGGAACTGGCCAGCCTCAGCCTGACCTCACCACTGGGCGAGGGCTGCCGGGAGAGATTCCTGTGGGAGAAGGGATTCCCGTACCAGGCATGGGTTTCCACACGCAAAGTGGAGCCGTGCGGGGTCTGGAGGCAGCTGGGGGTTCCCCAAAAGTTCCAGCGCAAGCTGCTGTACCTAGCCAGCAATGTCCCGCTCGCAGAACACCAGGGGGACCAACACACCAGGCAGAGGCTGTTACAGAACTTTTTCTGGCTGGGAGTCTTTGCTGCTGTCCATTGGTATTGTCAGTCCTGCAACCCCTGGCAGAGGGTGGGGAAGGACTGGGACAAGGGGAAAGCTGCCCTGAGGCCACTGCCCATCATAGAGGAACCTTTCCAGAAAGTGGCCATAGACATAGTGGGGCCCTTCAGTAAGGCGACCCATTCTGGGAAGCAATACATCCGGGGGTGGTAGACTTTGCCACTCACTACCCAGAAGCAGTGGTCCTGACTTCTAACGAGCCTGACGCTGTGGCGGATGCACTGATGTCCATTTTCAGCAGGGTGGGGTTCCCCAAAGAGGTCCTCACTGACCAAAGGTCCAACTTCATGTCAGCCGTGCTGCAAAGCTTGTGGGACAAGTGTGGGGTCCGGCACACCTGGGCCACAGCCGACCACCCGCAGACCAATGGGCTGGTGGAGAGGTTCAATGGAACTCTGAAGCGGATGCTGAGAACCTTTATGAACCAGCACCCACAAGACTGGGACAAGTACTTATCCCTACAGGGAGGTTCCCCAGCAATCCATACGGTGCTTCCTCTTTGAGCTGCTTCACGGAAGGAAGGTACCGGGACCCCTGCACTGCTCAGAGAAAAGTGGGAGGGGACGGCCTCTCCTGAAGGGGAGTCAGTGGTACAATATGTACTGACCTTCCAGGAAAAGGTTGCCGAGCTCATGGGCCTGGCCAGGGAGAACCTGTCCAGGGCCCAAGGGAAGCAAAAAATCTGGTATGACCACAACACATGGACCCGAGTCTATGCCACTGGTGACCAGGTGATGGGTCTCATACCCGTGCAGCGGAACAAGCTGCCTGGGGTGGTCCCTTCAAGGTCGTCAAACAGATGAATGAGGTGAACTATGCCGTGGAACTGTCGAACTGGGCTCACAGCCACCGGCTCTGTCATGTGAATATGATGAAACTGTCCTGGGACAGGGAGAACTTGGTGCTGGCCGTGTGCAGGCACTGGGAGGGGCAGGGGGATGATCCCTTGGTGGATCTGCTTGCTGGGACTGGAGCTGGTTCCTTGCTGGAGTCTATTCCCCTCTCTCACCAGCCGACCCCCGCACAGCAGACGGAGATCAGGGAGGTGCTGCGTTCACACCAACAGCTGTTCTCTGACCAGCCTGGACTCACTAATTTGGCTATCCACCAAATAGAGACAGGCACCCACGCTCCTATAGAGTGTGCACCGTTCAGAGCTATGGGAAAAACAGCCCAGGACCTAGAATGGGAGATCCAGGACGTGCTGGCTGTGGGGGTGATCCAGCCATGCTCCAGCCCCTGGGCCTCTCCTGTGGTGTTAGTCCCCAAAAAGGATGGGTCAATCTGGTTTTGTGTGGACTATCGCAAGCTCAATGTCATCACCGCGTTAGATGCCTACCCCATGCCTAGGCCTGATGACCCCCTGGTCAAGCACACGGGAGCCCACTACCTCACCACCATAGACCCACCAAGGTGCACCGGCAAGTACCATTGGATCCAGCCACTTGACTTAAATCGGCTTTCATCACCCTGTTAGGGTCTATGAGTTCCTGGTCCTGTCTTTTGGCCTCAGGTGGCTGCCTGCCACCTTCCAGTGCCTGGTGGACCAGCTGTTGAGGGAGATGGAAGGTTTCACCTTGGCTCGCATTGATGACACGTGTCTTCATCCAGATGTGGGAGGACCACATGTCCCAGGTCAGCCAGGTGCTGGACCGACTCCAGGGATCTGGGCTGACTATCAAGGCAGGGAAGTGCAAGTTGGGGATGTCCAAGGTGACCTACCTGGGCCACTAAGCGGGCAGCATATGCTTAAAGCCAGAGCCAGCTAAAGTGGAGGCCTTCATGGGATAAGAATGTCTCCTCTGGGACAGGCCCTGACTATGCCCTTTCTGCACCCAGCAATACACAGACCAGGTCTCATTGTGTCCCTTGGGCTGGCTGCTCCACCCAGGCCCTGGCTGGCCCTCTGGGGGTGGGTGGCTGGACCCTGTTTCCTGGGCTTGTCCCATAGGTGATTCCCTCCATTGCCGCCAGGAGCCCGTCTCTCCAGGATTTCTCCGGGATTCTCTTTCACACCAGGCCCGGCTGTGTGTGAACTCATCAGGCATCTTCCCGTGCTGTGTGGGTCCTCTGGCTTCTGATCCTCCAGCCACATCCTCAGGTCAAGCGGACACACTCCACAGAACCCTTCCAGGACCATCAGCTTAACCAGGTCTGGGCCCCCATCCCGAACACCCACTTGCAGTAGTACTGAGTCAAGCAGGCCAGCTCCACAGAGGTCTCCTCTGGCCCCTTCTGCACCTCCTGGAACTTCTCCCTGTGTGTCTTGGGGTGTCTGCACGAACTCATGCTGCAGGGCCTGTTTGACCCATTCGTAGTCCCCCGGCTGCAGCCCCGTCAGCTGGTTGAGCACCTCTGCGGCCTTCTGAGCCAGCCAGTGGGTGAGCTGCTGGAGCCATTCAGCTGCGGGGACCTGGTGCACCTCACAGGCTCACTCGAAGGAGGTGAGAAACCCATCCAGGTCCCCCACATCCTTACACTGGGCCAGCCCGAACCTCTCAAAGTGACTGGCAGGCCCAGGTCTCCTGGGCCCCTCCCTGCTCACTGCAGCTGGGGTCTCTCGGCTTCTCAGCTCCGCCAAGGCCGGCTCACACTGCTGCTCACTCTCCCCCCCGCCCGTCCACCTCTCTCCTGACGGATTTTCTCCTGTTCCTGGTGCTCCTATTCCTGCTCTTGCAACTCCCCTAACTGTAGCTCAATCTCCAGCTGTCACTTTCTGCAGAGGGGGACCCTGCCCAGAACAAACCACTATTGATAGAGCACAGCCTGATGGGCCCTGCATCTGTCAGCGCAGTCCTGCACCCCCCGCCGACCTGAAATGCTCCCAAGGGGGTGACCGGCTCCCCTCTGGGACAGGTTCCAGGTCTCTGGACCCATCATTCTCTTCTTGCCGGGCACTCAGCTAGGCTTTGGTCACCTTCACCACGGTCAGGCCCCTCTCCTGCACAGCCCCACAAGTTCTGCTTTCAGGGCTCGGGTGGAATCCATCTCCCCGCCGTTCACCGAGTGCCGACTCCCCGGCCCAAGCTGCAGCGCCCCACAACTCCCAGGAATCACTTTGCTGTGCCTCCAGCCCATCTGGGTCTCTCAAGCCCTCGTCCTACTGCGCACAATGGCTTGCAGCTGGCTGCCCACCCACGGCTGCAGTGCATCCCAGATATGGCAGGGTTTGGGGTCCCCAAGCTCTGCACCCCCCCCGCAGCCAGACGTGACGATCACTCAGCGGGTGGATGAGATGCAGCACAGTACACTCTTGTCAGCACAGCGACCAGAAGGGTCTGTCTGACCTGTGCTGGGGGAAGGAGGTCCCCCAAGGGAACCCCAGGCCGGAAGCCCCTGGTTCAGCCCAGCTGGGCTTTGCTCCTCCCCAGCCTCCAGACCCTCACTCTAACGGCTCTCAAAACCCAGCTGAGCTCTTGTCTGGCTCCGGACAGGTGTCACCTGGCTGCCCAGGTTACAACCAACCAGGACCTGTTGCCAAGGTCTCTCCCTGCCCCCCAAGCAGGGACCCTCGTTACCTAGGTTACAAATCACACACACGCCCCCGCCCCCCATCACACCATTACCACAGCTCAAACCATTGTCACTGCCCTTCCTGAGCCAGGGACAAAGCCCAGGAGCCCTTTGTGCTCTCCAAAGCCGGCTTGCCAAGGCAGCTGTGTGCTCAGCTGTACCGCCGGGACCACGCCATGCGCACCGGCTGGGAGGGAGCAGCTTGGCACACAAGCGGGGCGCGAAGGTGGCAGCAGTTCAGGCCCGTGGCCTTTCCACAAGAGCTGCCCTGGAGGAGCCAGTCACTCCTGTGCTGGGCTGGCCAGGCCAGGCCAGGCTGCTCAGCGCTCGGGAACGGGGCCAAGCTACCCCATGCAGCGTACCCGGTGGGGTACACGGCCCAGGGTGAGGCTACAGCCCTGTGCTGCCCTGTCACTGAGCCGGTCCCCACCGGCAGGCTCCAGCCCGACTCCGGCTGCTGGCTTTCTCCCCTGCCCCGCGCCAAGCACAGCAGGCAGGAGCAGCCAGCCCAGCCGTGACTGCGCGACGTCCCTCCGTCGCCCCCGTGCTGGGCACCAACGCCCTCCTGCTAGCGCGCGCCTCGGGTCACAGAGCCGGTGGCGTCTCTGCATCTGGGGTATCAACGCAATTTACGCCCTAATTACCGGACGGGAAGAGAGTGGCCACCAGTGAAACCCTTAGCGCCAGCAGGGGGGAAGCCGGGACGCAGCCCATCGGCATTAAACTCCCTGCTCGCAGCCAGGAGCTGCGCGTTGCTCTGGCAGCCCAGCCCTGGCCTGGTGCCCAGCCGCTCACCCCAGGCGCGGGTTAGAACTGCGGGGGGCTGGCTGGAGCTGCAGCTGTGCAGGGCTGATGGCTCAGGGCCCCACGCCGTGACTGCCCTGCCAGGCTGGGGCTGCTCCCCGGGAAGACGCCGCTCACAGGTAGGGCAGCTGTGGGGGGCACCCTGTGCCGGCAGACTGCACGCCCTGGCTGCAGCAGGGTCGCCCCCGTTCACAGCCAGAACTGCCACCTCTCCTCTGGAGCAGGGTGGCCAATGCACCTCCTCCTCGGAGCCGGGCACCGGGCACCCCTCGGCACCGTGCCCGAGCGCTTGGCAGAAGGGCAGGGAGCACCAATGAGTCGCCTGCATTGAGTAAGAGCGAAGGTGGCGGGCCTGGCCCTGGGGGCGGCGGGATTGGGTTACAGTGGGGGCGGTGGGCCTGGCCCTGGGATGGTGGGGATTGGGTTACAGTGGGGGCGGTGGGCCTGGCCCTGGGGATGGTGGGGATTGGGTTACAGTGGGGTACTGGGGGTGCAGGGCCCTGGGGGGGCAGGGGGGATTGGGTTAGACCAGGGGGCTGGGGGTGCAGGGCCCTGGGGGGTGGGGGGAATTGGCTTAGAGCGGGGGGCTGGGGGTGCCTGGCCCTGGGGCTGGGGGGTTTGGATTACAGCAGGGGCAGGGGGCCTGGCCCTGGGGGCAGGGGGGGGTTGGGTTAGAGCAGGGGCAGGGGGCCTGGCCCTGGGGGGTTTGAGTAAGAGCCGGGGTGGGGGCTTGGCCCTGGGGGCAGGGGGGGTTGGGTTAGAGCAGGGGTGGGGGGCCTGGCCCTGGGGGCGGGGGGGTTGGGTTAGAGCGGGGGCGGGGGGCCTGGCCCTGCAGATGGGGGAGTTGGGTTAGAGTGGCAGCGAGGGACCTGGCCCTGGAGTTAGAGCGGGGGCAGGGGGACCTGGCCCTGGGGGCGGGGGAGGTTGGGTTAGAGTAGGTGGCACTGGGCAGGGCATCGAATCCCATCGTCTCGCTCTCTACATCATTAACACAATCCGTGTTCTTTCTCCCTAGCGGGTTGGCCCCCTGCTCTGGTGGCGTGAACCCCCCCCGGCCACACCACTGGGGCAGCCCCTCTCCATAGCTGGCTCCTGGCTCCTCACGCCTCGCACCGCCCTGGGCAGGCTGAGCAGGCCCTGGCACCACACCAGGTGGCATCTCACGAGGCCGTTGCACCCCCTGCTTGGCGAGGACCCCCTGCACTGCCTGGGCAGCAGCTTAGCCAGAGCTTGCCCTCCCCATCCTGCGGCGCCGAGGCAGCCACAGGAGACCGCACTGCACCAGCTCAGTGAGACCCCAGCACCAGAGCCGGAGGCGAGGGCCTGCCTTGGCCACCCAGCAGCTGCAGAAACTGGCACTGGCTCCGGCTCCGGCTCCAGCCAGCACTGCGCTCTCAGAGCTTCTGTCCAGGCCACTTATGCAGCCAACATCTGTCCTCTGCACACCCCTGGCGGGTCCCCGGGGCCACCCCCCCCAGCTGGCACCGCCCCCCCGCACGCATTCAGCTTCCTATCGAAATCAGCACAGCCACGGCTACACTGGCTGCTTTTCGGAAGGGGCGTGGTAACGAGCGAGGTCGGAAGATGCTAATGAGGCGCTTTCATGAATATGCAGCACCTCATTAGCATCATGGCAGCCGCAGCAATTCGAAAGTGCCACCTTTGAGTCACACACCGCCGGTGAAGATGGGGCCTTCTGAAAGGCCCCCAGACTGCAAAAGGCCCTTCTTCCTCACACCAAACAGATAAGGGGCTTTCACAGATCGGGGGTTCTTCCAAAAGGCCCCGTCTACATAGGCGGCACGCGACCCAAAAGCTAAGCTTTCAAGGGGCTGCGGCGGCCATTATGCTAATGAGACGCTGCATATTCATGGCCCTCGCTCATTACCTTGCCCCTTTCGAAAAGGGGCTAGTGTAGACATAGCCTCAGTGCTTGCCAGGCAGTCGAAGAAGTGAACCGACGGCATTGGCTGCAGCAGTTACAGATGGGTCAGAGCCCGGGTCCCACACCAGCATGCGATTCGCACTGCGGGACAAGCCCCAGGCTGGGGTGACCCCCCTGCATGCCGAGGGGCCGGCAGTGGCGCGCAGCGCAGCCAGGCAGGTTGGAACAGCCCCAGCAGGTCAGGGCCACCGAAACGCCCCCCATGGTGCAGGCAGAGCCAGCCGGGGACCTGCCCCCGGACCCCGCCAGAGAGCTGGGTGGGGCAGAGGGACAGCAGCCCTGCAGGTGGGGGCAGAACAGGGCTGTCTCCATGCGCTAACCGCAGCTCTGCTGGGGCCATGGCAAGCCCGGGGCAGCCCAGGGTGCTGCTCAGAGCTGAGGACCAGGCAGACACCCCCGTTCTCTGCGCTACGGCCACACAACAGCCCGTGAAGTGCCAGCGGGAGCAAGGGGAGGCCTTGCCAGGCCGGGAGAACCAGTGACCCAGAGCAGGGCAGGGAGAGGCTCAGCTGCAGCTGCAGGGGGCAGGAGCCAGGGGCACATGGAAGGGAAAGCTACTTCTCTCCACTTGCTGGGCGCCCCGGCTGGTGAAGCGGGGGGGGGGTTACCCCCGGGCGAGCTGGCAGGCATCGTCTGAGGCCCTGGAGCGCCCGGCAGTTTCCCTAAGCTGCACCAGGCAGCCCCAGAGCACAGAGGCAGTAAGAGCTCCCAGGTGACACCTTTGCTCCCCGGGACAGAGGACAAGGGGCTGGGGGGCTCGGCTGGTTTGAATGGGAACCACCTGTGAAGGTAGTTACCCTGGGCTGGGGGAGAGGGACAGAGGAGGCCAAAGGGGCCAGGCCCTGGTTTGGAGGCTCCCCTCCCCAACCGGGACCGGAGTGACTGTTTCTGGTAGCTACACTGATACGTCTCCACCAGGCTGCGCCCCGGTCGCCTAACGAACCTGCTGCCGGGCGAGTTGCTCCTGGCTGCAGACAGGGTGCAGAGCCTGGGCACCCCTGAACCCCACCACAGGCTGTCCCTGTCCTTCAGCCCACGCCTGTGCCACTCACTCCCCTGGGGAGCAATGGGACTGCCAGAGCCAGAGCTGAGCTGCCAGGGGACAGGTCTGGGAGCCACCACAGCCTACTGCATAGGACAACCTGAAACCTGTGTCCTGCGCTGCTGCGTTTGGCCAACGGGCCCCGATCTCGGCCAGGGCGCAGGCGGCGCAGAGCCCGACAGGGCCCCGATCTCGGCTGGGGTCCGGGGCACCCATAGCTCCCCTATGCGATGTAATAACTAGCAGGTGACCCTCCAGTAACATGTTTCCTGGCAAGCACAGGTGGTCCCCACGTCTCCACCCGGCCTGGCTCTGCTCGAGCTGGGCACACAAGTCCTGGAGAGACAGAGCAAGGCTGCCACCCTGTGGCCACACGACGCCCAGGCAGCGTCTCCAGTGGAGGTGGCAGGGCCAGGGACCAGCCTTTGCAGCTCCGCTCGTGGCCAGGCTGCACCCCTCTCTCAGCACCCGCCCCATGGAGATCCCCACACCCCTCTCTTGGGCCGGGCTCCCGCTCTCTCTGTCCGCCCTGATGGCCAAGCCAGGCCAGGCTGCCTTCCAGCCACTTGGCGACCACAGCCCCTCCAGAGGCCCCACATGGCTCCCTGCCCATCCAGCTCCCAGCCAGGCCACGCCGAATCGCTCAGGTGCTACTCCGATGCTGCAGCAGAGGCCAGGCCCAGAATGGGCACGTCCTGTCCAGCTGCTTCCCCAGGGAGGGCAAAGCGGCTCTCAGTGCCAGTGAGTTGCCCTGTCTGGGCTGTTGGCCCAAGAGGGGGAACCAGGGGGGCTATTGTGCCATTCCCACATCAGTACCCACCCTTGAGCAGCCCAGGGCCCCAGCAATGCACCAGGGGGCTGTGCTCCTCCAGCACTGGGCTTTTATTCATACCTGGACAGGCCCCAGGCCCTCACCGCAAGGGCTCTGCACTGTCAGAGGGGCCCAGGCCAGCTGGCCCCAGAGCAGTGCCACCAGCCTGCCTACCCCTGCAAACCCGCCAACCCATCTCCACGGACTCAGCAGGGGAGGGAGGCTGCTGGACTCAACTCCCACCCCAGAGCCCACCAGCAACCCCAGCCGGCTGCCAGTAACGCTGCTAAAGCCAGGGAAAGAACCCAGGCAGCCTGGCTCCAGCCCCTGCCCTGAGCAGGGCCCCAGCACACAGCCGACTCAGTCACTGATGCTGCTTCCGGTGTCGCAGGATCTCGGTGGAGGTGAACATGAAGTCCCGCTGGCAGGCGTCGCAGTGGTAAGGTCTGTGCAGAGCGGTGGCTTTGGCTGAAGTCTCAGCAGCCTCTTCCAGGGTAGCTGCAAGGGCAGGGACCCAGCATCAGCGGAGGGGCCCAGCACCTCGCTGTAGTGCCAGCCCGCAGGGCGCCAGGGCAGACACACCCGGGGGCCTGTCTGCAGGGCCTGCGGTGCCCAGCCGGGGGGCCATGGAGACTCACCCTCCTGGGGCTGGGGCCGACAGGCGCTCTCGTGGTTCAGGCGCTCCAGGGGGGTGCAGGGCATATGCAGGGCGCAGTGCGGGCAGGTCCAGAAGCTGCGCAGGCAGTCGCTGTACAGGTCTGTGTCGCTCTGCGGAGATGAGCCGGAGCCAACAGCATGGGAGCAGGTGCGGGGGGGAGCAGGAGCAGGGGGGGCTGGGCCGGGCCAGGCTGGGGAGCAGAGGGGGTGGGGGAGCCAAGGGGGGGAGGGGGAGCCAGGGCTGGGAGCAAATTGAGCTGCAGGGGGTAAGTGGGGAGACCGGAGGCGGGGGGAACACGGAGCTGCGGGGGGGCCCGAGCCAGGGGGGCAGAGGGTAGGGGCTGCAGAGGGGCCTGGGGGGGGGCCGAGCCAGGGGGGCAGGGGGTAGGGGCTGCAGAGGGGCCTGGGGGAACACGGGGCTGCAGAGGGTGGGGGGGGGTGAGCCAGGGCAGTGGGGGGAATATGGGGCTGCAGAGGGGGCGGGGGACCCGGAGCCGGGGGGCTGGGGGAACGCAGGGCTGCAGGGGCAGGGGGACCCGGAGCCCCACCCCACCGGTAGCTAGGCACCGGGCACTCACCGCCAGGCAGTTGTAGGTCAGGAACTCGGTCACCCGATAGCCGCCCTTCTCCTCATGGGGTGTCAGCTCTGCCCCCTGGAAGAGGCCCGGGAGCCCCGGTGCCGCCGCCACCGTCTGGGGCCCCACATAGAGGTTCTGCTTCTCCAGCGCGCTCAGCCGGCGCAGGCTGTACTGCACCTGCCGGGGCGCGGGGGCAAGTCAGCCTGCTCCCCCCACCCCAGTGGCTCCCACCTGGTGCCGGCGCCCCCAGGCCATGGGCACCCCCCACCCCAGCAGTGCCCGGGGAGCAGCCTGGGGCACCCCACTACCTGCACCCCTCCCCCACCACGCAGAGGGAGCTGCCAAAAGCCAACACCAGTCCCAGCCCTGCGCCTCAGAATCCCCTTACCTCGGCTAGAGAGGACATTCCTGAGCTGGCGGCTGGGGGGAGCGGGTCTCCCCTGGTGGCAGAGGGAAGGGGACAGGGCTGGGGGCAGGTCTCTCCAGGGCCCCGAGCTAATGGCCGGGCTGGGCTGGGGGGCAGGTCTCCCCAGGGCCCTGAGCTAATGGCTGGGCTGGGCCGGGCTGGGCTGGGGGTAGGTCTCTCCAGGGCGCCGAGCTAATGGCCGGGCTGGGCTGGGGGTAGGTCTCCCCAGGGCCCTGAGCTAATGGCTGGGCCAGGCTGGGCTGGGGGTAGGTCTCCCCAGCGCCCTGAGCTGACGGCCGGGCTGGGCTGGGGGCAGGTCTCTCCAGGGCGCCGAGCTAATGGCCGGGCTGGGCTGCGGGGCAGGTCTCCCCAGCCGTCCCGGCAGAGCTGCAGGTACCTCGTGCTGCAGAAACTCCAGCAGCCCCTGCTTCAGCATGGCCACCTCGCGGGGCACCACCCCGCGCTCAGGCTGCCCATGGCCCCGCTCCAGCTGCCGGTGCAGGAGCCCCTCCCAGGTGGTGCGCAGCTGCAGGGCAGAGGAGAGCAGGCGCAGAGCGGCCTCGGGGTCCGGCACGCGCAGCTCCAGCCAGGAGTCCGCTACGAGCCGCGTGCAGTCCCCGCTGGTGTCCAGTGAGCCACAGCACAGCAGCAGCGTCTGCGGGGGAGACACAGCTGACGTGGGGCCGAGCACACCGGCTATGGGGGGATGGAACACGGACTGGTTACAAGGGGGCTGAGCAAGGGCCAGATAGCAGGAGGGGGATGGGCAAAATGAGGGCCAGGTATGGGGGCAAGAGGAGGAACCGGGGCAGGGTGTGGGGGGGAGGGGCAGAGGCCACGGAGGCCGGGCCGGGGGGGGGGCAGCGGGGGCCAGACACACACCTGCAGGGCTGGTGCCCGCAGGCAGTTCACCAGGTAGGGCTTGTTGGTCTCCAGCAGCGAGACGAAGGCCAGGAGCTGGTGCCGGCTGCTGAGCCCCTCCGGGGAGCCTGCAGGGCCGTAAGAAACGTCACTCCCCCCGGCAGTGACAGGGGCTGCGAGGGGTGTCCCTAGGGGGTTCACTGCAGGGGCTGGGGGGCTCTGCGCCTCTAATCGGAGGCTTACGGTACCACTGCCCATGGTGGGCTTCAGCATTATTAGCAGATACCTCCCGCCGCAGCCCCAGCCAGCCCCGCCGCTCCCGCCCCCGTGCCCCAGCCAGCCCCTCTGCTCCCGCCCCCGTGCCCCAGCCAGCCCCTCTGCTCCCGCTCCGCCCCCAAGCCAACCACAGTGCTGAAGCAGGGACGGGGGTGGGGGCAGGACACCCATGGCCAAGCACTTCTTCCCGGAGGGATGTCCCTGGGGTGCTGCCCTGCAGGCGACCAGAGCACGGTGCCCTCCAGCAGCCGAGCAGGGCCGGGGCCGAGGGCCACCCCCGTGCACACAGGCTGTCCGTAAGGCTGTGGAGGGTGAGGCTGGGCTCCCGCCCTGGGCCCGCTGACGGGGTAGCTGTGCCATGCGGTGCACCCCAGGGACCTGTTTCATGAGCAAGTGACCCGTCAGCGGTGGCGTGGAAGGTGGGTGTCGCCCAACACACCCTCAGAGGGACAGGCCCCAGGGCTTGAGTGAGAGGACGTGGTTGGGGGTAATGGGGCACGGGGCTGTCTGGGGGGGACCCCTTGGGAGGGGCACCAGGCAGAGAAAGGTCGCATCTCTCCCTCTCTCTGAGAGAAAGGAGGGCAGGGGCCTCGCTCTGGGCACTTGCAATGGGGACAATTCAAACACGTTCACATCTTAGGAGGGGCTGACGGCTTGGTGCCGTGGACTGTGTTGGTCCGGGCGACGGCTGAGCCGGTGTTGTTTATCAGTTAGTCGGACTGGCCTCAGATTTCATTCGTATTGTTGTTTGACGGTCAGCATGTCGACACCCATCTGAGCAACCCTCCTCCTCCATCCAGGCATGGGACTGGCATGGGTTGGGTCGGGTCAGTAAGTTGGCTACCGAAAGAAAATTACAGCTAACACAGAGACTACCAAGTGGAACATGGAACATCCGAACATGGTGAGCGATTGGAAAGTTAGAGCTGCTTTGGAAGGAGATGGAGAGATACCGATGCAATAGACTTGGACAGGCTAAGATGCATTGGATGGCGTCGGGAGAGATGCACGGTTACGAAGTCATTTGGTCAGGAAACAAAATGAGGCAGGAGTCAGATTCCTTCTTAGCAAAAGAGCCAGAGGAGCATCGTGAGGATACAAACCGGTAAGCACGAGAATGATGGTAGCAAGATTCAAAACAAAACCGTTCGACATCTCGGTCATTCAGGTGTATGTGCCCATGCTGGATAGCGTGGAGCACAAGACTGAGCTGTAAACACTTGACAAAGACCCTGGAGGAGATACCGAAGAGAGATGTGTTGATTATCGGAGGAGACTGGAACGTGAAGATTGCAACAGATAACGAAGGTTGGAAGAGAGTCATGGGAAGGTTTGGATATGGAGAAAGAAACGAACGAGGTGAGAAACTACTAGAGTTTGCTACAGAGCATGAGATGGTGATCTGCACATGAGATTCCAAC
This sequence comes from Carettochelys insculpta, assembly GCF_033958435.1. NCBI lineage: Eukaryota > Metazoa > Chordata > Testudines > Carettochelyidae > Carettochelys > Carettochelys insculpta. The sequence continues at coordinate 23,740,183 of NC_134158.1, read as the reverse complement.
TAAAGGACCACAGGAAGTGGACAGGGCTATCAAATGATGGAAAGTCCAAGAACATGATAGGTACGATCTTGATAACATCAGTACAGCAGCGCTGAACTCTCCAAGGAGTGGATATAGACTCAGATCACAGTCTAGTAATCGCCAACGTCAAGATGAAACTCAAGAGAAAACGTAAGACACAGTTTAAGAAAAGAAGAGAAGAGAAGTGGCGAGACGAGGAAGAAATCGGGGATGTGTACAGAGCAGCACTCAAAAGAGAAGATCAGCAATGTAGGCAGAGAGAAAGACTAGATAAGAGAGTCAAAGGGCTGGCCGTGGCGATACAAGAGGCAATTGAGCAGACTGTTCCGGAAAAAGAGAAGATCACTAAGAAGTGGATTACACAGGAGACGCTGACTTGGTCCAAGAGAAGAGAGCGTTGAAGATCAGAAGGGATGTTTCTGAGAGGGTGGAACAGCAGTATAGGGTGAAATGCAGTGAGGTGAGGAAAGTGGCCAGAAAGGATAAGGCGAAATGGTTAGAGGCGGAGTGTGAAGATATAGAGAGGTATTACGGCAAATGTAAGACATATGGTGTATAAAATGATTAGGAATATTTATAGGAAGTAGCAGCCAAAGCAGATGGGGATCAACGCCGAAGACGAGGTGCTCATGAACAATGAGAAGATTGTGCAGCAATGGATAAGATATTGCACCGATCTGTACGAAGCACAGTTGTACCTGAATGTTTCAGAGAGACTGATCAAAGAACTGAAAGAGATGTCGCCAGAGAGAGCGTGAGACCGATATTTTGATGGAGGAAGTAGAAAGAGCAATGAAGTGACTAAAGAACAAGAGCCCTGGAAATGATATGATCACGGGAGAGATGATCAAATACAGTGGAGAAAGCATGACTCAGGAAATACACCGACTCTGTAATATAGCATGGGAAGAAGAGAAGGCACCTAAGGAATGGACAAGATCTGTGCTAGTGACAATACACAAGAAAGGACGTGCATTGGGGTGCAAGAACTACAGAACGATTGCCCTAACGAGTCATCCAGGCAAGGTGCTGATGATGATACTGACGCAGAGACTGATACCACAGATATCAAAACATTTAGCGGACGAGCAAATGGGGTTCAGGAAAGACAGAAGTACCAGGCAGCAGATATTGGCACCAAGATTGACAGCAGAGAGAGCTCCAAGAAAGAACAAGAACATCTACACTTGCTTCATCGACTTTCAGAAGGTATTTGACGGTACAAATCAGAAAGTGATTTGGGCAGTGCTGGAGTCATAGAGTGGATAGCAGATGGATATGGTTGTTGAAGGATATCAGAGACAATGGAGAGGCAGCAGTAAGAACATGCAGAGAGTTGGGAAGTTGGTTTAGAATGAGTAGAGGTACAAGACAGGAAGATCCGATATCGCCGAATATCTTCATCACGCATCTGGAGAGAGCGATGGACAAGATCAAGGAAGAGGTAGAGGGGATATCTGTGTATGGGGTAAGAAGTAACCACTTGAAGTTCACGGATGATATAGTTATCATTGAGGAAGGTGAGGAGAAGCTAGTGAGAACAGTGCAGGTGCTAAACGAGGAGGGAAGCAGTACGGACTGATTATGAACATTGATAAAACAAAAACAACAGTGTTTGGAAATAAGAAAGTAGGAAGACCAGTGTAGACAGGAACGCACTGGAGAACATAGAGAAGTTCAAGTGTCTGGGACGTAACATAACACATGATCCAGACAGTAAGCAGAAAAGAGAGACTAGAATAGCGAAAGCAAGAGCGAGTTTGAAGGCGATGGATAAGAAAAGCAAAGCAATTAGCTTAGGAACAAAGCTGGGCATCTTGAAAACGTGTATTCACCAGCATGTTGTGCGGATGTGAGACGTGGGTGATAACAAAAGATTCAAAGAGAAGACTATTGGCATTCGAGAGGAGTTGTTATAGAAAGAGCCTGAGAATCGGATGGATGCAGAAGATCACCACCAAGGAATTATGTAGGAAGATACAGCCGAAAGGGAACCTACTGCAGGAGGTTATACAATGGAAGTCACAGCTATTCAGGCATATTTGCAGAATGAACAAAAACAAAAAATCAAGACCCTGGTATTTGGCATAATGGACGGTTCAGCTAGGAGAGGCAGACCCCGCAGAGAATGGGCAGATGATATAGTAGATTGGGGCAGAGCTAGCCTACAGAACCTAAGCCGCTCCGCACTGGACAGGGAAATATGGAAGGAAATAGCAAGAGAGGCATCAGACAGCTCCGGGTGCTGAGCCCAGGGTGGTGGTGGTGGTTGATGATGATACTAATGGCTTAGGGTAAAGAAGAAAAAGATTCTTTTAACAAGAGAAATTTTTTTGGAGTTTTGTCAGTATCCGAAAACCGTGATCGGAATTATTTTAACGCCTTGTGCTGCTAACACTCCCGTGGCCAACTGATAAGACGGATGAACTGCACCATGGGTCCTGTTGGTTTGTTTGGCCTTTCAATCAGAGTTGGATTCCAGGCAAGTGCTCTCTGTTAAGGTTTACAGTTTGTATGGAAGAGGTATTGGGAACCCCTCCCTGCAGCTCTTTGCTATTTATCATAGGTCGGGCTCCTCCGAGGGCTCCCACACACCCGCATGGCGCAAGCACTAGGGACAGGGCTAAGCGGGTTGGGGAGCTCAAGGCCTTACATGCAAGCAGAGCGAATATTCCGAGTTGGTGACACACACACAGTGTGAAATTAGGAGAACTCTTGCTGCTTCTACAGGGCTCTGTCGTGCTTGCAAAGCATGCGTCCTAAACACTCATTTAAAATACCCCGACCCCATATGGAAAGCAGGTGAACACATTGGAGCGGGTCCAGCAGAGAGCAATGAAAATGATTAAGGGTCTGGAGCACACGGCCTACGAGGAGAGGGTGAGGGATTTGGGCTTATTTAGTTTGCAGAAGAGAAGAGTGAGGGTCGATTTAACAGCAGCCTTCAGCTTCCTGAAGTGGGGTCTAAAGAGGATGGAGAGAGACTGTTCTCAGTGGTGTCAGATGGCAGAACAAGGAGCAATGGTCTGAAGTTACAGAGGGAGAGGAGTAGGTTGGATATTAGGAAAAACTATTTCCCCAGGAGGGTGGTGAGGCACTGGAGTGCGTTGTCTGGAGAGGTGGTGGAATCTCCATCCCTAGAGGTTTTTAAGTCCCGGCTTGACAAGGTCCTGGCTGGGATGATTTAGTGGGGGTTGATCCTGCGTTGGGCAGGCAGCTGGACTCAGTGACCTCCTGAGTCTATGATTCTACGATCTGCTTGAAGTTGTCCTTCCCTTCATCATTTCACTGTAGTCACCTGTTTGTGTGGGACTTTGTTTGCTGTGTGTAACTATTACCTGTGTCTACCTTGCGCTGATATCTGCAAGGAGGACATGATTGCTGCTGGTTGAACCATCCCTCTGTTTAGCGCCAGGCGTGCAGAGAACAGGCATGCAGGAGGGGCCACTCCGGGAGCTGTGGACGCCTCTGGCATGCCAGTGGTTGGGTAGTTGCTTCTCTTTTTTCAGAGCAGAACTGGCCAGGCCAGAACCAGAGGCTCTGCTGGCTGCAGCCCAGAGCCCAGGCAAATGGGGCCAGGAAAAACATCTCCACTTCTGGCAGCCCAGAGATCTTTTTGGGCTGCCTCTTAGCCCTGGGCTGCAGCCCCAAAGCCCCTTTCTTAGCCCAGCCCTGAGGCAGGGCAGCCTTGCTCCCCCAGGCTAAGAGTGGCAAGGGGAGAAGTCATGTAGGGCATCATGTGGCTCGTGCCCCCGTGTCCCTCCTCGCCACTGGCCCCTGTCCATGCACGGCCACTGGCTTGCTGGTGGTGGGCAGGAGCTTCTTCCAAAGGGGGCCCTTCTGGGGAATGTGGGCCACCCACCATGGCCGAGACACTGCATGTCTGTCACAGCCGGGCTGGGCAGGCTGCGGCTGTGGCTGACACGTCCCACAAAGCCTGGCCAAGGTCTGGGCCAGCCGGCAGCCAACAAAGCCAGCGAGACTGGAGAGGAGAGAGACTGCATGGGGTTGGATGGGGAGAAATGGCCCCCGGGGGTGGTGTAAGCCAGATGGGAGCAGAGCTCCCCAGGCGCTGCTGGTCCGAGCAAAGCCGCCAGCACCAGAGAGGCACCGAAGGCCCTGCGCACGCAGCCCCCACCAGCACGGCTGCCCCCCGCTCCTACCAGGCGCTCAGACCCTGAATGTGGCACACCCCAGGGCTCTCCTCAAAGGGGGAGAGGGCTCAGCTCTGCCCCTCCCCACGGGGAGCAAGGCCCATGGCCCCTTCACCCCACAGCTCCAAGCGGGGGCGGAGCAGGCTGGAGGATGAGAGGGGCTCCAGGGACTCTGGCTTCCAGTGCCAGCTGCCCCAGAGCCCAGCGCAGGCCAGGCCGGGCCCAGCGTCTCTCTGGGCCCAGGGGCCCCCTGCTATGGCTCCTTACTGGCCCTGGCCAGGCTGTGTGTGAGCACTCAAGGCTGGGGCTAGGCCACCCCCCACCCCCCTACCCCTACCCACCTTTGCTCCTCCCTGGCTCTGTTCCCTCCTCAGAGACCTGCAGCAGCTCGGGGCTGCTGGCAAACACACAGGTCGGGTGCAGCACAATCCCCTGCTTGGTCTTGGTGTGAAAAATCTGTGAGGAGATCAGAGGCGGCATCAGAGCCTGGGCGCCGGGCAACGCCGCCAGCAGAGAGACCCCAGACAGGGCCAGCGACCGCACCAGGCAACGCCACTGGCAGAGAGACCCCAGCCAGGGCCAGCGACCGCGCCGGGCAACGCCACCGGCAGACACACCCCAGACAGGGCCAGTGACCGCGCCGGGCAACGCCGCCGGCAGAGAGACCCCAGCCAAGGCCAGCGACCGCGCCGGGCAACGCCGCCGGCAGAGAGACCCCAGCCAGGGCCAGTGACCGCGCCGGGCAACGCCGCCGGCAGAGAGACCCCAGCCAAGGCCAGCGACCACGCCAGGCAATGCCGCCGGCAGAGACACCCCAGACAGGAACATGGCCCTGCCAAGATCTCGTGGGTTTACTCCACATGCTCCCAAGCCCCAAGCTCAGACTCCCACAGCCCCGCAAACCTGGGGCATAACCCAGGAGTCCTGGCTTCTAACCCACCCCTCCCCCAACACGCTCTAACCCACCAGCCCCCACCAGCCCACTTCCACAGCGAGGAAGAGAACCCCGGCGTCCGGGCTCCCAGCCTCCCCACCCCCACACTAACCCACCAGCTGGGGCTGGAGAGAGGCTGGGGGCGCACCTGGTCGGAGTCCTTGCGGCAGCTGTTGTAAGGGTCAGGCACGGCCAGCTGGGGGTACAGGCCCCGGCACAGCACCAGCATGAGCAGGGCGAGCTGGGCAGGAGACAGGGCTGTGTCGCAGGCAGCCTTGAGCTCGGCCACATCATGCCGCAGCTTGAACCGGACGTCCTGCCAAGGGAAGGGCCGTGGGTGTGGGAGGCTGCACTGAGTGGCCAAGGGCCCGGCCCACCTGGGAGCGCCCCGCGGCAAAGGGGCAGAGCCCTGCAGTGGCCCCATCCCAAAAACACTGCAACTGCCTACCTGCCCCCCCACTCGCCCCCCCGGGATCTGGGCCCCCCTGCACTGGCTGGCCAGTCCCACAGCACAGAGGGCTAGGAAGCCGACACACCGGGCCAAGGGGACAGACCCAAGGTCACGGAGGCAGCGCCAGCAATTGAACCCAGGCGTCCTAGCTCCCAGCCCCTCCCCCTGCTCTAACCTAGCAGCCGCTCCCTGCGTCCCGGCAGCGGGACACGCGGGCTCCGCAGGGAAAGCTCGGGGCCAGCAGTGGCCCCCGGCGGGATGGGACGGGATGGGCCCAGCAGGGCAGCGCCCCCCGCCCCAGCGCTCTGCACAGCCCCCACACACCTGGATGTCGAGGCCCCGCGGTCCATCCTGGCCGGCGCCCTCCCCCTCCTCGCTGGAGGAGCCGGCCTCCGCCTCCTGCAGCCGCAGCACCTTGCGCCGGCGCCCCTCCTGCGCCTCGTGCCGCCGCCGCAGCTGGTGCAGCTCCCGGCGCTCCCGGTGCCGGCTCTGCCGTGCGACACTGTCCTGCAGCCCAGGCCTGGCCTCCAGCAGGCCCTGCTCCTGCAGCAGCTCCTGGGGGTTGGGGGAAGGTTAGGGGGCAGGCTGGGCAGCCCCAGAGCCCCCCTCCTGCCACACACCTACCTGGAACTGGTGCCGCAGGTTGGCAGCTTCATAGAGCCGGTGTTCCTCCAGCCCCCGGCGCCGGCACCACCTCCGGGAGTGGCCAGCCCGCGCCGACTTCTCCTGCCGCCCACACCGAGCCACCATTAGTGGGGAAGGGGGGCCCCAGTGCTCACCAGCAAACCCCAGATCCCCCAAAAGCCCCCCAACACCCACCCCAGAGCCCACCAGCTTCCTGCCCCAGAGCCCACCAGCTTCCCACCCCAGAGCCCTGCCCAGCCCAGCTCCCCACCCCAGAGCCCATCAGCTTCCTGCCCCAGAGCCCTGCCCAGCCCAGCTCCCCACCCCAGAGCCCATCAGCTTCCTGCCCGAGAGCCCTGCCCAGCCCCGCTCCCCGCCCCAGAGCCCCCACCAGCTCCCCCTCAGAGAGCCCCAGCTTCCCCATGGGGCAACTTGCCCATGAGACACCACCCCAGCTCCTGCCCTGGGGGATCCGCTCGGCAGAGCCGCACCCCCGGCACACCCCCCAGGCTGTCGCACAGCGCAGCTGGCCCCACCTGCAGCCACTGGTTGAAGGTGTTGAGCAGGGTCAGCGGGTCGCCGTGGGGGCTCTCGAGGGGCCGGCGGGCTGTGGCGCAGTCAGGGTTGCTGTGCGTGGGGCGCAGCAGCGGAGAGGGAACGCTCAGCACCGCCGCCACCGTGAGCACCGGCCCAGCCAGCCCGAAGAGCGCACCCAGAACCAGCATCTTCCCTGCGGGGGAGCAGAGCGTCAGGGCAGCAGCCTCTGCCCCCAAAGGCGCAAGTCCTCACCATGGCCCCGGTGGCCCTCCAGCCCCCCGCAGCACCTCACCGACCACCACGTCCACAGGCAGCTGGGCCAGCAGGCTGCCCAGGGGCGTCAGGCTCTCGGCCCCGTCCAGCGCCCCCTGCTCCCTCAGGTAGCGCACGGCCGTCTCCAGGCTGGGCTGGGGCGGCGGCTCCAGGAAGGGAAAGCTCCGGGGGTCACCCAGCCCCATGCTCTTCATCTAGGGGTAGAAACGGAGATGAGCCCTTTGCCCGGACGTTGCCGCCACTGCAGGCCCGACCCACGGCCACGTGCGCGGCGCTGCAGGCCAGATATCAGGGTGACCCATGTGACAAAATGGGGGTTTCCGTCCCATTCTTATGCTGTGTGTGGGTTCTACGGTCCTGGAGTAACCCCGGGTGCATGCCCCAGTTTCCATGGGCCCTGCACCAGTGCCTAGAAGGTGACAGGAATTTCAGATGTGACTTTCACCAAGGGAGGCTGGCCAGCTTCTCCTGATGGGGAATCAGTGGTGGAAAACCTCACTGGGCTCATGGGCCTGGCCAGGGAGAACCTTGCAATGCCCAAGTCCGAGCCGATGCCACCGGGGATCAGGTGATGGCTCTCAGACCCATGTGGCGGAACAAGCTGCCTGGGATGGTCCCTTCAAGGTCACCAAAAAGCTGAATGAGGTGAGCTATGTGGTGGACTGTACGACCGGGCTAACAGCCACCGCCTGTACCATGTCAACATAACGTCCTGGGACACAGAGAACTTGGTGCTGGCCGTGTGCAGGCACTGGGAGGATCCCTTGGTGGATCTGCTCGCTGGGACTGGAGCCAGCTCCTTGCTGGAATCTGTTCCCCTCTCTGACCAGCCAACCCCTGCCCAGCAGACGGAGATCAGGGAGGTACGTTCACACCAATGGCTGTTCTCTGACTGGCCCAGACTCACTAACTTGGCTGGCCACCAAATAGAGAAGGTGTCGGATGCCGACCCCCTGCCTAGGCCCAATGACCTCCTTGATGAGAAGTGGGAGCCCACTCCCTCACCACCATAGACCTCACCAAGGGCACATACCACTGGATCCAGACGCCCAGCTCAGATCGGCTGTCAGCACCCTGCTGGGGTTTATGAGTTCCTGGCCTTGCCTTTCGGCCTCAAGAGGCTGCCGGCCACCTTCTAGCGCCTGGTGGACCAGCAGCTAAGGAGGATGGAAGGTTTCATCCTGGGTCACATCACTGACGTGTCTTCAGCCAGACGTGGGAGGACCACATGTCCCAGGTCAGCCAGGTGCTGGACCGACTCCAGGAGTCTGGGCTGACTATCAAGTGCAAGGTGGGAATGGCTGAGGTGACCTACCTGGGCCACAAGGTGGGCAGCGGCTGCTTAAAGCCAGAGCCAGCTAAAGTGGAGGCCGCCAGAGACTGGCCAACACCCCACACTAAGAAGCAGGTCCAGGCCTTCATTGGGATGGTGGGGTACTGCCGGAGGTTTGTGCCCCATGTTAGCTCCATCGCAGCCCCCCTCAGGGAGCTGTGTGAGGAGGGGAAGCCAGACAAGGTGGTCTGGACAGAGCAGTGCTGGGGGCTCTCTGTGTGCTGAAGGAGGCCCTCACCAGGCCCCCAGTGCTGGCAGACCCAGACTTTGACAAGCCTTTCATGGTGTTCACCGGCACCTCAGACGTGGGGCCAGGCGCTGTGCTAATGCAGGTGAACGACAAGGGGGAGACACACCCCGTCGTGTACCTGAGCAAGAAGCTGCTGCCCCGGGAGCAGAACTCGGCGGCCACAGAGAGGGAATGTCTGTGGGGGGCCACCAGCTCCACCTACCTGCAGCACCAGGGCATCAAGCGCCACCCGCTGGATCTCAGGCACTGGGTAGGGGGCGAAGGCGTCGTAGTCGGACTCGGCGTAGAGCCGGTAGCAGACCCCGGGGCCCGTCCGGCCCGCGCGCCCCTTCCGCTGCTCCGCGCTGGCCCGGCTGATCCAGAACTCCTGCAGCCGCTGCACCTTGGCCTGGGGGTCGTAGCTCAGCTCCTTCACCTTCCCTAGGGACAGGCCAGGCAGGTGCTCTGGGGACGGCTGCACTGGCCTGCCCCCCCCCGCCCCCCCCAGCGCAAGGCCCGGGGGCTCCAGGCGCCCCCCTCCCAGGAGCAGGCGTTTCACCAGAGTCCAGCTGCCATAAACAAATGCCTGTAAAACGTTCAACCCTTAGTGGCTTCTCCGCTAGAAGCAGCCAGGTGAGCCAGTGGGGAGAAAGGGGCATTTCTGAATGAAGAGAGGGGGATTTCGTCTTTGTGCTGGGCTGGAGCCCAGACACATGGGGAAGATGCTCAAGCAGGATGAGTAAATCCAGTACGTACCCAGGGCCCCACGCAGCAGAAAGGGAAGGCTCAGTTACACGCCGCCAGGTTATTTTTAGTTGGGGTTTTGTTTTGGGTTTGAGGCTGGTCGATGACTTTTCCCCTGGCATCTGTAACGTCTACGCTGACTCCCAGGGAAGTAATTCTCTGCTTTACCTGGCATGTTCTGAGTTGTTTTACTACAGCCGACAGCCAAGTATGCGTCTGTATTCGCTTAGTACTTCTCCAGCTTTCGTCGTGGGAGCAAATTGCTTTTTTAAGGCAGTGATTTGATGCCTGGGTCCTAGAGGAGCCGAGGCCAAAGGGGCAGCTGCCAGACCACAGCTGCTTCTTCCCAAGCTCTCATCTATGGAAAGGGTGAAGGCAGGGAGAGGGCCAAGTGCCTCCTGGGTTCGAAGGCAGCTCTCTCCCTTGGCAGTGGCGATCACCCGCCAGGGTCACAGAACCTGTGACCTTGGGGGGGGGTTTTTAAGCAGAGCCTCTAGGTGTTCGCTGGCCCCCAGCGCCTGCACCCAGAGGGGGCTCAGCTCAGCCCTGGCACCAGCACAAAGAACACCCCAGCCAAAGACTCCCCCCAGCCCGAGTGCGGGCATCTCACCAGAGTCCAGCACAAAGCGCACCCCGTCGATGGTGACCGAGGTCTCGGCGATATTGGTGGAGACAATGCACTTCCGGACTCCGGGGGGGGGCATGTCAAACACCTGGAGGCAGAGACCGGTCACAGCCCCCAATGTGCTCTGGCCCCTCTCCGCCCCAGCCCCCCATCGCCCTGGCCATTCTCCACCCAGCCGTACACCTCTCCCCAGGGCAGACCACCCCTGGGGCCGCCCTGCGCACGCCCGCACCCACCTTGTCCTGCTCGGCAATGGAGAGGGTGCTGTGCAGGGGCAGAACCACCCAGCGCTGGCTGTGGGCTGCGTAGGCCTGGGCTGCCTCCAGCACCGTGCTGATCTCAGCCACCCCGCTGAGGAAGATAAGCAGGTCGCCCCTTTCCTCGGGCGGGTACTTGTGGTCGATGGCCTGCAGCACCTGCAGGTAGGGCCGGGGATCCAGCCGCTCCGGTTTCCCGCTGCCTGGCGCCTCCTCCCGGGCAAGGGGCTGGTAGACCACCTGGGCAAGCAGAGAGGCTGTGAGGGCAAAGCAACCTGCTGCCCACAGCGACACCGCCCACCTCTTCCCACAGGCTGGCGGGGCAGCCAAGGACCCTGGGCTCTAATTCTGTGTTCACAGCTGCATCTCAGCCCTAGGCAAGGGATCGCTGCACACAGCCCCCGCGCGCCACCCCAGAGGTGGCTGCATCTCAGCCCTGGGCCAGGGATCGCTGCACACAACCCCCGCGCGCCACCCCAGAGGTGGCTGCATCTCAGCCCTGGGCCAGGGATCGCTGCACACAGCCCCCGCGTGCCAGTACAGGGGTGGCTGCATCTCAGCCCCAGGCGGGGGATCCCCAGGGATGCTCCAGGGCAGTGTAAGCTGTGCAGTTGTCGGCCGCCTTAGGAGAGCTTGCAGTGCTGCCCAGCTGATTAGCAGCATGCGCACGGCTCTGGCTTTTCCGTGGGCTGGGGGTGCACGTTGGCTGGTAAAACCCCACACAGCTGGACAACGGGGGGAATGCTGCCCAGGGTGCAGTGAGGGGCCCCCACGTGCCTGTCCACACCCAGCCCTCCCCCGCTCTCACCGTGATGGGGAAGAGCCGCCCGGGCACCTGCACCACAGGGGCGCCCCCGAAGTAGCCAGCAAAGAGGCGGATGTTGATGGTGGCTGACATGAGCACCAGCTTGAGGTCAGGGCGGGCGGGCAGCAAGCGGCGGAGTACACCCAGCAGGAAGTCGCTGTGCAGGTGCCGCTCGTGCACCTCGTCAGCAATCAGCACCTGGTAGCCAGGCAGCGCCGGCTCACGCTGCACCTGCCGCAGCAGCAGTCCCTCCGTCAGGAAGACGATCTTGGTGGCTGGGGAGCGGGTGCTCTCAAAGCGGATCTGGTATCCCACCTGTGGGGCCAGGGCAGGCAGTCAGCCAGGGAGCCCAGAACCCGCCCAAGGCCAGCAGGCGGTCTCCCCCAGGTAGCGCAGACACGCAGGGTGCTGCCCGGAGAGAGGCCCCGATCCGGGGGCTCTTTCACCCCGAGGCGTGGCCCAGCCCCCATGCAGCTGCGCTAGGACACAGCAGCAAGAGGCTGCAGGAGCCAGTTTGTCTGGGACCCCAGCCCTGGCCAGGAGGAACAGGGCTCACGTCCCCCGCTCGCATCTCCAGAGCTGGCCTGGCTCTGCCCCACTCACCTCCGCCCCGTGCTGGTGCAGGCTCTCGAAGGCCACGCGCTTGGCCAGCGAGATGCAGGCGATGCGACGAGGCTGGGTGCAGGCCACGTGGCTGTAGCCAGCCGCCAGCAGGTACTGTGGGACCTGCGTGGACTTGCCGCAGCCCGTGTCCCCAGCTACCACCACCACCTGGTTCTGGGCCACAGCCTGCAGCAGCCGGTCGCGGTACTGGGCAATGGGCAGGGCAGCCCGCTCCCGCTGCAGCTTGGCAAGCTTGGCAAAGCTCTGCTTCTGGGCAAAGTCCAGGAAGTGCAGCAGGGCGGCACGGAACTGGGAGAGCTGCTCGGCTGGCACCTCTGGGCCTCTCCAGGGGTCCCCCCTGCAGCCCCTCGCCGGCCCCTCCTCCGCCCGGCTCAGCACCGCCAGGTTGATCCGGTAGCGGGGGTCGTAGTCCTGAGGGAGGCCAACCAGCCCAGGAGTGGCAGAGACCCGAGGCCGGTCTGCTGGCTCCCGCTCAGCCCGCAGGCTCTGGAAGCGCTGGAGCCGCTCAAAGAAGGCCCAGAACTGGCGGCTGTCCTCGGAGCTGGCCCGGAGGTAACCCTGCTCCCCGAAATAGAGCTCCTCCAGCCAGCGCCGCGTCTCAGGGCAGCTCCAGTCCCAGCTCCTGCCCGGGGACCCCCGAGACGGGTCCCTGCTTCGCCGATCGGCTCGGGGCTCCTTCTCGGACGATGGCATCTCGGGGCGCTCTGCTCGACGGGAGGGAAAGGCGCCCCCGGGGCTGCACCCCCACACAGGAAATCTGGCACCCGCAGGGCTGAGGCCACAGGCAGGACTGACTCTAGGGCTGCCCCGTTCTGTGGCGCCTGGGGACAGAAAGGGACAGAGAAGGATGGGGACTCCTTCTGGGACAGCAGTCAACAGCCAGCAGCAGCCCTGTGCCTGGCCCAGAGGTGCTGCCCCAAACCCCTCCCTGGGCTTCCTACAACCCCTGGCACCAGAGGGCACATTCCCTCCCTCACCCCCTCAGAGCTAATGCCCCCCCACAGCATACACCCCCATGAGCCCCCTTCCTCCCACAGACCCCCAATGCACACACCTGGGCCCCACCAAGGCCCACTCTGCCTGTGTGCCCAGACCTCCCCTCCTCAGAGCCAGCACTCCAGCACAGCACCACAGACACATCAGTAGCCACATGTACGTAAACCCCCCTCTGTACCCCCAGTCCTTGAGCTCCCCTTCTGTACCCCCTGCAACTCCAACCCCCAGAGCCCTACCTCCACCCTCTGCACCCCCTGCAACCCCAGCCCCAGAGCCCTACCCCCACCCTCTGCACCCCCGAAGCCCCAGAGCCCTACCCCAATCCTCTGCACCCCCTGCAACTCCAACCCCCAGAGCCCTACCCCCACCCTCTGCACCCCCGAAACCCCAGAGCCCTACCCCAACCCTCTGCACCCCCTGCAACCCCAGCCCCAGAGACCTGCTCCCACCCTCTGCACCCCCTGCAACTCCAACCCCCAGAGCCCTACCCCCACCCTCTGCACCCCCTGCAACCCCAGCCCCCGTACCCCCAGAGCCCCGCCCCCACCCTCTGCATCCCCAGCCCCCGTACCCCCAGAGCCCCGCCCCCACCCCTGCAACCCCAGCCCACCAGTGCCCCGCCCCCACTCTCTGCACCCCTGTAACTCCAGAGCCCCGCCCCACACTCCCGTGCCCCCCCCCCAGCAGCTCTCACCGCTCGCGCCGCGCAGGCCGCATGCGCCGGGAAGCACCGCCCCCCGGCCCGGCCCGGCCGTGCGCTTCCTGCCGGGGGCCGGGCCCGGGCAGCCGGGGGCTGGGGTGCCGTGCAGGGGCCGGGGCCGGTGCACGCTGTCCCTGGTGCATGGGGGGCAGCCGGGGGCTGGGGTGCCGTGCAGGGGCCGGGGCTGGGGCCGGGGCCGGGGCCGGTGCACGCTGTCCCTGGTGCATGGGGGGCAGCCGGGGGCTGGGGTTCCGTGCAGGGGCCGGGGCCGGTGCACGCTGTCCCTGGTGCATGGGGGGCAGCCGGGGGCTGGGGTTCCGTGCAGGGGCCGGGGCCGGTGCACGCTGTCCCTGGTGCATGGGGGGCAGCCGGGGGCTGGGGTTCCGTGCAGGGACTGGGGCTGGTGGACACTGTCGGTGCGTGGGGGGAATGAAATCCCATCCCCAGGGGCTTCTTGGGGAGCTCCTGTCCGCCGCGGCCTGGGCTTGTTCCCCCTCCGTGAGTGCTGCATGACACAGCTCGGGGTGGGGCTGCAGAGCATTCGGGGTCCGGCTGCCCCAGGGGCCTGGGCCTGTGCAGACGCAGGCTCCTTTGTCAGCCTGCAGCCCAGCCCAGCTTTGCTTCCAGCGAGTCACAGGCTGGCCACTCTGAGCAGCCAGGCTACAGTGGCTGGAGCTGGGAGCAGGGCCACAGCCGGCCCCTGATGCCCACAGGCCAGGCGAGGAGGGGACAGGCTGCGGGAGAGGGCTTGGCACCCAGCCGTGTGTTGGGGGTGGCCCTGCCCCAGAACGGGCCGCTGGGGGGTTCCGTGGTAACAGGAGCCGGAGGGTGGCAGGTCGTTGTGCTTCCTCCAGCCGGCGCCACAGAGATGGGTCCCCAACTCCACAGCAGCCAGCTCGGTCACCGGCAGCATCCCAGGTAGCCACAACGCGCCGCGGCCGGGCTGCCAGCCTCTCGCCCATCACGCCCTGCTCCTGCCCCAGCGGGTGCTCCCCGTGGCCCTAAGCCATTGTCTCCATGGCCTGCCTGCTGCTCGTGGACGTGGCCTTGTCCTCTCGCTCTGTTCCCTGCTCCTGGAGGGCGTAGCTCAGGCAGCTTCGCCCCACCCCCATCCCCACCCCCACGTAGATGATGGGGTTGAGGCAGCTGTTGACATAGGCCAGGCTGACCACGAGGGGCTGGGTGGCAACCACCAGCTTATACAGATGGGAGCCAGGGCCGTGAGTGGCCAGGATCAGCCCCACCACATGGTAGGGGAGCCAGCACCCAAAGAAGCTGCCGAGCACAACCAGCACAAGCACCGTGGGCCTGTGCCATGGGCCCAAGCGGCTGCTCTGGAGGCGGGCCAGCACCCGCCCATAGCAGGTGGCGATCACCACGAATGGCACCAAGAAGCCGGCGGCGAAGCGGAAGGCGGCGACGGAGACCTCGGTGGCATAACCGGCCATTCGACCATAGTCCACCCCACAGGTGACCTTGTCGGAGAAGGGCTCGGCCCGCGTCGTCCGGAAGATGAAGGTGGGCAGAGTGAGCATCAGCGCCAGCAGCCAGACTGCCCCGCACAGGCCCCAGGCCAGCAGCGGCGTGCGGTGGTTCTGGCACCAGACAGGCTGGGTCACCAGGGCGCAGCGGTCGGCGCTGATGGCCGTCAGGAGCAGCACACTGGCAAACATGTTCAGGATGGTGAGGGACGGGAGCAGCTTGCAGGCAAAGTCGCCCAGGTCCCAGCGGTTGTGGTGGGCCACAGGCACGGCCAGGAAGGGCAGCGCCAGACAGCACAGCAGGTCTGCCAGCGCCAGGTTGAGGAACCAGACGGTGTTCACCGTGCGCTTCATCCTGCATCCCGTCACCCAGACGACGGCCGCGTTGCCCGGCACACCCAGCAGGAAGACGAGGACGTAGAGAACCAGAGAGACCCCCAGGAGGGGGGTGAGGGGCTGCGGGGGCGTCTCCCAGTCGGGCGCGGTGAAGTTCGTGTACGCGGAGGGGTCGTACTCGTACGACTCGGTGTCGTTCATTCTCCACCACGAGCTGCAACCTAAAAACCAAACTGGGTTTGCCGGGATTACCCCGCCCTGCACTGCTCTGCACCTGCCCCCGAGCTGGAGGCTCGCCCCGGGCGCCAGCCCAGCCGGGCTGTAGTGGAGCGTGGGCCTGGCGGGAGGGCCCCACGGCGCCTCCCGGGGTGTCCATCTGCCACTCCCAGATGCTGAGCCAGAGGCTGGTCCCCTGCGCAGAGTCATGGGAGCTGGACAAAGCCAGGTGCCTGAGGTTACCCCCAGCCCTGAGCGGTTCCAGGCAGGAGGCTCCCACTGTGGGGCCAGCCAGCCACAGCCGGGACTCCTGCCAGCTGCGTAACAGCCCTGCCCCCAGCCACCCACACGCGCAGGGGACGATGTGGGGGAGTCTCTGCCCATGGCTGCAGTAAAAGGCCCCTCCTCAGCGGGTGGCGCTCCAGAGGTCTAGTCCTGCTGCCCCAGTCACAGGTGCCTGGGAGCAGGACAGAGCCCGGCCCTGGTGTCACCCAGGCCTGCAAACTAGGGGAGCGATCCCCCGGGTGGGCACAGGCGCTTGTGGTGTCCAGCTGAGCCTGCGGCCCCACACACAGCGAGAGTCATGAGCGCTCACGCGTCCCCGGCAGCGGGGCCCAGGCCCAGCGGGAGGAGCCGGTCGCCCCCCAGCAGCGGGGCCCAGGCCCAGCGGGAGGAGCCGGTCGCCCCCCAGCAGCGGGGCCCAGGCTCAGCGGGAGGAGCCGGTCGCCCCCCAGCAGCGGGGCCCAGGCCCAGCGGGAGGAGCCGGTCGCCCCCCAGCAGCGGGGCCCAGGCTCAGCGGGAGGAGCCGGTCGCCCCCCAGCAGCGGGGCCCAGGCCCAGCGGGAGGAGCCGGTCGCCCCCCAGCAGCGGGGCCCAGGCCCAGCGGGAGGAGCCGGTCGCCCCCCAGCAGCGGGGCCCAGGCCCAGCGGGAGGAGCCGGTCACTCACCTGGCAGCGGGGCCCAGGCCGAGCTGGTCGCCCCCCGGCAGTGGGCATCTGCACAGAGCTGCGAGTTGGATTCTGATCTCCAGAGCCCCAGCCGGACGTTCTCCCCAGCGGCTGTCCCCACCCCTGCATGGGTGGCCCCTGCTGCTTTGCGGGGGGCAGGGGAGAGGTCATCTCTGCTTCCTTGTGTGCAAAGGGAGAGCCCAGCCCAGGCACGGAGGGGTAACCCCCCCACTGCTTCCATTCCCCAAAGACCAAGGCCCAGCTGGAGGTGCGGTTTGGTTGCATCACAGCAGTCACACAGGCATTGAGCAATAGGGCCCGGGTGCTGGGCGGCAGCAGGCTGGTCTGGATAGGGAAGCTGGTGGAGTTCTGCTGCAGCAGCAGAAAGCAACAGGGAAGTGGCCTGCGGGGGGCAAGGGGCAGTGTCTGGAGGGCTCAGCCCAGGCAGAGCACACAGAAGCACAAGCTGGTCCCGGTTCAGGGCACAGCCCAGAAGGCCCTGGGGGGTTAGATGCCTCCAGCCGCACTCTGGCCAGGAGTCCTCTTGCCCTTCTGCTGGGCCTGGAAAGTAGGGCCCCACACAGCCCACAGCAGGCAGCAACCAGGCTAGCACCCGGAGCAGGGCGGGGTCGGAGCAGGGCATGTGGTAACAGCAGCTGGCTGGGCCGGTGAGGCGCCATGCTCAGCTCCTGCTCACCCCCCAGGGTCCCCCAGGGAGAGGAGGGGCTCTAGCAGCATTCGCAGAGATCCAGCAAACTCGCAGCATGCGGGCCATGGCCAGTCAGGACCAGCCCGGGGAGTGGCTAACCCAGTCTCCACCAGAGGCAGCGAACCTGTGCTCTGACCCCCTACGCACCGAGGGGCCAGCTGCAGCCTGGACAGCAGGGTTCCCTGTAAGCTGAGCGCTTAGCGGCCACCCATCAGAGCTCCAGGTGCTGGGCAGAGCCTGGGTGTCGTCTGGTGGCGCACGCCTTGCTGCACAGAACAGCTCTGCTCTGCCCACGGGTGGAAAAGGTGAGAGGGAGCCCAGGCAGCGGCCTTTGGCACAAGCCCTGGCTCCGCTGCGTTGCCGACTTCTGCCCCCCCGCCTCCAGGACGGCTGCGGTTCTGGGCTGGGGCGCGGTGGTGGATGGTGGCCGCAGCTGCAAGTTTGCTTAGGGCAGCACCATTCCCACAGCTGTCCCTCGGACAGCTTCCCCGTAAACTCCCACATGGGGAACTGCCGCTGGTTCCTGCCCTGGGGAGGGGCGAACCCGGAGCACAAGCTGCTAAATCACCATTCACCCACATGAGATCCTGCTGGCCCTGGCCTGGAACCAACCCAGCCACCTTCCAGCTGGGCTCTGAATGGCTAGCGGCATGGGCAGGGGCCGGCTTTGGAGCATCTACAGCCCTAGGGCAAGGCGGGCCGGAGGTGGAAGCCCAGGACACACTCCCGGGGGCTCAGTCGCAGCCGGTGGGTTGCAGCAGTGCTCCCGTGCACACGGGCAAGCAGGTGGTGGAGAGGCCTGGGCAAGGGTGAAATGAAGCTCCCCGTTTCGCCGCTGGGGCGGGAGGTGAGGGTGTAAAGGTGAGGCCTTTTCCTGCAGCCATGGGGCAAGGCCCCACCGCCCTGTCTGCAGCCAGATTAGAAGAGTAACAGCCGTTAGCAGAGAGGCAGGAAGTCATCACAGCCTCACACTCTGTCTGTAAAGCATTAAACAACTTTAAGACCAGGCTGTTCAGAGGGGGACCCCGTCCTTGCAGCACCCACCAGCCGCAGTGAAAGACACTGAGCTCGGGCTGGGGAGAGAAAGCTTAGTCTGAGCATTTCCTCCAGCAAGGAACTGCTCTCTGTAGGGTTTTGTTCTTTCCTTCTGTCCGTCTGCAGGTGGTAATTTCCCACATATCAGTCAGCCCGGTTTTAATCTAGAGTCAGTCCTTCGCTTACGTCACTTGGCACCCACAGAGCTGCATTTATACAGAGGGTCATGTTTGCCCCGCCTACATACCCGGGTGGAAAACCTCATTCCTTTACTGTTTGGTCTTTATAGCCCAGGTCTCCATTGACACCTGATCTCTGTCTGGTCCTTTTGTTGGTTGTCTGCTGTATAGTCAGATTTGCTAGGTGTAAATCTCTGGAGGTGGTGAGGCAGGGTGGGTAGGGAATTGTGTTGCCACACGGTAGGGCTGGGCAGTGACGTGCCAGCGTAATGATCAGTTACGGAATAGCTCGGCAGGGCTCAAGTTTCCCTGCATGAAGTGGGGCCCAACAGGCAGTTCTGTGGGAACCAGCTCCAGGACACAGCTCTCAAGGTCAGAGCTGCCAGATTCTCAGCCCTGTGCCAGTGACACCACACAGAGCCCAGAGGTTCTGCGTCCTGACTGGCCATCAAGACAAGTTTCTCCGGCCCCTGGCTGGGGTGAGCCCTGCCTGCTGGGCATGGGTGTTCCAGCCTGGGGAGCGGCTTGCAAGAGCAGTTAAGGGTGTGAGGTTGAAGACCCTGCAAACCTGCAGGCGATGAAGCTGGGAGGGAGCGGGTGCCTGGACAGACAGGGGTCTGCCTGAGCTCTAGGAACCGAGGATGGGCCCCTGCCCTGCAGTGTGCGAGTGACAGGGAAGTTTTGTGGGTAACAAGGGGGAGCTGCCCGTCCCCGATGGAGCACTGCACAGCGCAGGGACCAGGGGCTGCATGGTGGGGAGGGAAATAGGTTGCCTGGAGCAGGGGATCAGGGCAGGACTCACTGTGCCTCGGTCTCTCATCTCTGCCTGGCCAGTCCCAGCTGCTCCGGAGGCCAGTCAGAGGTGCTGGTGCAGGGGCGGCTGCTGGCAATGGACAGCTTCTCTCTGGGTGCCATGCAGCTGGAGCTGTTGGTTCAGTCCAGTCAGCACAAACAAACAGGAAGGATGCAAGACAGCTCGAGATAAGCCCCAGCTGGGCAAATGCCAGAGGGCTGCTGGGAGATAAGGCTGGGCCAGCGACTGGCCCTGCAGACAGAGAGCACGGGGGCTGTGGGGAGAACCAGGGGGCAAGCAGGAGTCACTGGGGTGGTCTAAGCTGCTGGCCCTGCCTGGAGCCCCACTGCGTGCGCAGGGGTTAAGTAAGACAATTGGTTGTAATCCCCCTTCTCTGGCTTGCTGGTCATTGGTTCCCCCAGGGAAGCCCCAGGCAGTGTTCCCTGCTAACTGAGGGCTTGGGGGGCTAGTGGGAAGGGAGAGCAGGGCAGCCTCCCAGGGCACTGTGCCCCAGGACAGGCCTGGCACAGGTGCAGTAACTTCCACACCTGCCCCCCAAGGAGTCTCCTGCTGGCGAGTCACCCTCCCTCCCAGCCTTGCGAGGATGGGCCCCGGCTGCTCCCACCCCTCACCCCAACATGCCAGCCCCCAAAGGGGGAGAGGCTCCGAAAATTCTGAGCTTCTGGCAAGCTGGGGCGGGAGGTTAGAAACTCTCCCACTGTCTTGCTCTGGTGGACGCTGCTCCGGAGCACCCAGCCTGGCAGCCGCCTATGTGGCACATGGCAGTCCAGTGCCTGGCCACAAACTGCCCCCTTCTGAGCTGGGCATCCCACCTGCTACTAGTACCACCAAGTGCATGAGGCCAGGGAGAGAGGCTCTGGGCCCTGGAAGCCCCAGGCTGTGGAGGGTGGCCCTGTCAGCCTCTCGTTGCTGAGTCGCGTAAGAGGAATCTGCAGTGGCGGATTAACATAAGGGCAGAAAGGACACGTGCCCAGGTCCCCCAGGCTCCAGAACTCCATCGTGTTTGAACATTTTGCTGTAATGGGACGAAAGAAAAGTCTCACTATTGTATTTTATTCTGCACCAGGAGTCATGATAAGCAGGAGTAGATAGTAGAGCACAAATAATGACGTGACAGTAATATACCTGGGGGAGGGGTGACAGTATTGTCCCAGGGCCACACCTGTTCTTAATGCACCCCTGCTGCTATGGTAGCTGAACGGCCACAGAACTGTGCACACCTCTGTAGCCAGCCTCCTGGAGGCAGCTTCTCCCGCGGAGGAGACCCGTCCGGAGCCATGCACTGGGGTTATCGGGTGATTCCAAGTGTGGCCCCAGTCATGCCCGTGTGGCAGAAGGGTTGTGGGGCTGGGGCCAGGCTGTGGGGAGGGAATCTGGGGCAGGGAGACCCAGGGAACTGGAGACTGGCAGGAGCTGGGAGAGGAGGAAGGGGGGGTTGTGTGATGGAGAAATGGGAAAATGATGCCATAATATGCCGATAGGCAAATTTAGAGGTGTCACTCTGTGCATTCCATCTCCATCTGCCCCCGTAGCCCAGCCTAACGGGGCCTGAGGCAAGTTAGGGGCAGTGGCCACGCAGCCATGCCGTGCGCCCCACATGGACCCAGGGTAACAGCCGGAAGTGAAGGGGCAGTAGCTGTGGCCTGGGTGTCACACACCCAGCAAGCCCCAGGGCTGGTGGAGGCCCTCCACAGGGGCTGGGTCTACTTTACATGTCTGTGCTGTGTGCCCCTCCCATGGATTTGGTCTCCAGTGTGGACTTGGTCTTTGTCCTGCTGTCCCCCGTGGAGTGGAGCGAGTCCTCACTCAGCACATTGCGGAGGATGGTCTTCAGTGAGCGCTGGAACCGGTCTTTGAAGTCCTGGCCCATGATGACGTAGATGATGGGGTTGATGCAGCTGTTGACATAGGCCAGCCCCACAATCAGGGGGTCAGAAGTGGAGGCGCCCTTGTACAGACTGGAGCTAGGGCTGTGGGTGGCCAGGATCAGCCCCACCACATGGTAGGGGAGCCAGCACACGAAGAAGCTGGTGAGCACCACGAGAACAACTCTCATGGTCTTGCGGGAGCGGTGGAAGCGGCTGCTGTGGAGGCGGGCCAGCACCCGCCCGTAGCAGGTGGCGATCACCACGAATGGCACCAGGAAGCCGGTGGCGAAGCGGAAGGCGGCGACAGAGACCTCGGTGGCATAACCGGCCATTTGACCATAGTCCACCCCGCAGGTGACCTTGTCGGAGAAGGGCTCGGCCCGCGTCGTCCGGAAGATGAAGGTGGGCAGAGTGAGCATCAGCGCCAGCAGCCAGACTGCCCCGCACAGACCCCAGGCCAGCAGCGGCGTGCGGTGGTTCTGGCACCAGACAGGCTGGGTCACCAGGGCGCAGCGGTCGGCGCTGATGGCCGTCAGGAGCAGCACACTGGCAAACATGTTCAGGATGGTGAGGGACGGGAGCAGCTTGCAGGCAAAGTCGCCCAGGTCCCAGCGGTTGTGGTGGGCCGCGGGCACGGCCAGGAAGGGCAGCGCCAGGCAGCACAGCAGGTCTGCCAGCGCCAGGTTGAGGAACCAGACGGTGTTCACCGTGCGCTTCATCCCGCATCCCGTCACCCAGACGACGGCCGCGTTGCCCGGCACGCCCAGCAGGAAGACGAGGAAGTAGAGAACTAGAGAGACCCCCAGGACGGGGGTGAGGGGCTGCGGGGGCGTCTCCCAGTCGGGCGCGGTGAAGTTCACGTACGCGGAGGGGTCGTACTCGTACGAGTCGGTGTCGTTCATTATCCACCCAGCTCTGTCTCCTGTAAAGCAACAGGACGAGATGAGTTCTAGTCCCGTCCTGTGCTGGGCCAGCGGAGCCCCAGAGCTGCAGGGCTGTATTCGAACACGGGGCCAGCTTGGCCTCACGCGATCACTCTGAGAGCTCAGGTTTGCCCTCACCGGGGCACCTGGAGTCCTGTGGGATGGGCTCGGGACGTGCGAGCAGGAGCTGCGTTGACTGGCAGGAGCTGGGGGTGGCCAGAGAACCTTTGCCTGGGGTCAGCAGCTCGGTGGGATTTGCACCTTTCTCTGAGTGAAAGCATGCTTGGCATGGCCGCAGGCAAGATCCCCATCAGATGGGCCCTGGCCATGTCCATAGCAGCAGGGACAAGCAGCCCTTCCCACCAGCATGCCCCCAAGCTATGGCCAGGAGTGTCAGGTTCATCCCTCCCCCTCTCTCTGCCCCCCCAAAACCTGCCCTTGAGCATGGTCCCGCATCAACTCCCACCAGCAGCCTGTGTCTGGGAGTGCCTGTGGGCCCCACGCTGTTGGGGAGTGGGCGAGATGGGGCGCAGAGCAGCTGGAGCTGCTCACAGGCTTGTTTTGAGTGGGCAGGAGTTTGTGTGTCTGGCTTTGGAGCAAGATAAAGTGACACTTCAGCCATCCTGCTGCTGGACACCTGCCCCAGCCAGCCCCAGGACCCTGCTGCTTTGGCCGCACCAGGCTGAGATGCGAGCCAAGCCCCTCAGTCCATCCAGGCACTGGCTTCAGCTCCTGCCCCTCCGCCCCACAACCTGGGCAGGCTGCCCCATCATTCGCCGTCACAGCACAATGTCCAGCCGCCTGTGGGTGGGGGAAGCCAGCACCCCAGTGCAGACCAGTCCTCCATCCAGGACCTCTCTGCTACACTCCCCCTCAAGACCCAGGCAGCACCAATGAGCAGCTGGCGCCTGCCCTCTGAGAGCTGGACTGAGGCCCCCAGTTGCCTTCATCCCGGCCAAGGAAGGCGAAGGACCAGCCGAGCGGCTCTGTGTTCTGCTCCCCTGCTGCTCTGCAGCAGACCATTGCCCAACTTTGCTTCCTTTGTGGGACAAGCCAGCAAAGCTGAGCAACGAGGCCGGAAGGAAAAAACTATCTTTAGTTTGACGCACCCTCTCCAGCTGATGGCCTCGCCCCTGGAGACATGGCCGCGGTGGGGCAGCATCAGGCCCTCAGTGCAAAGCCCCAGCCGACTGGGGCAGGTTCTGACCCGAAGAGCAGTGAGTGCCTGGATGCAAGGGCTGGTGACAGGCGAGTGCCCCACCTCAGACCCACAGGGTCCCATTCCCAGCTCTGGGTAGGCAGTGGGACCAGCTGGTTACCTCAGGGCTGCTGGGTCCTATCCCAACTCTGGGAGGGCAGTGGGGGCTAGTGGTTAGATCAGGGTCAGGGAGTCAGGACTCCTGGGCTCTATCCCCGCTGTGGAAGGGCAGTGGGGGCTGGTGGTTAGAGCAAGGTCAGGGAGTCAGGACTCCTGGGCTCTAACCCCCGCTGTGGGGGCTGGTGGTTAGAGCAGGTGACGGCCACCGCAGCACAAAAGGGAGCTAAATGTGCAGAAAGGAGGTTCTTTCACAGCGGTCAGCCAGGGTGCCGCAAGATTTCTCACCACAAAGCAATCCAGTCTCCGGAAGGAGGAGTTGTGTAAATGCAGGAGCTCTCCTGCCAGGCCTTGCAGCAGGCTGAAAGGTGACCACTACTGGGGACTGACAGCTCCAGGGGCAGGGGTGCCCTGGCACAGCAGAGCTGGTGGGTGGTTGGGCACCGACCCGCCCAGGCTGGGTGAAATGCAGCCCAAGCCATGAGCTGCCAAAACTGGTGGCTCAAAATATTTTAACAGACCCAGACAAAAATCAAAATCTCGCCCTGCTCCCCAAGGGAAGCGGGAGCCGCCGGAGGGGTTTTCCCAGTTAGCTCCAACTCCCCAGTGGCAAGCAGCTGCTCTGCCACAGAACACGCAGGTTTGCAGCGGGGTGACACCAGGACATCCCCATCCCTTCACACTCACCCTGCATGCACAGAAATGCTGTCCCGGCAGCGGAGCCCCAGGCTTTCTTCCTGCTAGAGCAGAACAGAGGAGAGAGGATGCAGGCGCTTGGCACAGCCACCGCACCACAAACCAACCCTGCGACCTCCAACGAGCCGCCATGGGCTGGGCTGGGCACTGCCAGGGTGGGGCCAGCTCTGGCAAACTGGCACCAGCAGGGCAAGCCCGGGCGCCTGGGGGACCAAACACGCAAGGAGCGCCAGTCGAGCCAGCACATGAAGTGGCTGGGACCGTCTCACCCCAGGGCCTCAGCTGCTCAGGTACAAGCTTCAGGAGCTAAATCCCGGGCTGCTGGAACAGGGCCATGCTGCAAAGCCCAGATGCCACAGCAGCACCCCAGCCCAGCCCTGGCTGAAAACCAGTCCAGCCACGGCCATTCATGCCAGACTGAGACAGTGCCCAGGCAGAGAGATGGGGCAGGAGCTCTGGGGACATGCAGCCAGGCAGAGGCCAGCATCTGGCCCCAGAGGGCTGTGCCCGCTCGCTGCCCCTGTTGCAGAGGAGAGGTGGCACCGGAACGGCTGCTCAGAGCTCAGCAAGCACTCACCCTGTGCCAGCCCCGCAGGCTGCGTCCGCGCTGCAGGCGTCACTAGCTCCACTGGGGCCACAGCTGAGGTTTTATATGGCCGTGAACAGGAAGCTCCAGGGCTTGGCGGGTGGATTGCTATGCTCAGCCCTAGGGAGCAGGACAAGGGGCAGCAAGCGGGTAGGAGGAGCTCGGCTGTGGTGGAGGTCACAGAGGGGTGGGATGGTGTGGTGGGGTTCAGGGGGCCCCCTGCACTTCACCCCGTCCGCTGGCAGGAGTGACTCTCACTCAGCAGGTACAACAGGAGGTTTATTAGGCAACAGAGGCCCAGTTTCTCACAGAAGCGACAGCACAGCAGTTAGAGACAGTCCTTCCAACCTGTCCTGGGGAGAGGAGCCCGAGAGGTGCCCCTCTGGGGTGTAGCTTCCCCCTCCCCGGCTGGCTCCTTCCAGCTCCCTCTTCCCTCCCCTCTAACCGTGCCCCCGATTCAAAACCAGCTCGGCTCCTCCCTCCTCTTTGTTCAGGGCTGAGGTGTTACCTGCCAGCCTGGGTTATAGCCCCAGGGTCATCCTTAGCCTCCGGGAGCTGCTCTGCTTGTCTCACACATCCAGCCTGAGTCTCACATGCACCCCCCCCACCCCCGCCATCACAGATGGGCGCAGAGCTTGAGATCTGGGTTTCATTTGCAGGGCTGCTACCTTCACCCAGCCTGCTCTCAGCCTCAGCACCCTGTGCTCCACAGCTCCAGCTCCAGCTCCTTGTGCAGCCACACCTGGAGTACTGCATCCAGTTCTGGGCCCCCCGTACCAAAAGGAGGTGGGCACATTGGAGCAGGTTCATTGAAGGGCAATAAAAATGATTAAGGGGCTGGAGCACACGACCTACGAGGAGAGGGTGAGGGATTTGGGCTTGTTTAGTTTCCAGAATTGAAGACTGAGGGGCGATTTGACAGCAGCCTTCAGCTTCCTGAAGGGGGCTCTAAAGAGGCAGGAGAGAGGCTGTTCTCAGTGGTGGCAGGCGGCAGAACAAGGAGCAACAGGCTGAAGTTACAGAGGGGGAGGTGTAGGTTGGATATTAGGAAAAACTATTTCCCCAGGTGGGTGGTGAAGCACTGGAATGTGTTGCCTGGAGAGGTGGTGGAATCTCCATCCCTAGAGGTTTTCAAGTCCCAGCTTGACATAGTCCTGGCTGGGATGACTTGGTTGGGGTTGATCCTGCTTCGGGCAGGGGGCTGCACTTAAGGACCTCCTGAGCTCCCTTCCAGCCCTAGGGGTCTATGAACTGTTGTTCCCCCTTCCCCCCACCCCAGTCACAGCAGCTAGATTCTGCTCTGTGGCTGCAAGGTGCAGGAGACCATCTCTGCCCCGCCCTGAGCCCCAGACAGCAGCAAACCCACGCCCGCTCCTTCCAGACACAGTGACACAGAGGAACCCAGTCGGCAGGAGAGTGGGTGCAAGGGGGTGTCTGGGATGGGATTGCTTCCTGGGGAGACTAAGCCACCCAGCCCAGTGGGTGAGGCTTTTGTAGCAACCCTAAATAGATAGGTGTGTTTTAATAGCACATTTGCATTACCGTGTGGTGGTGTATTTCCCTGTATTATCCCATGTCTTTTAATAGGAGCTTTGTACCTCTTTGTACAAAGAGGTCTTTGTGTCTAACTCCAGATTGTACCTGAGGCTCCATTTTAAGGGCGATGCTCAGCTGTGTCAGCCTGCGACCGTTGTGCTGCCTGTGTGAGAATGGGTGTGTGTGTGATCCACCTGGAAGAGTGAAGCTGGATGCTCAGAGGTCAGAGATGTCGCTGTATTAGTCTGTAGCTTCGAGAACAAGAAGTCTTGTGGCACCTTATAGACTAACAGATATTTTGGAGCACAAGTTTTCGTGGGCAAAGATCCACTTGGTCTCGTGGTCTTTGCCCACGAAAGCTGATGCTCCAAAATATCTGTTAGTCTATAAGGTGCCACAAGACTTCTTGTTGTTCTTGATGCTCACAGAGTTACTCTCTGGAGCTTTGCTCCAATCAATCAGACAGAGACAACCATCGACAAGACCTTTACCAAGCTTTCCTCGAACTATAATACCCACCTAAGGAAGTGAGGAAACAGATTGACAGAGCCAGACGGGTACCCAGAAGCCACCTGCTACAAGACAGGCCTCGCAAGGAAAACAAGAGAACACTCCTGGCCATCACATACAGCCCCCACCTAAGGCCTCTCCAGCACATCATCAGCAATCTGCAACCCATCCTGGACAACGATCCCTCACTCTCACAGACCTTGGGAGGCAGGTCTGTCCTCGCCTACAGACAGCCTGCCAGCCTTAAACAAATCCTCACCAGCCACTCCAGATCACAACACAGGAACTCTAAACCTGGAACCAATCTCTGCAACAAACCTCACTGCCAACTCTGCTCACATATCTCCACCAGGGATATCATCACAGGACCTAACTTCAACCATTCCATCAGGGGCTCTTTCACCTGCACATCTACTGATATAATATATGCCACCATGTGCCAGCAATGCCCCTCTGCAATTTACACTGGCCAAACTGGACAGTCTCTACGTAAAAGAATAAATGGACATAAACCAGACAGCAGGAACGGTAATGTACAGAAACCTGTGGGAGAGCTCTTCAATCTCCCTGGCCACTCAATAGCAGATTTAAAAGTAGCAGCCCTAAAACAAAGAAAATTACAAAATCAAATGGGGAGAGAAATCTCTGAGCTGCAATTTATTTGCAAATTTGACTCCATCAACCAAGGATTGAACAGAGACTGGGAGTGGCTGGCCCCTTACAAAACCAGCTTCTGTGCCCTGGGTATTAGCAGCTCCACATTAGAGTCTGACAATGGACCACATCCTCACCTGACTTGTTTTTCCCTCTTTTGATACACACTACTGATACTGGGCCATTTCCACTCCGACTGAATAGACCTTGTCAGCTCTGGCCCTTCCTTTTACTGGGACCCCCCACTCTTTAAATACCCCTCTGGAAACGCCCCCCCACACTTGTGCATCTGATGAAGTGGGTCTTTGCCCACAAAAGCTCATGCTCCAAAATATCTGTTAGTCTATAAGGTGCGACAGGACTTCTTGTTGCCCTCTGGAGCCGCCTGTCTGAACAACAAAGACTTGGAGGCTGAAGGACAATGAGAACTGGACTCTACAGCAGTGACCCAGCCGGGAAGGAAGATTAAGTCCCATCTGCAGGTGATGAGTCACACAGAAACCTGGGGCGGTGGGAAAGGCTCAGACCCATCGGCCATTGCCTGGTGACTCATCGTGCCTGGGGAAGTGGGACAGAACCAGAACTGTGAACTAAATGCTGTAAAAGATGTGTGCACCCTACAGGGCTGGGCTCCTCTTCTCAACCTTGGAGCATTGGCCCGGCTGCACAGAACCTGGCTCCACACTCACCTCTATGCTCTCTGGCCAATGGATTAGCCTCCTTGGGTAACGATGAGCAACCAAAAGAGGGGTGTGTGTGTGTGTGTGTGTGTGTGTGTGTGTGTGTGTGTGTGTGTGTGTGTGTGTGTGTGTGTGTGTGTAAACTGTCTGTTACATGCACGTAATTGAATGGTGCTGCCGTATCCTCACTAAACGTGGCGTTCTTGCCTCGTCCCTCTGAAAAGATCCCGTGTGCTTCTTGTAAGCCTAACCCTTGGGCTCACGTGAGCCAGCTGCGAGCTACTGTGGCAAGCAGCACATCCAGCTGCTCTGGGACAAAACCCTCCTTTCACCCAGCTCCCTGCTCCCACACTGGGAGGGAGAGAGCCTGTGGCCCTGCCAGGCCGTCAGCTCCTTGCTGGCTGCATCTCAGGAGCTACCTGCAAAGCCCAAACTGCCCTGATGCACCTCCGCCTGGCCCCTGGGGGCTCCTGCTGGGGCGTCCACTAAGATTCCCCCCTTCTAAGGCTGCAGTGGGGGGCCAGCCACACCCTCATCTCCTTCTCCCCATGTGGGAGGGCAGCACAGATAACTCTGGCTGTAGCAGGAGCCTCCCTGGAGTAGCTCCCAGCCTCCTCCCAGCTGAGACCCAGGCTAGCTCAGCCAGTCCAGGAGCGACACGTCCCCCGCAGCCATGCCCAGCCCTTGAGGGGCTGTTGGGAGTCATGGGTCACAGGAGGGAACGAACAGGCAGTGAGTCGAGAGAGGCCGTGAGCCAGGGCCCCAGGGAGTCACCTGGGGAAAAGGCTGCGTAACGCCGAGGAGGTAAAATTGTGCAGAAGGCTGCGAAGAAGAAAGAAACGAACAACTGACCAGGGACGACTCCAGTGCACGTGGCCCGGGGCTGGGTAAGCAGAACTGGGTGGTGTAAATTGGATCTTCTGAGACTGGTCATGACACGCACAGCGGGGGAGGACTAAACAGCACCCCGCCCGGATCGGGGGTGCAGCCAATGGGCTGAAGGGCGCACCCCAGCCCCTTCCCTGCCAAGGGAATGTATTTCTTCTTATGACGAAGGTTGTGGAGCTCCAGGCAGAGCCAGGCATTCACCCTCCACGGCGGGAGAACCACTCGCCCCTGCTCAATGATAAGGGTTCCATCGCTCGCCATCTGCAGGCAGGAGTGACTCCCACGCCGCAGGGGGGAGAGAAGGGTTATTAGGCCACGGAGATGCAGCGTGGTTCAGACTCGTCAGCACAGTGACCAGAAGGGTCTGTCTGACCCATGTTCATAGAACCACAGAATCCGAGGGCTGGAAGAGACCTCAGGGGGTCATCGAGTCCAGCCCCCTGCCCAAAGCAGGATCAACCCCAACTAAATCATCCCAGGCAGGGCTTTGTCAAGCTGGGACTTAAACATCTCTAGGGATGCAGAATCCACCACCTCTCTAGGCAACACATTCCAGTGCTTCACCACCCTCCTGGGGAAATAGTTTTTCCTAATATCCAACCTACTCCTCTCCCTCTGTAACTTCAGATCATTGCGCCTTGTTCTGCCATCTGACACCACTGAAAACAAAAAAGCAGTCCAGTAGCACTTTAAAGACTAATAAAATAATTTATTAGTGGGTCTTTCCCCACAAAAGCTCATGCTCCAAAATATCTGTTAGTCTATAAGGTGCCACAGGACTTCTTGTTGTTCTGACTGCCAATCAGACATTGAGCCATTGATCACTACCCCTGGGGCC
This sequence comes from Carettochelys insculpta, assembly GCF_033958435.1. NCBI lineage: Eukaryota > Metazoa > Chordata > Testudines > Carettochelyidae > Carettochelys > Carettochelys insculpta. Next base: position 23,710,666 of record NC_134158.1, on the reverse strand, counting down.
TGACCATGTAGCCAGCGTTCTCTCTGCCTTACAGTCCGTGTATCCAATCCAGACTTCCTTAATTTATGGGCAAGAATGTTGTAGGAGACTGTACCAAAAGCTTTGCTCAAGTCGAGGTATATCACATCCACTGACTTCCCCATGTCCACAGAGCCTCTTACCTCTTCATAGAAGCTAATCAGATTGGTCAGGCAGGACTTGCCCCTGGTGACTCCATGTTGACCACTCTTGATCACTTTCCCCTCTTCCAAGTGCTCCAAAATGGATTCCTTGAGGATCCTCTCCAGGATTTTTCCAGGGACTGAGGTAAGGCTGACCAGTCTAGTTCCCTGGATCATCCTTCGGTCCCTTTTTTAAGATGGGCACGGCCTTTGCCTTTTTCCAATCACCCAGGATCTCTCCCAGTCTACACGAGTTTTCAGAGATAACAGACAAAGACTCTGCAATGACATCTGCCAATTCCCTCAGTGCCCATGCATGCATTAAATCCAGACCCATAGATTTCCGTACATCCAACTTTTCTAGAACCAACAAGAAGACCTGTAGTACCTTATAGACTAACAGATAATTTGGAGCATAAGCTTTCGTGGGCAAAGACCCGCTTCATCAACTGCATCTCTAAAATATCTCTTAGTCTACGAGGTGCCAGAGGACATCTTGCTGTTTTTGGAGATACAGACTAACACGCCTACCTCTCTGATAGCTTTTCTCAGTAGCTCTTAACCTGTTCTTTCACTGAGGGCCACCCATGTCCTTCCCATACTGCACTGTCTAGTGCCATAGTCTGGGAGTGGAACTTGTCCATGAAGATGGAGGCATTGAGAACTTCAGCCTTTCCCACATCATCTGTCACCAGGTTACCTCCCTCAGCCAGTAATGGCCCCACACCCTCCCTGATCACCCTCTTATTGTCAGCATGCCTGTACAAACCCTTCTTGCTGCCCTTCGCATTCCACGCCAGCTGCAGTTCCAAATGTGCTTTTGCTTTCCTGATTATGCCCTGGCATTCTCCAGCCGTATGTTTATACTCCTCCTTAGTCATCTATCCAAGTTTCCACTTCTTATGCGCATCCTTTCTGAGTTTAAGCTCACCAAGGATTTCCCTGGGAAGCCTGGCTGGTTGCCTGCCACATTTGCTTTTCTCAGTATGCATCGGGTTTGTTCCATGCCTTCAATGAGGCTTCTTTTAAACACTGCCAGTTCTCCTGAACGCCTTTCCTCTTCATATCAGCTTCCCAGGGGATCCTGCCCACCAGTTCTCTGAGGGAGTTGAAGTCTGCTCCTCTCAAATCCGGGGACTGTATATTACTGCTCACCTTTCTTCCTTTTGTCAGTATCCTGAACTCTACCACCTTGTGGTAAAGAACCGACCAGGCTGGCATGCTCTCGTATGACATGCGTATGACAACTTTAAAGAGCAGTGACGCCTGTGCCTGATTGATGCTCATGAGAGGAAGAAAAGCAACCGCAGCAGCCACCACCACAACAGAGCCAGGACAATCCCCGTGCCCCCCTGTGAACGCCCATGCCCCCCTGTGAACGCCCATGCCCCCCTGTGAACGCCCATGCCCCCCCGTGAACGCCCATGCCCCCCTGTGAACGCCCATGCCCCCCCGTGAACGCCCATGCCCCCCCGTGAACGCCCATGCCCCCCTGTGAACGCCCATGCCCCCCCTGTGAACACCCATGCCCCCCTGTGAACGCCCATGCCCCCCTGTGAACGCCCATGCCCCCCCGTGAACGCCCATGCCCCCCCTGTGAACGCCCATGCCCCCCTGTGAACGCCCATGCCCCCCTGTGAACGCCCATGCCCCCCCGTGAACGCCCATGCCCCCCCGTGAACGCCCATGCCCCCCCTGTGAACGCCCATGCCGTTCGAAGCGTGGACTCCTCAGACACATGCGAGTCCACAACCGATGAGCCTGTGCAAGCTCAAGACGTCAGCGTCGGGCACGACGGACGGCCTACTACCATCTCATGGGCACTGCACCTCAGGTTGCCACCCACTTCTGTTTCTTCTACCGAGAAGGAGGAGATCCCCCGGAGGCCACCCCAGCCTGGAAACGCTGCGTGGTGCCCTGCCTGCCTTTTATTCCTCTGCAGCCTCCCCCACCCTAACTGCCCACCTCTATGTCCAAACCCAGACCAGTTCCTCCCTGCTTCTTGTTCAGGGACTATGGTGTTACCTGCCAGCGTAGGTTACAGCCAGCAGGGGGTCATCCCCAGCCCATGGGAGCTGCTCAGCCTCTCTCTCTCTCTCTCTCTCTCTCACACACACACACAATCTCAAAATCGGATGAACTATTAGACTTAAATTGGATTAAAAATTAGACCATTAATTATTCCAGCTGCACATTATTTTTAACCTTCTTTTTAATAGCTAACTATTCAATTTAAACATTGCTTTTTTTTTAAAAAACTGCTCCTTAATTGCATACAGTGAAGTGTGTAAAAGGCAGAGATGCCTGTTTGTTTGCTGTGAATTGAATTGTTCCGTGTTAAAATCTGCGGGACTGCTGCCAGGCTGCTCAGCCGAGCACCAGCGTCTCTTCTAAGAGGTTGCCGACTCCCTGGGGTTGGCCTTGGCTGCTCCCTGAGGCGGTTTGGACTTCTCTGGGCCCCTCTGAGGAAGACGGGAGACTTAACCCCCAGGCATTCACTGACTCGTGCCACGAGCAATGCATGGGGAGCCCTTTCTGCACAGGCAGCAGGGCCCCGGCTCCATCCAGGTCTCACCCTGCCAGGGGGCTGCAACTCTCTGTCCCCCGGCGGGAGCCTCAGTGGGGCCCCTGTGCAGGCCACCAGCCACCTCCCGGGCCTGATGTGGTTGCAGAGCCGCAGCCCGGGGCCGCTCTACATGCTGGGGGGTGCCTGCACCAGCTGCAGCAAACCCCCAGCAGCAGCGAGGCTCAGGCAGTGGGGATGCACAGCCAGCCCGGGGGGCCCAGCAACAGCTCCCTGTGATGTATGTGCTGTAGTGGGGGCGGGGGGTGAGTGACAGGCTGAGCAGCTCCCACCAGCTGGGGATGACCCCTGGGGCTGCAGCCGGAGCTGGCAGGTGACACCTCTGTCCTGAGCACAGCGCGGGGAGGAGCCCGGCTGGTTGGAATCGGAGGCGGCAGTGAGAAGGGGGTGTGGGGAGGCAGTTGGCCTGTGCTGAGGAGAGGGGGAAAAGAAGGGGCTAGTCCCTAGACGGGACCCCCCTCCAGCCCCTCCCTGAGACGGATGGGAGTGACTGTCTCTGCCGGCTGCACTGACACCTCTGCGCTGCGCTGTGTCCCTGTCAACTAACAAACTCCCTGTTCTACCGGCTGAGGGAGAGTCACTCCTGCCTGCGGCCGGGGTGCAGAGCCTGGGGACCCCTGAACCCCATCAGCAGTGGGATGCACTGCACCCAGGGACGGGCTTTCAGCAGCCACTGACTGGACACAGCACAAGGCAGGAGGCTCAGGAGAGCCCAGGGTGCTGGAGGCAGAATGAAGCGATTTTTGGTAGTCGTGGGGCGCTGCAGCTTGGGCCGGGGAGTCGGCACTCAGGGAACGACGGGGAGATGGATTCCACCCGAGCCCTGGAGGCAGAACTTGGGCTGTGCAGAGAGAGGGGCCTGACCGTGGGGAAGGCGACCAAGGCCCAGCTGATTGCCCGGCTGGAAGAGGATGACTGATCCAGGGGGCCAGATCCCATCCCAGCAGGAAGTGGTCAGTCACCACCTGGGTGCATTTCAGGCCCTCAGGCAGGAGCAGGGGCTGGTCTCCACCAGACAGATGTGGTGGCCACCAGGCTGTGCTCCAACAGTGGTTTGTCCTGGGCCGAGTCCCCAGCCACAGAGCTGTGACGGCTGGAGATTAAGGTTGGTTAAAGGAACTGAAAGGCCATAGGCAGGAGCACCAGGACCAGAAGAGGCAGCAGGAGCACGTGCAGACCATGGCAGAGATGAAACATAAAAAGGCCCCAGCTGCAGTGAGTGGGGAGGGGCCCAGGAGACCTGGGTCTGCCAGTCACTTTGAGAGGTTCAGGCTGGCCCAGTGTAAGGATGTGGGGGACCTGGATGGGTTTCTCACCTCCTTCAAGTGAGCCTGTGAGGTGCACCAGGTCCCCCTCAGCTGAATGGGTCCGGCAGCTCACCCCCTGGCTGGCTCAGAAGGCTGCAGAGGTGCTCAGCCAACCAGAGAGGCTGCAGCCGGGGCACTAAGAATGGGTCAAACAGGCCCTGCTGCATGAGTTTGGGCAGAAGTTCCAGGAGGGGCAGAAGGGGCCGGAGGAGACCTCTGCAGAGCTGGCCTCCTGCCTGACTCAATACTACCACAAGTGGGTGTTGGGGCTGGGGGCCCAGACTGCAGAGGGCCTGGTTGTTGATGGTCCTGGAAAGGTTCTATGGAGCGTGTCCGGCCGACCTGAGGCCATGGCTCGATGCCCAGAAGCCAGAAGACCCACACGGTGCGGGGAAGCTGGCTGATGAGTTCATGGACAGCCGGGCCAGGGAATGCCGGAGAGACCAGTTCCTGGCTGTGCAACTGGGAGGATCACCTCTGGGGTGAACTCAGGAAACAGGGCCCAACCTTGTGCCCCCCAGAGGGCCAGCCAGGGCCTGGATGGAGCAGCTGGCCCGAGGGACACAGTGAGACCTGGGCTGTTATCGCTGTGGGCAGAAGGCCCAGCCAGGGGAGACCTTGTACGGTTATCTGGATGGGGTCCCAGTGGCCAGAGGAGCCGGCTGCCCAGGTGGGAGGGGCTGGCAATACATCAGTTGTGGGGGTAGACCCACAGGCCAGCACCTCCGGGAGACCTGACGCCCCAGAGGCGAACGTCTCTGTGTGCCGGGTGGGGGTGGGGCGGCCCTGCACAGCGAGTGCCTTGTGCCCCTGGAGGTGGGGCAGGAAGGTGATGGGCTTCTGGAACATGGGGGCGGAGGTGACGCTGCCCAGCCTGAGCGAGTGAGCCCAGCCCCCATGGTGCCAACGCCCAGCTGTCCCTGAGAGAGGGGCACAGAGAGGCCCCATTCAAGGCACCCGCAGCCTGGGAGCACCAGAAAGGGGGGCTAAGGGGGCCCCAAGGAAGTGGGGGTGCTCCAGCACTTGCCAATGGAGGTGCTGATGGGGGGGCGACCTACAGGAGAGGCCAGAAGGACCCCCCAGTGCTCTGGTCGCTACCCATAGCCAGAGCCAGCCAGGAGTTTAAGGCCCTGCCCGGGGGGTGTGTGCAGCAGGGTGCACAGGGGCCCAACCCGACAGGCACAGGGCTCAGCAGGGCTGGGACTCCAGACCCAGGCAGTGGTGGGGAGCAGGTCCCTGTCCTGCCCCAGCTGCTGGATTCCAGGCCAAGGTGCAGGCAGACCCCTCCTTGCAGACGCTGAGGGGCCAGGGTGCGGCTCAGCCCCTGGGGTGGGAGCCCATCAGGAGAGATTGCCGGGGGAGAGGGGATTCCTGTACCGGGAGTGGCTCCCCCCAGGAATGGAGGATCATGGGGGGGGGGGTCCAGGAGCAGCTGGAAGTTCCCCAAAGGTATCACCCCAGGCTGCTGTGCCTGGCCCATGACAACCCACTCTCAGGGCACTGGGGATCTGGCGCACCCAGCTGAGGCTGCTTCAGGCCTTTTATTGACCACGGACATTTGCTGGGCCTGCGGCTCCGGCCAGAGGGTGGGGAGAGCCCGAGACTGGGGAAAGCTGCCGTGAGGCACCTGCACGTCGTAGAGCCTGCCTGGAAGGTAGCGATCGATATAGCGGGGCCCACCGGCATGGTGAGTCGGATGGGGAAGAAATACCTGCTGGTGGCAGTGGCTGCTGCTGCCCCGGTGCCGTGGCTCTGTCCTCTACCGAGGCAGCCACGGTGGCAGACGCGCTACTGGCCATTTTTGGCTGGGTGGGGTTCCCTAAGGAGGTCCTCAGTGACCAGGAGCCGACTTCACGTCCACCTGCTCCGGTGCAGGTGGGGGAACGCGGGGATCCGGCTCTCCTGGGCCTGGGGGTGTCGCTCCCGGCCCAACGGGCTGGTGGGAAGGTTCCTTGGGACACTGAGGCAGATGCTGGAGGCCTTTGTGCACCCACACCTGCAGGACTGGGAGGAGCCCTTGTCCCACCTGCTGTTTGCAGCCAGCAGGTGCCCAAGGGCCCACCAGGTTCCCCTGACTGATCCGCAGTGCAGAAGGGGGAGGGGACCCCTGGGCTTGCTGAGAGAGTTGTGGGGGGGTTCCCCCGGTTGGGGAGTCGGGGGGGAGGATGTCCTGGCTTTCCAGGAAAGGCTTGTGGAGCTCATGGGCCCGGCCAGGGAGCCCCTGGGCAGAGCCCAAGGGAAGAGGAGGGGCTGGTACGTCCGCAGAGGGTGGGGCCGTGCTGGACCCTCAAAATCGTCCGGCAGCCAGAGAGGGTGGAGCGGCTCCAGCAGGACATCACCGCGGCAGGGCCGGGCAAAGGGGAGCGCCGACGCCAGAGCTGATTCTCTACCCGCTTGGGGGGGGGGGGGGACGTGAACTTCCCCAGGTTCCTGGCAGAGGGACCCCCAGTCTGAGCAGCTCCCCCCCGGCTGGGGATGACCCCTGGGGCTGCAACCTCAGCCGGCAGGTGACACCTCTGTCCTGAGCACGGCCAGGGAGGAGCCCGGCTGGTTGGAATCGGAGGCGGCAGTTAGAAGGGGGCAGGGAGGCAACTGGCCTGTGCTGGCCGGGGGGCAGAAGGGCTCTGCTCCCTAGCTGGAAGCCCCCCTCAGGCCTCCTCTCCCCAGGAGGGGGTGGAGTGACTGTCTCTGCCAGCTGCACTGACACCTCCACGCTGCCTCTCTGGCGGCCCTGTTCTCCTGCGGCTGGGGTGCAGAGCTTGGGGCCCCCGAACCCCCCCACACTCCTGTCCCCGACAGCTGATCCCCTGGGTCGCTCTGGGGCACACAGAGCCCCGGCTGCTCTCCCTCCTGCCGCAGTCATGCTGGCTGCACCCGGCAGACGCAGGTCTGGGCACCCCCTCCCTTGCCAGGCCTGCCCTCCGCAGCACTGTCCAGTCTCCTGTGGCCACCTGCCCCACGGCTATGCAGGATGTCCCACCCACCACATCCCCATCAGCCTCCTCCCCGGACACCCTGCCAGCTCTCCCCTCAACCCCAGCGCCTGCAGGCAGAGCTCTGCCCCCTACTGCCATGCACCTGGGGCGGCCTTGGGCTGCTAAGCTTGCACCCCCGCAGAGGGAGGCTAAGGCTGCGGGTGACGGGGTCCTTTTCTCAGCAGCCCAGGAAGAGGCTCCATCCCTTGAGGTTTTTAAGGGCCGGCTGGACAAGGTCCTGGCTGGGATGACTCAGTGGGGGTTGATCCTGCTTGAAGCAGGGGGCTGGACTGGATGACCTCCCGAGGTCCCTTCCAGCCCTGGGATTCTGTGAAGAGGGGGTAGAGCCCTAGGCAGGGGCCTGAGCTCTGGGAGTGCAGGGAGCCCCTGCAGGCTCAGCCCCCACGAGCAGGGCAGGGGGGCTGGAGCTGCCCCACCCTTCCAGGGCAGGGCTGGTGGGTGAGGATGGCAGCAGGGGGCAGGCCCCGCCGCAGGCGCAGTGCCTGGTCCTGCAGGGTGCCCACACGCTGTGCTGTAACACAAGCCCCCCTCTCGCTACCGGCAGGAGAGCGGGAGCCAGGCGCCTCCATGCAGCTGGCAGCAACAGTTCTGGGGCTCCCGCCCCGCAGCCCCGGCCTTGGCCCCGGATTTCCGAAAGACGCAGGCCGTGCGGCTGAACGCTGTGGCGGGGGCAGGACCAGCACTCACTGCAGCTGCGCTCTGGGCACAGCAGCCTGGAGCAGCTGACAGAAACAAGGGAAGCACAGTCCTGGCCGGAGGAGGAAGGGCAGCTGCTCCCCCTCTCCCCTTCCAGCTGTGCTGAAGCCGGGGCCCTGCACCTCCCCTCAGCAGGTCCCACACGCCCGGCTGCCTGGGCGGAGCTGCGCAGCTCGCAGGCCGCAGGAAGAACCCGACGCAACCAGGCCCACGGCTTTGTCATGGCTTTACTGTCAGCACGTTGGATACAGCAGCGCGGCCAGGCAGCGGGCAGGACGGCAGAGCCCCCCGCAGGAAAGCCTCTAACCCCCTGTCCTGCTGCAGCCACGGGGAAGGAAGCGGCCCCCACGGCACCGGTGCGGCTGGCCCACGCCCAGCTCCCTGCTGAGGCACAGCCGGCTCGGGGCACACCACAGCCAGCTCCAGCCCAGGGGGCAGGGTGCTCTGAATGAGCGAACTGTGGCCATGGCCAAGGGTCCCAGCCAACCCCGCCCCTGCGGAGGGACCGTGCACAGGCACTGCCCCGGGTGTCCCAGCTAGGGGCAGCCCTGCAAGGGGGGGGGGGGGCGCTCGGCCCACTTGTGCAGGGCGCACACACCTCCCCCTGCCCAGAGCCCAATGCACGTGGCCAAGCAGATCCCTGATGTGTCTGCAGCTGCTGGAGCAACTGCCCGCCCCCACCCGCCCAGCTTCATGCAATTCCCCACAGACACCGGCAGAGACCCTCGGCCCACGCGCTCCGGGCCAGCCGCCGGCACGCGACGTCCTGCCGCAGGGGCTCCTGCACTGACGGCCGGGGAGCGGCGATGGGCCAGGCAGGTGCCCCGGGGCTCTAGGGCTCCCGGTTAGCCTGTCACAGGGAGAGAACGTGCCATGAGCTCACAGCCCAGCCCCGGCCAGACCCCGCAGGCAGCCCCAACCCACACCCCACAGCCCAGGGGACGCCCGCTGTGGCGAGGGCAGCGCCAGGCCTCCCACAGCAGCAGCTCCCGCCAGCTGCTCAGCCCAACCAAGCCCCATCCCACGCAGGGCCTCTGCCGGGGGCAGTAGCTGTCTGAGGAGATGGACCCGTGCAGCAAGCGGGGGGGTTCTGTGCAGGGCCCCTGTGCCCCCCTTCCCCAGGCTTGGGTCTTGCTCCAGGGGAATTGGAAGGGCAGGCTGGAACCACCCTGGAAGTCAGGGGAAAATGCCCTGCTGGAGCTGCACTGCTGGGGACCCTGCACATGGAGGTCTCAGCCCGGCCCAGCCCCACAAGCAGCTGCAGCTCTTACAGCCAGGCCGGGGCAGGGGCCTGGCGGGAGCGGACAGGCAGCTCTCAGCCCTGGGTTCCTGGGTCACGGCCCCCACAAGCACCACCTGCAGCCAGAGGCCCCCAGGCCCATTGCGGCGCTTCAGCCCCTGCCCACACTTCACTGTGGTGCCCAGCCAGGCCACGGGAGGGGCGAGTGAAGGGAGTGCAGGAGCTGGAGAGGCGACGTTCCCACGCCCCAGCCCCTCTCGGCAGGGCAGCAAGGAGAAGGCCCCCCCTTGCCAGATGGCGGCTGCGAGCACACCGCTGTCACACCTGCTCCCTGAGGGGCCCAGGCAGCAGCCCCATGCCTGGCCCAGCCGGAAACACCCCCCACTACGGCGATGAGGCTGCAGCAGCCCCGAGCTGGGCCTAGCCAGAGAGCCACCTCCCTGCACTGGGTCAGGGCCACGCAGGAGAGGGCCACGCAGCAGCCACGAGCCGGGCCCAGCAGGAGAGAGACACCCTGCACACAGGCCCAAGCTGGGCCGCAGCCCGTGTCCCTGCTACGAACCTGGCTGTCCCCAGCACAGAGCAAGCCCTGAGGAGGGGCGGTGGCCGGAGGGTCCCTGCCCCATGCCCAGCACCCACCACGGAGCACCAGGGGACAGAGGGCGTGAGCCCTGCTAGCAGCCTGGCGGGTGGGGAGGACAAGCTCATACCAGAACACACCTGCTCGGTGTCCAGCGCCGACACCACCTCCAGCTGGCTTGGGATCACCTCGGCCCCTGGGGAGGAGAGAGGGTCTCAGGGGTAACGCCGTGGGAAGGGTTATCCACTCCCTGGCCCTGGCCCGAACAGGGATGCAGGAGAGATGGCATCGGCCCTGCCTGCAGCGCACAGCTCCCACCCGCCCAGGGGCACTAGGGAGCCCGGCCAGGCCCCTCACCCAGTCCAGCCATGGTCCCACAGGAGACTCAAGCCCCATTGCAGGGGGTGTTGCCTGGTAACCGCTCCCCCACTCCCCAAGGGCTCCACCCCCTCAGTCCCCAGCACCTTCCAGCTCAGGGGTCCCGCCACTGTGCTGCTGGGGGCCGCCAGCACCATCGGTCCCCCCACCCACCTAGCTCCCCTGCAGCTGGGGACTCAGCCCATTATTTCCTGGGCTTATGTCCCCCCAACCCCTGCTCCAGGAGCCTTCTAGCCTGTCCCCCCACTGTCACCCCTGCTCCTGCAATGGGGCAGCCAGACACCTGGCCCCTCCCCCTAGCACAGCCCCGCTGGGCCCCTTACCTGCAGTAGCTCCGAGCAGCCCTGCCCCCAGCGCCTGGGGGATGGGGACAGGGCCCTGCGAAGGGCTGTCCCCCACGCTGCTGCGGGGCGAGTTCAGCTCCATCTCCTCGCCCCAGTCCGAGACAAGCCGGTAACCCGCGGCCGGGGAGAAAGGACTGAGGGGTTTGCCCTGGGGCTCTGGTGGGGGCATGGCCAGCTTGGGGGCTGTGCCCCGCCCAGCCTTGGGGGGATCCGCCTTCTCCTCCTCGCCCGACGAGCTGTGCTGCCCTTCATCATCCTCTTCCTCCTCCCCGCTGACATCCTCCCACTGGTCCTCATCCTCGTCGGGGGGAAGCTGCGCAGCTGGCTCCTCGGCCGGCTGCTGCAAGGCAGGGCAGGGCCCATCAGACAGCGAGGGGCAGCGGGACTGGGCCTGCCCCCTGCCAGGCCTGAGGGGGAAGGAAGGGCACTGTGGCTGGACAACCCGCTTACCTGCGGCTCCTTGGCTGCTGGCCCCTCGTCCTTCTCCTCCCACCGGTTGTCATGCATGCTGCGCAGGGAAGGAACAGGCATCAGCAGGGCCCCCCTGTGCCAAGCACAGCAGAGCCCAGCCCCAAGGGGTTCTCGGCTGGGGAGCAAACTCACCGGGAATGCAGCCCTCCAGCCCAGGAGGGGTTCACATGGGCCCTGGGGAGCTGAGGTGCATGGAGAGCCCCTCCCCCCAGCCAAGCACACAGGGAGAGCACCCAGGAAGCCCAGCTCTAACCACTAGACCCCACTCCTGCCCCCCAAGCTGGGGACACACCCAAGGAATCCTGGCTCCCAGCCCAACCTGTCTCACAAGGATTCAAGGGCCTCCCTGCTCCGGCCTCGCAGGCGCCAGCCCCAAGCTGGGCAAAGAAGCCAGACTCACCTGTACGGCTTGGAGGGGGCAGACTGGCGCTGGCCCCGGCCCCGGCCCCGCCTCCGGCGCTCGGCCCGGCGCTCAGACAGAAAGTCCCCGAAAGAAGCTGGCCTCGGCGGCCTCCTCGTCACATCTGAGGGCAGCAGAGGGTCAATGCCCGGGCAGGGGGAGCTCACAGCAGGGCCCTTACAGCTCATGGCTGGGGCCACATGCCCGGCCTGGGCCACGCGGGGTGCAGCCTCCAGTGAGGGGAGAGCCACTGGGTCTGCAAAACACCTCTGCCCTGAGGCACAGCACAGAGCTGCTCTGCCCCACGGGGACCTGCGTGACGCGACCGGGTTTGCCAGCCAATGGGAGAACCATTTCCGTAAGCGCTGTACTGAGTTTGCATCAACCTTGCGCTGAGCCACTGCCCTGAGCCCGTTCCTGCTGCTGACACGTCTGGCCCACGTGTGCCTGTGGGGCTAACGTTACTGGCTCCGTGCCAGCGTTCGATTTCACAATGGGAGGCGAGGTTGGTGCCCAGCCAGGTGAAACGGGCTGAGCCAAGGAGCAGCCTATCGGCTCCAATCCACTGCTCCGGCATGGGGCTGAGACAGATCACCGGGGAGCCTGCCAACGGCCGAGCACCCCAAAAAGGGACGGGCAGGGGACCTGAGCAGGTGCTTCACCACCGAGTACGTGCCCGGGAAACTCCCCCCACACAGCGAGTCCATACAGAGAGCACTGGCCACGGCCTTTTCCTTCCCTGCTCTCAGCCTCCGTCTTGTCAGCAGTTTGCAAGAACATCTGAATGGACTAGGGCCCCCCGCACCCGAGGCAGCATTTTCACAGACTTCTAAGATAACCGCTTTTGCCACCTGCTGCAGCCTCTACCCAGAGATTCATAACTGGGACACGTAACGTAACCACCGTCACAGGGTCCCTCTAGATATCCTTTTCCTAATAAACATTTGCACTTGGAAGGCTTGGCCCAGCGGGCTGAGCTGAGAAGACTCTGTGTGGCACTGGCGAGATTTGCTTCCACGAGCTCTCCCCCGCGCAAGGCAGCTCACGGCTGGAAGCTGCTGGGAGCCTGAGGGATCTGCCTGTGTGACTTCCGGCTGGCCAGGGAGGCAGCAGAGACGCTCTGTGTGGCCAGCTTAGTTCTGCCTTGTGGGAGGAGACCCCGGCCTGGGCTGTAAGGGCCTGGTTTTAAGCAACCCGCTCCCAGCTGGTTCTCTCAGCTGTGTACCTGCTTCCCCATGAGACAGGCCCCCGCCCCAAGCTCCCTCCCCAGAGCGCCCTGCGGGGGGCGGGAAGGGCAGGGGAGGCCCCCAGCACTGCCATGGTCACTTACCACACCAGGTGCCCAGCTCTGGTCCTGGCGCTGCGCCGGAGCCCTCCTTAAACCTGAACGATGCACCCCAAGTTAGCGTAGCCATGGGCAAACCCCCACCCCAGAGAATGCCCCCCTCCCCCAACCAGCTCCCCCCTCCCCCTGCAACCACACACAGCCCAGGCCTTGCCGTGCGCCCTGGAGCCCCACCCCACTGCCCTCCTACATGGTGTCCGTCTTCTCGGCATCCCACTCCCGGCACCACTGGCCCGTCGGCTTGCGGTGCCGCGCCAGGCGCTCCCGGTCGATCTGCTCCCGCTCCTTCTTCCAGCGCACGTATTCTGCCCGCTCCCGGCCCGTCATGGACAGCGTCATGTCCAGTGGGGCCCCGGCCCTGGGGCCTGGCCGGTGGTCCTGCGGGGGGAGGGGGGTGGACACAGGCTCACAGCCAGGACTGGGCACCTCACAGGACTCACCCCACCCCACCCCACACACTGCCCTCCAGGCCTGCTCTCATGGCCCATTCCCCTCCCACTGCCCCCAAAGACACCCTCCCACGCCAGGACCCCCTTGGACGCTGGCACCTACCGGGCTGGGCCGGTCCTTCTCCCGCTCCATGCCCATCTTCACCTTGTTGAAGTCAGGGCCCCCCCAGTTGCGGACATGCCGCCGGCTCCCCTCCTTGCGGTCGGGCTCCTGCAGGGGGCCGCTGCGCCGTGGGTCATCCAGGAAGTTCCTCACTGGGTTCTTCTCCTGCAGCCCTTCCTGCCGCACGCAGGGGGGTAGGAGGGTGTTAGATGAATCAGCCTGGGGGGCAATCTAACCACATCTCTCCCACCGCCTCGCCTAGCGGCAAGGAAGTGCTGGGGTGCAGTCAGCTCAGCACAAGGGGCCCAGAAACTGGGGGTGGCCCCACCATGCCCCTCCACGCAATGATAACCAAGGGGGAGTCCCAGCTGGCTGCCCCTCCCTGCCCCCCCTCACCCGCTGGTTCCGCTCATACTCCGCAATCTTCTCCATCTCCTCAGCCATCTTCTCAATGTTCTGCCGCCGGCGTTTCTCCCAGTCCTGCTGTGGGGAGGGGCGGGGTGAGGGTGCAGCACGGCCAGGGGCGCTAATACCAGGTCAGTGCCCCATTCTCAACATCCCCCCCACCGCCCCCGAGCCAGCCAATCCCTGCTCTGGGAACCGGTACCCCTAGAGGAGACAGGCCCCAGGGCTGTAAGAAAGCATTAGCATGGATCACTCGAGAGCATGGATCATTCAAGCCAAATCCACCCAGTTCACTTCTCCGACCTCGCTGGTTTCTGACAGTGCCCCCATGCAAATCCAGGAAGGAGACCTCAACGTTCCTGGGCACTGCAGACTCGGCTGGCTGTATCCCGCACTCCAAGGGAGGTCTCATGTTCACTGTCAAACTGGGGGAGGCAGCAGTAGGGGTCCTGCAAGGCCTTAGTGTGTTGGGGGGAGGGGGTTACAATGCTAATGACCCTGACAAACTGCTGAGAATTAATTCAACAGAGTGCTTCACTCTGGCTGCAGAAGAGCTGTCACTGGAGGGTTTAAAGAGGGGTCGCCCCCACCCACATCAGGGCTGGTACCCCAGAGATCCTACGTCCCAGTCTCCAGCCCCCACCCTTCGCAAGGGAGCCACCTGTTACGAGCCGGTCGCCCCTCGTTGCTTGGGGGCACCTCCCCCAAGAAGGCAACGTGCAACACCAGGGCTAGGGCAGCAGCAAGTGTGAATGCACCTGGAACACACCACTGCTGAACCACGCCCAGCCTGGCACGCCGCCCGTCATTACGCACCTTAGACTTCCGGTCAGGGCCTCCTTCTCCGGCTGCTGCACCAGCCCCTCCTCGACCCCGTGGCCTGCGCCCTCGCCCGCCCCGTTCCCCCGGGAACGGGCCATCCCCTCCTCCGCCTCCTGTCCCCTCCCAGACAGGCAGGTCAGGCTGCTCCACCCGTGGTGACCGGCTGGAGGGGTAGGGGCCCGCTCGCCCTGCACCCGGTGGAGCTGCGCCACGGCCGGCCTTGGGCGGGCCAGAGGGCTTCCTGCCGCTGACCACACGCTTCTCCTGGGACAGGGGAGAGAGGGAGAGGGTTAAACCTCCGGGCCAGGCACACGATGTCATGGCTGCTCCTCCTCCACCACCCCTCAACACCCCAGCTTAGTGCCCTGCCCCCAGACTCATCCCTGTGCCCCCCAACTTCGCAGCAGCCCCACCCCCCAAAACTGTGCCCCACACCATGGTGCTGCCACCCACCTCCCAGCCGGCCTTTCACCTCCCCCATCCCGCATCAACGTTGCTCCACTTTGCCCCCGAGCACTGGTGACTGTCCCCTCTCCCGCCCCAGTGCTCACCCCAGGGGACAGCGAGACCTGGACAGTGATGGAGAGATCCCGGTCACCCCCCGTCCTCTCAGGCTCACTCTGGGAGTGGCGCGGCCGGCGCAAGCCAGTCACTGCGATACCTTCCTGCTCCGCCTTCTTCCGATCCTCCTCGATCTCCTGGGGATGACGAGTGGGCTGAGCTCCAGGACTGGGCCTGGCACACTGGGCCCAGCTGAGCTGGTGCCGCCCCCTCCCTACAACGAAAGCCAGGGCCCGCAACACACCCACTCCTGCTCCAGAGCCTGGTACCCCCCTGCACCCAGCCGGATCCATGCTGAGCCCCAAACCCGCTACCCCACGGGCCCGGAACACCCACTGCATAGTACCCAATGCTTGGGGCTTCAGAGAAATAAATGCCCCCACCCCCAAGGAACGCAGGGAGTCTAGAATCAGCCAGGTATGAGGCAAACCCTCTGGGGCCTAAGTCCCCCACCCTTAGCCTGTCCCATGCCAGGCCAGCCCCACCCTTAGCCTGACCCAGACCAGCCCCCGCCCCTACCTGGTAGCGCTTGATGAGCGCCTCGTTCTTCTTGCGCAGCGCCTCGATGCGCTTGTCCAGCTCCGCGTCCTTCTCCTCCTTCGACTTCAGGTCCAGCGCGGCCGACTAGGGCAGGGCAGAGGGGCCTGAGGAAGCCGGGCCGAGCCGAACCGAGCAGGACAGGACAGGACAGGGCCGAGCCAGGCAGAGCCGGGCGTGGGGGGGACAGGGCCGGGCCGGGCCAGGGCGGGAGGGGACAGGACAGGACAGGACCGGGGGGGGGGACACACAGGACAGGGCCGGGGGGGGGGACAGGACAGGACAGGACAGGGCCGGGGGGGGGGACACACAGGACAGGGCCGGGGGGGGGGACAGGACAGGACAGGGCCGGACCGGACCGGGGGGGGGGGACACACAGAACAGGGCCGGGGGGGGGGGGGGGACGGGACAGGACAGGACCGGACCGGACCGGACCGGGGGGGACACACAGGACAGGGCCGGGGGGGGGGGGGGACAGGACAGGACCGGACCGGACCGGACCGGAGGGGGGACAGGACAGGGCCGGGGGTGGGGGGGGACAGGACAGGACAGGACCGGACCGGACCGGACAGGACCGGAGGGGGGACAGGACAGGGCAGGGCCAGGGCCGGGCCCGGGAGCCCTTCGGAAGCGGGGCCACGTCCCATCCCCCCGCACTTGCAGCTGCTCCCTGGGGGTCCCCGGGCCGGGGGGGCAGCGGGGCGCTGGCGCGAACTCACCATATCCGGGCGGGCGGGGGCGCCCAGACCCCACCTGTTCCCGCCGCGCTCCTCCCACTGCACCACGTGGTTCGGACATCCGCTTCCGGGGGCGGTGGGGCTCTTAAAAGGGGCCCGTCAGCGGCCTGCCTGTGGGTCCTCTCGGAGCTGTCCGTGCGCTCCGGGGCGGCACTCAGGGGCTGGGCCCATCCTGGGCCGCACGGGGTGGATACCCCAACACTCGCCCCCCGCACTGAGTCCCTCCCTCTGTCCACCCCGTGGTACTGGCACTAATGGGTGGGCCGCCGTTTAGGCATGTTGATAATTGGTACCATATTTCCCGGACCGGACAGACTGGACTCTGTTGCTCCAAATGGTGTCCGCGCTGTACGGTCCGGGGGAGCTAGCAACTTCCGGTACCCCAGGCTGGGCCCAAAGCCGGGCGCAGGTGCAGAGCCCTGGGCTGGGCTAGCGGCAGGACCCCGGGCTGGCAGAGCCCTCGGGAGGGCCTGTGGAGGGCAGGACCCTGGGGCTGGCTCTCTGCCCCTCTGTCCGTCCGTCCATCATTCCTTCCGCTCCTCTTTCTGCTCACGCATCCCTCTGTCCCGCTCTGTCCATCTGTCCTTCCGTCTGTCCGTCCCTCCTGTCCTTTCCTCCGTCCAGCTGTTCATCTCTCGGTCCATGCCTCCATCATCCAGCCAGCCCCCCGTCCACCTGTCTGTCCCTCCATCCTTCCTTCCAGCCAGCCAGCCCCCCGTCCACCTGTCTGTCCCTCCATCCTTCCTTCCAGCCGGCCAGCCCCCCGTCCACCTGTCTGTCCCTCCATCCTTCCTTCCTTCCAGCCAGCCATACCTCTGTCCATTCCTCCATTCGACTGTCTGTTCCTCCATAGAATTAGAGACCTGGAAGGGACCTCGGAAGTCCATCTGGCCCTGTCCCCCGCGCTCCTGGCAGGGCCCAGCAGCGTCCAGCCCATCCCTGCCGGGAGTGTCTAACCTGCTCTTACAAATCTCCACTGCTGGAGATCCTACAACCTCCCCGGGCAGTTTATTCCCGTGCTGAGTGTGAGAAAGTGTCCCTGACGTCCAGCGCCGAGCGGAGGAACGACTGGCCTCTGTGTGCGGCTCACATCGCTCCTGCCACTACGTCCCAGAGCCAGCCCGGCCGGCTCCTCCTGAGCCCGCTAGATGGAGCCCGTGGGCCAGCGCTGGGAGTGAGGCGAGGCGGCCGCAGCCAGGCAGAGGGCTGCACCTGGCCCGTGCCGGGGATGCAGGATGCTCTGGCAGGTGTCCCCAGCGCTGCCCAGTGCTGGCGTGGGAACCTGGGCGCCACACGCCTGCCCCTGCCGGGTTCTGTGGGAAAGTGCTCGGCTTCAGGGCACCCACGGCCAGGGGCCCTCAGGACTGACCGCAGCCCTCCTGTCCCACCCCAGCATTGCCCAGCTCTCCCCTGCAGGGGTCTGTCCAGCCTGCTCCTGCAAATCTCCACAACCAGCCCATCCCAGTGCTTACCCGCCCCCAACCTGAACCGCCCGTGGAAACCCACAGCCCCCTGGAGTCCCTCACCCACAGCCTGCAGCCCTTGTCTCACTCCCTACAGCTGGGATTTGGGATGCGCAAGAAGGACTTTGTATATTGGGGACCTTCTGGCAGCCCTGGACACCCGGAGCAGAGCTGAGTGGCACAGGCTCAGCAGCCCTGGAGGGGAGCCCTGCAGCCAGCTGCCTGCCCCTGCCAGCCTGCAGGGCCTGCACACGGTCACCCGTTTCATCCTGCCAAGCATCCAGCCTTGTTTCCATGGCAGCTGCTCTTCCTGCTGGGCTCCTGGGCGCTGATTGGCTGCTGCCGCCTGGGCAGAGCAGATGGAGGGAAGGGCTGGACCCGTTACAGGGGGACTGATGGGTGGGGCGGGAGTCTCTGATTTATAGTGAAAAACACATCCAAGGTGGAAAGGCAGGAGCATGGCCCCAGAGCACTGTCTCCCCCTGGGGGGGTGGAGCCAGACCCCCACGCCCCCACTGCCGCAGGCCTTCGGAGGGAGGGCTGGCTGCACTCACCCCTAGGCAGCAGACTCCCCGCCCCAGGTGTGCCAGGGTCAGTGCCTCTCCCTTGGGGCACCCACTGGCCCCTCCTGCTGCCACAGCAAGGGTAGGCGCTGCCGGGGCAGAAGGGTACCATGTCCTGGTTTGAGACCCTCTCCCCAGCAGCAGGCCTCACCCCACCTGAGCCCTGCACCCCCCATGTCTGGCAAGGCTGCATGGCAGAGTCAGGCCAGGGCAGCTCCCAGATCTCAGCCATGGCTCCCCTGGGCACCAGGAGCTGCTCTCCACCACATTAGCTGTTTTCCTTTTGCCCAGGGCAAAGTGGAGCCCCAGGTGCTGCCCAGAGATAGGTGGGAGGCAGCCTTGCCCTACAGGCTCCCCAGCCCCATGTCCCAGGCGGGACCCAGAGAGATGAGTTCACAAGGCAAGAACCAGAACTGAACCCAGGCGTCCTGTGAACACAAGCCAGGCGACTATTCAGCCAGCTGCTAATTGGCCCTGGGCCAACTTCCCACCTGGAGCTGAGTGGGGCTAGGCTGGGCTCAGAGGCAGCTGCTTCTGAGCATTGGGTGTGTGATCACTGCACACACAGCCCCTCAGCCCCACACCAGAGGTGTCTGCATCTCAGTGTAACCCCCCCCCAGGCGTGCCTCACTCTCCCACAAAGCGGCACTTCACAGAGGAAGTCTGAGCTGTAGAGACGCCTGCACTAAGCTCCCGAAGTCCCAGGCTCGAGTTACAAGAGCACCAGGGGAGGGTTCCCAGGGCAGTTGTTGAACAGCTGCAGCGCTTCGCCCCAGAAGAGGCTGCACGTCAGCAGCAGGGGACAGGCACGTGGTGTTGGGCTGCACCAGCACTGGAGCTTTGGCCATATCAGGTGCTGCTGGGCTGACCCTAGTGTGGCCCCTGCAGGAAAAAGGCCGCAGGAGAGTAAGCCACAGCACGTGGCTCAGCCTCCTCCGTCCCTCCAGTGCAGACCCCAAGAGGGGGCAAGGGCCCTTCCTGACAAACTAACCCCTGCCTGGTCCAGCCTGGTGTGATGCCCCTGGGGAGCACAGGCTGCTGACCCCAGGGAGAGGCTCCCTCTGTCCTGCTCAGCAGGGCCAGGGGATTAGCCACAGCCACCCTTGAGTCCGCTTGTCCTGCTGCCAGCTGGCCCGGCTGCGGGACACCAGGGCAACCAGATGTGCAGGACAAATAGCTGGAGCCCCAGCTGGGCCTGGTGCCTGAGGGAGGCTGGGGTAAGCTGGGTAACCAGGCTTAGTCCTGCCTTCCCAGCCCTCCACGCAGAGACCCAGACCAGCCAGTGGGGCTGACAACCAGTGCCAGACCAGATTTACCTCTCCCCTGCATGGGCCACAGCTGGGAACAGCCTCCTCCCCACCCAGAGCATGAGGCAAGTTGTGGGGGGGTCAGGCACTGCAGCCCCCTTGCACTGGAAGGTGGCAGCCAGCCACGCAGAGTAAGAGGTTGGCAGAGCTGGGACAGAACCCAGGAGTGCGGGCTGGCTGCCTCCAGGGGCACAGGGGCTGGGATTTCGGGGAACTCCTACTCCAGGTCTAAAAATCCCCAGGCCAGAGGAAGAGGTGGGGGCAGAGGAGTCCTGAGAAAATGGAGCCATGGGGCAGCGTGCAACTGCTCAACAGCCGAGGCAGCAGATGTGGGTAGAGACATGGGGTGGCTCAAGGGGAGCAGGGAGGTGGGCATGTGATGCAGTGTACATGGCTGGCCGTGGACACGGCCCTGGCCCTCAGCCAGCTCAGGTGCGGCTGGGTGGAGCTAGGGGGCTGTGGGGTGCAGTGCACACAGCTCGATGGGGAAAATAGCCCCCAAGCCCTTACCCTGTGCAGGGAGGTGGGGTGCATGGAGTGCAGGGCAGAAGGGGTGCAAGAAGGTGGGGTGTATTGTGGGAAAGGATGCACAAAGGTGGGGTGCACAGTGTGCAGGGCGGAAAGGGGTGCATTGTGGGAAGGGTGCAGGGAGGTGGGGTGTGCGGGGTGCAGGGGAGAAGGGGTGCATTGTGGGAAGGGTGTTGGGAGGTGGGGTGTGCGGGGTGCAGGGGAGAAGGGGTGCATTGTGGGCAGGGATGAACGAAGGTGGGGTGCACAGGGTGCAGGAAAGCAGGGTGCATTGCGGGAAAGGGTGCAGGGAGGTGGGGTGTGCGGGGTGCAGGGCAGAAGGGGTACATTGTGGGCAGGGATGAACGAAGGTGGGGTGCACAGGGTGCAGGAAAGCGGGGTGCATTGTGGAAAGGGGTGCGGAGAGGTGGGGTGCATGGGGTGCAGGACGCAAGGGGTACAGGGAGGTGGGGTGCATTGTGGGAAGGGGTGCAGGGTGGTGGGGTGTGCAGGGTGCAGGGCAGAAGGGGTGCATTGTAGGAAGGGGTGCAGGGAGGTGGGGTGCGTGGGGTGCAGGATGGAAGGGGTGCAGGGCAGAAGGGGTGCATTGTGGGAATGGGTGCAGGAGGTGGGGTGTGCAGGGTGCAGGGCGGAAGGGGTGCATTGTGGGAACGGGTGCAGGGAGGTGGGGTTCATGGGGTACAGGGCAGAAGGGGTGCATTGTGGGAAGGGGTGCAGGGAGGTGGGGTGCGCAGGGTGCAGGACGGAAGGGGTGCAGGGAGGTGGGGTGCGCGGGGTGCAGGACGGAAGGGGTGTAGGGAGGTGGGGTGCATTGCAGGAAGGGGTGCAGGGAGGTGGGGTGCGCGGGGTGCAGGACAGAAGGGGTGCAGGGAGGTGGGGTGCACGGGGTGCAGGACAGAAGGGGTGCAGGGAGGTGGGGTGCATTGCGGGAAGGGGTGCAGGGAGGTGGGGTGTGCGGGGTGCAGGACAGAAGGGGTGCAGGGAGGTGGGGTGCACGGTGTGCAGGACAGAAGGGATGCAGGGAGGTGGGGTTGCACGGGGTGCAGCACGGAAGGGGTGCACGGAGGTGGGGTGCGTGGGGTACAAGACGGAAGGGGTGCAGGGAGGTGGGGTGCATTGCGGGAAGGGGTGCAGGGAGGTGGGGTGTGCGGGGTGCAGGACAGAAGGGGTGCAGGGAGGTGGGGTGCACGGTGTGCAGGACAGAAGGGGCGCAGGGAGGTGGGGTTGCACGGGGTGCAGCATGGAAGGGGTGCACGGAGGTGGGGTGCATTGCGGGAAGGGGTGCAGGGAGGTGGGAGGACAAGGGGAGGGTTAGCCCCCCGTTATAAGATTAGGGGAGGGAGACGCTCAGGTCCGCCGGCCGCACGCGGTCCCTGTTCCTTTGGTGACAGTCTGGGAGTTTACCGCTGATTGGCTGCGCTGGGCCGGCTCGGACCAATCAGCGCCGGGCGGTGGGGCAGGCTCCGCTGGGAGGCACGGGAGGGGGCAGCGGAGTCACTCCCTGAGCGGGGCACAGAGCGAGGGAGGGGGAGGGGCAGAGCGGGGTTTGGGGGAGGGGTCCAGGGAGGGGCAGGGTGGTTTCAGGGCAGGGAATGGGGCCAGGAAGACGGGTGGGGGGGAGGTGCAGAGGGAGGTTGGGGTGCGAGGGGGCAGGGGCATAGAGGGGTTTGGAGTGGGGGAGGGGCAGAGGGCTGTTGGGGTGCGAGGGCGGGGGAGGGGACAGAGGTTTGGAGTGAGGGATGGGCAGATGGTGGATGGGGTGTCGTGGGGTGGGGAGTAGAGAGGGGTTTGGAGCAGGGGAGGTGCAGAGGGAGGTTGGGGTGTGAGGTGTCGGGGGTAGAGAGGGATTTGGTGCAGGGGAGGGGCAGAGGGAGGTTGGGGGTGGGGGCAGAGAGGGGTTTGGTGTGGGAGAGGGGCAGAGGGAGGTTGGGGTGCAATGGGGCAGGGGTACAGAGGGGTTAGGGGCAGAGGGAGGTTGGGGCAGGGGCAGAGAGGGGTTTGGTGTGGGGGAGGGGCAGAGGGAGGTTGGGGTGGGGGTACAGAGGGGTTTGGCGCAGGGGGGGGGCAGAGGGAGGTTGGGGGAGGGCACAGCCAAGTTTGAAGGTGGGGGGCAGTGCAGCGCTCAGGCTGGGGCACAGACCCGTGCAACGGAGCTGTGACTGGAAGAGGGTGTGAGAGAGCCAGGACAGCTGGGTTCTGCCCCCAGCTCTGGCAGGGGCATGGGGCCGGGCTGGTATCTGCAGGGGGGAGCAGGGCAGAGCCCTGGCACTCAATGTAGGGCGGGTGGCTGTCTCTCTTGGGCTGTCACGGTTCTCAACTGCAAGGCCCATTCCCTGCCCCGGGACAGCCCAGGTCTCCCACCTTGCACCTGCCCCAGCCCTTCCTTGCAGGCCCTGTTCTCCCACCGCCTGCAGGGCCCAGCCCCCAGCCGACCCCAGGGGGAGGGGCTGACTCAGCCGGGGGTTTCCGTGAGCTCATTTTCAGGGGGTTGTGGGTGGCTCAGGTGACAAGCGGGGCGGGGGGGGGGGGAGTGGCCCAGACACTGACATCAGGGCCCCATTCTGCAGAGGAGGGGAATGCCGCCCGCAGGCGCTGAAGGGTTGGGGCCCAGACAGGGCCCAGGGCTGTGAGCTGAGAGGGCAGCAAAGCAGCTAAGGCAGAAGCTGGGAGTTGCTGCTCAGCAGCTGGGAGACCTTGTGCAAGTCACATCCCCGCTCTGTGCCTCAGTTTCCCCTCCCACTATTTACACTGGAAGTTCTTTGTGGAGATGACTGTTGGTCTGGGGGGGTGCCCAAACCGTCAGGGCCCTGATCTCAGTTGAAGACCGCCAGTCAGAGGGCGTAACATCCCCTTTCCCAGTCACCGGGCTCATGCTCCTCTGCCTGGCTCCTGGCGTGCGGCTGACCCCCGTGCGAAGCGGTGCCAGCGCACACGTTCTGCTGGAGAATCTCACATCCCTCGTGCGCAGGTCTGGGGCCAGCACAACCTTGGTGTCCAACACGCCCCTTGTGAGAAGGCAGAATCTGGCCCAGGGTCACTCGGGTCTCCCCACAGCTGCTGCTGGAGAACATGGAGGGTCCAAGGCATAGCCCCTCGGGGTGCCCGCTACCCCCATCTGCCAGGGCCACTTTCAGCAGCCGTGCCTTTTAAAACCAGCCCTTTGCAGGGGTCCCCCACACCCAGTGCTCTGACTGGGCAGCTCCCTCATCCCATCTCCGAGTGGGGCCTTGTCCTCAAGCGCCCACCCTCTGGCTGAGGCAGGCTCTGGGCCAGGCCCTGTCTGAGCGAGTGGGGCGGGCGCACAGCGTGGGCATTGCATCATGCGAGCTGGGCATGTGCTGAGTGGCCGGTGCTGTCGCTGGGTAACACACACACACACACAGACAAACACGCCCCACGTGGGCATTGCATCATGTGAGCCAGGCATTTGCTGAGTGGCCGGCGCTGTCGCTGGGTAACACACACACACACCACGTGTGTATTGCATCATGTGAGCTTTCTGAGTGGCTGGTGCTGTCACTGGGTAACACACACACAGTGTCACTGGATCACACACAGCGACACAAGCAGGTACTTCCTGAGCGGCCAGCATTGTCACTGGGTCACACACACACAAGCATACACACCCAGGAGCTGGGCACTTTCTGAATGGCCAGCGCTGTCGCTGGGTAACACGCACACACTCGTGCTCTGTCACTGGGTAGCACACACGCCATCACTGTGTCTCACACACACACACAGGCACACTGTTGCTGGGTAACACATGCCCTGTTGCTAGGAGATGTGAACACACACACTGTTGCTGGGTGACACGCAGACACACAAGCTGTCTCTGGGTAATACACACAAACCCTGTCACTGGTTGACACACACATGCACACACTGCTGCTGGGTAATGCACACACATGCAGTGTCTCTGGGTCACACACTCACTGGGTGACTGACACACATGAACACGTATGCAGTCGCTGGGTGACACACACACATATATGCTGCTGCTGGGTGCCACATACATACACCATCGCTGGGTGACAGGCACACACACATGCTGTGGCTGGGTGACACACAAGCCTGCATGTGCATGCACACACACATGCACACACACACGCACACGCACACACGCACACGCACACTCACTCTTGCTGGACGGACCCCTCAGCAGCAGCCTTACTCCTCAGGCCGAGCACGCGGTGGTCCCTGCCTGTGAATCCTCACAACAGCCCCCTCCGCCCACCCCCTACTGCCCAGCCTGCCTGGCGGCCCAAGCACACCCCAGTGCTGATGCTACCCCAGCCTGCCGGGGCTACTGGCCAGCAGCACACATGTGCAATGAGTGTGAGCACCACGGCAAGGGAACACACGGCGTGTGCAAAGCAGTGCCCGTGCCATGAGTGTGCTGGTCTCCCTCCGGGGAGCAGGGAACCCCTTCCAGGGCACTGACCCTGCCTCGGGTGCAGAAAGGCTCAGCTCCCCATGCAGCGGGGGCGTCCCCGGGGGAGAGGTCGCATTGGGGAGTGATCCCCAGCTCTGAGCCTGGTGTGGGAGCGCACGGGGGAGGGGACTCGACTTGGCCTCCTGCAGCTGTGAGGCGGCCCCTCCACCAGCCTGGGAATTCCCTGCCCTCAGCCCCACCGTGGGAAATCCCCGGCCCCACAGTCCTCAAGGAACACTGAGCAAGGAGGGGGCAGGGCTGGGGGTCGGGAGTGAGAGGCACTGGCTGGGCTGGGCTGGGCTGGGCTGGGCTGGGGGCCAGAGGCTGGAGGTCGGGTGTCAGGGCTGTGGGCATGTTTGGGGGACTCAGCCAGGGACTGGCTGGGGGGCGCAGTTCAGGTCCTTAGGACCCCAGTAGATGAAGGTGGCTGCGAGAGGCAGCTCAGTGCCAGGCGAGAGGGGAGCCCAGCTGGGCAGAGGATTCAAACCCTGCACAATCCCCCTCTGTTCCTGGGTCTGTGCACATCTGTGCCGTACTCAGGAGGGCTGTGTGTGCAACAGGTCAGGTGCTGAGGGGGTGCACGGAGAGGCTGGGCCCTGGCTGGCACATGCCTCCCTTGCCTGGAGAGAGAGCCAAGAGCCTGAACCTGGCCCTGTGACCGCATTAGTGTGCGTGTGTGAGCAAGAGCACTAGCGTGTACAACACAGAATCCTAGGGCTGGAAGGGACCTCAGGAGGTCACCAACTTCAGCCCCCTGCTTTGAGCAGGATCAGCCCCAACTAAGTCATCCCAGCCAGGACTCTGTCAAGCTGGGACTTAAAAACCTCAAGGGATGGAGATTCCACCACCTCTCTAGGCAACACATTCCAGTGCTTCACCACCAGCCTGGGGAAAGAGTTTTTCCTAATATCCAACCTACTCCTCCCCACTGTAACTTCAGACCATTGCTCCTTGTTCTGCTGCCTGTCACCACGGAGAACAGTCTCTCTCCAACCTCTTTAGAGCTCCCCTTCAGGAAGTTGAAGGCTGCTGTCAAATCGCCCCTCACTCTTCTCTTCTGCAAATTAAATAAGCCCAAATCTCTCAACCTCTTCTTATAGGTCTTGTGCTCCAGCCCCTTAATCATTTTCGTTGCCCTTCGCTGAACCCGCTCCAATGGGTCCACCTCCTTTCTATACTAGGGGGCCCAGAACTGGACACAGTACTCCAGACGTGGCCTCACCAGTGCCAAATAGAGGGGAACAACTTCTCCAGATCTGCTCAAAATGCTCCTCCTAATGCACTCCAATGTGTCGTTGGGCTTCTTGGCTACCACGGCACACTGGTGACTTACACCCAGCCTTTCATCCACCATAACCCCAGGTCCCTTTCCGCTGCACTGCGTCTGAGCCGGTCTGTCCCCAGCATGTAGCAATGCTTGGGATTCTTCTGTCCCAAGTGCAGGACTCTGCACTTTTGTTGAACTGCATCAGAACTGTGTCTTCACATGTACACCTGCATGCGTCTGTGCTCTAGTGTTTTTACCTATGCATCCAAGTGCACATTAGTGTAGGTGTGTGTTCACACCTACTCAGTCCATGCATCAGCATGTCACACATGCACAGGGCCTGCTCTCCCTGCCTCTCAGGCAGGCGTTTGAGGTGTGGGGGGATGTGTGGACCCCTGTTCCCCATGGTGCATGGCCCCAGCCACAAGAGTCAGCTTCAGCCTGACACACCCTGGCTCATGGGGGAGCTGCCCTGCCCTCTCCCCCACTCATTTGAGGGGTGGGGGGGTGAGGGCACAGCGCCAGGCAGGCCCTGCAGTGGGACTGGTCAGGTGCCTTATGGGAGGGGGCTGCTGTTATTTGGGGTGCAAGCAGAGAAGCCAGTGGCCTGGCTTGGCCGTGTCCCAGCCCTAGGAGCTGCAGGTGGGTAGTGGGGAAGGCCTGTGGGAGGCTCTGGACCTGGCCTGACCCCTGGGAAGCTTGCAGGAAGCACCACACACAGCTGCTCCCGACTGGCCTGGCCTGGCCCTGCTCTGCCCCCAGTGCCACAAGGCACGGCCAAACCCGCTACATGCCCAGGGCCAGCTGCCTGTAGGGCTCTGGCCCTGCCCCATGTAACCCACCAGCCAGCCGCTGCCTCCCCGGCCCCTCATGGGGTGGGGGAGTAGGTCTGTAGGCTCCCAGACAGATAGGGCTGCGTGTGCAGCCAGCCAGACGCGGGGGCAGGTTCCAGCAGAGGATGTTCGACAGACAGATGGGGGAGACCAGACAGAAGACAGTTGAGGGGCTGGACAGACAGGGTCCAGGCTGCAGTGGGGGGGCTGTGGGGGGAGGCACACCAGCAGAAGGACAGGGCCAGACAGATGGGCAGGCTGCGGGGTAGATGGACACACAGGGGAGACACGTTGCAGCAGTGGGGGCTGGACAGTCAGATAGACCAGGGTGGACAGACAGACAAGTCCAGGCTGCAGCAAGAGGGGAGACAGACTGGATGTGTGTGTGTTGGACAGACGGACAGGTCAGGCTGCAGGTTGTGTGGGGCTGCACAGACAACCTGACAGGCTCTGGCTTCTGCCGCTGTCATCTGCCTGGAACCCAACCTCTGAGCCAAGATCCCCCCAGGCCAAGCCAACCCTCCCCCCACAATCAAACAAACATAACCCCTGGGCTGAGCCCCCAAAACAAGGCCCGAGCCCCCCAGATTGAGCCCTGAACCCCCTAGGGCCAACCCACCCCAGACTGAGCCCCCAAGAACGAATTCCCCCACCGGCCAAGCCACAAACCCCACTGACCCGAACCCAAATGAACACCCCAAGAGAGCCCCTATGCCCCTAATCCAGCCCCCTGGCCTAAGCCCCTGCAGGCTGGTCCTGCCCCAGACCTGAACCTGCTGGCCTGAACCCTGCACCCATGAGCTGACTCTCCCCTCCAAACAGAGCCACACCCCCCAGGCAAATAACCCCCCAGCCCAAATCCAAGCCCTCCCAGACTGAGTCCCCCCAGACCGAGCCTGGAGTCAACCCCAAAGCTCCACCTTGGCCCAACACTCCCGGCACGACCCTAAACCCCACCCCAAGGATGGCCAGATGGAGCTCCAAGTCCCCTAGGGAACCTCTAAACCACCATCCCCTGGCTCACCCAGATCCAGCCTCGCCTGGCCCCAAACACACCACGGAACCCAGACCCAGCACCCCCCCCAGCTCTAACCACTAGACCCCACACCCCTCCCACAGCTGGGGATAGCACCCAGGCGTCCTGGCCCCCAGCCCCTGGTCTAATCACGGGACCCATACCTCACACCCCAGAAACGCCACCTGACCCGGGCAGTTGGTATAAAGCCCCAGGATTCCTGCGAGCCCAGGGCTGTCGGTCTGCCCACGGGGTCAGGTTGTCACAGCAAATGGGTTCTTGGTTTCCCTGAGTTACAGCAGCCCCACGTGGAGCCCAGCAGAGTCGCTGCCTTAGAGTGAAGTCAGGATGTCTCACACATGGCCCCGATGTGGCTCACAGTACCCAGCCACGTGCCCGGCCCCTGGTGCAGCACCCGGCGCATGTAACACCAAAGTCAGGTGCAGTCTCCCCATGGTGAGATGGGAGGTGAGGGGCTCAGAGAGACAGGGATCTGAACCTGGCACTCCACAAGGCCGTGGCAGAGACCAGACCTCCTAATCCCCGGGTCCTCAGGGCCACGCCTGGCGCAGCAGCCGGCCGGCCCCACATCCTCAGCCTCTCGCCTGCACTGCAAGCTGGTGAAAGTCCCTCTGACTCATGCCGTGAGTGGCTCTGGGAACCGCTGCTTCCTGCACACGCTGCTCAGGCCACAAGGGCCTCTCGCCCTGGGCCCTGAAGCCCATGGAGTCACTGCTGCCAGAAAGGGGCAGGTGAGGGCCTGCATTAGTCCATCTTCACTCCACCTGCTGTCACCTGTAAGGCGCCGCTTGGGCTGCCGGCCTCTCCTGCATGCCTTGGCTCCCCCAGGGCTCAAGTCTTCGGAGAATCTTTGAGGTGGGGTCTACGGCGGTCGGTGCCTGGCCCAACAGGGCCCTGATCTTGGCTGGGGTCTGGGCGGTGACTGGCCTGAAGTGCCCCTGATGTCAGCCGGAGTGCATGTGGCTCGATGGGGCGCCGATCTCGGCTGGGGTGTGGGCAGCGCCCGGCCCGACAGGGCCCTGATCTCAGCTGGGGTGCAGGTGGCGCTCTACCTGGCTGGGGTCTGTGCAGCACCTGGCACAGCTGGGACCGCTGGGACCTGGGACAAATGGGTGGGAGGCTTTGTGTGCATCTCTCAGTGGGGTGGGGGGGCTTGGTGCGGCTCAGGGAGTCAGGCTTTATGCGCCCTCCATGCATTGCTGCACAGGCATGTGGAGGCGCCATGGGGAGGGGGCTGGGGGAGCTGGTCACGGCACAGGGACAAAACAAAGAGGAAATCAGGACAGGGGGCAGGTAAAAGCTAATCGCAGCCCCCCGGGTTCCCCCCTTCTCGGGTGGGATGGGATGTGCCACAGACTCCCATCGCCCTGGGGCACAAGCCCAGCCAGGCCATGGGGTGTCTTCTTCTCCAGCAGGGCTCACACGGACTGGTCTCCCAGTTCCTGATCAGCCAGCACCCTATTCCCCCGCCCCCCGCACGGCCCCTCCACCTCCCACACCCCGACACCCCACTCCTCTGCCCCCCGCCCGGCCCCTCCACCTCCCACACCCCGACACCCCACTCCTCTGCGCCCCGCCCGGCCCCTCCACCTCCCACACCCCGACACCCCACTCCCCCGCCCCCCGCACGGCCCCCTCCACCTCCCACACCTCGACGCCCCACTCCCCCGCCCCCCGCACGGCCCCTCCACCTCCCACACCCCGACACCCCACTCCCCCGCCCGGCCCCTCCACCTCCCACACCCCGACACCCCACTCCTCTGCGCCCCGCCCGGCCCCTCCACCTCCCACACCCCGACACCCCACTCCCCCGCCCCCCGCACGGCCCCCTCCACCTCCCACACCTCGACGCCCCACTCCCCCGCCCCCCGCACGGCCCCTCCACCTCCCACACCCCAACATCCCACTCCCCCGCCCGGCCCCTCCACCTCCCACACCCTCGACACCCTATTTCCTCGCCCCCCGCACGGCCCCTCCACCTCCCACACCCCGACACCCCACTCCCCCGCCCCCCCATGGCCCCTCCATCTCCCACACCCCGACACCCCATTTCCCCACCCCCCTGCACAGCCCCTCCATCTCCCACACCCCGACACCCCACTTCCCGTGCACCCCTCCCCCCGGGGGATCCCCGCTCGCCACAGGCGCTTGCACAAGCCCGAACTTGTCCGCGCGGGCGGGGCGGGCCTGCGGTGACGTCACGGGCGGGGCGGGGCGGGGCGGCGCGAGCCCCGGGAGCGGCTGGGGTCCGCGCGAAGCGCTGGGCTTTGCTCGTGCCGGTGCTGCTGAGCTCGCCGTGCCCGCCGCCCCTCCGAGCCTCCGCGGGAGCCAGTGAGCCCGAGCCGCCCGGGAGGGTTCATGCAGCTGCCGTGAGTGGGGGCTGTGGCCGGGCTGCAGGGGGGCTGTGGCGGGGTAAGGGGAGCAGTGCTCAGGGTGCGGGGGCTGTGGCGGGGTACAGGGAGCAGTGGTCAGGGTGGGGGGGGGCTCTGTGGGCTGTGGCCGGGGTGCGGGGGGCTGTGGGTAAGGGGAGCAGTGCTCAGGGTGCGGGGGCTGTGGGTAAGGGGAGCAGTGCTCAGGGTGAGGGGGGCTGTGCCCGGGGTGCGGGAGGCTGTGGGTGAGGGGAGCAGTGCTCAGGGTGCGGGGGGCTGTGGGTAAGGGGAGGACAGTGTCCGCGCTGCAGAGCTTGAGGGGCCGGGAGTTGGGGGTCCGTAAGCTTGGGGGGCTGCCGGGGCTGTGGGTAGAGTGGGGGTGCGGCCGCCCGGTGCCGGCGGATGCGGAGCCCCTCATGCCTGCAGAGAACGGGGAGTTCGCGGTCTCCCTCGGCCGCCCGGAGCCCCGCCCGAGCCGCGAACTGGCGGCGCCGGGGAGCGGGAGCGGGTTCAGGCGCTGCCGCCCGGGTTTGTTTACAAACATTGCTGCGGCGCCCCGTCCCGCGGCGCCCCCTGGTGGCCACGGTGGGTCCTCGCGCCCGAGGGAGGCGGCTGCCCTGAGCGCCGCCTTTGCCTTGCAGAGCTCACCGACCATGGCCAGACCACTGCAGGAGAGGAGCCGCGCTGAGCCGACAGCCGCCGTGCCCGGGGACCCAGCCTTCCTGCTGCGGGGGGCGGTGGCCGTGCCGCCCACCGTCTGCCCGGGCAGCCTCGCCCTACCACCCCGGCTGAGCTGCAACCTCTGCCCTGCTGGGCCCCCCTCCTGCTCGCTCTACCGCTGCATCCGTGGGCCAGAGCCCCCCAGGAGCCGCGGCACTGGCACCAGCACCAGGCGCTGGGATGCCCCCGAAGCTGGAGGAACCAGGGGCAGCAGCCTGGCACATGGTGAGTCTCCCTGTGTGGGCACCCTGTTCCCAGCCTGGTACCCTGTGAGTGGCCAGAGGTGCTGCATGGGAAAGGGGCCAGGAACACAATGGATAGGGTACCCCTGCCCTGGGGGTGTGACCCTGCCCCCAGAATGCCCCTTGTAGTCCACAGGTTCCCACCCCTTCTGCCCTGAACCTCCCCCATAGTCCTGGGGTCCCACCCCCTCTCCCCCGGGGGCAGCTGCTCTGTGTGGCCACAGCTGGATGCCCAGCCTAATGGTTCCTGTTAGCTCTGCTTGCCCTGCCCCAGCTGGCGGGTGTCCTAGGCAGGGGTGCCAGTGTGCCGAGTGCCTGCCTCTGGCATGGTGAGCTGGGTGCACATGACTGTGCAGCCCCACACAGGCAGGGACCCTTTGAAGTCCTGCGGGGTCACAGATAAGGAAGCCCAGGACGAAGGCAGCCTGGGGAGATGGGCCTCGCTGCTGCTGGGGTTGGGGGAATGTGAACTGCGATTGCAATGGGACAGGGCACGGCGGGTGGGGTGGAAACGCTCCCTGGCCTTTCACTGGCCCGCGGGTTCCCTGTGCCCCCAGCTGCTGCGCATTGTCACCCTGGGCCCTGCCAGCCTGTGGCAGCCCAGCCTGACAGGATCTGGGGTGCTGGCCAGCTGGGGCTTCCCACCTTGGGTCTCCGCAAACTGCACCCAGGCTACCTGCTGACTCTCAGCTCTCCCACAGGCTGGCTCAGCTAACAGGGGGCTGCTCATTAGCCAGTGGGAAGTGAGGAGCCGGGCAGGCAGATGGCAGTGCCATTGTGGGGGTGGAGGGCAACCCAGGCAGCACGGCTGGACCGACAAGCTCGGGCACATCCCAGCTGGGCCGAGCTTGTGTCTGCCGGGCACCATGGCTAGGGCGGGCAGGCCCCCATGAGCCATGTAGCCTAGGCTGGGCACAGGGCAGGGCTGTATCCCTCCCCAGCACTTTACCCTGCCTGTGGCCATGAGGCCCTGGCAGCAACTGAGGGGGGATGTGGTGGGTTGTTGAGCTGGGCCAGGAGCGCTGCAGGGGCTTGGCTGAAAGGGGTATCCCCAGATCAGCTGGAAGGCCGGGCTCCTGACCCCTGGGGCAGGCCAGGTCTGACCCCACCCCCCACATGCAGCAATTGTTCTGGGCTTTCCTGTTGACCAGCGCTGGGGCCTGTGTGTAGGGAACTGTATCCTGGCCTCACGCCAGGATCAAGGGCTCAGCAGCATGTACTGGCTGGGCTCCACTGCCAGCCCCGCTGTCCCCAGGGGGCAAGGGTCAGAGCCCCCAGTCGGCTGGAAGGGGGCCCCCGAGCCCTGGGTCAGCTGTCACTGGGGTACATGCTCTAAAGCCCTGACAGCCCATCTCTGCTTGCCTGCAGAACTGCAGCCCGTGTTGGATGAGGGGCCCACCAGGGAGCAACCCCCGACGCAGCTGGCCCCAGAGGGTACAGAGCCTGACGGCCGCCTGCCCAGAGAGCCCCTGAACCCAGAGCGGCTGCTCGGAGTGCAGCTGCGGCGCATGGGTGATGCCTTCCAGGAGGCCCATGAGAGACAGGTCAGTCTCAGTAGAAAGACCAGGGGCTGGGGAGGCATCAGGTGGGGTGGATGGGGGAGGCTGGGGGCCAGTAGGAGGTGGCATCCAGGGAAGGGAGCCTGGGTGGGGGGTGGTGACCCTTGCAGGGGGCTTGGCCTGCAGCTGCAGAGCAAGGAGTTGCTCAGGGTAGCAGCCCCTTCCTTTGCTGCTAGGGGAGTGAACTCAGGGCTGGCAGGTGCAGCTCCCCTGGGGAGATCCTGGCGAGGGCAGGACCAGCTTGGCCAGGTACAGCCAGGAGGGGCTGCCCCTGCCTCTGGGCGTGGACAGCGGCAGCGGCTCCCCAAGGGAAGGAGTGGCGGGAATAGAATCTGTGTGTTCTACATGCGCCTGTTCTAACCAATAGGCCCCACTCCTCTCCCAGAGCTGGAGAGAACTCAGGAGTCCTGGCTCTGACCCTCTCCCTTGGCAGAACGCCCCCCACACGGCACCGCAAACACACACCACCCCTCCGCACGCAGGAGGGAGGCTGGGCTAGGCTGTGCCTGCCCAGGGCGCTTGGGCAAGCGAGCCGCTGAGTCACAGACTATAAATAGCGCTGGGTATATAAGGCTGCGGCGCAAGTGGCAGGCAGCTCAGTGTGAGCAGAGCGCCAGCCAGCCGGCTCCCCTGCGCAGCCAGCCTGCCCCACGGCAAGGCACACTGACCTCCCTGGGGCTCCAGAAGGCTGCCTGGGGCTGCTGCCAGCCTGGAAATCAGACAGCCAGCGCCTGCAGGGAGGGGCAGCAGAGCGTCCTGCTATGGCACTGACTCTGCCTCTGTCCCCACAGTGGCGGGAGCGCCAGCGTCAGGGAGCCCTTTGGGCTCGTTTCTACCACTGCATCTCTCAGCTGCTGGGCGCCTTCTACAACATGCCAGTGGACGTGATGCCTGAGCTGCAGCCCAACTAACTTGGCTGGGGCCGGACACCAGAGCCTCCTGGCCAAACGTAACCACTTCCAGCAGCTGTCTTGTAGCTGACTCCTGCAGGCCAGGACCTCAGGCTGGTGCCCTGGCCAGGGCAGGTTCTATTTATTTATTTATTACTGAGGACTGGAGGCAGGGGGGAGGTGTCCGGTGCTGGAGAGCTGTCTGGCCACATGCCAGGAAGCAGCCCTTGCGGAGGCAGCTGCAGCCCTCGGTGGGTGCTGTAGGAACCCCCCCCCCACACTGTACCTCTTGGGGAGCCTGCTGCACAGGCAGTGCTGTGGGGACGTGATCCCCCTTGTGCTCCTTCTGCCATCCCCCACTCCCCTTAGTGGATGGTCTGCAAAGCAGGTCACGCTGGGACACCAGCGGGGGGAAGGCAAACCACGGAGGGGTCTGAGCCAGCTGCTTCATCCCTGGGGGAGCCCTTCTGCACTGCTGGGGAGACCTGGGCCTGCTAAGCTGCACAGCTGCCTAGTACTCCCTGAACCTGAGCCCCTCCCCCAGCCCCACCCATGCCAGGTGCTGCTGGAACTGCCACAGTGGGTGGGGTCCTCTATCCCCCAGCAGCCTGTTCCCCACACTGCCCATCCCTAAGCCCACCCCAGAGCCTACACCCCCACCCATCCCCAACCTTCTACTAGGGCCCTCTGCTCCAGCCCTAAGCCCCCCCGCCATTGACCCCACCACCACACCCCCACCCGCTGCAGAAGGAATATGGTATGTACCACTATGGAGATTGTGCACCAAACAAAATTCATTCCACACATGCACATAAGTTGAAGGGAATGCTGTCGGGTGGTGGAGGCACTCTGCTGGGGGCAGCAGGAGCACACTGTAAATGCTGTACATAGGGGGGAGGTGTTGTACATACTCTGGGTCCAGCTGTACATAGGGGAGAGCTGTATATACCCTGGGCCTGGCTGTACATAGGGGAGAGCTGTACATACTGGGATACACTTGCTGTACATGGGCTGTTGCTTTTTCTTTTTTTTTTTTTTTTTTTTCTACATTTCCTTTTCAATAAAACTGGATTTGAGCCAAGAGGCGGCTGCATCTCTGCCACTCCCAGCCCTTCACGGGGGCTATTTTGGAGCTGGGTCGGGCTAATTTTAGAACAAGAAGCCACGATGACCACGGCCCAAGCTGACGGTGGGAAGGGCACAGCCCTCAAGGACCTCTGGCCTCACCCACCCCAGGGGCACAGTTCCTGCAAAGACCCATCCCGCCCCCAAGCTGAAGTGCGGAACACCCTGACCTCAGCTCCCCATGGGCAATGGACTCCAGCCGAGCTCCTGTGCAGGGGCCTGGGGGTGTACAAAGCAGTGGTCCCCCTGCCCAGGCCCACTGCCTGTTTGGCAGCCTCCTAGCATCACTAGCTCTGGCCTGGGGGGGAGCCCAGCCCAGTTAAGTGCTACTTAGACCAGCTATTTCAGTCTTCAGGGAGGCTCTTCCCCTGCCAAAGCCTGCTGAGCAGGGGCCTTGGGCACTGCCTGGGGGCACAGAGCCAGCGCCATGTGCACCCCCAGGCCAGGCTCTGAGAAGAGCACAGGGCAGCCTGCCTGGTTGCAGGACCCAGCCCACAAGGGCTGCAGCAACAGAAGACAGGCTGGGAAGCAGAGTTTAATGAGGAACCCAGGAGACGGTAGCGAGGGATCACTCTCCCTCGCTCTGGCACAGGCTCTGTGACGAGGGACATCTGCAGCCCCGCAGGGCCAGGCCTGCTCTGGCTGGAAACGAGGCACACCCCAGCAGGCTGGACTCTGTGGGCACTCCAGCAGCAGGCAGTGCCCAGCTCAGTGGAGACCTAGGCACTCCACCACCCCGTTCCCCTTGACGCCGTCGAAGAAGAAGAAGTTGTTGTGGGGTGGATCCCGCTGGGACAGAGCCTGGAGGAGAAGGGGGCATTGTTACAGCCAGGGCATAGGAATCCTCCAGCTTCAGGAACGGGCAGCTGGGGAGGGAAGCAGTCCCCAACCTGGCTACAAGTTGTCATGGGCAAGTGATGAGCAGCTCAGGGGTGGAGCAGCACCAGCCAGGAGACACTTGCCAAGCCCCACCCCCCAGCAGGGTTATGCTCAGCCCTGGGGCAGTGGCTGTTCCCCCGGACACCAGGGTAGCAGCCAGTGTGTGCAGGGCCAACCAGGGCTGTCCAGCTGGGGCTGCAGTGCCCCCCTCAGCCAGGGCTGCACACTGCCCTCAGTCTGGCAGGGAAAGCAGAGCCCAAGCCCAGCAAGGGGCCCCTGGAGCTGGGCTGCAAGCAGCCCTCAGGAGAGGCAGGGAGCCGTCCGCCCTACATCAGGGGCTGGTCTGGAGCCCCACCTGCGCCAGCTTCACTGCACCCTCCCCAGGTGCTCCTGGCTCCAGCCACCGGCAGGGCAGCGGAGGGAGCAGGAAGCCAGAGCCCCCAAGCAGCAGCACAGCCCAGGCTCAGCCAGGACAGACACAGCTAAGGCTGCTGGGGGAGGGCAGCACTCGGGGGTCTGGACAAGGGAGGGAGCCCAACTGGCTGGGCTGAGCAAAGGGCCCTGAGATTCCCAGCCAAGCCAGACAGGGATTCCAGACACACCCAAGAATGATCGGGACTCCCTGCTGGGGGAGAGCAACAGGCAGCTGGGAACCAGGGCACAGGGCCTCCACAAGGACCCAGCACGGCCGACGACAGGAGAGGTCCCCCTCCACGGATGCACCCCCAGCTCGGACAGCTGGGCCTCGTCATTACCTTGACGACCTCTTGTCCAAGGACTCCGCCGAGCACCGCGCAGACAGGAGCCATTTCAGAGAAGCAGTAGCTAGCAGGAAGAAACAGGTCAGGTCAGCACCAGCATGACTCTGGCTGCCGGCCCTGGCCAACCAGAGACGCGACGGACAGCCCAGCCCAGGCCGAGCAGAGAGGATGTGATGGGCGACTGTTGCCAAGCGGGCCTGGGACAGCCCTTCTGGAGAGGGCTCTACAGACACGCCAACACCCCCCTGTTTTGGGGTGCAGAAGGCACAGGGCTGCTGGATACCCCAGGCAGCACTTACAGAACAACCTGTGCACACTGGCCTGACTCCCAAGATGATCTGTCAGGGCCTGAGAGAGGACAATTGGCCAGGGGAGGGGCCAGCAGAGTGGGCCCAAGACATCTCCCACTGCGAGGAGGCTCCAGGGTGAGCACCGAGCAGCCACACATACAGCTCAGCCTGGCCACTCAATGCTGCACGCAACCCTTCTAAAAATAGGGCCAGAATCCTCCGCCCTGCTCAGGGCGCATTCCCACCATTCCTGCCGCGCACGGCGGCCCCCGCGGCCCAGGGCAGCGTGTGGCAGCATGTAGGCGGGCGGGACGCTCAGGCTGAAATGAATTGGGGGGCGCAGAGCGGCTCTTTCCAGCCCACGCGCAAGGGGCAGCAGAGTCACAGGTCCCCCCACTGGCAGCTCCCAACCCTGCTCCCTACTTCATGGGGGGAGGGGAAATCTACTGCACCCGCCCTGTCTCCCTCCCCCACCCCAGGTCTCCCAGGCGCTCGAGAATGACTGGAGCTTCGCTGCCCTGGTCCAAAACCCAGCCTGGGGGCCTCACGAGAGGCCCCACAGAAAGGCGGCC
This sequence comes from Carettochelys insculpta, assembly GCF_033958435.1. NCBI lineage: Eukaryota > Metazoa > Chordata > Testudines > Carettochelyidae > Carettochelys > Carettochelys insculpta. The sequence continues at coordinate 23,673,714 of NC_134158.1, read as the reverse complement.
GGGTCTCCATTCAGCACCGTGACTTGCTGCAGACAGCCGGAGGGTCTCCCAAGGCAGCACGGAGCTGTAGGCACAGGGTCGCGCACAGCCTGGGGGAGCCAGGCTTTCCCAGCCGCCCCGTCAGGGCTGAACGCACCAGCCCACAGAGCCCAGCCAGGCGCAGCTGGGAGGCTCTGCACTCACCCCACACAGCGATACAGACCTGCAGACGCTGATTAATGGCCCCTGCAAAGCTGGCTTCACGCACTGGGCCACAGGCTGACCTCAGGGCCCAGCCCAGTGCAGGTAGGAGACACCTCACAGAAGGCTGCAGCTGTCGCTCTGCCCGTCCAGGAAAGGCAACTCCATTCCCCAGGAGTCTCTGCAGTTGCAGGCCAGAGGCCAACCCACCCCATGGAGCCAGGGGGCTGTCTACCAGCCCCGTCTAGTCAAACCCAGAGGCACATGCCTGCTCCAGCCCCACAAGGGATGCCAATGGGCCCTGCTCTGCTCCCATTTACCACTGCACCGGCGGTGAGGAACACCCAGCACGGCAAGGAACTGAACGGCCCCAGCGTGGGGGCGAGCAGCCGCCCCAGCCCGAGACCGAGCGCACCTGACGAAGTCGTCGGGCAGCAGATGGGCACCGACGCCCAAGGCAGCCAGCACCTCATTGCGGATCTGCAGCAGCAGCGCTGAGTCTTGTGCGTAGCGCTCGGGCAGCGGGTCTCTGCCGGCATCTGTCCGGAACTTCAGCAGCACTGCAGGGAGAAATCACACGCCTGACCCCCGGCCCAGCCCAGGGTCACCGTCTCTGGTCACAGGGCGGGGGTCTGAACATGGGGGTGCAGGACCAGTACAGCCTACAGCGCACCACTGCACACACTAGCTGGGCACTAGCTCAGGCCCGCACACGCCCCAGGCCGGGGCAGGCAGAGCACCAGTCTGAGGCCTGGGGTCTATTCCCAGCACATCTTCCCCGTCTGACCCCTTTGGACAGGCCAGAGAGCACCGTCTGCAAACTTGTGCCAGGCACGCGGGACCCCGGTCTCAGGTGGCCCTGCCCATGCACAGACAGCAAACCCCACTTCAAGGAGACATAGCAAAAGGCCCTGCCCAGGGACCTGAGCACAGGGCAGGGACTGGCTTGCCATATGCCCAGTCTGTAAATCAGGGCCTGGCTGGGGCTCCCCACGGCCTGGTTCTGATGACACAAGGCGAGGCTGCCCCAGAACAAAGCCCCACAGCAGCCTCATGCCTCACCTGGCCTGTCCCAGCCCCGTGGTCACTCCCGGCGGCCGCAGCTCCAGCAGCTCAGTCTCTCTCCGCACCCGGCCCTGGCCTGTCGCTGTTCATAATGCCCAAGGCTGAAGCCCCAAGGCCTGCTCCTTTAGGTGGAGCCGTTAGCTCAGGTGAGTAGAGCCCAGGGACAAGCAAGGCCCTGCCATCCATCTTGCTGGAGCTGGGGGAGGTGGCTCCCAACCCACCAGTGAGCAGCTCCAGGAAGGGCAGAGAGCATGGCCAGCAGCCGAGCCGCCTGCCTGCCTGCCTGCCTGGGTGCTAGCGAGGGGCAGGCTGGCATCAGGCAGTTACCTCCCCGCCACATCCAGCAGGGTCCTGAGGGCTGCCAGGAAAGCAGCCAAGAGGCCCAGCGGGTCTACGATGACTTACAGCAACACCAACAGGAGTGGCGATTTTGGGAGAGTCAGCACTCCACAGCCTGCCACAGCCAGCAGAGCAGGAAACACCCAGGGAGACAGGCCGCCACTAGTCACTGCCCCCTACCTGGAGAGCCAGGGCCCCAGCCACCATTAACCCGCCCTGCCCCACACACCTCCCCTGGGAGCCAGAGCCCAGGCCACCACTAACATCCCCCACCCCCACCCTGGGCAACCAGGGCTCAGCAGAGCTGGGATCAGGGGCCGCAACCCACTCGCTGCCAGGACAGCCACTTGTTGCCTCCCGCCACTGGGGAAAGTCGGGCATGGCTGGGAACCGATCACAGGCAGGAACGCCTTGAGATGCCAAGTGCGCCTACCAGCCAGCAGGACAACGACAGGCCCTTCCCACGCCCCTGGCAGCCTGAGCCAAGGGCCCAGCATTGGATGAGCAGGCAGGGCTGGCTCTGCAGCCCCAGGAGCAGTTGCCAAGCTCTGGAGGGAACAGGCCAGCCTGGGGACCGCAGCAAGGCAGTGCGGAGCTCCAGAACTCCAACACCTCCTCCCCAGGGGGAGCCCAGGCAAGCAGCTGGAGAGGTGCGCGGCCTGGACACCTGAGGAGCATGTCCCCAGCCTGCAGTGAGCATCAGTTTGTATTTACCCTCTGGACTGTGGGGAGGGAAGTGGGCCCTGCCAGGCGTGGGCAGGTGCTCACAGCCCAACTCGCAGGCAGATGCTGAGCGGGTACTCACTGAGGCTTCACCGAGATTGCAGCTCGTGCAGGCCCTAGCGCCCGAGTGCGGCGCACAGCGGGCAAACCACACGCTGGGGCCAGGCCGGCCCCTCCCAGCTGGCAGGGTGCATCCGCTCTGGGGAGCGGGGCTGTTTCCACACTCGCCCGGGTATTTTTAGCTCACTGCTGTTATGGGAAGCTCACATTAACCACAAAGCCAATAAATCAAAACCAGCTCCTGCCACAGGAAGTGCCGCCTGCTTGCGCGGCTGAGCGGGGCCCCTGGCACTGACAGGCACGCTCGCCAGGCCTGCGCTGGGCAGAGACCCCAGGCAGAGCTGGCTCCCAACCTGGTGCAAAGGTCCAAGCAAGCCAGGAGTATGCAGAAGCAGCTTTCTGTGGGAAGAGCCCTCTCCCCAGGAGGAGCGCCGCATGGTGGGAGAGCCAGGCTACGTGAACACTGCATGCAGATGTGGTCATCTCCTCTCCACAAAGATATCCTGGTACAAGGAAAAGTTCAGGAAAGGGCAACAAGGATGACTGGGGCATGGCAGCTGTTCCTTACGAGGAGAGGTGAATACGACTGGAAAAGACGATACCCCAGAGATCTACAAGATCACGACTGGCGTGGAGAAAGTGAAGAAAGAAAAGTTCTTTATTCCTTCCCGTAATACAAGAACTAGGGTCACCTCAAGAAATTAATGGGCAAAAGGTTTACAACCAGCCAAAGAACTTATTTTTAACCCCAACACAGAGCCAACCTGTGGAACGCCTTGCCCAAGGGTGGTGAGAAAGCCAAGATTACAACAAGGCTCTAAGGAGAGGGAGAGAAATCCTTGGAGGGCAGGACCATCCATGGCGGTTAGCCAGGCTGGGCAGGGCTGGCAGTGGGGAACAGGGCAGGGTCACTCAGCGAGTGCCTGCTCTGCTCATCCCCTCTGGGCACCTGGCATCAGCCACTGTCAGACGAGAGAAGACTGGGCTACGCTGTGGTTTCCCAATCTGGGGGGCGTGACGAAATTCCGGAGGGGGGCGGGTGAGGCGACCCAAAGAACCAGCCTTTGCTTCCAGGTCTCAGCCCCTGCTATTTTATGTGGGCGACCTGGTGCAGCTGCTGCAAAAAGCAGGCTGCCACCAAAGACCCATGTGGAGCTAGCTGCATCCTGCAAAGAAGTGTGGGTAGGGAGGAGGACAGAGTTAGATGTGGGGCTGGGGGAGCCTGGCTCAGGGGAGGGGAAGAAGATGAGGCAAGAGTGGGGGGGCTGATGGTGCCTGGCTTTGGGGGAGGGAGGGGCTCTGGCAGCTGGCCCTGGCTTGGGCTGGCAAGTAGGTGGCCGGCTCCAGCAATGAAGGGCTCAGGCGGCTGACCTGCTATTTGGGTGGGCAGCTCGGGCGGCAGGCAGGCTGGCGGCTAGGCCCTGGCCCCAGCGGCTGGCGGGCAAGCAGGCAACTGGCCCCAACGGCTGGCGGGCAGACGGGAGGGCAGCTCTGGCAGTGCAGGGATCAGGTGGGTGGGAGGCCGGCACAGGGCTCGGGAAGCTGGCCAGCTGGGGCTGCACCAGGCATCTGCAAGTTGGGGGCTGTGCCGTTAGCCTGGCTGGTCCATACTTGGCCTCCAGTCTGAGATGGGTCCAGCACACTGTCTGGCACCCCAGCCAGGGCTGCAGCTGGTTTCTGCAGGGCCTGGGCCACACCTGCAGCTCTGGGGCCATGTCGGCAGCCCATTTGGGGCAGAGCTGGTGCCCATGGGGCCTAGGCCATGTCCAGCATGGGGCTGGGCTGGTGTCAGTCCAGCAGGGGTCAAGGTCCAGCAGGAGGTTAAGAGGGCCCCAGGGCTGGGCGGGGTGGGCAGGGCACTAAGGCTCTGGCATTTGGCTCAGGGCAGGGTGGCACAGCTCCACTGAGTCTGCTATCTTCCAAGCAACTTTTCCGGCAACCCCACTCAATTAGTAAGCAATCTGTTCAATACTGATGCCGAAACATTGCTAGAAGTATTGCAAGAACAAGCACGCAAAATATGATTCAAGTGCAAAAAATTCTGAAAACAAGCTTGGAGGGTTTTCGAAAAAATATTTCCCAATGTCCCTGAAAGTTGGGGCAGAAGCGCTATGTATTGTTCTTCCATTTTTGTAAATATACTCACATTGAAAACGAAACAAAGAAATCGACTGGACGTCAAAAATGATTTGCGTTGCGCACTTTCATCTTTCAAACCCAGGATTTCCCAGCTTGTGAAAAAAACGCAGTGTCATCCTTCACATTGAGTTCGTTTGGTTTCTGCTGTTTCTGATGTTAAATTACATTTTTATTAAATTTGTGCGCCAAGTAAAACTATTTGGGGTTATTGTTAATTTTAAATAAACACAAACGATATAAAAACGTTATTTTAAATTATGAATTGAATTTTTGGTTAAAGGGGGTTGGATGATGGTAAAGAAGAGGCAGGGGGGCGTGAGGGTCTCATAAATTAAAAGTGGGGCATGATGCTGAAAAGTCTGGGAACCCCTGGACTTAGACAGACCTGTGCTCTGCCCCCGCTGGGCCATTCTTACCTTGCTATGCAGAACAAAGCCTCAAAGCCCCACCCCCACCTCACCTCCCTGAGAGCAGACATATGGCCTCCTTACCGTGAGGATGGGAAACGGAGGCACAGAGTGGGGGACTGGCCTGGCCCCCAACCCCACCCCTCCTGGGGGAGTGCAAGCCTGAGGCCTCCCAGATGTCCCTTACCCTGAAGCAGGAAGTAGTCTGGGGCAGTGCGCTTCAGGGCTGCCTTCGCCTTCTCACTGTGCCAGTCGACTGCCAGCGCCTCCTTCAGCTGGCAGAACATCGCCCGCTGCAACGGGAGAGCCAGTGTGAGATGGGCGGTGCCCTGGGACAGCTAGCGGCAGAGAGGCAGGACACCACCCGCTGCAATGGGAGCGCCAGCAGGAGAGGGGGAGGGCGCTGCCCGTCAAACAGCAGGAGAGAGCCTGGGGGGCATCTGCACCTAGGGAGCAGCGTGCGCAGAACAGCGCTGTCTGTTCCGCGCCATCGCCGATCCTCGGTGGCGTACACCAGCCAATCCCCACCGCGGGGGCATTTACACTGCCGAGAGTCCAGTCGAAGGCCGGGCGAGTCCTGCCTCCCTGCCACGCTGCAGAGGGCTGCTCCTCATCCCACAGCCCCTGTGCAGGTTTGACAAGGACCTCTGCCCCCTCCAGCTGGCCCCGGGGAGAGTGAGCCCCTCTTCCCGTTGGGCACAGCAAGCGGGGCCCACCTGGGGGCTGGGCAGAAGGCCAATGTGCTGGGCCGGGCCAGGCCAGCGCAGCTGGGGCCTGGGGCGGGAGGGAGGGAGGACGGACACTGACAGAGACACGTCTGCACATCGAGCCCTGGTTAAGGGAACAGAGGCCAGTCTTGTCCCCCTTGGGGGCCAGCAGATTCCACCCCCCAGCTCTGTGCTTCAGCTCGGGCCAGAGTGCAGACCCAGCCAGTGCCACTGACTCCCAGAGAGCAGCCAGCCCTGAGCACCAGACTCAGCACTGCCACAGCTGGATTGAACCCACAGCCTAGCCTGGGGGAGGGATGCTGGCAGACCTTGGAAACATGAGGAGCTGCTTGTAGGGTGGCCTCCCTCTGTGGCTGTGCTGCCCAAGCCCCTCAGTAGTCTGCAGGAGCACCGAGCCCAGAGCCTGGGCGGCAAGCAGGTCTGGCAGAGGGCTCCTCATGCTGGGCCTGACTCTAGCCCCCTACAATTGCTGTGCGAACTGCCAGTCCGCAGGGTTAGCCAACCCTGGAGAATCAGCTCCCAGGACACAGAGACCAGGCTTCAGGCGGGTGGATTAATGGTGAGACCCACTCGTGGGAGTTCAGCCCCATCCCCAGGGGTCCGGGTTAAGAGTCAGCACAGCTCCCATCTGGAAGAAGAGGGCAGGGGAGTCCAGCCCCACCCCACAGCCCAAGGGCGTCAGTTACCACCATCTCTTCTCGGAGATTCTAAGGGGCTGCTAAGCCCCTCCAGTGCGAGCGCCCGTGTCCCGTCCACAGCCCCTGGCTACGCTAGAGACCAGCTTCCCACAAAGGTCGTCCAAAGGCTCAGCGGCTGGAGACTCCCTGGGACATGGCTTCCCACAGCTGATCTCCACGGCCTTGCGCCTCCCTGCACGGCGCCTGGTTACACGCAGGAAATGCATGGCCATGGCACTCCCATTTCTCCGGCAGGGCAGGGCAGGGCACCAACCCTTCCAGCCTGGCTGCTTTCAGACTCGCAGCAGTGAGAGGAACAGGAGCAGAGCGACAGAGGCAAACCCATCCCCACTCCAGTGGGGGGCAGGAGCCCCTCAAGGAAAGCCAAGGACGAACGCCCCTTCAGACAAGAGCAGCGGCCTTGCCTCAACAAGCCCAGGGCTGTGCGTCACTGTGAAGCTGTCCCGCAGTAACCCAGAGTCTGCAGCCAGCTCAACCCAGCGCTGGGGGCTGGGCAACGTGCAGCCATGCCAGCAGGGAGGCACAGGCTGCACTCCAGAGCCCTAAGCCCTCAAGGAGCCCCTCCCCAGGCACTGGCATGCTGGCAACGCTCCGCAGGAATCCCTGACCGGCTCGGGATCGGAATCCCAGCCCCAGTCCACTGGGGGAGGAGGACAGCTGGCCTGCAGCAGCAGCTGGGGAGTAGCGCAGGGCCGAGCTGCACCTAACACCCAACAAGCCGAAAGGGACACAAAAGGCCGTTCTCCTCACAGTCACACAATGCCAGGGGATTTCCACTCACTGCCTGCAGAGTAATGCCCCAGCCCAAGTATTTCCATGTGAAAGGCTCTGCCTCCCCTCCCGCCCACCTGCCACAAGCCAGCCTCCTGTTTGCACGGGGCGTCGTAAGCAGTTGGCAGCAGCAACAAGGCAGCTTTGGCTGGGAGCTGACTGCTTGGCTACACACCCCAGGTGCACTGGTCCAGTCACAGCAGGGCAGGATGCGAGGCACACCAGCGCGGCTGCTCCCAGACAGGAGGGGAACAACCTACAGCAGTCCAACCGTCCCTACGCCAGGGGCTGCACCCGTCCAAATATTGGGTAAAAATCCCTTCCCGGCCGTGGGAGCTGGGGGTGGTGCGGGAAGGGTAGAGGGGGCCTAACTCATCCAACAAGCTAGTAGCCCAGAGGCAGAATTTAGACAGAACCAACTCAGTACCCTGCCTGTCAGCGCGCACAGCCGCTGGCCTGTGCGGAGGCCAGGCCAAGATCACCATGTATGGCACCTTGAGCCTGGCTTCGCAGTAGCCTGCCTGAGGGCGCACACTCACACAGAGCTGGGGAATTCAACACCACCACTGGCTAGGAGGAGGCTCACACGGGGATGAACCTCCCTCTATCAACACCCGCCCCTGACCCCCATCTGTAGTGGCACTGCCCATGACTTCCACTCACAGCTCCAGCCAACGGGCCGCCTTTGGTCAGCACAGGGCAGCGCCCCCGCAGGCCTCGGGCTCTGGCTCTAAGAAAGGAGCAGAGTCACCGACAAACAAGCCTGTCATTTGAAAAGGGTGGCTCAGGCGCTGGCATGCTGGGCTGCCACAGCCCTGCGCGGCCGCGAGGTGCTCTCTAGAGCTTGGCTTAGCTGGAGGCAGGATGCAGACCTAGGCCAAGGGCTCACGAGCAGCAGATGGAAGTGGAGCTAGGAGCTACACCGCCCATGGGAAGACACTGGAACACAACAACCCGCTCACGGCCCATCCGAGCAATGCAACATCGTCTGTCCTGTGCACCAGGTGCCTCTGCTGGGGGACCCACTGAGACACCGGCCTGACATCTCCCTGTACGGCAGGTGCCCTACAGTGGCCAGCAGGGGCAGTTCCACGCACCTTTTTCACCATAGTCGTCTCTGCTGACTCAAGCTTGGCTTTTTTGGTTTCGGGCCCATCTTCCACTCCCTGACTGGCTTTGCTCACCTTGGTCTTCTCTCTGCAGAGAGACGGAGAGAGATTGACTGCAGCAGCTCCCTGGCAGAGGGAAGCCGGACTCAGAACCCACACCAGGAGAATCCACATGGGCAGAGCCTGCTGTGGCTCAGCTTTGACATGCGCCGGGTCTGCTGGCGGGAAGCGGAGGCGCAAAGAGGACACCTGCCTGCCCCGAAGCAGACGATCTGTGCATGGCTCGCAGAAGAGCCTCACTGGCTGACATTCACACAACTCCATGACCACAATCACAGCCGCTTCCAACACGGGTGCCCCCAGCACACTGACGACTGCTTGGGTTACTGAGCTTGCCCTGCCCAGTACACAGCTGTGCCTTCCCTGCAGCCTGAGCGTGGCAGCAAGCAGAGATCCCAGCATGCAGAGCAGCCCCCTTTTGCGCACCTAGCATGTTACAAAGGAGCCTTCGCCGGCTGCCGGGTCCCTTGTGTGCGAGGGCCCTGCCGGCTGCTCCCCTGCCCCAGAGGCAGACTTACTCCACAAACTCGTGCGCACCCAGGTTGGCAAACATGTAGCCGTAGTAGCCAAAGACATCTCCAGTGAAGAACTTGATGCCTTTCTCATGGCAAATCTGATCCACCTTCACCATGACGCAGCGGGAGCAGCACGTCAGGCAGACCTGGGAGGAGCACAAGCACCAGAGTCATCCCCGCCCCCACGGACGGGAGCAGCCCACGCTGCATGTCTCCTGACCCCTTTGAGACTCGGCAGGATGACTGGTTCCCCAGAAGCGGGGAGCCCAGCCTGTCCCCACTGGGCACTGGCGGCACATGGGCAGGGACCAGCCACAGAGCAGTGCTGTGTGCACCATCTCTCCCAGCCACGATGGCTGCTCATTCCAACGGCCGCGGCTCCAGGGAGAATAAGGAGATTCCAGCTTCCTCTTGGCAACAAAGCCAAACACTGGCACATGTCATGTCACTGAAATGCAGGGCTTGCCACACAGGGCAACGGACCAGCAGTGCACATCACATCCTGCCTGTGTCACAACAGCTCCCCTGGGCAGGCCTCCTGGCTAAGCAATTCCTTGTTCTCGCCTCCCAGTCTTCCAGCTGAGCAGACTAGAGGCAGACCAGAGCAGAAGCAGAGGTTGTTTACAAACAGCTAGTCACCCTGCCAAAACCAGTGCACAATCACAGCCCTTCAGCCAAGCAACCACAGACCAAGCCAGGGGACACAGGGTTCAGTCTCACAGGAACCGGTTTTTTTTGCTTGGGGTGAGTGGCGTGTGAAGGAAGTAATCTACAACCAGGGAAATGGACTGAACCAGCCTCAGTCATGACGCTCACCTGTGATGATAATAGGGTTACAATTTCCAAGAAAGTTTTTATCTGAACGTTTTCCTGCAGTGCTGGCAATGCTGAGGCCAGGCTAATGGAGCCAGAAAATAAAGCAAACCAGTCAAAACCCCGAGGACATGCAAACAGGAAGCCAGTGGTACAAAGACTCCCACAGCCATGCTGTACACACACTGGTGCATCAGAGTAATACAGATACTATTTGAACCCAGTTTAGTTAAACAGGTTTTAAACAAGTTCTTGCAGGACCGTGTTTACATTGATTTAAACCTGGTTTGTTGGCTTAGCTTTCGCCTGGAAACGTACAGGCACCAGCTAACACCACAACCAGTTTCACATCAAGTTAAGCATCTACTCAGGATTCACACAAGTTTAGTTACATCAGTTTTTAAGGCAACTAATTAATTGCCCAAGGAAGCATGTACCCAACACCCCACCTCATCTGCCACTTACAGCATCAAACTGAGCAAAGAAATCTTCGGCTTTGCTTTCGATGTTCTCTGGGTCGGCTCTCACCTCTACCATGGGGTTGAGGTTTTGAGCCCGTTCCAAAGATGCTTCAGCTCTGTTGCGACCCACAGAGCCCACAGGTATCAGAAACTGAGCTCTTGTGTCCTCCTTTGACACCTGGCGCAGAGTGAATAAAAATCAATCCATCACTGAACTGTTGGCGATTCCCAGAACCCCGAAAAGCAAGAACACCGCAGGGTACTTATCACAAGTGGGGACACGGGCCTGCAAGGAACCAGCTCCCAGGGCTTTGGGTTCATCACACAGGCACTGAAGTACTCACCCAAAGCTCCTAGGGAGCGCAGTAAAGTTATGGGGCAGGAAGGAAAGGGCTGGCCTAAAGGCTCAATGACATAATTCCAACCAGCAGGAGCTGCCCTTACACAGCAAGAGCCAGGCTGACGTACCCGGGCAGTCACCCCCGTGGAGCCCTGGCTGCACGCGGAGCAACACTGACCCATTCTAGCACCCTACAAAAGAGCCCTGCCAGGGCGCATGCAGCAGATCCAAGGGGAAGCCTCCCTGTCCCTCCATTCACTTTCCTGCCCAGCTCCATGCCTTAGCAAGGAGCAGTTCTGAAGCCAAGAGCTCCACCTTCTGCTGGATGCTAGTGACTGCACGAGGAGTCACAAGCTGTGTGGCAAAGGGATGACGCTACACTGGCTGCTGTGCTGACTAGTAGCTCCAGCTCCGCACTGACCATGGACTCTACGTGTCTTAGGCGCCCTTCTCAGTGCAGGAAGGGTGTCCCTTCGCCACCCGGCCTGTTTGCATTCTACACACCCACTTCAGGGGAGCCCTTGTCTCCTTTGGCCAGTCTGCCACAGACTGCATGGCAGACACCCCTGTGAGCCCCGGCAGCCCCAAGCAAGAGCAACGAGAGCAGCTGGAGCTGAGCTCCAGCTCCAGAAGGGATGTCAGCTCCTGTGGGTGCTAAAGGCCAAGACAGGGCAGCAACTGCCCCACCTCCAACTAAAGCAGTTACTTCCAAGCCAGCTGATGTGGGACTGGTAAGCCCCTAGGCAGAACCATCCCAGCCACAGCACCAGGTAGGGCAGTGGCTCCGGGCTCCACATTTTTGGAGGCCCTGCAATGGCCATCCCAGCCATCCTAGGGATGAAGTAGGGGAACCCCCTGCTGGTGTGGCCACCACACACAACCTCAGACTGCAGGTATCTCCCAATCTAATGCTGCAAAAAAGGGGTAAGGGGCAGAGCAGGGGAGGGGTGGGGCCTGGGGCACTGGTGAGGATTGTCTCAGCTCCCCCATGGGCATGCCCCTAGGCTAACAGCACTTTCAAGATTGCCTTGTTCCATAGGCAAGGCACCTCAGCACATGCAATGAGGGCTCCTGAGTTCCATCCCAGACCTGCCACACACTTCCCGTGAGTTCTTGGCAGGGTGCATAAAAATTGATGATTAAAATAAAATTGATTTTTTAAATCAATAAAATACTAAATTTCTCATTTAAGAAGACAAGTTACAACTAAATCACATTACAAGCAGTCTCATGACAATGAATTACTGGCTCTAGGCTACGTCTACACTAGCCCCAAACTTCGAAATGGCCACACAAATGGCCATTTCGAAGTTTACTAATGAAGCACTGAAATGCATATTCAGCGCTTCATTAGCATGCGGGCGACCGTGGCACTTCAAAATTGGCGCGTCTCGTCACAACGGGGCTCCTTTTCGAAAGGACCCCGCCTACTTCGAAGTCCCCTTATTCCCATCAATAGGCATCCTTCAGTCTGCATAGACTATGGATCTATGCAGACTGAAGGATGCCTACTGATGGGAATAAGGGGACTTCGAAGTAGGCAGGGTCCTTTCGAAAAGGAGCCCCGTCGGGACGAGCCGCGCGGCAGCAAGGCACATCAATTTCGAAGTGCCGCAGCCGCCCGCATGCTAATGAAGCGCTGAATATGCATGTCAGCGCTTCATTAGTAAACTTCGAAATGGCCATTTGTGTGGCCATTTCGAAGTTTGGGGCTAGTGTAGACACGGCCCTAGTGTCCAGCCTAACTACCAGCTCTTGCGGCTTAAAAGTTCTGGGCTTTCATTTTCTGCTTCTCAGCAAACTGAAAAGTAATACATGCAAAGGAAGGTACAGGCTGGACAGGTTTGTTTTTGTTCCGTGCTGTGGTGGCAGACCCTGGCCAAGCTCTGCAGAGGACTTAGCTAAGAAGAAAGTCTTAAACCCAGTGAGACAATAGACTGGAGATAGCAAAAGCAGCACAGAAAGGAACAGTGGAGTGCACTAGCAAGGAGAAATCTCAGAGAGCTAGCCGTGTTCGTCTGTATCTTTGCCAAACAAAACAAGCAGTCCTTAGCACTTCACAGCCTAACCAGTCTATTAGGCGGGTAAGACCCAATTCAGATTACGAGAACTGCTCCACAATCTGGTAAAATGAAAGCTTATGACCTAATAAATAAAATGGTTCGGCTGTCAGGTGCTACAGGACTGCTCGCTTTGTTCTGGAAGGAAAAAGCGTCCTATGCTCTAGGGATGGAAAAGCCTGTTTAGTTACCTGGTTAAATGTTAAGTTCAACCCATTAACTGATTAAACAGGAAGGCCTGCTCTCACCTGGCCATGTTGGAGCACTCCACCCCACCACAGTTCATGGGGCTTGCACCCCCTGGGTTGCAGCGCCTCTGGCCACAGCATTCCCAGGCTGCTCAAGCCCCCACTGGTTAACCAGTTAGCATCCCTACTATGTTACCCCACAGTTTTGCCACAGGAAGTCCATCACAACTTCTGGGCATAAGAAAGAGACCACCTAGGGATATTTTGAAGAAATTTGTTCCCTGGGTAAAAGAAAAACGTGTCAAGCATAGGCAGGGTAAGACAATGCCACAGGGCCTAGCTGCAAGCATGAACCATCATAAGGAAACCTGACTGTGGGCAGAAAATGACACGGATAAAGATGTGGCTAGGGTGGAGTGCATCAACAGGGTAGAAACTGAAATAATTCACTGTGCAGTGCCTCATTCTTCAAGACACTCTCTGTGCTTTTAAAGAGTAAACTCCCAAGCTGTTTCCTGTGTTGGATGCTGCTAGGAAAAAAAGGTTTAGCTTAGCTAGTTAAACAGGACGTAAGGGCTGCATCTATGCTACCTCCCTATGCGAGCCGGCACTTAGAAGTTTAACACTTCGGAGTAGCCACGGGGGAGAATTAGCTTAATGAAGTGCTGTGTATGCACCACAGCACTTCATTAATAAGCTCCCGACACCCTACTTACCATCTTCCCTTCGACGTAGGGAGGTCGTGTAGACAAACCCAAGGATTAATTAATGAGGTTTAGAATCGATCAATAAATTATACTAAACAGAAAGCTGCAGTGAGAGAAATCTAGAGTTGCCAGTTGCCACTGAGTGTCATTTTCTTATTTTGTACTACATAATACATGCCGCTTATTTGGAATGTCACAGCCACAGTCCTTAAGGAGCAGCTGTAAGTCTAGTCCCTGTTTTACTTTAGCATAACTCAGCTTCTCCCAAGGAACCCACCCTGCACTTGTGTTCTCAAAGAGCTGAGCTGCCAGGGAGGTCCATGGGGCTTCCTGCAAAATGAAATGTGCTCGAGCGCTTTTCCTCATAACTTGGCGCCAATCAATTGTTGGTTTTGGTGACTGAAATCACCTTGATTTAAATCAACCCACACTGGATCTCCAACAGTCACTTCTTATCTCTGCTCTGTGGCTCCCAAACAGAGATCCAGGCACACACACAGGAAGGCAGGAACATAACCCATTTGTGTTTATGAGGTGCGTCTAAGATGGTCCACAATAGGGACCCAGCCAAGCACTTCCTGCCCCAGCCTGCAGCGAGGCTGGCCTAATGGGCCCCTGTGAACTGAACCCCCTCCCCCGACTTGCTTCTTCACAGCTGTGCTTCAGGTGGAAGTCTGCAAGGGGGCAGGTGCTCAGAACTCCTGCTGGGCACGACAGAAGGGACAAGCCTAGAGCTCCCACCTGCTGATGGTCTAGCATGGTCAGGCCTTTGACCCCTGCCAAGATGAGGTTCTTCGCCACTTCTGCTCCCAGGCCCTTCATACCAACCAGCAGCACCCGGGATGCGCGCAGTCTGCAATGACATGCATGGGCAGTCTTAACGAATAGATGGCAGCAACGGAGGCCTGGCAGGGGAAAGGAACAGCTCTGTGTTCTCAGCCGCACAGTGGCAAGGAAGGAACCCACACTGGTCACCAGCTTCCCTCCAGGCCAATGATGCAAGGAAAGGCAGAGATAGCTCTGTCCCAAAGCACCAGGTCTGCCCAACAGGTCCACAGCTAGACCTGCAAGCTGACCTCCAAACCTGTAGAGGAAACAGGACCTGGCTCATGCTGCCACACCAAGGACCGGAGAGAGTGTGGAAACAGCAGGGTAAGTGCTGCCTGGGCTTCCCACAGCCAGGGTGAGGAACATGTTGAACTACAGCAGTGGTGCAACTGCCTCTGGAAGGCAGGGGCCTTGCGATGCTGGGGAGGTGGAAAGCAGAGTGGGGCTGAACGCAGCCACTCGGGTGGGGCTCGCACGGCACAGAGGGGCAGCGCAGCGGAAAAGGCCCCGTGGACACACTGCAGAGCCCAAGGGCTGAGACCCGAGCACTGGACCCAGCGGGCTCCGGGGCACAAGCAGCGCAGACAGACAGAGGGCAGGTACAAGGCACCCGCCGGAACTGGGTCATCGCCTCCAGCTCCCCCGCGCTCGGGAAACGGCTCCAACCCGCAGAGCTCCGCCCACACCCGGCGGGCGGCTGAGCTCGCCCCCCTGCGCCCCTCCCGTGGGCCCCGCTGCACCCCCGGCCCCGCCCCGCGCACCGCCGCTGCGCCTCCAGCCCCCACAGGCGGATCTGCCGGTCGTACTGCGCCGCCTCCTCCTCGCTGATGCCGCCCGCGCCGCCCGCCTGCTCCACCATCGTGCCGCCGCCGCGCGCAGCCCGCCCTCCCACTGCGCACGCGCCAAGCGTCGGGCCCGGGCGTGCGCACTGCGCCGGCACAGCCCCGCCCCCACCCAGCGCCCAGCACAGCCCTTCCCCCCACACCCTCAGCGCCCAGCACAGCCCTTCCCCCCACACCCACCCACCCCCCCAACCCCTCAGCGCCCAGCACAGCCCTTCCCCCCACACTCCCCACACCCTCAGCGCCCAGCACAGCCCTTCCCCCCACACCCACCCCCACCCCCCGGGCCCCTCAGCGCCCAGCACAGCCCTTCCCCCCACACCCACCCCACCCCCCCGGCCCCTCAGCGCCCAGCACAGCCCTTCCCCCCACACCCACCCACCCCCCCGGCACCTCAGCGCCCAGCACAGCCCTTCCCCCCACACCCACCCCCACCCCCCCGGCCCCTCAGCGCCCAGCACAGCCCTTCCCCCCACACCCACCCACCCCCCCGGCCCCTCAGCGCCCAGCACAGCCCTTCCCCCCACACCCACCCACCCCCCCGGCCCCTCAGCGCCCAGCACAGCCCTTCCCCCCACACCCACCCACCCCCCCAACCCCTCAGCGCCCAGCACAGCCCTTCCCCCACACACCCCCGGCCCCTCAGCGCCCAGCACAGCCCTTCTCCCACACCCACCCATCCCCCTCACCCCCCCAACCCCTCAGCGCCCAGCACACCCCTTCCCCCACACCCACCCATCCCCCTCACCCCCCCCGGCCCCTCACCGCCCAGCACAGCCCTTCCCCCCACACCCACCCACCCCGCAGGACAGCCCTTCCCCCCACACCCACCCACCCCCCCGGCCCCTCAGAGCCCAGCACAGCCCTTCCCCCCACACCCACCCACCCCCTCAGCGCCCAGCACAGCCCTTCCCCCACACCCACCCATCCCCCAGGACAGCCCTTCCCCCCCACACCCACCCACCCCCCCGGGCCCCTCAGCGCCCAGCACAGCCCTTCCCCCACACCCACCCATCCCCCTCACCCCCCCAACCCCTCAGCGCCCAGCACACCCCTTCCCCCCACACCCACCCATCCCCCTCACCCCCCCCGGCCCCTCAGCGCCCAGCACAGCCCTTCCCCCCACATCCACCCCCCCAGGACAGCCCTTCCCCCCACACCCACCCACCCCCCCGGCCCCTCAGCGCCTAGCACAGCCCTTCCCCCACACCCACCCATCCCCCAGCACACCCCTTCCCCCCACACCCACCCATCCCCCTCACCCCCCCAGCCCCTCAGCGCCCAGCACACCCCTTCCCCCCACACCCACTCATCCCCCTCACTCCCCCGGCCCCTCAGCGCCCAGCACAGCCCTTCCCCCCACATCCACCCCCCCCGGACAGCCCTTCCCCCCACACCTACACCCATCACAGCCCTGCTCCCTCCTCACCCCCCCCACCCCCAGCACAGCCCTTCCCCCCACGCCCCCCAGCACACCACCCTCCGGCCCCTCAGCACCCAGCACAGCCCTTCTCCCCCCACGCACCCACACCCCATCACAGCCCTTCCCCCCCAGCCCCCACACCCCCCAGCACAGCCCTTCCCCTCACACCCCCCAGCACACCCCCGGCCCCTCAGCGCCCAGCACAGCCCTTCCCCCCCACGGACCCACCCCCCAGCACAGCCCTTCCCCCCCACACACCCCACTCCATCACAGCCCTTCCCCCCCACCCCTCACTGCCCAGCACAGCTATTCCCCCTTCACCCCCGCCCCCCAGCGCCCTGCACAGCCCTTCTCCCACCTCAACCCCCACCCCACAGCACCCAGCACAGCCCTTCCCCCACACACACCTCCACCCCTCAGCGCCCAGCACAGCCCTTCCACTCACCCCGCTTCCCCCCACCGCCCAGCACAGCCCTCTCTCACCGCCCACCCCTCATCACCCAGCACAGCCCTTCCCCCTCACCCCCGCCCCCTGCACAGCCCTTCTCCCACCTCAACCCCCACCCCTCAGCACCCAGCACAGCCCTTCCCCCACACACACCTCCACCCCTCAGCGCCCAGCACAGCCCTTCCACTCACCCCCCCTTCCCCCCATCGCCCAACACAGCCCTTCCCCCCACACACCCCCACCACCCAGTACAGCCCTTCCCCTCTCATGCCCCCACCCCTCAGCGCCCAGCACAGCCCTTCCCCCCACGCTCCCCCACCGCCCAGCATAGCCCTTCCCCCCACATGCCCCCGCCCCCACACAGCCCTTCTCCCACCTCAACCCCTGCCCCTCAGCACAGCCCTTCCCCCCACACACCCCCACCCCTCAACACCCAGCATAGCCCTGCCCCCCCACGCCCCTGCCCCCCCACACAGCCCTTCTCCCACCTCAACCCCCGCCCCTCAGCACAGCCCTTCCCCCCCACGCGCCCCCACCGCCCAGCACAGCCCTTCCCCCCACACGCCCCTGCCCCCCACACAGCCCTTCTCCCACCTCAACCCCCGCCCCTCAGCACAGCCCTTCCCCCCCACGCGCCCCCACCGCCCAGCACAGCCCTTCCCCCCACACGCCCCTGCCCCCCACACAGCCCTTCTCCCACCTCAACCCCCGCCCCTCAGCACAGCCCTTCTCCCCACACGCCCCCGCCCCTCAGCGCCCAGCACACGACTCGACCCCTGCGACTGAGCCCTCCACTGCCCCACACCGCTCAGCGCGGCGACAGACACACGCCCCGCCAAGGAGCCGCAGCTCC
The DNA here is from genome assembly GCF_033958435.1 of Carettochelys insculpta. Lineage (NCBI taxonomy): Eukaryota > Metazoa > Chordata > Testudines > Carettochelyidae > Carettochelys > Carettochelys insculpta. The sequence continues at coordinate 23,655,957 of NC_134158.1, read as the reverse complement.
TTCTGTGAGCCCGGGCACAAGCATCCCGCGGAGCGGGGCGCAGCTCGGGCCTTTGGGATGGAGTCACCCACCACCCCTGCCCGGCCACAGCTCCGCGGTCCCGGGCCGCGTCCGAGCTGCCGAACTGGGCGCTGGAGGGTGCAGTGCCCCGCAAACGGGGCCGCGGCGTGCAGACCTCGTGAAGGGCAGAGCCCAACCAATGGGGCGGGGCGGGGGGCAGGGGCCGGCGGGTGGGGGCGGGGCGCTCGGAGGAGGGCAAGGCCCCACAGATGTGGGGGGCAGGGCCCCGCGGGAGGGGGCGGGGCGAGGCGCTCGGCGGGGGGCGGGGCCCCGCGGGTGGGGGCGGGGCGCTCGGAGGAGGGCAAGGCCCCACAGATGTGGGGGGCGGGGCCCTGCGGGTGGGGGCGGGGCGAGGCGCTCGGCGGGGGGGCGGGGCCCCATGGGTGGGGGTGGAGCGGGGCGGGGCGGTCGGAGGAGGGCAAGGCCCCACAGATGTGGGGGGCGGGGCCCTGCGGGTGGGGGCGGGGCGAGGCGCTCGGCGGGGGGGGCGGGGCCCCGCGGGTGGGGGTGGAGCGGGGCGGGGCGCTCGGAGGAGGGCAAGGCCCCACAGATGTGGGGGGCAGGGCCCCCTGGGTGGGGGTGGAGCGGGGCGGGGCGCTCGGAGGAGGGCAAGGCCCCACAGATGTGGGGGGCGGGGCCCTGCGGGTGGGGGCGGGGCGAGGCGCTCGGCGGGGGGGGCGGGGCCCCGCGGGTGGGGGTGGAGCGGGGCGGGGCGCTCGGAGGAGGGCAAGGCCCCACAGATGTGGGAGGCGCAGGGCCCCGCGGGTGGGGGCTGGGCGGGGGGCGGCCCCTCACGCGGCCCCCCAGAACTAGAGGCAGCGCGGCGGCGGCGGCGCCCGCTCGGGTCAACCTTTGGCTGCGTCCGTCCGCGCCCGCTCGGGCTCGGCTGCCTCCGCCTGCCTTCGGCTTTCTCCGCTCCCGCTCGGCTCGCTTCGGCCATCTCCGGCAGTTTCCGCCTTCCGCGCGGGGCGCTGGCTCGGCGCGGCTGCGTGCCCGGCGGGCGCCATTTTGTGTGCCTGGCCGCGGAGCGCGGGGCCGCGCCGTGCGCCCCCCCGTACAGTGACTGTGCCCCGTGTGCCCCCCATGGCCGTGGAGAGCCCGAGTGCCCCCCCCGCCGCCTCCCCCCCCAGCCCGCACTCCGCCCCCCCATCTCCGTCCTGCCACCGCCACGACAGCGGCAGCCGCGGCCCGTCCCGCCCGCCGCCGCAGCTCCTCCGCCACGGCCCGGACGAAAGGTCCAGTAACCGCCTCTCCCGAGCGCCTGGCTGTCCGGGTGTCCGCCCGGCCGCGGACCAGGTTTGGGGGGGGCGGGGGGCACGGAGGCAGGGGCCCTCCGGGCAGCCAGCCGGGAGACGGGCCGGGCCTGAGGCGGTCGGGCCTGGGGGGCCATGGGGCAGGGTCCGGGGGGGTGGGGCAGAGCCCGGGGCAGGAGCCGGTGGGTGCATGGGGCAGGAGAGGGGACCGGGGTACCGGCCAGGGCCTGGGGAGCCAAGGGGCAGGAGAGGGGAGCAGGCTATGGGGCGGGGTCTGGGGGCTATGGGGTAGGAGAGGGGAGCAGGCTATGGGGCGGGGTCTGGGGGCTATGGGGTAGGAGAGGGGAGCAGGCTATGGGGCGGGGTCTGGGGGCTATGGGGTAGGAGAGGGGACCCGGGTACCGGCCAGGGCCTGGGGAGCTAAGGGGCAGGAGAGGGGAGCAGGGTATGGGGCGGGGTCTGGGGGCTATGGGGCAGGAGAGGGGAGCGAAGTATGGCCAAGGCCTGAGATGAGGCCGGGGGCAGGATCCTGGGAAGGATCTGTGGCATGGCCTGAGCGCAGTCGGGGTGCAGGAGCCTGGTGGATAGGGAGGGGGTAGTCCATGGGTAAGACCTGCATGGGGGTTAGCATCCTCTGGGGAGAACACTAGGGAACAGGGGTCACAGGGGGATTTGCCACTTTGGGGACAGGATAAGAGGAGGAAGAGACTATCTGGGGCAGTGGCCCTGGGGAATAGGGTCTGCATAAGGGGATTGGATTGCAGGGGCAGGGGAGGCAACATTAGGGAGAAAGCATTATCCCCAGGACAGGCACTGAGGTCAGCCTGCCAGCAGTATCCTGGTGGTGGGGGGCCTGTCAAGCAGTGGGAAAGGGGTTATGTTTTTGAGAATAGAGGAGGTAGTTTGAGAGACTTGGCAGGGAGCAGAGCTGGTGACCCCAGTGGGGATGAAAGGCTCTGGGGGAAGGGGGACACTCTTCTGGTATCCCAGCATTTGGAGGGGTTAAGAGAAGGCTTTGTGAACTCCTTAATGAGGCCTTGGACCCCATAGCCTAGCAAGGCTGTACTGGCCTCATTAATGTTCCCTTTGTTCTCAGTGGCTTCATGAATCTCTGCAGGCTATAGGGGAGCTTTAGCAAGTGCAGTGCAGGCAGAAAGGTATCCGGGGTGTAATGAGGGGCATGGAGATGTGGAATGTGTTGGGCAGTTCCCCTCCCTCTACCCACTTTGCATAGACAGACTCTCTTCCACAGCTGGAATCCAGCCTTCCCGGGTACTGAAAGGTTTATAGGCCCTCAGAAAAACCTTCGCTCTTTTTCCAGAGATGTGTGTGAAGCACCTTTCCCCTGCCAATGAAACATTAAGTGCAGCTGTTCCCTTTGTTAGTGTTGGTACTTGCTATCATTGAGAAGGTAGAGCCAGTGCACAAAATAAACAGCTTAATTATGTGTGTTTGTGAGAGAGAGAGAGAGAGAGAGAGAGAGAGAGAGAGTTCTTCCCTAAGAAGGCAGTTATATATTGCAGAGAGCTGCTTGTATGTATTAGCGTGCCTTCCTTTTTAAGGAGTCTGTATTTCATGTGATGCAGGGGTTTGGGGTGGTAAGTATTCTCTTTTATTGAATAATTCAATTATATGTTTTCCTTTCTTTTCCCCACCACCAAAAAAAAACAGTCCTGAGACCATGGTTTTGGACATTTCATGTAAGAAATGAGTTAATACATGTAAGAAATGTAACAAACCAAGCAGGATTCTGCCCCTTTGTGTTCGCGTGACTTTTAGATTCACACATCCCACAGATCTGAACAACAAAAAGTCACAAAAGCACACAGTTTTCTCCAAAAATGTCTGCTGTGACACTTAAGTGGTACGTGTACCTGAGTGAAAGGTCGTGTGGCTCAGTCCCCTGATTCCATCTAGATGTAGGATGTGGATCCCTTACTTTGTTTGCAAACTCCATTCTCATTCCATTATGTTGAATGCAAGCAGACTGCCCCACCATGCAAGTCTGCTCATAAAGCAGAAAGCGTGTTAAAATATTTGGTAACCAACACACCTGTGCAAAAATTGTGACAAAAGAAATCACTGTTTCCCAAATCTCATCACATATCTCCCCCATCCACAATGTTACAGTTGCCACCTGGAGAAGTTTGAGGAAGTCAAGTAGTGATTTACAGTATAAGCACACCCTTTATGGAACCTGTTTGACAGTGTCCTAGTTTTTCTTCTGTGTTTCCATATTTGTCCAGTGTATGTAGTGAAAAATTCATATAAGTTTGTTCCTCACAACATGAAATACATTAGCTCATGTATTCCCTCCCCCTGAAAAGACAAAAAAAAAAAAAAAAAGAATCTTCAGTCATTCCTTTTGTCCTTTGTATTGAACAAAACCACACCTTGTCCTGGAGTGTTCCATCCAGTTTACATTTTTGTTATGTGGATAAAACAAGTTTCTTAAAAGCACGCACAAGTATATTTACATGAAGTTGTGTTGCTTCATATCCCTCTTGTTTACTCTTCTACTGCTATAAAAATAGAAACTTGTGTAAGTTTGTTAAAAGTATAAGTTATGAAACAGCACAAACACTTATAATCCATTGTCGAAGACTAGAGAATTTTTTTGTTGCAAATGTTGATGCATTGTAGAGGGACTTACACATCCAAATATGAAGTCTGCTGTATCCCTTTTAGTTTAGAGGAGGTTTGTAATAGGATCTTTCTCCTTCACATCCTACCTTCGGCATCTTACTTGTGTTATGAAATCAGGGATTGAATTGTCGCTTTGGTCAGTGGACCAGAGTCAGAGCTGGAAAATGTTTCTAAGGTGTTTCTAGCTCTGGCATTTCATGAGATCTGGAACTTGACAGTATGGATTTCTCCTAATTTGCTAAAGCTATGTTTTTTGTTATAAAATTCTCTTGTTAATTCAGTTCAACATCATTTAAGTAAAAGTTAATCTTTACACCTCTATAGTAGATCCTTTCACAAGCAAAACCTGAAAGGCTTTTTGAATCACTACCGACTGATGACATCAGGTGTTTCTTTATCCAGTGTCATTAGGAACTAAAATGGGCAAAAGCAACCAAGAAACTAGATATTTGATGTGGGAGAGTCTTACACTGATTTCCCCTTTATTGGACTAATGCAGTGCAGTTTCTTCGTAGAAATAGAAGTTCTAAAATCAGAAACAGGTCATAAACTGCCAAGGTCTTTGCGATTGTTGAGATATTTCACAAATTGAACATTTAAATTTTGGAGTTTTTAAATGTTAGTAAATGAAGCGACAGTCCGTCTTTACAGTTTTCTTCTGATTACAGCCCTGTGTTTTCAGTTCTTCCATGACTATAATCTCGCACTCAGGACTCTGACCCCAATCTTGCAAATTCATATGCACATGTTTAACTTCACTGCCATGGGCAGGCTCATGGAAATCAGTAGCATTTGTTAATGGTAGTAAGTTCAACACATGCCTAAATGTTTGTTAATATTTTTGGTTACTTCCAGGTGATTCACAGCAAGTATTTCTAGGTTTAGCAGTTCTTGTAATATCCACTGATAATTTCAGGTGAGAATTGGAGTACAGATAAATGAAGCAAAACTGTATTTGGAATGATTAATTCTTATCACCTGGTGTTTTGTGACCTGCCAGGACCGGAAATGAAGAGTGTATCCCTTGGAAAGTTGAAAGATAGAGTATATACTGTTTCATTTCCTAAGGGCTGCATCACAAAATACCAGCACTTGCAAGCTAGGGTTGTTGATTCTTTGGTCTAGCAGTACTTTATAGTACTTCTTGAGAAGTGGCCAAAGCATATCACAGGCCCAGATCAGCGACTTTTTCAATAGTTTTGTTATACTCCTGGGTGTATGATAACAGTCTAGAGCTGTGACACTGTGTGGAATATTGAAAAGCATTACTACTTCACTGCAGGGTGGAGTAACAAGGGTGAGAAGGAGCCAACTCTCTAAACACAAATGACTTTATTAGTTATTGACCAGCGCAAAAATATTTCAGGAGAAAGCTGGATTACGTTTTAAAGTGGTGTTTGAAAGTCTTCCCTAGTATAAAAGTTCCTTCAAAACAGAAAAGAAAAGCAGCAATTTGTAACTTGGTTAGAACCCTGGTTGGGTTTTACAGCTTGGTTATAAACTGAGAAGCAATGCAGGAGACCTAGTTCAGGAGTGACGTCAGTGTCTCCCCGTAGGGTGAGAGGAGTGTCTCCTAAAACTTCCTGGCTGTGTCTACACTAGCAGTCGGCTTTCAAAAGAGGCATGCAAATGCGGGAAATCAAAAATACAAATTAGGTGCAGATTTACATATCGGACACCTCATTTGCATAGTCTTCCAAAAGAAGAAAAGCAGTGTAGACGTGGCCCTTTCAAAAGTGAGCCCCATCTTCGAAAGAACCCTTCTTCCTAATAAAAAATAGGAAGAATGGTCTTTTTGAACATGGGGATTACTTTCAAAAGAGCCACATCTGTGCTGGTTTTCTTCTTTCAAAAGAAGCTCTTTTGAAATAAGAATATTCAAATGAGGTGCCAGATTTGTAAATCTTCACCTCATTTGCATTTTCGGTTTCTCTCATTTGCATGCCTCTTTTGAAAGAGGAATGCTAGTGCAGATGTAGCCTCAGTGGAGAACACACAGCCGATGTTCCAGATTGAAGACAGGCCTTGAATGGAAAGTAGCTTGCAGAAAAGCTGAGAAACTTGACGTGGAATTCCTGCTCCAAGGTGAACAGTTCTGTATGTAACACAGCACATTACATGTTTAAGACCACACTAGTTTAGAAAGCAAATGTTCTCTTGGTTTCTCAGTTGACTTTATTCACACTGTTACCATCTTGAGGTAAAATCCAAGATGATAGCACTATGAAGGAGCAGAGAAAGAGACAAGCTCTGTCCAGTTCCCTTTTTATTTCAGGGTTGTACCAAGTCTCGGGGTTCTATCAAGCTAATAATTTTGAGGGAAATAGGAGTCTGACTCCTAATGATAGACACATTATTCTCTCAGATTCCTTGTAAATCCCATCTTTAATGTTTTGATGTCCCATCCATCCAGGCCTTTGATGGCCTTGATAAAAATCAACTAATAACCTATGACAGTGTGCCACTGCGTACATTATAATGAGCCAAAGAGTACCATGAAAACAACAAAGAATCCCCACACTACTAGACATTCTGTAAAACTGGAAGCCAGCCTTTGGTGTCTTGTTCAGAAAGATGCACCGGGGCATGATTGGAAACTTGTTCTCAGCTAAAATAATCTCTTCCCACTCCCACGTGTCAGCTTGTTTAATGATTTTCTTGCTGGTTTTCAGCTTTCATTCTTTTCACTGATTTTGTTGTGTAGTTTTTTTCTCCCCATGGTGACAGGTCTCAGAGCTAGTCTGTGTTAGTTTGCATCTGCAAAAACAATGAGTCTTGTGGCACCCTAAAGGCTAACAGATTTACTTGGGCATAAGCTTTTGTGGGTTTTATTCATGAACGCTTATGCCCAAATAAATCTGTTTGTCTTTAAGGTGTCACAGGATTCCTTCTTGTTGTCTGTAGAATGTGCTGTAAAAATATCAGATTATTAATACAAAACAGAATTCATCTTGAACCATCTTGCTCATGTCTTTTTTGAGGGAGGAGAAAGACATTTATCCCAAGAACAGGGAAGTGCGCTATGCTGTCTAGGAAGGGTTTCATATACACGGTTAAATTTGTGCAAGATTAGAAGTTAATATTTCTTGATTAGATCTTGGAGACTTGTCAGTCCAGTACACTTCCTGTTATGCTGTGTTTGGTTCATTTTCAAATAGAGCACCGCCTTTATTACTTTGAAAACATGCATTTTCTCCTCATTTTATGCATTCCCTTATGCTGGCCTCAGTTACCTTGTAGCCTTTTCTTTGTTCATTAACTCTCAGGTTTTGTAGTCTGGATCTGCTCCACTAAAACAAATAGCTTTGTACTTGGGATTTCATACTCAACTGCACCTGTTGTATAAGTGTTGTAAAAAGGAAGGTTTTCTGCAGCAGTATGACAGCCCAAATATGAGTCACCATCCTAACTCTCCTGCCCTTAAGAAACACTATGTATAAAGCTGTTTTTATAACTATAAATAGGATACTACCAAGTGCATGTTTTGTAGCAGATAGGTTTATAGAGCAACCGCTTGGATCGCACAAACTTCCTTTTCTTTCCTTTCCAGTTCCCATAAATAGTAAAAAACCCACTTGTTTCCATATGAAGCGGGTAGATGAGAGCAAATTATTTCGGACCAACTTTTCTGGGCTGGAATGAGGAAAATAGTTACAAAATCTTTAGTAAATTATCTCAGCTACAGCTGTTCATTGTGCAAAATGTTCTCATCATTTGTCCATTCCATAGGAGCTTTTCCAAGTTCAACCGAGTATTTTTAGTTACGTGAAATGGAACTATGTAAATATTTAGCCTTCAATTTCTCTAAGATGTTTAGATTTATTTTTGAAAATTGTTTTGTTTTTAATAGATGCATTTGCATAGTAGAAATGTGATTGTTGCATAAAATGTTGATGCCTATATTCACGTGAATAGAAGTTATTGTTAAAACAGAGGGAAAATATTAATGTTTAAAGGCAGGAGATTTACTAACCTTACAAGTGCAGGATAATTCTCATGAAAATTCTTTCTGTGCATAATATGGTATTATAGTTCTTTAATCCCAGTCTTGTAACAATGAATGACTTAACATTCCATTTGTGTATTTGCATATATACTCAGCACCTGTACATTAGAAAAATGGTCAAAGTTCTGAAATAGCTGGTATATAAATTTATTTCTATGATTTAAAACATCTTTTTAAACTATGTTATAGTGGCTAAAGAGGAAAACAGAACACTAAAACTTGTTTTCCAAAAGGCAACAATTTTCCCAATTTTTTTCAGATTTATGTTGCTGTGAGTAATGTTTTTGTTTTCTCTCCTGCTATCACATGAGAGAATTCACCTTTAGGGCACTTTGTCTGTCTGACTGTCTTTAGGTCATTGCTCTGATTGTGATGTCATAAATATAGTGCTGTAGATGGACTTCAGCATTCTGCTAAGATAGCAGTGTCCTCTGTACGGGAGACAGCCCTTGATAGAAAAAGTGTGAAAGAACTGTAGGAATGCCACAAGATGGGTACATATTCCCACACTCTGTATTCTTCATTGTAAATATGTTAGCCACTTTACCAACTTGGCTTCTTTACTGTATAACCCCAGTGAATGTAAATGGTGAGCGAGCTGGGTTAGCACCGCCTTGTCACTTTATAGTAACTTTTATTCACATTTTTAAATACAGATTTAATCACCCTAGCTTTCAGATGCCATTTAGCTGTCATGTGACAGATTCAGATTCTGGTGTTGTTTTCTGTTTTGTCTGTGTGAACACCCAAAATCAAAGTAAATTGTGAAAGCAGATTAAGCTCTTGAGAGTCCTTCTGTCCAAAGAGGTCAAACCTCTTTCCAGATGGTAATGAATTAATCCATATACTTTCTCTTGGAGGTGAGTATTATAATCTCAGTTTTACATACTAGGAAAATGAGGTTAAGAGCTTAAATGATGGGACCGAAGCTTATTAAGATGAGTCACTATGAAAGCCAGAGTTAAGGAATTCAGGAATGCATGGTTCCCTGCCCCATCCTGGGTGCTAGGCTGTCACTTCTCCCAAGATTTTGCTTACTATCTAAACATTTATACCTCAGTGATTTATTATAGACGCTCAGTCCTTTCCTTCTGAAGAGGTGTATGATGGTAAGGTAATTTGTATAATCAGAATTTCTTCTGTTTAGAGTCCCATCAGCTGGTCTACAAATTGCCTAGCAGTAGCCACAAGCTTTTACACTTAATGACAAATTGTCCTCTTGTTCTTTTAGAACAGGCTGACAAATTCTTTCCTCCAACCTTTACATAGACCAGAGTAAGTCAGGCCCAGCTGAAGAACTGTGTATTTTACTCAGCAAAAATGATTGCTGCTTCTTGCAGCTGGCAATTGCAGTGCGGGAGTTTGCAACATGATCTTGATAGGAGCACTTATTTCTGTTTAAAGCCAACAGGGAAGGTAGGAAATTAAAAGCAACCTTGCAATGCCCAGTTGGCAGGTGCTTTCAGAGAACGTAATGCTGATTTAAGCAGAGTGATGCTAATGGGATGCTAATGGGAATAATCTTTTTTTCCCTTGGACAATAGAATGCATTCCAAAAACATATGTTGTTGAAAGAATTTACCATACCACAGCAGACCTATAAAATAATGGATCATCAGCAGTTGCCACAGGAGAATATTAGTAGTCTAAATAGCCTGCCCAGCTTGTTTTTCACCCTCAACAATATGTGGTGTCTTTGTTTTTGTTTTTTTGGTTTTTGCACTGTAGCCACCCATGCACTAGACCCTGGAAGGCTGAGGTTAATTCTTCTACCACCCTTGCTACCACCTATTGACAAGATCAGATTTACTCCTGCACTTTGGTATGTGTCTACACTACCGGTGGTGCAGATGTAGCTATGTCACTGTGCATTTCTAATGCAGTCCTGTGTGGTCAGTGCAGCTTATTCCTTTTAGGTTTTTTCTGACATAATTCTCCCATCTGATTGTAAATATCTCAAATAAGAAGGCTTCCGTTGCTTTTGGGACGCTAGTATAAAAATTTAAACCCAGTTTCCTTCCTTTTTTGAAGCTGCCATTTTAAATTAGCTCCAGCCCTATGAAAAATGTTGATTCATCTAGTTGAAGGTCAATGTTCCTATTTTCTAAGAAGGCATCAGATTCACCAGTGTCCTGGGTCCCTTGCCTGATGCTAACAAACAATGCCTTTTCAGTGCTACAGAGGAAGATGAAAACCAACTAGCCGCTCACAACGCATATATAATGTGGGAACTCAAGAGTTAGGGTTCTCTGAGACAGCAGTAAAGGGAGGAAAATCTTCCATGTTATGGGTATGCATAGTGTTTTGCTTTTTTTTGGAAATCACAACTCTCTGAGACATGGTGACCTTAGAGGGACTTTTGTGTTTAACTAGGAGCAAACGACAATTTGTTGGGGGTTGGAGAAAGGGTTTTCAGACATCTGGTATTTTGAGATTCTGAAGTGGCTAAGGTAAGTGTGAAGATGAAGGGAGACAGCTACTGGAAGAGGAAATTACAATTATTTTACATTTTTTTCTCATTGACTTTATACATTTATTATTTGACTATCAGAAATGTATGTAGAGTCTGAATTCACCAGATACTGTTCCATGCTCTTTCATGTTGGTTTCTAGCATTGTGCCATTTAGGTATGTGGAAGGTGAACCCTGGATAGGTGCTAGTGTTTATTTCAGTGACTAGTTTTGCAGGAATTACGTTTATTGTGTAGCAAGTACAGGTGGCGCCTCATCCAGCACCCTCAGGACCTGACTAGTGCCAGATGAGAGAATTTGCTGGACCATGGGAGGCCAGTATTGTCTAGCACATTACCAACACTTTTATTGCTTACTGGGCTCTTAGAAGACATTTAGAGGTAAATTACAGCTAAATAACAGCACAGAATACTGAGAGCCAGGTCTGGTGGCTGAAAACGAACTTTATGGGACCGTGGGAAACTTGGCCACACACCCATGGAAAGTGGCCGTCTGGCTAACTAAAATCATGCCAGATTGTAGATGTTGCCAGACGAGAGTGTTGTGGATTGGAGAGGTTCAGTCTGTGGCACTGCAGTAAGCCTGACCTTGGCTTGAACAAGTATGTTGTTAAACAATTGCAAATGGAAATCAAAACAGGCTTAGAACTTGAGATCAAGTGGAAATGAATGGCTCAGGAAAATTGGCAGTGGGTGTATCCAGAGTATGTGATCTCTAAGGAGCTAGAGCTGATATCCGTCCAGACCAAGCTGGTGATGACCAAATGATATCTTGTCTATTCACATGTCTGTGCAATGAGTTTGCAGGGCCTTAGTCCTTTCAGAATAACTTCAGATGTCCTAATTGCATTACTGGCTGTGTGAGGAGATAAGGATTGGTGGATGAGGGCTAGCTGGCTGAGACTCAGCCCAGATAAGACTGTGATGTAGGTCAGATCTGTGAATGTACCAGAGGAGACAGAAAGGATTATTTCTGTCCCTTCAAGGTGTGCACCTGCCTTTGGTTGCCCTGCTTCATGATCAGTGTGGGGGTGGGGATGTCTGATGAGACGCCCACCTGCTGCTTGAAGATCAAGTAGCAGCTACAACCACTTTGGCCTTTTTCCATCTACTTGGCAGCTAGGAAGTTGTGTTCCTTCCTTTCAGATGCAGTCTGCCACTGTTATCGCCATCTTTGAAATTAGGCACCATCATGGTGTGGATACTTAAATTTGTTTGAAAACTGCAGCTGCTGTGGAATTTGTTGGCTTGGTTGTTAATCAGTGTTTATTTCAGTGAGGACATTAAACCTGTGCTGGGCGACCTGCCCTAGTTGCGTGTTGAATTCTGGATTGATGTTAAGATTTTGGTTTAGATTTATAGGGCTGTAAATAAGACAGGCTCTGTCCTGTGACACTGTCACAGCGGCAGTCAACAGAGGCACCTGAGTGGAGTTCTGCCAATACAGGCTAGAGGTCTTTTTTTAATTAAGAGCCTGGGTCTTTGGAACTCACTTCCTCCACAGGTCCATATTAACCTAGGGGTGTTTCAGTGTCTCTGTTCCCCTGCTCTTGCAGGGAGATTGGTGTTAAGCAGCGCTTGTGGTGATGTGGTCTGGAATGGGGGCCGATGAATTTCTGTGTACATGAGGATGAGGTTACTTGACATAGTTTGGAGGAATTCAGTAGTCCATTTACTTATGTAATGTACTGGTTACCAAGGGCATCCAAGGGGAGGAGGGAATGCTTTTATCATTTGTGAAATCCAAATAGATAAATCCTTGAACCTCAGATAGACTTGGCCTCTTGGTCCCAGTCGGGAGGATGAACAACTGTAGTCTATTCTCTAGGTGGAAGGGATGAGGCTCATTAGCAGGGGATAGTGTAGAGAGGGCAGGCAACTTGGCACTGTTGCTGCTGTACCTAGTCTGCAGCTAAAGGCACAGTTTTGGTTTCATTTTCTAGAGCTGTCAATTGTTTACATCTTTCAGCATCAGCGCAAGTAACAGGAGACATTTCTGTAGAGTGGCCAACGATTAATATCCTAAATGATATTTCTGTTTCGATTTCTTGGCACTATTACTGTTGTGTTTTGCCTTTAACAAAAAGGGAGGAGGAGACCTTTTCAAGGGTTGGGTTTCTCTTGCTACTAAAACATCTGAGGAAAGGGTTATCCTTCAATTGGTGGCATATTCACTCTGTTTTTGAAACTCAGTGTTAATATTCCAGCCATTCAACATACTCCTAATTATTCTAAATACAGAAGTGAATAGTATAAGTATCTGTAGGTTTGGTCAGAGCACAATTAAGAAAATGAGAATTCATAGGATTTGGAAAAAAGAAAGCAGTATGGAAAGAGAGTTCAGGAACTGCTTACACCCATTCTTGGTTTGTAGATTTGATCTGTTGTGAACTCAGAGAAAGCTTTTCTTAACTCATTGCCAGTAATTCTTAAACAGAATGTGACGGAAAACCCTCTGAGGAATTCCAGGTCTTGGTTTGTTTCATGTGACAATGACCATAGTTACGTGTGAACTCTCCTGTTGTGTAAAGAGCAAACAGCAGCCGTATGTTTCCAGATTTCTCACCAATCCAAAATTAAAAGACCAATTCCATTTTCTTAAGGCTTGGAAATGAAGGCTCAAACGACTATTGTTTCCATGCAGAAGTCCAGATAATTGTAGATTAAACTAAGTTTATTTTTTAATGCACACGGGTTTGTTTTGTTTTGTTTTGTTTTGTTTTTTAAGATATGAAGTTGCCTGTTTAAATACCCTGGAAGAAGAGCTAGATGCTTTTTCAGTATGTGATTTGCTGAATTCCATATAAGAATTAGGATGCAAAACAGGAGTAATGGGCTTTCAGTGATCATTTGTTTTAGTTTTATCTTCTGGATGACCAAATAGTTTATTGCATGTTGCACGTGGTACTTCAGTTCAAAGGCTGATTGAATTTGTGGTAATGTTCTGTAAGATTTGAAGCTGTAACTTTGCAGTCTCTGCTATTCATTGTTCAGTAGATTTATTTTATAGGCTTCTTCCACTTTTTAAAAATCTGCATAGATGTAAACGGTTAAATAGCGGAGATCTCGCTTCTCTTTAACTGGGGGTTGTGATCTGAGGCATAATCCCATGCCTGCTGCATGTGAGAGACTTGGATAAGCTTGGCTTGAATGTTTCTTCTACTTTAAGGTGTTTTCCCAAAATATATGGGTTTTTTTGTAACAAGTGACGCTGATTGATAACAAAGTCAAATTCTGCAGAAGTCTCAGGCATCCTAATTTGGGGCTAGTGTTACCTTTAGATTTAGAAACCCCCAACATGTTGAGTTGGCTTGAGTGTCTTGAGTGATTTTGTCAGGAGTGAAATGCCAATGTGTGTGTTGGCTTTGCAGGGAAGATGGGGAGCTGGAGGAAGGAGAGCTTGAGGATGATGGGGGAGAGGAGCCCCAAAATGCCTCTGAATCACATGAGCGGGGCCGGAAGGAGAAGGGAGAGAAGCATCACAGTGATTCAGATGACGAAAAAGCTCATCGGCGGATGAAACGCAAGAGGAGAAAAGAGAGGGAGAGAGAGAAGGAGAAAAGAAGAGCAAAAAAGAAAAGGAAATCAAAGCACAAAGTAAGTAAACAAACCTCTAAAGTTCTCTTAGTCCTACCAGGGTGGTACTAGGGGTCCCAACTCTACTTCTTTAAGAGCACAGCGTGGCCCAACTACATATGCAGAGATTCCAATGGGTTCTTTTACATACCTTGTGGAGAACATTAGTTATAGTCTTCCTGCATTAGGCCTTGCCAGAAGATGTAGCCAATCACTGTGGACTATATGGTACCTCACCTACAAGGAAATATGAGTTTTCTGTGTAAGTCAGATATAACTGAGCAGGAGAGTAACAAAATGGTGGGAGGCAGAAGATGCCTTAGTAAGGGTTCTCTCCTTGTTTTCTATGTTTGTAAATATTGGTGGGTGGAATGGAAAGAAAAAAACAGTTTGATTTGGGAAACTAAATCTCTTTGTGCACCTGTGCTTACAAGGAGGCTAGTACGTGGCAAACTAAAATATCTGGTTTGTAAAATCAAAGATGTTTATGAGAGCCTCAAAGTAATAGACAGTGTAATATGAGCAGCTTTCATGAGAAACTGATGAAACAAACTGGTAATGTTCCCAGTTTGCACAGAAGCTGCAGTGAAGTTTGAAATACATTATGAGTGTTCCGTTGTGGGAACACTCTCATCTTATGTTCCCTTAGGAAAGACTCATTTGTGTTGTGTGTGTTAGGCCAGATGCCTGGCCACAGAATTGGAATTCAAGCTTAGAGCGTAAGAGCCTCTATGCTAATTTGAGACAATGTGTTTGTCTTGCAGCGCCATGCATCTTCCAGTGACGACTTTACCGATTATAGCGAGGACTCCGATTTCAGCCCCAGCGAGAAGGGACACAGAAAGTACAGGGAATACAGCCCCCCTTACTCTCTTGTAAGTGTGTGCTGTCAACCAGCTGTGGGAAAAGCTGCTCTCTCCTGCACTGAGTGCAGGGCTTTGCACACTGAGATCTGACTTGGTCCATGGAGGGGCTGAAGGCTGGTCTGATGGACTCCTGGTTTGCCTCCGGGTAACAAGTCCCTTCTGTTTCTCAGTGGCTTTTTTCCATGACTTCTAAAAATTAAACCCTTGCATCAGATGTTCCCTTTGGCCTTCCATTGGCAGCATGAAACAGCCACTTCCCAACAAGGAGACTGGGAAGAGTAGACAGAAATGAGCATATAAATGCAGGTACCACATGCAGTAATTAAACTAGTTATTAGGAAATTGCCATGAAGTGGGTCTGGTTTTTTTCCACAGGTTATGTGCCTCTGAATCCAGAGGGAGCCCTGAAGAATACTAATGATTCCCTCTTCAGGGAGCTCCATGTTCCCAGGCTTCAATCCTGTAGAGTTGTGGCTGTGAGAAGAGTGTGCACTTTTCAGTGTCTCCTTCTAGCTCTGTCTGGTGGCTCCATTAGAATCATAGAATTCTAGGGCTGGAAGGGACCTCAGGAAGTCCTTGAGTCCAGCCCCTTGCCTAAAGCAGGATCAACCCCAACTAAATCATCCCAGCCAGGACTTTGTCAAGCTGGGACTTAAAAGCTTCTAGGGATGGAGATTTCATCACCTCTCTAGGTAACACATTCCAGTGCTTCACCACCCTCCTGCAGAAATAGTTTTTCCTAATATCCAACCTACTCCTCTCCCTCTGTAACTTCAGAACATTGCTCCTTGTTCTGCCATCTGTCACCATTGAGAACAGTCTGTCTCCATCCTCTTTAGAGCCCCCTTTCAGGAAGTTGAAGGCTGCTGTCAAATCGCCCCTCAGTCTTCTCTTCTGCAAACTAAATAAGACCAAATCCCTCAGCCTGTCCTCATAGGTCACATGCTCCAGCCCCTTAATCACTTCTGTTGCCCTCTGCTGAACCTGCTCCAATGCACCTGTCTGCTCTCTATACTGGGGGGCCCAGAACTGGACACAGTACTCCAGATGTGGCCTCACCAGTGCCGAGTAGACGGGAATAATAACTTCTCTAGATCTGCTGGAAATGCTTCTCCTAATGCACCACAATATGCCGTTAGCCTTTGTGGCTACAAGGACACACTGGTGACTCATATCCAGCCTCACATCTGCTGTAATCCCCAGGTCCTTTTCTGCTGCACGGCTACTTAGCTGGTCCGTCCCCAGCCTGTAACAGTGCTTGGGATTCTTCTGTCCCAGGTGCAGCAGGGTGCAACACTTCTTGTTGAACCTCATCACATTTCTTTTGGCCGAATCCTCCAATTTGTCTAGGTCACTCTGGGCCCTATCCCTACCATTCAGTGTACCTCTGCCCCTAAGGTAGGGTTATCCGCAAACTTGCTGAGGGTGCAATCCATCCTCTCATGCAGGTTAATAAAGGTATTGAACTGTACTGGCCCTAGAACTGATCCTTGGGGCACCCCACTTGAAGCTGACTGCCAACCAGACGCTGAGTCATTTCTCCCTTTCTAATCACACTTTGTGCTTTGTGTATATAGTCTTGGTGAGGAGCTTGTCTGTCTGCAGGGATCCACAGGCCCTGGGAGAAGGCTGCCTGGGGAGGTATGCATTGTGGGTAGAAAAGGAAAGCATGGCTTTAAGGTCTGGGGATAAAAACTGCTCTACCTCCACAATTCCTTGGGGCATCTGGAGAGGGGGTGCATGCCCCCAGCGATTTGCCGGGCTTAACCGCAACTGTGCTGTTTCAAAGTGATCGCTCCTTAACAAACCCTTTCTTTCTGTCTACTCTGTCAGTCTCACCAGCAGTACCAGTCCTCTCACAGTGCCCCCTTGCCAAAGAAGAGCTACTCCAAAATGGATAGCAAGAATTACAACATGTATGAGGATTATGAGAATGAGGCCTATGGCGAGTACGAGGGGGAGGAAGATGAAGACATGGGGAAAGAAGAATATGACGACTTCACAAAAGAGCTCAACCAGTACCGGCGGGCTAAGGAGGGGACACACCGGGGGCGAGGTATAGCTGTCATTGCCAAGCTGCTTTTCTAATCAGCGCTCTAGAACACTTGTGCTTATTAAGGTTGATGATCAGTCACCAGAAAGATCACAGGCTCGCAGTTGGATGCGTGCACATGGTTTGTGGTGCGCTTTCTGGCTCCTTGGTTACAGGAGAGGTCTGCTTACATGGCTCCTGCTGCAGGGGTGGGGTTACCTGCACAAACCTGTCATTCAGCACTCACTCTTACCTGTTCTGAGTGTTCAGGCACACCCTCTGCGGGAAGGATAGCTCAGTGGTTTGACCATTGGCCTGCTAAACCCACGGTTGTGAGTTCAGTCCTTGAGGAGGCCATTTAGGGGGTCTGTGGCACATAGATAAAAACAAACAAAAAAACCCAAATGTCAGGGATGGTGATGGGTCCTGCTGAGAGGGCAGGGGACTGGACTTGATGACTTCTGAAGGCCCCTTCCAGTTCTGAGAGAAAGGTATATCTCACTCTGGAGTTTTCAGGGTCTTTTACCATTGATAGAGCCTTTCACAGTCATATTATACTTAATCACTATGTATTAACAATTACCAAAAACAGAATGCGCACACCAAGCAAACAGTGCTCACCACTCCCAAGAAGGCAGATGAACTTTTCTTGATAGCCAGTCAGGACTCCAGTTTCTGCACAGTGTTACTGGTTCAGGGTTGAGGTCTGGCAGCTCTCATCTTGGACATGTGTCCCTGAGCTGGTTTCCGAAGAAACTTCCTTTTGGAGACTAATTTTATATGGTGAAATTTGAGTCCCGCTTAGCTAAGCGTAACTTCTGCTGGTTTACTAAAATGTTACTAACCAGTCCTAACATACTGTAACAGAATTACCTAACCAGTCATATCCCACCATCTTAATGGAGCCACCCCGGCAAAGTTAATTATACAGCAAACAGCAACAATGAAGGACCAGCTAGAGATGAGACAGACAGACAGTAGGAGAGTGGGGACCATAATAACAGAGTGAGGATTTCACACCCCCAGCCATTGACAAGTGGTGTTCTTTGCCAGGTGAGATGCTGTCAGACTGTTTTCCTTACCCGTCCTGAGATCTGTTTCTTTGTCTGACACTAGTGGGGGCTGTTGGGACAGGGCCTGGAATCCCACCACTCCAATGCCATTCAGCAGGAACATGAGTATGGGACTTCCTGCTCTTGAGCTAACAGCTGCTGCTCTTTCAGTCTGGCTGCAGGTAAAGGCTGTAGGCCTTCCCATATGGCTACAGCAGGAGGCCTTTTCTTTACAGGACGGCCTAAATGGCTCAGTACTCTATAGTGAAACCCAAAAAGCCATTTCTTTACATTTTACTCTTCAATGGCATAGGTCAGACCCCACTTCTTCTAGCTTTTTTATTTAAAGCACATTCTTTCTCTTATGGCAAGATAGATACAGGTGAGCCAAATAACAGGCTGCCCTTTATGTGCAGAGAAAACAATGTCAGTATAGTGCAGCAAGTCAGATTTCATCCTGCTACAGTATTTTCAGAATAGACTTTGAAGCATAGCATGTGGCTAGGCCAGCACGAAGGGTGAAACTTTATGTGCAGGAATTCCCTGCATTCACAACAGCTGCATTGAAGTATTTGCATTTTAGCCACTTCAAAAGTAATTTGTGTCAGAACATGAAAAACTTTGACCCCCTTAAAACCAAATTGCACTAAGATTTGATATGTCAAAAGTCTAAAATACAAGGAACATGCGCTCACGAGGAGTGCTCATAACCAGTGACACTTCCTGGAATGCCATTGGCTTTACTTTCAGATGGGCATGTCTGTACTCCCGGGGTGTGTAATAGAGACATGTCTATATATTATATTGTTTGAGGAAGGATGATAGAGGTGATAACCTGGGACTCGGAGGGTCTAAGTTCAGTTCCCTGCTCTTTCACAGATCTCTCATGTGACAGGTCAGGTTCCCTTGTCTCTCTACAGATCTATTTACCTGTCTGTAAAGCAGGGGAAATCATTATCCTCCCTCCTAGTGGTGTGGTGAGGAAAAGTATACGAGAGATTGTGATATGTTCACGCACTCTGGGTATGGGAGGCAGGTAAGTGCTACATATCAACAGGTTCTGGCTACAGGTTGATAAAGCCTGAAGCAGGACCATGGCATAGATGGTACAGCCAGTGTATATTGTCTTTTCCGCATAACTGTGACCAGTGACACTTCCTGGAATGCCATTGGCTTTCCCTTCAGATGGGCATGTATTTATGTTTGAGTTCCTTAGGCGAATGCTCAGCCTTGTAATAGTAGGCTTAGAAAGCCCCAGCATGCCCTCACACGCTGACTAGGAATAACTCAGAGATCATTTGCCACCATAAGCTGATCTGATTGTCCCCTGGAAGTGAAAGACAACTATGTTCCTCATGCAAACCAACATAGTATCTGCTGCAAAGACAACCGGACATTAATTGTGGTGCCATTAAATTAATTAATTAATGTCTTGAGTATTTAGGTACTGCTGTAACAGGCCAATGCTTGTTTGCTTTCTCTACAGGCGGCCGAGGTCGAGGCCGAGGGTACCGAGGGCGTGGAGGCAGGGGTGGAATGAGAGGGAGAGGCATGGGCAGAGGAGGTCGCGGGAGAGGAAGAAGCGAGCACCCAGAGGAGGAGGAGGAAATGTATGAAGAAGAAATGGAAGTAAGGCCTGTTACTGAACTGTATCTCAGAGAAACACAGAAGAATAGAGTTGGAGGTCATCCAATCCAGTCCTAACTTAATCATCCCAGCCAAGGGCTTTGTCAAGTCTGGCCTTGCAAGCCTCTAATGGAGAGTCTACCCTCTCCTTAGGCAACCTGTTCCAGTGCTTCACCACCCTCCTAGTGAACGGTGTTTCCTAATCCAACCTAGGCCTCCTTCACTGCAACCCCCTCCTCTTCGGAGCCCCTCTTCAGGTAGTTGAAGGCAGCTATCAAGTGCCCCTCCCTCTTCTTTTCTGCAGCATGAATAAGCCCAGTTCTTTCAAGGTCTCCTTATAAATCGTATACCCAGGCCCTGTAATCATTTTCATTGCTTTCTGCTGGACTCTCTCCAGTTTGTCCACGCCCATTCTGGAGGTGGGGGGACCGGAACTGGATGCAGTCCTCCAGGTGTGGCCTCACATGAGTCCTCCAGAAATGGGCACCATTAAGGGAGAGCTGATTCCTATCTGGAATTGGAAGTGGTTGGGGGAGCGTCAATCACCCTGGGCCCTCTAGCAAGAGTCGGGTCCCCTGAGTGCGCTGCTCTTTCTGAATTTCAGTATGGTGACAACGAAGAGCCAATGGGGGAGGAGGAGTACGACGACTATTCCAAAGAGCTGAACCAGTACCGGAGGAGCAAAGAGGGCCGAGGACGAGGTATGGGACTAAGACCAGAGCAGAGTGAATTAGATGGTGCTCAGGGGCTTTTCACAGCCCAGAGAATACAGCGAGACTGGTCTGTCATTTTCTTTGGGAGAACTTTGTGATGTTGTTGTATTCTATTTCAGGTTCCAATCGGGGACGGGGGCGTGGCTCAAGAGGGAGAGGGAGCAAGGGGCTGGGCAGGGGAAGAGGAAGAGGTGGGAGCAGAAGTGGAATGGGGAAAGGTGGCGGAACGAACGAGGATGACGATTACTATGAGGAGGACATGGGGGTAAGCAGCTCTGCCCGCCTTCTTGAGGGTCTTGCTGTGGTTGGGTCTCCTGAGGGAACAGTGCCCAGGGGGGATTCCCTGACACCCCAGCCAGGCTTCTTCAGAAACCATTTCACTTGCATGCACTGAGTTCTGGAATTTAGGGCTGAAGTTGGGCTTTCTGAGCCTGCCCAGGAGCTCTCTGCCCCTACAACAAACTTGTTCAGTTTGCACATAAAGATGGCTTCCGCCTGCCAGCCCTGCATGTTTCCCTTAGCTCTGAGCCAGAAGCTGACCTCCTCTGTCATCAAGGAGAGTAAAGATCCAGCCCTTCGGCTTCCACAACTCCCTTGGAATGCAGCACTTAGGAAGAGTGAACAGCCCTGCTGATGAGGCGTACAGCAGACCCTTTTCTCGCTGGATTTGGCTCTGCAGGGCATCCAGGAATAAAGCCATTACTAGTGACATTGTGCTGGCACAGAGAGCGGACCTGCTGAAAGGCTAGGGCTCCACCTCTCTCGTCCTAGCTGCACTTCAGTGGGCAGTAGGCTGGTGATCAATCATATATGGCTGTGCTTGATACGCGAACCTGTTTCTTGACCCTGGGGCATTGATTGTCTCCCTTCCTTCAAAGGGCTCCTCTGCCTGCTTTGGTCTTGGAGGAGAAGTACTCTCCAGCACCGTTAAACTGGCGCCCAGGAAGGGCAGAAGGAGGGGAACCATTATTAGTGCATGTCACAGCCTGGGCACAGGTCTTCTAGTCAGAAAATGGCTCCTGTTCATCTCCCTCAAGCTGAAATTTCTGTCTCCTCTTGCTTGTGCCACCTTCAAGCAAGACTTTCTGATTTGCTTTGAAACGCATATTGTGTGGAGATGGCTAGTTTCTTAGGGCTAACATTTGCCGCTTTGTGCTTATAATTGTACCCTTGTAATTCCTGCAGGAAGGAGGCGGTGGCGGGAATTACCGGCGCAGCGACCATGATAAACCCCACCAGCAGTCGGATAAGAAGGGAAAAGTTATCTGCAAATATTTTGTGGAAGGGAGGTGCACCTGGGTAAGGCGCTACTTAAGGCTGACCTTGGCTTTACCATTACACATATGTGTAGCACCGAGAACGTGTCCAGGGCTGTACAAGGCATAGACTTGTATGTGGTCCTTACCCCAAGGAACACAGAGTCAAGAATTGTAGGCTGAGTGCTGGGAAAGTTAGACCAGGTATAAGGAAAAGTAACCAAGCAAACAACAATCTAAGTGACACACCTGGTTTTCTTCCTACTTCCTGATTCTCTGGCTTTAAACACACAGGATATAGCTGTGGTACGCAGAGCCTCTGTTTTGAGGGTTTCAGGGCCAGGTCCCCAGGAAAAAATCAGTTCCATAACAAGTGTCTTATAGGACTGTTCATTAGCATGAATGTGTTGTTATTTCTTCAACAGATGGGATGTTATGCTTTTTCTGTGCAGGGAGAACACTGCAATTTCAGCCATGACATCGAGCTCCCAAAGAAACGGGAACTGTGCAAGTTTTATATCACCGGTTACTGTGCAAGAGCTGAAAATTGCCCGTACATGCACGATATCCTTTTGTCATGGCCACTGTGTTCCCAGTTGCCACGGAGGTGAATGGCTTTGCATCAGTCATGTGCAGTCCTCTGCAATGGGGAAAAATGAGCCAAAGAGTCAGCCCCTGGAGCAGGTGGCTTACAGTCTGCTCTGGTTCTCAGAACATGGGGTACACTCACTTGTTGGAGAGGGCCATGAAGGGTAACTGGAGTGTCAACAGACCTGTCATCTGTTCTTTGGTCTCAGGGTTTGTTTCCAAAAGTCAGTCTGTAGCTGTTAGAGTTGCAAACAAATCCCTCACGTTGGCCATGTCTACACGGGCCCTTCCCTTTCAGAAGGGGCATTTAAATGATCGCAACTGGTTAATGAGACACTAATATGACTATTCAGCGCCTCATTAGCATAACAACGGCCAGTTGCACTTTGAAAGTGCTGCTTTCGAAACTCAAAGTGGCCATGTAGACGCTGGCACTTCAAAATAAACCCCAGACTTTGAAATTCCCTTATTCCCAAAACTAATAGGGAGAGGCTTGTCTAGACAGAGCCATTGTAATCTGCGCTAACTGGTGCCCGAGTCTGCGAAGAGCCAGATGCAGGAACTCTCAGGGGCTGCCCTGAATGTAACCTTTGCCAGCCTGAGCCTGCACAGGCCCTGAGCACTGAGGTGTGAATTGCCCCATTCTTTTTGGTGGTGCTGGCTCAGCTGCCAGTGATGATATGTTAATGATTTCAGTGCTCTACCAAGCATCTCAGAAAGGAAGGGAAGGGCCCATATGAAGACCTGCACTAATGGCTCCCAGCAGGCAGGAGGCTAGGACTTGCCCTGGAGACCCTTAAGAGGTGTAGGCTTTTAACGGCACAGGACAGCTGTGGGGGCATGAGGAAGTTCATTTCGGTGAAGGCAGGCTCAGCTTCAAATAGTACAGCATGGAGAAGGCACAAGGGAATGGGGTCTTCACAGCCACAGAGCTGCACAAGGCAGGTAGCTTTGCAGGAGTTTTTGGAAGGGAAAAAAGGGGTGTGGGAAAGTTTTATTTTCAGTGTCAGGGCTGCAGAGATTTTACATGCCAAGTAAGAATGAACCCCATCAGAGCCACTGGTACAGCATTGCTAGAAACCCTGTCTGCCCATTGCCGGATTTTTGATTAATTACTAAAAGGCGTTTTATTTTCCTTAATGCTCTGTACGTGACTTTCCTTGTAAACTGTTCCACACCACTGGGAACTGTATCAATGGGGACGAGTGCATGTTTTCCCATGAGCCACTCACTGACGAGACGCGGGAACTGCTGGACAAGGTAAAAGGGGATGTTGATGTGAGTTTGTTTCCAAGCCATGCTCTTACCTTGGTTGCTTTTACTGCCCATGGGAGACTTTCACTGGAAGGAGACAGAAGGGTTTGTAAGATGGGGTGACAAGGGGGAATTCTTGAAAGGACGTGCAGAGAGCCTGGTCTGACACTGCAAACCAAAACCCCATCATCTGAGACGCTTTCAGTTTGTTAACCTACTCATCTAATGTACAGTATGAGACAAGTCTGTGCTGGCAGAAGAATAACCCAGTAGGTCTGACCCATTTCTCAGTTCTGTGCTGCTGCAATATAAATGCTGAAAACATCTGTCCTTAGGTCCTCGGTGACACTGTAACTGGGGGGAACTGGGGCATGTGTCTGTGTGTACGAGTTGTTACAACATGTAAACCCCTGGATTTCAGCCAGACCCGAACTAGATCGCTGAGTTTCTAGGTTCTCTTGGGCGAAGCCTGTTCTGCTGGTCTTCACTTTACTCCTGGCTGATGCTCCCTTTTCTTGCCAGTAAACTGGTGGTTTGGAGTGTGGTGGGGTTGTGAGGGAGCAGCCTTGTGAGGGCTCAGTGTGGTTGTGCCCTTTCCAGCCGACTAACGCTGCACTGTAGTCCAAGAGAAGAGGCTTTTCTCTCCACACGCTCCAGGACCTGCCCCTCGCAGTCCGGTGAGCTGAGCTCTCATTTCTCTCACTCCCGCAGATGCTGGCTGATGATGCAGAAGCAGGTGCAGAAGATGAGAAGGAAGTTGAAGAGCTAAAGAAGCAGGGCATCAATCCGTTACCAAAACCTCCCCCTGGAGTGGGCCTGCTGCCTACACCCCCTCGTCCTCCTGGACCGCCAGCTCCAACTTCTCCCAATAGCAGGCCAATTCCTGGAGGACCACCACCTCCTCCGCCACCCCCGCTGCCTCCACCTGGGCCACCGCAGCTGCCACCTCCACCACACGAGCCACTCTCGCCACAGCAGCTGCAGCAGCAACAGGACATGTATAAGAAGATCCCTTCTCTCTTTGAGATAGTAGTACGCCCCACTGGGCAGCTAGCGGAGAAACTAGGAGTGCGGTAAGCATGACCCTCGCTTCCAGCTGCTCGTGACTGTACAAGAGAGTAATGCTCCAAGGGAGGAACAGGAATGGGGGTGGTATGTGCCATTGACAAGTCATCATTCATGCCCTTCTCTCTGAGGATTTTACAGCAAAAATTCATCCACCGTCTCACTCAGTCACAAGCAAAACCTTCCCACTTGCAGCCTAGTTACTAACTGACATTTCATGGTGCTGCTAGCGTAGTAGTAAAATTCTCCCTACATATGTCTTAGAAGCTCTGTGACTCCTTTAGACACAATTCAGGGTGACCTGTGTTGTGTTTCACTGCATATGGGGTACTACTGGCCACTTACTGCAGTCACAGAGACTGTGTAGTCAGAACACTACACATACGGTGTGGCAGCCTAGCCATGCAGCGCTCCAACTATGTGAATGCAGCATGTGCTGCCATTTCGTACCAACATACAGAAGTCCTGGGGACGGTTCTGCCAAGTAACGGTACCAGCAGTAAAGAGCTGGGCAGTAGCCGCCTTTTGGGCGTAAGTGAAGCTTTAACTGGTGGGGGGAGGGGGCATTAAAGTGGCCTGGTCCATTCCTGCAGGAAGCAGGGCTTGCAGCACCCTGGTTTTTTCTCCTGTTCTCAGGAGGACACTGCTGTAAGCCCTGTTGTATGTAGGGAAATGGGATTCATCTCAAGTTTCTGTTCTCTTCCAGGCACCCAGTTCCACCACCTCCCCGCTTCCCTGGGCCTGGTGGACCACCTGGGCCTATGCCAGGTCCCATGCACCCAGATATGCACCCTGACATGCATCTGGACATGCATCCCGATATGCATCCCGATATGCATCCTGACATGCACCCTGACATGCACCCGGATATGCCTATGGGTCCAGGGATGAATCCTGGACCTCCAATGGGTCCTGGGCCTCCTATGATGCCATATGGCCCGGATGATTCTCCACACTCTGGAATGATGCCCCCCATCCCACCTGCTCAAAGCTTCTATGATAACTTCTACCAACATCAAGAGGGCCTGGACATGGACCCTGGCATGATGGGTGACCCAGGTACATTCTTCTTACCAGCTGTCCCTGCATTACAGGAGTTGCTCTTGTGCAGGAAGATGCCACATTGGCTTAATCATGAAATCATAGGGTTGGAAGAGAGTTCTAGAGGTTATTGGGTCCAGCACCTTCAAAGTCAAGCCAGGACTTACTGGCTTCTAGGGAAGGAGATTCCACCACCTACCTAGGGAGCCCATTGCAGTGCTTCACCACCCTCTTAGAAAAATAGATTTTCCTAATAACCAACCTACACCTTTCCCACTGCACCTTGAGACCATTCCTCCTTGTTCTGCCATTTGCCACCACTGAGAACAACCTCTCTCTGTCGTCTTTAGAGCCCCCTTCAGGGAGTTGAAGGCTGCTATCAAATCACCCCCCACTCTTCCGTAGGCTAAATAAACCCAAATCCCTCAGCCTCTCCTCATAGGTCATGTGCTCCAGCCCCTTAATCATTTTTTTTTGCTCTCCACTGGACTCTCTCCAATTTGCCCACATCCTTTCTATACTGGGGGGCCCAGAATTGGGCACAACACTCCAGATACCGTCTCACCAGTGCCAGATAAAGGGAAAGAATCACTTTCCTTGATCTGCTGGGAATGCTCCTACTAATGCATCCCAATATGCTAGTAGGTGTCTTGGCTACCAGGACACACTGTTGACTTATATCCAGCCTCTCATCCACTGTAATCCCCAGGTCCTTTTCTGCTACTCTGCTGCTGAGCCAGTCGGTCCCTAGCCTGTAACAGTGCTTGGGATTCTTCTATCCCAAGTGCAGGACTCTGCACTTCTTCTTGAACCTCATCAGATTACTTTTGGCCCAATCCTCCAATTTGTCTTGGTCTCCCTGGACCCTCCAGTGTACCAACCTCTCCCCCTAGTTTAGTGTCATCCGCAGGTTTGTTGAGTGTACAATCCGTCCCCTCATCCAGGTCATTAATAAAGATGGCCCCAGAACTGACCCCTCCGGGTCGCCCACCAGACATAAAGCCATTGGTCACTACCTGTTAAGCTTGATGATCTGGGCAGATTTCTGTCCACCTTACAGATCATTTATCCCAACCATACTTCTTTAACTTGCTGGCAAGGGTACTGTGGATCCTTTGCTAACACTTTGTTGCAGGCCAGGTATATTACATCCACCGCCTTCCCCATGTCTGCAGAGCCAGTTACCTCATTATAGAAAGCACTCAGGCTGGTCAGGCACGACTTGCCCTTGGTGAATTGGCACTGGTGAGGCCACATCTGGAATATTGTGTCCAGTTTTGGGCCCGCCCAGTATAAAAATGATGTGGATTTGCTGGAGCAGGTTCAGCGAAGGGCAACAAAAATGATGAAGGGTCTGGAGCACAAGACCTGTGAGGATAGGCTGAGGGATTTGGGCTTGTTTAGTTTACAGAAGAGAAGACTTAGAGGTGATTTAATAGCAGCCTTCAACTTCCTGAAGGGGAGCTCTAAAAAGGAGGGTGAGAAACTGTTTCTCAGTGGTGTCAGGTAGCAGAACAAGGAGCAATGGTCTGAAGTTGAAGAGGGAGAGGTGTCAGTTAGATATTAGGAAAAACTACTTCACCAGGCGGGTGGTGAAGCACTGGAATGTGTTGCCTAGAGAGGTGGTGGATTCTCCCTCCCTTGAGGTTTATAAGTCCTGGCTGGACAAGGTCCTGGCTGGGATGACTTAGTGGGGGTTGATCCTGCTTGAAGCAGGGGTCTGGACTAGGTGACCTCCTGAGATCCCTTCCAGCCCTGTGATTCTGTGAATCCATCATGACTATTCTTGATCATCTTCCTCTCCTCCAAGTCCTTCAAAATGGATTCCTTGAGGATGCCCTCCAGGATTTCTTCAGTGACTGCCACGAGGCTGATTAGTCTTTAGTTCCCCAAATTCTCCTTCTTCCCTTTTTTAAAAACAGGCACTACATTTGTCCTTCTCCAGTTACCTGTGAGCTCCCACAGTAGCTGTGAGTTTTCAAAAATAATGGGCAGTGGCTCTGCACTCACATCAGCCAATTCCCTTGGCTGCATTAGGCCTGGCCCCATGGATTTGTGCGTGTACAGCTTTTCTAAATATGAGACCTGTTCTTTCTCCACTGGTCTCATTTAACCAAACGTGTTCTTAACACCATGATGTCCAACACACTAGCCACATATGGCAGTTTGGCCAGTTGAGTGTGGCTGGTTGACTTGAACAGTAAATATATTTTCCGAATAATATGGTTTTAACATACTGATATGTGAGCAGTTTACAAGTTCTTTTGGGCAGCTAGGCAGAACTTGCACCTGTCGAAGCTCAACTGCTAGTTGGTTTCACAGGCATAAGTCTCTCTTTACTACTTTCTTGAGACTAGTTTGTGATATGCAGCTGTATGAGAAATTACTGCAGTGTACTTTGATTGTGAAGGTTTCCCCTGTTCCTTCCCTGGCAGAGGACTATGGCAATGACGAAGCTATGGATGAACCTCTAGGAGAGCATCTTTTCCCTGATCAGTCCTTGGAGCCTGATTTCTTGTGTGAAGGTGGAGTTCCAGGGTTACACAAACCATCAGCCAACATCCCTGACTTCCTGCCATCTGCCCAGAGAGCCCTTTACCTGAGGATCCAGCAAAAGCAGCAGGAAGAGGAGGAGAGGGCTCGGAGACTGGCTGAGAGCAGTAAGCAGGAGCGGGAGAATGAGGAAGGCAAGTAGCAGAGCACCAAGTCCTTCATTCAGAGGCATGGCCATGAGGGATGCCCTTGCTTGCACAAGCCACACACACACTACTGGGTGCCCTGCAGCAGACAAACCTGATGTCCTGGCTTAGGAGGCCTCAGCATGTTTCCTCCCAGAGTCCAGTGGCACCACTTCCGGTTGGCTGGAGTTGGTCACTGCTTTCCACTATGTCTGCAATATTCCTGTGCTTGCAGATCTCTCAGTGACAGAGATAAGAGTGCTAACCCAGAGCTGGTCTTTGCCTGGCCCATCACTCTGAGAACTATGATGTGCTAGGGGACCAAAATCCTTCCTGATTTCCAAGCTGACAACCCTGTGGGTTTGATTCCCCCAGCAGAAACCCTGTGGGAATATCTTCCTGCCTCCCGCTTGGGCAAAAGTTGTACAAATGACAAAACTTAGAAACAAAAGAGGAGTTACAGAGATGATGATCTCAGCAGACTGCTTGATGCCAGCCTAGGCCCCATGTGGCAGCTGGGAAGCTAGTCTCTGCTCCTGGGTATCTCGATAACTCATCAGGGTCCTGGCTTTGTAGCAGAGGACACTGCAGATTTCTGAGGAACATGCCGTCCCGCCTTTTGCCAATAAATCTCCCCACCCCTAGTTGAGAGACTCCTTTCTCAAGAAGGGCCTGGGAGGGGCACTGAAATTCATGAAGGAAGAAAGAGGGGAGGAAAAGTGGAAAGAGTATGCCAAAGGAATGAGAGCAGCCCTGAAAGAACCAGGAAAGGGCAAAGCTAGTGTAATCTGGTGAGGTTGGGAGGGAACCTGTTCATGGAACCTCCTTTCCAGCATTGCAGCTCTATGAGCTGCCAGCAGGTTGAGGGAGCTGCTACGTAGTGTGAGACCAGTTGCTGCAGACCCTGGCAGGACCGAATGCCCTGTGTTAGCTTGCCTCACACACACTGTGCTATTTGCTTACACTCTTCTCCTCATCTCCAGGTGATACTGGTAACTGGTATTCCAGTGATGAAGATGATGGCGGAAGTAGCGTCACTTCCATACTGAAAACGCTAAGGCAGCAGAGTTCAAGCAGGCCTCATGCCCAGCCACCCCATGGCGAAATGAGTGGCGGCATTGGCCCGTCTCCAGGGGTGAGTGACCCTCGCCTGCAGAAGGCCTTGCCGGCAGGGAGCAGTCGGCCTGCCGATCCGCGAGTGCTCCGGGACCCCAGGCTGTCTCGAAATGCTGAGCCTTGTGGTCCGTTGAGCACTGGAGACACAGGGCCCACTGATCCCAGACTAGCACGACACATTCCAACGCCCACCCTGAAGTCTGATGCGCCTCATTCCAGCAATGCTGCCAATCAGAAGGCTGCCTTGGTGCCCGACGAGGAGGAAGGGGAAAGAACACTAAGAGACAAGCCGGTCAATATCCCCTTAGATGCACTGCCAGCCCACGCTCTGAGAGACCCCAGGTCTCAGCTTCAGCAGTTCAGCCACATAAAAAAAGATGTGGTCTTAAACAAGCCAAACTTTGCCCGAACGGTCCTGTGGAGCCCAGAGGATCTGATCCCACTACCTGTCCCAAAGCAAGAATTTGTTCCTGTCCCAGCTGCTCTCCAGTCACTACCTGCCCTTGACCCACGACTTAACAGGCCCCAGAATACAGGCCTGGCTGACCCCCGACAGCGAGGGGCAGCAGCTCAGGCAGAACCAGCCACTGGTTCTGGCACCAATGTCCCTGACTTTGAGTTGTTGTCAAGAATATTAAAGACTGTGAATGCAACTGGCAGTGCAGGACCTGGCCAGAGCGATAAGCCCAGTGACCCTCGGATGCGCAAAGCACCAGCTGATCCCAGGCTGCAGAAACCAGCAGAGCCAGCAGCAGCCAGAGCCACTAAACCGCTGGAGTCAGCACAGCCACCAGCTGCTGGCATGTCCAGCAGTGAGTCTGCTCCCACCATTGCTCCCTATGACCCCAGGCTGCTGACAGCTGGGGGACTAAGCAAAGGCAGTAGCCAAAGCAATGTGCTCAGTGGGATTAGCCTGTATGACCCCAGGACTCCAAGTTCAGGTGGCAAAGCCACAGAATCTCCCAGCGAAGGGAATGCATCATTGAAAGGCCCAGAGGCTAGCAAGGGCGCCACCAAGGCCAAAGAGCCTCTGTTTGTGCGCAAGTCTGCTTTGGATCAGCCCGAGGGTGAGAAGGCAAGTGCTGAGCTTGCAACAGACAGGTACAATAGCTATAACAGGCCACGTCCCAAGGCCTCTGCTGCCACCTCTGCACCTGCCCAGGAGACTGCACCTCAGCCAGGGGTTCATAACCTCCCTGTGCCCTCCGTCTATGGCATGGTTAAGCAGACCACAAAATCTGGCTCAGGCAGCCCCTTTGCAGGGAACAGTCCTGCCCAAGAGAGCGAGCAGCAGGACGCTGGGTCTCTGAAAGATGTTTTTAAGGGCTTTGACCCCACAGCTTCACCATTCTGCCAGTAGTATTAAAGGACTGACCTTGTGTCCATGTATTGAATAGCAGCACACAGTGTTGGTAACGTTTTTTATTCCATTAGTGCTCACTTCAGCTACATAACTTGTATATAAATCATTTTGGTTCTGATCCGTGCTGTAATATATAGTCTCAAAGATGCATTTTAAATGAATAATCAGAGTATCCTTGTGCAGTAATAACCAGCATTTTGTTTGACTACCCCAGTTGTTGCAGCGCTTTCTTTCACAATGCAATTGAAATCGTTCTTGGAAAATAGTGAATTGTCTGAAATCTCCTTGGGAAGCTGTGGCGGACCTGTCACACCACCCTTTGGTCCTCTCTCTCGGGCTGTGTCCGCAGCCGGACATCTCCCCATACTGCATTCAGCACAAGGGCTGAGACAGACTGGATGACAGAGGGTCCCTACGTATTGCTCAGCAGACTAGAGCTGAGCCATGCAGATCAGTAGAATGTGTGTTTACTTCTAAAGCGTAACTAACTGAAGTATTTGTATCATAGTCTTTTTTAAAATTCTCGTACTGCGAACAGAATGACCATGGAAGCATAACCATGTGGGATTATTTCTGTAATTTTGGGGGTTTGCTTTTGTTTTAAGTAAATATTTTATGTCATTTCCTGGAGGATGTTTAGTTGTAAAATCTATCTGTGCTGTAACAGGACTTGGATTCCCAAGATCACCCACGGAGGGCAATGGAGTATTTGCATCCCAAAAAAATTGTGCAGTCTACCAAAAAAAAAGGTTGTATTATGGAAATTAAATTATTAATCTCAATCAGATTTCACTTGTATGTATTTTGCGTACAGAGGGTTTTTCCATAAACACAAACTCGTATTCTGAGAGTTTTCTCTAGATAGTCACCCCAGGGGCAAAATTCACCTCCACCCAGATGGGACAGGTAAAGTCTGCATGCAGTGTATTTCAAGGTGCAGTTTTGTCGTTGAGCGCCACATTACAAAGCAAGGCCGTTCTTTGGAAAAGATGGGAAAGCCATGTTAGGTGCAGAATACTTTTTTCTGTTTCATTCTGTGCTTAGAAAGAAACATGTAGCTGGAAGAACTGAGTGAGATGAACTGTTTCCAGTGTTTCCAAGGAAAAGCAGCCACAGGGGAAGGAGCAGGAGTGATAGACCATCAAGATTTTCAGAATACGAACAGGATACTATAGAGTCTGTGGTTATGAATGTGGTTGTTGAGGGACGAAAGATCTGGGGTGATCTTGCTACAGGATGGTTCAGAGGGCAAAAGTGGTAGGCAGCAGGTTTATAAAACCCTTCCATCAGATGAGTCAAGGCCTTACGTTGTCCTGGTCATCCCTCAGACCACAGTTGTCTCAAGTATGCATGTTAGATCTTTGTTAGGCTGCCTCTTGGTATTGGTCAAAAGGGCTGTTGTCAGAAGTCCGGCTTGTTTTAAATCTATGTGCTGGAAAGACAAAATTATTTTTGCCTTTGATGATGAAAATGTAGTAATATTTTTTTCTTCTTTCCATACTCTTCTGGGTAGCCTCTGTTTACTCATTGTCAAGGTGTGTCCTACCCCTAGTTCTTGGTATTTCAGTGACAGAATCACTGTGAAAGTAGCTGGATTCTGCCCTTTGTAGCAGTATCTCCCACTCGCAAGTATTTGGCTGACAAAGCCTGTAGCAAATATGCTCACAAGTATTGGAAGAGAGAGACATTTTATGCAAAGTGTCTTTAAAGCATAAAGTCACCAAGGAAAAGTGAAAACCCTTGCACCTTTTTAGCCATATGTTAAGACATGGATCTGTACAATGTACATGACCAACATGCAGTATCAGCTCTTGTGAAATAATGGAAAGTAAGTTTAAAATATTTAACAGTTTGAAAACCATGATTGAGCCAGATGTGTTCTTTACACTTGTAACCAGGTGGTACTAGTAGGAAAAGTGTGAACAGAGTATAGCACTTTTGTCTCACACGAGCCAGAACTTTTTGTCAGAGAGGCCAAATACGTGGTGATGGTGAGTGTTTTAAAGGACCAGTGTGGGTGTCACACCTCTCCTTCCCCAGATCTGTGCTCCGGCCTAAGTGAGGATCTGGTGCCAGCTATCCCAGCTGACCGACCACCAAAAGAGGCAGCTTAGCACCCTGGCTCTGGATATTTTTCACTTGAAGTGGTCCCTTTTTCTGGCTGTGTGAGAGATTTCAAGTTTTATTGCAAAATATTGCCCAAGCACCTGTATCTCTCTGGCTTGAGAGTTCATCCTTTGCATCATGTCAAAGTGGCTTCTCTCTGACTGGTGTCTGCAGAAGTAGTGTGTGGGAGGAAAAGCATTTCTCAGGGCGGTGGCTGCCAGCATGGCTGGCAAGAGGAATTGTCCCACAGTGGAATAGCGACTTCAAAGCACTTTTGTGTTGGAAGAGTTCTTCAGATAATTGGTGTTCTTTGGCCAAAATTAATAATGCCAAGATCAACCCTTCTCCACTGAGAAGAGGCTGGGTTCTAAAGTTTTGCATTTATGTTTGGTGTTAATTTAATTCTTCTCTGGGAGTGCTTTTTTTTTTAAACTTCTTTCTGAGCCCCACTTTAATGAGAGGCAAAAGGATGTACCAAACTTACCCTAAACAATCTCTCTCTACCCACCTGGATTGCAGAAAACTCCCAAGCCACTGGATTGTCCTGATCTATTCAATATCTGCATGTCCAATGGAAATTTGACACTCCTATTATGGTTTCTGCTTGTCTCTCTCCCTGACAGGGTTTACTAGTGGTCAGAGAATTGGTGGGGTGTTGGTGTGGCAGGTAGTGCAGTTGTAGTTGTTTACTCATATTTTCTCTTTTTCTAGCCTCAGCTCTTAACCTGCAGTGAAGTGTAACATGAATTTGTTGTTTTGGAGTTTGGCTGGTATCAGTATAACAAAAAAGAGAGGAGTGAAATACATCATTTGTGTCATTTTCTGCCCAGCAAGGTTGCTTTTAGTTAGCAGGATGTAAAGTCAGTGGCATTTGTAACATACCCCTAAACATTTGTAACATACCTTTAAAAGAACCCTTACTGAACCCTGTCCACAATATGAAAACAGATGATGCTGTACTTTGGAATCTGTTCACTGTAATGGAAAACATCACCAGTCTTTAATCTATTGTTGTTTTTCCATCTGCCAGAGCTTTAAAAGAAAAACTAGTGCTCTAATTGAGATTGTAATAAACTGTAAATACTATTTCAGAATTGAAGTTGTTGATGCAAATATGTATATACTGGATTGGTATTTTTACAATGTTTCCTTGCATGGCTTTGTGTTTTTTTCCTTTTTTATTGCACATTTTGTCTTCCAGAAAGTCATCTCTGTTTCTCCTGTGACCTCTTTAATCCTCTACAGTTGTATTACTGCCATTAAAGGATGCACATATTTTAAAGGCTTCCGTTTCATTTGGCTGAAGCAAGCCCTGCTGACGGGGGTTGGGGGTGGGGTAGGGAGAACAAAGGGGGAAGTTGTCCCAGGGCTTGGCATTTTAAAGGGGCCCAGAGTGCTAGCTGCCACTGCTGCTTCATTGACATCTGGAGCTCCAGGCCCCTTTGAAATGCCGTGGCAGCTCTGTTCTGGCTGTGCATGGCTGAAAGAGAAAGGGGGAGGCCCAGCATCACGAACCAGGCAGTACTGAGAACTCTGCCTAATCCACTCTTGGCCTCATCTGTTCTGGGGCATGGAGCCAGACCCACCTTGCCCTGGGGCCCATGACAGCTGTCCATACTGCTGGCCTTAAGCATGGGTTAACTTAATTTGTGTTTGTTTAGCAATTCTCCCTGCTAGCTCTTTACAAATTAAAGCCACAAAGTGCTTTGTTTTCATAGGAGAGTTAAAAATCCCATTTTAGAGCTGTGCCTGTTTGGGGCAGGGCTGGTTTACAGTGTGAACGATGGCATGGAGACGTACAGCCCATCTTGCTATTTCTGTGTCCCACAGGGCACACAGTTTACAGATATGTTTCCAGTCTCTCTTTAATCCCAGTCTATTCAGGCACCTAATGTTGTTTAGGGAGCAGTAATCCCGGATGTGACTATTGGATTGCTGGTGACGGTACAGAAAGAACCACAAGTTAGAAGCAGGGCTGTGAACAGTTAACCAGTACGCCTCACCCTGCATGGATTAACGATTACCTGGTGGGGTCTGGAGCAGTGTCCTGTCCCTCGGGGGGGGCCTGGTGCGGGTGGGGTGTGGGCGCTCTGGTGCAACCAGAGCAGCCCTGGTCTATGCAACTTAACCTTTAACTGGTTAACTAACTAAATGAGACTTGACATCCCTTGTTAAATGGATTGATTGTGTTATCAGGAGTTCCTAAGAGAAAGTGGCTTTGCTGCCTGCCCAAGCATTTGTAGATCTCTGCTCTGCACACCTCACAACCAGGCACTTTACCCTCTCCCCCAAGAGGTATCAGGGAATCCGTGCACCAATTGGAGTCAGTGACTTGATGTGACAACCAGGACTTGAACCCAGGTGTCCTGAGCCCCAGTCCAGCATCCTGCCCTGTCCTTCCTTAAGCTGAGCTGTGAGGCTTCGGCCACAGAGCGTCTGCAACCCTGTGAGATGAGCCTCCGTGGTGCTCAGCAATTATGGCCCGTTGTCAGAAGTGTTTGGTGAAGCAGGAAGCCGAGTACAGATGTGGCCAGGATGGGACGTGCGAGGCAGGGTGGGTAGAGAGAAATTTTTGTGTCTGCTCTGGAGGAGCTAGTATAATGCAGGACTGATAAAGGACCAGGAAGCCAGACAGCGACGCTCTGGGAGAGTTTTCTTAGGGGATATGTGGAAATGTCAATGCATGAAATGTTTGGAGGCCTCCCAAGTTCACAGCTGCAAAATGCTTCATAGACCTTGAAATCTCTTCTGCTTTGGGTTTACGCTGTGCATGTCTCACGGCTGAGACATGCATTTCTCAAACGAGGGTCCTGCCGCAAAAGGGAGCTGGGGGAGAGGATCACAAGTTTATATGAGAAGGTCATGATGTGGCTGCCCCTACTTCTGCCTTCAGAGCTGGGGGGGCTGGAGAGTGGCAGCTGTTAAATGGGAGCCCAGCTCTGACTGTAGCACCACCATGGCAGTCCCATGCCAGGCCATCCTTATTTCTACACGGCAGCTGGCAGTGGTCGGCCTCCAGATCTGGCCTCCTGGCCAACAGCTGCTGATCTCCAACTGCTCAGCTCTGAAGGAAGCACCACACCAGCAGCAGTGCAGAAGTAAGGGTAACACCCTGTTGATAACCCAGGCAGACAAACAGCCACGCACAACTCCTTCCTGGGGCAGGACCTTACAATTATCACATTGAAACCAGGAAATGTGTGATTTTAAAAATATTATGACCATGGAATTGACCAAAATGGACCATGAATTCAGTAGGGCCCTAGACATATGTGAGAGAACTGGACAAGGGAGGGCAGTTTTTCAAAGGGATGTTATTTAGGGCCCAAGAAAACAAGTCCACTGTGCAGGAAAGACAGGGTGCCAAGAGAGCAGCCTGGGTCAACCAGGAGATCTCGAAAGGTGTAAAAATCAAAACGGAAGTGAGTAAAAAGTGGCAACGAGATCAGTGTACAAAGGATGAATACACCCAATAACACAAGTAAGGGCAAAATTCGAAAGACGAAGACACAAAATGAGCTCAGTCTAGCAAGACACATAAAGGGAAACAAGAAAACATACTACAAATACATTAGAAGCAAGAGGAAGAGCAAGGACAGGGTAGACCCATGGGTCAGTGAAGAGGGAGAAACAATGACAGAAAACATGGAAATGGCAGAGGAGCTTACTGACTTCTTTGTTTTGTAGTGACAGAGAGGGAGCCGTGCTAGTCTCTGTACTAGCAAAACAGAAAGCAGTCCAGTAGCACTTTAAAGACTAACAAAATGATTTACTAGGTGAGGAGCTTTTGTGGGACAGACCCACTTGTTCAGACCATCGCCAGACCAGAACAGACTCAATATTTAAGGCACAGAGAACCAAATAGAGTAATCTGGTTTTCACCAAGAAGGTTGGTTGTGTCTGGGGGTCCAATACAGTGGCTGCTAGTGGAAGTGCAGTAGGTTTAGAAGTTGAAAAAGGAACAAGTTTTAGAATTACTTAGAGACTTAGATGTCTTCAAGTCACCAGGGCCTGATGAAATACGTCCTGGAGTACTCAAGGTGCTGACAGAGGAGGTATGTGAGCCATTAGCTGTCATCTCGGAAAAGCCATGGACGTCGGGAGAGATTCCAGAAGACTGGAAGAGGGCAAATACAGCGCCCGTCTATAGGAAGGGAATTAAGATAACCTCAGGGAATTGTAGACCAGCGGCCACGTACACATCCCTGCATCACACTCCTGCGCTCTCCCTGAGCGCCACTTCCAATGAATATGAGAGCAGTCGTGCCCCTACCCCGCAGCAGCTGCGCCACTCCACTGGAAGGGGGAGCTGCCCCCGTACTCACTATAAGTCATGTGGCGCTTCCATGGGAAGAGGCAGG
The DNA here is from genome assembly GCF_033958435.1 of Carettochelys insculpta. Taxonomy (NCBI): domain Eukaryota; kingdom Metazoa; phylum Chordata; order Testudines; family Carettochelyidae; genus Carettochelys; species Carettochelys insculpta. The sequence goes on along the minus strand of NC_134158.1, from coordinate 23,618,828 downwards.
GGTGGGGAAGGGGCAGTTGGCCAGTGCACCCCCTAAATGGGTTGCCTCTGCCCATCAGCTTAACATCTGTGCCAGGTGTGACCCCATGGACGTGTGAGGGTTTGATTCCCCTGGTTCGATTGCATGTGTTTCCTACTGTCCTGTAGTAACACCAGGTGGTGCCTCGGTTTCCCTAGGCACAGCATCAGTGCCTAATGGTGGTGGGAGTTTCGGTATGATGACTTCTCACACATACAATGAGCCTCCATGGCCTTTGTAACCTAGGCAACAGGACACAGGCAGGCGCAGGGGCCTGGCCAGTCTGAGTTGGAGCTGGGCAGTTAAGAGGTGGTCAGTCCGGGCTGGCTGCACAGGGAGGAAGGCACCAGGGCCCAGCTCAGGGACCCGTTGTGATGGAGTTCAGGGGTCCCCAGGCTCTGCACCCTGTCCATAGGCAGGAGTGACTCTCACTCAGCAGGAGAATGGCAGGTTTATTGGCCGACAGGACACAGCGTCGTACAGAGGAGTCAGTGCAGCTGGCAGAGACAGCCAGTCCAATCCATGCTGGGGAGAGGAGGCCCCGAGGGGCCCCCAGAGCCGGGGCCTGGCCCCCTCCTTTGTTTCTCTCTCTCTCTCCCAGCCCAGACTCACCGCTGCCCAACTCCCAGTTCCAATTCAAACCCCTCAGGCTCCACCTCCCCCTTTGTCTGCAGCACAGAGGTGTCACCTGGTCACCAGGTTACCCCCAGCAGTAGCCCCCCACCCTCTGTGAGACACACACGGACACTCATGTATCCCCCACTCCATCACATCTCTCCCCCCTTCCAGACCAAATTGAGTGGAGTCACTCAGCCGGTGACCTGGGGAAGTTTGGGGCCCTCCCCGCATGATAGGGCATCAGCTGTACCCTCAGTGCTCCCCTCGATATGTACCACTTCCATGTCATAATCCTTCCGGGGGAGGCGCCACATCCGGAGCTTGGCATTGGCCCCTTTCATGTGATGCAGCTGGGCAAGTCCCTTAGTTCCCTCGGGTTGGCTGGACTCCCTGCTTCAGTCTCTGGTCCATCAGCCACGTTCTCAGGTCGGGCAGGCAGAGCCCATACAGCTGCTGCAGCAAATGTGTGGAATTCCGTTACAGTCCAGTAAAGGAAGGTACAAATGCTTCTACCCTTGGCATTTAGCCAGACCACCAAAATGGTTGTGTGCCTCAGTTTCCCCTTCCATGCCACACAATAGGTTTGGCACGTTCCGTCTCATGTGAGAGGTTGCAAGACTAGTTACAGGGCACAACGGTGACATTTCAGAATTACAAACTCCTTCAACACACAATTCATGTTTATACATCAATGTCATCATGTGACATGGCTCTTTCCAAACATTCAGTGCATGGTACAATTCTACAGCTTTTGGTAGCAGCACCCACTGGTTACAGCCGTCAGTGTGAGTAACAGAACAAACCCATTGCAATTGTACATTTACATTACCCTTTGGTAGACCACAACCTTTGTGTAACCTCCTTGAGAATCTGCTATTTTGGGACTAAATGGCTGAGGCCTTTCTTAGCACCATCAAGTTCTAATCTTCTCTCTTGCCCCCGCGGGGTAGAGATCTGATCTGCTCTCTCTCTCTCTCTGTGCCCTCCCTTCTAACAAGTGCTGGGCTATTGTTGATCAGGATGACTTCCCCCTCACAGCCAGGCTGGAAATTTGCAAACCAAACCGCTTTCTGAAACAGAGAGGGAGCTGTGCTAGTTTATCAAAACAGAAAGCAGTCAAGTAGCACTTTAAAGACTACTTAAAGACTCATCTTTAAAGTGCTACTTGACTGCTTTTTGTTTTGATTTTGCTTTCTGAAAGTTGTTTTGTGAGTCCCAGACACAGACTCCACATGAAGGAATCCCTGTTTATCCCTTTCTGGCCCATGGCACCTTTGTCCTTCCACTTCCAGCTTCTGCTTCCCCATGGAATCAGAAGTGGAGTCCAGTATGAGAATGTAAGTGCTTCCACCATCTGGAGATGGGGAATTGCTGGGCCTCTCCTGCAACCCACAGAGATTGACTGTGCAGCCGTTTCACTTGGTTATCACAGGGCCGCTCACACTACCTGATAGTTTTCACTTTACTTGGACCAACTTCCAATTCCTGAGAGACTTTTACCCTGCCTGCTTTGGACCCTTGCAGAGCACAGCCAGTGGTTTCACACTCATGCAGGTCCTGGCCATCAGGAGCTGAAACAAACTTCTCCACAGGCAAAGGGCTGCTCTGGCTCTCACAGACAAGCACCTTTCGGGTTCAGTCTCCTTCACCTCACTCCCATGTTCTGCAGTCCCCACAGATGGGTCAGGAAAAGTTTCAGGGAAATTTTCTTCCTCAAGAGCTCCCCCAAACAACTCACCCCGTCTGTCTCCACAACAAGCTCCTGGGTTTCACCTATGCCCAGGATCACTTCTGGCCCATCAGGCAAATTCTCACATAATCCCCCTCCAGGCAGACAGCCAGTACCACCAGACAGAAGGTCAGGATCCCTTTCCTCCCTTCTGCTACCAGCTTCTTTCTCTTCATCAATCAGCATAACTCCATCGCCAGTCTGCTCTTCCTGGCTACGTCTACACGTGCACCCAACTTCGAAATAGCTTATTTCGATGTTGCAACATCGAAATAGGCTATTTCGATGAATAACGTCTACACGTCCTCCAGGGCTGGCAACGTCGATGTTCAACTTCGACGTTGCTCAGCCCAACATCGAAATAGGCACAGCGAGGGAACGTCTACACGCCAAAGTAGCACACATCGAAATAAGGGAGCCAGGCACAGCTGCAGACAGGGTCACGGGGCGGACTCAACAACAAGTCGCTCCCTTAAAGGGCCCCTCCCAGACACACTTTCATTAAACAGTGCAAGATACACAGAGCCAACAACTAGTTGCAGACCCTGTATATGCAGCACGGACCCCCAGCTGCAGCAGCAGCAGCCAGAAGCCCTGGGCTAAGGGCTGCTGCCCACGGTGACCACAGAGCCCCGCAAGGGCTGGAGAGAGAGTATCTCTCAACCCCCCAGCTGATGGCCGCCATGGAGGACCCCGCTATTTCGATGTTGCGGGACGCGGATCGTCTACACGTCCCTACTTCGATGTTGAACGTCGAAGTAGGGCGCTATTCCCATCCGCTCATGGGGTTAGCGACTTCGACGTCTCGCCGCCTAACGTCGATTTCAACTTCGAAATAGCGCCCAACACGTGTAGACGTGACGGGTGCTATTTCGAAGTTACTGCCGCTACTTCGAAGTAGCGTGCACGTGTAGACGCAGCCCCTGTGTCCTGGCGAGAGGATGACTCTGGTCAGACAGAGTCCTCTCACCCCTCCCAGTAACACCTCAGCATCAGGCAAAGAACAGGCACCAGAATCGTCTGGCCTCTGGGATTCCCTGATGATACTAACTGGATCAGACTGAGTTAAAGCATCATCCCCGTTGAGAGACACAGAGGTAGGCCCACTTCCCACCTGGGCTTCAGCTGCCCTCAGATCCAGCTCTGGGATCTTGGCCCCATCTCGAGCCCCCAAAGACTCAGACAAAGGATTCACTTCCCTAGAAGCAGAAGCACCTTTCTTGCACCAAGGACCAGCGTCCTTATCAGGGATACCACTGCCCATCCCAGAGCCATTACCTCTGCTCCAGCCCCCATGGCTGGATTCAGTCGCACCTGGACTGCTCTTTTGGGGTTCCCTCTCCAGCCACCCCAGGCTGGGGAATCTTCCTCAGACAATGGATTAGTTTCCCCGTTGGCACCTTTTCCAAATGCAGGCTCTGTTCTCTCCCCAGGCTGCTGTTGCTGTACTACGCAGACAGACAATGGGAGACACTCTCTCCTTTGTCCCAGCCCCCCGGCTGGTCTCAACACACACCCAGAAGGTGAGGCAGCTTCTCTTACAGACAACTTGCCATTCCCAGTGGACAAGCTGCTTTCCTGCAGAGACACCTTCCTCAGCCCAGGCCTGGAAAACTCTTCGCAGATCTGTTTTGGCCACTAGTAGATGATGGATTGGAATTGCTCCCTCCCTCCTTGAACTGTGGCAGGCCACTCGGTTCAGAGCTCCTTGCAGTCCAGGGTTCCCTGCCCCAATCTAGGCTCACCTCTGCAGGAGTTTCCGTAACCCTTAGCTCTGCCACTGCACATCCACACTGCCTTGTCCAGCTCCTTTAATCTCGATTCGGTGTCCAGGTGCTGCCACTTCACAGCGGAGTTGCTGAGCGTTGTTGCAGGCTCTCAGGCTGATGCCCTCTGCACCCCACGATTCCTGGAAGAATCCCTTCAGTGTGCCAGGCTCCTTGCGGGTTAAAAGCTCCCCGGGGTTAGGCCATGGGCCCCTCCACCCTCTGGGACCGACTCAAACAGAGTCCCAGAAGAACCCCTTCTTCCGTGTGACACCCGCTCTCAAGGACCAAGACCACACTCTCTTGGGAAGAACTCCTTCAGTGTGTCAGCCTCCTCATGGGTCACTTGTTCCTGGGGGTTGGGCCCTCGGCCCCTCCATCTGGGACCGACTCCCAGGAGTAACCGCTCCTCGGGTGTGACACCTCCTCTCGAGGACCATGACCGCAGTTGCTCAGGTTCGGCCACAGACCCCTCCGCCTTGGGGAGCTGCACCTCACTGCCCATCAGCACACCTGGGTCTCGCAGGCCCCCCTTCTTCTTCCGGGGCCCCCATCACTTACTACTGGATGCTCCATCCTTGTGGTTCAGAACATCCCACTGCTGACACCAGTGTGATGGGGTTCGGGGTCTCCCAAGCTCAGCACCCCATCAGCAGGCAGGAGTGACTCTCACTCAGCAGGAGAACAGCGGGTTTATTAGCCGACAGGACCCAGCATTGTACAGAGGAGTCAGTGCAGCTGGCAGAGACAGCCAGTCAAATCCATGTTGGGGAGAGGAGGCCCTAAGGGGCCCCCACAGCTGGGGCCTTGCCCCCTCCTTTGTCTCTCTCTCAGCCCAGACTAACTGCTGCCCAACTCCCAGTTCCAATTCAAACCCCTCAGGCTCCACCTCCCGCTTTGTCTCCAGTACAAAGGTGTTGCCTGGTCATCAAGGTTACCCTCAGCAGCAGACCCACACCCTCTGTGAGCCACTCACACACACACACAGGTATCCCCCACTCCATCACAGGGCCCCCGTCACTTACTGCTGGATGCTCTATCCTTGGGGTGCAGTACATCCCACTCCTGACCCCAGTGTGATGGGGTTCTGGGGTCCCCAGGCTCTGCACCCCGTCCACAGGCAGGAGTGACTCTCACTCAGCAGGAGACCAGTGAGTTTATTAGCTGACAGGGCACGACATTGTACAGAGGAGTTAGTGCAGCCGGCAGGGACAGCCAGTCCAATCCATGCTGGGGACAGGAGGCCCTGAGGGGTCCCCGGAGCCAGGGCCTTGCCCCCTCCTTTGTCTCTCTCCCAGCCCAGACTCACTGCTTCCCAGCTCCCAGTTCCAATTCAAAGTCCTCAGGCTCCACCTCCCCCTCTGTCTGCAGCACAGAGGTGTCACCTGGTCGCCAGGTTAACCCCAGCAGGAGCCCCACAACCCCTGTGAGCCCCCCCACCACACATGTATCCCCCACTCCATCTCACCCCTCTGGGCCCCTCTCCCCAAGCTGGATTGTACTGATGCCTCTGGTCCCTGTGCTGACAATTCTGTTCTACGCTGGGTCCCTGTCGCCCCGTAACCCCCTGTTCTCCAGCTGAAAGAGAGCCGTGTCTGACTGTGGATGGTGGGCAGGGCCTGGGGACCTCTCCACACATTCCATGACACCAGGAAAGATAATGAAGCAAATAATTAAGGAGTTCATCTGCAAGATGATAAAGCGCTAAGTAACAACTGGCATGGATTGGTCAAGAACAAGCCCTGTCAAACAACCTGGTTGGCTGGATACACATCTCATAGAGCTGGAAGAGCCCTTGGGAGGTCATGGCAGGACCAAGCACCATCCCTTTTCATTTATTTGCCCCCAATCCCTAAATGGGATCCCTCAAGGACTGAGCTCACAATTCAGGGTTTAGGAGGACAGTGTTCAAACCCCTGAGCTATCCCTGCCTGGCCCTTGGGCTGACAGGCAAGTGGTAGATGTGGTACACCTCACCTTTAGTAACACATTCCATATGGGCTTGCAGGACCTTCTTGTCATTAAACTAGAGGAAAGCAACCTAGGGAGAACTGCTCTCAGGTAGGTTGCATAGCTAGCTGGATAACCATTCTCCAAGACTAGCAAAATGATGTATTGGGTGATGAGCTTTTGTGGGGCAGACCCACTTGTTCAGATCTGGAGACAGTCTGACCCACGAAAGCTCATCACCTGATACATTCATTTGTTAGTCTTTGAAGTGCTCCAGGATGGCTGTTTGTTTTGTTAGGACACAGACTGACACGGCGACCTCGCTGTGTCGGTCTCGGAGAGTGGTTATCATGGATGATCACATTCAGGCTGGAAGGGAATAACAAGTGGGGTTCTGCAAAGGTCAACTTTGGGACAGGTTCTGTTCAATATTTTCATCAACAATTGAGATAATGACCTCGAGGCTCCCGCTTACAGCGTGTGCGGATGATACCAAGCTGAAACGAGGGGGCAAAAGGGCGCTGTCGAACGCAGGCGTCCTTTTGAAGGAACCCATCTACACAGCTGCTCTGATCCTCAAAACCAGCATTTCTTTGGGTGGTTCTCGGGGCTGCTCAACATCTGGCGTTGGACTCGCTTCAGCGCTGCAGTTCAGAGACTTCTCCAGCTGCGATCGGCTGGGCTGTGCATGCGTCAGGCCCCTCTCGCGCTCTTTTAGACGCGTGCGTCATCCGGCTGGCACCAGTTCCTTCCAACCTCCCCGGGCTGCAGTCAAGGCTCCTGTTCTCTCTCCCGAGCCATGTTAAATACCTGTCAATCATTAGTGTTCATTGTTCACTTAGCAGTTGTTAGTTCCTCGTTTAAAAAAAGAAGGATGGAGAAGTTAGTTCCTGTCAGAGTTAGCTGTTGCTAATCATGCTGGGGACAGCTGGGTTTAAAAAATGTGATTTGTGCCGCGAGGCTTTGCCTCCCGTGGACGGACACTCGAGATGTATCCGCTGTTTGGGCGAGGGACGCACACCGCAAAAGTGCCCCCACTGTTCCAAGCTCACGGCCAGTGCTCATCAGGATAGGACGATGCACCTAAGAATGATTCTCTTCGTTAAGGTGCTTCAGCCTCCTGACCAAACAACACCTGCCCAGTCGGAGCCTGCTCCAACACGCAGAGCCTCCGATCCTGGCATGGTGTCGCATAAGGCAGCAAGACTGTCACCCACTCAATCTTTGCCTGCATTACCTAGAGGCAGGGTGAGTGGCACGGAGGACAGCGGCACCGCCGCGGCCAGCTCTTTGGAAAAGTGGCCAAAGTCCAAAAAGCCTTCAGCTCCAGTTCTGTCAGCAAAATCCTGGAGGGAACCGAGACCTAGCCAGGAACTGCCAGCATCACCAGCACACTCTACGGGACCGCCGAAACCATTGGCACCAGTTAGACTGGCAGCATCAACCACAAAACCATCGGCTCTGATGGACCTGGCACTGACAACCAGACCATCGGCACTGGCACTCCCGGCACAAGCAGGAGACTCATCAGAACTGGAGGTGTCATCAGCACCACAAAGCTCAGCACCGCTGCAAAACCCTTTATCCCCAGCACCACGCAAGGCCACTTCAAAAGAGCACCGCAGTCCTACCCCCAAGCTGACCTCTTCTCCCCATCTCCGCCTCCACCACATTCTCCTGCCTCCATCCCTTCTTTCTCCTTCCCACAGGCTACCCTCACCCTTCCTGGATCAGCCTGACCAAGCCTTTCAGCACACATGACATCTCATTGTCTCCTCCACCCTCCTCCAGATCCTCCTGTGCTCCCTGTTCTCCTCACCACCACGATCGTGATTACCAATACACTGGTAGGTATTCATCACCTGGCAGGTACCACTACCACCATTCACACCATCACCCTCATGACCATCACTGTTTCTGTGACTACCAGTTTTCTTCCACTAGATCTCTGGAGCTGTCTTCTACCTGTTGGTCCCCCGGGCATTCCACTCAGTCTATGCAGGTGCCCAAGGCTTGGCCTACAACACCACCACCCCCTACATCTGACCCAGAGGAGGGCCAAATTCCAGAACCTGAGGACAAGTCACTGCAGGCCTCACCTACAGATGTCATCCTCCTTGCCAGACAAGGCAGTGGTTCCAGGTGATCTTTCCCCACCTGATGATTTAAAGCAGTTCCAAGAGCTGTTTAAAAGGGTGGCAGCCAGCCAAGACATTCAGGTTGCAGAGGTGCAACAAAAGCAGCATCACCTTTTAAAACATCCAAGGCCAGCCACCTCTTCAAAGGTTGCAATACCCTTAGATGGTGCCATAAGAGAGGCTGCAGGTGACATATGGCAGACTCCAGCTCCAGCCCCACTCACCAATCTGAGGGTGGATAAGAAGTATTTAGTTTCCATCCAGGGGCGTGGACTTTCTTTTCAGCCACTCTCAAACCAACACCTTAGTGGTAGGCGCAATTCAACAGAGGGCAGAAAGCTACTGGATCAGATAAAGATTCAAAGAGACTAGATTTGTTTGGCAGGAAGGTCTATTCATCCTCCACTTTTCTACTCACAAAGGCTATCTACGTGACCACAGTTTTGACAATTACACTAACTTGATTACTCTAATGGACTACCTCCCAGCATCAAAGAAACCAGTCCTAAAGTCCATCATGCAGGAGGGTTATATGGCATCCAGAATTGGGCTTCAGATCTCTCTGGACGTTGCCAATACTGCAGCACGTTCCACAGCACTAGCAATCGTTGCTCATTGTGCACCCTCGTTACAGTTTTCAAGAGCGCTAAGAGACCTACAAAATAAAGTGGGAGATTTAGCCTTTGATAAACTCAAACTCTTTGACGTGCCCACAGGCGACACCCTTCACTCAAGAAGGGATTCTCGAATGACTCTACATCCGTGGGGTGTGTAAACACCCCCCATGCCGCTGAAGGGGGTATCACTCCTTCCATCGCCTGCAATATCAACAGAAGGTTTTGATCAGAATCGTAACAGGCAAAGACAATGACGACACAGCCAACTTATCCATAACCAGCCAGCCCAACCCACAAGACAGCGGGTCTCACGGGTTGGTCAAGGACTGCCCAACCATTGCCATTGTCTCACCGACCTCTACACCCACATTCCATCACTGTCTTCGCCTGTTTTGTGACTGTTGGGCTGAGATCACATCAGATCATTGGGTCCTGGAAATAATTGCATCAGGATACACCATTCCTCTCCTCTCCATTCCACCTTCCACCCATCCCTCTTCAGGGACCCCTCTCACAAGACTGTTCTAAGTGAGGAGCTAGATCACTTCTCCTTCCCATAGGAGCTGTTGAGCAGGTACCAGAGGAGTTCAGAGGAAGAGGGTTTTATTCGCATTATTTCCTGACCAAGAAGGGCAGATGGAGACCAATACCAGCACGCTGAACAGAAACTTTGCAAACAACAGTTTGTTGGTCACTCCACTTCCATCATTCCTGCCTTAGACAATGTGATTGGTTTGCAGCCTTTGACCTGCAAGGTGCTTATTTTCACATCACTATCCATCCTGCTCACACACATTTGCTCCACTTTACAGTGGGTGACGACCGTTTCCAATATCGAGTTTTACCTTTTGGTCTTTCGACTACCCCCAGAGTATTCTCCGAGACCCTCGCTGTGGCGGGAGTGTTCCTTCCTTGCCGTGGCGTCATCATATTTCCCAGATTGGACAATTGCTTCCTAACAGGTCGTTCTTGCCCAGACACACTCAATATGATTCATGTTGCGAAGTGCACCCTTTTATCACTCAGCCTCATCACAAACAACTAGAAGTCCATTACTGAGCCAACACAGACTATCGAATTCATAGAAACTCTGTTAGACTCGATCACAACCAGGGCCTCCCTACCGCTCCAGCAGTTCCACACCATACAGACTCTTACTGACGACGTGAGCCAAAGCCCGATGGGTCAAGGCCTTATTTGCCTGCAGTTGATTGGTCACATGGCTGCCACTACATTTTTGGTTCGACACGCCAGGCTTTGCTTCCACTGCCTACAGCAGGCGTATCCAACCCTCAGCCCGCAGGCCACATGTGGCCCTGGACAGCTAGTAATGCAGCCCCACAAGATCGTAAACTTTTAACATTATTATGTGATTTATATACATTAACTATATTATATATTTGATATGCGGCCCAAGACAATTCCTCTTCACTCAGTGCGGCCCAGGCAAGCCAAAGGGTTGGACACCCATGGCCTACAGCATCAGATGGCGACTGTTTGCATACCCGACACAGACCACGTCCACAAGGTGATATCACGACCAGGCCACGTCCTAGAGTCGTTACAATGGTGGAAGAGCTGGGGCAATCTCCTTCCGGGCGTGCCCTTCCAGCAGCCTCCACCGACATCCTCATTCCCATGGATGCTGCCTCACTGGGGTGGGGAGCTCACGTGGATGGAACCTGGATCCAAGGAGGATGGGGCCCACACGCGTTAACCCCGCACATATTCCTGTTGGAGCTGAGGTCAGTCCTCAACGGCTGCAAACACTTCTTGAGTCGCAGCCGTGAGTCTACAGTCCGAATATTCATGGGCAACGTCGCCTCCGTGTACTGCAGCAGCCGCCGAGGAGGGGCACGATCTCCCTCTCTTCGCAGAAGTGATTCGCCTCTGCGATTGGTGCATATGCAACGACGTAATATTAGTGGCCTCATACTTACCAGGGGCCAACAACACCGCAGCAGGCTTGTTAAGCCGACAGTTTGCTCCAGACCACGGGTGGGAACGCTGCAGTGACATTCTCCTCTTAGTCTTCCGCTGAGGGGGCCGTCCTGCATCGACTTCTCTGCCACCTTCAAACCAGAAAATGCCTCCATAGTTTCAGAGCGGGGCTGGGCCTGGGCTCCCTGCGAGACACTTTCCTTATCAGTTGGAGGGTCCTCTACTCCACGCCTCCCCCCCACGCCTCTCATACCTCAGCTCCTACAGAGGACCAATACGGACAGAGCCAGGCTGATCCCAACAGCCCCGGCATGGGCCCAGCAGCACTGGTTCCCCGCTCCTAAGATGAACGTCTCCATGTTCTCCTTACCTGCTTCCTGACTTACCAGATCTCCTGTCAGAGCCAGGAGTCATTGCTGCACCCCCACCGCACTCTCCACCTCATGGCCTGGTTGATAGTTAAAATAAACATATGGAGATGCATATCCCATAGAGCTGGCAGGGACCTCGGGAGGTCATCGAGTCCAGGCGCCTGCCCTCTTGGAAGGACCAAGCACCCACCCTGCAGATTTCTTTTTTTTTTTAAATCTATTTGCCCCAGACCCCTAAATGGCCTCCTCAAGGACGGCGCTCACAGCCACGGCTTGAGCAGGCCAGTGCTCAAACCACAGAGCCATCCCTCCGCCTTCTGAGCACCCCTCTTCTGAACAGGTTGCACAAGTCCTAATACATAGCAGAAGCCCTGCTGGCTGCAATACTTACCTGCCTGAGGGGAAGAGGTTCACAGCTTGGTGCTCCTCAAAGGGCCTGGTTCCTTCAGAGGCGCCCATACACATCATTCTTGACAACCTCCTACGTCTGAAACAAATGGGGTTTGCGTTAGTATCTGTAACGGTGCACCACGCAGCAATAGCAGCCTTCAGGCATGCCGTCGACAGCAGTTCGGTGTTTGCCCACCCAGTCACCCAACACTTTCTCAAAGGTCTGGCCAACTCGTATCCTCCTCGTCAACCTCTTCCCCCACCTGGGAGCCTGGATTTGGTCTCGGGAACTCTCTCCAGAATCCCATTTGACCCTCTAGCCACTGCCTCCCTTCAGCTCCTCACTATGATGGCTGTGCATGTTCGCTCACAGACTCAGCGAGATAGCGGCTTTAATGGCTGTCCCGCCTTCTACTGTCGTCGGTAAGGAGGGGGCTGGTACTCAGACTTCACCCAGCTTTCATCCCCAAGGACTTGTCTGGCTTTCACATCAATGAACTTATTGTCCTGCCCTTGTTTTACCCCCAGCCTCATGTGGCAGCTCCTGAGGCGAGGTTACACTCACCAGACGTATGAAGGGCTGTGGCATTTTACTCTGACACAACCAAACCTTTCCGTAAGCCGGAAGAGTTGATAGTATCAATCGCCGATCACTCCAAAGGGGAAGCCACATCATCTCAGAGGCTCTCCATCCTCATCACTTCTGGTATCACCACGTGCAACTCTATCCATCATATGCCATAACCTGTCCAGCTTAAAGCCCATCCCACGAGAGCAGCAGCAGCTTCCACAGCCTTCTTCCAAGGCGTCCCATTGAAGGACACCTGCTGCGGAGTGACATGGTCATCACACCAGACTCTCATCAGGCACTGCGCTATTCAGCACCAGCTGGCAGGTGATGCTCCACTCTCAACACACCGGTACCTTCCTCCGGCACCCTCCTCCATGTTGTCTTTCTGGGGTACTGCTACTCAGTCACCAGACACAGAGCACCCACGGAGCCCACTCAAAGAAGAAAGACAAGGCACTCGCCTTTGTGCAGTCATGATGGTTCTTCAAGATGTGGCCCCGTGGGTGCCCCACAACCCAACCTTCCTCCCCGCTCTGGAGTTTTCTCCTCTCGTGAGGCCGCATCTGGAGTAGCGCCCAGTTCTGGTCCCCCAGTTATAGGAAGGATGTGGATGCACTGGAGAGGGTCCAGCGGAGGGCGACCAAAATAATTAGGGGGCTGCAGCATATGACTTATGAAGAAAGGTTGAGGGAACTGGGACTGTTTAGTCTGCAGAAGAGAAGACTGAGGGGGGACTTGATAACAGCCTTCAACTTACTGAAGGGAGGTTACAAAGAGGCTGGAGAGAGGCTGTTCACAGTGGTCACGGAGGGCAGAACATGGAACAATGGTCTCAAGTTGCGGTTGGGAAGGTCCAGGTTGAACATTAGGAAAACCTTTTTCACTAGGAGGGTGGTGAAGCATTGGAATGGTCTCCCCAGGGAAGTGGTGGAGTCTCCATCCCTGGAGGTGTTTAAGTCTTGCCTTGACAAAGCCCTGGCTGGGCTGATCTGATGGGTTTGGTCCTGCTTAGGGCAGGGGGCTGGACTGGATGGCTTTTTTAGGTCTCTTCCAGCTCTATTGTTCTATGATTCTATTTTTCAGATTCTGGGGCAGCTTCCAGGTACTGGTTTCCGCCGTATCATGCACATGACTAAAGCAGCGTGAAAGGGGCCGGACGCTGGCCACGCTTGTGTGGTCCGGCCGACCACGGCTGTAAAAGTCTCTGAACTGCAGCACTGGAGTGAGTTTGACACCACACGTGGGGGACCCACGGGCACACATCGCGAAGAACAATTGTCACCGTACAAAGGTGAGTAACGTCTCTTCCGGGCATGGCAAGTGGCTGCCGTTATGTGAATGAGGCACTGAATATGCAAATCAGCATGTCATTTGTATGTTCAATCGGCCATGTTTGCATGTCTCTTTTGAAAGGGAGGGGCCAGTGTAGACGTAGCCTTAGTTTCACGCAAACAGAAAGGGAAGAGACTGCCGAGGACGGAGCACTGCAGGAGGGGATCTGGGAGTCAGAGTGGACCACAAGCTGATTATGAGGCAACCATGTGACACTGTCGCAGCAAATCTCCTTGTGGTGCATGAACAGGCATCGTTCTTCCGCACCACTCTGCGCTGATAGGGCCTCACCAGGAGCAGGGGGCCCAGTTCTGGGCCCCGCACGTTAGGAAAGATGTGGAGAAGTTGGAGAGGGCCCAGAGAAGAGCAACGAAAATGATGAAGAGTCGAGAGCATAGGACTAGGAGAGAAGATTAACGGCAGTGAGTTGGTTTGGTCTGGAAAAGGGAAGGCTTGAAAGGGGACATGACAGCAGCTTTCAAGTATCTGAAAGGGGAGAAGGAAGGAGCTGAATTATTTTCCTGGGTCTCTGGGGGCAGGACAAGGGGCTTAAACTGCAGCCAGGGAGTGTTAGGCTGGACATTAGAAACACTGTCCTGGTGGTCAAACACTGGAATACATTGCCTGGGAGGGTGTAGAACCTCCATCCCTGGAGATATGCAAGAGGTTGTTGGGTGGGCATCTGTCCAGGACGATCAAGACCAGGTGTCTGCCCCTTTCCAAGGCACGGGGCCAAAATGTCACCTTTTGACCTCTCTGCAACGTCCGAGTGCCAGTGCCACTTTGTAAAGTGCTAATAGTCCCACTGACAAGCACTTCCTTCAGAAACGCAGGTGCAGAGCGGTACTGGTCAGTTGTGCCGGTACTGGCCGGTACTGAGTACCGGCACCTGGACAGCCACAGCCACGGTCAGGGCTGGTGCCTGGGGCTCCCCATGTTTCCAGCAAGCTGGACACTCGTGTGGCCAGTTGGGAGAGATGCCAATGCCGCCGGCGGATAAGCAGCGCACCCACAGCCAGGGTGTGTCTCCTGGTGGTGCGCAGCTGTGCCTGCCTCTGTGCACAGGGCAACATGCGTTCCACACGCCTGTGGAGGGCAGGGCCTAGCAGGAACAAGGCTCTGACCTGTGCTAATGCTCCCTTTGCTGAGCAGGGTCCCAGCAGCTGTGTCGTGCATGGGTGGCCACAGCAGAGCCCAGGGGCCCGCACGATGCAGAAGCTGGTGGCTGCAAGGGGCCAGAGGACAGCTCAGAGGGGAGCGTAGGCAGGGCCAGGCTGAGGCATCACTGTGGTGGGCAGGCCTTGGCGTGTCGGGGCCTTGGTCCCGGGGAGGGTTTGTGGAGCTGGCAGCAGCGGTGCCCAGCTGCCTCCTGGCGGAGGAGGGACAGCGCAGGGCTGGTGAGCCAGACTTCACGGCTTGTCTCTGCCGAACGGGGCGGTCAGTGGGCTCGTGTCCGTAGCTAGCCCGCCTCGCGGCGAGGGGCTGTGTGCTGGCAGTGGCCTGGGGCTGGCTGTGCCAGGGAGGCAGTTCCACTGCGGTGCTCAGGGTGAGCTTGTTTCCCAGTGTGGGCCTGGCCCGGCTCAGCCGCCTGCCTGTCTGCCATGGTGCTTGTGCACAGAGCCAGCGCCATCGGGGGGCACCCACAGACTGAGGCCTGACCCCGGCTGTGCTCACCCCAGCTGGCCGGGGGCCATGCCCGGTGCAGGGCCGTCCCCACAGGGGGCTCTGACCCAGGAGGCTCGCACGCCCATGGCAAAGGCTGCCCAAGGCCGCCACATACCACTGTGCGGACGGTCCTGCCTCAGGCCAGGTCAGAGGCACGCTGCAGAGGGAGGGTGTTTACGTAACAGACCAGCCTGTGGGGCTTGGGAGCTGCCCGGCCCAGGTGATGGCCGGCGTCTACCCTCCCTCGCACTAGGAAATTCAGCCCCATCACTCCCGCCCCCAGCAGAGTGGTGCCAGGGCGTGTGCGCTGGGATCTGGCTCGTCGTGGGCAATCTTGTTAGCTGAAGTGACCCGGGGGCAGCTAATGCAGCCCTGCTTGGGGGCCACTATAGATAAACACTCATCCTCTTACTCGGAAAATGGGTCAGAGCCCGAGTGATGCTCAGCCCCTTTGGGGATTAGCGCTTGGCAGTCAGCGCTCATAATCTCACAGCGCCCTGGGGCCCTGTGTCCTGGCACAGCTGCCTGGGGACGGGCACTGCGTGGATGAGCCCCAGACCGG
Organism: Carettochelys insculpta; assembly: GCF_033958435.1. NCBI lineage: Eukaryota > Metazoa > Chordata > Testudines > Carettochelyidae > Carettochelys > Carettochelys insculpta. Next base: position 23,603,160 of record NC_134158.1, on the reverse strand, counting down.
GGCAATTTGGAACATGCTGCTCTGCAGCCAGGGAGCCCTGGGGCCCAGGTTGGGGGTCAGGGGCGCGGCCTGGGGCCCCAGCACCCTGTGTGTTACATCACCCCATGGCTCAGTCCGTCTGCTCAGGCCTAGCGACGGCAGCAAGACGCCAGGGCCGGGGGGTGGCAGCAGCACTTGGGGGGTGCCCTGCCCGGGCAGCAAGTAAACTCCCAATCGGGGCGTGGCCAGGTGAGACTGGCACATGGGCCGGATGCAAAGGCAGAAATCACAGCTGGGGGGGGCCACGCTGGCTGGGCACTGGCAGAGCTGGGGGGGCGGCGCTGGCCGGGCACTGGCAGAGCTGGGGGGGCGGGGGCGGCGCTGGCCGGGCACTGGCAGAGCTGGGGGGGGCGGGGGCGGAGCTGGCCGGGCACTGGCAGAGCTGGGGGGGCGGGGGCGGCGCTGGCCGGGCACTGGCAGAGCTGGGGGGGGCGGGGGCGGAGCTGGCCGGGCACTGGCAGAGCTGGGGGGCCGGGGGCGGCGCTGGCCGGGCACTGGCAGAGCTGGGGGGGCGGGGGCGGCGCTGGCCGGGCACTGGCAGAGCTGGGGGGGGCGGGGGCGGAGCTGGCCGGGCACTGGCAGAGCTGGGGGGGGCGGGGGCGGAGCTGGCCGGGCACTGGCAGAGCTGGGGGGCCGGGGGCGGCGCTGGCCGGGCACTGGCAGAGCTGGGGGGCCGGGGGCGGCGCTGGCCGGGCACTGGCAGAGCTGGGGGGGCGGCGCTGGAGGGGGTTTGAGATGTAGTTTCATCCCCGTTGTGTTTGGCGGGGGCGGGGCAGAGGAGGGAAACCCCAGCAGCTGTCCCGCCCCAGGCCCTGCTCCGGGGGACCCCCACGGTCTCTGCCGGCGGGCCGGGGGGGGCGGGGCTCTCCCCAGGGGCGGTGCCGTGGGGGGGGCTGAGCCCGCCCCGCCCAGTCCAGCAGCCGAGCCAGCCCGCCGGGACACGCCGGCAGCCGGGCCCGGGGGCGCCAGGCAAGTCCCCCCCGGCGGGGCCCCTCCGGAGAGCGAGTGTGTGGGGCGGTCCGCGCGTGTCCGTGTGTCCGCGTCCGTGTGTGTCCGTCTGTCTGCCCATGTCCCTGTGTGTCCATCCACCCGTCTGTGCCTGTCCCCGTCCCCGTGTGTCTGTCTGTGGCCACGGGTGTGTCCACGCGTGTCCCGGGGTGTGTCCACGCGTGTCCCCGTGTCCCTGCATGTCCTTAGGGCTGAAGAGACTGCAGGGGGTCGTATGGTTCAGCCCCAATCCCGTGTCATAGCAGGGCCAACCCCAGCTATGTCCAGTCATGTGCGTGGCAGTTTGTGGACGGAGTGTATTAGTGAGTTGTGTGTGCAAGTCGGGTGTATCTGTGGCTTTGTATCTCAGGGTTGGAGATGGTTTGGGTGATGTGTGCATGTGTGATGGCTGGAGGAGGTTTTGGGGGGTACCAATGACTGGGGGGGTGGTTTGGGGGAGGGTACCAGTGCTGGGGGCAGTTTGGGGGGGTACCAGTGGCTGGGGGGCGGCTTGGGGGAGGGTACTGGAGCTGGGGGTGGTTGGAGGGCTACCAGTGGCTGGGGGGTGGTTTGGGGGAGGGTACCAGAGCTGGGGGTGGTTCGGGGGAGGGTACTGGTGGCTGGGGGTGGTTCGGGGGAGGGTACCGGAGCTGGGGGCAGTTTGGGGGGAGGGTACCAGTGCTGGGGGCGGTTCAGGGGAGGGTACCGGAGCTGGGGGCAGTTTGGGGGGAGGGTACCGGAGCTGGGTGTGGTTTGGGGGGGTACCAGTGGCTGGGGGTGGTTCGGGGGAGGGTACCAGAGCTGGGGGTGGTTTGGGGGAGGCGGTTTGGGGGGGTACCACTGGCTGGAGGTTGTTTGGGGGGTCTCAGGGGGGTTCCTGTGTGTCTTTGCTGTGCTTACGTCCCTCCCCGGTCTCAGGGCAAGGGCGGGTGGGATGGTGGCTCTCAGGGGCGTGCCTGTGAAGGGGACAGGGTGTATGTCGGGGGGATGGTGGGGGGTGCAGTGCTCGGGGGGGAGGGGGGGACTAGTCCCTGACCCAGCCCCTCCCGCTGCCTGTGCGTGGGGTGGCTCCACTCCCCCCGTGGTCTGTTAGAACCCTGCAGGCCCCCGTGTGTCGCATGCTGGGGCAGGGGGTGCGCCGTGCTCCACGAGCAGCCCCGTGCCAGGCGGCATGCCTGGGGGGAGGACCACGGACACCGGGCACTGGCAGGTGCAGAGCAGGACCTGGGCAGCCCTGGGAGCGAGCTGAGCTGAGCTGAGCTGAGCCAGTGGCAGGGCCTGGAGGCTCGTGTGCCACCCTGGGCCTGTCTCGGTGCTCAGTGCTGTGCAGATCATGGCCAATGCCCAGACTGATGGCAGGGGCCTGGGCCTAGGGAAGGCGCTGGCCAGTGCCTGGACTGGGGTGGGGGTCCCACAGACCAGAGGAGGAGGGACCCTGCACAGGTTCGGGGCTTGTGGCGGGACGAGCTCTCAGCGTGAGGCTGCAGCCAACAGGCCTGCCCAGTTCCAGAATGCAGACGGGCCCCAGCAGGCGCCAAGGGGCTTTTCCCTGCGTTTGGCCCTAGGGCCAGCTCTGGGCCTGCGCGCAAGGAGGGTGCTGGTCAGTTGGCGGGTTGCAGAAGGGCCCCCAGACCGACCCGTGGTTTGACCACTGCAGAGGAGGGCCAGACGGGGCCCAGCTGAAAACCGGGTGGGTGGGGGGCGCTGAGCCCAGTCCAGAGCTGCCCACACTGCAGCAGGCGTCTAGCAATGTGCTGGCGGGGGCAGGTCCGAGGAGCCACTGGCTGGAAGTTGCAGCTGAGCAAATGCAGCCAGATATAAGGCCTCAGTTTCGCCCCCGAGGGTAATGAAACCACAGGAGCAACTTCTCGGGGTGCAGGAGGGTCTCTGGCTCAGCCTGCAGTGAGTCAAGCTAGACGCTTGCTCTCAGGAGTCCCCCGGCAGTTCTCTGGGCACGGCCGTATGGGGGCGAGCTGGTGCCAGACCTGCTGGTCACAGTGGTACCTTCTCCCCTTGGGATGGCTCTGGGCCGTCGTTCCTGCCCTGCGAACAGGGTAACAAGGCTGCCCAGTCGCTGAGAGTTGTGGTGAGCTCTTTGGCATGGAGACCAGCTGGATCTGGGCGGCACCCAGCCCAACGGTGCCCCGAGCTCACCTGGGGTCTGGGCGGCACCTGGGCTGGTGGGACCCTGGCACTTGTGTATCTTTGGGGTGATGCTCCCTGGGGCCATGGCTTGAAGTGGACTTTGCAGCCGTGGCTCAGGGAGTGCAGCCCTCACCCCTGCTGGGCTCCTGGCACTTCCCTCGGGAGGCACTGGGACTGGCCCCGGCTGCAGGGGGAGCTGGGCTGCTTGTTGGGGTCAGCAATGTGGCTTCAGGGAGAGGGTCCCTGTGTGTCAGGTCCAACCTACACACCCTCCGCCAGCAGCAGGGCTGGAGTGTGGGGTGCTCAAGGGCAGGAGGCTCTGAATGAATTGGCTGCTCTGCTGGTGTCTCCCAGCTCCAGCAGTCCAGCTGCTGTCTGCCCGGGGGGCCTTCCTGCTGGTCAGTCACCCTCCCCTGTTAGATGGCCCTCATCCCCCACCCCAGGGGGGATCCCAGAGTCCTGGCTCCCCCCCCCGCTCTAACCACTGGCTCACACTCCCCTTCCAGGGCTCCCAGCCCCAAAGCACAGAGGTCAGGATGGAGCGGGCCAGGTGAGGCAGACGCCCGACCCCCATGCGCAGCGGGGCCTGAGCTCTGCCCCGAACCCGGCAGACGGGCAGGAGCGAGCGGAAGTACTGGTGGCCCCAGGGGCAGAGCCTAGCAGGGCAGGGAGCCGTTTCCTGCCTATCCCTCTGCCTCCGCCATTTACAGTAGCAGAGCTGGGGGCTGGCTCGGGAGCAGGGCACGCTGGGGAGAGCTGGCAGCAGCAGGGCAGCCGGGCGCCGGGGGGTGTGATGCACACACACACGTACACATGCACACTCATGTTGGTGCACATGCTCACTTGTGTGCATATCTTGCACATGCATGCACTCTCATAGACAGGTGCCTACTCAGCTGCATGCACACACATACATGCATACACACGCATGCACACCTCCCTGCACACTTGGAAACTCACGCAGGTGTACTCATGCACGCGCGTGTGCTCACAGACTATTGTGCATACAGACACATGCTCGCACCCCCTCACCCACACATGCGCGGCCCAGGTAGAGGCCTCCTGAGCAGTGTCCCAGGGGTCAAGCTGGTACCTGTGCTTTGGGCCAGGGAGCTGTGGAAAGATCCCCCAGTCATCTAAGAACACGACACGGGGCTTCCTGGGCTGGGGCGGTGCCAGGTGCCCTGTCACAGCTGAGCAGCAAAGGCTGCAGCTCAGCTGTGACAGGAAACCCAGCACTGCAGCCTTTGCTGGGCAACGCTCCCCTGGGTTACAGCCCCTGAACATGGCTCCTTCCTCCTGGCCCGGCTCCAGCTTTGGCCTGTCCCTGGAGCTGACCCCCTTTGGGGACTGTGCATGGGGCCAGATGCAGCGGCTGGGGTTGATCAGTGTCATGGGGGCGGGGGGGAGTCCCCAGGCCCTGCCCCCCCACAGGCAGACGGACTCTCCCTGGACAGGAGAACAGGGGGTTACGGGGCGAGAGGGACCCAGCATAGAACAGACTTGTCAGCACAGGGACCAGAGGCGTCAGTACAATCCGGCGGGGGGAGAGGGGCCCAGGGGGTCCCTGAGCCGCGCCCTGGCCCCTTCCTCCCTCTGCAGCCAGCCCAGTCCGACCACCTCCCAACTGCCCAGCTCCAACTCAGACCGGCCAGGCCCCTGAGCCCGCCTTGGCCTGTTTCCGGGAGGAAAGGGCTCCCCTGGGTGCCTGCGTTACAGAGGGCAGGACCTTCCTTTGCCTACTTGTGAGAAGCCATCACACCACAACGCCCAGCACCACTCCACGCCCAGGCTGTGCCTGGGGAAACTGAGGTCCTGCCTGGCATTACTAGGGGACAGCAGGAAACACATGGGCCCGAGCCAGGGGAATCAAACCCTCACGCTCACCACGTCACAGTGAGAGCCCTGGGCACAGCGTTCCCTGCACTGCTCCTGGCCCCTTGCTGCCGCTGGCTGGGAGTCAGCCCTGGGCCTGCCCCCCGGCCCCCCCCCGGCGAGCAGCTCAGGTCCCCTGGGCAGGGCGTTGCTGGTGGGGTGGGGGGGGGGCTTTGTGTGCGCACATCGGGGGCAGGGATGTGTGGGGCACACACGGTTGTGCTTCAGTGTGCTTGTTAGACCTGGGTGTGCATATGCTCCTCTGTGTGTGTGTGTGTGTGTGTGTGTGATTAGGTGTGCTGCTGTGCGCGCGCATGTTATTGTCAAGTGTGTCAGTGTGTACATACATGCCAGTGTTTGTGTGTGTGTGTGTGCATTCCATTGTTAGGTGTGTCAGTGTGTGTGTGTGTGCCATTGTCAGTTGTGTTAGTGTGTGTACATCATTGTTAGGTGTGTTAGTGTGTGTGTGCATGTTATTGTCAGGTGTGTCCACGTGTGCACACACCATTGTCACCTTGTGTGTTTGTGTGTGTGCTTGTGTGTGTGTGCCATTGTCAGTGTGTGCATGTGTGTGCATGCGTGTGCCATTGTCAGTGTGCATGCATGTGCCATTATCAGTGTGTGTGTGTGTGAGTGTGCGTGTGCCATTGTCTGTGTGTGGGGGTGTACATGTGCGCGTGTGCCATTGTCAGTGTGGGTGTGCGTGTGCGCATGTGCCATTGTCAGTGTGTGGGTGTGGGTGTGCATGCGCACGTGCCATTGTCTGTGTGCACGCACGTGTGTGTGTGTGCCATTGTCAATGTATGTGCACGTGCATGTGTGCCATTGTCAGTGTGTGGGGGTAGGTGTGCATGTGTGCGTGTGCCATTTTCAGTGTGGGGGGTGGGTGTGCGCATTTGCCATTGCCAGTGTGTGCGTGTGTGCGTGTGCCATTGTCAGTGTATGTGCGCGTGTGTGCCATTGGCAGTGTGTGTGTGCGCGTGCATGTGCCATTGTCAGTGTGTGTGCCATTGTCAGTGTGTGTGCACACGAATGTGCCATTGTCAGTGTGTGTGTGTGCGTGTGCCCTTGTCAGTGTGTGTGTGTGTATGTGCGCACATGTGTGCCATTGTCAGTGTGTGTGTGTGCGCATGTGTGCCTTTGTCAGTGTGTATGTATGTGTGCACACGCGTGTGCCATTGTCTACGTGTGTGCCATTGTCAGTGTGTGTGCATGCGTGCCATTGTCAGTGCGTGTGTGTGTATGTGCGCACGTGCGTGTGTGCCATTGTCAGTGTATGTGTGTGCGCATGTGCCATTCAGTGTGTGTAAGTGCGCACGGGCATGTGCCATTGTCAGTGTGTGTGCGTGTGCCATTGTCTGTGTCTGTGTGTGTGTGTGTGCCAGTTAGTGTGTGTATGTGCGCACATGCGTGTGTGCCATTGTCAGTGTGTGTATGTGCGCACGCGTGTGTGCCATTGTCAGTGTGTGTGTATGTGCACACTTGCGTGTGTGCCATTGTCAGTGTGTGTGCATGCGTGCCATTGTCAGTGCGTGTGTGTGTATGTGCGCACGTGCGTGTGTGCCATTGTCAGTGTATGTGTGTGCGCATGTGCCATTCAGTGTGTGTAAGTGCGCACGGGCATGTGCCATTGTCAGTGTGTGTGTGCGTGCACGCGCGTGCCATTGTCAGTGTGTGTGCGTGTGCCATTGTCTGTGTGTGTGTGTGTGCCAGTCAGTGTGTGTATGTGCGCACGCGTGTGTGCCATTGTCAGTGTGTGTGTATGTGCACACTTGCATGTGTGCCATTGTCAGTGTGTGTGCACGCACATGTGTGCCATTGTCAGTGTGTGTGCGCACGTGTGTGTGCCATTGTCTGTGTGTGTGCGTGTGCCATTGTGTTTGTGTGCGTGTGTGCCATTGTCAGTGTGTGTATGTGCGCACTCGCGTGTGTGCCATTTTCAGTGTGTGTGTGTGTGTGCACGTGTGTGTGCCATTGTCTGTGTGCGTGTGCATGTGCCATTGTGTTTGTGTGCGTGTGTGCCATTTTCAGTGTGTGTGTGTGTGTGTGCACACGCACAAAGCCAGCGCTAACCCCTCCGGCAGCACAGGCAGCTGTGGCTGAGCCTGCAGTGTTTTAGGCAGGCGGGTGGAAGTGCCTGGCTGGGAACCAGCCCCTTGGGGGGTGTCATTAAAGGGGGGTTGCCCCCCCCCGCCAGGTCCGGGCTCCGTGAGTCCCAGCCTGCCCTGCCCGGCCCTGTGGGTCTCTAGCCACAGCTTCCCCCGCTCCCCGCCCCGCTCAGGTGGGTAACACTCCTGCTCTGGCTGTTCCAGGTGGAGCCGCTCTGCCCCCTGGCCGGCCCAGCGTGCCAGGCCGGCTTGTGCAGGCTGCTTGCTGTGACGCCAGGTTGTGAGTCCCTGCGCTGAGCCGCCCGGGCGTGGCTGCGGCGTTCGCTCAACCCCAGCGGCTGGTGGCCGCCCTGGGCCGCTCTGCTGGGCGTCAGCCTCACGTGCCCATCCCAGCCGAGCCAGAGAGCAGCAGCCGGGCCTGGGAGCCGCCTCCAGCAGCGCCATGCCGGCCAAGACCCCCGTTTACCTGAAGACGTCGACGCCGAAGCGGGGCCGCAAGCTGCGGCTGCGGGACGCGCTGTCCAGCGAGATGATCAGCCCGCCGCTGGGGGACTTCCGGCACAGCGCCCACATCGGGCCAGCGGGCGAGGCCGACATGTTTGGGGAGCTCTCCTTCCTGCAGGGCCGTTACGACCTGCTGCCCGGGCTGGGGCGCCGTCTGGCCTCACAGAGCGCCCAGGCCATGGGGCGCGAGCCGGGCTGGGGCCCTGCCGCCAGCGGATGCCGCAGCCTGCTCCGGAGCACTGTCTCCCTGCCTGTCTTCAGCGGGGCGCCGGGCCAGGAGCAGGCGCCCCCGAAGCCCCCCCGCCTGCACCTGGAGGAACTGCCCAGCAGCCAGCACTCCATGTCTGTGAGCTGCCCCGAGGGCCGGTTCCCTGGCAGCCCAGGCCTGGCCTTCTCCACCGCCCACTATGACCAGCTGCCCTCCTCCTTCTCCTTCTCCTTCGCTGCCACCGCCAGCTCTGAGGGCTCCTTCCCGGGCCCCTGGGGCCTGGGCTACAGCTCCCCACCTGGCACAGACCCCCAGGGCTCCCCCAGCTCCTCGGGGGCCTCTGTCCCGCACTCCGACTCCTTGCTGGGGTCAGGCCTGGACCTGGACCTGGGCCCCTCCATCTTGGACGACGTGCTGCGGATCATGGAGGAGTACAAAACGCCCAGCACCAAGGCCCTCTAGTGCCGCCCTGCATCCGGCGGTGCCCTCCCCTGCCGTGGGGTCCTGCCCCTCAGACAGCCGCCCTCCCGTTGTGCCCCCTCGGCATGCTCCCAGCCTGTGGGTGCCACGACCCTAGCACCCTCAGGAGCTGCAGTTGGGTGAGGGGAGCTACCCAGCCTGCTGGGCCTGGGCCTGGGCCTGGGCCTGGGAGGACTGCGGGCCACGGCTTTGCCACTGACCCAGTGCAGCTCAGCGGCCCCCTCGTAGGTCGTCCGGCTGCAGGGCACACAGCCGTCTTATAGTGCTGAACTGGCAGCGTGTCCAGCTGAACTTCAGGGCCCTGCCCCGCTGGGGGAGATGGGGTGGGCTGTGCCCCCAGCCCCTCTCCCGGTGCCTTGTTCTGCAGCCCTGCCACAGCTGGCGCCTTATGGGCCCCCCATGGGCTGCTCTGGTGGGGACCTGCCAGGATGCAGCCCTGCCCTGGGACCCAGCGCTGGCAGAGCCCATGTGTTTTGGCTGGGCTGCAGTCTAAGCCAGGGCTGGGGTGTAGCTGCTGAGGTACCAAACCCCCTGGGAAGGGACCCAACACTCCAGCACTGCTGGGTCCTGCCTGCTCCTTCCACGCCCCCAGGCTGCCTGCCACCCCCACTAGCAACGGCCAGGGACAGCGCAGCCACACAGCTTCCAGGCCTGCTTCCGGTGGGACCCTGAGTGTGGCACGGTCCTGCCCTGCCAGGCTTCCCCGCCAAGGAGACCTGCTCGTTCGCCAGCTTGCGAAGGGAGGGTGGGCCGGTCATATGTCAGGTTCAACAGGCCTGGCTCCGTGGCGGGGATGATGGTGGACGGGGCCTGTGAACGACCGTGTGGCCACGAGGGGCTGGTGTACCCCACCCCACAGCTGAGCACCGTGGACGAAGCACAGCCCGCAGGCAGGCCACGCCCTGGAGACGGCCGACTCTTGGCCATGGAGCAGAGCCGTTATCCTGAACAACTGGCCTTGCCTCAGAACAAGCGCCCCTCCTTGGGTCACGCACAGGCTGAGGGTCACCACCCAGTGTTTGCAGCCACTGGGGACACCTACCCCACCACTCACATCCCAGTGGGGGAGCCCCAGTGCCGCTCCCAGCTAGAGAGCTCAGACCACCATGTAATGCTGCCCTGGCAGCTCCTGCACGCTCCCTGGCGGCTGCTTTCTCCAGGGAGGGCCCAGAGGGGTATTACACTGGCGGGGGTGGGGGGCATCTGGGAAACAGCCCAGGTGGGGATCCTGGGGGCATTTCTGGGCATGGCAACCAGCTCACTGAACCAGCTCACTGTCCTTGCAGAAGTAAATAAAATGCTAGTTTGTACATGAAAACAAATCTACCAACTCCTGGGGCTTGCCAGGCCGTGGGGGGCAGGGCAGAAGCTAGCTGTGCCCCCTGGCAGGACTGCCCACAGCTGCTGGGCTGGCTGGGGATGCTGAGTGCGGGAACCACCTTGGGTGCAGCTCTGCCAGAAACTCTGAGCCAACCCTGGGCACCCCCATGGCACAGCCAGGGGCGGGGGCATGCAGCTCTGGGCCCTGCCAGCCTGGCTCCTTTCCCAGGTACTTCCCAGGGCAGCCTTGGCCCACGGAGTGTCTGTCATGCACCAGCCATGCTCTCTGCCTGCATCACCCCACAGGCTGATTCAAACCAGGGTCCTCAGGCGCTCGGTGGCAGAGCTGCCCCGTGTGGCTGGCAGGCAATGCAGCTGTAGGAGAGTTTCACTCTGCCAGTGAGTGAGGTGCTGCTGCAGGGGACAGTGACCCACACCAGGCGTGTGGGTGCCACCTGTGGGTGTAGCTGGGCTCTGGCAGTGTGTGTGCACCTGGCTCCCTGCCCAGCGCTGGAGGGAGATATCACACACCACCCCCCGGTAGCTGGGGAGGGCTCAAAGCGGCTTCTTCTGCCCCTCCCTGGAGCCAGGTTCTGTCCTGCGGGGGGGGGCTAGTCACATCCCTGCCCAGACCCGCTCTGGTCCCCAGAACACTCACTCGTGTGTCATGTCTTCCAGCTCTTTCTGTCCCAGCAACTGCCAGGGCAGAGAGGCAGCAGTGTCCCGCTTCTGCCCGCTGCCCCCTCCCACGACAGCCGGAGGCCCCCGCCTAGGGCTGGCATCAGCCCAGCCACACTGGGTCAGCCCCAGGGGCCAGCGGCCTGGCTATAGCAGCAGCTTGCGCCAGGTGCCCAGAGGGAATGAGCCCAGCCAGGAATTGGTGACTCACCCCACTGGTCACACATGGAGGCAAATGGGCATTGCTGGGCCTGTCCCCACCACGGTGGTGGCGGGAGCTCCCCAGCCCAGCTGCTGCCACGCCGGCTGCCTTGCCACCTCCTTGGGTGGCCCCGAATAGGGTAGGGGCTGCATCGGGCCAGTGCAGCCACAGGGGAAACGCAGGTTCCTCCTGCAGCAAACCTACGGCTCTGGCCTCCAGCTCGGCGGGGCTGGAAGGGAGACATTGGGGGCCCAAGGCAGGTTCTGAGGACAGTTGGGGGGCTGGGGCAGGCTCTGGGGGCTGGTTCTGGGGACAGTTGGGGGGCTGGGGCCGGGGTAGGCTCTGGGAGATGGCTCTGGGGACAGCTCGGGGCAGGCTCTGGGGACAGTTGGGGGCCCAGGACAGGCTCTGGGGACAGTTGGGGGGCTGGGGCTGGGGCTGGGGTAGGCTCTGGGAGCTGGTTCTGGGGACAGTTGAGGGGCTTGGGGCAGGCTCTGTGGACAGCTGGGTGCCTGGGGCTGGGGCAGGCTCTGGGAGCTGGTTCTGGGGACAGTTGGGGAGCTGGGGGCAGGCTCTGGGGACAGTTGGGGCTGGGGCTGGGGCTGGGGCAGGCTCTGGGAGCTGGTTCTGGGGACAGATGGGGGGCTGGGGCAGGCTCTGGGGACAGCTGGGGGCCCGGGGCTGGGGCAGGCTCTGGGGACAGTTGGGGGACTGGGGCTGGGGCAGGCTCTGGGGGCTGGTTCTGGGGACAGCTGGGGGCCTGGACAGGCTCTGGGGACAGTTGGGGGGCTGGAAGCTGGTTCTGGGGACAGTTGGGGGCCCGGGGCAGGCTCTGGGGACAGTTGGTGGGCTGGGGCTGGGGCAGGCTCTGGGAGCTGGTTCTGGGGACAGTTGGGGGGCTGAGGCAGGCTCGGGGGGCTGGTTCTGTGGACAGTTGGGGGGCTGGGGGCAGGCTCTGGGGACGGCTGGGGTGCTGGCTGCAGAGAGGGGCCGGGGGCCAGGAGGCAGCCGTAGAGTGCCAGGGTGCAGGCTCCGGAGGCCATGGCATACACAAGGCAGCCAGCAGGTGCCACACCTCCCTGGGGGACCCTCCTCCGGCAGCAGTACCCAAGAAGGCGGCCGGGGGAGCTCTAGGTGCTGCTGCCCGGATCTGGTGCCAAGCGCGTCCCTGCACCCAGGGGAGGGGCCTGGCGCTGTGCACTGCTCAGGGGCTGGAAGAGGGGGCCGGGGGAGCTGGAGGCTGATGGCCGGTTTCCCTTGAGCCCAGCCCGGGATTCCCTGGATCCATATGGCCCCTGGGCTGGGAGCTCTGGCCTGCAGGTCCCATCCCTGCAGCTCCCATTGGCTGCAAGTCACAGCCACTTGTCCTCCCAGCCAAACAGGAGCTGCCCAGGTAAGTGCCCCCACCCTGAGCCCCTCCCGCCCCCGGCTGCCACCCAGCCCTTGTGACCCAACCTCATCTTCCTGCCCTGCGCCTTCTCCTGCTCCCCCACCCGCTAACCCCGCAGCCCCCACACCCCCCTCCTGCTTCAACCTGCAGCCCCTGTCACACACTGAACCCTCCTTCTCAGCCCCTCCCTGCAGCCTGGGGGCCCTATAAGGCTGATGCCCCTGGGGCCAGGTGACCCTGCTGAGCGCAGGGCTCCTGGCCCAGGGCTGCTGGCCAGGGCCCCAGGGCGCAGGACTCGCCTGACACCCCCCCAGGACTGCACCCAGCAGCACCTGCTCAGAGCCCTGGGCCCTACCCCATCACCCCGGACAGCACCGAACCAGGCCCTATACTGCCCGGCCCCACTTACCTCTGTGTGTGCAGAGGTTGTAAACCCCATGGGAGGGCGGCTGCCTGGACCCAGCCCTGCCCGTCCCAGGCACAGCCACTGCATCTTGAGCAGCACTGGGCTACCCCTGCTCACAGCTCTTCAGCCACTGCCAGCTGGTCTCCCTCGGCCAGTGGAGCACCACTGCGGCCAGGGGCCTGGATCCCCCCACTCGCCAGGGGCTCTGAGCCCCCCCCCCCGAGAGAATCACCCTTGGGGCTCCAGCCCTCCCAGAGCAGCTGGTGCATGCCTCCCCCGCCCCAGGGCACAGCAGGGAGGCTGCAGGCAGCAGAGTGACAAATCTCAGGCGTGGGCCCTGCCACCCCAGCGCCATCCCTGCAGCTCCCTGCTGGCTCAGGGGTAGAGCCTGCCCAGGGCTGGCTGCAGCCTGGGGCTCCCCCTCAGCCAAGCACCTGGCAGGGGGTGGGACACAGGCAAGGCCCTGGGCATGGCGAGATAAGGAGCTGCCTAGGGCCAGTGCACCCATCACATGCGCCAGCTCAGTCCAGCCCGGAGGCAGGCAGCTCCCATGGGCAGCGGCTGGGCGTAAAGCAGAGGAGGAAGAAGCTGGATGGGGTCCACACAATAGCAGCCTCAGCCCCACCACCTGAGCCCCCACACCAGCCAGCCCCACGGGAGCAAGCCTGGGAGAGCCGCTTTTACCACCACCGCCACCAGGCACGGAGCTGCCGCAGCTGCCCAGCCCTGCAGGGGGGGGCGGATTTCCCACTGGCCCAGGCCTGTCCTCAGCCTGGTGCTCTGCCAGGCCCAGCCCCCTGCCTGGATGCAGCTGTGCAATGGGTTCTCGCCCACCCCAGCTCAGATGGGTGGGGCTGTGCCCCCCAAGCTGGCCTGGGAGCCCTGCCAGCAGATCACCAGTAGCTGCAGCCAGGGCAGCTCTGCCAGGCTCAGCCAAGGCTGCCCCAGCTTGGGTTGTGTCCTGGCCAGGGCAGTGCAGGTGGGGGGCTGGACACGGCAGCTCCCCACCAGCCGAGCCGAATGGTGCAACACCCGCAGCAGGGACCAGGCCAGCGTGCCAGAGCAAGGCTTTATTACAGGCCAGGTAGCCCCAGTGGCTCGGCTCACCGGAGGGTCACATGGTGGCCAGGCTGGAGAAATACGCCCAGGGGCTGGGTGCCTGGCAGGGCCAAGCGCGCACTTGCCCCCCCAGCAAACCCTGCCCCTGGCTGCAGCAGCAGGGCCTCGGTCGTCTGCAGAAGCTGCTGCTCTGGCTGGGCCAGGGTCATGCTCGCTCCTGGATCTCTGGGCTGGGCTGTCGCAGGACCTGCTGCTTCTGCAGCCCCTGAAGCTTGTGCAGCAGCTCCTGCACGAAGGCCTGTGGGAGGCAGAGACCTGTGGTCAGCCCCTGGAGGTGGACATCCCTGCGCCCCCCAGAACTCCCCAGTCCAGGCACCCCACCCCACAGCTCCTGGCCAAGAGCTCCCAGCAGCAGCGGAGAATTCCCAGCAGGGTTCCAAGCCACTCGCTCACTGGGACACCCGGGTGCCCAGCACAGGGGCATCTGGGTGCCAGAGGGCTCAGGGGGAGGATGTACCAGGAGGGAGAGATTTTTGCAGGCTGGGTGCCCCGGCAGCGCCTGGAGGGAGCAGGCCAGGGGTGTGCTGGGAGGAGGGGGGAGGGGCCAGGCGCTAGCAGCCCCATGGGGGCAGGACACGGCTGCAGCTGAGCTAGGCATTATCACCCCACACTGCCGTCCGGGGACACGGCCCAGCTGCCCCAAGCCACCACCAGCTCTCAGCCACCAACAGCCCAGGGCGGCGCACCGCAGTTGGGTCTGAAGGGGGCCCTGGAACAGGACTGGTGCTGAGTCTTGGGGGGAGGGCAGGATGCTAGCCCTGAGCCCTGTACCTCCCCCTCCCCACCCCACTAAGGGGCACCAGGGTGGGCCACAGCTCCCTCCTGTGAGCAGCTTGCTGCCTGGCCAGCCACCAGCGAGCCGGGGTGCGGGGGAGTTCCCACCGAGGAGGCAGCAGAGGACTGAATGCTTTTCCCTTTTAAAGACCTGAGCAGCAGCTCTGATGGGCTCGGCCTTCCCATGGGGACAGCGAGAGCAGCCAGCCAGGGTCAGCCTGGGGAGACAGCACGCAGCACGGGCTGCAAGCTCTGGGGAGGGGCTGCCGCCACTGGCTGGCTGGCGCCCAAGGCCCTGGCTGGGGTGCAGGGCCCAGCCGGTGCAAGGGAGCGGTGCGTGGCCCCAGAGGTGAGGCTGGGGGTCTTGGCAGCTGCCAGCCACTCACCTGCGTGTTGCTCTGACACGACTTCAGTATGCCCTGGAAAGAGAGACAGAGCTGAGGGCAGCACCTGGGCTGCTGCCAGCTGTGGGCCCCCAGCCCCACGGGATAACCCAGCCCAGCTCTTCCCTCCCCCAGCTGCCCCCCACACGCCACAGCGAGCCAGGGACGCCCAGTGGAGCAGCTGGGAGAACGTGCCAGCTGCCCCCACCTCTGGGCACTGGAGCCATGCCATGGGGTGGGTGCGGCAGGAGGCCAGGCTGCCTGGGCCCAGGGGCACATGTGGGGCCCCCAGGAGAAGGTCTCACACGGCTCGGAGGAGAAGCCCTGGAACGGGCCCTTTGAGAGCAGGTGCCCCGCGCAGCTAGTGCTGCCTGACCACCTGGGCCAGCGCAGAGCCCGGGAAGGGAGGGGGCTGGCAGGGCCCCAGCACCTACCTGCAGCTGCGCAGCCCGAGCCTCATCTGTGTCCAGCTCCAGGAGCTCATCGATGTTCACTTCACCCGGCATCTCGGCCTCCTGCAACGAGCCAAGCTCAGGAGGGGGAGGGGAGGGGAGGCCTGCAGCATTGGTGGATGGGGGGCTCGGGGAAACGGGGGCCTGCAGCCTGGGAGGGGGGAAAGGGAGAGGGGAGCCACAGCCCCCACTGCTGGGCTGCCAGGTCTATGCTGCCATCTGGTAGGCCAGGGCCGCCCAGGCAGAGCCCAGCACGGCCAGCTAGAGGAAGCTGGGGCCAGGGGGCTCCTACCGTCAAGGCCAGAAATGCACCCCCCGGCCTGGCCCAGGCCACAGCCCCCGATCTCCTAGGGCAGAGGCGCTGGAACCAGGCCCCCCCACTCTGAAATGCGCAGCCAGAGATCCCCAGGGAAATCCAGTGGGGGGAGGGGAGGTTTCCAACTGTCTGAATCTGTCTGGGTTCAGCCTCCAGCTCAGACCCTCAGCTGGACGCCAGGCGACAGTCCCCAGCCCCTCTGCTGGGCACTGAACTTCACTCTGGGGAGCTGCGAGCGGCTGAATGAGGGTGGGACCCCTCAGCGACCGTGAGCTGGAGCAGCGGACAGGACGTAGGGGCTGCAAACCGAGCTCTGCCCCAGGGCCCCCAGCGCCAGATGCCGCCTCCGGCAGGGGCTTGGCCACTCACCCCATGTGGTGAGCCAAGCCCTCCTGGACCCTCATCGCTGAGCCGGGGACATGGCAGCCACTTCCTTCCTCAGCCGCCCGTCCTTGTGCCCTGGGACCAGCGAGGGCCTAGCCCCCCGCCCAGCAGCAGCGGACCCCCCACCACTGTCCTAGCGCCCGGTCCCCGCAGAGCCCTGCCCGAGCGCGGTACCCCAGGGGGGCCCAGCCTGTCCTCCACATCCTCCCCACCACTCCCACCCATGCGCCAGCTGGCAGCGCCCCCTCCCCTGGGGCCAGGCTGCTCCCACTACGCCAGGTACACACAGCCCCATTGTCCCGCCGGTGCCCAGCGCTGCCAGGCTGCAAACCCAGCACCCAGCACCCCGTGGTCACAGGCCCCTCCTCCCGCCAGCCCCCCGCCCTGCTCGGCTCCGCTTGGCTGGGCCACGCGGGGGTCTGGCTGAGCAGCTCATGGTGGGGGTGGAGGGCAGCTCTGCCCCACAGCCTGGAGCCAGCCTCTTTCTGGAGGAGGGACAGACGGAAGCTCCCCTCCCCCACCTGCTCCCAGGGGGAGGAGCGTTTCCTGACAATGGAACAGCTGTTCCCAGGCCCTCCCCATCTGGCCTGGAGAAGGGGGGTGGGCTAAACCAGGAGCCCCCCATACACTTAGCAACCCCAGCCAAGGGGATCTGGGCCCCACCCCCCAGTGCAGCCCTCCCCTGCCCTACTGGCTCTGGAGAAGGGGGGTTCCCCAGGGATGCAGTGTTTGGGGCCCACAGGTGGCAGCTGACTGTCATGCGCCCCACAACCCAGCCAGGCCCACGAGTGCAGAGAGGGCCTGTCTGCCCCCCATGGCGAGCAGGACAGCAGAGGGGATCTTGGATGTGAGCAGATGGCAGCAGAAGGCCAGGGCCCCGGGTGCAGAGAAGGCTGCGCTGGTGCAGGGGACACCCCCAAACACCTCTGGGCGCCAGGGGAACTATCCCCTGGGGGCCGAGCACAGGGCCTTCCCAGCCCCCCACAAACACAGCACCTGCTGCACAAGTCTAAGCTGTACCACAAACCGCAGCCGCCCCTCTCCAGTTCTGCTTCCTGCTGAGCGAGCCCAGCCCAGAGCACCTGGGACGGCCCAGCTGGCGTGTGGGGAGCCGGGTGCCAGCCTCGCCGGCTCCTGCCCCACAAGCCAAGCGCAGGCTGCAGGGGGCCCAGACCTGGCCTGAGTAGCAGGGGGCAGCCCCTCACAGGCTGGGCAGCATGAGCCCCACATGCATCTTCAGGGCCCTGCCCCACAGCACCCAGCCCCAACCAAGGGCTGGACCAGGCTAGGCCCTGAGCTCACACCGGAGCAAGCTGCTGCTGTGCAAAGAGCTGAGCCTGTCTGGCCCCCTCCACACAGCTCCTCCTGTGCTGCCGCAGAGCTGCCTTGCTGGGGGCTGGGTGTCCGCAGGGCCCTGGCAGGAAGCAGGGGCAAGTCAGAGGGACCCGTGTGGCCCTCGCCTGTCCCAGGCGCCCGCATTAACAGCTGCTGTCTGCACTGTGCTGGGGCAAACACCTAGTGCAGACACTGCCCTGGCGCATGGCCCAGCCACAAGAGCGCAGCTCCCTCAGGGCAAGGCTCCTTCGCCCCTTGCCTGGGGATAAAGGCAGCTGGGGCTCTCCAGGCCAGCCCAGCCCAGCTGCCGCTCTCTCCTTTCATGGATGAGTGGAGGCAGAAGAGAGTCTGCTTTTTTGTAGCCGCCCAGCAGCCAGCCAGGCAGGCGGAAATGCTTCGGAGTTTGGCCACAGAAGGAGAAATTGAAAAGCAGCAGCAAGGTGCATTTCAGGGCTCTGGAAAAGCAGCCTGGCCCCGAATCTTCAGGCCCCTGGGCAGTCACAAGCCTCCAGGCCAAACGATTCCCCTGCTCAGCACTGGCGGGCACAGCTGTGCTGGGTGCAGACAACGGGGCCCGAGATCCAGAAGACACGGGCCGGCGTGTCCCCAGAGAGCTGCACGGCTTGTCAAGAGTCCCAGCACACGCAGCTCAGCCCCGTTCACTGCACACACCCCAGCCTGAGCCCCTCGCCACAAGGCAGAGAAGTCACAGAGAGTGCGGCTGGCCTGAAAGCTGACCCTGGATCACAGATGGCTCAAGGGACCCTCCAAGCCCAGACTGGAGACCCCTTGCAGGGCCGTGGGGCCCGAGCAGTGGCAGGCCCCTTATGACAGCTCCAGGGGGCTGCCTGCATTTCCCTTTAGAGGCAGCTGGACCTGCAGAGGCCCACGGGGGAAGGAGCCCTGAATCTCAGGCCCATTCCTTGTTCAGTCCCAGGTTCAGGACAGCTGGGGAGTCCTGGCTTATGGCTGCTGCAGCCCAGCCCACAGCAAAGGGCCCTTGTCCGACCTGACGGCCCCAGCAGCCAGCCTGGCCAGAGGTGCCACGCCAGCCCTCTGCAGCCACATTGCCCCCCAAAGCTGAGTGTGTGCCCCAGGCCCAGGAGCTGGCATGGGGCCCTGGAAGTCAGCCTGGAGCTCCCCACCCATTCCCCCTGCCTCTAGACCAGGAGCCATAGCCCTGGAGCCCACGTCCTTAGCTGAGCCCATGGGAGAGGGGGTCTCAAAATCAGGCCAACCTTGGCCCCCGCAGGCCCAGTCCTGGCCCACGGCCCCTCTCAGCCAAAGGCTCTGGGAGGGGAGAGGAGCCTAATGGTGCTTGTGGGGGCGGGGTGAGAGCAGGGAGCCTGGCTGCCTGGGTCTGGTGGTTGGAACAGGGGCCAGGACTCCTGGGTGCTCTCCCTGGGAATGGGAGGGAAGTGGTTAGAGCTGGGGAAGTGGGGGCTGGTGGGCAGAGCAGAGCGACTCCTGCGGGTGCCAGGACTCCTGAGTTTTCTCCCTGGGGAGGGCAGTGGCAGCTAGTGGTCACAGGTGGGGGGGGCAGGTCATCAGAACTCGTGGTTCCTCTTCCACCTGGGGGGGGCCTGGTGATTAGAGGGGGGGTGGGGGGGGCAGGACTCCTCAGTTCTTTCTGGCTTTCGGAGTGCAGCAGAGGCTCCAGCCCTTGGAGGGGAGGGAGGGGCAGGACTCCTGGGTTCGTGCCAGGCAGTGGGGGCTGGTGGTTGCGGGGGTCAGGGCAGGATTTCTGGGATTGCTCTGGGCAGCGGGGGCTGGTGGCTGGGGGGTTCCGGGTCAGGACTGCTGGGTTCACTCCGGGCAGTGGGGGCTGGTGGCTGGGGGGGGGCGTCCAGGGAGCGGCAGGACTCCTGGGTTCACTCCGGGCAGTGGGGGCTGGTGGCTGGGGGGGGGCGTCCAGGGAGCGGCAGGACTCCTGGGTTTGCTCCGGGCAGTGGGGGCTGGTGGTGGTCCGGGGGGGGGGGGCAGGACTCCTGGGTTCGCTCCGGGCAGCGGGGGCTGGTGGCTGGGGGGGTCCGGACTCCTGGGTTTGCTCCGGGCAGCGGGGGCTGGTGGGGGTCCGGGGGGTCCGGACTCCTGGGTTCGCTCTGGGCAGAGGGGGCTGGTGGCTGTGGGGGGTCCGGACTTCTGGGTTCGCTCCGGGCAGCGGGGGCTGGTGGCTGGAGGGGTCCGGGGGGGCAGGACTCCTGGGTTCGCTCCGGGCAGCGGGGGCTGGTGGCTGGAGGGGTCCGGGGGGGCAGGACTCCTGGGTTCGCTCCGGGCAGCGGGGGCTGGTGACTGGAGGGGTCCGGACTCCTGTGCTCTCTCCGGGCGGGGGGGGATCCGGGGGGGCAGGACTCCTGGGTTCGCTCCGGGCAGCGGGGGCTGGTGGCTGGAGGGGTCCGGGGGGGCAGGACTCCTGGGTTCGCTCCGGGCAGCGGGGGCTGGTGGCTGGGGGGGTCCGGACTCCTGGGCTCGCTCCGGGCAGCGAGGGCTGGTGGCTGGGGGACCCCGGACTCCTGGGCTCGCTCCGGGCAGCGGCGCTACCGCACGGCCCTGCCCCGGTCCCCGCAGGGGCCAAGCTCTGTGCCGCGGCACCCGGGAGCCGCCCCCGCAGCGCAGCTCACCCGGCCCCGGTACAGCTCCTCCAGCCGCCCGTCGATCCACTGCTCGGTGTCCAGCCGCCGCTGCAGCTCCCGCCGGTCGTACTTCACCGTCACGCGGGCCTGGCGCCGCTGGATGCCGGGGCTGCGGGCCGGCTCCGCCCGGGGGCTGCCCGGGGAGCGCGCCGGGGACCTCCGCCCCAGCCGCCTGCCCACCCGGTTCGCAGCCA
This sequence comes from Carettochelys insculpta, assembly GCF_033958435.1. Lineage (NCBI taxonomy): Eukaryota > Metazoa > Chordata > Testudines > Carettochelyidae > Carettochelys > Carettochelys insculpta. The sequence continues at coordinate 23,583,228 of NC_134158.1, read as the reverse complement.
TCGCCGCCGCGGGAGCAGCCCGGCCGGGCCGCGGCTTATGGAGGGGCGGGGCCCGGGGCGGGGCGGAGCAGGGCGAGACCCCGGGGCAGGGTGGGGGGCACCACGTGGGAGCGGGGCTGGGGGGGCACCGGGCGGTGTGCAGGGTTGGGGGAGTGCACCGGGGGGGAGCAGGGCTGGGGGAGGCACTGGGAGGGAGCAGGGTTGGGGAGTGGACCAGGCGGGATCAGGGCTGACGGGGCACCGGGGGGGAGCAGGGCTGGGTGCCTGGCGCAGGGGGAGTTTTGCCTGGCTCAGCCCGGCTGTATCAGTCATGGGCCCCTGGGCAGGTTGGAGCTGGCAGCCAGCCCCCAGCTCCATGGCACAGACGCAGGTGGTGACCCAGCACAGCCCCATTCAGAGAAAACTGATCTCACCGCCCTTCCCCACAGCCCTGCCCCGGGCCCCTTTCCTTCCTGTGGGGCCAGCCCCTCCCCACCAGCTGCTTCCAGCCTGCAAACCTGGGGCCAGGCCCCGGGGGACACAGGAACTGCCAACTGCCGCCACTGAGTGACCCTGAGCCCCTCTTCCTGCCCAGCCCCCACTAACCCCCGAGATCCCTGCATGGGCCCAGAAAAGCCAGACACAGCCCTGGCCTGGCCACTGTCCCACAGCCCTACTGGGAGCATGACTGGTGTGTCCTGCAGTGGTTGGGCCTTGTTACACCTGGGCTCCAGAGGCAGCAAAGGACGGTCTGGAGAAGCCTCTCCCCTCCCTTCCTGCCCACACTCGGTTGCTGGAGTCACTGCCCAGCTGCCCAGCTCCAGGCTGGCTGGCAAAGCCCCCCTCTTGGCTGCCAGGGCTGAGCAGGCTGGAGTTAGGAAGAGACTTTCCCCTGTAATCTCTCAGGCCTGGCTCATGGGCCAGGCTGGCCTTGGCCTGCTGCAGCTCCCAGCCTCACCTGTGCTCCAGAGCAGCAGGGGAGAGAGGTGCAGAAAGACAACCCACGCCTGCTCTGCACCCCGGGTGGGCCAGCCCTGGTGACGTCCTGGATCACGCAGCCAGCTGGGTGAAGCAGCGAATAGACACTCAGCTGCCTGCCCCCCCAGGCCAGCGGCCCATGCACTAGGTGGGGTTCCTGTCTGCAGCAGTGGCTGTGAGCTGCTTGCCCAGCATCGGGCGCCCCAGAGCTCCCAGGGAGCACTCAGCTGCTGTGCACCTGGGAGTGTCCCTGGAGAGCCAGGCTGTGGCGGGGCAGGGTGTGATGGGGCCTTAGAAAATTGGCTTATGAATATGCATAACTCAAAGATGATTTATGCACAATAGGTCCTGTAACATCAATTGTACAGTTACCGTCTGCTGGATCTGTATGTCCTCCGTGTGTGCACTTGTAAGTGAAGTGCAGCTCTTCATAATTCCACATGTGCTCATAAGAGCCATTGCAGAGGCTCCAGAAACACACTGACTCGGTACTCAAAGCAATGACCTGTGAATGGTCGACTTTGTCCGATAAGCCCAAACTGTGCTTGGTCCTAGAAAGACACCTGACCATGCCACCTGGTAGCAGAATCCACCTTGGCTGCAGTATTTTCCCATGGGGATGGGATGAGGATGGGGAGCCAGACGAAGGGTTCCCATCTATTTATGCAATGGGAAGAAGCAATTAGTCTTTTTGTTGTCAGCTGACTTTGAAAGTGCCTGGCCGGCGCTAAGAGGATACAAAGAACTCTGAAGAGTGTAGACACAGCCAGAGTAAAGCTCAGCTCTGGCCTGAAGCTTTTTACCTGAGATAAGAGAGGCTGTTTAGAGAAAGGGCGTGCAAAGTGTGGGATGGGCCCCCTCAGGCATGTGTGAAACTTTGTAAGGGGGCCCAGCACCATCGGCTGCTGGGTCTCAGGCTCAGCCGTCTCTTCAAAATGCTGAATTCTCTCACTGGTTTTTGCCAAAACAAAAAGCAGTCAAGTAGCACTTTAAAGACTAGCAAAATAGTTTATTAGGTGATGAGCTTTCGTGGGACAGACCCACTTCTTCAGACCAGAGCCAGACCAGAACAGACTCTGTCCCACGAAAGCTCATCACCTAATAAACTATTTTGCTAGTCTTTAAAGTGCTACTTGACCGCTTTCTGTTTGGATAGTGTACAGACTAGCCCGGCTCCCTCTCTGTTACTGTTTTTTGTGTCTGCGCATCCACATTTCTACACCCATTCGCTGAGTTTTTACATCCTTCAGACTGAGTTTCTTGCACATGGCAAAAGGGCTGTTTTATCTGAACAGAACAGAAACTCCGTCGTTCAGATGACACTGGACAGGCTGGGAAGGGGCCCTGCTAATTGCAGGCACAAAAAGTGAGGCCAATGTAAAACGTTTGCTCCCCCTCCCCCCCGGCGTCAGATAAGTGTTTGCATATAACAAGTCTCTTAGTGGATTAGAAATAGCTGGTGATTTTGTTTATTTACAGTTAGTAGCTTCCTGGAATCTGTTTTCACTTGCAACTACTGAATTCCTACTTTTTACACTTAAACACCCTTTTCTTCGCTGTCAAGCCCCATGTAGGTAGTTGTTACCCTGTGCAATGATAAGGGGGCAAATCTGAACTTATGAAGTCATTTTTATTTCTTCTCCTCCCCCTCGCCCCTAGATTCTTATTTCTGCTCCATATCTGATGCAGTGGGTCCCATCCCCGAAAGCCCATGACTGAATGCAGACAACGGTCAGGTGCTGCAGGGCTGCTTGGTTTTTCTGACCTTATGAGCTCTCTGTGTGTAAAGTGTTGCACGGAGTAAGACAGATTTCTTTGGAAGCTGGTTTCCTGGGGGCTGCGGAGCCCTCCCAGAGCTGAGCAGGTGCAGTTCCTGTGTTGCTCGGTGGGGTGAGAGTGTAACACCAACTCTGAGGTTTGGCTGGGGGAGACCAGCAGACGTGGTCTGGCAGCACAGGGTGGTGGGGTGCCCCAGTTCAGCATGCCAGCCTCCAGCCACCTGCAGGGCAATGGAGGGGCCCTGAGCAGGGCAGAGCCCTTATGCTTGGAGCTAGAGGGAGAGGAGGGCGGCTGTGTCAGCCTCTCATTTTCACAGCACCGTGGCAGGTGCCCTTTGCAGGAAGGAGGGAGGGCAGGCAGCCAGGCTGGGCCAGGGCTCTTGTTGAGGTGTCGTCCTGCTTCCCTGAAGCCTAAACAAGCTCAGCCCGGACAAAGGGAGGGAAGGCCAGCACCGGGCCTCTGGTGTCTGAGCTCAGTGGGGGCCCAGCACTGGGGAACACAGGCCCAAGCTGCTGTCTGGCCAGTCGTGCTGAGACCTGGTAGATTCATAGCACCGCAGGCTGTCAGGGCATTGCTGTTGAATTGCTTCTAGGCACCAGCTCACATAAGGCCTGGCAAAGAGAGAGGCTGGCCTGGGTCAGCCAAGCTCTTAGGAGCCACAGGGGGTAGACAAAGGGCACCCAAGGTGGAGCTGGCAGCTGCAGGACCCCAGTAGGGGGTTCGTTAGCTGAGCCCAGGAGGTCATGGTCACATCTGGGCCCCCTCTGGCCAGGCCTGGCAAGGGTGTCTCAGGACTTGGCCTCGCTCATGGAATGAGGGGTCCCCAGGCCCTGCCCCCAGCAGGCAGATGGACTCTCCCTCGGCAGGAGAACAGGGGGTTCTGGGGCGACAGGGACCCAGCGTAGAACAGACTTGTCAGCTATCATGGAGTGGGGGGAGTGCATGTGTGAGACTCAGGCTGGATGTGTGAGACAAGCAGAGCAGCTCCCAGTGGCTAAGGATGACCCTGGGGCTATAACCTAGGCTGGCAGGTAACACCTCTGCCCTGAACAAAGAGGAGGGAGGAGCCAAGCTGCGTTTGAATCGGAGGCGGCAGTTAGCAGCTGGAGGGGAGAGGGAGCTGGAAGGAGCCAGCCGGGGAGGGGCAAGCTACACCCCAGAGGGGCACCTCTCAGCTCCTCTCTCCAGGACGGGTTGGAATGACTGTCTCTGATTGCTGCACTGACTCTTCTGAGAGAAACTGGGCTTCTGTTGCCTAATAAACTTCCTATTCTACCTGCTGAGTGAGAGCCACTCCTGCCTGCGGCCAGGGTGCAGTGCACGGGGACCCCTGAATCCCATCCCATCAGCACATGGACCAGAGGCATCAGTACAATCCAGCCTGGGAGAGGAGCCCAGAGGGGTCCCTGAGCCGGTCCCTGGCCCCTTCCTCCCCCTGCAGCCAGCCCAGACCTACCACTTTCCAACTGCCCAGCTCCAACTCAGAAAGGCCAGGCCCCCGTGCCCGCCTTGGTCTGTTTCTGGGAGGAAAGGGCTCCCCTGGGTGCCTGGGTGACAAAGACCATAGAGGGTACACATATCAAGTCCTCACACCAAAACTCCCATCACCAGCTATGCACTGCTGGTGTGACAAGGGAAAATGGGGCAACACCTGGTGTTACTACAGGACAGCAGAAAACACATGTGACTGAACCAGGAGAATCAGATCCTCACAAACCCACTGCATCACCTCCAGCAAAGGTGCCCTGACAGATCCCAGCAGACACAACAAAGTTGTTTCTTTCCATCCCCCGTCCTTCCCAGGGCAGGAAGGGACCTCAGGAGGTCATCTAGTCCAGGATGAACCCCAACTAACTCATCCCAGCCAGGGCTTTGTCAAGCCGGGACTTAAAAACCTCTAGGGATGGAGAATCCACCACCTCTCTAGCTAACACATTCCAGTGCTTCACCACCCTCCTGGGGAAAGAGTTTTCCCTAATAGCCAACCTACTCCTCCCCCTCTGTAACTTCAGCCCATTGCTCCTTGTTCTGCCATCTGTCACCACTGAGAACAGCCTCTCTCCTGCCTCCTTAGAGCCCCCTTCAGGAAGCTGAAGGCTGCTGTCAAATCGCCCCTCAGTCTTCTCTTCTGTAAACTAAATAACCCAAATCCCTCAGCCTGTCCTCGTGGGCCGTGTGCTCCAGCTCCTAATTGTTTTTGTTGCCCTTCACTGAACCCGCTCCAAAGCCTCCACACCCTTTTCATACTGGGGCCCAGAGCTGGCTGCTCCAGATGTGGCCTCACCAGTGCCGAGTCGAGGGGAATAACAACTTCCCCAGATCTGCTGGAAATGCTGATTTCCAGCCTCTCACTCGCACACCCCAGCCCTCCCCCATGAACCCCAGGCCCCTGCTCTGGCTCCTGCACCTCTCTCGCGCCCACTACCAGTCCCGCTCGAGAGGACAGCAGGACGAGGCCAAGGCAGGCGCTTCTACAGAGCAATAACCACACGGTGGAAGGTCTCTATTATTAATTGTTACCTGGCTCTGTTACCATAATGCCGTGTATGGCTTAGAGGGGCTCAGTCGGCTTAACGCTACAGGGGAGTGTTTGTACCACGTAGTCCTCACGGGTTGTCATTGAACTCGCTTAACTCCAAGCAATGTTACCAGGTGTCCTGTATTTCACGCAGGGAAATATGGTCACCCTTTGCCCCAGTGTCTGCTCCTCCCTCCTGTGTGCCAACCCCTGCACCTCCTGCAGTCACGTGGGAAAACTGCCCCACCAGGACACACACAGCACCTGGCTTTGCTGTTCACTCCAACACAGGACGGCTGCTCCTTCTCCTCAAGGCGCCCGGGGGTGCACAAGGCAAGGGAGGAGAATGCAGCCCAGGTGGGACATGCCTGGAGTGTCGGGAGCCCTGGGCTGCGCACTGGAGGGACAGGGAGAGTGACTGTTTCCAGCCCAGGTTTCTTATTTTAAAAATGTATCTGTCACTGGCGGGGGGGGGGGGGCAGGACTTGGGCTCATTCTGGGACCCCCCCAAAATGACACAAACCTCGTGGTGGAGCGTTCCCAGGCTGCCCCCTTTGCAGCAGCTGAGCACCAGATCTGGCAGTCCCTGGCAGGCAGCTCCCTGTGCCCAAGCCGAGCCCACTGCTGCCTTCTGCTGGGGGAGAGAAGCCACAGAATGGAGACAAATTCCCACACCCAGGATGCAGGCTCAGGGGGTGAGGCTGGGCTCTGTCACCACTAGGCAGGGCAGCTGCAGGGCCCCGGACAAGGGGAGGGCTGTGGCTGTGGGCCCATGGAAGGGGCGGGGTCTCTGGCAGCAGCGGCAGGGCTGGGGTACGCCTGTCCCAGACTGCACTGCACAGGATCCAGCAGTGATTTAAAGGGGGCCCTGTGGTTGCAGAAGCAGCAGCGGCAGCCAGGATCCCCAGGCCCTTGTAAATTGCCGGGCCCCAGGGCAGCTGCCCTCTTTGATCCCTCGTTGGCCGGTGGGGCCCACTTCTGAGCCAGCTGCTGGGCAGGGAGACCAGCTGGCCTGGGCATGGGAAGTGGGCTTTCCCCAGGGCAGCTGGTGCAGGACCCAGGGCAGGAGACAGGCCTTTCCCCCAAAGGGCAGGTAACCACACTCCTGCTGGCTGGCAGGTGCCCTACGGCACAGGTTGTGCCCACGCTTAACCCATATTGTCCTGAGGGGACCTTCTCCAGTGCAGCAGCCCTTTCTGGGGACAGAGGTACTGTCTTCTCAGGGTTTAATCCCTCCATCACCTGGCACCCCCCCTCTCTGAGCCCCCAGCATGCCCCTCTCTGCCATGGGCCCCCCAGAGAGTCTCCTGGCTCTGCCCTGGGGTCGCTACTCCCAGAGAGAACAATGTGAGCAGAGCAACTCTGAGGCAGCGTAACAAAGGCAGTCACTGAGCGCTGAACCACAGGGTCTCTCCCGCCTGTGGGCCCAGCAGCCCCAGCACAGCGTGGCCGAGTCTGCCCTGCAGCCAGGGGGGCCAACCAGCTCCCTCTGCCTTGTCCAGCCACCCCATCTCTCCCCTGAGCCTCCAGTACCCCCCAGCTGCTCCTCCCCCCTCTTTTGCCCTTTGGCCTAGGCCACCAGGGGGTTCCCTCCACTTTTTTCCATCCATGTGCAAAATAAATGTTGTGTGCGGCTGCACACCACCAGTGTAAGCACACGCTGTGATGGGGTTCTGGGGTCCCCCAAGCTCTGCACCCCGGCCGTAGGCAGGAGAGTCTCTCACTCAGCAGTAAAACAGCAGGTTTATTAGCCGACAGGACACAGCATCATACAGAGGAGTCAGTACAGCCAGCAGAGACAGCCAGTCCAATTCATGTTGGGGAGAGGAGGCCCCGAGGGGCCCCCAGAGCCGGGGCCTTGCCCCCTCCTTGGTCTCTCTCTCCCTCAGCCCAGACTAACTGCTTCCAACTCCCAGTTCCAATTCAAACCCCTCAGGCTCCACCTCCTCCTTTGTCTGCAGTACAAAGGTGTTACCTGGTCGTCAGGGTTACCCTCAGCAGGAGCCCCACACCCTCTGTGAGCCACACACACACACACACACACACACACAGTTATCCTCCACTCCATCACATCTCTCCCCCCTTCCAGACCGAACTGAGCGGGGTCACTCAACTGGTGACCTGGGGAAGTTCGGGGCTCTCCCCTTGTGACAGGGCATTGGCTGTACCCTCTGTTCTCCCCTTGATGTGCACCACCTCCACGTCATAGTCCTACTGGGGGAGGCTCCAAGTCAGGAGCTTGGTCTTGGCCCTTTTCATGTGATGCAGCCGGGCAAATCCCTTTAGTTCCCTTGGGTTGGTTGGTCTCGCTGCTTCGGCCCCGGTCCGTCAGCCACGTTCTCAAGTCGGGCGGGCAGAGCCCATACAGATGCTGCAGCACCAACAGATCAAACAGGTGTTTTGTGGTCTGGGTCCTGCCCCATCTGACCACCAGTCCATACAGCTGCTCCAGCCAATGTCTGGAATTCAGTTACAGTCCAGTAACGGCAGGTACAAATGCTTCCACCCTTGGCATTCAGCCAGACCACCACAATGGCTGTGTGCCTCAGTTTCCCCTTCCATGCCACACAATAGGTTTGGAATGTTCCTCCTCATGTCAGAGGTTGCAAGACTAGTTACAGGGAACAATGGTGACATTTCAGAGTTACAGACTCCTTCAACATACAACTCATGCTTCTACATCAATGTCATCATGTCACATGGCTCTTTCCAAACATTCAGTGCATGGTACAATTCTACAGCTTTTGGTAGCAGCACCCCTTGGTTACAGCAGTCAGCGTGAGTAACAGAACAACCCCATTGCAACTGTACATTTACGTTGCTCTTTGGTAGACCACAACTTTTGTGTAACCTCCTTGAGAATCTGGTATTTTGGGGATAAATGGCTGAGGCCATTCTTAGCACCATCAAGTTCTAATAGTCTCTCTTGCCCCCTGGGGTGGAAATTTGATCTCTCTGGCTGTGCCCTCCCTTCTAACAAGAGCTGGGCCATTGATGATCTCAGGGAGATGCCCCCTCCCAGCCAGTCTGGAAATTTGCAAACCAAACTGCTTTCTGAGAGTTGTTTTGTGAGTCCCAGACGCAGAATCCACATGAAGGAATCCCTGTTTATCCCTTACTGGCCCACCAGGCCCACAGCTCCTTCATCCTTCCACCTCCAACTACTGCCTCCCCATGGAATCAGAAGTTGAATCCAGTATGAGAATATAAGTGTTTCCACCATCTGGAGATGGGGAATTGCTGGTGCTCTCCTGCATCCTACAGAGATTGGCTGTGCAGCTGTTTTACTTGGTTCTCACAGGGCTGCTCACATTCCCTGATAGTTTTTACTTTACTTGCACCAGCTTCCAGTTCCTGAGAAACTTTTACCCTGCCTGCTTTGGACCCTTCCAGAGCACAGCCAGTGGTTTCACACTCAGGCAGGTCCTGGCCATCAGGAGCTGAAACAAACTTCTCCCCAGGCAAAGGGCTGCTCTGGCTCTTACAGACAAGCACCTTTCCTGTTCACTCTCCTTCACCTCATTCCCATTTTCTGCAGTCCCCACAGACGGGTCAGGAAAAGTTTCAGGGAAATTCTCTTCCTGAAGAGCTTCCCCAAACAATAACTCACCCCTGTCTGCCTCCACGGGGGCACTGCACCCTTGAGCCACAACCAGCTCCTGGGTTTCACCTACACCCAGGATCACTTCTGGCCCATTAGGCAGATTCCCACGTAATCCCCCTCCAGGCAGACAGCCAGTACCACCGGACAGAAGGTTAGGGTCCCTTTCCTCCCCTCTGCTACCAGCTCCTTTATTTCATCAGTCAGCGTAACTCCATTGCCCGTCTGTTCTTGTGTCCTGGCGAGAGGATGACTCTGGTAGGACAGAGTCCTCTCAACCCCTCCCAGTAACACCTCAGCATCAGGCAAAGAACAAGTACCAGAATCATCTGGTCTCTGGGGTTCCCTGATGATACTAACTGGATCAGACCGAGTTAAAGCATCATCCCCCCTGAGAGACACAGAGGTAGGCCCACTTCCCATCTGGGCTTCAGCTGCTCTCAGATCCAGCTCTGGGATCTTGGCTCCATCTGGAGCCCCCACAGGCTCAGGCAAAGGATTCACTTCCCCAGAAGCAGAAGCACTTTTCTTGCACCAAGGACCAGTGTCCTTAGCAGGGATACCACTGCCCATCCCAGAGCCATTTCCTCTGCTCCAGCCCCCATGGCTGGATTCAGAGACACACCTGGAATGCTCTTTTCTGGTGGTTCCTTCTCCAGCCACCCCAGGCTGGGGAATCTTCCTCAGACAATGGGCTAGTTTCCTCATTGGCACCTTTTCCAAACGCAGGCTCTGCTCTCTCCCCAGGCTGCTGCTGCTGCTGTTTAACACAGACAGACAATGGGAGACACTTTCTCCTTTGTCCCAGCCCCCCGGCTGGTCTCCACACACACACAGAAGGTGGAGCAGCTTCTCTCACAGACAACCTGCCATTCCCAGTGGACAAGCTGCTTTCCTGCACAGACACACAGGCACCTTCCTCGGCCCAGGCCTGGAAAACTCTCCGCAGGTCTGTCTTGGCCACTAGTAGATGATGGGTTGGAATCGCTCCTTCCCTCCTTGAGCTGTGGCAGGCCACTCGGTTCAGAGCTCCAGGCAGTCCAGGGTTCCCTGCCCCGATCCGGGCTCACCTCTGCAGGATTTTCCTTAACCCTTAGCTCCGCCACTGCACATCCACGCTGCCTTGTCCAGCTCCTTTAATCTCAATTCGGTTTCCAGGTGCTGCCACTTCACAGCGGAGATGCTCAGCGTGGTTGCAGGCTCTGAGGCTGATGCCCTCTGCACCCCACGATTCCTGGAAGAATCCCTTCAGTGTGCCAGGCTCCTTGCGGGTCACAAGCTGCCCAGGGTTAGGCCGTAGGCCCCTCCGCCCTCTGGGACCGACTCCAACAGACTCTCAGAGGAACCCCTTCTTCAGTGTGACACCCGCTCTCAAGGACCATGAGCACACTGTCTTGGGAAGAACTCATTCAGCGTCAGCCTCCTCAGGGGTCACTTGTTCCTGGGGGTTGGGCTCTCGGCCCCTCCACCTTCTGGGACCGACTCCAACAGATTCCCAGGAGTAACCCCTCCTTGGGTGTGACACCCCCTCTCGAGGACCACGACCCCAGTTGCTTGGGTTCGGCCGCAGGCCCCTCCGCCTTGGGGAACTGCACCTCACTGCCCTTCAGCACACCTGGGTCTCGCAGGCCCCACTTCTTCCAGGGCCCCGGTCACTTACTGCTGGATGCTCCATCCTCGGGGTGCAGAACATCCCACTTCTGACACCAGTGTGATGGGGTTCTGGGGTCCCCCAAGCTCTGCACCCCGGCCGTAGGCAGGAGAGTCTCTCACTCAGCAGTAAAACAGCAGGTTTATTAGCCGACAGGACACAGCATCATACAGAGGAGTCAGTACAGCCGGCAGAGACAGCCAGTCCAATTCATGTTGGGGAGAGGAGGCCCCGAGGGGCCCCCAGAGCCGGGGCCTTACCCCCTCCTTGGTCTCTCTCTCCCTCAGCCCAGACTAACTGCTTCCAACTCCCAGTTCCAATTCAAACCCCTCAGGCTCCACCTCCTCCTTTGTCTGCAGTACAAAGGTGTTACCTGGTCGTCAGGGTTACCCTCAGCAGGAGCCCCACACCCTCTGTGAGCCACACACACACACACACACACACAGTTATCCTCCACTCCATCACACACGCTGCCGGCTGTGGGGGCTCTGCTGATCTGCTGGGTGGCATCTGAATCTCTCTGGGGCAGCCACCCAAGTGTTCAGCCTACAGGGAACGGTGGCCTGGGCCCTTCTATCATCCATCGTTTTTCCCTGCATGGCTGGGGCCAGCTGGTCACGTCTCAGGGTCCTCTTCCCGCAGCCCATTGTCCTCCCACTGGCCACACGCGGGGGAACACACGGGGCCACGTGTGCACCCTGTTGGGGTCTCCATTCTCCAGGCAAGTTCTGTGCAGGTCTCTCCCCCCTCGCTTCCTTAAACCAGGAGCGCCCAAGGGCTCCAAGTGCCACCCCACCTGCAGGCAACCCCTGGGAAACTCCCACGAGCCCTCACTTCATCACCCCTCCCATCTGGCAGCTCTTCCACCAGGGGTGAGAGCCAGTCCCCCTGCCACGGCTCTGCCCACAGCCGGACGGAAAGGGGCTCCTGGGTTCCAGCCAGGCTCTAGAAGAGACTGGGCCAGGCTTGGGATACACCTGGAAGCTGCAGGAACGGGACCAATTGGTTCTGTGGTTTAGTGGCTAGGAGCACACACGTGTGTGAGAGAGACAGTGCGTGTGCGTGCATGCGTGTGTGACAGTGAGTATGGGCGTACGTGGGAAGGAGTGTGTGCATGTGAAAGAAAGCGTGAGACAGGCTGGGGATGACCCCCTGGGGCTGTAACCTAAGCCCGCAGGTAACACCTTTGTCCCCGAACAAAGAGCGGGGAGGAGCCCGGCTGGCTTGTGCTGTCTCCCTGACGATGAATACACTTCCTGTTCTACCTGCTGAGCGAGTCACTCCTGGCTGCAGATGGGGCACGGAGCTTGGGGACCCCTGAACCCCATCACAGCAGGAGGCTCTGGAAATATCCCAGTCACAGCTCTGAGGTCACAGCCCAGGGCTCTCCCCTTGTCCAGGGAGGCTGTCAGGGCAAACCAATCTGTGGAATACCCCAGGAGAGTAAAACACGGACCAGAGGCCCTCTGCCTGTGCCAGAAAGAAAACACTGTGCAAGCCCATTCCTCGTTACCCACCATTGGCAGCTGCAGCGCAGTATGGGTCACGGGGATGGAGCCCACAGCTGCTGCCAGGCTCCCCCGAGAACCCATTCTGGGCAAGGTATACATCTCTCATTCACCCTCCTTGCTCCCTGAGACCTGTGCCCATCCCCCTTTCACAGAATCACAGGGCTGGAAGGGACCTCAGGAGGTCATCTAGTCCAGCCCCCTGCTTCAAGCAGGATCAACCCCCACTGAGTCATCCCAGCCAGGACCTTGTCCAGCTGGGACTTAAAAACCTCAAGGGATGGAGAATCCACCACCTCTCTAGGCAACGCATTCCAGTGCTTCACCACCCGCCTGGTGAAGTAGTTTTTCCTAATATCTAACCTACACCTCTCCCTCTTCAACTTCAGACCATTACTCCTTGTTCTGCCATCTGTCACCACTGAGAACAGCTTCTCACCCTCCTTTTTAGAGCTCCCCTTCAGGAAGTTGAAGGCTGCTATTAAATCACCTCTAAGTCTTCTCTTCTGTAAACTAAACAAGCCCAAATCCCTCAGCCTATCCTCATAGGTCATGTGCTCCAGACCCTTCATCATTTTTGTTGCCCTTCGCTGAACCTGCTCCAGCAAATCCACATCCTTTTTATACTGGGGGGCACAAAACTGGACACAATACTCCAGATGTGGCCTCACCAGTGCTGAATAAAGAGGAATAACTACTTCTCTAGACCTGCTCGAAATGCTCCTCCTAATGCACTCCAGTATGCTGTTAGCTTTCTTGGCTACAAGGGCGCACTGTTTACTCATATTCAGCCTTTCATCCACCATAACCCCTAGGTCCCTTTCCAGCCAGTACGCTGAGCCAGTCGGTCCCCAGCCTGTAACAATGTTTGGGATTCTTCCACCCCAGGTGCAGGACTCTACACTTTTCCTTATTGAACCGCATCAGATTTCTTTTGGCCCAGTCCTTCAATTTATCCAGGTCCTTCTGGATTCTCTCTCTACCCTCCAATGTATCCACCTCTCCCCCTAGTTTTGTGTCATCCGCAAACTTGCTGAGGGTGCAACCCAGGCCCTCATCCAGGTCATTAATAAAGATGTTGACTAACACCGGTCCCAGAACCGAGCCTTGCGGCACTCCACTTGAAACAGACCAACATCCAGATATCGAGCCATTGACCACTACCCGTTGGGCCCGACCATCAAGCCAGCTTTCTATCCATTTTATAATCCAAGGATCCAATCCATAGTTCCTTAACTTACGGACAAGAACGTTGTGGGAGACCGTATCAAAAGCCTTGCTGAAGTCAAGGTATATCACATCCACTGACTTCCCCATGTCCACAGAGCTTGTTACGTCGTCATAGAAGCTAATCAGACTGGTCAGGCAGGACTTGCCCCTGATGAATCCATGTTGGCTACTTTTGATCACTTTCCCCTCTTCCAAGCGCTTCAAAACAGATTCCTTGAGGATTCCCTCCATTATTTTCCCAGGGATTGAGGTGAGGCTGACAGGTCTGTAGTTCCCTGGATTGTCCGTCTTTCCTTTTTTAAAGATGGGCACTACGTTTGCCTTCTTCCAGTCATCCGGTAACTCCCCCGATCTCCAAGAGTCTTCAAGGATAATGGTCAAAGGTTCAGCAATAACCTCTGCCAATTCCCTCAGTACCCTGGGGTTTCATTAAATCCAGACCCATGGACTTGTGCACATCTAGTTTTTCTAGATAGCTCAGAACTTGTTCCTTCCCCACAGATGGCCGCCCTCCACCTTCCCATACTACATCGTCTACGACCGTCATGGGGAAGTTGACTTTGTCCGTGAAGACTGAGGCGAAAAAAGCATTGAGTACTTCAGCTTTTCCAGCATCATCTGTCACTAGGTTACCTCCCTCATCCAGTAATGGCCCCACACCTTCTCTGATAACCTGTTTATTGTTCACATGCCTGTAGAAACCCTTCTTGTTACTCTTCACATCCCTTGTCAGCTGCAGTTCCAATTGTGCTTTCGCTTTTCTGATTACTGCCCGGCATTCTCCAGCCGTATGTTTATACTCCTCTTTAGTCAACTGTCCATGTTTCCATTTCTTGTATGCATCCTTTTTTAATTTAAGCTGACTAAGGATTTCCCTGTTAAGCCAAGCTGGTTGCCTACCATGTTTGCATTTCTTACTATGCAGTGGGATTGTTTGTTCCTGTGCCTTCAGTAAGACTTCTTTAAAATACTTCCAGTTCTCTTCAACTCTTTTCCCCTTCATCTTTGTTTACCAAGGGATCCTGCTCATCTGGTCTCTGAGGGAATCAAAGTCTGCTCTTCTGAAATCAAGGGTCAGTATGTTACTGCTCACTCTCCTTCCTTTCGTCCGGATCCTGAAATCTACGATCTCATGGTCGCTGCAGCCCAGGTTCCCTCCCACTTCTATTTCTTCTGTTAGTTCTTCCCTATTTGTGAGCAGCAGGTCAAGTTGCGCATGGCCCCTGGTCAGTTTCTTCAGCACTTGTATCCAGAAGTTATCCCCAACTTTCTCCAAAAACTTCCTGGATTGTCTGTGTGCTGCTGTATTGGTCTCCCAACAAATGTCTGGATGATTAAAGTCTCCCATGAGAAGCAGGGCCTGTGATTTGGAAGTGTCAGTTAGCTGCTGGAAGAGAGCCTCATCTGTCTCCTCTCCCTGATCTGGCTGTCTATAGCAGACACCAACTACAACATCACCACTGTTACCTCCACCTCTAAGCTTAACCCAAAGACACTCAACTGGATCTTCTGCTTCCTCATACTGGAGCCCTGAGCAATCGTACTGCTCCCTCTCACAGGGCACAACCCCTCCTCCTTTTCCGCCCTGTCTGTCCTTCCTAAACAATTTATAACCTCCCATGACTGTGCTCCAGTTATGCAAATCATCCCACCAAGTCTCCGTTATTCCAGCCACCTCATACCTGGGTGACTGTGCCAGGGCCTCTAGTTCTTCTTGTTTGTTCCCCTTTGCCGCAGCAGCCCTGCCTGCGGGCAGCCAGCCCAGTCTGCAGCCTGCTGGAAGCAGGAGACAAGCCCGTCACTGCACCAGGTGCTTGGAGTACCAGACTGCTTTGGGGTGGTGAGGAGCACCAGGAGCCTGGGTCGCCTGCACATTCTGGCCTGGGGGGCAGGAAACAGGTTTCCAAAAGACCAGAACTTCAGTGCAAACAGAAACCACCTTGGCTAGTTTATTACAGCCCAGAGGGGGCGAGGGCCTAGCAGCCCCCCAGCTCCATGCAGCTGGGATCACATCCCTGTGGGTTTCTGCTCGCCATGCAGCCCCTGCCCAAGCCCATGGCCTGTGCCCAGGCCCCCTACAGCCCCTGACCACCGCCCAGCCCTTGAGCTTTTGTCCAGTCTCTCATGCCTCTGCCTGCCCCCGCAGCACCTGAATTTCTGCCTACCTGCCCGCCTACCTCTGCTCCGCTCCCCGCGCCACCCTAGCCCCGCCCCCGAGCCCTCTTTAAATCGGGAGCCCGAGCGAGACGTCAGCGAGATGGGCGTGGCCCGCCCGAGCTGGGGGCGGGGAAATGGGCGGGGCATGGCTCTGGCGAGGATGGCTGCGATTGGGTGTTCGCGAGGGGGGAGGGTCGGGGCTCACCTGTGTGACGCGCCCAGGCGGGGCGGGGCGGCGCGGATTGGTCGCGCGGGCGAGGGCGGGGCTCACCTGCGAGACGCGGCGGCGCGGGCTGGGCCGGCTCAGTCGCCGCGAGCGGGGATGGGGCGTTGGGGGCTGTTGCTGCTGCTGGCGGCCGCGCTCTGCGCCGGAGCCCGGGGCCGAGAGGACTTAGGCGAGCCCGGGCCGCCGCTGCCGGGTAAGGAGCGGGGGGGTCGGAGGAGGGTCTGGGGGAGCGGGGCGGGGGGTCGGTGGGGGGTGGGGTTGGAAGAGGGGGGGCTCGGGACGCGGGGCCAGTGGAGGGCGGGGGCGGGGGCGGGGGCGGGAAGCGGGGTCGCAGGAGGGCTTGGGGGGCTCGGGGTGGGGGGGTCAGTGGGGGGCGGGGCGGGAAGGGAAGCGGGGTCGCAGGAGGGCTTGGGGGGCTCGGGGTGGGGGGGCCAGTGGGGGGCGGGGCGGGAAGCGGGGTCGCAGGGGGGCTTGGGGGCTCGGGGCGGGGGGGTCAGTGGGGGGGTGGGGCGGGCTCGCACTTGCCGTCGGGGCCCCCTTCGTGCGGGTCGGGGCGCTGCAGAGCCCGCTGGGCGGCGCGGCCAGGCTGGGCTCCCCCTGGCTGCACCGACACCTCCAGTGTCAGACCAGCTGCGTCCGGCCTGACCCGACCCGACCCGACCCCCCGTAAGCGCCAGGCGCTGGGCCAGGGACTCTCCCCGCTGCCCGGCGGGTCCCACCCCTGCGCTCAGGGACGGTGCCCGGCCGGGTCCCCGCTTCCCCAGCGCTGTGCTGGCCCCGGGCTAGGGGCGGCCCTGCGCTGCCGGAAGGTGCTGGGCCTCCCGCAGGGAGCGTTCGCCCCACCCCGCCTCGGCCACAAAACGGCTTCCTGGTGCGCTGCAGGCGGGGCGGGGCCGGCCCGGCCCCACTCCGGGGCTTGCTGCCCCCTACGCAGCCCTTTGCCCTGGGGGCGCTCACCCTGCCCGGGGGAGGCCCCGGAGCGCTCCCGTAGGGCTGCGCCGCACGTGGGTGGTGGGGGGGGGGTGGTCCACTTCCCCTGCAGGCCGGGGCGAGAGCTGAACGCCAGGCTGCGGGCAGGTGAGGGGCCGTGCCCGGGGGCAGACAGCGGGCGGCGGGTTTCGGGGCTGTCTGCAGGACTGGGGGCTCTTTAGCAGTTGTGAGATGCGACCGAAATAGGAGGGCCGCAAGGGGTAGCCTGGCTTCCTCCTGGGCACCTGAGTCTGTGGGATGCCGAATTGCCACCCTGCGCTGGCGGCCGGATGGCCTGGGGGAGCTGCGGCCCGGGGCCCGGCTGGGCTGTGAGGCGGCCGCATTGCCACGGCTGCTTTGGGAGGCGAGCTGTTTTTAATGGGGTGGGAGCAGGGCTGGGAAGGGCGCAGACCGCAGGGATGTGTCCTGAGCACGGGGCCACCCGCCCTGCACTCAGCACCAGGCCCCTGGGCTGTTAGGTGGAGCGGCTCTGGGTAGGATCGGCTTACCTGGGCCAGTTGCGTCTGGCTGAGGGCAGCTCCTGGCAGCTCGCCATGGGACTGGAGGAGCCGAGGGCCTCTGTATTTCCTGTGTGCCTTGTGCACCTCTGTAGCTAAGAGCTGTGCTGGCTCCTGTGGGGTAAAGGTGGCTCTGCCACCCTCCTGCGCAGGCTCCTCTGAGCTGCCAGAAGGTGCTGGGCCTCCAGCAGGGAGCTTCCTCCCTCTCCACCCCACCTCCTCTTGTCCACACAACAGCTTCCTGGTGAGCTGCAGGCAGGGCCTGGCTGGCCTGGCCACAGGGTTTGCTGCCACCTACCCAGCTCTTTGCTCTGGGTGAGCTCATCCTGCCCAGTGTAGCCTGGGGGAATCACAGCCCATGGGGATGTGCCCCTGGCCCAGCTGGGAACGGCCCCGGGGAATCACAGCCCATGGGGTTGTGCCTGTGGCGAGGCTGGAAATGGCGCCTGGGGGAGACGTGGCCAGGCTGGGAACGGGGCCTGGTGTGCCAGTGTCTGTCTGACCTGAGAATAGGCAGCTCGTGGCAGCGGGTGCAGCTCCATACCCTTCCCCGTGCCCTGGGTGCCAAAGCTGTTGTGTGCCTGCACCGAGCTTGCTTGGGCATGAGCCAGTCGTGGCCCAGGGGCTGTTTCCCTGTGGTTCTGACTAGGGCAGCAGAATCTGTGCCTGGGGGCTGGCAGCTGAGTGCAGCTCTGAGCCACTCGGCCAGGCTGCAACGCCCCCTTCAGTGAGCTTGCCAGCAGCTCCCGCTGCAAAAATGCACCCTGGGTGACTCACCTGGCGCTGGGCCTTGCCCTGCAGAGCTGGCTGGGCTGGGGAGGGTGTGCTGGGGCCACCACAAGGTGGGAGCCACATGGTTGGGTGCTGGCCGGGATGGCTCACCTGCAGGAGGGATAGGCGGGGCGGAGCAGAGCTGGGAGAAACTCCCTCTCTACTGCGGGGTGTGGGTAGGTCCGGGTGGCCTCTGCTGGGACTAGAACTACGCAGGGTGCATGGGCCAGTGCCCCTTTGCCAGGAGCTGGGTAAGCCTGGGAGCTCGCAGGGCGGGAGTTCCCAGCCCTGCCAGGTGGCTCAGGACTCTCCCCCCACCCTCCAGAGATGAGTGCTGGCTCCGGCCCACTCCCGCGCCGGCTCTCGGCAGGTGGGCTGGGCGTGCGCCTGGGCAGGCTTCTCTGGGGTGGGAATGGGGCAGCCTAGCGAGCTCCAGGCAGCACGAGTGCCCTCCCCAGCACTCCCGGGGGGCCAGAGGGCTCCCTTGCGAGAACCTGGGCCCTTCCCACAGGTCCTGCGCTAGCGGGGCAGGGAGGGGCGGAGAGTGCAGAGCCCTTGCTGTGCTCACACCTGTGCAGCTCCAGCACTAGGGGCTTGAGCCAGAAGCCCCATGAGGCCTCTGGGAGGGGGCTGCTGTGGGGCTGTCTCTTGGCTCCGTGTCTGCCCTGTGCCCAGAGCCTGGGGGCCCTGCTACGGGACTGAGGCCCCCAGGGTAGATAACAGCCCCGTGGTTCTGGCAGAGCGCCAGCTTGGGCACCTCGCCGCAGGGCCCGCAGGGCTGGGAGCTGGAGTGAAACTGGGCGACAGAGCCGGTCTGGCCTGGGGGGTGACGTCACCGGGGTGACCCAGCTGCCTTTGCCTGTGCTGGAAATGGCAGCTGCAGAACTTCCCTAACCTGCCTCTCCCTGCCAGCAGCCTCCCGCCTCGCCGTGGCACAGCGCCCAAAGCTGAGCCTCTGCTCCAACCCCCGCCTCCTCCCAGCCGGGGGCTGGCGGGCAGGACCTGGGGCTTCTGGCCTCCCTACCTGCCTCTCCTGAGTGAGCGGGGACGTGCGCCCAGCCGCTCTGCTGCTGTAGGGTGGCCGGAGCCTGAAAGGGTTAACAAAGGGCAGCTCGCTGTGTGGCTTTCCCTGGGGGAACCTGCTGATTTCCCAGAGCCTGGGAATTGTTCTGGGGCTGTTCCGTGCTTGGAAACCTCCCTCCCTCACCCCAGGTGCTGGGACCCCTGAGTGGCACTCTCCCTGCCCCACTGGGACAGCCTGTTGCCTGGCTCTCCTGCCCCGGCACAGTGCTGTGCATTGAAACGGGCCTCAGATCCCCCGGGATGGGGCCTTGCTGTCGTTTGTTTGTTTAATGCTGCAGCTGGGTAACGTGGGGCTGGAACCAGGCCGGGGGCCCAGCCCTCCCGCAGCATTGGCCCTGGCTGAGAGGGAGGTGTGGGACTGGCACCTGTGGCACCCGCCTGTTTGCACCCCCAGCTCAGCTCCACACAGGCCAAAGGCTGAGCGCGACCCCTGGGAGAGCCCTGCTGGTGTGACCCCCAGGCCTCCCGCCTGCCTGTGCTTGGCTGGGGAGCGTCACGGGTCGGGGGGCAGCAGCGAAACCCATGCACAGCTCACGGGGGCTGTGGCATTAATCCGGGCCCTGCCCTGGCACTGAGAGGGCAGGAGAAAGGGATGGGGGTGGGACCTGGTTTGTTGCAGGGGCTGCCTGGGAAGGAGAGCAGGCTGGGGAAAGCCCAGGACAGCCTCTCAGCCTTCCCGGGGTCCTGGTGTCTGCTCCCATTCGCTGGTGGAAACCCTCTGGGGTGCTCAGTGTCTGACTTAGCCATGTGGGAGAGCTCAGAGGCCAGCCAAGAGGTTTCGCTGGCTCGGCTGCCGCGTAGGGGGCAACCTGGCCCCTGCATCACAACCCGACTTGCACAGGGCTGGGCCTTGCAGCCATGGCTCTGCCCTGCTCGGGCTGTTTGAAGGCTCTGGCCTGTTCACGGCCTGGCATCCTGCCAGCTGCGGACATGGCTGTGTTGACTGGCCAGCACGTGGCTCGGGGGCTCTGGGCCACGCTTGCTCTGCAGGGGAGCCTGTGCCTGCTGAGGGGAAGGTCTACACTGAGCTGCTGCCTCCGGCTTTCTCCTGCTGGCTGGCCCCTCGCGCTGAGCCCTGCCTGGCCCCTGGCCAGTGCCTGCTCCCTCCTGTCTTTGGAGCAGGCTGTGACTGTGGGCGGTTGGGGCATGTTCAGTTTGTACAACGCCAGGCGCAGCAGGGCCTCCAGCTCCTGAGCCTCCTCGGCTTCCCTTGCAGAGCTGTGCCTCCTGCCCAAGGTGGTGGGCAGGTGCCGGGCCGCCTTCCCGCGCTGGTGGTACAATGCCACGAGCCAGGCCTGCCAGCGTTTCACCTTCGGTGGCTGCGAGGCCAACCTCAACAACTTCCTGGCAGAGGACGAGTGCCGGCGGACATGCGCCCCAGCCGCAGGTGAGGGCCTGGGGATCTCGTGGTCGCCTGGGCTGGGCCTCCTGTGGCCTGGCTGCTGTCACTGCCTGAACACACTAGGGGCTGCGGTGTGCCTGGCCCCCTCGCCCACCCCACTGGACAGGGACACAGGGCTTGGCGAAGAGCTGGGCCCCAGCCGGGCAGAGCAAGAGGATGGGGGAAGTGTCTGAAGCCCATGGCTTGCAACGGGGTGAAGCCAGCAGCCGTGTCAGCCTGTCCCAGCTCTGGGTCCCCACTCTCCACCTGTGTGGCGGGTGGAGACCTGCCCTTGCTCGGGGAGCCCCTGAGCACAGCGGCTGCACAGCCAGAGCTGGCCCAGGCTGAGCCCGTAGTCAGGCACTGGGCACGTGGGCTCCTCTGGTGAGCTGGCCTGGTGGAGGGGGTTGTGCGTTCCACCGACCACATGGCCTGATGGTGAACCTGCTTCGTTGCACACAGTGAGAGCGTGAACGCTGTTCCGCAGGCCAGCCAGCAAACCACGCCGAGGGCAGGCAGTGAGCATGCGGTGGTGGGAGCCCAGCCTCTTGGGGGGCTGCCCCAGAATGGGGCGTGTTGCCCTGCACGGCTCCTTGCTGGGGCCAGGGCCTCTCCCGCGTTAGCATCGAGATGCGCTGCTACCGGGTCTGTGACCTGAGCCAGGAACACGTGTATTCCTCCCTCCGCTCTTCAGTGCATGGCCCTTGTGGGGAACAGGTCTGTCACGGGGGGCTGCAGGGTCTCTTGGGAGCCACCGGGGTGTCCACAATGCAGCAGGTGCAGCCATTGGCTAGTGGGGGGCTGGTACCTGTGCCTGGGGCAGTGGGGCGCGGGGGACCACAGGGTTGGGTTGTGTGGCTGCCGCCAGGCCCACTGCTGACCCAGCCTCTGACACGCCTGCTCTCTCTCCCCCGTGCAGATCGGCCCGCGTGGCCCAGCCAACCGGCCAGCAACTTGCTCGGCTATGAAGGTAACGTTTCTCCTCATCCCTCCACGGACCTTACGTGCTGCCCCCTCCCGGAGCAGCTGCTCGCTGGGAGATCAGGAGCCTTGGCAGCAGGGGGCTCTGGTTCCTGTGCTGCTGGGGCCACCCCCACTGTGGCTGTCCCTCTGCTGCACACCTGGGGTGCAGCACAGGCTGGAGGCGGCGAGCGGGGCCTGCCCCCTTGGGATGATGCATCAGGCTCGTGCCCAGGGGAAACAGCAGGGTCCAGCTGGGGTGGCTCTTCCCTGTGTCGCCGAGGGCTTTCGGCTCCAGCCAGAGGGCTTTCGGCTGCGCCATCCCCCACCTCTCCCAGAGCGCTGCCTGGCCAAGGCTGTCACCAGCCTGTGCCGTGCTGGGGGAGACAGGGCAAGGCCTGCCACCAGCTCACCTGCGGGGCATGGAGGGTGTGGCCAGCTCTCGGGGGAAGGCTGCACTGGGCTGACCCCTCCTGACGGGCCGGGGGTGGCGGGACGCTGGGTGACCTCCGGCCCCGCTCTGCCAACGGCCGGGGCAGGTGGAGGCAGGTCTGGTGCTGCAGGAGCCAAGTCCCTATGTTAACCCACTGGCCTCCTCCCCCAGAGTACTGCGCGGCACCTCAGGTGATCGGCCCCTGCCGTGCCGCCTTCCCCCGCTGGTACTACGACCCAGCCGCCGGCACCTGCAAGCAGTTCATCTACGGGGGCTGCAAGGGGAACCGGAACAACTACCAGCGGCAGGAGCTGTGTCTGCGCCAGTGCACGGGGGCCACGGGTGAGCGCGACGCCAGCGCCCGGGGGCTCTGGGCCAGCAGGGCCCGGGGTGCTGCTCGGGTGGGCCCTGTGCGGAGCTGTGGAGCCACACGATGCCCCTGGGCTCCGGGGGCTTGGGCCGAGCAGGGCCACAGCCTGACCCCCTCGATTCCCTCCCGCAGGCGGTGCAGAGGGCTCCACAACGCAGGGGCCAGAGGTTCACTCCACCAGAGGTAAGGAGACAGTGGGGACCGCAGCAAGCCGCCTGCGGCCGGGCCGGGCTCCCTGCCTGAGCCTGCTGCCTTGTGGCATTGCCAGCGGCTGCCTGGGGTCCCTGGGCAGGGCCTGGTGGGGCCCCGACCCCACAGCTCACCTGCTTGCCCTCTCCTCCCACAGTGGTGGTGCTGGCCGTGCTGCTGGCCGTCCTGGTGGCCCTGCTGCTGGGCTGCACGGTCGTTGCCTTGCTCAGGCTGCGCAGGAGCCCGGAGCTGGACAAGGAGCACCTGATGAGCGGTGCCTACGTGCTGTGAGGGCAGGCGCCGGGCTGCCCCCCACCCCACCCCCAGGCTCGGCTGCATGTGTAGAATAGTGGGGGCGGGGGCGGGGGAGAGGCCCCTGCCTGGCGTGCGGGGGCTCTAACTTCCTGCTGGCACCGGAGCACCCACAGCGTCTCTGCTGCTTTGAGCCGGCCTGCATGTTACCAGCCTGAGCAGGGCAGACGCTGGGGCTCAACCCCGCTCCCCTGCCCACATGCTCTTCCTCTGCTCGGCAAGACTGGGCGGGGGGCTGACCTGGGCATTGAAAGCCAGCTGTGGTGTCCCTGCTGCATGGGCCAGGCCGCTGGCTGGCAGCAGGAGCCTGGGGGGTGCCCGAGATGCCCCCCTCTGCTTTGCCACCAACAGGATGATCTACGGGGTGATCCCGTCAGCCCCAGGCTGGCAGGAGCAGCAGTGGTTCCCGCTGACCCAAACGCTGGCCTGTGAGATGGGAAGTACGAGGGCTGCCCACTGCAGGGGCCCTGGCTTCCTGGGGGAGGGGGGCCTCCTCCCTTTCTAGCCCCCGCTAGACACACCACTGTCCGCCTAGGCTTGTCCGGGAGCCTGTGTACCACCTGCCAGCTGGGCCTTTGCTGCCTGTGTCCAGCCAGGGCCTGACTCCCGGGAGGGGCCACACGGACCATCTCTGGCAGTGCCGGGGCCGTTGGGAAGCTGGGGTGGGCAGGACCAGGGCCAGGCTGAGCGCTGGTTCCTGAGGGGGGAGGTACTGCTGTGGGGGGGGGGGGGGGGGCCCTCAGGCTGCCCAGGCTCATTACACTTGGGAGTTTGTTTGTTTTTTTTTAATACAGTTGGAGGTTTCTTTAAATAAAAGGCCATGGTTCCTCTCGTGTGCCTGCTTCCACCTGGCCCTGCAGCGCCCTGGGGGGTGCCTGTGGTGCAGCCTAGGGTGCTGAGCTGGCACTGCACTGGACTGAAATCACTGGGCGGGGGGCACTAAGCTAAGCCCCATGAGACCCCATCTGCCTGAGGCTAGCGGCTGCTTCCCCAGCCTGGAGCTCCAGAGTAGCTAGGGCCAAGCGGGCCTGGGCCTGGCCCTGGCAGCAGTTGCTGGAGGTGAGGGGGGCTGTGTGCCTCACCCTTTGGGCACTGGTAGTCGGGGGCTGGCCCCTCAGCTCCTCCAAACAGCACCAGCCTCTGCTCTGTCCCATCCTTAGCCTGCGCAGAGCAAGCTGAGCACCGTGTGTGCAGCCCTTGGCAGGCTCTGAGCTAACCCCACTGCAGCTCCTCCAGCGAGGCCTCCCACCTCAACTAAGCCGCAGCTGGTGCCAGCCCAGGCAGGGGCCCTGGTTGCTCACCTGGAAGCAGCCTGACCTGCTGCAGAGCAGGGCTCTGCCCCCAGCCCCGAGGGAAACAAGGGATTGAGGCAGCTGGGCCTAGTGCTCACAGCCCTGCTCCTGGGAGGCTGAGCGGGTTCTGGGGCTGGTGCTGGAGGGGAAGCAGAGGAGTCAGTATGAAATGCAAATGAGGCTGGCAATGAAGCTCTTTATTTAGACAGGCTCCTCTGAGCACTAGCGGGGCCCAGGCCCCACCACAACCCCCCATCCTCTTCTCCCAGGGCAGGGCCCAATCCCTTGGGTGGCCAGGGCCCATGCGTGCTGTTCCTGTAAGCACGGTGGCCTGATGCTGGCCAGGCATGATGGAACTTAGAGCAGCCTATGTACAGCTGCCTTCACCCTGCAGAGGGGCTGGCGAGGGGCCCTCCTGCAGCTGCTGAGTCCACTTTAGCCCCAAAGTGTAGGGCAGAGGGAGGCACAGTCCTTGGAGGCCCCGTGCAGGGGAGCAGCGCTCAGCTGTCCTGGCTGGGTGGCACTCCTATGGGGTGAACTCTGGCCACTGGCACTGTAGCCTGCCCGTGGGTGAGCGCAGGCCCCGGAAAGGTGCGGCTCTCCTGAGGCGTAGGCCATCTCCGAGCTGGGCAGGAGGGCAGCAGCTCCCTGGCTTGACGAAGGCCAAACGTTCCCTGGGTGGCTGGACGGGCCTGGGACCAGCTCCTCTTCCCCTGTCATGGGCTGGGCACAGATCTGCAGCTGGCCTGGCCCTGCCCCATGCGGGAGAAAACCTGACTCAGACACAGTCACCCTTGGCCCAGCCCTGCCTCTAGCAGCAGGACTATGGGTTCTGGCTGTGGCTGTGCAACCCTGGGTCGCTGCCCTGCCTGCAGGCCCAGCACAGCCATTCTCCCACCCATGGGGCCAGCAGGGCTGTGGCTGGCATTAGTGCGGCTGCGCTCCAGCCTTGGGGCCATGCCCCAGTGATCGTTGCCACAGAGCAAAGGCTGGGAGGGGCCTGCCCCCCCCCCCCAACCCTGCCAGGGCCCCTTCCTCCTACCTGCACGCCAGGGCCTGGAAGCACCACGTGAGCTCTCAGCTGGGGGAGGGGTAGAGCAGGTGGTCAGAGACAGAAGCAAACACGCTGCAGGGAAGAACAGGCAGTCATGGGGGTGGGGGTAGGTCCAACCCCCTGGTTGTGTCCCCACCTGAGATAGGTCCCCCAGCCTCCCTGGGGATATGGGCCCCCTGGGTACTGAACCCAGCTCACCTGGGTGGCCCTCACTCTCACAGGGGCAGCTGCCATGGGACCTAGTAGTTAGAGCTGGGAGCCGGGGCTCGGCGTTCTCGCCTGCAGTGGCGTCCCTGCCTGCAGCTCAGCAGTGCCCCTTGCTCAGGGCAGGTCAGTTGCACTCGCTGCCTGGCCTCTGCCCGCAGTGCAGAGGTGACAGGGAGGGAGTGGCACCTCTGGTACAGAGCTGGGGAGGTGCTAGCAGCTGGGCCACCCACAGCCTCATAGCAGGTGCTGCCCTATGCGGGGTCAGGCTATGGCAAAGGCAGGGCTGGAGTGGGGGAAGACCTCAGGAAGCCTGGCCCCCAGGCCTGTCTCTAACCAGTGTCAGGCAATGCTGCCCTGGAGGATGCCCTGTACAGCCCCAGCGGGGGGCCTGGCCCAGAGGGGTGTGTACATCTGCAGCTGGGCTGGGACCTGGCCCCTGGGCACTCACCGCTCCCCCCCGTGGTATGCGGCCCGGGCCTGGGAGACGGTGCAGAGGAGGAGCCAGAGGCTGATGGTTTCCATCCAGAAGATGACGAATAAGAGCCAGAGTGAGGAGAGGAGGAAGAGCTCACACGCCATCCTGCCGAGGAGATGAGGGGCTGGGAGGGGGGCAGCCAACCGGCTCCAGCACAGGGCCCAGGCCTGGCACAGAAGCCAGCCCCAGGGCAGCATGTCTGCTTGCACAGGGCCTCCCCTGCACATGCGTGTGCTCACACAGGATGCACTTTGCTCACGTGCGTGGCTGGGTTCCTCTTGCACGTGTGCGCTCCCAGGGCTGGTTCCTGTGATGGAGTGGAGGGGGGCTGACCCCGGCCAAGGATGACCCCGAGGCAGTAACCTAAGCTGACAGGTGGCGCCTCTGTCCTGAACACAGAGCAGGGAGGAGCCCGGCTGGCTGGAATTAGAGGTGCTGGTTGGTGTGGGGGAGACTTGGTAGTTAGTCGGCTTGGGCTGCAGAGGGACAAAGGGGGTCCTGGCCCCTGACTTGGTGGGGAGGCTCCTCTTCCCAGGATGGCTGGGCACGACTGTTTCACCCTGCTGCACTGCGCTGTGCCTCTGCTGTCTATTAAACTCCATTCTACCTGCTAAGTGAGTCACTCCTGCTGGGGGAGGGGGTGCAGAGCTTCGGGCCCCCGAACCCCACATCTATGGCAGTGGTGAGATCCACTGAACCCCTGGACGGGCTTCCCGCAACGAGTAACTGGGCGCAGTAGCAGGGAAGGAGCTTGCAAGAGCCAGGCAGGGAGGGGGAAGGAGCTCCCATCCCTTCCCAAGCCCGGGAGCTCTAGGCCGAGTTGCAAAGATCCCTTCTGGCAGAAGCGGAGGGAACTGGCCAGCCTCAGCCCAGCCCCACCACCAGGGGAGGGCTGCAGGGAAGAGACTCCGGTGAGAGAAGGGATTCCCATACCGGGGATGGGTTGCCATGTGCAAAGTGGACTGTGGAGGGTCCGGAGCCAGCTGGGGGTTCCCCACAAGTACCAGTGCTGGCTGCTGTACCCAGCCCATGATGTCCTGCTCTCAGGGCACCCGGGGATCCAGCACACCAGGAAGAGGCTGTTACAGAGCTTTTTCTGGCCGGCGGCGGGGGGGGGGTCTTTGCTGCTGTCCCTTGGTATTGTTAGTCCTGCAACGCCTGCCGGGGCGGAAGGGAAGGCCCCGGACAAGGGGAAAGCTGCCCTGAGGCCACTGCCCGTCATAGAGGAGCCTTTCCAGAAGGTGGCCATGGACATAGTGGGGCCCTGCAGTTAAGTGACCCGTTCTGGAAAGAAATACATCTGGTGGTGGTAGATTTTGCCACGCGATACCCAGAAGCAGTGGCCCTGACCTCTATCGAAGCTGACACTGTGGCGGCTGCACTGCTGTCCATTTTCAGCTGGGTGGAGCTCCCCAAGGACGTCCTCACGGATCAGGGGTCCAACTTCATGTCAGCCCTGCTGCAGAGCTTGTGGGAGAAGTGTGGGGTTCAGCACACCTGGGCCACAGCCTACCACCCGCAGACCAACAGGCTGGTGGAGAGGTTCAATGGGACCCTCAAGCGGATACTGAGAACATTTATGAACCAGCACCCACAAGACTGGGACAAGTACTTACCTCCCCCCCCGCCTGGTTGTTTGCATACAGGGAGGTCCCCCAGGCATCCTCGAGGTTCTCCCTGTTTAAGCTGCTGTACAGGAGGAGGATGCGGGGACCCCTGGACTTGCTAAGAGACAACGGGGAGGCTGAAGGCCTCTCCCGAAGGGAAGTCGGTGGTACAATACGTATTGGCCTTCTGGGCAAAGTTTGCCGCGCTCGTGGGCCTGGCCAGGGAGAACCTGGCCAGAGCCCAAGGGAAGCAAAATGTCTGGTATGACTAGAATGCCCAGGCCTGAGCCTACACACCACTGGGGACCAGGTGATGGTTCTCATACCCATGCAGCAGAACAAGCTTCCTGGGATGGTTTCTTCAGGGTCATCCAACAGCTGAATGAGATGAACTATGTGGTGGACAGTAACAGAGAGATAGCCATGCTCATCTGTACACTATCAAAACAAAACAGCAGTCCAGTAAATTATTCTGTTAGTCTTTAAAGTGCTACTGGACTGCTTCGTTTTTATGTGGTGGACCTGTCGAACTGGGCTCACAGCCACCGGGTGTATCATGTCAACATGATGAAACCATGCTGGGACAGGGAGAACTTGGTGCTGGCCGTGTGCAGGCACTGGGAGGGGCAGGGGGAGGATCCCTTGGTGGATCTGCTGGTGGGACTGGAGCTGGTTCCTTGCTGGAATCTATTCCCCTCTCTGACCAGCTGACCCCTGCCCAGCAGACGGAGATCAGGGAGGTGCTGCGTTCACACCAACGGCTGTTCTCTGACCAGCCTGCACTCACTAACTGGGCTGGATGCCAAATAGAGACAGGTGCCCACGCTCCTATAGAGTGTCCACCGTTCAGAGCCATGGGGAAGACAGCCCAGGGCCTAGAACGGGAGGTACAGAACATGCTGGCACTGGGGGTGATCCAGCCCCGCTCCAGCCCCTGGGCCTCTCCTGTGGTGCTAGTCCCCAGAAAGGATGGGTCACTCCGGTTTTGTGTGGACTGCTGCAAGCTTAATGCTATCGCGTCAGATGCCTACCCCATGCCCAAGCCTGACGACCTCCTGGACAAGCTCAAGGGAGCCCACTACCTCACCACCATAGACCTCACCAAGGGGTACTGGCAAGTGCCATTGGACCAAGATGCCTCACTCAGATCAGCTTTCATCACCCCAGTGGGTCTTCAAGTTCCTGGCCCTGCCTTTTGGCCTCAAGGGGTGCCTGCCACCTTCCAGCACCTCGTGGACCAGCTGCTAAGGGGGATGGAAGGTTTCATCCTGGCTCACATTGATGACATGTGTCTTCAGCCAGACGTGAGAGGACCACATGTCCCAGGTCAGCCAGGTGCTGGACCGACTCCAGGGATCTGGGCTGACTATCAAGGCAGGGAAGTGCAAGGTGGGGATGGCTGAGGTGACCTACCTGCGCCACAAGGTGGGCAGCCGCTGCTTAAAGCCAGAGCCAGCTAAAGTGGAGGCTGTCAGAGATTGGCCCACACCCCAGACTAAGAAGCAGGTCCAGGCCTTCACGGGGATGGCGGGGTACTGCTGGAGGTTTGTGCCCCACGTTAGCTCCATCGCAGCCCCCCTCACGGAGCTGTGTGAGGAGGGGAAGCCAGACAAGGTGGTCTGGACAGAGCAGTGCCAGGGGGCTCTCTGTGTGCTGAAGGAGGCCCTCGCCAGGCCCCCAGTGCTGGCAGACCCAGACTTTCACAAGCCTTTCATGGTGTTCACCGGCACCTCAGAAGTGGGGCCAGGCGCTGTGCTAATGCAGGTGAACGACAAGGGGGAGACATGCCCCGTTGTGTACCTGAGCAAGAAGCTGCTGCCCCGGGAGCAGAACTATGCGGCCATAGAGAAGGAATGTCTGGCCATGGGGTGGGCTCTGGGGAAGCTGCAGCCGTACCTGTTTGGGCGGCGTTTCACCGTGTACACCAATCACTCACCCCTGACCTGGCTGCATCACATGAAAGGGGCCAACGCCAAGTTCCCGCGGTGGAGCTGCTCCTGCAGGACTACGACATGGAGGTGGTCCACGCCAAGGGGAACAACAACGTCACAGCCGATGCCGTCACGCAGGGAGGGCCCCGACCGTCCCCAGTCACTGGCTGAGTGATCTGCTCAGTTCGGTCTGGAAGTGATGTGAAATGTGATGTAGTGCGGGGTCCAGTGCACAGTGTGTGTGATTGTGCGTGTGAGTGTGAGAGAGAGAGAGAGCGCGAGCATGAGCAGCTCCCACCGGCTGGGGATGACTGGCTGCTGGCTACAACCTGAGCTGGCAGGTGACACCTCTGTCCTGAACACGGCGCAGGATGGAGCCCGGGTGGTTGGAATCGGAGGTGGCAGTTAGTCGGGGAGATGGAAGTTAGTTGGCTTGTGCTGGAAGGGAAGGACAAAGGGGGAATCCAAGGCCCTGGCTTGGTGGGGGGGGGGGTCTTCCCTTCGGCCTCTCCCTGAGACGGATGGGAGTGACTGTCTCTGCTGGCTGCACGGACACCTCTGCACTGCGCTGTCTCTCTGTGGACTAATAAGCTCCCTGTTCTACTGGCTGAGAGAGAGTCACTGCTGCCAGGGGATGGGGTGCAGAGCCTGGGGGCCCCTGAACCCCACCACATCCCCTGGTACACTTGTGTGTTTGTACAGCTGGTTCTCTCTGCACATGCGTGTGCGAGCACACACGGCTGGGTTCTCCCTGCACACTTGTGTGAGCTCACACGGCTGGGTTCCCCGCGCAGGCGCGTGAGCACACACGGCTGGGTTCTCCCATGCATGCGCGTGAACTCACACGGCTGGGTTCCCCCCGCACACGCGTGTGAGCACACACGGCTGGGTTCCCCCCGCACACGCGCGTGAGCTCGCACGGCTGGGTTCCCCCCGCACACGCGCGTGAGCTCGCACGGCGCGGTGCCCCGGCTGTGCTGATCAGAAGAGGCCCGGGGCTCACCGGCGCACCGGGCGCTCCCGCTTGGTGCCCCACGCAGCTCGACAGCGGGGCTCCAAGGGGGTCAGGCCGCACCCAGCGCCCCTATGGGCCCCCGCCCGGCTGCAGCCCCGGGCACGGGGCACGGTCGGGAGAGCGCGGCCAGCGCAGGGCGGCACCGGGCAGCTCCGCCCGCGCCCCCGCCCCACTCACCCTCCTCGGGGTCCCGGAGCGGCAGCCCAGGCCTCCGGCTCGGGATCCCCAGGCCTGGTTCAAGTCCCGCCTCCCCTGGGTCCTAGCGCCGAGCAGGCGGCGCCGGGGCGGCAACAGCCGGGGCACGTCTACAGTAGGGCCCGTAGAGCCCCGCCCCCAGTGCGACAAACGCTCAGCACCCCCCCCCCCCCCCCCCCCACCACGGGGCTGGGGTCCGGGGCCGCGCCCCGGCTCTGGCTCACTAGGGGGCGCCCGTTCAGCTCTCCTCGGGCCCCCAAAACTGCTCACGAGCCCCAGGGAGTCCGACCCTGGCTCAGAACTGCGGGGGGAGCAGGACTCTTGGGCTCTGGCGCGGAGGTTTCTGGGAGCCAGGACGCCTGGGTTCGCTGTCTCCCCGCCCCCTGCCCTCCTCACCCCAGGGCGGCGCTGGGGACAAAGCGGGGCGGGGTCACTCGGCCCCTCCCCCAGCCCCAGGGAGCGGGCGCGGCCGGACACAAGGTCCGATCGGCCCCGCCCGGGAGGCCGCTTATAAAACCCCGCCCGGCCCGGCCCAGCCCAAGACGACGGGCTGCGGGAGCCAGGCCGGATGGATTTCGACCTGGCGAAGGGTGAGCGGGCAGCCCCCGCGCAGCTACAGCCCCCAGCAAAGCCAGAGGGGCCGCCCGGACTCCTGGGTTCTATCCGCGGGGTGGGGGAAAGGGGGGGGGGTGCGTGAGCGACCCCGGACTCCCGAGTTCCATCACGGGTGCGGGTGTCTGGGAGCCGGGACTCCTGGGTTCCACCCCAGCTCTCTCCCGAGGAAGGACAGTACCCCCCGCCTCCCGGCCATGGGAGGATGCTGGCCCTGCTCAGCCTGGGCAGTACGGGGGTGTCCGTGGGTCTTGGCCGGGACGGGCCTTGGCCTCTGTCCCTAGCATGGGCTGCACGGCCCTGAGCCCTCCCCTCTGTCCTACAGCTGTGGGCTCGGACCCCAAGAAGGCAGAAGAGAGGAAGAAAGGGGGACATCCGTCAGGAGCAGGGCCTGCTGCCAAGCACAAGGTGAGGAGGGGCAGAGGCAGGGACGGGGGCGGGGACTGGAGCCCAGGACTCCCTTTGCTGGGCATGGCCACGGGTGTCTGCTGCCCTTGGTGAGGGCTCCCCAGACTCACGCTCTGAGTATCCCCGTGCCCAATGCAGCACAGCACCCGTGATGCTGGCCCCCCACACTGCAACCTGGGAGGAGATGGGGGATGCTGGGCTGCCCAGCCCTGTGACCTGGGGGGTGCGGGTGCTGGGCTGCCTGGCCCTGTGACTGAGGGAGTGGGGGTGCCAGAAGCCTGCACTGCAACAGGGACCAGCCGGACTCTCTCCTCTCCCAGGATGGGCACGGATGCTCCTCAGACAGCAGCAGCAGCAGCAGCTCCTCTGAGAGCGATGGGGAGAAGCAGGTGTGTGTGCACGCACATGGGGGGGGTGCCTGAGATCTGCCGCTTGGCTGCCTGGGCCCCAGTTGTGGAGCTCCCATGGGCTGGTGCCACTACCAACTGGGGAACAGGGGGCTGGGAGGTTCCACCCAGCAGCTGACTGGGGGGGAGGGCAGGTGAGTTGAACCCCTTCTTCACAACCCTCTGTGCTCCCCCACCTGGTACCCAAGTCACCTGCCCCAGGTCACACCCCAACCCCCTGCATTCCCCTCTGCCCCTCCTCCAGCTCAGAACTCCCTGAGCTCCCACCCCAGGGAAGAATCCTGTCCCCCACCCTAAGCTGCCTTGTGCCCCCTCTGTCCTGGCCCTCATGCTGCCTCCACTCATAGCTGGGGGGTGCAGCCCCTGGCATCTTCCAACTGCTGGGCATGGCCCCCCGCAGCTGTTGCCCACCCTGGGAACTGCGGTCTGGGGGCTCAGGGGACAAGGGGATGACGACAGCAGAGCTCTAGCTCCACAGGGCACAGACTTGCCTAGGCCCTTCTCCCAGCCCTGTGCTCTCCCCCCAGCCCCACGGCCCTGGGCACGAGCACAAGAAGAAGAAGCCAAAGGAGAAGAAGCCAAAGAAGCCCAAGTCCAAAGACAAAAAGGAGACGAAGAGCCACTGATGCCAGGCCAGGCCAGGCCCATCTCGCCCCCAGAGCCGCACCCGTGCTGGGAGGGGCCTCAGGCATCAGCCAGGCACCAGCTGCCTTATCATCCCCACTGCAGCCTGCCCTTTGGAGCCTTAATGTGAAATAAAGAGGGTGGGTCTGAGCATGCCCAGCTGATTGTGTGAGAGGAGGGGCAGGGGATTATTAGTCTCCCCTAAAGGGTGCCAGGCCAGGGCATGCCCTGCCCAGTCTGACCTGGGACTGGTGGGAGTTGGAGGTGGCCTGGACCGAAGTAGGGAAAGAGGGGACTGTCTACAGAAGGCTGCTCCTGCAGCCCCTGGCTGAGGGTGGGGCTCAGATAATGGGGCCGATGGCCAGGAGCTGCTCTCATCGCTCCTGTGGGGAGTGGCACAAGACACCTCCTTGGGTGCCCCTGCTCCTGCCTGTGTGAGCAACTTCCCCCCGCCCCTCCAGGCCCCAAGGAAGCAGCACACACAGCTGCCAGCACAGATGTTTATTGGCTTGGGGGTGGAGACAATCTGGGGGGACAGCAGCATAATACAGGAGACCACCAGGCAGCAGCACACATGCATGGAGGGTGGGGGCCCTGGGACCTGCCCAGGCCTTACCCAGAGTGGCAGGAGGTGCCAGACAGGGCACCAGCCCAGGCAGTGTTCTGGGCAGGAGTCACAGCTGCCTGAGCCAGCCTGGCAGAACCCTACAGTCCCGTGGGGGGGGGGGGGGTGGGGAGCCAAAAGTAGCTCCTGCCTCACCCCCACCATCCCCCTCAGGAGCCCCCTCCCGCTCCAGCTAACCCAGGGATGTGACCGCAGGCCGGGCTAAAGCAGACTGCCTTGTTTAAGGCTGGCAGGGAGCGGGGCTCGGCCTGGGGCTCAGGCCCCAGGCATGGCCCATCACCTGACCAGGTGGAAAGTCAGCCAGTACATGAAGAGCGGCTGCAAGGCAGCGATGGCCATGGTGAGGTACATGCGCAGCTGGTTCTTGGCCCCCCGCACCAGCACGCCCTCTGCAGCCGCCTCCGACAGGATCTTCAGCCGCAGCGTCCTGATCTGGGGGGAGACAAGGGGAGGGTGGTGGGCCAGGGCCCTGGGCCACATGGACCCCCTGGCAGCTGGAGCCTCGTGCACAGGGTGCTACTGGAGCCTGCCAGGGGGCCCTCGCCCTGGCTCCCGCCTTGATGCGGGGAGCACTTCCCTGTGGCCCAAGCCAATCCCCTCCCTGTGACTGACCTGCCCTAGACCCTTACCGTAAAGACAAAGACACAGAGGCAGCACCAGCTCAGCAGCAGGTAGTAGCCAGTCTTGCCAAAGAGCAGGCCAGACACGATGCCAACAATCATCCTGCCATAGGAGAGGCAGCAGATAAGTGGGTCTGGGGGCACTGGGCCAAGCCCTGCCCACAGCACGGCAGTGCCACCAGCACCCCCAGCCCCTGCCGGGTGCTGCTGGAGCCATGCAAATGCAGGCCCAGACCCTGTCCGCACTCAAGCACAGGGGTCGCAGGCCCAGTCCGCATGCGGCACTCACCCGACATACTTGTACCCTGAGAAGGCGACAAGGTCGATGGTGGTGAGGTCTGTGTTTACAGTCACCAGATAGAGGCTGAGCAGGATGGCCAGCACCTCCACAATCAGCCAGGCCAGGGCTGAGCTGGCCTGCAGACCCAGGAGGTCAGGGGAAAACCTGTATTCACACAGCAGTTAGGAGGGTTCCAGCCCTTCCCACACAGCCACCCACAGGCCCATCAGCAGAACATGCCCCAGCACCAGGGTCAGGCCAAGGCCACGCTTCTCCTCACACAACATCTCTGGCCAGCACAGGCCTGTCTCCTGCAGGAATGAGCACAGCGTTCCAGCTGACAGCTCTGGGGATGTGGTCCTCCACCAGGAGGCCTTTCCTGGAAAGGGGCAGGAGCCCAGCGGCCCTGGGGTCATCCCATAGGAGATTCATTCCTACAGATCAGTCTGACCAGCAGGTGCACAAGCTGGGCAAGAGCTTCTCCGTGACAACGCAGAGCCACCCCCTGCAGGAGGCTGCTGCGCCCCATGCACAGACCAAGCCTGGGGAGGTTGGGAGCAGATGCCTCACCTGTTTTGGGTTCCCAGCGCTAAGCCAGCCACCAGAAGATAGGTGAGGAAAGCCATGACTGTGAAGGAAAGAGAAGGCAGAATGTCCCAGAATCACCACTCCTATGTGGAAATGGCTCCCCCTATACAGGCAAGCTGAGAGCGCTCCCAACACCCACAGGGAACCCCAAAAGAGGGGCAGGAGCAATTCTGCTGCCTTGGATTCCACAGTGCACCTGCACAAGGAGTAGCAGCCTAGTGGCAGCCGAGTCACTACCCCACTAGGGCTAGGCCACTCAGCTTCCTCCTGTGGACAAGGCCTCAGGACCCAGGGAAGCCCCTCTACATTCCCACTCAGTTTGAGATCCTTGGGGACCCATGCACCTTTCCACTCCCACGCCAGCACCCCAGAAGGCAGGCCAGAACACTCAGCCTTACAATTTGTATGGCTAGGGTCTGCGACGCTCAGCCTACGAGCCCAGCCAGAAGAGCCAGGCCCTGCCTATGACATAGGGTCAAGTCCGACTATGTTGTGCTGCCCGCCAGGTACCTGGAATGTACAGGTCAGGGGCGTTGATATCAAACCGCGGTGCTACAGGCCTGTCCTGCTGGTATCGCACCTGCCAGTCCTGCCAAGAGACACTTCCATTAGGGGAACCTCAGATGCCTGCCTGCTGCAGAGCTATGAGAGCTGCTGACAAGGAAGGGTGATCTCTGCCTGGTGCCCCTCCTCCTGACCTAGCCCCATGCTACGAGCCAGCAAGGAAGTTGCCAGCCTTCCGAGTTTCCTTGGGCACAGACAGGAGCCAGTGCCCTGCACTG
Organism: Carettochelys insculpta; assembly: GCF_033958435.1. Classification (NCBI taxonomy): domain Eukaryota; kingdom Metazoa; phylum Chordata; order Testudines; family Carettochelyidae; genus Carettochelys; species Carettochelys insculpta. Next base: position 23,547,893 of record NC_134158.1, on the reverse strand, counting down.
GAGAGCCACTTACGACGTGAGGGGGCCTGGAGGTCCTGCACTGCCCTGACCCTACCAGCAGCACAGCTGTACCACCAGCATCCTGCTCCCACAGGTGGGAAACACTATAGCAAAGGGCCAGGCCTTGGGCAGTCAGACTGGCTGTCTGAGAGCACTCCCCTCACAGGCCCTGCCTGCAGACAACATGCATAAGCCTGTGCACACGGGAGCCCCTCTGGGCAGAGCTTTGGGACACCAGTCAGATATCAGAGCCACCTGCACCAACAGGAGTGGTGGTACTTTGGCAGTGGATGGGGGGCAGCCTCCTGGACTCAAACTTTCCATTTTGGGTTGTTTGACCAGAGAGGCCCTTGCAATATCATCCCTGCACCTGCTGCCAAACAAGGCTCTGGCTCTGGTTACGGAGCTAGGCCAAATGCAGCCTTGGACTCACCTGGTGCATGAATGGGAAGAGAAGCAACCCCAGCTTTTTGCCCACGTAGATGGTGTCCACTGCAAAGTAATACTTCAGCTTGGTCATGGGGATGAAGCGGTCAATCTGCAAGGAGAGGAAAGCAGCTCAGAGCATGGGGTGGGAGCTCAGGGCTGGGTTACAAAACCAAGAGCAGAACAGGAGGCAGCACAAGGCCAGGACAGACTTAGAGAGAGCAGAAATGTCTCCCCCAGCTCCCCACCCCACACTCACATTCTTGTCCACAATCTCTTTGCCCTGGCTGGCCAGGGTGCTTCCGTAGGCCATAGCAAAGTTGGACATGGGCTCGGCCAGGAAGGAGCCCGATGTAGGGGACTGCTGGGCACCGTAGCCCCTGCCCAGGGCAGTGGTGCTGGAGCTGGTGTCATCGAAGAGCTGATGAGGATCCACCATGCCGGAGGAGGCAGCTGGTAGCCGACGCTTGGAGGCTGCAGGAAGGACAGACAGCAGGTGAGTTGGAGCAACAGGACCCAGGGAACAGGGACTGGTCACAGGTGACAGCCCCGGGACAAGGGCCAGAGAAACCAGCTCTCCCCACAACCCCTTTGGCAACTGGCCCCTCTGCCAGGGCTACCGCGAGGGACCCCCTGCAATGCTGGCTGTGGGCAGGGAGGCAGCGTTGGAAGTCTCCAGACAGCCTCTGCGAGGGGCCGTGGCAGCAGCAGCAGGGGCTGCAGGGAGGTACCCCATGGGGGCGGCCTGAACCCAGCCCAGGCCCCCCCAGCCCCGACTCCGCCCCTTGAGCCCCGCCCCGCACGGACGCTGCCGCAGCCCCGCGCCGGAGCCGCCTTCCAGGTTCATCCCGCCGCGTTGCGATGCGCGGGCCGGGCCCGGCCCCACTCTCTGCGGCTTTAATGGCAGCCCCGCCTGCTCAAAGACAACCGACCAATCACGAGTCGGGAGGAGGGGTCACGTGCGGCCGGCGGCCTCACAGATTGGGCGCGAGGCCGGGTGCCGTTGCCCGGCGAGCGACGTCGTTGCGTGTGCGTTGCACAATACGCCGGAAGCCGTGGAGCGCGTTGCCAAGACACCGAGCAACATGAACTCCCGTGACCGGAAGTACCTCGCCCGTTGCTCAGGATGGTGGCTGCGAAGCAGTCACATGACTGCATAGCCTAGTCTGCCCCTTTCCAAAATGGCGTCCAGTTGCTCTAGCGCAGGCTTCGCCCTGTGCTGTAGGCCCAGGCGTGGCTCCCGTAGCTAGAGTCGCCCTCCCAGCACGGGCCTCGAACTAGGGCTCCCCTGGGGTGCAGCAGCGCACCCCTGCCAGGGCCCTCAGCGGCATCCCGCTGGCTGTGGCGCAGGGCATGCTGGGAGGGAACCGCACCGCGGCGCAGGGCATTCTGGGAGTGGCGTCGTCCAGCCCAGGAGGCTGGGCAGGTGGGGGCATTAGGAGGTGCGTTTCCAGCAGAGCTAGAGGCGCTGTTATTCCCCTGGGCACTAGAGAGGCCACGTCTGGAGCAGTGTCCAGCTCTGGGTCCCCCAGCACGGGCAGCACCTGGATGTGCTGGAGCGGGTTCAGCGAAGGGCAACACAAATGACGAGGGGTCGGAGCACGTGGCCTGCGAGGAGGGGCTGAGGGGTTTGGGCTGTTTAGTTTGCAGAAGAGAAGACCGAGGGGCGGTTTGACAGCAGCCTCCAGCTTCCTGAAGGGGGGGGCTGTGAAAGGATGGAGAGAGGCTGTTCTCAGGGGTGGCAGGCGGCAGAACAAGGAGCAATGGTCTGAAGTTACAGAGGGGGAGGTGGAGGCTGGATATTAGAACAACTGTTCCCTCAGGCAGGTGGTGAAGCACTGGGATGTGTTACTGAGCGAGGTGGTGGAATCTCCATCCCTAAAGGTGTTTAAGTCCTGGCTTGACAAAGCCCTGGCGGGGATGATTCAGTTAGGTTCGATGCTGCTTTACGACGATTCTGAAGCATGCTGGGAGTGGTGCCCATGCAGGCCACAGTTCATGCCCAGCTGTGGGGCCTGGTGTTTCTGCAAACCGCACATCTGAGTAGTGCACCCCACATTGGCTCCTCCTGCATTATACACCAAAACTACCAGTTAGGGTGAGGATGTGCTGGAGTGGGGCGGGGGGGGAATGAGAGGGAGGGAATTCAGGAACGCAGATAAAGGTGCAGTTGTAAACAGGAGGCTCAGTTCAATAGTCTCCACCTTGGTGGGGACGTAAACTTTACTTTTTTCTGCTAGGAACTGTCAGGCTGGGTCAGGTGTGGGGCCCCCTAGCCCTTCTCCAGCTCTGATTAGTGGCTGGCATCCATTGCTGTGAGCCTGGATCATGGAAGCTGAGAACGCTTGCAGCAACCTCCCACACTCGGGGACGTTCTCCCTAACTCCAACCCACAAGCAGGGTTCCAGGGATTGTAAAAGGGGACGCTGGCTATGTGCCTGCGCCCTGCCCCTCCCATTCTCCACCCCCACCCCTGCTCCCACCCCTAGCTTCTGGTGGGTGCAGGGGCACTGCCCCCTCCCCTGGAGCTGCACGGACTAGGAGTATTGCTTTTGGGTGATGCTGATGCCGCTAAGGGGGAGAGGAGAGACTGCCCACAAACTCATCAGCAGCAGTGTTCACAGTGTGTGCGGGGAGTGGGCTGGCAGCGCAGGGGCTGCGTGTGGTGCCCCCTGTACCCCCACCCATCACTTATGGCTTTAGGGGTGTTACAGGTTCCTCTTTTTAATCTGAAAAGTGGAAACTTAAAATGAGCAAGTCTATCCATCTTTTAGCAACAGGGCTGTGTCCACACAGCACCATGAAAACTCAGGCCTTGTTCACGCTACCAAGGAGTGTAGACAAAACCTATGTCCGTACCAAAAGTCCACAAACCTCACCAGAAGGTTTTCACACTTGCTCCATCAACAGCTCATGTCTGTGTTGGGGGCACCGTCACTGACTGCATGAGCAGTGCATTGTGGGTATGTATCCCTCAGTGCAGTGTTGTGCCTATTGGAAGGCCGAGCTGATCCCTGCACATCTTGGGGTTCCCTCCGAGTTCTCCCACGGCCTCCTCAGCTGCAGGGAACAGCAACACAAGTAGCTCTGGGAGCTCCCCTTGCTGAGGGGTGTCAGAGCAGCACAGCAGCCTGCCCCTTCCCCTGCAGCAGCCATCCGCCTGCGTGGTGTTCCTAGTGCCGGGCAGAGCAGGAGCTCCCCAATGCTTCGCTCTTTGCTTGTTCCCCACACAGAGCAGCTCACTCCGCTGCCAGGTGTGTGGCTCCTGCTGAGGGTAACCGAGAGGACCAGAACAACAAGAAGTCCTGTGGCACCTTAGAGACTAACATATTTTGGAGCATAAGCTTTTGTGGGCCAAGACCCACTTCATCAGATGCACAAGTGTGGGGGGTGTTTCCAGAGGGGTATTTAAAGAGTGGGGGGTCCCAGTAAAAGGAAGGGCCAGAGCTGACAAGGTCTATTCAGCAAGGTGGAAATGGCCCATTATCAGTGGTATGTATCAAAAGAGGAAAAAACAAGTCAGATCAGACAGGGGGATGTGGCCCATTGTGAGCGTCTAATGGGGAGGTATTAACACCCAGGGCAGAGAAGCTGGTTTTGTAAGAGGCCAGCCACTCCCAGTCTCTGTTCAATCCTTGGCTGATGGAGTCAAATTTGCAAATAAATTGCAGCTCAGAGATTTCTCTCTCCATTTGATTTTGTAATTTTCTTTGTTTTAGGGCTGCGACTTTTAAATCTGCTACTCAGTGTCCAGGGAGATTGAAGAGCTCTCCCACAGGTTTCTGTACATTACCGTTCCTGCTGTCTGGTTTATGTCCATTTATTCTTTTACATAGAGACTGTCCAGTTTGGCCAGTGTAAATTGCAGAGGGGCATTGCTGGCACATGGTGGCATATATTATATTAGTAGATGTGCAGGTGAAAGAGCCCCTGATGGAATGGTTGAAGTTAAGTCCTGTGATGATACCCCTGGTGTAGATATGTGAGCAGAGTTGGCAGTGAGGTTTGTTGCAGGGATTGGTTCCAGGTTTAGAGTTCCTGTGTTGTGATCTAGAGTGGCTGGTGAGAATTTGTTTCAGGTTGGCAGGCTGTCTGTAGGCGAGGACAGGCCTGCCTCCTAAGGTCTAAAGAAAAAGCAGTAAGGGCTTTCGAAAAATGGGGGGGGGGTCCTTTCGGAAGGTCCTGTCTCCACGGGTGGTGCGCGATTTGAAAAGCCGCACTTTCAAATCGCCGCAGCTGCTGTTATGCTAATGAGGTGCTACATATTCATTGCAGCACCTCATTAGATTATTTCGAACCTGCTCATTAACATGCCCCTTTGGAAAGGAAGGGGCACGTGTAGACCCAGCCTACCTAAATTGTGTGGATAGAGTACGAATTGTATTAGATGTGTGAATGGGGACTGTGTGATTGATCCTCAACATGAGCTTGTCCTAATGATCAAACACCAGTGGCTGAACAGCAGAGACAACTCCCTGAAGGTGAGAAAAAGATCCACACAAAGACAAAAGAACAACATCCCATTGAGGACAAGATTAAAGTCATGAGACAGCCTGACCCAGCAGGACCCACAGGCTGACTTCTAAGGTGAAGCCTAAGAAAGAAGGCGTGAGAAGGGAAGACCTGGGTAACGTTCTGCTGGCAACGTCGAAGAGCATCGGTGTGCGCCCGACAGACCCATTTCTTCCTTGTGCCCACCTCTCCTGGCCAGTCAGCTGCCACGAGCTGCGAACTCAAGCCACGGATTCCAGCTAGGATCAGAACACTTGCGGGTGTGGGTGTGTAGGTATTAAGCACTAGATATTGGCTGCATTCTTATAATAAACGTGGCCATACTGCATTGTCCCCTGAAAAGATCCTGTGCATTTTATCTGTAAGCGTCTCATTCACATACCCAGACTTTCTCCACACCCCTCTTCAAATGCCCCATTTACAGCTCTGTCCAGTCCGTGCAGGCCCTGACGCTTCACCCGGATGCATTCGCTCACTGAGCCTGAGGCAGTGCCCCCTTCGTGATGGTCCAGTGTCCTGCTTGCTCCTGCCAGCTGCCCCGCTCCAGTCGCACCTGCCAGCCACCCTGTTGGCTGCTGCCAGTCACCCCTGCCAGCCACCTGTCTGCTGTATTGTGGGTTTTATTCCAGCTCTCTGTGGCTTCAGCTGTGGGCCCAGCCACAGCCTCCACTAAGGTGAATTCTCACAAAGTAACTGTAGACTCCAGCTTTAGATCTATCCTTGAACGGGGGTGGGGAGAGAAGAAGAACTAATCAAATCAGTCTTATAGCTGTATAGCCCAAGGGCTCCCAGCCAGCCCGTTCAACCACTATTCTCTCGCACTCCCCTCCCTTTCATTTTACAATGCTCAGGTGGAGGGGAGCCCTCGGCGATCCATATCTTACACAGCAGTGATGACAGCCGTGTATCCCCACAACAACTTCAAGCATGGTGAGACTCCACAGTTCTTACACTGGGTGATAGCGTACATTGTGACTTTCCAACATGTTGTTCACAATAGACAATACGTCACTGCTTCCCCGTCACCAGCCAGGCTTTGTTTACAAGGCATTACATACCCAGCCCTCTCAAGCACACATTCCCCAACTCCTTCTGCAGTACTGAGCTCCTGCTGGCACAGTCCTTGCATCCCAATTGCTCGGAAATCTGCCCCAGGGGATGCAGAGTCACTAGTGAGGCAAATGGGGGTGGGGAGGGCATTTGCCCAGAGGAGGCCTGAGCTGCAGGCTGCTCCTCTAAACCTGTGTTCTTAAGTCCTTCTCAGCTGAACAGAACTGGAGGCCCTTGGCTGGATTGCGGGCAGACGTGGTTGCCATAGACAATGCAAAGTGGCCCCCCTCCTGCAGGTAACGCAAGGAAGGGTGTCAACCACTGCCCCCTTCCACAAAGATGTTCCACAACCTACACTTTGCTGGATGAAAACAGAAAGCAGTCCAGTAGCACTTTAAAGACTAGCAAAATAATTTATTAGGTGATGAGCTTTTGTGGGACAGACCCACTTCTTCAGACCAGAGCAGACTCAATATTTAAGGCACAGAGAACCAAAACCAGGAATCATTGTCCTCCTTGATTACTGTTTTTGGTTCTCTGTGCCTTAAATATTGAGTCTGTTCCGGTCTGGCTCTGGTCTGAAGAAGTGGGTCTGTCCCACAAAAGCTCATCACCAAATAAATTATTTTGCCAGTCTTTAAAGTGCTACTGGACTGCTTTCTGTTTTGATAGTACATAGACTAGCACGGCTCCCTCTCTGTTATTTTGCTGGATGAGCATGCAATCCCCAGGGGAGAGGAGAAGAGTGCATTAGGCATGTGAATGCTTCCTAGGCTGGGTCCAGGTCAGTGGCGCAGAGAAAGGCGAGGCAGGTAAGTAGGGCTGGGTGTAAGGAAAATTGGGGGGGTCAGGTTATGAAGGTGTAGGACCACCCAGCTCTTCCAGGGCACCCCTAAGCCCCTGGCACTCAGCTGCTCCATCCAACAATGGCTAGCACTAGCAGGTACTGAGGGCAGCTCAAGGCTCTGGGAGAACATAGGAGGGAGTCTGGGGCATAGGGTGTTCTCTTTGGGCCTTCGTGGCACCCAGGCTGAAACCCATCAGTACTGGAGGTGAATGCCTGGCTGCAAGGGGGTGTCACCAGGAGGGCTTGGGCTTCTGTTTGAGGAAGGGCTGCTGAGCAGAGATGGGGTCCACCTATAGTGGAAGGGAAAGGGAGCATGTACACAGGAAGGCTAACCTAGGGAGGAGGGCTGTGAATTAGGGTTGATGGGAAGAGGTGAGCAAAGCCCACAGGTTAGTGGGAGACAAATCAGAAATTTAGGGGGGTGGGTTGTAAGAGCAAGAATTACATACATTGCATGTGACAGATGGTACCTGGTCTAATACAAGACTGGCATGGATGGGTACAGCTTGCTCAGGGAGATGAGCATATGAGACAGCCTTGTTGAGAGTCTCCGGCTTGGGTTGAAAGGGGTGAAAAACAAGGGGGGTGCCATGGCAGGGGTCTGTGACAGACCAGGGAGAGGAAATGGATAAGGCTTTATTTTTTCCTCCCTGTCTAAAAGAAAACCATCCAAAGCACAGGACTTGGTGGTGATGGTACAATCCAGACATCTGTTGGGAAAGTAACTCAGCAGGGCACATATTATCCAACAAGTTCTTGGAATGTTTCGGAGACATGTTTGATTTGAGAAGGTGGCAAAACCTATTGAGAGGAGGCTCATCTAGATTCACAAAACGAGCTCAGCCTAGCTAGAGACATAAAGGGTAACAGGAAAACATTCTACAGTAAACTCTTCCATATCCAGCAGCCCCAGGACTGGGAGGTTGCCTGACATTCAAATATTCTGGATAACAGAGAGGTACACCAAACAATTCATAATGCTACAGGAAAACAAGATTGGATATTAAGAAACAAACTAATGAATGCAGACTGCTTTATTTACCAACAACAGTAGCATCGTACTCTGCAAACTTATGCTGTATTTGCAGTATTTATTTGTATTTATTTTCACTAGGCTGTACTCATGGAAAACGTACCTAACATTTACTTATGGTTAAAATGCCGGTTACTGGAGAGCTCCGGCTGATGGAATGCCAGCTACGAAAGCATTTGCTGTACCAATATACTAGAAGCAAGAGGAAGACCAAGGGCAGGGCTGGTTCACTGCTCAATGAAGAGGGAGAAACGTAACAGGAAACATGGAAATGGCAGAGGTGCTTACTGACTTCTTTGTTTTGGTTTTCACCAAGAAGGTTGGTGGTGACTAATGTAATGAATGCTGAAAAAGGAGATAGGAAAATAACAAATAAAACCATATTTGGAAACTTAGATGTCTTCAAGTCACCAGGGCCTGATGAGCTACAACCTAGAGTACTCAAAGTGCTGACAGAGGAGGTGGCTGAGCCATTAGCTATCGTCTTGGAAAAGCCGTGGACGTTGGGAGAGATTCCAGGAGATTGCAAAAGGGCAAATACAGCGCCTGTCTACAGAAAGGGAAATAGAAACAACTCAGTAAACTACAGGGCAGCCAGCTTAACTCCTGTGCCAGGGAAGATAATGGAGCAAATAAGTAAAGAATCCGTCTCCAAACATCTGGAAGATACTAAGTTGATAGGCAACAGCCAACATGGATTTGTATAGAACAAATCATATTAGACCAGCCTGAAAAGATACGAGCCTTGTGCCTAAGGGGGAAGTGATAGACATGACACCTCGCCCTTAGCACAGCATGACTACCAACAAACAAAGGAAAGGCAACCTAGAGGAGCTTACGGCAAGGCAGGTGCCTGACTGGTTGGCTGGCCGGTCTCAGAGAGCAGTTCTCAATGGTTCACAGTCCTGCTGCAAGGGAATAACAAGTGGGGTCGGTTTTGGGACCGGTTCAGTTCAGTAGCCTCAGTGATGGCAGGGAGAGCCCACTTATAAAGTTTGTGGGTGATACCAAGCTGGGAGGGGCAGTAAGAGCTCTGGAGGACAGGGCTGTAAGTTGAAAGGGTCTGAGGTAGAGGCTGAACTTTGATAAGGAGCAATGCAAAGCACTGCTCTGCGGGAGGAGCAATCCATGTCACCCACACTGACGGGGCGAGGGACGCCCTAGGAAGGAGGCCTGCAGAAAGGGACCTAGAGTCAGAAAAGCCAACCTCCATCTGGGGTGCATGAGCAGGACTGCAGCGAGCCAGGCACAGGAAGTCCTTCTCCCACTCGGCTCTGCGCAGAGCATGTTTTCCACTTCCATGTGCCACGCCAGGCGAGACGTGGAGAAATTCGAGGCGGTCCAGAGAAGAGCACCAGAAAGGGCGGAAAGCCTAGAGAACGGGGCCGAGGCGGGACAGCTGACGATCGGGTTTGTTTAGTCTGGACACGAGAAGGCGGAGCGGAGGCACGATCGCAGCTTTCAGGCCCCTGAAACGGTGTTACAAGGACCAGCGAGAGGAACTGGCCTCCTTAGCCTCTGAGGCGAGAGCAAGGAGCGATGGGTTCGAACTGCGGCGGGCAGGCGGGGGGCTGGAGGACGGACATTAGGGAAGACTTGCGAACTCACTGGAATGACTGGCCCAGCGAGGTTGTGGGATCTCCATCGCTGGAGGCTTTTAGAGCAGGTCGGGCGCACACCTGGCCAGGCAGGCAGTGGATGAGCCGCAGGAGTGGCCCTCCTTCACCCCCGCAGCCCTGCCTGCTGCCCTCCCCCAGGCACCCCTTGCCCTGCACTGACCTGCTCCTCTCCCTTCCTGATCCACTGAGTCACCTCCCTCCCCGCTGCTGCTCCCCACTCCCCCAGCCGGAATGTTGCAAACAGCTGATCTGCAGCGTGCCAGGGCTGGGCGGGGAAGGAGCAGGCACAGGAAACGTACCAAGTGCTGGGCGGGAGGGGAAGGAATAGGGACTGTGGGGCACTGACACCCCGGAGCATGAGAGGCACACGGGGGAGGGGCTGCAGGTGGAACCCCAGAGGTCTGCAGGTTGTTCCCAACAGCTCTAGACGGTGCTTGGTCCTGCTGTGAGGGCAGGGACTGGACTCGGGGACCTCCAGTGCGCTGTGAAATAGGGGGAATACTGCACTCGAGTCCTTCAGTTCCTCGGCCCCCAAGTGCCAGCACCAGCCCTGGCCCAGCAGCAGGCGGACAGGGGTTTGCTGACAGGCCCCTCACAGCGGCGTCAGGGCTGCGAAGGCTTTTCCAAATTAAAAAGCATTAAGAACGGCCTCCAGCAAGGGCGTCCCCGAGAGGCTGGGTGGATGTGCCCCTGGAGACGGGAGCAGCATCGCCCCGGAATCGCATTGCCAAGTGTGTGGCAGGGAAGGCCAGGGAGCCGATTGCGGAACGGAAGCGCACGACTTGGCTCTCCAGCAGTGAGGGCTTTTAATTACAGGCTCCTGGTTCTAATGCCGGAAAAGCTACAATATAACCACATTCTAATTATACAGCTGGGTGTGACCAGTCTTCAACCTGCAGCCACCTGCTGCCCCCGCCAGTCACTGTCACCAGTACGGAGCTTGTTAAGGGAGGGCCCCAGGCGGATGCCCCGAGCCTAGCGAATCTGGAAGTGCCGAGGAGCCGCCCACCCTGGAGCTCCCCAGGCTGCGGGAATGGAAGGGGGCAGGCGTGTTTGCTGCTGCTTCAACTTCTGGAGAGATGTGCGCAGGCAGGGCAGATGCAGGGCGTCCCAGCTGAGCGTGGAGCAGAGCAGTGGGGGAGGCGTGGGCCAGGGAGAAACCAGCTCCTGTGCACACAGGCCGCCCTGAGGCCGGCTCCTGCAGCTGCATGGCCCAGTTTAGCCCGTGCCAAGGCCAGGGCCTTGTCTGTGGGTGGCACTTGGGTGGTGATGCTCCCGAGGTCTGGGGGGGAGGTTCTCCCCTCCCTGTAGGTGCGCCGCCCCCCACTTCTCCCTGGTGCTGCCTCCAAGGCGGGGGCAGGGCTAGGTGGGCGTGACCCTTGCACTCTGCTGAAGGGGGGTTTGCAGGGATTTTATTCCTCGGTTGATATTGCATTTTGTCTACTGTCCTGTAGTAACCCCAGGTGTGTGCCTCAGTTTCCCCCAGCTTTGCACCAGTACCTAGATGGTGAAGGGAGCCTTGGGTGGGATAGCTTCTTGCAGTTTCACATTGGCGATGTCCTTCGGAATCTGAGCCTGGCAGGGGGTGAGGCCAGGTGACAAGTTCTGCTGAAGAAGCAGGACAAAGGCTGGGAGGGACGTGCGTGTGACTGTTTGGTTTTGAACTGGGCTGTGGAGTGGGGCAGTCTCATCTGGCTGCAGAGGGAGGAAGGGGGCCAACGCCCGGCTCAGGGACCCTTCTGGGCCCCTCTCCCCAAGCTGGATTGTACTGACGGCTCCTTGTTCTCCCTGCTGAATGAGAGTCACGTCTGCCTGCAGATGGGGACGGGCCCAGGGAACCCCTCACTCTGACACAGCCCTGAGGTCCATTGAATTTTCTAGGTAGCCCAGCCCTGAGCGACACTGGGGTGGCAGGAAGTGGGGATTTTTGCAGGGTTTTACATGGGTCTCCATTTCCCTGGGTGGCAGGAGAGGCTTTGTTGAGCTCGCCTAGCAGCTGGGACCCTGCACAATGGCCTAAGGTGGGGACCCCAGTGGCTGAGGCCCAGCCCAACCTGGCAGGCGGCTCTGGCCAGCAGGACAAAGGGCTGTGCAGGACCACGGTGACCCGCCCAGCCAGTTCCAGCCAGATGGGAACAGAGGACAGGAGAGGGGCCGAGACCTGTTTACCTGGGACAGAGGACAAAGGACAGAGGAGCAGCTGGGGCTGGTGATATCCCACACTCAGGGAGGGAGCGGGTGGCCAGAGCCCCTGGACCTGCTGGGCGGAGGCAAGCCAGGCTTGAGGGTCAGACCGGGGTGGGCAATTTTTGATGGGGGAGCACACCAAGCATGGTCAAGGGCCCCCTTTCCTTTGGGGGTCAGGTCTGGGAGGCGGGGGGGGGGCAGAAAGGAGCTCAGGGCAGGTCTGGGAGGCGGGGGGGCAGAAAGGAGCTCAGGGCAGGGCCGGGGCAGGGCTGGGAGGCAGGGGGCAGGGCCGGGGCAGGGCTGGGAGGCAGGGGGCAGGGCCGGGGCAGGGCTGGGCAGCAGGGGGCAGGGCTGGGAGGCAGGGGGCAGGGCCGGGGCAGGGCTGGGCAGCAGGGGGCAGGGCCGGGGCAGGGCTGGGCGGCAGGGGGCAGGGCCGGGGCAGGGCTGGGCGGCAGGGGGCAGGGCCGGGGCAGGGCTGGGAGGCAGGGGGCAGGGCCGGGGCAGGGCTGGGCGGCAGGGGGCAGGGCCGGGGCAGGGCTGGGAGGTGGGGGGGCAGAAAGGAGCTCAGGGCAGGGCCGGGGCAGGGCTGGGCGGCAGGGGGCAGGGCCGGGGCAGGGCTGGGAGGCAGGGGGCAGGGCCGGGGCAGGGCTGGGCGGCAGGGGGCAGGGCCGGGGCAGGGCTGGGCGGCAGGGGGCACGGCCGGGGCAGGGCTGGGCGGCAGGGGGCAGGGCCGGGGCAGGGCTGGGCGGCAGGGGGCAGGGCCGGGGCAGGGCTGGGCGGCAGGGGGCAGGGCCGGGAGGCAGGGGGGCGCAGTGCCAAACGCAGGCTCTGGGCGGTAGGTGTTTACATGAAGCATCTCCTGCCCAGCACTCGTGGCCCACCAGCAGCCCCAGCCCACTGGCTGTCCCACCTGCTGTGTGTGTGTGGGGGCGGGGGTCACGTTGCCCTGCTCCCAGCAAAATCTCTCAGCCCCGCTACCTAGGTTCTGGCCCGTGGGAGGGGAGATGTCGCTGGGGCTGGGCAGCCGGAGGGGCTCCAGGCTGGATTAAAAAGCGTTCAGGGCTGGACCTGACCTGCCCCGGTGCAGACACCCAGTCAACCTCCTGTTTTGTGCTGGCGGCTAGAGCGTGGGGAGGGCACAGCTCCCTCAGGGCGTGCCGAGCAATGGGACTCCTGAGGGCCCCAGCAGAGCCCGGGGTGCTGAAGGCTCTGAGGGGCAGGCCCAGGAGAGCCCCGAGCAGGGCTGTCACGCGGAAGGAGCTTGGGGCAGGGCTGGGGGTGCAGGTCAGTCCCGTGAGCCTGTGACATGGGGCAAACTGGGATTTGGGCTCTGCTGCAAGTTGAAGGCAGCCCGCGCTCCCCCCATGCCACCCAGTGCTGCAGTGGTGGGAAGCACCCCCCGTGCCCTGAGGGGCTGTCACCCAGGCTGCCGGCTCAGCCCCTTGTCCTTGGCCCCCCACCAACAGCCCGCTGCCTGGAGGGATGTGTGTGGTGCAAGGGACGGGGGCTGTGCTTCCGGAAAAGGCCTCCAGCTGTTCGCCTCAGCAGTGTGGCTCACGCTGGGCTTGCCTGGCAGGCGGCTCTGGCCCAGCCACAGCCTAGGGGGGCCACTGTGCCTCCTTCAGCTGGGGCCAGCTGCTTCCTTACTCTGCCCGGGTTCAGACAGGGACCCACAAAGCCACCTGTGGGCAGGAATTTGGTGAAAGGCAAAAGCTCTACCTCCACCTGGGAGCCAGCAGCCGCCGGGGCCTGTCTTCTGGTGCCCTGCCCCTGCCCCTGCTCCCACCCCCGGTGGCCTTTTCCGACACTGCCTCCTCATGCCCAAAGCAGATCCTGGTGCACCCCCAGCTGCAGGGTCCTGTTGCAGAGCCTGAGGGTGGGGGAGAGTGGGGCAGGCACTAGGGAGCCCAGGTTCAGGCAGAACCCCTGGGTCTGAATCACCTCCCAGCAGCACCAGCTTTACCCCAGTGCACTTTCCCTGCCTGGGCTGCTCCCTTCAGCCTGGTGCCCGGGAGTGAGGGGTCTGGCCCAGCCCCGCCAGGGCGAAGAGGGTCTTGGGGAGTTCACGTCTCCCGTAAGCGAGTGGCTCTCAGGCCCAGGCTGGGAGGTGGACAGAGCCGCCCTTGTTCCCAGTGGGTTTGTGGCCTGGCGCGCGCGTGACGCCTGCGGTTAAGACCCGTGTAATTGAGTTAGACGTCCCCTCCCGTGGGCCGCGTGCCAGCCAGCCGGGTGGCTGAGAAGGTTGCCAGGAGGGGAGTGGTGCTGGGGGCTCAGAGCCAGGACTCCTGGGTTCCCTGCTCAGCTCTGCGGCTCCCTCCGCCCTGGGACAACCTCCTGCCTCCGGTGGCCCAGCTGTGGCCTTGGCAGAGAGGCGGGGACCGACTTCCTGGGGGAGGGGAGGCGCGGGTGGGAAGCGCCTGGGGACCCCCGCAGGAATGAGCAGGCGGGGGGGGGGTCGGTGCACGTGACCCTCCCTCCCGGGCGAGGCCGCTGCTGTGACCCGAGTCTGCCTCCCCCGGGGGGCAGGGAGGGGCTTGTCCCCAGCCGAAGGTGCCGGCGCCGCCTGGGCTTGGGCTGCAGGGGGCGCTGCGCAGCCGCTCGTGGCGGGGCGGGGCGGCTCGGCTCGGCCCGGCCCGGCCCGGCCCATCTCAGGGGTGAAGAGAGGCAGCCCGGGCGCTGGGTCCGGTTCGTGCCGCGGCGCCCCGCCTCCCGTCCCGTCCCGTCCCGGCGCCGCGCCAGGGCGCACGGGTCCGGCCGTGCCATGCAGCGCTGCGCCCTGCTGGGGCTGCTCCTGCTGGGCTACCTGGGCTACCTGCTGCTGGGCGCGCTGGTCGTCTCCTCCATCGAGCGCCCCTACGAGAGCCGGCTGCGGGCCGAGCTGCGCGGGCTCAAGGCCGCCTTCCTGCGGGACAGCCCCTGCCTGAACGAGAGCGCGCTGGAGAGCTTCCTGGAGCGGGTGCTGCGCGCCAGCCGCTCCGGCGTCTCGGTGCTGCACAACGCCTCGGCGGGCCACTCCAACTGGGACTTCGCCTCCGCCTTCTTCTTCTCCGGCACCCTGGTCACCACCGTGGGTGAGCCCGCCCGCAGCGCCCCGACCTTCCGCTTGGAGCCGCCCCCGGAGCCTGGCGGCCCCTTCCCGCGCAGTCCCGCCGGCCGCCGAGACGTGCGGCCGGGTCATGCCGGGGCGTCCTGAGCGCCGGTCCTCTGCCTCCCCGGGGGGGTAACGCAGCTTCCCCCCCCGGCCCCCCCGGCCCACTCGAGTGCCCAGTGACCGTCTCCGGCTGCCCGGACGGGCTGAGCCCCTGCGCTGCCCCGTGGGCTGGGCCGGGCTCGGGAAGGTGGTGGCTGGGGCACGTGGCCCTTGTGAGTGGACGGGGATCTCGGTGGTCCCTGCTGGCCTTCTGGTCCTTGGGGGTCTGGGCCCGGCTCCCTTGGCCAGGACGGGGGCGGTGGGTGGGGGGGTCTGGGCCCGGCTCCCTTGGCCAGGACGGGGGCGGTGGGGGGGGGTCTGGGCCCGGCTCCCTTGGCCAGGACGGGGGCGGTGGGGGGGGTCTGGGCCCGGCTCCCTTGGCCAGGACGGGGGCGGTGGGGGGGGTCTGGGCCCGGCTCCCTTGACCAGGACGGGGGCGGCGCGGGGGGAGGTTCTGGGCCCGGCTCCCTTGACCAGGACGGGGGCGGCGCGGGGGGAGGTTCTGGGCCCGGCTCCCTTGGCCAGGCGGGGGCAGCTGTAAGGCCGAGTTAACTCCGAAGCGTCTCGGGGCCCTGCAGCGCTGCGGCGCGGGAGCGGCTGGCGCCCGGGGGCGCTGGCCCTGGCCCTGGCCCTGGCCCGGCTGCGAGGAGTCAGTCCTGGGCAGCGGCCGGGGGGGGCAGTAGTGGAGGGCCCGGCCCGCGCTCGGGACCCTGACCCTTTGCTTGGGAAGAGCTCAGCCCCGCCCCCCCGGCCCAGGCGGAGGGAAAGTGAAAGTGCCCAGCTGGCAGGCTGCCCCCCGGGTTAGTTCCTGCCCCCCCACTGTGCGCACCCGGCGCTTCCGCGGCCAGGAGCTCCTGGAGCACCCGGTGCTGGGCCCGGGTCCCGGCCCACTTGCAGGGCTCAGCTCGGTGGGGTTTGCACCGGGGTCCTGGCCTGGCCAGCCCCAGAGCCAGCAAACCACCGGGCCTGAGTCCCAGCCCCATGGACCTACCTCCCCCACCCCAGCTAGCTGGGTCTAACCTGGAGCCAATGGGAATTTCTGCTCCCCACCCTGGCCCCCACCCTGCACTAACCACTAGGCACCACTCCCCTGCCCCCACTGGTCCTGGCTCCTGATCTGCCTCTGGCTCGTGTGGCAGGTGGGTCTGAGTGGCCCTGTGGTTCGAGACACTGAGCCGGTGGCTGGCTAGCCGGGAAGGAAGAGTGGGCCCCAGCCCAGCTGAGCACTGCCACACTCGTGACAGACAGTGACGAGTGTTCCTAGCTGGCACATGTGTCTTACTGCCCTGGAGATGTGCTGTGCGCGCTGGGGTAGTCCCAGACACTGTCTCTTTGCCCGCCCCTGTGCGTGGGCTGAGGCCTGGCAGGGAGGGGTTAACCTGGAGCTGAGCTGGCACTGGTGCCTCACCCCTTGTTCTGGCCCTGCTCAGGGCTGACACCCAGCCAGAGACTCCTGCTGCCTGCTAGACCGAGGGCATGGGCATTGCAGGGCCTGGCCCCAGTGACGTCACGCTGGGGGGGGGGCACGTGGGGCTCCCTGGCAGTTTCAGGGCACCATAGAGCACCTTCCCTGGGGGCATCCGCAGCACGGCACGGGGTATGGGGGGCAGCAATGCCCTGCCTGCCTGCGCAGTCTGTCTGGCGCTGTCCGTCCATATCCCCAACCAGAGTGCCTGGGCTGAGGCGCCGGTACTGGCTCATCTCCAGGACAGAGCAGCCCCGGAGCTTGGCCTGGCCTGGGGCCTGCTGGGTCCAGAGACATCTGTGGGCAGGGCTCCCGGTGCCTGCCCTCAGTCAACAGTCAGAGTAAACAGCTCCCTGGCAGCCAGGAGGGGAGCAGGCTGAGAGCAAGGCCCTGAGCTTGGGCGTCAGCCATGACCAGGGGCAGCTCTCCCCAGGGGCCCCTTCCAGACCTGCGCCCCCCCCTTTGCAGGGGCGAAGAGCCGGCTGCCTGGTCCCCTGGCAAGCGGCAGCTGCACGTGCTGGTGGGAGCCAGGGGTGGAGGGCTGGGGCCAGTCCCGGCTGTCAGAACAGCCTGGAGGAGCCGTGGGGCCAGTCCTGCCGTGCTACGGAGCTCTGCAGCTGCCGGCACGGCCCACCGCCACCCTGGTCCCTCCTGCTGCAGAAGTAGGCTGTTATCCTGGTACATGGCCCAGCCTGGGTTGCTGCGCTCAGGCAGCACTGGAGCCGGCATGGGGGCCCTGGGTGCTACTGAGCACAGTCCCTGAGCCTGGCCAGGTCCCTCCCCAATGTGGGGCAGTGTGCAGGCTGCAGCCCCCGGGGGCCTTGACTCTGCTGGCTGCAGTGCTGACCCCTGTGGCTGCCTAATTGCCTGGCTTAGAATGAGCCTGGGAGTGAAATCTCGTTACCCAGCTGCCCCCTGGAGCTGCTCCCAGAGCTGGCCTCACCCAGCCAGCCGGCCGGCCGGCCAGAGCCAGGTCTGGCATCTCGCCTGGGACCAGCTGGCCTGAGCTGGGGTCTGCACACAGCGAGGTGAGGCTGGGGCGCAGGACTCCTGGGTTCTGCCCCTGGAGTGGGGTGCAGGGCAGGGGAACCTGGCGTCAGGCGGCCTGGCTCTGACACTGACCAAGGGCCGGCCTCTGTGCCTCAGTGTCCCCCCACCCCCAGAGACGTGCTGGGTGACCTCTCCCCTGTGCCCCCCTTGCAGGCTATGGCTACACCACGCCGCTCTCTGACTCTGGCAAGGCCTTCTGCATCTTCTACGCCCTGCTGGGGGTGCCCTTCACCATGCTGGTGCTGACGGCCACTGTCCAGCGCCTGGCGCGGGTCCTCACCCACCGGCCCCTGGAGTACCTGCAGCTGCGCTGCGGCTACAGCTACCGGGACCTGGCCCTGGCCCACTTCCTGCTGCTGCTGCTGGCTGTGCTGCTGCTCTTCTTCCTGCTGCCGGCCGCCGTCTTCAATGCGCTGGAGGGGAGCTGGAGCTACCTGGACGCCTTCTACTTCTGCTTCATCTCGCTGTGCACCATCGGCCTGGGCGACTACGTGCCGGGTGAGCAGCCCGGCCAGAAGCTCCGGGAGCTCTACAAGGTCTGCGTCACCGGTAAGTGGGCTGGGGGCCTCGTCCTGGTGCCTCTGGGCCCGGCACCCTCCCGGCGTGGGGCTGGGGCGTTCAGCCGCCTGGAGGGACCCCCCCCTCACACCCCAGCCAGCCGCAACTCAGCCTGGGTGGGAACAGGGTTTATTAGTCTTCAGGACCAGCTGGGTAGCCCAGGTGGCAGCACATCCGAGCAAAGGTGGTCCCTGGAGCGCCCTGGGCTCTCCCTCTGCCCCACGGGCAGGGCACTGAGCAGTCCCTGACCTGCCAGCTGCCCCTCTCCGGCTTTGTGGTCCCTGGAGAAGCAGGTAGCCAGCCCCCACCCCTCGCTGTGCCCTCAGGCGCTGCGGCAGCTGGCCGCCAACGGAGTCCAGTGGTATGTGCTCGGGTGCCTGGCAGCCCACTTGGGTGGCACCTGAGGCGCACGCGGTGCTCCAGGAAAACCTGGACACCCCTCCCCAGGGGCCAGGCACGAGTGGGGGAGGGACGCGGGGGCCCAGAAGCCTCACAAGGGCAGTCTGGGGAGACTCGTGGGCTGCGTCTGTGTGTCAGCCCACGTCAAGGGCATCACCGCTACCTCCTGAGCCGTACCAAAGGTGTGCTGGAGTTCGGGGGGTTAGAGCAGGGGGCTGGGAGCCAGGACTCCTGGGTTCTCTGCTCTGCTCTGGGAGGGAACTGGGGGCTGGGAGCCAGGGCTCCTGGGTTCTCTGCTCTGGGAGGGAATTGGGGGCTGGGAGCCAGGACTCCTGGGTTCCCTCTCTGCTGTGGGAGGAGATGGGGGCTGGGCAGAGCTGTGGGCCGGGACCCCTGGGCTCCATTCCCTCTTGCCAGGATGCGCTGTGGGGGCAGTGGCAGTGTCGTTTGCGGGGAAGGACTGATGCCCTGCTCTCTCCACAGCGTACCTGCTGCTGGGGCTGATGGCTGTGCTGCTGGTCCTACAGACCTTCCACAAGGCAGCCGACCTGCACGGCCTGACCGAGCTCATCCTGCCACCGGCCACTCGCCACGGCGACCAGGAGCCCATCCTGGAGTCTGGGGCAGCGCCTGCAGAGCTGGCCCAGAGCGAGAAGCTGCCCCCAGCCAGTGCCCAGCTCAACACAGGCAGCCACGCCAACTACGCCTCCATCGGCAGATAGCAGCGGCTCCGCAGGGCGGACGCCGGGGCAGCCTCTGGTCTCTGCCTGGGCAATGGACCAGCCTGGGCCATCGCCCTGCCCCGGAGCTGTGGGTTCTGGCTGGCAGGGAGGGGGACTGGTCCAGGTGTAGCGTGACTTCGGGGGGGATTCCAAGGCCCTGCCCCCAGCCCAGGGCAGCAGCTGTCCGAGGGGCCTGCTGGCCCCCAGCCCTGCAGGAGGAATCCCTGGGCAGGAGCAGGGCAGCGCTCTGCTGGGGTGGAGAGCCCCTTCCAGTGCTTTGGCCATAGCCCAAAGGTGGGGGGAGCTGCTGGGGCTGGCCAGTGCCCCCTGCAGGCTGTGGGGTCCTGGAGCTCATGTCTCCCCCCCCCCCCCACCCCCGAGATGGGGGGCCCAGCTGTAAGGTGATGGTGGCTTTTCCCTGCCTCTTGCAGCTGGCGGTGCGGCCTGCACCCCTTGGCCTGGTCCTGCTGCCCAGCAGGGGAAGGGGGGACCCGCTGCAGCTGGAGGGGGCAGGAAAAGGAGTCACTGTCCTCGCGCACCCCCCACCTCACCCCAGTGGCTGGGTTCTGCCAGGAGACAGGTGTTGCCTGGTGCTGCTTGGGGGGTTCTGCCCTCCCGTCACTGGGCCTCAGTCCTGGAGCCCGGCCACCTGCCCTGCCCGCCAGCTGGGGTTTGCCAGACTCGGGGCCTGGGGCTGCTGCCTTCCACGGTGCCATGTGCTGGCCGTGCCTCTGGGGGAACTCCTGCCCTCCCCCGTGGGAACGCTGGTGCCTGGCCACGGGGGCCGGCCTCTGGCGCGGCTGGGCACTGCCAGGCTGAATAAACGGGAAAGCGGCTGGCTGTGTGGAATCGTTCCTCTGTCCAGCCTCCGTGTCCGGCTGCGCTGCTTGGCCCAGGGCCAGAGCCAGCCCCAGCTCCCTGCCGCTTGCCCCCCAGCCTCTCCCCGGTGCAAGGGACACTGCCGCTGGGGCCGTGGGAGCATGGCTGTTGCTGTGGGGCCCTGCCACTCTGCTCCCCAGCCAGCGAGGCAGTTACCTGCCTGAGTCCCTGCCCGCTGGCCGTGCCCTCCGCCGCCCCGGGCCGTGCCCACACACCACCCCCACGTCCTCGCTGTGGGTGCAGGCGTGCTGGCATTCCAGGAGGGTGCGTTCCGAGCCCTCGCACTGCATGTCGTCCAGCAGGATGGGCAGGGCGGCCCCTGGCCCAAACGCCGCCCGCCGGGCCACCCGCAGCACCTTCTGGTAGCCCAGCTGCTGGCACATGACGGCTGCCGCTTGCCCGTCAAAGAGGTCGTCGCAGACTGTGCCCCACTGGCGCCCTACAAGGATCTCCAGCCGACCCTGGCCGCGGGCTGCGCCCCCATGCACCAGCTGCACTGTGCCAGGGGGCAGATGCCTCCGCAGCCCTGTCTGGGGTTGGGGCCCAGCCTCCGGCGTGAGAGGCTGAGCAGTGGCAGAGGCTAACGAAGTGGTGTGGGCTGGCTGGGGGGTAGAGGCGAGTGAGGTGCTGGGGGGTGGCCCCCTGCTGAGGGACAGGTGGGGATTGGGGGCAGGTGAGGTGCTGGAGGGTAGGTAGACATGGCTACAGTTGGCCTCCAGGCACTCCAGCCACTGCTGGTACCAGTTGGGGGTGGGGAAGGCCTGCAGAACCTGTGTGCCCAGGCTAGTGGGGGGCTTGGCAGCTGTAGCAGGGCTGGCCCCAGGGGAGGGTGGGGAGGTGGGCCCCATGGGGGGATGAGGTGGGCCCCATGCCTCAGGGCTGGTTGTGGCAGGTGGGGGGGCTGGTATGATGAGTCCTGGAAAAGAAAGGGGAGGGTGTCTGGTTTGGAACACAGCTCCGCCCTGCCCCGTATCTGCCTTCTGTAGAGGGCCCTGGTGCAGCATGGGAGGCCCCCAGAGCTGGGGGAGAACCCAGGAGTCCTGGCTCCCAGCCCCTGGCTCCCCCTCTCCTCCCACAGCCAGGAGAGAACCAGGTTCAGCAGCCCCCACCCCCATCCCAACCTGCTGCCAGCGCCCCCCAGCTGGGTGCGCCCGCGCTCACTCTGTGTTGGGCGGAAGTGGATCAGCTTGCCTTGCACAGGGACAGAGACCGGGCTGATGTCGCACTGGCCCGGGGGCTCCCGCCTGCAGGGAGACGCTTGTTACTGGGGCACGAGGGCTGGTGCCCAGCTGTGGCCCCTGGAGCCAGCCATGCCATGGCAGAGGAAGTTCTGGGCAGGGCCCCCTGAAAGGTACCTGGATGGGTCCACGAGCTGGTAGATGATCACGGCTGGCGCTGCTACACTGGGGATGGATGTGAACATAACATAAGAACATAAGAATGGCCATACTGGGTCAGACCAAAGGTCCATCAAGCCCAGCATCCCATCTGCCGACGGTGGCCAATGCCAGGTGCCCCAGAGAAGGAGAACAGAAGACAAGTGATTTATCTCCTGCCATCCATCTCCTGCCCTTGTTATGAAGGCTAGGGCACCATACTTTATCCCTGGCTAATAGCCATTTATGGACCTGACCTGCAAAAATTTATCAAGCTCTTTTTTAAACCCTAATAGAGTCCTGGCCTTCACAGCCTCCTCGGGCAAGGAGTTCCACAGGTTGACTGTGCGCTGTGTGAAGAAAAATTTCCTTTTATTAGTTTTGAACCTACTACCCATCAATTTCATTTGGTGTCCCCTAGTTCTTGTATTATGGGAAAAGGTAAATAATTTTTCTATATTCACTTTCTCCACACCATTCATGATTTTATATACCTCTATCATATCGCCCCTCAATCGCCTTTTTTCCAAACTGAAAAGTCCCAGTCTCTCTAGCCTCTCCCCATATGGGACCCTTTCCAAGCCCCTAATCATCTTAGTCACCCTTTTCTGAACCTTTTCTAATGCCAATATATCTTTTTTGAGGTGAGGAGACCACATCTGCACGCAGTACTCGAGATGTGGGCGTACCATAGTTTTATATAGGGGAAGTATGATATCTTTTGTCTTATTATCGATCCCTTTTTTAATAATTCCTAACATCCTATTTGCCTTACTAACTGCCGCTGCACACTGCGTGGATGTCTTCAGAGAACTATCCACTATAACTCCAAGATCCCTTTCCTGATCTGTCGTAGCTAAATTTGACCCCATCATGTAGTACGTGTAATTTGGGTTATTTTTTCCAACATGCATTACCTTACACTTACCCACATTAAATTTCATTTGCCATTTTGCTGCCCAATCACTCAGTTTGCTGAGATCTTTTTGTAGTTCTTCACAATCCCTTTTGCTTTTGACTGTCCTGAACAACTTGGTGTCATCTGCAAACTTTGCCACCTCACTGCTTACCTCATTTTCTAGATCATTGATGAACAAGTTGAACAGGATCGGTCCCAGGACTGAGCCCTGGGGAACACCACTAGTTACCCCCCTCCATTGTGAAAATTTACCATTTATTCCAACCCTTTGTTTTCTGTCTTTTAACCAATTCCTGATCCATGAAAGGACCTTTCCTCCTATCCCATGACCACCTAATTTACATAAAAGCCTTTGGTGTGGGACCGTGTCAAAGGCTTTCTGGAAATCTAGGTATATTATGTCCACTGGGTGCCCCTTGTCTGCATGTTTATTAACCCCTTCAAAGAATTCTAATAGATTAGACAGACACGACTTCCCTCTGCAGAAACCATGCTGACTTTTGCCCAACAATTCGTGCTCTTCTATGTGCCTTGCAATTTTACTCTTTACTAGTGTTTCTACTAATTTACCTGGTACTGATGTTAAACTTATCGGTCTATAATTGCCAGGATCTCCTCTAGAGCCTTTTTTAAATATTGGTGTTATATTGGCCGTCTTCCAGTCATTTGGTACCAAAGTGGATTTAAAGGATAGGTTACAAACCACTGTTAATAACTCCGCAATTTCACATTTGAGTTCTTTCAGAACCCTTGGGTGAATGCCGTCTGGTCCTGGAGACTTGTTACTATTCAGCTTATCAATTAATTCCAAAACCTCCTCTAATGTCACTTCAATCTGAGTGAGTTCCTCAGATTTGTCGCCTAAAAAGGCTGGCTCAGATTTAGGAACCTCTGTAACATCTTCAGCCGTGAAGACTGAAGCAAAGAAATCATTTAATCGCTCCGCAATGGCACTGTCTTCCTTGATCGCTCCTTTTATTTATTATTTATTTTATTTATTTATGTGGCGAGGAAGTAGAGCTCACCTGTGCGGACAGCAGGGCTAGTGCCAGGCATCATGCAAGGGAAACTGAGGGATGAGGGGGAGCTGGCCCAGGACGCAGGACGTGGCAGTAATGGGCTAGAGCCCAGGAGGCCTAGCCCCAGCCCTGCTGCCCAGCACCACTTACCAGCCTCGTCCTCGGCGAAGGAGATGATGTGGGGCACATGGTGGTTGAGGAGGCCAGGAAAGGCGCATGTCTGCCCCTGCCCCATGCACAGCTCCTGGTAGTGCCAGCGCCCAGAGCCGGCCTCCTCCTGCAGTGACATCAGGCGCCTGGCGGGAGACAGGCCAGGCTAACCCTGCCCACAGGCGCCATGGTGATGGGGACCAGTCATCAACGCCCCCCCCACGGGCGCCATGGTGATGGGGACCGGTCATCAACCCCCCCCCCCCACATGCCATGGTGATGGGGACAGGTCATCAACCCCCCACATGCCATGGTGATGGGGACCAGTAAGAAACCCTCCCCCCAGGGGGGCTTATGGTGACAGGGACTGGTCACCAACCCCCCCCGCCATGGGCATCATGGTGCTGGGGTGAGATAACCAGCCCTTAATCGGTGCCTGGAGATGGGGGCACTGCTCCCTCCTCTCCCGTGGGTGCCATGGAAGCCCCTGTTCTGTGCCCCCCCCTCAGCACTGGGGCTCATCCCCTGGCCTGCAGGCCCCCCCCGTCCCAGGCAGAGGCTGCCCCAGGGCCGGGCGTGAGCTGTGCCCCATGCACAAAGGCTGCCCTCGCCCACCTGCCAGGGCCCTGGGGCACACTGGTTAGGGGGCTGCCCAGCCTGCACCCAGCAGTGGCAGGAGGCTGTTCTCCCTGTGCCTGGCTGGTGCCCAACCTACCCACTCATGAAGTCCCCGAAGATGTAGAGGCCTTGCAGGTTGGGGTTCCGGCAGCCCTGGTACACGTAGCCCCCTGTTACCGAGCGCCCCAGCTGGTGCGAGTAGGCAAAGATGGGGGGGACGTCGTCTGCAAGGCACAGGGCAGGTGGGAGTCAGCTCAGGCACGGGGCTGGGTAGCACCCCCCCCATGGCCCATTCACTGCAGCCTGCCTCTCTGAGGCCACAGGGGGCTGTGGGGCAGGGCTGGGAGAGGAGGCCTTTGTACCGCGGGACTAACACGCAAGTTCAGGAGCCCACCCCACTGCACCTGGCATGGCTGCAGCCAGGCAGGCCTCGTGCCCCACCCGTGCCTGGCCAGCTGGGCCCCTGCCTTGGCGCACATGGGGGCTAGTGCCCTCTACCTCACCCCCAGCCTGCCAGGCCCTGCCCTGCCTTGTGCTGGGGCTGTGGGAGCCGGTGCTGCCAAGAGGGGCCAGGCTCCTGGCCTGGTGGCGCTGTGTGCTGACCGTACCAAGTGAGGTGTTGGCACACAGGATCGGGTCATAGCAGGCGAATCCTTCCTTCGCCCGCCAGCCGTAGTTGGCGCCCGGCAGGATGACGTTCACCTCCTCGTACTGGCTCTGGCCCACGTCCCCGCAGAACAGGCGCCCACGCCCAGCACCGCTCACTGGGTCACCCCTGTCCATGGAGCAGTGCCACATGTTCCTCACGCTGTAGGCGTAGCCTTCGGGCCAGGCCCCCGGCTCCCCCACAAAGGGGTTGTCGGGCGGGATGCGGTAGGGGGGCCCCGCGGCATCTGGCTGCACCTGCAGCCGCAGCACCTTGCCCAGCAGCGACGACCTGGAAGGCAGGCAGGGGAGGTGGGTACGGCAGGGGCAGGGGCAGGGGTAGGGCTGGGGGGGGGATGTAGGTGGTGGGGGGCGTGCGGTACGGACGCTGCAGGGGCAGGGCTGGGGAGGGTAGATGGGGGGGCGCAGTACGGATGCTGCAGGGGCAGGGCTGGGGGGGGGGCGCAGTACGGATGCTGCAGGTGCAGGGCTGGGGAGGGTAGATGTGGGGGGCGCAGTACGGACGCTGCAGGTGCAGGGCTGGGGGTGTAGGTGGGGAGGTGCGGTACGGACGCTGCAGGGGCAGGACTGGGGGGTTGGGGGGTGTGCGGTACGGACGCTGCAGGGGGAGGGCAGGGGGGGGTGTGGGGGGGTGTGGTATGAACGCTGCAGGTGCAGGGCTGGGGGGGGTGTGTGGGGGAGGTGCGGTACGGACACTGCAGGGGTAGGGCTGGGGGGGGTGTAGGTGGGGGGGTTGCCGTATGGATGCTGTAGGGGCAGGTCTGGGGGGGTGTTGGGGGGATGCGGTACGGACGCTGCAGGGGGAGGGCTGGGGGGGTGTAGGTGGGGGGATGCGATACGGACACTGCAGGGGGGGCTGGGGGGGTGTTGGGGGTGCAGTACGGATGCTGCAGGGGGAGGGCTGGGGGGTGTGTGGGGGGGTGTGGTATGAATGCTGCAGGTGCAGGGCTGGGGGGTGTGTGGGGGGGGGTGCGGTATGGACACTGCAGGGGCAGGGCTGGGGGGGTGCGGTACGGACACTGCAGGGGCAGGGCTGGGGGGGGTGTAGGTGGGGGGGGTTGCCGTATGGACGCTGTAGGGGCAGGTCTGGGGGGGTGTTGGGGGGATGCGGTACGGACGCTGCAGGGGGAGGGCTGGGGGGTGTAGGTGGGGGGATGCGATACGGACACTGCAGGGGGGGCTGGGGGGTGTTGGGGGTGCGGTACGGACGCTGCAGGGGCAGGGCTGGGGGGTGTAGGTTGTGGGGGGGACGGGCGGGGACCCCGCTGCTCAGTACCAGCCAAGCTGCATTTGGCCACCAGATGGCAGCCGGGAGCCGAGTGCTTCTTGAGCTCCCCACCCCCACGCCCCCATTTCCTGCAAGGGGGCTCCCCTGCCCTGTGCACGCCCCCTGTGCACGCCCCCGGGCTCTCCCCCACAGCCCTGCCCCCACACCCCATGCACCCCCTCTGGGCTCCCCCCCACCCCTTTCAGCCTCCCGAACTCCCCCCCCACACCCTCCCAGCCCATGCACCCCCTCTGAGGTCCCCCTGCCCCTTGCAGCACCCCCCCCCCGACTCCCCCGCCCCACGTACCCCCACGCTGCCCTGGGACTCCCGTGCTGCCCCCACCTCCGGCCTCACTTGTTCTGGGCGGTGCCGAAGGGGTCCCCCGCTCGTCCCCCATCCCCCGTGAAGACGTAGAGCAGCCGATCGGCCCCGAAGAGCAGCTGCCCCCCGTTGTGGTTGGAGGCGGGCTCGAGCACCTCCGGGAGGAGCTGGGTGAGGGGGCAGGAAAGGCCCCTGCTCTGGGGGGCAGGAGCAGGGGGGAGGACCAGCATGGCTGGGGGCAGCTCAGTGTTGCAGGGTACAAAGGTACCTCAGGGGGGCAGTGGGCACCCGGATACCTGGGTTCTCTCCGTGGCTCTGAGGGACGTGGGCTCAGGCGAGGGCACCCGGATACCTGGGTTCTCTCCGTGGCTCTGAGGGACGTGGGCTCAGGCGAGGGCGCCCGGATGCCTGGGTTCTCTCCGTGGCTCTGAGGGACGTGGGCTCAGGCGAGGGCGCCCGGATACCTGGGTTCTCTCCATGGCTCTGAGGGACGTGGGCTCAGGCGAGGGCGCCCGGATGCCTGGGTTCTCTCCATGGCTCTGAGGGACGTGGGCTCAGGCGAGGGCGCCCGGATGCCTGGGTTCTCTCCGTGGCTCTGAGGGACGTGGGCTCAGGCGAGGGCGCCCGGATGCCTGGGTTCTCGCTGTGGCTCTGAGGGGCGCGGGCTCAGGCGAGGGCGCCCGGATGCCTGGGTTCTCTCCGTGGCTCTGAGGGACGTGGGCTCAGGCGAGGGCGCCCGGATGCCTGGGTTCTCTCCGTGGCGCTGAGGGACGTGGGCTCAGGCGAGGGCGCCCGGATGCCTGGGTTCTCACCGTGGCTCTGAGGGACGTGGGCTTAGACTGGGTCAGACGCCAGGCTGGGCCGGGGCAGGACGCTCACCTCTCCGAGCGGGGGTCGGCGGCGTTGGGGTCACGGGCTGAGACGCGGAACTGGGAGACGCGGATGCTCTCGTGGGGCCCGGCGCGGGCAGAGTAGTACACGTAGAAGGTGCGGGTGGTGGGGAAGCGAGGGTGGAACGCCAGGCCCAGCAGGCCCCGCTCATCGCCCGCCCAGGGCGAGGTGAGCACAGAGCCCCGCAGGTCCAGGAAGGGCCGTGCCAGCCGGGAGCCGTTGGCCAGGAAGACCCAGAGGCAGCCCCGCTGCTCAGCCACGAAGAAGCGGTGGGAGCCGTCCCCGGCATGTGCCATGGCCACAGGGTTCCTCAGCCCGTTGGCCACCTCGCGCAGGCAGAGCTGCAGGCAGCTGTGGGCACCCTCCTGCCCCCGGCCCAGCGCCCGGCCCAGCGCCGTGCTGCTCAGCACCGCCGGGAAGCAGTAGGTGGGGTCACCCAGCTCCAGGGCACCACAGAAGAGGGCACAGTCGCCCTCCAGCGCCAGGCTGGCAGGGTCCTCGGTGAGCAGGCTCAGCACGGAGCGGCACTGCCACCAGAAGGCTGCGCAGTACTCGGGGCACAGGCCGGGCAGCGCCCGCCTTGGTGAGCTCCCGGCCTCGGCATCATACAGGTGGGCGGCCTAGGGTGAGCACTCCTGCGGGGCAGGGGAGGGCAGTTAGCTGGAACCCAGGAGTCCGGGCGCCCAGCCCCCCCCCCCCGCTCTACCCACCAGCCCCCACTGCCCTCCCAGAGCCAGGAGAGAACCCAGGAGTCCTGGCTCCCAGCCCTGCCCCCACTCTAACCACCAGTCCCCACTGCCCTCCCAGAGCCAGGAGAGAACCCAGGAGTCCAGGTGCCCAGCTCCCACCCGATTTGCAGAGCTCTTACCACGCCTGAGGGCAGTGGGGGGCAGTGTCGGGGCTCCTGGGTTCTGTTCATGATGGCGCTGGTGAGCTCAGACCTCGGGGGCGGGGTGTGGTGCAAGCCCCCCTCCCCCCCCCCCCACGAGCAGCCACTCTGCAGGTCACCACAGCTCAAGCCAGACAGGATGTGGCAGGGCGGGCGCTGTCTGGCGCCACCCAGAGGGATGCCAGGGCCCAGCTGGCTGCGGCCCCACCAAGCAGCAGGGGCTGGGGGCCCCGGCTGGCTCCCTTGTGGGCATGGGGGCAGGGGCAGCAGCCTGGATCTCATGTGCCCCAACCAGGCACATGCAGGGAACTGGCGCGCCCCAGGCTGGAAGTGTGGGTGCAGCTCAGGCTGGGGACCCGGCCCAGTCACTGCTGGCTGCCTGGCCTGTGCCCCCTCGCACGCCCATCCTGGCCTGTGCCCCCTCGCACGCCCAGCCTGCCCTGTGCCCCCTCGCACACCCATCCTGGCCTGTGCCCCCTCGCACGCCCAGCCTGCCCCCGCCTCTAGCCTGGCTCATACCCCGCCTGCCCCCCTACCCTGCATCCAGCCTGGCCTGTGGCCCCCATCCTGCATCCCACTCCCCCCATCTACCCTGGCTCATAACCAGCCTGTCCCCCGTGTGCCCCACTCCCACCCCGGGCCCATGCTCTGATCCCGCACCCAGCCTGGCCCTGCCCCCGCATCTGCCCCCCCCCCAGCCTGTGCCCCACACTCACCCTGGCCTGTGCCCTGCCCCCGTCCCCAGCCCGGGTCCGCCCGTGCCTGCCCCGACCCACTCACCTGGCACAGCAGGTCGCGCAGGAAGTGCCCACAGCTGCGCACGCCGGCTGGGTCGAGGAAGCTGCTCAGCACCTGGAAGCGGGCGCCCAGCTGGGCGTCCCGTTGGCCATCGCAGCAGCCGAAGGCGGAGTACTGGGGGCAGAAGGCCAGGGGCTGGGAGGGCTGGAAGGGGGGCTTGTAGTCCAGGCACTGCGGGTGGGCAAGCAGCCGGCAGTCCTGGCCAAGCAGCAGCAGGGCCCCCAGCAGGGTGAGCCCTGGCCCCATGGCACAGGGAGGTCGGTGCTGAGCTGGGACAAGGGCCAGGCTGGGCCCCACGGCACTCCCCTGTGATGGGCCAGCCTGGTGGCAGGTTAACCCCGCGCACCCTGGCCTGCTGCGCAGTGGGGCTGCTGGGCCAGGGCCCAGGGGCTGGAGGCGCTGGGTTCCCGGGAGCTAGAGGGGCCTGGGGGCAGGCGCCCCGGGCTGTGGCGACCCCCCCCGTCCCCCCAACACTGCACAGAGGCCACAGTTGTTTTCTAGAAAACCTTTATTTCTGTAACACAGGGGAGGGGATGGGGACGGGGACGGGGACGGGGACGGGCCCTCCAGTGACCCCCCCAGGGCCAAGGGGGCCGAAGCAGTGCCTGGCCCCAGCGGGGTGGGGGGCACCCCAGAGCCACAGGTCGTTAACACTTCGCTTCCCACCAGCTGCAGGCAGGGCCCCACCCCCACCAGTGGACTCTGTGCTGCGCCCCCCATCCAGGGCAGGGTCTCCAGCGGGTGGGGGGTTCCCATGGATGGAGCCCGCCCCAGCTTAGCTGCCTCCCAAGGAACTCCTGTGCCCCCCTCTGTTCTTGGGGCACCCCACCCATACTGCAGGAGCCCCCCGCCTCTCAGGCCACCTCCAGCCTCAGGGGCCTGGGCGGGTCCAGGCAAGGGGGACAGAGACACCCCACATGGCCTGCAGGGAGGGAGAGCGCCCCCTATCCCACCAGAAAGCGCAGCAGGTAACAGCCTCCTACTGCTGCTGGCAGGAGAGGCGCTCCCTGAGCACGGGGGCAGCCGGGGATTGGCTCGCCAGGGGGCATTGCTTGTCAGCCCCATAGAGCAGCCCCTCATCCCCCCGCTGGGCTGAGGGGCTCAAGCCCCTATTCCTGGGGCACAGCTCGAAGGCCACCCAATGAACACCTCCCTGCCCAGCCGCTGCAGGGCCGTGGGGCAGCCCTCAGGCCCGGGGCTGGGCGGGAACGCAGGAATGTGGGGGGCGGCTGAGGATGAAGCCACGGGGGCAGAGGCAGCGGTAGGTGCCAGCCACGTTGAGGCAGCGCCCAGGGAGGCAGAGAGAGGGGGAGCCTTCGGCCTCAGCACACTCATCGATGTCTGTGGGGGGAGGAGAGGGGCGTGAGCAGCTGGGGGGCATCTGGGAGGGGTGTGGGGGCTGGGTTGGGCCGGGCTGGGCCAGGGAATCAGGTCCATGTGAGCTCAGCCAGGCAGGTCATGGGGCAGTGGGGAGCCGTAGGGTAGCGGGGGGGCCATGGGACAGGATGGGGGTGGCTCACCCAGGCTGGCTGTGGGGCAGGACATGGCAGAGCCATGGGGCAGGGTTGGGGGGGGGGATCACCCAGGCTGGCCTTGGGGCAGTGGGGGGGCCATGGGGCAGGGTGGGGTGGGGGAACTCACCCAGGCTGGCTGTGGGGCAGGATGGGGGAGAACCACGGGGCAGGATGGGGGGGCTCACGCAGGCTGGCAGTGGGGGGCCATGGGGAGGGGTGGTGGGCTCACCCAGGCTGGCTGTGGGGCAGTGGGGGGGGCTCACCCAGGATGGCTGTGGGGCAGTGGGGGGCTGTAGGGCGGGGGCGGGGCAGGGGACTCACCCAGGCTGGCTGCGGGGCGGTGGCGGGCCATGGGGGGGGCTCACCCAGGCTGGCTGTGGGGCAGTGGGGGGCTGTGGGGTGGGGCAGGGGAGGGGGTCACCCAGGCTGGCTATGGGGCAGTGGGGGGGGCTCAGCCAGGCTGGCTGTGGGGCAGTGGGGGGGCCGTGAGGCGGGGGCAGGGTGGGGCGGGGGGCTCACCCAGGCTGGCTGCAGGGCAGTGGGGGGCCATGGGGGGTGGGGCTCAGCCAGGTTGGCTGCAGGGCAGTGGGGTGGTGGGGGGCTCAGCCAGGCTGGCTGCGGGGCAGTGGGTGGGGGGGGAGCTCAGCCAGGCTGGCTGCGGGGCAGTTGGGGGTGCTGTGGGGCAGGGCGGGGCGGGGCCGTGGGGGGGGCTCACCCAGGCAGGTCAGGTGGGCAGTGTCGAGCCGGAAGCCGGGGTCGCAGTGACAGGTGAAGCCCTGCGGCACGCGGACGCAGCGCCCGTTTGCACACCCGTGCAGCACCCCACACTCCTCCGCCGGCAGCCCCTCCAGCCGGCCTGGGGGCACACGGGCATCAGCACCAGCCCCACACCTCGGCCCCGCCCCCCGGGCGGCACTGGTGCTGCCTGTCTTTGTACCAGCCCCCGCCCCCCAGCCAGGCCCCTCCCCCCAGCCCCCCACCCAGCATCGGCCCCTCCCCCCAGCCCCCCACCCGGCGCCGGCCCTCACCTGTGGGGGTCTGGCTGGCTTGGCCCTGCTGGTTGGCAGGGTGTGCGGGGAGGTGCCAGCCTGGGCCTGGGCCTGGCTCAGCCTCCGCCTCTGGGGGGCTGCGGGGCCGGTAGGAGCGGGGCGGCTGGGGGGGCTGGTAGGGGGCGGGCAGCTCCTCAGCGCGGACGCCCACGTAGGTCAAGTCCTCGAAGTCGCCAGCCTCGTAGTGGGCGGAGCTGTAGAAGGAGTCGCGGCGCCCAGCGGGGCCCCCCAGCGCATAGGGGTCGTAGTCGGGGCGCAGGCCGGGCGGGGGGCCCTGGGCCGCAGAGCCCACAAAGAGCTCTGGCCCGTAGGGCAGCCCCAGGCCAGGCACAAACTCAGGGCTGTACTCGTAGGGCAGCCCCAGGCCGGGCCGGGCCGGGCCATAGCTGGGGGGTCGCAGCACGTTGCACAGCGCCTCAAAGTCATCTGGGGGGAGAGAGCTTCACTGGCACACATGGGACCCCGACCCCCCTGCGGGGTCCCTGCCGAGCCCAGGAACCCCGACCCCCCTGCAGGGCCCCCGCCGAGCCCAGGGACCCCGAACCCCCTGCAGGGCTCCTGCCGAGCCCAGGGACTCCGGACTCCCATGCAGGGCCCCCACGGATTTGACCCCCCACCCCTGCAGGGCCCCCACCGAGCCCAGGAACCCCGACCTCCCCGCAGGGTCCCCACTGCACCCAGGCATCCTCATCCCCCTGCAGGGACCCCCGCTGTACCCCAGAGACCCCGACCCTCACAGTGCAGCACCTCCAGCTGCACCACAGGAAGCCCAGGCCCTGCTCTCAGAGCTCCTGGCTGTCCGCCAGGGATCCTGCCCCCCTGCATCAGCAGGGCCACTGGCTGTCCTCCTAGGGTCCCCCATTCCCCCACTACAGGGACCCCAGCTGCCTCCCCAGGGACCCCCAACCATTGCGGGGCCCCCAGCCACATGCACCCGCCACCAGGACCCCCTGGCATCCACCAGCACCGCCTCCCAGCTCAGTGGCCCGGCCCAAGAGCCCCCCAGTGTCCCTGGGCACCCAGTGGCTCTTCCCACTTCGGCAGCCCCTGTGGGACCCTCGCAGGGGCAGCTCCAGTCCAGGGCCCCTCACCTGAGTCTCGGGCCGGGCAGAGCGCGCAGTCCATCCCCCAGGCCTCCCCGTACAGGCAGCAGCACTCGGTGTAGGTGACCTGCCGGTCCAGGCGTGGGCGGCTGCAGACCAGGTCCAGCCCCACCTCCTGCCAGCACACAGCCTGGCTCTCCTCTGCGGGGGAGACCACGTGCCTGTGAGCTGGGTGTGCCGCGTGCTGTGCCATGAGCGCACACGTGGGTGTGACAGAGCCTGCGTGTGAGCCCCGTGGTGCTGTGCCATGAGTGTGCGGTGAGTGCACACGGCTACAAAAGAGCCTGTGGAGGAGCCTGGCTGAGTGTGACCCCAGCAGTGCCATGACGTGAATTTGTGCACATGAGCATGGCTGAGTGTGAGCCTGACAGTGCTGTGGCATGAGTGTGAGCACGTGGGTGTGACAGGGAATGTGCGCATGACCGTGGCTGAGCGTGAGCCCCATGGCGCTGTGCAATGGGTGTGAGAGAGCACGTGGCTGTGTGAGCCTGACAGTGCCGTGCCGTGAGTGCGCACAAGTGGGTGTAACGGCCTGTGGGTGTGTGGCTGAGCGCACGAGCCTGAGTGCCGTGCCATGAGTGTGCTCACGGGTGTGACAGAGCGTGTGCATGTGAGCGTGGGCGAGTGTGAGCTCCCAGTGCCGAGCCATGAGCATTTCTCTGGGGGACAGCCAAGGGGATCCCCGCAGCTGGGCCAGCCAGGGGTGCTCGCAGCTGGGCACTAATATCCTTCACCTCCTCAGGTCGCATGCAAGTCCGACAGCCCTGGAGGAGCCCTGGCCGCGTGCCTCAGTTTCCCTGGGCACGCTCGGGTCAGCCCCTGTCTGAGGCGGAGGGCTGGAATTTGACTTTTCGACCTCTGCAGGGCCCGAGTGTCGGGGAGTCTCTGAGTCCCGCTGAGGCCAGGTCCATTCATGGTGAGCGTTCCCGGCTCTGAGTGCGCCCCTGGCTGCGTGGGGCAGGGCTGAGCTCCCGCCTTGCGCCCATCTGGGGGCCGCTGCTCCCCACCCCCCACCGCGGGCGGCTGGCACCCGATGACGGACGCCCATCGCAGGGGACTCCTTCCGCCCAGGAAGCAGGACAAGGCAGGGGCCTGGCTGAGACCAGGCAGCCAGGAGTGGGGCAGTCTGGCCTGGCTGCAGAGGGAGGAAGGGGCCAGGGCCCGGCTCAGGGACCCCTGTGGGCCCCTCTCCCCCAGCTGGATTGTACTGACGCCTCTGGTCCCTGTGCTGACAAGTCTGTTCTATGCTGGGTCCCTGTCGCCCCGGAACCCCCTGTTCTCCTGCCCAGGGAGAGTCCGTCTGCCTGCGGGGGGCAGGGCTGGGGGCCCCCACCTGGGAGTGTCCCAGGGCAGTGCCAGAGCCCAGCGTGGGTGGGAAGAGGCCGGGCGCAGCCGGCAGTGCACTCACCCAGGGCCAGGCTGTCGTTGGCTACGCAGCGGCGCTGGGACCCGTCCAGCACCAAAGGGGGGGCGCAGACACAGTAGAAGGAGCCGATGGTGTTCACACAGTCCCCTCCCACGCAGGGTTCTGCCTCCTCGTCACGGCACTCGTCGTTATCTGGGACCCACACGGCACTGTGTGGGCAGCTCCCCACACCGGGTGGGGGTCCCTAGGGCCACGCCCCCCAGACCTGTAGGGGCAGGAGCTGGGGCGGGGGGTCCCTGGGAGGGGGGATGGGGGCGGGGGCTGGGGAGTGGTCCATGGGAGGC
Source organism: Carettochelys insculpta (assembly GCF_033958435.1). NCBI lineage: Eukaryota > Metazoa > Chordata > Testudines > Carettochelyidae > Carettochelys > Carettochelys insculpta. The sequence continues at coordinate 23,513,665 of NC_134158.1, read as the reverse complement.
GGGATCAGGGGGTCCCCAGGAGCTGGGATGCAGGATGGGGGTCCCCAGGAAGTGGGATTGCGGGGGTGTGATGGAGTGGGGGGAGTGAGACAGGCTGAGCAGCTCCCAGCGGCTGGGGATGACTCCGGAGGGGCTGTAACTGCAGCTGGCAGGTGACCCCTCTGTCCTGAGCACAGAGCAGGGAGGAGCCCAGTTGGGTTTAAACTGGAGGCGGCAGAGAGCTGGAAGGCAGCCAGCCTGACGAGGGAGGAAGCTACACCCCAGAGGGGCCCCCCTCGGGCTCCTCTCCCCAGGACGGGTTGGAGTGACTGTCTCTGCCGGCTGCACTGACACCTCTGTGCTGAGCTGGGCCTCTGTCACCTGATAAACTTCCTGTTCTACCTGCTGAGTGAGAGTCCCTCCTGCCTGCGGCCGGGGTGTAGAGCTTGGGGACCCTTGAACCCCATCACAGGAGGTCCCTAGGATATGGACCAGGGGCTTCATGAGAGGCAGGACAGGGGTGCTGGGGTGTGGGTCCCTGGGAGGTGGGATGGTGGGAGGCAGGAGCTGGGCAGGGGGATCCCCAGGAGATGGGATGGGGGCCCCTGGGATAGAGGCAGGGAGTCGGTGGGGGGTGGGGGGTACTTGGGATAGGGGCAGGGGGGTTGGTGGGGGGCGGGATGGGGGGTCCCTGGGATAGGGGCAGGGGGGTGGGTGGGGGGTGTGATGGAGTGGGGGGAGTGCAAATGCGAGACTCAGGCTGGATGTCCGAGGCAAGCAGCACAGCTCCCAGTGGCTAAGGATGACCCTGGGGCTACAACTGGCAGGTAACACCTCTGCCTGAACAAAGAGCAGGGAGGAGCTGAGCTGTTTTTTTTTTTGAATCGGGGGACGGCAGTTAGAGGCGAGGGGAAGAGGAGCTGGAAGGCAGCCAGCCTGAGGAGGGGGAAAGCTACACCCCAGAGGGGCACCCCTCAGGGTCTTCCCCCCAGGACGGGTTGGAAGGACTGTCTCTGGCTGCTGTACTGACGCTTCTGTGAGAAACTGGGCATCTGTTGCCTAATAAACCTCCTGTTGGACCTGCTGAGTGAGTCACTCCTGCCAGCGGACGGGGTGCAGTGCAGGGGGACCCCTGAACTCCATCACACTTCTCTCCCCCCTTCCAGACCGAACTGAGCGGGGTCACTTAGCCAGTGACCTGAGGAAGTTCAGGGCCCTCCCTGCGTGACAGGGCATCGGCTATGGTGTTGTTGTTCCCCTTCACATGGACCACCTCCGTGTCGTAGTCCTGCAGGAGCAGACTCCACCGCAGGAGCTTGGCGTTGGCCCCTTTCATGTGATGCAGCCAGGTCAGGGGTGAGTGATCGGTGTACACGGTGAAACGCCGTCCAAACAGGTACGGCTGCGGCTTCCCCAGTGCCCACCCCATGGCCAGACATTCCTTCTCTATGGCTGCAGAGTTCTGCTCCCGGGGCAGCAGCTTCTTGCTCAGGTACACGATGGGGTGTGTCTCCCCCTTGTCATTCACCTGCATTAGCACCACCCCCAGCCCCACGTCTGAGGCATCGGTGAACACCAGGAAGGGCTTGTTGAAGTCTGGATTTGCCAGCACTGGGGCCCTGACCAGAGCCTCCTTCAGCGCGCAGAGGGCCTCTGGGCACTGCTCAGTCCAGACCACCTTGTCAGGCTTTTCCTTCTTACACAGCTCCGTGAGGGGGGCTGCGATGGAGCTAACGTGGGGCACAAACCTCCGGTAGTACCCCGCCATCCCAATGAAGGCCTGGACCTGTTTCTTAGTCTGCGGTGTGGGCCAATCTCTGTGTGATGGAGTTGGGGGGGTGCATGTGTGAGTCAGGCTGGATGTCTGAGGCAAGCAGCAGCTCCCAGTGGCTAAGGATGACCCTGGGGCTACAACTGGCAGATAACACCTCTGCCTGAACAAAGAGCAGGGAGGAGCTGAGCTGGGTTTTGAATCGGGGGCGGCAGTTAGAGGCGAGGAGAAGGGAGAGCTGGAAGGCAGCCAGCCTGAGGAGGGGGAAAGCTACACCCCAGAGGGGCACCCCTCGGGGTCTTCCCCCCAGGACAGGTTGGAAGGACTGTCTCTGGCTGCTGTACTGTTGCTTCTGTGAGAAACTGGACATCTGTTGCCTAAAAAACCTGCTGTTGTACCTGCTGAGTGAGAGTCACTCCTGACAGCGGACGGGGTGCAGTGCAGGGGGACCCCTGAACCCCATCACACTCTGACAGCCTCCACTTTAGCTGGCTCTCGTGTTAAGCAGCCGCTGCCCACCTTGTGGCCCAGCTAGGTCACCTCAGCCATCCCCACCTTGCACTTCCCTGCCTTGATAGTCAGACCGGCCTTCTGGAGTCGGTCTAGCAGCCGCTTGACTTGGGACACATGGTCCTCCCACGTCTGGCTGAAGATGCAAATGTCGTCCATGTAAGCCAGGGCAAAGCTCTCCATCCCCTTCAGTAGCTGGTCCACCAGACGCTGGAAGGTAGCGGGTGCCCCCTTGAGGCCGCAGGGCAGGACCAGGAACTCGTAGAGCCCCACAGGGGTGATGAAAGCCGACTTGAGCCGGGCATCTTCGTCTAATGGCACTTGCCAGTACCCCTTGGTGAGGTCTATGGTGGTGAGGTAACGGGCTCCCCCAGCTTGTCTAAAAGGTCATCAGGCCTGGGCATGGGGTAGGCGTCCGATACGGTGATGGCGTTAAGCGTGCGAGAGTCCACACAAAACCGAACAGACCCATCTTTTTTAGGGACTAACATCATGAGAGAGGCCCAGGGGCTGGAGAAGGGTTGGATCACCCCCAGAGCCAGCATGTCTTCAACCTCCCCCTCTATGTCCTGAGCCGTCCTCCCTGTGGCTCTGAATGGCACACGCTTGATAGGGGCGTGGGTGCCTGTCTCTATTCGGTGGACAGCCAGGTCAGTGCGTCCGGGTCTGTCAGAAAACAGCTGTTGGTGTGAATGCAGCACCTCCTTGATCTCCGTCTGCTGGGCAGGGGTCAGCTGGTCTGAGAGGGGAATAGACTCCAGCAAGGAGCCGGCTCCAGTCCCTGTGAACAAATCCACCAAGGGATCATCCCCCTGCCCCTCCCAGCGTCTGCACACGGCCAGCACCAAGTTCTCTCTGTCCCAGCAAGGTTTCATCATATTCACATGATAGACCCGGTGGCTGTGGGCCCGGTTCGACAGCTGCACCACATAATTCACGTCATTCAGCTGTTTGACGACCTTGAAGGGGCCCATCCCAGGCCGCTTGCAGCTTGTTCCGCCGCACAGGTACAAGGACCATCACTTGGTCCCCGGTGGCGTAGGCTCGGGCCCGGGCGTTACGGTCATACCAGACCTTTTGCTTGCTTTCTTTGGGCCATGGAGAGGTTCTCCCTGGCCAGGTCCATGAGCTCGGTGAGTTTTTCCCGGAAGGTCAGTACATACTGTACCACTGACTCCCCTTCAGGAGAAGCCGTCCCCTCCCACTCTTCTCTGAGCAAGTCCAAGGGTCCCCGTACCCTCCTTCCGTACAGCAGCTCAAATGGGGAGAACCCCGTGGATTCCTGGGGCACCTCCCTGTATGCAAACAGCAGGTGGGGTAAGTACTTGTCCCAGTCATGGGGGTATTTATTCATGAAGGTTCTCAGCATCTGCTTTAGAGTCCCATTGAACCTCTCCACCAGCCCATTGGTCTGCAGGTGGTAGGCTGTGGCCCAGGTGTGTGGGACCCCACACTTGTCCCACAAGCTTTGCAGCAGGGCCGACATGAAGTTGGACCCCTGATCTGTGAGGACCTCCTTGGGGAACCCCACTCTGCTGAAAATGGACAGCAGTGCATCCGCCACGGTGTCAGCGTCGACAGAGGTCAAGGCCACAGCTTCTGGGTATCGCGTGGCAAAATCTACCACCACCAAAATATATTTCTTCCCCAAACACGTTGCCTTGCTGAAGGGTCCCACTATGTCCATAGCCACTTTCTGGAAAGGCTCCTCTATGATGGGCAGTGGCCTCAATGCAGCTTTCCCCTTGTCTCGGGTCTTCCCCACCCTCTGGCAGGGATCGCAGGACAGACAATATTGACGGACCGCTGCAAAGATCCCAGGCCAAAAAAAGTTCTGTAACAACCTTTCCCTGGTGCGGTGGATCCCCTGGTGTCCTCCAAGCGGGACATCATGGGCTAGGTACAGCAACCTGCGCCAGTACTTTTGGGGAACCACCAGTTGCCTCTGGACCTTCCAAGGCTCCGCTTTGCGTTTGGGAGCCCATTCCCGGTACAGGAATCCCTTTTCCCACAGGAATCTCTCCCTGCAGGCCTCCCCCAGCTGCGGAGCTGGGCTGAGACGGGCCAGTTCCCTCAGCTTCTGCAAGGAGGGGTCTCTCTGCTGCTCTGCCTGGAACTCTTCGGCTGGAGCAGGGGCGGACGCTACTTCCCCATCCCTGCCTGGTTCCAGCACCCCGGCCTGTGAGATCTGGTTTTTGGGGGCCCCCTTTCTCTCAGGGTTGGCCCCTGTGGCTCCTGTGGCTTTGGCTGGGCCTGTACCCTGGAATCTGGGGAACGCACCCCTCGTTTTCTTTGGCTACGGGTCAGGACCAGGGCACGAGGGCGTTCACCTGGCCAGTTCTCCAGGTCAGCCCCCATCAGTACATCTGCCGGCAAATGGCTGTGCACACCCACCTCTTTGGGGCCTTCCTTCTTCCCCCATTTCAGGTGCACCCTCGCCTGTTATCGTCAGGTGGGAGTTGGGTATCATGCGGCCCGGTGCCACCACCCCGGGTCAGGCCAGCGTCACGTCAGCGCCTGTGTCCCAGAACCCTGTGACCTTTTTCCCGTCTACCTTGAGGTGTTTGAGACACTCGCTCCGCAGAGGCAGTGCCGCCCCCACTCTGTAAACTGACCTCTGAACATTTGGTCCCCCTGAGGAGCTGGTCTGTCAGGTGGACTCGGCCCAATCCGAGTGCCCACTGTCAGCACCACCCGCCTTGGCCGCCAGCCCCTCTGGCTTCTGGGACTCCACCCAGTTGACTCCATGACCCCCCAGCCTGCTCAACCTGTCTGGGAGCTTGGGGCACTGGGCTGCTCTATGTCCCTTTCGCCCACAGCGAGAACAGCCTGGGTCTTGTTGTGTCCCTTGGGCCGGCTGCTCCATCCAGGCTCTGCTTGGCTGTCTGGGGGGTGGGTGGCTGGCCCCTCTTTCCTGGACTTGCCCAAGAGGTGGTCCCCTCTGTCGTACGGTCAGGAACTGGTCTCTCTAAGATTCTTGGTCTCTCCGGGACTCCCTCTCCCTCCAGGACCCCCTCTCTTTGTGGGGCTCACTTTCAAACCTGGCCCAGCTGTTTGTGAAGTCATCTGCCAGTTTCCCTGCATTGTGTGAATCCCCAGGCCTCCGGTCCATGAGCCACACCCTCAGGTCAGGTGAGCACATCTCGTAGAATCGTTCCAGGACCGCCAGCTTGATCAGGTCCTCTACGGACTGGACTCCCATCCCGAACACCCACTTCCGGTAGTTCTGCCTCAGGCGGGAGGTCGTATCTACGTAGGGTTTCCTCTGGCCTCTTCTGCGCTTCCTGGAAATTCTTCTTGTACATCTCCGGACTCAGCCCGAACTTATGCAGCAGGGCCTGTTTGAACCGTTCATAGTCTTCAGGCTGCAGCCCCACCAGCTGGCTGAGCACCGCTGCGGCCTTCTGGCCCAGCAAGGGGGTGAGGTGCTGGAGCCACTCAGCTGGGGGAACCTCATGCAACTCACAGGCTCGCTCAAAGGCGGTAAGGAACTCGTCCATGTCCCCTGGGTCCTGACACTGGGCCAGCACACGCGTCTCCAAGTGACTGGCCACCCCGAGCTGTCTGGTCCTCTCCCCGCTTACCACAGCTGGGGCCTCTTGGCATCTCGCCTCTGCCATGGCCCACTCGTGCTCCCGCTCTCACTCTCTCTCCTCCCACTGTCTCTCTTGTAGCTGGCGCTTGTGTTCACGCTCTCTTTCCCATTCCTGGTGCTCCAGTTCCTTTAATCTCACCTTGAGCTCCAGCTGTCGCAGCTCTGTGGCGGGGGACTCTGCCTGCGATGGACCACTGCTAGCTGAGCGCGACCTGGTGGGCACCGTGTGTGTCTGATGGCGTCGAGCCCCCGCTCCTGTCGGAGAATCCGAAACACTTCCCGAGGGTGACCGGCCACTTCCTGCTGGGACACGCTCTGCCCCGCCAGATCGGTCATTCTCTTCCAGCTGGGCAATCAGCTGGGCCTTGGTCGCCTTCCCCACGGTCAGGCCCCTCTCTGCACAGCCCCGCTAGCTCTGCCTTCAGGAGTCGGGTATAATCCATCTCCCCGCTGTCTCCCGGGGTATCCACTCACCAGCAGCAGCTGCAGGAATTGCTCTGTTTCCCCTCTGGCTCTTGTGAGGCTCCTTCCTTCTCCTGCGCTCAGTCAGCTACTGCTGGGAGCTCATCTGTGGGTGCAGTGCATCCCACTTCTGACACCAGTGTGATGGGGTTCAGGGGTGCCCCTGAACTGCACCCCGTCTGCTGGCAGGAGTGACTCTCACTCAGCAGGCACAACAGCAGGTTTATTAGGCAACAGATGCCCAGTTTCTCACAGAAGCGTCAGTACAGCAGCCAGAGACAGTCCTTCCAACCCGTCTTGGGGGGAAGACCCTGAGAGGTGCCCCTCTGGGGTGTAGCTTTCCTCCTCCTCAGGCTGGCTGCCTTCCCTCTCTCTTCCCCTCGCCTCTAACTGCCGTCCCCCATTCAAAAAAAAAAACAGCTCCTCCCTCCTCTTTGTTCAGGGCAGAGGTGTTACCTGCCAGTTGTAGCCCCAGGGTCATCCTTAGCCACTGGGAACTGTTCTGCTTGCCTCTCACAGCCAGCCTGAGTCTCGCATTTGCACTGCCCCCACTCCATCACAGGGGGCGGGATGGGGGGTCCCCAGGATAGGGGCAGGGGGTCAGTGGGGGGCGGGGGCCTGGGGGTTCCCGGGATAGGGTCAGGGGGTCGGTGGGGGGCGGGATGGGGGGTCCCCAGGATAGGGGCAGGGGGTCGGTGGGGGGCGGGAGCCTCTCACCAACACACTCCAGGTGGTGCCTCTCAAAGTAGTAGCCGTTGCTGCAGTAGCAGGAGTAGCCGGGCGCCTTGTTGACGCAGAGGCCGCCCCGGCACAGTTGGCTGCCGAACAGCGCACACTCGTCCACATCTGCGAGGGGAGACACAGCATCTGACCAGAGCTGGCCTGCCTCAGTTTCCCTCCACTCAGCCTCGCGGCCCAGGGCCAGCAGAGACAGGAGGGGTGGGATAGGGCAGAGGACGCCAGGAACCCCCCACTGGCCCCCAAGTGCAGGTACAGCTGGACAGCTGCACAGAGCTCTGGGGGGGAAGCACCATGGCTGGGGCAGGAGGGCCAGTCAGAGCCCCAGAGGGCAGCCCCACAGCCGGGGCGGGAGGGCCGGTCAGAGCCCCAGGGGGCAGCCCCACGGCTGGGGCGGGAGGGCCGGTCAGAGCCCCAGGGGGCAGCCCCATGGCTGGGGTGGGAGGGCCGGTCAGAGCCCGGGGGGCAGCCCCACGGCTGGGGCGGGAGGGCCGGTCAGAGCCCCGGGGGGCAGCCCCACGGCTGGGGCGGGAGGGCCGGTCAGAGCCCGGGGGGCAGCCCCACGGCTGGGGCGGGAGGGCCGGTCAGAGCCTGGGGGGCAGCAGGCAGCACCCACCTGTGAGCGCAGCGAAGGGCCCTGTTGCCGTGTAGCCGTTGCCCCCAGGGCACAAAGCCAGGTACTCGCCTGCAGCCAGAGAGAGCCACCCTCAGAGCTGGGCCCCCAGCACCCCGGGGACCCCCTGCTGGGCCCCCCAGTGGGCTCCCGGCCCCCGGCCCCAGCCCCCCGCTGAGCAGGAGCCCGTCCATGTGCTGGGGGGCTGCAATGGGGGGCCCCAAGCGGCCTGTGGGCTGCAGTGGGTGGGGGCGGGGCAGGCCCCATTGGGGCAGTTGACACAGGGGGCTCGGCTCTGAGGGCCAGACCCAGGGCAGCCTGCAGGCAGAAGGGCTGACACACACCTGTCCCTAGCCATGTGGGGGAGGCACCGCGCAGGCTGCACATGCTCCTGGGGCGGTTGTGCCAGGCCAAGGGGTTCCCGCACCTGTACTGGGGTGGGGGCAGGGCAGGGCCAGGCCGGGGGGTTCCCGTACCTGTGCTGGGGTGGGGGCAGGGCAGGACCGGGGGGTTCCTGTATCTGTGTTGGGGTGGGGGCAGGGCCGGACTGGGGGGTTCCCGTACCTGTGCAGGGGTTGGGGCAGGGCACGGCTGAGGAGTTCCCATACCTGTGCGGGAGTGGGGGCAGGGTAGGACTGGGGGATTCCCGTACCTGTGTTGGGGTGGGGGCAGGGCTGGGCAGGACTAGGGGGTTCCCATACCTGTGTTGGGATGGGGGCAGGGCAAGACCGGGGGTTTCCCGTACCTGTGCTGGGGTGGGGGCAGGGCAGGGCAGGGCTGGGGGTTCCCGTACCTGTGTTGGGGTGGGGGCAGGGCACGGCCAGGGGGCTCCCGTACCTGTGTTGGGGTGGGGGCAGGGCCGAGCAGGGCCAGGGGGTTCCCGTACCTGTGCTGGGGTGGGGGCAGGGCAGGACCGGGGGGTTCCTGTATCTGTGTTGGGGTGGGGGCAGGGCCGGGCCGGGGGGTTCCCGTACCTGTGCTGGGGTGGGGGCAGGGCTGGACTGGGGGGTTCCCGTACCTGTGCTGGGGTGGGGGCAGGGCTGGACTGGGGGGTTCCCGTACCTGTGCTGGGGTGGGGGCAGGGCCGGGCCGGGGGGTTCCTGTACCTGTGCGGGGGTGGGGGCAGGGCCGGGCCGGGGGGTTCCCGTACCTGTGCTGGAGTGGGGGCAGGGCAGGACCGGGGGTTTCCCGTACCTGTGCTGGGGTGGGGGCAGGGCCGGGCCGGGGGGTTCCTGTATCTGTGTTGGGGTGAGGGCAGGGCCGGACTGGGGGGTTCCCATACCTGTGCGGGGGTGGGGGCAGGGCCGGGCCGGGGGGTTCCTGTACCTGTGTTGGGGTGGGGGCAGGGCCGGACCGGGGGGTTCCTGTATCTGTGTTGGGGTGAGGGCAGGGCCGGACTGGGGGGTTCCCATACCTGTGCGGGGGTGGGGGCAGGGCCGGGCCGGGGGGTTCCCGTACCTGTGCTGGGGTGGGGGCAGGGCCAGGCCGGGGGGTTCCCGTACCTGTGCTGGGGTGGGGGCAGGGCCGGGCCGGGGGGTTCCCGTACCTGTGCGGGGGTGGGGGCAGGGCCGGGCCGGGGGGTTCCCGTACCTGTGCTGGGGTGGGGGCAGGGCCGGGCAGGGCAGGCTGAGCCCCAGGCCTGGCCCAGGCTGCAGCAGCACTCCTGGTGGGTGACGTTGATGGCCAGCACCTTGTTGCAGGTCTCGTAGTAGCACTGCTGGCGGCTGGTGTCGCCCACAGGTGCTCTGGGCTCAGGCTGAAGGGTGGGCAAGGGGCCGGGGGGCAGGGGCTGGGCTGCAGGGCAGGGGCTGCACTGAGACAGGGAGGCACTGCCTGTACATGCCCCCGGCCCGCAGCCCTCGGACCCCTCCCCCACCTCCACTGCCCAGCCCCCTCCTTCCCCTCCAGCTCCTCCCCCACCCCACCCCCGCCTCCACTGCCCAGCCCCCGCTCCCTGCCCCCTCCTCCCAGCCCCTCCCCCACCCCACTGCCCAGCCCCCTCCTTCCCCTCCAGCAACTCCCCCACCCCACCCCCGCCTCCACTGCCCAGCCCCCGCTCCCTGCCCCCTCCTCCCAGCCCCTCCCCCACCCCACTGCCCAGCCCCCTCCTTCCCCTCCAGCTCCTCCCCCACCCCACCCCCGCCTCCACTGCCCAGCCCCCGCTCCCTGCCCCCTCCTCCCAGCCCCTCCCTCACCCCACTGCCCAGCCCCCACTCCCTATACCCCTCCTCCCAGCCCCCGCCTCCCCCTGCAGCCCCTCCCTCCACGCGGCACTCACGGGGGCTGGGTGGGTAGCTGCAGCGCCCCGTCATGGGGTCAAACTCCTGGGCGCTGCTGGAGCAGAGGCAGAGGAAGGAGCCTTCCACGTTCTCGCAGAGCTCGGCCCCGCACACGCCCTGCAGGGTCTCACACTCGTTCACATCTGGTGGAGGGGGGCGGCTGTGAGCCGGGAACTCATGGCCCAGCTTCCGGCCCCCCCTGCGCCCCCCAGCACCCCCTGCCCGGCCCTGCAGCCCCCGGTGCAACGTTGCTGGGGTCTGCGATGCACACGGAGCCCTGGGCCAATGCGCAGCGGCTGCTTTTGCTGCTCCTGTGCTTGTAGCGGTTCTCGTGCGGGGTCCTCGCTGGGCTCCTGGCTGGCGGGTGGAACGGCCCTTCTCGGAGATGCCCAGGCTGGTGAGCAAGTGCCCAGGGCGCCCGGGTCTCCCCTGCCCTAGCCAAGGCCAAGCCACGCTGGCTGAGTTTGGCTGGCACCTGGAAGGGACTCCAGCCCGGCTGTGCTCCCACTCAGGAGTCCCTCCACCTGGGTGAGGGGCCCTGCAGCTCCTCCCGCTCGGTCTCCATCCAGCTCAGCTCTCCAGGAGCAGCTCGGCTCTGAGCGGGGCCCAGGGACTTGCCCGCCGCCTGCCCACCCGCCCCAGCAACGGACGGACGCCAGGGGCTTTCCAGAGCGCAGCCATTCCACCCCCTGCAGCCGGCGCCGCGCTGGGACTGGGGTGTGCGAGTCGATGGCTTCAGCCACGTCGCCCCCTCCCTGTCCGTCCGTCCGTCCTACGAACAACCCTTCCTGCGTCCCCGGCGCCAGCTGGGCCCAGCGCACGGCCCCGAGGGGTTCAGCGCCCCGGGGCTGGGGAACCCGGCTGGAACTGGGGCGACTGGCTGACATGACCTCTCCTCGGGGTGGGGAGCTCTGGGGTGGCCCAGGGAAGATGGCGGGTGAGAGGGAATTGCTGGGTTACATCCGGCCGGGTGGCGGGGGACAGCCGGGTTTGGCGCCCTGCAGCGGAGGGCCCTGGCTGGGCTGCATGTGCCGTTTGAAGCGCTTTGCCCTGGCCTGGTTCTCTCGGCTGTGCCCGTGTCCCGCCCGTACCCTGGCAGTGGCGCCCGTCGCGGGTGCTCTCGTAGCCCTGGTCGCAGAGGCACTGGAAGGAGCCCGGGAGGTTGTGGCACACAGCGTGTTCCCCACACAGCGTCCTGTTCGCGCACTCGTCCACATCTGAAACGGCCAAGAGCAGGTCCCACAGCACCGTGCACCCGTGGCCCTGCTGTGGTGCTTACTGCCCACCCCCCAGCTGGCTCGCCGAGCTCAAAGCAGGAGCCCAGCAGCACACCCCCGGCTCTCACCCTTGCAGCCACTGGCTGTGGCCTGGTAGCCCGGCCTGCAGGCGGGGAGGCAGCGGTAGGAGCCAGGCTGGTTCTCGCAGCGCTGCGCCCCACACAGGGCTCGCCCGTACTCCTGGCACTCGTCCACGTCTGGGGGTGACAGGGGCAGTCAGCTGCAAGGGCAGGCTGGAGGGGCCGGCCGAGCCCCCGGGAGCCAGCCCAGCTCCTGCCCCAGTGTGGCGCGGATGAGCTGGGGGCTTTGCTGCGGGACCCTGGCGTCCGGGAGGTGCTTAGCTGCGCCCAGTGGGGGCAGGGCGGGGCGGGGCGGGGCGGGGCGGGGTGGGGGCACGCACTCCCACGTGGGGCACAGAGCTCCCTGCCCTGCCCCGCCCCACCACTGTGCTCTGCCCTGGAGGACTGGCCCAGCCCCAGCTGCCCGGCCCTCACCCTGGCAGGAGCGCTTCTCGGGGGTGGCGCGGAAGCCCACTGGACAGTAGCAGTCAAAGGAGCCATCCGTGTTGGTGCAGCGCCCGCCCTGGCAGACCCCCCCACGCTGGCACTCGTCGATGTCTGCTGGGGGAGACATGGGTCAGGGGCACCGACACCTCCCCGCACACCAGCTGTGGCATCTGCTCCCCAGATGCCTGGTCCCCTGGACACCAGGAGCCCCCCCAGGAGCCCCCGGACATTGGGGTCCCCACACAGACGGCACCAAGAGCCCTGGATGCCTGGGACCCCACATAGGAGGTGTCAAGGCTCCTGGACACCTGGGTCCCCCCCCAGGAGTCCCCGAATGCCTGAGTGCCCACACAGACACCAAGGCCCCTGGACACCTGGGTCCCCACACAGATGACACCGAGGCCTCCGGATGCCTGGGTTCCCACACAGACGGCACCGAGACCCCCGGATGCCTGGGTCCCCACACATAAGACACCAAGGCCCCTGGACGCCTGGGTCCCCACACATAAGACACCGAGGCCCCCGGATGCCTGGGTCCCCACACATAAGACACCAAGGCCCCTGGACGCCTGGGTCCCCACACATAAGACACCAAGGCCCCTGGACGCCTGGGTTCCCACACAGATGGCACCGAGACCCCTGGACGCCTGGGTCCCCACACATAAGACACCAAGGCCCCTGGACGCCTGGGTCCCCACGCATAAGACACCAAGGCCCCTGGATGCCTGGGTCTCCACACAGATGACACCGAGACCCCCGGACGCCTGGGTCCCCACACATAAGACACCAAGGCCCCTGGACGCCTGGGTCCCCACACAGATGACACCGAGGCCCCCAGACGCCTGGGTCCCCACACATAAGCCACCAAGGCCCCTGGATGCCTGGGTCCCCACACAGATGACACCGAGGCCCCCGGACGCCTGGGTCCCCATACAGGTGTCAAGGCCCAGACGCCTGGGTCCCCACGCAGGTGTCAAGGCCCGGACGCCTGGGTCCCCACGCAGGTGTCAAGGCCCGGACGCCTGGGTCCCCACGCAGGTGTCAAGGCCCGGACGCCTGGGTCCCTACCGAGGCAGGAAGTGCCGGCTGGCGCGGTGGCGAAGCCCTGGGCGCACAGGCAGGTGTAGGAGCCGTCGGTGTTGAGACACTCGCCATGAGGGAAACAGAACTCGCCCTCCAGGCACTCGTTGACATCTGCAAAGGTGGGGGGTCAGCAGGGAGGGGGCTGGGCCCCGCCACCACCCCCCAGCCCCACACTCACCTGTGCAGGGGCCCCCCGCTGCAGCCGCCCGGTACCCCTGGGTGCACTGGCAGCGGAAGGAGCCGTTGGTGTTGGAGCAGCGGCCGTGGGGGCCGCAGGGCTCGCCAGCCTCACACTCGTCTATGTCTGCAGAGGGGGTGCTGGTCAGGGGCTGGGCCCAGCGACAAAGGCCGGCTGGGGGCAGTGGGGAGAGGCTGCCCATGGTTGGGGCCCAGCACCCACAGAGGGGGTTGTGGGGACCCAGGGGAGTGTCTGTGGGGGGTCGGGGGCCCATGGGGCGGGCGGGTCAGGCCCAGCGGGGGCGGGGGATGAACAGGTCACATGACTGCAGGGCCATGCCTCAGTTCCTCTGGTGAAACAAGGGGGGGTCACTGGAGTGAGGCTGCAGGTGGCCCCAGCCCAGGCAGGGACGTGGCCAGTGCCCCAGCCTGGAAGCAGGAGTACAGAGGAACCGTGGGCTGGGCCAGACAACTGAATGCAGGGGAGTCCGGGCGGGAGGGGGGGGACATGGCCCCAGCTCAGGGCTCCCCGGGGATGGACTTTTCGGTGCTAGCGAGCGCTGTCCCTCCAGTACAGCTTGTGGCTGTGGAGCCGGGCGTGGGGCCCTCGCTGCGGGGAGCAGAGGCTGTGACAGCGCTCAGCACAAGCAGCTGCTGCCCGCGTCCTGCGTCTTGCCCGCACGGCTCTGTAACCACTGGTGTCAGCGGTGGGATGCTTTGCAGCTCATGGACTCTGCGTTCTGGCACGGCTGACGGGGGCGCAGCGCAAGGCGGGAGCTTGGCACGACAGGGCTCAGGCGCTCTATACTTGCTGCTGACGGACAAACCTTCCCATTCCCTGGTGCCCAACCCTCTCCCCCAAGGGACCCACATGCAGATGGGCTGCCTGGCCGGGGGGAGACAGGGGTAGAAGCATTTTGTTGGCCAGCCTGGTGCCACCCACTGCCCACATGGGCTGGCATTTGGCAGCAGGGCTGAGTGGTGCAGCCTGAGCACAGCAGGCTGAGGAGCAGCCCTGAGAGAAGCACCCCAGAGCCTCCTCCCCGGGGCCATGGGGAGCATGTGAGCAGGCAGGGGCTGGCACCGGCCACAGGTGGCAGGGAGAGAAGGGAAGAGCCCCTGGGAGGTCTCTACTCTGGACTGGAGCTGGCCTCTCGCTCTCTGCCCAGCAGCCAGCCGGCCTGAGCTCCCTCACCCGGCTGCCAACCCAGCGGCGCAGACAGCTGGCCCCGGGGGATGTCTGAGCCACAGCATCTCTAGGGCTCTCCCTGGTGCTGGTCCCCAGGAAAGGTCTGCTTCTGTGGGGACTCTCGGAAGCTCAGCCCCCCAACTCTGGGGGCCTGTCCCGTGCCCAGGCCTGACGAGCTGAGCTGGGGCACTCGAGTACCCCTCTCTCAGGGACCGCAGCCAGGGCCCCTGGCAGGCACCTGGTGAAAACCTGCTCTTGCCACCCTCTGGGTTGTGTGAATCCTGGATCCCCCCATCCGGCCCAGGGAGGCGCTGCCCATCTGCCAGGGCCAGGCGGACCCGCTCCTGGAGGGGATCGAGCACCCGACCCTATCACACGCTCAGAGCCAGCCCTGAGAGGCCGGAGCTGGGCAGTGCCAGGTGGGGCTGGCAGAGGTGCCACACCTGGGTCCCCAGGGGGAGGTGGTCAGAGCCCGGCCAGCCCCCCTGAGTAAGACACTGGCCGGGCCTTGTCCAGGTCCTACTGCTGCACTGTACCCACGGGCACCCCTCGCCCCCCCCCCGGTGAGCTGGACCGAGCAGTGCCCCATGCTGGCAAACCTGGACTTTGCCAAGGCCGCTCCAGCGTTCCCTGGCTGGGGAGGGTGGAGATGCCCCGTCGGGCCCCTGACAAGAAGCTGCGGCCCCGGGAGCAGAGCTGCAGGGCCAGAGAGGCGCATGCCCTGGCCTGGGGGCGCTCAGAGGGCTGACGCAGCCGCATGGTCAGAGCAGGCGCCCTGCCAGGGCTGCACCCACTGGCTGGGCCATGGCGCTGCCACGTCGCCTGCCCCAGCTGGGAGCTACGATGGAGGTGCTCCCTGCTCAGGGGCCGTGGCTGTTGTAGCCAGTACGGCCACCCCGGTTCCTGCAGCTCTCGGGGGGAGGGGCCCCTTGTTATGCTGTCTGGGAGTTTTAGGGTTCTCCTGGCTGGGGCCCCAGCTCGCAGCGCAGTGCGGCACAGAACGGGCTGCAGGGGCTGGGCCCAGGAGGGGACGTGCCCAGACAACCCTGCCCCGGGCAGCAGCCCAGCCTCAGGGATGCGGGGCCAGAGCCTGGCTCTGAGCTCCCTGCCCCGCAAGATGCTGCTGGTTCCTGTTCCATGTGGTGTCCCCCCACCAGCTGGCCAAGGCACGCAGGGACACTGACCCCAGGCTCAAGAGACAGTGCTGGGGGGCAGGGCGGTAATTGAGCAGCACCCATGGGGGGCAGAGTGGGGATCAGCCTGGTACCCGCAGGGGCGGGGGGGCAGGCTGGTACCCGTGGGGGCAGGGCGGGGTGGGGGTGGGGGCAGGCTGGTACCTGTGGGAGCAGGGCGAGGGCAGGGGGGTTGGGGGGGCAGACTGGTACCCATGGGGGCAAGGCGGGGGTGGGGGCAGGCTGATACCCATGGGGGCAGGGCGGGGGCAGGCTGGTACCCATGGGGGGCAGGCTGGTACCTGAGCAGCGCCCGTGGAGGGGCTGGTAGCCCTCCCGGCAGGGCAGGCACTGGAAGGAGCCGGGCAGGTTGACGCACTCCTGTCCCGGGCAGGCCATCTGGTTCTCACATTCGTCGATGTCTGGGGGGGCGAGCGGGGGTATGGGGTTAATGACCCACCCCCCCACGGCAGGCACAGGGTCAAGCACCTGCGCCCCAGGACACGGCTGGGTGGGGAGCTGGGGCTCGAGCAGAGGGGTTTTACCAGGCTACGCCCTGGCCCCAGCCAGCCCGGCCCCACAGAGACACACCCCGCCCTGCCCCCACAGCTCACCCTGGCACTGGCGCTGGGGGCCGAGCCGGAAGCCGGTGGGACAGACACAGCGGTAGCTGCCCGGTGAGTTCTCGCAGCGCCCGGAGCTGCAGGGCTGCGGCGTTTGCCGACACTCGTCCACGTCTGTGGGGCACAGGGACAGCGTGTGTGGCGGGGGGTGCCGGGCATAGCTGCGTGCTTCCACAGAGCAGTGCCCTGAGCTCCCAGGCACGCGCTGGGGATCTTCTGGGCGGGGTGACAGGGCCCGGCTCTCACCCACACACTCGGTGCCCAGGGAGCTGGTCCGGAAGCCGCTGGGGCAGAGGCAGCGGTACCCACCGGCCACGTTCTCACAGCGCCCGGGGGAGCAGGGCGGGGGGCTCTGCTGGCACTCGTCTACGTCTGCAAGAGCCACAGCTGTGTCAGGGCTGCAGAGCCGGGGGCCCCTGGGGAACCCCCAGAGTGCAGGTGGGGGGCCCCTGGGGGGCAGGGCACGTACCCAGGCACTCGGTGCCCAAGGGGCTGGCGCGGAAGCCCCGGGGACAAGTGCAGCGGTAGCTCCCGGCTGTGTTCTCGCAAAGGCCCTGGGCGCAGGGCGGGGGGCTCTGGGCGCACTCGTCGATGTCTGCGGGGACAGGGGGCTGTGAACCCCTAGACACCCTGCCCTGCAGCCCCCCCAACCCCAGCTGCCCCCCAGCCCAGCCCCCCCCAGCCCCCTGCCTGCCCCTCCCCAGCCCCATCTGCCCCCCAGCCTCCCTATCCCCCAGTGTGGCTCCCCTTCCACCCCCAGCGCTCCGGTACCTGTGCAGCCGGGGCCAGAGGGGCTGGGCCGGTACCCAGCAGGGCAGATGCAGCGGTAGGAGCCAGGCGTGTTCTCACAGCGGCCCTGGGCGCAGGGCCGGGGGCTCTGGGCGCACTCGTCAATGTCTGCCAGCCGGGAAGGGAGGGAGGCCTCAGGACATCCCCTGTGCCGCGCCCAGCCCCAGGGCCAGCAAGGGGCCAGCGCTGCAGCAGGCGAGGGGCAGGGCACGCTCGGCCAGGTGGAGACACCAGCTGGCCCATCGCCAGGGAGCAGGAGCCGGTCGGTCGGTCCCCTGTGCTCTGTGCGCCGGGGTTGGTGCCCTACAGCGGAGGGCCCCGGCTGGGCCGGACGTGCCCGTTTGAAGCGCTTTGCCCTGCCCTGGTTCTCGGCTGTGCCCGCAGAGCCCAGCCCCCGCCCCGCCCCGCGGTCTCACCTCGGCACTCGGTGCCCGCCGGGCTGGCCCGGTAGCCGGGGGCGCAGACGCAGCGGTAGCTCCCCACCGAGTTCTCACAGCGCCCGTGGGAGCAGGGCCGGGGGCTCTGCCGGCACTCGTCCACGTCTGCCGCGAGAAACCAGTCCCTGAGACTGCGGGGGGCTCCCAGGGTACAGGGGCTGGGCTAAGGCCCCAGCCCCCCACCAGGGCATGGCGTCCCCCAGCCCCTCCCCCCAGCAGGGCGTGGCGTCACCCCAGCCTCTCCCCCCACCGGAGCACGGCATCCCCCAGCCCCCCCCTCACTGGGGCACATGCCCTCCCAGCCCTGCCCCACCAAGGCATAGCCTCTCCACCAGGCCCTCCCCCCACCAGGGTGCACGCCCCACCAGCCCCTTCCCCACACCAAGGCACACAGTCTCCCCCAGCCCCTCCCCCCACCCCCGTGCATCACCCCCCCAGCCCCTCCCCCAGCGGGGCGCGCCCCTCACCGATGCAGTGGGTGCCCTGTGTGCTGAGCCAGAAGCCGGGGTGGCAGAGGCAGGTGTAACCGCCCTGGCGGGGGACGCAGCGCCCCGGGCCGCAGATCTCGGGGTTCCGTTCGCACACGCTGCTGGGCACTGCTGACACAAGGGGGTGACCAGGCACTCCCCCCATCCCCCACCCCACCCAGCAGCTGCAGCCCCCCCCCTCCAGCCGCCCTCGCCCCAACCTCACTCCCATGCCTAGTCTGCTCCCCTCCCCCCACCACCCTCCTGCCCCCCACTGCACCCCCACCTCCCACCCCCCTATTACCTGAGGCAACTCTGGGGGCAGGCGTCAGGGTTGGGGGGGGCTCGGTGGGGCGCTGCCCCCCCGTTGCTGTAGGCCGGGCAGTCCAGCGGGCTGCAGGGGGACAAGGAGGGGTGAGGATGGAGCGGCTTGGGGGGGGGGGCCGACACGTGGGGGAAGCAGAAGACCCCGGGCACTGCCCTCCCCCGCCCCCAGGCCCAGGGGGCAGACAGCTGTGGGGGAGGGGGGAGCTCACGCGTGCTGGCGGGGGCGGAGGTGGTGGCCAGGTGCCCCCCCTGCTGGCGGCTGATGGGCACACGGGGCAGGTCATGGCCCAGGAAGCGGGTGTTGTAGCGCAGGTCGGCGGCGGAGTAGTGGTACCCGGGGCCTGCTGGGCAGCTCTCCTTGAAGCTATCTGCACGGCGCAAAGCAGCTGTGTGGGAACCCCAGCGTCCTGGCCCTGGCCCCCTGCTCCCACCACTCACCCCCACTGCCCTGCCCGAGCCAGGGGAGAGAACCCCGGAGTCCTGGCCCCCTGCTTTCACCACTCACCCCCACTGCCCTGCCCGAGCCAGGGGAGAGAACCCCGGAGTCCTGTCGCCTGGCCCCCTGCTCCCACCACTCACCCCCACTGCCCTGCCCGAGCCAGGGGAGAGAACCCCGGAGTCCTGGCCCCCTGCTTTCACCACTCACCCCCACTGCCCTGCCCGAGCCGGGGGAGAGAACCCCGGAGTCCTGTCGCCTGGCCCCCTGCTCCCACCACTCACCCCCACTGCCCTGCCCGAGCCGGGGGAGAGAACCCCGGAGTCCTGTCACCTGGCCCCCTGCTCCCACCACTCACCCCCACTGCCCTGCCCGAGCTGGGGGAGAGAACCCTGGAGTCCTGGCCCCGGCCCCCTGCTCCCACCACTCACCCCCACTGCCCTGCCCGAGCCAGGGGAGAGAACCCCGGAGTCCTGGCCCCCTGCTTTCACCACTCACCCCCACTGCCCTGCCCGAGCCAGGGGAGAGAACCCCGGAGTCCTGTCGCCTGGCCCCCTGCTCCCACCACTCACCCCCACTGCCCTGCCCGAGCCAGGGGAGAGAACCCCGGAGTCCTGGCCCCCTGCTTTCACCACTCACCCCCACTGCCCTGCCCGAGCCGGGGGAGAGAACCCCGGAGTCCTGTCGCCTGGCCCCCCTGCTCCCACCACTCACCCCCACTGCCCTGCCCGAGCCGGGGGAGAGAACCCCGGAGTCCTGTCACCTGGCCCCCTGCTCCCACCACTCACCCCCACTGCCCTGCCCGAGCTGGGGGAGAGAACCCTGGAGTCCTGGCCCCGGCCCCCTGCTCCCACCACTCACCCCCACTGCCCTGCCCAAGCCAGGGGAGAGAACCCTGGAGTCCTGGCCCCGGCCCCCTGCTCCCACCACTCACCCCCCTGCCCTGCCCGAGCCAGGGGAGAGAACCCTGGAGTCCTGGCTCCGGCCCCTCCCCCCCAGTGCCCGGCCCACTCACTGGAGCCAACGGGCGGGCACCGCTGGCAGCCCCAGCCCCAGGCCTTGCCCACGCGGCTGCAGCAGCAGATTTGGTTGGTGATGTTGCGTAGGGTGGGCAGGGCACAGGCGCCGTCCTGCAGCACCCGGTAGCAGGGGCCCTTGGCCTCTGAGATCACGCGGTGGGCTGGGGACAGACGGACACTCAGCCCCACACAGCCGCCACCAGGGCCCCCGCCCAGCCTGGCCCCTGGGCCGCAAGGGAGCTGCCATCCCCGGGGAAAGGCCCTCCATGCCCTGCCCCTGGGCCCCCTGGACCCTGTCTCCCCCCACCCTCTGTGCCCTGCCCCCCCCAGCCAGCCCCCCAACCCCACCCCTGTACCCTGCCCCCCAGCCACCCCACCCCCACACACCCCACCCCCTGTGCCCTGCCCCCCAGCCAGCCTCCAACCCCACCCCTGTACCCTGCCCCCCAGACAGCCCACCCCCACACACCCCACCCCCTGTACCCTGCCCCCCAGCCAGCCCACCCCCACACACCCCACCCCCTGTGCCCTGCCCCCCAGCCAGCCTCCAACCCCACCCCTGTACCCTGCCCCCCAGACAGGCCCCCAACCCTACCCCCTGTACCCTGCCCCTCAGCCACCCCACCCCCACACACCCCACCCCGTGCCCTGCCCCCAGCCAGTCCACCCCCACAACCCCCACTCCCTGTGCCCTGCCCCCCAGCCAGCCCCCCAACCCCACCCCGTGTCCTGCCCCCCAGCCAGCCCAGGGCTCACAGATGCAGGTGCTGCGGGAGGAGTCGAGCAGGTAGCCGGTGTGGCAGAGGCAGGCGAAGGAGCCGGGCGCGTTGCTGCAAAGCCCGTTCTGGCAGAACTCGCCCTCCTGGCACTCGTCCACGTCTGGGGAGGGGGCAGGGCTGTGCTGGGCTCTGTGGGGAGGGGGCTGGCCCCACACAGCCCCTCTCTGGCAGGGCAGGGCAGTGCACGGCGCTGCTTCCCCTCGGGGCCGCCGCACAGGCACGGACGCTGGCTGCTCAGCCCCAGAGAGGCTGGACCGGGCTGGGCCGTGGGGCACAGGACAGGGCCCCTGCGGGAGGCTCCGTGGGGCTGCTGGAGATGCTCCTGGACAGGGCTTGTGTGGAGAGGCCAGGCCCAGTCCCACTCCATGGGAACAGACTTCTCCTGCATTTCTCAGGGCCATAGGGCAGCCCCCACGGCCCCAGCTCCCCAGGGGCTCCCAGCTCCAAGCCCAAGGAGTGGTAGAGCCAGGGGGGGCCTGTCCCCCACGGCCCCAGCTCCCCAGGGGCTCCCAGCTCCGAGCCCAGGGAGTGGTAGAGCCAGGGGGGGCCTGCCTCCACGGCCCCAGCTCCCCAGGGGCTCCCAGCTCCGAGCCCAGGGAGTGGTAGAGCCAGGGGGGGCCTGCCCCCACGGCCCCAGCTCCCCAGGGGCTCCCGGCTCTGTGCCCAGGGAGTGGTAGAGCCAGGGGTCTGCCCCCATGGACCCAGCTCCCCAGGGGGCTCCAGGAGTGGTGGGGCAGGAGCTGAGCCCTATGGGGTGAATGTCCCAACAGACCCTCCCAGGGACTGGGCCAGAGCTGCCTGGGGTCCCTGCCCCTCCCCATTGGCCCGGCCCCCTTGCCCAGGGCCTCTCCCCTTCCACCTGTCCCAGCCTAGCCAGGTGGGGGGCCCCCCCCAGCACGCCCAGCCCAGCTCACCGTGGCAAGAGCCATTGAGGCGCCGGAAGCCGGTGGGGCACGGAGCCTCCTGCTGTCCCAGGGCGGGGGCACTCCCTGTGGGGAGCAGGGGGTCAGTGCTGAGAACAGCCCCCCTCCTGCTGTCCTCCCCAGGCCCCCCAGTGCCCCACCTGGCCCCAGTGCAGGGGGTCCCAGCCCAGCTCCTCCCACTGGCCCCAGTGCAGGGGAACCCCAGCCCAGCCTCACCCCCCCCACCAGCCCCAGAGTAGGGGAACCCCAGCCCCGCCCTCCCCCACCGGTCCCAAAGCAGGGGAACCCCAGCCTAGCCTCACCCCTCCACACTGCAGACCCACCTGGCTGGGCAGTACAGGGCAGACACTCACGCACGCCCCAGGCCACCCCAGCTCCACGGCAGCAGACGTCCTGGGTGCGCAGGCCAGGCAGAGGCGCCCTGCACTGCAAGCAGAGGAGCTGGTCTGTGTGGAGCCACCTGGGGGACTCCCTCGATTGGGGGATGCTGCACCCCTGGGCCCCCCCAAACCAAATCTTTCCAGCTGCATCCATGTACTCACACTTGGCAAACTCAGCCAGGCCAGCACGGCCTGTGCACGGAGGGGCAGGTGATGGCTGGCTGCTACCCAGCACATATGATTGTGAGCACCAAGGGGAATCAGCTGCCAGGCACACATGTGCCAGGACACGGCTGGCAGACACATGTGTGCCAGGACACAGCTGTTTTGACCGCCAGGCACGCAAAGGGGGACTCAGCTGGCAGCCACGGCTGTTTGCACTGCTAGGTGTGCAAATGGAGGCAGACACAGCTGTCTGCATGGGCAAGCATGCCAGCAGGTATCCACTGGGAAGTGCAACAAAATGTGGCTTTGTGGGGTTCGCTGGGGTTGCCTGCAGAGGGGGTGGCACTCAGCGTCCCTGGGCGTTACTGGTGTAGGTAGATAACTGTTACAGGGGCCAGCCCAGAACTGGGGACCCGGCCCGTGGCCTGGAGAAAGCGCCCCAGTGACTGGTGCCCAATAGACCCTGCTTGGAGGGCACAGCTGGGCCTAGCCCATGCGGGACAATGGGCTCTGTAGAGGGAACCCTGGTGCCCTGCCCAGCTGGTTCCAGTGGTGGTGGGGACAGTAGGGATGGATGAGTGTAACCTAGGCAACCAGGTAACAACTTTGCTCTTCTGGAAGCAGGACAGGCAGGGTAGGAGGATATCATGGGGCGTGGGGGGGTCCCCAGGCCCTGCCCCCCGCAGGCAGACGGACTCTCCCTCGGCAGGAGAACAGGGGGTTCCGGGGTGACAGGGACCCAGCGTAGAACAGACTTGTCAGTACAATCCAGCTTGGGGAAAGCGGCCCAGAGGGGTCCCTGAGCCAGGCCGTGGCCCCTTCCTCCCTCTGCAGCCAGCCCAGACTGCCCCACTCTTCAGCCCAGTTCCAATGCAAACCAGCCAGGCCCCTCCTTGCACCTGTGTCTGGGTTCCCAGGAGGAAAGGGCTCCGCTGGTGGCCTCACACCAAGGTACGGCCGGACACCGCGGGTAAGGAGCGATCCCCACAGTGCTAGTGGCTATGCTCTGGAGGACTGGCCGTTGGCACCAGCAAGGGACACCAGCCTACGCAGCCAGTGCCTCCATCCCAGCCAGGCAGGGCCCCAACCTCAAAGCCAGCAGGGCATTCCAGGAGCAGCTGCCGGACCCAGCTGTGCAGGGCCCAGGACTCCTGTATCTGCACCAGCCTGGCCCAAGGCAACCTGACCCTGGGAAAGGCAGGAGGCCCTGGCTGGTCCCCCAGGCTGTTCTACCTGGCCCATGATGTTCCCTCTCAGGAGTCCAACATGCCTGACAGAGATTGCTGCAGAACTCTTCCTGGCCTGGGGCCTTTAACTCAGTCCAACAATGTGGCATGTCCCACAAGCCCTGCCAGAGGGGGGAAAGCTGCCTTGAGGGCACTGCCCATCATAGAGGAGCCTTTCCAGGAGGTGGCCGGGACATACTGGGGCCCTGCAGTAAGGCGACATGTTCTGGGAAGAAATACATCCAGTGGTGGGAGATTTTTGCCACCCACTACCCAGAAGCAGGGGTCCTCCTGATTTCTACCGTGGCTAACACGGTGGCAGATGCGCTACTGTCCACCTTCAGCAGGGTGGGCTTCCCCAAGGATGTCCCCACTGACCAGGGGTCCAACTTCATGTCAGCCCGGCTGCAAAGCTTGGGGGACAAGCTTGTGGTCTGGCACACCTGGGCCACAGCCCACCACCCTTAGATCAACAGGCTGGTCAACCTGGGTTTTAACAAGCCCTTCATGGTGTTCACCGACACCTCAGACGTGGGGCTGGGCGCTGTGCTAATGCAGGTGAACAACAAGGGGGAGACATGCCCCGTTGTGTACATGAGCAAGAAGCTGCTGCCCCGGGAGCAGAAGTCGGCGGCCATAAAGAGGGAATGTCTGGCCATGGGGTGGGCTCTGGGGAAGCCGCAGCCGTACCTGTTTGGACGGCGTTTCACCGTGTACACCGATCACTCACCCCTGACCTGGCTGCATCACATGAAAGGGGCCAATACCAAGCTCCTGCGGTGGAGTCTGCTCCTGCAGGACTACGACATGGAGGTGGTCCGTGCCAAGGGGAACAACAACGTCCCAGCCGATGGCCTGAGTGACCCCGCTCAGGTCCCCATGGAAGCAGGCAGAAGTACGAGGAAGCCAGGGTGTCGGGGGTGGACGGCACTGCCTGCAGAGGGGCAGCACTCAGGTCCCTGGGTGTTACTGGTGTAACAAGTGGAAGGGAGCAGGAAGTGGTTACAGGGACCAGCACAGAACTGGGGACCTGGACTGTGGCCTAGAGAGCGGAGCCCCAGCGACTGGTGCCCGGTGCCCGGCCGACCCAGCTCGGAGGGTGACACAGTAGGGGTGGGAGGATTTTATTCCCCTAGTTCGGTCACTGCTGTCCTGTGGTAACCCCAGGTGGTGCCCCAGGTTCCCTAGGCCCAGCGTGGGTGTGGAGTGGTGATGGGCGTTGTGGTGTGAGGACTTCTCACACGCACATAGCCAGGGGAGCCCTTTCCTCCCGGAAACAGGCCAGGACGGGCGCAGGGGCCTGGCCGGTCTGAGTTGGAGCTGGGCAGTTGGGAGGTGGTCGGTCTGGGCTGGCTGCAGAAGGAGGAAGGGGCCAGGGCCTGGCTCAGGGACCCCTCTGGGCCCCTCTCCCCCAGCTGGATTGTACTGACGCCTCTGGTCCCTGTGCTGACAAGTCTGTTCTACGCTGGGTCCCTGTTGCTCCGTAGACCCCTGTTCTCCTGCCCAGGGAGAGTCCGTCTGCCTGCTGGAAGGCAGGGCCTAGGGACTCCCCGCCCCATGACACAGGGCACAGCTGGGTCTGGCCAGTGGGAGATTGGCTCTGACGGTTCTGGGGGGAGTAGGGGGACAGAGGAGGGGAGTGGCTGGGGGGTACTGGAGGCTCAGGGGAGGGATGGGGCGGCTGGACAGGGCAGAGGGAGCTGGTTAGGCTCCCCCCTGGCTGCAGGGCAGACTCAGCCGCACCGTGCTGGGGCTGCTGGGCCAGCAGGCGGGAGAGCTGTTCCACTCCCATGGGTGAGGGAGGCCCCGGTGCGCTGGGGGCTCAGAGGGGGCAGTCCCAGAGGGCAGAGGGGCCACCCCAAGAGAGTGGCCCCCAGAAGCGACTGTCACCCAGATGGGGGACACCGGGACTGCCCAGGTCAAGAGGAGGCACGCGGGTGTGCACCTATACAATGCCAACAGGGCAGCCGCTGGCACTGGTGTGCGTGCTGGGGACCAGCCCCCGTGAGCGAACGAGCACCTGGGTGCCAGACAAGTGCAGCGGGGTTGGCTGGCAGGGCGCACGTGTGCCAACAGGCGAGTGTGACACATGGACACAACTAGGTGTGAGGCTGAGTACAATCATTGCTTTCCTCACCTCCACCTCCCAGCCATGCCCCACGGAGTGCTGGCCCCTCGCACGCTCATCTGCCCCGGGCCGGCCCCCTCGCACGCTCATCTGCCCCGGGCCAGCCCCCTCGCACGCTCCTCGGCTGTCCCGTGCCCCATGCAGGCCTCCTGCGGGCCCCTTGCCCCTCAGTGCCCCCGTTACCTCCCCGGCGTGGAGCTGCTGGAAGCAGTACCCAAAGCCGGCACTCTCGTCGTAGGCGCTGGCGCGGGGGCTGCTCTGGGCCAGGGCGCTGACGAGGGCAGGGCGGGCAGGCGGGAGGGCGTTGGCAGGCAGCTCCCCCGGGGCACTGGCCTCGTTCACCCGCTCCACCTGGTGGATGGTCACCGGGGCCTCTGGCGGGTGCTGCACGTGGACATTCACCATGGACAGGGCGCCTGGGGGCAGAGGGGGGCAGTGCCAGGGCTGGGGGTGGTGGGGCACAGACATGGACACGGGCGAGGGCATCCCTGGGGGCAGAGGCCGAGCATTGTCCAGCCGCTGCAGGGCCCAGCCCAGCTGCCACGGGGCGTGGGTGTCCCCTGCCCCCTGCGGGGCCCTCACCGTCACGCTCCTGCTGGTGGTTGGCGAGGGGCAGCGTGTAGACGGACTGGGTGAGCGGCTGCGGGCCCCCCGGGCTGCCAGTCTCCTGCCCTGGGGCAGGGCGCTGGGCCGGGGGGGCTGGGATCTGGCAGAACTTGCCGGTGAAGCCAGGGGGGCAGAGACACTGGTCCTTCTTGATGCAGACACCCCCATTCTGGCAGAGCAGCGGGCACAGGACTGCAAGGCAAGGGCAGAGGTCAGAGGGCTCGGGGGTGGGGTGAGGGGCAAGGACCCACAGTGCCCTCCCAGGTCAGGGGCACCGGCAGGGCTGCGGGGCTGAGGGAGGGGAGTCGGGGGCACAGGCAGGGCTGGGGAGGGCTGCAGGCCAGGAGTAGGCAGCACCAGCAGGGCTGTGGGGGGGGGGGCCACCGGCAGGGTGGGGGGGCAGTGGGGGGCACCAGGGGGCACTGGCAGGGCTGGGTGGCTGCAGGCCAGGAGCGGGGGGCACCGGCAGGGCTGTTGGTGGGAGCGGGGGGCACCGGCAGGGCTTTGGGGGGACACTGGGGGGCACCAGCAGGGCTGGGTGGCTGCAGGCCAGGAGCAGGGGGCACCGGCAGGGCTGTTGGGGGGAGTGGGGGGCACTGGCAGGGCTGGGGGTGGGGCTGTTTCAGGCGCTGCGCCATCGGCACAGCTGGGGCAGGGGGTGGGTCCAGATACTGCTCCAGCCCAGTTCAACCATTAACCCTTTGGGGGCTGGGCCAGTTACAATCCCCCCCAGCGCGGGAAGCCTGAGGGGCCACCCTGGGGGACTTGCAGGGACCCACATCTAGCCTCCCCCGCCCCCACCCACTGCTGGGTACATGGCTAAGTTGTGGGCGGGGCTGGGCCTGGCCTCAGCTAACCCCCTCCCCCCCCGCCTGGCTGGGGTCCTGGTGCACAGATGTTCCCCCCCAGCCAGCTGTGCCCCCCCACCGCGCAGCAGCCAAGCCCCCCCCCCCCCCCCCCCCCCGCTGCCAGTGGCGCAGCTGGGCTGGGGTCAGCTGGAGGGGACAGCAGGAACCCAGACGGCGGGGACCACCCAGGTTAACCCAGCCCCCACAGGAAGGGGGGGCAGAGTCTTCGGGGGGCACTGTCTGTGCCCCCCACTCCCACAAGCCGCTGAGCCCAGGGGAGTGGGGTCCCACACATCCCCTCTACAGCTCCCCCCACACCCCCAGTGCCCAGGACAGAGCCCTGCTGGGCTGGGACCATCCCCCGCTGGGTCCCACCTCCAGACACCGGGACCCCCCGGCTGCAGCAGCTGGGGATGGGGGAGGGGGCTGGGAAGCAGCAGCAGGGAGGGTGCAGCCTGGGAGCCTCAGATGGGGGAGAACCCTCCCTCCAACTCCTCCAAGCCTGGCTGGAGCCCCAGCCCCATGCCAGCTCAGCCCAGAGGGGCCAGGTGGGGGTCAGCTGGAAAGGGAGCAGGCCGTGCAAGGGGGCAGCGCAGCAGGTGGGGGGGCAGAGCTCAGGGTGGCTGTGCCAGGTAAGGCAGGAGGCCAGGGATGGAGCACAGAGCGGGTAGGGACTGAGGGGGGCATGGCCCCAGCCAGGCAGAGATGCCATGATCCGGGGGTGCTCACGTGAGCAACATCAGACAGAGAGCCAGCCCCTACGCCCAGCCTGCACTGCAAGGAGCCCAGCCCCATGCCAGGGGAAACTGAGGCACGGGCCGAGGAAGGGTCTTACTTGAGGTAGCACCATGGCGTCCTGGCACCCAGCCCCCTGCTGTGACCACCGGACCCCACAACACTCCCCTAGCAGAGGAGAACCCAGGCGTCCGGGCGCCCAGCCCCATGCTGTTACCATCACCCCCGCTCCGCTCCTCCAGCCGGGGCAGAACCCAGGCGTCCGGGCACCCAGCCCCCTGCTGTGACCACCGGACCCCACAACACTCCCCTAGCAGAGGAGAACCCAGGCGTCCGGGCGCCCAGCCCCATGCTGTTACCATCACCCCCGCTCCTCTCCTCCAGCCGGGGCAGAACCCAGGCGTCCGGGCGCCCAGCCCCCTGCTGTGACCACCGGACCCCACAACGCTCCCCTAGCAGAGGAGAACCCAGGCGTCCGGGCGCCCAGCCCCCTGCTGTTACCATCACCCCCGCTCCGCTCCTCCAGCCGGGGCAGAACCCAGGCGTCCGGGCGCCCAGCCCCCTGCTGTGACCACCAGACTCCACAACGCTCCCCTAGCAGAGGAGAACCCAGGCGTCCGGGCGCCCAGCCCCATGCTGTTACCATCACCCCTGCTCCTCTCCTCCAGCCGGGGCAGAACCCAGGCGTCCGGGCGCCCAGCCCCTGCTGCGCTCGCTGGCCCCCAGGCGCAGGCGTGGGAGGCAGGGCCGTGGGTTCTCTGCTTCACCCCCAGCGGAAGTCCAGGCGGGTCCTGCTGCCGAGCCGGGACAGGGCGGAGCCGGCTCCCAACCGGGGGCCGGGGGGGGTCGCACACAACAATGAGCTCATGGGACAGCGTGGGCGGGATGTGGAGCAGCTGGGACAGGCTGGGAAAAGCCTCTCCTGGCCAGAGCTCAACCCACAGCCCCAGGAGCCCCCCAGCCAGCCCCACGAGCCCGCCCTGCCCCCCAGCCAGCCCCACAGAGGCCCCCTGCTGACCCCCAGCCCTGCCCCTGCCAGTGCCACACCCCCAGCCCTGCCCCCAAGCCAGCCCCCTTCCCTCACCCCCAGCCAGCCCCACACACCCTGCCCTGTCCCCTGGCAGCCCCACACTGAGCCCTGCCTCCCCAGAGCTCTCCAAGCAGCCCCACAGCAAGCCGCCCCCTGCCCCCCTGGAAGGGCCTGAAGAGCGCGACTGGCTGGGGGGCCCAAGGCAGGGGCGTCTCCCACCCCCAGGCCGGCAGAGGCAGCTCATCTCCCTGCTACGTAACTCACACCCAGCCAGAGACTTGACGGGGAACCCCAAAGCTCTCCTACCCCACGGCCACCCCCCAGGTGCCCCCACAGCAGCAGGTGCAGGGCGGGGGGGGACTCCAGAGAGCCCCCTGCCGGCAGCAGGTGCGGGGCGGGGCAGGGCCGGCGCCCAGTACTCACAGACGCGGAAGCCGGTGGCACGGGTGGCGGGCCCGGCGTGGTCCCCGCTGTCCAGCACGGTGGCGTTGCCGCGCTCGCAGCGGTGGGTGCAGCGGTGCCCGGAGCAGTGCAGCCGGCACACCGTGGGCGTGAAGAGCACCCGCAGCCGGCTGGGCGCCTGGGCAGCAGCGAGCGCCAGCAGCAGGGCAGCGGCGGCCAGCGGCAGCAGCAGGCGGGCGAGGGCTCCGGCCATGCCTGCGCCCCGGGCAGCAGCAGCGCAGGAGCAATGGCGCTCGACTCCCGCTCCGCACCGAGTGCCCGGCCAGCTCCCTGCGAGTGAGCGGCGCGTGGAGCTGGGCTGGGCAGGGTGCCAGAGGGACCTCGGCCATCATTGCCGCCGCCGCGTTAACTCTTCCCCACCCCGCGCTGCGCCACGCCGTGCCGGCCCTGCCCAGCCCAGCCCCCTGCGCCCTCTGCCCCCGCCCAGCCCCCTGCACCTATCTGCCCCCGCTGGCCCTGCGCCCTCTGCTCCCACCCAGCCCCCTCTGCCCCTGCCAGCCCTGCCCAGCCCCCTGTGCCCTCTGCCCCCACCAAGCCCCCTCTGCCCCTGCCAGCCCCCTGCGCCCTCTGCCCCTGCCCAGCCTCCTGCACCTATCTGCCCCCGCCCCATGCGCCCTCTGCCCCCGCTGGCCCTCTGCCCTCTCAGCCCTCTGCCCCCACCCAGCCCCCTCTGCCCCCACCAGCCTAGCACCCTCTGCCCCTGCCCAACCCCTGATGGCCCTGCGCCCTCTGCCCCCCACCTGCCCAACCCCTGCCAGCCCTGCACCCTCTGCCCTCACCCAGCCCCCCTGCCCTCAGCCCCTGTCTCCCCATGCACCCTTGGCCCCCCTCACCTGCCCCGCCACCCGCCCTGCACGCCCTTGCCCCCCCACAGCCCCACACCCACCCTGAATGCCCCATCAGGCACACCTCGCTTTGGGCCCCAAACATCCCACCCCACGCCCGGCATGTCCAGCGCCAGCCCTCGGCCCTGAGCACCTCCCCTCCTCCCCACACCAGCCCTGAAGATCCCTGCCAGGAGCCCAACCTGAGATACACCCCAATCGCTGCTCCCAGCCGCCCCCTTGTCCCAGTGGGGGCAGGAGCAGGGAGCCCTGGGCAGAGCCGGGGCTGATTCTGGCCTGGGACAAGCGGCAGGGGACAGTGTCAGGCGGGTGGCACCCAGCACCCCTCAATTCCTGAACAGCTGCCCCCCACCGTACCCCCCACACCCCAATGTGCCCTGAGGCTCTAGCCCCCTCAGCCCCCAGCTCCAGCCCCCCGGCCCCCCACCGCCCGGCCCCAGGCTTTGCCCCGTACCAGGCAGCAGGGTCTGTGGGGGATGGGGGTGTCGCGTGCAGGGGGGAGCCGTGGGGGGTGCCATCTTGCTGTCCTGGGCTTCCAGGTGCTTGACCAGCGCTGAGGCCAACTTGTCCCTGGCACTGACCCGGCGCCGCAGCACAGCCTGGACCTCGGCCGGCCTGGGGAGAGCGGTGCACTGAGGGGTCCCAGCTGCACTGAACCCCACTGCTGCTGCCCCCCCCAGCGCCCCCCACTCCCTGCCCCTAAACCCCCACAGCCCCCTGCTCCCCACCCCACCCCCTGAGCTGGGCTGGGTCAGCCACAGGGGGGTGCCCATGTTGCTGCTCAGGCAGAGAACCCAGGTGTCCTGCCTTCCCCCTCCCCTATAGGGGGTGAGACGCCCTGCTGGGGGAAGCCCCTCCCCGCTCCCCAGCTGCGACATGAGCTCAGGGCCTTGGCTGGCTGCCGGCTCCCGCCAGGAAGGGCCAGGCCTGGGAACGGCGGCCCCTTCCCTGCACAGCGGGGCTGGTGGGGCACAGAGCCCCCCCAGCCACACAGAGCAGCTGCTGCTGGCCCCCACCCCCGAAGAGGAGACCCCATGGCCGGAGGGGCTGCCAGGCCAAGTCCCCCATCCTGCCTCCCCAGGAGCAGTGGGGGGTGGGGGGGGAGGCCAGAGGATTTCACCAGGTCTATAAATAGCCCTGGAGCAGCCAGACAGACAGACAGACGGCCCTGCGCCCCCCTGCTCTCCCATGGGTCTCACTTCCACCACCAGGAACCCAGAACCCACCCACTACACAGCACCAGCCAGCACACAGCACCCCTGACCAGCACTGGGGCCCAGCTCCCGCCAGGGCCCTGGAAATGAGCCGCAGCCAAACTTCTAAAGGAAAAGAGCAGAGACGCCCCCTGGCTCCCCCCCACCCCCTATTCCTCCCTTCCTGCACCCCCTCCTGCAGCCCCCCTGCTTCCTGCCTGCACCCCCCTCCTGCAGCCTCCATCCCCCCACTCCTGCAGCCCCCTGCTCCGTGCCTGCACCCCACTCCTGCAGCCTTCATCCCCCCCCTCCTGCAGCCCCCTGCTCTGTGCCTGCACCCTGCTCCTGCAAGCTCCATCACCCCCTTCCTGCACCCCTCTCCTGTCCTCACAGCTCCTTCTCACCCTTCCTGCAGCCCTTGCCCCACTCACGTCAGTGGCCGCCAGCGCACAAAGGCTGCCTTCCTGGAGGTGCTGGGTATGGGGCGTGGGACTGTGGCTCTGGCCAGGTGGGAGCTGGACCTGAACCGTGGAGTGTCGGGGGGCAGCACCTGTTCACACCGGTGGCCAGCAAAACCTGGGGGGCAGGTGCAGACCTGGGGCTCCTGGCACAGCCCCCCATTGCGGCACTTCGGGGTGCAGCTGGCTGGAGAGAGACAAGGGCTCAGAAGAGGAACACAGCTGGGTCCCCCCATTCCCAGCTCCCCAACTCCCCACAGCCTGCCCTGCATGTCCCAGACCCTCCCCATGGCCCGGGGCCTGTGTCCCAACCAGGGTTGCGGTGGTGTGCAGAGGGGCAGGAAGAGTGACCCCAAACGTGGGAGGGACGAGGGGGGCGGGACGCCCCAGGAGGACCCCCCCATGTCCCCAACCCTGGGTCTGCTGCCTCCTACAGCTGAGGTGGGAGCAGCACAGACCCCCCCCATACCTTTTGTGCACTTCTGGGTGTGGGGGGCCAGGCTCCAGCCAGGGCAGCAGGCTGTGCCGCAGGAGCGGGGGCTGCCAAGGGAACAGAGCACAGTGAGGGCAGCCCTGCCCCACTCCTGCCTGAGCTGAGGCCCCCGCTTCCAGCCACACCCCCCCAGCCTGGGCCACCCTCCCAGGCCCACCCCGGCCTCAGCTGGGACCCTCCCTGCCACCCCCACTCCCACCTGGCCTGGGCCCCCCTCCCAGCCAGCTCCTGCTGCAGTCCCAGGGCCCAGAGCAGACCCCTCCCCTGAAGGGCCCAGCCCAGCCCAGCCTCCTGGGGGCCAGAGGCTGAGTTACCCAGGCCTCTGGGACAGGGGGAGGGCAGATATATGGGGGATAGTGGGGCTGCCTGAGCTAACAGCACTGGGGCCATCCTGGAGTGGGCTGTCCATTGGGAAGGGCAAAGCCAGGACTCCTGGGTTCTCTCCCTGACTTGGTGGGGGCTGGGAGCCAGGACTCCTGGGTTCTCTCCCTGACTAGTGAAGAGAAGAGGAGGGGGATTGAGCTGTTCTTTAGTTCTGACCCTGGGGACGCCCCCCAGAAAGTTGCTGGTCCCCACCTGCCTGTAGAGACCCCCCTACACCCATCCTCCACAGGTAACACCCAGCCCTACAGAACACAAAGGTGGGCCTGGGCTGCACTCAGGGGCTCCTGGCTCCAATGAAAGAAAGGTGGGGGCAGGTTAAGCCTTCCCCAGGGCGCTGTGGGGAGGGGGTTTGCCTGGCTCCAAGGGGGAGCAGGGAGCCAGTTCTCCTGCCCTGGCTCCCACCCCGAGCTGGGAGAGAACCCAGGAGTCGGAGGTCCCAAGGGCCCCCTGTTCTGACCACTAGCCCCGCTGCCTGCCTGTGGGGCGCTCTGACCAGGGTGGGGAGGGGGTTGGGAGTCTGGCGCCCTGAACAGCTTTTGCAGCAGGGAGCCAAGGGCAGGAACCAGCCCCCCGCCAGGTCTCCCGCGGCAGGATCGGCCCCTCCCCCCCGCAAAGACGTGGTGGGGGAGGGGCAGCACCAGGAGGTGGAAACGTGGCCCCAAATTCCTCAACCACGTTTCCTCCAGGAGCTGCCAGGCCCCTCCCCCACAGCCGAGCCAGGGGGTCCCCCAAACTGCCCCCCCCCACAAGGCAGGCACAGCACAGGCAGGGGCTGAGCTCAGACTGGCCTGGGCTGCCGGCTGCCCCCCACCCCCTGCTGCTCCTGGCCTGCCCCCCCGGCCACTCCACTGTCCCCCAGCCCTGACCCACAGCCCCCGCTGCTCCTGGCCTGCCTCCCAGACACTCCACTGTCCCCCAGCCCTGACCCACAGCCCCCGCTGCTCCTGGCCTGCCTCCCAGACACCCCACTGCCCCCCCCAGCCCTGACCCACAGCCCCCGCTGCTCCTGGCCTGCCTCCCAGACACCCCACTGCCCCCCCAGCCCTGACCCACAGCCCCCGCTGCTCCTGGCCTGCCTCCCAGACACCCCACTGCCCCCCCCAGCCCTGACCCACAGCCCCCGCTGCTCCTGGCCTGCCTCCCAGACACCCCACTGCCCCCACAGCCCTGACCTACAGCCCCCTGCTACCCTGGCCCTGGGCCCCCTCGCCTCCAGAGTTCACCAGGGTGGGGGCTGTCTCCCCTCATTAACCTAGGGGTCCCGAGGGAGGCGCCCAGGTGGCGATGGGGGGCACAAGAGGAGACCCGGGGAGAAGGTGGCTGCAGGTGCTCAAGGCAGGGGCCCACTTCACAGGTCTCCACCCTGCTCCCGGGCTGCTGGACAGAGCAGGCCACGGCCGGCCCCACGGCGGAGCTCTGCCCCCAGCCCGGTCGGGGGCCACGGGGGCCCAAGGGGCAGGCGAGAGCGCTGGGACAACCGCGCCCTGGTGCAAAGTGCGAGAGCCCCCGGGGGAGCAGTGAGGTGGGGACAAGGGACGGGTGGATCGGCCACCCGGGGGGGGCGGGTGGACCCGGCGGGGGCTGGCGGCCGAGCGCGCCCTCCCCTTCCTGGCGACTGGGCCACTTGCCTGGCTCCCGCGTTTCCCTCCGGAGCGCCGGGGACGGGGACGGGGACAGGCCCGCGCATGGGCTACCGCAGTGGCCGCGGCCCCCAGCTCCGGGCTGGCCAGGGCAGCAGGGCTCGGCCCCCGGGCAGGGCGCGCCCTCCCCCCACTCACCTGCCTGCCGCGGGGACGCGCTGGCCCCGCCGGGCCGGGCTCGCTCGGCGCTTCTCCTGCGGGCCGGGCGGGCGGGACCCCGCGGGCAGGGGGCGGCCGGGCCGGGGGCGCTGGGCCCTGCGGGCGGGGCTCAGCCCCTGGGGCCCGGCCCCGCCCTGGCCTCGCACCTCCCGCAGCAGCAGCGCGGCCAGCAGGGCGAGGGCGGCCAGCGCGGGCGGCTGCATCGTGGCGGGGATCCCCCGGGCATCCCCCGGGGCGGGTGGGGCTCGGGGGGAGGTGGGAGGCGGGGCCCGGGGGAGGGGCCTGGGGGGCGGCGGGGCAGGGGCGGAGACGGGCCCGGGGGCACTTGACTCCCGCCCGCGGACAGAGCGAAGCGGCGGAGCTGGATCCTCGCTGCCCGGCTAGGCCGGGTCTCCGGGCCCCCTCCCCGCCGGGAGCCGGGGCGGGGCCGGCCTGGCACCGCAGGTACCTGGAGGCGGCTGCAACCCTGTGGCGGAGCTGAGCAGCAGAGGGGGACCCTGAGAGTAAGGGAGGGAACAGGGGCAGGACGCAGGCGTCCTGGCACCCAGCCCCTTGCTCTAACCACTAGTCCGCACTCCCCTCCCCGTGCAGGGGAGAGCCCTGGTTCCTAGGCCCGCCCCTTTCTAACTGTTCCCATGTGTGCTGCTCATGGGATGGGGGTTACCCAGAGGTCAGGCCTGGGGGGGGTGTTGTGATCCCCTCCCTCCAGGAGTGAGGGGTCGCGGGTGCCAGCAGGGCAGATCTGGACTGACCAGACACCCAGGGGGTGGGGGTGGACCGACAGACAAACACGTCTGCACCCATGGGCTGACCCCAAGGGGACTGGCTCATGTGCCTCCTTTCCCAGCCAGCTCCAAGGGGCTCAGTGCAGAGACAGACGGTGTGAGACAAGCAGGTCCTGAATCCAGCCGGGTCACTGGAGGGTCCGGACAGACAGGAGAGCCCCGGGCCCGCCACCGCTGAAGTTCAGAGCCCCCCGCTGGGGCTCAGCAGGGCTGCGTGGCTGGCCTTTGCCTGGGCTCTGAGCCAGGCTGAAAGTTCACGTTGCCGGGGGCAAGCTGCCAGCTTGTGTGCACCCCTGGCGGCAGGCTGGGACCTTCCTGCCGGGACAGAGCTCCAAGACAGGGAACAACAGCCAGACATGCAGTGTTGTGACCCAGATGCTCCATGCACCATGACACTCCCTCGCCCCACACCCAACAGGCCTGCAGTGGTAAGGCCCAGGGGTACCTTGAATGGTTACCCCCCCAACCAGCAGACAATCAGTGGTATGGCCCAGGAATGCCCTGCAATGTGCCCCCCAACCAGCAGACAAACAGAGCCCACGAGCACACTGCACTGTGACCAACCGACCAACAGACCCCGCAGTGGTATGACCCAGGGATGCGCTGTACTGTGATCCCCCCCATCCAGCAGACACGCAGTGGTATGACCCAGAAGCACCTTGCACTCTGCCCTCCAACCAGCTGACCCACAGCGGTATGGCCTGGGGGAGCCCTGCACTGTGGCCCCCCTATCCACCAGACACAGTGGTTTGGCCCAGGGGAGCCCTGCACTGTGACCCCCCCATCCACTAGCCACAGTGGTATGGCCCATGGGAGCCCTGCACTGTGACCCCCCATCCAGCAGACAGGAAGTGGGATGGCCCAGGGATGCTCTGCACTGTGATCCCCCATCCAGCAGACTGGCAGTGGTTTGGCCCGGGGTGCCCAGCACTGTGACCTCCATCCAGCAGCCCCGCAGTGGTTTGGCCCAGAGCGTCCTGCACTGTGATCCCCCCATCCAGCAGCACCGCAGTGGTTTGGCCTGGGGTGCCCAGCACTGTGACCCCCCCATCCAGCAGCCCTGCAGTGGTTTGGCCCACGGCGCCCCGCACTGTGACCCCCCCCAATCCAGCAGCCCTGCAGTGGTTTGGTCCAGGGCGCCCCGCACTGTGACCTCCATCCAGCAGCCTGGCAGTGGTTTGGCCTGGGGTGCCCAGCACTGTGACCCCCATCCAGCAGCCCCGCAGTAGTTTGGCCCAGAGCATCCTGCACTGTGATACCCCCATCCAGCAGCCTGGCAGTGGTTTGGCCCAGGGGAGCCCAGCACTGTGACCCCACCCCATCCAACAGCCCAGCAGTGGTTTGGCCCAGGACGCCCAGCACTGTGACCCCCATCCAGCAGCCCCGCAGTGGTTTGGCCCAAGGCACCCCACACTGTGACCCCCATCCAGCAGCCCCACAGTGGTTTGGCCTGGAGCATCCTGCACTGTGATCCCACCATCCAGCAGCCCTGCAATGGTTTGGCCCGGGGCACCCAGCACTGTGACCTCCATCCAGCAGCCTGGCAGTGGTTTGGCCCAGGGGAGCCCAGCACTGTGACCCCCCCCATCCAACAGCCCAGCAGTAGTTTGGCCCAAGGCACCCCACACTGTGACCCCCATCCAGCAGCCCCACAGTGGTTTGGCCTGGAGCATCCTGCACTGTGATCCCACCATCCAGCAGCCCTGCAATGGTTTGGCCCGGGGCGCCCAGCACTGTGACCTCCATCCAGCAGCCTGGCAGTGGTTTGGCCCAGGGGAGCCCAGCACTGTGACCCCCATCCAGCAGCCCCACAGTGGTTTGGCCTGGAGCATCCTGCACTGTGATCCCACCATCCAGCAGCCCTGCAATGGTTTGGCCTGGGGCGCCCAGCACTGTGACCCCCATCCAGCAGCCCCGCAGTGGTTTGGCCCAGGGCGCCCAGCACTGTGACCCCCCCCCCCTTTCCAGCAGCCCCGCAGTGGTTTGGCCCAGAGCATCCTGCACTGTGACCCCCCCCAATCCAGCAGCCCCGCAGTGGTTTGGCCCGGGGCCCCCCCTGCACCCCGCCCATTGCAGCAGACGGGAGCTGAATCCAGCGGTTTTGCATTGTGATTATTCCCCCCCATAGAAAACTCCTGCGCCGGTACAAAATCTGCCCCAGAGCCCGCCCCGCCCCCGCGGCCCGTCCCCGGCGAGCGCGCTGGGGAGCCCGGCCCGCCCCCCGACTCCCGCTGCCCACGTGCTGGGTGCCCCCGAGGGGCCGCTGGGAACCGGCCCAGCACAAGGCGCCTTGGCCCCGCCGCTGTGCAGGGGACGGGCCTGGGGACCCCCCAGCTCCCTGGGGCCGCGGCGGCCGCACGAGCAGGCAGGGCCCCGGCGGCCCACGGAGCACTTGGAGAGGAAGAGGCCCTGGCCCCCTCCGCGGAGCGGGGAGCCGGCGGGGGGCAGACCCTGGGGAGAGCCTCAGCCGGGGCGGGGTCTGGCCCGTCGGCGGGGCAGAGGCACTTCTAGGCCGTGGGCCTGGTGATTGCTCAGCGCCGGGGGTGACACTGGGGCCTCAGCCCCACACCCCACAGGGCCCCGGTTCGCCTGCGGCCCCAGCCTGGCGCTCTGGGCGGGCAGCCCGCCAGGGAGCGGCCTGAGCCGGCGGCGCTGCCTCGGACGCCTCTTCAGACCCGAGTCTGCTCTGTCCCCCCCGCCGGGCAAAGCCGCCCCATGTGCCCCCCCGCCCGCGGCACAGTCCCGGCCCGGGGCGGCGGCTGCTCGCGGGGTCCAGCTGCGCTCCGGGCTGTCGGGGGCGGCCGGGCCGGGCCGGGCTAGACGGTGGTGTAGACGTAGACGAAGATGATGACCAGCAGGTTGAGCAGGGTGCCCGCGATGCCCAGCACGGCCAGGACCCGCTCCTCACGGTCCTCCTTGGACTCCGGGTCCGGCCGCTCGCTGCCCGCGGCCCTGGGCACCATCCTCACATCCAGCGCCTCCACCCGCAGCTTCAGGTCCACCTGCTGCGGGGGGAAAGGTGAGTGCGGGGCCCCCTCCGCCCCGCCGCGCCGCCCTCCCGCTCACGGAACGCGGGGGGCGGGGGGCGGGCGCCAGGAGCCAGGTCGGCGCCGGCGTGGGGGAGACCAGACGCACTCGCCGGCCTCGGTCTTTGCCCCCCGGGCGCCCCCCACTCCAGACCCGCAGCCCCCGCTGTCCCGGCACGGGTGCCCGGCGGGGCGGGGCGGGGGCCGCAGGTGCGTGGCCAGTCCCGCCCCCACTGAGCGCCCCGCCAGCCAGGCGCAGACGCGACGCCCCACGCGTGAACGGCCGGGTGGGGGAGGGCGGAGGACGCGGCTGCAGTACAGGCGCAGCCGCAGCCGGGTCGCGAGTGAACTCCGCGTGGCCCCCCTCCCCGCTTCCGTCAGCAGCCGGTGACATGGGCGCCGCGTCAGCAAGGACAGTGGGGCGCCCCCCGAGCCGCGGCCCCGGGCGCAGTGGGGGCGGGGGGGCCCCGCGGGCTCCACGGCGAGTGAAAGTGCATTTACCGAAAGAGAAACTGAGGCCCGTGGCGGGGGGAGGGGGTGGGCAGAGAACCCAGGAGTCCGGGCCCCCGCCCCCTCCCCGGCGGGAACCCAGGGGCCCGGGCCCCTCCCGCACAGCCGGGCACTGCCCCACGCCCCCCTCCCGCACTGCCGCAGGTTGCCGGGCGGCTCCCAGCCGTGGGGCCGCCCCACAGGGGGGCGGAGGGACCAGCTGTCTCCGTGGAGCCGGGGACGCAGCGGGGCGACCCCGCGCCACCCCCCGGACGCCTGGGCTCCGGCCCCGTCCCCCAAACCCCGCAGGGGGGCACCTACCAGGCACTGCATCGGGAGCAGCCGGCGCGTCTCGGCTCCTTCCGAGCCGGCTGCAGCGGGCTGGGGAGCCGGAGCCGGAGCCGCGCGCTGGGGGGGGAGCGCCCCCGGCCCCCCCGAAGAGCTCCAGCCGCGGGAGGGCGCGAGCGGGCCTGGGCAGCGGCCCGAGCCCCGTGCGCGTGAGTGTGCGCAGGGCCCGCGTGCGAGGGGCGAGCATCTGGCGGCCGCCGTGCGAGGGAGGCGAGCGTGCAGGTGCCGGGAGCGGCGGTCACCGCGGCCGGCTCAGCCCCTGGGGTCGCTCTCTGGCCGCGCTCCAGCCGGTACCCGAGGCCACGGGGAGGGGCGGGGCGGGCGCCGGCCCCATCTCCCGCCGACCGGCAGCGCCGAGGCGCCCCGCAGCCCCGCCCGCGATGCTCCGGCGAAACACCTCCCCCCCGCCCCGCCGCCGGTTGCTAAGCAACTGCCTCCGGGAGCTACATCCCGCACCGCAGCCGGGCTCTGGCGAGGGAGACGGGGCGGTGGGTGGGGGCCGAGTGCGGGTGGCCCAGCAGGGGTCCCAGGCTGATGGAAGTGCAGAAGGGTCCCGGCGATGGGCATGGGGGGGCCTGGCCCACAGAGAGCAGAGCCGGGGATGCAGAGGCTGCCTCCCACTCACAGCCTGCGCAGGGGACCCAGGGCTCCCCACTCGGCAGCGGGGTGTGGTACTGGCTGAAATCCCTCCCCCAGGGAATCCTGCTGCTGTTCTCTGCTCACCTGGCTGGGAAGCAGTGAGGCTGGTTCCCTTGGCACCCAGGGGACTGAGGGGCTGGGAAGCCCCCCCACGGATGCAGGTGGAAGGGTGGGCTTCCCTGTGCAGAGACCCTCACCCCCTGCCGCACCAGGGCCCCATTGGTGCAGAGCCCTCCCCTGGGGCCCACATGGGGCTCACATCCCGTTGGGTGCTGAGCAACCAGGATTGCTCTGCGCTCTGGTCCCCCCTCTGCTGGCAAAGGGCCCAACCCCACCCCCCCTTTGTCCATGCAGCCCAGGAACCCCCGATCTTGGCTGGGGTGTGGGCAGTGCCCAGCCCGCTCGTGTGAGTTCTGTATCACACTCGTCAGGCCCTGTCGTGGTTTTACAGTTGGACAGAGGCACAGGACACGACCCCACTCCCCTGCCGGGCCTGAAGCAGCACTCAGGGCAGGGCCAGCAGCCGTCCCCTCCCATTGCTCTCATGGGTGCCCTGATGTTTTTAGAAAATAGGCAACTTGCCCTGTTCCCTGGCAGCTGGTGTCAGGGTGATGGCCTCTCCCCGCAGGGAGCCCCTCCATGGGTCGTCCGCCTCGCTCCCCAGCCTCCCGCCCCTCAGCGAGGTAGCTGCTGCTTCATTCCCTGGCCCCCCACTGGGGACTCTGTAACTTGCCCCCCATCGTCCCTGGTGCCTCACCCTGGAGCAGCAGGGGGCCGAGAAGCCTCGAGCTGGGACAGCCGCCCCGCCCGCCCCACCCCTGGTGGCTGGTGCCCCGTTTTTGCCATAGGGCCATGTGGTCACCCCATCCTTGTTCCCAGCCCTGCCTACATACCCTGGCACACAGTGCTCCAGCTGCTAGGGAAACATGCAGGCAGGCCCCTGGGGAGCACGTGGAGAGGGGGTTCCTTCCTGGGTAGCTGCAGCCCCAGCCTGAGCCCCTGCTTGCCCAGGGGTGTACAGTAAAGCCCAGCATTCCTGGGAGGCAGGAGTGTGTGGTAACAAAGTGGGGGCCAGGGACAGGGCTCCAGTGCCAAATGGAGTTTCACTGGCCTCCCCTGACTCTGTGTGCCAGGCGTGTCAGTGCTGGGGCCATGTCTGTGTGCACAGTATGAAACCAGCTCTTACACTCCCACCCTCTTCCCTGCACGCAGGCTGGGGGCATGCAGGCCTTGGGCCCCTTACTACCCCATGGCCAACCAAATGATGGTGCCTGGTGTGGGGCTGTCACTTCCCACTGGCTCGGGCTAGGGAGCCCCAGGACCCTGTGTCGGCATAGGCTTTGCTGGGCACACAGAGATGGGACCAGTGACCTCCCAGGGCCACGCCAGGGAGGGGTTTCAGTGTGCAGAGGGACAGATGTGGGAATAGCACCAGCTCCTGGAGCTGTTACCCACATGGGGAGGAGTCCCCTGGCTATGACCCAGGAGGGGGAAGAGCCCAGGGCTGTGCTCCCATGCACCTAGTACCCCTTGTGCACCCCCATCCTGCCCTCCAGGCCTCAGCTCCACCTGGAGCAGCCTCCCACCCTGCAGGCTGCAGTGGGGCAGGCCCATGGCTCTTGGGAGGTGGGCTTGACACCAGGCTGAGACTGCAGCACCACAGGGTTACTCCAGGCCCGGGCTCTGCCCCACTCAGGGACGGCATGGCTCTAACTCCTCTGGGCTGTGGGGAGGGGCCCAGCCCCCAGCAGGCTGAGCGTGAGTGTGGGGGGGGAAGTGCTTAGGGCTGGAGCACCTCCAGAATCCCCACCCCCGGACACCAGGCCAGGTCCCCTGGCAGGCACAGAACCAGGCAGAGGCGCCAGCTGGGTGATGCCAGGGGCCCAGTGCAGGGAATGGACCCTAACCTCCTCAGCTCTGCAGCGGGCCAGGCCTGGAGCCCAGCGCACCGAGGGCCGGGCCGGGCCAGTCTCCCACACACAGACAGGAGGCAGCAGCGCGTGGGGGTGCCGTGTATTTGCCATGGAAGCCCTGCAGTGGAACAGGCCCCAGCCGCTTGGCACTGGCTGGCTGGAGTGGTGGGGGAGGAGAGACTGCAGCTGCTTTGGGGGTTGCCCCCTGGGGCACAGCTGCCCTGGGCCAGCCCGCTGGGTGAGTGGGTGCCTACAGGGCCTGGAGAGCGAGGGGAGCCGGCCCAGAGCCCCCTTTCCAGCCAGCCCCCCGCCAGGCTCTGGGTAGGCAGCAGCGTAAGGCCTCTGTGGTGTCAGTCCCTGCTGGGCTGGAGCCAGGGGCACCCCAAGGGGGGCAGGGGCTAGAAGGAGGTCTCATTGAGCTGGGCTTTGGGCGCTGCCAGAGGGATGATGGGGAGGACCTCACTGGCTCCCGCAAGGGGGGAGCAGCCAGAGCCTGGCAGGGCGGTGGGCAGGGTCCTGACCAAGGGGGTGGGGCTGGCCCCGGGGGGCCTGTGGGCTGGCACGCTGGGGGTGCGGAACAGACCCTTGCCCTTTGCCCCAGGGCGGCCCCCCTCAGGCTCCCCAGCCTGGCTGGGCCGCCTGCCCTCGAGCCCGGAGGAGCGGGCCAGCTCATGACACCGCTCGACGAAGCTGCCCCCACCCCGCGTTCCCTGCGGGGGCCGGGGGTCACTGTCCAGGCCCTCTGCCGGCCGCCGGGGGCCCAGCTCCAGGGAGCTCTGGCTGGCTGTCAGCAGTGGGAAGGGGCCCTCGCGGGGTCTGGGCAGCTGCAGGCTCCCACGGGCAGGACTCAGCAGCACGCCAGGGCTGGCAGCCGCCTTGGTGGGCTTGTCTCGGAGGCTGTCGCTGCCCTGGGACTGGAGGCTGTGGGGAGAGGGGGCGGCGTTAGTTGAGGGGGGCAGATCTCTGCAGCGCTGTCTCAGCAGCCAGAGAGCCGGGCGAGGGCTCTGCCAGCTCCTGGGCTCAGGACGAGCCGGCACAGCGGCTGCCCAATCCGCCGGAGCTGCGCTGGGCGTACCTGGAGCTGGAGGCCCGGGGCGTGCCAGGCTGAGCGAAGGAGCAGGCGGGGCTCATGTCTGGGGTGCGCGTCAGGGCCAGGTCACACTGCTCCAGCTGCTGCAGCAGCTCTGCCTCCGTCAGGCCCCCCGCTTCTGAAAGGGAGGGGCAGAGCGGGGTGAGGTAGGCCACCCCCTGGGCCGAGCAGCAGGGCCAGAGCTCCCCACCCTGGGGGCCTGCAGCATGCAGCCCAGGGCGTGCGGAAGGGCCCCATAGGGACAGGGCCCAAGGCAGTCCCTGTGCTCCCTCGGCAACAGGAGGGAGGAAATTCCTGGGTTCCCCCGGTGACCAGCAGGACGGGCCCTGGGTTCCCATAGCAACCAATGGGGTGGGAGAGGTAGATCCCTGAGTTCCTGTGGTGCCAGCAGAGGAACGCTTGGGGGGCCCATGTGACCAGCGGGATGGGAGGGGGTCAAGCCCTGGGGTGCCATGGCAATGGGGTACCTGGCGGCTTGCCCAGCATCTCCATGGCTGTGGTGAGGTCCCACATCTGCAGGCTGCCATTGGCGTGGCCCGTGAAGAGGTAGCGGCGTGGCCGGGAGCCGATGCGGCTGGAGCCCTCGCACTCGTGCACCGTGAAGGAGGTGATGGCTGTGCCGTCCACGGAGCGCACCTCGCAGATCCTGCGGTGGGGGCCAGAGCCGGGCTGCGTCAGGAGCCTGGGCCCAGGCCCCGGCCCCGTGGGACGCCAGCGCAGCCGGAGAATGGCGGCGCCCCACCTCCAGGCTTCCCCCTCATTCCAGCCACTGGTGCACAGTATATGTGGCCAGGTGCATGCGGCTGTGCACCGCGACAGAGACCCAGGCTGGGCTCTGCTAGCCACCAGGCAGCACCTCCATCTCTGCTGGGCAGCTGCCCAAGCACCACCCCCCAGGAACTCTTCCT
Organism: Carettochelys insculpta; assembly: GCF_033958435.1. Lineage (NCBI taxonomy): Eukaryota > Metazoa > Chordata > Testudines > Carettochelyidae > Carettochelys > Carettochelys insculpta. The sequence continues at coordinate 23,470,564 of NC_134158.1, read as the reverse complement.
GGCACCCCCACTAACCCCTCACCATACCCCAGCCCCACACGAGCCGGACCCCCCAGCACCTCTTGCCAGTGGAGGAGAGACGCACGAAGACCTTGCCGGCATCGGGAACCACCTTCTGAATGAAAACCTGCTGGTCGTCCCGCTCCCCGAAGGGCCCTGCCAAGAGCTGCTAGTCAGTGTCCACAGCCTCTGCCCCAGCTCTGCTGCCCAGTTCCCGAGCACCCTCGCCTGCCCCCCGTGCTCCCTCCAGCACCCACCACCCTATTCCCCAGCATCAGCCCCCTGCCCCCCGCGCTGGCTCAGCCATGTTTTAGCATTGTGAGATGAAGGTGGAAATCACTGTTGCACCAGCTCTTGTGCACAGGGGCCAAGCGAGGTGTCTAGTGAGAGCTGGGCCCTGGGTTCCCAGCGGTGGACTGGGGCCCTGCTGCTCACAGCAGGAGCCTTGTTGTGTCTGTGGTTCTGAGAAGTGGCTCTGTGCCTTTGTTTGCTGTTCAGAGGGAGCCGCAGGAGGCTCAGCCAGCCTGTTGTGAGGGGATCTTAGTCAAGTCACTAGAAGCACTTGACTGACAATGGACCATAACAGGTGACAACCCACATCTGGTGAGCTCTGCTGAGCCGGGCCAGGGCTGCGGCCGGAACAGGCGACTTGCTCATGCAACAGGCTCCATCCTGGGCGCATGTTCCCACAGCGAGAACAGGGGACCCCCCAGGGGCTGGGGTATAACGGGGCTCCGGGGGTTCCTGCACTGCTGCTCAGTGCAGCTCAGCGCCTCTGATGGATCCGCTATGAACACGGCCCCTCCCGCCAGGGGACGTACGCCCGGGATGGATTTATCCCACCGCTGCTCCACGCCTGACCAAGGACTTTGCAGCAAGTGGGTGTAATTTGAGTCCTCCATTTCCTTCTTTCCTTCCTATGAATGACCCTTCCCATGTCCCCAGCGCCAGCTGGGCCCAGCACGCGGCCGGCCAGCCCCAAGGGGTGCAGCACCCTGGGGCTGGGGAACCCGGCTGGAACTGGGGCGACTGGCTGACATGACCTCTCCTCGGGGTGGGGAGGCTCTGGGGTGGCCCAGGGAAGCCGGCGGGTGGGAGGGAATTGCTGGTGACGTCTGGCTGGCGGCGGGGGACAGCTGTGCTCTGTGTGCCAGGTTTGGTGCCCTGCAGCGCAGGGCCCCGGCTGGGCAGTGGGGAGCCCTGTCCCCAGCAGTTTGCCCTGATCTGCCCCCCTCAGCAGTGCCCCAGAACCCCCATTTTACCCTCCTCCCACACCGCCATCACCTGGCTCCCCGCTCTGCCCCTTCCCCGCCTCACCCACCGATGGCGGTGCCAGCACTGCAGCCCGCATGCCCGTCAACGTCCTCCAGGGACAGCACCTTGAAGGAGGCCAGCGGAGTGGAGCCGGGCTGCGTGGAGATCATGCCGCGGAACCGCGTCACCGTCCAGGTGCGCACGTGGTTGTTGTCGGCACAGACTGGAGGTGAGTGGTGGCATTGGGGGGGGTTCGCTCCTGGCACCTCTCAGGGGCTCCCCGACATCCAGACCGCAACAGACGAAGCTAGGCCCAGCCGTGCCAGTGCCCCTCACTCCCGACCCACAGGCCTCCCCAGCCCTGCCGGTACCTCTCATTCCTGACCTGCAGCCCCCCCCCCCAGCCCAGCCCTGCCCCCCCAACCCTGCCGGTACCTCTCATTCCTGACCTGCAGCCCCCCCCCCAGCCCAGCCGGTACCTCTCATTCCTGACCTGCAGCCCCCCCCCCAGCCCAGCCCTGCCCCCCCAGCGCTGCCGGTGCCCCTCACTCCCGACCCGCAGCCCCCCCCGCCCTGCCGGTGCCCCTCACTCCTGACCTGCAGCCCCCCCGCCCCAAGCCCAGCCCAGCCCAGCCCTGCCCCCCCAGCCCTGCCGGTGCCCCTCACTCCTGACCCGCAGCCCCCCCCCCCCAGCCCAGCCCTGCCCCCCCAGCCCTGCCGGTGCCCCTCACTCCCGACCTGCAGCCCCCCCGCCCCCAGCCCAGCCCAGCCCTGCCCCCCCAGCCCTGCCGGTGCCCCTCACTCCTGACCCGCAGCCCCCCCCCCAGCCCTGCCAGTGCCCCTCACTCCCGACCCGCAGCCCCCCCCCCCAGCCCAGCCCTGCCCCCCCAGCCCTGCCGGTACCTCTCATTCCTGACCTGCAGCCCCTACCAGCCCTGCCGGTGCCCCTCACTCCCGACCCGCAGCCCCCCCGCCCCCAGCCCAGCCCTGCCGGTGCCCCTCACTCCTGACCCACAGCCCCCACCCCCCCAGCCCAGCCCTGCCCCCCCAGCCCTGCCGGTGCCCCTCACTCCTGACCTGCAGCCCCTGCCTGTGTTGTGCAGCGGGAAGGTGGCACCTACCTGAAATGAGGTGCTTCTCGGACAGCATGATCCTGGTGACGGGGCTGCGGTGCACAGTGAAGGTCTGGAAGAGCTGGGGCCCAGAGCCCACCGTCTCCGGGTGCTGCACGATCACCCGCACCATCCCCGAGCTGGTGCCATAGGCGATCTCAATCCAGTTCCCGCTGTCGCCTGTGGGGCCCCACATCAGCCATGGGGAGCCTGGCCATGGGGTGGTCTGGGGGGTGGGACCTTGCAGGCTTAGAGCCGGGGGCTGGGAGGAGGCCCCTGGTTCTGGTGACTCCCTGGAGGAGCTGTGCTGAGCCCCAGCCGTGGGGGTTCTGTGGCAGAGGGCTGGAGCAGGGCAGGGTGCGGCGGGCACGTACTTGTCTTGGGGGTGAGGTAGACGCTGAGGGCGGTGATGGCATCCTCCGAGGGGTCACGGTACAGCTCCGTCACCAGCAGGTCATTGTCCTTCATGCGAAGGGGGAACTTCTGCACATCTGCAAGAGGGTGGTTGGGGGGGGTCAGTACAGCCCCTGTGCCCCCAGGCACCCCCCGATCCACACTACCTGCAGGGCCTGTCCCCGGCTGGCGCCTGCCCCACCTAGACACATGTGGGTGACACCCACGGGCATGTGGCACAAGGTAGCGCAGGGCTTCCCCCACACCCATCACAGAGGCTAGTGGTTAGTGCATTGGCCTGGGGCCCAGAGGACGGGAGGTTAGTTTCCAGCTGGGTTAGTTCCCCCCCACTCCCTTGCCTGTTGCTGCTGCATCAGATTCCTGCACCCCTCCATCCCTGACAGAACCCAGCCTGGGGCTGTGGGCAAGGGGTTTCACCCCCCAACCCCAGGCCACCCCATGCTGTGCCCTCCCCCCAGCTGTACCACCCCTGAGCCCCAGGCCAGACCCACCCTGCGCTGTGCCCCCCCCGGCTGTACCATCCCTGAGCCCCAGGTGACACCCACCCTGCGCTGTGCCCTCCCCCCGCCCCCCCCCAGCTGCACCTGCCCCACTCACCCACATAGTAGATGGAGCCATTGTGGCAGCCCAGCAGGAGGAAGGTCCCGGCTGCATCGTAGCTGCTGATGGGAACCACATCCTGGATCTGCCGGGGGAAGGGGAGCTTGCTCAGGGCAGCACCTGCCCAACCGCCCCCACCACTTCTACCGCGCCCTGCCCCCGCAGCTGTTTCCCCACCCCCGCACAGCCCCATCCGCCGCTGCCCCCACTCACCTGCCAGTGCTTGGTGACTGCGTTCCAGACCCCAATCTTGCCCGTATGGCTGGTGGCAATGAGCTGGCTGCCCACGAAGAAGAGCGCCTCCACCGGCACACCCAGGTGGAAGACACCTGGCCAGGGAGAGGAGCAGTGAGGGGCTGGGCCGACGGCCCCGGCAGCCAAGCCAGGTCTCCCTCCTCTGCCCAAGCAGCTCTGCTCTCGCCCCCGCACCCACTGGCCACAGGGGACTGACCCCTCAGCTCCCCCGGGAATGAGCTCCCCCTGCGGCGCTGCAGGCCACAGCCCGTCCCCGCGTGCTGCTGGGAAAAGGGATAAGCAGCTGCATGCCTCTGCTGGCTGTGCGTGTGCACCACTCCTGTGCGTGTGCACCACTCCTGTGCGTGTGCACCACTCTCGTGCATGTGCCCCTGCTGGCTGTGTGTGTGCGCACCACTCCTGCACGTGTGCCCCTGCTGGCTGTGTGCGTGCACCACTCTCGTGCGTGTGCCCCTGCTGGCTGTGTGTCACTCATGCATGCAGCCTCACAAAGCCAAAGTCACACCCCACGGCTAGGGAGGCCCCGAGACAATCCGGGAATGGCCAGGCTGGTGCTGAGGATTTTTCCTGCGAGCCGGGGGGCAGGGCCCACGCTGGCCAGGGCCCCTGCAGTGGTGGGCTTTCCCACAGGAGCAGAGGGGAAGCCGAGCCCAGAGGTTCTGACTGGCGGGTCTGAGGGGGGCTGGGCCCCAGCTGGAAGGGGCTGCAGGCAGCGGAAGGCGCTCAGCTCCGCACAGCACCATGGCGGGTGTGACCAGTGTGCGAGTTCTGTTCCAGCTGGCGCCTGAGCCTGCCTTGTTCTGGGCCATTGCTGAGGCCCACTGCTACCCTGCCTCGTGTCATCTGGCACTAACCCCAGCGTCTCTCTGGCCACGCACAGGAAGAGGGTGAATGTCAGCAGCTCGGATGCTACAGATCTCTGTACGGCGCCAGAGGGATTTATCTGGGTGTTGGGCTGACCAGGGGCTGGGCAGCTGAGTGCTGGGGACAGGTCTCTCCTGGGGCTGGTTTCAGGTAAAGGGGCAGCTGTGGGGCTTGTCCTGACCCCGGTGTGGTGCTGCAGCTGGTCAGCACGTCCAGCCCAACAAGACAGGGCTGCAGGGCACTGGGCTGTCGGGTCAGGCTTGGGGGGGGGTCTCAGCACATGGGGTTACAGCACCAAAGGGGCCTGAACCCATCACACCTCCCACCCGCCCACCGTGCCCACGTCCCCTGCCCCATCTCCTCACCGATCTCGCTGCCGCTGCCGTCGGCTGTCAGGGCCCAGAGGATGATCTCACTGCAGGACGCCACGGCCACCATCTTGTCCTGCTCGCCCAGGGAACCACCCAGCACCTTGGCGTTGAGGGCCGCCCGCTCGATCAGCCAGTCCAGCCGCGGGCTGCAGAACACCTGCTGCCAGCCCACCGGCTCCTTCATCCTGGCCCAGAGCAGGCGTCACAGCGGGCGCAGGGCCGCAGGGGGCTCTGCCTGGCAGGCTGGGATGGGATCCGAGCCTATGGGGGGCTCTCCCTTAGCAGGGGGCCAGGGGGCACTGCCGAGGGGGTGGGGGGCTCTGCCCTGGGAACCCTGCTGTAGGGCTGGGGGCTCTCCCCGGGGCAGGCTGGGCGAGGGGCCAGGGACCCGTGTGGCGGGGTGGGGGTGGGACACTGCTGTGGCGGATGGGGCCCAGTGGGTCTGTTCTCCAAGGCCCCCTGCCTGCCTTGGTACCTGTAGCAGACAATGAACTGGGCGTACGCCACAGAAATCCAATTATGGTGCCCACAGATGATTCGAACCATGCCGGGGTCGCTGGCCGGCCCTGCGTCAGGAGAGCAGAGACAGCACAAACACAGCTGGTGAGTGACACAGCCAGGGGAGAACCCAGGCGTCCTGGCTCCCACCCCATAACCGCTAGCGCCACCCCCTGGCCAGAGCCAGGAGAGAACCCAGGTGTCCTGGCTCCCACCCCATAACCGCTAGCCCCACCCCCTGGCCAGAGCCAGGGGAGAACCCAGGCGTCCTGGCTCCCACCCCATAACCGCTAGCCCCACCCCCTGGCCAGAGCCAGGAGAGAACCCAGGCGTCCTGGCTCCCACCCCATAACCGCTAGCCCCACCCCCTGGCCAGAGCCAGGAGAGAACCCAGGCATCCTGGCTCCCACCCCATAACCGCTAGTGCCACCCCCTGGCCAGAGCCAGGAGAGAACCCAGGCGTCCTGGCTCCCACCCCATAACCGCTAGCCCCACCCCCTGGCCAGAGCCAGGGGAGAACCCAGGAGTCCTGGCTCTCAGCCCTACGTGCTCTGACCACTAGACTCCCCTCCCCTCCGAGTGATGGGTCAGAACCCTGGAGTCCTGGTGCCAACCACCAGCCCCACTCCCCTCCCCGCCCCCCCGGCTGGCCTGACAAGACCCCCCCAGCCCCGCCCCGCCCTCACATACATGCCCCGAGGGCCCGCTCCTCCAGCGGGCGGCCCAGCAGCCCGGCGTTGCCCAGGCCGGGGGGCATAGTGTGGCTGCGGCGCACTGGGGCCCTCTCGGCGGTGCTGGGCGGGCGGGCAGCCACCTGCGGCCCTGCCACGCTGTGCCGGTTGCGCCGTTTGGCAGGGAAGGCTGCAAAGGGACCACGTCAGGGGCTGGGCCTGGGAGAGCCGGGTTCCCCTCTGGGGAGCAGACGTTCCCACCCCACAGCCCCCCTCCCCCACCCAGAATGCTCCCCCTCGCCAGACATCCCCCTCCCCCACCCAGGCGATCCCTCCCCACCCCCATTCCCGCCCAGCCGGTGTCCCCGCACGCTGCCTGGCGGGCTCCCCCCAGCTGGCCCCTGGGGCAGCCCCACCTGGGGGAGGGAGGTAGCCGTTGAAGAGGACGCTGCCGCAGGCTGACCGGTCCAGCTCTTCTCGCAGCTGCAGGCGACGAACTGGGCAGGAGGGGAGGGGGTGAGCTGCAGAGGCCCTGCGAACGCCTGTCCCCCCAAGCAGGGGGCGCCCCCGCCCCAGGGGGCAATGCCCCAGTGCCACCCCCTGCCCAGGACCACCCCCTCCATATGCCACGGGGCGGCTCCCCAGCGCCGCGCGCCCACCCCCTGCCCTATACCCAGCGGGGTGATCCCATAGAACTCGGCTTCATGCAGCAGCAGGGAGATGTTGACACCCCTGGAAAGACAGTGACAGGGACAGGTCAGGACAGCCACGGCAGGACCCTGTGGCCCACGAGGAGACTGGCCAGGCAGAGCCCCCCCGCTCACTGGCTGCACAGCAGCACAAGGCCGTGCCCAGGGGGCAGCACCCCCCCAGCTCCCTGCAGCCTGGGGCACAGGCCAGGCCCCCCCAGCGCCAGGCGCTGCATACCCCGGAACTGCCTGCAGCCCTGACAAGCAGGGCAGAGCCCTGTTTCCAGGAGGGGCTGGGAACAGCCTGCAGCTCACCCCCAGGCCCCCAAGCTCCAGGCACCCGCTGCCTGCTGGCGACCCCAGCCCCGGGGCCCGGCTGCACTACCTGGGGTCCAGCTCCTTGGTTCGCAGGAAGTTGAGAATTGGTGCGAAGACGGTGGGGTCTCGGTCAATGAAGATCTGGGGGGACAGAGAGCAGATTGGAGGCGTCTCTCCTACAGGGCAGCCAAGCACAGACAGCGCCTTTCCAGGCAGCCCCACCCCACTCCTGGGGTCTCCCCAGTGCTGCTGGTGACTGCACAAACCAGTGCCCGGTTCTCGGCAGCTGGGGGCTGCAAGGGGCTGGCCCAGGCCAGCGGTGGGGGTGCTGTGCAGCAGGGAGCAGGATGGGGGCTCAGCAGGGGGCGCTCTCCCCAGCAGGCAGGGCTGGCCTTGGGGGGCACTAGGGTGCTGTGGGGCAGGGAGCGGGATGGGGGCTCAGCAGGGGGCGCTCTCCCCAGCAGGCAGGGCTGGCCTTGGGGGGCACTAGGGTGCTGTGGGGCAGGGAGCGGGACAGGGCGTTCTCCTGACAAGTGGCACGTGAGAGCTCTGTGCAGAGCGTGGTGACCGCAGGGCTGCCAGAGGCCTTGTGCCACTTGCTGCTGGACCCGCAGGTGCACCTGGGGCCACGGGGGTAACTCACCGCTCCAGTTTCGTCCTTCAGGGTAGAGATCCGGCCACTCAGGAGACTGGAGTGGAAAGAGAGAGGGGGACAGCTGCTACCAGCCCAGCACAGCTGCTCCCCGGGCCCCGCTCTGCATCGGGTCCGGCTGCAGAGAGCCCCCCGCACAGCAAAGCAGTTACGGAGCCTGTGGGCTCCAGCGCTCAGACTCACAGCTGTGCCGCCTCGTCCCCAGCTCTGCTCCGGGCACAGAACATGAACACCACTAGACCGGGTCAGACCAAAGACCCAGCTAGCCCCCTTGGCACCTGCTGACGGCCCCCGGCACCTGGTGCTGCAGGGGCACATACAGATGGGGGCGCTCAGCGGGTGACCCAGCCCTGGTGCTGCAGGGGCACATACAGATGGGGGCGCTCAGCGGGTGACCCAGCCCTGGCGTGCAGACCCAGCTGGCAGAGGTTTGGCAACCGGAACCCAGCACCAGTACCAAACCTGCCCTGGGAGCTTATGCAGTTCCTTTGGCACCCGGCAATACTTCTGGCCCTCCCAGCATCCCTGAGCTGGGAACGCCACAGGCTGGCTGGGCACATGTGGTTCTCTGACACCTGCTGCTGCTTAATTTCATTGGGTGCCCCCAGGACCTGGGTTACGAGGCACAACGAACATGCTGGTGAGTGTCGAGCCCTGTGTCCGCCCTCCTTGGTCATCTGCTTCCCAAGCAGAACTGCCCCAGTCTCCTTACTCTCTCCTCGCCCGGACGCTCACCACCCCCAGCCCGGCTCTTGCCCTTTTCTGAACCTTTTCCCATTCCCCTTTCGAGAGGGGGTGACCACCCTGTGAGCTGAGCGCTGGGCGGCTGCCCAGGGGACAGCCAGGTGCTGCCCAGCTGATGAGCGAAACGCCCCCCGCACCCAGCCTGGGTTTCTACGGGTGGTGCACATCGCACATGCCTCAGTGCACACCACAAAATTTATTCTGCCCATGACAAATGGGAGGGAGGCCTGGTGAGGATCCTGCATGCCGGGTCCCAGGTCTGGGCCTCCCGTGGGCTCCCACCGGACAATAAGCTGTTTTAGCCTCACTCTCTCCAGCCATTTTCTACCACTCAGAGCTGCTTCGTGCTCCGTGGGTGAGTCCAGAGGACGAGCCCCAGGGCTCCCAGATCTCTTGAGCAGTAAGAGCCGGGGTTCCCTGGAAGCTGAGGACTTGGCAGCTGCCCTGGGGAGACTGCGCCCTGGCTGGCAGCTCGAGCGTCAATTGCTGATGCACGGCTGCCCAGGCACAGGCCATAACAGAGGGAAGGTGAGTCACAGCCAACGTAGGCCCCTGGTTCTGTCTGAACAGCGGGCGTCGAGGCTTTGCTGCTCCCCGGCCGGCTCTGGGACTGGTGTCGAGTAGGCCGATCCCCAAGGGAACAGGCTGGGCTGGGGCCCATCGGGTCTGGGGCACAGGATCAGACTCACTCTCTGGGGAACCAACACCTCATCCCGTGCCACAAAGCAGCAGGAGCTCCCAGAGCTCTGCCCAGCCTGGCACCCGCTCGGGGCCGGCCCGCCTGCAGGCACAGCACAGGTCACAAGTCCGCCCCACGGGCAGGGCCCACCGGCTGGTGTGGAGCAGGAGGGGAGGGGCCCCGGCTGGGCCCTGCGCTCCCACCCGCCGGGCCGGGCTCGCTGCCCTCACCTGGAAAAGAAGGAGTCCGAGATCCAGGTCAGGGTCTGGCGCGACGTGCTGAACCTGCAAGGCCAAGGGCAGTGAGTGTGCTGGGCTGGGCCAGGGGGGCTTGGAGATGGGGGGAGGGAGGGTGTCCGGCAGTCTGGGGAGACGGGATGAGGGGTGATCCCAGGGGATGGGGACCCCCAGGGGGCAGGGCTGGGGGGCGGTTTGCGGATGTCCCAGGGGGCGGGGCTGGGGGTGTCTGTCTCTGTCTTCAGGGGGGTTCAGAGGCATCCGGGGGTTACAAGGGGCGGGGCTGGGGGTGTCTGTGGCCTGTCCTCAGAAAGGCAGGACTGGGGGAGGTTTGCGGATGCCCTGGGGGCGGGGCTAGGGGAGGTCGGGGAGGGGACCAGGGGGCGGGGCTGGGGGAGGTCAGGGGCTCAGAGGGGCGGGGCTGGGGGCGGTTTGCGGCTGTCCCGGGGGCGGGGCTGGGGGAGGTCGGGGGGGCGGGGAGGTTTGCGGATGCCCCGGGGGCGGGGCTAGGGGAGGTCGGGGCTGGGGGAGGTCAGGGGCTCAGAGGGGCGGGGCTGGGGGCGGTTTGCGGCTGTCCCGGGGGCGGGGCTAGGGGAGGTCGGGGAGGGGACAAGGGGGCGGGGCTGGGGGAGGTCGGGGGGGGCGGGGAGGTTTGCGGATGCCCCGGGGGCGGGGCTAGGGGAGGTCGGGGAGGGGACCAGGGGGCGGGGCTGGGGGAGGTCAGGGGCTCAGAGGGGCGGGGCTGGGGCGGTTTGCGGCTGTCCCGGGGGCGGGGCTAGGGGAGGTCGGGGAGGGGACAAGGGGGCGGGGCTGGGGGAGGTCGGGGGGGCTGGGGGCGGTTTGCGGATGCCCTGGGGGCGGGGCTAGGGGAGGTCGGGGAGGGGACCGGGGGCGGGGCTGGGGGAGGTCAGGGGCTCAGAGGGGCGGGGCTGGGGGTGTGTGCGGCTGTCCCGGGGGCGGGGCTGGGGGGCTCCCTCCCGCCGCTCGCCTCTTGCCCCCCACGTTGAGCTGGATCAGCTCCGCGCCCGGCCGCGCGCTCTCGCTCGGCGCCGCCATGTCTCGCCCGCGGCCGCGCTTCCGTGAAGGCCAGGGACACGCCCCCTCTCGCGCTGATTGGTCCAGCCCGGCTCCCCCGCCCCTCCCTCTCTACTCTTAAAGGGACCCCGACCTCGTTCCCACTGCCCCGTGCGCCGACCTGTGACCCCGCCGTCACGTGACAGGGTCTGGACGCCATTTTAATGCCCAGTGGGGCCATTGGCCTGGAGCGTTGTGCACAGTTGTGTGCGCGTGTGTCCAGCACTGTGCACACTGTGTGCGCGTGTGTATGTCTCTCTCTCGCCCCAGCTCCAGTGAACGCTGGTGGGGGAAAGCTGATTGGTGCAGAGAAGCAGGAGGATTGGAGGGAGACTTCTCTTAGGCGAGACTCCATTGATAGAGAGTCTCTCGAATTCAGTCAGAAAGAGGAGACGGGAGATGATAGAGTGTGGGCCAGATCAGATTAGAAAAAATCACATGTAAGAGAATCCAATAGGTCAGGGAAGGGCAGACGTGTGAAGAGTGGTAGTTTTTTAAAGTGCTTTTACACAAATGCTGGAAGTCTGTCCAATAAGATGGGTGGATTCGAGTACCTCGTGTCAAAGGAGGAGATTGATGTAATAGGCATCACGGAAACCTGGTGGAATAAGGACAATCAGTGGGAAACGATCATACGGGGATATAAAATATATGGGAAGGACAGAATGGGTTGAGCGGGTGGCGGAGTGGTACTGTTTGTGAAAGATAATATAGAATCAAATGAAATAAAAATCCTAAATGAATCAAAGGCTACGTCTACACGTGCACCCAACTTCGAAATAGCTTATTTCGATGTTGTGACATCGAAATAGGCTATTTCGATGAATAACGTCTACACGTCCTCCAGGGCTGGCAACGTCGATGTTCAACTTCGACGTTGCTCAGCCCAACATCGAAATAGGCACAGCGAGGGAACGTCTACACGGCAAAGTAGCACACATCGAAATAAGGGAGCCAGGCACAGCTGCAGACAGGGTCACGGGGCGGACTCAACAGCAAGCCGCTCCCTTAAAGGGCCCCTCCCAGACACACTTTCATTAAACAGTGCAAGATACACAGAGCCAACAACTAGTTGCAGACCCTGTATATGCAGCACGGACCCCCAGCTGCAGCAGCAGCAGCCAGAAGCCCTGGGCTAAGGGCTGCTGCCCACGGTGACCACAGAGCCCCGCAAGGGCTGGAGAGAGAGTATCTCTCAACCCCCCAGCTGATGGCCGCCATGGAGGACCCCGCTATTTCGATGTTGCGGGACGCGGATCGTCTACACGTCCCTACTTCGATGTTGAACGTCGAAGTAGGGCGCTATTCCCATCCGCTCATGGGGTTAGCGACTTCGACGTCTCGCCGCCTAACGTCGATTTCAACTTCGAAATAGCGCCCAACACGTGTAGACGTGACGGGCGCTATTTCGAAGTTACTGCCGCTACTTCGAAGTAGCGTGCACGTGTAGACGCAGCCAAAATGTTCCATAGAATCACTATGGACAGCAATTCCTTCCTCTGATGGGAATAGAGCACTAGGGATATATTATCACCCACCTGACCAGGACAGGGATAGTGATGCTGAAATGCTAAGGGAGATTAGAGAGACTATCAAAATAAAAAACAAACTAATAATGGGGGATTTCAATTATCCCCATATTGACTGGGTACATGTCACCTCAGGAAGGGATTCAGAGAGAAACTTTCTTGATGCCTTAAATGACTGCTTCTTGGAGCAGCTGGTACAGCAACCCACAAGGGGAGAGGCAATTCAATGTGGGTAAGTGTAAGGTAATGCACATTGGGAAAAATAACCCTAATTATACATATAATATGATGGGGGCAAATTTAGCTACAACAGATCAGGAAAGGGATCTTGGAATTATAGTAGATAGTTCTCTGAAGACATCCACGCAGTGTGCAGCGGCAGTCAGTAAAGCAAATAGGATCTTAGGAATAATTAAAAAAGGGATAGAAAATAAGACAAAGAATATCTTACTTCCCCTATATAAAACTATGGTACGCCCACATCTTGAGTACTGTGTGCAGATGTGGTCTCCTCACCTCAGAAAAGATATATTGGCATTAGAAAAGGTTCAGAAAAGGGCAACTAAAATGATTAAGGGTTTGGAACGGGTCCCATATGAGGAGAGGCAAGAGAGACTGGGACTTTTCAGTCTAGAAAAGAGGAGACTGAGGGGCGATATGACAGAGGTATATAAAATCATGAATGGTGTGGAGAAAGTGAATACAGAAAAGTTATTTACTTGTTCCCATAATATAAGAACTAGAGGACACCAAATGAAATTAATGGGTAGCAGGTTCAAAACTAATGAAGTTTTTCTTCACACAGCTCACAGTCAACCTGTGGAACTCCTTGCCAGAGGATGCTGTGAAGGTCAGGACTCTAACAGAGTTTAAAAAAGAACTCAATAAATATTTGGAGCTCAGGTCCATAGCTGGCTATTAGCAAGGGGTCAGGTATGGTGCCTTTTGTCGAAGGCGGGAGATGGATGGCAGAAGGCAAATCACTTGATCATTGTCTTCGGTTCACCTCCTCTGGGGCACCAGGTGTGATGGAGTGGGGGGAGTGCATGTGTGAGTCAGGCTGGATGTCTGAGGCAAGCAGCAGCTCCCAGTGGCTAAGGATGACCCTGGGGCTACAACTGGCAGGTAACACCTCTGCCTGAACAAAGAGGAGGGAGGAGCCGAGTTGGGTTTTGAATCGGGGGCGGCAGTTAGGAAGCTGAGGAAAGAGGAGCTGGAAGGCAGCCAGCCTGAGGAGGGGGAAAGCTACACCCCAGAGGGGCACCCCTCGGGGTCTTCTCCCCAGGACGGGTTGGAAGGACTGTCTCTGGCTGCTATGCTGTCGCTTCTGTGAGAAACTGGGCATCTGTTGCCTAATAAACCTTCTGTTGTACCTGCTGAGTGAGAGTCAATCCTGCCAGCAGACGGGGTGCAGTGCAGGGGGACCCCTGAACCCCATTACACCAGGCATTGGCTACTGTTGGCAGACAGGATATTGGGCTAGATGGACCTTTGGTCTGACCCAGTATGGCCGTTCTTATGCCATGCCTTGCCCTCTGTGTGGGTGCAGCTGTTTGGCTCTGGCGATTCCCCATCTCACAGCCTGTCTCGCACCCTTGGATGGGAGTTTGAAGACAGCGTATCTTATATCACATCTCTGCAGTTACTGAAGCGTGGAACCAGTTTCCCGCTGGGAGCGAGAGTCTGGTGGCTGCGGGGAGCAATGTAAAGCTTAGCTGGAAATAATTAAGCACGCGTCCCTCCTTTACTCCCCTGCCCCCCTCCCCATGCCCTGACTGGCTTAAGATACGTTTTCAAAGTATATCATGGAGCAGATTGCAGTGGGGGGTGGTTCTGTGTGTCAAGCCCACGCGCGCCCCGCCCCCATCCGTGGTTGGAGCATTTGTCTGCTCAGTGCTCAGGGGACTGGACTCAACGAGCTCTGAAGGTCCCTTCCGGTTCTATGAGACAGGTGACTCCACTGCCCAGCTCTAGACTAACAGATGTTTTGGAGCATCAGATGCAATGAAGCGGGTCTCTGCCTACAAAAGCTGATGCTCCAAAGTGCCTGTTAGTCTATGAGGTGCTGCAGGACTTCTTGTTGTTCTCAAAGATACAGACGAACTCGGCTCCCTCTCCGATACTTGGCCAGATTTAGTCTTCGCAGGGGCAGGTGGGGCTCCACCCCAGCCTGGCCAACAGACCGAGCAGAGGCCCAGGCGGCCAACGCCCAGCCCGCGATGGTGGCTTTTCCAACTGGGGCTGCGACGGATGGAACCTCGGCGCAGAGCCCCACCGGGGAAGGGGGTGGCCAAGGCCTACGGAGCACAGCGAGATTTTCCAGCCTCATATGAAAAGCTGTAAGATGGGCCCTGGCAGGGGCGTTCTCAGTTCTTCAGCCCCCAGGAGTTGCGCCTGTCTGGACGGGGGGCCCGGCCCTCAGAGGGTGATGTGGACTTAGCAGTGTCCAGCTTGGCACTGTGGTCTGGTGGCCTCCCAGGGTCCATGTCCAGCATGTGGACCCCAGCGGGCCGGATCTGCAACGCGCCAATGGCTGAACCTATGGGACCTGAACTGAACTTTCAGAGCCTCCCAAGAACCAGCAAAGAACATCGCTGGCTGCGTCAGTGGCTCTGGATGATGGGTGCAAAGTGTCGCTTGAACCAGTCTTCTCTCTAGCCCGGTTCTCCCTTTTGTATCGATAAACCCTTAGATATTAGATCTGAGGATCTGGCTGTTGTGTGGTTGGTTGGGTGAGATCCAAGTCTATATTGACCAGGGTCTGGGTCTGGGGCAGGGTCCTTTGGGGGCTGGAAGAATCTGTGCGGTGTTGGTGAAACAGGCGTAAGAGCCTCTCACCTGAAGTTGGGGGGTCGTTGCTCTGGGCTGGTGGAGCAGCTGAGAAGTCTGTGGATTTGCTTGTGTGGCTGCTGGTTGGCCAGTGGGGCGGGCAGAGGTGTTGTGGGGCTGGTTGGATTTGCTTCAGTGAGATGGAAATCCCAGCCTGGGGCTGTAAGGGGCCCAGATTTTAAGCAAAGTTACCTAGTTTGATTTCTCTAGCTGTGCTCGCAAACCCCAGTGTAGTTGCGTTTGGATCCACAGAACCTCTTCAGTTGAGCTTGGGATCAGGACCCCACGTACCGATCTAAATTGGTTTGGGGTTTTGGTTAAAGTGCAGTTGCAATAAGCCTGTACCAGCCTGACGGGCTGGAAAAAAAAGCCCTGGAAGAGATGTGCTGGGAAAGAAATGTCTCCGTTAGTGAGGGAGCTGCAAACGGAGACCTTCCCGCTTTGTCGCGGCCGTGGTGCCGTACAGAAGCAAAGACAGAGGAGAGAATGATCAGGTTGGAAGAAATACGGTTGGAGACTACCCAGATGGCCCCCGCTCGGCCCGCTCCTGCGCCCCCCCGCCCAGCCCGCCCCCACGCCCCTCGCCCAGACGGCCCCCGCTCGGCCTGCTCCTGCGCCCCCCTGCCCAGCCCGCCCCCGCTCAGCCCGCCCCTGCGCCCCCCCGCCCAGCCCGCCCCCGCTCAGCCCGCTCCTGCGCCCCCCCGCCCAGCCCGCCCCCAGACGGCCCCCGCTCGGCCTGCTCCCCCCCGACTGCCCCCGCTCAGCCCGCTCCCGGGCCCCCCCCCGACCGTCCCCATGCAGGCCGCCCAGCCCACCCACACACAGCCCGCCCCCGCGCCCCCCCGCCCAGACTGCCCCCGCTCAGCCCGCTCCTGCGCCCCCCCGCCCAGATGACCCCCGCTCAGCCCACTCCCCCCCGACTGCCCCCGCTCAGCCTGCTCCTGCGCCCCCCCGCCCAGCCCGCCCCCGCTCAGCCCGCCCCCACGCCCCCCGCCCAGACTGCCCCCGCTCAGCCCGCTCCCGGGCCCCCCGCCGAGCCCGCCCCCGCTCAGCCCGCTCCCGCGCCCCCCCCAGACTGCCCCCATGCAGCCCGCCCAGCCCACCCACACACAGCCCGCTCCCAGGGCCCCCCCCAGACTGTCCCTGTGCAGCCCGCCCAGCCTGCCCCTGCTCATCTGCACCTGGCCCCCCGCCCAGCCTGCCCCGGCTCAGCCGGCTCCCTGAAGTCGAGGTATATCACGTCCACTGACTTCCCCATGTCCACAGAGCCTGTTACCTCGTCACAGAAGCGAATCAGATTGGTCAGGCAGGACTTGCCCTTTGAGTCCACACTGACTATTCTTGATCACCTGCCCCTCTTCCAAGTGCTTCAAAACGGATTCCTTGTGGCTCCCCGCCAGGATTTTTCCGGGGGCTGAGGAAGGCTGATGGCTCCGCAGTTCCCTGGATTGTCCTTTTTTTTATAGCTGGGCTCTACGTTTGCCTTTTTCCAATTGCCCAGGACCCACTCCCCATCTCCCCAAATTTTCAAAGATAATGGCCCAAGGCTCTGCACTGACATCTGCCAATTCCCACCGTGCCCTTGGGTGCATTAAATCCGGACCCCTGGATTTGCATGTGTTTAGCTTTTGTAAATAGCTCTTATCCAGTTCTTTCCCCACCGATGGCTGGTCAGCTCCGTCGGATGCTGCACTGCCTTGTGCTGTAGCCTGGGAGCTGATTAATCCCTGAAGACGGAAGCATTGAGTACTTCAGCTTTTCCCATATCATTCCTCATCCAGTAACAGCCCCACACCCTCCCTGATCACCCGCCTATTAACATGCCTGTAGAAATCCTTCTCCTTACCCCTCACTCTCCACGCCAGCTGCAGTTCCAATTGTGCTTTCACTTTCCTGATTACTGCCTGGCCTTCTCCGCCCTATGTTTATACTCCTCCTCTGTCATCTGTCCAAGTTTGCACTTCTTATGCGCATCCTTTCTGAGTTTAAGCTCACCAAGGATTTCCCTGGGAAGCCAGGCTGGTTGCCGACCACCTTTGCTTTTCTGACTGCCCATTCCTGTGCCTTCAGTGAGGCTTCTTTAAAGCACTGCCAGTTCTCCTGAACTCCTTTCCTCTTTGTATTGGCTTCCCAGGGGATCCTGCCCATCAGTCTAGCTGCTAAGCAATGTGCCCCAACATGGTGCTCCTGGGGGTGTCATCCCAGACCCCTCTTGGTACATGGGGCTTTGTCGAGGCCCGGCTCTGCCTGCCCGCAGCAAGCCAGGGCTGCGACGCACTGGGGGGGAGGGGACGTGTTGGCTGGAGCCAGAGAGGCAGACAGCTCAGGCTAAGGGTAGTGAGGTACCTCACCCCTTGGGGTGCCAGCAGCCCCCATCCTCCCCTAGCTTGGTCTCGCCACTCCCCAGCTGCCCCTTTGAGCCCTGATCCCCCAAACCTGTCCGAGTCTGCTCTCCAGCTGCCGTTGGGCCTGCCCCGGGTGCAGAACCCCAGATTGAGAGGCAGGAGGTGCTGCCCTTGGGGGGCTGTTCAGAATTGCCTCATTTCTAGGATGACTTTAGCTAGGACGCGTGGGGCCTGCCAGACAGACAGAGTCCTTGGCCCTCAGATCCCTTTGCCCGGCCATACCAGTCTCCCCCCGTCCGCGCAAGCCCCTGGACCGGCTGCACCCCCGGCAAACACACAGCTTCCAGCGCAACGCGGCCATCACGCTCCACAACCGTTCCTGTCCCTTTATTGGCTACAAGTGTGAAGCAGGTTCCCCCGCTGCCCAAGGCAGCTCCCAGGTGTGGCTACAGGGGTTACAGTCATACAGCTCTAGGCAGGGCTCAGTAGATTGCTACAAGTCAAGTGGAGTCACCAGCACCCCAGCCGGGCTCGGGGTCTGGGCTGTGGTGGGGCGGGGGGACAGCGCATGCAGCCAAGGAGCCGGCAGCCCTCTGGGAAACCTGGGCCCCAAACACACACTCCCCAAAGAAGAATAGTGAAGCCCAGCCCCAGGGCGCTGCCCTGCAGGAAGCACGGTCCAGCCAGGGAGGGAAAGCGGAGTCTGCGGCGAGAGAGGAGATCCCAGAGGGACACGGCTCCGGGGCAGAGAAGCGGCTTTATTTTCATTTCGGCCGGGAAGGCGGCTGTGCTCTGGTGCTGGCAGGGAGTGTGCATGGAAGGTGGGAACCGCAAAAGCGAAGACGGCTGCGCTCTGGGACCCAGCCCCATCTCCAGCTCCCTGCCCCCCAGGGCCCTGAGCGCTGATGCAGAGCTAAACCCAAAGAGCAGCACAGGGCCCTGGAGAATTGGCCCCTAGCTTGGCTCTGGCCAAAGAACCAGCCCCGAGGGCCCAGGCACCGCGTTCTGCTCACGCTCAGCACCCCCAGGGCCTGTGCTGAGCCGGACCAGGCCTCGCTACGGGAACTGGCCTCTGGCCCACCCTGGAGCCAGGCACCAGTGGGAGCCAGCCCAGTACGATCTACTCCTTCGGAAAGACCGCAGGCCTCCCGTCTCAGCCCTGCCCCAGGCGGCGTTCCAAAGGCCGGGGCCCAGTAAGGCCTGACGGGTTACCACTGGGACCATCCAGGCTCTGGGGGGGACACGGCAGGGGAGGGGCACCAGCCCCATGACACACGCAGGGGAACATGAAGAGCCGATGGGGGCGGTCACGCTGCAGCGGGAGGTGGGTCCTGGGGTGGCAGCAGGGGAGAGGGAGGGGATGATGTGTGAGGGACGCAGGCGCTCCCCTCCAACACCCGCCTGGCCCGGCCTGGCCATGGGCCCAGCCTGCGCCAGCCCCGGTGGGAACAGCAGGAACACTGGGAAGTACCCTCGCCTGGGGCCCAGGACGCTGATCCAGTGTGCACTGACGCGTAAGGGCCTATGCAGGGCCAGTGCGCCAGGCTAACGAGCTCAGAACCCGGCCGGCTCCGGCCTCCAGCCGCACTGCCCCAGGCCAATGAGCTGAGAAAACGCAGCGGCTTCCCAGCCCGGAGAGGGAACTGCCAGTCCTGGGTGCCCGACGCTGCCCAGCCCCTGCAAGGTGCAGCCAGGGAGGAAGAGGACAACGGCTCTGGGCTCCAGCACGTCCCTCGGGATGAAATGAGGTGAGCCAGGCCCAGCCACCCCAGAGGCCCTTTCCCTGCACAGAAGCTGCCAGTCCCAGGGATTCCAGGCGTGGGTTTTGCATATATCTTCCTGTGGAGAGGAGCTGGGCCAGCCGGCGGCTCTCTCCGATGCAGGTGCAGGAAAACAGGTGATGCCTCTTCCCCTCCAGCGCCTGAGCGGTTCTCCCTGCTGTCTGCACTCCATGTGAGGCACGTTCTGCAGCCCCCCTCGGGCCTGGCTTCCTGCAGCAGGGAGTGGGGCTCCCCATTTCCAGGGGCTGTGCCGGCAGGGGGCTGCCTGGGGTGTGTTCAGAAGACTGGCTCGGCTCTGCCCCCGGCAGCGCGCCCTGCACCACCTCACTTCTTCCGCCCGGACGTGCTGGCCCGCCGGTCGCCGTCTCGCTTGGGGTTGCCCTCGTCGGTGGAAGAGGTGGTGAGCAGCGCCTGGCTCCAGCGGGCGATCTCGGCGTGCTCCTGCGCAGACGCTGAGAGCGCCTGGATCCACCTCTTCATCTCCTCCTGCCGGACAGAGGCCAGAGCCCGTGAGCCCCCGGCCCGTACCCACCGCCCAGGCCTTTGGGCGATGCTGCACTGCTGTGGGTGAGTGGGGGGCCGGCTGAACCCCTGGCTCCAGCCCCCAGCACACCTGCTGGAGCCCCGTGGGGAAAGCCTTCCATGTTCCATCTGCACCTGGGCCAACGGCCGGACGTGGCTGAGCCGTACTGTGCCCAGCAGCCAGGCCTGCAGAGCCAGCGCTGCCCCGCCTGCGACGGGGCCACGCTGCACCCACCAGCCGTGAGACTGGGCTGGGCTCTGGGGCCCACCGCTCTGCAGAGCTGCAGCCTGCCTGGGGCTCACCCGGCCCCCCTCAGCCACAACAGCCTGCGTGCGGCCCTGGGCGCCCGAAGCAGCAAGACCCCAGCAGCACCTACCTCGTCCTTGGCCTGGAGCAGGAACTCGCTGCCCTCGCTGGTCCTGGGGGAGCAGGCGGAGCAGCGTTAGCCTCTGTGGCGGGGGGCTGCCCGGCCCGGGCCAGGCGTGGGGGCGGGGGCAGGGGCAGCCTCAGGACAGTCCACATGGGGGGTGACAGAGGGACAATGGCTGCTGCTCCAGCCCCACACACCCAGCCTGGCTCAAGCCCTGCGCCGTAGCCACCCCAGAGAGAGGAGCCATCCCTGCCCAGAAAGCCACTGCCCCCGGGCCAGGCGCCTGTGACCCGTGTTGGGGGGAGGGGCCGGGCACCTGTGACCCGCGTTGGGGGGGGGAAGGGCCGGGCGCCTGTGACCCGCGTTGGTGGGGGGGGGAAGGGCCGGGCGCCTGTGACCCGCGTTGGGGGGGGGAAGGGCCAGGCGCCTGTGACCCGCGTTGGTGGTGGGGGAAGGGCCGGGCGCCTGTGACCTGCATTGGGGGCGGGGAAGGGCCGAGCGCCTGTGACCCGCGTTGGGGGGGGGAAGGGCCGAGCGCCTGTGACCCGTGGGAGGGGGGGGAAGGGCCAGGCGCCTGTGACCCGCGTTGGTGGGGGGGGAAGGGCCGAGCACCTGTGACCTGCATTGGGGGCGGGCAAGGGCCGAGCACCTGTGACCCGCGTTGGGGGGGGAAGGGCCAGGCACCTGTGACCCACGTTGTGGGGGGGGGAAGGGCCGGGCGCCTGTGACCTGCGTTGAGGGGGGAAGGGCCGGGTGCCTGTGACCTGCGTTGAGGGGGGAAGGGCCGGGTGCCTGTGACCTGCATTGGGGGTGGGGAAGGGCCGAGCGCCTGTGACCCACGTTGTGGGGGGGGAAAGGCCGGGCGCCTGTGACCTGCATTGGGGGCGGGGAAGGGCCGGGCACGTGTGACCTGCGTTGGGGGGGAGGGGCCGGGCGCCTGTGACCCGCGTTGGGGGGGAGGGGCCGGGCGCCTGTGACCTGCATTGGGGGCGGGGAAGGGCCGAGCGCCTGTGACCCACGTTGTGGGGGGGGAAGGGCCGGGCGCCTGTGACCTGCATTGGGGGCGGGGAAGGGCCGGGCACGTGTGACCCGCGTTGGGGGGGAGGGGCCAGGCGCCTGTGACCCGCGTTGGGGGGGAGGGGCCGGGTGCCTGTGACCCGCGTTGGGGGGGAGGGGCCGGGCGCCTGTGACCCGCGTTGGGGGGGAAGGTCCGGGCGCCTGTGACCTGGGGTCGGGGTGGCCAGGGCGTGAGGTGGCCGGACTCACTTGAGCTTGAAGACGTTCTTCTTCTTCTTGTAGTCGCTGGCGACGTGGCAGGTGGCCTGGTGCAGGCTGAGCAGCGGCTCCCCCCCATGGGTGCTGCCCGAGGCCTGTCCCTTGGCGTCCTTGTAGAAGCCCAGGTCCCCTTTGCTCAGCACGCAGTACAGGTTAACCCAGGACCTGCCACAACAGAGACAGCCCCTGTCAGGCTCGGCGCTGCCCAGAGCCCGGCCGAGATCAGGGCCCCGTCGGGCCGGGCGCTGCCCAGAGCCCGGCCGAGATCAGGGCCCCGTCGGGCCGGGCGCTGCCCAGAGCCTGGCCGAGATCAGGGCCCCGTCGGGCCGGGCGCTGCCCAGAGCCCGGCCGAGATCAGGGCCCCGTTGGGTCGGGCGCTGCCCAGAGCCTGGCCGAGATCAGAGCCCCGTCGGGCTGGGCGCTGCCCACAGCCCGGCCGAGATCAGGGCCCCGTCGGGCCGGGCGCTGCCCACAGCCCGGCCGAGATCAGGGCCCCGTCGGGCCGGGCGCTGCCCACAGCCCGGCCGAGATCAGGGCCCCGTCGGGCCGGGCGCTGCCCAGAGCCCGGCCGAGATCAGGGCCCCGTCGGGTCGGGCGCTGCCCAGAGCCCGGCCGAGATCAGGGCCCCGTCGGGCCGGGCGCTGCCCAGAGCCCGGCCGAGATCAGGGCCCCGTCGGGCCGGGCGCTGCCCACAGCCCGACAGGATCCCCCGGAGCCGACACGCAGGCCGTGGGACGCAGGGACTGGCCCAGGGTCGCTGGGAGAGTCTGTGACACAGCTGGGACTTGCGCCCTGGACTCTGCAGCCTGCTGCCCTCCCCCTGCTGCAGGAGGCTGGTGGGACCATCCCGGGAGGGGACAGGCCCAGTGGGGCAGAGCAGAACCCCAGCCCTGTGCCCAGGCCAGCCCCTCACCTGTTGGAGGCCTTCTTGTTGGGAGCCTCCAGGTCATGCTTGCGGCCGAGGAAGCCCTCCTGCTGGACGGTGTGGGTGGGGGGCGGCGGGGGCGGGGCGCTGCTCTGGGCGGGTGCTGAGCGGGACCTGCGGGTCTCCCCCGGGGGCTGGCTGGGGTCTTTGGGCCGCGGCCTCCTCCTGGGCTTGGGCCTGTCGCGGGCTCGGGGCCGGTCCGGGCGCGGCATCCTCTCGGGCAGCAGGTCGAGGCCACTGGGCAGGCGGGCGGGCGAGTCACGGGGCTGGCGGGGCCAAGGCGGAGCGTGAGCACAGGGAGGCCCCCTGTGCCCCGGGCAGCTCTCAGGGGGCACAACTGGCAGGAGCCAGGGCTTGGCTCTCCCTGGGCAGGGTGCGCTCGACCCCAGCTCCCTTCCCCTGCTGGGCGGGCAGTCAGCCCAGCGCTGCACACCCAGGGCCAGACCCCTGGACGGCACCAACCACGCCGGCGGACACTCACCGGGGCTGGGGCCGGGGCTGGGGCTGGGGCCAGGGCTGGGGCCGGCGCCGTGGTCTCCTTCTCCTGCAGCTGCTCCACGATATCGGCCAGCGTGGTCTTGCTGCCGACGGAGAGAGAGGGGGAGATTTGCAGTGGCAGGCGGGGCACGCCAGCGCTGGGGGAAGTGCTCAGGGTGCCCCGAGTGGCTGGAGCCCGGCTGGGCCTGCACACAGGACAGCGGCATGAGGGGGAGGCGGGGCGGGGACAGTAACAGGAGGTTCCCAGGAGCGGGAAAACCATCTGGCTCTAGTGGAACCTGCTGGGACAGCGTCTCCTACCCCGACCCAGGAGCCAGGGGCAGGCCCAGGACGCTGCCAGGAGCCAGATGCAGGAGCTGGGGGAGGCGCCGGGTGCTGGGTGGGGGACTCTGCCCGGAACCAGGTCTTCCTTGCTCAGAGTAACAGGTAATGGGTCGGGAGCTGCAGGCGGCTGTCCAAGGGGAGCGGAGGCTGGCGCTGCTCAGCCAGAGGGCCGCTGGTGCCAGCGCGGCCAGGTCTGTGAGAGATGCTCCTGGGGGCAGTGGCAGGGCAAGTGCATGGCTGGCAGAGCCCTCTGGAGACAGGGGCCGGCCTGGCAGCTGGCACAGAGCTCAGGGGCCCTTGGGCTGCTGCCACCCGAACCAGGTCACGCCACAAGCATGGCAGGAGGCCCATCCAACCCTGCCAAGAGCCCAGGGTGCTCCCCGTGGCCGCGCCCGAGAAACCAGCTGCAGCGTGGTGGCGCCAGTCAGTCCCGAGCCCCCTCCCGTGTCTCGGGGACCCAAATGAGCTGCACAGCAGGTGAGGCGGGGCGGGTGTGGGGCCCAGGCTGCCGGGCGGTGTGTGTAGAGTGATGCCCCTCCGCACAGCCCCTGCTTGCGTCCTGCAGCGCTGCCCCCGCCCCGTTTTCACTCCCTCCTCCTGCGCTCCGATCAGGGCTGCTGGGGCCGCCCCAGCCGGCTGTGTGCAAAGGAGGCGCCAGGTAACCCGAGGCCGGGGAGGCAGCTCAGTTCGCCTGACACTGGCCTCTGCCTGGGCCCAGCCTGGGTCGCTCCCAGCCAGCCAGGTGCTCCTCCCCCAGGCGAGCTGGGCTGAAGGCCTCCCCGTGCCCACCTGCGGCAGGAGCCTACTCGCAGGTTAGTGCCACGGGCGAAGACCAGCCCAGCCCTCCCCTGCCCTGCCCAGCCCTGCCCAGCCCACCTGCCCGCCGACAAACGCCCGCCTGGCTGCGGAGCGCGACACTCACCCGCCCCCTCTGGGCTCATGCCGCGGCGTCTCCTGCTCACTGGAGTCCTGCCGCTCCCGCCGCCGCTCCCGCCGCCGCTCCGGCCCCTCGCCATGTGGCGTCTCCTGCTCGCTGGGCTCCGGGCGCTGCTCCCGCACCTGCTCTGCTGGCGGCTCCGCCCGGCCGGCCTGGGCCTGGGCCTGCTCCACCAGCACCACTCCGCCCTCCGGCACCGGCTCGGCCAGCGCTCTCACCTCCCTTGGCCTCCCGGCACCAGCGGCCAGGCCCTCGGGCACACGGTCCAGCTGGGGCTGCAGCCGCTCCGGTCTCGTCTCCTGCTGCACGTAGCCCACCTTGGCCTCCAGCGCCCCCGCTGGCTCCCCTGGGCCCCCGCTGGGCATGGCCGCAGGCTCCGTCCGGCCCCGCAGCAGGTCCTGGCGCAGCAGCGAGGCGCCCCGCGGGCCCAGCTCACTGGCCTCCCCCAGGAATTTGCGGCCCAGGAGCGGCGTTGCCGGCTGCTTGCTCTGCTCGGCCCTCAGCTTCTCTATCTGCGGGCGACAGGGCCTGTTACGGCGCTGCAGGCCCGCGTTCCGGCCTGGCTCGGGAGGGAGCAGAGCCTGGAAATTCCCTGCCACACGGGGTGCACACTGGGAGCGTGGCTGGAGGACGCAGGGCCCAGACTGCTCCCCAGGGCCCCCCACCCTGCCCACAAAGCGGGGTTGGGGGTGTGATGTCAGTGGGTTTTAAATGAACGTGAGAACCAGCATCCCAGGGAGGGGTGTAGCGAGAGCTGCTGAGCCAACGGATCCGTTCCTGCTGCTCACGGCTCTCACGTCTGCAGGGGGAGTTGGCTCCGGCAGGGTCCCTCGCCAGGGAAAGCCTGAACTGATTCCAACCCACAGCTGCAGAACGCCCCCAAAAGGCCACGACTCTCCACCGGGACCGTGCTCCGAGAGGGACAGGGCCAATGCGTGTCCCTCCTCGTGGGCAAGGGGAGAAGAGGAACCCTGAGGATCCTCCGGTTGGTCTTCAATCATCCATCCTGAGTCCCGCTCACCACTTCAGACGCATCTCTGCAGTCAGCTGAGCCGGGAAGGGCCCCGACCGCCTCGCGAGGGAGGTTCTCCAGAGCCTGCGCCACCTGCGGCAGCCGCCCTCAAGCATTTCATGGTTGGGGGATGTAATTCGACGCCTTTAGCGTTTTTCACTCTCCTCCACCCACCTTCCTTTCTATTCATGAGCCGGTAGCTCGGGTTGGCCAGCCCCAGCACGGGTGCCAAGAGCGGCAAGCGAGTGGGTTTTCATTGTCACCCGAGGCGGGAGCTCAGCCCCGTCCCTCCTCCCACATGCAGCCGGGAGCTTGCTCCTAGCCAGGCTGCCTGGGGGTTCGCCAAAGACCAGCTCACGCTGCCAGCCCCCGCCTGAACAGCATCGTTCTGCACTGGCAGTTATGAACGCTGTCGGAAGAAGGACCGTTAGTGACTCTGAAAAGTGCCGCCGGCACTCAGACCGTACGAGAGGTCAAAAGGTCAAATTTTGGCCCTCCGCCTTGGAAAGGGGCAGGTGCCTGGTGCAGACGTCCCCGGCGCCAGCTGGGCCCAGCGCGCAGCCGGCCGGCCCCGAGGGGTGCAGCGCCCTGGGGCTGGGGAACCCGGCTGAAACTGGGGCGACTGGCTGACATGACCTCTCCTCGGGGTGGGGAGCTCTGGGGTGCCCCAGGGAAGCCGGCGGGTGGGAGGGAATTGCTGGGTGATGTCTGGGCGGGCAGTGGAGGACAGCCGGGTTTGGTGCCCTGCAGCGGAGGGCCCCGGTTGGGCTGGACGTACTGTTTGAAGCACTTTGCCCTGGCCTGGTTCTCTCGGCTGTGCCTGGAAACCTTCTCACCTACTACAGGGGTGCGCCATGCTGTGGCTTCTCCAACTGCCCCAGGCCTGGGCAGGGGATCGGGGTTTGGGCTCTGGGTGGGGGCATTGGGGCACTGGGGGTTACCAGGATGTCTGGGGACCGACTGGCTCAGCAGCAGAAAAGCAGAAAGGGACCTGGAGGTTATGGTGGATGAAAGGCTGGATATGAGTAAACAGTGTGCCCTGGTAGTCAAGAAGGCTAACGGCATACTGGGGTGCATTAGGGGGAGCATTTCGAGCAGCTCTACAGAGGTTGCTATTCCCTTCTATTCGGCACTGGTGAGGCCACATCTGGAGTACTGTGTCCAGTTTTGGGCCCCCCAGTATAAAAAGGATGCGGATTTGCTGGAGCGGGTTCAGCCAAGGGCAACAAAAATGATTAAGGGGCTGGAGCACATGACCTGTGAGAAGGGGCTGAGGGATTTGGGCTTGTTTAGTTTGCAGAAGAGACGACTGAGGGGCGATTTGATAGCAGCCTTCAGCTTCCTGCAGGGGAGCTCTAAAGAGGCTGTTCTCAATGGTGACAGATGGCAGAACAAGGAGCAATGGGCTGAAGTTACAGAGGGAGATATGTAGGTTGAATATTAGGAAAAACTATTTTCCCAGGTGGGTGGTGAAGCACTGGAATGTGCTACCGACAGAGGTGATGGAATCTCCATCCCTAGAAGTTTAAATGTCCCGGCTTGACAAAGTCCTGGCTGGGATGATTTAGTTGGGGTTGATCCTGCTTTAGGCAGGGGGCTGGAATTGACGATCTCCTGGGGTCCCTTCCAGCCCCAGGGTTCTATGTTCCCTGCCAGGACCCCCAGCCTACCCTGCGGCTGCTCCACACCCCGTACCGTGGTCAGGCGCCGCAGGGAGCTGAACCTCTCCTCCCAGTTGGTAGCTGCCTTGCGAAAGGCCTCATGGCGCCGGATCAGCTGCTCCACTTCGTCCACGCTGCTGCCCAGGTCCTGGCTCTGCAGCAGCGGCTCCTGAGCCGTGAGCCAGGCATCCGCCACCACCGCCTCCTGGGCGAACTGGTGCACCTCCAGCACTGCCAAGAGCCGGGGAGGCGGGAGGGTGAGCACTGCCCGGCACTGAGACCCCCAGCACAGAGCAGGAGCCCCTCCTTCCCAAGCCATACTCCCCCACGCACCCCAAACACTCCTCCCCTGCACTGCAGGCCCTGCACCATGGCCACCCCCACCCCACTCCATCCACCCACGTGCGGAACGAGGCCGGTTACGTGCGGCAGGGGCCCCACCCCCCCACCCCCCTCCTCCTCCTCCTCCACATCCCTGTCCACCAGTGGCCACTGAACACCAGAGGGGGCTGGCCCGACTCGCCCAGGGCATGTGGCAATGAAGAGCCAGGGAAGGGACCCAGGAGTCCTGGCACCCAGCCCCCTGCTCTGCCCACCAGCCTGGTGCTCACTCTGCTGCAGCCACTCCCAGTGCTTGTCCCACCGCTCTGTCACCTCCTGCTGTTTGCTCTTCAGCCTTTCCAGGTGGCCCCTGATCTGCAGAGAGAGGAACGGGTCTGCCAGGGGCTGTCCCCCTTCCTTTGGGGCCCTCCACCCCTGCACCCCCCGGGGTCCTCCCCTGCCCCCAAGAGCCCTCCTGGGATCCCTCCCCACCCCTAGAATCTTTCACACCCTCCATCCCTGAGACACCCCCAGCACCTTGGATCCCCCCAGCCTCCTGGTACCCATGAGCCCCTATGATCCCCCAGCTTCTGGGATCTTCCCCCATGGCCCTGGACCCCCCCCACCAGGACCCCCTGCCCCTGGGATCCCCTCACCCAGGAGTTCTGGGCATGCTCCTTGGCTCCCTGCAGAATAGGGAGTCTCTGAGCTGCGTCCTCTTGGCTGCGCCCGCTCCCAGGGTGCTCAGTCCCACCCAGGGCCCCAGCGTACACAGAGGAGCAGCAGGCCGAGGGCCCAGGACAGGGAGTTGCGGGATGGGGAAGACAGTCCCATGGCCAGGTGCCTGTGTTACCTCCTCGGAGGTCGGGCTGCCTTTCAGCACCAGGCTCTCGCCCAGCTCCACGCAGGCCGTCACGCTCGGGCTCCGGGCTTCCAGCTCCCGCTTCAGGCCCTGGTGATAGCTCATCAGCACCTCCACCGAGGACACGTCCCTGGGGGGAGACGAGCAGGGCTGGGACAAGGGCCCCAGCCAGCCCAGCTCAGCCCAGCAGCTCCTCCCAGGGCCAGGCCAAGACCCAGGGCTGGCGCAGGCACCAGCGAGGTGTGATGTTATCGGATTTGGATTGCACATGGAAATCATTCTTGCAACCACCATCCCAGCACCATCCTCGTGCCAAGGGAGGGCTCCGGCGAGTCACCGAATGGGTTTGTGCTGCTGACGTTTGTACCAGTTTGGCACGGGCAGTTACAAGGGCCAGCACTGGGCTGGTCGTGAAATGCTCGTTTCTGGGAGCTCCCAACAGGAGGCGGGCAGCCTGTGGTGAGCAGCACCCAGCCAAGCCGAGCTCGACTTGGCAGAGAAAGGGGCTTATCAGACTCCAGCCAACATCCGGGCAGACAGGCGAGGGACAGGTGACTGGCTCCAGCCCGGCTGTGCTCCCACTCAGGAGTCCCTCCACCTGGGTGAGGGGCCCTGCAGCTCCTCCCACTCAGTCTCCATCCAGCTCAGCTCTCCAGGAGCAGCTCGGCTCTGAGCGGGGCCCAGGGACTCGCCCGCCGCCTGCCCACCCGCCCCAGCAACGGACGGATGCCAGGGGCTTTCCAGAGCGCAGCCATTCCACCCCCTGCAGCCGGCGCTGCGCTGGGACTGGGGTGTGCGAGTCGATGGCTTCAGCCACGTCACCCCCTCCCTGTCCGTCCGTCCTTCCTATGAACGACCCTTCCTGAGTCCCCGGCGCCAGCTGGGCCCAGCGCACGGCCGCCCAGCCCCACGGGGTTCAGCGCCCCGGGGCTGGGGAACCCGGCTGAAACTGGGGCGACTGGCTGACATGACCTCTCCTCGGGGTGGGGAGCTCTGGGGTGGCCCAGGGACGCCAGCGGGTGGGACGGAATTGCTGAGTGACATCTGGCCGGGCGGCGGGGGACAGCCGGGTTTGGTGCCCTGCAGTAGAGGGATCCAGCTGGGCTGTGGGGAGCCCTGTCCCCAGCAGTCCCCGATTTGGCTGTCCCAGTGGTGCCTGGACAAACCTCCAGTATTACACTGGGGCTACGTCTACACGTGAAGCCTACATCGAAGTAGCCATAGGCTATTTCGATGAATAACATCTACACGTCCTCCAGGGCTGGCAACGTCGATGTTCAACATCGACGTTGCGCAGCACCACATCGAAATAGGCGCAGCGAGGGAACGTCTACACGCCACAGTAGCACACATCGAAATAAGGGTGCCAGGCACAGCTGCAGACAGGGTCACAGGGCGGACTCAACAGCCAGCTACTCCCTTAAAGGGCCCCTCCCAGACACACTTGCACTAAACAGCACAAGATACACAGAGCCGACAATGAGTTGCAGACCCTGTCCATGCAGCATGAATCCCCCGCTGCAGCAGCAGCAGCCAGAAGCCCTGGGCTAAGGGCTGCTGCACACGGTGACCATAGAGCCCCGCACGGGCTGGAGAGGCAGCGTCTCTCAACCCCCCAGCTGATGGCCGCCATGGAGGACCCCACAATTTCGACGTTGCGGGATGCGGATCGTCTACACTGTCCCTACTTCGACGTTGAACGTCGAAGTAGGGCGCTATTCCGATCCCCTCATGAGGTTAGCGACTTCGACGTCTCGCCGCCTAACGTCGAAGTTAACTTCGAAATAGCGCCCGACGCGTGTAGCCGCGACGGGCGCTATGTCGAAGTTGGTGCCGCTACTTCGAAGTAGTGTGCACGTGTAGACACAGCTTGGGTGAGTCAGACCCCAGATTCTCTGCCCCAGGAGCTCAGGCCTGGCCTGCAGCCCTCACAGGCAGCTGCACATTGGAGAGGCCTGGGGCGCCGGCAGCTGCTGCAGGGGAGATGGACGCAAGAGGGTAACACGGCCGAGGGGGTGGGCAGGCGGCAGGTCACAGAGCGGGTTGGTGCAGGGGAGGTCAGGCTGCCTGGCTGCTGCTGGCCGAAGGCTGGGTTGCGCTCAACCATCTGAGGCTCCCCCAGCCAGGCCCAGCAGCCCTGGTACCTGGGCTTCTCGTCGGTGCTGATCTGGCAGAGGACGCCGTCCATCCAGGAGATCAGGTCGCGCACCATGTTGGTGAAGCGTATCTTGTCCGTGGTGGTGGTGACCTGCAGCCGGCACGCCTCGCACGAGCTCAGCAGCTCCTTCCACGCCCGCAACACGTCCTGCTCCTTGCTGGCTATGGCCTCGGCGTTCTCCCCCGCGTACACTGTCCGCAGCTGGGCCGCCCCCTCCTGCAGCTGCCGCACCTGCAGGGCCACGGAGGGCAAGTGGGGTACAGTGCGGCCCTGGGGCTGGGCGCCCACCACGAGGGTCACATGCAGCTGCTTCTGCGGTGGGGGGGCTGGTTAAACAGCGCCCAGTTGCCGGGTGGCGAGACGCCTGCGCCTCTGTGTATCCCCCCAGAGCTCCCACCCCTTCACCCCCAGCCCCTCACCTGGCTGACCAGCACCTGCACGTCGTGCTCGAAGGAGCTGAGCACCCGCTGCAGGGCCCCCGCGGAGCTCTTGGCTTCGCAGGCCGCCACCTCGGGCAGCTGCTGCCTCTTCTCCTCAATGTGGGCCTGCACCTCCTTACAGTCACTGAAGAACTTGTGCAGCTCGTGGGAGGCGGCCAGCATCTGGGCCCGCGTCTCCATCAGCTCCAGCAGGTCAGCCCAGGCCTCGTTCAGCCCGTCCTTCCACTCCGCGATGGTGGCTGCGTCCACGTGCCCGTAGTCGATCAGTTCATCCACCATCTGGTTCACGGCTGAGAGCCGCTCGTTCCCCACACTTCCCGTCTCACTGGCGAATGCCGAGAACTTCTCCTGCAGGAGCTGGGGATCGGGGGGGTGGGGGCGTGAACCAGGGCACAGCACAGAGACTCTGGCCTGGGGCAAAGAGCGCGGCACAGGCACGGCGGCGTGGCACAGAGCGCGGCGCAACGCATGGCACGGACAGCGGCGTGGCACAGAGCGCGGCGCAACGCATGGCACGGACAGCGGCGTGGCACAGAGCGCGGCGCAACGCATGGCACGGACAGCGGCGTGGCACCGGGCATGGGAGAGGGACAGCGGCGCAGCACGGCACGGCACAGAAAGCAGCACGGGTACCACAGCCCCTGGCCAGGGCACAGCACCAAGAACGCAGCCAGAGATGAGCGGCACGTCCCCTGGACACCGCGACACAGGACATGGCGGGGACACAGCAGCCAGCCTGGGACTGGGGCCCGGCCCGGCCCGGGACAAGTGGTGAGAGCGAGGTGTGGCCTGGGGCACAGGGCGATGGGCAGGGGGGTGTCACAGCACGGGGGGGGGGCTCCCGGGGCAGGCAGTGGAAGGGTGTGTGGCCTGGGGGTGGCTGGGGCAGACCTGGGGGTAGCTAAGACAGAGGGATACGGGGTCAGGGGACGGGGGGGCAGCCAGGGCAGGTGATGGGAAGTGGGGGGCAAGTGCCATAAAGTTCCCAGGGCTGTGCTAGGCAGGCCGGGTTTGGCCCAGGGGCACCGGGGAGGGGGTGTGGCACGAGTCCAGCCCAGGGGCAGCGGGGGGCTGTGGGGCACAGGGGCAGCAGGGGTGAGGCGCAGGGTGAGCCTGGTGGTGCCGGGAGCACAGCGCAGGTCCGGCCCAGGCCTCCGCTCACCGTGACGTGCTCGAAGTCCTGGCCCAGCTCCGGGGACCCGGCCACCACCTCCTTCTCGGCGATCCAGTGCTCCAGGTCGGCCACCTGGCGGCTGAGCTGGTAGAGCCAGTACTGCTGCTCCAGCCTGGCCCGGCGCTCCTCCGCCAGGCCCTTCAGAGACACGTAGAGCCGGTCAGCCTGCGACTGCCGCCTGCTGACCTGTTCGCTGGGAAGGACACACCGGTCAGCGCCGAGAGCCCGGCGAGGGGCCGCGGGCGGGCGGGGGCGATGGGGGGTCCCTACCTGGCGGGGTGGCCCAGCTCCAGCAGGGCGCGGCACTGCCGGGACAGCTGGGCGATGGTCTCCTCGTAGCTCTCCATGGCCTGCTCCAGCAGCAGGTGCTTCTTCAGCAGCTGCAGGGTGCTCTGCTCGTCCTGCGCCAGCGCCAGCGCCAGGCTGGGGTCAGTGGGGCTGAGCCAGAGCCCCAGCCTGCCGCCGAACGGGGACGGGGCAGGAGCCAATTGTCTACCCTGCCGGGGATAGCGCCCCCCCGCCGCCCTGCTGTGCCCCCCGCTGCCCCACAGCGCTCCCGCAGTGAACCACACTGCCCCCCCGCTGCCCCACACCGCCCCTGCAGTGCCCCCCGCTGCCCCCCAGCGCTCCCGCAGTGCCCCACAGTGCCCCCCCGCTGCCCCCCAGCGCTCCCGCAGTGCCCCACAGTGCCCCCCCGCTGCCCCACAGCGCTCCCGCAGTAACCCCCCGCTGCCCCACAGCGCTCCCGCAGTGCCCCCCCCGCTGCCCCACAGCACTCCCACAGTGCCCCACAGCGCCCCCCACTGCCCCACAGCGCTCCTGCAGTGCCCCCCGCTGCCCCACAGCGCTCCCGCAGTGCCCCACAGTGCCCCCCCGCTGCCCCACAGCGCTCCCGCAGTAACCCCCTGCTGCCCCACAGCGCTCCCGCAGTGCCCCCCCCGCTGCCCCACAGCACTCCCACACTGCCCCACAGTGCCCCCCCGCTGCCCCACAGCGCTCCCGCAGTAACCCCCCGCTGCCCCACAGTGCTCCCGCAGCGCCCCCCCCGCTGCCCCACAGCGCCCCCCCGCTGCCCCACAGCACTCCTGCAGTGCCCCACACCGTCCCGCAGCGCTCCTGCAGTGCCCCCCCACTGCCCCACAGCACTCCCACAGTGCCCCACACTGCCCCACAGCGCTCCCGCAGTGCCCCACACTGCCCCCATCGCTGCCCCAAACCACCCCACAGTGCCCCCCGCTGCCCCACAGTGCTCCCGCAGTGCCCCACACTGCCCCACAGTGCCCCCCGCTGCCCCACAGCGCTCCCGCAGCGCCCCCCCGCTGCCCCACAGCACTCCTGCAGTGCCCCACACTGTCCCGCAGCGCTCCTGCAGTGCCCCCCCGCTGCCCCACAGCACTCCCGCAGTGCCCCACACTGCCCCCATCGCTGCCCCAAACCACCCCACAGTGCCCCCCGCTGCCCCACAGCGCTCCCGCAGTGCCCCACACCACCCCGCAGTGCCCCCCCACTGCCCCACACCGCCCCTGCAGTGCCCCCCAGCTGCCCCAAAGCACTCCCACAGTGCCCCACAGTGCCCCCCCACTGCCCCACAGCACTCCCGCAGTGCCCCCCGCTGCCCCACACCGCCCCACAGTGCCCCCGCTGCCCCACAGCACTCCTGCAGTGCCCCACACCACCCCGCAGTGCCCCCCTGCTGCCCCACAGCACTCCCGCAGTGCCCCCCGCTGCCCCACACCGCCCCGCAGTGCCCCCCTGCTGTCCCACAGCACTCCCGCAGTGCCCCACACTGCCCCACAGTGTCCCCCGCTGCCCTACAGCGCTCCCGCAGTGCTCCATACTGCTCCATGCCCCACTCCACAGCACACCACTCCCTGCCCCACAGCAGACCTCACAGTGCCCCACCACACCCCCCCCGCTGCCCCACACCCTGACCTGCAGTGTGCCCCACTGACCCACTCCCTGCCCCACACCACCCCACAGCACCCCCCATGCCCTGCCCCAGAGCACCCTCCACTGACCCACTCCCTGCCCTGCAGGGGCCCCGCTGCCTGTCTCCTGCCTGCAGCCCCCCAGCACCTCACTGGGGCCAGCTCTGCCTGCCAGGGGAGAGCGCTCTCCATGCGGCCCTGTCCTGCCCCACAGCGCGCCTCACCTTGCCCTTCTCCTCGTTCATCATGAGCAGCTCCTGCTCGCTGAGCCAGGCCTCCACCTCGCCCACGTCGAAGTAGTACTGCTCCACCTGGTAGGTGGCATCCAGCCGCTGCTGGCGCTGCTCCGCCTTCTCCCGCAGCACCCCCCACAGCTCCCGCAGCTGCTCCTGCAGCCGCCGCACCCCGTCCACCTCGGGGCTCTTGATGGCGGCCAGGGCGTCGGCCCGCTGCAGCACCTCCTCCACCTGGGCCTGGTGCACCTGCAGCTCCCGCCGCAGGTTCTGGAGCAGGGCGGGGAGAGAAATCTCTGTGTCATTCTCCTGCAACCCGGTTTGCAGCCTCGACACCAGGGATGCCCCAGCTGGGGTTCGCGGACCCCTGAGGGGATTGCAGGGGGGCCGTGAAAAAAATGAAAGACAAATACAAATGGTCGTGGAAAGTAAGTTGCAAGTAAATTGCAAAGTTACAGCCGATGATTATTTCTAAATTAGACGTTTTCCAGGGATGTTACTAACGGCCGCCCGAAAATCGATGGGATGGGTCCTGTTTCCTGGCAGCTAGAATCAGCTTTGAGCGGGGTCTGTGAGTGGTTTGGGGCTGTGGGGGGCACACTGGGAACCACTGCTGGGTACCGGTTAGTTATTATTATAGACTTTTACGTGGAAAAACTCGGAATTTTTCTGAATCTCTTCAGAACGTCCAGCCCTGAAGAAGTGGGTCCGTCCCCCGAAAGCTCATCAGCTCATAAATCATCTTGTTAGATGTTAAAGTGCTCCGGGACTGCTTGCTTGTTATATGGAAACCTTGCAGTTTCTTTATGGCGGTGTGAAGGTGTCAGTACACACAGGTGGGAGAGACAGCTCAGCAGTTTGCGCACTGGCCTGCTAAGCCCAGGGTTGTGAGCTCTGTCCCTGAGGAGTCTGCAGCAAATAGATTTAAAAAAAGAAACTGCGAGGGTGCATGGTCTTGCGGAGAGGGCAGGGGACAGGACTCGGTGACCTCCCAGCTCTATTTAAAACAACCCACGCAGCAAAGAGACAGAGAAACTGCGCATTACGTCCTTCCACCCAGAACGCTGCACAAAGCCTCTTGCACCAGCTCCTGGTGTGATGGTCCCTAAGAACAGAGAATCTCTCGGTACCAGACTAGATCCCTCCCCGTGACTGAACTGCCTGGCCTACGGAACGACTGGGGTGCGCCAGGCGAGCGCCTGGGAAGAGCGCCAAGCCCTGCCAGGCAGGGAGAGCAGCAGCAGGCTTGGCCTGGGGAGTCAGAGGAGCCCTTTTTGGAAAGCGGATTCCAAGGCAGGCTTTGCAGATGAAAGTGGCGGTGCCGGGGGGACTGACTGACGCAGCCAATCCAAAGCCAGCAGTCCTGCAGCACCCCAAAGACTAGCAATAAGCCGTTCATCCCAGCTTTCCCGCCACACGCCTGTATTTACACCATCTCGTCTAAGAAAATGGGCCAACTGGCCCGGGTTTTGCAGGGCTCCTCTTCCCCACACCCGGTGTCTCAGGGTGGCAGCCCCCACTGCCAGGGAGTTCCTGCCCTGTTCCCTGGCCATCTCCTCCATGTGGCAGCTGCCCCATTACTCAGCGGCCCCTGCTGCCAGAGAGCTCCGCCACTGGGCAGCTGCCTCTTTCTGCAGCGTCCCACGCCTGGGGGAGGCAGCTCCTGCTAGGGGGAAGCCCCATTCCATGGCCCTGTGCCGAGGACCCCTGCCACGGGGTGGCTGTGGCATTCCCTGGCTCCCCTGCCAGGAGACTGAAAACCCCTGTTCTCAACACCTGCCTCCCTGGGGGGGAGCAGAGGATGGGGGCTCTTCATTGGATGGCTGCAGAGCCCTGACTTGGGACAGCAGCCCCCCATCCCTGGGGGCTGGTGCCCCATATTTGCCATCGGGCATGCGATCACCCTAATGATGTTATTTCTTAGGTGACGAGCTTTCGTGGGAGAGACCTGCTTCTTCCCAGCCAGGGAACAACAGCCAACAACTGACAGTCTAAAAAAAGATGGAAAAAATAAAAGAAAAGAGCTGGCAAATCAGCTAGCCGGGCAGAGAGGCAGGCGGAGTGGGTGGGCGGAGCAGATGGATGGGCAGGAGGAGCAGGGAGGTGGGCAGGTGGGCAGAGTGGGCAGAACACAGTAGGTGGGCAGGAGGAGCGGGCGGGCGGGCAGAGCAGGGAGGTGGGTGGGCAGGCAGATCGGGAAGGCAGGTGGAACGGGCAGGCGGGTGGGCAGACAGAGTGGGGAGGCAGGTGGGTGGGCAGAGCAGGGAGGTGGGCAGTTGGGCGGACTGGGCAGGCAGGCAGAGCAGGGAGGCGGGCGGGTGGGTGGATCTGGAGGAGTGGGAAGGTAGGTGGAGCGGGCAGAGCGGGCGAGCAGAGCGCCGTGGGCTGCCTGTGGGCACAGCGAGTACCAAGGGTGGGGAAATTGCCCTTGCCATGCCTGAGATAACAGAGCTGTGCTGCGACGAAGGTGACAGGTATGAAAGTTGAGAGGAAACCCCCCTCGGCCGTCACTCTGCCAGCGGGCGCCCTTTGAAAGTGCACACCAGGGCGGGGCAGCGCTGGGCTGGGCCGGGCCGGGCCGAACCACACACGGGGGGACGTACGCTCCGCTTCCTAAGGGCTGAGTTGTGTCCATCCATCCTTTGGCAAAGCGACTGTCCAGCCTGGCCGTGGCCTGGCAGAGGGCGCGGCTGGCATGAGGGCCTGGGCGTGTGCAGGGGCCACTAACTGGGGCAGACGTGCATGAGAGAGGCCACTATAAACCCAGGGCGTCTTGCAGGGGGACCCCAGGTCTCGTCTTGTCAGCACTGGAGCACCGATCCAGATCGGCAGGAGCCCGGCTCCACCCCTCCCCCATCTAACTCACCTGGTCAGGGACGGGGTTGGGGGGAAACAAACAGCTGGTACCGACGACAAGACCATGCGAGACTCTGTGTGTGTGTGTGTGTGTGTGAGACCGTGCATGTGTGACAGAGAGATCGTGTGCCTGTGTGAGAGATCATGCACGTGTGCGAGATTGCACGTGTGAGATTGTGCGCGTGCATGAGAGAGATCGTGCACGTGCATGAGAGATCGTGTACATGCGTGAGATTGCACATGTGAGATTGTGCGCGTGCATGAGAGAGATTGTGCACATGCATGAGAGATTGCGCATGTGATTGTGCGTGTGTGTGAGAGATCGTGCACGTGCGTGTGAGAGATTGCACATGTGAGATTGTGCGCATGCATGAGAGAGATCGGGCACGTGCGTGAGAGATTGCGCATGTGAGATTGTGCATGTGCGTGTGAGAGACTGTGCATGTGAGATTGTGCGTGTGCATGAGAGAGATTGTGCACATGCGTGAGAGACTGTGCATGTGATTGTGCGTGTGTGTGAGAGATCGTGCACGTGCGTGTGAGATTGCACATGTGAGATTGTGCACATGCGTGAGAGAGATTGTGCATGTGAGATTGTGCATGTGCGTGTGAGAGACTGTGCATGTGAGATTGTGCGCGTGCATTTGAGAGATCGTGCACATGCATGAGAAATTGTGTACATGCGTGTGAGAGATTGCACATGTGAGATCGTGCATGTGCGAGATAGAGATCGTGCATGCGGTAAAGCAGAGACAGGATCTGGGTTACCAATAAATGTGGCGTTTTGCCGCATCCCCTGTAAAAGATCCCCCTTTGCTCTCTGACGTGTGCCTGGCCCATGGGCAGGGTTAGCTGCACCCAGGCACACCTGGGGGCCCTGCCAGGCGGGACCCCAGCACAGTGCAGACACTGGGGAGTGGGGCCCCAAAACCGCCCCTGGCGACAGGGACAGCGCCCGAGGCAAAGCCAAGGGCTGGGGCTAGTTCCCCCCAGTACCACACAGAGCCAGGGAGAAAAGCCGGCACCCAGCCCCTGGCTCTCAGCACTAGCCCCACTCCCTCCTGAGCCAGGGAGGGAACCCAGGCGTCCTGGTGCCCAGCCCCCCATGCTGCTTTAGCCACTAGTCCCCCAGGGGCCCAGGCTGGGCACGGAGCCGCACTCACCTGGTTCTTTCGGATGAAGTGCTGCACCGACTGCAGGCTGCTCCCGTACTCTGCACAGGCGGCCAGTGGCAGCCGCTCCTGGGCCCAGACCTGCAGGGAGGGAGAGAGCCGGGAGCCGCGGCACAGGGCCCAGGTGGGGCCTCAGGGGGCCACAAGCGCCTCCTCAGACCCCCATGCACCAGCTCCCCGCCTGGGGGAAATCAGTGACACTGCCCGGGGGTACAGGCCCAAACGCCCACCGGGGGGAAATCAGTGACACTGCCCTGGGGGTACAGGGCCAAACGCCCACCGGGGGTAAATCAGTCACACTGCCCGTGGGTACAGGGCCAAATCCCCACCTGGGGTAAATGAGTCACACTGCCCATGGGTACAGTGCCAAACACCCGCCGGGGGTAAATCAGTCACACTGCCCGTGGGTACAGAGCCAAATCCCCACCTGGGGTAAATCAGTCACACTGCCCGTGGGTACAGGGCCAAATCCCCACCTGGGGTAAATCAGTCACACTGCCCGCGGGTACAGGGCCAAACACCCGCTGGGGGTAAATCAGTGACACTGCACGGGGGTACAGGGCCAAACGCCCGCCGGGGGTAAATCAGTCACACTGCCCAGGGGTACAAGGCCTAACGTCTGCCAGGGGTAAATCAGTCACACTGCCCAGGGGTACAAGGCCTAACACCTGCCGGGGGTAAATCAGTCACACTGCACGGGGGGTACAGGGCCAAACACCCGCCGGGGGTAAATCAGTGACAGTGCACAGGGGTACAGGGCCTAACGCCCGCTGGGGTAAATCAATGACACTGCACAGGAGTACCGGGGACAGGTCCCCACTGATGTAAATCACTGTCACTCTACTGCAGTACTGGGGCCAGACGCCCACCTGGTGTAAATCAGTTTCACTACTGAAGTCACGTGGGCCAGATCCCCGTGGTGTAAATCCACAGCCCTCCACTGACCCCACAGTGCAGCGGTGCCCGGCCCCGCCTTGCCCCTGGCTGGAGCGGGAGTGGGGCTCTGACCTGTTCTGCCTGCTGGGCGCTCACCCCCCACCCCCCTCCGCTCCCAACTTACGATCTTGTCCTCCAGGTCGTGGCACACCTGGTGCACCTCCTTAGAAGCCAGCAGGACCCTCCTCCTCTCCTTCAGCGGCTCGATGAGCCGCACCAGCCGCGTGCCCACCACCGTCTGCTTCTCGGCCACCGCCTCCTTGCAGGCCGGCTCCAGCGGCAGAGCAGCCAGCTGGGCCTGCAGCTGCCCGGCCTCCTTGTACCAGTCTTCCACCTGCGACTCCATGCTCTGCGGGAGACAGGTCAGGGCCGCGCGCTGGCGGGAGGCTCGGCTCGGCTCGGCGGGGTCATTCGCAGGGAGCCGGCTGGGCCCTTCCCACCCGGGGCTGGCTCCCACTGGTGGGACCTGCGGAGCTGTGCTCATTTCCACCTGCTGAGGATCTGGCCCCGTGAAACCTCCCCACCACACTCAGGGCTGCAGGATGTGCTCAGCTCAGGGCTTTCAGAGCAAGCTGCTCCCGTGGTCGCTGAGCCATCCCTCCCCAGGCCCACAAGGGGCGAGCCCCAGCCCTGCCTCAGGGGCAGCGTGGGACCCCCATGCAGCACTCAGCTGCTGGACAGCAGCCTTGTGAGAGTCACAGGGGAAGGTCTCAATGGATCATACAACCCAGGGTGGGAAGGGAGCTCAGCGGTCACCGAGTGCAGCCCCCTGTCCAAAGCAGGATCAGCCCCCACTAATCATTGCAGCCAGGACCTTGTCCAGCTGGGACTTAAACACCTCTAGGGATGGAGATTCCACCACCTCTCTCAGTAACACATCCCAGTGCTTCACCACCCGCCTGGGGAAATAGTTTTTCCTAATATCCAACCTACACCTCCCCCTCTGTAACTTCAGACCATTGCTCCTTGTTCTGCCTTCTGCCACCCCTGAGAACAGCCTCTCTGCATCCTCTTTAGAGCTCCCCTCCAGGAAGCTGAAAGCTGCTGTCAAATCACCCTTCACTCTTCTCTTCTGCAAACTAAATAACCCAAATCCCTCAGCCTCTCCTCATAGGCCATGTGGCCCGATCATTTTTGTTGCCCTCCCCTGGACCTGCTCCGATGCGTCCACGTCCTTTCTACACTGGGGGCCCAGGACTGGACACAATACTCCAGCTGTGGTCTCCCTGGAGTGCAACTGACTGTGCCCACGAGGGTGCCCTCTTGGCGCCTGGGTGCCAGGGCCCCTCTGCAGTGGAGCAGGAGTAGCTGGAACACGGCATTTAGAACCTAGGCTCCCTGCCCAGTGTGCTGCCGTGCTCAGGTAACGGGGGCTGGTGCTGGGACTTCACCATTTCCTGGCCTGCTGCGCTGGGGCCTCTGCCTGTCTCCAGCCCCTCAGCCACTGCCTGGCACCTCCCACCCCAGTTGACTCAACCTTCGTGGGGTAGCAGTGAGATCCACTCTCCTCCTGACCCTGCCTTACGGTGCAGGCACCACTCCCGTCCCAGAGCTAGGACAGAAACCAGGAGCCCTGGCTCCCAGCACCCTGCTTTAACCACTAGATCACACTCCCCCTCAGAGCGAGGGCAAGAACCCAGCAGTCCAGGTGCCCAGACCTCCACCTTTCCTGCCCCCATGCAGCAGGCCCACATGCTGGGCTCGGTGGCACACAGCCAGGCCTCAGCCTTCAGGACACCTCCCTCCTAGCCCCACTCCCCCGGCCCTACCTGCAGTTTCTTCAGCTGGCTGCTGACGGTGGCCAGGCTGGCGCCAGCATCCACAGCCTGCAGCTGGCCCTCCATGTGCCCCAGCCTCTTGTCCAGCTCTGCGTAGCTCTGCACCAGCTGCTCCGCCTTGCTGGCCTCCAGGAGCTGTTGGGCCCTGGCCTGGGTCGTATCCTCCAGCTCCACCCAGCACTGCCGGATCTCGTCCAGCTGTTTCTGCACTGAGCTGGCCAGCTCTGGCTTCTCCTGCATGAGCTGCTGCCCCTCCTGTGTGGACAGAGACAGGGTCAGTGCCAGAGGGGCTGGCCTGGCACACAGAGCCTGCAAGGCCAGGCCCGGCACCGTGGTGGCTGTGCCAGGGAAGATCCTGGCTCCAGTGGGGTCAGCAGGGTCCCACTTCACCCCTCGTGCCCACAATGACACCAACAGGACTACTGACTTCACGGTCGGGGGCTGGGCATCACCCAGCCCGACAGGGCCCCAGTCGCTGTATTAAGAGCCCAAGTCTCCATGGCCCAGCTCTGGCCCTGGCACTTGCCCTGCATTTGAGCTAATGCTGCTCTCTCTGCTGTTGTCAGCGAGATGCACCTGCCCCCCCCAGCCCCACGCTATGGAGCATCCACCCTCGATCCCTGACCTTTGGGGCCTGCAATCTCTCTGCCCAGCTGAGCTCCCCATCTGCCTCTCACCTGTCAGCTCCAAGCCAGGGCCGGCCGAGGGGCAGAGCATGTGTTCCTTACTCTCCTGTAGTATCACCAAGTGGTGCCTCAGTTTCCCTAGGCACAGCCTCAGTGCGTGGTGGTGAGGGGCACTGTGGGTGTGAGGACTTCTGACAGGTACACAAGGGGCCTCCACGGCCTTTGTTACCCAGGGGAGCCCTTTCCTCCCAGAAACAGGCCAAGGCGGGAGCAGGGGCCTGGCTGGTCTGAGTTGGAACTGGGCAGTTGGGAGGTGGTCAGTCTGGGCTGGCTGCAGAGGGAGGAAGGGGCCAGGGCCCGGCTCAGGGACCCCTCTGGGCCCGTCTCCTCCAGCTGGATTGTACTGACACTTCTGGTCCCTGTGCTGACAAGTCTGTCCTACGCTGGGTCCCTGTCGCCCTGTAACCGCCCCCCATTCTCCTGCCCAGGGAGAGTCCATCTGCCTGCAGGGAGGTAGTGTGATGTGGTTCAGGGGTCCCT
The DNA here is from genome assembly GCF_033958435.1 of Carettochelys insculpta. Classification (NCBI taxonomy): domain Eukaryota; kingdom Metazoa; phylum Chordata; order Testudines; family Carettochelyidae; genus Carettochelys; species Carettochelys insculpta. The sequence goes on along the minus strand of NC_134158.1, from coordinate 23,429,100 downwards.
CTGCACTGCACCCCGTCCGCTGGCAGGAGTGACTCTCACTCAGCAGGTACAACAGAAGGTTTATTAGGCAACAGATGCCCAGTTTCTCACAGAAGCGACAGTACAGCAGTCAGAGACAGTCCTTTCAACCAGTCCTGGGGAGAGGACCCCGAGGGGTGCCCCTCTGGGGTGTAGCTTTCCCCTTCCTCAGGCTGGCTGCCTTCCAGCTCCTCTTCCCCTCGCCTCTCCCTGCCGCCCCCCAATTCAAAAAAACCCAGCTCGGCTCCTCCCTCCTCTTTGTTCAGGGCAGAGGTGTTACCTGCCAGTTGTAGCCCCAGGGTCATCCTTGCCTCTCACATCCAGCCTGACTCACACATGCACTCCCCCCACTCCATCACAGGCAGGACCTGGGGACCCCCCACTCTGACACACAAAGAGCTGGGGGGATCCAGCTACACACACAGAGCCAGGCCACAGCTACCCATGCACACACCTAGCGGATCCAGCTACACACATACCCACTCACACAGAGCTGGGGGGAGAGCCACTCACACACACACACAGCTGGGGGGACACAGCTACCCACACACAGCTGGGGGGTCACAGCTGCCCACGTACCCACTCACACACAGCTGGGGGGAGAGCAACTCACACACACACACAGCTGGGGGGACACAGCTACCCACACACAGCTAGGGGGACACAGCTGGGGGGTCACAGCTGCACACACACAGCTGGGGTCACAGCTGCACACACACACAGAGCTGGGGGGACACAGCTACACTCCTGGGCCACCCCTTTGAAAGCTGGGGGACGAGGCGGGAGGCCGTGGGGCTCCCCAGGACAGGTCTGGGCCCCGGCGCCTACGCGGGGCAGCCACAGCCAGGCCTGGTGCCACACTCCCAGGCCCTCCGAGGCGCTCACCCACCGTGTACGGCATCGCTCGTGCACCACTGCTGCTGGGCAGAGCCCCTGGGACCCGACTCACCAGGAACTGGGTGAAGGCACCCCCAGGACCAGGCCTTCGCTGGGGGCCAGGGGCCTGACCTCTCTGAGCCTGGAGCTCACCTGTCTCCCCACCTCTGGGCAGGGCTGGGGGCAGTCAGAGCCCAGCCCACATCTGCAGTGCGAGCTAGTCGCTGCAGGGCCAGGGACCCTGCAGGCATGTTCTGTGCCCAGCCCAGCTCCCATGTCGTGCCCGGGGGTGGGGTGTCTTGTGGTGTGGGAGCTGGGTAGGGTGGACAACTGGGGAAGGCTGGGCGGCGTGGGAGCTGAAGAGATGGGAGGGGTGGGTGGTGCGGGAGTGGGGGAGGGCGGCAGACACAGGAGCAGGGGTGCGGGCGGCGCGGGAGCTGAAGGGGCAGGTGGCGTAGGCAGTGGGGAGACTACGGGGTTGGCCTGTGCAGGAGTCGGGGGAGGGCGGGTGGAGTGGGAGCTGGGGGAGGGCGGGCAGTGCAGGTGGACGAAGGTGGGAGCGTGCAGCGTGGGAGCCGGGTGCAGGCGGTGTGAAAGCTGGGGGAGGGCAGGCGGCGTGAGAGATGCGGGAGGGCGGGCGGTGCAGGTGTCGGGGTGCAGGCAGACGGAGGTGGGAGCGTGCAGTGCGGGAGCCGGGTGCAGGCGGGGTGGGAGCTGGGGGAGGGCGGGCGGCGTGGGAGTTGGGGGAGGGCAGGTAGCGTGGGAGCTGGGGGAGGGCGGGCGGTGCAGGTGTCAGGGTGCAGGCAGACGGAGGTGGGAGTGTGCAGTGCGGGAGCCGGGTGCAGGCGGGGTAGAAGCTGGGGGAGGGCGCGTGGTGTGGGAGCTGGGGGAGGGCGTGCGGTGCAGGTGTCGGGGTGCAGGCGGACAAAGGTGGGAGTATGCAGCGCGGGAGCCAGGCGCAGGTGGCGTGGGAGCTGGGGGAGGGCAGGCAGTGCAGGTGTCGGGGTGCAGGCAGATGGAGGTGGGAGCGTGCAGTGCGGGAGCCAGGTGCAGGCAGGGTGGGAACTGGGGGAGGGCGGGTGGTGCAGGTGTCAGGGTGCAGGCGGACGGAGGTGGCAACGTGCAGTGCGGGAGCCGGGTGCAGGCGAGGTGGGAGCTGGGGGAGGGCGGGCGGTGCAGGTGTCGGGGTGCAGGCAGACGGAGGTGGGAGCGTGCAGTGCGAGAGCCGGGTGCAGGCGGCGTGTGAGCTGGGGGAGGGTGGGCGGTGTGGGAGTTGGGGGAGGGCAGACGGCATGGGAGCTGGGGGAGGGTGGGCAGCGTGGGAGCTGGGGGAGGGCGGGCGGTGCAGGTGTCGGGGTGCAGGCAGACGGAGGTGGGAGCGTACAGTGCGGGAGCCGGGCGCAGGCGGCGTGGGAGCTGGGTGAGGGTGGGCAGCGTGGGAGCTGGGGGAGGGCGGGCGGTGCAGGTGTCGGGGTGCAGGCAGACAGAGGTGGGAGCGTGCAGTGTGGGAGCCGGGCGCAGGCGGCGTGGGAGCTGGGGGAAGGTGGGCAGTGTGGGAGCTGGGGGAGGGCAGGCGGTGCAGGTGTCGGGGTGCAGGCAGACGGAGGTGGCAGCGTGCAGTGCGGGAGCCGGGTGCAGGCGGGGTGGGAGCTGGGGGAGGGCGGGCGGGCGGCGTGGGAGTCAGGGGAGGGCAGACGGCGTGGGAGCTGGGGGAGGGCGGGCGGCGTGGGAGCTGGGGGAGGGCGGGCGGCGCAGGTGTCGGGGTGCAGGCAGACGGAGGTGGCAGCGTGCAGTGCGGGAGCCGGGCGCAGGCGGTGTGGGAGCTGGGGGAGGGCGGGCGGTGCAGGTGTCGGGGTGCAGGCAGACGGAGGTGGCAGCGTGCAGTGCGGGAGCCGGGCGCAGGCGGTGTGGGAGCTGGGGGAGGGCGGGCGGTGCAGGCGGTGCAGGTGTCGGGGTGCAGGCAGACGGAGGTGGCAGCGTGCAGTGTGGGAGCCGGGTGCAGGCGGTGTGGGAGCTGGGGGAGGGCGGGCGGTGCAGGCGGTGCAGGTGTCGGGGTGCAGGCAGACGGAGGTGGCAGCGTGCAGTGTGGGAGCCGGGTGCAGGCGGCGTGGGAGTCGGGGGAGGGCGGGCGGTGCGGGAGTCAGGGGTGTGTTGTGCAGGAACTGAGGGGGCAGGCAGTCCGGGGGCGCAGAGCCGGGGGGGTCGGGCAGGCGGTGCGGGAAGGGGGGCGCGGGAGCCGAGGCGGGCAGTGCGGGAGGGGCGAGCGGCTCGGAGCAGCCCCCGCTGGGCGCCAGCCCCGGGCTCCGTCTCCCCCCGCGCAGGGGGCCCCGGGCCCGGCACTGCGCCTCCCCCCGCCCCCGACGCGCTCGGGCCCGTCAGGCCCAGGGACGCAGCCAGACTCGGGCCCCGCCGGGCACGAAGGGGTTACCCCTCCCCCCCTCACCTGCTCGATCTGCTGCAGCCAGCGGCGGTTCTGCGCCAGCTCCGCCACGCACGCCTGGTGCTTCAGCCAGCGCCGGAGCGCGGGGGCCGCCGCCTGCTGCTCCCCGGCCATGAGCCGCTTCTCCTTCATCCAGCCGTGCAGCTGCGGGGCAGAGCCGCGGGGTGAGCGGAGCGGAGCCGGCCCGGCCCGGCCCTCCCCTCCCCGCTGCCGCAGCCCGCCCCCCCGCGCCGCAGCCCGGCCCGCACGGCGTCTGCCTCCGCCGGGGACCCGCTCTGCGCCGCGCTGCGCGGGGCCGGGGCCGGGACCTGCCGCGGGGCCTGCCGCGGGGCCGTCAGAGCAGAGACAGGGGCGGGAAGGAGGGAGGGGAAAGACAGAGGGGCAGGGTGAGGACAGACAGAAGGACAGGGTGGGATGGACAGAAGGACAGACAGAGGGGCAGGGTGGGATGGACAGAAGGACAGACAGAGGGGCAGGGTGAGGACAGGCAGAAGGACGGTGGGATGGACAGCAGGACAGGCAGAGGGGCAGGGTGGGATGGACAGAAGGACAGACAGAAGGACAGGGTGGGATGGACAGAAGGACAGGCAGAGGGGCAGGGTGGGATGGACAGCAGGACAGGCAGAGGGGCAGGGTGAGGACAGGCGGAAGGACAGGGTGGGATGGACAGCAGGACAGGCAGAGGGTCAGGGTGGGATGGACAGCAGGACAGGCAGAGGGGCAGGGTGGGATGGACAGAAGGACAGGCAGAGGGGCAGGGTGAGGACAGGCAGAAGGACAGGGTGGGATGGACAGAAGGACAGGCAGAGGGGCAGGGTGGGATGGACAGCAGGACAGACAGAAGGACAGGGTGGGATGGACAGCAGGACAGGCAGAGGGTCAGGGTGGGATGGACAGCAGGACAGGCAGAGGGGCAGGGTGGGGCACCAATGCTCTGGATTCCGCTCCCCCTGGTGCCCACACAGGGATTCTGCCGCAGGACAGAGGAGACCTGGCCCCAGCCTCTGCTCTAACCACTAGACCTGCTTCTTTCCCAGAGCTGGGGCCAGAACCCAGGGCACCTGGGCCCCCAGCCCATGCTCTGACCACTGGGCGCTGCTCCCTGAGACCTCAGGACAGGACCCAGGCATCCTGCTCCTGGCATCCCATCCCAGCTGTGTTCCAGGGACAGAGTCAGCTCAGTCCCTGGGCCCCACGCTGCTTTCCCCAGGCTCCATAGGGGCCCTGCCGGCCTAGCCCAGCCCCAGCAGGCACCAGGCTAACTGGGACCTGGGTCTCTGCAGCTGGATTGACCCATGGGGGTGCTGCCACCAGCCCTGGAGGTTCACAGCTCCCAGGCCACAAAGGCCATTGGGGTCCTCTCACCGGAGCCCCTGGGGCCCAGGCTGGGGAGCAGCCCTGGATCAACGCCCCAGCTAGCTGCTGAACACCTGCCCTGACCCTGGACCAGCCGTCCCATCCCACATCACACGAAACAGCCCTGCCCGCAGGGATGGGGTGGCCCAGCCAAATCCTGCTGGTGCCGGGGCCTGGCGCAGGAGGTGCTGGTGTGGCTCAGACCAGGTCTGGCCAGGCTGCGCCCCACCACGCTGGAGTTCTCGGTGCGCCAGGGCTGCTGGGCCAGGCCAAGGGACTCAGAGAAAATGCTCCCAGCTCTGCGATCCAGCACTGGGACACATCGGTGCAGCCAGGCCCAATCCCCTCCTGGTGCAAATCAGTGTCACTCTCGAGGGAGCCTGGCTGGCTGGCTCCTGCTGAGGGGCTGGCTCACAGAGACCCCTCCTGGGCACTGCCCTGGAGCTGAGAGTGGGACCGATTCTCCCCTGCTGTAAATTGGCCCAGTTCAACTTACGGCAATGCAGCTTTGCTGGTTTACACCAGCTGGGGACTTGGCCCAGGGATTCCACCGCTCCAAGGTTACCTCTGTCTTCCCCACACCCCTCTTCCCAGTTCTGCTGGTGCCCCTCACTCCTGACCCACATCCCCTGTCCCCCCAGCCCTGCCAGTGACCCACACTCACGTGCTGTGTGGGCAGCCCTGAGCGAAGGGCTCAGCAAGGAAGTCAGGCTGCCGCAGCCCCTTGGTCAATACCCGGCTGTACCGGGGCTGGCGCCGGCTGGGAGGAGGGGGCAGCAAGCTGCGGAACGCCATTCTGGGCCTGCCACTCTCCCCAGCAGATTCATTTCCATAGCGCCCGCGCTGCCTGGAAACTGCCCTAATTAGCGCAGGAGCCGAGTGGGGGCAGGGCTAATTATGCAAACGAGGCTGGAGCCATGTGGTGCAGCTGGGGCTGGGTTAGCTCCCTGCCCTTCCCCTTCACCCACTGGTGCCCTGCCAATCCATGACCCAGGCCCAGCTGGCAGCCACCGGCCATGCCTCTCCCACAGCCCTGGGGGTGCCCCAGCAGCTGTCTGCACAGCCCCGCAGGGCCAGGACGTGTGGGCATCCCGCCCTTTCCCTGCCCCTTCTGTGGGCCGTGGGAAGGTTCCCGCCCCAGCTCCCGGCCTTGGCCTCCATGCCCACCCCAGCAGCTCAGCAAAGGGTCGTTCCATGCCCCCCAGGCAGGGCACAGCTGGAGCTATTCCTGAGGGGGATCCCCAGCCCTGGGCCTGTCCCTGGTATCCCCACTGGCCTGGGTACCGGAGGCTCGGCGCACCTGGCAGGCTGGGCTCCAGGCCCAGCAGTGGTCTGGCCAGACCGGGGCGCTGGTGCTGGCTTGCTGAGCGGTGAGTTCAGAGATCCAGCGAGGGAGGGAGGAAAGGTTTGCTCACCAGGGTCAGACAGCACGGGGCCCTGCCCCGCCCCCAAAGCCTCTGAGGCAGCCCAGATCTCCCTGGAGCCAGGAGGGCGCTGCGGTTCCCGGTGCGGGGCGAGGAAGGGGCACGGAAAGCTGCTCACGTGGCTCTCCCAGTGGCTGTGGTGTGTCTCCCCCGCCTCAGAACGCAGGGTCCCACCCCCCGGGAAAGGCCAGCGGCAGGCAGGGAGTGGGGCCCGTGGGCGCCTGGGTGAGGCCGTACCTCCTGACAGTTCTGCATGAAGCTCTGCAGCTCCAAGTGATCCTTCAGCCGCTGCATCCACACCTGCGCCTGCTGGAAGTTCTGGTGGCGCCTGCAGGAACACAAGGTACTGGCTCAGGTCCCTGCAGCAGAACCGTACGGCTAACCCAGCGCAGCCCCCTGCCAGGGCCTTCCCGGGGAGGGATCTCGGGAGCAAAGACCCACAGGAGAACTGACCGTCTGCCTCCCATCTCCAAATGCTCTGCTCTGCGTTTCTGGAGCAATTAGACACCGAGCAGGGCCCCATCGGGCCAAGCGCTGCTGAGATCAACCCCCCATTGGGCCGGACGCTGCCCACACCATGGCTGAGATCAGGGCCCTGTCAGGCCGGGCGTCGCTCAGACCCTGGCCAATATCGGGGCCCCACTGGGTTGGGTGCAGTGCAGACAGAGCGAGGGGCAGTCCCTGCCCCAGAGAGCTCTCGCTCTCAACAGCCCACAGGGCCACCAAGGGAGAGAGAAGGAAGCTGCCGGCAATCCAGGTGAGCTGACCTCAGCTCCCAGGTCCACTGCCCGCACCTGCCAGCCGCCTGCCCTGCCTGGGCACAAAGAACACACAGATTTCACCCTGAACAGGTTCCTGAACTGCGGCCGGAGGAGGCTCCTAGGCTTCCCAGGCCACCCAGCGTGGGCGCTGCCAGCGGGTGCCTGCTCTGGGCTGGGGATGGCTCAGAACCCGTGAGACACGGACTGGTGATGGGATCCAGGGTCAGCTGAGAGCCGGCTGCCCTCCACAGGGTTCAGCTCTGTCCAATGCAGCCCCGACCTCCCTGGCCCAATTCCGGTCCTCTCCCCAGAGCACAGTGCCCCCGGCCTTCGGAGCTGTCTCCACATGCTCTGGCGGGGTCCCCAAGCCCCCTCTTGCCCAGGGATGCAGGGAGAAGCCCCAGGAAATCGCCTAGTGCCTGGCAGGCTCAGGCCCCGGCTGGGCTGCAAGAAACAGGGAAATGATCCAGCAGCTGGGGCTGTTCGTGCAGCACCTGGCACGTGGGCAGCACGCTGGGGCTGGGCACTTTCCCAGCTCCCTCTGCAGGCGCCAGCCCCAGCTACTCGCCACAGAAGCACTGAGTGTGATGGGGTTCAGGGGTCCCCCTGCACTGCACCCCGTCCGCTGGCAGGAGTGACTCTCACTCAGCAGGTACAACAGCAGGTTTATTAGCCAACAGATGTCCAGTTTCTCACAGAAGCAACAGCATAGCAGCCAGAGACAGTCCTTCCAACCTGTCCTGGGGGGAAGACCCCGAGGGGTGCCCCTCTGGGGTGTAGCTTTCCCCCTCCTCAGGCTGGCTGCCTTCCAGCTCTCCCTTCTCCTCGCCTCTAACTGCCGCCCCAGATTCAAAACCCAGCTCAGCTCCTCCCTGCTCTTCGTTCAGGCAGAGGTGTTATCTGCCAGTTGTAGCCCCAGGGTCATCCTTAGCCACTGGGAGCTGCTGCTTGCCTCGGACATCCAGCCTGACTCACACATGCACCCCCCCCACTCCATCACATCTCTCCCCCCTTCCAGACCGCACTGAGCGGGGTCACTTAACCAGTGACCTGGGGAAGTTCGGGGCCCTCCCTGCGTGACAGGGCATCGGCTATGGTGTTGTTGCTCCCCTTGACGTGGACCACCTCCATGTCGTAGTCCTGCAGGAGCAGACTCCACCGCAGGAGCTTGGCGTTGGCCCCTTTCATGTGATGCAGCCAGGTCAGGGGTGAGTGATCGGTGTACACGGTGAAACGCCGTCCAAACAGGTACGGCTGCAGCTTCCCCAGCGCCCACACCATGGCCAGACATTCCTTCTCTATGGCCGCGTAGCTCTGCTCCCGGGGCAGCAGCTTCTTACTCAGGTACACAATGGGGTGTTTCTCCCCTTTGTCAGTCACCTGCATTAGCACCGCCCCCAGCCCCACGTCCGAGGCATCGGTGAACACCAGGAAGGGCTTGTTGAAGTCTGGATTTGCCAGCACTGGGGCCCTGACCAGAGCCTCCTTCAGCACGCAGAGGGCCTCTTGGCACTGCTCGGTCCAGACCACCTTGTCAGGCTTTCCCTTTTTACACAGCTCCGTGAGGGGGGCTGCGATGGAGCTAAAGTGGGGCACAAACCTCCGGTAGTACCCCGCCATCCCAATGAAGGCCTGGACCTGCTTCTTAGTCTGGGGTGTTGGCCAATCTCTGACAGCCTCCACTTTAGCTGGCTCTGGCTTTAAGCAGCCGCTGCCCACCTTGTGGCCCAGGTAGGTCACCTCAGCCATTCCCACCTTGCACTTCCCTGCCTTGATAGTCAGACCAGCCTTCTGGAGTCGGTCCAGCACCTGCTTGACCTGGGACACATGGTCCTCCCACGTCTGGCTGAAGATGCAAATGTCGTCCATGTAAGCCAGGGCAAAGCTCTCCATCCCCTTCAGTAGCTGGTCCACCAGACGCTGGAAGGTAGCGGGTGCCCCCTTGAGGCCGAAGGGCAGGACCAAGAACTCGTAGAGCCCCACAGGAGTGATGAAAGCCGACTTCAGCCGGGCATCTTGGTCTAATGGCACTTGCCAGTACCCCTTGGTGAGGTCTATGGTGGTGAGGTAACGGGCTCCCCCCAGCTTGTCTAAAAGGTCATCAGGCCTAGGCATGGGGTAGGCGTCCGAGACAGTGATGGCGTTAAGCTTGCGATAGTCCACACAAAACCGAACAGACCCATCTTTTTTAGGGACTAACACCACGGGAGAGGCCCAGGGGCTGGACGAGGGTTGGATCACCCCCAGAGCCAGCATGTCTTCAACCTCCCGCTCTATGTCCTGAGCCGTCCTCCCTGTGGCTCTGAATGGCACACACTTGATAGGGGCGTGGGTGCCTGTCTCTATTCGGTGGACAGCCAGGTCAGTGCGTCCGGGTCTGTCCGAGAACAGCTGTTGATGCGAATGCAGCACCTCCTTGATCTCCGTCTGCTGGGCAGGGGTCAGCTGGTCTGAGAGGGGAATAGACTCCAGCAAGGAGCCGGCTCCAGTCCTTGTGAGTAAATCCACCAAGGGATCATCCCCCTGCCCCTCCCAGTGTCTGCACACGGCCAGCACCAAGTTCTGCCTGTCCCAGTAAGGTTTCATCATGTTCACATGATAGACCCGGTGGCTGTGGGCCCGGTTCGACAGTTCCACCACATAATTCACGTCATTTAGCTGTTTGACGACCTTGAAGGGCCCATCCCAGGCCGCTTGCAGCTTGTTCCGCCGCACAGGTATAAGGACCATCACTTGATCCCCGGTGGCATAGGCTCGGGCCCTGGCGTTACGGTCATACCAGACCTTTTGCTTCCTTTGGGCCATGGAGAGGTTCTCCCTGGCCAGGCCCATGAGCTCGGTGAGTTTTTCCCGGAAGGTCAGTACATACTGTACCACTGACTCCCCTTCAGGGGAGGCCGTCCCCTCCCACTCTTCTCTGAGCAAGTCCAAGGGTCCCCGTACCCTCCTTCCATACAGCAGCTCAAACGGGGAGAACCCCGTGGATTCCTGGGGCACCTCCCTGTATGCAAACAGCAGGTGGGGTAAGTACTTGTCCCAGTCATGGGGGTATTGATTCATGAAGGTTCTCAGCATCTGCTTCAGAGTCCCATTGAACCTCTCCACCAGCCCATCGGTCTGCGGGTGGTAGGCTGTGGCCCAGGTGTGCCGGACCCCACACTTGTCCCACAAGCTTTGCAGTAGGGCCGACATGAAGTTGGACCCCTGATCTGTGAGGACCTCCTTGGGGAACCCCACTCTGCTGAAAATGGACAGCAGTGCATCTGCCACGGTGTCAGCGTCGATAGAGGTCAAGGCCACTGCTTCTGGGTATCGCGTGGCAAAATCTACCACTACCAAAATATATTTCTTCCCCGAACGCGTTGCCTTGCTGAAGGGGCCCACTATGTCTATAGCCACTTTCTGGAAAGGCTCCTCTATGATGGGCAGTGGCCTCAAGGCAGCTTTCCCCTTGTCCCGGCTCTTCCCCATCCTCTGGCAGGGATCGCAGGACAGGCAATACAGACGGACAGCTGCAAAGATCCCTGGCCAGAAAAAGTTCTGTAACAACCTTCTCCTGGTGCGGTGGATCCCCTGGTGTCCTGCGAGCGGGACATCATGAGCTAGGTACAGCAGCCTGCGCCGGTACTTTTGGGGAACCACCAGTTGCCTCTGGACCTTCCATGGCTCCGCTTTGCGTCTGGGAGCCCATTCCCGGTACAGGAATCCCTTTTCCCACAGGAATCTCTCCCTGCAGCCCTCCCCCAGCTGCGGAGCTGGGCTGAGACTGGCCAGTTCCCTCAGCTTCTGCAAGGAGGGGTCTCTCTGCTGCTCTGCCTGGAATTCTTCCGCTCGGGCAGGAGCGGATGCTACTTCCCCATCCCTGCCTGGCTCCAGCATCCCTGGCCTGTGAGATCTGGTTTTTGGGGGCCCCCTTTCTCTCAGGGTTGGCCCCTGTGGCTTTGGCTGGGCCTGTACCCCTGAATCTGGGGAGCGCACCCCTCGTTTTCTTTGGCTACGGGTCAGGACCAGGGCACGAGGGCGTTCACCTTGCCAGTTCTCCAGGTCAGCGCCCATCAGTACATCTGCCGGCAAATGGCTGTGCACGCCCACTTCCTTGGGGCCTTCCTTCTTCCCCCATTTCAGGTGCACCCTCGCCATGGGCACCTTGAAAGGGGTCCCATCAATTCCTGTTATCGTCAGGTGGGAATCGGGTATCATGCAGCCCGCTGCCACCACCCCGGGTCGGGCCAGCGTCACGTCAGCGCCTGTGTCCCAGAACCCCGTGACCTTTTTCCCGTCTACCTCGAGGTGTTTGAGACACTTGCTCCACAGAGGTAGCGCTGCCCCCACTCTGTAAACTGGCCTCTGAGCATTTGGTCCCCCTGAGGAGCTGGTCTGTGGGGCGGATTCGGCCCAATCCGAGTGCGCATTGTCAGCACCACCCGCCTTGGCCGCCAGCCCCTCTGACTTCTGGGACCCCACCCAGTTGACTCCATGACCCCCCGGCCTGCTCAACCTGTCTGGGAGCCTGGGGCACTGGGCTGCTCTATGCCCCTTTCGCCCACAGCGGTAACAGCCTGGGTCTGGTTGTGTCCCTCGGGCCGGCTGCTCTGTCCGGGCTCTGTTTGGCTCTCTGGGGGGTGGGTGGCTGGCCCCTCTTTCCTGGGCTTGCCCAAGAGGTGGTCCCCTCTGTCGTACAGTTAGGGACCGGTCTCTCTGAGATTCTCGGTTTCTCCAGGAGTCCCTCTCCCTCCGGGACTCCCTCTCTCTCTGAGACTCCCTCTCCTTGTGGGGCTCACTTTCAAACCTGGCCCGGCTGTTTGTGAAGTCATCTGCCAGTTTCCCTGCATCATGTGAGTCCCCCGGCTTCCGGTCCACGAGCCACACCCTCAGGTCAGGTGCGCACATCTCGTAGAATCGCTCCACGACCGCCAGCTCGATCAGGTCCTCTACGGACTGGACTCCCATTCCGAATGCCCACTTCTGGTAGTATTGCTTCAGGCGGGCGGTTGTATCTACGTGGGTTTCCTCTGGCCTCTTCTGCGCCTCCTGGAACTTCTTCTTGTACATCTCCGGAGTCAGCCCGAACTTATGCAGCAGGGCCTGTTTGAACCGTTCATAGTCCCCAGGCTGCAGCCCCACCAGCTGGCTGAGCACCGCTGCGCCCTTCCGGCCCAGCAAGGGGGTGAGGTGCCGGAGCCACTCATCTGGGGGAACCTCATGCAACTCACAGGCTCGCTCGAAGGCGGTAAGGAACTCGTCCATGTACCCTGTGTCCTGACACTGGGCCAGCACACGCGTCTCCAAGTGACTGGCCACCCCGAGCCGTCTGGCCCTCTCCCCGCTTACCGCAGCTGGGGCCTCTTGGCGTCTCGCCTCTGCCATGGTTCGCTCATGCTCCCGCTCTCGCTCTCTCTCCTCCCGCTGTCTCTCTTGTAGCTGGCACTCGTGCTCACGCTCTCTTTCTCGTTCCTGGCGCTCGTGCTCACGCTCTCTTTCCCGTTCCTGGCGCTCGTGCTCACGCTCTCTTTCCCGTTCCTGGAGCTCACGCTCACGCTCTCTTTCCCGTTCCTGGCGCTCACGCTCTCTTTCTCGTTCCTGTCGCTCATGCTCACGCTCTCTTTCCCGTTCCTGGTGCTCCAGTTCCTTTAATTTCACCTCGAGTTCCAGCCGTCTCAGCTCTGCGGCGGGGGACTCTGCCCGCGATGGACCACCGCTAGCTGAGCGCGACCTGGTGGGCACCGCGTCTGTCGGACGGCGTCGAGCCCCTGCTCCTGTCGGAGAATCCGAAATGCTTCCCGAGGCTGACCGGCCACTTTCTGCCGGGACAGGCTCTGCCCCCCCGGATCGGTCATTCTCTTCCAGCTGTGCAATGAGCTGGGCCTTGGTCGCCTTCCCCACGGTCAGGCCCCTCTCTCTGCACAGCCCTGCTAGCTCTGCCTTCAGGAGTCGGGTATAATCCATCTCCCCGCTATTTCCCGGGGTATCCACTCACCAGCAGCAGCTGCAGGAATGGCTCTGTTCCCCCTCTGACTCTTGTGAGACTCCTTCCTTCTCTGGTGCTCAGTCAGCCACTGCTGGGAGCTCATCCGTGGGTGCAGTGCATCCCACTTCTGACACCAGTGTGATGGGGTTCAGGGGTCCCCCTGCACTGCACCCCGTCCGCTGGCAGGAGTGACTCTCACTCAGCAGGTACAACAGCAGGTTTATTAGCCAACAGATGTCCAGTTTCTCACAGAAGCAACAGCATAGCAGCCAGAGACAGTCCTTCCAACCTGTCCTGGGGGGAAGACCCCGAGGGGTGCCCCTCTGGGGTGTAGCTTTCCCCTCCTCAGGCTGGCTGCCTTCCAGCTCTCCCTTCTCCTCGCCTCTAACTGCCGCCCCCGATTCAAAACCCAGCTCAGCTCCTCCCTGCTCTTTGTTCAGGCAGAGGTGTTATCTGCCAGTTGTAGCCCCAGGGTCATCCTTAGCCACTGGGAGCTGCTGCTTGCCTCGGACATCCAGCCTGACTCACACATGCACCCCCCCCCACTCCATCACACTGAGCACCGGGCCTGCCCATGGCACTTTCCTCCCACAGCCACAGCGGGTGGGCCGAGCAGGCAGGGCACCCGGCCGGAGAGCTGTACCCAGCCCAGCCGTGCAAGAGACACAAGAGCCGCCCCGGCTGTTCCCATGTGGCGTTATTGTGCTGTGCTCTGTCTGCACCAAATCGTGTCCCCAGGCCAAGCGTGGGGTCTGTTGCCAGCTCTGCATTGCCTGGTTCGGTTTCTGCTGCTCACATGCCCATCTCCCGCTGGCACTGGCGGGTAGGGGCACTGGCTCTGTGCCCTCCGCACAGCCAGCCGGCGTGTCTGGGCGGCTCCTCAGCCTGGCTGGCCCATCACAAAACGCTCCAGGGACAACAGAGCCTGGGTCTCGCCGACTGCACCGCACTGAGCCTGCAAACCTTCCGCCTGGAGCGTGGGCCCCCCCGTCCACCTGTAACAGCCTGAGACTGCTCCTGGGACAGGCTCCATGCTGGGGTGTATCAAAGCCCTAGGGCTGGAAGTGACCTCAGGAGGTCATCGAGTCCAGCCCCCTGCCCAAAGCAGGATGAGCCACAACTAAATCATCCCAGCCGGGAATGTAGATCCCACCGCCTCTCTTGGCAACGCATCCCAGTGCTTCTGTGATGGAGTGGGGAGTGCATGTGTGAGAGACAAGCAGAGCAGCTCCCAGCAGCTAAGGATGACCCCTGGGCTGTACCCTAGGCTGGCAGGTAACACCTCTGCCCTGAACAAAGAGGAGGGAGGAGCCAAGTGGGGTTTGATTCTGTGGCAGCAGTTAGAAGCTGGAGGGGAGAGTGACCTGGAAGGCAGCCAGCCTGACGAGGGGGGAAACTACACGCGAGAGGGGCACCCCTCGGGCTCCTCTCCCCAGGACGGGTTGGAATGACTGTCTCTGACTGCTGTACTGACGCTTCTGTAAGAAACTGGGCATCTGTTGCCTAATAAACTTCCTGTTCTACCTGAGAGTCACTCCTGCCTGCGGACGGGGTGCAGTGCATGGGGACCCCTGAACCCCATCACAGCTTCATCACCCTCCTGGGGAAATAGCTTCTCCTAATATCCATCCTACTCCTTCCCCTCTGTAACTTCAGACCATTGCTCCTTGTTCTGCCATCCGTCACCACTGAGAACAGCCTCTCTCCACTCTCCATAGAGCCCCCCTTCAGGAAGTTGGAGGCTTCTGTCAAATCGCTTCTCAGTCTTCTCTTCTGCAAATTAAATAAGCCCAAATCTCTCAGCCTCTCCTCATAATTTTCGTTGCCCTCCTCTGGACCTGCTGCAATCTATCCACGTGCGTTCTGTACTGGGGGGCCCAGAACTGGACACAACACTCCAGATGTGGCCTCACCAGTGCTGAGTAGAGGGGAATAACAGCTTCTCAAGATCTGCTGGAAATGCTTCTCCTAAGGCACCCCAATATGCCGTTGGCCTTCTTGGCTACCAGGGCACACTGTTGACTCATAACCAGGCTCTCATCCACTGTAATCCCCAGGTCCTTTCCTGCTGCACTGCTACTTAGCCAGTCGGTCCCCAGCCTGTAACAGGGCTTGGGATTCTTCCGTCCCAGGTGCAGGACTCTGCACTTCTCCTTGTTGAACTTCATGTGATTACTTTTGGCCCAATCCTCCAATTTGTCAGGGTCATTTTGACCCTATCCCTACCCTCCAATGTATCTACCCTTCCCCCTAGTTTAGTGTTATCTGCAAATGTGCTGAGGGTGTAATCCATCCCCTCATCCAGGTCATTAATAAAGATGTTGAAAAACACTGGCCCTAGAACTGATCCTTGGAGCACTTCACTTGAAACCGACCACCTGTCACATGATTGGATTTTATATTGGATATGGAGCCATGTTATGTGCCCAGTGTATCTATTAGCTCCAAATATTGTGCTGGGGGGCAGTGTGAGGTATCTAATGAAAGCTGAGGATGCGCTGAATCTGTGTATGCTACTTACATGTCTGTATCATGTCTGAATGCCGGGGAGTAATCAGGAAATCAAAAGCACGACTGGAATTGCAGCTGGCAAGGGATGTGAAGAGTAACAAGAAGGGTTTCTACAGGCATGTTAACAACAAATGGGTTATCAGAGAAGGTGTGGGGCTGTTATGGGATGAGAGAGGTAATCTAGTGACAGACGATGTAAGAGAAGCTGAAGTACTCAATGCTTTTTTTGCCTCAGTTTTCACAGACAAAGTCAACTCCCACATGACGGTCCTAGACAATGCAGTATGGAAGGTGGAGGGAAGCCATCTGAGGGGAATGAACAAGTTCTGAGCTATCTAGAAAAACTAGATGTGCACAAATCCATGGGTCTGGATTTAATGCACCTGAGGTACTGAGGGAATTGGCAGAGGTCATTGCTGAACCTTTGGCCATTATCTTTAAAGACTCTTGGAGATCGGGAGAAATCCCAGATGACTGGAAAAAGGCAAACTTAGTGCCCATCTTCAAAAAACTGAAGAAGGACAATCCAAGGAACTATAGGCTGGTCAGCCTCACCTCAATGCCCGGGAAAATAATGGAGAGAATCCTCAAGGAATCCATTGTGGAGCACTTGGAAGAGGGAAAAGTGATCAAAAGTAGCCAACGTGGATTCACCAGGGGCAAGTCCTGCCTGACCAAGAGCTTCTGATCATAGCTTCTATGACAAGATAAGAGGCTCTGTGGACATGGGGAAGTCAATGGATGTGATATACCTTGACTTCAGCAAAGCTTTTGATACGGTCTCCCACAACATTCTTGTCCATAAGTTAAGGAAATATGGATTGGATCCTTGGTCTATAAGATGGATAGAAAGATGGCCTGATGGTTGGACCCAACAGGTGGTGGTCAATGGCTCAATATCTGGATGGCAGTCAGTTTCAAGTGGAGTACCGCAAGGCTTGGTTCTGGGGCTGGTGTTGTTCAACCTCACCCTCAGCAAGTTTGTGGATGACACATAACTAGGGGGAGAGGTCGATATGTTGGAGGGTAGAGAGAGAATCCAGAGTGACCTGGATAAATTGGAGGACTGAGCCAAAAGAAATCTGATACCGTTCAACAAGGAGAAGTGTAGAGTCCTGCACCTGGGGCGGAAGAATCCCAAGCATTGTTACAGGCTGGGGACCGACTGGCTCAGCAGCAGTACGACGGAAAGGGACCTAGGGGTTATGGTGGGTGAAAGGCTGGATATGAATAAACAGAGTGCCCTTGTAGCCAAGAAGGCTAACGGCATACTAGGGTGCATTAGGAGGAGCAATTTGAGCAAATCTAGAGAAGTGGTTGTTCGTCTCTATTCCGCACTGGTGAGGCCACATCTGGAATATTGTGTCCAGTTTTGGGCCCCCCAGTATAAAAAGGATGTGGATTTCCTGGAGCAGGTTCAGTGGAGGGCAACAAAAATGATGAAGGGTCTGGAGCACAAGACGTATGAGGATAGGCTGAGGGATTTGGGCTTTTTTAGTTCACAGAAGAGAAGACTGAGGGGTGATTTAATAGCAGCCTTCAACTTCCTGAAGGGGAGCCCTAAAGAGGAGAGTGAAAAACTGTTCTCAGTGGTGTCAGATGGCAGAACAAGGAGTAATGGTCTGAAGTTGAAGAGGGAGAGGTGCCAGTTAGATATTAGGAAAAATTACTTCCCCAGGAGGGTGGTGAAGCACTGGAATGCGTTGCCTAGAGAGGTGGTGGATTCTCCATCCTTCGAGGTTCTTAAGTCCCAGGTTGACAAGGTCCTGGCTGGGATGACTCAGTGGGGGTTGATCCTGCTTGAAGCAGGGGGCTGGACTAGATGACCTCCTGAGGTCCCTTCCAGCCCTAGGATTCTATGATCCACATCCCAGATGCTTGGGATGTGTCAATGGGTTGGAACCCGCTGGTCAGGTGTCCTAGCCTGAGACAAAGGAACAGGTCCATCTCAGAAGGTTGAGACTGTCTCCTGGAATTCATCCAATGGCAGTTTGCCACAACAGCCCACCTGAGTCAGGTTGGGGGGGGACCCTCAAGGGACTATGGGAAGAAGAAGGGTCTTCGTCCCTGAACACAAGAGAGAACAATGGTGTGGACTTTGCTGTGTCGATCTTGGATCTTTAGTCTCTTGGTACCTGTGCCTGATTCCAAAGGTCCATGTCCAGCATGTGGACCCCAGCGGGCTGGATCTACAATGCTCCAGTAACAGGAACTATGTAACCTGAAATGAACTTTCAGAGACTTTCAAGAATCAGAGAATAACCTCGCTGGTCGCGTCAGTAGCTGGAATTGAAGTATGTAAAGTATTGCTTTAACAATTCTTCTCGCTAAACCTGTTTTATTAATAAATATTTGGATACTTAGATCTAAAGGACTGGAGAGCGTGGTGATTTGGGTAAGATTCAGGTATATGTTGACCAGGGTCTGGGTCTGGACCCTTTGGGGCCCAGGAGAATCTGTGCCGTGTTGGCGAAACAGGCTTATGAGCCCCTCACCTGAATTTGGGGGTTGTTGCTGGGAAATCTGGGGGTTTGCCTGTGTGGTTTCTGGCTGGCCAGTGGGGCTGGCAGAGGTGTTGTGGCTGGTTGGATTTGCCTTAGAGAGAATGAAATCCCAGCCTGGGGTTGTAAATAGCCCAAATTTTAAGCAAAGTTACCTTGGATTGATTTCTCTATCTGTGCCCAGAAACCCCATCCTATTACACGGCCAACCAGACATCGAGCCATTGATCACTGCCTGTTGGGCCCAACCATCAAGCCAGCTTCCTACCCATCTTACAGTCCATGTATCCAATTGTACTTCCTTAACTTATGGGCAAGAATATAGCAGGAGACCGTATGAAAAGTTTTACTAAAGTCAAGGTAAATCACATCCACTGACTTCCCCACGTCCACAGAGCCAGTTACCTCACCATAGAAGCTAATCAGATTGGTCAGGCAGGACTTGCCCTTGGTGAATACATGTTGACCACTCTTGATCACTTTCCCCTCTTCCAAGTGCTCCAAAATGGATTCCTTGAAGATTCCCTCCATGATTTTTTCGAGGAACTGAGGTAAGGCTGATCGGTCTGCAGTTCCCTGGATTGTCCTTCTTTAAAGATGGGCACTACATTTGCCTTTTTCCAATTGCCCGGCACCTCTTCGGAGCTCCACATTTTCAAAGATAATGGCCAAAGGCTCTGCAATGAAATCTGCCAATTCCCTCGGTACCCTTGGATGCATTAAGTCCGGACTCATGGATTTGTGTGCGTCTTCCTTCCTTAAGTGTCATTCCAACTGGTGTAGGCAATCATGGCCCTCCACCCCTGTCTATTCTGAGCACTTTCTAGTATTTTTACAGTGCTTCCGCACCGTAACCAGGAAGTAATACTATCCCATAATTTCTCTCTCTGCCTACCGCTACCCCGTTTACTATCTAATTTCCCCATTGTTACTAGGTGTTCAAGTCCTAATTTCTTCATTACATGTCTTATAAATTTTGCTTGTCTTGTCCTTGTTCTCACTAGCAATAATCTCTTACACCGTGCTTTAATCAAAACGGACTCATTCCTCCTCTTAGCTGTCCATGGAATACACAACATCCTCCTTAAAAACCACATTTCTGTGGCTTCAATGGACTTCTCAACTTGCTTGCTGATTGTCCGTGCTTCAGACCCGTATAATAATACTGGCTCAATAGAACATCGCAAAACTCTTTTCCTAACTTCTAATGATAACGATTTGTTAGTGAGGATACTCCTCATTCTCTGGAATGCAGACTTCGCTTGTGCAAATTCTGCATTTAACTTCCATTGTACACCTACCATCTGATGTGATATAACACCCCAAGTATCTAAATTTAGTCACCTGATGTATAACTATCCCGTTCGCACTTATGTCACACCTTGACATAACTTTGCTTTTAGTTATTACCATTGATCCCATTTTTACAAGGTTTAACTTAAGTCCCTTCAGCTCAGTTTCCTATTAACTACGTTAACTAATCCTTGAAGATCCCTTTCATTTTCTGCAATTAAAACTGTATCGTCAGCATACTGAAGATTATTTAAGTTGTATCCACCAATATGTAACACAGGAAGACCCCCTATTTTTCACATAATCCTTTCACTATACAAATTAAAATGATCTGGCAAAAAACCACGACCCTGTCTAACCCCACTTTTTATTTTTCTATAGTCACTTAGTTTGCTACCCATTCTTACAGCCACTGTTTGATCCCAGTATATATTCCCAATTAGTCTTAACTCCCTTCCACCTATGTCCAGTTCCTCTAAGATTTTTATCATTTCATTGCACTTTACCCTACCGAATGCTTTCTCAAAGTCTATAAAGCATGAATATGTCTTTTTGTACTTCCAATGCTCTTTCTATTGATGACCATAAGATGTAAATAGCATTGATAGTACCTTTATCTTCTACAAAGCCACACTGTTCTTCAGAGGTAACTGATTTTATCCTATTTCGTGCCCTATTCCTGAGGATTTTCAAGAGTAGTTGGGTAATGTGGCTCATGAGACTTATTGGCCTATGTTGCTCACATTCAGTAGTCCCTGGTTTCTTAGGTAAAGCCACAAGAACTGACTTTGAAAAGTCCCCTGGGATACGGCCTGTATTGTACATTTCATTTAAAAGTTTTGTGACTACAACAATACCAAAGTCTTCTAATGCCTCAGTCATTTTGCTCGTAATAGTGTCTGGTCCAGAAGCCTTGCCGCTTTTCATGCTTTTTAAAGCTCTCCTTACTTCTTCCTGACGTATCTGTGGACCATCTGCAACTTTACCCAAGCTGAACTTTTCAGGCCTTACATCATCGTATAGTTCTCCTCTGTATTCTGACCATCTATCTAGAGTAGCCGATTTCTCTGTTATTATCTTACCGTCTTTTGATTTCAAGCAGCCAGATTGATGAGCAGGATCTTTTTCCTGTTACCTCCTGGATGCGCTTATGCGTCTCGTTTGTACAGTTTCTGTGCTGCTGTTCTATTATCTTGCGCCGCTCATTTAACCAATTCTCCTTTGCAATGTTACATTTGAACACTGTTTCCTTATTCAATTTTTCATATTCATTTGTTTTCCTCTTATTTAGTCTCCTTTTGTCCATTAACTGCAAAATTTCCTCTGTCATCCATTTCTCCTTTGTGTCTCTTTTCTGTATTGCTTATGCTCTCTACTGTGGTGGCCTTAACTGAACCCCTCAGCGCTTCCCATGGTGTGTGTCTAGCTTTTCTAAATAGCCCTTAACACGTTCTTTCCCCACCAGGAGCTGCCCAGCCCCTTCCCACACTGCATTGCCTTGTGCTGTAGTCTGGGAGCTGACCTTGTGTGTGAAGAGTGAGGCAAAAACAGCATTGAGAACTTCAGCCTTTCCCACATCACCTGTCTCCAGGTTACCTCCCTCAGCCAGTAACGGCCCCACAGCCTCCCTGATCACCCTCTTCAGCCTGTAGAAACCCTTCTTGTTACCCTTCGCTGTGCTGTTACATGGTGGGGACATGGCCCAGGATACATACAGGCCCAGAAAGTGCCTCCAGTGTGTACTCTGGCCGGCTCCTCACCTCTGGAGGATCTTTGCTATGAGTAGAAGCTCTGAAGAAAGGACTGAACACCCCATGCCAGCTGCAGACACACTCCATAGACTTGACCGAAGCCAGAAGCACATTCCATCTCTGCTACCGCCCGCACCCAGGTCTTGGCAGTTGGTGTCTGCAGTGTGATTCCTGCACCACTTTTAACTCTTGCCCTTTGCTTCTTCCCTTTTACGAATGCGCCTTTAGATTTCCAGACCCATGAGTCCGGCTCTGCGCCCACTAGGTAAGATGCCAAGTTATCAGTCGGTCTGGGCCTGCTGGGACAGTGGCTGGGCCTTTGGGATCAGAACGGGTTCATATGGGGCGGCCGGTTTTCATAAGACCGCAGCTGTAGAGGAGGGGGGCTGCTGGCAGCTCAGACGAACTGGAACAGCTGAGGGAATTAGGTGCGTGGCTTCTTGTTAGCTGGTGTGCAGAACAAGGGTGGGAGCTGTGTGACGGGTTAGGTGACTCGCACCCCAGGCTTGGGCTGCAGGAAGCCCCATCACTGAGCAACACGTTCCGCCAGGATCTCCGGGGGCCGTACACCGGAGGTTGGGTTTGTAACTGGGCGAATCCAGCAAGCGAACGTGGCTGTGAGCTCACGTGTCAGGCAGAGCCAGGTCCGAGCCGCAGCAGCGCACGTGCACGGGGCCCGCACACAACACGGGCTCCTCGCACACTCGCAGCCCCAAATGGAGGTGCAGGAGCTGCACCGGGGCCCTGCAGAAAGTGCCACTGCTCCTGGACACACAGATGAACCCTTTGTCTGCACTGAGCCCAGAAGGAGATTAGCTGGAGGAGCATCTGGCAGAGACCCTGGGACCCCAGCTGGGCCATCTGCCAACCCAACTCGCTGTGGGGCAGAGAAGTACGTCCCTGGGCTCTGCGCAGGGCCATGTTCCCTCTGCTCCCTGCAGCCTGGGGCCTTCCCTCCTGGCCCTTAGGCTTCCCACAGAGGCAGGCCGCAGCCTCTGGGTGCTTCCCACCGCCCGGAGACTCGGGCCCTGATCCTCAAATGGAGCTTGGCTCTGCCCTGAGCTCCCAGGGAGCTGGGCCCAGGGGGCGTCTCTGGGGTCACAGCAGAGCCTGAGGGGGATGAACCCAGCTCTCCGCAGCCCCAGCCCCGGTCTGTGTGTGGGACAGGGGCTGAGCCCAGGGTGGGTCATGGAGTACTCAGCCAAGGGGGCCAATCCCCAGAAGCATGCCATGGCTGCTGGGGGGGCAGGAGCGGGCCGCTCACTGCGCTGCAGCCACGAGGGGACACCCAGGAGCAGGCCCCTCACCGCGCTGCAGCCACGAGGGGACACCCAGGAGCGGGCCCCTCACCGCGCTGCAGCCACGAGGGGACACCCAGGAGCAGGCCCCTCACCACGCTGCAGCCACGAGGGGACACCCAGGAGCGGGCCCCTCACCGCGCTGCAGCCACGAGGGGACGGCCAGGAGTGCCAGGTGCCGCGCGAGGCCTACTTGGCTTTGAGGGCGGCCATCTTCTCCTGGGCACGCTCGCTGTAGGGGCTGCCCTGCTGCAGGAGGCTCTCGCCGGCCCGCAGAGCCAGCGTCGTCTTGGGCAGGTTCAGCTCCATGCTGGTCATGAAATCCTTGTGCTTCTTGATGGCGTTCTCCACCGCCTCCACCGTGGCGGGCAGCTCCGCCTGGGCCAGGGTGGACTCCTGCGGGGAGAGAGACAGCCGGGGGTACTCAGGCTGCGAACATCACCCCCAGCTCACAGCCCCACCCCACCCCAGCCCTCTGGCGGGGAAACTGAGGCACGGAGGGGGACGTGACATTGCCTGAGGTCACATCACAGGTCACTGGAGAAAGCTGGAAAGAGATCGCAGGAGTCCTGGCACCCAGCCCCCCTGCTCTAACCACTAGTCCCCACTTCCTCCCAGTGGAACCCAGGAGTCCTGGTTATGAGCCTGTGACCACTAGCTCATGCTGCCTTTCTGCTGGCAGACAGCCTGGTCACTTTGCCCTTTTAATCACCGCGTAGGCAGTTCCCCCTCCCGCCTTTGCCTTGGGCCACCCTCAAGCCGCTGCACTCGGGAGGTGCTGGCAGTGTCTGCACTGGTGTCAGCGGGATGCAGGATGCGCCGGTGCCAGGCGTGCCAGCCCGCACGCAGGCGCAGAGCCGCTCCCCGGCTACGGTCACGCTCATTTTTCCCACCCTGTGTGGGCTGTGTAGATAAATGGTGGTGTGTGCACCACCGGTGGAAACAGAACCCAGCTGGGGGCGCCCCGCTTACAGGGGCACTGCACTACTCCAAGCCTGCGGGACCAGAGATGAGGAACCAGCACAGGCGGCCAAGCCCCGATCTGGGCCCCCCAGGAACAGCCTGTCCCTCTCTGCTCACACCCCTCTGCCCTTGTCTGCAGCCAGCCACGCTAGGCCCTGCAAACTCCGCAGGCGAGCCGAGGGGCGCAGGCTCCCCCCCAGGAACTGCCCGGCCAGCCCACAAGGATGCCTGGAGCAGGAGGCCAGGGCACTGGACACTGACGTGACTAGCCCCAGCTAGGGCCTCCTCTGCCCCACCCCACAGGGACATGGAGCAGGCTGACAGCGAGGGCTGCAGGACACACAAAGCCGTTCGCAGCCCTCAGCCATCAGCGGGACTTGCTCGGAGTTGCACGGCGCTTCCAGCCACGTCAGGAGCCCTCGGGTCTGTGCTCAGCTCCAGCCCTGCCTGGCTGGCTGACCCTGGGCATGGCCTGCCCCTCTCTGGGCCTCAGTTTCCCCTGCCTTGCCTGGCTCATCTAGAACGGAAGCTCTTCCGCAAGGGGCCTGTCGACTTTAGAGCCCCTTAAAATGGGCCTGCTGAGTGCTGTGGTGCACACCTGTGGCGTCGAACCGGTGTGCTGTGGGAACTGTCCAGGTGTGTTGTCAGATTTCGTCGCTTTCCCCTTGCTCGGCCTCTTTGCGCGGAGCCGGGGGGGGAGAGGGGGCTGAGAACCCAGCACTAGTTGGGGTTGAAGCGGAAAGGCCGCCTGGGTCCCAGCTGGCGAGGGGGTCGTCAAGACCCCATGTAGTGGCTCTTTGCAGAGGGGAAATGCGACCCTGCAGGATCCCGCTCACACAGGGAGGCAGCTGAAATGTGGCTGCCCAGCTGGAACAAGCTGGCGTGGAGCCCACCCCCACTCGCTGCTCTGGCAAGGGGGAGAGCAGGAGCTGGCCGGAGCTGGGACGTGGTTTAAATGCTGTGTCCCGGCTCCAATGGGTGGGCAGGGAGGGGAGCTGCTTTCCGTGACTACTTGTTTACTCAACATCCCTAGCGTGGTATAGGGCAGATGTTGAACATGTGTCTGTGCTCACTGCCAGAGGCCTGTGCTCTAAACACTGACGCAGTTCATACTTGTTTAGCTTGTGGTTCACACGCCTAGGCTGGAAACCTCTCGTCAGCCTGTAGCTCTAGCAAAGGTAAGGAAACATGACCTGTGAGCATCAATTTAGCTGGGAAAAGTGGGTGTGCCGTGGACTGTCCGTCACACAGGAGCGTGCCGTGGGACCGTCCGTCACACAGGAGCGTGCCGTGGGACCGTCCGTCATTGGAGCGTGCTGTGGGACCGTCCGTCACACAGGAGCGTGCCGTGGGACCGTCCGTCACATTGGAGCGTGCCGTGGCACCGTCCATCATTGGAGCGTGCCGTGGGACCGTCCGTCACATTGGAGCGTGCCGTGGGACCGTCCGTCACATTGGAGCGTGCCGTGGGACTGTCCATCATTGGAGCGTGCCGTGGTGTTGAAGAGGTCGGGAACCACTGGTGTAGACTGATGGTTTATAAAATAGACCTCAGACCCCTACATGTGACTTACTCCTCCAGTGTGGGCCTGGCCTTGGTGTGGGCAGAGCCCCTGATCTCTGCGGCAGCCTCAAAGGACTCCCGCCATGCACACCGTAACTAGCCAGCGCTCTCCTGAGCCGGGCCCTGACCCCACTCCTGGGCTGCACGTTGCTGCTCTGAGGGGCAGGCTGAGCCTGTCGCTGAGCCGGCGTTTACTTCCAGCAGCTGCCCAGGGCTCCAGACCCTGCTGGGCTGGATGGGATCCGGCAGCTGGCTGGGGGCTGGGCTCCTGGAGCGGGAGCCCACAGCACTCAGATGTCAGGCACTAAGTGGCCAGTTTCACAACACCTGTCCTGGTTCAACAAAGCAGCTGCTCAAGCCCCCCTGCTGCTGCGGTTTGTGGTCTTCAGCCGGCACCAGGGGAGTTTAGCACCCGCCTGGGAACCGGAGCAGCCGCCTGCACTTAGCCAAGCTTGACAAGCCTCGTTTTCCATGGAGAGCCACTTGCTCGCGAGTGGCATTTACGGTGTTATTTATTCACGGCTATGGGGGAAGCTGCTAATGCCCACACGCCGAAGGATGGTCAGCAATGCCTAGCTCGGCTCGGCAGCCTTTCCCAGGCAGCGTGCCGACGTTTGACCTTTTGACCTCTCTGTGCCAGTGATACTTTTCGAAGTCACTAATAGACCTACTCACAACCGCGGCTCCAATAAACGAAGCTGCAGAGCGTTACCGGGAGGGGTGGTTGGCGGCCTTAGCTGATCGTTTGCTAGTCCACAGGAGGCCTGGCCTTGAGCGAGCTCCCGGCTGCATGCGGGAGGAGGGGCAGGGCTGAGCTCCCGGCTCCTGTGCCAATGAAACTCGGCTCATGTGTTGCTCTTGGCACCCGTGCCGGGGGTACTGACTCCAATGTAGCTTATGCCAAGTCAGAATTTCCCACCACCAAAAGTTATTTGCAGGTAATGCACGACAAACTCCAGTGATTGTCATATACCATGTCATTACTAGCAATGGCTAGTTAGATACCTAATAGCAAAAGTCCATATATTAGCCCTTAATGGTTGGTAATAGCCAATTAGCAAATAGCTCTTCACAGATACCGAGAATTTGCAAAGACAACACATGAGCAATTAGTATTTAGTAGCAACTAACCAACCAGCTAACAAGGGATAATTATCAAATCCTTACTGGTGATTACCAAATAAAGCTCAGTCGGGGCAGATTGATTCTTAGCCGATGGCAATTAACATGCAGCAAATAATGAGCAAGTGTAAATAATTCTGCAGTATTTACTAAGCGGCCCATCATGTCACTTAATGCCAACCAGTCCCACGGCACAGCTGGCACAGCGATAACAAGCCACTCGTGGATAGCAGCTGCTTATTAGCAGGAGCCCCTGAAGGCCACATGGCTGCCCGTGCTGCAGGAGAACCTGTGCAGCCGCCCCACCCGCCCTGCCCAGTACCTGATTATACAGACAGGCCTCCGCTTGCTGCACATCCCGCAGGAAGAGGTGGAAGATGTGCGCCTGGACCAGCGCCTCCCGCCGACTCTCCCACATCTGCAGCAGCTTGTTCCAGCCCACGTCCAGCTTCTGCAGCCACTGCTGGAGCGAGAGGCAGGGCACCTCGGCCTCCTCCACGGCCAGCAGATCGCTGGCCGCCTGGATGGTGTTGTAGTCCTCCTCATAGCGGTCGATCTCCTCCTTCAGGGCCGAGTGCTGGTTCAGCAGCCGTTCCGCACCAGCCAGGTTGCTGGGCACCTCTTCCGAGGCCACAGCCGCCTGGGTCTTCACCAGCCAGCTCAGGAAGTTGTCCAAGTCCTGGATGAACTGCTGCAGCCGGCTGGCCACCGTCAGCGCATCCTCGCAGCCCTGCAAGGTCCTCTTCAAGGCCTCCCACTCCTCGCTGATCTCCTCAAAGTGCAGCAGGATGGTCAGCGCCTGGGCTGGGTGGGAGCCAGCCAGGGCTTCTCCCTCCTGCTGCAGCTCCAGCAGTTTGGGTTCCAGCACCACCAGGGCGGCCTCCATGGTGGAGAGCTTGCGCCGCAAGGTGAGGACGCTGCCCAGGTCCCCGCTGCTGTGCTGGCTGGCCTCCACGGCACGGCGCTTCTCCCGGATCTGCTCCTGGATCTCCTTGCACTCTAGCAGGTAGTTCTGGATCTTCAGGACGGAGCAGAGATGGGCCTTCCTCTGCTCCACCACCTCCACCACGCGGTTCCACCTGGGCATGCAGGACACAGAGAGGGGCTGTAGACATGTCTTTGTTTTAACCATGTTCTCATTGGAGTTTTTAAATCTTGTGTCAAGTCATTTTGTGTGTCATTGTATTCAGCTCTATTGTGTAGCACAGTCCCTAAAAGTGGGTCAGGTGAAGATAAACCTCTCTGCACCCTTTATTTGTGGATTGCTTCATTGCTTGCCCTGGGGAGTGAATGAGGTGTGAATGGGAAGGCAGGAGACCAGCACGTCCAGGTAGTGGCAAGGGTTGGAGAAAGGATGAAAGCTGGACCCAGGACCAATAAGAACAATGGAGCCTGTGAAGTGGGCCCATTGAAAGAAGACTGGACGCATGGAGGCCTTGGGAGTCACCAGCATGTGCCTGACTTTGGAAGCACCACCCAGAAGAAGGTGCTAAATGCATATTCATAATATTTAGATATTGGCACAGAGAGTGCGCTTATTAAGTTTGCAGATGATACCAAGCTGGGAGGGGTTGCGACTGCTTTGGAGGTTAGGGTCAGAATTCAAAAGGATCTGGACAAACTGGAGAAATGGGCTGAGGTAAACAGGATGAAGTTTAATAAGGACAAATGCAAAGTGCTCCACTTAGGAAGGAACAATCAGTGTCACACATACAGAATGGAAAAGGACTGCCTAGGAATGAGTACAGCAGAAAGGGATCTAGGGGTTATAGTGGACCACAAGCTAAATATGAGTCAACAGTGTGACGCTGTTGCAAAAAAAGCAAACATGATTCTGGGATGGGGCATTAACAGGTGTGTTGTGAAACAGACAGGAGAAGTCATTCTCCCGCTCTACTCTGCGCTGCTTAGGCCTCAGCTGGAGTATTGTGTCCAGTTCTGGGCACTGCAGTTCAAGAAAGATGTGGAGAAATTAGAGAGGGTCCAGAAAAGAGCAACAAGAATGATTAAAGGTCTAGAGAATGTGACCTATGAAAAGAGGTTGAAAGAATTGGGCTTGTTTAGTTTGGAAAAGAGAAGATTGAGGGGAGACATGATAGCGGTTTTCAGGTATCTAAAAGGGAGTCATAAGCAGGGAGAAAACGTTCTTCTTGGTCTCTGAGGACAGAAGAAGAGGTAATGGACTTAAACTGCAGCAAGGGAGGTTTAGGTTGGACATTAGGAAAAAGTTCCTAACTGGCAGGGCGGTCAAACACTGGAATAAATTGCCAAGGGAGGGTGTGGAATCTCCATCGCTGGAGATATTTAAGGACAGGTTAGACAGATGTCTATCAGGGATGGTTTAGACAGTACTTGGTCCTGCCATTGGGGCAGGGCGCTGGACTCGATGGCCTCTCGAGGTCCCTTCCAGTCCTAGTGTTCTATGATTGTGTGATCGCTCGGCCAGATTATGCATATGCATGAGCCGGCCAACCGGTGCAACCTGCATGGGAGAGAGGGCGCTATCAGTGGAAGCATCTTGCCCAGGGACCCCGGGTTTGTCCTGTCAGCACTGGAGCACCGATCCGGATCGGCAGAAGCCCGGCTCCACCCCTCCCCCATCTAACTCACCTGGCCAGTGCAGTTCGGGGGAGCAGCTATTGGTAACAGCAACAAGCAGGAGAGAGAGAGAGAGAGAGAGAGAGAGAGAGAGAGAGAGAGAGAGAGAGAGAGAGAGAGAGAGAGAGAGTGTGTGTGTGTGTGTGTGTGTGTGTGTGTGTAAGAGACCACATGCATGTGCTGTGTTGATTGCTGTATGTGTATTACCAGTAAATGTGGTGTTTTGCCTTTTCCCCTGAAAAGATCCCATGCAGGACTGTTCAGTACAAGGCACCTGAGTGGCTGGGGCACAGAGAACTGCTTGGGCTGGAGCTGCTGCCCTCCCCCAGAAGCCAGAGACGCTCGTGGGGCTGTTATTGTAGTTTACAATGAACAAGAACATTGTTGTGATCACTGTCCTACATCTGCACCGAACCTCACGCCAAGCGAGGTGTCTACTGAAAGCTGGTGATTCGCTGAATTGGTTTATGCTGCTCGTATATTTGTTTCATTTATTTACAGGGAGTTATAAAAGCAGCTCTGGGCTCGTATTAGAAATGTTAACGTTCCGGGAGCTCACAACAGGAGGCCTGGCGACCTCCTGGCCAGCTGAAGGTGCGCTTACGGGAGAAAGGGCCTCCTTGGAGTCCAATCCACACCTCAGGGATTTAGCTGACCTGTGTCACCTGGAATTCCGGCAATGGCAGAACACCCCAAGAAAGGACATTGTCAGGTAACCAATAACAGCCAGGTCGCCGTCTTCGTCTGTATTCTAACGAAACAAACCAGCAGTCACGGCGCACTTCAAAGACTAACCATATAACGTATTAGGTGATGAGCTTTCGTGGGGCAGACCATCTCCAGATCCAAAGAAGTGGCTCTGCCCCACACAAGCTCATCACCTCATAAATTATTGTGAGAGTCTTCAAAGTGCTCTGTGACTGCTGGTTTGTTTTCTCCATTGTGAACGTGCCCCCGGGCAGGAATTTCTGATCCACGGGGGCAAGAGTACAAAGAAGACCCTGAGAATTGCCATTTGCTCTCCAGTCTGCCGTCTCCATCTCATCCCGAATCTCCAGGCAGCTGTTTGCAGGAGCATCTCGCTATGAGCTGAGCCTGACTGGACCCATCCTGACAAAGGGTGTACTCCAGAGACTATTGAGACAGCCGTCTATTGCATCTGCGGCAGCCTGCATCAGGGAATTTATGCCTGATGTCTGTAATCTGACCACTTTCATAATTATTACTCTCACCTTCTCTTTCTTCTTATTAATAAACCTTTAATTTGAGAGTTGAAAGGACTGGCCCAGCATGCTGTCCTGGGTAAGATCCAAATATACACAGACCTGGGACTGTGGCTGGCCCCTTTGGGGGCTGGGAAGACAGGTGTGGAGTTGGTGAGGTTGGTTTTCATAACCTCTCATCTGTGTGAGGAGGGGAGGGTCGTGGCACAAGGGAAGCTGGAGAGCATGTGGGATTTGCTTGTGTGACTTCTGACCAGCCAGAGGCAGCAGAGGTGCTCTGTGTGATGGGTTTGGTGCCTTATAGAGGACCCCAGACTGGGGCTGTAAGTCTCCTGGTTTTAAGCAATCTGCCTAGGTTTGGTTCTCTCAGTGGTGCCCAAGAAACCTCTGTACGTTACACTTGGGTTTCCTTCTGACTGACCCCCAAAGCCCAAGTCCCTTGTACCACCTGTGATGGAGTGGGGGATACCTGTGTGTGTGTGTGTGGCTCACAGAAGGTGGGGGGCTCCTGCTGAGGGTAACCCTGACAACCAGGTAACACCTTTGTACTGCAGACAAAGGAGGAGGTGGAGCCTGAGGGGTTTGAATTGGATCTGGGAGTTGGAAGCAGTTAGTCTGGGCTGAGGGAGAGAGAGACAAAGGAGGAGGCCAAGCCCCAGCTCTGGGGGCCTCTCGGGGCCTCCTCTCCCCAACATGGATTGGACTGGCTGTCTCTGCCTGCTGTACTGACTCCTCTGTACGATGCTGTGTCCTGTCGGCTAATAAACCCGCTGTTCTCCTGCTGAGTAAGAGACTCTCCTGCCTGCGGACAGGGTGCAGAGCTTGGGAGACCCCAGAACCCCATCACACTGGCGTCAGAAGTGGGATGTTCTGCACCCCAAGGATGGAGCATCCAGTAGTAAGTGACGGGCGCCACGGAAGAAGAAGAGGGGCCTGTGAGACCCAGGTGTGCTGACGGGCAGTGAGGTGCAGTTTCCCAAGGCGGAGGGGCCTGCGGCCGAACCCAAGCAACTGCGGTCGTGGTCCTCGAGAGGGGGTGTCACACCTGAGGAGGGGTTACTCCTGGGAATCTGTTGGGAGTCGGTCCCAGAAGGTGGAGGGGCCGAGAGCCCAACCCCCAGGAACAAGTGACCCCTGAGGAGGCTGACACCTGAATGAGTTTGTCCCGAGACAGGGTGCTCATGGTCCTTGAGAGCGGGTGTCACACTGAAGAAGGGGTTCCTCTGAGAGTCTGTTGGAGTCGGTCCCAGAGGGCAGAGGGGCCTACGGCCTAACCCCAGGGAGCTTGTGACCCGCAAGGAGCCTGACACACTGAAGGGATTCTTCCAGGAATCGTGGGGTGCAGAGGGCATCAGCCTGAGAGCCTGCAACCATGCTGAGCAACTCTGCTGTGAAGTGGCAGCACCTGGAAACCGAATCGAGATTAAAGAAGCTGGACAAGGCAGCGTGGATGTGCAGTGGCAGAGCTGAGGGTTAAGGAAAATCCTGCAGAGGTGAGCCCGGATCGGGGCAGGGAACCCTGGACTGCCTGGAGTTCTGAACCGAGTGGCCTGCCACAGCTCAAGGAGGGAAGGAGCGATTCCAACCCATCATCTACTAGTGGCCAAGACAGACCTGCAAAGAGTTTTCCAGGCCTGGGCCGAGGAAGATGCCTGTGTGTCTCTGCAGGAAAGCAGCTGATCCACTGGGAATGGCAAATTGTCTGTGAGAGAAGCTGCTCCACCTTCTGTGTGTGTGTGTGGAGACCAGCTGGGGGGCTGGGACAAAGGAGAGAGTGTCTCCCATTGTCTGTCTGTGTTGAACAGCAGCAGCAGCCTGGGGAGAGAGCAGAGCCTGCGTTTGGAAAAGGTGCCAATGAGGAAACTAGCCCATTGTCTGAGGAAGACTTCCCCAGCCTGGGGTGGCTGGAGAAGGAACCACCAGGAAAGAGCATTCCAGGTGTGCCTAAACCCAGCCATGGGGGCTGGAGCAGAGGGAATGGCTCTGGGATGGGCAGTGGTGTCCCTAATAAGGACACTGGTCCTTGGTGCAAAAAAAGTGCTTCTGCTTCTGGGGAAGTGAATCCTTTGCCTGAGCCTGTGGGGGCTCAAAATGGAGCCAAGATCCCAGAGCTGGATCTGAGTGCAGCTGAAGCCCAGATGGGAAGTGGGCCTACCTCTCTCTCTCTCAGGGGGGATGATGCTTTAACTTGGTCTAATCCAGTTAGTATCATCAGGGAATCCCAGAGACCAGACGATTCTGGTACTTGTTCTTTGCCTGATGCTGAGGTGTTACTGGGAGGGGTGAGAGGACTCTGTCCTACCAGAGTCATCCTCTCGCCAGGACACAAGAACAGATGGGCAATGGAGTTACGCTGACTGATGAAGATAAAGGAGCTGGTAGCAGAAGGGAGGAAAGGGACCCTGACCTTCTGTCCGGTGGTACTGGCTGTCTGCCTGGAGGGGGATTATGTGGGAATCTGCCTGATGGGCCAGAAGTGATCCTGGGTGTAGGTGAAACCCAGGAGCTGGTTGTGGCTCAAGGGAGCAGTGCCCCCGTGGAGGCAGACAAGGGTGAGTTGTTGTTTGGGGGAGCTCTTGAGGAAGAGAATTTCCCTGAAACTTTTCCTGACCCGTCTGTGGGGACTGCAGAAAATGGGAGTGAGGTGAAGGAGAATGAACAGGAGAGGTGCTTGTCTGTAAGAGCCAGAGCAGCCCTTTGCCTGGGGAGAAGTTTGTTTCAGCTCCTGATGGCCAGGACCTGCCTGAGTGTGAAACCACTGGCTGTGCTCTGGAAGGGTCCAAAGCAGGCAGGCTAAAAGTTTCTCAGGAATTGGAAGTTGATGCAAGTAAAGTGAAAACTATCAGGTAGTGTGAGCAGCCCTGTGAGAACCAAGTAAAACGGCTGCACAGCCAATCTCTGTAGGATGCAGGAGAGAGCCAGCAATTCCCCATCTCCAGATGGTGGAAACACTCATATTCTCATATTGGATTCGACTTCTGATTCCATGGGGAGGCAGTAGTTGGAGGTGGAAGGACAAAGGAGCTTTGGGCCTGCTGGGCCAGTAAGGGATAAACAGGGATTCCTTCATGTGGATTCTGCGTCTGGCACCCAAAACAACTCTCAGAAAGCAGTTTGGTTTGCAAATTTCCAGGCTGGCTGGGAGGGGGCCGTCTCCCTGAGATCATCAATGGCCCAGCTCTTGTTAGAAGGGAGGGCACAGCCAGAGAGATCAGATTTCCACCCCAGGGGGCAAGGGAGAAGATTAGAACCTGATGGTGCTAAGAAAGGCCTCAGCCATTTATCCCCAAAATACGAGATTCTCAAGGATGTTGCACAAAGGTTGTGGTCTACCAAAGAGCAACGTAAATGTGCAGTTGCAATGGGTTTGTTCTGTTACTCACACTGACTGCTGTAACCAAGGGGTGCTGCTACCAAAAGCTGTAGAATTGTACCATGTACTGAATGTTTGGAAAGAGCCATTTGACATGATGACATTGATGTAGAAGCATGAATTGTACGTTGAAGGAGTCTGTAACTCTGAAATGTCACCATTGTACCCTGTAACTAGTCTGGCAACCTCTCACATGAGGAGGAACATTCCAAACCTATTGTGTGGCATGGAAGGGGAAACTGAGGCACACAACCATTTTGGTGGTCTGGCTAAATGCCAAGGGTGGAAGCATTTGTACCTTCCTTTACTGGACTGTAACTGAATTCCAAACATGTGCCGGAGCAGCTGTATGGACTGGTGGGCAGACAGGGCAGGGGCCAGACCAGAAAAGAACTATTTGATCTGTTGGTGCTGCAGCATCTGTATGGGCTCTGCCTGCCCGACTTGAGAATGTGGCTGATGGACCAGAGACAGAAGCAGGGAGACCGACCAACCTGAGGGAACTAAAGGGACTTGCCCGGCTGCATCACATGAAAAGGGCCAATACCAAGCTCCTGAGTTGGAGCCTCCCCCAGCAGGATTATGACATGGAGGTGGTGCACATCAAGGGGAGCACTGAGGGTACAGCCGATGCCCAATCACGAGGGGAGGGCCCCGAACTTCCCCAGGTCACTGGCTGAGTGACCCCGCTCAGTTCGGTCTGGAAGGGGGGAGAGATGTGATGGAGTGGGGGATACCTGTGTGGGTGTGTGTGGCTCACAGAGGGTGGGGGGCTCCTGCTGAGGGTAACCCTGACAACCAGGTAACACCTTTGTACTGCAGACAAAGGAGGAGGTGGAGCCTGAGGGGTTTGAACTGGAACTGGGAGTTAAGAAGCAGTGAGTCTGGGCTGAGGGAGAGAGAGACAAAGGAAGGGGCAAGGCCCCAGCTCTGGGGGCCCCTCGGGGCCTCCTCTCCCCAACATGGATGGGACTGGCTGTCTCTGCCTGCTGTACTGACTCTTCTGTACGATGCTGTGTCCTGTCGGCTAATAAACCCGCTGTTTTCCTGCTGAGTAAGAGACTCTCCTGCCTGCGGACAGGGTGCAGAGCTTGGGGGACCCCAGAACCCCATCACACCACTGCAGGACCACGTTGACATACTGGCTTTTGCACGGTTGGTTGGGTAGTTCCAAGTATATATTGACCAGGGTCTGGGGCTGGGCCCTTTGGGGTCTGGAAGAATCTGTGTGGCTTAAGAGCCTCTCACCTGAGTTTGGGGGTAGTTGCTCTGGGCTGGTGGAGCAGCTGAGAAGTCTGGGGGTTTGCTTGTGTGGCTCTGACTGGCCAGTGGGGCTGGCAGAGGTGCTGTGGGGGCTGGTTGGATTTGCCGTAGAGAGAAGGAAATCCCAGCCTGGGCTGTAAGTGGCCTGGATTTTAAGCAAAGTTACCTGGATTGATTTCTCTAGCTGTGTCCGCAAACCCCGTCCTGTTATAATGGCGTAGTCGTGTCTGGATCCGCAGAACCTCGTCAGTTGGGCTGGGGATCAGGATCCCACGTGATGCTCTAAATCTGAGATTTGGGTTTTGAGAGAATTTTGGTTAAAGTGCTGTTGCAAGGGATTTGCAATGGTATGAGGGGCTAATACATGTGCAACAGTACAAAAGGCTGGAAAGAAAAGCCCTGGAAGAGATGTACTGGGAAAGAAACATCTCCTTTAGCAAAGAAGCTACAGATGGGAAACGTGATTCTTTGTTGCAGGTGTGGTTCCACGCGGAAGCGGTGAAGAAAAAGGCTGCTGAAAGCAAGGCCAAGTGGAAAAAGGGCCAGTCCAAGAGAGTGCAGCCCTTCCCTGGTGCTTTGAACCCTGCGGAGGTGACCACAAAAGGAGGAGAGAGGTATTTGGATTATTGCAGAATTACCAGACCTTCATACAAAGGAAATGCAGGTGAGCTCTGAGCGGAGGAGGCAAGAGGTTGAAAGAAAAGCCCAACCAACACAAGAGGCAAGAGAGTGAAACGCTGAGCTGGCACGAGAGGCCGAAGCAGAGAGGGCAAAGGCACGCCCGAGCTGTGAGAGAGGTGGAGGCTAAGCTTCGAGCCCTGGAATCGTGGCCAAAATCACGGCAGAAGAAGCAACAGCAGCAGTCCCCTGGAGTGCCGGTGTGGACTCTGAGAGTAACACATTGGGTGCATCTGAGAATGAGTCTCCGTGTAACTCTTCTGTGTCTGTGTTGCCTGTATGTAACGGGGGATTGGTAAAGGGGATGTGGGTAGCTCTGAGAAATGCTCTGTGACTTACCTGCGTTCCAGTGGCCAAGGGGAAAGGGTCTTGAGCTGTGGGTGTGAGGAAGTTAGCTGCTCATCTGGGCAGAAAAGCAGTGTCCGGGTGTGCAACCCCTGCATGTGAGGCTGAATCCTTAGAGGAGAGCTTGAAATTAGACCAGAGACAGGAAAGGTGCAGGGAGCAGGAGGAGGTTTCTGTGAAGCAGACTGACGCTAAGGATCAGGTGAAAATCCTACCTAAGATGAAGGGTAAGGTTTGTGTTTGGAAGGAAGTTCAGGCTGGTGTATTGAATCCAGCAGAGAGCAGGGGTAAATCTGGCCCATTGTCTGCTAGGAGCAAGTGATTGCTTGTGAATGGCTTCTCAAGGTGTGTGCCAGAGAAAAGTGATTTGTTTAAAGAAGCACAGAGTGATCAGCCACTGTCTGTGCAGAGAAGTAATTTGTCTGCTAAGATCCCAGAGTTGGATCTGAGTGCAGCTGAAGCCCAGATAGGAAGTGGGCCTAATTCTGTGTCTTCTTGGGAGGATAATGCTTAAACTCAGTCGGATCCAAACAGAACAGCAGCCCAGTAGCACCTTAAAGAGTAACAAAATAATTTATTAGGTGATGAGCTTTCGTGGGACAGACCCACTTCTTCAGATCACAGCCAGACCAGAACAGACTGTTGTGGAGTCTGCTCTGGTCTGGCTGTGATCTGAAGAAGTGGGTCTGTCCCACGAAAACTCATCACCTAATAAATTATTTTGTTACTCTTTAAAGTGCTCTTGGGCTGCTGTTTTGTTTGGATAGTATATAGACTAGCACGGCTTCCTCTCTGTTACTATTCGGTCTGATCCAGTTAGTATCATCAGGGAATCCCAGAGACCAGACAGTTCTGGTGCTTGTTCTTTGCCTGGTGCTGAGGTGTTGCTGGGAGGGGCTGAGAGGACTCTGTCTGACCAGAATCAAGTAGCAGAGAGGGAGCCGTGTTAGTCTGTATCTTTGAGAACAACAAGAAGTCCTGTGGCACCTTATAGACTCAGGTATTTTGGAGCATCAGCTTTTGTAGGCAAAGACCCACTTCATGTATCTGATGAAGTGGGTCTTTTCCCAAGAAAGCTTATGCTCCAAAATATCTGTTAGCCTGTCTGACCAGAGTCATCCTCTAGCCAGGACACAGGATGGAGCTACGCTGCCTAATGAGAATATGAAAGCTGGTAGCAGAAGGGAGGAAAGTGATCCTAACCTTTTTGTCTCAGGTACAAGCTGTTTGTCTGGAAGGGGACTGGGTGGAAATCCGCCTGACAGGCTAGAAATGATTCTGGGTGTAGGTGAAACCCAGAAAGAGTTAGTTGTGGCTCAGGGGAGCAGTGCCCGTGTGGAGCCAGAGGAGGGTGAGTTGTTGCTTGAGGGAGCTCTTAAGGAAGAGAATTTCTCTGAAAGTTCTCCCGAGCAGTCTGTGGGGACTGCAGGAAATGGGAGTGAGAGTGAAGGAGAGTGAACAGGAAAGGTGCTTGTCTGTGGGAGCCAGAGCAGCCCTTTGTGGAGAAGTTTGCTTCAGTTCCTGATGGCCAGGACCTGCCTGATTGCGAAAGCACTGGCTGTGCTCTGCAAGGGTCCAGAGCAGGCAGGGTAAAGATTTCTCAGGAGCTGGGAGGTGGTCCAGGGAAAGCGGAAAATGTGAGGGAATTTAAGCAGCCCTGTAATGTCCAAGTAACTGTGTGTGACCAGCTCACTGGGAGTGCAGGGCTGTTCCAGGTTGGTGTTGTGAGTGAGCAGAATGGGTCTCAGGTTCAGAGAGGAGATTATACAACTGAGAATGTAGAGCAGAACAACTGCACAATTGATTTCTTTAAAAGGCAGGAGTAGGTCAGTAATGGCCCATCTCTGGACACTTGTACTCTTGTAATGGACTCCTCTTCTGATTCCAAGTGGGGACAGAAGTTGGAGGTGGTAGAACAAGGGAGCTATGGGCCAGAAAGGGGTAGAAAGAAATTGCTTCCGGTAGGTGTATTACCTAGAGGGGGGGTGGATGCTCCATCCGTCTAAGTTTCTAAGTCCCGGCGTGACAAGGTGTGATGGAGTGCGGGGAGTGCATGTATAAGTCAGGCTGGATGTGAGAGGCAAGCAGCAGCTCCCAGTGGCTAAGGATGACCCTGGGGCTACAACTGGCAGGTAACACCTCTGCGCTGAACAAAGAGGAGGGAGGAGCCGAGCTGGGTTTGAATCGGGGGCGGCAGTTAGAGGCGAGGGGAAGAGAGAGCTGGAAGGCAGCCAGTTGGAGGAGGGGAAAAGCTACACCCCGGAGGGGCACCCCTCGGGGTCTTCTCCCCAGGATGGGTTGGAAGGACTGTCTCTGACTGCTGTACTGACGCTTCTGTGAGAAACTGGGCATCTGTTGCCTAATAAACCTCCTGTTGTACCTGCTGAGTGAGAGTCACTCCTGCCAGCGGACGGGGTGCAGTGCAGCGGCACCCCTGAACCCCATCAAACTGGTGTCAGAAGTGGGATGCACTGCACCCACAGATGAGCTCCCAGCAGTGGCTGACTGAGCGCAAGAGAAGGAAGGAGCCCCAGAAGAGCCAGAGGGGGAACAGAGCAATTCCTGCAGCTGCTGCTGGTGAGTGGATACCCCGGGAGACAGCGGGGAGATGGATTATACCCGACTCCTGAAGGCAGAGCTAGCGGGGCTGTGCAGAGAGAGGGGCCTGACCGTGGGGAAGGTGACCAAGGCCCAGCTGATTGCCCAGCTGGAAGAGAATGACCGATCTGGGGGGGCAGAGCCTGTCATGGCAGGAAGTGGCCGGTCACCCTTGGGAAGCATTTCGGATTCTCAGACAGGAGCGGGGGCTCGACGCCATCAGACACACACGGTGCCCACCAGGTCGCGCTCAGCTAGCGGTGGTCCATCGCAGGCAGAGTCCCCCGCCACAGAGCTGCGATGGCTGGAGCTCGAGGTAAGATTAAAGGAACTGGAAGCCCAGGAACGGCAGAGGGAACATGAGCGCCAGCTACAAGAGAGACAGCGGGAGGAGAGAGAGCGAGAGCGGGAGCATGAGCAGGCCATGGCGGAGGCGAGACGCCAAGAGGCCCCAGCTGCAGTAAGCGGGGAGAGGACCAGACGGCTCGGAGCGGCCAGTCACTTGGAGATGCGCGTGCTGGCCCAGTGTCAGGACCCAGGGGACACGGACAAGTTCCTTGCTGCTTTTGAGCGAGCCTGTGAGTTGCACGAGGTTCTCCCAGCTAAGTGGCTCCAGCACCTCACCCCCTTGCTGGGCCAGAAGGCCGCAGCGGTGCTCAGCCAGCTGGTGGGGCTGCAGCCTGGGGACTATGAACGGGTCAAACAGGCCCTGCTGCATAAGTTCGGGCTGACTCCGGAGATGTACAAGAAGAAGTTCCAGGAAGCGCAGAAGAGGCCAGAGGAAACCTATGTAGATACGACCTCCCGCCTGAGGCAATACTACCGGAAGTGCGTGTTCGGGATGGGTGTCCAGTCTGTAAAGGACCTGATCGAGCTGGCGGTCCTGGAGCGATTCTACGAGATGTGCTCACCTGACCTGAGGGTGTGGCTCATGGACCGGGGGCCTGGGGACTCACATGATGCAGGGAAACTGGCAGATGACTTCACAAACAGCCAAGCCAGGTTTGAAAGTGAGCCCCACAAAGAGAGGGGGTCCCGGAGACAGAGGGAGTCCTGGAGGGAAAGGGAGTCACAGAGAGACCGAGAATCTCAGAGAGACCGGTTCCTGACCGTACGACAGAGGGGACCACCTCTTGGGCAAGCCCAGGAAAGAGGGGCCAGCCACCCACCCCCCAGAGTGCCAAGCAGAGCCTGGACAGAGCAGCCGGCCCGAGGGACACAACAAGACCCAGGCTGTTATCGCTGTGGGCGAAAGGGGCATAGAGCAGCCCAGTGCCCCAAGCTCCCAGTCAGGTTGAGCAGGCCGGGGGGTCATGGAGTCAACTGGGTGGAGTCCCAGAAGCCAGAGGGGCTGGCGGCCAAGGCGGGTGGTGCTGACAGTGGGTACTCGGATTGGGCCAAGTCCGCCCGACAGACCAGCTCCTCAGGGGGTCCAAATGCTCAGAGGTCAGT
The DNA here is from genome assembly GCF_033958435.1 of Carettochelys insculpta. Taxonomy (NCBI): domain Eukaryota; kingdom Metazoa; phylum Chordata; order Testudines; family Carettochelyidae; genus Carettochelys; species Carettochelys insculpta. The sequence goes on along the minus strand of NC_134158.1, from coordinate 23,389,724 downwards.
TTACAGAGTGGGGGCGGCAATGCCTCTGCAGAGCGAGTGTCTCACACCCCTCGAGGTAGACGGGAAAAAGGTCACGGGGTTCTGGGACACAGGCGCTGACGTGACGCTGGCCCGACCCAGGGTGGTGTCACCGGGCCGCATGATACCCAATTCCCACCTGACGATAACAGGAATTGAAGGGACCCCTTCAAGGTGCCCATGGCGAGGGTGCACCTGAAATGGGGGAACAAGGAAGGCCCCAATGAGGTGAGCGTGCACAGCCATTTCCCAGCGGATGTACTGATGGGAGGTGACCTGGATAACTGGCCAGGTGAACGCCCTCGTGTCCTGGTCCTGACCCATAGCCAAAGAAAACGAGGGGTGCGTTCCCCAGATTCAGGGGTACAGGCCCAGCCAAAGCCACAGGGGCCAAACCTGAGAGAAAGGGGGCCCCCAAAAACAAGATCTCACAGGCCAGAGGTGCTGGAGCCAGGCAGGGATGGGGAAGTAGCTTCTGCCCCTGCCCCAGCCGAAGAGTTCCAGGCAGAGCAGCAGAGAGACCCCTCCTTGCAGAAGATGAGGGAACTGGCCAGTCTCAGCCCAGCCCCACAGCTGGGGGAGGGCTGCAGGGAGAGACTCCTGTGGGAGAAGGGATTCCTGTACCGGGAATGGGCTCCCAGACGCAAAGCGGAGCCATGGAAGGTCCAGAGGCAACTGGTGGTTCCCCAAAAGTACCGGCGCAGGTTGCTGTACCTAGCCCATGATATCCCGCTCGCAGGACACCAGGGGATCCACTGCAGCAGGGAAAGGTTGTTACAGAACTTTTTTTGACCTGGGATCTTTGCAGCGGTCCGTCAATATTGCCTGTCCTGCGATCCCTGCCAGAGGGTGGGGAAGACCCAAGACAAGGGGAAAGCTGCCCTGAGGCCACTGCCCATCATAGAGGAGCCTTTCCAGAAAGTGGCTATGGACATAGTGGGACCCTTCAGCAAGGCAACGTGTTTGGGGAAGAAATATATTTTGGTGGTGGTAGATTTTGCCACGCGATACCCAGAAGCTGTGGCCTTGACCTCTGTCGACGCTGTCACCGTGGCGGATGCACTGCTGTCCATTTTCAGCAGAGTGGGGTTCCCCAAGGAGGTCCTCACAGATCAGGGGTCCAACTTCATGTCGGCCCTACTGCAAAGCTTGTGGGACAAGTGTGGGGTCCAGCACACCTGGGCCACAGCTGACCACCCGCAGACCAATGGGCTGGTGGAGAGGTTCAATGGGACTCTGAAGCAGATGCTGAGAACCTTCATGAATCAGCACCCCCACAACTGGGGCAAGTACTTACCCCACCTGCTGTTTGCATACAGGGAGGTGCCCCAGGAATGCACGGGGTTCTCCCTGTTTGAGCTGCTGTACGGAAGGAGGGTACGGGGACCCTTGGACTTGCTCAGAGAAGAGTGGGAGGGGACGGCCTCTCCTGAAGGGGAGTCAGTGGTACAGTATGTACTGACCTTCCGGGAAAAACTCACTGAGCTCATGGGCCTGGCCAGGGAGAACCTCTCCATGGCCCAAAGGAAGCAAAAGGTCTGGTATAACCGTAACGCCAGGGCCCGAGCCTATGCCACCGGGGACCAAGTGATGATCCTCGTACCTGTGCGGTGGAACAAGCTGCAAGCGGCCTGGGAGGGGCCCTTCAAGGTCGTCAAACAGCTGAATGACGTGAATTATGTGGTGCAACTGTCGAACCGGGCCCACAGCCACCGGGTCTATCATGTGAACATGATGAAACCCTACTGGGACAGAGAGAACTTGGTGCTGGCCGTGTGCAGACGCTGGGAGGGGCAGGGGGATGATCCCTTGGTGGATTTGTTCACAGGGACTGGAGCCGGCTCCTTGCTGGAGTCTATTCCCCTCTCAGACCAGCTGACCCCTGCCCAGCAGACGGAGATCAAGGTGGTGCTGCATTCACACCAACAGCTGTTTTCTGACAGACCCGGACGCACTGACCTAGCTGTCCACCGAATAGAGACAGGCACCCACGCCCCTATCAAGTGTGTGCCGTTCAGAGCCACAGGGAGGACGGCTCAGGACATACAGCGGGAGGTTGAAGACATGCTGGCTCTGGGGGTGATCCAACCCTCCTCCAGCCCCTGGGCCTCTCCCATGGTGTTAGTCCCTAAAAAAGATGGGTCTGTTCGGTTTTGTGTGGACTATCGCAAGCTTAACGCCATCACTGTATCGGACGCCTACCCCATGCCCAGGCCTGATGACCTTTTAGACAAGCTGGGAGGAGCCTGTTACCTCACCACCATAGACCTCACCAAGGGGTACTGGCAAGTGCCATTAGACGAAGATGCCCGGCTCAAGTCGGCTTTCATCACCCCTGTGGGGCTCTACGAGTTCCTGGTCCTGCCCTTCAGCCTCAAGGGAGCACCCACTACCTTCCAGCGTCTGGTGGACCAGCTACTGAAAGGGATGGAGAGCTTTGCCCTGGCTTACATGGACGACATTTGCATCTTCAGCCAGACGTGGGAGGACCATGTGTCCCAAGTCAAGCAGGTGCTGGACCGACTCCAGAAGGCTGGTCTGACTATCAAGGCAGGGAAGTGCAAGGTGGGAATGGCTGAGGTGACCTACCTGGGCCACAAGGTGGGCAGCGGCTGCTTAAATCCAGAGCCAGCTAAAGTGGAGGCTGTCAGAGATTGTCCCACACCCCAGACTAAGAAACAGGTCCAGGCCTTCATTGGGATGGCGGGGTACTACCAGAGGTTTGTGCCCCACTTTAGCTCCATCGCAGCCCCCCTCACGGAGCTGTGTAAAAAGGGAAAGCCTGACAACGTGGTCTGGACAGAGCAGTGCCAAGAGGCCCTCTGCGCGCTGAAGGAGGCTCTGGTCAGGGCCCCAGTGCTGGCAAATCCAGACTTCAACAAACCCTTCCTGGTGTTCACCGATGCCTCAGACGTGGGGCTGGGGGCGGTGCTAATGCAGGTGAACGACAAGGGGAAGAAACACCCCCTCGTGTACCTGAGCAAGAAGCTGCTGCCTCAGGAGCAGAACTACGCAGCCATAGAGAAGGAATGTCTGGCCATGGTGTGGGCTCTGGGGAAGCTGCAGCCGTACCTGTTTGGACGGCGTTTCACCGTGTACACCGATCACTCACCCCTGACCTGGCTGCATCACATGAAAGGGGCCAACGCCAAGCTCCTGCGGTGGAGTCTGCTGATACAGGACTACGACATGGAGGTGGTCCACGTCAAGGGGAACAACAACACCATAGCCGATGCCCTGTCACACAGGGAGGGCCCCGAACTTCCCCAGGTCACTGGCTAAGTGACCCCGCTCAGTTCGGTCTGGAAGGGGGGAGAGATGTGATGGAGTGGGGGGAGTGCATGTGTGAGTCAGGCTGGATGTGAGAGGCAAGCAGCAGCTCCCAGTGGCTAAGGATGACCCTGGGGCTACAACTGGCAGGTAACACCTCTGCCCTGAACAAAGAGAAGGGAGGAGCCGAGCTGGGTTTTTGAATCGGGGGCGGCAGTTAGAGGTGAGGAGAAGAGAGAGCTGGAACGCAGCCAGCCGGAGGAGGGGGAAAGCTACACCCCAGAGCGGCACCCCTCCGGGTCTTCCCCCCAGGACGGGTTGGAAGGACTGTCTCTGACTGCTGTACTGACGCTTCTGTGAGAAACTGGGCATCTGTTGCCTAATAAACCTCCTGTTGTACCTGCTGAGTGAGAGTCACTCCTGCCAGCGGACGGGGTGCAGTGCAGGGGGACCCCTGAACCCCATCACACAAGGTTCTGGCTGGGATGACTTAGATGGGGTTGATCCTGCTTGAAGTAGTGGGCTGGACTAGATGACCTCCTGAGGTCCCTTCCAGCACTAGGATTCTGTGATTCTATGCTTTGTCTCAAACTCACCGAGCAGCTTCAGGGAAGCAGTTTGAGGTCTGTGAAAAGGCAGATTTCCAGACTGGTTTGAAGAGAAAAGTCTCCCTAGCTATCGCCGTTGTTAGAAGGAACGCACACCCAGGCAGTGAGGAAATTCAGAGTTTTACCTCACAGGGCAACGGGGCAGGCTAGGGCTTGATGGTGCAAAGAAAAGCTTCAGCCATTTAGCCCCAAAATGCCAGATTCTCAGGGATGTCACACGAAGGTTGTGGTATGACACAAAGCAACATGAACGTACAGTTGCAATGGGTGTTAGCTGTTGTAACTAATGTGTTGCTGTTACCAAAAGCTGTAAGACTGTATAACGTGCATGATGTCTGCTTAAATTCCCTCACATTTTCCACTTCCCCTGGACCACCTCCCAGCTCCTGAGAAATCTTTACCCTGCCTGCTCTGGACCCTTGCAGAGCACAGCCAGTGGTTTCACACTCAGGCAGGTCCTGGCCATCAGGAACTGAAACAACTCCACAGACAACGGGCTGGCTCTGGCTCTGGCTCCCACAGACAAGCACCTTTCCTGATCACTCTCCTTCACCTCACTCCCATCTCCTGCAGGTGCCACAGACTGCTCAGGAGAACTTGCAGAGAAATGTAACATGTCAACATTGATGTATAAGCATCAGATGTAGGTAAAAGGACTTTGTAATTCTAGAATGTCGCTGCCGTTACCTGTAACAAGACTTGTGACTTCTCACATGAGAAGAAGCCTTCCAAACCTGCTGTGGGGTATGGAAAGGGAAACTGAGGCATACAACTATGCTGCTTATATGGCCAAGAAACCAGACTCATACACTATTGGAGACGTTTGTAGGTACAGTTACTGGATAGCGACTAAATTCCAAACACTTGCCAGAGCCTGCAGGGATAAATTCGCTCTTTGGTGCTGCTCAGGGCACAAGCACCTGGGACGTGTGGGAGCCATGCTGCAAAAGCAGATCCCATCTGCTGTTCTAACTGAGCAGTATTGTACCTTGGTAGCAGGATATACTGAGCCTGTAGCTGCGTTGATGAAGCTTGTGTTGGACAAGAAGGGTTTCTCAAGCCACACAAACTGAACACTGGTACTTCTAATATCGGGTTAGAAGCTGTGGTGACCCAGAGCCATGCATGGGAGGACCCTGTGATACATTCAGTGATGTTACCAGCCTCCCTTCCTGCGTCAACCTTGCGTGGGGGGGTGTCGCGTGACTGGACTTTTATATTGGGTCTGGAAGCCATTTTAATGCCCAGTGTGACTACTGGCCCCCCACATTGTGCTGGGGGAGGCACGTGAGGTGTCAAATGAAAGCTGGTGATGCCCTGAACCTGCGCGTGCTGCGTGTGTTCGTGTCACATATGTAGGTAACGTTATAGATATTGAGCTCTGCAGCTGGGGGAGAAACGTTTCAGTGCTGCTCACAGGCGGGACACAGCTAAGTGTGCAGCGTAATTGTCAATGCTGAGCAGCAGTGACCAGCCTGGAGCAAACGTGCCATGCACTAAACAAGCGTGAGAAGGACGCACACTGTCGGCTGGCTCGGGGATTCTTGAGAACATTTGCCTTCAAAACAGACAATTTCTGACAAAACTTTTTTTTTTTTTTTTTCCAGTAAAAGCCAAATTTCCTTTAAAGAGCCATTTGTGAGCATGAACTGTCTGGCCAGCACTGCCTTGGTGCGTCTTCCACAGGCTTCGCGTCAGTGTGTGTGTGTGTGTGTGTATGTGTGTGTGTGCCCCTCCTCGCACCAGGGCACTGGGCAGTCGGCTGAGCCCCCACGTCCCAGGCCAGGTACCTGCTGTTGAGGTGGTCCCGACAGGATTGCACCTCAGAGGCGCTGGGGTGGCCGCCTTCCACCAGCTGCTGCACAGTCTGGTTCACGTCCAGGATGCGCCCCATCACGCTGTTCATCTCCTGGTCCAGGCTCTCGAACCTGCCCAAGGCATATGGGAGTACATGGGTAGAGCAGGATAGTACGGGGCACTCAGAACCGAGGTGTCCTGGCTCCCAGCCCCACCCCTACTCTAGGCCCCAGAGGGGGGCAGAACCCAGGTGTCCTGGCTCCCAGCCCCACCCCCGCTCTAGGCCCTGGCAGGGGGCAGAACCCAGGTGTCCTGACTCCCAGCCCCACTCCTGCTCTAGGCCCAGAGGGAGGCAGAACACAGGTGGGATGTTGTTGGATTCTGAGCTGAACACACAAAGCCTTGCTGTGACGCCGGCCTAGGCTTGTGCCAAACCCTGCGCAGGGGGCCGGGCGAGGCGTCTGGCGATCGGGTCTGTGCTGCTCACGTGCGTGTCGCCGTCGGGTGGGGAGCCAGGAGCACTGGCTCGGGCCTGTATTTCCCGTTTGTTTGCGAGGTACCGGCAGGAGGCTTGGCGGCCCCTGAGAAGAGCCCTAGGCAGGGGACTCGGCCCACGTGCCCGACAAGGGACCTGGCGTGGGGCCGATCCGCATGAGAGGAACGCTGCTCTTGCTGAGCTGGGCCAGCCCAGCGGGGGCCAGGGCTGCGGCCGGAACAGGCCGGTGTGGGCCTGGGCAGGCGACTCGCTCATGCAACAGGCTCCATCCTGGGCGCACGTTCCCACAGCGAGAACAACAGGTGACCCCAGGGGCTGGGGTATAACAGGCCTCTGGGGGTTCCTGCATCGCTCCTCAGTGCAGGTCAGCATCTCTGACGGATCTGCTATGAACACGGCCCACCCCCCGGCAGGGACGTACACCCGGGATGGATATATCCCACCGCTGCTCCACGCCTGACCAAGGACTTCGCAGCTGATGGGTGTAATTTTGGCCGTTCGATAAGTTCTTCCCTTCCTGTTTTAGGGAGAGCATTTGCAAAGTGTGAACTGGGAGGGGCTTTGTTCCAGGTGGGCCTTCAGGGGCTGCTTAGGTTGGAGGCCAGGCTTTGAGCCCAGCCTAGCCAGCCCAGCAGCCTTATAAGAAGGCAGCCACAGTGCACACTGTGACCGGCGAACAGGGAGTTTGCCTTGGGGGTGAGACAAGTTCTCCTTGTCTTACAGGTGTGTTTCTCTTGTGCCCTTCAAGGCAGCACTAGAAATGCCGAGAGAAAGTCTCCGAAGAAAGGGGAAGAATGGATAGTGACACGGCTGCTGAGAAATCTGTGGCTGTGACCTGCATGGCACATGCCATGTTTGTCTTCCTCCCATGCGATAGAAAGAATTTTGTATGTCCCAAGTGCAAGCTGGTAACCATTTTGGAAGAGAAGGTTAGAGGACTTTGAGGCCCAAATATCAACCCTCAGATCCATCAGAAAAGGTGAAGACTTTCGGGATAGAAGGCAACAGATAATACTGCAGGAACAGCCGGCTGCTCAAAACAAGGGGGAGACCTGGAACCTTGTTACCTCCAAGAGGAGAAAACCAACTCAGGTCTCTCCACTTCCAGTGGAGTTAAGTTATTGCTTTCAGCTTGTCTGCACAGGTGATACAGCGGAGATAGCTGGGCTGATGCCTCACAGGGAATGGATCGGAAGGAGACCCCACAGTTTCCAAGGCCTGGGATGAGCAGTCGTAGGGATGGGTGTTCTACAACCACCCTCCCTACGAGGAGAAGATGGGTGGTGGTCAGGGACTCCCTCCTAAGAGGATGGAGTCATCCATCTGCTGTCTGGACCTAGAATCCCGGCAAGTTTGCTGCTTGCTGGGAGCGAGAATCCAGGATATTACAGAGTCTCTTCCAAAAATCATCAAACCCACAGATTATTACCCCGCCTACTTCTCCATGTAGGAACTAATGATGCAGCCAAGAGTGATCTTGATGAGATCACTGCAGATTACATAACCCTAGGAAGAAAGATTAAAGAATACGGAGCACAAGTGGTGTTCTCATCCGTCCTTCCTGTGGAAGGAAGGGGTCCGGGTAGGAATCGTTGAATCCCCGAGGTAAATGCGTGGCTGCGTAGGTGGTGTAGCTGAGAAGGATTTGGTTTCGTTGACCATGGGATTCTGTTTCAGGAACAAGGATTGCTGGGAAGAGACGGGATCCACCTAACGAAGAGAGGAAAGAGCATCTTTGCGGGCAGACTTGGAAACCAAGTGTGGAGGCTTTAAATTAGGCAACCAAAGTGATTAAGGGGTTGGAGCACATGACCTATAACGATAGGCTAAGGGATTTGGGCTTATTTAGTTTGCAGAAGAGAAGACTGAGGGGTGATTTAATAGCAGCCTCCAACTTCCTGAAGGGGGGCTCTAAAGAGGCTGGAGAGAGGCTGTTCTCAGTGGTGACCGATGGCAGAACAAGGAGCAATGGTCTGAAATTACAGTGGGGGAGGAGTAGGTTGGATATTAGGAAAAACTATTTCCCCAGGCAGGTGGTGGAGCACTGGGATGTGTTACCGACAGAGGTGGTGGAATCTCCATCCCTAGAGGTTTTTAAGTCCCGGCCTGACATAGTCATAACTGGGATGATTTAGGTGGGGTTGATCCTGCTTGGGGCAGGGGGCTGGACTTGATGACCTCTTGAGGTCTCTTCCAGCCCTATGATTCTGTGATCCCATTAACGGTTTTAACTGTCCCCTTTCCCCTTCCTTCCTTGTATTAAGAACCCTTCAGTTGGTAGGTGCCAAAGTCCCGGTGGCCAGCGTTTGCTACTTGCCCCACATGGCAAATAGAACACTGTTGTGGCAAACTCGGGGGTGGCCGAACTGTGGCTTTCAAATGCAGCCCCTGCCAAGAGCTGCATGTGGGCAGAGCCGTCCGCCCTGCCGCTTGGTGGGGAAGCGCGCGGTGGCAGTGGTGGCCCCAGCGGCAGCAGATCCAGGAGCAGCTCTGGCGACCTGAGTGAGTCACCGGCATTGAATTAGCAGGAAGGGGCTGGGGATGCCGGGCTGGGGGGAGGGCATTTATTTACAGGGGGCTGGGAGTGAAATACAGCTCGCAGACACTGGAGAAAATCTTGGAGGCAGTGGAGAGATGCTCAGCTTGTGGGGGCTGTTTGCCCGGCTGCCAGGACTTACTAAAAGGTGAATGTTGCAAGGAGCAGCCTTGATTTCTAACATCACTGAACGGATAGTTTAACATTCGGTTATTGCATTATTTAGTGTGAAATACGGACTCAGCTGGGCTCTCATTGAACACAGGTTTGTGCATGACAATGTGGCAAATGTGGAAAGACAACCCCAAGTGTGGTGAGGTTTGAATTCCTACTGGACACCGCTGTGGTACAGGCTGGGCCCAGTGCGCAGCCGGCCGGCCCCAAGGGGAGCAGCGCCCCGGGGCTGGAGAACCCAGCTGGAACTGGGGCAACTGGCTGACATGACCTCTCCTCGGGATGGGGAGGGCCTGGGGTGGTCCAGGGAAGCCGACGGGTGGGAGGGAATTGCTGGGTGACGTCTGGCCGGGTGGCGGGTGACAGCTGTGCTCTGTGTGCCGGGCTGGATGCTTTATAGTGAACCACCAGTCCTGGGCTTTCAGTACCTCTGTTTTAAGAAATTTACCCTGATTTGGCTCTCAGCAGTGCCTGGAAAAGCCTCCAATATCACACTGCTGTAGTACCCCAGGAGTCCTAGATCCAACCCCTCCCACACCCCAGGGCCCAGCAGGAGCAGAACCCAGGCGTCCTAGCTCCGAGCCCTCCCCCACCCCAGGGCCCAGCAGGAGCAGAACCCAGGCGTCCTAGCTCCGAGCCCTCCCCCACCCCAGGGCCCAGCAGGAGCAGAACCCAGGCGTCCTAGCTCCGAGCCCTCCCCCACCCCAGGGCCCAGCAGGAGCAGCACCCGGGCGCCGGACCTGTGCTGCACCACTTCCACGTCCTCCAGCTTCTCAGGCAAGGCCATGGCCTGCAGCCACTGTTCCTTGTCACCCAGCCAGCCCTCGCAGGCGTGCACCTCTCCGAAGAGGCGGTACACGGCCAGGGCGTCCTGCAGCCACTCCCGGCGCAGCACCGCCACCTCGGCCACTTCCCCGAAGAGCTGCTCCACCTCCACGATGCGGACCTGCACCTCCACCAGCTGCTGGGGCGGCGGGGCCAGGCAGGCCAGCTGGGCACGCAGGGCCAGCACCGGCGCCCGCTGCTGCTCCAACTCCTGCGCCACGGCGGCGTGCTTGCGCAGCAGCGCCCGGCTGGAGTACTCGTCGTGCCCGAAGTCGTCGCTGGAGGCCAGGCGGTAGGCGTCCTGCAGCCAGGCCAGCAGGTCGTCCGTCTCGGCCCTGAACTGGTAGAAGCTCAAGGCCTCCTGCAGCTTCTGCTGGTGCGTCCCGGTCACCTCCTCCAGCTTCTTCCAGCGCCGCCGCACCTCCTGCAGCTTCTCCTGCAGCGGTGGCGAGCCGCCGGGGCGCTTGGTGGCCAGCAGCCGCTCCCCCTGCTGCAGGGCCTGGTGCAGCAGGGCCCGGCGCCCGCCCAGCTCCCCCAGCATCAGCTTGTGCTGCCCGCTCTGCTGCAGCACGCTGCTCAGGTCCCTGCCGCACGCCTTGGAGCCCAGCACCTGCTCCTTCTCCCGCACCCAGGCCTCCACCTCCTCCAGCTCCTGGAAGAAGGCCCACAGGCGGCGGGAGGCCTCCAGCTCCGTGCGCCGCTGGGCCGCCCGCTGGCGCAGCTCCTCCAGGCACGTCTGCACGTGGCTCACGCGGTTGCAGATGATCTGGGGGTCACAGGGCTGGTAGCCTGGAGTGCGGGGGAGGGGGAAGGAGAGACCAGGACCTGCTCTTAGCTCCTGACGGCTGCTGGGGGAAAGAGCTGCCCTGCCAGATGTCCCAGCTCTCTGCTCTAACCGCAGGCCCCCCCTCCCTGAGCTGGGGTGAGGACCCAGCAAGCGGAACTCCCAGCCCCCCTGCACTAACCACTCAACATGACTGCCCTGCCGGAGCCGGGGGACAGCCCAGGCGCCGCCCCCATCACAGCACACCTGGGCCTGTGCATGCTCTGCGTTGGATGCGGCACATGAGACGTCTCTGGCAGCTAGCGGAGCTGACTCTACTCTGGCTCTGGGTCCGGACACGGCCCCTGCCCCACTGGTGCTGGGGGCACTCGCCAGCACTGCCCAGACCTGCCGCTCGGGGGGGCCCTGCCCGCCCGCACTCACCCTCCAGCTGGCAGAACACCAGGGCAGCCTGGTTGAGCGCCTGCACCCGCTCGCTCTGGGCAGCCACGTCAGCCTCCAGCAGCCCGTGTTTCTGCAGCAGGTCCTCCACCTCCAGCAGGTGCTTCCCCACCTCCGGCGACTGCAGCGTGGCCTGTGGGGAACCAAGGGCAGGCATCGCGTCACTGCCGGGCTGGGATGCAGCTGCCCCTCATGCACGCAGCGTGCCTGGCACCATGCAGCCCTGCCCTAGTGCCCGCAGCACGTTCCAGCCCTGGCACACCCTGCTCCTTGAGGGGCTGACCTCTGGCACGCAGTAGGTGCCAGGAAAGCTCCCGCCAGGGCGGGGCGGATTCCCCACGGCACAGACGTCCCACCAGCAGAGACTGTGGTGGGAGACGGGGCCAGGTTTGCAAATCCTCCCGCTCGTACTACAGCAGCACCCAGACATTCCAGTCTGCCGAGATCGGGGCCCCATCGGCCCGGGCGCCACCTAGATCCCGGCCGAGATCAGGGGTGTGATGGAGTGGGGGATACCTGTGTGTGTGTGAGTGGCTCTCAGAGGGTGTGGGTCTCCTGCTGAGGGTAACCTTGACAACCAGGTAACACCTTTGTGCTGGAGACAAGCCTGAGGGGTTTGAATTGGAACTGGGAGTTGGGAAGCAGTTAGTCTGGGATGGGAGAGAGAGAGACAAAGGAGGGGGCAAGGCCCTGGCTCTGGGGGCCCCTCGGGGCCTCCTCTCCCCAGCATGGATGGGACTGGCTGTCTCTGCCGGCTGCACTGACTCCTCTGTACGACGCTGTGTCCTGTCGGCTAAGGAACCCGCTGTTCCCCGGCTGAGTGAGAGTCACCCCTGCCTGCGGACGGGGTGCAAACCTTGGGGGACCCCGAACTCCATCACAAGGGGCCTGTCAGGCCAGGCACCACCTGCACCCCAGCCTGCACCCAAGGCGCCTGTCCAGGCTGCCAAATATCAGAGAGGGAGCCGTGTTAGTCTGTAACTTTGAGAACAACAAGAAGTCCTGTGGCACCTTATAGACTAACGGATATTTTGGAGCATCAGCTTTCGTGGGCAAAAGCCCACGAAAGCTGATGCTCCAAAATATCCGTTAGTCTATAAGGTGCCACAGGACTTCTTGTTGCCCGGGCTGCCTCTCTGCTCCCCAGTAGCTTCTTCCCCCTGCTCCAGAACGGGCCGCATCTCACAACAGACCCACGCCCTGCCCTGCGTGATACCCAGCACGCAGGGATCGCGCCAAGCTGCCCCAGCACGGGAGGCAGGTCACAGGTGTCCCACTGCGGCACTGGGACGGGCACTAGGGTCCCCAGGGCGGGAGCAGGCTCACTGCCCCTGCCCGTGCCCTCCGGCGGCCGCACCCACCTGCATCTCCTCCATCCAGTCGATCATGTAAACCATCTCCTGGAAGACCTTCTGCAGCACCAGGTTCTGCTCCAGGCGGCAGCGCCGGGAGCCCACCAGCTCGCTCAGCAGCGCCCACTGGTGCAGGATGCTGCTCTTCTGCACGCTGATGCGGGCCACGTCGTAGTAGCCCTCCGCCTCCAGGGCCAGCGCCAGCTCCGCCACCACCTGGATGCGCTCCTCGTAGGACGAGACGTCGGCCTCGATGGCCTCGTGCTTCTTCATGGCCGCCTCCACCGCCGGCAGGTCGTAGCCAAAGTTGTCCTGGGGCGTGAGAGAGGGGGCGGGGCCACAGGGGGAGGGCGTGAGAGGGGCGGGGCCGCTGGGGGGGGCAGCAGAGAGGGGGCGGGGCTGCTGGGGGGAGGGTATGAGAGGGGGCGGGGCCACCAGGGGCAGCAGAGAGGGAGTGGGGCTGCTGGGGGAGGGCGTGAGGGGGGCGGGGCCACCAGGGGGGCAGCAGAGAGGGGCGGGGCCACAGGGGGAGGGCGTGAGAGGCGGCAGGGCCAAGGGGGGGCAGCAGAGGGGTGTGGGGCCACCGGGGAGGGGGTGGGGCTGCCAGAGGGAGAGCATGAAAGGTGGTGGGGCTGCCGGGGGGGCAGCAGAGAGGGGGCGGGGCTGCCAGGGGGGGCAGCGGGGTGTGAGAGGGGGCTAATCCCCCACTCTCTTCCCAGACCAAGGGGTAGAACCCAGATGCCCCGGCTGCCAGCCTGCAATGCTCAGACCCAGCAGCCCTCACTTCTGGCCCCCACAGGCGTGGGGCTGCCCATGGGGCACGAAACTCAGGGCTGCTCTGTGCCCCAGTTATCTCCAGTGCCACTGGCTGTGCTGGGCTGGGTGGCCCCATTGCCTGTGAGCCCCAAGGGATGCAGGAAACCCCCGGGGGGCAATCGTGGGGAACCACTGGGGGAAGATGTGGGGGACCCAGGGGGCTGTGGGAGCTGCAGGTCGCTGGGGCCATGTGGGGTTGCTGGGGGGGCTGCGTGAGACGAGGGGGCCTCGTGGGCGCAGGGCCGCTCACCTGTGCCACCAGGCGCTGGTTCTCGCTGAGCCAGGCCTCCCGCATGCCGGCCTTGTGGTCAAAGCGCTGTGCTAGCAGCTCCAGCTTCTCCTGCCGGATCAGCTCCTGGCGCAGGGCCACCCCCCGCTCGTGCTCTGCCTTCTCCAGCCGGGCCCAGGCCTGTGGGCGGCGTGGGGCTCAGGGGGTGGGGCAGCACGGGGGCCCAGGGGCGGCATGGGGGGCTCCTGGGGGGCTGGGGGGGGCTACATGGCTGCCACTCCCTCTGGTGTCAGGTGTTTGAGGGGCCACGCCCCCCCCTGCAGCCCAGACCCCTCACACTCCCTCCCCTGGCCAGGGGCCCCCCGCACTGGGCACCGTCCTGCCCAGACCCCCGATCCTACGGGACGGCACCACCGCCACTGGCAAGGGACCCACAAGCCCCACACCCTGGCGGATGCGCACAGGGCCAGATGTGGGGCAGTCAGGGGGGCAGAGACAGTTGGGGATGGGTACCTCTGAACTCACTGCTCTCCCCACCTCCCCTCAGTTCTACAGCCCCCCACCTTCCCATCCCCCGCAGCCCCCAACAGCTCCCTACCTCCCCATCCCCCGCACAGCCTCCCCACCTCCCCATCCCCCGCAGCCCCAACAGCCCCCTACCTCCCCATCCCCCGCACAGCCTCCCCACCACCCCCACCTCCCCATCCCCTGCAGCCCCCAACAGCCCCCCACCTTCCTCAGAGCCCTTCCGCCCCCAAAAGCCCCCCACCTCCCCATCCCCCGCACAGCCTCCCCACTGCCCCCACCTCCCCATCCCCCGCAGCCCCCCACCTCCCCCAGAGCCCTTCAGCCCCCCCCACCCCCGCGGCGCTGCACCTTGTTGACATCGGAGAGGCCCCTGCCCTCGCTGGGCATGTAGGGCTTGCGGCCGCAGGCGCGCAGCTGGCTCTGGATGCTAAACAGCAGCACCTCCAGGTTCCCCCTGTCCTGGAACCTGCCGAGGGAGCCGGGCCGGCATTACGGCCTCCACCCCACTCACCCGCCCCCACCACGAGTGGCCATGCTCCCCCGCAGCCACTGCCGGCCCCCGCTCCGCCCAGTGCCCCCCACTGCCTTCCCTGCCCCGGGCGTGTCACAGCCCCCTGCCCCAGGCCCCCCCCGCTCTCCTGGACGGTGAGAGCCGGAGCCCCCCCACTGCCCCCACCTGCCCCAGGCGTGTCACAGCCCCCTGCCCCAGGCCCCCCCGGCTCTCCTGGCCTGCGAGAGGCAGAATCCCCCACTGCCCTGGAGTGTCACAGCCCCCTGCCCCAGGCCCCCCCCGCTCTCCTGGATGGTGAGAGCCGGAGTCCCCCACTGCCCCCACCTGCCCCAGGAGTATCACAGCCCCCTGCCCCAGGACCCCCTCCCCGCTCTCCTGGCCTGCGAGAGCCGGAGACCCCCACAGCCCCTGGCACACAGAGTGGGCCCAGTGCTCCCTCCAGCCGTGCCCCTGACAGGCACACGGGGAGTCCCCACTAGCTTGCTGAGGGGCTGCCAGGCCTGGGCACTATGTTCCCACAGCCATTGGAGAGACCAAACCTCTGCAGCCAGCAGGGGCACGGGGGCTTCACCTGCGCCAGGGATGCGCCTTTCTGGCACTCAGCCAGTACCCCCGGCTTCCCCAGCACCCATGTGGGACCTGCCTGTCCACAAGCGGCGCACAGGGCCCAGAACGGCCTCTGGTTCACCTGCAGACCAACCAACTTCCCCACCTGGGACAGACTCTCCCGGAGGCCTGTCTGCCCGGGGGGGCTCCACCTCATGTCCCCGTGCCAGGGCAGACCCCCTGCGATGCCCCAGGAAATGCTCCCCCAAGGGCTGCGATACAGGTGCATTTTTGAGCTGAACGCACAAAGCACGGCCGGAACCGCTGGTCTAGGGCCGGGCCAGCCCTGCGTCACGTGGCTGGACTTCCGTACTGGGCCTGGAAAGCATCTCATGTGCCTCAGTGGCACCGCACCTCACTGCCAGCCCCCAGCAGAGCCCCAGGAGGAGGGACTCATGAGCAAATGTCTCACAGGGCTGGACTTTGATACTGGGGCGGGAGCCCTTCGAACGCCCCCTGTGGCTACTGGCCCCACACACTGGGCTGGGGGAGCCGTGTGAGGTCTCACGAAAGCTGGTGATCCCCCGAACCTGCGTGTGCGTCCGTGTCTCGCACGTAGGTAACGTCACAGCCAGTCAGCTCTGCAGCTGGGTGAGAAACGCTTCAGTGCTGAGGGTCACAGGGGCAGGTGGGGCTCCACCCCAGCCTGGCCAACAGACCGAGCAGAGGCCCAGGCGGCCAACGCCCAGCCCGCGATGGTGGCTTTTCCGACTGGGGCTGCGACGGATGGAACCTCAGCGCAGAGCCCCACCGGGGAAGGGGGTGGCCAAGGCCTACGGAGCAGAGCGAGATTTTCCAGCCGCATATGAAAAGCTGTAAGATGGGCCCTGGCAGGGGCATTCTCGGTTCTTCAGCCCCCAGGAGTTGCGCCTGTCTGGACGGGGGACCCGGCCCTCAGAGGGTGATGTGGACTTAGCAGTGTCCAGCTTGGCACTGTGGTCTGGTGGCCTCCCAGGGTCCATGTCCAGCATGTGGACCCCAGCGGGCCAGATCTGCAACGTGCCAATGGCTGAATCTACAGGACCTGAACTGAACTTTCAGAGCCTCCCAAGAACCAGCAAAGAACATCGCTGGCTACGTCAGTGGCTCTGGATGATGGGTGCAAAGTGTCGCTTGAACCAGTCTTCTCTCTAGCCCGGTTCTCCCTTTTGTATCGATAAACCCTTAGATATTAGATCTGAGGATCTGGCTGTTGTGTGGTTGGTTGGGTGAGATCCAAGTAAATACTGACCAGGGTCTGGGGCTGGGCCCTTTGGGGGCTGGAAGAACCTGGGCGGTGTTGGTGAAACAGGCGTAAGAGCCTCTCACCTGAAGTTGGGGGTCGTTCTGGGCTGGTGGAGCAGCTGGGAAGTCTGGGGGTTTGCTTGTGTGGCTCTGGCTGGCCAGTGGGGCTGGGTGGATTTGCCGTAGCGAGATGGAAATCCCAGCCTGGGGCTGTAAGTGGCCCGGATTTTAAGCAAAGGCACCTGGATTGATTCTGTAGCTGTGCCCAGAAACCCCCTCCTGTTACACCCTGCACAGGGGGCCGGGCGAGGCGTCTGGCGATCGGGTCTGTGCTGCTCACGTGCGTGTTGCCGTCGGGTGGGGCACCAGGAGCACTGGCTCGGGCCTGTATTTCCCGTTTGTTTGCAAGGTACCGGCAGGAGGTTTGGCAGCCCCTGAGAAGGGCCCTAGGCAGGGGACTCGGCCCACGTGCCCGACAAGGGACCTGGGGTGGGGCTGATCTGTGTGAGAGGAACGTTGCTCTTGCTGAGCCGGGCCAGCCCAGCGGGGGCCAGGGCTGTGGCCGGAAGAGGCTCCACCCTGGGCGCTTGCTCCCAACGGGAGTCCAGCCGGGGGAAAACGTATAAAGAGGGCCCAGGAATTCTTCCCTCTTTGACTTCATTCTGGCTCCACGCCTCTGCCGTGAACTGAGCCAAAAGGGCTGACGAGTCCCCAGCCAAGGGCGTCCGCCAGCAGCGCAGAACACCTCTGCTGCAGGCCCACGGCGAGAACTGTGCAGCTGGTGGGCGTCACTTGATTCCCTTAACGATTCTACTCTCCCCCTCTCTCCCCCCCGTCTTCTGCCTTCAGGGTCAGGCTCTAAGCAGAGGGGGCCGGAGCGGGGGATGACATTTTCTAAGCGGGGGCTCGGCATGGTCAGCTGCTGGGCGTCAGGCTCCGCCATCGCACTGCAATGCTGAACTCTGCCACTGGTTGCATGTCTGCGCCGTCACGCTGCTACGCCGATTCGCTGAGCTCTTCCAGCCCGTTTGCGAGCCGAGCCGAAAGGGCTTGTTTTGGAACAGAAGTTCCGTCGTTTGGATGACGTGGGGGGCGGGGGCTGCTAACGGAGGGATGAGAAGTGGGGCCCCATGTAAAACGTTTGCTCACTGCTGTGGTACAGGCTGGGCCCAGTGTGCGGCCAGCCGGCCCCGAGGGGTGCAGTGCCCTGCGGCTGGGGCACCCAGCTGAAGCTGGGGCAACTGGCTGACATGACCTCTCCTCAGGGTGGGGAGGCTCTGGGGTGGCCCAGGGAAGCCGGCAGGTGGGAGGGAATTGCTGGTGATGTCTGGCTGGCGGCGGGGGACAGCCGTGCTCTGTGTGCCAGGTTTGGTGCCCTGCAGCGCAGGGCCCCAGATGGGCAGTGGGGAGCCCTGTCCCCAGGAGTCCCCGATCTGCCCCCCAAAACCTCCAATATTACGGGGGCCCCTGCAGCCGGCTGGGCACGGAGGCTCCAGTTCCAATCACGGGTCCACACCATGGCTCCAGCCAGGGCAGCTGTGCCGCTCACGCTGCGGGGGCGAGAGGGACCCCCCAGCCATTCTGCCACCCGCCGGCACACCAACCTGTGCCCAGCTCCTGCCAGCTGCAATGCGCAGGCCAGCATTGCCTGGCTGCCCCTGCCACCGGTGCACCAACCCACAGCCGGGTCACCCCCTCCTACTCCCTGCCCCACGCCCAGCCCAGCCCGTGGCCAGCACCCCACGGCCGGGTCACCCCCTCCTCCTCCCTGACCCCAGCCCAGCCCCCACAGCTGTGTCACCCCCTCCTGCTCCCTGCCCCCAGCCCAGGCCAGCCCAGCACCCCGCGGCTGGGTCATCCCCTCCTGCTCCCTGCCCCCAGCCCAGCCCCCACATCTGTGTCACTCGCTCCTGCCCCTGCTCCTGCCCCACGCCGAGCCCTCACGGCCAGCACCCCACGGCTACTCACTTCACAGGCTTCTCCAGGGTGCAGAAGGCGGTGAAGGCCTGCAGCTGCTGCTGCACCCCGGCCAAGGAGTTGGCGAACTTCTGGTTGCTGATGATGCTGATGGTGCGTTCTACCCAGGCCAGCAGCTCCGCCGCCAGCAGCTCATAGCGCTCCACAAGCTTGTCCATCTCCATCGCCTGGTCCAGCACCTGTGGGGCAGCCGGCAGGCGACTGGCCGCTCGTCCCAGGCACTGAGAGGCCTTGCCCAGGGCCTGGGGCACCACATCACAGCGGTACCTCTGCCCATCCCCGCTGCCCCCGCCCCCCAACACCGCCTCCCCTCCTGCGCCGGAGCCCCCCACCATGCTGCCCTGCCCCTGCCCCCCAACACCGCCTCCCCTCCTGCGCCGGAGCCCCCCCACCATGCTGCCCTGCCCCTGCCCCCCAACACCGCCTCCCCTCCTGCGCCGGAGCCCCCCCCCACGCTGCCCTGCCCCCACTCCCCAACACCGCCTCCCCTCCTGCGCCGGAGCCCCCCGCCACGCTGCCCTGCCCTGCCCTGCCCCTGCCCCTGGACGCCTGGCACCACCTCCCCTCCTGGGCCGGAGCTCCCCCTGCTGCTCTGTGCTCCCCTGCCCTGCCTCGGTCTCCCACAGCCCCTGGTGCTTGGCCTGGCTGCAGCCCAGGCCAGGCGCAGCTGTGCCACTGCAGCAATCCCAGTGCATGGCAGCTCTGCTGCCGAACGGTGCTTGGCACCCGCCGAGCCGACAGCACGGACGAGCCACCTCGAACCCGCTCCAGCTGCGCCCTGAACTGCTCACTTCGCCCAGCAGGGCCTGGGCTTCACAGAACCCTCGAACCCCAGGGCTGGAACCCCCTTGCGATCATCCCAGCCAGGGCTGTGTCCCTTCAGCCACGTGGGGCAGGGCAGCCCCCACTGCGGGCCGGGTCCCTTCGGCTGCGCGCGGTGAGGGGTGGGCAGAGGGAAGCTCCAGCCACCCCACCGGGTTCCCCAGCCCCTTGGCAGCAGGGTTGGCAGCTCCGGCTGTGGGTGGCTCTGGCGGCTTCTCTGGTGAGTCCTGGGCTTTTTTGGGGGGGGGGAGTGTGGACCGAGCCTGGGCACCTGGCAGGGGTGAGTGGGCAGTAAACGGACACCCCCCATTAGTGCATTACACTGAGGGGTACTGTACGTGGTAACCTGTTGGGAAGCAGAACACATCAGCTCCTGCAAAGGGGCAAGGAACAAAGGTCGACTAGCGCTTGTTTCAGGAGCTCAGGGGACCTTGAGACCATGTTTCTCAAGAGAGAGAAAAGTCTGGGGCACGTCCTAAAAATGGGTTGAGAAACACCAGCCTAGGCAAGTGTGATGGAGTGGGGGATACGTGTGTGGTGGGGGGGCTCACAGAGGGTGGGGGGCTCCTGCTGGGGGTAACCTGGCGACCAGGTGACACCTCTGTGCTGCAGACAAAGGGGGAGGTGGAGCCTGAGGGGTTTGAATTGGAACTGGGAGTTGGGAAGCGGTTAGTCTGGGATGGGAGAGAGAGAGACAAAGGAGGGGGCAAGGCCCCGACTCTGGGGACCCCTCGGGGCCTCCTCTCCCCAACATGGATGGGACTGGCTGTCTTTGCCGGCTGCACTGACTCCTCTGTACGACGCTGTGTCCTGTCGGCCAATAAACCCGCCATTCTCCTGCTGAGTGAGTCACTCCTGCCTGCGGAGGAGGTGCAGAGCTTGGGGACCCCTGAACCCTATCACAGCAAGGCCCTCCTGTGCTTCACCACCCTGCAAGTGACAGAGTTTTTCCTAATATCCATCCCAGACCTCCCGCTCTGCCACCAGCCTCTCTCCATCCTCCTTAGAGCTCCCCTGCAGGAAGTTGAAGGCTGCTGTCAAATCACCCCTCAGTCTTTTCTGTAGACTAAATAAGCCCAAATTCCTCAGCCTCTGCTCATAGGTCGTATGCTCCAGCCCCCAACTAATTTCCATTGCCCTTTGCAGAACCCACTCCAATAAGTCCACATCCTTTCTGTACTGGGGGGCCCAGAACTGGACACAGAACTCCAGATGTGGCCTCTCCAGTGCTGAGTAGGGGGGAATAATAACTTCTGTAGGTCTGCTGGAAATGCTCCTCCTAATGCACCACAATACGCCGTTGACCCTCTTGGCTACCAGGGCACATTGTTGGCTCATCTCCAGCCGCTCATCCACTGTAATTCCCAGGTCCTTTTCCGCTGCACGGCTGCTTAGCCAGTCGGTCCCCAGCCTGTAACAGCGCTTGGGATTCTTCCGCCCCGAGTGCAGGACTCAGCACTTCTTCTTGTACCTCATCAGATTTATTTTGGACAAATCCTCCAATTTGTCTAGGTCACTCTGGACCCTCTCCCTACCCTCCAATGTATCTACCTGACCCCCAGTTTAGTGTCATCTGCAAATCTGCTGAGGGTGCCATCCAGCCCCTCGTCCAGGTCATTAACAACACTGCTGAACAGTACCAGCCCTAGACCTGATCCTTGGGGCACTCCACTTGAAACCGACCGCCAACCAGACACTGAGCCATTGACCAGCACCCACTGGGCCCGTCCATCAAAGCAGCTTTCTATCCACCTTACAGCCCATGGATCCGATCCAGACTTCCTTAACTTATGGGCAAGGATGTTGCGGGGACTGTATCAAAAGCTTTGCTAAAGAGAAATAGACACGCAGGGAAACAACCCCCTGCTGCCCAAGCACGTGAGCAGAGAAGTCGGAGCAAGGCCCCCTCACACTGGATGTGAGAATTACTCCCCTAAGAGCAACAATTAATTAGCTGCCTGGCTGCACTGGATTGAGCCTTGTGCCCTCCTCGGGGCAAGGCCCTGGCGGCTCCCCTGGATGAGGTGTGCAGCCCTTTGTGCCAGGTCTGTGCAGCACCTGACACAGCATGGCCTGGGCTATGGCAGGGCTCACCAGGCAACATGGACCACAGCAGACGAGATCAGGCGGGCGCTCCCACACCTCAGCTGAGATCAGGGCCCCGTCAGGCTGGGCACCGCACACAGCACAGCCGAGATCGGGGCCCTGGTGGGCCAGATGCCACCCACACCCCAGCTGAGATGGGGGCTGCGATCTCTGATCTGCGCATCACCCAGCACAAGAGGGGCCCTGATCCCTGCTGGTCTCTTCACATTCTACCTGGGGGGATGCGGCAGAGCAGCAGGGGCCCAGCACCGAACCAAGGGCGTTCTTGTGGATTCGGGGCTGTTCCTCTGTTACCAGAGCATGAAGAACCGCAGTCACCCTGCAAACAGGTCTGGGCTGTCCAGAGTCCCCAGTAGGGCCCACAGGTAACAGGTGCCCCCCAAGGGCCTGCCCCCCAGCACCCACCTTTCCAATCCTCTTCCCCTCCACGGCCAGGGCCTTCATTTTGGAGAAGTAGTGGTAGAAGGAGACCACGTACGTGATGATGGACTTCTCGTCCGGGTTCTCTGTGTTCACATCTGCCGGGAGTAGGGGACCGTCTCCGCTCAGCTGAAACAGCAGCTGACAGCCCAGCGCCTGCTCCCACGGCTCCGAGCACCTTGCGCCGTGCTTAGCCGCCGGAGGGCAGGCTGAGCTAGTCTCCTTGGGCCACAGGCAGGCGCCAGGAGGGCCGGTTTTATCACCGTTATCGGGTGTATGAGGAGCCCCAGCCATGCACCCGCTCCCCCACGCGAGGCACTACACAAACAGCTCCCGACCAGCAGGACTCTCACCCGCTGGCACCAGCTGCTGTGGGGTTCCCAGGGTGCCCAGAGCCGGGGATGGGCCTTGCCCGCGGTTCCCCAGCCGGTCGGGGGTCTCCGCTCCCCGGGGCGGTCACATTGCAGGCTCAGTGTGGGGCAGGCCATGAGCAGAGACGGGAGCTCACCTTCGGGGTCCAGCAGTTTGGTGAGGCCCAGCTGCTGCTCGGCCACGGTGAAGGCCTGCTGCAGGTTGTAGGTGGCGTTGGACTTGGTGAGTTTGCTGAAGTCGATGATCTCCGGCCTGGGAATTCAACACAACAGCGTCTGACAGACCTTCAGTGGGACGTGTGGGGACCAGGACAGGCCCTCGGCATAGAGCCACTAGCCCTGACCCCCAAGTAACCACGAGAGCTCCCCTGCCAGAGGAGGGGAGAACCCAGGAGAGCTGCCTCCCAGCTCTGACCACTACACCCCACTTCCCTCTGCCAGCTGGGAACCCTCCATTCTGTGGCCCTGATGCCGTGTGGAAATCTGAGCCCACCCAGTGCCCCACAAAGAAGCCAAAGGGGCCTGGCGCCAGGGGGCAGGGCTCAGCGCCGAGCTGGGCACGCACACATACCTGTGCCGGTGAATTAGGGCGCTGAAGGCCAGCCCGTCTCTCCAGCTGGTGGTGAAGTTCTGGATGTTCACTTCGGGGTAGCTGGAGGGGTGCGAAAGGAGGAGCAGGGAAAGGGTTACGGAGCAGCAGCGTCCTGCAAGCCTGGGGGGTCCGCCCCACCCTCGGCACTAGCTGCTCCAGGGACAACGGTGTGGGATCCTGCTGGGCCCCCTGCAACCCTGTGTGTCCCGGCTTGCATGGTCCCCACCACAGCTCCCTGCATGTCCTCCCCGCTCAGCCCTGCGCCCCTCTCCCCAGTCCCTGTGTGTACCCCGGCCCCTGCCCCCCCCAGTCCCTGCACGCATCCCCCAACCAGTCTCTGCGCATCCCCCGGCCCCTGTCCCACCCCCAGTCCCTGCACGCATCCCCCAACTGGTCCCTGCGCATCCCCCGGCCCCTGTCCCCTGTCCCCCCTCCCCAGTCCCTGCACGCATCCCCCAACTGGTCCCTGCGCATCCCCCGGCCCCTGCCCGCCCCCAGTCCCTGCACGCATCCCCCAACCAGTCCCTGCACTTCCCCCGGCCCCTGCCCCTGCCCCTGCCCCACCAGTCCCTGCACGCATCCCCCAACCAGTCCCTGCACGCATCCCCCAACCGGTCCCTGCGCATCCCCCGGCCCCTGCCCCCCACCCCCAGTCCCTGCACGCATCCCCCGACCGGTCCATGCGCATCCCCCAGCCCCTGCCCCCCCGGCCCTGCACGCATCCCCCGACCGGTCCCTGAACGTCCCCCGGCCCCTGTCCCCCCCCAGTCCCTGCACGCATCCCCCCGACCGGTCCCTGCGCGTCCCCCGGCCCCTGCACCCCCCAGTCCCTGCACGCATCCCCCCGACCGGTCCCTGCACCCCCCAGTCCCTACACGCATCCCCCGACCGGTCCCTGCGTGTCCCCCGGCCCCAGCGCCCCCAGTCCCTGCACGCATCCCCCGGCCAGTCCCTGTGTGTACCCTGGCCCCCGGCCCCCCACCAGTCCCTGCATGCATCCCCCGACTGGTCCCTGTGCACACACTGGCTCCTGCCCCCTCCAGTCCCTGCACGCATCCCCCGACCGGTCCCTGTGCATACAGAATCACAGGGCTGGAAGGGACCTCAGGAGGTCATCTAGTCCAGACCCCTGCTTCAAGCAGGATCAACCCCCACGAAGTCATCCCAGCCAGGACCTTGTCCAGTGAGGACTTAAAAACCTCAAGGGATGGAGAATCCACCACCTCTCTAGGCAACGCATTCCAGTGCTTCACCACTTGCTTGGTGAAGTAGTTTTTCCTAATATCTAACTGACACCTCTCCCTCTTCAACTTCAGACCATTGCTCCTTGTTCTGCTACCTGACACCCCTGAGAACAGTTTTTCACCCTCCTTTTTAGAGCTCCCCTTCAGGAAGTTGAAGGCTGCTATTAAATCACCTCTAAGTCTTCTCTTCTGTAAACTAAACAAGCCCAAATCCCTCAGCCTATCCTCACAGGTCTTGTGCTCCAGACCCTTCATCATTTTTGTTGCCCTTCGCTGAACCTGCTCCAGCAAATCCACATCCTTTTTATACTGGGGGGCCCAAAACTGGACACAATATTCCTGATGTGGCCTCACCAGTGCTGAATAAAGAGGAGTAACTACTTCTCTGGATCTGCTTGAAATGCTCCCCCTAATGCACCCCAGTATGCTGTTAGCCTTCTTGGCTACAAGGGCGCACTGTTTACTCATATCCAGCCTTTCATCCACCATAACCCCTAGGTCCCTTTCCAGCCAGTACGCTGAGCCAGTCGGTCCCCAGCCTGTAACAATGTTTGGGATTCTTCCACCCCAGGTGCAGGACTCTACACTCCTCCTTATTGAACCGCATCAGATTTCTTTTGGCCCAGTCTGTGATGGGGTTCAGGGGTCCCCCTGCACTGCACCCCGTCTGCTGGCAGGAGTGACTCTCACTCAGCAGGTACAACAGCAGGTTTATTAGGCAACAGAAGCCCAGTTTCTCACAGAAGCGACAGTACAGCAGCCAGAGACAGTCCTTCCAACCCGTCCTGGGGAGAAGACCCCGAGGGGTGCCCCTCTGGGGTGTAGGTGTAGCTTCCCCCTCCTCAGGCTGGCTGCCTTCCAGCTCTCCCTTTTCCTCCTCTAACTGCCGCCCCCGATTCAAAAACCCAGCTCAGCTCCTCCCTGCTCTTTGTTCAGGCAGAGGTGTCACCTGACAGTTGTAGCCCCAGGGTCATCCTTAGCCACTGGGAGCTGCTGCTTGCCTCAGACATCCAGCCTGACTCACACATGCACCCCCCCCCACTCCATCACACAGTCCTCCAATTTATCCAGGTCCCTCTGGATTCTCTCTCTACCCTCCAACGTATCTACCTCTCCCCCTAGTTTTGTGTCATCCGCAAACTTGCTGAGGGTGCAACCCAGGCCCTCATCCAGGTCATTAATAAAGATGTTGAATAACACGAGCCCCAGAACCGAGCCTTGCGGCTCTCTGCGTGAAACAGACCAACATCCAGATATCGAGCCATTGACCACTACCTGTTGGGCCCGACCATCAAGCCAGCTTTCTATCCATCGTATAATCCAAGGATCCAATCCATAGTTCCTTAACTTATGGACAAGAATGTTGTGAGAAACCGTATCAAAAGCGTTGCTGAAGTCAAGGTGTGTCACATCCACTGACTTCCCCATGTCCACAGAGCTTGTTACCTCGTCACAGAAGCTAATCAGATTGGTCAGGCAGGACTTGACCCTGATGAATCCATGTTGGCTACTTTTGATCACTTTCCCCTCTTCCAAGTGCTTTAGAATGGATTCCTTGAGGATTCCCTCCATTATTTTCCCAGGGATTGAGGTGAGGCTGACAGGTCTGTAGTTCCCTGGTGTGATGGAGTGGGGGGAGTGCATGTGTGAGTCAGGCTGGATGTCCGAGGCAAGCAGCAGCTCCCAGTGGCTAAGGATGACCCTGGGGCTACAACTGGCAGATAACACCTCTGCCTGAACAAAGAGCAGGGAGGAGCTGAGCTGGGGTTTTTGAATCGGGGGCGGCAGTGAGAGGCGAGGAAAAGGGAGAGCTGGAAGGCAGCCAGCCTGAGGAGGTGGAAGCTACACTCCAGAGGGGCACCCCTCGGGGTCTTCCCCCCAGGACAGGTTGGAAGGACTGTCTCTGGCTGCTAGGCTGTTGCTTCTGTGAGAAACTGGACATCTGTTGCCTAATAAACCTGCTGTTGTACCTGCTGAGTGAGAGTCTCTCCTGCCAGTGGACGGGGTGCAGTGCAGGGGGACCCCTGAACCCCATCACACCTGGATTGTCCTTCTTTCCTTTTTTAAAGATGGGCACTACGTTGCCTTCTTCCAGTCATCCGGTAACTCCCCCGATCTCCAAGAGTCTTCAAGGATAACGGCCAAAGGTTCAGCAATGACCTCTGCCAATTCCCTCAGTACCCTCAGGTGCATTAAATCCAAACCCATGGACTAGTTTTTGTAGATAGCTCAGAACTTGTTCCTTCCCCACAGATGGCTGCCCTCCACCTTCCATACTACATCGTCTACGACCGTCATGGGGAAGTTGACTTTGTCCGTGAAGACTGAGGCAAAAAAAGCATTGAGTACTTCAGCTTTTCCCGCATCATCTGTCACTAGGTTACCGCCCTCATCCAGTAATGGCCCCACACCTTCTCTGATAACCTGTTTATTGTTCACGTGCCTGTAGAAACCCTTCTTGTTACTCTTCACGTCCCTTGCCAGCTGCAGTTCCAATTGTGCTTTTGCTTTCCTGATGACTGCCCGGCATTCTCCAGCCGTGTTTGTTTGTACTCCTCCTTCGTCAACTGTCCACATTTCCATTTCTTGTATCCGTACCCCAGCCCCTGCCCCGCCCCAGTCCCTGCACGCATCCCCCGACTGGTCCCTGTGCGTACCCTAACCCCTGCCCCCCCCGCTGGTCCCTGCACACATCACCGGCCCCGGCCCCTGCCCCCCGCCAGTCCCTGCACGTATCCCTCGACCGGTCCCTGCGCGTACCCCAGCCCCTGCCCCCCCAAGATCCTGTGTGCATGTCCTCCCACCCTGGCCCTGCACATACCCCAGTCCCTGCCCCCCCCAGTCCCTGCATGCACCCCACCACTGGTCCCTGTGTGCATGTCCTCCCAGCCCGGCCCTGTGCGCACCCGGTCCCTGCACGCGCTGAGAGGCACTAGCAAGCAGAGCTGCCCTGTTGGGAGCTCAGGCCCGGCTCCCCAGGCTGCACCAGGAGGGCAAAGGGGAGGCACCGTCCTGGCGCCCAGCCATCAGGGCTGCCCCAAACAAAGCCCCTCACCCGGCCGTCTTCATCTGGCACCAGAGCAGCAGCGCGTCCTTGGCCGAGCGAGTCTCCCTGTTGTCCTCTGTCTCGATTTTAATCACCTGGATCTGGATGGGGAGAGAAGTGACGCTCAGCCCTGCCCCCGGACGCCTGGGTTCCACTTGCCCCCGCCCCCGCTCTTTGAGGCACAGGCACCTTCGGGGAACAGACAGGTCTGCGCCCTGGCCAGCAGTGGGGGACGCTGCGCAGGCAGCCTGTGCAGGGGGCTTCGTGACCAATAGGGAGCATGGCTCTGCTGCTGCGATGCAACCGCCTCTGGGGTGCAACGGAACCGAGCCCTGCGGAACAGGGCCCCACACCCAACCGGGAGGCAGCTGCTCCGTGCCCCAGAACCTCCCCTCCTCAAAGCACCAGGCACCACTCCCAGGTCCCCAAGTCGTGTGGGGCTGGGGCCAGCTAGGAGGGCAGAGCACCCCACGCTGACCCCCCCGCAGCCCCCACACCACTCACTGCAGCCCTGTCCTCTGGAGCCCCCTAATGAATCCTCTGCCCCACACCCCACAGCCCCTACCAAGCCCCCCACGACCCCTACTGAGCCCCCCGCCCGTACTGAGCCGACTCCCCATAGCCCTGCCCCCCACAGCCCCTACTGAGCCCCCCCCTCCCACTGTGGTGGCCCGGGAACGCAGCCCGGCCCGGGCACCTGGAAGCGCAGGATGATGGTCCAGACGAGCCCCAGCGTGAGGCGATGGTTCCCGTCCACGATGTCGTGGGAGCCAACGTTCTCCAGGTGCACCCGCTGCTCCTTGAGGAACTGCAGCGCCTTGTCCACGTTCTCCAGCGCGTGGATCCGCATGCGCCCCCGCGTCGGCTTGGGCTGGGCCGGGAGTGGGGGGCTGAGCGTGGTGCTGCCGGCTGCCCCCCGCTGACACGCAGCCCCCCCCGCCCTGACCGTGCCCCGGCCTTGCTCCAGCAAACCCCCTGGGGCACCAGGAGGGGCCCTGGCCCCAGCGGCTGGAGCTGGCGGCTGGCAGACGGGCTGGGGTGGGGCCCCACCAGGCAGGGCCTGTGGGTTGGGTGGGGGCAGAAGGGATTACGAGGTGCAGAGCCACATCCAGCCCATCCCCCCTGCCCTGGCCCAGGGCAGGCTCTGCTGTGGTACCCGGCACACGCTCGGCTGGGGCCTCGGCTCACCAGCTGCTCCCCAGACAGCACCTCCAGCAGCCGGGTCAGCATGCAGCCGTCGCGGAGGTCGGCGTAGAGGTCTCCGATCCGGCAGGACACCCGGGCCAGGTGCGCGTTCACCCACTTGGTGAAGGTTTTCTTCTGCACGGCCTCGCGCTCGTCTGCCGGCGGAAAACCAGACGGTCACTGCTCTGCCCCTGCCTGCCAGGAGCCCAGAGCACCCCCACACTGCCCACAGCCCTGCCAGGGCCAGGAGCAGAGCCTCAGGACTCCTGCTGCCCAGGCCCCCTCCAACCCCAGAGCTGGACACAAAACCCAGGAGTCCGGGATCCCAGCCCCCCCGCTCTAACCACTGCGCACCACTCCCCTCCCGGCCCCAGGATAGAACCCAGGAGTCCTGGCTCCCAACCTCTGTTCTAACCACTAGACACTACCCCCACCCCAGACCCAGGATAGAACCCAGGAGTCCTGGCTCCCAGCCCCTGTTCTAACCACTAGACATTACTCCCCCAACCCCTGGACCCAGGAGTCCTGGTTCCCAGCCCCTGTTCTAACCACTAGACATCACCCCCCCAACCCCCAGACCCAGGATAGAACCCAGGAGTCCTGGCTCCCAGCCCCCGTTCTAAGCACCAGCTCGCGGCCGTACCAGCCAAGGCTTTGATGCGGGAGCACTCAAACAGCTTGGCTGGGGCTGCGGTGTCCTCCCAGAGGGGGTTGTCCGTGCTCTCCCAGCGGCTGTTATTGTTCTGCTGTTGCACCTCCATGTTATCCAGCTCGGCCACCACGTTGGCCATCAGGGAGCATTCGCACCTGACAGAAGAGAGAGCGAGAGACCGGCTCGGGGCCGGGATTCCCGCAGGGCGCCCTGAACTCCAGCTAAGCTTGGTCTAAGCAGCGGGCAAGCACTTCCCCGCCTGTCGCAGGACGGTGTTTCCTCCTTTCCTGTTGCACGTGCAACGCTGCACGTTTTTGCACGGCCCTTCTGCACACAATCCCCCCACACCTCAGCACAGGCTGCACACCACCAACCACCCTCACCTCCAGTGCAACTCACACACACCAAGTGCTCGCACGAGGAGTCAGCCCAGGGAAATGCTGCAGGCACCGCTCACCACCAGCGTGGTCCGTGCACACTGTCCCCAGGTGCATCAGCAACACAACCTGCATCCTTTGCACCTCAGCTTCAGGCACGTGGCGCCTGCCACAGCACTAAATGCCCCACGCGAACAATCACAGTGAACAAAGATGCACCCTCACGTTGCTCGTGTGCTCAGGTGTGAACATTTGCACAGTTGTGGAGAGGCTCTGCCCTGCATGTGCACAGCCCAGCACACTCACACTCACTGCCAGCCTCTGAACGCTTTGCACACGTGCAACTCGCATGACCCAACAGTTCCACACTCACTGCCAGCTTGCACAGGTTTTGCACACATACAACTCATGTGGCCCAGCTTTGCACATGTGATTCATGACCCAGCACTCCTGTGCTCACTGCTAGCCTGCACGGGCTTTGCACACGTGTGACTCACACAGCCCAGCACTCCCGTGCTCACTGCTAGCTTGTGATCGCTTTGCACACGTGTACCTTGCCCAGACAACGCTGCCCACACTCAGGAGCAAATGCTCTGGGGGCCGGGACTGTCCATCCTCTGGGCCTGGGCAGCCCCTGATACCACCAGATGCCACCAGGACTCAGCAAAGCCTCAAGGACCCAAAGGACCCTGCAGTGAGGTGCCAGCGGCTCAGGCCACCATCTGGAGGAGACGTCACAGGCTGGGTTCTGCACAGATCTACCTGGCAGCTCATGGCTCTGTCCACAGCCACTCCAGCGGGGCTGCCCCCGACCAGGGGCTCTTCCTCCCTCAGAGCCTCACTCGCCCAGCGCTGGGTGTCCCACTCTGCACTCAGATCTCAGCCCAGGCAGGGGCAGGACAGACTCCCGGTTCTCTCTCACCAGCTCAGGGAGAGGAGTGGAGTCTAGTGGTTAGGGAAAGGA
Organism: Carettochelys insculpta; assembly: GCF_033958435.1. Lineage (NCBI taxonomy): Eukaryota > Metazoa > Chordata > Testudines > Carettochelyidae > Carettochelys > Carettochelys insculpta. The sequence goes on along the minus strand of NC_134158.1, from coordinate 23,359,753 downwards.
GGTTTGGGAGCCCAGACTCCCGGGTTCTATTTGAAGCTCTGCCACTGGCCCGTTGGACAGCGAGAGGCAAGTCCTTCCTTGGCCCACCCGCCATCAGACTGTGACCTCTCCAGGCCAGGGGCTCTCTCCCACAGGGTTTGTGCAGCACCTGGCACAACTGGATCTCAGCTGAAGGCTCTACACGCTACCATAATATTTACTGAGTATTAGCTGCTAAAATCTGTGCAGTTCACTTAGGGACAGCTTCCCCCTTTCGCAGTGCAAACCGCCATCCTCGTGAGCCGACAGTGACACCTCCCTTTGCACTGGTGAGCAGCTCCTGGCCTGTCTTGGAGACACAAACAAATGAGAGACGGAGCGTGTCAGCTCACTGCCAGGAGCACACCCTTCTCCTGGGCTCAAAGCCCCTTTCACGCTATTTAATTCGGGCCAACGCTGCAGCTGAGGATGACGTGGGAACCATTTCACACTAGGCCACTGTGGGGATTTACTTGTACCTGCCTCTGGAGGGAACTTGGACGGGAGGGGGATGGGGGTTGTTAAAACTCCTTGAATGCGCTGTCGAAATGCTGCTCTGGGCTCTCTGCTAGTGGAAGACCCCGTGGTGCGAGCAAGGGATGTGCGTGAATGTGCGAGACCAGCCCTGTGGTGTGAGTGAGGGATGTGTGTGGACGTGAGAGCGAGGAATATGAGTGGATGTGCGAGACCAGCCCTGTGGTGAAAGCGAGTGATATGAGTGGATGTGCAAGACCAGCCCTGTGGTGCAAGCAAGGGATCTTGAGTACTGCGTGCAGATGTGGTCTCCTCACCTCAAAAAAGATATATTGGCATTAGAAAAGGTTCAGAAAAGGGCGACTAAGATGATTAGGGGCTTGGAACGGGCCCCATATGGGGAGAGGCTAGAGAGACTGGGACTTTTCAGTTTGGAAAAGAGGCGATTGAGGGGCGATATGATAGAGGTATATAAAATCATGAATGGTGTGGAGAAAGTGAATATAGAAAAATTATTTACCTTTTCCCATAATACAAGAACTAGGGGACACCAAATGAAATTGATGGGTAGTAGGTTCAAAACTAATAAAAGGAAATTTTTCTTCACACAGCGCACAGTCAACCTGTGGAACTCCTTGCCCGAGGAGGCTGTGAAGGCCAGGACTCTATTAGGGTTTAAAAAAGAGCTTGATAAATTTTTGCAGGTTAGGTCCATAAATGGCTATTAGCCAGGGGTAAAGTATGGTGCCCTAGCCTTCAGAACAAGGGCAGGAGATGGATGGCAGGAGATAAATCACTTGATCATTGTCTTCTGTTCTCCTTCTCTGGGGCACCTGGCATTGGCCACCGTCGGCAGATGGGATGCTGGGCTGGATGGACCTTTGGTCTGACCCAGTATGGCCGTTCTTATGTTCTTATGATATGAGTGGACGTGCGAGCCCAGCCCCGTGGTGCGAGCGAGGGATATGAGTGGACGAGCGAGACCAGCCCTGTAGTGCGAGCAAGGGATATGAGTGGATGTGCAAGCCCAGCCCCGTGCTGTGAGTGAGGGATATGAGTGGATGTGCGTGACCAGCCCCGTGGTACAAGCGAGGGATATGAGTGGATGTGTGAGACCAGCCCCATGGTGAGAGCGAGGGATGTGCGTGGATGTGCGAGACCAGCCCTGTGGTGAAAGCGAGTGATATGAGTGGACGTGCGAGCCCAGCCTTGTGGTGCGAGCAAGGGATATGAGTGGACGAGCGAGACCAGCCCTGTAGTGCGAGCAAGGGATATGAGTGGACGTGCGAGCCCAGCCTTGTGGTGCGAGCGAGGGATATGAGTGGACGTGCGAGCCCAGCCCCATGGTGAGAGCGAGGGATATGAGTGGACGTGCGAGCCCAGCCCCGTGGTGCGAGCGAGGGATAGGAGTGGATGTGTGAGCCCAGCCCCGTGGTGCAAATGAGGGATGTGCATGGACGTGTGAGCCCAGCCCCGTGGTGCGAGCGAGGGATACGAGCAGACATGCGAGACCAGCCCCATGGCCCGAGCGAGGGATATGAGTGGACGTGTGAGCCCAGTCCCATGGTGCGAGCGAGGGATGTGCACGGACGTGCGAGACCAGCCCCCGAAGCTCTGTGGAGGGACCGGGACGGGCAACGGGGTGGCTGCGTATCCCCAGCCAGACTTGAGAAGGGCACAGAGCACTGGGCCTCTGGAGGGGCAGCAGGTGTCAGCAACGAGGGCAAGAGGAAACCAGCCTGGTGGGACAAGAGCCAAGAGGAACCTCTCAGCTGAGCGCTGAGACTTGAGCGGACGAGCCTGGCCGACAGCGCCAGCCCCGACCCCACTGCGGGAAACCTGCTCACCGGGGGGCTGGGCCATGGACTGGGGGTTCTGCCACCGCTTCCCCGGGATCCCAGCCCGGCTGAAAGGAGCCTGGTCCCGACCCGGCCTCGCAGCTCACTGGCTCGGCTGAACAACTGCAAGTGAGCACCAGCCTGGTAACCAGAGCATCAACCGGCCATGCCGTGCGACTGTGCACATGTGTGAGCGCACACAAGTGTGAGCACACACGTGTGTGAACACGTGTAGGTGTGTGTGTGAAGGAGAGTGCGTGTGCAGACACTAACTGCTTTCCTACCGTATTCCCAGTGAACGCTGTGTCACCTGTTCCCTGAGAAAGACCTTGTGGGCTTCTCACAACGCCCCTGCCCATTGGGGGCAGCCGGGTGTTGCCATGAGCGGGCAGTGGTAGGGCACTAACTGCTCTGGGCCCATCTAGGGGCTGTCCTTCCCACGCAGGGCACCACCCTGGTGCCGCAGGACAGAGCCTGGAGACAGAAAGGAGGGGTCAGGGTGTGGCACTGGCTCCCTTTGTCTGCACCACAGCGCCCTGCTGCAGCAGGGATGGAGCTCAGTTCAGCCCTGGCAGGGGCCGGGGGTGGGAACAGCTGCCCACATGCAGAGCCGAGCACGCACAGGGACGGTGTGTCCAGCAGCTGGACAGGCAAATCCGTACGGAAACCTCAGCCAAGCACAACTCAAAGGGCACCAAGCGGCTGCACCCCCAGGGCTCAGCCTGCAGCCAGCCCCTGTACATCCTTGGGGCAGTCCCACCCCAGACCTCCAGGACTGGTCATGGTCAGACCAGATCCCCTCATCCCAGGGCCTGCAACTGAGGGAGGAGGTTTGGCACTGCCCGGCAGGGGAGTCATTGGGGGGCCTGGCACTGCCTGGTGGGGGGCCATGGGGGGCCTGGCACTGCCCGGCAGAGGAGTCATGGGGGGGCCTGGCACTGCCCAGCAGGGGGGGTCACGGGGGGCTGGCAGAGTCCAGTAGGGCTGGCGGTGGGGGTGGGGACTGGCAGAGCCCAGGGGGCTGGAGGTGGGTGGGGCTGGGAGAAGGTCCTGGATCAGTATCCCCACATACGGCCTCTGGTGTCTGGCCTAGCGCTGTGCTGGGATCTGGCTCCCCCTGTGATTGTCACTGACAGGCAGCGTCGGCCCCCATGCCCGGCTGCGCCTACAGGCAGCAGCAGGCACCCAGCACAGTGTCCGGGAGAGGTGCCGAGCCGGGGCCATGGCTGTCAAACCCCACGATGGGTTTTGCACCTAGACTCGAATAAAGCACTCGCCTGTCTCACACGGCCCCCTCCTTCGGCTGGGTCTCTGCGGCAATCCTGAGCCTGGTCTCATCCGCCGCCAGCCCACACCTTCCGCCTCCAGGCCCTGCAGAGACCCTCTGCGGTGCAGGTAGCCCTCGGCACACGCCTTCCCACACCGCCTCCGAGGGCACCGGCACAACCGGCAGCTCCTCCTGACCTGCAAGACCTCGCCCAGGGCCAGAGCTCTGCCAGGGCCTCCTCCGGACCCGGAAGCTCTCTGCGGCGACCAGGTCCTTTGCGGCCATTGCGGGGGCAGACCTCCTCACACACCCGCTACACAATGCTCCTCCTCGCACACCCGCTACCCAATGCTCCTCCTCGCACACCCGCTACCCAATGCTCCTCCTCACACACCCGCTACCCAATGCTCCTCCTCGCACACCCGCTACCCAATGCTTGTGTCGTGGCAGCAACCGCTCGTGTTGCAGACCGCCTGGGCTGCGCTGGGGGTGCTGGGTGGATCCCTGGGCGCTCACTGCCACGTGGGGCTCTCCACCGTTTGCTCCCCACTTGTGTGGTCTGAAGAAGTGGGTCTGTCCCACAAAAGCTCACCTCATAAACTATTTTGCTGGTCTTTAAAGTGGTATTTGACTGCTTTTTGTTTTCATGGTGTATAGACTAGCACGGCTTCCTCTCTGTTACTATCCAGGCCCTATGGGCGGCCGTGCGGCGCCCCTCACTCACCTTCCTGGAGCGAACCCTGCGAGAGGGCCCACCCCGCCCCCACTGCAACGCCTCCGGCGCTGGTTTTAGGGCCCCAATTCCACAAGCCCCCCCGGCCTCCCACCCCTCCCCCCGCCGGCTGCGCCCACTGCGGCTGGTCTGTTTCAGAAGGGCACCTCGAGAACAGCTGTACTGCTCCTGCCCCACACTCTCCAACTCCTCACCCTCCCATCCCGCCCCGACGCCAAACGGCGCGGAGCCGGGGCAGCCTGTGTTCCACCCTGACCCCGAGTTCCACCAGGGACATCAGCTGGCAGCTCCTTCACGGAGCTGTGAGCACGGGCACGTGCCTGGTCTGGTTCACCCCCAACCCTGGATCCTGAGGGAAACCCTGGCACGTGCCCACCTCGAGCGCACCAGGCTGCAGCCCCTGTTCCAGCTCCTCCAGAGCCTCTTATGGAGGTTCTGGCTGCCCTTCCCCACACCCCTTTCCCATACACACACTCTGTGCGTGGCCCCAGGAAGTCTATCACACCCGCAGGAGGATGGTGGATGAGGGGCGCACTGCGACTGCAGGGCCTACTTCTGGTCCTCCCTTATCTCACCCATCCGGGCAGAGTTCTCCCGGGCAGCAGCTGCTGCCTCCTGAGCCAGCTTTGAGGAGCAGCGGGTGCTGTCTGGAGTTCGCTGCTGGGTGTCCCCCTCCGGTTCCTGCCTTTACACTGTGACCCTCACCACCCGGCCTTCGGTTTTTCTTATTCGTCCCAAGCAATCAATTGAGTCTGGGTCCAGTAGCCTCTCCCACTAGGCTGGGGGAGGGGTCTTGGCGGATGGGCCTATACCCACCACCGCCACCACCAGCGCTCAAACGGTGCCCCCGACAGCTGGGTGCACCCATAGCATTTAGAACTCTGTTGGGTTTGTTTTCTGATTGTAGCGCTGCAGAAGTCTGAATTATCTGCCAAGTCTGTATTTCAGTAAAAGCACCTGTTGTACAACTTAAAAAACCCTCTAACTAGGGAAACCCAGCCCAGCCAGGCCCTGGGGTGGGTGCACAACCGCCCAGAGATCCTGTCTCGGGCACAGGCTGGCGGGAAGGGCGGGTGGAGGGGGTCGCCTTTGGGACCCTTCCGGTGACGACCCTCAGTGATGGAGATATGAAGCTGGCGGGTGAGCCCAAGCTGGGCTGGGCTGCAAGGATGAGAACTCCCAGTGAGCCAGGCTCAGACCAGCAGGACGAGGTTCAGGAAGGACAACTGGGGAGGAGCAGTCAGCATCACGCACCCCAAACGGGACGGGACAGGGTGTCCGAGCAGGAGCGACGTGAGCCAGACACAGACGTCAGTTGTTCTTCCACTCGGTGCTGCGCTCACAGGGCCTCAGCTGGAGTACCGTGTCCAGCTCTGGGCCCCACCTTGCGTGCCAGACAGGGAGACGTTGGAGAGGGCCCAAAGGAGAGCACCAGAAATGATGGAGGGTCTAGAGAACCAAGCTAGGCTGGGGGCTGACAGCACTGAGGATGTTTAGGCTGGAGAAGAGATAGCTGAGTGGGGACATGACCCGAGCTTTCAGGCACCCACTTGTTAGTTACAAGGAGGAAGGAGAAAAATTGTTCTCCTTGGCCCCTGAGGACAGGACAAGGAGCGATGGGCTCCAAATGCAGCCGGTGGGGTTCAGGCTGGACATCAGGGAACACTTTCTCACACTCAGCACAGGAATAAACTGCCCGGGGAGGTTGTGGGATCTCCAGCAGTGGAGATTTGTAAGAGCAGGTTAGACACTCCCAGCAGGGATGGGCTGGACGCTGCTGGGCCCTGCCAGGAGTGCAGCGGACAGGGCCAGATGGTGCTGGGCCCCACCAGGAGTCCGATGGGGCCCTGATCTCGACCAGGGTCTGTGCGGCGCCCAGTGCAACGGGGCCCTGAGCTCAGCTGGGTCTTGGTGGTACCAGCAACGTTTAAGACCTTCTGGCTATTTCTGCACATTTTACTCCTTGGTGTCCCAGGGCACCTGTTCTTCACTCCCCAGCCAGACAGCATCTGGGGAGCAGGGCTCTTCCCCTGGGTCTCCATGCAAAGGCTCCACGTGCCAGAGCCCCTGAGGACACAGGTCCAGGCGAGAGCACAGTGGGGGCAGGTTGGCCCAGGGGTGATGCTCTGGGGTGCAGCTGGGCAATACAGACTCCCGCCTATGTTCGCAGTCAGCGGGCGAGGGCGGAGCCAGGCACAGGCTGCCGTGGGCCAGAGCAGCTTCGTGCAGGGCCCAGCCGGCAGCCCACATCCACCGTACTGAAGCCTCTCCTGCACCCACAGCTCTGCACTCCAATTCCAGCCGGACTCACCTGGTGCTCGTGCCCGACTGCTGGACCTGGGGATGTGACCACCAGCTCCGAGCGCACCGGCTGGGCCACAGGCTCGCCCTCCCGCTCCCCGCTGCGGCCCACGCTGCTGGCAGGGGCAGCTCGCTCAGCCGCCAGGCTCCAGGCCCCAGGGTGGATGCTGCTGTTCCCGGCTCCCATAAAGCCTGCATGGGGGCCCGGCTCCCAGCAGCTGGGTAGCCCCAGCCCGGCCTGGCCTGGCCAGGAAGCCGCCAGCAGCTTGGGTCCTTCTGCCTCCCTTGGAAGGTCAGGAGAGCAGTGGGGCGCGTGGGCCAATCCGGCCCCGGCCCCACGAGGCTGCATCCTGGGGCTGAGCTGCTCCCTCCCGGAGGGGAACGAGGCGCCTTCAAGGGATGCTGCGGATGCCGGAGTCCGCCTCCGCCTGGCCAGGCAGGGCCGGCAGTCGAGGCGGGATCTGCCGCCCCGCCAGGAGCAGCACCGCAGGGCGCGGCAGGACCCTCTTCCCCCGGGGGGGGGGACTTAACCCTGCATCTGCCGCGGGGCCTGTTCCCGGCCTGCGCCCTCACACACGACCCCGGGCCGGGCCCGGCCGACACACGCGCAGGGGGCACCGCTCCCCGGCCGGGCCCGGGCGCTGCAGGTGTAATTAGCGCCCCGCCCCACACCCGGAGGGCGCAGCCCCCCACAGCAGCTGGGCCCCCCCCCGCCCCACACCCGGAGGGCGCAGCCCCCCACAGCAGCTGGGCCCCCCCGCCCCAGGGCCGGCTCCTTCTCCCCCGGGCACCGGCTCGGCCGCTGGGCAAAGCCGGGCCGGGCGGGGAGCCGAGCTCGCCAAAGCCCCGGCCCCACGGCCCGGCCCGACCCGACCCGGCCCGGCCGGCGCAGGACTCACCCGCCGGCGCAGCAGCATCCAGGGCCCGGAGCGCGCTGCGGAGCGCACAGCCAGGCGGCCCCGCCGTCACCGCGCTCCCGCACCGCCCAATCCCGCGCGGCGGCGCAGCCTCCCCCCGCCCGTCCGGCAGCGCGGCGCTGCCTCCCCGGCCCGGCCCGAGCGGCGGGATCGGGGCCAGCCGCGGGGCGGGGGCGGGGACGAGCGGCGGGATCGGGGCCGGGGTCGTGCCGGGATCACGCGACAGCGAGCGGGGAATAACGCGGCGGGGGGATGGGCTGAAGGTGCCGCCCGCAGGACGCCTGGGTTCTATTCCTGCGAAACCCCCCTCCCCCCTTGTTCTGGGGCTTAAGCTGCGAGCTGCCCCCAGCGGGAGTCTGGAGGCTCCTTGGGGGTCTGGGCGGTGCTCGGCCCAAGGGGGCCCCGATCTCGGCCGGGGTGTGGGCGGTGCCCGGCCCAAGGGGGCCCCGATCTCGGCCGGGGTGTGGGCGGTGCTCGGCCCAAGGGGGCCCCCATATCAGCCGGGGTGTGGGCGGTGCTCGGCCCCAGGGGACCCCGATCTCGGCCAGAGTGTGGGCGGTGCTCCGCCCAGTGGGGGACTTGATCTCAGTTGGGGCCTGAACATTTGGTGCTTTTATTTGCAGTGGTGTCAGGGAGGGCGGTTGCCAAAGACCAGGTCCCTCAGGGAACTCCGCCGCGGGCCAGAGGCTTTCGCCGCCTGTGGCTTTCGAGGGCTGTTCTGACTGGTGTCCTGCGCCCTGGGAGCAGAGCGGTGGCCGGCGGGGGCGAGACGCGCCCTGCTGTGGCTGCGTGACACAGGGCGCCCGGCAGCGGCGTGGTTACGACTGATCCGGTCAGCGCGGAACATGCAGGCGCTGCAGCGTGGGGGACAAAGGTCACCACCACTGGCCAGGGCCCTTGCAGGACTTAGAGACCTGGGGCGGTTCCCATCTCCCCACGACTGTCCCCGGCTCTGTGCAGACTCAGGAAGGCCCCATCGACTATGAACTGTGTTTAGTGAGAGCCAGTGGGGCTCTCCAAGGGAGGGTGGATGGAACTGGGGCCAAGGAAGGACAGGGGCCCCTCGCTTCCCTTCCCCTCTGGACCTGGCAGCCAGTTCTGCTCCCGTGGTGATGAAAGGCCGGGCGCAGAGGAAGGCTGCAGGAACAGAGAGCCGAGCAGGGCGGAAGGGGCCGGTTAGCTCCCTGGAAGTCATCCCTTTAGGCAAACCAGGCAGCAGCCCAGGGCCAGGTGGTAAGATGTCACGGGGTGTGGGGCCGCCAGACCCTGCCCCCACGCAGGCAGACGGACTCTTTCTGGGCAGGAGAATAAGAGCATAAGAATGGCCATACCGGATCAGACCAAAGGTCCATCCAGCCCAGTATCCTGTCTGCCAACAGTGGCCAGTGCCTGGTGCCCCAGAGGAGGTGAACCGAAGACAATGATCAAGCGATTTGTCTCCTGCCATCTGTCTCCAGCCTTTGACTAACGGCTAGGGGCACCGTACTTTACCCTTGGCTAATAGCCATTTATGGACCTAACCTCCAAAACTTTATCAAGCTCTATTTTAAACTCTGTTAGAGTGCTGGCCTTCACAGCTTCCTCCGGCAAGGAGTTCCACAGGTTGACTGTGCGCTGTGTGAAGAAGAATTTTCTTCTATTAGTTTTGAACCTGCTACCCATTATAGGGGGTTTCGGGGTGACAGGGACCCAGCATAGAACAGACTTGTCAGCACAGGAAGCAGAAGCATCAGTGCAATCCAGCTGGGGAAGAGGGGCCCAGAGGGGTCCCTGAGCTGGGCCCTGGCCCCTTCCTCCCTCTGCAGCCAGCCCAGACTGACCACCTCCCAACTGCCCAACTCCAACTCAGACCAGCCAGGCCCCTGAGCCCGCCTTGGCCTGCAGCATGGCAAAGAGTGTCACCTGGTTATCTAGGTTAGAAAGGTCAAAGAGGGCCCTCACCTACGCATGAAAAGTCATCACATGGAAACTCCTATCTCCACTCTGCACGAATGCTGTGCCCAGGGAAACTGAGGCACCACCTGGTGTTACTACAGGACAGCAAGAAACACATGTGACCAAACCAGGAGAATAAAATCCTCACACACCCCACTGCATCACCTCTGTCCCCACTTCCAGACCAAACTGAGCGGGTCACTCAGCCAGTGACTGGGGACGGTCAGGGCCCTCCCTGTGTGACGGCATTGGCTGTGATGTTCCCCTTGGCGCAGACCATCTCCATGTCGTAGTCCTGCAGGAGCAGAGTCCATTGCGGGAACTTGGTGTTGGCCCCTTTCATGTGATGCAGCCAGGTCAGGGGTGAGTGATCGGTGTACACAGTGAAACACCGTCCAAACAGGTACGGCTGCAGCTTCCCCGGAGCCCACACCATGGCCAGACATTCCTTCTCTATGGCTGCGTAGTTCTGCTCCCGGGGCAGCAGCTTCTTGCTCAGGTACACGATGGGGTGTTTCTCCCCTTTGTCATTCACCTGCATTAGCAAAGCGCCCAGCCCCACGTCTGAGGTGTCGGTGAAAACCATGCAGGGCTTGTCAAAGTCTGGGTTTGCCAGCACTGGGGCCCTGGCCAGAGCCTCCTTCAGTGTGCAGAACTCTTAACACTGCTCTGTCCAGACCACCTTGTCTGGTTTCCCCTTCTCACACAGCTCCTTGAGGGGGGCTGCGATGGAGCTAACGTGGGGCGCAAACCTCCGGCAGTACCCCACCATCCCAATGAAGGCCTGGACCTGCTTCTTAGTCTGGGGCACCAGCCAGTCTCTGACAGCCTCCACTTTAGCTGGCTCTGACTTTCAGCAGCCGCTGCCCACCTTGTGACCCAGGTAGGTCACCTCAGCCATCCCCACCTTGCACTTCCCTGCCTTGATAGTCAGCCCAAACCCCTGGAGTTGGTCCAGCACCTGGCTGACCTGGGACACGTGATCCTCCCACATCTGGCTGAAGACACCTTATCGATGTGAGCCAGGGCGAAACCTTCTGTCCCCCTCAGCAGCTGGTGCACCAGGCGCTGGAAGGTGGCCGGCAGCCCCTTGAGGCCAAAAGGCAGGGCCAGGAACGGGTAGAGCCCCACAGGAGTGATGAAAGCCAATCTGAGCTGCGTGTCTGGATTCACTGGTACTTGCCAGTACCCTTTGCAAAAGTTGTGATGGGGTTCAGGGGTCCCCAGGCTCTGCACCCTGTCCCCTGGCAGGAGTGACTCTCACTCAGCAGGCAGAAGAGGGAGTTTATTGGTCAGCAGAGACACAGCACAGCGCAGAGGTATCAGTGCAGCCGGCAGAGACAGTCACTCCCATCCATCTCGGGGAGAGGCCTGTGGGGGGGGTCCCGTCTAGGGACTAGCCCCTTCTTTTCCCCCTCTCCTCAGCACAGGCCAACTGCCTCCCCACCCCCTCCCCCTTCTCACTGCCGCCTCCGATTCCAACCAGCCGGGCTCCTCCCCGACCGTGCTCAGGACAGAGGTGTCACCTGCCACCTCAGGTTGCAGCCCCAGGGGTCATCCCCAGCGGGGGGTGGGGGAGCTGCTCCACCTGTGAGTCACACACATCCCTCACTACCTCACAGAGGTCTCAGGAGGTGAGGCAAGAGGCTACCCCCAGCACCTCAAGGAGGGCATCAGGCCTGGGCATGGGGTGGCCTCGGACACGGGGGTGGCATTGAGCTTGTGATAGTCCACACACAAGCAGATCATCTCGTCCTTTCTGCGGACCAGCACACAGGAGAAGCCCAGGGGCTGGAGCACGGCTGGACCCCCCCAGTGCCAGCATATGCTGGACCCCCTGTTCCAGGCCCTGGGCTGTTTTCCCCGTGGCTCTTACAGGAGGGTGGGCGCCCATCTCTATGCAGTGGACAGCCAGGTTAGTGAACCCAGGCCGGTCAGAGAACAGCCGTTGGTGTGAACACACCTCCCTGATCTCCATCTGCTGCGCAGGGGTCGGCTGGTCAGAGAGGGGAACAGATGCCAGCAAGGAGCCGGCTCCAGTCCCTTTGAGCAGATCCACCAAGAGATCCTCCCGCTTCCCCTCCCAGTGTCTGCACACGGCCAGCACCAAGTTCTCCCCGTCCCAAGACGGTTTCATCAGGTTGACACAATACACCCGGTGGTTGTGAGCCCAGTTCAACAGTTCCATGACGTAGTTTGTCTCATTTATCTGTTTGACGACCTTGACGAGACCATCCCAGGCAGCTTGCAGCTTGTTCCGCCACTTGGGTATGAGAACCATCACCTGGTCTCCAGTGGCGTCGGCGTGGGCCTGGAGGATATGCTGTCCTTCAGCCTGGACCTGGTTCTCACTGGCTCAGCCCATGAGCTCAGCAAGCCTTTCCCAGATGGCTAATACGTACTCCACCACCGGCTCCCCTCTGGTTGAAGCTGTCCCCTCCCACTCATCTCAGAGCAAGTCCAGGGTCCCTGCACTCTCCTCCCATACAGTAGCTCAAACGGGAGAAGCCCGGGGGTTCCTGGGGACCTCCCTGTATGCAAACAGCAGGTGGGTAATTACTTGTCCCAGTCTTGCAAGTGTGTTACACTGGAGATTTATCCAGGTACATCTGAGTGGGGAGTGTGATGTAGAAGGAGATTCCTCTGTGTGTGTGTGTGTGTGTGTGTGTGTGTGGGGCGCTCAGAGGGTGGGGGGCTCCTGCTGAGGGTAACTGAGGAGACCAAGTGACACCTCTGGGCTGCAGACAAAGGGGGAGGTGGAGCCTGAGGGGTTTGAATTGGAACTGGGATTTGGGCAGTGAGTCTGGGCTGGGAGAGAGAGAAACAAAGGAGGGGGCAAGGCCCTGGCTCCAGGGGCCCTCAGGGCCTTCTCTCCCCAACATGGATCGGACTGGCTGTCTCTGCCAGCTGCACTGACTCCTCTGTATGATGCTGTGCCCTGTCGGCTAATAAACCCGCTGTTCTCCTGCTGAGTGAGAGTCACTCCTGCCTGGCCTGGATGGTGTCCCTGGCATCTGTTTGCAAGAGGCTGGAAATGGGCGACAGGGAATCGATCACTTGATTCCCTGTGCTGTTCATTCCCTCTGGGGCACCTGGCACTGTCCACTGTCGGAAGACAGGATGCTGGGCTTGATGGGCCTGTGGTCTGACCCAGTGTGGCCATTCTGATGTTCTTATGTTCTAAATCAGGTCAAATTGTTTAAAATGGGGTTACTTGCAGCCCAGACTGGGTGTCCTCTCTATAAGACACCAGACCACTCACAGCACCTCTGCTGCCTCTCTGGCCAGCAGGAAGTCACACAAGCAAATCCTTCAGACACTCCAGCTTCCCTTGTGCTACAACCCGTCCCACCCCCGACACAGGTGAGAGGTTCTGTAAAACAATCTCAGCAAATCTGAACAGGTTCTCCCAGTCCCAGACCAGCCACCTCCCCAGCTCGATATATACTTATAACTTACCCAGAACAGCACACTGGGCCGACCCTTTTCAATCTACAATCTAAAGGCTTATTAATAAAAAGAAAGAAAGAATAGGGTGAAAATAAAATCGTTAAAGCCATCAGATCACATACACCAATCACAAAGTCCTCAATTCAGGCTGCAGCAGATGGATTCTTTTTGGCCTCTGAGGATAGTACAAGAGGCAATGGGCTTAAACTGCAGCAAGGGAGGCTTAGGTTGGACATTAGGAAAAAGTTCCTAACTGTCAGGGTGGTCAAACAGTGGAATAAATTGCCAAGGGAGGGTGTGGAATCTCCATCGCTGGAGATATTTAAGAACAGGTTAGATAGATGTCTATCAGGGATGGTTTAGAGTACAGTACTTGGTCCTGCCATTGGGGTAGGGGGCTGGACTCAATGGCCTCTCGAGGTCCCTTCCAGTCCTAGCGTTCTATGATTCTGTGATTCTATGACTTGGCTGATGCCTTAAAAGTCTCTGGACTTGTTAGGCTGGGTCAGCAATCCTCAGTTCACAGCAGAGACATTCCTGAGGTGAGGAGCTGGACTGACTGCAGACAAAATGGAGAAGCCTCTGAGTCCCCTTTACACCCTTGTGCATGTGGGGGGAAATTCACTGTTCCCCCTGTCTGGGAGCACTTTCAAAATGGAGAATCACAGGAGCAGGTCACATCTCCACGTCCTCTTTTGGGCACCTCTGGAGTCTCCCAGGCTGTATGTCCACCGCGAGATTCCTGCGGCATGGACAGGAGTTATGTGCCGCTTTACCTGGTGTTCCGCCTCCTGTGATGGGCCCCCAGAAACTACAACTTCCCCTGCAAGGGCAGAGCCAATCTTGTAACTCCACACGTAAAAATGCTACAGACATCGAAGCCCCTAAACAGATCCAGTGAGTCGCCAGCTTTCACTAGACACCTCCATTGGTGTCATGGTGCACACCGAGGAGGGTGGTTACAATAATGGTTCTCATGTTCTTCTTAACATCTAATAACGGCACAAGGTGCAGGTTCATAGATGGTCTTGGCATCTGCTTCAGCGTCCCACCGAACCTCCCCACCAGCCCACGGGACTGAGAGAGGTGGCCTGTGGCCCGGGTGATGCCACACTTCTCCCAGAAGCACTGCAGCAGGGCTGGCATGAAGTTAGACCCCTGCTCAGTAAGGACCTGAAAATGGTCAACAACGCGTCTGCCATGGTGTCTGCCTTGAGAGAGGACCACTGACTGCTTCCAGTAGTGAGGTCTATCACCACCAGGGTGTAATTCTTCCCAGATTGGCTCACCGTACTGAAGGGACCCATTATAGTAGTAGGCATCCTTCAGTCTGCATAGACTATGGATCGCGCCCTCTAAAGTTTCAATTGAGGACTTCATTTACAGCGTCTGTTGTGACTGTAAAGACCCACATGAGAGTGACAGTCCTTGCTGCATCTCTTGCAGATGTGGTGGGTGTCTGGCAAGTCCTTATTGTGCTTTCTGTGCGCTCGCTTCTCCTCTGCTAGCTGTCTGATCTTCAACTCGCCCTTCTGAAGGCCCTTGTGTAACCCCTGCCTCCATCTGCTGCGGTCGTCTGCTAGATATTCCCAGTTGTCCAGCTCAATGTCTATCTCTCTGAGGTCTCTCTTGCAGACATCTTTGTAGTGCAACTGGGGGCGTCCGGGAGGTCTTTTGCCAGAGGCTAGCTCACCATACAGGATGTCTTTTGGAATCTTTCCATCGTTCATCCTGTGGACGTGGCCAAGCCAGCGGAGTCGACACTGCCTGAGGAGGGTGTGCATGGTTGGGATTCCAGCTTGCTCGAGGACGGCAGCGTTGGTCACTCTGTCCTTCCATGATATTCCAAGGATGCGCCTGAGGCAGCGCAAGTGGAAGACGTTCAGCCTCTTTTCCTGGCGGGCATACAGGGTCCGAGTCTCGCTGCCATAAAGGAGGGTGCTGAGGATTCAGGCTCTGTAGACTTGCATTTTGGTGTGAGTGTACAGCTTGTTGTTATTCCACACTCTCTTGCTGAGCCTGGACAGAGTTGTGGCCGCTTTTCTGATCCTCCTATTTAGCTCAGTGTCCAACGACAGGGTGTCAGTGATGGTGGACCCGAGGTAAACGAACTCGTGGACAACCTCTAACATATAGTTGTTAATGCTGATTGATGGGGATTCAGCAACATCCTGACCGAGTACATTCGTCTTCTTTAGGCTGATGGTAAGCCCAAAGTCCTTGCATGCTTTGGAGAACTGATCCAGCAGTTTTTGAAGCTGGTCTTCTGTGCGAGACACTACAGCAGCATCGTCTGCGAACAGCATGTCTCTGATGAGGACTTCCCGCATTATATCCACAGCTATTTCCTGGAAAGGTGAAGGGCAGTGGCCTCAAGGCAGCTTTCCCCTTGTCCCAGGCCTTCCCCGCCCTCTGGCAGGGGTTGTGCGACCGGCAGTAGCATTGCACAATAGAAAAGATTCCCTGCCAGAGAAAGTTCTGTTACAACCTCTGCCTGGAGCACTGGATCCCCTGGTGTCCTGTGAGTCGGGCATGGTGGGCCAGGGACAGCAGCCCACAGTGGTACTTTTGGGGAGCTGACTCAGTTCACGACCAAGGATGGCTGTACATCGCTCAGGTCGGTTGCTGTTTGAGCTGTTTCATGCCCCACAATTAAAGTTTCTGATGTTTTCGAGTGCTGGGACGGTGAACCCACTGGATGGGGCTATCCAGCCAAGAGGAACAGAGGCAAGGCTATTTCAGGGCATCTTTTCCAGCAATGCCCGGGGTGAGCAGAGCAGGTCCTAAAGCAGACTGCTCAGTCACAGGGGCAGCTGCCGAGATGCCCGACCTGCCTCAGTTCTCGAGCAAGACGACTGAGTTGCACACCCACCGTCTGTGTGTCGGCCTGTGACAAGGAACCTCCAGCTCTTCCTGTCGCCACTGGCCCTTTGCCTTGTGCAAACGCAGTTTTCCCAGAACGATACGGGTTTTCTTTGGCGGGGAGCGGGGAGAGGGTGCACAACAGTCACCTCTGTGTCCTTGGCAGAGAGGGAGCTTGAAACCAACGCCGAGGACACCATGACAATTGGAAATCCTCTATCAGCTGCGGCCCTCATCTGCCTTCACAGCCAGTAAAACGCTGCACAAGTGTTTTACTTCCACCGTGCAGTTACCCTCCCTCTGCTTGGCTGCTGAGGACTTAGATCCTTGGCTCCCCAACTCATAGTGGGGAGGGGGTTGTGTGTTTCATAGAATCATAGACTCCTGGGGTAGGAAGGGACCTCAGGTCATGGAGTCCATCTCCTGCCCACAGCAGAACCAGCCCCAACTGACTCATTCCAGCCAGGACCTTGTCAAGCTGGGACTTAAAAACCTCCAGGGCTGGAGATCCCACCACCTCTCTCGGTAACACCTTCAGTGACCCCGAGAGCCGTGGTGCTGGAGTCGTGTTCTCCCTTCAGGTCACCCGTGGCAGACTGGTCATGGGTGAGGTTCCCGACAAAGTCAGAGCCCAGAAGTGCTCAGCAGGCAGAGAAAATACCAGGGGATGTGCCTCTGGCTAACTGCCCCGTTCTGTTCGCTGGTTCCAGCCTGTGGGAGGCAGGCGCTGGGCTGGAGGGCCCTGACTCTGACCCGGGCTGGAGGGCCCTGACTCTGACCCAGTCTGGCCCTTCTTATTTTCTCATGACCGCGACGACAGGCCGGGGCACTCCTGAGTCCCATGGGCACCTGACGCAGGGCCCCAGCTCTGAGCAGCAGTGGGCACAGCCCCTGGGGGGACGTGAGCCCCTGGTGTGGGGCAGAGGCTGCAGGTGGATTGTCACATGGAGTCCCTGCTCTCTGGCTCTGGGCAATGCAGGACAAGGCCGTCGGGCTCAGGGGCTGTAGCGTAAGAGGCCACAGGCTGATAAACTGTCATGGGGCGGGGGGTCCCCAGGCCCTGCCCCCCCACAGGCACACAGACTCTCCCTGGGCAGGAGAACAGGGGGTTATGGGGCAACAGGGACCCAGTGTAGAACAGACCTGTCAGCACAGGGACCAGAAATGTCAGTACAATCCAGCTTGGGGAGAGGGGCCCAGAGGGGTCCCTGAGCTGGGCCCTGGCCCCTTTCTCCCTCTGCAGCCAGCCCAGACCGACCACCTTCCAATTCAGACCAGCCAGGCCCCTGTTCCTGCCTTGGCCTGGTTCCAGGGAAGAAAGGGCTCACCTGGTTGCCTGGCTCACAAAGATCCTGGAGTCCCATTGCCTACGTGTGAGAAGTCCTCACACCAAACCTCCCACCACGAACTGTGCACTGACACTGTGCCGAGGGAAACTGAGGCACCACCTGGTGATACTACAGGACAGTAGGAAACACATGCAACTGAACTAGGGGAATCAAATCCTCATGTACCCAACTAACACACCCCTAGCGCTGCTGCCATGGCTGTGGGGCATCCCAGGGCAGGTCAGAGGGCAAATCTGGGACCTACCTGCAGAGCCCAGATCTGCCTGTGATGGGGTTCAGGGGTCCCCCTGCACTGCACCCCGTCCGCTGGCAGGAGTGACTCTCACTCAGCAGGTACAACAGGAGGTTTATTAGGCAACAGATGCCCAGTTTCTCACAGAAGCGTCAGTACAGCAGTCAGAGACGGTCCTTCCAACCCGTCCTGGGGAGAAGACCCCGAGGGGTGCCCCTCTGGGGTGTAGTTTTCCCCCTCCTCCAGCTGGCTGCCTTCCAGCTCTCTCTTCCCCTAGCCTCTAACTGCCACCCCACATTCAAACCAGCTCGGCTCCTCCCTCCTCTTTGTTCAGAGCAGAGGTGTTACCTGCCAGCCTAGGTTGTAGCCCCAGGGTCTTCCTTAGCCACTGGGAGCTATTCTGCTTGGTTCTCATATCTAGCCTGAGTCTCCCATTTGCACTCCCCCCACTCCATCACACTGCCTTTAAGCATGTTAGAAATGGTCAGTGTAAACACAGCTTGTGATGAAAAGGTCACTGCAGTGATAATGCCTCTCAATTATTATCTTTAAAGAAACCCAAAACTAGGCACAACAAAAAACTATTACAAACCTAGTCTACTGCATAAAAAGGAAACTGAGGCACACCACCTCCTGAATTTTGATGACAATTCACTGCAAGCCAGTTTAAAAGGTAGAAGGCATGAAACCTTGCCTGCTCACAGAACAAAAACACCGGTAAATCTCAGAGCAATTCCTCTGTTTTGCACCAAATCAGCAAGATATTTGTGAAAGAGTTATTCGAAAATATAATCTGCCACCCCTCAAAAGGGAGAGAAAAATGTTCTTGATGTCTTTCAGAAAATCAGAGGAAGCTGGTACCAGCTAAAAAGCAACCCAAAATACCATGGATCTACCGTTGTGACAAAGATTGTGTTTCCCATGTTTAATGTTTTGTTTGTCATGTGGTGTTTGTCGCACTGCTAGCGCTGTTGTGTATTGGGTCGTGAAAAAGGCTGCGAAGAAGTGCACTAGAAAGTGCTTTCGAGTTAAAAACTAGCATAAGAGGCTGGACTGCTAGATAACTTTATTGGCAAACAACCAGAATACAAAATCAGGAAAGCCCACCCATGCATGCTTGTTAAGTAAAAAAACGGAACAACAATTACTAGCCTGTACACAGAGCCCAGAAATGAAGTCAGGAATTGCCATTTAAATGGCCTGGGAAGGTCTGCAAGAAAAAAATTGACTTTGAAAGCAAGTTGTTGTGAAAAGTGTTATAGAAGGGGAGAGACAATTAACGGTGTAAAAACGGACAAACTTTACCCTAAATAAAGTTATATACAGTAATCCCTTGAGCTATGAAAGGGTCGTGTTCCCACGCACCCCAGCATAACTCGAATTTTGCATAAATCAGGGTGGCTTTTCCTCCCCAGCGGAACACATGTTCTGCAGCTGGGGAAGCAGCAGGAGCACCTGGAGCTCCTTCTGGAAGGTAAGTCCTGGGTTGGGGGGCAGTTGGGATGGGTTAAGCCTGGCGGTGGGTTGGGGCTGTGGGAGGCTGGCGCAGGGTTACGCCTCGGATAGAACAGGACTGCAGGGGGGATGGAGGGGTGAGCCAAGGCCACGCAGCCCTTTGGGAAGTTGAGCTGGAGCCACGCGGGGGGTGAGCCAGAGCCGCATGGGCTGGGGCAAACTGGCCAGAGTGGTTTGGACTGGGGAGGGGGGGGTGTTTGAATCGGAACCACGCGGGCCAGGGGGTTGAGCCAGGGCCAGGGGAAATTCTGCACTGCAAGGGATTACTGTGCTTAACTGTACACCCAGTCTAACCGTTGGCATCTACCCACAGGTACCGTCCAGCGTAACTAAGGTATACGAGGATAAACGGAGTGGTGTCTGTACTGTCAAATCAGAACCCTTTGTACTGCAAAATACGTCAATAATGGCTAATGATACTGAATTTGGTTTATCTTTAGCAATGAATTGGACAGAGATCTACAACTGGATTTATGAAAACTAGCAGGGCCCATCCCTTTGTGGCCATTATCAAGCTGGCAACCCACCAGCAGCTGCAGCCCCAAAAGATCCAGCCAGGGCTGGGGGAACCCTGGCAGCCCTGTGACCAGCACCACTTGGGTCACAGGGCTCCGCTGGCAGCGCCAGCCATGGCGACTGAGCCAGGGGAAGCCCAGCACCTCCAGCCCAGGGGATCTGGCTGGGCCGGAGGAACCCCAGTAGCCATGGGCCAGGAGCTAGGTGGGATATGCAGCTTGCTGGAAGCTCCAGCTCCAGGGATCCGGCCAGGGCTGGGGGAACTCCAGCATCCCTGGGGCCAAGAGCTGGCCAGGAGCTCTGCGCCCCTGCTGGCTCCTGGCCCCACATCTGCCAGGGTTCCCCTGGCCTTGGCTGGGTATTGCGGTTGGGGCTGCTGGGGTTCCCCCCGCCTGGCCCTCAAGGCTGGAGCTGCCGGTGGAAACCAGCCTGGTGGGACAAGAGCCGAGAGGAACCACTCAGGGGAGCGCTGAGACTTGAGCGGACGAGCCTGGCCGTCCTGGCCGATGGCACCAGCCCCGATCCTACTGCGGGAAACCTGCTCACGGGGGGGCTGGGCCACGAACTGGGGGTTCTGCCACCGCTTCCCCGGGATCCCAGCCCAGCTGAAAGGAGCCTGGTCCTGACCCAGCCTCGCGGCTCATTGGCTCGGCCGACCAGCTGCAAGTGAGCACCAGCCTGGTAACCAGAGCATAAACCGGCCACGCCATGGGACTGTGCGTGCGTGTGCAAGTGCGTGCGTGTGCAAGTGCGCGTGTGCACACGTGTGTGCACGCATGTGGTCGTGGGCGTGCGTGTGCACACGTGAGTGGGCGTGCGTGTGAGTGTGCATACGTGTGCAGACACTGGTCCCCTACCGTGTCCCTGACAAAGCCCCTGTCTGCCGCTTACGAGCCCTGGGGCGGTGGTGAGGCGCCAGGCCCCGCGGCCGGGGCGCGGGGTTAGACGGCATCGGAGGTAGCAGGTGGCTGGACGCGCAGTGAGCTGCGCACCCGGGGGCGGGGCAGCGCGGGGGCCGGGCCGGCTCTGCTTGCCGGGAGCCGGAGAGGGCGCAGGGAGCCGCGCACATGGCCGCCTCCTGCAGGAACATCGCCATTTTCGGGGCCACCGGCATGACCGGGCTGGCCACCCTGGCGCAGGCGGTGGACGCGGGTGAGGACGCGGCCGGGAGCCGGGCGGCGCGCGGGGCCAAATGCCGTGTCTGGGCGGGCGGCAGCTGCCCGAGCCCCCACCGGGCGGCACGGGGCGCGGGGAGCCCCGGGGGCAACCAGCTCCCCGCGTGCGCAGCCCCGGGGCCTGGCCCCGGCGTCCGGCTCGGGCAGCGCCGGGCGCGTAGCTCGGCCGGGGGCGGGGCAGTGCCTGGGCTGGGCTGGGCAGCGCTGCGGGCGGGGGCCGCGTGTGCGCCGCAGATAAGGCCGGGGCGGGGGGTGCCAACCAGCCGCGCCCACGGGCTGGAGGCGGGGCCGCGCTGCTGGGCAGCCCGCGGTGGCTCCTCCCCCCTCCCGGCTGGCAGCTCCTCCGCCTGCCCAGGGGCTCGGAGCGCGGGGCCGGGCCGGGCCCCCCCGGGTTTGTGCAGCCGGGGGCGGAGCGCGCTGTGGTCCTCCTGGCGCGGTGCCGGGGCCCCGGGACACCCTGGCCGCCCCGCAGGGCTGTGATCCTGCTGAGTCACTGCCCCGGGCCGGGCAGGGCGGCGCCTGTTCCCCTCGGCCTCAGCCCGGCTCTGCTCCGCCGGGGGGGCGGCAAGTCCTTTTGCTGCCCCATGTCCTGGGCCCCCCGACGTGCGGGGACAGCCGCAGGGCCAGGGGCAGGCACTCGCCACAGCTGGGCATGAGACCCCATGGGGCGCAGGCTCTGCCCAAGGGGAGGGAGCTGGTGGTTCTGTACCTGCCCTCCCTGTGGGACCCCGCAGCCCCCTGCCACCCCCCCCCAGCAGCTCTGGGCACGGGCAGGTTGCTGCGCCCCAGTGACATGGGGAGCGTGCTGCAGAGGAGAGGCATCCCGGCTCCCAGCCCAGCCCTCTCACCACTAGACCCCACTGCCCAGGCCCTTGCTCTCACCACCCCTGTGGGGCCTGGCCGGGGCCTGTCACGCGCAGGCCATGCCCACTCGCTGTCTCCCCTGGCAGGGTACCAGGTGACAGTGCTGGTGAGGGACCCGGCCCGGCTGCCCCCGGAGCACCAGCCAGCGCGGGTTGTGGTGGGCGATGTGCTGAACCCACAGGACGTGGACAAGGCCGTTCGGGGGCAGGACGCCATCATCATCATCCTGGGGACCCGCAATGACCTGAGTACGAAGTCCCTGGGGAGGGGGACCCCCTGCTTGTCAGCCCCACTGCTCAGCACCCCCACGGGGATGGGGCCCCACTGCTCAGGCCCATCTTGGGGACTCCTGTGCCACTGGGCCCCTGCTGGTTAACCCTTCCCCACTCCCGGGACCCCTGTGCTGTTCAGACTCCCTCTGCCCCGGAGACAGGGCCTCTGGTGACCCCCCACTGCTCACCCCGTGCCACTCGCCCCCATGGGAATGGGGACCCCCTGCCGCTTGGCCCCCAGGAGACAGTGACTTGCTGCTTATCCCCCAAGGCCCCTCCTTGGTCCCCCACTCTCCCCCCCCTCCTGCCCACCCACTGCTCCCACCCCCACGCAGCCCCCGGCACTCCCTGCTGCGCCCCACAGCTCCCACCCTGCTCTCTGCCCTCTAGGCCCCACCACCATGATGTCGGAGGGCACCAGGAACATCGTGACAGCCATGAAAGCGCATGGGATCCGGAAGGTGGTCGTGTGCCTGTCTGGTGAGTGTGACCAGCCTGCCCCGAGCTGGGGCCCTGTTGCCCCCCAGCTACACCGCTGCCTTGGCACCGAGCTGGCCGCCTCCAGCTGGGGCCTGGAGCAGCACGAAGTGCCAGTCCCAGCTGGCCGTGCCAGAGTGGTGGCTCGTGGGGGCCAGCCAGACACTCACCCTGAGGGGAGCCCTGCTGGCCTGAGCCATGCTGAGGGGAGCCCTGCTGGCCTGAGCCATGCTGTGCTGGCTCAGCCCAGCGGTAGGGCATCCTGGGGGGCTGGCACCCACGGGGGTTCTTGGCATTCTCATCACATCACCGCCTGTGGCACCGTCCTGGCCTGACCACAGCCCTGCTGGACCTGGGGCACCAGGGCCGGGTGCTGCCGCAGGGCCCTCACCGGGGAGGACCAGCCCCTGGTTTGTCCCTGGCCCTGCGCCTTGGGGCACATCATCCAGGGTGTCCTGACGTAGCTGCTTGTGCTGAGCTTGGTGGGTGGGGGGGATTGAGCTGTGACCCTGCCTGAGCCGCCGGCCCCACCTTGCCAAGTTAACCCGCGAGCGCTGGGCACAGAGGCTTCCTCCTTGCAGCCAGGTCGTGCCCCACTTCGCAGTGGGGGGCCCAGAGGGAGGTGCTTACAGCCTGTACGCAGTCAGTGAGAGATGAAGGCCAGGGTCCCTGTTTCCCTCATGCACCCCTGTCTGACCACTAGGCATAAACCCCACTCTCTTCCCTCAGCCGGGCTTGGAAGCCAGGAGTGCAGGCCCCCACTCTAACCATTAGCCCCTCCTGCCCTCCCAGAGCCAGGGAAAGAACCCGGGAGTGCAGGCCCCCAGCCCCCTGCTCTAATCACCAGCCCCCACTGCCCTCCCAGAGCCGGGAGAGAACCCAGGAATCCGAGCTCCCAGTCCCCACTCTAACCCACCGTGCCCCCCCGCCCTCCCTGAGCTGGCACTGGAACCAAGGGATCCTGGCGCTGACGCCTTTGGCTCTGGGAGCCTGGCACCTCCTGCCTCGCTCGGACCATCCCCTCTCCCTGCAGCGTTCCTGATGTGGGACATAAAGAAGGTGCCGCCCAAGCTGTTGCCGGTGACGGAGGATCACATCCGCATGCATCAGATCCTGCAGGAGTCAGGGCTGGATTGTGTCTCTGTCATGCCACCCCACATTGCTGGTGCGGAGGGGCCCCTGGGGCATGAGGGGTGGGTGGGCTCCCCCCGGCAGTGGCGGGAGGGCGCTCTCCCTGCAGGAGGGCTGGGCAGGGGGAGGAGCTGGACTGCCTTGAGGCAGGCCCTGGGCTGGGCTCACTGGCTGAGCGGGGGCCGATGGGGGCGGGATGGGAGCAGAGTGGGGAGGAAGAGGAGCTGGTCGTCCCCAGCTCTTGCAACGTCCCTGCTTTGCTGCCCGCCAGATGACCAGCCGCTGACCGGGGACTACACGGTGACGGTGAACACGTCCGGCAGCGCCCGGGTCATCTCCAAGCACGACCTGGGCCACTTCTTCCTCAAGTGCCTCAACACCTCCGAGTACGACGGGAAGAACGTCTACCTGTCCAGGCACTACCCCCCGGCGTGAGGAGCCGCCCAGCTCCACGCCCCTTGGCCGGCCCGCCCGGGGGCAGCAGCCAGCCTGGGCTCAGCTCTGCTCCCCTTGCTCTGGGCCAGGACCGGCCTCAGCTCCTTGGAGGAGCACCCTGCTGCCCCCGCCCTGCCCGGGCTGAGCCCCGCCTGCGGCTGCAGCAGCACCAGTAAAGATTGCTTATTTTCTCTGAGCGCCCTTCCGGCGTCTTACCTCAGCGCCATCAGGCTCACGCCTCGCAGGACCCCCCCGCGGCCCCGCTCTGAGGAGGGCTGTGGTGAGCAGCAACAGCCAGCAGAGAAGGGGGCATCCCCGGCTGCCGTGCGCGATGCGGGCTGCAGAGGGGCTCCTCCCCCCACCCCACCTGCCACCAGGGCTGCAGAAAACACACACACTCTCTCTCCTCTCTCCCCCCTCCCCCACTGACCCTGTGATGGGGCTCACAGTCCCCAGGCTCTGCACCCTGTCTGCAGGCAGGAGTGACTCTCACTCAGCAGGAGAACAGAGGGTTTATTGGCCGACAGGACACAGCATCGTACAGAGGAGTCAGTGCAGCCGGCAGAGACAGCCAGTCCCATCCATGCTGGGGAGACGAGGCCCTGAGGGGCCTCACTGAACCGGGGCCTTGCACCCTCTGTTGTCTCTCTCTGTCCCAGCCCAGACTATCTGCTTCCAACTCCCAGTTCCAATTCAAACCCCTCGGGCTCCACCTCCCCCTTTGTCTGCAGCAGAGAGGTGTCACCTGGTTGCCTCAGTTACCCCCAGCAGGAGTCCCACACAGAGGTACCCCCACTATATAGCACACTCCCCAGAGCTGCAGGGCGACACACCCACAAGTCTGCAGGGGACACACGCACTTCAGGATGACCTCCCCAGGGCTCCAGATCTGCAGGGCAACGCACCTCACCTCCAGGGCTGTAGGGTGACCCTACCCCCAGGCTGCAAGACACACACACACTCTCTCTCTCTCTCTCTCTCTCTCTCTCTCTCTCTGCAGGGCAACTCCCTGCCCCCAGGGCTGCAGGACACCCACACATTACACACTTCAGGACAATGCCCCCAGGGCTGCAGGGTGCACACACGCGCGCGCACACACATGGCTGTAGGTCAACACCCCCCTCCCCAGGGCAGTGGAGCAATGACCCCAGGACTGCAGGACACTCTCACTCTCTCTCTCTGTGCAGGGTATGGACACACACACACGTTCACAGGGTTGTGGTGTGACCCCCACCCCCAGGGCTGCAGGACACATACACATTGCAGAGACCCCCCCGGCAGGGCTGTAGAGCGTGGGATTGGTTGTCCAGTCCTGCTCAGAGCAGGGCTCTGCCCTGGGTCAGAGAGTACTTTGCAGAGGTGGGGCAGGTCTGTTATCCCCACTTTACAGCTGAGGAGATGGGGCTGGGAGCCAGAGAGAGATGGGCCTGGCTAGGGGTGGGCCCCTGGTGTGAGGCCCAGCCCTGCAGCTAAGGGGCTCTGAAGCAGGCAGGTTACTGGGCCAGATGGGCTCCAGTCTGGGCAGGTGCAGGCGATTACCGTCAGCCATGTGGGCGGCAGAGCGCCTGAAGCTCCCCAAGAACCTTGCTGAGAAGCAGCATGGCCCAGTGGTTACACCCCTGGCCTTGGGTGACTTGGGCCAATTACAGTGGTGATAACTTCTGCCCCACAAGCCATGCTAGGCCTGGCTGCCTCCTGGGGGCGTGGCCCGGGGGGTGCAGCCCTGAGGAGTGGGGCAGTGTGTGTGTGGGGGGGGGAACAGCCTCTCTCATCCCCTGGGGCGAGATTTGGGGTGAGGGCAGGATGGTGCTTGGGAGACCCCCTCAGCATCCCCCCGCCCCCAGGAACCTCATTGGTAGCCGATGGGGCCAGTGGCTTCAGGCACCAAAGCAACACAGCTAATAAACTGCACCCCTGAGAGCTGCCCCTGTACTCCGCTTGCTTCAGCCCCTCCCTGGGGAAAGTCTCCCCTCCTGCTGCTCCCTTGGGGGAGGGGAAGCAGGAGGGGGAGGGGAGCCCACCCCTTGCCGGAGTGTGGGAAGGTACTAATCATCTAACCCCTAGATCACACTCAGGCTGGGCCAGCAGGTCCCAATGTCCCCTCCCATCCCGGGGGCACAGGGAGAACCCAGGAGTCCTGGCTCCAGCACCCCAGTAACTTCCCTGGGCCCTGCTGTGGTGCCCACATGCCCCCGGTGGGTAAGAACATAAGAACATAAGAACGGCCATACTGGGTCAGACCAAAGGTCCATCAAGCCCAGCATCCCATCTGCCGACGGTGGCCAATGCCAGGTGCCCCAGAGAAGGAGAACAGAAGACAAGTGATTTATCTCCTGCCATCCATCTCCTCCCTTGTTCTGAAGGCTAGGGCACCATACTTTATCCCTGGCTAATAGCCATTTATGGACCTAACCTGCAAAAATTTATCGAGCTCTTTTTTAAACCCTAATAGAGTCCTGGCCTTCACAGCCTCCTCGGGCAAGGAGTTCCACAGGTTGACTGTGCGCTGTGTGAAGAAAAATTTCCTTTTATTAGTTTTGAACCTACTACCCATCAATTTCATTTGGTGTCCCCTAGTTCTTGTATTATGGGAAAAGGTAAATAATTTTTCTATATTCACTTTCTCCACACCATTCATGATTTTATATACCTCTATCATATCGCCCCTCAATCGCCTCTTTTCCAAACTGAAAAGTCCCAGTCTCTCTAGCCTTTCCCCATATGGGACCCTTTCCAAGCCCCTAATCATCTTAGTCGCCCTTTTCTGAACCTTTTCTAATGCCAATATATCTTTTTTGAGGTGAGGAGACCACATCTGCATGCAGTACTCGAGATGTGGGCGTACCATAGTTTTATATAGGGGAAGTATGATATCTTTTGTCTTATTATCGATCCCTTTTTTAATAATTCCTAACATCCTGTGTACTTCAGTCCCCAGCAGCCAGCCCAGCGCACGGCCCAGGACACGACGGCCCCTGGCGCTGGCTGGGAGGTGATGGCAGCTGGAGACACCTGGCGTGCCCGGGTAAGTGCCCGCAGCCAATCCCAGCCTGCTGGGCCCCTCCAGAGCAGCCAGCAACAACTGAGTCTAGGGTGGCTGCGCAGGTGGTCCGTGTGAAGCCAGGCGCTCACAAGGCACCCCCCAGCCGCACAGGTGCTGCGCCCATGGGGGAGGAGCTGCTGGGGGGGCTGGATCCCTGTGCAGGGGCTGCCGCCCAACATTCCCCTACCAACAGCCTGCAGTGGGGGGCTGCTCCCCGACCCATCCCTTATCTGTGCTCTCCTTGAATCAGCCCTACACCTGCAGTGGGGGAGGCTGGCCTTCGGGGCGGGGGCAGGGAGGCTGGTGGGAAGGAGGAATGTGGGGGTGGGGAGGGAAGGGCTGCGGGCGTCTGGGAAGACATGAGGCCTGGGGGAATTGATCTTGGATGGGGTAAGCAAAGGGAGGTGTCTGGGTGGGGGTCCTGTAAGTGCTAGTGGGGCCAGGGGGCTGCTGAGGGGCTGGGATGTGAAATGGGGGGCTGGGTGCAGGGTTCCCTGGTACCTAAGTGCACAGGCAGCTGCTCAGGGGAGATGCAGGGGCCACCCAGCTGACTGGCAGAGCCCCCAGCTGGCAGCACGTCTCCGGGTGGTGCACGTCGCCACAGGCCTCGTGCATGTAACAGAACTTATTCTGCACATGGATGGAAAACATGAGCAGGGGATGGGCTGGGAACGGGGCCGGGGCAGTGGGGTGCTGGGCTGAGGGAGGGTTGAGGGTATCAGAGGTGACTCAGGCTTAATGGCCCCGCTGAGCCACTCCCCACAGGGCCAGCAGATGGGGAAAGCCAGGTGTCCGTGAAAGGCCTCGGCCGGAGGCAGGGCTGGGCATTGCCCAAATACCTGAAGGCTGCAGGGCTGGCTTAAAGGCCAAGCAGGAAGCAACTGGGGCCAAGTGGCCAGCGGCCATCTGTCTTTGCCAGGCTTGTCTGACCGTGTCTGGGACATCTCAGCCCTGGGGCAGCTGCGTTTCACACCCAGGCTGAGACCAGACATAGGGGGCCAAGCAGTGAGGCTCCAGCTGGACTCCTGAATATCAGGAGCCACCTCTGACCTTGGCAGCCTCTGACTGCGGATGGGGTGCAGGTGTCACAGAGTGGGGGGGCCTCAGGTCCTGCCCCCACTGCAGGCAGACGGCCTCTCCCTGGGCAGGAGAACAGGAGGTTACGGGGCGACAGGGACCCAGCATAGAACAGACTTGTCAGCACAGGGGCCGGAAGCATCAGTACAATCCAGCTTGGGGAGGGAGTCCCCAAGCTGGGCCCTGGTCCCCTTCCTCCCTCTGCAGCCAACCCAGGCTGCCCCTTGCTCCAAGTGCCCAATTCAAACCAGCCAGACCCCTCCTCCTGCCTTTGAAGAGCTCACCTGGTTGCCTAGGTTACAAAGCTCACAGAGGCCCATTGCATCACACCAAAATGCCCATCACCAACTGTGCACTGATGCTGTGCCAAGGGAAACTGAGGCACCACCTGGTATTGCAACAGGAGAGCAGGAAACACATGCAACCAGACCAGGAAGCAAATCCTCACATCCCCCGTCTCCTGACTTCCAGACCGAAGTGAGCAGGTCACTCAGCCAGTGACTGGGGAAGTTCGGGGCTCTCCCTGTGTGACAGGGCATCAGTTATGGTGTTGTTCCCCTTCACACCTCCATGTTGCAGTCCTGCAGGAGCAGCTCCACCGCAGGAGCTTGGCGTTGGCCCTGTCAGGGGCTCCTTCCGTCTCTACAGTCTGAGTGCAGGAAGTGGGGCCCTACGGAGATTTGAAAACACCTTGTCTGTGAACAGGCTTTACCTTAGAACTCCCCGGGGTCACAGATTCCCTGGCCCTGGGGGGTAGTTTCACTGTCCCCACCGAGTGAGAAAAGACCCCCTTACCCCAAGAAGACACACTCAGATGTCTTCCTGTGGGGGTACCCCAGGCTCTTAATCCCTCTTCAGGAGAGTGCTTGGACACACAAACCCATAATTCAGTAGCTGACTGCTTGGTCTGAGGCACAGACTCTTCTTAGGACACAGAAATCAGATCAGTTGCTTACAACAGTGATTTATTCACGAAATGGGGGAAGTGAATGGGGGTTGCACACACAGAAAACTTTCCCTGGGATTCAGCTTCAAAGTTACAAGGGGAAAATCTCCAGTCAAACAACACCACAAGAGAGAGAAAAACAGAGCAGCCGACGACGAAACAAGGTAACAAGCCGACAGTCCATCCAAATGTAAAATACCCAGAGAAACCTGAACACGTCTAACTATCCATGGCCTGGTACTTACACCTCCAGGGCTGATTGTGTGGTCAGGACACTTTCACTTTATTCCAGTTGCCTGGGAGCCCTCTCCCCGCTGGGTCCTTCTCCCCGTCCCAGAGACCAAAGCCCCAGGAACTGCAATTGTTCTCAGTTTAAACAGTTACGTCGCTCCCGTTGGCTCACCTGGGGTTCAAGTGTGGCAGGAGAGATTACCCCCTTCCTGCACTTGTTCGTGACAGGCCCCTTTCATGTGACACAGCCAGGTGCGGGTGAGTGATCAGTGGACACGGTGAAACGCCGTCAAAACAGGTACGGCTGCAGCTTCCCCAGAGCCCACATCATGGCCAGACATTCCTTCTCTATGGCCTCATAGTTCTGCTCCAGGGGCAGCAGCTTCTTGCTCAGGTACACGACGGGGTGTGGCTCCCCCTTGTCATTCACCTGCATTAGCACAGCGCCCGGCCCCACTTCTGAGGTGTCGGTGAAAACCAGGAAGGGCTTGTTGAAGTCAGGCTTTACCAGCACTAGAGCCTTGATCAGGGCCTCCACTTTACCTGGCTCTGGCTTTAAGCAGCCGCTGCCCACCTTGGCTACGTCTACATTAGCCAAAAACTTTGAAATTGCCACGCAAATGGCCATATCGAAGATTACTAATGAAGCGCTTAAATACATATTCAGCGCCTCATTAGCACGCGGGCAGCCGCGGCACTTGGAAATTGACACGGCTCGCCGCCACGCGGCTCATCCAGACTGAGCTCCTTTTTGAAAGGACCCTGCCTACTTCGAAGTCCCCTTATTCCCATCTGCTCATAGGAATAAGGGGACTTTGAAGTAGGCGGGGTCGTTTCGAAAAGGAGCCCTGTCTGGATGAGCCGCGTCAATTTCAAAGTGCCGCGGCCGCCCACATGCTAATGAGGTGCTGAATATGTATTTCAGCGCTTCATTAGTAAACTTCAAAATGGCCATTTGCATTTTCATTTGCATGGCCATTTCAAAGTTTTTGGCTAATGTAGACATGGCCCTTGTGGCCCAGGTAGGTCACCTCAGCCATCACCACCTTGCACTTCCCTGCCCTCATAGTCAGCCCAGACCCCTGGAGTCAATCCAGCACCTGGCTGACCTGGGACACGTGGTCCTCCCACGTCAGGCTGAAGACACAAATGTCATCGATGTGAGCCAGGGAGAAACCTTCCAACCCCCATAGCAGCTGGTCCGCTGGACCTTGAGTCTGAAAGGCAGGACCAGGAACTCCAGGAGCCCCACAGGGGTGATAGAAGCCTCTGGATCCAGTGGCACTTTCCAGCACCCCGTGGTGAGCTCTGGTGGTGACGCAGCAGGCTCTCCCAGGCTTGTCCAGGAGGTTGTCAGACCTGGGCATGAGGTATGCAGTGGACATCATGAGAGCGTTGAATTTGCAATAGTCCATGCAAAACTGGATTGACCCATTCTACTGGGGACTAGCACCACAGGAGAGGCCCAGGGGCTAGAGCAGGGCTGGATCACCCCCAGTGCCAGCATGTTCTGTACCTCCCGTTCTAGGTCCTGGACTGTCTTCCCCATGGCTCTGAACGGTGCACACTCTATAGGAGCGTGGGCACCTGTCTCTATTCGGCGTCCAGCCCAGTTAGTGAGTCCAGGCCGGACAGAGAATAGCTGTTGGTGTGAATGCAGCACCTCCCTGATCTCCATCTGCTGGGCAGGGGTCAGCTGGTCAGAGAGGGGAACAGATTCCAGCAAGGAGCCGGCTCCAGTCCCTGTGAGCAGATCCACCAAGGGATCCTCCCCCTGCCCCTCCCAGTGCCTGCACGCAGCCAGCACCAAGTTCTCCCTGTCCCAGGACAGTTTCATCATATTCACATGACAGACCCGGTGGCTGTGAGCCCCGTTCGACAGTTCCACGGCACAGTTCACCTCATTTATCTGTTTGATGACCTTGACAGGACCATCCCAGGCAGCTCGTTCTGCCGCACAGGTATGAGACCCATCACCTGGTCCCCAGTGGCATCAGCTCGGGCATGAGTGGTGCAGTCATACCAGACCTTTGACTCTCCCTTTCGCCAGGCCCATGAGCTCGGCGAGCTTCCCCTGGAAGGCCAATACGTATTGTACCACCTATTCCCAGGAGAAGCCTCTGCCTCCCGCTAATCTCTAAGCAAGTCCTTAGCATGCACCCTCCTCCCACGTAGTAACACAAACACGGAGAACCCCGTGGGTTCCTGTGGGACCTCCCTGTGTGCGAACAGCAGGGGGGGTAAGTACTTGTCCCAGCCTTGGGAGTGCTGGTTCATAAATGTTCTCAACATCTGCTTCAGAGTCCCATTGAACCTCTCCACCAGCCCATTGGTCTGCGGGTGGTCGGCAGTGACCCACGTGTGCCAGACCCCACACTTGTCCCACAAGCTTTGCAACAGGGTTGACATGGAGTTGGACCCCTGGTCCTTCAGGTCCTCCTTGGGGAACCCCATCCTGCTGAAGATGGACAGCAGTGCATCTGCCACAGCGTAGCCTCGATAGAGGTCAGGGCCACTGCTTCTGGGTACTAAGTGGCAAAATCCACCACCACCAGGAGATATTTCTTCCCAGAATGGGTCGCCCTACTGAAGAGCAGTATCCCCTTGGTTACATCTAAGATGGAGATGAACTGGGTGT
Source organism: Carettochelys insculpta (assembly GCF_033958435.1). Taxonomy (NCBI): domain Eukaryota; kingdom Metazoa; phylum Chordata; order Testudines; family Carettochelyidae; genus Carettochelys; species Carettochelys insculpta. Next base: position 23,328,057 of record NC_134158.1, on the reverse strand, counting down.
GTCCTGGTACAGCAGCCGTCTTTTAGGAAACTACCAGACACCGCTCCAGATCCCCTATGACTCCACTTTCCCTGTGAGAACCCATTCCTGGTATGGGAATCCCTCCTCCTACAGGAATCTCTCCCTACAGCCCTCCCCCAGAGGTGGGGTCAGGCTGACACCGGCCAGTTCCCTCAGCTTCTGCCAGCTGGCATCTCTCTGCATCTCGGCCTGGAACTCCATGGCTGGGGAAGGGATGGGCACCTGTTCCCTCTCTCTACCTGGATCCAGAGACATAGGCCTGGCAAGCCTGGCTCTTGGGGCCCCTGTCCCTCAGGGTGGGACCCTGCAGCTCCAGCTGAGCGCCCTCCCTGGGCCAGAACAGAGCACCCCTCGCTTTCTCTGGCTGCAGGACAAGGCCAGGGTATTGTGGGGTTCACCTGGCCAGTTGTTCAGGTCACCCGTCATCAGCACACAAGCTGGGAAATGATGGTGCACCCCACCCCCTTGTAGCCCGACTTATCCCCCTTTTCACCCCGGGAATGGGGCCCCAGCTATACCTGTCAGTGCCAGGTGGGAGTTGGACACCACCCGGTCTGGTGCCACCATGCTGGGTCAGGTCAGCCGCATGTCTGCACCTGTGTCCCAGAGCCCCATGGCCTTCCTCCCATCCAGCCCCGGGGACGAGGCCCTTGCGCCACAGCGGCAGCTCTGCCCTCACCCCGTAGACAGAGGACTGCGCATCTGGGCCCCTGGAGGAGCTGGCCTGAGGGTCCCTCTCCTCCCAAGCCAAGGCGAACCGCCAGCCCCACCTGCAGCTGGGCCCCCAACCAGGTAACCCCTTGAGGCCCCTGGTTGCTCAGCCTGTGCTAGACCTTGGGGCCCTGGGCCTGCTTGTGGCCTTCTGCCCATAGCGATGACAGATCAGGTCCCGTTGGTTGGTCTGCCCTGGTGTTGGCTGCTCCCTCCTTTCTGCCTCTCCAGCCCCGGGTCGACAGCCCAGGTCCAACACAAACCAGCCAGGCCCCTCCTCCCGCCTCTGTCCTGCTTCCCCCCAGGGAAGAAAGGGCCACCTGGTTGCCTAGGTTACAAAGGCCATGGAGCCCCATTGCCTACGTGTGAGGAGTCGTCACACCAAAACGCCCATCTCCAACGGATGCTGTGCCCAGGGAAACTGAGGCACCCCCTGGCGTTACCACAGGAGAGCAGGAAGCACGTGCGACTGAACCAGGGGAATCAAATCCCTGCACACCTCACTGCATCACACAGGGCCCAGCGTCCCCCACACTGCAGCTGTGGTGCCTCCGCTTGGTTTTCCCCTGTGCAGTGTGAATGCCACTCAGAGAGCAGCAGCTTCTGGGAGCTTTGCTTCTCCCTCCTTTTGTGCCTGCTAAGCCTGGCCCTCTGCTACGTCTGTGCCGTCCTGCAGGCCTCGGTGCAGGCAGCTGGCAGTTACACAAGGTCCCCCCAAGAGCAGCGGAGTTCGCTGCCTGCTAGGCTGAGATTCCAGCTGGGTCGCGCTCAGTGTGTTTCCCACTTGGCCATCGCCAGGGCGTGGTGGCTTTTCACCTACGGAGCTCTGCGGCCCAGAGCCCTTGTGCAGAGGCTGCCGCGTTGCAAAGGCCTGTCCCTGGACCTGGGGAACGCACTGCCAATCTAGCCTGTCCCTGAGACAGCTGGAAGGGTGGGCTAGGCCTGGAAATCTCATTAGTGTAGCTGAGGCTTAAAATACCAGCCTTCCCCCTAACGAGTTACCTCGGGGAACTTAGTGTGATGAACTGCCCAGGCCACCCCTTTGCTGACACACGTTGCTAGCCAGGGTCTGGCCTACACCCAAACCAGATGTGGACATACCTACATCGCTGCTGGGGCTGTGAAAAGGCCCCACACTGAGACACCCAGCCGAGCCTCCATCTAGTCACTGCTGGGTCGACAGGTGAGCTAGGCCAGGTCTACGCTAGTGGATTAAATCGGATTTAAGGGTCTAAGGCTGATTTTATAAACCATCCATCTTCACCACAGTGAAGGTTAATTTTTAGGGGCTCCAAGGCTGACTTTTGTACCTCTGAATTCGCTGGGAGTAACTCACAGAATCACAGAATCACAGGGCTGGAAGGGACCTCAGGAGGTCATCCAGTCCAGCCCCCTGCTTCAAGCAGGATCAACCCCTACTAAGTCATCCCAGCCAGGACCTTGTCCAGCCGGCCGTTAAAAACCTCAAGGGATGGAGAATCCACCACCTCTCTAAAAAAAACACTCCTCAAAGTTGGCTTTCCAATGTCGACCTACACAGGTGTTACTAAAATCAATTTATTAGCCTCTGAAATTACACCCCTCGGTGGGTCCTTTTTGGTCATCACTTCATCTCCACTGCTATCCTGATGTGCAGCAGGGAGGTGACAGGAAGCAGTGGCCATGAGCCTGGGAATTTTGAATCCTTTTCCTTTCCTCTCCGGACAGCGGGGCGAGCAGATCTCTGCAGCACGCCTGATAAAACCAGGAGCTCCCAGGGTCAGAGAAGAGCCCCAGCCTGGAGCCATCAGGAGATCCTGGACCTCATTGCAGGATCAGGGGAATGTGGTCGGGCGTCTCTACCAGGCGGTGCTTGGATGTCCCGTCTGCACCCTTTGATGTTAATCACTCTGGCCGCGTGCGTGGGCTCTCTTTGGACAGCAGTGCAGACTCCGCAGTGAGTCGACACTGCTGACCTCGGAGAGCCCCCAAGAGCCACAAATGCAGTGAGGAACGAAGACACTGGAGCCAGGTTTACTGTCATTGACATCTGGTCTCCAACCCCCTCATGAGTCTCCAATGTGACTCAACAGTTTACACTGGTACATGCACACGCCCTGACAATAAATGTGGCTCAGTTGACAGCAAGGGGGCTCCGTCATCCCCTAGGTCACTTGATACAGCCCGTCACACACACTGTTATACACAGTTATAAACAAGTTACCTATCCAGGTACAACCCCCCTCATTGAATAGTAACAGAGAGGAAGCCGTACTAGTCTATACACTATCAAAACAAAAAGCAGTCAAGTAGCACTTTAAAGACTAGCAAAATAGTTTATTAGGTGATGAGCTTTCGTGGGACAGACCCACTTCTTCAGACCAGAGCCAGACCAGAACAGACTCAATATTTCAGACACAGAGAACCAAACACAGTAAGCAAGGAGGACAAATCAGAAAAAGATAATCAAGGTGAGCAAATCAGAGAGTGGAGGGGTGCGGGGGAAGGTCAAGAATTAGATTGAGCCAAGTATGCAGACGAGCCCCTATACGCTACGTCTACACGTGAACCCTACATCGAAGTAGCCTATTTCGATGTGGCAACATCGAAATAGGCTATTTCGATGAATAACGTCTACACGTCCTCCAGGGCTGGCAACGTCGATGTTCAACTTCGACGTTGCGCAGCACCACATCGAAATAGGCGCCGCGAGGGAACGTCTACACGCCAGAGTAGCACACATCGAAATAGGGGTGCCAGGCACAGCTGTAGACAGGGTCACAGGGCGGACTAGCGCTTCCGGGGCAACAGCTAGCCGCTCCCTTAAAGGGCCCCTCCCGGACACACTCAGCCTGCACAGCACACGGTCTGAAGAGCCATAGGCACGCAGACCTCGGGCGACGCAGTCATGGACCCCCAGCAGCAGCAGCAACAGCAGCAGCAGCAGCCAGAGGTCCACCCAGCCGCCCCTGCAGGAGCAGGGCTCGCCCTGCTCCATGCCATGCGGGAGGCAGCTGAGCACCTCCTTGCCACACCGGAGGAGGAGCAGCCCGCAGGGGAGCAGGACTTACCCCCCAACCCTGCAGCACCCCGACCCCCCCCACCTCACACGCCGCCGCCTGTGGAGCTACCCCACCAGCACCGACTGGTGGGAGTGGCTGGTGCTTGAGGAGTGGGACGACGACCGCTGGCTCAGGAACTTTAGGATGAGCCCGCAGACATTTATGGAGCTGTGCCAGTGGCTCACCCCCACACTTAGGCACCAGGACACCGCCATGCAGCGTGCCCTCCCAGTGGAGAAATGGGTCGGCATCACTGTCTGGAAGCTGGCCACTCCCGACAGCTACCGATCCGTGGGCCAGCTGTTTGGCGTCGGCAAGGACACCGTCGTGGCTGTCCTCATGGAGGTAAGAGGACCCACGGGGGGTGGTGGGGAGGCAGCCCTGGCAGGGCAGGGGGGCCCGGGCAGGGCAGGGCCACGCACACCCTGCTCACCCCTCATTGGTGCTCTCCCATGTGCTTCCCCTGCAGGTCGTGCGCACCATCAACGCCCTGCTCCTCCACAGGCTCGTGAGGCTGGGGGACCCAGATGCCACCATCGTGGGCTTTGCCACACTGGGCTTCCCCAATTGCTTCGGGGCTCTGGATGGGACTCACATCCCCATCTGTGCCCCGCAACACAGTGGAGGATGCTACATAAACCGCAAGGGCTACCACTCAGTGGTCCTCCAGGCCTTGGTGGACAGCCGGGGCCATTTCCAGGACGTTTATGTGGGCTGGCCTGGCAGCACCCATGACACCCGGGTTTTCCAGAACTCGGGCCTGTGCCGCTGGCTGGAGGCGGGGACCTACATCCCCCAACGGGAGATCCCTGTGGGGGACACCACCATGCCCCTCTGCGTCATCGCAGATGCGGCATACCCCCTCCGGCCCTGGCTCATGCACCCGTACACGGGCCATCTCTCTGCCAGCCAGGAGCGCTTCAACCAGCGCCTGAACCACGCGCGCCAGGTGGTGGAGCGCTCATTTGGCCGCCTCAAAGGGCGCTGGAGATGTCTCCTGACCCGCCTGGATGCGGGCCCCACCAACATCCCCCAGATTGTGGGTGCCTGCAGCACCCTACACAATCTGATGGAGAGCAAGGGGGAGGCCTTTTTTCAGGGCTGGGCTGTGGAGGCCGGCAGGGCCGACATGCAGCCACCCGCTGCCCCCAGTCGCCAGGTGGACCCCGAAGGGACCCGGGTCCGGGAGGCCCTGAGGGCCCACTTCGATGAGGCCGTGGGGTGAACTCTGCCAGGCCCCCCACTGCGCCCCCCCCCTTCCTCCACAACACTCCCTGCCCCAACGCCCACACCACGGAGCACCCAACAGCACACCCCCCCCACACTTTTCCTGGACAAATAAAAGCACTCACTTGCTTGCAAAATCAAACTGGTTTTCTTTTAACTGTTCTTTTAACTAATACCAAACTATATACAAGAACTTCTAACTATTATAAGTGAAAAATAAAAAAGTATGCATATATTTACAAAAAAACCCAGGGATTGCAAGGAAGGGAAGAACTATTTACATGGGGGGGACGGGGCAAACGGGGGGCACAAATGAATAAGTCCAAACTATATACAAGGGGGGGGCACGTCCTGGGCCCCATGCCCCTATAGTCTGGCACTGGGGGTGGGCGGCCAGGAGCCCCGCCTTGGCCGCAGCCCTGTCCGGGGCTGGCTGGGGACCGGGCGGACCCGCAGATACATCCGGTGAGTCTCAGTTGGCCCCAGGTCTCCCTCGGCGGTCCGGCCCTTGGTGGCGGGGCGACGGCGGATGGCACGGCAACGAGCAGAGCAGCGGGTGGCGCGGCAGGTGGAGTACTCAGGGCGGGCGCAGCGGCGGCCGGCGCGGCATGGGGGGCCAGGTAGTCCACTAGCCGGTTGAAGGTGTCCATGTAGGCCCCCCATGCCTCTTGGCGCCAGGCCAGCGCCCACTCCTGGTGATGGAGGCGGTGTTGCTCCACCTGCAGGCGCTGCTCCGCGACCTCCAGCTGCCGTCGGTGGAGGGCCAGCAGCTGGGGGTCCGTCGCCATCGGGTGGTGGTGCTGGGTCCGCCGTCTTGCCCGCCGTGGGGCCGGTCGGTCCTCCGCCGAGGGGCTGGCCTGGAGCGATGGCCCCGGAGGGGATTCGGGGACCACTGAAGCCTCACCGGCGCTCTCTGGTCCTTCCGATGGTGCAGCTGCGGAACACAGGAGTGGGGGAAGAAGAGTGGAGACAGCCGTTAGTGTGGGCCCCAAGCCGTGGCCCTTGTCCCCCCACCCCTGTGCTGCAGGTTCCCCATCCCCATCCCCGGGAGATGCTGCTGTGATGGGGTTCAAGGGTCCCCCTGAACTGTACCCCGTCCCCGGCGGGAGTGACTCTCACTTCACTCAGCAGGGTCTGACAGGAGAGGTTTCTTAGGCAACAGATGCCCAGTTTCTCACAGAAGTGACAGTACAGCAGTCAGAGACAGTCCTTCCAACCCGTCCTGGGGAGAAGACCCCAAGGGTGCCCCTCTGGGGTGTAGCTTTCCCCCTCCTCAGGCTGGCTGCCTTCCAGCTCTCCCTTCCCCTAGCCTCTACCTGCCCCCGCCCCATTCAAACCCAGCTCGGCTCCTCCCTCCTCTTTGTTCAGGGCAGAGGTGTAACCTGCCAGTTGTAGCCCCAGGATCATCCTTAGCCACTGGGAGCTATTCAGCTTGTTGCCCATATCTAGCCTGAGACTCACATTTGCACCCCCCCCACTCCATCGCATGCTGCTGCTGCTGCGGGGTGTCCCACCCCCTCCTCCCGGGGGACCCTAGAGGTTCTGCTCCCCCCAGCCCCGGGGATGGGGCTTGGCACTGTCGTGCTGGGGGGAGGGCAGGGGCTGATGCACTCCTGTGAGGGACATGGCACTGCTGTCCTTGGGGCCATGGCCATCTGGGCATGTGGAGGGCCCTGGCCACATATCTATTACCCCCGCCCCTCAACCCCGGAGGTGTACACCGGGGGGGGTACATACCTGTAGGTCCACTCCCACGGTCGGGGGATACCCGGGGGGCGGACGCCCGGCTGCTGCTCTGGGATGGCAAGAGGATCTGGAGCCCGGTGTCGGTGGAGGAGGAGTCCCCCTCCTCCTCCTCCTCCGGTGCCCCGGGGGTGGGCTCCAGGGGGGGCCCCCGGGGTGTGGGGCTTACCTCCGGGGCGGACTCCGGCTCCGGGGCCTGCTGGGGCTTCTCAGCCGAGGTATCAAGAGTGGCTGGAGGGGAGGAGGTGTGCCGGGGGCCCAGGATGTCCCTGAGCTCCCTGTAAAAGGGGCAAGTGACGGGGGCGGCCCCAGATCGGCTGGTCGCATCCCGGGCCCAGGCGTAACCCTGCCACAGCTCTTTGACTTTACTCCGGACATGGTCCAGAGTGCGGGGCAGGATGACCCCGGGCGGCCAGGCCCTCGGCCAGCTGAGCGAACGCATCCGCGTTCCGCCTCTTGCTCCCCATTACCTGGAGCACCTCCTCCTCGCTCCAGAGCCCCAGCAGGTCCCAAAGCTCGGCCTCCGTCCAGGAGGGGCCCCGCTGCCGCTTGCCACCCTGGCTGCCAGCCCACGAGCCCTGGCTACCCTGGCTCCCCTTGGAGGGGGTCCCCTGGGGGCGCTGGGGGGGCTGCCGGGCGGCCATCGCAGCTGGGGTGGCAGACAGTGGTGGCTCAGAGACGTGCAGGCTGGCCGCCTGTCTGGGCTGCCGCCTGCACGTTCCCTCAGCTTCCTGCACAGGAAAGGGAGAGGGAGGGAACCTTTAAGGGGCCGCTCCACGCGGCCACCATTGAGCTGAGGGGCTGGAGAGAGCGTCTCTCAACCCCTTAGCTGATGGCCGCCATGGAGGACCCCGCAATTTCGATGTTGCGGGACGTGCAACGACTACACGTGCTCTACTTTGACGTTGAACGTCGAAGTAGGGCGCTATTCCTATCCCCTCATGGGGTTAGCAGCTTCGACGTCTCGCCACCTAACGTCGATGTTAACATCGAAATAGTGCCCAACACGTGTAGCCGTGACGGGCGCTATTTCGAAGTTAGTGCCGCTACTTCAAAGTAGCGTGCACGTGTAGACACGGCTATAGTGACTCAGAAAGTTCCCATCTATAGGGGCTCGTCTGCACACTTGGCTCAATCTAATTCTTGACCTTCCCCCCGACCCCTCCACTCTCTGATTTGCTCACCTTGATTATCTTTTTCTGATTTGTCCTCCTTGATTACTGTTTTTGGTTCTCTGTGTCTGAAATATTGAGTCTGTTCTGGTCTGGCTCTGGTCTGAAGAAGTGGGTCTGTCCCACGAAAGCTCATCGCCTAATAAACTATTTTGCTAGTCTTTAAAGTGCTACTTGACTGCTTTCTGTTTTGAACCCCCTCATTGTAATACATTGACACCCCTTAATGTAACTAGATCTAACTACTTGGGGGATAATGGTGGTACCATCAAAACAACACTATTCATCCTGCTCTCATTACAACCTGTTCCTGAACATGGGTGGGAGTGTACCTGGTGCTCAGCTGTTCTGTATGGGGATGGGATGGGGAGTGTGTGGTACCAAGCAGGATGTGTTTGTGTATCACTAAGTGCCCAGCTCTGGGTGCTTTCAGGCCCTGTGACTTATCAGCTCTGTCTCTTGCTGCATTCCTGTGGGCAGAACCTACCTAGCCCAGGTTTTGCTTTAACCTCCTGTTGTCCAGGCTCGAGGCCTTTAGCTTTGCTGCGTGTTAACACAGCACTGACTGTCATCCTCGGCCTTCAGCCTTACACTGAGCCTCTCATTACTACAGGGAAGAAGCTATATGTATCTTCTTTCAGCTCAAAGCTGGCAAAAGAAATGCTGATATTTATGTGATGATATCATAAGGCATGATTCAGAGAGGGCACACCAGGGATGCTCAGCACAGGACATGCCAGGGACACTCAGCAACGGGCACGCTAGGGACGCTCGGCAATGGGCACGCCAGGGACACTCAGCAACGGGCACGCCAGGGACACTCAGCAACGGGCACGCCAGGGACACTCAGCACAGGACACATCAGGGATGCTCAGCAACGGGCACGCCAGGGACGTTCAGCAACAGGCATGTCAGGGACGCTCAGCAACGGGCACGTCAGGGACGCTCAGCAACGGGCACACCAGGGACGTTCAGCAACAGGCATGTCAGGGACGCTCAGCAACGGGCACGCCAGGGACACTCAGCAACGGGCACACCAGGGACGCTCAGCACAGGACACGTCAGGGATGCTCAGCAACGGGCACGCCAGGGACACTCAGTACAGGACACACCAGGGACACTCAGCAATGGGCACGCCAGGAACACTCAGCAATGGGCACACCAGGGACACTCAGCAATGGACACACCAGGGACGCTCAGCAATGGGCACACCAGGGACACTCCGCACAGGACACACCAGGGACACTCAGCAATGGGCACACCAGGGACGCTCAGCACAGGACACGCCAGGGACACTCAGCACAGGGCACACCAGGGACACTCAGCAACGGGCACACCAGGGACGCTCAGCACAGGACACGTCAGGGATGCTCAGCAATGGGCACACCAGGGACACTCAGCAATGGGCACACCAGGGACACTCAGCACAGGACACGCCAGGGACGCTCAGCAATGGGCACACCAGGGACACTCAGCAACGGGCACACCAGGGACGCTCAGCACAGGACACACCAGGGACACTCAGCAATGGACACACCAGGGACGCTCAGCACAGGACACACCAGGGACACTCAGCAACGGGCACACCAGGGATGCTCAGAACAGGACACGCCAGGGACACTCAGCACAGGGCACACCAGGGACACTCAGCAACGGGCACACCAGGGATGCTCAGCACAGGACACGTCAGGGATGCTCAGCAACGGGCACACCAGGGACACTCAGCAACGGGCACACCAGGGACGCTCAGCACAGGACACGTCAGGGATGCTCAGCAACGGGCGCACCAGGGACGCTCAGCACAGGACACGTCAGGGACACTCAGCAATGGGCACACCAGGGATGTTCAGCAACGGGCACACCAGGGACACTCAGCACAGGACATGCCAGGAACACTCAGCAATGGGCACACCAGGGACGCTCAGCAATGGGCACACCAGGGATGCTCAGCACAGGACACGCCAGGGACACTCAGCACAGGGCACACCAGGGACACTCAGCAATGGACACACCAGGGACGCTCAGCACAGGACACACCAGGGACACTCAGCAACGGGCACACCAGGGACGCTCAGCACAGGACACGTCAGGGATGCTCAGCAACGGGCACACCAGGGATGTTCAGCAACGGGCACACCAGGGACACTCAGCAATGGGCAGACCAGGGACGCTCAGCACAGGACACGCCAGGAACACTCAGCAATGGGCACACCAGGGACGCTCAGCAATGGGCACACCAGGGACGCTCAGCACAGGACACACCAGGGACACTCAGCAACGGGCACACCAGGGACGCTCAGCAACGGGCACACCAGGGACGCTCAGCACAGGACACATCAGGGACACTCAGCAATGGGCACACCAGGGATGTTCAGCAACGGGCACACCAGGGACACTCAGCAATGGGCACACCAGGGACACTCAGCACAGGACACGCCAGGAACACTCAGCAATGGGCACACCAGGGACGCTCAGCAATGGGCACACCAGGGATGTTCAGCAACGGGCACACCAGGGACGCTCAGCAACGGGCACACCAGGGACACTCAGCACAGGACACGCCAGGGACACTCAGCAATGGGCACACCAGGGACACTCAGCACAGGACACGCCAGGGACGCTCAGCAATGGGCACACCAGGGACACTCAGCACAGGACACGCCAGGGACACTCAGCACAGGGCACGCCAGGAACACTCAGCAATGGGCACACCAGGGACACTCAGCACAGGACACGCCAGGGACGCTCAGCACAGGACACACCAGGGACGCTCAGCAATGGGCACACCAGGGATGCTCAGCACAGGACACGCCAGGGACGCTCAGCAACGGGCACACCAGGGACGCTCAGCACAGGACACACCAGGGACGCTCAGCAATGGGCACACCAGGGACGCTCAGCAACGGGCATGATAAAATCAGGGAACAGAGGCAAAATTACCAGAAGTGCAAAGAGTCGGTCTGGGGCATCTCCCCAGAAATGCTGCTGTTATAATGAGCTTCATGCTATTATGGGGACAGACCCAGCTTCCTCCCTGGGAAGACTCAAGGACTCCTGATAAAGGGCTGCTCGGCAGGCTGATGAAGTGGGGTCTGGTTTGTTGGATGAGGAGGAAGTGGACAACAGTGGGGTCCAGTCAAGTGTAGAAACAGGTCCTGGAGGAGGCTTCAGAGGCAAACCAGGATGCTGGAGACAACGTCTGGTGAGTTTGCTCTTGTCCTCCTGTGTGGTGCAATTGGGGGTCTACGCTCGTTTCCCTGAGAACAGCTTGTTAATACGTCTGGGGCTGCAGTGCTGATCCTGTCCGGGCATCTCACCAAAGGTCTTAGGCACTCTGGGATTCGCCTCATGAGATTTTTGGGGAGACCTGACTTTGTTTCTGCCTCCTTTACTGCTCCGAGCTCCCAGTAAGGAATCTTGCAGCATGGCCCCACCGAGCATTCTCGCAAGCCTTCCAGCACTGTACCTGCACAGGACGAGCAATCTTTCCTCACCCCTTCGTCTTGTTCTGAGGGGCCTGATGTCTCCTTTGGCAGCCTAGAAAGCTGGGAAGTTTGGTGAATCACTAATGAGTTTTTTTTTGCCTGCGACCCACCCCGCGCAGAGCAAAACTCGTGCAGCCTGACTGGCTTTTAACTCACAGCACGACAGGTGAGGTCCCGGTGATTGGTCTGCCCTGGTATTTGGAATGTGGCCAAGGGCTGCACTCTGCCGTGATACGGGGGGAGGTTGGGTGCAGAAGGGAGCGTGGGGTAAGGGATTGGGCTGTAGGAGGGGGTCTCGGAGGGAGGGTGGATGCAGGTGGCACTTGTGACCCAGGGAAGGGGACTGGGGTGCAGGAGGAGGCGCAGTGGACTGGGTTATGTGGAGGTAGGGGAGGCAGAGGGTTGGGGAGAGCAAGGAGCTGGGGCCAGTGGAAGGTTTCTCAGGCAGGGACCATGTGCCCCTTACTCTACTCAACAGCCCTGCATGGGATCTTTTCAGGGGGAAAAGGCAAAACGCCACATTTATTGGTAATACACATAGAGCAATGAGCACTCGGCATATGCATCTGATCTCTTACACACACACACACACACACTCTCCTGTCTTGTTGCTGGTACCAATAGCTGCTCCCCCGAACTGCACTGGCCAGGTGAGTTAGATGGGGGAGGGGTGGAGCCGGGCTTCTGCCGATCCGGATCGGTGCTCCAGTGCTGACAGGACAAACCCGGGGTCCCTGGGCAAGACGCTTCCACTGATAGCGCCCTCTCTCCCATGCAGGTTGCTGGCAGAGCAATCTTATGAATATGCATTTAGGCATCTGTGGCACCTTCTCCTGCGTGGTGTTTCCTTTACCTTCAAAGAGTGCGCGGTGCTTCCAAAGTCAGGCACTTGCTGGTGACTCCCAAGGCCTCCATGTGTCCAGTTTTCTTTCAAAGGGACCACTTCACAGGCTCCATTGTTCTTATTGGTCCTGGATCTACCTTCTCCAACCCTTGCAAGTACCTGGAGATGCTGGTCCATTCACACCTCATTCACTCACCAGGGCAATCAATGAAGCAATCCAAAATTAAAGGGTACAGATATTTTCTTTACCTTAGTGACACAGAGATAGCCCTGTTAGTCTGTATTCCATCAAAACAGAAGAGCAGTCCAGTAGCACTTTAAAGACTAACAAAATAATTTATTAGGTGATGAAGCTTTCGTGGGACAGACCCACTTCTTCAGACCAGAGCCAGACCAGAACAAGCAAAATACACCTAAATGTTGCATACAGTTAAAGACGCTGTAGGCTGGCACAGGGCTTAGGCAGCTGGCCAGCCGGGGCTGCATCAGGCGACCACAAAGGGCCAAGAAAACTTATTTGTGGTTATTTTTAATTTTAAAGAACATTTTTATATCAAGCTTTTGTGTTTATTAATTACCAATTGAATTTTTTGTTAAAGGAGGGGTGGATGATGGTGAAGAAGAGGTGGGGAAGTGGGGCGTGAGGGTTTCTCAAAAATCAAAAGTAGGGGTGTGATGCTGGAAAGTTTGGGAACCACTGGCCTAAGGGTTGGCACAGGGGCCTGGGATTGATTCTTTTAGGTTCTACTTCCAGCTCTGGAGTGTGAGTGAGAAGTCCCTGGGATTCTCGGCGAGCACTTTTAACTGCAGAGGTGTTACCTGCAGCAACCCAGAAAATAAGGAAACATATATTTGAAAGGCAAAGTACAGGTCAAACCTCTCTCGTCCGGCAAAATCCCTCATCCGGCGTGATTTTAGTTAGCCAGATGGTCACTCATCGTGCGGATGGCCAAGTTTCCTGTGGTCCCATAAAGTTTGTTTCCAGCCATCGGTCCTGGCTCTGTGTTCTGTGCTGTAATTTAACTCTAATTTACCCACAAGACTGAAGCAGTGGGTCTGTCCCATGAAAGCTCATCACCTAATAAATTATTTTGTTAGTCTTTAAAGTGCTACTGGACAGCTTTTTGGTTTTGCTAGTACATAGAGTATCACGGCTCCCTCTCTGTTATCCCCAAGAGTGTCTTCTAAAAGCCCAGCGAGCAGTGGAGGTGCTGGTGATGCTGCTGGCCAACATCGACCTCCCGTGGTCCAGCAAATTCTCTCATCTGGCACCAGTCAGGTCCCCAGGGTGCCAGACAACAGAGGTTCAACCTGTGTGAAGTGTCTTTCATTTTGGCAACCTCCCTTGTCCCCTTTCCCTGACCAGAGAGATCTTAGGTGCAAACCCACCTCTCAGAGGGTGACCCCGCTCCTTTTGAGAGACAGAGAAGCAGCAGAGATGGGCTGGAGACATCGTCACTGCTGTTGTTGTTAATGTCCAATCCCATTTCCTGCCAGGCAAACACAGGGGAGGGGAGAGGTAAGAAGAGCAAAGACAGAAATGCAGCTTCTGGCCCTGGTGTTGTCTCTCACTTGCAATCTTGAGTCGCTGCTGAAAAATACAGGCATAGCACAGGCTCATAACAGCCACTCCAGACTGGTCCCAGCATTGGGCTGTTTGGGGCATTTCATTTAGCTGCCTAGTTTATTCACAAGTATCAGAGAGGGAGCCGAGTTAGTCTGTATCTTCAAAAACTACAAGAAGTCCTGGGACACCTTATAGACGAACAGATATTTTGGAGCATCAGCTTTCGTGGGCAAGCCCACGAAAGCTGATGCTCCAAAATATCTGTTCGTCTATAAGGTGTCCCAGGACTTCTTGTACTTTATTCATGGAAAGCTGCCAATGGGAGCTGAGACGAGCAGCTTCAGGTCACCCTCCCACTGCAGCAGGCTATTGAAAATGCATCGCTCACTGGGGGTCAGCCCCACTGTGCTCTGGGCTGCAGCACCCCAGGACGGCCGGCTGACAAAGGTGCTCTGGCTCCCCCACGTGGTTCACCCCAGTCATTTTCCTGCCATGAGTACAACCGGACACTACAACGGCAAATACACACCCCACAATCCGGGTGTTAACACAGCACCTGCCCTCAGGAACTCTGGAGATTGGAACAACGAGACCAGCAAGCAGCAAACTATGATCAGAACCTGCAACAACAATTACACACACCACAGCACACCATACACACAGAGTAACACCTTTCTGCTGCATTCAGAGAGCGGCTCCTGGGAACCAGCAGCTGCGAAGACCAAGTCAGTTGTAACCCTTCTGCGGGAAGGAGTCGGCAGCAACCAGGACCGAGTTCAGCATCTAGGGGTTCCTCTTCATCCCTCTCACATAGAACTGGCTCGAACCCCCACCCAGGAGCCTGGGAAATTCACACCCCCCGGGCGCCTCAGAGAGGCAACGCTTCCCCACTCGCAAACACAGAGTCCGAGTGTAGAAAAGAAACTTTTAATGAAAGAGGCAGAAAAGTCAGATGGCACAAGCTTGGGAAAATCCCACACCCAGAGTTCATAACCAACCCCCAGGTAACTGTTCTAGCTCTAATGGATTGAGCAGTGTCCTTGGCCTCTCAGGCTCACCAGTGCAATACCATAAAGAGCCAATCCACACACACAAACTTTCTCTGTAGCCCTCTTCAAATGCCTCACTTACAGCTCTGTCCAGTTTGTGCCGGCCCTGACACATCACCCTGATGTAGTCCCTCACTGAACCTGAAGCAATGTCACCTTTGCGTTGGTCCAGCGTTCCACTTGCCCCGTCAGTTGCTCTACCAGCTGTGCCTGCTGGCCACCCACTGCTGTCTTGTGGGCTTTGCTGTCGGTAAAACCTTGTGATTCCAGCTCTCTGTAGCTTCGACCACCAGTGATTTCAACTGATAGTGGAGTTCAGCTCTGTGCCCAGCCTCTGCATCTACCAAGATGGATGTGCCCACAGAAGAACTATAGACCCATCTTTAAGTCTACCTTTGAACAGAGGAGGGGGAGAAGTAGTCAAATCAGTCTTACAGCTGCATATCCAAAAGGCTTCCAGCCAGCTGATTCAACCACCATCCCTCTCCCTTTTCGCCTCACAAGGCTTAGACAGAGGAAGCCCTGTGCGATCTATATCTTACACAGCAATGATGACTGCCCTGTACCCCCACAACAACGGCAAGCATTGGTGAGACTCCACAGTTCTTACACTCGGTGATCGCATAAATCGTGACTTTACAACAACATGGCTACGTCTACACTAGCGCATTACGTAAGAACATCGAAATAGGCTACCTCGACAATTATCGTCTACACGTCCTCCAGGGCTGGCAAAGTCGACGTTCAACGTCGAGGTAGCGACAGGGAACGTCGAAAGGAGCCGCCCTGGAAGGAAATGAAGAGCATCCACACACCCAAGCACCCTCTTCGAAATAAGGGGCCAGGACAGACCGCAGACTGGGTCACAGAGCACACTAGCCCTTCCGGGGCAGCTGCAAGCTGCTCCTTTAAAGGGCCCCTCCCAGACACACCCGGCCTGCACAGCACGGGGTCTGCAGAGCAGTAGCCACTCTCTCGCGGACCAAGTCACACCAGATATGGACGCCCAGCGGCAGCAGCAGGAAGCGGCGGCCCTCCAGGTAATCATCCAGGGGGCAAGCGCCCTGCTAGGTGCTGCCCGGGAGGCTGCCCAGTGGCTCCTGCCAGAGGAGCTCACCCCGGAGGCAGACGGGGACCCCCCTGACCACCGGGCTCCCCTCTTCCTCCCTCACCGGCTGCTCCCCCCGCCTCTGGAGCTACCCCACCAGCTCCGAGTGGTGGGAGCAGCTCGTCATGCGGGAGTGGGACGACGATATGTGGCTCCGGAACTTCCGCACGCGCCGGCAGACCTTTCTCGAGCTCTGCCAGTGGCTCACCCCAGCACTGAGGCACCGCGACGCCTGGATGCGGCGCGCCCTCCCCATCGAGAGGAGGGTCGCAATAGCCGTCTGGAAGCTGGCCACCCCAGACAGCTACCGCTCCGTGGGACACCAGTTTGGAGTGGGAAAGGCCACGGTCGGGGTCATCATCATGGAGGTAAGGAGGCCCGGGCACGCACCCACTGGGGGACGGGGGGGCTGGGTGTGGGCTTGGGGAGGGAGGGAGGGAGGGACCGGGTGTGGGGCTGGAAAGGGACAGGTACCGGGGAGGGATGGGCTGGGCAAGTGGGGTACCCGGGGAGGTGTCTGGGAGGGGGGGCCTGTGGGAAGTGCCCCAGGGCACCCTGGACAGCCTCACGGGCACCTGTGTTCCCTCCCAACAGGTGGTCCGTGTGCTTAACGCCATGTTGCTCCAAACGGTCATCCGACTCGGGCACCTGGACGCAGCCGTCGCCGGATTCACCTCCATGGGGTTCCCCAACTGCTTTGGGGCCCTGGATGGGACCCACATCCCCATCTGCGCCCCGGACCACAGCGGAGGAAGATACATCAACTGCAGGGGCTACCGCTCCGTGGTCCTGCAGGCCATGGCGGACAGTCGGAGCCACTTCCAGGACGTGTACATGGGCTGGCCTGGCTGCACACACGATGCCCGTGTTTTTAGGAACTCGGGCCTGTGCCGCTGGCTGGAGCCGGGGACCTACATCCCCCAGAGGGAGATCTCTGGGGGACACCACCGTGCCCCTCTGCCTCATGGCGGACGCGGCCTACACCCTCCAGCCCTGGCTCATGCGCCCGTACACCGGCCACCTCAACGCCAGCCAGGAGCGGTTCAATGCCCACCTGACTCACGCGCGCCAGGTGGTGGAGAGAACATTTGGCCGTCTGAAGGGCCGCTGGTGGTGCCTCCTTGCCCGACTGGACGTCAGCCTCCAGAACATCTCCCAGGTTGTGGGTGCGTGCGGCACGCTCCACAACATCATTGAGAGCAAGGGGAAGGCTTTCGTCCAGGGGTGGGCGGTCGACGCCGGCACAGGCTTCCCCCACTTGGCCGCCACACCCAGCTGCCAGGCCCACCATGAGGGGGTACAGGTCCGTGAGGCCCTGCAGGCCCACTTTGATCAGGGAGACCCCTGAGCACCTCCCTGGCCTTCCCCAGAAGACCCCCCACCACAGCCCGCAATGCCCGCACACCGCCCCCAACACCCACACGCCACCACCCCAACAAGCACATGCCTCCAGCTTTTTGGAACTAAAACCGTTTTTTTTTTAAACCGGATAACTTGTGTGATTCAACAAAGAAACTGCAACTAATCTACAAAAAGGGGGACAACTATATACAAAAAGGGGGACAACTTTGTACGTGGGCCAACAGCCGAGCCGTCCACCGGGCCCCCATCAGTCCAGGTTGAGGGTAGAGAGGCGCGAGCCCCGGCGGGTACGGCTCGCAACCCCGCCTTCCCTGTGTCCATGGTCCCCGGTGTGGCCGGCTGGGAGCTGGGAGGATCGGCAGGTAGGGCTGGGATGCCTCCGCTGGCCGGTCTTCAGCCCCAGTGGGCTCTGTGGAGCTTGGTGGTGGTGGGGCGGCAGGCGGGGCAGCAGCAGCGAGGTGGGTGGAGTGGCAGGGAGGGTGGCCCAGGGGGCAGCGGGGGACGGGAGCCGGGTGACGGCCTCCCAGATCAACCTGGCTATGTCCCTGAAAACCCCCATAAAGTCCTCCCACGCCCCCCACCGCCGGGTGGACTCCTCCCGCTCAAAACGGAACCTTTCCTCCGCCACCTCCGTCTGCTGCCGGAGAGCTGCCAAGAGCTGAGGGTCCACCAGGGCCATCCCCAGAGTCCGGCGGTGGTGGGACCATCCTGCTGGCCTTGGGGGTGTCTCCGGGCGCTGGCGGTGGGTGGCCTCCGGTGGGCTGTCGGGGACAACAGAGGGTGCCTGGCTGCCTGGGGCATCGGATGCTGCAGCTGGAGAGAGGGAGAGAAGGAGGGGAAGGCTGTTAGTCCAGTGCCCTGGCCCACGGCCCGTTCTCCCTGCCCCCTCTTGGGTGCTGGGTCTCCGTCCCCGTCAGTGGGTTTGGTGTCCCTGTTGGCTGTCGCCATGGCATTGTCCTCCCGCCCCCAGGGTCAGGACTGAGTTCTGTCCATGGGTACGGCTGCTGACGGGCGCTGATGGCCGTGCTGCCGTCCTGGGACTGTACTGTGGCTGGGCATACATGGGTTGGAGCAATTCATATGTCACCCAACTGATTGGCAGAGCACCCACCGCCGGCAGCGTGTTTCTATTGGTGGTGCACATCCACACCTGCCTTGATGCACTAAACAAAATTTATTCCACCCTGTAAGGGGGTGAGAGGAAGGCCCGGCAGTGCAGGGGCTGAACAAGGCCTGTTTGCCCAATTAGCCCCAACCCCTTTCACCTGCAGCCAGTGTCAGCCCTGGAGGGAGGATAAAAGGAGGAAGCTAGCGCAGTTCGGGGTTGACCAGCAAGGAGGGAGGATCAGGCTCTGCTGTCTACAGGACCTGAGCCAGAGCTCTCCACTAGACCAGCTGCAGGAGAACGCAGCCTCTAAACCCTCTCCCAGGTGCCAAGGGGGAGAACCTGGCAAAAGTGGAGTGTTGGGGCCATGCCCCAAGCCAAAGGCATAGCCTGTAGTAAGAGGGCTGAAGCCCTACACCCGGGTAGCATGGGGACCTAACCACCACCTTGCTGCTAGTGGGACCTGGTTAAATACCCACGGGTGGACAGAATTAGTGGGAGTGCTGGAGGGCTCCTGGTGCTAACACACAGGAACTCGGTTGAGGGGCGCAACGAGATGGGCGCTAGCTAGAAAGCAGCAGAGGACAGGGTGTGTAACCCGCGCACACAGCCCCCGTCAGTCAGTTAGCAGGGACTGCTCGTTAGGCTGATGCTGGGAAAGGCTCTGCAGCAGGACACGAGGCGCTCAGCCTGCCAGGCCTCATGGTGCGGTGAGTCTGAGACGCACGAGGACGAGACCCAGACCAGAGGAGAGACACAAAGGACGGGTGGTTAAATGGGAGCCACAGCACTCTGCTCTCGGTGCCCTGCTGCTGTCTGGCGCTTGGGTGCCCCAAAGCGAGCCAGGGCCCTTCAGAGCAGCACAGTCCTACTCAGCATCGCCACCCTCCCGGCGTTTGGCATAAGTGGCTCCGAGCCCAGCGCTGGCTCCCACGGGCTGGGGGTGCTGCAGGGCCGGTGGGTTGGGAGCGTTCCCTTTGGGGAGCCAGAGTCAGAGCCAGGAATGAGCTCAGCTTGACTCAAGTTCTCCTTTTCCCCATGTTGTGGTGACCGTGCGAGAAGCTCCGTCGTGGGGGTACTTTCGCACGGTGAGAAGCACGGAATTCCGTCCCCGGGGGAAGGGCACGAACAGGGCCCTGGGGGCTCCTCGCTCCAGCTCAGCCCTTCAGAAGCATCTTTGCATGGAGCCCGGAAGGACAATGATCCTGTCTGACCTCAGTTGCTCTCTAGTGCCTTTGAAGATAGCAGTTTGCTCCATCTCGGCTGAGAGCCTGCACCAGGAACGCTGGCCGCGGTGTCTGTAATTTGTTCCTTTTACAAGTTTCCTCTGAACCATTTCGTCCTTTTATTATCAAACCTTTCCATTTTAAACGCCAGAGGCCTGACGCCGCCTGCTCGCGCGAGCCAGATCCGAGGCATCCATTGACCTGGGGCTGCGTCTGGGGCTGGGGCTGAGGCTGGGGCTGGTCCTTTGGGAACAGAAGAACCTGTTGCATTTGGGGAGATGGGTTTCCAGAACCTCTCATATGTGTTAGCTGTGGTGCTGGCTGTGGCACAGGAGAAGCTGGAGTGGCTGAGGGGATGGCTTGTGTGGCTTCCTGCTGGCCAGTTGTAATGGGGTTCAGGGGGCCCCAAGCTCTGCACCCCGGCTGCAGGCAGGAGGGACTCTCCCTCAGCAGGTAGAACGGGAAGTTTATCAGGTGACAGAGGCCCAGCTCAGCACAGAGGTGTCAGTGCAGCCGGCAGAGACAGTCACTCCAACCCGTCCTGGGGAGAGGAGCCTGAGGGGGGCCCCTCTGGGGTGTAGCTCCCCCACAGCCAGGCTGGCTGCCTTCCCTCTCCCCCAGCTTCTAACTGCTGCCTCCAATTCAAAACCCAGCTGGGCTCCTCCCTGCTCTGTGTTCGGGTCAGAGCTGTCACCTGCCAGCTGAGGTTACAGCCCCAGGGCTGAGCTGGAGTGAGGAGCTCCCAGGGCCCTGTTTGTGCCCTTCTCCCGGGGACGGAATTCTGTGCTTCTCGCCGTGGGAAAGTACCGCCACGACGGAGCTTCTCGCACGACGCGGCGCCTGTTCGTGTCCTTTGTAGACAAGCAGCCATTGCCGACTGGCTGCTCTGCAGGTTTACAGCATGTAGCGGGGTTCAGGGGGCCCCAAGCTCTGCCCCCTGCCGCAGCCAGGAGTGACTCTCACTCAGCAGGCAGAACAGGGAGTTTATTGAGCAGCAGAGACACAGCGCAGAGGTGTCAGTGCAGCTGGCAGAGCCAGTCACTCCCTCTCAGGGAGGGGAGGCCCAAGGAGGGCCCCCATCTAGGGACTACCCCCTTCCTTTCCCCCCTCCTCAGCACAGGCCAACTGCCTCCCGGCTCCCCACCCTCCACCTTCTAACTGCCGCCTCCAATTCAAGCTCCTGTTCTGGGACAGAGGTGTGACCTGCCAGCTCAGGTTGCAGCCCCAGGGGTCATCCCCAGGTGGTGGGAGCTGCTCAGCCTGTCGCTCACCCCCACCCTGCACCTCTCTCCCCCTTCCAGACCAAGCTGAGTGGGGTTCCTGTGCCGGGGAACTGGGGAAGTTCATGTCCCCCCACCGCCCCAGTCGGGTAGAGAATCAGCTCTGGCGTCGGCGCTCCCCTTTGCCCGGCCCTGCCGCGGTGATGTCCTGCTGGAGCCGCTCCACCCTCTCTGGCTGCTGGACAATTTTGAGGGTCCAGCATGGCCCCACCCTCTGCGGCTGTACCAGCCCCTCCTCTTCCCTTGGGCTCTGCCCAGGGGCTCCCTGGCCAGGCCCATGAGCTCCACAAGCCTTTCCTGGAAAGCCAGGACATCCTCCCCACCGACTCCCATCCAGTTGACCCCATGAGGCCTCTGCCGGCTGGCCCTGTCTGGGACCTTGGGGCACTGGGCCTGGCTTTGCCCCTTCTGCCCACAGCGATAACAGACCAGGTCTTGCTGCGTCCCTCGGGCCAGCTGCTCCGTCTGGGTCCTCTCTGGCCCTCGGGGGGGGGGGGTGGGGGGGGCAGATGGCTGGACCCTGTTTCCTGAGCTCACCCCATAGGTGATTCTCTCCGTTGCACAGCCAGGAACCCGTCTCTCTGGGGTTCCCTGGCACACCTGGCCTGGCTGTCCGTGAACTCATCAGCCAGCTTTCTCACGCCATGTGGGTCCTCTGGTTTCTGGGTCTCAAGCCATGGCCTCAGGTCAGGTGGACACGCTCCACAGAACCGTTCCAGGACCACCAACAACCAGGTCCTCTGCGGTCTGGGTCCCCATCCCGAACACCCACTTGTGGTAGAATTGCGTCGGGCGGAAGGCCAGCTCTGCAGAGGTCTCCTCCTGCGCCTCCTGGAACTTGTGTCTGTACGGCCAATGGGTCAGCCCAAACTCATGTGGCAGGGCCTGTTTGACCCATTCATAGTCCCCAAGCTGCAGCCTCTCTGGCTGGTAGAGCACCTCTGCGGCCTTCTGAGCCAGCCAGGGGGTGAGATGCCGGAGCCATTCAGCTGGGGGGTGGGGGCGGAAATCTGGCACAACTCACAGGCTGTGATGTAGTGGGGGATATGTGGGGGGGGGCTCACATAAGGTGTGGGGCTCCTGCTGGGGGTAACCGAGGGGACCAGGTGACACCTCTGTGCTGCAGACAAAGGGGGAGGTGGAGCCTGAGGGGTTTGAATTGGAACTGGGAGTTGGGCAGCGGTGAGTCTGGGCTGGGGGAGAGAGAGAGAAAGGAGGGGGCCAGGGACCGGCTGGAGGGACCCACCTCCCCTCCCCAACATGGACTGGAGTGGCTGCCTCCGGTTGCTGCACTGACTCCTCTGTACGATGCTGTGCCCTGTCAGCTAATAAACCTCCCGTTCTCCTGATGAGTGAGAGTCACTCCTGCCTGCGGACGGGGTGCAGAGCCTGGGGCCCCTGAACCCCATGACACAGGCTCGCTGGAAGGAGGTGAGAAACCCATCCAGGTTCCCCATGTCCATTCCCGGGGACAGCACATGCTTCTCAAAGAGGCTTCCAGGCCCGGGCCTCCTGGCCCTCTCCCCTCTCCGCAGCCTGGGTCTCTTGGTGGGTCATCTTTGCCATGGTCCGCTCGTGCTCCCTCTGGCTCTCCGTCTTTCAGTTCTTTTAATCACACCTCAGTCTCCAGCCGTCACAGCTCTGTCGCCGGGGTCTCGGCCCAGGACAAACCACTGTTGGAGCACAGCCTGGTGGCCACCGCGTCTGTGTGGCAGAGTCCAGCCCCTGCTCCTGCCTGAGGGTCCAAAACACACCCTGGAGATGACTGACCACTTCCTGCTGGGATGGGATCTGGCCCCCTGGATCAGTCATCCTCTTCCAGCCAGGCAATCAGCTGGGCCTTGGTCGCCTTCCCCACGGTCAGGCCCCTCTCTCTGCACAGCCCAAGTTCTGCCTCCAGGGCTCGGGTGGAATCCATCTCCCCGTCGTTCCCCGAGTGCCGACTCCCCGGCCCAAGCTGCAGCGCCCCACGACTACCAAAAATCGCTTCACTCTGCCTCCAGCACCCTGGGCTCTCCTGAGCCTCCTGCCTTGTGCTGTGTCCAGTCAGTCACTGCTGGAAGCCCGTCCCTGGGTGCAGTGCATCCCACTGCTGATGGGGTTCAGGGGTCCCCAGGCTCTGCACCCCGGCCGCAGGTGTGATGGGGTTCAGGGGTCCCCCTGCACTGCACCCCGTCCGCTGGCAGGAGAGACTCTCACTCAGCAGGTACAACAGAAGGTTTATTAGGCAACAGATGTCCAGTTTCTCACAGAAGCGACAGTACAGCAGCCAGAGACAGTCCTTCCAACCCGTCCTGGGGAGAAGACCCCGAGGGGTGCCCCTCTGGGGTGTAGCTTCCCCCTCCTCAGGCTGGCTGCCTTCCAGCTCTCCCTTTTCCTCGCCTCTAACTGCCACCCCCGATTCAAAACCCAGCTCAGCTCCTCCCTGCTCTTTGTTCAGGCAGAGGTGTTATCTGCCAGTTGTAGCCCCAGGGTCATCCTTAGCCACTGGGAGCTGCTGCTTGCCTCGGACATCCAGCCTGACTCACACATGCACTCCCCCCACTCCATCACAGGAGGCAGGAGTGACTCTCCCTCAGCCGGTAGAACAGGGAGTTTGTTAGTCGACAGGGACACAGCGCAGCGCAGAGGTGTCAGTGCAGCCGGCAGAGACAGTCATTCCCATCCGTCTCAGGGAGGGGCTGGAGGGGGGTCCCGTCTAGGGACTAGCCCCTTCTTTTCCCCCTCTCCTCAGCACAGGCCAACTGCCTCCCCACACCCCCTTCTCACTGCCGCCTCCGATTCCAACCAGCCGGGCTCCTCCCCGCGCTGTGCTCAGGACAGAGGTGTCACCTGCCAGCTCCGGCTGCAGCCCCAGGGGTCATCCCCAGACCGTGGGACACACACACACACACACACACACACACACACACACACACACTGCGGTTACTAGCTGACAGAGATGCAGCGCAACACAGAGTTGTCAGCCCAGGGACCAGAAGTGGTCTGTGTGACCCATGCTGGGGGGAGGAGATCCCCCCAAGGGAACCCAGGGCCTGGAGCCCCTGGCTGGGGACCCGCCGGCCTTTGTTCCTCTCCAGACTCCCTCTCTCTAGCTGCGCTCTGTTTTCAAAGTCAAAACTCAGCCGGACTCTTGTCCGGCTCTGGGAGAGGTGCCGCTGGCTCCCAGGTTACAAATGACCAGGCCTGGCTGTCAAGCTCCCCCACCCCCAGCAGGTTGTTTTGAAGGAGATTTAGAAAGAGGTAGTAGCTTTTGTTCTTAACAGAGAGGTGTGAGAGCTTTGTCTCCAGCGATGGTTAAGTTACACATTAATTCATTTCACAGCCCTGGCAAGTGCTCACTTTTTCGCTGTACTTTGCACCTGGTAAGTAACTGCAGTGCAAGCACAAATCACGCCCTATTCAGGGGCTGAAGGATTCACCAGCAGGTGTGAAATCACCCACGTGGCAGATGCCCTGAACCTGTGTGAGACTGAAGGGCGCCTGCCGATGGGCACAAGGAAACCTTCATGGACAAAACAAAAAAGCAGTCAAGTAGCATTTTAAAGACTAACAAAATAATTTATTAGGTGATGAGCTTTCGTGGGACAGACCCACTTCTTCAGACCATAGCCAGACCAGAACAGACTCAATATTTAAGGCACAGAGAACCAAAAACAGCAATCAAGGTGGACAAATCAGGAAAAAAACGATCAGGGTGAGCAAATCAGAGAGTAATTGTTTTTTCTGATTTGTCCACCTTGATTACTGTTTTTAGTTCTCTGTGCCTTAAATATTGAGTCTGTTCTGGTCTGGCTCTGGTCTGAAGAAGTGGGTCTGTCCCACGAAAGCTCATCACCTAATAAATTATTTTGTTAGTCTTTAAAGTGCTACTGGACTGCTCTTCTGTTTTGATAGTATATAGACTAACACGGCTTTTTCTCTGTTACTATTCTTCATGGACAAGTTGCTGCACCAGCCTTGTTACTGACGAAGTCCCCTACGCATATTGCACCTGTTCTGTTAAATGGGATGGACTGGTCTGTAGCTGGCTGCTCAGACATCTGGGGCACACGTGGAGACAAACGGTGCCAGCTACGCTACCGATGGGGGGTAACTGAAAATGGACCCCTTGGTACTCAACTTTGTGAATTAAACTAGCAGTCGCATGGTGGAGTGAGCAATGAGCTGGTTTCTCTTCCTGGTGCACTGATCACGGCGCAGTGTCCGCGGGGAGCTGGTGGGACTTCACTAGGGATTAGACTAGGAGCAGCAGGGAAAGGGCTCCTTTTTATTCTGCCCATGGAACTATCGAGGGAGGTTGAGCTAGTTCAGCCACACGCGGCTGGGCGCAGGGAGGGAGGGTTAGGTGGGATTCTGCACTGCTGGCTTGGGCGTACCACAGGGAAAGGTTCTGTGTCTTGGCCTAACTCTGGCTCCTGCCTGTCCCCTCCCAGGCCCTGGACCAACGGTGCCCTTTTAAAGAGGCACCAGACCCAGGCAGTCCGGACACGGAGCACAGAGCAGGAGGCAGCCAGGAAATGCCGCTGTCTCCTCACTGTCTGATTCCCGGTTAGGATGCCAAGTGGGACGCCAATGTGCTGTCTCCATCCCAGCCTCAGATTCACTTCCGTGTGCAGACGAGCTGGCCCCAGGCAGGACGTGCCGCTGAGTGAAAGGCAAGGGAGGAAGGGAAGTGGCCGTGTTGAGAGTTTTGTTCAAAGTCTCCCACATGGTTTGTTTCCACATTTTGCCTGTCAAAGGGCCAGTAGGAAATGGCTGAGTCCCAAGAACCTGCCTTTGCCTCGGCCCCAAGCATCTGGAAGCCATCAGCCAGCAGCACAAGCTGTTCTCCCAGTGCCTCCCACCAGCACACACGCCAGAACTGCACGTTCGGGCGCACCTGGGAGCAGCTTGGCTGGGGCCAGACAGTTCGGGCAGAAGTAGCTGAAGTGAAGAAAACTTGTGTGCCAGCTCCCCCCACCCAAGCCTGACCCCCGGCTGCCACCACCCTGTCAGCTGGTAACATTAGACCAGCAGCTGGGTGAGTTCCCCGCAGGTCCCTGCTGCCCTGGCTGGCTGCGGTGTGCCTGGGTGTAAAAACCCAGTGGGTGAAGTAAGGTGTGTGTGACAGAGGAGAGCAGCGTCCCAGCTCCAGACAAGCTGGACTAGGGGGTCATTAGCACCACTGCAGCAGCAGGCCCAGGCCAGGGTTGGGCAGGTTGCAGAGGGTTGGTAATGACCCTCAGAGCAGCGTGTGGCGAGCCCATGGCTTTGAGTGGCAGGTCCCACGGAGTGCTTCCGACAGGGGGGCAGGATTTCCCAGAGGAGCCAGCTGTGTGAGACCCCAGCCCTGCTTGTCTCTCACCCTCCTCTGAGAGAGCACCAGGGGAGTAACCGAGCTGGAAAGGGCGGCCGCCGGGAATCATTGCGGGCTATGGGGAGGAGCTGGGCCCAGGCAGACAGCTCAGCTGCGGGGCTCTTGCATTGGGCAACTTCTTGGAGCTGAGTAGCAGCTCTGTCCCTGGATGTGCATTTGCCCTGCCGCTGGGTGCAGGCACCTAGCACTGCACATGCCCCCACCCCCAGCCCAGGCAGCCTGGCCTACTGTCTGAGTGGTCGGCCCTTGCTTGTGAGCCTCCCATGCCCAGACACACCTGGCTGCTCGCCAGGGCCTAGACTCAGCAGTGTGTGGGGCTGTGGGGTGGGAGCAGGGTTCTAGTTGCAGCTCCTGGGCCCTGGGCAAGTCTCTGGTGCTCCAGGCACCTGTCCCTTTCATGCTCGGCCGAAGCCTGGGGCCCCGAGTGCTCCCTGGAGGGCAGGCACCGTCTCCAGGCGTACAGTCGCACCTCCCCGGGGTTGGAGACATTGCAAGGACACAGTGGGGGAGGTAAGACGGGGAAGCGAGCACGGGGTGCTGGCCTGGCGGGGGCTGACGCAAGCTGGGGCAGGGGCGATGCTGCTCTAAACACCGTCATGTACTGTGTTAGCGCTACCCAGGCGGAGCCGTGGGCCTGCCACGACGCTGATGGGGACAGCAGCGGTCCCAGAAGCCAGAGCAGCTGCTGCCTGGGGGTTTTTCGCCTGTCGGCTCGGCCCAGGCCCAGCCCTTTCACTTTCGCTTCTGATCCTCCGGGGCGTGAGTTCATTTTCCTCTAAGTCACATGAATCCTGCTGCCCAGCGGGCCCCTGTCCTGTCTGCGCAGCTGGCAGGGCCCCTCCATCACTGTACCAGGGGCGGGTGGGAGGCAAGCCAGGCTGGACAGCTCTGGGCAGAACTACAGCTCCATTCTGCGAGGGAGGCAGGGTGCTGGGGTGGATGGGCCGCAGGGTTCCCTGTAAGCTGAGCGCATGGGCAGCCGTGCAGAGCGCCCGCAGCCGGCAGCATATGTGTCTGTTAGGAGTGAACAGCCACAAGTGCCCCAGTGCATGAAACACGGTGGCTACCTCTACACTAGCTAAACACTTCGAAATGGCCATGCAAATGCAAATGCATGCAAATAGCCATTTTGAAGTTTACTAATGAAGGGCTGAAATACATATTCAGCGCCTCATTAGCATGTGGGCGGCCTCAGCACTTCGAAATTGACGCAGCTCGTCCAGACAGGGCTCCTTTTTGAAAGGACCCCGCCTACTTCGAAGTCCCCTTACTCCTATGCGCAGATGGGAGTAAGGGGACTTCGAAGTAGGCGGGGTCCTTTCGAAAAGGAGCCCCATCGGGACGAGCTGCGTGGCACCGAGCCACGTCAATTTCAAAGTGCCACGGCCGCCTGCATGCTAATGAGCATTTCAGCGCTTCATTAGTAAACTTCGAAATGGCCATTTGCATGGCCATTTCAAAGTTTTTGGCTAGTGTAGACACAGCCGGTGTAGTCTGCGTGTGGATGGAAACACTAGTGGGAAGATCAAAACAAAAAGCAGTCAAGTAGCACTTTAAAGACTAGCAAAATAGTTGATTAGGTGAGCTTTCGTAGGACAGACCCGCTTCTTCAGACCATAGCCAGACCAGAACAGACTCAATATTTAAGGCACAGAGAACCAAAAACAGTAAGCAAGGAGAACAAACCAGAAAAAGATAATCAAGTGGGAAGATGGTTGGGCCCCAGGACTGGATGGAGCGTGTCTAAGCTGGTTTCACTCAGGTTGCTGGCAGTGGGGCTGGTAAGGGCCTGGAGATGAGGAAGGGGCAATGCCCTGGGTCTTCTCCCCATCCCCTTGCCCTGGCAGGGGCTCCATCCCCAGCAGCTGCAGGCTGAGCCCATCATGATCATCATCAATAACTGTGGGCTCAGTGCCCGTTGGTGTCTGGTGCCTCTCTCTCTATTTCTTTCCATCTTTCCCTACTCAGTGCAGAGCGGCTTAGTTTCTGTAGACTAGCTCCGCACCAATCTATATATCGTCTGCCCATTCTCTGCGGGGTCTGCCTCCCCATTCGAACCGTCCATTATGCCGAATACCAGGGTCTGGATTTTTCCTTCGTCGTTCATTCTGCAAATATGTCCAGATAGTTGTAACTTCCGTTTTATAACCTTCTGCAGCAGGTTCTCTTTCGGCTGCATCTTCCAATATAATTCCTCATTGGCGATCTCTCCTTTTCCTTCCGAAGCAGCTTTGATTTCCCAGTTGCCCACCGTGCTCGGACGTTCCATGTTCCAATGGATAGCATACGTGTTAGGGGTAATTTTCTTTCAGTACCCAACTTATCGACCCAACCCCGATCGCTCGATTGGTGTCATGGACCTTGTTTATCCAGGCGATGCCTGAGCCGGAATCTTTTAACCTTTGGCTGTACTGGCATCAGATTTCTTTGGTATTGTTGTTTGACGGTCAGCGCATCCACACACATCTGAGCACCCCTCCTCCTTCATCCAGGCTTGGGACTGGCATGGAGCTCTCAGTGGCTTCAGGGCGGAGTTAGGCTGAGCCCGCACAAACTCATCCCACACCGCGACTGCGGCGCCTGCCACTCAAACTGCTTGCTCCGCCCCTCGCTTGGGTCGCTCACGTCCGCGTTTTATGCAGATGAGCGGATCGATTCAGACCAATCAGAAGGCAGTGGGCGAGGCCTCTTGTTCGTTCCTTTCCTTTCCGCCCCTCCCTCCAGCTGTGTTGAGTCGGCCCCGTCCGCCCACTGTATGCAAAGGAAGCGTGCGGCCGAACTCCGCTATTGGCTGGAGCGCGGCTCCCCCGCCCCCGGACAAGCGGAGGGGCGGGGCCTGGCCCGGACGGGCAGATGTAGCAATTCCCGGTGGCCGAGTCGGTCTCGGAGCCGGAGGGGGGATGCTGGCTACTGATTGGCTGCGCGCCGCCTCCCAAACCCCGCTGATTGGCCCCTGAGGAGCCGGGTATGTAAATGAGGGTCTGGAGGGTCCGGCTGGGGGCTCGCGCTGCCCCGGGCCGGGCCTGGTGGGGGACGAGGCGGGTCCGGCCGCTGGGGGGAGCTCGGGGCAACGTGAGCCTGAGCCCGGTGAGTCACCCGGGCCGGGCCGGGCCGAGTCGGGCGGGGGAGGAGGCTCCGGCTGGTGCGTGACTCACCCGCCCCCGCCCCCGCTCCCGCTCCGCCCGCCCGGGCAGGGGACGTAGCGGGGAGCCCCCCGGGCTGGGGGTAATGAGGAAATCCCACGGGCAAAGGGGTGAGGAGATCCCCCGCTGCAGTGCCCTGGGGACCCCCAGCAAGGGCAGGTGGTGCTGGGGGCTGCCCAGAGCAGTGGGCAGATAAGGGGCAGGTAAAGGGGGCGGGGCTCCCTGGGTTAGGGTCTGGGGCAGATGAACTCCGCAGTCCCCAGATGAATGGGGTGCCTGGGGGGCTCCCTCTTGGCTGAGCTCCCACCAGTGGGGTGTCTGGTTCCCCATTCAGCCTGTGGGGCGAGAAAATAGCCCGCACTACCCCCGGGGTGGGATCAGGACTGGCCATTGCCCCCAAGCCCAGCTCCTGTCCCCCGTCTGGGACTGTTGCTCCCTTGGCCTTATTCCCGCCTCCAGCCGTGCCACAAGCGGCTCACCGGCCCCAGCACTGTGGGCGTTTGGTTCCGCCCGGGCTCCCGCGGGGGCCGAGATCCGGGACTGGCTCTTCTGGCAGGTCCGATGGCTGGGACCCTGCACGGGGACGCCAGGTGCTTGGTCTCTTTTGTGCCGTGGGGTGAGTGACTTTCCTTCTGTGCCTCACCATCCCCTGGAAAGTGCTTTCAGCTCTGCCCATTTGTCCAGCTGCGTTACCGGCCTGACGGGAATCGAGGCCTGGCTGCGCTAGGTGCTGCACACGCCTGCTACCTCGCAGCCGGCGCTCAGTACGCTGGGGTCCTGGGACGGGGCCTTGGTCCTAGCACAATTAAGGAGACTAAAACACCACAATTACAGGGTAGCACCAGGGGCCCTGTCGGGCTCTGCAGCTCATCACATCAGGTATTTCTCAGACCCTGCGGGGGGGCAGCTCCTGTCCTGAAGAGCTCCCTGTCTGAGCCAGCAGGAGTCAGAGGGGAAACTGAGGCTGGGATCAGCGCCACCCAGGGCACAGCTGGGAATGGAACCAGCCCGGATCTGAATGCTGCCTGGGGTCCCAGCTGGAGCCTTTGAGAGGCAGGTGCCTTTGAGAGGCAGGTGCCTGCGAACGACGGGCTGTGATTCATCTGTCGTCCGCACGACAGCGCAGCGTGAGTCACGTTGTCTCACGTCCGTGACACACGTGGGGGAGGGGAGGGGAGCACAGACGTGTCTGTCACAGCAGCCCTGCTGCCTCCCCCAGGCGTGGCGCCCCCAGCCCCGGCGTGGCAGCCTCAGGGCCTGGGGCGGGTGTCAGGCGGAACCAGGGCAGTCGCTTGGCTGCCAGCTGCTCTGTCCCTGCCCCAGGTGGGCGCAAAGGGTGGTGTCCCCAGGGGCGGCTGGCCATGCAGTTCTCCTGCCCGGCTTGGGGTCTGTGTTTTGGAGGGTGTGAGCACCCCCCATAGGAGCTTGGGGAGAGCAGGGGGACCCAGTCCCCTTCCAGGGAGCATGTGGCTGGAGAGCCCTGTCCCCGACGTCATAGGGGCGCAGCAGAGCTGAGCAAGTGCCCCTTGAGGGGGCTGGGCTCTGCCCTTCAGTATAGACCCCCCAGGATGTACACACCTCTCTCGACTGGCCCCCTCCCGCTTTCAGGGCTGAGCTGCTGTCTCTGCGCACACCCCTCTCTGGAGCTTTCCAGCGCTGGCAGCTCAGGTGGGGGAGGAACCAGCCGGGAGGCCTTGGCTGGGGGAGGCTGAGCCGGGTCCTGTGGGGGAGGAGCTGTGGAGGGAGTGGGGGTGCCCCCCTCAGCTGAAGGGAGGGGGGTTAATTCTGCAGGGGACTGGGGCAGGCAGAGGTGGATCCCCTCTGCCTGGGAAGGGCAGCTGCTCAGGGACAAAGGCACAGGGGGCCCTGTGGGGCTAGTGTTCGGGGTAAACTGAGGCATGGAAAAGGGGTGGGCCTTCTGCCCAAGGGTGCACAGAGATCCATGGCAGAGCTTGGCTGGAGCTCAGGAGCCCTTGACTCCCTGCCACCCCTCCAAACCCCTTGAGCCCACTTGCCCTCCCAGAGCTGCGAGAGAACCCAGGAGGGTTATACCCTGAGTAGCAGGGCATAAACAGGAGCTGGCTCATCAGTCGACCCCCCTCCCTCCCTGAGGCCCAGCCCAGCTGGGGCATTAGCCATGGGCAGCTGGGGGCAGGGATGCTCAGTGGTTAGGGTGACTGCCTGAGGCTTTGCAGAGCTGCCTTCAGCTCCCTGACTGCCCTGCCCAGTGGGGTACAACCTGGGCAGCGCTCATGGACCACAGCAGCCCAGCTGGTGCCGGCGAGGGCAGGTGGTAGCGGGCGCCTGGCTCTGCCAGTCAGGACACAGGAGTGGTTCTAGAGGGGTGGGGTGAGCTGAGATGTGATAAATACCCTCCCAGCCTGGGGCCGCCCCACAGAGAGGCCCCACCACCACTGAACTGACTGCAGTGAGGCTGTCTCCGGGACAAGCACCGCGGGCTGCGCCTGGCTTGTGGCATCTCCTCTCCTCACCCAGCTGCCGTGGCTTGTGTCTGCTGCCGCTTGGTGGCTGGGGCGGAACCCAGGTGTCCTGGTTCCCAGGCTCCTGGCCCTAGTCCCCTGCCCCCACATCCTGCCCAAGCTGGAGAGGGAAGGCGGGAGTCCCATGCCGCGGGGTCAGTGGCAGCGTGCTGGGGCAGGACGCTCACAGCTCCTGTCTCTTTGCAGAGCCATGCTGGGCAAAGGTGTGAAGCGCAAGCGGGGGGAGATGGAGGGGGGCGAGGCAGAGCCCCGCGACCCTGCCGCCGCCCCAGCCAGCTCCTTGTTCGACATCTCCCTGCTGAAGCTGCGCCAGAGCCTGCGGCACGTGGAGCCCAACCTGCGGCACTTGGTCCTGGTGGCCAACACCTTGCGCCGGATGCAGGACCAGATGCAGGTGGAGGATGGGGGACTAGCGACCCCGGGGAGCCCCCCGGCTGCGGAGGAGCATCCTGCCCCTGTCTCCAGCACCCAGGACAGCGGGCTGGAGCTGTGCCGGCCACTACCCTCCGGCGGCCTGGGGGATGATCTCCTGCTCTCTACCATGGATGCCTCTCTCTGCTCCTCCATTTCCATCATCCTGGAGGACCTGGGGCAGGTGGAGAGCCTCAGCCCTGCTCGGGCAGAGGAGGAGCAGCTGCCGGCTGGGGAGTGCGGAGCCAAGCCGGAGCTGGCCAGGGCCACCGCCCCTTGCTTGGGTTCCGTGGAGCTGCTCAGCTCGGCCAGCTACCTGCTGGAGGACAGCCTGGAGGACATTTTCGAGGACATTGACACCTCCATGTACGACTGCGACCCGTGGTCGCCCACCAGCCTCTCCAGCTTCAAGGCCTTCTCAGGTGCCGACAGCTTGGACAGCAAAGCGCTGGCCGGTTCCGAGGGCCGGCTGGACATGAGTGACCTGGACTACCGGATGGACGTGCTCGTTGGGGGGCACGGGCTCTGAGGGCGGGGGGCGGGGGCACCAGTATTAAATACCCCCAGTCTAATTTATTGCGGGCCTGATCCTCGGCAGAGATAAATCCATTGCTGTTGGTGGAGCCTGCTGATACCCACTGGAGTCCCAGCCCCACGTTCCTCTTGGCCGAAATCTTCAGCCGTGCTTGGACCTCTCTGCTCTTGGGCGGCGTCGGCCCTGTGAGGATTCCCCCGCTCAGTGCAGCGCTGGTGTGATGGCCCTGGCCCCAGCCCCAGCCCCAGTCTCCAATGTGGGGCGTGGATCGGGGTGTGGCCAGAGCACATTGTGTTGTGATTGTTCTCTGCCCCCCAGACGCATGGGGGAGAAGCATCAGTTAGAACAGCCCTGAGGTTGCTCTAGCTAACCCCAGGGCTCAGAATATGGGGAGCGCAATGGGGCCTTAGAGACATTGTAACCCCTGGCTCAAGAGCAACATGTTCAGCCAGCCCCTCCCTGGTGCCCTGGCCCCCTGGTGTCTCCCCCTGCCCCCTAGCAGGACGAGTCGTCGAGGGGAGCGGGGAGGACAGGGCCATTCTCTATCCCTTGCTGGGTCCCTGATTGGGCTGTGAAGGGCTCAGGAGTAACCTGTGCGGTTGTCCTGCCAGCCTTTCCCACTGCCCCACCGTGGCAGCGTCTCTGTCCCTTACCCATGGGCGAGACCTCAGCCGGTGTCTTCCCTCCGCCCACAGCCCAGCCACCCAGCACGTGCCCAGGGCACCGTGTGAGATGGGGTCTGGTCTGATGGGAGCCCTCCAGCAGGGTCCCACCTACACCTTGTCACTGCAGCGGAGATGGAGGTTATGGGGACAGAGATAAAGAACCCATTAAACTGAGCCCATTTGTGCTTGACTGTGACGCATGGGTCCTGTCCCTGGCTTGGGGAGGGCACTGGGGTGGGGGGATAGAGCAGGGGGGCTGGGAGCCAGGACACCTGGGTTCTCTCCCTGTCTCTGATTCCACGTGTGACGACTAGCAAGTCACATCCCCAGCTGGGCAGAGAGGGTGTTCAGTGTCCCTGGCAGGCTGTTCTGACGCCCCACAACCCTACTCTGAGCACACTCCCTCCTGGCGCTTGGAACCCAGGAGTCCTGCCTCCCACCCCCACCGGCTGCACAGCCCTGGGGGAGTGTCTGAGGGAGGGGCTAGCTGTGAGCATGGGGATCTCGTCCGCACCCCCAGGGCTGTGGGAAGTCGGGGTGAACGTCATCCCTCTTGTGGGCTACGTCTACACGTGCAGCCAACATCGAAATATGTTGCGACATCGAAATAGTCTATTTCGATGAATAACGTCTACACGTCCTCCAGGGCCAGCAACATCGATGTTCAACTTCGACGTTGCTCAGCCCAACATCGAAATAGGCGCAGCGAGGGAACGTCTACACGTCAAAGTAGCACACATCGAAATAGGGATGCCAGGCACAGCTGCAGACAGGGTCACAGGGCGGACTCAACAGCAAGCCGCTCCCTTAAAGGGCCCCTCCCAGACACAGTTGCACTAAACAACACAAGATACACAGAGCTGACAACTGGTTGCAGACCCTGTGCCTGCAGCATAGATCCCCAGCTGCCGCAGAAGCAGCCAGAAGCCCTGGGCTAAGGGCTGCTGCCCACGGTGACCATAGAGCCCCGCAGGGGCTGGAGAGAGAGCATCTCTCAACCCCCCAGCTGATGGCCGCCATGGAGGACCCAGCAATTTCCACGTTGCGGGACGCGGATCGTCTACACGGTCCCTACTTCGACGTTCAACGTCGAAGTAGGGCGCTATTCCTATCTCCTCATGAGGTTAGCGACTTCGACGTCTCGCCGCCTAACGTCGAAGTTAACTTCGAAATAGCGCCCGACGCGTGTAGATGCGACGGGCGCTATTTCGAAGTTGGTGCCGCTACTTCGAAGTAGCGTGCACGTGTAGACGCAGCTGTGTTCTGCCTGGAGCATCTACCCACTGCTGCCCTGGGTGTGCACCACAGCCCCTGGGGCTTTCTGGCCTGGAGCTGCCATTCTGGGGCCCTGCAGCTGCACCCCATGGGGCACGTGGCTTGTCCTACATGGGTGGGGGGGAGCCGGGCATGGGGCACGTGGCTCAGCCTACGTGGGGTGGGGGGGAGCCGGGCATGGGGCACGTGGCTCAGCCTACGTGGGGTGGGAGGGGGCCGGGCACGTGTGGCTCCATGCCGTGGGCAGATGCTGCCAGGGCCGGTTGGTGGCTGTGAGCCGTGGGCATATGCATGAAGCTAGGGTCTGGCTTGGGGGGCAGAGCCAGTGGTAGAGCAGAGGACCCCAAAATTCATGCCCTGGACACTAGCCAGTAGCCCCCACTGTCCCTCTTAGGCTGGGCTGCTGTGGCACATGGGGGCAGAGCTGTCCTGGTGCTGCCATGCTCAGCCTCCCAGGGAGGCACCGGGAGGCTGGCAGCTGGGACTTTGCCCCATCCAGCAGTGAGGGGAAGGCAGGTGCCCCGAGCTCCTTGCCCCAGCTCCTCCCATGGGACAGAGTTGACAGGTGAGTGCTGTTACTGGGCCAAGCCAGGCAGATTTCTCTACGAGCCCTGACCCCGAGCAGGCAGCGCTGACCCCTGTCCTGGGCCCTGGCCGCTCTGCACTGCCCCAGACCTGGAGAAGCAGCACCCCAGCTCCAGGAGGGGGTGGCTGGCTTGGCCTCACCCTGCCCCTCCGCCCCACCCGCCCCGAGGCTCACTGCTCCTGGCCAAAGGAGACCATGACCCTGATTTGCCTGAGCCTTGGCCAGCACCTCCCTTGCGCACTGAAAGACCCCAAATGTGGGCACAGGGTCCCAGGTAGGGCCTGTTGCGGGGGGAGGCAGCTGGGCAGGGGGCCAGCTTGCACACAGCCAGGTAACAACCCCAAGCCCCCTGCCCCCCCGCCCCGAGCCCCCGTCCCTGCAGCGGGGGCAGGGGGCAGGATGCTCACAGGGAAACATTCCCAGGTTGGCTTTGTTTTGCCAGGGGGCAGGTGGAGCTGGGCCAGAGCCAGGGCAGAGGGTTTGCTCCAGCTGGCGGCTGCCCGACAGGAAAGGAGGGGGCAGGCCAAAGGCAATGAGGAAAGAGACCCTTCCCCAAATTGCAAACACCCCTTTTACAAAGCTCTGAGCACAAATGGGGCCCCATCAGGCCGGGCGCTGCCCAGACCCGGGCTGAGATCAGGGCCCCATCGAGCTGGGCTCTGCCCAGACCCTGGAGGAAATCAGGGCCCCGTCTGGCCAGGTACTGCCCAGACCCCGGCTGAGATCAGGGCCCCATTGGACCGGGTGCTGCCCAGACCCCGGCTGAGATCAGGGCCCCATTGGGCCGGGTGCTGCCCAGACCCCGGCTGAGATCAGGGCCCCATTGGGCTGGGCGCTGCCCAGACCCTGGCTGAGATCAGGGCCCCATCGGGCCGGGCACTGCTCAGACCCCGGCTGAGATCAGGGCCCCATCGGGCCGGGTACTGCCCAGACCCCGGCTGAGATCAGGGCCCCATCAGGCCGGGTGCTGCCCAGACCCCGGCTGAGATCAGGGCCCCATTGGGCTGGGCGCTGCCCAGACCCTGGCTGAGATCAGGGCCCCATCGGGCCGGGCACTGCTCAGACCCCGGCTGAGATCAGGGCCCCATCGGGCCGGGTACTGCCCAGACCCTGGCTGAGATCAGGGCCCCATCAGGCCAGGTGCTGCCCAGACCCCGGCTGAGATCAGGGCCCCATCGGGCCAGGCACTGCCCAGACCCCGGCCGAGATCAGGGCCCCATCGGGCTGGGCACTGCCCAGACCCCGGCCGAGATCAGGGCGCTTTAGCACTGGTCACTACACAGTCCCTGTTCAGTGTGGTCACCAGCTGACTAGACCAGGTCATGATTTCCCAGCTGGGGATGCACAGCCCTGGGGCCAGGGCGGGTTGGTGACTGGCCAGGGCCGCCCTGGGAAGCGCGTGGCAGCCAGGCTGGAGCCCAGCACCCAGCCGTTCAGAGCTGCACCTCTCTGACCAGGAAGCAGCAGCTGGCAGGAAATGACAAACCTTGCAAGAATGATCGTCACCCGACCACTTCCCGGAGCGCTGGAGTCGGCTGACCGGAGGCTGAGCAGGACACGCCTGCTGTCCAGAGCAGCGACAGCACAGCAGGCCCCTGCCCTGCCAGCTCAGGGCTGGCTCCGGTCTGCAGCCACAGACACGCTACCTGTCCCCCACCCAGCTCCACGGGCCCCGATCTCAGCTGGGGTGTGGGTGGCACCTGGTCTGACGGGGCCCCGATCTCAGCTGGGGTGTGGGTGGCACCTGGTCTGACGGGGCCCCGATCTCAGCTGGGGTGTGGGTGGCACCTGGTCTGACGGGGCCCCGATCTCAGCTGGGGTGTGGGTGGCACCTGGCCCCACAGGGCCCTGGTCTCGGCCGGGGTCTGTCTTGGCACCGCAGTTCACAGACACGTGTGAGAAGCTGGCTGGCAGGTGCAGCCCCGCACTGGCCAGGCTGGGCTATGCAGGGTTAAGGGCTGTGGCACAGGGGCCAGCGGTGCAGTGGGATGGGCCGGGCGCCTGGAGGCAGCGTGGTACCGGGGTGTGCCCCACAGGCTGCAGGGAACGTGCCACCCCAGGTGGGGCCCCCCGTGGCCCTGGCTGGGCTGGGTTTGTGGTGGGAGCCCCATGGTGGGACACAGCTGAGCTGGAGCAGCGGTGGCAGGGGCTTTCCCTCCTGGTGTGCAGGTTGGGTCAGTGGTGCTCAGCCCCCCCCCGCACCAAGTGATTAGCTGGGGGCAGCGGTGTGGGGAGCTGCATGACCCTGAGGCGGGGGGCAGGTCATCACGCCGGGCACTGTGGCACTGGGTGTTGTACCATAGGCGGGGAGCCCATCCTGCCCACCACTGTGGGGCTGAGCTCTGTACCGTACTGGGGAGCCCATCCTGCCCAGTGCTGTGGTGCTGGGCTCTGTACCGTACGGGGGAGCCCATCCTGCCCAGTGCTGTGGTGCTGGGCTCTGTACCGTACTGGGGAGCCCATCCTGCCCAGTGCTGTGGTGCTGGGCTCTGTACCGTACGGGGGAGCCCATCCTGCCCAGTGCTGTGGTGCTGGGCTCTGTACCGTACTGGGGAGCCCATCCTGCCCAGTGCTGTGGTGCTGGGCTCTGTACCGTACGGGGGAGCCCATCCTGCCCAGTGCTGTGGTGCTGGGCTCTGCACCGTACGGGGGAGCCCATCCTGCCCAGTGCTGGGGTGCTGGGCTCTGCACCGTACGGGGGAGCCCCTCCTGCCCAGTGCTGTGGTGCTGGGCTCTGCACCGTACGGGGGAGCCCCTCCTGCCCAGACTTGGTCCGAGAGCCGCTCTGGCCATGCAGCACTCCCAGGCGGAGCAGACCCGGGACCCCTCATTCTGCCCCCGTGACCCAGGGGGGATCCAAGGCCTGGGAGATGCTGAAATGCGTCCGGGTGAGCGCCAGCATCTTCTGGGCCCAGCCCGGCAGGCGGCTGGAAACCCTGCGTCCAGTGCCCCTCTGCTACCCCACGCTGGGCCGGATGCGGGCTCACCGCGTCGGAGCCAGGCTGGGCCGCAGCCACACGGACAGGGCTTGGAGCCCTCAGGGTGGGAGCCCCTGAGCTCTCTCCCAGCAGCACCCATGGGTGCACCACCTGGGGCCATGGCTCGCGCCAAGGGCCTGCTGGGCTCAGGCTGCAGTGGGGGCAGCCCGGTGCGTCTCTCGGGGTGAGGCTGAAGGGAGGGCAGGGCGGCCCTGGGGCACCCGGCGCGCCCGCTGCTGTCCCTGGGCAGGCGAACAGCAGACTGGTTGCTGGGGGGCGGATGGGAGCTGGGCCACAGCCCCAGGGTCTGACCCGGCACGGGGCCTGCCCTGCCCCCTCTTTCCTGCACTCAGCACCACTCAGCCGGGGCTGGCAGCAGTCGCTGCTCTGTGCCCACTCGCCTCGTGCCCCGTGAATTCCCACGAGCCCACGCCATTCCTGCGCCGGTGGAGATGAATGCCTCATTCTCTCTGCACCTGGCAGCCTGCCCCACAGGCTGGGCTGGGGCTCCTGTGTCTGGGCTCTGCCCGGTGCCGCCCCCTCCCCGTCCGAGGGCGCGTGGAATTACCAACTAATCACATTCCCTGGCCTCCGCCTGCTGGGGCCGGCGCTGCTCTGGCGCGGCTGTGGAACAGCACAGCCCCGCTCACCCCCAGCAGCCACTGCACCACCCCACACCTCAGGCACATCCCAACTGCAGAGAGAGCCCCACTCCCAGCCTGGACTGAGAGCACCCTGACAGTTTGGAACTTTTTCCTAAGGTCCAACCTAACCCTCCCTTGCTGCACTTTAAGTCCATTGCCTCTTGTTCGATCCTCAGAGGCCAAGAAGAACAAGTTTTCTCCTTCCTCCTTATGACTCCCTTTTAGATACCTGAAAACCGCTATCATGTCCCCCCTCAATCGTCTCCTTTCCAAACTAAACAAGCCCAATTCTTTCAGCCTTTCTCCACAGGTCACATTCTCTAGTCCTTCGATCACTCTTGTTGCTCTTTTCTGGACCCTTCCCAATTTCTCCACATCTGTCTTGAAATGCGGTGCCCAGAACTGGACACAACGCTCCAACTGGGGCTGAACCCGCGCAGAGTAGAGCAGAAGAATGACGTCCATCAATTACAGCGGTTGATGCAGGTTACAGTGATGTTACAAGCTGCTATTCTTCAGCCTCTGAACACACACCCCTGAGGGACGGGCCCCCAGTCCACACAGGTTTAGTTCAGGAGGCTTGAAGGACAAGATGGTCTCTGCCCCCCCTCCATTGGGAGCCCTCAGCTCGAAAACATTTTGCACCCAGCTCCAGGGCCAGGAGCTAGAACGTTACACACAAACCTGGCGCAGCTCCACCTGTAGCACCCCCAGGCTCGAGGCACCACCAGCTTTCCTGAGACACTCTCCTGCCCTGCCTGGCACAAGACTTGGTGCAAACTCACTACCATGGTCAGCCAAATGGCTTTATAGTTATTGTAACAATCCAGTGACATCACACTTCCCATTGTCTCGTCTCCTGCTCCTTGCCAGTGACAGGTGTGGCCGGCCTCTGCGCTGGGCTGAGCAGTTGCCTGGGGCGCCGGCCCTGGGCAAAGTGCCTCTCTCAGGAGTGAGGCAGCAGAGGCTTTGGACACCTGGGTTCTCTTCCTAGGTCTCCGGCTGCCCTGTGGGCCAGCCGCTTTCCCCCGCTGAGCCTGGCAGACAATGCGGGGCCCTCTGAGAGGCGCTGGGTTCCTCGCACTGCACTCCGCGGCCGTGTGGCTCGTGGGACATGCAGGCAATTCCCCGAAGCAGGCAGCCCAGGCTGGAGCCGCACAGCTGGCTCTGGTCGTGCTACAGGGAGCCTGTGCTGGCTCTCCCAGGAAGCCCTTCTCTTGGCAAGCAGCTGCTGGGCAGCGGACGTGGTGACTGAGCAGGGGCTGGCCCTGGGTGTGAACAGCGTGTAACAGTGGTGTGTGTGGTGCGGGGCGGTTCCCTAGCAAAGCCAGGGCTGTGCTGTCACAGTGCTGGACACATGCAATGGTCTGAGTTGAGATTAACTGAACTGACCCCAGCTGAGCTGCTGTTACACGCCCAGGGAGCTAAAATGTGGGCAGCCTCTGCCCAAAGCACAGGCCCAGGAGAACAGAGGGGGCTGGTGGGCGCTCAGTGTTCCCCAGCGGGGCGGGCCTGCCTGAGAGAAGCTGCGGGAAGCCGGCGAGGGGGCTGGAGGCAGCCCCTGGAGCGTGGCGCTCACCAAAGCCGTGAGCTGCGAGAGCTTTTGGGCAGAGTGCTGGCTGGGAGGGGGCATGGAGCAGTGAGCAGCGGCGCCGTCCCCTGGAGGTTTCCTCCTGCTGCCTTGGGAAGCAGAGCTCTGCGGCCACCCGACATCACCAGCTGGCACCATCCTCTCCTCCCACTCCTCCTCCTCACACAACCGCCAGCCCTGGGCCGTGGCGAGTGGCTCAGGCCCCAGGTACTACCTGCCAGCATCAGGCCCCAGGAAGGGTTTGGCAGAGGGGCTGGGCCGGGGCAGGGCTGGGAACCCAACCCCACCTCTGCAGAGCGGCGCCGGATGGAGCTCGTGTTCCAGGCTCTGGAGATAAGGGGCTGCCCTGGAGCTGGGCCGGGGGGGGCTGAGGAAAGGGCGGGTGCTGCTTCCGGCAGCCCAGTCCCAGGCCTTTGCCGAGGCCGAGCTGGGGCCGCTGGCCGGTGCTCGTCTGCTGGCAGAAGCTGGCTCAGGAGGAGGATGTGGTGTGTTTACAAGAGCTGGGCTGGGCCCCGGCCCCGGCCCCAGCGCCAGACCTGTTCCCAGGCAGAGGGCGCAAACAATCTCACCTGAAAGGAGGCAGCGCAAGGGGGCTGCACACTCAGCTTCCCTTCCCGCCAGCTCTGCTCCCGGCTCCGGGGCGGTGCTGCCACCTCCCAGGGGAGCTCAGGGCTGGGCCGTGCAGCCGCAGTGGGAGAGCTGGGGTGGGGGGCCTGGCAGGGCAGCCACAGAGCAGAGGTTGCCGCAGGCGGCTCCTGCTAGCCCAAACAGGCACAGCTCGCGCCTGTGCTGCTCGCCCACCCACGTGCAGCAGGCGCCGCACCTGCCTCCCGCCTGGCAAACGAGCGAAGATCCGGAGGGCCCTGGCGGGGCAGAGGGTCTGGATCAGGGCCGGCTGGGTGCACGTGCCACGTCCCTGCAGCCGCTGGCCTCTTGGGAGCGTGGCTCAGCTTCTCCTTTATTCCCCCCTTTGCACAGCGAGGGGCTCCAGAGGGGGCTGCCATGGGCTGCCCAGAGCCTCAGCACCTTGGCCTGTCCCCAGCTCCCTCCCCACCTGGCCCCTGGGCATCTGCTCTCTCCAGCTCTGCCGTCTCAGCCCGGGGCTCACCGCCCTGCCAGGAGCGGGGCTGGGCAGGACAGACCTCCACCTGCCACCTCGCTGGCACAGCCATCAGTCCCGGTACCTGCACAGCAGAAATCGCCTGGGCTACAAACACGGCACAAGCTGCCGTCGTGAGCCACGTCCTTGTCCCGACCCCCTGGAGGTCGGAGTGCCCCGGGGAGAAGCACGGCCCAGAGTCCTGGCTCTCTGCTGTGCCCTCGCCCAACGTGGGCACTGTCCTGCCTTCCCTCTGCCCCGGGTGCTGCGGGACTGGGGCCTCCTCCCAGGCCCATTCCCAGGGCAGCTGCTGGGGGTGGGATGGGTCTGCCCTGGGTGTGGGAGGCTGAGACAAGAGGCATGGCCTTCCCTGCTGCTCGGGCCTGGAAAAGTTGGGATGCAGGCAAGCCACGTCTGGGCCCGCTGCAGCATCACCCCCACAGCACAGAGCCCCTCCCCCTGACCCCTGCAGGGCGGCAGGGGGTCCCCCGCTGGCCAGCTACCTTTTGGAGTCCATGTGGCACCCTGACCTGTTCCCTGGCATTGCCTCTAGGCTGTGCCCACCGCCCCACTGCCCCCAGGGCTGCCTCTGGGCCATGCCCACCGCTCCACTGCCCCCAGAGCTGCCTCTGGGCCATGCCCACCGCCCCACTGCCCCCAGGGCTGCCTCTGGGCCATGCCCACCGCCCCACTGCCCCCAGGGCTGCCTCTGGGCCATGCCCACCGCCCCACTGCCCCCAGGGCTGCCTCTGGGCCATGCCCACCGCCCCGCTGCCCCCCGGGCTGCCTCTGGGCCGTGCCCACCGCCCCGCTGCCCCCAGGGCTGCCTCTGGGCCGTGCCCACCGCCCCGCTGCCCCCAGGGCTGCCTCTGGGCCATGCCCACCGCCCCACTGCCCCCAGGGCTGCCTCTGGGCCATGCCCACCGCCCCACTGCCCCCAGGGCTGCCTCTGGGCCGTGCCCACCGCCCCACTGCCCCCAGGGCTGCCTCTAGGCTGTGCCCACCGCCCCGCTGCCCCCCGGGCTTCCTCTGGGCCGTGCCCACTGCCCCACTGCCCCCAGGGCTGCTGGTTTATCAAGAAAGAAAGAACAGGTTGAGGGAGAAAAGCTGTTAACGTGGTACATTACGTACATCAGTTACAGGCAGTGATGCAGGATGCAGCTGATGGTAAATGCTGCTATTCTGGAGAGTCCCTGGAAGTACATCCTGTGGGGGACGGGCCCCCAGTCCACACAGGCTTAGTTCAGGAGGCCTGAAGGACAAGATGGTCTCTGCCTGGGGCATCTTTACAGACTGCCTGTGTGTGGGTGGGGGACAGAGGGGACCCTTTCTAATTCACATGGGCGGTGGAGGACCACTCCATCCGGTGGCTGCTGCGGGACTCTGCCATTGGCCGCATCCCAGAGGACAAGTCCCCAGTTCCTGAGATGCGCATTTGATGCCTGACTCATTGTCTTAGTCCATCACCCTGCGGGGGTGGCGACCCCCCCTCCATTGGGCGCCCTCTGCTCAAAAACATTTCGCACCCAGCTCCAGGGCCAGGAGCTAGAAAGTTACACACAAACCTGGTGCAGCTCCACCTGTAGCACCCCCAGGCTCGGGGCACCACCAGCTTTCCTGAGACACTGTCCTGGCCCGCCTGGCGCCACAGCCCCCACCCTGCCCCACTGCCCCCGGGCTGCCCTCCCACGGCACCCACCTCTGAGCAGCCCTGCTGCCTGCTGGGGGGGGAGCAGCCAAGCGTGCTTGAATTGCCACCTGGGGAGACCTGCTGCTTGCACTGGGCTGAAGTGGTTGCCTACACCAAGGTGCTGCTCCAGCGACTGCCCCAGGCTACCCTGCTGGGCCCCCTAGAAGAGCACAGCCAGGGTCAGACTGCAGGCCAGCCGGCATTTCTGGTGGCTTCTGTGATGCAGTGGGGGGTGCGTGTGAGTCATGCTGGGTGTGTGTCACAGGCAGAGCAGCTCCCACCGGCTAAGGATGACCCCTGGGGCTGTAACCTAGGCTGGCAGGTAACACCTCTGCCTTGAACACAGAGCAGGGGGGAGCCGAGCTGGATTTGAATCGGGGGCGGCAGCTGGAAGGTGGGGGAGAGAGGGAGCTGGAAGGCAGCCAGCCTGGCTGGGGGGAAGCTACACCCCAGAGGGGCACCTCTCGGGCTCCTCTCCCCAGGATGGGTTGGAGTGACTGTCTCTGCCAGCTGCACTGACACCTCTGTGCTGAGCTGGGCCTCTGTTGCCTGATAAACTTCCCGTTCTACCTGCTGAGTGAGAGTCACTCCTGCCTGCGGACGGGGTGCAGAGCTTGGGGCCCCCCGAACCCCATCACACCTTCTCATTCACAAATGGCTCAGCTGGTGCCAGGAGATTGGGTGGCTCACCCAGTACCTGCCCCGGGGCTGGGTGCTCTGCTCACTCTTGTAGGGGAGCATTGGCTAGTAGTTAGAGCTGGAACTCAGCTGTTTCAAGGTGTACTGCTGGGATGGGGATCCAGGACTCTGGAGTCCATTCCCAGCTCTGCCAGCGCCGAGTGCAGGGTGTGTGATGTCTCCGATCCCTCTAGGCTAACGAGGTGAGTGGCCTGGAAGGGCGCATGGGCTGAGCCCTTACCAGCCGCAGCTCTGCTCTTGAGATTCATACAGCCCCTGGGGTAACTCCGTTCCCAACCCATGAGGGAACCAAGCACTTTCATCCCCAGGGCCTGTGCCCCATGGTGATGGAACTGGCATGGGCCAATGTTTTGCCAATGTCACAGAACATGGGGGTCCCTAGACCCTGCCCCCCTGCACAGTCAGATGTGACTCTCATTCAGCAGGAGAACAGGGGGTTATGGGGCAACAGGGACCCAGCATAGAACAGACTTGTCAGCACAGGGACCAGAGGCGTCAGTGCAATCCAGCTTGGGGAGAGGGGCCCAGAGGGGTGTGATGGAGTGGGGGGAGTGCGTGTGTGAGTCAGGCTGGATGTGAGAGGCAAGGAGAGCAGCTCCCAGTGGCCTAGGATGACCCTGGGGCTACAACTGGCAGGTAACACCTCTGCCCTGAAAAAAGAAGAGGGAGGAGCTGCGCTGGTTTGAATTGGGGGACGGCAGTTAGAGGCTAGGGGAAGAGGAGCTGGAAGGCAGCCAGCCGGAGGAGGGGGAAAGCT
Source organism: Carettochelys insculpta (assembly GCF_033958435.1). Taxonomy (NCBI): domain Eukaryota; kingdom Metazoa; phylum Chordata; order Testudines; family Carettochelyidae; genus Carettochelys; species Carettochelys insculpta. Next base: position 23,283,183 of record NC_134158.1, on the reverse strand, counting down.
ACACCCCAGAGGGGCACCCCTCAGGGTCTTCCCCCCAGGACGGGTTGGAAGGATTGTCTCTGGCTGCTGTACTGTCGCTTCTGTGAGAAACTGGGCATCTGTTGCCTAATAAACCTCCTGTTGGACCTGCTGAGTGAGAGTCACTCCTGCCAGCGGACGGGGTGCAGTGCAGAGGGACCCCTGAACCCCATCACAAGGGGTCCCTGAGCTGGGCCCTGGCCCCTTCCTCCCTCTGCAGCCAGCCCAGACTGCCCACCTCCCAACTGCCCAGCTCCAACTCAGACCAGCCAGGCCCCTGCGCCCGCCTTGGCCTGGGTCTGGGTAAGAAAGGGCTTTGTCCTGTTTCCCGGGTCACAAAGGCCCCACCTGGTTGCCTGGGTTACAGAGAACCTGGAACTCCCATTACCTAGGTGTTAGAAGCCACCACTTCCCTCACTGCCACGGACTGAGGCAGAGGGTAGGTGAAACTGAGGGATCACCTGGCGGCACCACAGCGCACCAGGAACCACGTGTGACTGAGCCGGGGAATAAACCCCCCCAATCACAGCCGCCCACCCTGTGCCGATAACTCAGGCAGGCGAGACCCCTGGGCATCACATCTGGCCTGGGGGAGACGAGTGACAGCCTCCCCCGGCACCGGGCCTGGCATCGCTCAGCCTGCCCGGGCCCAGGGCTCAGACGAGCCGGAGCAGTGAAGCCAGGGGCTTTGTGGCTTTGTCTCTCTCTTCAAACCCTCCCTGTGCTGGGGGGGAGAACAATGGGCCGGTGCCGGCTGGAAACGCTGACAAGAGGTTTGCAGTAAGCCGCTGAGGCCGTGGTCCAGTCGTCACTGGGAGGGGGCTCTCGCCTCTGACTGCTGGGCAGCTGGGAGCCGCGGCCCATTTGCTGCAGAGCGGCTGGGAGCAGTGGCCACAGCCAGGCTGAAGACAGAGGTAGAACGATGGGTGGCTGCTTGGCCAGGGCTGTCAGCTCCACCTGGTCCCTGCTTGCTCAGAGAGGTAAGCTGAGCTCCTGGGGGGTGGGGGGAATTTCTGCACCCCAGCAGCTGGCCTGGGCCTGCTCCTACGCAGTCACCAGCAGAGCCGCTGCTCCCTGGCACACAGCGCAGTGGTGGCCTGTGTGCTCCTGCTGGCTGAGCAGATTCTCGCAGCCCTTGGGTTTGGCTGGTTACCCCCAGCCCCTTCCTTCCCTCAGCTGGGTGGATGCCAGAAGTGCCCCTGGGGCAGTCTGGTGTCTCCCTGTGGGAACAGGCCCAGCTCCAAGATGCGACATCTCTCTTCCAGCTGGGCAGAGAGCCAGGCTTTGGTGGGTTTGCCACTGGGCAGCCCTCTCGCTCTGCTGTCCTTTTTAAGGAGATGGTTGTAGGCCACCTCCCCCATGCTCCCAGGGGTTGCAGACTTACAGGCTGATGCCTCCCCATGATTCCTGGAACAGCCCCTTCAGTTTGCCAGCTTTTGTGGGCCACACCCCTCCTGGGGGTTCGGCAGTAGCCCCATCCGCATCCTGGGACCCATTCCAGTGAACTCCAGGAGTAACCCCTCTGTGGGTGCGAAACGCCCTCTCGAGGACAACGACCACTCTCTCCGGCTGTGCCATAGGCCTCTCCACCTCTGGGAATTGTACCACACTGGCCTTCAGCATGCCTGGATCTCACTAACCGCCCATCTTCTTCCTGAGCCCCAGTCACTTACTGCCGGATGCTCCACCCATGGGGTGCAGTTGATCCCACTGCTACCACCAGATGTCATAGGGCGTGGGGGCGCCCAGGCCCTGCCCTGCAACCACAGTCAGATGTGACTCATTCAGCAGGAGAACAGGAGGGTTATGAGGTGACAGGGATACAGCGTGGAACAGACTTGTCAGCAGAGAAACCAGGGGCAGTCAGTTCAATCCAGCTTGGGGACAGGGGCCCAGAGGGGTCCCACGCTCCTCCCTCTTCCTCTCCACCCAGATGAGACTGCCCCACTCAACTGTGCAGATGAAATTCCAACTACCAGGCCCTTCCTCCCTCCCTCACCCGAGTGTGTGGGGGGGGTTATCTGCCCTTGGTTACCTGCCCCAGGAAGGGAGAACACAGCATGGGACGGAGCAGGTGAGCGGCCAGCACCTGTCCTGGGAGAGGAGTCCTTGACAGGCGGGCCCATTGCCTATGTGTGAGAAGTCCCCACACTCAGAAGTCCCATCTCCAGCTGTGCACTGATGCTGTGCTTAGGGAAGCTGGGGCACCACATGGCGTTACTACAGGACAGTGGGAAACACCTGTGACCAAAGTGAACCCTCACAGACCCTGCTCAAACAATGAGACGTCCTGTGCTACCTTTTTGGGTACCAGATTTTTTGGAGCATAAGCTTTTGTGGGCCACGACCAGCTCCCTCACATCATGCTCGGTCACACGAGGGCCCCAGCTTCCACTGGCCCACCTGGCAAGGACACCAGGGGGCGCGTGCTGAATCCTGGCTGCTGGGGTTCAGCTCTGAGAAGTGGCAGCAGAAGCCCAGAGCAGAGGGGTTCAGCTGGATTCTGGGCAGCTGGCCAATTGGTTCCCAGTTTGTGGTCTAACTGCCCTGCCCTGCCCCTACCCCCAGCCCTGTGTAACTGGCCCACAGGCAGGCTCCAACCTGGGGAGCTCAGTGCAGGCCCTGCAGCCTGAGCTAAAGGCCAGCTGGCTCCCACTCAGGCTCCAGAGGACACTTGTTCTTTGCCTGAGCTGCGGTCCGGGTAGCACCGCCGGGGACAGTTAACCACACCAGGTGTGTGGGTTACACCTGCTCCAGCCCTGGCTGCCCTGCTCTAACCCTGCAACCACCTGCCTTGGGCGGCTCCAGCAGGGCTGAAAGCCCCGGGGGCCCCTGCCCTGCCCTGCCCTGCCCTGCCGCGGGCCCTATGGCTGCTCTGGGCGGCCCCTCATCCCCCGAGGGCCTGGGGAGCGAGCAGGGGGGCCGGGATCCCGGCCTGGTCTCTGCACTGCTCTGGGCCCCGGGCCCGGCCCGAACTCTTGGGGAAGGCTCGGCTGTCCCGGGGGCGGCATCCCCCCGCCCCCGGGCTCTGATGTCGGTAGCGGCAGCCAATGGCCGGGGAGCGCCGGCCCCTTTCTGCTACGGGCCAGAGGCGGCCCCCAGCTCCGGCCGGGCCCCCTTCCCAGCCGGCGGCCGGGCTCGCTGGCCACGGCCACTTCCCCTGCGCGGCGGCTGCCGGCTCCCAGGTAAGGCGTGGCGCGTCTGGGCGCGGGGTGCTCGGCGCTGCCGCTCTGCCGCCTCCCGCAGACGGGCCTCGGGCGCCCGGCGCTGCTCCCCGGCTCTGCAACGAGAAAGTTGCCCGCTGCTGAAGCCCAGCCGGGGCGGGGCTGAGACCCGGCGGCTCATTCCAGGCAAGGCTGGGACCTGCCAGTGCGCGGTGGCACCGGGGTGCGCTCGCGGGGCCCGGGCTCAGCTGGTGACAGAGTCCCTGCCCCGAGAGCAGCCCCCAGGCGCGCACCGGCCGCGCCCGGCTCCCCTCTCCCGCCAGGCGCGCACCGGCCGTGCCGGCTCCCCTCGCCCCCAGGCGCGCACCGCCCGTGCCCGGCTCCCCTCGCCCCCAGGCGCGCACCGCCCGTGCCCCGCTCCCCTCGCCCCCAGGCGTGCACCGCCCGTGCCCCGCTCCCCTCTCCCGCCAGGCGCGCACCGGCCGTGCCGGCTCCCCTCGCCCCCAGGCGCGCACCGCCCGTGCCCGGCTCCCCTCGCCCCCAGGCGCGCACCGCCCGTGCCCCGCTCCCCTCGCCCCCAGGCGCGCACCGCCCGTGCCCCGCTCCCCTCTCCCGCCAGGCGCGCACCGGCCGCGCCCGGCTCCCCTCTCCCGCCAGGCGCGCACCGGCCGTGCCCGGCTCCCCTCTCCCCAAAGGCGCGCACCGGCCGTGCCCGGCTCCCCTCTCCCCAAAGGCGCGCACCGGCCGTGCCGGCTCCCCTCGCCCCCAGGCGCGCACCACCCGTGCCCGGCTCCTCTAGCTATGGGACCAGTGCAAAGCAGGTGCCCAAAGGGCGACTGGTGTAAATGCCTGCCGGACCCACAGGCCAGCGTGTTGTGTGGGGCTGTCAGGGGCACCGCCACCTGCGAATGCACCTGCCTCCTGCCCATGAGCTGAGCCTGCGCGCGATCCTCCGCCCGGCTGCCCACAGGCCTGCAGGGCCAGTGCAGCTCCATGTGCCCCGGCAGCAGGGCCTGTGATTCCAGGCCGGGGCAGTCAGGCTGGGCAGGGGCTGGTGCCGCGCAGGGCTGGCCTGGAGCACGGCTGCTCCGGGCCGTCTGTCCTTGCACCGGAGTTTGAGCTCAGAGCCCAGCTGGTGCCAACAGAAGCTAGTGCCAATGCCCGGCTCTGGGCTCTGCCCTGCTCTCTGCCACAGCCCGGACCCCCTCCTCTTCCATCACGCTGGGGCAGAGGGGGTCCCTGCACCAGGGCTGGGCTGCTGCACGCCAGGGACTGCCAGGGCGGAGCTGGGGCACCCCAGCTGAGGTTCTGAGCAGGGGAGGGGAGACGTGCCAGGCTGGTCTGATGCCAGCAGTGCTGCAGGCCCTGCGCCACGGTGACTGGGACACACTGGGCCTGGCCTGGCCCCTCTGCATGCTGGGAGTGCTGGTGCTCTAGGCATGGCTGGGGTGGGGCTGCAGGCGGCTGCGGGAGGGGTGGGCGCTGTGCTGGGTGCAGAGGGCTGTGCCCTGCTGGGGCTGCTGCTAAGCTGTCGCCACCTGGTCACCAGTGGCTCAGGGAGGCCTGACCTTCGAGCCTGGGCGGGTGCTGGGGCTGAGTTAAGGAGCAAGGGCTGGCTGCAGTGCATGGCTTGGGGCCATGCGCTGTGCTGGCTGGGGACTGTGCTGCCCGCCTTCCTGAGCTACTGTGTGTGAGGAAGTGGGGGGCGAGGGTCTGAGTCCCCTGGTTTGGTCCCATGTTTCCTGCTGTCCTGTAGTAACACCGGGTGGTGCCTCAGTTTCCCTGGGCACAGCGTCCGTGCGTGGTGGTGAGGGAGTGTCCGTGTGATGACGTCTCACATGTAGGCAATGGGCCTCCTTGGCCTTCGTAACTCAGGCACCCAGGGGAGCCTTTTGCTACCCGGAACCAGGCCAAGGTGGGTGCAGGGGCCTGGCCGGTCTAAGCTGGAGCTGGGCAGGTAGGAGGTGGTCGGTCTGGGCTGGCTGCAGAGGGAGGAAGGGGGCCAGGGCCCAGCTTGGGGACTCCCTCCCTAAGCTGGATTGTAGTAATGCTTCCGGCCCCTGTGCTGACAAGTCTGTTCTATGCTGGGTCCCTGTCACTCCAGAACCCCCTGTTCTCCTGCCCAGGGAGAGGCCGTCTGTCTGCAGGGTCAGGGCCTGGGAACCCCCGGCCCCTGACACCAGGCACAAGGCAGGGTGAGTGAGCCGGCCTGAGTGACACTTCCTGGGGCAGGCGGGTGGCTGGGAACGGCACGGCAGGATGGGGCTGTGACTGCTCCACCAGAGGCTGCGGCTGGCCTAGGAGGTGGTGCACAGAATCACCCCATAACCAGCACCACTCCACTGGGACAGGCTGGGGGCGTGGGCCGGCGTGGGGATCTCGGTCGTTAGCCCCTGAGCTGCGTCTCGCCTGGCCTCTCGGGGCTGGGGTTGGGCCTGCAGGCACTGCAGAGCTCTGGCCTGCACTGTGTCCTGGGCCAGGCTGGCTGTGCCCCGGCTCCAGCCACTGCTCTGCTCGTGATGTGACCCCCTCGCCAGCCAGCGCCAGCCTGCAGGATACGCGCTGTGACTGGCAGCTGCTTCTCAAACTCCTGCCACCTCCCCCACCTTCCTTCCTCCGCTCCTTGTGCCCGCAGCCCCCCGCCAGGGAGGAAGCCGGGCTGGGGAGCCAGGGAGCTGCGGCTGGTGCTGCCCATTGATTCTGGGCATGGGAGGTGCTGGTCCCTGGCGGGCGAGGGTGGCTCTCAGACCGGCCTGGAGCGCTGGATTTCCCCAGCAGCTGTGGGGTTAGGGGCGCAGGTGAGGGAGCTGCTGGCTGGGCGTGGGCCGGGACAGATGGAGGAAGGGGAGCTGCGCCAGCTGGAACATGGCTGAGGCTCCGGAGGGCCCTGGCCAGGCAGGTGGTGGGAAGAGGAGGCCGAGGCCTCATGCCCTGCCTGGCTTGGAGCCGGCCCCCTCGGGCAGTGGGCTCTTCCCCCATGGACACCCCTGGTCTGCCTCCAAGCGCATCTGTGCCCCTCCAAGCTTGCCCCACACACATCCGTCAGTCCATCCCCGCATGAACCCCCACCCGGGGAACCTCCTGGTACCCCCAAATGCATCCGCCATCCGTCAGTCTGTCCCTGTGTGCACCCCCACCTGGGGAACCTCCTGGTACCCCTGAATGCATCCGCCATCCGTCAGTCTATCCCCACATGCACCCCTGAACCTGGGGAACCTCCTGGTACCACCGAATGCATCCACCATCCGTCAGTCTGTCCCCGCGTTCACCCCCACCTGGGGACCCTCCTGGTACCCCTGAATGCATATGCCATCTGTCAGTCCGTGCCTGCGTGCACCCCCACCTGGGGAACCTCCTGGTACCCCCAAGTGCATCTGCCATCTGTCAGTCCGTCCCTGTGTGCACCCCCAACTGGGGAACCTCCTGGTACCACCGAATGCATCCACCATCTGTCAGTCCGTCCCCGCGTGCACCCCCATATCTGGGGAACCTCCTGGTACCCCCGAATGCATCCGTCAGTCCATCCCCACATGCACTGCCCCACCTGGGGAACCTCCTGGTACCCCCGAATGCATCCACCATCTGTCAGTCCATCCCTGTGTGCACCCCCACCTCCTGGGGAACCTCCCGGTACCCCCGAATGCATCCGCCATCTGTCAGTCCGTCCCCGCTTGTGCCCCCAACCTGAGAACCCCCATGTGCACCTCCACTGCCTGTCAAACCCTATGTGCACCCCCGGCCTTCTCTCTGCCAGCCTTCTGGGAATCCCACGTCTACCCCCAACTGCATCCACCATCCGTCCATCTGTCCATCCCACTTCCAGCCCTTTGGCCACAGGGTTGGGCTGTGCCCCTCACCACTGTGTCTGGGCATGTGCGTCCCACTGCGCCAGCCCTTTGGCAGAGGCCGCACTAGAGGAGCTGAGAGTCACAGCGAGTGCCCAGGAGAGGGGGAACAGTCAGGGGCCCCCAAAGGCTTGTGGAAGTGAGGGGGGACTGGGCTACCCCGTTCTCTTGCAGGGCCTGTCTGGGAGTCTGCAGCGCCCAGTCCTCCCCACCCTGCTGGGGTGTGGCGATGCTGGCCAGGGAGGGGGTCAGTGCAGTGGGTCAGAAGGCACCTGGCACTGTTCCAGCATGGTGGGGCTTACTTCCCCAGGCCCCCCCACGGTCACTCTGTGCAGCCTCAGGGGCTTGCAGGCCCTGGCCAAATGGCTGTCCCTCCCCACTGCCAGCCATGCCTGCCGTGTTTGTACAGCACCGAGTTGCATTATCGTCTGATGGGGGCACCAGGGGCTGGTGGGATGCCTGGTTTCTTTCTCCAGCTCTGCCACTGACCCCGCCCCTCTCCAGGCCTCAGTTTCCCTGTCTGCCGTGGGGCAGGGGCTGGGCCGTTCCTCTGGGGCCGCGCCTGGGTGTTAGTGTGACCCATGGGGCCATGACGACACGTCTTTGGTTTGATGAAAGGTCCCAGTTCAATTGTTCTCAGGGGCTTTTTCAGCTTTTCACCCAGACGCTGAGCTGGAGGAGGAGTGCCTGAGACCGTTCCATTGCCCGGAGATGACACCCCCGCCCCCCGCCTCCTGAATCTCGCAAAACTCCGACCCTTCTGCACTGCTGCTCCATCCCAGGGCTTGTCCCAGGGACGTCATTTCCTCCAGCCAGCCGGAGTGTGGCAGCTCGCCCAGAGCATCCCTGGGCTCTGACCGTACAGCACCGAGCGCGGGCCCCGCGTAGGGCTGGGCTCTGGTTTGCACTGGGCTTTGCTGCTAAAACTCGCCGTATTTGCCTCCCTTTGCAGCAGAGCCCAAGGCTCCCGAGATGCCCCCGAGCCCCCCGTCCCACCCCCGGCAGCGGTTCCTGCTGAGCCTATAAAACCGGCGGCTTTCTCTGCTCCTGGCTCTCCAGCCGGGCAGCAGCAGGGAACAAGCTGCTGCTTGTCTTGCTCCAGATACAGACTCTGGGAGGGCCCTGTGCGGTAGGCGCTGGGTGAGGTGAGAGCAGCCAGGAGCTGCCTCCCCTGGGTCTGCATTGGAGGTGGGATTGAAGTCCGGGGGGAAGGTCGGTGCAGGTGTGATCAGTCTCCCCCTGTGCCCAGCTTGCCCCTCCCCCTCTGTTCTGCACCCTGAGGCTCCTGGCTGGCTGCTGCTCCCCTCACCCGGTTCCATGGGGACAGCGTGGGGTTCCCAGCTGGGCAGACTGGCAGGGGGGCTGAGGCTCTGGAGGAAGGGTGGCCTCAGATGAGGTTGGCGGAGCGCACGGCTGGGGGAGCTGGGTTCTGGGGCTGGCCGCCAGGGCTCTGGTCTGGGCTCTCAGCCTGCTGCGGCCAGTTGGTCCCAGGCTTCTCCCACACTGGGCCTTGGTGCTACTGCGATGAACCACTAACCCGCTGCACTGACAGAGGTGGGCACCCAGGCGCCATGCGACGGCTCAGCCAGGCCCTGGGAGAAGTGGGAGCTCCTGGCCGTCGCGTTGGGCGTGGGAGCTCAGCCCCATGGAGACCTGACTCCTGCAGCATCTGGCGGGGCCGTTTCTCGCTGTCCTGGCTGCAGCTGGGACCGTGCGTGTGTGTCTGCTGCAGGGCAGGACACTCGCTGTGTGCCTGGCGGGGTTTTTCCTCCGTTCATCTCAGCGAGAGACGGGAACCAGCCGACCTGCCAGCCCGTCTCCCCCAGGGCCAGGCTGGGAAAACTTCCTGCACACCAGGCCAGACCCCGACAGGCTCGGAGGGGAAACGATGCAAACCGAGGTGCCCCTGTTCTAGCCTCAGGGTGTCTCCGAGAGCAGCATGTGCCTGATCTGGGACCAGGGCGGACGAGCTGGGCTCTGCCCCTGCTCAAAACTCGTTTCTGCCTCTGTGCAAACGGTCTGTGGCTCCCCAGGGCCTCTGCAGCTTGGCAGGTTCTCCCGGCAGCCCCTGCACTGGACCTGGGCCTGCCGGGTGGCGTTTGCCGGGTCTCTGGCTCCTGTTTAGCCAACTTTGGCTGGGCAGAGCTGGGGTGTCCCCTGGGAATGGCCACACCTGCCTGCTGCAGCACCTGGCCCTCGGAGCCTCTGGCTGTGCCCCCCTCGGCTACCCGGCAAACCAACACTTGAATTCTTCCAGCCGGCTCCCCGCAGAGACCAACCCCCGGCTGGCACCCACCTGCATGGCACCAGAAGCAGGCGTGCGTCCCGTCAGGCACAGTGGGGGAGGGCAGGGACCGGCGCCCCAAGGAGGTGTGTTACAGCAGCACCAGCAGGTGCCGGGATGGGGCCCATCCTCCCCAAGCTGGGCCCAGACCCGAGTCATGCCACTGCCTTCTCTGAGCTGGGCCCAGACCCGGCGTCCCAGCTCCTCGCTCCGCTGCCCCCTCCGCCCCACGCTGGGACCAGCCCCAGGCCAAGAGGAGTCCTGGAGCTGCTGCACATGCCCATGGCTGGCCTGAGTGGGGGGCCAGGCTGTGCAGGGACATTGTTTGGGGTCCCAGGACGCTGTGCCCGGAATGCCAGCTATGCCAGCGTGGCCCTGGGCGGGACTCAGGGGCCTGTTGTTCCCGGGGGCTGGGAATGTGAGCTGTCAGCCAGTGACCTTTTCAGGGATGGGCCCTGCGGCCCAGGCGTGGGAATGAAATGCCAGCCAGGCCCGGGCAGAGCAGGGTGCCTGACACCAGGCTGCCTGCGCCAGGGGACAGGGCCTCCCCAAGAGGCAGCAGGGAGGTGCAGAAGGAGAAGCCTCTATGGGGCCGAGGCAAAGGGCGTCTTCCATGGAGCGGCTGGTGGAGGGGCCATGGCTGGGAGAGGAAAAGACAGAGCCCGAGCCATGGGCAAGTCACTGAAGTGCTGTAAACTGCACTCGGGGAGAGCCCGGACTCCTGGGTTCTGTGCCCAGCTTGGGGAAGGGAGGGGTGACCTGAAGGCCAGAGCAGGGTGGGAGCTGGGAGCCCGGAGCCAAGACTCCTGGGTTCTGTGCTGGCTTGGAGGGTAGGAGTGAGATCTAGTGGTTAGAGCAGGGGATGCCCAGGTTCTAGCCCAGCTCTGGGGTGACTGGTGGGGAGCAGGACGTTGCCTTTCACCCCCGGCTGGCAGCGCCTCCCAGGCTGTAGCCTCACCAAAGACACAGGGAGGCTCACCACCAGCGCCTGCGCTGCCCTGACACCGGGACGGCCCCTCGCTGCAGAGGCTGGTGCATCTATGTCAAGCCGGGCTCTCCCCACGTGCCTGCAGGTGGCCAAACCATCCCTTGGCTCATGCACTTACGGCTGTTGGGAACTGCTCGGCCCACCAGCTCACTGCCTGGCCCCAGGGCCTCTGCCTTGGACGGTGCCATTAGGTGCTGCTTCCACATATCCCCAGCAGGTCGGTGAGCCCTAGACCCATCTGACGGCAGCTGGGAATGCCGTCCCCCAGCTGGCTGGAGAAGGGTGTCGTGGGGAGGTGCCTCGGGCTGCTCCAGGTACCAGCTGGAAAGGGGGAGCCACTCGCTGCTCCGTTCCTGGGGAGAAGTGATTCCACGGCTAAGGCCCAGCAGGCGGCGGTGCGGGGGTGGTAGTCACCCTGGGCCATGCGCCGGGGCAGCACCTCCTTTCTTCACAGCATCGAGACCGGCACGGGGGCAGGGGATGCTGGGTGCTCGCCAGCCCTACCTGGTGAGAGGGGTGCCTGAGCCACTCCCACATCATGGGGACATCATGGCTTGAGCCCTGCTGGGCAGCCCTCTCTGCCTCACACCGGGGTGGGCACCGTGCCATGGGGGACTGAGGGGGGGGCACAGCTCTTATCAGGGCACTGGCTGGGCTGGTGAGTTCAAAGGACCACGCACACAGCAGCAGCACTGAGGTGAGGGCTGGCATTTCCCACAAAGCCCCAGCCCCTGGAGTGCCGGGATCTCTGGCCTTTCGTTTCACACAGCACCGGCCTCCCGCCCAGGGGTGCTGGGGGAGAAGTGGTGCGCGCGCAGGCATGGGCCTCAGGCTGGAGCTCAGGAGTTCGGGGGCCTGAGCCCTGCTGGGGGCCGACCACACAGGCCCCAAGCCGGGCTGGGCTGTGGGCTCTGGGGAAGGGCTGTGTGTTAACAGGAAGTCTCCCGGCAGTGGGGCCGCCCGCACAAGCAGGGCGGGGCGGGACTCATTTCCCGGCTGGCCCAATGGAGGGTCAGAGGCCCTGGCTTTTGGGTGGAGAAGCCATTTCCGCTGCTGCTGGCAGGAGTAAACAGGGGCCCTGGGATGCTATTTTGGGACTGGCTGGGCCCTGAGGGTGGTGGGGAGCATGTGGTTAGATCCGGTTCCTTTGGACTGGGGAGGAGGCTGCTCCACTCCAGAGCAGGTCGCAGTGGGAGGGGCGGATCCTGCCCGACCCTGCCAGGGAGCAGCCAGGCACGGGGTGAGAGCCAGAATCGGGGGTGTTGGACAAAGCCCTGGAGCCAGCGTTGCCCCCTGGGAATGGGGATCCCCTGCCCCAGCGCAGGGCTCTCCAGAAGATTGCCCTGGCCAAGTCCCACTGATCCGCCCCCACCCAGCCCTCTCCTGTCGAGGTGCTGGTCCTCACCTTGCTGTTTTCTCTGTCCCGGGCAGGCGCGGAGAGCGACCCCGCAGGCCAAGCTGTCAGCACAGGCCAGGTTCCCGTGAGTAGCCACCCAGCTCCTGCTCTCATTCCCGCTGGGACTGGGGATGCTGAGCTGCAGGCCTGGGGCTAGCAGGGGCTGGGGGCCGGTTGCCATGTGACCGGGAGCGCAGCCCCGCCAGCATGCACTGCGGGGGGGTGGAATCGGAAATGAGGCCAGAGCTCTGGGGACCCCCCTCCTCCCCGCTGCTTCCACCGGCTGATGCTCAGGAGCAGATGGGAGGCCGGGCTAGATGGGGCCCTGGTCTGATCCTGGTCCAGATCCCCACCCTGAAAAGTGTGCGGCCCCTGAGTCGCCCCAGGATGGACCCCCTCTCCATGGGGCTCAGCCCAACTTGGGGGTCCCTTACCCCCGTGAACCCATTTGACACTGAGACCCACAGGAGCCTTGTAGCAGGTCGTGGGTACAGAGCCCTGGTTGCTTCCTGCTGGGACCCTGTGTCCATCAGGGCCAGGTGAGGAGGGGCTCTGCTGTCACCCCCCAAGCAGGGTGCATGGCTGTCTGATGGCTGCCTGGGTGCTCATGATGGGGGAAGCGGTGGCTCCTGGTTGAGTCCTGTGTTTTCTCTCCTCCTCCCAAGGCGGCAGGATTAAAGGAGAAGCAGCCCCAGCCCCTACCTCGGCCCCAGCCGCTCCCGGCGCCCCACAAAGCCAGCAGAGCAGAGAGATCCGTAAGGCTGCTGGGCAGGCAGGAAGGGAGGGCGGGAAAGTGGAGCAGAGTGGGGCTGGCGAGCGGAGGGGGGGTCCTGCCTGTGGCTTGGGAACGAGCCCCAGAATAGCACCTCGGGTCCCGGGTTTGAAGGGCCTTTCCTGGGGAGCTGGGCCAGACCCGTGAGCTGGAGCCGGGCAGGCAGGAGGTGGGTTGGGCACCTGCCCCATCCCTTTAGCAGCACAAGCCCCAGGGATGTTCAGCCCATGGGTTCCCTGGGGCTTTGGAGTCAACTCTCCCAAACAAGGGGTTCAGTCTAAATAGACTAGACAGGCACAGGGGAAACTGAGGCACAGAGCTGGGCTGGAACTTGCCAGGCGTGACGCAGCAGGGCAATGGCAGAGCTGGGATAGAAGCCAGTTCAGACTCCCTGTGTGCCCTCCCCCATCTCTAACCACTAGCCCCACCGCCCTCCCAGAGCCAGGGAGAGACCCCCAGAGCCCTGGCTCCCAGCCCAGTGCCGTAACCCCGTGCCAGGCTCCCAGCACTCAGGGCCTCTGTGCCCTGTTCCCCGCTGCAGGTGCAGAAGGAGAAGCTCCATGCAGAGCTGAAGCAAGTCTTACAGCGGAAAATTAGGACCCAGCCCAGCAAAGTGGAGCCAGAGACGCCCCCTGCTACCGCGATGGCGACCCAGGCCAGGGCCACAGCGGTGAGCAATGAAACCTCCCCAGCCTGCACTCCTCCCGCTCCCGGTGGCTCCCAGGCCTGACCCTTCACCCCCGCAAGGGCCCAGCCCCTCTTCACAGTAGGAACAGCCCCAGCGCACATGTGATGGGGTTCGGGGTCCCCCAGGCTCTGCACCCATCCGCAGGCAGGAGTGACTCTCACTCAGCAGGAGAACAGCAGGTTTATTAGCTGACAGGACACAGAGCTGAACAGAGGAGTCAGCACAGCCGGCAGAGACAGCCAGTCCGATCCATGCTGGGGAGAGGAGGCCCCGAGGGGCTCCCAGAGCTGAGGCCTGGCCCCCTCCTTGGTCTAGCTCTCTCCCAGCCCAGACTAACTGCTTCCAACTCCCAGTTCCAATTCAAACCCCTCAGGTTCCACCTCCTCCTTTGTCTCCAGTACAAAGGTGTTACCTGATTGTCAAGGTTACCCTCAGCAGGAGCCCCCCACCCTCTGAGAGCCACTCACACACACACACACACACAGGTATCCCCCACTCCATCACATCTCTCCCCCCTTCCAGACCGAACTGAGCGGGGTCACTCAGCCAGTGACCTGGGGAAGTTCAGGGTCTTCCCCACGGGATAGGGCATCGGCTGTTCCCTCGGTGCTCCCCTTGATGTTACCACCTCCACATCATAATCCTGCTGGGGGAGGCTCCAGGTCAGGAGCTTGGTCTTGGCCCTTTTCATGTGACGCAGTTGGGCAAGTCCCTTTAGTTCCCTCAGGTTGGTTGGTCTTCCCGCTTCGGTCTCCGGTCCATCAGCCACGTTCTCAGGTCGGGCAGGCAGAGCCCATACAGCTGCTGCAGCAAATGTTTGGAATTCCGTTACAGTCCAGTAAAGGAAGGTACAAATGTTTTCCACCCTTGGCATTTAGCCAGACCACCAAAATGGTTGTGTGCCTCAGTTTCCCCTTTCATGCCACACAATAGGTTTGGCACGTTCCGTCTCATGTGAGAGGTTGCGAGACTAGTCACAGGGCACAACGGTGACATTTCAGAATTACAAACTCCTTCAACACACAATTCATGTTTATACATCAATGTCATCATGTGACATGGCTCTTTCCAAACATTCAGTGCATGGTACAATTCTACAGCTTTTGGTAGCAGCACCCACTGGTTACAGCAGTCAGTGTGAGTAACAGAACAAACCCATTGCAATTGTACATTCACATTGCTCTTAGGTAGACCACAACCTTTGTGTAACCTCCTTGAGAATCTGCTATTTTGGGGCTAGATGGCTGAGGCCTTTCTTTGCACCATCAAGTTCTAATCTTCTCTCTTGCCCCCTGGGGTGGAAATCTGATCTCTCTGGGTGTGCCGTCCCTTCTAACAAGAGCTGGGCCATCTCAGGGAGACGGCCCCCTCCCAGCTAGTCTGGAAATTTGCAAACCAAACTGGTTTCTAAAAAAAAGCAGTCAAGTAGCACTTTAAAGACGAGCAAAATAGTTTATTAGGTGAACTTTTGTGGGACAGACCCACTTCTTCAGACCATAGCCAGACCAGAGAGTCTATTCTGGTTTGGCTCTGGTCTGAAGAAGTGGGTCTGTCCCACAAAAGCTCATCACCTAATAAACTATTTTGCTAGTCGTTAAAGTGCTACTTGACTGCTTTTTGTTTTGATAGTGTATAGACTAGCACGGCTTCCTCTCTGTTACTATGGTTTCTAAAAGTTGTTTTGTGAGTCCCAGAAGCAGAATCTGCATGAAGGAATCCCTGTTTATCCCTTACTGGTCCACCAGGCCCACAGCTCCTTTTTCCTTCCACTTCCAGCTTCTGCCTCCCCATGGAATCAGAAGTGGAGTCCAGTATGAGAATATGGCTACGTCTACACGTGCCCCAAACTTCGATATGGCCACACAAATGGCCATTTCGAAGTTTACTAATGAAGCACTGAAATGCATATTAAGCGCTTCATTAGCATGCGGGCGGCCGCAGCACTTCGAAATTGATGCGCCTTGCCGCCGCGTGTCTCGTCCAGACGGGGGTCCTTTTCGCAAGGAGCCCGCCTACTTCGAAGTCCCTTTATTCCCATGAGCTCATGAGCTTATTCCCATTATTTTCATGAGCTCATGGGAATAAGGGGATTTCGAAGTAGGCGGGGTCCTTTCGAAAAGGAGCCCCGTCGGGACGAGACGCGTGGTGGCGAGGCGCGTCAATTTCGAAGTGCCGCGGCCGCCCACATGCTCATGAAGCGCTGAATATGCATTTCAGCGCTTCATTAGTAAACTTCAAAATGGCCATTTGCGTGGCCATTTCGAAATTTGGGGCACGTGTAGACACGGCTTGTAAGTGTTTCCACCATCTGGAGATGGGGAATTGCTGGCCCTCTCCTGCATCCTACAGAGATTGACTGTGCAGCCATTTCACTTGGTCTTCACAGGGCTGCTCACATTCCCTGATAGTTGTCACTTTACTTGGACCAACTTCCAGTTCCTGAGAAACTTTTACCCTGCCTGCTTTGGACCCTTCCAGAGCACAGCCAGTGGTTTCACACTCACGCAGGTCCTGGCCATCAGGAGCTGAAACAAACTTCTCCACAGGCAAAGGGCTGCTCTGGCTCTTACAGACAAGCACCTTTCCTGTTCACTCTCCTTCACCTCACTCCCATGTTCTGCAGTCCCCACAGATGGGTCAGGAAAAGTTTCAGGGAAATTTTCTTCCTCAAGAGCTCCCCCAAACAACTCACCCCTGTCTGCTTCCATGGGGGCACTGCTCCCTTGAGCCACAACCAGCTCCTGGGTTTCACCTATGCCCAGGATCACTTCTGGCCCATCAGGCAAATTCCCACATAATCCCCCTCCAGGCAGACAGCCAGTACCACCGGACAGAAGGTCAGGATCCCTTTCCTCCCTTCTGCTACCAGCTTCTTTCTCTTCATCAATCAGAATAACTCCATCACCAGTCTGCTCTTCCTGTGTCCTGGCTAGAGGATGACTCTGGTCAGACAGAGTCCTCTCACCCCTCCCCGTAACACCTCAGCATCAGGCAAAGAACAGGTTCCAGAATCATCTGGTCTCTGGGATTCCCTGATGATACTGACTGGATCAGACTGAGTTAAAGCATCATCCCCCCTGAGAGACACAGAGGTAGGTCCACTTCCCATCTGGGCTTCAGCTGCCCTCAGATCCAGCTCTGGGATCTTGGCCCCATCTCGAGCCCCCACAGACTCAGACAAAGGATTCACTTCCCTAGAAGCAGAAGCACCTTTCTTGCACCAAGGACCAGCGTCCTTGTCAGGGATACCACTGCCCATCCCAGAGCCATTCCCTCTGCTCCAGCCCCCATGGCTGGATTCAGAGTTACACCTGGAATGCTCTTTCCTGGTTCCCTCTCCAGCCACCCCAGGCTGGGGAATCTTCCTCAGACAGTGGGCTAGTTTCCTCGTGGCACCTTTTCCAAATGCAGGCTCTGCTCTCTCCCCAGGCTGCTGCTGCTGTTCAACACAGACAGACAATGGGAGACACTCTCTCCTTTGTCCCAACCCCCTGGCTGGTCTCGACACACACCCAGAAGGTGAAGCAGCTTCTCTCACAGGCAACTTGCCATTCCCAGTGGACAAGCTGCTTTCCTGCACAGACACACAGGCACCTTCCTCAGCCCCTGGAAAACTCTTCGCAGATCTGTCTTGGCCACTAGTAGACAATGGGTTGGAATCGCTCCTTTCCTCCTTGAGCTGCGGCAGGCCACTTGGTTCAGAGCTCCATGCAGGCCAGGATTCCCTGCCCCGATCTGGGCTCACCCCTGCAAGAGTTTCCTTAACCCCCA
Organism: Carettochelys insculpta; assembly: GCF_033958435.1. Classification (NCBI taxonomy): domain Eukaryota; kingdom Metazoa; phylum Chordata; order Testudines; family Carettochelyidae; genus Carettochelys; species Carettochelys insculpta. Next base: position 23,266,257 of record NC_134158.1, on the reverse strand, counting down.
GCTCTGCCACTGCACATCCACACTGCCTTGTCCAGCTCCTTTAATCTCGATTCGGTTTCCAGGTGCTGCCACTTCACAGCAGAGTTGCTGAGCGTGGTTGCAGGCTCTCAGGCTGATGCCCTCTGCACCCCACGATTCCTGGACGAATCCCTTCAGTGTGCCAGACTCCTTGCAAGTCACAAGCTCTCTGGGGTTAGGCCGTAGGCCCCTCCACCCTCTGGGACCGACTCCAAAAGAGTCCCAGAGGAACCCCTTCTTTGCTGTGACACCCACTCTCAAGGACCATGACCACACTGTCTTGGGAAGAACTCCTTCAGTGTGTCAGCCTCCTCGTGGGTCACTTGTTCCTGGGGTTGGGCCCTCGGCCCCTCCACCTTCTGGAGCCGACTCCAACTGACTCCCAGGAGTGACCCCTCCTTGGGTGTGACACCTCCTCTCGAGGACCACAACCGCAGTTGCTCGGGTTCAGCCACAGGCCCCTCCGCCTTGGGGAACTGCACCTCACTGCCCATCAGCACACCTGGGTCTTGCTCGCCCCCCTTCTTCTTCCGGGGCCCCCGTCACTTACTGCTGGATGCTCCATCCTCGGGGTGTCGTACATCCCACTGCTGACACCAGTGTGATGGGGTTTGGGGTCCCCCAGGCTCTGCACCCGTCCGCAGGCAGGGGTGACTCTCACTCCGCAGGAGAACAGCGGGTTTATTAGCGGACAGGACACAGCGTCGTACAGAGGAGTCAGTGCAGCTGGCAGAGACAGCCAGTCCAATCCATGCTGGGGAGAGGAGGCCCCAAGGGGCCCCCGGAGCCGAGGCCTTGCCCCCTCCTTGGTTTTGCTCTCTCTCAGCCCAGACTAACCGCTTTCCAACTCCCAGTTCCAATTCAAACCCCTCAGGTTCCACCTCCTCCTTTGTCTCCAGTACAAAGGTGTTACCTGGTTGTCAAGGTTACCCTCAGCAGGAGCCTCACACCCTCTGTGAGCCACTCACACACACACACAGGTATCCCCCACTCCATCACAGCACGTCTCGCCTGAGGGCCTGGAATATGACGGGGTTCTAGGCACAGCCGAGGGAACCAGCGCTGGGTATATCACTTACACTGGGGCCACGTAAAGGCTGGCTGGGATTTCCTCCCCACTCAGGCAAATCCAAGCAGCCGGAAGCCACACGAGCAAACCCACAGGTGGCTCTAAATGTCCAAACCAAAGGGGAGAGGTTGTTAAAACCTATTCCACCAGCTCCACACGGCTTCCTCCAGGCCCCACAGGGTCCAGGCACAGTCCCAGATCAACGCACGCTTAGATCTTACCCAGCAGCACGCTGGGCCCAGCCTTTCGACTCCAACATCTGCAGGGTTATTGAGAAAGAAAGCAAGAGCAGGGCACGAGCGCACCATGACTAACCTGACACATTACATGCATCCATTGCAGCTGCTGCTGCTCTTTGAAAGCCTCTGAAAACACACCCGGGGGGCAGGATCCCGGGACAGACGGGCTTCATTCCCGGAGACGGGAAACCGGAACCGGGAGGGTCACTGCCAGGGCCCTCTGATAGCGTTTCCGGTGGACACACTGGAGGGTCCGGGTTACCTGAGCCGGGGAGCCATTGTGGCAACCCGCCATTGGGCGCTGGTCTCGCCAGCAGATCCCAGTCCATCTGCACGGCAGGTGGAATGGACGCCTGGGCCGCTGGCCTCAGCCCAGGGCGCTGCATTTCCAAGGACAAGACCAAGATCCCTGCAGTGTGTATTGGACGTCTGGGCCTTTGTCGGTCCATTCTCCTGGCCGGGCGGGAGCACGCTCCCATTGTGGGTCTCAGCCCACCGCAGCGCAGCCAGACGAGTAGCAGAGACGGATTCTGTGCCACCTCACTGGGCCCCCCCAGCACAAGGTTTGGGGCCACTATGTACAAGGGCAACAGAAATGGCTGTGATGTCACAGGGCCCCAAGCCCTTTGTCCCACTGCCCGGACGTGTGGCTGTCTCCACTCTGGGCCCTGAGCCGGCAACCACACAGCCCTGGGGGACCCTGGCACTGACCCCGCCATGCCTGCCGGCTCCAAGAGGCTTGGGTCAGAGCCTGCCTCCCCCGCCAGCTTCCCTCCCAAGTTTTCCATCCATAAGCGGAATAAATGTTGTTGGCTGCGCTGAGATGTGCACCCCCAGGACAAACACCGGTTGCAATCCGGATGCTCTGCTCCTCACTGGGCAGCCCCTGACTCTCTCCTGGCAGCCATTCCAGCTCACTACCCCCACCCTGAGTGACTTCTCTCTTCCCCAGCAGGAGGCAGTGAAGGCGTCGGAGCTGGTGGAGGTCATCCTTGAGACAGAGGCCAGGGCTGGGCTCGGTGGGCTCAGTGTGGCCGGCGGGGGCAAAGAGGGGCTCTTCGTCTCTGATGTGCTGGCACAGTCACCTGCTGCCAAGGCCCTGAGCCTGAGAGAAGGTGGGTGGCACCAAGGAGAGGGGATGGTGAGTGGGGTAGGGGTCAGCTGGGGCAGAGGGCCATGTGGCAGGGCCAGCTGGGAGCAGAGGGGCACGTGGCAGGGCCGGACAGGGGCAGAGGGGCGTGTGGCAGGGCCGGCTGGGGGCAGGGGGGCGTGTGGCAGGGCCGGCTGGGGGCAGAGGGGCGTGTGGCAGGGCCGGCTGGGGCCAGAGGGGCGTGTGGCAGGGCCGGCTGGGGGCAGAGGGGAGTGTGGCAGGGCCGGCTGGGGGCAGAGGGGCGTGTGGCAGGGCCGGCTGGGGTCAGAGGGGCGTGTGGCAGGGCCGGACGGGGGCACAGGGGCGTGTGGCAGGGCCGGCTGGGGGCAGAGGGGCGTGTGGCAGGGCCGGCTGGGGGCAGAGGGGCGTGTGGCAGGGCCGGCTGGGGGCAGAGGGGCGTGTGGCAGGGCCGGCTGGGGGCAGGGGGGCGTGTGGCAGGGCCGGCTGGGGGCAGAGGGGCGTGTGGCAGGGCCGGCTGGGGTCAGAGGGGCGTGTGGCAGGGCCGGACGGGGGCACAGGGGCGTGTGGCAGGGCCGGCTGGGGGCAGAGGGGCGTGTGGCAGGGCCGGCTGGGGGCAGAGGGGCGTGTGGCAGGGCCGGCTGGGGGCAGGGGGGCGTGTGGCAGGGCCGGCTGGGGGCAGAGGGGCGTGTGGCAGGGCCGGCTGGGGTCAGAGGGGCGTGTGGCAGGGCCGGACGGGGGCACAGGGGCGTGTGGCAGGGCCGGCTGGGGGCAGAGGGGCGCGTGGCAGGGCCGGCTGGGGGCAGAGGGGCACGTGGCAGGGCCGGACGGGGGCAGAGGGGCGCGTGGCAGGGCCGGCTGGGGGCAGGGGGGCGCGTGGCAGGGCCGGCTGGGGGCAGGGGGGCGTGTGGCAGGGCCGGCTGGGGGCAGAGGGGCGTGTGGCAGGGCCAGCTGGGGGCAGAGGAGCGTGTGGCAGGGCCAGCTGGGGGCAGGGGGGCGCGTGGCAGGAACAGCTGCGGGCAGAGGGGGGCATCGCAGTGTCCCTAGCCCCCCATGCCTCCCCATAGGTGACCAGCTGCTGAGCGCCCGGGTGTACTTCGAGAACATGCGCTACGAGGACGCCGTCAGGCTCCTGCAATGTGCCGAATCCTGCAAGGTCTCCTTCTGTCTGAAGCGCACCGTTCCCCGCTCGGACGCACTCGGCAGCCCTGCTGCTGGTGGTGCCGAAGCGAAGGGACCCCAGGCCAAGCTGGCCAAGCTGGTACGTGGGGCGGGCCTCCTGCAGCGCCGGGAGTGACTCGTGGTGGGAAATGTCTGTGCCGGGGAGGGGGGACGGCGTCTCTCCCCGTTGGGTTACAACTCAGCTGCTGCGTCGGAGACTCACTCTGTTCTCTGGGCCCCAATTTCTCATTTACCCCCTTCCTGCCTGTCGGGGAGCCAACGGCAACGGCCCCACGCGCCTTCTGTCCCCTGGGCCTCCTGCAGCTTCAGGGCTTCACCCTCTATGGGCCCCGGGGTGGGGCGGGGCAGCAAATACCCACAGTGCAGTGCGCTCTGGCCACACCCCCATGGGCCAGGGCAGCGAATAGCGACAGTGCAGTGTTTTCTGGCCACGCCCCCATGGGCCAGGGCAGCGAATAGCAACAGTGCAGTGTGTTCTGGCCACGCCCCCATGGGCCAGGGCAGCGAATAATGACAGTGCAGTGTGTTCTGGCCACGCCCCCATGGGCCGGGGCAGCGAATAACAACAGTGCAGTGTGTTCTGGCCACGCCCCCATGGGCCAGGGCAGCGAATAGCGACAGTGCAGTGTGTTCTGGCCACACCCCAGACCCGCCTCCTATATCAGAAGCGGCCGGGAGCCGCCCCCTTTGCCAGTGCTGTGCCGCATGGGAGGCCCCTCGGGGTGGCTGGGCTGCTCAGCCGCCAGCCTCGCCCCAGGAGGGCCTGGGCGTGAGGGAGGCTGCGTTAGGGTTGGGGATGTGGGGAGCCTCGGCCAGGACTCCTGGGCTCCATCCCCGGCTCCACCAGGGCCCCTCCCGCAGCCCGGGGTTTCCAGGCCTGTTCGAGCAGGTTGATCTTGGCCAGGGGGCTGCTGGGCTCAGGGGCATCTGCACTCTGAGTGGTGCAGCTGCCCTGTCTGGACTGCCCCAGGCTCACCGTGCGGGGGGGCAGGGGCTGCGGGGCCGCAGGCAGGGGGCAGGAGCTGTGGGGCTGGTGGGCAGGGGGCATGGGGTAGGGGCAAGGGTACAGGGCCGCAGGCAGGGGGCAGGGGCTGCGGGGCCATGGGCGGGGGGCAGGAGCTGTGGGCAGGGGCAGGGGGCAGGGGGCATGGAGTAGGGGGCAGGTGGCAGGGGCTGCGGGCAGGGGGCAGGGGCTGTAGGCAGCAGGTGGTGGGGACAGGTGATGCGGGGCTGCACAGGATGGGAGGCTGCAGAGGACGTGTTCAGCCGTGTTCAGGCTGCAGCACGGGCTTCTGAGCCCCAGTCACAGGGCTGCTCTCTCCCCGCAGAGCATGAGGAGCCTTTCGCCCCTGAAGAAGAAGGCGGGCAAGGCCCCGGCACAGGACACGACCCTGGCCGGCAGCACGGAGCTCTTGGCTAAGACGGTGCCGGGCCCGGTGGATGTAGAGTTCTCCTTGCCCAAGTTCGCCAAGCTGCGGAGGACCAGGAGTGCTACTGAGAGGAGCGGGGCCTGGCCCAGCCCCGCTGTCTCCGTCCCGCGGCCCACCTCAGGCGCAAAGCGCAGGAAGCTCACGTTCCCTCGGCTGAGGGTGAAGGAGGTGGCTGGCAGGAAGGCGCCCGAGGGGAGGTTGGAGGTGACCCTGCCCCCAGGCAGCAAGGAGATGGAGGCGGGTGCCCAGGTCGCGGCCCCGAGCCCCAAGGCTCAGAAGCCGAAGGACGATGACAAGGACAAAGGCGGGTTCAAGGCACCGCAGGTCGAGCTGGATGTTCCCATCCCTGATCTCACAGCTCCCACAGTGGCAGCCGGCCTGGCGCCCCCCGAGCTGGCTGCCAAAGGGGAGGGCTTCCACATCCAGCTGCCCAAGTTTGGGGCGTCCTCCAGGCCTGCAGAGGGGGTGCTCAAGGTGCGAGGCCCAGAGAGGAAGCTTCCAGCAGAGCAGGGAGCAGAAGGGCCTGACGGGGAGCTCAAGCCAGGCCTCAGGCTGCCCTCCGTGGAAATAGCTGCACCTGCCATCCCAGCCCCCCAGCTCGGCGTCTCGCTGCTCAGCGACAGGGGGCAGGCGGAGGAGCCAGAGGGGAGGCCAACGGCCGGCATGAAGCTCCCATCGCTGAGCATAGGGGTGCAGCCGGTGGACATCGAGATCCCCCTGCCTACAGGGAAGGTGGCCACGGACCGGGAACCTGAGCTGGCTGGTGCCACACTGCAGTTCCCCGAGGTGGATGTGAAGATACCCAAGCTCACCCTGCTCGTGCCTGGGGGCAAACCCAAGGAGGAGGAGAGGGAAATCAAGGTGCCCCAGGGGGGCGTGAAAGTGGCCAAAGCAGAGCGGGAGAGCCCTGAGCTGAAGGTGAGAGGCCCCAAGGTTAAGATGCCGAGTGTTGGGCTCTCGCTGCGGGACACCAAGCCGGCTGCGGAGGCCGAGGCGAAAGGGCCCCCTGCGGACGGAAAGGGAAAGCTCCCCAGGCTGAAGATGCCCTCCATCGACATCTCTGTCCCCAGCACTGCCAACCTGCACCTGCCCAAAGGGAAGGTGGAACCAGCTGAGCTCGCCATGGCCAGGAGAGGGAAGGCCCCCGACGGAGACAGTGCCGAGGGTCCCGAGTTTAAATTCAAAGTGCCCCAGGTGTCACTTCCGAAATTCGACCTCTCTGGCGCGGCTGGGACAGTGGAGAGCGAGTCCCATGGGCCAGAGCCCAAAGCCCCGTCGCTGGAGGCCGAGGTCCCAGAGAGCCTGGCTGGGAAGCTCAGCCTGCCCCAGCTGGCGCTCTCCGTGCCGGGGATGAAGGCGGTGGATGTGGAGCTGCTAGAGGCCGCTTTGCCGAAGCCAGAGCTGGAGCTCATGGTGGAGAAGCCGCGGGTGGAGATGAGGCTGCCATCGGGGAGAGCGGATGCAAAGAGGCTGGAGGCGGAGGAGCAAACGGCCCAGGCCAGGCTGAGTTTCCCCTCGGTGAAGATGCCTGTGCTAGACATCCACATGCCCCAGGTGGGAGTTGACCTGGAGCTGCCGAAGGCAAAGCCTGGCCTGGAGGGGAAGCTCAGGGCAGAGGCCGGCCAGCCAGATCGTGAGCTGAGGCCCCCCCCGGACCCCCTCTCAAAGTTCGGGGCCATCTGCCAGGACTTGCAGGTGGAGATCGACGTGCCAGCCCCCCTGGGGAGGAATGGCCTCCCTGTGCCGCAGGTGGAGGCGGAGAGGCGGGGAGCAGCCCTCGAAGGCCCGGACCTCAGCGGGGCAGTGGAGAAGATCCCTGCAGTGGGTATTTGGCTTGGCAAAGAGAAGCCAGAGGGGGCGGGGCTGGCCGGGAAGGACACAGCGGCTCCGATGTTCCCGATGCTCGGCCGAGGGCTCAGTGGCCCCGACGGGAAACCCGCGAGCCAGGATGCCAAAGGGAAGCTGCCTTCCATTGAAATTTCCACTCCGAAGATCCCCGAGGTGGCCATCGAGACCACGGACCTGGCAGGGCCCTCAGCCCCCATCGCCAGCAGCGCCCGCCCACCAGAGCCTGACGCCAAGTCGAAATCACCCAAGTTCTCCTTGCCCAAGTTCGGGCTCCCGTTCTCCAGCTCGAAGCAGGTGGCCGAGCTGTCCGTGGAGGGGGAGGAGAAGCCCCCCAGCGGGAAGGTGGAGCTCTCGGGGCTGCCCCTCAGTGCGGACTCCTCTGAAGCCCAGGCGAAGCTGCCATTGGTGAAAGTTACCAGGGTTGACATCTCCATCCCCAAAGTGGATGTGGCCTTGGCCTTGCCTGAGGGGCCGGGGGATGCCGCCGATGGGGTAGTCGCGCAAGCCAGGGCAGCGTCGCCTGACAGCAGCCTTGGGGGCCCTGAGGGGAAGTTGAAGATGCCAAAATTTTCACTGCCAAAATTTGGTGGGAAGAGCAAAGAGGAAGAGCTGGAACTGGAGCAAGAGCCTGTCAGGAGGGAAGGAAAAGACGGTGCCAAGGCCTTGTCCGGGGAGCTGGATGGGAGAGCAAAGGCCAAGCTGAAGATGCCCAAGTTCAAAATGCCATCATTTGGCATTGTCAGGAAGGGAGTGGAGGTGCCTGGGCCCAGCGTGACCTCTCTGGAGATCGACGTGCACGGCAGGAAAGAGAAAGCGGCTACCAAAGACCTCAGCCTGGACACTGGGAGCCCAGAGGAGGAGGTCAAAGGCCCCTTCCTGAGGATGCCAAAGCTGCAGCTCTCTCCCAAGGCAGAAGCCGACGTGCAAGGTGCCAGAGGCGAAAGTCACATCCAAGGCCCTGTCCTAGAGATGAAAATGCCCCAGGTGGAGCTGCCACCCTTTGGAGCCAAAGGGGACAAAGCTGAGGGGGAGGCATCCGGGAGGCCCGAGAGCCCTGGTGCCAAGCTGAAACTGGGCAAGGTGAAGATGCCTTCGCTGGAGGTCTCCGCACCTGACCAAGTGTCCTCGGTGCACATGTCCCTGCCCAGCGCAAGAGCCGAGGGGGAGACGCTGCTGAGAAAGCCGGCCCCGGGCGTCCACGAGGCAGACCTCCAGGGCCACGAAGGAAACCTTAAAATCCCCAAGGCGCCTTCCATTGCCATCTCTGCGCCCAAGCTCGACTTGGGCCTCAGCTTGCCCAAAGCTGGCGCGCACGTGCTGGGCCAGCAGGAAGCTGGGCTGAGGACAGAGGGGGAGGCCGCCTTCGAGAGAGCAGACACTAAAATGAAGATGCCTGAGGTGGAGCTGCCGGCTGTCCTGGGCAAGGACTTGGTGGAGCTCCCAGCTCAATCCAAGGACCCAAGAGCAGCCCTGGGGACACCAGGGGGCAAATACGCAACTGACGATGCTGAAGCTGCCCTGCAGAGCCTCAAGCACAGGGTGCCCAGGCTGGATCTGTCCTTGCCCAGGGCCAGGCTCTCGGATGGAGAGCAGCCTCTGACTGAGGGGGAGATGGCCAGGCAGGAGCTGGAGGAAGCCAAGGGCAGGTTTCAGCTGCCCTCGGTTGCACTGCCTGCGTTTTCTACCCCGAAGGGGAAAGCCCCAGAGGTGGGATTTGTCGCTGGCTTTAGCAGAGATCCAGGCTTGGCTCTGGACATGCCGGGGCTGCACGGGAAGGTGCCCCAAGTCGAAGTGAGTGGCCCGAAGATTAAGCTGCCTAAATTCGGAGGCTCCAGTGCTGATGACCAGCGGGAGGCAGATAGAGACTCATCCCAGACCCCCAGGGTGGAGCTGAAACCTCCCAAGCTCTGGGGGAGCCCCGAGAGCCCGGGAAGCACTGGAGAGGGGAAAGAGGCCAGGTTCCAAATGCCATCAGTTCCCATTGGCTTTACCGTGGGCAAGGGAGAAGGGGGAAGTGAGGCCGCGACCTACGGCGGAGACAGCAGGTTCAAGCTGAAGATGCCCTCGTTGGGGATGTCCCGAGCAGGCACTGAGGGCAAGATGGATGAATCCCAGATGGACACCCAGCCCCTCTGCCCCATGGCAGAGGGCACAGACGGCTCCTTTCGACTGCCCCAGCTTGTCATCCCGGACGTGGGCTTCTCGATGGGCCCGGGAGCCGCGCTGCTGGTGGAGGGGGGAAGAGCCAACGCAGGCAGGGCTGAGGAACCAGCAGGTGCTGCAGACTGGGAGGGGGACGTGGGAGGGTTGGAGGCCAAGCTCAAGATGCCCAAGATCAAGCTGCTGCCACTGGGGCTTTCGGGATCCAGAGGGGAGGAGAGGAATGTGACTGTCTCGCTCCCCGGCCGCAAGGAGCCGCCCAGCGGGAAGAAAGCCCTGTTCAAGGTGTCGGGCCTGGAGCTCTCCACCCCGGCCCTGCAGGGCCATGTCGAGTACCAAGTGGAGGGGGCTGCTGGCATCCCAGGAGAGAAGGAGGGTGGCAGTGGGGTTTCAGGAGACTCCCCCGAAGCCGAGGTGCGGAGGAGGTCCAAGATGAAGCTGCCCAAGTTTGGGCTGGCCCTGCCCAAAGCCAGCCAGGCAGGAGGCGAGGGGCTCTCTGCCGGGGGGAGCGAGGCCCAGGAGGCTGAAGCCAAGCTCAAGATGCCCAAGGTGAGGAAGGCGGCGCTCGCGCTGGCAAGGCCCAAGGGGAAGGGGGCTGAAGCTGCCTCGGGGCTCCTGGAAGGCATTGTGGAGGTTGGGGACGGCGAGGCCAGGGTCTCCAAGGTGAAGCTGAAGCCCGGCATTGGGCTCTCCAAACCCAGAGCTGTGAATGGGGGGCTGGAAGAAGAGGATCTGGAGAAAGGCTCCAGCCTGAGGCTGCCCAAGCTGGGCTTCTCCAAGGCCGAGGGCCCAGAGCTGGGCTTCAGCGGACTGCGGGCAGCAGCTCAGCTTAATGGGGCGGAGGCCGACCCGTCCCAGGAGAGCATGGCGAGGCCGGGCAGGGTCAGGCTGCCCCAGGTGGAACTCTCGTCCCCTTACAAGGCGATGGAGATGGACCCCGAACTGAACCTCCACTTGGTGAGGGCAGAAGAGGCCAAGGAGGAGGCTTCCGTTGGCACTTTCTCACCTCTAAAGGCGGCCAAGTTCAAGTCCCCCAAGCTCACTCTCTCGGGCTCTAAGAGGGAAGAGGCCAGGAACGTGGGCTCTTTGGCTGCCCGGGCGGAGCTGGAAAAGCAGGAGAGGGACCCAGAGGCCAAGCTGGAGGCACCCAAGATCTCCCTGGGCTTCATCTCCAAGTCGAAGGGGGAATACAATGTTCAGAGGGGCCAGGAGGCCAGCCCCAGAAGTGAGCTGGATGGCAAAGAGAAATTGCCCAAGTTCAAGGTCCCCAAGCTGGCCCTGAGCCCCAAAGCCGGCAGGGGACTGGGCGGCACCTTGGACAGGGAGGAGGGCCTGGCGGGGTTCAAGGTTCGGACACCCAAGCTGGGTTTCTCCACTCCACCAGAGGAGCAGACCCTGGAGGGGGACGGAGGCCGCGTGACGGGGTCGGCCAAGGCAAAGCTGATGCAGGGGGAGACAGCGGTGGGCAGATTATCTGCCATCTGAGGCTGGGCTGGGGCTGGGAACGCACAGGCTAGAGCCCCTCTGGCGATGGCGCTTGGCAGGCTGGTATCTGTGCAGGTCTGTGCTGTACTGCGGGTGGCAGACACACTAACCCCAGCACTGGGCCGGGCGTGGGAAGGGGGGACCCAGCTGTTCTAACACCCAGCTCCGACTCCTCCCCGCGGGGGCAGGGGCGAGGGAATCCTCGTGGGGCGAGACTTTTGTTTGTGTTTGTTGAATATAATGTGAATAAATAACTAAGTTCCACTTAGCACGTTGCCCCGTTCACTAACCAGCTCCTTTGCCCGGGGGCCGGCCCTGCCCCGGTCCCCACAAGGCCTGGCAGGAAGCCGGGGGATGCTGCACAGAGGGGCTCTGGCCTTAACTTGGGCCTGAGCTGCATTCCCGGCGGTGCTGGTCCGCTCCTGGTGGGCAGCACGGACACTTGCGCGGTACCGCTCGGGAGAGTAAAGCGCTGCTGCTGCAGCCCAAGCCCGCTGCCCTCTTGCTAGCCTGACCCTCGCTGGGAAAGGGCGGAGGGGTGACGTAGGGGCTGTCGCACGCCTGGTTTGCCCTGTGCAGCGCAGCGGGTCTGGGCTCTCGGCAGGGGGGGATTTGCAGGAGAGGGAGGGCGCCGGGTCTGTTCTGCTGAGGTGGCAGGACGGGGGCTGGGGGCATCGGGGTGACTGGAGGTGGGGGTTGAGTCGGTGAGTTAGAAGAGCCTGGCCTGGCCCTTTTGGCAGCGCACGCCGCAGCCCAGGCCAGGGGCTCTTCCTCAGAAGGCAGTTTAAAAATAGCCGGCCTGTTCTCCCAGCCTGGCTCACAGGAAGAAGAGACGCCCTGGACCGAGCGGGGCTGCTGACGCTCCTGCCGGGTTGGGGCCCCCACCCCAGTGCTGGGCTGGGAGGAAGCCAACACAAGTCGTTTCTTCTGGGGCGGGGCCTAGGCCCAGCCCCTCGCAGCTTGTGTTCGAGCCACTCCAAATGCTGCTGGACAGGCTCACCAGCTCTGTACTTAGGGCCAAGTCCTGCCCCACCTATGGACCTCTCCTAGCCCCGTCTGACCACTGCAGAGACCCTTCCCCAGCATTATTACAGGGGAGACCACCAGGACCCATCACACGCAGCGTGAGACAGTCCTGGCCCTAGAGATCCTGCAACTGACATGAATGGGACAGAGAGGCTGCTTTGCCTGAGATGCAGTGACTTGACCAAGGCTGTTCAGGCCGTCAGTGGCAGAGGAGGGAAATGACCCTGGGTGTTCTGCAATATATTGTAGTCCCTTCTTCACACCAGTGTGCCCTCCACTGCATGCCGCTGCAGCAGCCAGCCCAGGGGGATGACCAGGGAGCTCACTGATAACAGCTTGGTGTGCAGAAGGTTCCCACACATTTACGTCCCAGTTGAATTTCTAGCACTTGGCTTTGCAGAGATGCAATCCAGCTGTGTGCTTTGGGGGCATGGGTGTTGTGGTGGAGTGGAGGATACGTGTGTGTCTCACAGAGGGCGGGGGGCTCCTGCTGGGGGTAACTGAGGCAACCAGGTGACACCTCTGGGCTGCAGACAAAGGAGGAGGTGGAGCCTGAGGGGTTTGAATTGGAACTGGGAGTTGGGAAGCAGTTAGTCTGGGCTGGGAGAGAGCGAGACAAAGGAGGGGACAAGGTCCCAGCTCTGGGAGCCCCTCGGGGCCTTCTCTCCCCAGCATGGATGGGACTGGCTGTCTCTGCCGGCTGCACTGACTCCTCTGTACGACGCTGTGTCCTGTCGGCTAATAAACCCGCTGTTCTCCTGCCGAGTGAGAGTCACTCCTGCCTGCGGCTGGGTGCAGCGCCGGGGGACTGTGAGCCCTGTCACGCATGTGCATGCAGGAGCAGCCCAGAGGGCCGAACACTGCAGGAGGCCCGTCACCCCTAACACTGAGCAAAACGTTAGGAGGCTGTTTGCACAGTTTGCAGTGGAACGGAGACTTTCCGCCGCTCAGAGACAGTCCTGGGCAGCAGGGCAGGCGGCTGCATCAGCACTGAACTGCCCCAAGCTCACAACCAGTTCCCTTGTCACAGCCCTCTTTAAGCCTCCCTTTTTTGGTAGCCATTTACACTTAACACACTGCTGGACTGGCTGGGGGCTGCTCTGTGCCTCATGGAGTTCTGGCTCCCGCGGGGCGTGGGGGCCCTGCCCAGCCAGGGTGTGTGATGGAGTTGGGGGCGGGGGGGGGGGTGCATATGAGACTCAGGCTGGCTGTGTGTGAAACAGGCAGAGCAGCTCACAGGGGCTAAGGATGACCTCTGGGGCTGTAACCCCTGAATGCAGAGAGGAGAAGCGCTGAGCTGGGTTTGAATCAGAGGCGTCAGAAAGAAGCTGAGGGCTGGGGAGAGGGAGCTGGAAGGCAGCCAGCCTAGCGAGGGGGGGAAGCTACACCCCAGAGAGGCACCCCTCGGGCCCCTCTCCCCAGGATGGGTTGGAGTGACTGTCTCTTCCAGCTGCACTGACACCTCTGTGCTTAGCTGGGCCTCTGTCGCCTGATAAACTTCCCGTTCTACCTGCTGAGTGAGAATCACTCCTGCTTGCAGCCGGGGTGCAGAGCTTGGGGAGCCCTGAACCCCATCACACTGGTGTCAGTAGTGGGATGCACTGCACCCACTGATGAGCTCCCAGCAGTGGCTGACTGAGCGCAGTAGAAGGCAGGAGCCCCACAAGAGCCAGAGGTGCTGGAGGTGGAACAGAGCGAGTTTTGGGAGCCCTGTGGGGCTGCAGCTTCTGCTGGTGAGTGGAGACGGCGGGGAGATGGATTATACCCAACTCCTGAAGGCAGAGCTACCAGGGCTGTGCAGAGAGAGGGGCCTGACTGTGGGGAAGGTGACCAAGGCCCAGCTGATTGCCCAGCTGGAAGAGAATGACTGATCCAGGGGGGCAGAGCCTGTCCCGGCAGGAATTGGCTGGTCACCCTCGGGAAGCGTTTCGGATTCTCCGACAGGAGCAGGGGCTCAATGCCATCAGACAGACACGGTGCCCACCAGGTCGCGCTCAGCTAGCGGTGGTCCATCGCGGGCGGAGTCCCCCGCCACAGAGCTGCGATGGCTGGAGCTTAAGGTGCAATTAAAGGAACTGGAAGCCCAGGAACGGGAGAGAGAACGTAAGCACGAGCACCAGGAACAGGAGAGACAGCGGGTGGAGAGAGAGCAAGAGCGGGAGCATGAGCGGGCCATGGCGGAGGCGAGACACCAAGAGGCCCCAGCTGCGGTAAGTGGGGAGAGGGCCAGGTGGCTCGGGGTGGCCAGTAGCGTGGGGAGATGCGTGTGCTGGCCCAGTGTCAGGACCCAGGGGACATGGACGAGTTCCTTACCGCCTTTGAGCGAGCCTGTGAGTTGCACGAGGCTCCCCCAGCCAAATAGCTCTGACATCTGACATCTGACATCTCACCCCCTTGCTGGGCCAGAAGGCCACAGCAGTGCTCAGCCGGCTGGAGGGGCTGCAGCCTGGGGACTATGAACGGGTCAAACAGCCCCTGCTGCAGAAGTTTGGGCTGACTCCGGAGATGTACAAGAAGAAGTTCCAGGAGGTGTGGAAGAGGCCAGAGGAAACCTATGTAGACGCAGCCTCCGCCTGATGCAATACTACCAGAAGTGGGTGTTCGGGATGGGAGTCCAGTCCGTAAAGGACCTGGTCAAGCTGACAGTCCTGGAACGATTCTGTGAGATGTGCTCACCTGACCTGAGGGTGTGGCTTGTGGACCAGACGCCCAGGGACCCACACAGTGCAGGGAAGCTGGCGGATGACTTCACAAACAGCCGAGCCAGGTTTGAAATTGAACCCCAGAGAGAGGGAGTCCCAGAGAGACGGAGAATCTCAGAGAGACTGGTACCTGGCTGTATGACAGATGTGATCACCTCTTGGGCAAGCCCAGGAAAGAGGGGCTGGCCACCCGCCCCCCCAGAGGGCTAACCAGGGCCTGGACAGAGCAGCCGGCCCAAGGGACACAACAAGACCCGGGCTGTTATCGCTGTGGGCGAAAGGGGCATAGAGCAGCCCAGTGCCCCAAGCTCCCAGACAGGTTGAGCAGGCCGGGTGGTCATGGAGTCAACGGGGTGGCGTCCCAGAAGCCAGAGGGGCTGGCGGCCAAGGCGGGTGGTGCTGACAGTGGGTACTCGGATTGGACCGAGTCCGCCCCACAGACCAGCTCCTCAGGGGGCCCAAATTCTCAGAGGTCAGTTTACAGAGTGGGGGGGGCGGCAATGCCTCTGCAGAGACAGTGGCTCACACCCCTCGAGGTGGATGGGAGAAAGGCCACGGGGTTCTGGGACACGGGCACTGACGTGACACTGGCCCGACCCGGGGTGGTGGCACTGGGCCGCATGATACCCAATTCCCACCTGACTGTAACAGGAATCGACAGGACCCCTTTGAAGGTGCCCATGGCGAGGGTGCATCTGAAATGGGGGATAAGGAAGGCCCCAGGGAGGTGGGCGTGCACAGCCATTTGCCTGCAGATGTACTAATGGGGGTGGGATCTGGCACACTGGCCAGGTGAACGCCCTCGTGCCCTGGTCCTGACCCACAGCCAAAGAAAACGAGGGGGGCGCTCCCCAGGTTCAGGAGTAGATGCCCAGCCAAAGCCACAGAAGCCACAGGGGCCAACCTTGGGAGAAGGGGGGCCCCCAGAAACCAGGTCTCACAGGCTTCTGACCCTACCCCGGCTGACGAGTTCCAGGCAGAGCTGCAGAGAGACCCCTCCTTGCAGAAGATGAGGGAACTGGCCAGTCTCAGCCCAGGTGCACCACTGGGGGAGGGCTGCAGGGAGAGATTTCTGTGGGAGAAGGGATGCCTGTACTGGGAAGGGGTTCCCAGACGCAAAGCGGAGCCATAGGAGGTCCAGAGGCAACTGGTGGTTCCCCAAAAGTACCGGCGCAGGCTAATGTACCTAGCCCATGATATCCCACTCGCAGGACACCAGAGGATCCACCGCACCAGGAAGAGGTTGTTACAGAACTTTTTCTGGCTGGGGGGTCTTTGCACCTGTCTGTCAATATTACCTGTCCTGAGATCCCTGCCAGAGGGTGGGGAAGACTCGGGATAAGGGGAAAGCTGCCCTGAGGCCACTGCCCATCATAGAGGAGCCTTTCCAGAAGGTGGCTATGGACATAGTGGGACCCTTCAGCAAGGCAACGCGTTCTGGGAAGAAATATATCTTGGTGGTGGTAGATTTTGCCACGCGATACCCAGAAGCAGTGGCCCTGACCTCTATCGAGGCTGACACCGTGGCGGATGCACTGCTGTCCATTTTCAGCAGAGTGGGGTTCCCCAAGGACGTCCTCACAGTTCAGGGGTCCAACTTCATGTCGGCCCTGCTGCAAAGCTTGTGGGACAAGTATGGGGTCCGGCACACCTGGGCCACAGCCTACCACCCGCAGACCAATGGGCTGGTGGAGAGGTTCAATGGGACTCTGAAGCAGATACCGAGAACCTTCATGAATCAATACCCCCACGACTGGGACAAGTACTTACCCCACCTGCTGTTTGTATACAGGGAGGTGCCCCAGGAATGCACGGGGTTCTCCCCGTTTGAGCTGCTGTACGGAAGGAGGGTACGGGGACCCCTGGACGTGCTCAGAGAAGAGTGGGAGGGGACGGCCTCTCCTGAAGGGGAGTCAGTGGTACAGTATGTACTGACCTTCTGCAAAAAACTCACCGAGCTCATGGGCCTGGCCAGGGAGAACCTGCCCAGGGCCCAAAGGAAGCAAAAGGTCTGGTATGACCATAACGCCCGGGCCCGAGCCTATGTCACCGGGGACCAAGTGATGGTTCTCGTACCCGTGCGGCGGAACAAGCTGCCTGGGATGGCCCCATCAAGGTCGTCAAACAGGTAAATGAGGTGAATTATGCCATGGAACTGTCGAACCGGGCCCACAGCCACCGCGTCTGTCATGTGAACATGATGAAACTGTCCTGGGACAGGGAGAACTTGGTGCTGGCCGTGTGCAGACACTGGGAGGGGCAGGGGGAGGATCCCTTGGTGAATCTGCTCAAAGGGACTGGAGCCGGCTCCTTGCTGGAGTCTATTCCCCTCTCAGACCAGCTGACTCCTGCCCAGCAGACGGAGATCAGGGAGGTGCTGCATCCACACCAACAGCTGTTTTCTGACAGACCCGGACGCACTGACCTGGCTGTCCACCGAATAGAGACAGGCACCCACGCCCCTATCAAGTGTGTGCCGTTCAGAGCCACAGGGAAGACGGCTCAGGACACAGAACAGGAGGCTGAAGACATGCTGTCTCTGGGGGTGATCCAACCCTCCTCCAGCCCCTGGGCCTCTCCCGTGGTGTTAGACCCTAAAAAAGATGGGTCTGTCCAGTTTTGTGTGGACTATCACAAGCTTAACGCCATCACCGTATCGGACGCCTACCCCATGCCCAGGCCTGATGACCTCTTAGACAAGCTGGGGGGAGCCTGTTACCTCACCACCATAGACCTCACCAAGGGGTACTGGCAAGTGCCATTAGACGAAGATGCCCAGCTCAAGTCGGCTTTCATCACCCCTGTGGGGCTCTACGAGTTCCTGGTCCTGCCCTTCGGCCTCAAGGGGGCACCCGCTGCCTTCCAGCGTCTGGTGGACCAGCTACTGAAAGGGATGGAGAGCTTTGCCCTGGCTTACATGGACGACATTTGCATCTTCAGCCAGACGTGGGAGGACCATGTGTCCCAGGTCAAGCAGGTGCTGGACCGACTTCAGACAGCCGGGCTGACTGTCAAGGCAGGGAAGTGCAAGGTGGGGATGGCTGAGGTGACCTACCTGGGCCACAAGATGGGCAGCAGCTGCTTAAAGCCAGAGCCAGCTAAAGTGGAAGCCATCAGAGACTGACCAATACCCCAGACTAAGAAGCAGGGCCAGGCCTTCATTGGGATGGCGGGGTATTGCCGGAGGTTTGTGTCCCACGTTAGTTCTATTGCAGCCCCCCTCAGGGAGCTGTGTGAGAAGGGAAAGCCTGACAAGGTGGTCTGGACCGAGCAGTGCCAAGCGGCCCTTTGTGCGCTGAAGGAGGCTCTGGCCAGGCCCTCAGTGCTGGCAAATCGAGACTTTGACAAGCCCTTCATGGTGTTCACTGACACCTCAGACACCAGGCTGGGGGCTGTGCTAATGCAGGTGAACAACAAGGGGGAGACACACCCCATCGTGTACCTGAGCAAGAAGCTGCTGCCCCGGGAGCAGAACTCCGCAGCCATAGAGGAGGAATGTCTGGCCATGGGGTGGGCTCTGGGGAAGCTGCAGCCGTACCTGTTTCGATGGCGTTTCACCATGTCCGCTCACCCTGACCTGGCTGCAACACATGAAAGGGGCCAACGCCAAGCTCCTGCAGTGGAGCTGCTCCTGCAGGACTACGACATGGAGCTGGTCCGTGTCAAGGGGAACAACAACACCATAGCCAATGTCCTGTCATGCTCAGTTCGGTCTGGAAGGGGAGAGAAATGTGGTGGAGTTGGGGGGGTGCATGTGAGACTCAGGCTGGATGTGTGTGACAGGCAGAGCAGCTCCCCATGGCTAAGGATGATCCTGGGGCTATAACCCAGGCTGGCAGGTAACACCTCTGACTGAGCACAGAGCAGGGAGGAGCCGAGCTGGGTTGAAGGGGAGGCGGCAGTTAGAAGCAGGAAGGGAGAGGGAGCTGGAAGTCAGCCAGCCTGACGAGGGGGGAAGCTACACCCCAGAGGGGCACCCCTCAGCTCCTCTCCCCAGGATGGGTTGGAGTGACTGTCTCCGCCAGCTGCACTGACACCTCTGTGCTGAGCTGGGCCTCTGTCGCCTGATAAACTCCCTGTTCCACCTGCTGAGTGAGAGTCCCTCCTGCCTGCAGCCAGGGTGCAGAGCTTGGGGACCCCTGGACCCCATCACAGGGTGTAACGCTGGTGTTTGGCGATTCTCTCATTTAACAAAGCCATAATCCACCCGAGCCTCATGTTCGTGCAGCCAGTTCAGCGGGTGTTTTACGAGTGGCTGTGGTAGGTGTGTCAGCCGCCCTGGCCGCGGCCTGTCTGGAGGGGCGCTTGGGTTTGGGTAGGGTTCCTGCTGGGTAGCTGTAACAGTGCTATCTCCTGCCTGTGCCCGACATGTGGCTGGCTGAGGGGGCGGGTGCTTTTCACCGCTACGCGTGCACTAGGGTACACACAGCACACCACTCCTCGCACCCGCTACGGTGCTGTTGCTTTGACCTGTTTTCCCAGCCATCGGGGCGCTGGCAGGCACTGCTTCTTCTTTTCCAGCGCAGCTTGGCTGCTGAGAAGTCCTGGGAAGAGCAGGGTGTGATGGAGTGGGGGGAGTGCATGTGTGAGTCAGGCTGGATGTCCGAGGCAAGCAGCAGCTCCCAGTGGCTAAGGATGACCCTGGGGCTACAACTGGCAGATAACACCTCTGCCTGAACAAAGAGCAGGGAGGAGCTGAGCTGGGTTTTGAATCGGGGGCGGCAGTGAGAGGCTAGGAAAAGGGAGAGCTGGAAGGCAGCCAGCCTGAGGAGGGGGAAAGCTACACCCCAGAGGGGCACCCCTCGGGGTCTTCCCCCCAGGACAGGTTGGAAGGACTGTCTCTGGCTGCTATGCTGTTGCTTCTGTGAGAAACTGGACATCTGTTGCCTAATAAACCTGCTGTTGTACCTGCTGAGTGAGAGTCACTCCTGCCAGCGGACGGGGTGCAGTGCAGGGGAACCCCATCACACTGGTGTCACAAGTGGGATGCACTGCACCCACGGATGAGCTCCCAGCAGTGGCTGACTGAGCACCAGAGAAGGAAGGAGTCTCACAAGAGTCAGAGGGGGAACAGAGCCATTCCTGCAGCTGCTGCTGGTGAGTGGATACCCCGGGAAATAGCGGGGAGATGGATTATACCCTACTCCTGAAGGCAGAGCTAGCGGGGCTGTGCAGAGAGAGGGGCCTGACCGTGGGGAAGGCGACCAAGGCCCAGCTGATTGCACAGCTGGAAGAGAATGACCGATCCAGGGGGGGCAGAGCCTGTCCCGGCAGAAAGTGGCCGGTCAGCCTCAGGAAGCATTTCGGATTCTCCGACAGGAGCAGGGGCTCGACGCCGTCAGACAGACGCGGTGCCCACCAGGTCGCGCTCAGCTAGCGGTGGTCCATCGCGGGCAGAGTTCCCCGCCGCGGAGCTGCGACGGCTGGAACTCGAGGTGAAATTAAAGGAACTGGAGCACCAGGAACGGGAAAGAGAGCGTGAGCACGAGCGCCAGGAACGAGAAAGAGAGCGTGAGCGCCAGGAACGGGAAAGAGAGCGTGAGCACGAGCGCCAGGAATGAGAAAGAGAGCGTGAGCATGAGCGCCAGCTACAAGAGACACAGCGGGAGGAGAAAAAACGAGAACGGAAGGAGAGAGAGCGAGAGCGGGAGCACGAGTGGGCCATGGCAGAGGCGAGACGCCAAGAGGCCCCAGCTGCGGTAAGCGGGGAGAGGGCCAGATGGCTCAGGGTGGCCAGTCACTTGGAGACGCGTGTGCTGGCCCAGTGTCAGGACACAGGGGACATGGACGAGTTCCTTACCGCCTTCGAGCGAGCCTGTGAGTTGCATGAGGTTCCCCCAGATGAGTGGCTCCGGCACCTCACCCCCTTGCTGGGCCAGAAGGCCGCAGCGGTGCTCAGCCAGCTGGTGGGGCTGCAGCCTGGGGACTATGAACGGTTCAAACAGGCCCTGCTGCATAAGTTCGGGCTGACTCCGGAGATGTACAAGAAGAAGTTCCAGGAGGCGCAGAAGAGGCCAGAGGAAACCCACGTAGATACAACCGCCCGCCTGAAGCAATACTACCAGAAGTGGGCATTCGGAATGGGAGTCCAGTCCGTAGAGGACCTGATCGAGCTGGCGGTCGTGGAGCGATTCTACGAGATGTGCGCACCTGACTTGAGGGTGTGGCTCGTGGACCGGAAGCCAGGGGACTCACAGGATGCAGGGAAACTGGCAGATGACTTCACAAACAGCCGGGCCAGGTTTGAAAGTGAGCCCCACAAAGAGAGGGAGTCTCGGAGAGAGAGGGAGTCCCGGAGGGAGAGGGAGTCCTGGAGAAACCGAGAATCTCAGCGAGACCGGTCCCTAACTGTACGACAGAGGGGACCACCTCTTGGGCAAGCCCAGGAAAGAGGGGCCAGCCACCCACCCCCCAGAGAGCCAAACAGAGCCCGGACAGAGCAACCGGCCCGAGGGACACAACAAGACCCAGGCTGTTACCGCTGTGGGCGAAAGGGGCATAGAGCAGCCCAGTGCCCCAGGCTCCCAGACAGGTTGAGCAGGCCGGGGGGTCATGGAGTCAACTGGGTAGGGTCCCAGAAGTCAGAGGGGCTGGTGGCCAAGGCGGGTGGTGCTGACAATGGGCACTCGGATTGGGCCGAATCCGCCCCACAGACCAGCTCCTCAGGGGGACCAAATGCTCAGAGGCCAGTTTACAGAGTGGGGGCAGCGCTACCTCTGCGGAGCAAGTGTCTCAAACACCTCGAGGTAGATGGGAAAAAGGTCACGGGGTTCTGGGACACAGGCGCTGACGTGACGCTGGCCCGACCCGGGGTGGTGGCACCGGGCTGCATGATACCCGATTCCCACCTGACGATAACAGGAATTGATGGGACCCCTTTCAAGGTGCCCATGGCGAGGGTGCATCTGAAATGGGGGAAGAAGGAAGGCCCCAAGGAAGTGGGCGTGCACAGCCATTTGCCGGCAGATGTACTGATGGGGGCTGACCTGGAGAACTGGCAAGGTGAACGCCCTCGTGCCCTGGTCCTGACCCGTAGCCAAAGAAAACGAGGGGTGCGCTCCCCAGATTCAGGGGTACAGGCCCAGCCAAAGCCACAGGGGCCAACCCTGAGAGAAAGGGGGCCCCCAAAAACCAGATCTCACAGGCCAGGGATGCTGGAGCCAGGCAGGGATGGGGAAGTAGCATCCGCTCCTGCCCGAGCGGAAGAATTCCAGGCAGAGCAGCAGAGAGACCCCTCCTTGCAGAAGCTGAGGGAACTGGCCAGTCTCAGCCCAGCTCCACAGCTGGAGGAGGGCTGCAGGGAGAGATTCCTGTGGGAAAAGGGATTCCTGTACCGGGAATGGGCTCCCAGACGCAAAGCGGAGCCATGGAAGGTCCAGAGGCAACTGGTGGTTCCCCAAAAGTACCGGCGCAGGCTGCTGTACCTAGCCCATGATATCCCGCTCGCAGGACACCAGGGGATCCACCGCACCAGGAGAAGGTTGTTACAGAACTTTTTCTGGCCAGGGATCTTTGCAGCTGTCCGTCTGTATTGCCTGTCCTGCGATCCCTGCCAGAGGGTGGGGAAGAGCCGGGACAAGGGGAAAGCTGCCTTGAGGCCACTGCCCATCATAGAGGAGCCTTTCCAGAAAGTGGCTATAGACATAGTGGGCCCCTTCAGCAAGGCAACGCGTACGGGGAAGAAATATATTTTGGTAGTGGTAGATTTTGCCACGCGATACCCAGAAGCAGTGGCCTTGACCTCTATCGACGCTGACACCGTGGCAGATGCACTGCTGTCCATTTTCAGCAGAGTGGGGTTCCCCAAGGAGGTCCTCACAGATCAGGGGTCCAACTTCATGTCGGCCCTACTGCAAAGCTTGTGGGACAAGTGTGGGGTCCGGCACACCTGGGCCACAGCCTACCACCCTCAGACCAATGGGCTGGTGGAGAGGTTCAATGGGACTCTAAAGCAGATGCTGAGAACCTTCATGAATCAATACCCCCATGACTGGGACAAGTACTTACCCCACCTGCTGTTTGTATACAGGGAGGTGCCCCAGGAATCCACGGGGTTCTCCCCGTTTGAGCTGCTGTATGGAAGGAGGGTACGGGGACCCTTGGACTTGCTCAGAGAAGAGTGGGAGGGGACGGCCTCTCCTGAAGGGGAGTCAGTGGTACAGTATGTACTGACCTTCCGGGAAAAACTCACCGAGCTCATGGGCCTGGCCAGGGAGAACCTCTCCATGGCCCAAAGGAAGCAAAAGGTCTGGTATGACCGTAACGCCAGGGCCCGAGCCTATGCCACCGGGGATCAAGTGATGGTCCTTATACCTGTGCGGTGGAACAAGCTGCAAGCGGCCTGGGATGGGCCCTTCAAGGTCGTCAAACAGCTAAATGACGTGAATTATGTGGTGGAGCTGTCAAACCGGGCCCACAGCCACCGGGTCTATCATGTGAACATGATGAAACCTTACTGGGACAGGCAGAACTTGGTGCTGGCCGTGTGCAGACACTGGGAGGGGCAGGGGGATGATCCCTTGGTGGATTTACTCACAAGGACTGGAGCCGGCTCCTTGCTGGAGTCTATTCCCCTCTCAGACCAGCTGACCCCTGCCCAGCAGACGGAGATCAAGGAGGTGCTGCATTCGCATCAACAGCTGTTCTCGGACAGACCCGGACGCACTGACCTGGCTGTCCACCGAATAGAGACAGGCACCCACGCCCCTATCAAGTGTGTGCCGTTCAGAGCCACAGGGAGGACGGCTCAGGACATAGAGCGGGAGGTTGAAGACATGCTGGCTCTGGGGGTAATCCAACCCTCGTCCAGCCCCTGGGCCTCTCCCGTGGTGTTAGTCCCTAAAAAAGATGGGTCTGTTCGGTTTTGTGTGGACTATCGCAAGCTTAACGCCATCACTGTCTCGGACGCCTACCCCATGCCCAGGCCTGATGACGTTTTAGACAAGCTGGGGGGAGCCCGTTACCGCACCACCATAGACCTCACCAAGGGGTACTGGCAAGTGCCATTAGACCAAGATGCCCGGCTGAAGTCGGCTTTCATCACTCCTGTGGGGCTCTACGAGTTCTTGGTCCTGCCCTTCGACCTCAAGGGGGCACCCGCTACCTTCCAGCGTCTGGTGGACCAGCTACTGAAAGGGATGGAGAGCTTTGCCCTGGCTTACATGGACGACATTTGCATCTTCAGCCAGACGTGGGAGGACCATGTGTCCCAGGTCAAGCAGGTGCTGGACCGACTCCAGAAGGCCGGTCTGACTATCAAGGCAGGGAAGTGCAAGGTGGGAATGGCTGAGGTGACCTACCTGGGCCACAAGGTGGGCAGCGGCTGCTTAAAGCCAGAGCCAGCTAAAGTGGAGGCTGTCAGAGATTGGCCAACACCCCAGACTAAGAAGCAGGTCCAGGCCTTCATTGGGATGGCAGGGTACTACCGGAGGTTTGTGCCCCACTTTAGCTCCATCGCAGCCCCCCTCACGGAGCTGTGTAAAAAGGGAAAGCCTGACAAGGTGGTTTGGACCGAGCAGTGCCAAGAGGCCCTCTGCGCGCTGAAGGAGGCTCTGGTCAGGGCCCCAGTGCTGGCAAATCCAGACTTCAACAAGCCCTTCCTGGTGTTCACCGATGCCTCGGACGTGGGGCTGGGGGCGGTGCTAATGCAGGTGACTGACAAAGGGGAGAAACACCCCATCGTGTACCTGAGTAAGAAGCTGCTGCCCCGGGAGCAGAGCTACGCGGCCATAGAGAAGGAATGTCTGGCCATGGTGTGGGCGCTGGGGAAGCTGCAGCCGTACCTGTTTGGACGGCGTTTCACCATGTACACCGATCACTCACCCCTGACCTGGCTGCATCACATGAAAGGGGCCAACGCCAAGCTCCTGCGGTGGAGTCTGCTCCTGCAGGACTACGACATGGAGGTGGTCCACGTCAAGGGGAACAACAACACCATAGCCGATGCCCTGTCACGCAGGGAGGGCCCCGAACTTCCCCAGGTCACTGGCTAAGTGACCCCGCTCAGTGCGGTCTTGTGATGGGGTTCTGGGGTCCCCTAAGCTCTGCACCCTGTCCGCAGGCAGGAGAGTCTCTCACTCAGCAGGAAAACAGCAGGTTTATTAGCCGACAGGACACAGCATCGTACAGAGGAATCAGTACAGCAGGCAGAGACAGACAGTCCAATCCATGCTGGGGAGAGGAGGCCCCGAGGGGGCCCCAGAGCTGGGGCCTGGCCCCCTCCTTTGTCTCTCTCTCCCAGCTCAGACTAACTGCTTCCCAAATCCCAGTTCCAATTCAAACACCTCAGGCTCCACCTCCTCCTTTGTCTGCAGTACAAAGGTGTTACCTGGTCATCAAGGTTACCCTCAGCAGGAGCCCCACACCCTCTGTGAGCCACTCACACACACACACACAGGTATCCCCCACTCCATCACATCTCTCCCCCCTTCCAGACCGAACTGAGCGGGGTCACTCAACTGGTGACCTGGGGAAGTTCGGGGCTCTCCCCTTGTGACAGGGCATCGGCTGTACCCTCTGTTCTCCCCTCGATGTGCACCACCTCCACGTCATAGTCCTGCTGGGGGAGGCTCCAAGTCAGGAGCTTGGTCTTGGCCCTTTTCATGTGATGCAGCCGGGCAAGTCCCTTTAGTTCCCTTGGGTTGGTTGGTCTCGCTGCTTCGGCCCCGGTCCGTCAGCCACGTTCTCAAGTCGGGCGGGCAGAGCCCATACAGATGCTGCAGCACCAACAGATCAAACAGGTCTTTTGTGGTCTGGGTCCTGCCCCATCTGACCACCAGTCCATACAGCTGCTCCAGTTGATGTCTGGAATTCAGTTACAGTCCAGTAATGGAAGGTACAAATGCTTCCATCCTTGGCATTTAGCCAGACCACCACAATGGCTGTGTGCCTCAGTTTTCCCTTCCATGCCACACAATAGGTTTGGAATGTTCCTTCTTATGTCAGAGGTTGCAAGACTAGTTACAGGGAACAATGGTGACATTTTAGAGTTACAGACTCCTTCAACATACAATTCATGCTTCTACATCAATGTCATCATGTCACATGGCTCTTTTTAAACATTCAGTGCATGGTACAATTCTACAGCTTTGGGTAGCAGCACCCCTTGGTTACAGCAGTTAGCGTGAGTAACAGAACAAACCCATTGCAACTGTACATTTACGTTGCTCTTTGGTAGACCACAACTTTTGTGTAACCTCCTTGAGAATCTGGTATTTTGGGGATAAATGGCTGAGGCCTTTCTTAGCACCATCAAGTTCTAATCTTCTCCCTTGCCCCCTGGGGTGGAAATCTGATCTCTCTGGGTGTGCCCTCCCTTCTAACAAGAGCTGGGCCATTGATGATCTCAGGGAGACGCCCCCTTCCTGCCAGTCTGGAAATTTGCAAACCAAACTGCTTTCTGAGAGTTGTTTTGTGAGTCCCAGACGCAGAATCCACATGAAGGAATCCCTGTTTATCCCTTACTGGCCCACCAGGCCCACAGCTCCTTCGTCCTTCCACCTCCAACTACTGCCTCCCCATGGAATCAGAAGTCGAATCCAGTATGAGAATATAAGTGTTTCCACCATCTGGAGATGGGGAATTGCTGGCGCTCTCCTGCATCCTACAGAGATTGGCTGTGCCGCTGTTTTACTTGGTTCTTACAGGGCTGCTCACATTCCCTGATAGTTTTTACTTTACTTGCACCAGCTTCCAATTCCTGAGAAACTTTTACACTGCCTGCTTTGGACCCTTCCAGAGCACAGCCAGTGGTTTCACACTCACGCAGGTCCTGGCCATCAGGAGCTGAAACAAACTTCTCCCCAGGCAAAGGGCTGCTTCGGCTCTTACAGACATGCACCTTTCCTGTTCACTCTCCTTCACCTCACTCCCATTTTCTGCAGTCCCCACAGACGGGTCAGGAAAAGTTTCAGGGAAATTCTTTTCCTCAAGAGCTCCCCCAAACAATAACTCACCCCTGTCTGGCTCCACAGGGGCACTGCTCCCTTGAGGCACAACCAGCTCCTGGGTTTCACCTACACCCAGGATCACTTCTGGCCCATCAGGCAGATTCCCATGTAATCCCCCTCCAGGCAGACAGCCAGTACCACCGGACAGAAGGTCAGGGTCCCTTTCCTCCCTTCTGCTACCAGCTCCTTTATCTTCATCAGTCAGCATAACTCCATTGCCCGTCTGTTCTTGTGTCCTGGTGAGAGGATGACTCTGGTAGGACAGAGTCCTCTCACCCCCTCCCAGTAACACCTCAGCATCAGGCAAAGAACAAGTACCAGAATCGTCTGGTCTCTGGGATTCCCTGATGATACTAACTGGATTAGACCAACTTAAAGCATCATCCCCCCTGAGAGACACAGAGGTAGGCCCACTTCCCATCTGGGCTTCAGCTGCCCTCAGATCCAGCTCTGGGATCTTGGCTCCATCTTGAGCCCCCACAGGCTCAGGCAAAGGATTCACTTCCCCAGAAGCAGAAGCACTTTTCTTGCACCAAGGACCAGTGTCCTTAGCAGGGATACCACTGCCCCATTCCGGAGCCATTCCCTCTCTTCCAGCCCCCATGGCTGGATTCAGAGACACACCTGGAATGCTCTTTTCTGGTGGATCCTTCTCCAGCCAGCCCAGGCTGGGGAATCTTCCTCAGACAATGGGCTAGTTTCCTCATTGGCACCTTTTCCAAATGCAGGCTCTGCTCTCTCCCCAGGCTGCTGCTGCTGTTCAACACAGACAGACGATGGGAGACACTTTCTCCTTTGTCCCAGCCCCCCGGCTGGTCTCCACACACACACAGAAGGTGGAGCAGCTTCTCTCACAGACAACTTGCCATTCCCAGTGGATCAGCTGCTTTCCTGCACAGAGACACAGGCACCTTCCTCGGCCCAGGCCTGGAAAACTCTTCGCAGGTCTGTCTTGGCCACTAGTAGATGATGGGTTGGAATCGCTCCTTCCCTCCTTGAGCTGCGGCAGGCCACTCGGTTCAGAGCTCCAGGCAGTCCAGGGTTCCCTGCCCCGGTCCGGGCTCACCTCTGCAGGATTCTCCTTAATCCTCAGCTCTGCCACTGCACATCCACGCTGCCTTGTCCAGCTCCTTTAATGTCGATTCGGTTTCCAGGTGCTGCCACTTCACAGCGGAGTTGCTCAGTGTGGTTGCAGGCTCTCAGGCTGATGCCCTCTGCACCCCACGCTTCCTGGAAGAATCCCTTCAGTGTGCCAGGCTCCTTGCGGGTCACAAGCTCCCCGGGGTTAGGCCGTAGGCCCCTCTGCCCTCTGGGACTGACTCCAACAGACTCTCAGAGGAACCCCCTCTTCAGTGTGACACCCGCTCTCGAGAACCACGACCACAGTTGCTTGGGTTCGGCCGCAGGCCCCTCCGCCTTGGGGAGCTGCACCTCACTGCCCTTCAGCACACCTGGGTCTCGCAGGCCCCACTTCTTCCGGGGCCCCGGTCACTTACTGCTGGATGCTCCATCCTCAGGGTGCAGAACATCCCACTTCTGACACCAGTGTGATGGGGTTCTGGGGTCCCCTAAGCTCTGCACCCTGTCCGCAGGCAGGAGAGTCTCTCACTCAGCAGGAAAACAGCAGGTTTATTAGCCGACAGGACACAGCATCGTACAGAGGAATCAGTACAGCAGGCAGAGACAGACAGTCCAATCCATGCTGGGGAGAGGAGGCCCCGAGGGGGCCCCAGAGCTGGGGCCTGGCCCCCTCCTTTGTCTCTCTCTCCCAGCTCAGACTAACTGCTTCCCAAATCCCAGTTCCAATTCAAACACCTCAGGCTCCACCTCCTCCTTTGTCTGCAGTACAAAGGTGTTACCTGGTCATCAAGGTTACCCTCAGCAGGAGCCCCACACCCTCTGTGAGCCACTCACACACACACACACAGGTATCCCCCACTCCATCACAGGTCTGGAAGGGGGGAGAGATGTGATGGAGTGGGGGGAGTGCATGTGTGAGTCAGGCTGGATGTCCGAGGCAAGCAGCAGCTCCCAGTGGCTAAGGATGACCCTGGGGCTACAACTGGCAGATAACACCTCTGCCTGAACAAAGAGCAGGGAGGAGCTGAGCTGGGTTTTGAATCGGGGGCGGCAGTTAGAGGCGAGGAGAAGGGAGAGCTGGAAGGCAGCCAGCCTGAGGAGGGGGAAAGCTACACCCCAGAGGGACACCCCTCGGGGTCTTCCCCCCAGGACAGGTTGGAAGGACTGTCTCTGGCTGCTGTGCTGTCGCTTCTGTGAGAAACTGGACATCTGTTGCCTAATAAACCTGCTGTTGTACCTGCTGAGTGAGAGTCACTCCTGCCAGCGGACGGGGTGCAGTGCAGGGGAACCCCATCACACAGGGCCTTAGCAGGGCTCAGCAAAGAGCTGGCTCAAGACAGGCAGGTAGCTGCTGGGGTGTGTGTGGGGACCAGTTCTCTGCTGCCCTGGGCCACGCAGCTGGTGGGGCGAATGTGGGGCCCAATTGGGCCATGCAGCTGCTGGGCGGTGTGGGGGGCCCAATTCTCTGCTGCCCTGGGCCATGCAGCTGCTGGGGCGTGTGTGGGGCCCAATTCTCTCCTGCCCTGGGCCACACAGCTGCTGGGGGGGTGTGGGGGGGGCCCAATTCTCTGCTGCCCTGGGCCATGCAGCTGCTGGGGGGGTGTGGGGCCTGAGTCTCTGCTGCCCTGGGCCGTGCAGCTGCTGGCGGGGGAGGGCTGAGTCTCTGCTGCCCTGGGCCATGCAGCTGGTGGGGTGTGTGTGGGGCCCAATTCTCTGCTGCCCTGGGCCATGCCGCTGCTGGGGCACGTGTGGGGGGCACAATTCTCTGCTGCCCTGGGCCATGCCGCTGCTGGGGCATGTGTGGGGCCCAATTCTCTGCTGCCCTGGGCCATGCCGCTGCTGGGGCGTGTGTGGGGCCCAATTCTCTGCTGCCCTGGGCCATGCCGCTGCTGGGGCGTGTGTGGGGCCCAATTCTCTGCTGCCCTGGGCCAAGCAGCTGCTGGGGTGTGTGGGGGGCACAATTCTCTGCTGCCCTGGGCCAAGCAGCTGGTGGGGTGTGTTTGGGGCCCAATTCTCTGCTGCCCTGGGCCTTGCAGCTGCTGGGGGGGGTGTGGGGCCCAATTCTCTGCTGCCCTGGGCCATGCCGCTGCTGGGGCATGTGTGGGGCCCAATTCTCTGCTGCCCTGGGCCATGCCGCTGCTGGGGCATGTGTGGGGCCCAATTCTCTGCTGCCCTGGGCCATGCCGCTGCTGGGGCATGTGTGGGGCCCAATTCTCTGCTGCCCTGGGCCAAGCAGCTGCTGGGGTGTGTGGGGGGCACAATTCTCTGCTGCCCTGGGCCAAGCAGCTGGTGGGGTGTGTTTGGGGCCCAATTCTCTGCTGCCCTGGGCCATGCCGCTGCTGCGGGGGGGGGGGGGCAATTCTCTGCTGCCCTGGGCCATGCAGCTGCTGGGGGGCAGTGTGGGGCCCAATTCTCTGCTGCCCTGGGCCATGCAGCTGCTGGGGAGGGGTGTGGGGCCTGTAACAGACAATAGGCCAGAGATCAGTGGCCATTGTATGAGAGCGGGCAAGTCATGTACACGGTAGCTCGAATTTTTGAACTACAGCCCCAGTAACCACAGAAGCGGCTGAAACTAACTCTTGACCGGTTTGTTCCTGTGCTCACTTTTGCTTGTGCAGAGAAACATTGCTGTGAGGGACTTGTGGCAAACACCAATGAGATGTTAGCTGGGCTGGAGTGTCTCTCGATGTTTATATAAAAGGACCTTCAGCTCTGTATCCAGGCAGAGTCTTTTGTTGCAAGGGACTTGGCTCTCCTTTCTTTCTGCAGAAATAAAGTCATCTTCCTCACCCCTGTCTAGTTGTTATTGGCTCCCAGCTCGGCCGACCGAATTTTCGGTAACAGTTTCTGGCACCCCAGATGGGACCACCTAGCTCGGATATTGGACTCCAGATGGCGGAGGGCAAACGAAGAGCGGTGCCACCAGGGTGATTGACCATTATTTCTAACTTCGCCACGGCCCCTGGGGTTTGTGCTCCGATAAGGTGAGTCCCTATTCGGATAAGGAAATCTGGCTCTGGTTATCTGGTGAATTTGGTCCTATTACCGACTGGGTGTTGGGCGGTGGACGAAACCGAGATTCTCATTTGTAAAGCCTCGGAGTGGAAACCATCGCAAGCAAGGAAGCTCCAGGGGTAAATTGAGATTTTGTTTCGACCCCTATAACTGGCGTGGAGGGAGACAGCCGGCATGGGCCTTTTTCAGATCTGACCGTAATTCCTGTCTTTCTTATAATTCTCTATTGAGTGTCAGAAAGGATGGGTGGGTCTCAGGGAAAACCTCCAAGAGACAGTCCCTTAAGTTATATGTCAGGTAAATGGCCTCTACCTGGTGTTCAAAAGGGAGTGTCCAAGAGTCGATTATTACAACTATGTACCCAGTATTGGCTGACCCTGGGTACCGACTGGCCTGAGTTTGGATCCTTTGACATTGCGAATAAATTAACCCCCCTTCGTTTAGTGTTAGAAGATCAGGCACCCAGACAAATGGATTATTGGTTTGTGTGGAATGACAAGCCTCATCGACGCCAGAGGAAAATAAAAATTCAGGCTCCTCTCTATCCCAAACCCACTGCTCCTAAAGAGCCTGAACCCTGGGAGGACGACCTTCCAGTTTATTGTTCCCGACCGGCAGCACCGGCGGCAGCAAGTGCCCCTAACACTGTGGCAGCCCAGCCGCTGACAGGGCCCCCCGTAAATTGGACGCGGTCCAGTCCACAGATCCCCGACTGAAACCTTCGCTGACAGCACCTTATAGCCCACCCCAGACCCAGAGCACTAAGACTGTTCTAGCACCCCTTCGGGTCGTTCCGGTTCCTTTGCCGGATGGCCACACTGAGGATCACCATACTCATGCCCTGTTTTCCATGGCGGATCTTATGAACTGGCAATCCACCATGTCCCAGCTTAGAGATGATCCGGACGTCGTTCACCGCCGCTTTCGGACCATTTTTCTGTCTCATGATCCAACTTGGCAGGACGTGAATCGACTCCTTGATTGTCTTTTGCGTACGGAGGAAAAGGAACAGGTCCTCCGGGGTGCCCGGGAAGCCATACAGGAGGCTCAGCTAGACCTAAATACCTTGATTCCTACCAACTCTCCTGACTGGGACCTGAATGATGGGGCCCACCGGATGTCATTAGAGAGATTCAGGGGTTTTATTTTAGATGGCATAAAATGAGCAGGAGAAAGGACCTTAGATTGGTCAAAGGTCTATAACACTATACAAGGAAAAGAGGAACACCCCTCAGATTTTTATGAGGCTGTGTAAAGCATTCAGTACACACACTCACATGGATCCAAAAGCTGCAGACGCCCAGTCCATGGTGCATCTTGTGTTTATCTCTCAATCAGCTCCTGACATTAAGAAACGACTACGGCGTCATGAGGGCGTGGAAGGAGAGCCACTGGCAAAGCTGGTGAGTGTGGCCACTCATGTATTTAATACCCGGGAGGAAATTCAGAAGAAGGAGCAGACTGAGGAGGAGGCGAAGCAGGTGAGAACGTTAGCAGCTCTAGCGAACGCTGGAGATAGGAGACAGGGAGGTTGGCAGGGGCCCCCTAAGAGGCAACCTAGGGCGAGTGGGGCCCCAGGACAGGCAGAGGACGTGTGTAATTATTGCAAACAACCTGGCCATTGGAAGAGGGAGTGCCCATTGCGACCCACTGGCCAGCCCCGCCGGTCACAACCACCACGACATCCAATGGCCATGGAGAGACGGACACTAGCACCGGTGTGCAGCCCAGTTTCAATCGTTACAGCGGATGTACCTGTTCACTGAATCCAGCCAGGGGATTGGTCTACGTGAAGGAGTGGAAGAGTCAGCCCCTTCAGCCCCAGTGGATTGGTCCTTTCCAAGTTGTCCTTACTTCCCACACTGCGGCACATGTAAAGGGAAAGGATACTTGGCCCCATCATACGCAGCTCAAGCTAGCCCCTCGGCCGGGGCCAGAAGGCAACGACGCCGGACCTCGAGGGACCTCCACTAGCCCTTCCTGCCACGAACCGGAAGGGCCAGAAGTCGACGGCACCTGGGAAGCCGAACCTCATGATGGGCTGAAGTTCTTGTTCCGACGAACCGTATTGAAACCACCCAAATAACCGACGCCTTGATTTACTATGCCACGTTTTGTGTTTTGTGTGGGTATGATCCTGATAAACCCGGAACTTTTCTTTAGCATGTCTACACCCCATTAGTGAAAACTGGTGGGTCCTTTTGGCTAAAGCTGCCCTAAACTCCTCCCATTTCTGTGTAGGCAGAGGGTATAATATGCGGGCAGTGTTATCTACTTCTTACTTAGGTGTACCTACCCTTTGCAGCTTATACAGCATGATGCTCTGTTTCAATGGTTTGACATCAACCTAACTGCAGCCAATCTCTATGATTTTGGCCCCATTAAAAATCCAAATGCCTATTCCAACCAATATCGCTTACAGTTGCGACTTGCTAATGTAAGTCAGGGCTTTGAATGTTTTGTGTTCCACAATGCTACAAAACCCAGCATAAACCATAACAATTCTGAATTGGCCTGTAATTCTACAGCACCTATGTTGTTACCGAAGGGCTGGTTCCTGATCTGTGGACTATCAGCCTATACTTATGTACCCGCTAACAGCACTGGTGGGCCTTGTGCCTTGGGCAGACTCACTACCATAATGTTGTCATGGGATAAGAGTCTGACCGAGTTCCAGCGTCGGGTTAGGTGTAGCCCAAGAACTCTTGATGAGAAGTGTGATTCGGATGTGGATCTACTATCCAAACCAGAGGCTGTGGCATTAGCTTTGTCCTTGTAGGGATGCCCGGCCTAGCGACACATAATTGCAGGCAAATATCTAAGACTGCCTGTGCCCTTGCTAAATGGATCAGCCGCACCCCTATCTTAATTGAGTCTTTGGCTGAGGAGCTAGCAGAAGTCTGCCAACGGGTGCTACAACATCGCATGGCAATTGATTGTTTACTCCTTCGCCATGATCATGGGTGTACAGAATTCGAAGGAATGTGTTGTTTAATCTTTCTGATAACGGCCAACTAATTGAACAGCGTCTTCATGATCGCCGACTATTAGCAGTAGGCATAAAGCTAAATCCTGAAGGAATTCATTTTGAGGACCTCCTCCCAATCCCTGGGTCATGGTTCACTGCCCCTTTCCGCACAACAGTCAGATGGATTTTGTATATGCTCTTTTTCCTGTGCGTTATCTGGGTTGTTCTGCAATGTGGTAAATGCCTATGTGGCGTGCTCACACGGGGCCTCACTCAGCATAGGGAACGGCAATAGCTCTCTCTAGAGCTTGATCGTAGGCTCCGCAACCGGCCTGACTATCTTGGATTGTCAGGCCCAAAGGGGGGCCTGTAACAGACAATAGGCCAGAGATCAGTGGCCAGTGTATGAGAGCGGGCAAGTCATGTACACGGTAGCTCGAATTTTTGAACTACACCCCCAGTAACCACAGAAGCGGCTGAAACTAACTCTTGACCGGTTTGTTCCTGTGCTCACTTTTGCTTGTGCAGAGAAACATTGCTGTGAGGGACTTGTGGCAAACACCAATGAGATGTTAGCTGGGCTGGAGTGTCTCTCGATGTTTATATAAAAGGACCTTCAGCTCTGTAGCCCGGCAGAGTCTTTGTACCAAGGGACTTGGCTCTCCTTTCTTTCTGCAGAAATAAAGTCATCT
Source organism: Carettochelys insculpta (assembly GCF_033958435.1). Taxonomy (NCBI): domain Eukaryota; kingdom Metazoa; phylum Chordata; order Testudines; family Carettochelyidae; genus Carettochelys; species Carettochelys insculpta. The sequence continues at coordinate 23,232,287 of NC_134158.1, read as the reverse complement.
TCCTCATCCCTGTCTAGTTGTTATTGGCTCTCAGCTAGGCGGACCGAATTTTCAGTAACAGGCCCAATTCTCTGCTGCCCTGGGCCTCGCAGCTGCTGGGGGGGTTGTGTGTGGGGGCCCAATTCTCTGCTGCCCTGGGCCATGCAGCTGTTAGCGTATGGGGGGCCCAATTCTCTGCTGCCCTGGGCCATGCAGCTGCTGGGGTGTGTGGGGCCCAATTCTCTCCTGCCCTGGGCCTCGCAGCTGCTGGGGTGTGTGTGGGGCCCAATTCTCTCCTGCCCTGGGCCTCGCAGCTGCTGGAGTGTGTGGGGCCCAATTCTCTGCTGTCTTGGGCCACACAGCTGCTGTGGGGTGTGTGGGGCCCAATTCGCTCCTGCCCTGGACCTTGCAGCTGCTGGGGTATGTGGGGGGGCCCAATTCTCTGCTGCCCTGGGCCACGCAGCTTCTGGGGAGTGTGTGGGGCCCAATACTCTGCTGCCCTGGGCCTTGCAGCTGCTGGAGTGTGTGGGGCCCAATTCTCTGCTGCCTTAGGCCACACAGCTGCTGGGGGGTGTGTGGGGCCCAATTCTCTCCTGCCCTAGGCCTTGCAGCTGCTGGGGTGTGTGTGGGGCCCAATTCTCTCCTGCCCTGGGCCACGCAGCTGCTGGGGAGTGTGTGGGGCCCAATACTCTGCTGCCCTGGGCCTTGCAGCTGCTGGAGTGTGTGGGGCCCAATTCTCTGCTGCCTTAGGCCACACAGCTGCTGGGGGGGGTGTGGGGCCCAATTCTCTCCTGCCCTGGGCCTTGCAGCTGCTGGGGTGTGTGGGGGGGCCCAATTCTCTGCTGCCCTGGGCCACGCAGCTTCTGGGGAGTGTGTGGGGCCCAGTACTCTGCTGCCCTGGGCCTTGCAGCTGCTGGAGTGTGTGGAGCCCAATTCTCTGCTGCCTTAGGCCACACAGCTGCTGGGGGGTGTGTGGGGCCCAATTCTCTCCTGCCCTGGGCCTTGCAGCTGCTGGGGTGTGTGGGGGGGCCCAATTCTCTGCTGCCCTGGGCCTTGCAGCTGCTGGGGTGTGTGTGGGGCCCAATTCTCTCCTGCCCTGGGCCTTGCAGCTGCTGGAGTGTGTGGGGCCCAATTCTCTGCTGCCTTAGGCCACACAGCTGCTGGGGGGTGTGGGGGGCCCAATTCTCTCCTGCCCTGGGCCTTGCAGCTGCTGGGGTGTGTGGGGGGGCCCAATTCTCTGCTGCCCTGGGCCTTGCAGCTGCTGGAGTGTGTGGGGTGGCCCAATTCTCTGCTGCCCTGGGCCATGCAGCTGCTGGGGTGTGGGTGGGGGTCGAGTCCTGCTACCCCAGCTTAAAATGGGTGCCAAACCCTGCTGGGGGAAACAGTAGAACTTCGTTTCTCTTGCTGTACATGTCTGTGCAGGGGTATGGGGCCCCTTCGCCTCCTTTGCACCAAGCTAGCGTTCAGTTCGCCCTCGTTGCACCAGCCCGGGGCAGCAGGACCCAAGCAGCAGTCAGAGGCCGAGCGAGGAGCAGCAGGTTTCTCTAGCCAGGTGGGGGACGCTTGGTGTGCAGGGGAAGAGCTGCAGAGACAAGCCAGAGCTCCCCGCAAGCTCCGGAGACCACGGTTTGTTCCAAGCGCCGAGGCCCAGGCCGATGAGCACCACCCGTAGCCGCACGTTTCACAAGCATTGCTCTTAGCTGCACGGGGGCGGCGGGGAGGGATTCCCATGACAATTAGCCCCTGCCCCCGGGCTCTAGCCCTGCCCTGCTGGAGCCTCGCACAGCGTCAGGGAGCCTGGCCCAACACCGCGCTGCGGTTGCTCTCCAGCCTGTCGGAGCAAAACGGCCCCTGCGATGAGTTCAGGCGACGAGGGCAGAAAGTGAAGAAGTTTATTCCCCAGCCCGGTTGCAGAGGAGGTGGAGTGACACGCTGCCAGGCCTGGCAGGGGCTCTGCCCCTCAACGCAATGTAGCAGAGCTCTTAGAGTGCGTGCGCAAGAGCTACAATATGCCCAACGAGCTGGCCCCGTGCTCGCACCCGGCACGGTGACAAGCCCTCGCTAGGGCGAGCCCTCGGCTGCCACATATGGGGGTGGCTCGTTCCCCACCATCGCACGACCAGAGCGCACGTGCCGGCCTGCACGCACGACGGCAGCGACGTGACAGTCCGGCTTCTGCTCCCACCTGCGGCTGCTGCTTTGTGTGGCTGCTCTTGGCCTGGCTGAGTAAATGTGACCTGTGCCCCAGCAGCGCCGTCCTCGGATGTCTGCTCCGGCGCCGGGGCAGCTCTCTGGCCTCGGCGCCAGGCCCTGGGGTGAACTTTCGGGGTGAGGGGTCCCCTCTCGTTTTCCCCGGCCAGGTGCAGAATGCATTTTGCTCTTTGCACGAGGCCTGTGCAGATGTGCACCACCAGGAGACACAGGCACGGCCGGCTGGGGGCTCTGCCAATCAGCTGGGCAGTGCCTCAGTCTCCCCGGGGCAGCCTCCCACACGCTCGGCTCACCGGGAACACTGGCGGTAGCCCCGCCAGCCTCACAGGCTGCATGTTGGCGGCCACTGGTATGGCTGCCCAGCTGCCCTCTAGCCACAGCCATGTGCCCACCGAGGCGCCACGCCGCCCATCCCTCGCACGAGACAGCGCTGGCCCTGGGCAGCGCACGCTCAGGAGACATGGGCGGAGTTACTGTCGCCGTGGTGCCGGGGAGGGGTACAGAATGGGGCACCCTACTCCCCTCCCAGGGCACCTCTGAGACCTGCCCCTGCGTGGCCCACGCCTGGTCCCACAGGGAGCCGCTGCTGGCACTGGGCGCTGAGGTCAGGTGAGCCTGGCCCACGGCTGAGCGTCTCCCGGCCTGGCAGAGGAGCGAGGCAGCGTGCAGGGCCCAGCGCCAAGGCCCCACTGCTGCGCCAATGGACGTCTGCCCTGGTGGCTGCTGCTGGCAATGGGGCGCCCGGGTTATCTCAGGTGGAGCGTGGTGCTTATGGCCCGGGGGCTGGAGTCAGCCAGCTCACAGCCCCTTGGGGGGCACTGGACAAGCAGCCCAAGTTCCGGCTGCTGCACCCACGGCCGGGTGGAGCCTGTGCCTCGTGCCCTTCACCACTGTGCCCCGTCAGGGCCCCCGAGGAGCTGGGCGAGGGCCGTGCTCAGCCCTCAGCAAGGGCGCGGCTGCCAGCATCTGCCTGTCCAGGCCACTTCCCCAGGCCAGGGGTCCCTCTGCTGGCCCACTGGCCTGGAGCACCGGCTCCTCCCCAGCCCAGGCTGCACCGCAGCGAGTGGCCGGGCGCGAGGAGGAGCCGGCCCTGCGCATGGAGGAGAGCACAGGACCAGCAGGTAGAGCGGGGGTCTCCCTCAGCCCCACCGGGCACCAGGCGGAGGCCAGCTGAGCTGTCTGGGAATACGGGCCAGTGACACAATTTGGGGGGGGAGGGTTTTATTTCGCTGCTTGGGTCACACGTGGTTCCTTGTGCCCGGCCATAACACCGGGTGGTGCCTCAGTTTCCCTAGGTGCAGCGTCACTGCGTGGTGGTGAGGGAGTGTCTGTGTGATGACGTCTCACACGTAGGCAAGGGGCCTCCATGGCCTTTGTTACCCAGGCACCCAGGGGAGCCCTTTCCTCCCGAGAAACAGGCCAAGGCGGGTGCAGGGGCCTGGCCGGTCTGAGTTGGAGCTGGGCAGTTGGGAGGTGGTCGGTCTGGGCTGGCTGCAGAGGGAGGAAGTGGCCAGGGCCTGGCTCAGGGACCCCTGTGGGCCCCTCTCCCCCAGCTGGATTGTACTGACGCTTCTGGTCCCTGTGCTGTCTGTTCTACGCTGGGTCCCTGTCACCCCATAGCCCCCTGTTCTCCTGTCCAGGGAGAGTCCGTCTGCCTGTGGTGGGGCAGGGCCTGGGGACCCCACGCCTTGTGAGATCTGCCTTGGCCTGCCTGTGCACAGGCGGCCGGAGCAGAGCGCTGCCTGGGGCAGCACAGCAGGGCAGGAGGAGCTGGCCGGGAGGCCCTGCATGGACAGGATGGGCGGCAGGCAGCGTGTGGGGAGGGGGGCAGGAGCTCTCCTCTTCATTCCGAGGGTCTCTCTGCCCCCCCGAGGCTCCGGCAGGCTGCAGCGGGCGGGCGGGAGGAGTAAGGTCGGGGATGGGCTGTAGGTTCAGGGAGTGAACTCAGCAAAGGGGAAATGAAGCACCAAATCCCGGTGTGGGGCTACAGGGGTCCCCAAGCTCTACACCCCGGCTGCAGGCAGGAGGGACTCTCACTCAGCAGGTAGAACAGGAAGTTTATCAGGCGACAGAGGCCCAGCTCAGCACAGAGGTGTCAGTGCAGCCGGCAGAGACAGTCACTCCAACCCGTCCTGGGGAGAGGAGCCCGAGGGGGGCCCCTCTGGGGTATAGCTTCCCCCCAGCCAGGCTGGCTGCCTTCCAGCTCTCTGCCGCCTCCAATTCAAACCCAGCTGGGGTCCTCCCTGCTCTGTGCTCAGGACAGAGGTGTCACCTGCCAGGTGAGGTTAGAGCCCCCCCCCCACCCCCAGTTCATCCTTAGCGGCTGGGAGCTGCTCAGCCTGTCTCACACACATCCAGCCTGACTCTCACATGCACCCCGCCCCCCACCCCAGTGCTACAGGCTGAGGGCAGGGACAGCCCCAGATCCCTGCCTGGGAGGCGCAGCCCAAGGCCAGGGGCTGCTGCACCCGAGTGGCCAGGCATCCCATGGGCTCGCTGCTCTCCCAAGACACAGGCCAAGGGGGCTGCTGGGCTCAGGCCATGTGACCTGGCAGGAGGCTGTCCACGTCCATGGCACTGGCGGGTGATCCGGGCTGAGAACTGCAGCCTCCTGCCGGTCCCTGCAATGTAAGTGATGCACCCAGCAGGGCCCTTTTGCACGGCCGGAAGGGGGCGGCAGAGCAGATAGGAAACGAGAACGAGGCTTTTGGGGTTTGCTGGGCAATTTGGGCCCCATTTCCCAGGGCCCCTCTCTAGGTTGGCACGGGCCGAATGGGGCTACACTGGTGTCACACCCGCCTTCCCCCCACAATAGAACCATCCCCGCCTGGCAACGGTGGAATGGTGGGCACTGTGGCATCAGCCTGGGTTCTGCCGAAGGGCGGCTGGGGACCCTCTGTGCTCTGAGGAGCTGGAGCGCCGTTTGGCAGGAAGCCAGTGGCCCCCCAAGGGGGCGGCCGAGCAGAGAAAACGGTGATGATTGAGGTGGGAGCTGAGTGTTTTGACGTCATAGAGGTGCTGGGGAAAGGCACCTTCGGAGAAGTGGTGAAGTGCTGGCAGAGGAGCACCAGGCAGCTGGTGGCCATCAAGATTCTGAAGAGCGATGCTTACCGGCGCCGGATCATTAAGAACGAGCTGAAGCTGCTGCAGACCTTGGCAGGGGTGGACTCGGAGGAGTGGCACATCATCCAGTTCCACCAGTTCCTCCACGACGAGCTGAAGTTCTACTTGGTCTTCGAGCTGCTGGAGCAGAACCTGTTCGACTTCCAGAAGGAGAACAACTTCTCCCCTCTGCCGGCCAAGCACATCCGGACGGTGACCGCCCAGGTGCTCAGAGCCCTGGCCAAGCTCAAGGAGCTGTCCATCATCCACACGGACCTGAAACCTGAGAACATCATGCTGGTGGACCAAACGCGGTTCCCTTTCCGCGTCAAAGTGATTGACTTTGGGTCAGCCAGCATCTTCAGCGAGGTGCGCTACGTCAAAGAGCCGTACATCCAGTCCCGGTTCTACCGGGCGCCAGAGATCCTGCTGGGCCTGCCGTTCTGCGAGAAGGTGGATATGTGGTCTCTGGGCTGCATCATGGCAGAGCTGCACCTGGGCTGGCCCCTCTACCCTGGAAACAACGAGTACGACCAGGTCCGATACATCTGCGAGACCCAAGGGATGCCCAAGCACAGCCTGCTCAGCGTGGCCAGGAAAGCTCACCACTTCTTCAGGAGGCAGCCGCAGGCCGAGCTGCTCACCCAGTGGCAGCTGAAGTCCTCCTCGGAGTACCTGGCCGAGACCAGGGTGAAGTCAGTGGAGAGGAGGAAGTACGTGCTCAAGTCCCTGGAGCAGCTGGAGTCGGTGAACATGCACAAGGTGATCTACGCCAACAGCGAGGTGCAGGCCGAGCACTTCGACCTGAGGAGCATGGTGGAGCTGATCAAACGGATGCTGACCTGGGAGTCGCACGAGAGAATCTCTCCCAGCGCAGCCCTCAAGCACCCTTTTATCTCCATGCAGCTGCTGAGGCTGAGCTACGAGCACACCCAGTACTGCCAACTCTCCCTGCAGAGCCTCCAGGCGTCCAGCCGGCACATGAGCCAGGAGGAGGCCGGGGCCTACTGCAGCGCCATGGACGACGACACCTTCTACCTGGCCCAGGAGCGATTCAGGGAGGAGCAGCAGCACAGGCCTGGTGCCCCCGGCCTCTCCAACGTCCAAAGGACCATCGACCAGATGGACGATCTCAGCATCGCTGGACCCGGCAGGCAGGCCGCCCTGGACCCGACAGGGGAAGGCACCGGGACGGGAGCGTATGGCTCTGCTGCGCCTGCCGAAGTGGCCAGCATGGTCCTGGGCCAGGTGGTTGTGCACAAAGCCACTCACCAGAACGCCTGGCTAACCCAGGAGGAGCATCGAGAGCCAATCCGGCCCTATTACGGGAGCCGGCACAGCAGCTCTAAAGCTCGCAGGCCCCCTCGGCACACCAAGTCCGACCCCGCCTTTGGGAACTTGGTCCTGCTGGGCCAGCAGTCACCAGGGGACACCGTCAGCTGGGAAAACAAGAGCAACGCCGGCCCCTCGCCTGGGGGCTGCCCCCTCTCCGAGCCCAGCACCCTCAACGAGCCGAGACGGCCGCCCTCTCCCACCACTGAGGTACCAGGGACAGGCCTGCTGCACGGGCAGCAGTGGTGCCATTTCATTCATGGGCTCGGGGAGACAACGGTCGCACCGGGGCCTCACCGCCACACCAGAGCTCGGCGAGGGTCTCCCTGCACCTCCAAGGATGCGCCACAGTGCAGCTCCTTGGGCGCAGTCGATACAGGGATGGGCCTTGGTATCACCCCCACGGAAAACAGGGATGGGCCCAGGCCCAGGCCCGCCACGGTGCACTCCAGGCTCCCGCTGAATGCAGGGGGGTGAAGCACTTAGCAATTTGAGATGTGAGCCTCAGTGACCGCTAGCCACCCATCCCTTGTGGCGCTGGAGAGCCAGCTAGCCCTGCACACACGCCTGCTGCCTGTCCAGCTAGCCAGCTAGTTGTCTGTCTGTCCCCAGGGACACCCGATCAACTCTGTCCGTCTTTCTCTCTATTGGCTCCCACCCCCTCTATCTATCGATCTCTTCTGAACACCTAGAGATACTATGCTACTATTATTATTAATAAGTAGTAGTACCATATAATGCCAAGAAGTGTAAACAGGAGGCCCCTTGAGTCAGAGCCCCTGGAGCAGCTCAAAGTGCAGAGCCGAGCTGTGCTGGGGTGGGGATAGATAGATAGAGAGATACAGTGTATGGGATAGATAGACGGGCTGGGTGCGGATAGACAGAGCTTGTGGTTGACAGGCTCTGCTCTGTGGGCGCTCTGTGGTCTCCGCTCTCTGGGCGCTCTGGCTCAGCTGTTCAGGGGAAGGTTGGGGGCAGTGGAGGGCAGGGAGCCAGTTACTTTTGCCTGGAGTTGGGGCCCGGCGGGTGAGTGGCCGGCCGGCCGGGCAGTCAGCCAGGCTGTCTCACTGAAGCTCGGGGGGTGTAAGTCTTGGTTTGCACCTAGCACACAATTCCTGCTAGGGAGGAGCATCCTGGCAGTGTCTGCAGGGCTCAGCTGAGCTCAGGACCCAGGTGTGTGAGCACTGGGTTCCAAAGTGCCCCTCGTGCGTTGTCCTTCGCACAGACAGGTCCCTGCCCAAGGACCTCACAGCCTAAGGGGCCAGCCCTGAAAATTCCTGGGCACCGGCTTAACTCCCTGCCGGGGGCGCAGCTGCTGGGCGATTATTACTGGCCGCTGGGACGTCTCTGTGCACAGCCCATAGCAAGTGGCAATGGACGTGCCAGGTTCCCGCAGGCAAAGGCGTGCTCCCTAGTGAAGAGGCAGGGGCCCTGGGGCCAGCTGTAGGAGACCCAGAGGCCACGCTGCAGCTCGCAGGGCACTAGCATAACCCACACACCTACTGGGCGTGGGCCCTGGCCTGTGCACTGGCACCTAGACCCCTGACACAGAGAGGAAGACTGAGTCGCCCCTATAGCCGTGGGCGCCAGCTGGCTCTTAGAGGCTCCTGAGCTGAGCCCCAGGTTCGAGCCCGCCTGTGGGCAGACGCCGCCTAGCGCCAGCATTTAAGGACAGCTGAAGCGCAGCCAGAGAGCCAGCACCATGGGCAGGCGGAGGAGCTTTAACCCCTGCCCTGGCTGGCGGCCCACACTGGTGCTGACGGACGCTCCGGCGGAGGCTGGGGGGGACTTTGAGCTCATGTGAAATACGACTTCCCCGGCCGGGAAGCCAGCGGGGCGAGCGCTCGGATGGGCCCGGGGCGCACAGGCAGCGCTGCCGTTTGCAAAGGGCTCCCTCTGGGCACGGCCGCTCGGCCCTCAGTGCAGCTGCAGGGGGTGGCCGCCCCGGCCAGGCAGGGCCTGTGCCCCTCGGGGTCTGGCGCCGCCCGGCCGCAGGAGCCAGGTCACCTCTCTGTCGCCTTCTGTCATCCGCAGAGAGCCCCGACGGCGCTGCCCGACCTCGAGCCGCAGCTGCCCGGCGCCGGCGCCTGGCGGGGGGGGGCCGACTGGCTGGTGGAGAGGAGCGCGGAGAGAGCCCCCGGCCAGAGCGCCCTGGCGCACGTCCCCATCAGGCAGCTGCATTACCTGCAGCACGTCGCCAGCCACCACTGACCAGCGCAGCCCGCGGGAGGGACAGGCACTGCGGAGCGCCCCCCCGGCACCTTTGCAAAGGCAGCTCCAGGCCGGCCCTGCCTCAGCTCCACGGCCGCCGGCCGGCGTGGAACCCGCAGTGCACCAGGCCCGCGAGGGTGGGCAGCGCCCGGGGCCAGCAGCCAGCCTGGGGCACACGCGTGGCGCCCTGGGCCGGCCCCGGCGGGCTCACTAAAGGGTTTCTCGGTGGCAGACAGCCGGCTGAGTGTGCGGTGTTCCAGGAAGGGGCCTGGGGCCCAGCGCTGGGAGTCACCTCTCCCCCTCATGCCAGGCAAGGCTGCCACATGGGTTAGACCCACCCCCATCCACCCTGCCCCACCCCCAGGCCAGGGGCCAGGCTTCCTTCCACCGCCCCCACCATCCCTCCAGCTGCCCCATGCCGTCTCCAGGCTAGGTCTGCAGAGACCCTGCCCTGCCCCCTGGCAAGGGGCCATCACCCTGGCTGCCCTGCCCCTAAAAGGCCCCAGTTGTCCCACCCCACACTGCATCCCTCCTGGGGGTCAATGGCCAAGGGGGTGGGAGGGCTCAGAGCTGGAGGTATGGGGCTGCAGGGCTCAGGGCAGGGGCTGGGTGAGTGGGGGGGCGGGGGGGCACAGCCACACATTCTGGGTCCCTGTTGCTTTTCTTTTCCTGCTTCCTCTGACTCATGGGAGCTGGGGAACCCGCACCCCTGCTGCTCTCGCCCTGGGCTGCCAGGGGCAGGGGCAGGGACAGGGGAGGGGGTGCACCTTCCCCTCACTCCACCAGAGGAAGCAGCACAAGCAACAGGGGCTAGGATGTGCCCCCCTGAAATGGGGGGAGCTGGGGCAGTGGGGGGTGTCCCCAGCCAGCCTCTTCCACAGGCCTGCTCCCGAGCCCCCCGCCGGCTGCCTTCTTGCTGGAGCACGCTGCCGGGGGCATGGCCAGCCTGCACTGCGAGCCGCATTCCCCCGGCTGTGCTGCAACCGCCCGAGCAGCTGGTGCCCAACCACCTCTGCCACATGCCCTGGGGAGGCCTTTCCCTTCCCCTCTGCAGGGCGACTACGAGCCCCGGTTCTGGGTGCGCAGGGGGCGAGGGCGAAGAACCTCACACCCGGTCACTCCAGGGTCCCTGGCTTCACCGATGCAGGACAACGACTGAGAGAGGTCTAGTGAGTCTCAGCACAGGCAGCCAACTACAGCCCAGCACCACCCCTTCCAAGGGCCCCTAGCCCGCCCCCCAGGTGGGCACAGGCCAGTGTGAAGGGGGAACTCCCATACCTGGCACGAGCCCCGGGGTTAGAATTAAGGTGTTTTATCGTTTGTGGGCCCCGGCTGCACACAGCTGACATTCAGCGCCGCACGTGAAATCTCTGGGGTGTTACTTTCCCCTGCTGGGCAGAGTTAAGGCTAACGGCTTATTCCGTCTCTGACCCTGTTCGGTTTCCTGCAAAGTGCCACATTAGCTGTGACTGTCAGGGCTGATTTACAAGGCCTGGCCTGGGGGTGTGGCACAAGGTCCCTGGGCCGGTCTGTCTCAGCAGCTCCAAACACGGTACCAAAGCCAGGCACAGCCACAGCCACACCAAAGGGCAGCGACCAGGAAGCCCAGTAACCTGCCAGGAGCACATGGCATGCCAGGGTTTGGGAGCTGCAGCCACGCAGGACATTAGAGGAGGAGGGATGAAGGAACAGCTTTCATTGCACCCATTTCTGTTGGCCAGTTCCCCTGCCCATTACTATGTCTCCAACAGGCTCCAGGCTGGCAAAGTAACTGGCCAGGAAAGGTGGAGCTGGCTACCTAGGTGCCACACAAAGCCCAGCTCAGAGCTCTCCAGACCCCTCCTGTCACCACCCACCACCTACACCCTGATGCAGATCACCAGATTGCTCCCAGGCTAGCCTGAAGGCCAGCCGGCCCTTGGGCTGTACCACCCGGGAGGGCTGAAGTTGCATCGTTACTGGGCGCAGATCAGCTGGGACAAGGAGAGAGCCAGGTAGAAGCACCATTTCTTAAAGACCCAGTTGTACATGGATTTGCCGTGCGAACAGGGGGCGGGGGGGGCTTGACCGGGGAACGCTCAGCAGAGCCGTTCTGCTCCCCGTGGAAATGCAGTGCGGCTGAGGGCAGGTGCGATGCTGCAGGTGGGTGGCGATTTGATTCCCCTGGTTCAGTCGCATGTGTTTCCTACTGCCGTGTAGTGACACCGGGCGGTGCCTCAGTTTCCCTAGGCACAGCCTCAGTGTAGAGTGGCGAGGGGAGTGTCTGCGATGAATCCTTGCAGGTAGCAATGGCCTCCATGTCCTTTGCAACCCAGCCAACCAGCCGAGCCCTTTCTTCCCTGGGAAACAGGACAAGGTGGGAGGGGGACCTGGGCTCTGGCAATGACATGACCGCTGGCCTCCGTGCAGCATGGGGAGGCCGGGCTGCCCTGATATGTTGCACGGACGGGCTGGGGCTGGGGCTGGGGCTGGGCAAGTCTAAGGACTAGGGGTCACCCAATGAAACTAAGGGGCAGCAGGTGTAAAACTACCCCAAGGAAGTTGTTCTTCCCCCAGCGCAGGGCTGGCCTTTGGAACTCCGCGCCAGAGGCGGCTGTGACGACCAGGGCTTTAACCGGGCTCAAAACAGAGCTAGAGAAATCCAGGGGGGCCAGGTCCAGCAATGGTGTCGGCCAGGAGGGGTCAGACTGGTGTCCTGGCCTGTGGTTGTCAGGGGTTGGAAACGGATGGCAGGGGAACGAGCGCTCGGTGATTCCCTGCTCTGTTCACCCCGGGGGCACCCGGCACTGGCGGCAGATGACACTGGGCTGGATGGACCCTTGCTCGGACCCGGTGCGGCCATGGTTCGGTTCTGCAGCATTTCGGGCCGTCCGCGCTGAGCAGGGCAGCCCCTACTGCCCCCCGCAGAGGCCCTCCCACTGGCCCAGGGCGTGGATGTCTCTGCTGTACTTGGAGTTCCAGTCCCGCTGGAACACAGCCCGGAGCTGCTCCGGCACCGTGGCTGGGCCCCGGGGGCCAGTGGCGCTCTGGTTCACCACAAGCGCCGCTCCCGCAGTTCGGACAAAGTAGTCGCCGGACCAGTTGGAGGTGCCTGGGGGAGGAGAAGAGAGCATAGGGTGCCTGCCGGCCCTGGGGGGTCTGGGGCCTGGGACGCCCCTTCCCCCGCTCCATCCCTCCCACGAAGCCCTGCCCCACCTCTGCCTCAGCCCCACTGGACCTCTTCCCTCACGCCCCCTCCCCCCAAGTGACACGCCCCCACATGCTCCCCACTGGGGTGGGGCAGCTCTGCTGCCCCCCGTCATGGTGACTAGGAAGCCCCCAGCCTGTGTCGCTCGGGGGAGTGGGACACGCACGGCCTGGTCCCTCCACTTCCCGGGCTCCCCCTGCGGCTGGTGAACGCCGGGAGGCCTGTCTCCTACAGCTGCCCTGTGCCAGGCCCCCCCCCCATAATCCCTCAGGCTGGGCCCCCCCAAGGGGGACGGCTCTGGGCGTTCTGCCCCACGCAGCCCAGCGATCTCCCATGCCAGGCACTGCTACCAGTCCAGGCAGCGCCAAAGCATCCCCACTGGGCCCGCTGGCCGGCCCTGGCTGCCAGCCCTTCTTGCCGATTCTCCGAGTCTTCCTGCTGCTCACACCCGGCAGCCATCCCCTCCTGGGCGCTGGCAGGGACCACAGCCCCTCCGCCGGCCCCTGAGTGCTTCCAGCTGGAGGTCAGAGCTCCACCCTGTGCAGTGAAACACCTTCCTCCAGCTGTCCTGAGCCCGGCACCCCGGTCTGAGTATCGCCTACGGCCCCTTGACAGCGCTCTCGTGGGGAAACCAGCCGAGGGTGTGGCCAGGGGAGGGGCCTATCTGGCATGGGGCGTGGCCCAGGGGAGGGGCTTTTCCAGTGTAGGGCGTGGCCGGGGGAGGGGCCCGATTCAGCATAGGGCATGGCCCGGGGGGGGTGTCCTGGCGTAGGGTGCAGCCCGGGGGGGGAGGGGCTTGTCGTGGCAGAGGGCGCAGCCCGGGGGGGGAGGGGCTTGTCGTGGCGGAGGGCGCGGCCCGGGGGGGGGAGGGGCCTGTCCCAGTCTGAACACACGGCGCGTGGCTGGTCTCTGCACCCCAGCACCAGGGGAAGCAGGAAGCGAGGGAGCGGACTCAGGCTGGTCCTACTGTTTTAAGCCCCCAGAGGGGAGCTGCTGAGGATCCGGCCAGTCCAGCCTCTGACTCTGCCCACCTGGTTCCCGCTGCCAGCTCGTTTCGCCCGCTCCCAAGGGCTCCCGGGCTTGGCGGGGGACAGCCCAGGTCTCGCCCGGCTCTGGGCTCCTGTTCTTTGAGCCTGGCCCTGAACCGCTCAGCGTCGGCGGGAGAGGCGGGACTCCCCGGCTGCGGCAGCGGCGCGTCGGCCGGCCGGGCTCTACTCACCGATATAGGCCGCCTTGTCGGTGACCATGTACTTGTTGTGGTTGACTCGTGCGTAGGGGATCTTGGCTTGTGCTTCTGTGGCTGGAACTGTGAAAAGCCTCTGCCGAGGGAAGGCAGGAGAGAGACCCGGAACGAGCGTCACGATGCGCCCGGGTGACAGGCCGCACCCCGGGCCTGCCGGTGGGGCGCAGACAGGCCAAGGCAGACACGCTCCCAGGCCATGAGTCTCTAGCCCTGCGTAGGGCTGTGGTACCCCGGGCAGGCGAAGGCTTCACCACACTCCCACCACTGGGCAAGGCTGGGAGAAACTAAGGGGCCTGGGAGCCACAATCTGGGGTGAGGCTGGGCTTGGCCCCATGGGGGCAGCTGCGGAAGGGCAGGGCCTCAGGCGGAAGGGGCAGGACGGCGCTCGACTTCCCCAGCTGGGTGCTCACCTAGCGCCCAGGACCCTGCATAACCCACACGCGTCTGGGGGGCGGGGGGCATTCCACCCAGTGGCACCGAGATCAATTCCCAAGCCTGCTCTGCAGCCTTGGCTCAGGGCCGCGTGGCTTTCAGCTCATGCAGCAGAGTCCTCCGGCTCCATCCCACCCGCCAACAGCCAGGGTGCCTTGGCGTTACACCTGCACCTCGTGCAGTCAGAGCGCGGTGCGGAGAGGGAGGACTCACCAGGCCCCCGATCTTTGCACTGGGGTCCCTGGCTGCTCCAGGGGCAGGGCTACAGCCAATCAACCCTGAGAGCTTGAGCCGTCGCCTTTGAAATGCCTCGAGCAACAGAGCTTGCTGGCAGTACCCGAGAACCCGGCTGCTTCGGAAGAGGCTGTGCTGTGCCACCCCAAGCCCCCACCTCCCCTGGGGGTGGGCTCAGCTGTGAGCCCCCACGTGCTCCCAGCGGAGGCATGCACAGTCGGTCTCCCCCGAGAACTGTGCTCACGTGCTGCGCTGCGCTGCGCTGCGCTGCGCGGGTCCTGGTCTGGCTGAGTTCAGGACCCTTCAAACGCAGCACAGACCTTCTGTCAGGTGACGGGGGTTTCATCTTGAGTCTGGAAGCGATTTTAATGCCCAGGCCGGCTATTGGCCCCAAATACCGTGTCAGAAGGGCGGCATGAGGTGTCAAATGAAAGCCGATGATGCCCTGAACCTCTAGAACAAGAAGTAGTCCGGTGGCACCTCATAGACTAACAGATATTTTGGAGCATCAGCTTTCGTGGGCGAAGACCCGCCAAGCGGGTCTTCGCCCACGAAAGCTGATGCTCCAAAATATCTGTTAGTCTATGAGGTGCCACAGGACTTCTTGTTGTTCTCAAAGATCCAGACTAACACGGCTCCCTCTCTGATACTCATGTATTCTACTTGTCTGTCTGTATCATGTATGTAGGTAAAGTATAGATTTTAGCTTTGTAGCTGTGTTAGAAAATGTTGATCTGAAGCAGTGGGTCTGTCCCATGAAAGCTCATCACCTGATAAATTATTTTGTTAGTCTTTAAAGTGCTACTGGGCTGCTCTTCTGTTTTGATAGTATATAGACTAGCACAAATTTGAATATGAAAGAGAGTGCAGCAGCTTGGAGTGGGCCATTCAGTTAACGATTTAAGAGTTTGCGTCTTATTGAAGAAGAATTTTCAGTCTGCTTTAGAAAGAGAAGCTGCTGAACTCTTTCATATACAAACGTGACACATTAACATGTGGTTTGAACGAGGATGCAAATTTTCTGGGACATTATAGGGGCTCTTGGGCATAGTTGGCTTAATCTAATTCTTGACTTCCCCACCCCCCACCCCTCTGCTCTCTGACTTGCTCACCTTGATAATTTTTTTCTGATTTGTCAACTTTGATTACTGTTTTGGTTCTCTGTGCCTTAAATATTGAGTCTGTTCTGGTCTGGCTCTGGTCTGAAGAAGTGGGTCTGTCCCACGAAAGCTCATCACCTAATAAATTATTTTGTTAGTCTTTAAAGTGCTACGTGACTGCTTTTCTGTTTTGACAGAAAAATGTCTGTGTGCTAAGCTTCACAATGGGAGGTGTGAACTCAGCCCCATCCAGGATGAATGGGCTATAAACAAGTGCTCAGACCTCAATGGGATGCAGCCCACTGGTCAAGAGACCTGGGGTGAGACAAAGGAACAGGTCCATCTCAGAAGGTTGAGACTGTCTCCTGGGGTTCATCCAATGGCAGTTTGCCATAACAGCTCACCTGAGTCAGGTGGGGGGGAGAACCCTCAAGGGACTATGGGAAGAAGAAGGGGCTTTGTCCCTGAACACAAGAGAGAACCATGGCGTGGACTGAGCATTGTCCATCTTGGATCCTTTGTCTTTTGGTCTCCCAGGGTCCATGTCCAGCATGTGGACCCCAGGGGGCCGGATCTGCAACATGCCAATGGCTGAAACTACGTGACCTGAAATGAACTTTCAGAGACTTTCAAGAATCAGCAAATAACAGCGCTGGCTGCGTCAGTGGTTCTGGCTCATGGATGTAAAGTGTCACTTTAACAACTATTCTCTCTAACTCTGTTCTTCCTTTTTGTTTACAAATCTTTAATATTAGACTTAAAGGATGGGTGAGTGTGTTGTTTGGGTAAGATCCAGGTATATATTGACTGGGGTCTGGAAGAATCTGTGCCGTGTTTGGTGAAACAGGCTGAAGAGTCTCTCACCTGAATTTGGGGGTTTTTGGTCTGGGCTTTTGCAGCAGCTAGTGAATCTGCAGGTTTGCTTGTGTGGCTCTGGCTGGCCAGTGGGGCTGGCAGAGGTGCTGTGGGGGCTGGTTGGATTTGCCTTACTGAAAAGGAAATCCCAGCCTGGAGCTGTAAGTGGCCCGGATTTTAAGCAAAGGTACCTGGATTGATTTCTCTAGCTGTGCCCGGAAACCCCCTCCTGTTACACCTTCACACCCAGCTGGTCTCCCACCCCACATGCCACCCGGAGAACTCTTTCGGGCAAATGCCCAGCTTTCTGTCCCCGAGGAGACAGGCCCAGACAGGAACCGTCCCAACAGTAGCCAGAGCCTCCTTGTGCTTAGGTCTCACAGCCTGCCTACGTGCTGGGCTGGACCGGGGCGCTAGAGCGCTGCCAAAAGCCACAAGCAGCCGAATGAGCCCTGAGCCCTGCTGCTATGCCCGGCCCCACTGAGCTCGGGGTCTCCTTACCACCTCCACAGCAAAGTGCGTCTTGTTGTTGTTCAGGGCAGCCAGGGATTTGAGAAAAGGGACCATGGTCGGGTTGGAGTGCTTCCAGCAGCCAACCAGCAGGCGAATGCGGACGCGCCTTTCGTAGGCCGCTTTCCGGAGATGGTTGTCAATGTCTGGCCAGTACCTGGGGACACAGGTGGTGATGGCCCCACTGCCTGGCAGAGGTCCTGGCGAGGAGGGAGGGGCCCGGGCGCTGCTTAAAATATCTTTGCAGATCTATCGTCCTGAACTTTTGAATGCGTCAGGGACTTTCAGGTGCCCCGTGTACAACACCTGAAAGAAAGGGCAGCCGAGGGGCCCAGCTCGCAGTGGCCCAATAGATGGGGCCTTGGCCTCCTAAGCCCGAGCCTGAGGTTCAAGTCCCACCTGAGGTAAATGTCTTTGTCCTTCCTGTTACTCTCCTGCAGAGGGGACCACCGGGTTACTCCTGGCTGCTCCCAGCAAAGGGCCTGGCTTGCCAAAGGCCCAGAGCAGAGCTGGAGCCCAGGAGAGAACTAAGGCTGCCATGAGGGTGGATGGAGGCCCCTGCTCTCAGACTTGGCTTTGCCCACAAGCCTCCCCGGCCAGGGCCTTCTCGCCGCCAGCCTGGCTGCATGTGACTGCGGCCAGCCCTGAGGGCTCAAAGCACCGTTACCTCTGGGGGTGCGAGAACTCCATGGTTGGCAGGTAGCTCATCAGGGCGACGTGCACAAAGGCGTCAGCGGAGTCAATGATGCTGAGCACGGCCTGGAGGTCCTGGGTCCGTCCCTCGGCGCACAGGGCAGGTGGGGCACTCTGGGCGCAGCAGAGAAAGGACAAGCTGAGGGCTGCCGTCAGGAAGGGATTTCTCTTTCCACGTGCAGCAGCTGGGAGGTTTCGCTCCCTTGGCAGCAGCAGGACCAGCGGCTGCAGGTGGTACCAGACCACAACCCGGGGCTGGTCGGTTATGGCGAAGCCTGCCTGAAACCGACAGGTGGAAGAGCCGAGGAGAGCAGCCCGGCCCTGCCTCAACTTACCGAGAGATACACACTAGCCGCCGTCCCATTCAGCTGCACCTCCAGCGGCATCTCCTGGTTGTACGGGGTGGAGTAATTGGCCGGCCAGGGAGAAGGAATGGAGGCGTCTGGCACCCCCAGAGCCCAATAGGCTTCAAACATCTTCCCTAAGTCCTTGGCCAAGCAGCTGCAGTTGTAGACAGCCACACCCAGCTCCTTCACCTGCAGGCAAGCAGCAAAGCGCTCAGTGCCGGGCAGCTGGCTGGCCAGAGACATCCCCCACCGCGTGTTTCTTCCGCTGCAGGTCTCCTCCCACCTTCTCTCCAGCTAATCTCTCAGTCTAGGGTCGCCTATGGCACCCTAACACCCGGGTGCCCCCAAGACCCCGATGAACTGGCCCAGGCGGGCGAAGAGATGTGCCCCACAACACACCAGCTGGTGCTGGAGCCAGTCCAGGGCCAGCTGTGGAAGTACATTCATCTGGCTACACAGGGCGTGCCCTGGAGGGCTGGCCTGGGCCCTCCATACTTTGCTATTGCAACCGTGTGACCTGCCCGTCACCGGCAGCCCCCATCTCATCCCCGGCAGGACCCTGCGTGGGAAAGACCAGCTCCTGTTCCTGAGCGAGAGCCACGCGGCTGGACTCCTGCCTTTAGGGTTCAAAGCAGAGCTGGGACCACAACCCAGGCGTCCTGGCTTCCCCTCCCACCCAGAAGGGCCCCTTCCACAGGCCCAGCTGTGATCCCCCAGCACCCACTGCAGCAGCTGGCTCTGAGGCTCCTCAAGAAAAGAGCCACTCAGAGGCATGGGCGTGCGCAGCCCCAATTTCGGCGCAGGCCCCTCGCGCCAGGAGACGGGTTACCTGGGTGAGGGCGCGCCAGTCCATGTTTGCGCTGCCCAGGTAGACGTGGGTCTCGTCGGCGACCCAGAACTTGGTATGCAGCACCCCACCGGTCAGCCGGCTCATGTTCACTGTGCGGACAGCAGCCCCTGGGGGATGCCACAGCCACGGGGCTCTGTCAGGGCCGGGGTCTCTGGAGCAGGTCTCCCCTCTGCTCGGAGCGGCCGGCCCCTCCCGAGAGCCGTGCTCATGCCCCATGGCTCCCGCAGGCCAAAACTGGCCAGGCCGTGCGCGTGTTTCACGGGGGAGCTGGTTCCTCGCTCCACACGCGTCTGATCGCTGCTAGTGACCCGGCTGGGCGGTGCCCCCTGCTTTGCTATCACAGCGCCCCTCCTACGTCAGCGGTGGGCGGCCTGCCCTTTGCTCACTGTGTCCTGTGGGTTATGACCCTCTTGCAGCCCACGGAGATGGAGGAGGCCACTCGTGTGACCCACTCGCTAGCCAGGGCTGCCCTAGGCATACGCTGAATCCACAGCCGCCTGGGGCACCGCTGAATTTGGGGCAGCGGCCCGAGGTTGGGCTATGGCAGCCAGTCCAGCCCATGGCCCCCCCACAGCTGTGCTGTTTAGCCACTATGCCTCGCTGGCCACATGCCTGGCGGGTGGGGGGAACCGGACAGGCCTGGGGGCAGGGCAGCAGCTGGGGGGAGCAGGAGCTGGGAACCCTGCTGCAGCCACACACTGCCCCCCCCGCCCCAGTTCCCAGCCTGGGCCCCCCTGTCCGGTTCCACCCCAGCAGGTTTCTGCACAGCCCCACATCCCCCTGTCGCACAGGGCGTCCTCTGCCTTAAGGACAGCCCTGACCCCAGGCTAACCCACAGCGCCAGCTGGAGGGGTGGCCAGGGAGCGCCGGGCAGAGTAGGTGCCGCAGGAAGTACCACCCATGAGTCCCTGAGTGACAGCACCCTGCAGGTTCTGACTGGCCACAGGCCCCTACTTAATCCCAGGGTTTGGCCCAGGAACTTGTCTGGACCCCCACAGGGGCCTTGATCTGCGCCAGTGCCAGACGTCACCATGTCCTCTGGTCTTGGACTCTGAGCCCAGGTCCTCCCTCCGACGCTGTGTCTGACGTCTGGCCTGGCTCATCCATGGCCCCCGCCCTGCAGACCTCAGCCCGGTTGCCCCCCCGAGGCCAGACGACCCACAGCCCGGTCCCTTACGCTGACGGAGCTCCACAGGCTGCTTTGGGATCAGGGCAGCTCGGGCTGTGAAAGTGCCGAGCAAATTTCTGAAACTTGGCCCTGTTTTGAGGCCCCCCTCAGAGTCTCACCGCTCTGTTCCAGCGCCTGCAAGTCGTCCAGGGGCTGCTTGGAGAAAGGGCTGCTGACGGCAACTCTCACAGAGACACCTCGCTGGGGTAACTGCAGCACTTCCGCCAGGATTTCTTCCCCCTGGGTTTTTTTTTTTAAAAGAGATGCCAGTCAGGCCTGTGGCCAGCTGTCTGCCAGCAGCTCCCTGGCCCAGTCACGGTCTGTGCACGCAGCCCTGGGGGGCACTGGCGGAGTGGGGAAGTTCTCCCGCACTTGGGACGGTCTCTGCCCAGGGCAGAGGGCTTGCTCCAGCCAATGCCGCTGGAGGTGCTGCCTGCGTCTCACACCAGATTGGGCCCTGGCACTTTTCCCCTCCAGGATCCAAGCCAGCCTGAGCCATTCCACTCTGGCCAAACCGTGACAGAGCCTCAACTCCAGCAAATGGACGTTCCACCCAGCAGTGTGGCCGGCCTGCGCCCTTGCCAAGCTTGGCGAAGGGACGTTAATTTGGGGGCGGGACGCTGATTTGACGGTGGTTTCCTGCGTGTTTCAGTTGCATTTGCACAGCGGTGGCGGAGCGAATGACTGACTGACTCCGCATCGGGGAAGTGCTGCAACAGCGGGTGGGGGGGCAGCGGCTGGGGCTCGTTTCTGGGAAGCGTCACTCGGGACGGCCGCATCAGGCTGAGGAGCGTTCTGGTCCCACCCCGGCTGAACGCTGAGTCCAGGAGCAGTGGGGCCCCTGATGGAGCCCTGCGCTGGATTGGGCCTGCCTGCAGGATCCAGCCCCCACTTAGGCTTCTGCTATTTACTTGCTCAGCCGTGGCTTCCTGAGTGTGGGTGTCGTCGTTTGTCAGGGTCCAGTAGAAGGAAGCAATGTCCAAGCGGGTCGTAGTGGCGTTGATCAGGTTCCTCCAGGCCTGAAACGTGGACGGGTTCACCACGCTGTTGTCCTCGTACACCATCCCCTCCGGGATACTTTCCACCAGCACAATCCTAGCAGGGCGGACAACAGCATCAGCTCCCAGCGTGAGCAGATGGGGCCCAGCTCAGCACAGCCTGGTGCCTCCTGCTGGCCTCTGCAGCTGTGCACAGTGGGTGTGAAACACGAGCGCGTGAGGCAGCGTGCACTGGCATGCGTAACAGCACACAAGGCAGGACAGTGCTGAGCTGGACACTGGGTGTGAAGGGTTGGGGGACAGGCTGCCTGGTATTCTGGATGCGTGTGTCCCAATGGCCGAGGGGCCCAGGCGACCCTGCTCAGATGATTCACTCACCTGCAGGGGTCTTCGCATGCCTTGGCTGTGCGCTGCACAACCTCTGCTCTTTCCAGAAGGCAAGGGGACGGCCAAAGGAAAAGCAGCCCAGCCAGGAGCAGGGCCCCGAGGCCCATGGCGCAGAAGTGCTGCGGGGGAAGAGACAATGAATGGACAATGCTACCTCAAGACATTCGGCTGAGAACCACGGTGCAGCCTACACAGCGGGCCTGATCCTGCACCTGCCCAGCCCTTTGCACTAGTGCAAAACAGGTGTGAAGTGCTGCTGAACCAGGGAGCGCTTTGCACCCGCTTTGCCCTGGTGTAAATGACGGCACAAGGAGGAGAAAACCATCAGACTAGGCCAGTTCAACTCTTCAGGAGGCCCAGAACCATTCGATTCTGTGGGCTCTGGGGAGAGGCTGAAAATGAGGAGTTCGGGCTGCAGGAGGGGGAAGTGGGGGGTGAGGCTCTGGCTGGCTGGGGGTGAGCTCCGAGGTGGGGGAGGAGGTGTCTGGGGTGCAGGAGGGGGCTGAGGGCAGGAAGTGGGGTGTGGGGAGGCATACGGGTGCTGGTGCCGGCTCAGGGCTGGGCACAGGGGCTGGGTGGGAGTTAAGGTGAGGACTGGGGTGTGGGGTGCTTACCTGGGGCAGCTGCCCCTGTGCGTGTGGTGGGAGGGGGAACAGGTGGGTCAGCCTGGCCAGCACAGCCCTGTGCTTGCCTGCAGGCCCTACCCCCCACAGCTCCCATTGGCCACATGCCTGCAGGTGAGAGCGGGCGGGGGAAAGCTCCCGCCCCCTCACCTCTGGCACTCACATGGGGCTCCGGCCCAGCAGGGGTGACAGCAGTGTGCAGAGCTGCCCCGCCCTGTACAGGGCTGGGCAATGGGCAGGGCCCGGCTGAAAGAGCAGCACTGGGGGCAGCCAGGGAAGTTTTGGCAGGGCCCTGAGGCCAGGGCTGCAGCCCAGCGCCGATTCTGCCGCCTGGCGAAGCTCTAATAAGCTGGTCACCCGGGTTTCCCTGCGGAAGGGAGAGGCTGCGGCCGTTTGATCCTAGCCGTGTCTTTCTCCGGTCCTGTGCCAGGTGCAGCTGAGCCCAACCCAGGCACCCGCCTCTGGGGCGTAAACAGGTGCAGTGGGATCCAGGGAGCACACGCGCACCATTCTGAGCTCATGTACGCAGGTGCACATCCTGGACCAGGCCCTGAAGTCAGCGCAACGCAACCCTGCTGGGCTGCACCGGCCACGGCTCCGGTGTGAACGCGAATGGGGACTTGGTGCAGGGCCTGAACCGCGAGCGCTACCCCCCGCTGGGAGGAGCAGAGCCGGGCAGGGAATGCGGAACAGGCTGTTCTTTAGGGGCTGTCCCGCCCGACTGACTCAGCCGCTCTCCTGCCGGGAAAGCTCACCTGCTGGCAACGCCGGTTCCTCTGCCTGGGCAGCAGCAGCTCCTCCTGCGTGGCCAGGGCGCTCTGCTGCCAGAGGGGAAGAGCGCAGACAGCTGCTGTGTCGGACACATCAGCGGGAGCAGTCGGGGCCTGGGCGGAGACAGATCCAGATCAACAAGCCACTAGGGCCCCGCCTTCCCCGCAGGTGCCCAGACTCTAGCGCACCTGGGCCAGGGCTCTCCCCAAGTCACCTGGCACTACCGAATCTCACCGGCCGGCTGCTGGGGCCCACAGTGGTGACTCCGCACAGGGGACAACACCCCCCTGCAGCTGTGGGTACGGCCCCACCCTGCCAGCTGTACTGGGGGCAGATGGCCCAGGGCGGCCTGTGCGCTCCCCCTCGCTGCTGCCAGCCCAGCCCAGCCCGGCTCGCAGGGCTCGGCTGAGTTGGGGCGTGAGGGGGAGCAGGAGAGTTTCCCTTCAGGTCCCGGGAAGACTCAGCTCCCGCCCTGCGCAGGCCCACGGGCCCCGCTGCAGGGGCTGATTGCAATCAAGCCTGGCCTTGCACAAGGGCCCTTTGCTGACTTCCCCCGCGGGCGTCCGGGATCGTGCGGCCGGCGCTGCGGGGCTGACCCCGGCAGCCCAGAGCCCAGACCCCAGGCGCGCGGGCACCGCACGGAGTGGCGCTGCAGAATCCCGGGCACGCAGCAGCTCCCGCGCCCGTCCCGGGTTAATCCCAGAGCACAGCCTCAGGCGGGGGCTGAGCGCCACACAGGCTGCGGGGGGCTGCGGGGGCGCAGCCTGGGACCACGAGCCTCCCTCCCCGGCGCCCCGCAGAGCCGGGAGGCAGCGGGAGCTCGCGGGCTGTCGCCGAGCCGTACCTTCCCGGGGGCTGCGGACAGCTTCATCGCCCCCAGCCGCTGCGCCCGGCGTCCGAGTGACCCCGCGACCCTGGGCAGCGCCACCCGGGGGCGGGACGGGGCGTCCCTGGAGTCACACGTCCGCGGCGGCCAGCCCGGAACCGGGCCCTGCTGCTACACCCCGGAAGGGGAGCGGCTCCCCGTGGCCCGGGTCCGCGGGTCCCTGACCCCGCCCCAGACGGTGGGGGACGCGCCAGCGCCTGGCGCTGCAAAGCCCAACCGCGGCCGCCGCCTCTCGCCAACACCGCCTCCGCAGGCACCCGAGGGGCGGGCGCAGAGCCCGGGGGAGGGGCCGCTGAGCTCCGGGGCGGGAGGCCCAGCGCCGGGCAGCGCCGGTACCTTCGGCTGCTCCCGGAGCGCGGGGGCAGGGGCAGGGGCAGGGGCAGGGGCGGGGGCGGGGGCGGCTGGGCCGGGCCTGCAGAGCGCGCTGCAGCCTGGGAACCTTCCCGCCCGGCCTCCCGGGAAGCCCCCCGGCTCCGAGCGCCGGACGGCAGAGCCCCGCCCCGCCCCGCCCCGCCCAGCTCCGACCCACGTGCCCGGCCCGCGGAGCCCGGCTGCCCCCGACCTGACGCTGGGCCGTGCTCACTGGGCCGCCCGCCGCGCCCTGCACCAGGAGGGAGGCCGGTGGCGTCCGGCTGGGTAGCAGAGCCGCAGCCCGGGTCTCACTGGCGGTGCCCCTGGCCCGCGCCTCAGTGCGTGGCAGGAAACGTGAGCGGGACGCTGGTCCCCCCCACTGCTGAGCCTCACTGGTAGCTGTCCCTCCTCCCGCGGGCCCGGCTGGCACAGGCCAGGTCTGCGCGGCCCAGCGTGCCCTGTGCCCCAGGGGCTGGCACACGTGAGCCCTGAGCTCCTGCCCCAGCGCCGGGGGCATTGCAGCCAGTCACTGCACCACGGGTCACAGGCTGCTGGAGTCAGGCCCGGGCGTCAACCCCTGCCCCCCGCACGCCTCGGCGCTGGAGTGGGGCAGGGACTGGCACTCTGGCCTCTGGGCAGGATTTCACAAGGGAGCCCTGGCGCCAGCGGGGCCGTCACATGCTGCCTAGCTGGTGACTTGGGCAGCCCAAAGGAGGAAGTGTGGCTGTGGCCGGGGTCAGTCAGCGTGGCCGGGGCCCCCCCACTGGCAAACATGCTGACAAAGCTCTTCCTAGCTCAGCTCGGTCCGGCCTGGCAGCTGCCAGCCGGACTCCTGCAAATCCTGGCCTCCTTGTGCCCCCCCGGCTCCTCCAATCCCTCTGCCAGGGTCTCCTTCAGAGGGGGACCCACAGAGCTGTCCCTGCCGCCCTCTTCCCACCTCAGACCATCTCTTCTGCCCAGAGGGCAGGTGTGGCCCATCTTTGACACCTCCCGGAGGGCCAGCCCTGGCTCTGCCCCAAGCCAGCGGACAGCACCAGCCTGTCAGTCTGGCCTCAGCCCTGTGAGGAGGCCTCTCCCGAGCTCTGCACAGCCAGACTCCCTCTGTCCCCTTTCCCCAGGGCTCTTACTCAGGAGAGGCCCATTCCTGGCTCCAGCCAGCCCAGGCCCCTGCCTCCATTGCCCGGGTTAGATGTGCAAACTCGGCCCTGGCACTTCCGCAGTGGCTGGGGAGCAGCTCCGCGAACAGCCACACTGCTCTGGCCCCTCCTGCGCAGCCTGCAGCAGCGCTCCCCTGTAGGCCGGCTCCCCTGACCGTGCAGGGCGTAGGGCCAAGGCCCCGGGGTCCCCATCTGGCTGGCCGGAGCCCCAGACGGTCTGGTGGAGTTTGGTCAGCGCCCAGCCCCTGGGGTGCTAGCCTAATGCATCACTGCCGTGCCAGTCCTTGGCCCCATGGGAACAGCCCATCTCCCCCCGGCCCCCCACGTGCTTACCTCCATCTCGGTGTGGGGCCCTTTCCCCCCACCACCTTCTCACCCTTCTCCCAGCCCCCCCCCCGGCCTCCTCCTCTGCTCTTCCTCCCCTCCCCCACTGCCACGCTGCTGGGCCCTTCGCAAAGGACCTGGGTGGGAGACACTGAGGCCGCTGGGAGGCAGGGGAATGAGGCTCCACCCGGCAGCCTGGCACCCTTCGGGGGCCTTTGCCTCCTGCACAGCGTGAGGGCCCAGCAGAGACCCTGCTGCTGAGCCTGTGTTTGTGCAACCCTCCTCTACAGAGCCCCAGAGAGGAAACCGACAGGCTCCTGCTCCCATCCAGCCTGCTAGGTCACCTGCACCTCCCAGGCACCTGCCAGCTCCCCTCCCAGGGGCGCACCAAGGGGGAAACCGAGGCAGGGCAAATGAGGGAGTGAGGCAGACTTCCTGACTACCCTGTCAATGACCCTGTGAGGCTGCCAGCGACCAGGACGACCAGCTCAGCACAGGCTAAATGGACTCCTTAGTGCAGTGTTGCTGCAGCCGTGGGGGACCCCGGCCATTACAGACACCAGCTGCGGGAGACAACAGCTTTTATTGGACCACCATCTGCGTGGCTGGGAAGCTTGTCTGCCCCCAGCAGCGGCTCCAAGCAACAAGTCCTCAAAGATCAAGTGGCAGATGAGCCTAGGAGCTGTGTTGCCTCTTAGCTGAGCACTTGGGCAGCCACTCAGAGGCCACCCAGCAAATGAGCAGAGTCCCCCCAGCTGAGGTTTCCCTCCTCGTGGTGGTGCACATTCACATGTGCCTCAGTGCACATAGAAAAAATTATTCTGCCCAGGGATGGGAAAGATTATGGGGCCGCCTGCCTAGGAACCCACTAGCCTGGCCCCCAGTCTGACTTCCTAGGCCTGAGAACAGGAACTGAGCCCCCAGCTCCTGGTTCCCCCCCATTCTAACTACTAGTGGGCCCTACCTCTCTGTACTGCGTGCAGATGTGGTTTCCTCACCTCAGACAAGATATATTGGCATTAGAAAAGGTTCAGAAAAGGGCAACTAAAATGATTAAGGGTTTGGAACGGGTCCCATATGAGGAGAGGCTAGAGAGACTGGGACTTTTCAGTCTAGAAAAGAGGAGACTGAGGGGCGATATGACAGAGGTCTATAAAATCATGACTGGTGTGGAGAAAGTGAATACAGAAAAGTTATTTACTTGTTCCCATAATATAAGAACTAGAGGACACCAAATGAAATTAATGGGTAGCAGGTTTAAAACTAATAAAAGAACATTTTTCTTCACACAGCTCACAGTCAACCTGTGGAACTCCTTGCCGGAGGACGCTGTGAAGGTCGGGCCTCTAACAGAGTTTAAAAAAGAGCTCCATAAATGTTTGGAGGTCAGGTCCATAGCTGGCTATTAGCAAGGGGTCAGGTATGGTGCCTTTTGTTGAAGGCGGGAGATGGATGGCAGAAGGCAAATCGCTTGATCATTGTCTTCGGTTCACCTCCTCTGGGGCACCAGGCATTGGCTACTGTCGGCAGACAGGATACTGGGCTAGATGGACCTTTGGTCTGACCCGGTATGGCCGTTCTTATGCTCAAAGCCTGCAAACATGGCTTGCTGGAAAGATCCTCCAGCCCAGCTGGTTCCATCCATGGAGGTGTTTAAGTCCTGGCTGGACAAGGCCCTGGCTGGGAGGACTTGGTGGGGGCTGATCCTGCCTGAAGCAGGGGCTGGACTGGAGACCTCCTGAGCTCCCTTCCCGCCCTGCGACTCTGATTTATGTGAACACTTTACCCGCTGAGCTGGACCAGCCGTGAGCTCATCATTGCAAGATCTTCCTGCCCCGCCGGGGTGCCCGGCTAAGGTCCCAGCCACATGCCCTACCCAGTTTCACAGGAACACGCCTGTGCATTCCGTGCCAACCTCCCACACAGCCAGCACGCTGCAGGGTCGGGCCCAGCTCCTGGAGACATGGGGACATCTCTCGGCGCCCATGGAGGGAGCCGGAGCCGGAGCCGGAGCCGGAGCCAGCCCCAGAACAGCCGGGTGGGGATGTGCGTCCCCCTGCTCGTCTGCAAAGTCCGCAAGTCCCACGGTTCGGGCTGGTTTACGTCTGGGCTGTGGAGGGAAAGTTACAATCCCCAGGGCCTTGGCTGTTCTGTCTGCTGCTGGGGTGCACTGGGCCGGACCGGGGCGCCTCATGGGCCCCAGCAACAGGGCGGGTGCATTTCTGAAAGGCTGGTGCCCCCCGGGGCCCTTCATTTCTCCATCCCCCCCACCTCACACCCTCTGGGGCCCCTTCATTTCCCCATCCCCACCCCCCCAGGCCCCTTCATTTCCCCATCCCCTCCACCTCATGCCCCCCCAGGGCCCCTTCATTTCCCTGTCCCCGCCCCCCCCACCTCACACCCCCCAGGGCCCCTTCATTTCCCCATCCCCCCCACCTCACGCCCCCTGGGGCCCCACCTCACGCCTCCCCAGGGGCCCTTCATTTCCCCATCCCCCAGCCCCCCCCACGTGCCCCCCGGGACCCCTTCATTTCCCCATCCCTTTCCCCTCCCACCTCGCACCCACCCAGGGTCCCTTCATTTTCCCATCCCCTGGGCCCCCAAACCACCTACCTCACCCCACCAGAGCCAGGGCCCACCCGTCTCCCTGTTGCACACCCCAGGGCCAGCAATGGGGCCCAGTGGCAGTGCCCGTTCCCCCTTTGCACGAGTGGGTGTGAATGACCACACGAGGGCAGGGCACTAGTGACCCCTGGCTGTGGTGGGGGGTAGGCTCTGGGGGGTCTGGGTGCAGGGTTGAGGGGTGGGGCTGTGGTGGGGGGGCATGTTCTGGGGTGTCTGGGTGCAGGGGTGAGGGGTGGGGCTGTGGTAGGGGGTAGCGGGCAGGTTCTGGGGGTCTGGGTGAAGGGGTGAAGGTTTGGGCTGTGGTGGGGGGCAGGCTCTGGGGGTCTGGGTGCAGGGGTGAGGGGTTGGGCTGTGGTAGGAGGTCAGGGGCAGGCTCTGGGGTCTGGGTGCAGGGGTGAGGGGTTGGGCTGTGGTGGGGGGGGTCTGGGTGCAGGGGTGAGGGGTCGGGCTGTGGTGGGGGGCAGGCTCTGGGGGTCTGGGTGCAGGGGTGAGGGGTTGGGCTGTGGTAGGAGGTCAGGGGCAGGCTCTGGGGTCTGGGTGCAGGGGTGAGGGGTTGGGCTGTGGTGGGGGGGGTCTGGGTGCAGGGGTGAGGGGTCGGGCTGTGGTGCAGGGGCAGGTTCTGGGGGGTCTGGGTGCAGGGGTTAGGGATTGGGCCACAGTAGGGAGTCAGGGGCAGGCTTTGGGGGTCTGGGTGCAGGGGTTAGGGATTGGGCCACGGTAGGGAGTCAGGGGCAGGCTTTGGGGGTCTGGGTGCAGGGGGTGAGGGGTCAGGCTGTGGTGGGGGTGGGGGACAGGCTCTGGGAGGTCTGGGTGCAGGGGTGAGGGTTTAGGCTCAGGGAGGGAGCAGGGGGTCCTGCACATACTTACACCACCCCCCCACCCCCGCCAGCAGGAGCTCCCAGATCCCGGGCTACGTCTACACGTGCCCCAAACTTCGAAATGGCCATGCAAATGGCCATTTTGAAGTTTACTAATGAAGCGCTGAAATGCATATTCAGCGCTTCATTAGCATGCGGGCGGCAGCGGCGCTTCGAAATTGACGAGCCTTGCCGCCGCGCGGCGCGTCCAGACGGGGCTCCTTTTTGAAAGCACACCACCTACTTCGAAGTCCCCTTATTCCCGTGAGCTCATGGGAATAAGGGGACTTCGAAGAAGGTGGCGTCCTTTCGAAAAGGAGCCCCGTCTGGCCGCGCCGCGCGGCGGCAAGGCTCGTCAATTTCGAAGCGCCGCTGCCGCCCGCATGCTAATGAAGCGCTGAATATGCATGTCAGCACTTCATTAGTAAACTTCGAAATGGCCATTTGCATGGCCATTTCGAAGTTTGGGGCACGTGTAGACACAGCCCCGGTGTGCTCCTTGTCCACCACTCCCCTCCTTCCCCCGCTGCATTCACCGGCCCCACCTGTTCTATACCCGGCGGCCTCTGTTACTGCCCTTCCTGGCCCCTACCGCGGACGGGAGGCTGTGACTGCCCCACACCCCAACTGCATGGCACTGGCTCCAGGGACAGCTGGTCGGCCCCCCGAGCCGTTTGTCCCCTCCGGAGGGGCAGTACCGCACGGCAGCCTCTGCCCCGACGTCGCTTCCCCCCGTCCTCGGGGAACCATGCTCAGTACGGTGTCCGGCCTGCAGCAGGGGCCTGGCCGAGTCACTGCAACACCAGCTCTGCTGCTCCTCACTGGGCGTGTTACAGACGCCTGGAGCCCACTGCACCTGCTGCGGCTCACGTGCCTGCCAAAGAGATGCGGAGGATGCGACGGGCTGGCGGCTGGGTACGGGTGGGGCATGCACCATGTGGGCCCAGTGACACCATGGTGGCCAGCGCTGGCCTCTGCCGCAGCTTCTCTGGGAAAGGAGCCTTTCCAGCTGGGACAGAGGAGGTTTGCAGGGAACCCTCCCCGAGCATTGGGGCAGCCCAGGAGAAAGCGCCAAGGGCTTGTTGGAACTTCTGACCTGCGGGCCACGGGGGCTGAGGCTTCATGTAACCCTCACTGCAGCCAGGACCAGGCAGCTGGCAGGTCCCCGACCCGTCAGTGGAGCATTATTCCGGCAGAGCTCCGGGCCCCCCGAAGGAACACGCAGCCGAGCTGCCTGGTCAGCGTTGGCTGGTCACTTGGAGTGATGACTGAGGCTCTTCCTGGCACCTGTGGTTACTAGTCACAGCTCCACCCGCTCAGCAAGCCCCTGGGCTGTGGCCAGAGCAGGGACAGTAGCACTAGGGAGTGAGCAGCCCCTGGTGCGTCAGGGTGTGAACCAGCAGCTCCGGTTCCACCTGCAAGTCAGCGTCATGTAGGGAGTGGCCGGTGTTTGTCTGGAAGCCGCCCAGCCTGTCCCACCAGCAGGTCTCCCCTGAAACTGCCCCTCTCTTCCCAGCCCCACCCTCACCTGAGACTCCCAACTCCCCCCAAATCCAGCCCCCCTAGCCCCTGAGTGGAAAGGGCGGAGGGCTGGATGAGCCAGGGAGATGCCCCTCCCCCCCAGCTTGTGACATCCCCAAGGGCGCTTATCCCACAGGGAACCGAGCGGGGCCCTCGAAGCCAAAGTGCCGCATGCGGAATAATGCACAGGCGCGGTCGTCTAGTCTGCATTCCACCGCAGCCTCAAGGGGAGCAGCCCCCTGCGGCCAGCCAGAGGTGGGGGGTGGTTCTGTATCCAAACCTTCCTCGCAGATGGGCAGCCGGGTCCTCTCCTGGCATCCAGCAGCATGGTCCCATTGCAGCCAGCAGAGCAGCCCTGGCCGATAGCTCTGGTGTCCCCAGCCCTGCGTGAGCTGCACGGTCACAGACCGGCTAACACCGTCTCCCGTTTGCTCTGTTCCCTGGGGATTCAGCCACGGCTGCTGGAGCAGGGCTGGCACACACAGCGCTTTTCCCTGGCGAGAGGCGGTTTCCTTGTGTTGCTGCTCCCTCGTATGGAGGGATGGGACAGGGCAAGCAGAGTCCTTCATTACGGCAGTATCTGGCTTCTCCCACTTCACAAGCACCAGTCAGTCCTCCTGTGCTGCCCGGGAGGAGGACGCATCATCTCCTGTTTAGGAAACTGAGGCACGAAGGTGCTGGGGTTTGCCCCAAAGACACAAGAGCTGGGGATGGGAAAGGCTACAGGGAGTCCTGGGACTGCACCTGAGTGGGAAGGCTCATTGGCAGCGATATAAAGGGGATGGAGGAAGCCAGCCCGGGGAGTTTGAGGCAAGAGCCAGGGTGCTCTGACCACCACACGCCCCTCGCTCAGCTGGGCCAGGGAGAGAACCCAGGAGTCCGGGCTCCGCCCCACCCGGCTCTAACCATCAGCCCCCACTGCGCTCCCAGCGCCGGGAGAGAACCCAGGAGTCCGGGCTCCCACCCCGCCCCCCGCTCTACCCACCAGCCCCCACTGCGCTCCCAGCGCGGGGGAGAACCCAGGAGTCCGGGCTCCCACCCCCCCAAAAGGTAAAAAAAAAGCCCGGGAGCGAGCCCCCGCGGAGGGTCCCGGCCAATCCCATGGCGGGAGCGCTGAGTCCTCCCGGCTCTCTATGGTACTCGACCGCCTAGAGACGCCTCCGCGCGAGCCCGGCTGGGCCGCGAGGGGAGCCCGCTTCCTGTTCTCGTTGGGCGGCGCTTCCGGCTGGGCCAGGCCGGGCCGGGCCGGGCCGGGCCGGGCCTGGGGAGAAGTGGGGCGGCGGCGCCGGCGGGGCGCGCAACGGTGAGCGGGCGGGGAGAGGGCCGCGATGCTCGGCTGCCCGGGGGTGCTGGAGGACTGATGTGGGGAGGGCCTGATCCCGGGAGGTGCTGGGGGGCTGACCCAGGGGGTTGTGGGAAGGGCCTGACCCGGGGGGGTGCTGGGGGACTGACCCGGGGGGTTGCTGGGGGACTGACCCGGGGGGGTTGCTGGGGGACTGACCCGGGGGGTTGTGGGGAGGGACTGACCCGGGGGGTTGCTGGGGGACTGACCCGGGGGGTGCTGGGGGACTGCCTGGGCCAGGCCCTGGCTGCAGGGAGTCCCAGTGGCTGCACAGGTGAGGCGGCTATGGAAGGTTTTGGGCAGGAATTCAGGGGGATCGGAGGCGAGACACAGGGCAGAGACCGGGTGGTCCCAATCCCTGTGTCCGACCAGAACAGTTTGTGCTTGGCTCTGAGATGCCCCTACTGCAGGGGGCGAGTCCAGGCCGTGGCCCTCAAAACCCAGAGCAGCCAACGGGGCCAGCTGAGTTCTTGGGGTCCTGACTGGAACATAGGGGCCAGGACTGGGAGGAGGTCTCCAGGCCCTTGTCGTTCTACGGTTCTAGTGCTCTGACAGGTGTGCGCAGCTCTGAGTCCATTCACCCCTGGGACGGCAGCCATTGCTTAGCCTTCCCTTGCTGTCTGAACTATGACAGTTGCTGTCCTTATCTCTGATGGGTAAACAAGCAAATCTGCTTGCCATGTGCTATTACAGAGCAGCAGGCATCTAGCCATACTCTCTGGAACTGCTGATCCCCTTTGTTCATTTGCTTCGGTGAGTCCTTGAGGAGGAGACCCTCGTGGTCCAATGACAGAAAATCACGACCTCAGGTGGGAAACCAGGTGCAGGAGGAAAGGAAATCTGGGCAACCAGATCATTATAGCAAAAATGTCCTCGAGTAGTGGGGCAGGGACAGGCTGTACAGAAAACAGACCAACACTGTCACCCTCTCTGTGATCTCTGAGCACTGCTTAAGCCCTCTGCCATTGCCTCTTTAAGAAGCCCTGAAATAGTTGTAGCCCTGAGCGCAGGACAGGAGCCTAACTTGGTCTAATCAAAAATCCCCATGCGTCATGAGGGCTGCCATTATAGAAACAAATGGAGGGTGTTGTGCTTTAAACTCCTGGGCTGGGAGAGGGTAATGGGCTATTCTTGTTCCTTGAACGCCAGCACTGGAATTCTGCCTGCGTCATTCGTGAAGCGCAGTTGCCTTAATAATATGATGCTTCATTGCAGGCTTTTCACCAAAGTGTTTGCCAGGCCCTACTGGGGATCTTTTTGGATTTCCCACAATGGTATCAGTTACAATGGGTAAGTCTGAACCAGGGATATTTTGATTTTTTTGAAGGGACTGCCTAGCCCTCTTCTAGTGTAAACTGAGATCTCTGTAAGAGGATAGCCCTGGAGCTCAGAAGAGCAGATGTGATCAGTAACTTTTGTGGTATGTCCAAATGTAAGAGGAATTCAGCTGCTGTTGCATGAGCAACCAGGAGTCCTGATGTGTGACAGCAGCTGTGAATGTTTTGCACATGGTGCCAGGGATCTGTGCACTACACCCCAGAAAAGATACTGAAGTGACCTTACGTTTGTGACTGAAGCTTCCAAAGGGCAGGAAATCCACAGATAAAGCTTGTGATTCTGCCCTTCAGCTTCTTCTCCGTGACTGCCTGTTGTAGCACAGAGAGTATAATGTCTAGCTGCGACTAGAGTCCCCTGCAATTCTGAGCCACACTAGGATGGACTGTGAGGAGCCTGTACTTCAATTCTGAGTGTTACTTCAGTCTCACGTTACTCCCTGAAGCATGATCCTTGACTACAGACTGATTTTGCTTGCTGATACTATGCCAATTTAATTTAGGTTTCTCATTCCTCTCTCTTACCAAATGACTAAGAATTTGATGGCTGAGGAAGCTGCAGTGAAGCTTGTTCAGTAACAGCTCTATGATGGTTTGTGGCTACTAAAGATTTAATCAACTGCTGATCCCCACCCCCAACCCCCGAAAAACACCCAACAGCTCTGTGACAAAAGGCACTTGCTTGGTAAAGGTTTACCGTGCAGTTGTCTGGGCATCTCTGGACTCTCTGAGTAGCGCTGGTGACCCAGAAGTTTGCTTGAGGGCCAGGTTAGCGCATTGCCAGGATCCCATGGGGTGCACCTAACTGAACTACGGTGAGCAGACTGTAGCTGCCTTTTGTCTATGACTGGGGCTGCTTTGTGTTAGGCGCTGTACAGGCACAACAGAGAGATGGTGCCTGCCCAGATGAGGTAGCAATGTCTCAGACTAGACAGCAGAGAGGGATTACCAGGCAGTGATCAGACATGTTGGTCAGTATTCTTATGATCCTCCCCAGGCTGTAGCGTTACAGTGATTTGTGGTTTCTCTGTTTGTTGTCTGTCGGTCACTCTCTCCCTGTGTCTCAATCACCTGTTGCTGCCACTGCATGTATTGGGCTGGCAGGATTACTACTCTGGGAGCATGCAGCTCCTGTGAGATCTGTCTGTTTAGAGGGCATCAGAGCAGGTGGCTATTAATGTAATCACATTGCTTCAGGTCTGCTTTGTGTCTTGCATCTTTCAGCTACATCCGAGTGGATTCAGTTTTTTAAGGAAGCTGGGATTCCTCCAGGCCCTGCTGTCAACTATGCAGTTATGTTTGTGGATAACAGGTGAG
The DNA here is from genome assembly GCF_033958435.1 of Carettochelys insculpta. Taxonomy (NCBI): domain Eukaryota; kingdom Metazoa; phylum Chordata; order Testudines; family Carettochelyidae; genus Carettochelys; species Carettochelys insculpta. Next base: position 23,198,340 of record NC_134158.1, on the reverse strand, counting down.
GCTGCACAGACAAGCAATAATTTTCCTTCAGTAACCAAAAATCAGTGGACACGACCATGCAGAATTACAAATGCTTTGTCGTTTCACCAGACAGCTTATTGATTCATTAGAAAACACTAAAGGAGGGGAGTGTTTCTAATGCTGAGGTCCCCTCCATGCTGTGAACGACTTGCTCCCTGCCTCAGTCCCTCTCTTCGCAGAGGTGCTGGTGAGAAGACAGGCTTTTAAAATGCCTTGTGCGGCATAGTGTTAATTATCTCAGAGGGCGCTGACTATGCTGCATTAGAGTTCCTTTCTGGTTTGAAGGGACAAGTTTGCCCCTAAAGCCTCTGTTAGGTAAGTAGTTGTTGGAGGATAATTAAGCACTGGAACTACTTACCCAGGGTCATGGTGGGTTGTCCAGCACTGGCAGTTTTAAAACCAAGACAGGATGTTTTTCTAACAGCTCTTTTTCCGTTTGAAGAGGAGTTGGTGTGGGACAGGTCTGGGGCCTGTGCTAGGCAGGTGGTGAGACTTGGCATCACAACAGCCTTGGAATCTTGCTCCTAGCCGTTCTAGTTCCCATCATTCTGGGCAGGGTTCCAGGCCCCTCAGCCTGTGGCCCCAGTTAAGGCAACAGCTCATGTTGCACCTAGATGCTTTCGCCAAGCTGAATGGGCATAGCTCATCTCTCCAACCTTTCAGCAGCGCTCCTTGAGCACCCAGAAGGGTGACACGCAGCATTCCTGTCAGATGATCTGACCCTGGGCTTCCCAACATGAACATCCCATGATCTGTTTTGCAGAAGAAAGCCCTCATCTCCTGACCAAATTCCAGTCTGCTTAATTAGTTCCGCTAACTACTAATTGGATACCTGCTTTGATTTACCTTCTGCTTTGTGACAGGTATGAGCTGCTGCCCTCTGTCGCACACCTGGGAGATGAGTTTTCTGTACTTTAGTCGCGTTGTTCGGAGGTACAGGAGAGTCAGTCAAGTTGTGAATGCTTCGAAAGCCTCTGTGCATTTTAGGACATGCGCATTCTTCAGTCACTGATGAGCTGTTTGCACCATTTCTTATTCTTTGCAGAATCCAGAAGAACATGCTGCTGGACCTGAACAAGGAGCTCATGAACGAGCTGGGGATCACACTGGTGGGAGACATTATCGCTATCCTCAAGCATGCTAAAGTAGCTTACAGACAGGTAATCTGGTCACGCCTGGGACACATTTTATTGTGCGCGTCAGCTGAAGCGGGCTTGCTGTGCATAGGTAACCTGAGCTCAGGGCCATGGCGTGTAAAATATAGGAAGCAAATCTAGGCGTCGTTGGCTGCTGCTGTCTGGGAATGCCACTGAATTCCCCAGGAGCCAGGTTCACGTTTGTAAGGAAGGGGAAATAGCCATCGGACTAGCTTTCCAGAGTGTGTGGTGGCATCTCCCTGATTTGGGGACTTCCACTCGAGGCCGGATGGCTCTTTCCAAAGGCTGAGAGCACCAGCACTGCTGGGGCGAGATGCAGGAGGGACCTCTCTGGCCTGTGTCGTGAAGGAGGTCGGACTGGATGGTTACGGTCTCCTTTGGCCATAGTAACAATGAATTTCAAAGAAGTGGGGGCCCATAAAATCCTTCCTAGTGTTCTGACTTTTTCCCATAGCACCTTCTCTCTAAAGCTGTCAGACTCTGCAAACCCCAGCTGGATGACTATCCTGCAGCACATCAGAGGAGCACAAGTCCCCGGTTTGTCTTGGGGTAAAGCGCAGCAGCGACATAAGGCTGCAGGGCTGGAACCATGCGGCAAATGACTGGCACAGTTTGGACGAGAACCCCCAGGTTCTGACTCGACCCTTTCCTGACTGCTCGGTACTGCTTCTTCCCTGACAGGCTGAACTTGCCAGAGGTGTGGGAAAATTGAAAGTCTTAGCAGTTAGTTTGCTCCTCTGCCAACCCCCTGGGCAGAGAGCGGCTATTACACTGGATTGGCCTCTTGGGCACCATGTACTCTGCTGTGTCAGCCTTGAGAGTACCCCAGGCAGGCCAGGAGCCATGCGGGTGAACACAGTGCTGAATGGAGCCCGGCAAATTCCTGTCCCCTGAAGACTTTGCCCTCAGGCTACCAGTGCCAGCAACGTTGCCCTGAAATCCCGGCAGAGCTCGTCCCGTTCTCCTGCCTAACGAGAAATTGCCTTGTTCTCTCTTAGGAGATGTGCAAGGCAGCTGCTGAGTCGGTGTCCTCCAGCCAGCCCAGCGCGCAGGCCGAGCTCCGCAGGAATGCCAGCAGTGGTAAGTGACGTCACCTGGGGCTTCCATGCACTCAGTAAGTTGGGTCTCTTCCCTCCTCCTGCCCCACTCTCTCCTCTCCGGAGCACGTGCGCTTCACCTCACTAGGGAAACGGAGCGTCACACCCACTCTGCATACACCAGAGCAGGGGAGAGCCACCTTCACCTTCACCACCGACGTGTAGCCGTGGACTAGGCTGGTCTCAGCCCTAGCCCAAGCCTGTCTGTCAGGTGATGACCACTAGCCTGATGTCACCTGTGGGCTGCCTGTCTGTTCTCAGAGGTGGCTGCCTTGGGGTAACTCAGTAGCTTTTCGCTTCCCAGGGCTCAGTGTCTCGTCTTCCTGAATATGGCAGCAGAACTGCTTGGCAGACGTCTCCATCGTTTGATGGGAAGTAGGCAAGTTTGTGATGCCCGTTGTCTAGGCCAGGGAAGAGCCACCTGCACATGGGCCTCTGCACCACTGTGGTGTTTACTGTGGCAGAGCTGGCACACCTGGGTGCTTTTTCTTTCTCAGCCTACCCAGAGCCCCTGTGGTGTGGGAGCGGCTCAGAGCCCTGCTCTGTTGAGTTATGCTAGCAATACCTCCCCAGTGCCTGAGTCTTCTCCCTCACCAGCTATTCTTGCCTTTCAGCTGCCACCCGTATGATTGCCAACAGTTTAAGCCGGGATTCGCCGCCTGCTACTCCTGTCCGAAGACCCGACACATCCAAAATCTCTGTCACTGTGTCCAACAAAATGGCTGTGAAGAACACAAAAGCAGGTACGCGGGACCCTTTGCAGGGCAGCTTTGGCAGCTCTTGCGTGTTCTGAAACCAGCTTTATCCTCTTCGTTCTAAACCAGCGATGGGCAACAAAGAAGAATGAAGGAGCCATGTGAATGGCCCTCCTGCATCTCCGTGAGCTGCAGCAGCCCACAGCCCACTGGGATTCCACCTGCAGCTCCCAGACCCCTTGTCTGCCTCCCTCCCCCACACACATCTCCCCACGCTTCCCTACTCCCCCTCCTTCTCAGCACTTCGGAGTGCCGCAGATCACCTGATTCACGCTCCTCCCTGCTCCTTCCCTTCCCTGCCAGAGCGGGAACATGGCAATCAGCTGAGCTGCAGCATTCCTGCTGGAGCAGGAACAGAGCCCGACTCAGTGGAGGGGGAGGGGAGGGCAGTGCAGGGCGCCAGTGCATGAGTGGTACCTACGGGAGGGGGACAGATGGGCATCACAGCAGAACTGTAACCACAAAACTCCAGGACCTAACACAGCCCTAAATTTGGGCGACTCTACTGCTGAGCCGCAGGAAGGAACCTGTTGGCTAGTGGCCTCCTGCAGTCAGGCAGCCAACTCTGATCTCAATCCCTGTTGGGTTTTCCCAGCCTTGTGCGATGCCGTGGATGAAAGCCTGGTGGTCCCGGTGAAGCGACGGCGAGTCACAGCAGAGATGGAAGGGAAGTATATCATCAACATGCCCAAAGGCACCACACCGAGGACTAAGAAAATCCTGGAACAGCAGGCAGCCAAAGGTACCGCTGGCAGGGTCTTAGCCATTGTGCAAAACATGTCTGTGCCAACCCCTGACCTGTTTGGCACACTGGCGGCTCCTGCACCGAGAGACAAGGGGGGAGATAATGTCTTTTGGCGAAGCTGCTATAGCAGTGGGGAGGGATGAGTTTTGGAACCACGCAGAGCCCTTGTGCAGGTCAGGGAAAGGAACTCAGAGCAGCCCAGCAGCGTGCGAGGTGGAGGCGAGTGTTAGCGTGAGCAGTCAGCACGTTCAGTCTTGCAGCATGTGCTAGCTACCGAAGCTAACCAGCCAGTTCGACCCCCATGTCGCTGTGCAATGCTGAGTACGCCTCCCAGCCTGAAGGAGAGCTCTGTGTGCCGCCAGTGCTTGTCTCAGCTACAGAGCTTGGCCCACGGCAGGCTATTACCTCTCCCCCCGGCCCTGTCTCTCTAACGTCCCAGGGCTAGTGGGACTACAGCTGCACTCCGGCACCCCAGAAGGGGCAGGGCTGGGGTTTCACAGAGCTGTCTGCACAGTGCTGCAGCAGCAATTTAAAGAGCTGGGGCTCTGGGTGGCAGCAGCCAGCAGCTCCAGGCCCTTTTTTATCGCTGGACCCCAGGGCAATTGCTCCCTTTCCTCCCCGTCTGTGGGCCTGCAAACCAGGGGTTGCACACGCACAGCCCGGTCCAGATGTGGCTTTCTTGTCAGTGAGGTTCTGCTGGTCCAACCCTGGTATGGAAGTGTTCTTTGGTACTCGCACAGCTGATTTCTCTGGCCCTGTGCTAGGGGAAAACAGCTGGGTGCTGATATAACCAGGTCTACATTAGATGGTAGTGAATATTCAGTTATACTGGTTACATGGGGCAACTTTTCAACATCCAGACAAGACATTGGGGCATGTGGGAATTCCAGGCGAAGCCATGAACATCAAAGTCCTGGAGGCCCTGGGCATGCTGTGAGCGCGGCTGGCTGGTTTCTGTGACAGTCCTGGCCAAAGTATTCCTTTCCCAGAGCATCGAGCAGCATGTTGTACCCTGGCTGCCGTGCTCCACTCCAGAGGTGGCTGCATTTCAGGAGCGCTGTGTGTGTGCAAGATTGGGACGGAAGGTCAAATGTCACCTATCCTGAGGGTTTGCAGCCTGGGCTGCTAGAGGTAGGGTGAGGTGTGTCGAGGACCTCTCGAGGTCCCTTCCAGCTCTGCGATATGCGTATCTCCATGTTATATTATTATATCTGACATGACGCCCCTTGTGGCTTTTGTGAAACCTTGCCAAGTTTCCTTCCCTGTGGAAGCCTGAGATTACATCTTTTGTCTTTACGGGTGCTAGGTGTCCCCAGAACGTCTGTGTTTGAGCGGCTGGGAGCTGAGATGAAGGCAGACACAGCCACAGGAAATAAGGTAAGAGCCGGGAAGGTGTTTCTGTGGCTGTGGGACAGTGCTGGGTGGTCTGAAAGGGACGGGGCTGTGAGCCCCAGCTTCCTGGCCAGAAGTACCTTGTGGTGCTCTGTGTTCCACTGAGATCCAGGGCCTGGGACCATCAAGCTGGCTTTGCACATGCAGGGGGAAGGTGCTGCTCAGCAGGTTCCCAGACCTGCTTCCTCCCTACAGCTCTGTGTTACTGCTCTGGGCTCCCAGCCTGAGAGTGCCTCTTCTGACAACAGCCTTCACTGACATTCATTCGGGGGTGGCAGGCAGTGTCAAAAAGCTCAGGAGGGGTCGCTGGGCATTTCTGCTGCAGACAGTGTTCTCAGAATGCGAGAGAATGAATCTCCTCTCCCTGGGTGCTCTGTGAAATAGCAGATTGCGGGATCCAGTCCTAGATGCTTGTGTCACAGACAATCACAATACTTAGTGCCTTGCGTCACACGGTGCGGAGGTCCCCAGGCCCTCCCTCATCCACAGTCAGACGTGACTCTCCCTGGGCAGGAGAAGAGGGGGTTCCGGGGCGACAGGGACCCAGCGTAGAACAGACTTGTCAGCGCAGGGACCAGAGGCGTCAGTACAATCTAGTTTGGGGAGAGGAGCCCAGAGGGGTCCCTGAGCCGGGCCCTGGCCCCTTCCTCCCTCTGCAGCCAGCCCAGACTGACCACCTCCCAACTGCCCAGCTCCAACTCAGATCGGCCAGGCCCCTCCTCCCACCTTGGCCTGTTTCCCAGGGAAGAAAGGGCTCCCCTGATAGCCTGGGTTGCAAAGAGCGTAGAGAGCCATTGCCTAGGAGCCAGAAATTATTACACTGCAACTCCCATCACCACTATGCAGGGACGCTGTGCCTAGGGAAACTGAGGCACACACCTCGGTTACTACAGGATGGTAGGAAACACATACAGCCGAACCAGGGGATAAAATCCTCACCCCTCCCAGCATCACACCTTTTCGGCAGCCTTAGCCAAGAGAGGGTGTTAAATAATCCACTGAAGCGAAGGGCTCCTCTGGCCCATGTGAGGAGGCCCTGATGCTCCTCCGCCTGTTCTGGAGGTAGAGGACTTGGTCTCCACAGTTGACACTTCAGCAGCTTTGGCTATCAACCATTCACGTAAAAACTCAAGACTCAACAGAAATGGAGGGCGGGGGCAGGGCTGGGATTGCAGAAACCTGGGATCTGTTCCCATCGCTCTGCTGCTGACCTTGGGGTGACCGTGGGCTAGTCATGCTCTCTGTTCCTCAGTTTCCCCATTTCTGCTGTGGCCGAGACACCGATCTCATGCTGAGATCTAAAGATAGAAAGTCCTACGTGAGAGCGAGGTGGTTGTTAACCTCCCCCAAGGAATGCACGGCGCCCTTTAATGACGTGGAAGAGTATTTTACAGACCATGCTCTGTTGTGGAGGAATAATCCCTCGCTCTGATCCAGCGTGTGTTGTCAGTATGTCTCAGAGCACATCGCAAAAGAAGGCGATGTCACTTCTCCCCCTTTACACCGGGGCTCCGAGGCAGGGAGTGGGATGGGGACTTGCCCCAGGTCTCCCAGCAGGCAGAGAGCACAGCTGGCAACAGAATCTCTTCCAGCCCAGTGCTCAGTCCCCTAGGCCACGCTCTCTCCCCATTGTTAATCTTTGTGCACTCTGCACACGTGACACCAATGTCTGTGATGCTCCGCAGCCCACGGGGGTCTTCAGCCGCCTGGGGGACACGCTGGAGGCGGACGAGGACAAAGCTGCAGACAGCGACGACGATGACAGCTCCGTTCTGCAGTACGCCGGGGTCCTGAAGAACCTCTCCAAGCCTTCACCCAAGGAAAGCACCAAACCAGGAGTGCCCGTCAAAGCGAAGGCCACCAGCTCGGAGGCAAAGCCAGCCGTGACAACCATCCGGCGGCTCGGCAGCAAGAGCGCTGGCTTGGTGGCGAAGGAAAAGAATCCCTGTGCGGTACAGAGACTGGGCAAGCCGTCCCTGCCTGCTGAGGCCCAGGACAGTCACATCACCAGCACCAAGCCCAAGGCAGAGCCGGCCGTCAGGGTCACCATAAAGAGGACTTTGGGCAGTGCTAAGGTAAGCAGCACCAGTGAAATCCACAGTGCGCAGATGGACAATACAGAGACTGTGAGTGTCTTTAAAAGACTTGGCAAGAAGGCAAACTGAGCCATGACAGCGCCTGGAAGGTCCAGTCCTGTAGCTGCTCGTGTCTGCGGTGTAGCCACTCTCTTTGCCTGCATGAAACCCTGTTGCGGGGGTTCCCAGAGACCCATCTGTCTCCTGCGGAACACGGACAGCAGCCCCCAGCCCAGACCCAGCTCGTCTTCAGTGGAGTTTGTGTTCCCTTGAGCCGGGCTCCTCCCTTACCAATAAATGCAAAGGGCGCAAACCACTGTGTGAAATGAGCTGGGATTCTTGTGTGGCCAGGCCTGCGTCAGCAACCGAACCCCCAGCACCGGTGGTGGCAGCTGGGAGTCCCCTTGTTTGGAGGCTGCAGCAGAGAAGACCGGGCGAGAATGGGCCATGGAGACAGTGCCTGGGCTCTGGATGCTGGAGGGATTTCCTAGCACCTCTCACCAGTGCTAAAGCCCACTGAAAGCTTCTTTCTATTCTCTTTTTCTATCATTTTCCCTCTGCAGAATCTTGCCTGTATCTAGGAAGTAGCGTCTCGAGCCTCCGTACAGAGAGGATACGGAGTTGGGACACGGTGCTGGAACTCAAGTCGGGGGGTTTCCTAGCAACCTAGAAAGCCACACGTAAGGGCTCCGAGCACCTCCCAGGCATTGGTTTGGGTGTTGTCTAAGAACCACAGCGATTTCTCTTCTCCTGCCCCCTCACCTGCCTCTGCCCTGTACAGCATCAAACTTGTATCCTACGCGTGCGTTTCTTTAGCGCCATAGGGGTCAGCGCAGGCTTTGCACTCCAAGAGCGTACATGGCCAGCACGGCATGGACTCCAGCAGGTCCGTGGACATCCCCAGGGTCTGCTGGGAGCATGCTCAGAGTGGGTACCCTGGGTTAGCTTGGGCAGGTCAAGCACAGCTTTACTTGTGAGAGGCAGGGAGACGCCAGTGGCAGTGTGGTTCTGCACAGTGCCAGCTTTCTCTTTGGTTTATCCAGAGCAGGGTCAGTTGTGGTCCTCCGCTGCCGCTGCTTTCCAGGAGGCAGCACAGCTGTTGGAGCGGCATGCAGATTCCATAGGGAAGGAACTTGCCCACGTGCAGATGCAAAGGCAGGTGTTTGGCTTCGGTCACATCTCCGCTGCTCTGGCCCCAGTGACAGGAGCAAGCTGGCACCCCTTCCTCATGGCAGCACTTCTCCCTGTTGTTTGTGTAGGGATTCTAGACCGTTCTGGAGCTTCCTGCTGCTGTCCCGACACTCCCATCCAATCTGGAGCAAGTCCCAGTCACTACTGGGCTGGGTGGTGGCCCCTGCTGGAAGTGATTTTAATTTGCCCCATTCTGAGTGGGCACGTCTCTGTATCAAAGGACTAGCTGATGCTGTCCCTCTTGGCAGGAGCCAGTGCAGAGGGGCGCAGCTGTGGAGAGCAAACTCCAATCTCCCTCTCGGGTAAAAGGTGGCCAAGGGCAGGGGCAGCTTGTCCTGTGCCCTGGAGAATAGGCAGTTACTGGGCTGTGGATCGGCTAGTTCAAACGGCTCCATCTGTGCTCTCCTCTCCTGCGTCACCATGGGGGACGCTCCTCCCAAACAGGTGCAGGGGGCAGGAGAGGCATTAACCCCATCAGGCTCGCTGTACAGCTGTCTGGCTTTCACAGACAAGGCTTGGCAGTGCCCTGAAGAGAGGGCTTTGAATAAGAGCAGTCCCTGGTTCCACACCTGCTGCAGTACCAGACTGACAGGTGGTCTCATGCAGCCCACAGCCTGGCTTGTGGTGGGCAGCCGCCCTCCTCTCTCCCCTTTACCCTCTGCCCAGAGTGCCACGGTACTCCCATACAGCACAAAGTTGGTGCTAACTGTTTTCTCACCGGAGAGAGTAACCTGCAGGCTAGTCCCAATGGGCAACGCTCCTTCTGGGCATAACTGTGTGTGCTGGGAGCGTCTGTGGGACACGGCTTCAGAGCAAAGGTGAGAGTGAGTGTCTGGGGCTCATGCGGCTGTCACGCAAGCTCACCGCTGTCCTAAAAACGGTACTGTTACCTGCCAGGTCTGTGGGTGGTTTCAGGTCCCCCCTTGGCCCTGTATGTTGGCACTGCAGCAGCTGCTGCTGCTGGGCTGAAGAACTCACTGCTGATCCACACCACATTTCCTTTAGAGACTGATATTTATTAAGTCAAAAGGTTGGAAAGTTTCATGTCTCTGGGTTTAGGCCTCTTCCCTAAGGAGAGGCCTTTGCACTTCTAGGCTGTGTCTACACGGGCACAAATATATTTCGAAGAATACTAATGAGGCACTGAATCGAATATTCAGTATTCGATCAGTGAGTGGGATAAGGAGATTTGGAAATGTGCAGGGTCCTTTCAAAAAGGACCCCATGTAGCTGTGCCGAGCCGCATGCTTTCGAAAGTGCCGTGGCCGGAAGCGTCCTAATGCTAATGAGGTGCTGAATATTCAATTCAGTGCCTCATTAGTAATCTTCGAAATGGCCATTAGCATGGCTATTTCGAAGATTTGTGCCTGTGTAGAGACACCCATAGAGTTGACAGCATCCCTATTTTAGAGTCTGTTTGTAAATGGTTGTCTCTACTGGCATTCCTGTTTGTCGTGGGCTTTAGAGCGGGCTTAAACCACAGCTGTTTAAGTGGTGCGATGGAGACCAGGAAGAGAATCTTTGGGGACAACCTATTCTGCGCTGCTTCTCCCGGCTGTCTCCGAAAGGAAGGGGGATGGGGTCATTGCAGCCAAGAAAGGAAAGTTGGGTTTTCCTCAGCTTGGTGTGACACATTCTGACCGTTTTCTTCCTGCTTTCCAAAGGAGGTGCAAGTGTTCTTCCTTTTTTTAGTCTGTACAAACCAACTTTTTTAAGGATGAAATCTGCACAGGCCACAAGGCGTAGTCGGTTGTCTGGGGCCAGTAGAGATCTGGGTAATGCACTCCAGGCGTGCGCCATGATTTTTAAAGGATTGCAATAAAGCATAAAAAAGACACTCTCCTCTCATCCCTCTCTGAGCTTTACTAGAGCTCTGCTGCGTGGGCTCATGGTCTGTGGGCCTTTCTGGGGCCCTCTGTGGGTGGGGACTGCTCACTTGGCATCTTCAGTGCCTCCGCAAAAAAGGGCTGGTGGGCGTTACGCTGCCACGCAGGTAACCTGCTACCCAGAATGCAGTGGTGACCTGCCCAAGGAGGGACATAGCAAACCTGGGGCCAGGGCCTGGAGCCCCCTAGTCCCAGAATGCTGTAACCATTGTACCGCTGGAAGAGAGGGACAGCATGTAGGGCTTTTGCTGTAGCTGTGCTTTGTGCTGGCATTGAATGCTGGCAGTACCATTTGTCCATTGACTGTGCTCCTAGGTGCAAAACTACCATGCTGCTGCCCATCCGAGTGCATGTGCGACTCTTGGCTCCATGGTGCCCCTGCAGAAGTAAACCCCAATCGCTTGTTGGCCAGCTTCTGCTCCTCCATCGTTCCCTTCTGCCGAGGAGCTTTCTGATCAGCTGATCTGGGAGCCCAAGCTCCCTCCCTCTCTGCTGTTGCTTCATTCTTCCCTCCCTCAGCAAGCTCTTTACCCAGGATGCTGTCTGAGTTCTGTCCCTCTCTTTCCCCCTCGGGGATGCTGCCATCCCCCTCTTCCTGAGCCAGGGCAGCAGGGCTGGTAAGCTGCTGCTGCCTTCCAGCTGGACCAACGCTGCGGTTCTGGCCAGGGTGTGTAGAGAGATGGATGGACGGAATATGCACATTGTAAAGTGTGCAGGATGCTACCCCAGAGCTCTGATGTGTGCTGCACCTCCTCTAGTAAATGCTTCCACACTGGACCCAGGCTGATTTCAGTGCTAAATTCTCTTGCAGGGTGACTGCACGGCAGGATGGTGGCACGGGTCCCAACCCCCACCTTTTTGCAGTTGTGCTGATGGGGTCAGGAAGAGTCCTGTGGCCAGCAGTCTGGCTGCATAGGCTCAGTCTTGCTGTGCTGGGGGGTGGTGTCGCTGAGGGAGTGAGACAGTGACATTGGGGTGCAGCTGGCTGGGGGGGCTGGGTCTTGCAGGACTCAGGCTTCTGCCCCCAGCTGGCAGGGGGTGGGGGGAGATGCTGGGGTTTGGGGGGGGGAGGGGCTGGTGCAGTGCAGGGGGGTTCTGGCTGATGTGTTGCAGGGGTGGTGGGGGGTGGGGGGTTCTGGGTGATGCTGGGGTGCAGGCTGATGTGGTGTTGCAGGGGTGGTGGGACACGGGGTTCTGGCTGGTGCAGGGGTGGGGGAATGCTGGGGTGCAGGGGGTTCTGGCTGATGCTGGGGGGGGGAGATGTGAAGGGTGTGGGGGGGGGTCCTGCCTGACACGGGGAGGGACGCTGGGGTGCAGGGGGCGGGGGGGCTGTTCCGTCACGAGGCCATCGCCCCCGTTAGCTCTGCAGAGCTCACTGCTCAGGCTGGCGCCCGGGGAAGCGAGGCCCCCCGCGACAGCTCAGCCCCCAAGACATGGCTGGTCTGCGCAGCGCGCCCGGACGGCAGGTTCGTTTTGGTACAACACAGACTAACCCGGACCCTCGCTGTCGCCATGGCACCTTATGAAAATATATGCAAATGTAGTCGGGGCGGGGCTTCCCGCGGACCCGCCCACCAGCCTTTGCAAGGCTCGGGCGTCGCTGCCAGCGTGCGGACGTGGTAGACTCTGACGCGCTGGGCATGCGCACTGAGACCCAGTGCGGCGCAGGCGCGCTGCGCCGCCACTTACCTCTGTGGCTTGGGCGCATGCGCAACACGCCCCGTCCCGCCGTTTCTGTGCAGTACGACCCCTAGGCGGGTCCTGTCCCGCCCCCCGCTTCCGGTGTGCTGGAACCGGGGGGGCGGGGTTTCCGGGAGCGCGGGCGCTGTGGGCCTGACGCGGCGGTGGAGCTGGGCCCCGCAGGGACGGAGGCGGCACCGGGATGAGCAGCAGCAGCAGCAGCCGCCGCCGACGGAGTCCGGGGCGCCCGTGACAGGTGGGGAACCGGGACCCCGCGGTGGTATCGCCCGGTCCTCCCCCCAGCCGTGGTACGGCTCCGCCCCCCCCCCCGCCTCACCCTCCACGGCCGTGGTAGCACCTAGTCCTCCCGCCCCCTCCCCGCCGTGGTACTGGCCGATCCCCCCCACCCCCCCGCCGTGGTACTGCCCCTTCTCCCGGCCTGCCGCACCCCGGCCGCGGAATCGCCCCCCCACCCCCCGTGGTGGTACGTCCCGTGCCCCGACCCCCCTTTCTCCGCGGAAGTGCCGCCCGAGCCCCCCGTTCCCCCTCCGGCCGTGGTACCGTCCGCCCCCGCGGCCTCCCCGCTGTGCCATGGTACTGGCCGGGAGCCCCGCTTCTCTCCCAGGGAGCCGGGCCGATCCCGGGGGGCAGGTTGGGGGGGCGGGTCTCTCCTGGGGGTGAGCCGGGGGGCAGGTGGGGGGGGCGGGTCTCTCCTGGGGGTGAGCCGGGGGGCAGGTTGGGGGGGGCGGGTCTCTCCTGGGGGTGAGCCGGGGGGCAGGTTGGGGGGGGGCGGGTCTCTCCTGGGGGTGGGCCGGGGGGCAGGTTGGGGGGGGGCGGGTCTCTCCTGGGAGTGGGCCGGGAGGCAGGTTGGGGGGGGGCGGGTCTCTCCTGCGGGGGACGGGAGGCAGGTTGGGGGGTGGGTCTCTCCTGGGGGTGTGTCTCTTCCTGGAAGGCTCAGCCAGGAGCCTGGCTTGCAGCGTACCTGCACAGGGGAGGGTTTGGGAAGCGGGGCTGGACTGTGTGGTTTTGCTCTCCAGGGCATCTCGGGGCTCTGTGCTGTCCACCTCCTCCCCTCATCTGTCAGCCTTCTCCAGTGCCTGCATCTCCCTGCCTGGCTCCTCTCCGAGGCACTGAAGGCCCCTGGATGCCTCTTTATTATGTGCTGCTCATTGTCCTGTTTTGTTGTGGATGACATCAGGGCTAGGGTGTCTGACTCCAGTACCCACCAGCCCCTGTCTGGTGCAGGATCAAGCTCATGCCTGCCTGGTCCCTTCTGAAAATCTCTTTGTTTTTTTACCAAGTGGGGGGCCCTGGAAAAGGGCTTATCCCATTAGGGGTGTGTGTTACCAAGCCCTCTCCAGCACTTTCACTCATTGTGCTTCGTAGGCCAATGCTGCGACCCAGAACCCTGTCGTCTCCTCGAGGAGAATCCCTGTGTAACTGGAACTGTCAAAATACTGTGCCTTGGTGTTTGTTGCTAAAACTTCTTTGAAAGTCTCTTCTCCTTGCCGCTTTATCCTCAGGACAGGATGTATGATGTGGTAGAGATGCAAATCTTTGAAGCTAGTGTTTGTCGGCTGTTTTTCATTGCCACTTGGATACCATCAGCACTTAAATACATACAAATTGTGCAAGTAATGAGGGAGTATTTTTATCTCAGCATTGCAGTGACAGGGCTGGAAGCCACTTGCCCTTCACTCTTGTGGCTTCTTTCTCGTCATCAAAATCCCTCGACAGCAAATATGGTTTGCAGTCAGTATGGAAAGCTGTGTGAGAAATGATGCAGTATGCCAAAAATAACTAAGAATAGTTTGAGCTTTGAAAACTTGTTTGTTTGCTTGTTTTCAGGCAAGTTTTAATTGGTGAGTGGGCAGTTGATGTTCTCTTGGTGCTTCCTATGTTACCTGTGTGCTTTGGCAGCGGGTGCAGTTGTGCTTTGGATTGCACATGAGGCAGTGTTGGTAATCCTGGCTTGTGTTAGCATTGAAAAGCAGATTGCCACAGGCCTTAAAATACAACGGGCGCAATATTGAGCTTTTACTCTTAGTTTCCTGGAACTTGATTGCTTGCACTTTCCACTGTAGAAACACTACAGTGTTTCTTCACTATGTGTACATGCTGTTTTAACACTGTCACTTTTGTAGGTAATATGATTTGTTTATAGTTGTGGTCAGAGCTGACGTTCAAAGTCAAGATGGATCCAGGGTGTGAGTGGAGGATGAGGCCCAGATAAAGTACCCTGAGGCTGCAGGAGATCAGTCACTGATGCAGGCATAGGAGCAAGGTTTTCTGAATGCTGGTTCATCATCACCACTGCTGGACTGCACTGACTCAAATATTAACTGTAGCAATCTGCCTGCACAGAAAACAGTGATTTCAGTGGGGCACTTTTGGTGGTGTGACAAGCTTTTGAAGGGATTGCAGCATGTTAAAAAAAACACTCTCCAGACAGTTATCAGTTGCTGGGCTCCTAGCAATTCCTCTTGGCAGGCCGGAGTTGCTAGGAGCCTAGGGGCTGCATTTGTGTGGGGCAGAGGCTCTCCTTTGCCAGGCGCACTGTCTCCCCCTGCGTATTTGAGGGTCAGTTGTGAGCGGGTTACGGTTATTTACTTTTCACTCAGGCCCCTGACTTCCCAGTGGGAGCTGATTGTGTAAACAGAGCTGGCCTGGGGCAGTCCTGCCAGGTGAAGGGATTCTTGTTTTCCGCAGAGCAGGTAAAGCTGTTGAATTCTGTGCAGCTTCGTCCTGGTCATCGTACGAATGCTTACCTCTCCCACTCCTTCTGTCGCATGGGTAGCGGGGCAGCTGGCAGGAAAAGGACTACGGCCTAATAGATCAGCAGTTGGTATCTTCCTCCTACGGGCGGCGTGTGTCCTGCTCAGTGTGTGCAAAGGCCTCAGATGCTCTGGTGAAGGGGCTGTCGGAAGGCATTGTGCTGGGATTATTTGTTACCCCTGAGTAGCAGGTCACCTGGGAATGGGCTGAGAAGCCAGTGGTCTCAGGGACAGCCCTGAACCACAGGAGGAACTGTGATGGGGGGGAGTCTGTCTGGAAGACAGAAATGTGCTTTAGTCGAAGATCAGGTACAAGTTCCCTTCACTGCGTTTTTCAGCATGGAGGCACTTGTGACCAGCTCGGGGCCAGAGCAGCAGTGGAGGCGGGTGAACTGTCAGGGTGAGGGTTAGTTGGAAAAATGAGACCCTCCCTTTATAAAGGATGCGGGTTTGTTCACAGGAATTTTGTGCAGGTCTGTGCACAGCATCTTTTCCAAATACCTATCCAGCCCCACCCCAGCATTCTGCATCTCAGGGTGCACAGGCTGCGTGCTTGGAGCTAGCCGCTTCCTGAGGCTGCAGGAGCATTGTCTTTCCAGGGGAAGGTAACTCTTGGCTACTTGCGTGCATACCAAGCCAGTGCTAGCGAGGTGTCTCCCTGCCTTGCATGTGATCCGGCAGCGAGCCTGTGACGAAGGAGCAGGGCTGAAATACCAGGGTGGGGGGTGACCCCTTGGGGCAGTTGAGCAGTCGTTCTGCACAGCGCTGTTAGAAGGGAGCGCTGTGGCTGGCTGCGTTTCCATGAGAGCTCTGTGATCTGACAGGCAGGTGGAGGGAATCTGCTAACAGTCCTGAGAAGCTGGCATAGCCAACAAGCTTAGCCTGCCATGTGCGATGCTCATGTAGACTCAAAACCTCAGGACAGCACTCCAGCAACGTGGCCATGTAGACCAGGGGTGGGCAGTAAATGGCCTGGACATGGCTTGTCCTACTGGACTATTGGCACTTCATTTACCTGTGCATCTGCAGCTCCCGGTGAGCATGGATCACTGTTCCTGGCCAGCAGGAGCTGCAAGTGCCTGTACCTGTGAATGCACAGGTAACTAAAGCCCCAGTGACCCCTGGGGCTAATCCTGTCACATCACCCCAGCCTCTTGCTCACCCCGGTGCTCGCTGCAGTGACGGGAGGGCCGCCCATGCTTGTAGAAAACCCACCTCCCTGCAAGGCTGGAGCTAGGTCAGCAGAAGAATTCTCCTAAGGAATGGGCAGGTGCGGTGGGAAAGGATGCTACAAATTCCCCTGTGCTGAACGCTAGGCATAGACCTGGTGAGTAACGCTGCTGGAGTGTCTGACTTACTGCAGCTCCAAAGTCAACCAATAACTTGCCAGCCTTTGCAGCCAGAGCAGCTGCTCAGTCTTCTCGGCAGGTGGGTTAGAGTCACTGGCCCCACACATGGGGAAAGCGAGGTGCAGTGCAAGGAAGCGACTACCCAAGCATCACAGATCTACAAACCTTGCTGTTTGCCAGGGCCGTCCAGCCGCTCTTCCTGTGGGTGCGGTGACCAGTAGTCCACACACCCTCCCAAACTTGAGCCAGGCAGGGAAGTCCTGGCTGCCAGCCTGGTGCTTTAACGAGGTCCTACTTCCCCTTCCTAGAACAACGCGGGGAGTGAGTAACATCAAAGCTATTTGCAGCCGTGGGCCTGAGACCTCTGAATCCTGTGGAATTCCTTCTTGCAACGAACGAAAAATCAAGACCCTGGTATTCGGCGTAATGGCCGGTTCGACTAGGAGAGGCAGACCCCACAGAGAATGGGCAGATGATATAGTAGATTGGTGCGGAGCTAGTCTACAGAAACTAAGCCGCTCCACGCTGGACAGGGAAAGGTGGAAGGAAATAGAGAGGGGGCACCAGACACCAGCAGGCGCTGAGCCCACAGTCATTGATGGTGATGGCAGCGGCCAGGAGCCAGCTCCCGCCTTCGGGGCGAAATGCCCTGCTGATGCTCTCTGGGGAAAGACTCAGAGCCAACTCCTGCAGACCATCTGGTAGCCCCCGGCTGTGGAGGAGCACTTGCATGGGAGAAGTGACCCCATGTCCTCTGCACCCCAGGGATGAGGGTGGAGAATCTGAAGGAGAAGGGCAGCTTGTCTGCGTCAGCTCAGTGCTTGTGTAGTTAGCCCTTCTCTTGCCTGCTTCCCCAGTTGCTGCAGCTGGGCTGTGTCCTGCGGCCAGTTGTAGGGTGTCTCATTCGTGCTCATGTCAGACAACTAAGCGGATGAGGTAGCGGTGTCCTCTGTCACTTGCTTCTCAAGAAGCATCTTCCCTGGCTGGAGAGCTCAAGCCAGACTTAGCTGCCTGAAGTGAGCAGGGCATGGCTGGCAGTAAGTGAGGAACAGTGAATTATCCTGCTGCATTCTGGGCTGTTAGGTGCCAAAACAGCTTTGAGGAGCCAGCCAGGAAAGTGCCCCACTCAGGCAGTTGTGCTGAGCGTTAGCTGTGCGGCAACCTGGGGCAGCCAGCAACAGAGGCTTCTGTATCCAAAATTAAGCGTCCGCGTTACCTTATCTTTTCCCCCCGTATTAAGCGTTGCTTTCCTTTAGCCAGAAACCCTCGCTGGCCATCACTGCGCAGAGCTGGAGCGTCCGTTCCCTCGCATGCGGCTTGACGTGAGCTCCATCAGGCCTTTGCTCATGTCCCTGCCATGGAGCTAGCAGAGGCAGGTTAGGAACATTTTCCTTGGGGAGATGCATGGTGCGAGGGTGCACGCCTAAGGCCAGGAGCCCTTAGTTCAGAGGCTGACTTTGCCACTGTGGCCTCGGCTGGTGTCAGAATGATGCCCCACTTGGACTGTGAACTGGGGAGAAAATCCCTCTGTGAATGCTTTGAACTGCAATCTGTGTTCATTTTAGGAGTAGAGTTAAGCAAAATTGTTGACGCAAACCAGGTTTAGATCTAATTAAGAACATCCACACTGGATTTCACACCTATTTCATGGGACCAGTTCAAAATTCTGTTTTTAAACTGAAGCGATTTTGAACATATAAGGTCTGCCTCTCCTGACGACTTTGTCAGGTCACTTGGTATGGTAGAGGGGGATATGGTAGACGTGTGTAAAATCATGAGCGGTGTGGAGAGGGTGAATAAAGAAAAGTTATTTACTTGTTCCCATAATAGAAGAACTAGAGGACACCAAATGAAATTAATGAGCAGCAGGTTTAAAACTAATAAAAGAAAGTTCTCTTTCACACCGCGCATAGTCAACCTGTGGAACTCCTCGCCAGAAGAGGCTGTGAAGGCTGGGACTATAAGAGAGTTCAAAGAAGAGCTAGATAAATTCCTGGAGGTTAGGTCCATAGAAGGCTATTAGCCAGGGGTAGGAATGGGGTCCTTGGCCTCTGGTTGTCAGAGGCTGGAGATGGATGGCAGGAGACAAGTCGCTTGATCGTTGTCTTTGGTCCACCCCTCTGGGGCCCCTGGTACTGGCTGCTGTTGGCAGACAGGATGCTGGGCTAGATGGGCCTTTGGTCTGACCCAGTATGGCCGTTCTGATGTTCTTGTGATTTCTGCCTGTCTAATCGGCGTGGCTAACGCCTGTCTCCAGAGCACTTTTGAAATCTGCCCTTTGCCTGCGTTCTGCGAGGGAGCGTGTCTGCTGCAGGACTTGCTTCGTCTCCTCCTTGCCTAGTCGTGATGCCGGTGTTCTGACTCATGACGCGGGGGGAAGTGGGCTCGTTCTCTTCTCTTCGAAGCCATTGATGATCGTGCTTCATGTCAGAGCTCCAGTGCCATCCCGACAAGCCGTGGGTCGCAGTCTGCGTCGTCAGTGTGGCTTTTGAACCCCTAGCCTGTCCCCTTACTGTTTTTCTGTCTCTCTGGTTCATCTTTGGGGGTGTTAGAGAATGAGGTTTGTTTCAGGCTGCCAAGAAGTGTAGTTTAGTGGGACTCAGTGCTGGCCGGGAGAGCACCGTGTGGTCGCAGGACAGTAGGCAGTGCCACTCAGCGCTGGGTCCTTGGGAAGTGTCCATGGACTGTGGTTTTCTCTTGCAGTGCTGCCATTTCGCAGCAACCCTCAGCTCCTGGAGTGGCGATCTGGAGAGCCCCTGGGCCTTCCGTTGAATTCCTAGCCCCTGTGGCTGCAGAGGGGCACTTGAAAACGTGACCCAGGAGGAGCCTAACGGCTGTCGTTGCACTCACGTAACGTAAACCGACCCCAGGATCTCTGGCTGGCCTTTCTCAGGCTTTCCCATGGTTGGCACCGGCAGTACTGCCTCATTTACTTTACCGTCATCAAACCCTCCCGTGTCAGGTGCTCGGTGCTTATTGAAGATGCTGGGCCTGCGCTCTGTTCCAGGCTGGATTAAGACTTGGTGAGCCCTCTGAGCTAGGTGACTGGCTACCCCCCTTGTACAGCTAGGGAGAGGCCTGCGACTTGGTAGAGCCAGCCCTAGCTCTAGGGCACAGGCGCCCGCCCTGGTGTCCGGCTCGGACGAGCTCCCGGGTAAAACGGTGGGGGTTTTGTGTGATGTGGCGATGGAATGAAATACGTCAGACACTACTGCAGCAGAACGCAGGCGGGCTGGGTTCAGCCCGTCCTTCGCCTTGCTCGTCCCATGTCACCTAACCCGTAGGGCTCGGCTCTGTCTCTGTAAACGTGGCGGGGATGAGCCTTCCACTGCTTGGCCTGTAGGCCCTTTGGGACAGGGACTGCTTCCTGCTGTGCTGCGGTGCTTCTCCGTGGCCGCGTGAGGACTTGTGCTGTGCCAGGGTGACAGGCTGTGTTCCCTCTGAAAGCAGTGCTCCGCGGGGAGCCCTCCAGCCGGGGACCAGCCGCACACCGCCAGCCTCCTCGCCCGCCCCACGCCGTGTTGTTTGATGTGTGTCTGGAAGATGGAAACAAACCAGGCCGTGCGGCGGCTCGGGGTCTGTCACCCTGGGACACAGGGGCCTCCCTGCCCCTGCTTGGCGCTTGACCAGCCGACAGACTGGACTTGGCAGAGACACAGGGTGTGGTGGCGTGTGGTGAACTGAACCGACACTGTAAGCTCAGTCCTTCCTGCCCAGAATGGCTGCGTGGCTGGTTGGGCCCTTGTGGCTCAGCTTGGTTCAGGGCTGGCCTGTCTGCAGCGCAGGAGCCTGTGGGGAGCCTTTGCCGGGGGTGTCAGACGGCAGCCTGTGGAGTGGAACTGCTGATGTTTGTCGAGCCTTTTGTTCCAGCGCGTGCGAACGTAACCGGGCGGGTTTGGGCCGATCCCCGGACAGGCCAGGGAGCCCAGCCCGGTGGCCCCCGCTGCTGAGCCCTGTGCATGGAGCTGTGTTCTGCAGGGAGCCGGGCTCGTGCTGGGCTCTGGCGCTGCCCTGCCCTGAGCTGGTGGCACTCGCTGTGCTGGGTGCAGTGCCCCCGGGCTGAGCCAGCCGCTCCTGCACAAGAGCGCGCTGAGTACGTTAGGGGTGCTGCACGCTCAGCAAGTCAACAGCCGCCCCTGCCCCACCTCCCCCCGGGAGCTGGGCCGGCACTGCAGCCTCGCCCGGGCTGGCTTTGCTGGTGGAAGTGATGGCCCTGTGGGGCGAGGGCCAGCAGGTGTGTGGGCTGCAGCGCAGAGACCCAGCCCAGCTGCCCCCTGTATAGCAGCTCTACCCGAAGAGCAAAGACCAGAGAGGTGCCCCCTGGGGAAGGTCGCATCGAGTTCTCCCCCGTCTGTCCAGCTCTGCGTCTCGCAGGCTCTTTGAGAGCTCTCCTGGCACCGCAGAGCCTTAGCTCTGCGCTGCTAGAGTCAGTTCCCACCCTGCGCCCCAGACGTTAAAGCCGCTGATGAATCCAGTGGTGGGTGCGTCAGAGGGAAGGAGCAGAACAGGGCAGTTATCCAGTGATGCAGCCCGTCCCAGCTCCTGGCAGGCAGGTTTCTGGACGCCCCGACCATAGGGTTGCGTGTCTGACGCTCTTGGATGCTCGCTGGCTGTTGATGGACCACGCTCCATGACTGTGGGATATATTGTGTCTTCCAGCCGAGCTCTGCACGCTTCGAGTGCAGGAAAACCCGGTTAGCCAATGCATTCAGGACCGACCTGTGGTCGGCTAAGCAGAATGTTGGATCATCTGGGGTGGGGGGTGGGAAGGGGGGCCTGCCTGCGCACCTTCTGCGGGACGGGCTGCAGATTGCCACGGGGTAGCGGCAGCTGAACCACCTCCCAGGCCAGGCTGACAGCTGCCGTGGAGCCGGCTTCCAGGCGGGCAGCCCCGGCCATCTGCCTGGGGCTGGGAGAGATGATCCGTCCCGGTGTGAGGTGCAAGTGGAAGGTTGGCTAACGGGGGGTGGGATAGCTGGAGTTTTACTGTGCTTAACTCTCCCTGCTCTGCTGCAGGGCGTCGAGCTCCTCACATAACTGCCCTTTGACAGGAGCTGAGCCCAGGAAGAGAGAGAATCAAAATTCAGTGTAACGGGCCCTCCTGCCTGAAAGCTGCTGAACCAGTGACTATGTCCAGTGGACGCAGCTCCCCGTGGGAGTGCCTGCGTGGGCTCCCCTGCTCTCCCAAACACGCGCCCATTCTGCTGGAGAGCTGGGCTGTGCGGGGAGAGGCCTGTCCATGCCCACCGACGCGGCCCCTGGGACCTGCAGGACGGCGCATTCAGAGCACGGGTTTAAAGTACAGCAGCTCGGTCTGTCTGCTGCCCGTTGCCTCTCTGGTGTGTCTGCATGGCCCTGGCGCTGCAGTAAGTCAGCAGCTCATGGCCTGCCTGTGGGTTTTGTCCCCCCGCCGTGCTGGGGGAGCTGAATAATGAGGACCCCGGCGCACTGAGGTCAAAACAGGAAGATGGTGCCAGGGCAGGGATCAAAGCTGGCTCTGCCAGGTCCCCGGCCAGCTAGCAGACTTGCTTTCCGAGGCCAGGGCTGCAGCGAACCTCTGCCCGACTGGCTCGCTAATGTCGTCAGCAGAGCCGCTACAGCCGGAGAACTCCCCCGAGCCCTGAACTTGAGCTGTTGCTCAGCAGCGTTTTGTGCTGGTTGAGTCGTGCTACACCTCGTGCCGAGCCAGCCGCGTCCCCGGGAGCTGCTGGGGAGGGCTGTGCTTGGGGGACAGGTTTTCAGTGAGGACTCCAGGCATAGCTGGAGGCACAGGAACCACCTTTGCCCCTGTCACAGGCTGGTGCCTGAGCTCATCTGCTCTAGGGAACGTGAGCTAAGAGCTAAGAGAAGGGGCTTGGTTGGCCACCCTGGAGCTCGACAGACACAGACTCCAAGTGCTCTGAGAGGTGCTGAAGAAGAGTGCAATGGAGAGCAGTTTCTGTACCCCGTTTAGTCCTTTGCCTCTCTGGGAGGTGACAGCACCCCAAGGGGAGTCCAGGCCTGTCAGCCTGCCCTTGCATGGCACTGCCGGCTGGGCTACAGCTCAGCTCGCTTCACATCAGCTGGTGACCCACTGGTGGAAAGCTGTCTGTCTGTCTGTCTCCCATGGGAGCCCGCCAGGTCCAGCCAGTGCCACAGTAGCAGTCACAGCAGGGCTCAATTGGAAGTCTCAGCCATCCCTGAGGTGCCAAGGTTTGCTGGTGCAGCCTGGCTTCTCCTGGCAGGTTTCTAAAGGTCTTTCTGCCACGGCCCGCATGAGCAGGGGCTGCCTGCTTTGGGTCACGTTGCTGTCCCACACTGCCTGCAGCCGTCCAGTAAAGTCACAAAACCCCAGTGCAAATTTCCTGGCACTCAGAATATCACTTGTGCAAAAGAGGCGCCTTGTTCCCGGGGGCTAATTGTCTCAGAGCTGCTCTCGGGGTGTTGCTAAATGTGTAACCATGGCCCCCCGGCCTGTTTGGTGGAGCCCCGGGCGATGGTGCTTGCGGCTCTGCCGAGGGCGGGTTAGGTGCTGGGATAATTGGGTTGAACACTGCAGGGATGGGGCAGGAGGCTAAGCAGGAAAGTCAGTGAGGCGTTTGCTCCTAAGTCCCTTCGGCCAGTGTGAGAACTTGACCCTGTGTCATCCTATAGGGCACCACCGGCAGGCCTGCCCAGACCCCTCTGGGCATGACGGGGTTAGCATTCTCCTTGTGGGTCTGAGCAGGTGGCTGGCTGTGGGCTCTGGGCTGGCTCCCTGCCAGCTCCCCGGCCCCAGCTTTTTTTGAGGCTGTGGCAGTCAGACATATGGGGATCTAGTCGGCGTTAGAAACGTGTGGTGGTGATCTGAGGGTGCAGTCGCTGTAGCGCTGTCCACCTGCCAGCTCAGAGCGCTGAACTCTTGGCGGGCGTCGTACCCGTGAGCTGCTGCGGAGCCCGAGGGCGGCCCCAGGTCTGCAGTTGCTGCTCTGCTCAGCTTAGCGCTTGCCCTGCGCCTGCGTCTTGCCTGGGAGCCTAGAGCCCCATTGTTAGCTCCGTCCTGGGCTCCAGGCTCTTGCTGAGCTGACCTTGCTGCGTAACTTCTCCGTGCTGTGGCCTGTGGCTCTTAGCTGGAGATCTGGGCCCTGTGCAGGTCTGGTTGTCGGACGGGCTGCCCTGGTAGGTGAGGGTCCAGGTTTGCCATTTGTCTGACCCTTGGTGCTAGTGGAATTTAATGGGAGGGCTGTGAAGACTGGTGGCTGGAGCCCTGGACTGGGGCGCAGCAGACCTGGGGCCTATTCCTAGCACTGCCGCTGGCCTGCTGGGTGACCATGGGCAAAGCACTTTGCAGCCCGCTGCCTCGGTTTCCCCTCTCTGAACAGGACCGTGGTACTTTCCTCCTTGCAAAGTCCCTGGCTGTGAAGAGCTAGGGGCATGTGTTCAGACGACTCAAGCCCAGCCAGCCTCAGGCTCGATGCCTCCCTCTGCCTAGCGTCCAGCTGATCACAGGGTGGGGGAGGATAGCATCATGCACGGGTGCTTCTGGGAAGTTGCCTCTGCCAGGCATCAGGGCCAGGAACCTCACGAGGGCGCAGGAGACATTTCAGGGCTGTTGGTCCGGCCTGTTTCACCAGCACATCATTCGTTACCAGATTGTCCAGGCTTTCTTGGCAGGAGCCCCTAGTGAGGACGGGCTGTGTCCTGGTAGCCCCACGACGCCTGAATGAGCCTTTGCCACTGGCCCTGGAGGGAAGGGGCCTTTCAGCCCTGGCTAGAGTGTGGAAATGAGCAGCTCGCTGTGCTGCTGCTTCCCTGAGTGG
The DNA here is from genome assembly GCF_033958435.1 of Carettochelys insculpta. NCBI lineage: Eukaryota > Metazoa > Chordata > Testudines > Carettochelyidae > Carettochelys > Carettochelys insculpta. The sequence goes on along the minus strand of NC_134158.1, from coordinate 23,174,440 downwards.
CCCCCTTTGCTCTTCCCACAGGGGCAGCTGCGTCTCCAGCAGCCCGGGAGGGAGATGCCGGTGTGTGTCAGCAGCGCCGGCCTCTGACGTGGTAGGACCTTTGGGGCAAGCGGCTGCTGTCCCGTCGTGTGCTGGGGCGGGGCCTGCTGGTGCTGCGGCTCAGAGGAGGGCAAAAGGGTGCTGTTCCAGGCCTTTGGTTGAAACTTTAGCACTGTTACGTAAATGAGCCAAATCCAGTTGCACGCCTGGCTTTGTTTGTTGGCTGGGGCTGCGCCCGCTTGTCTCCCCCAACAGACGCAGCCGCCTTCTTGCTCCTGCTGCGTGTTGCCAATGAAAACACAACTCTTAGATGGCTGTGTGCGCGCAAATGGCGTTTCGCGCCAAGAGGGAGCATGCGGGAGAAGAGGTGGCTCCGTAGCCCCACGCAGCATGTGCCCAGCCCGGGCTGCTCTTCCTGAGCCCCCAAGGGCTCCGTTTGGTGCCGTGAGGCTGGGGCAGAGGGCAGCTGAGCAGACAGTGGGACGCTTGGTGGCCCCACGCTGGTCTTAGCAAATCCCTAGTGTTTTCTTTCCCCCGGCGCTTGCCAAACCCACCAGCCTGGCTCCGGCTCCGCCTCCAGCTCCGGCTCGCTGCCTTCGCTTGCCTGGACCCAGCGGCACCAGTCCTACTAAGAGAGCACCTGGGACTGTGAACACCAAAATCTTGCGAGAGCCCCAGGCAGATGGCCCCGTCCTGGGCGCGGCTGGCGGCGCTCACACTTCTGGTGTTCCAGGGCGAGCGTCGCTGTCCCACCAGCTCTTCTCTTGGAGCGGCTGGACTAGCCCGGAGGTGTGGGTGGCGCTCTCACCGCCCCGCGAGGACAGGTTGCGAGAGAAGCCCTGCTGGTGAGCGGAGCCGAGCTGTGACCAAGCCTCTGGGCTGGTCCATCAGGCTCGGAGGAAAGCAGGACAGGGAAGGGCTCCCTTCCTTCCATGGGCACAGAATGGACAAAGCCTGTTTGCAAGGGCCCTGGGGAGGGGGCTTTGTGCCACAGGGGGCGAGCCCTGGAGGGTCCTGGGGAGGGGGCTTTGTGCCACAGGGGGTGAGCCTGGGGGCACTAGAGCTGAACGGTGGAGTTGGCAAAGGAGCGGCACAGCAAACTCCAGGACTCTCCAGCACGGAGGGATTTCTGACGGGCAGTCTGAGCTCTACCACGGGCTGGGCTGGGGCTGTCTGCCCAACTGCCACCATTCCCCTTGCTCGGGTTCAGGTGGCCCTGGGGCTGAAGCGGCAGCTGCCAGCCAGCCCATTGCTTCTCCTGGCCAGCTCCCCTCCCCACACAGCACCTGGGTCTGCGAGATGGTGGGCAAAGAGCTGCTGAGCAGGAGGTTGAGTCCAGCATGTGACGAAGGTGAGTTTGGGGGTGCGGGGTAAAACCATGGTGAACTAGTTCACCGGTTAAAGGGCCTGGGCAGATGGGGAGCCTACTCCCTGTGTAGTGGCCTGGCCCGGCGTGCTGCAGGGGCATGCCAGCCTGGCCAGAGGAGCCTCCCCAGCCACCCTGGGCCCCTCTTCAGGCTGCCCTGAACAGCAGGGTGAGGACTGCTCCAGCCCCGCTGGAGTGCCCCTGCCAGCAGCGCTCTGGGCCCAAGCTGCTGGAGCCCCTACCAGTTCCTATAACCGGTCAGTCGTCAACACCCCTCGTGAGCTGGAAGGAAAGGAAGCGTCCCTGCGAAAGGGAGGGGCATGGGGCGAGGAGCGTCGTCGGGGCAGTGCTGTTACTGCCAGGGCCCCGGCACAGGCTGGTTATAGCCGCATCAGAGGGGGCTCTTGGGAAATAGGCCGGCCTGGCTAGGGCAGCTTTATTCCCTGGGAAGCCGGGCAACCGCCCTGTTGGGAGCTGAGGTTTCCTTTCTCCCTTCGTCTCGTAGCACCCCAGTCACGTTGTGCCCGGACTCCAGAGCACAAGCGTCGCACCTCCCGGCTGGGGCGGCTCCTGGAGTTCAGTCCCTCAGTGCCGCTGCTTGGAGGGCCAGCACACCGTGCCCCGCACTAGTCCGGCTGGAGCAGTCCCCTCGCGCTTGGCCTCTGCTCCGCCAGCACAAGGCAGGTGTGGCGAGGACAAGGTGGGCCCTGCCGAGCAGAGAAGCGGGCGTGCCCAGTCTGCTCGCTGGGCTGGAGGACCCTGGCATTGGGGGCTGTTCTTACCATCCTGTGCTGTGGTACAGACGTCTGGGCAGCGCAGCTGCTGCTGCTGCGCCTCGAGTGCTGATTTCCCCGCCGCCCCAGGGCGAGCGCTGCCTGCTGGAGCATTCGGCATGTGGCTGCAGGTGCCAACGCGTGAGGCCTGGGCTGTAGGGCAGGGCGCTGCAGGGCTCCCGGCCCTGCTGAAATGGGAGCTGTGCTAAGCTGGCCAGCAAGTCCCAGCGCCAAGTGCTCCTCCTTGCACGCTCACTAGTGCACCTCTTCACAGAGCCAGGCTGCGCTCAGCAAGGAGAGGCCTCGACGTGGGGTGCTGCAGGCGGGTGTGTCTAAGCCTGGGCTGGAGAACCCCACAGTCCCTGCCTTGGGGCAGCTCATGCGCCTGGCCACCAGCAGCAGAAGGGGGACCCTGAGCAGTGGCCTGGACCCAAGTCAGAAGGGCTGTGGCTTAGCCCGGTTCCTGGCTGTTTGTCCCGATGGGCCTGACCCCCAGCTGCTTCTCCAAGCACCCTGCCCGAGCTGGCTGTGGGTGCAGTCCCGCCCCGCCCCATGGGCACTGCTGCAGCCTGGGTGGGGTTCCAGGGCAGCCCCTGGAGCTCCCTGCTCCCGCCCCTTGGGGGGAAGCCGCATCCCCATTGGGCTGCTGCTGCTGCCTCCCCAGGGTCAGTGCAGTCAGGTGACTCGGATTAATTTTTCTCCAGCTGTTTGTTTTGTAAGGGCTCCAGCCTGCCAGCGCTGCCTGTGTTTCCCTGCCAGGCTTTGATGTGTGATGGGCGCCATTAGTGCCTCTTATCTCCGAGGCTTTCTGCGTCTGTGGTGGTAACACAGGTGGCTGCGGGGAGATAAGGGAGGCTGGAAGCCAGGTAAACACCTGGCTGGGTGCCTGGGCAGGTAGCTGCTGGGCTCTCCCTCCTGCCCTCCGTTGATTTGCAAACAGGGCTCTGTGTCTCTGGTCCCCGGCTTCCGGAGATGACAGCAATGTCTGTGTTACGGGGGAGTTTTTAATGGTACCCGGCGCGGGGGCGGCTTCCTACTGATGCTGCCTTCGTGTCTTCTGCGTGAGAGCTGTGCCTGGCAGGCAGCCCATATGCCTCGCCCTGCACTGCGCGGGGAAGGGGCAGTCGGCACGGGGGGCGGCGGGGGGGCCCAGAGGCACAGGCCGCTCCGCTTACCTCTCTGCTGGGACTGCGAGCGCCGTGTGGGCAGGCGGTAGTGCGAAGACACAGCAGTGCTCAGGGCGGGGGGGCCGCATCCGGACCCCGGGCTGAGCGACGCTGGGTCTGTGCGGGGAGCGTCCGTGGGAGCGCGGTCCAGCAATGACCAAGGAGCCCTTCTCTCCTACAGACTCCCGCAGCACCCGCACTGCGCCCTGCGGCTGGCAGCGGTACTCTGGTTTCTTCTCCTGCCCTGCGGAGGCGGCTGGGAGCTGTGGCGCCAACATGAACGAGGTGTCGGTGGTCAAAGAGGGCTGGCTGCACAAGAGAGGTAAGGGGCGTGTCGGGGGCGCGTGGCCACACCCGGGTAGCGAGAGGGGTGGTGTTAAACCGCCGCAGCTCGTGTGTGGACACTGGTGGGTTTTAAACTGGCCTATGCTGCTGTAGTTGGGGCAGGAGGGAAAACCCATGGAGCCTGCCACGCTCCCTGGATGACTCTGGTTCTGAAGCTGCTGCCTGAGCTGTTTGCATGGCACCCAGCCTCTTCTGAGCCCTGCGGCTGCGCTTGCTTCAGCCCTGCATCGCCAGAGCTCGGAGCGGGCTCACCCCAGCAGGCCGCCCTCAGGCCTGCTCATCCCTACAGCCAGCGGCTTGCCCCTTTGCTGTGCTGGGGCAGCCCTTCTGGAGCCAGCGGCTAACTGGTGTGGGGGCGCAGCCCAAGGCCCTGATTCATTTTGCCAGCAGTTGTTTGCTGCTCCAAATGCTGAAGGTGAAACTCCTTGAGACCATGTGGCAGCTCGAGTCACTAGAGCCCTGGCATGCAGGGGGCCAGGCCCTTTGCTCTGATCTCTGGACGCCCCTGAATCCTGCCTCCCAGCCCCCTCCCCATCCTGTTAGATCCCAGTGCCCTCCCAGGGCTGGGATAGGACGGGAGTCCTCACCCCAGCCCTGCCTGCTCGACCCCACTGCTCTTCCACAGCATTGAGTGAAACCCAGGCATCCTGGTTCAGACACCCCAGCTCCGAACTGACCCACTTCCCTAGGATCAAATCCGAGCATCCTGGCTCCCATGCCTTCCTGCTCTAACTGCGAGCTCCCACTCCCCACCCAGGGCTGGGGATAGAACCCAGGTGTCCTGGCTCCCAGCCCCGTTTTGGGCCATGCTCCTTTCCCCCCTGCAGTTATTTAGTTCACTCCATGACCCCATCCTGTGAGTCACTGGCTTGTGCTGATGGAGGGCACTTCCTGGGCTGAGGCTCTCGCAGTCCCGCAATCAGGCTGTTGCTGGGAGCTAGGGGTGCAGTCGGTCTCGGCCACCTTGCAGGCCTACCCCAGGCCCTGCGAGCTGAGGGCAGGGTGCTGTGTGAGGTGGCACATGGGCTATGCTGCTCTAGATGAGCCACCTTCATCCAGCGCCCTGCTCTCAGGCTGGGGCCCTACTCCGCTGGGCCGGCCTCTCCGTCGTGCCTTGGGCAGGAGTCCCTGCCATGGGCAGCACCGAGGTGGTTCCTGCCGTGCTGGGCTGAGGTTGGGGCAGCCTCCTGGTGCAGGAAGAGCCTCGGGGCAGAGGCTCAGTGCCCCCGGGTGAAGGGGCAGCTGTCTGAGGGCTGTGCCTGGCGCTGTGGTGCCCCTGGGAACAGCCCCTTGCAGGTGTTCGGGAAATGAGGGTGCTGGTTTCCAGTTAGTGGTCTGCCCGGCCTCCCCTTTCCCTGCAGCAGGGGATGGAAGGGCACTCGGACTGGGACAGCAGCCCTGCCTTGGCCGGGCGCTGCCTGTGCCTAGCCTGGCTGCGCTGTTTTCTGGTGGCGGTGGGGCAGGCTCTTGGCTTGATCCAGTGGCAGTGCACGTGGGGAAGTGCTGGGGCTGGCTCCTGCCCACAGCGTGAGTCCAGGCCGAGGTTCAGCTTGCCTGTTCCCTGCCAACCAGCCAGCGTCTGGGGAGCAGGGCTGGAGAGGTGACGCTAGCGCCAGCGGTGCTTTAAACCCCGGGCCAGTGCAGGCGCCTGGTGCCCGCCCTGCGGGCTCTCACCCTGCGCTAGGTCCCAGGCAGAGGCAGGGCTGCGTTTCCATCTGGAGCATTAAAGGGGTGTTGGAAGCGCAGGGCCCTGTGGCAGCTGTGCTGGGGGCTATTTATAGGAACGCTGAAGCCGGGCCTGCTTTTTCCTTGGCTGCCGAGCCCTTTCTGGCCTTGGCTGCCTGCCCTCTGACCCAGCCCACTTGACTCCCTTTGTTCCGCTGCCTTCAGCTCCCTGGCACTGTCCCCGCCATGTGCCCAGGCGCTGCTGGGTCAAGCAAATTTCTCCCCTCCATGGGGGGATTGAGCAGGGGGTCAGATGGGGCCTGGGTTCAGGGCCGTCCCTGCCTGGGGTCAGGGGGCTTTTGGTGCAGCCAGCTTCTACCTGTGCGGGGAGAGGTGTAACTGGCGACCCCATGTCCTTTAAAACAGCCCTAGGGCCGGCCGCTTTTCTCTGTAGCTGCTGCTTAAGCTGCCCTGCTGGTTGTCAGGGCAGGGACCCGGAGCCAGGACTCCTGAGTCTGGTCCCAGCTTCGCCACTTCATTGCTGTGTGCCTTGGGCAAGTCTCCCCCACTGCCCAGGATTGTGTGGGAAATCAGGGTCGTTGCTTGCTTCAATGGGAATCTCAGGCCCACGTGAACCCCCAAACGCTGGCTTCTTTCCGTGGTTATCCCAGAAATACCTGGCAGGGCCTCCCATTTTGTCACTCGGGATCTGTCTCAGGCGCCAGCCCAGCAGGGCTGGCACAGAACCGTTCGTGCTCTCTGCGGATGCTGACGTAGCCTGGGTCTCCTCAGCCCTGGGTCAGCCTCTCCGCCCCCCATGGCTATGGGCCTTTGAATTGGCCGGCAGGAATCCTGAGCCTGGCATCAGGACAGGCAGGCGCCAGAGCGCGTGTCCGCGTGTGTCCCCCGACCGGCTGGCTTTGCCGTGGCCGGGCCTGGCAGGGCAGCCGCGGGGCGGGAGCCGCATGGGAGTGCACTCTGGCACGCCGAGGCAAAGCCAGGCATCACGTAACACCGGCGCAACTGGGCTTCCTTACAGGGGAGTACATAAAAACGTGGCGACCCCGGTACTTCCTGCTGAAAAGCGACGGCTCCTTCATCGGCTACAAGGAGCGGCCCGAGACATCCGATCACAGCCTGCCCCCTCTGAACAACTTCTCAGTCGCAGGTACAGCGGCTGAGCGCGCAGGCCGGGTTCCTTGCACCGCGGCGCCCGTTAAGGCCACTTGTGGTTTGCAGACTGGTCCAGCGATCCAGCCGGCTCCTTGGCACTTCACCAGCAGCTCTGTCCAGCTGCGAGGCCGCAGAGCTCTGTCGCGGCTCCCCAGAGTGCGGCGAGTCTGCCTGGTGGTGCTGGAGGACGGCGACCGGCTGCCCAGTACATCTGCCACGTGTGGGGTGTCCCGTGCCAGGCTGGTGTGCTGGGGCCGGTGCCAGGAGGGTGGAGGGGCCGGCGGGCGCTACCTTTGAATGGAAGCTGGCATGCAGCAGCAGCTGCTGTCGCAGGTGAGGCCGAGAGCTGGGACCAGGAGGCAGCCGCTGAGGAACGTGGTCCCATCTGGAGGCCTGGGAAGCCATGTGGGGTAGTTACGGGATGCTGCAGGGAGCCGGGGCAGGAGGTTCTGGGCGGGGGTGGGGAGGGCTCCAGGTTAGTGGAGGGACCTGGTCTGAGATCAGCAGTAGCCTGCGCTCCACCCACACCCCCTCCTCCTCTGCCCCCAGAGTGCCAGCTGATGAAGACGGAGCGCCCCCGGCCGAACACCTTTGTCATTCGCTGCTTGCAGTGGACGACTGTCATCGAACGAACCTTTCACGTGGACTCTCCAGACGAGCGGTAGGGGCAGCTCCTCAGTGGCACAGGGCCCCATTCTCCTCCAGGCCCATCTCGCAGCAAAGGGCCTGGAGGGAGGCGGCGCAGGGCTGGGCTCTAAGAACTCAGCCCTTCGGCTTCAGAATCCTTGGAAGCCACTGGCCGGCCAGCCCCGCAGACCTGCTGCGCGCGGACGTTCTCTCCGTATCACTGGGGCAAGGGAAAAAGGCGTGTCCAGCATCTTCGACTCCCCAGGGGTCGAGATTGGGGCTCCGCTGGGTGCTCCCCCAGGGGCTGAGGTTGGGGCTCCCCCGGGGGACCAAGACTGGGGCTCCCCTGGGTGCTACACCCAGGGTTTCAGGGTCTGAGCAGAGGTGGGAACAAGCTGGCAGGTGAAGTGTTTGTGTGCTAGGCCAGCTGTACTCTCGTGCTCCTCTGCTGCATGTCTGCCCCTGGGGTGTGCCTCGCCGACCTGTCACACGCTAGCCCAGACCCCCAGATAACCCCATGGCGTCAAGCGGGTCTCTGTTCCGGTGCCCTTGCTGGGTACTAGAGGTCTCCAGCTGCAAGCTCCTTTGCCTGCCCCTTCTGCTGCCCGGAGAGCTCTGTTGAGGTCCGGCAGGGCCAGCTGCCATCAGGACACGTGTGGGATCCACTGCTTGCTTGCACTCGCTCCCCTGAAGTGTGAGGTATGGGGAGGTGGCCAGCAGGTGGCCCCACACTCACCCGCTGCCACGTGGCGACCCCAGAGCTGTAGCCTTGCGGGCCTAGGGCTGGTTCTCTGTGCCACGTGCAGCAGTGCAGAGGAGGGGCCAGCTGGACTCAGCCTGGGGGAGCTGCCACGAGCGAAGGCAGAATCCGGGGGGCTGGGACCTGGCCTCCTTGTTTGAGGGCGCTGGCTATTTCCGGGGCGCAGCAGCGGCCTCCCTGTCCTGGAGAGGCAGCAGGGCGTTGCAGCGTGCCGATCCGTGCTCTCCGCAGGGAGGAGTGGATGCACGCCATCCAGACTGTGGCCAACAGCCTGAAGAGCCGCGAGCCCGAGGAGGACACGATGGATTACAAGTGCGGCTCTCCCACGGACACCAGTGGGGCCGAGGAGATGGAGGTGGCCGTGACCAAGACGCGGGCGAAAGCAGTGAGGCGTGGGGCGTGCTGTTCTTTCCCAGCCGGGGGGCTGCGACACGGGGGAGGAGGGCGACCCCGGCCTTGTGCGGGTTGTACTGTGAGCTCGCGCTCTGCGACGCCGTGGCTGTTGGGCTGCAGCCGTTCCCGTTTACGGCGGCTCTGGCTGGGCATCTGGGTCCTGCGCACTCAGTGCCCTGTGCTCCAGTCACGCTGAGTGCCTAGCAGCCCCTGCCCCCCCAGCCTGCAAGAGGGACGCGCTCAGGTCTCTCCCCGGCGCCCGCAGCACAGAGCTGAGGCGAGCAGCTTCCCAAGGGCTGCAGGGGCCTCCCCGGTATTTCTGTGGCGAGGGAGCTCCCCACGGGGAAGGGGAGGGTGGCTGGGTAGCACAGGAGACCTTGGCTTACCCTGCCGTGGAGAAACCACCCCATGGGCGCCCCCTGGGCTGGAGCTGGGCTTAGCTGGCTCTTCCCCTGGGCCTGAGCTGCTTTGTAGCCGGCTGCCCTGGCAAGGGCTGTGGGGCCCTGAGTTTGGATTGGCCGCTGGCTGGCATTTCCCGCCTCCCAGCCCTACCCCTGTCTTCCCAGACCATGAACGACTTCGACTACCTGAAGCTGCTGGGGAAAGGCACCTTCGGCAAAGTGATCCTGGTGCGGGAGAAGGCCACAGGGCGCTACTACGCCATGAAGATCCTGCGCAAGGAAGTCATCATTGCCAAGGTGTGCGCTGCCGCAGGCCAGGCTGGGGGCTGCCCAGTGAGCTGACATCAGGCGTGTGCTGGCCTGTGGGCGGGCGGCCTCTCCGCTGGGCTCCTTTGTTTGCTGCTGGGGCAGGCACCCGACTCCCACCTGCACTCCCAGGGCTGACACGTGCCCGTTCCTATTCTGCTGGACGCTGCTGGGCAGTCTGGCGCCACGGGGAGCAGCCCCTGGGCTGGGCTTCCTTGCGGGTCAGCCGTGGGCGCTGAGTCAGCACTGCACGGCCACACCAGCTGGGCGTGAAGTGCAGCGGGGGCTGAGCAGTTTCCCGTGCTTTGCTGGCCAGCTGGGAGGGCAGGGTGTGGTCTGTGCCACTGGCTGAGGCTCCCGGCGCCGGCCTGCTCACCGGGCGCCCGTCTCTGTGCAGGACGAGGTGGCCCACACAGTTACGGAGAGCAGAGTGCTGCAGAACAGCCGGCATCCCTTCCTGACGGTAAATGGTCTCCCGGGCAGCGTGAGTCGGAACGGCGGCGTCTCCGTACCAGCCCAGCGGGCATCCCCGGGGAGGGGCGGGCAAACCTCTGGGTCTTTGAATGCTACCCTGTCCCCTCAGCTGGGTGTGCGGGTGCTGCCCTCGTGGGCCCCATGGCAGCCATGACTGGGGCTGCTCAGAAACGAATGTGCTGAGTGCCTGGCTCCAGTCCAGGGTGTGCAGCCTGGTCCCTGGGTGCTCTGTGGGAGACGGAGCCAAGCCACCGACAGCCGCCTCTTCTCCCGGCTCGCGTTGCAGGCGCTGAAGTACGCCTTCCAGACGAGCGATCGGCTGTGCTTCGTGATGGAGTACGCCAACGGCGGAGAGGTGGGTCGGGGCCGCGGCCCCCGGCGCGTGGGCGTTGGGCCGGCCGGTGCTGTCGGGTGCCATGGGGAGGGGCCTGGGCAGCCGAGAGGAGGCTGGCAATGCTGAGCGGAGAGACTGAAGGGGAGCAGAGGGAGGAGTCGTCCGTTCAGCCCCCACCCCAGCGAGGTGACCTGTTCGCTGGAGAAGGTCGGGGTGGCACCAGTGGGCAGGCGCAGGGGACTGACCCCTCCGTGGCCATGCGGCTTCTGTCTCCCTCGGGGACCACGGGAGGTCACCGGGGGCTGGTGCATGGGGAGCGCCAGCCCCTGCCCTGTCATTAGCGCTGCCGAAAGGGGCTGTGACACCTGTGTGTTCCAGCCAGGCCGAGGCAGCTCAGGACTCCTGGGCTCCCTGCCCTGTCGGGCCCTAGGACTGTCATCCCCCAGCTATCCGGGAGAGGGGTACTTACCTCCATGCGGTGCAGACGTGACTGCCCGGAGACGTCACCCTTCTGCTCTGCTCAGCGCCGCTCAGGCCTCAGCTGGAGCCCTGGGGCCAGATCTGGGCCCCACGTTGCAGGAGAGGTGGGAGATTGGACAGGGCCCAGAGGAGGTGGAGAGGACACGAGCCGTGAGGGAAGAGGCAGCTCTGGGCTTGTTTGGTTTAGAAAAGAGAAGGCCAAGAGGGGGCAGGACAGCCGGGTGCAGGTACCTAAAAGGGTGTTACAAGGAGGAGGGAGAAAACTCATTCTCCTTGGCCCCTGAGGATGGACAAGGAGCAATGGGCTTAACCTGCAGCCAGGGAGGTGCAGGCTGGACGTGAGGAAACACTTCCCAGCGGTGGAGGAGGTTAAGCCCAGGAATGAATTACCTGCGGAGGTTGTGGGCTCTCCATCGCTGGAGATCCCAAGAGCAGTTAGACACGGGCATGTCCGGGATGGCCTAGGTTGGTGCTGGGTCCTGCTGCGATGGCAGGAGCTGGGCCGGGCCGGACGGCCTCTCGGGATCCTTCCCATGCTGATGTTACACGTACCGTCCTGCCGGCGGTGCTGCCCAGCCTGCCCGGGGCAGCCCATCCCTGGCTTGCCTGCACTGGGCGCTTCTCCTGCCCTCGGTAAGAGAAAGAAACACACATGTCCTTGGGGGACCCTTTCAGAGCGGCCATTCTTCTGCCTCGGGGGCCACTTCCCCTGGAGCTGAGCACTCGGGCGGCTGCCCAGCTGATGGGCAGAACCCACAGCCCGCAGTTTGTCCGGGTGGTGCACACGACACGTGTCTTGGTGCCCTCATAAAACTTACTCCACCCAGCATGGGAGAAAATGCGGGACCCCTGCTCAGGGGTGTGGCACGTTGGGGTGTTCAGGCAGCGCAGGGGGTGCGGCTGGCTCGGGGCTGCCGGCGCAATCGGGTGCTTAGCCGCCTGCTCTTCTCTCTTCCCCAGCTGTTTTTCCACCTGTCCAGAGAGCGTGTGTTCACAGAGGACCGGGCCCGTTTCTATGGGGCTGAGATTGTGTCCGCGCTGGAGTACTTGCACTCCAGGGACGTGGTCTACAGGGACATCAAGGTGACTCCTGGGCACGGCTGTTCGCCGGTGTGGTGCTGGCGCCTGCCTTCCGCGGGGCTGGCACTGGAGCTGGGGCTCAGATCCAGCCTGCCCCTTCCCCCCCACCCCGGCTTGCCTCAGCTGCAGGCAGCGGCGAGTACCCAGCTGAACTCACCCATGGGAGGGTGTTTGGGAACGGGCGCCAGGCCTTGGCCAAGCATTGTCTCCTGCTTGCCCAGTGCTCCTCGTGGGCTGCCGCCACAGGAGACCCTCTGAGCAGGGCTGCGTCCTAGCACCAGCCAGACCCTCCTGCTCAGCATCCGTCTCCCCAGCCTGGGAGCCACCTCCCTGTACCAAGCCCGTTTCCCCAGAGCTGCTGGCCTGCCAGCCCTTGGCTCCAGCTGGGCTGAGAGCAGAAGGCTGGCAGCAAATGGCTCCGGAGCGCTTGATTCATGCTGTGGCAGATTTTAACTACCACCTTCTAACACCCTGTCGAGGCTCCTGTGTGTCCAGGCTGGCGTTCCCACTGGCATCCCTTGGGGCCACAGCAGCCGCTCGCTGGTCGTTCCCAGACGGGCTGAGGGTGGGTGGCACCTCTGTGCTTCCCTGGCCACACTGGGCACCCCAGCCAGCACTGTGCATATGAGCGAGCAAATGCCCCCGGCTCTGGCCGCTCACTAGCACCCTCTGCCTTGCAGCTCGAGAACCTCATGCTGGATAAAGACGGTCACATAAAGATCACTGACTTTGGGCTTTGCAAGGAGGGCATCACAGACGGCGCCACCATGAAAACCTTCTGTGGGACGCCGGAGTACCTGGCCCCGGAGGTATGGAGCCCCCACTCTTAGGTGGGTTATGGTAGTGTGACCCATCCAGAGCAGGGACCACCACGTGGGCAGAGGCCCTCCCTTCTCAAAGGCGGCGGAGGGGAGAGACCCCAAGGGGACCTGGCTGCAGAACCAGGACCTCCAGCCTGCCTGACCCGGGCCTTGCGGGCTGGGCCGGGCCAGGCCTGAGGGTGGAAGGGAGCAGCGTTGCAGGCGTTTGTGAGTGCTGCAGAGTGTGGCCTGAGCTCCCTGATGGCATTGGGCTCGTGGCTAGAGCAGGGGGCTGGGAGCCAGGCCCCCTGGGATCTCCCCCAGCCCTGGGAGGGCAGTGGGGTGCCTGGATCTCGGCTCAGAGGCCTCCCCCTCCCTGCACAGGTGTTGGAGGACAACGACTACGGGCGAGCTGTGGACTGGTGGGGGCTGGGCGTCGTCATGTACGAGATGATGTGCGGCCGTCTGCCCTTCTACAACCAGGACCACGAGCGCCTCTTCGAGCTGATCCTCATGGAGGAGATCCGCTTCCCCCGCACCCTGAGCCCGGAGGCCAAGTCCCTGCTGGCCGGGCTGCTCAAGAAGGACCCCAAGCAGAGGTGGGGGGTTGGTGGGGAGGCTCAGGGGGCCCAGGCGCTGGCTCGCCCATTGCCTCAGCTGCCACCTGCCGCCCGGGCTGGCTGCTGTTGCCTGGCTTGTGCCGCGGGGGCCTGGGACTGGGCCATTAGTTCCTGCGGGCAGGGGCAGGGCTCAGCCAGCGGCTCCCAGCAGGGAGCGGCCGCCCTGCAGACGCTCTGCTTTCGGGTGAGCTCGGCCCAGCCAGGTGCAGGGGGCTCCCAGGCCGTGAGCGTCGGCACCGGTGCATGCGGCCGAGGGGGTAACCACGTCTGTCCCCCCAGGCTAGGCGGGGGGCCCAGCGACGCCAAGGAGGTGATGGAGCATCGCTTCTTCACAGCCATCAACTGGCAGGACGTGGTTCAGAAAAAGGTGAGGGGGAGAAATCCCGCCCGGCTGTGGGTGGCTGGGTCGTGTCTCGCCTCCGACCCGCTGCCAGGGAGCGTAGGCGCGAGGTGCGCAAACCACTGCTGCCAGCTCCTGCTCAGCCCGGCCTGGATTGGGCCCTGCCCCATGTGGTGCGAAGTGACCCCCCACCCCGGGCAGGGAGGGAGGAGCGGACAGGCCCTGGGGTGGGGGTGGGGCGGAGCCAGGAGGAGCAGGCTGGCCTGCCCTGGGGTGGCGGTGGGGCAGGGCGGAGCCAGGAGGAGCGGGCGGACCCCGGGGTGGGGGTGGGGCAGAGCCGGGAGGAGCGGGCGGGCGGTGGGCCCTGGGGCAGGGCAGGGCAGGGCGGGGCAGAGCCAGGTGGCATTGCCTGTTACCAAACGCAGCCTCTTGCTCTGCAGCTGGTCCCACCGTTTAAGCCCCAGGTGACGTCGGAGATCGACACCCGGTACTTCGACGACGAGTTCACGGCGCAGACCATCACCATCACGCCTCCTGACCGATGTGAGTGTGGCTGGCGCAGGGGTCTGGCTGGGCTAGTGCACAGGCCTGGGTTGTCCCGGCGCTGCCCTGGGTGTGTGGGGCGCACAGGGCTCTACCCAGAGTACCTGATATCTGCGGGGCAGGTGGCGGCTGGAAGTCCCTGGCCACAGCCCAGGTCCGGGCCCTGCCACACGGGGGCAGAAGGCAAAGGTGGTCCCTGTGGAGACAGGCCTAAGCCAGCTCACCTGGGATTGGAGTGGGAGGCCAGGCCCCAGCTTTGGCAGTGATACACCAGAAGGGCGACCATGTCTCCCCGTCCCAAATACGAGAGGCAGGTGCTGCGGCTCCACCAAGCCCAGGGAGCCTGGAAGGAGGCGACAGCCCCCAGCACTCCCCAGGAGCCCTGTGGGAGCAGCAGCACCCGCCCCCAAGCTGCAGCCACCGGTGCGCCCAGAGCCCTGGAAAAACAGCAGCTGCCGTCACTACCCCCCACTCCAGCCTTGGGGAAGTGGGAGCCATGGGGAAGGCGCAGCGGAGAACTCTCGGAGAACTCCTCCCGGCGCCCGCGCAGCTGCTGGTGGAAAAGCTCAGCGCGGGGGGGGCCAAACGCGGGACGGATGGTTGCCCTATACGTAACGAGACCCAACTCCTGGGCACCAAAGGGGTTTAGGAGTTAAGGCCTCTGGGAGGCCCCCTGGGCCCTGTGCTCCCAAGTCCTCTTGGTGCTTTGGAAGCCTGAGTGCCTGCTCTGTGCTGCAGACGACAGCATGGACTCTCTGGAGACCGACCAGCGGACGCACTTCCCCCAGTTCTCCTACTCGGCCAGCATCCGGGAATAGGCAGCGACGCCCAGACGTGGGCTTGGAGCACAGCCGAACTTGTCGGGTTTGTTCCTTGGATTTCTCTCCAGCAGTCAGGTCACACGCACCTGCCCTCTCCGCCCCCACTGGAGGCCGCAGGGGAGCAGCCCCAGCTCTGAAACTCAGCCACTGCGACGTCACCCCCCGGGCGGAGGCAGGGGGGGCCCGTCACCGCGGGGTGAGAAGAAATCAGCCCTTGCTCCTTGGCGTCCTGGCCTGGGGCTGCTTTTCTTCCAATGCTCCGAGACGTGCTTACAGCTTTAACGAACCACCCCGAGAGCCCCTCTGCAGCCGGTGGCCTAGGGCTCCGCACCCCCGGGAGAGAGGAATCCTGGGCAGTGGAAACTGAGCGGCGAAGCCTGGCACCGTTCTGCTGGTTCCACAGAGCAAAGCCGAGGACCGTGCCGGGCTCTGCTCAGCCTGCCAGCGGGGACGCCGGCGTTCAGTGCTCCAAGCAGGCCAAAAGCAGGGCGAGTGGCCCCCGGGGCTGCTGTCTGTCTGATCGCTCCGTGTGGCGTCGAACGCTGGCTCACCAGCCCCAGGCTGGGCTCCCAGCTCGGCTTTCCTCTTCCGCCTCTTGGATCTTCCCAGCCCTCCCGTCCAGCTGCTCGGAAGGGAGCCCTGCACGGAGCCGGTTCAGGTGCGAAGCACCCGGGGACTCTCGCAGGGTTCCCACCGCCCAGCACGGAGGAGGAAGTGGTGCGTCTGGGGGTTGGCGCCGCGGCTGGTCGGCGCCAGTCACAGGGACGCAGCCCACGGCGTACCTGTGCGCGACGCACAGGGCTGTAAAAGCAATAATCTTTTTCTTCAAAGCTGCCTTAAAGCCCCAGGCCCTCCTCGGCGCTGTGCATGCCTAGCACGCACCGGCGTTTGGCACAGCTTCCCCACAGGCTGCAGTCCTCGGCTAGACACCTCCCCGGCAGAGGGAGCCTTTCACCCGGCACGTCCCCCGCCGTCCGCAGCTTGCGCAGTTGCGGGGGAGCCCGACCTCTCACCTGGCACCAGCCACGCCTGCCCCGGGACAGCTGCTCGCTCATCTTTCCCCCTCAGCTCTAGGCTGGCGGCTCCCCTGTGGGACAGACTCTCGTGCTCTGTAAACCCTGGCAGCCTGGCACCATACCGGCGGTTGCATGCCATGGTGGGCCAGCCCCACGCCCCCAGCGTCGCCACCCCCAGCCTGATGGCAGAGAGCCCTCGGAGCTGCCTGGCCTTGGGAGGCCGCCGTGCAGGGGAACGGACCTCCAGGGCGTGGTAAGCGGCCCCAGGCTCCAGGGGTTTCCGCAGCTACTCGGAGAGCAGAGCCCACCCACTGTGTCATTAAGGCGGTCGGGGGCGGGGCGGGGCAGGGGATGTTCTCACCACTCTGATCGGACCGTAGCCCAGCCAAGCCCCAGCCCTTGTAGGCAGGTCCCTTTCCCCACCATGTGCACTTAGGTCAGCCCCCTGCCCTTCACCCTGGGAGCTAGTTCCCCGCTGTGCGCTTCCCTTGCGGGCAATGGACGCACAGGGGAGGGCTCCCCCAGGGCAGTGCATGGCTCCGGGCCTTGGCCGAGGGTCTGGCTTGAGGGCCGGGAGCCAGTCTCAGGGTACAGACTGCCACGCCAGCCTCGGAGCCAGGCCTGGCCTCGCTCTGCTCCGGCTGAACTTCTCAGGGAGGGTGAGGGCCTTGTCCCAAGGGCCGGGCTGCCATGGAGCCCAGCTGTGGCTGTGGGGGAGACGCCCTGGCTCGGCTGCCACCCCTGGAAAGCCATGCTTGGCGCACCGGGCCAGGGCCAGCCCCAGCTGGATGCCCTATTTACTGCAGGAGCTAGGGAGGCTGCAGGGCTCATACCCCGGCTCCCCCACCGCTTGCACGCAGCAGCTGGGCTGAGCTGGCGGCTCACGCTTAGCACAGGCCCATGAGCCGCAGGGTGCGGGTTCTGTGCCCTGCCCCAGCCTGCACCCTGCCCTGGCACTGCCTGCAGGGTCAGGGGGTTGGGGCAGGTTTCCTGGCTCTGGGGCCTCGGCCGTGCTGCAGGTCTTCCTGCGCAGCCACAGGAGCCCACGAGCAGCCGGCCCCGCTGCCGGGCTGCAGCCGCTGGCTGGGGCCCCTCTGGTTGCACCCCAGCAGGGGCTTCGGCTGAGTTGAGAAACCAGTTCTGGGCCCTGGGCTCTGCTCCTGGCAGGACTTGTCCCACTGTACCCCCAGGAGCTGGGCAGTGTGCCAGGTTACCCCTACCTCCCTGCCCGGTGCCTTCAGTATCCCCCGGCTCTCCGCTCCTCCTGGGGCTTGCTGAGCTCCCAGCTCAGGGGCCATTTCGTCAGGCTGGGCCAAGCACACGGCGCCCGTTGCAGGCCAGGCCTCCAAGCTCTGCCCAGGGAGGTGGTTTTGCAGAGCTGGCCAAGGCGTCGGTAGGTTTCACCCCGCGCTGGGTGGGGCCCTGACCAAGCTTTACTTTAAAGCCCTCGTGGCTGCCCACGTTGCCCGTCTGTGGCCGGCACGCCGGCTCCCTGGGCATGGTGCTTTGGCTTTTTCTGGCCCAGCCGCAGAGCCTTAATGTCTATTCAGCCTTTCGCTTGCTGAGGTCGCTGGAATCTCATGGAGTCACCTGGCTCAGGCACTGAGCCCCTGAGTCCTTCCTCCCACCAGTGCTTCTGGCTTTGCTGCCCTGCCAGGGCTCGGAGGGGCCCAGCCCGGCCTCGGGAGAGGGAAGACTGCCCACCCCCCACCGGCTGTCCCCGGACAGCTCCCAGCAAGCCCGCCTGTAGCTGCCCCACGGCAAGGGGGGTGGGTAGTCTTGGCACACATGGGGTGGGAAGTTTGGCTGTGGCAGTGAGGGGAATTTCCCCCTGCACCAGGAGCTGCCACTGTGACAGGCCCCTGGGAGGAGCTGCACCCCCTATGCAGCTCCTCTGAACTCTCCTATCACCTGAGCCCACCACACTCGGCCTGTGCAGCCCAGTGCCAGGCCGGGGCAGGGAAGGGTGGAAACGGCTGGGATCCAGCCTGGCCGCGGTGACGTTCCTTGGGGTCAGCCTAGCCTGGCCTGGCCGGCCCAGAGGACTGGTGCGGGCGGCGCTCGGGGCCTGTTCCCCAAAGCTGCGTTTTGAAGCGTCGTTTGAACACTTTGTAAGATAAGGTTTGTGAGTTCGGGATATTTTAGCTTCCTTCTCCCAGTCCGGGCAGGGAGGGGCCTGACGGTTCTGTCTCTCTCTGACCAGGCCGCACTCCCTTGCCCCCCTGGTTTGTACGGTACAAGCAATAAAATGTTTTTTGGAAGCTTTGTATCCTGCCCGTTCCCCTGCCTCAGCCCCTGAACCCTGCAGCCGCCAGCCCTGGGCTCAGTCCCCCACCAAGGGCGGGAAAGCCTGTCACCTGCCAAGCCCTGATGCCCCGGGAGAGCTCACCTTGCCTGGGCTACTGCCCCCTTGCATGAAGAGGTGGGGGCTGCAGGCTTAGGCCCAGGGCCCTGCACCCTATTTCCTTGGAGGGCTCCCCACACCTCATGTCCGTGGGACCTACATACACCTGCTCACCCCCAGGCCCTCAGCCCCCCACATTTGGCTGCAGCCTTGTTTTGGGAGCACAGCCCCAGGGCATCTTCCCACCTAGCGCAGGGCAGGGGGTGACACAAGCTAGGGCCCTGTCAGGCCAGGCGCAGCCAACCTTGGTGAGACGAGCCGGGTCTCTGACCTGCCGGTCGCCGTAGCCAGAGACCCTTTTCCCTGAATTAAGGCAGGGACTTCCCCCCAGCTGGGGCGGCTGTGGCAAAGTTGGGGTCAGAATGGAAGTGTCTGGTTCCCAGCCCCTGCACTTGTTCCATTGTTGTCTCCTGCCCTCTGAGTGTGTGGGGCTGTGATGTGGCCTCTGGTTTCCTTTCCCTGGCCCCACCCGGCCCCACGCATGAGCTGCCTCAGCTGGGGCATGAGCTGTTTCTCTGGGGACCTCACGACCAGGCCTGCAATGCAGCCACCTCTGGGGAGAACCAATACAGCTGTTCCCCAGCAGCAGCAGCGCGCAGGGGCCGTGTTGCAATGGGGCTTGGCAAGCAGGTTTCGCCCCTTGCCACTGCCAAGCAGGCCCTGGGCTGGGAGACGCTGCAGCCGCCATGGCAGGAAAAGCCCCATACAGCATGGCTCGCCTGGTGGGGGCCTCGGCTGCATCCTAACCCTGCAGCCCGGAGCATGCGAGCACCATGCTGGGGCCATGCGATAGCACAGTCCCATTGCACGGAATGGGAGCGAGGGGGCTCAGTCGTGGGGCAGAGGTACAGGCTCAGGTGGGCCTGGGTTCACAGAGATGCGGGGTAAAGGCAGGTTCAGGGGGAGGGGCTCAGGCTGGCGGCTGGCCTGCAGTAGCTGGGTCAGGGACTGGGGCCACCCTGGCAGGCTCCATGCTAGCCAGCAGCCCTGGTTGGGCAGGTGCAGGACTGACTAGGAAGGGCTGGGGTGGCCACCCAGCTTCTTTGATTGCCTGGGCACTGCTGAGTGTGCAGCTGCAGCCTCAGACAGCCTGCGGTCGCTGAGATCTGGGCCTTGAGGGGCTGAGCGCTGCCTGCAGCTGGGTCAAGATCAGGGCCCCATAGGGCCATGCACTGCTCAGCCCAAGGCCAGCCCAGGAGTTGGTGGCAGAGCTGGGGGGAGGGCATGGATGGCCCAGCTCATTTCTGCTGCTATAACTGGTCCCTTCGTGGCCTCTGCACCTGCTGCCATGCACAGGAAGTGAGCTGGGCCTGGCTGCGGGTGGGCGGGGGGGTGACTGTGACAGGTGCTGTCACCGGCCCCTTGGGATGCTCCCCAGTGTGCTGCTGGCCCCCATCTTCCTGCTCTCTGGGGCTCCCCACCGCCCTGTCCTGCTGAGCCAGAGCCTCTGGTCTCCCCCAGCCGAGCCAGAGTTGGGCTTACTACCCCCACTCCCCCAGCGATGGAGGTACTGACTGATTTCGGCTCTGGGAGGGGCAGGTTGAGGGCCCAGGAAACCAACCCTGAAAGATCAAACCCCAAACAAATCCTCCTCTCTGTGCCAAAGGTTTGCCCAGGGAGGGCCCGTTCGGAAAGTCCCTTTGTCAATGGGGGTCATGTGCACAGGCAGAGACTTCTGCAGGGCCTAGTTACTTGCATGGGGCTTGGCTCGAAATAAAGGGGTTTCATTAAGCAAAAGAGGAGGATTTAAGTGGTTAAAGTAAAAATAGATCAAAGTGAGTTCCTAGAACCCCTGGGCGGGAAGGGACCTCAAGAGATTGTCAAGTCCAGCCCCCTGCCCAAAGCAGGCTCAACCCCAACTATGTCATCCCAGCCAGGGCCTTGTCCAGCTGGGAGTTACAAACCTCCAGGGATGGAGATTCCAGCACCTCTCTCGGTAACACAGCCCAGTGCTTCCCCACCCGCCTGGGGAAATAGCTTATCCTCATATCCAGCCTACACCTCCCCCTCTGTAACTTCAGACCATTGCTCCTTGTTCTGCTGCCTGTCACCACTGAGAACAGCCTCTTTAGAGCTCCCCTGCAGGAAGTTGGAGGCTGCTATTAAATTGCCCCTCAGTCATCTCTTCTGCAAACTAAATAAGCCCAAATCCCTCAGCCTCTCCTCATAGGTCATGTGCTCCAGCCCCTTAGTCATTTTCCTTGCCCTCTGTTGGACCTGCTCCAAATGTGTCCACATCCTCTCTATACTGGGGGTCACAGAACTGGGCACAATACTCCAGATGTGGCCTCACCAGTGCCGAGTAGAGGGGAATAATAACTTCTCTAGATCTGCTGGAAATGCTCCTCCTAATACCCCCCAATACGCCATTAGCCTTCTTGGCTACAAGGACACACTGTTGACTCATATCCAGCCTCTCATCCACTGTAATTCCCAGGTCCTTTCCTGCTGCACAGCTACTTAGCCAAGTTGGTCCCCTTAGCCTGATTCTTCTGTCCCTAATGCAGGACTCTGCACTTCTCATTGAACCACATCAGATTTCTTTTGGCTCAATCCTCCAATTTGTCTAGGTCACTCTGGACCCTATTCCTACCCTCCAGTGTACCTGCCTTACCCCGAGCTTCATATTATCTGCAAATCTGCTGAGGGTGCCATCCACCCCCTCATCTAGGTCATTCCTAAAGATGTTGAACAGTACTGGCTCGTGTGATGGGGTTCTGGGGTCCCCCAAGCTCTGCAACGTGTCCGCAGGCAGGAGAGTCTCTCACTCAGCAGGAGAACAGCAGGTTTATTAGCCGACAGGACACAGCATCGTACAGAGGAGTCAGTACAGCAGGCAGAGACAGCCAGTCCAATCCATGTTGAGGAGAGGAGGCCCCGAGGGGCCCCCAGAGCTGGGGCCTGGCCCCCTCCTTTGTCTCTCTCTCTCCCTCAGCCCAGACTAACTGCTTCCCAACTCCCAGTTCCAATTCAAACCCCTCAGGCTCCACCTCCTCCTTTGTCTGCAGTACAAAGGTGTTACCTGGTCATCAAGGTTACCCTCAGCAGGAGCCCCACACCCTCTGTGAGCCACTCACACACACACAGGTATCCCCCACTCCATCACATCTCTCCCCCCTTCCAGACCGAACTGAGCAGGGTCACTCAACTGGTGACCTGGGGAAGTTCGGGGCTCTCCCCTCGTGACAGGGCATCGGCTGTACCCTCAGTGCTCCCCTTGATGTGCACCACCTCCACATTATAGTCCTGCTGGGGGAGGCTCCAACTCAGGAGCTTGGTATTGGCCCTTTTCATGTGATGCAGCCGGGCAAGTCCCTTTAGTTCCCTTGGGTTGGTTGGTCTCGCTGCTTCGGCCCCGGTCCGTCAGCCACGTTCTCAAGTCGGGCAGGCAGAGCCCATACAGATGCTGCAGCACCAACAGATCAAACAGGTCTTTTGTGGTCTGGGTCCTGCCCCATCTGACCACCAGTCCATACAGCTGCTCCAGCCAATGTCTGGAATTCAGTTACAGTCCAGTAACGGAAGGTACAAATGCTTCCATCCTTGGCATTTTGCCAGACCACCACAATGGCTGTGTGCCTCAGTTTCCCCTTCCATGCCACACAATAGGTTTGGAATGTTCCTTCTCATGTCAGAGGTTGCAAGACTAGTTACAGGGAACAATGGTGACATTTCAGAGTTACAGACTCCTTCAACGTACAATTCATGCTTCTACATCAATGTCCTCATGTCACATGGCTCTTTTCAAACATTCAGTGCATGGTACAATTCTACAGCTTTTGGTAGCAGCACCCCTTGGTTACAGCAGTCAGCGTGAGTAACAGAACAAACCCATTGCAACTGTACATTTACGTTGCTCTTTGGTAGACCACAACTTTTGTGTAACCCCCTTGAGAATCTGGTATTTTGGGGATAAATGGCTGAGGCCTTTCTTAGCACCATCAAGTTCTAATCTTCTCCCTTGCCCCCTGGGGTGGAAATCTGATCTCTCTGGGTGTGCCCTCCCTTCTAACAAGAGCTGGGCCATTGATGATCTCAGGGAGACGGCCCCCTTCCTGCCAGTCTGGAAATTTGCAAACCAAACTGCTTTCTGAGAGTTGTTTTGTGAGTCCCAGATGCAGAATCCACATGGAGGAATCCCTGTTTATCCCTTACTGGCCCACCAGGCCCACAGCTCCTTCATCCTTCCACCTCCAACTACTGCCTCCCCATGGAATCAGAAGTCGAATCCAGTATGAGAATATAAGTGTTTCCACCATCTGGAGATGGGGAATTGCTGGCGCTCTCCTGCATCCTACAGAGATTGGCTGTGCAGCTGTTTTACTTGGTTCTCACAGGGCTGCTCACGTTCCCTGATAGTTTTTACTTTACTTGCACCAGCTTCCAATTCCTGAGAAACTTTTACACTGCCTGCTTTGGACCCTTCCAGAGCACAGCCAGTGGTTTCACACTCAGGCAGGTCCTGGCCATCAGGAGCTGAAACAAACTTCTCCCCAGGCAAAGGGTTGCTCTGGCTCTTACAGACATGCACCTTTCCTGTTCACTCTCCTTCACCTCACTCCCATTTTCTGCAGTCCCCACAGACGGGTCAGGAAAAGTTTCAGGGAAATTCTCTTCCTCAAGAGCTCCGCCAAACAATAACTCACCCCTGTCTGGCTCCACAGGGGCACTGCTCCCTTGAGCCACAACCAGCTCCTGGGTTTCACCTACACCCAGGATCACTTCTGGCCCATTAGGCAGATTCCCACGTAATCCCCCTCCAGGCAGACAGCCAGTACCACCGGACAGAAGGTTAGGATCCCTTTCCTCCCTTCTGCTACCAGCTCCTTTATCTTCATCAGTCAGCGTAACTCCATTGCCCGTCTGTTCTTGTGTCCTGGCGAGAGGATGACTCTGGTAGGACAGAGTCCTCTCACCCCCTCCCAGTAACACCTCAGCATCAGGCAAAGAACAAGTACCAGAATCGTCTGGTCTCTGGGATTCCCTGATGATACTAACTGGATTAGACCAAGTTAAAGCATCATCCCCCCTGAGAGACACAGAGGTAGGCCCACTTCCCATCTGGGCTTCAGCTGCCCTCAGATCCAGCTCTGGGATCTTGGCTCCATCTCGAGCCCTCACAGGCTCAGGCAAAGGATTCACTTCCCCAGAAGCAGAAGCACTTTTCTTGCACCAAGGACCAGTGTCCTTAGCAGGGACACCACTGCCCATTCCAGAGCCCGTCCCTCTCTTCCAGCCCCCATGGCCGGATTCAGAGACACACCTGGAATGCTCTTTTCTGGTGGATCCTTCTCCAGCCATCCTAGGCTGGGGAATCTTCCTCAGACAATGGGCTAGTTTCCTCATTGGCACCTTTTCCAAATGCAGGCTCTGCTCTCTCCCCAGGCTGCTGCTGCTGCTGTTCAACACAGACAGACAATGGGAGACACTCTCTCCTTTGTCCCAGCCCCCCGGCTGGTCTCCACACACACACAGAAGGTGAAGCAGCTTCTCTCACAGACAACTTGCCATTCCCAGTGGATCAGCTGCTTTCCTGCACAGACACACAGGCACCTTCCTCGGCCCAGGCCTGGAAACCTCTTCGCAGGTCTGTCTTGGCCACTAGTAGATGATGGGTTGGAATCGCTCCTTCCCTCCTTGAGCTGCGGCAGGCCACTCGGTTCAGAACTCCATGCAGTCCAGGGTTCCCTGCCCCGATCCGGGCTCACCTCTGCAGGATTCTCCCCAGCCCTCAGCTCCGCCACTGCACATCCATGCTGCCTTGTCCAGCTCCTTTAATCTCGATTCGGTTTCCAGGTGCTGCCACTTTACAGCGGAGTTGCTCAGCGTGGTTGCAGGCTCTCAGGCTGATGCCCTCTGCACCCCACAATTCCTGGAAGAATCCCTTCAGTGTGCCAGGCTCCTTGCGGGTCACAAGCTGCCCAGGGTTAGGCCATAGGCCCCTCCGCCCTCTGGGACCGACTCCAACAGACTCCCAGCGGAACCCCTTCTTCAGTGTGACACCCGCTCTCAGGGACCATGAGCACCCTGTCTTGGGAAGGACTCATTTAGCGTCAGCCTTCTCAGGGGTCACTTGTTCCTGGGGGCTGGGCTCTCGGCCCCTCCACCCTCTGAGACCGACTCCAACAGATTCCCAGGAGTAACCCCTCCTCGGGTGTGACACCCCCTCTCGACGACCACAACCGCAGTTGCTTGAGTTCGGCCGCAGGCCCCTCCGCCTTGGGGACTGCACCTCACTGCCCTTCAGCACACCTGGGTCTCGCAGGCCCCACTTCTTCCGGGGCCCCGGTCACTTACTGCTGGATGCTCCATCCTCGGGGTGCAGAACATCCCACTTCTGACACCAGTGTGATGGGGTTCTGGGGTCCCCCAAGCTCTGCAACGTGTCCGCAGGCAGGAGAGTCTCTCACTCAGCAGGAGAACAGCAGGTTTATTAGCCGACAGGACACAGCATCGTACAGAGGAGTCAGTACAGCAGGCAGAGACAGCCAGTCCAATCCATGTTGAGGAGAGGAGGCCCCGAGGGGCCCCCAGAGCTGGGGCCTGGCCCCCTCCTTTGTCTCTCTCTCTCCCTCAGCCCAGACTAACTGCTTCCAACTCCCAGTTCCAATTCAAACCCCTCAGGCTCCACCTCCTCCTTTGTCTGCAGTACAAAGGTGTTACCTGGTCATCAAGGTTACCCTCGGCAGGAGCCCCACACCCTCTGTGAGCCACTCACACACACACAGGTATCCCCCACTCCATCACAGCTCTAGAACCAATCCTTAGGGCACTGCACTTGAAACAGGCCACGAGCCAGACGCTGATCACTACCCTTTGGGCCCATCCATCTATCCAGCTTTCTATCCATCTTACAGTCTAAGGATCCAATCCAGACTTCCTTAATTTACAGGCAACAATGTTGTAGGGAATGTACCAAAAGCTTTGCTAAAGTCGAGGTATATCACTTCCACTGACTTCCCATGTCCACAGAGCCAGTTACCTCGTCACCGAAGCTAATCACACTGGTCAGGCAGGACTTGCCCCTGGTGAATTCATGCTAAATACTCGATTACTTTCCCCTCTTCCAAGTGTTCCAGAATGGATTCCTTGAGGATCCCCCCCAGGATTTTCCTGGGAACCAAGGCTGCCTGGTCTGTGGTTCCCTGGATTATCCTCTCCTTTTCGAAGATGGACGCTACGTTTGCCTATTTCCAGTTGCCAAGGACTCTCCTGCTCAGATTACCAAATCGTGTCATTGAGGTACCGGATTAAAATAAGCACATCACTAGTTCTGGTCCCCCAGGAACCTGGTTACTGCAGGTTCTTACCCTGACCAACTGTCCCGCTCTCAGGTGAAAGCTTCATCTCAGAATTCACCTTAGCCTGACGGGGGTCCGCAGCTCGCAGGGAACGTTTTTTCTGCTCAGGATGCATCAGGCTGGAGAGGAAAAGCCGGCAGTGTGAACAGACTTCCCCATTGGGTTGCAAATCTTTGTTCTCCTGGCCCCCCTCACCCATCCCAGGGAAAACCACCCGATCAAAATGGCTTCCAGCCAGGCATGAAAGCCCCAGGTCCTGCTCGCCTCCCGGCCAGACGAGGCTCTTTACGAGGCGTTGTGCTCAGTGCCCAGGCCTGGGACTTGGGGCACCAGTAGCACATTAATGCTGCAAACAGCCACTTGCTTCCTACCTCTGCCTTCACGCACCAGAATGCGACGTCCCCGGCAAGGGGGCGTCAGCCGACAGGTTACCAGAGGTGCCTCCGTGCGACGCACATTTATCGTCGTATACCCGGTGTCATGCAGCAGGGAAAAGGCCCGTCACAGCCCTGTCCTCCTGGGGATAGGGATGAGCCCATGGGGGCCACGCCAGGGGAACAACAAACCGGCTGCATCCTGGGATCCATCCCCCAAATACCCTTCTTGGGGCTGTTCTAATAGGCCTCATGCCTGTCCCCAGGCCCAGCTCCCAGCAGCCCCGCTGGTGCCCCTCACTCCAGAGCCACAGCTTCTCCCAGCCCAGCCCTGCTCCCCACACTTCTGCTAGTGCCCCACACTCCCAACCTGCAGCCCCTCCCAGCCCAGCCCTGGGCCTCTCACTCCTGACCTGTCACCCTCCTTTTTGGTGCAGGTCTCCCCTTGTTCAGGCTGAAACCACTGGTGGTTGGAAACCCGCCTGCTCCCCGACCGTGCTGGGGCACTGCCCGGCCTTGCTGTGCCCCAGAGCCTCATGGCTGCCCTAGGCCTGGGAGACCCCTGCAGGGGGTAGGGGGCTGCTGCCCCGCCCCCCCAAGCCCAGCCTCCCTGGCCCCGCCCTGCTCCTGCCTGAGCCAATGGCTGGGTGAACCTGGGCTGAGCTGCACCAATAGCACACGGGGCCCCACCTGGCCCTAATGAAGCATTAATTAGCAGGGCCGGGGCTAGCCCCCAGCTGCTGCCTCACCCTCTCGGTCCTCTAGCCCCGCGGCAGGATGACGTGGGCCCTGGGCCAGCCCCCCACGTGCCATGAGCTGAGCGCCTGGTGCCCCCAGGAGCTAATGGTACTGGGACAGGGCAGCCCCCCGCTCCTCGGCCGGCCTGGGCAGCGGAGGGGCCTTGGGGCTCTGTGTCAGGAGGGTGGGGGGCCCGGTGTGGGGAGGGGCGTTGTGTCCAGCCTGCAAAGAGCGATTCCAGCTCCGGGGGTCCCGGTCTGCCGGGGGGGCTGGGGGCAATTGGGGGGGCTGGGGCCAGCCGGGGGTGGGGTGAGCTGGGGAGGGCTGGGGCCAGCCGGGGCTCCCTCTGGCATTCAGGGCCCAGAGGCGGGTAGGGGACCCCGAGGGGCCGCGACCCCCTCCCCCGGTGGTGCTGCGAGGCCCCCGACGCCCAGGGCTCTCCTCAGCTGCAGGCGGAAGAGAAACGGGAGCCGCTGAAGAGCAAGAACAAGGGCCCCTGTGGGGACAGGGGGGCCCGGAAGGTGAGCCCGGGGCCGGGGGCGGTTTGCTGCCGGGGGGTATTTGCTGTCTGCAGCACTGACAGCCCCAGGGCTGCAGCCTCCGGGTGGCTGGGCAAGCTTGGAGGTGCTCAGTTCTGCCCTGCGTATGCCCCGTGCCTCAGTTTCCCCCATCCCAGGGGACGGGGCCTTCCTCTGCCTGTGCAGCCCAGGAGCCTCCCGGGCAGGGCCTGTTCCTCAGGTCGGGGGGTGGGACCTCCCCGGCGGGCGGCTGTAGGGCAGGGTCCCAGCAGATGGGGGGAGCCCCGCAGCGGGGGTGGGGCACGCACAGTTGTCCTGTGCTGGGAGGGGGCGGCTGAAAATGCAAATCACCTTTGCAGCTTCCAAAAGTGCTGTTTGCAAACTGCCTGGGACAGAGCGCCCGGGAGGGGTCCCCCAGGCTGCAGGGGTGCTGGGGCGTGGCTGGCGGGGGGACTGCCTTGCTGGGAGCTCTCCCCCAACGCCCCCATGATCAGCCAGTCCCCCCAAGAGGGAAGGTACCAGGTGCCGGGGTCAGGCTGGGCTTCCAGACCTGGAGCCCTTGAGTGGCTGGTCCCCTGGCGCAGCTAGACACGGGTGTGCTCAGCTCCCCCTGGGCCCCGCTGTCCCCGGGGGAGGTGCTCTGGGGGTGCTGCAATGCCCGTGGGGGTGAGCGCTGAGGGGCAGCACCGGCTCCCACCCCGCTCCACTCTCTCTTGCAGAAGAAGCCGCAGGGGACTCAGGCGCGAGAGGTGGTGCCAGAGAGGACAGCGGCTGTGTGCCCCAGGGTCCCTGCCAGCCCCGGCGCACAGAGAGGTAGGGGCTGCTCCCTGCCCACGGCCTGGCCAGAGGGTGTCGCCATGGGGCGGGGGCGACCATCCAGGGCCAGCAGTGCTGTCACCCCGTGAGGGCCCCCAGCCCGAGCCCGCCTCTGGGGTGGAGAGCAGCGGCAGCCTGCAGCCAGGCTGGGGCTGAGCAGCCGGCAGCCTCTGGGGGTGGCCCTGGTGCCCGGCTGGGAGGTGCTGGGGGCAGCGCAGCTGGTGACAGCGTCTCTTCCGCAGGGGGGACACCCGGGGGGAGTGCGGCACTGTGCTGTGTGCCGGAGGCGCTGGCCGAGGAGCTGGCCTGGGCACTGGCCAGCATGGGCATGGCACTGGAGCAGGAGTACGCCTGGGACATCTTCACCGGCATGCTGGTGCGTGTGGGCCACGGGGCTGGGTTAAAGGTCACACGGCGCTGGGTCCTCTGTCGACCCATTGCGGGGGGTCCCTGGGCGTGGGGGTGGAAAGGACAAGACCAGCTGCACACTGATGCTATGATGAAAAATGGGGACCCTGCTTCCTCCCAGCCCAGGCAGGAGCACCCCAAGGGCCCTGGCTAACTCCTGGGCCCAGCCCTGTTCTGGAGGAGGAGTGTGGGGTCTAGTGGTTAGAGCAGGGGGAGCTGGTGCCAGGACTCCTGGCTCCCATCCCCAGCTCTGACTCTGTTCCATGGCACGTCCGTGCCCCTGTCTCGCTTCCATCCCCAGAAGAAACAATCCAGGTACGTCTTCCGGAGCTGGGAGGTGCCCCGCACCGTGACAGCCGAGATGCGGGCGCTTGTTGTCGACTGGCTTGTGCAGGTGCACGTAGGTATCGGGGACATGCCCAGGCCATGGCCCCACTGCAGGCAGAGCACCCGCCGCTGGGTCCCAGGCCCCCAGCTCCCAGGGATGGGGGAGGGCTCCTGGGTTCAGGCCTGTGGCAGGAGATTCAGGTCTGTCCCTGGTCTCCCCCAGTTTCCCTCTGTGTAAAATGGGCAACAACTCCCCCTTCTCCCAGGACAGCCCCTGCCCCCCTGCCCTGCCCCTGTGCCCCCACCTGTGACCCTGCCCCCTCAGGAGTACCTGAGCCTGGCGGACGACACGCTGTACCTCGCCGTGTACCTGATGAATGCCTACCTGAAGGTGGCACGGGTGCGGGTCCCAGCCCTGCAGCTCCTGGGTGTCACCTGCCTCTTCGTGGCCTGCAAAGTGGAGGAGTGCACCTTCCCTGAGGTAAGGCAGGCCCTGGACGCCTGCCCCTTCTCCCTGGGTGTAAGTGCGGGTGAGTAGGTAGAGCAGGGGGCTGGGAGCCTGGACACCTGGGTTCTCAAGTGTTCCCCACCATTTTCCATCCCTGTGCGGATTAAATGTCGCTTGTGCACTGAGGCTGGTGGAGCTGTGCACACCCCCCCCCACCCCAGACATGGTGCTGGCCGGGGGCTCCCCCAGTCAGCTGGGCGGCGCCTGACTCTCCTGGGGAACACTGCTTCTGGCAGGGCAGTGGGGGCTAGTGGGTAGAGCAGGGGTTGGGGCCAGGACTCCTGTCTCTGTTGTCTCTTTGGAGGGGTGGGGCAGTTCCAGGCTGCAGAGGAGCCTGGGTTGGTCTGGGGGCCAGGAGGTGAGCGATGGGATGGGAGCCCAGCCCTGGTTCCCTTGCAGCCAGCTGAGCTGTGCTTCATGACTGAGGACTCGTTCAGCTGCCGGGAGCTGCTGCGCATGGAGCGCAAGGTGTTGTCCCGCCTCCACTTCCAGCTGCACTACACCAACCCTGTGCATCTGCTGCGCCTGCTGGCAGCCCTGGGCCGCTGCGCCCCAGAGGTGAGTGCCGTGAGCCAGACGCCTGGGTTCTCCCCCGGCTCTGGGAGGGCAGTGGGGGCTGGTGGCTAGAGCCGGGGGGGCCGGGTGCCTGGACTCCTGGGTTCTCCGGGCAGGTGGGTTGGGCACTGGGTTGCCAGGCATCAGGGGACTGTGGGTCAGTCTGACTCTTGCCCCCCCCCCCACCAGGTCCGTCACCTGGCCATGTACTTCATGGAGCTGTCCCTGATGGAGGTGGATTGTGTGGCCTTTGAGCCAGCTCAGCTGGCCGCAGCCGCTCTGTGTCTGGCCCAGCGGGTGCTGCAAGAGGCCGGCACCAGGCCGGAGGGCTCCCTGCAGCTCTCCTTGTACAGGTGGGTGTGTGTGTTGGGGTGAGGGGAGGGACTCAGCTGCTGGGGCTGTGGGGGACTTTGCCCTGCCTGGTGCCCAGCCCCCGCCAGCTGACGCCCTGCCCCTGCTCTTGTTGCAGTGAAGAGGCACTAGGGGCTGTACATGCCTCCATGGCCAGGGCTGCCCTGAGGGCTGGCGCCTCCAGCCTCCGGGCCATCTTCCTGAAGTACTCGTGCCCCCAGAAGCTGGGGGCCAGCACCAGCCCGGCCATCGCCAGCTCTGACTACCTCGCCCGCTGCCGCGCCCAGGTGCCCTGAGCCTCCGTGGGATCCGCCGGCCCTGGCTGGGCTCCACCTGTGTGCCAGGCCCCCGAGGTGCTGGGGCCGTGTCCCCGCCAGCAGCAGTGATGGGAAATGTGGCGGGGGGCTAGAGGGTTCTGTGCTCCCTCCAGGCCCCTGCAGCAGCTGTTGAGGGACACAAGGGGGCGGCAGCGTGTCCCAAACTGGCCCCTGCACCCCACACAGGCCTGAAAAAAAAAAAAGTGTCTTGGGAAATCGGCCGTGTGTGTTTGTGGAATAAAAGTGTGTTTTAACCATCCTGGTGCCAGCTGCTTGGGGGTCTGCTCTACAGGGCCCAGTACTGGACAGGCTGCCATTCAGGGGACCTGCCCCGCCCCCAGAACAGGCTGAGGCCTGCCCCAGGACAGACCACCTGCCAGCTACGGCCCAACTCCAGCGTCAGGGCTTAGGGGGTGCTCCTGGGGCATCAGGCGCTGCATGTGGGTGGAAGCGGAAATGTGAGGGGCAGAAACCAACTCGGGCTGTAAGTTGGCAGGGAGGAGCACAGAGTTTCCGGGAGCCCAGGGTTGGGCTGCGGGTCGGGAGTAAGGGCACCAGCAGAGCTGGGGGGCCCAGGGCTGGGCTGAGCTGACAGGAGCTGCAGGCACTGGCAGAGCTGGGGAGCTCCCCTTGAGTTGTGGAGCTCCCCTTGAGTTGTGGAGAGGGGCTGCACATGCATACAGGGCCCTGTCCTGTGAGGGGCTGTGTCCTGACCCCCCACCCCTAGTGGGACTTGGAGGGAGCCCCTGGGAGGCTGCAGAGACTCCCAGTGGGAAGCACAGCCTAGTGGGGGAGGGGCTGGCGGCAGGGGGGTCCAGAATAATCCCCTGATCACACAGCCCCTCCCCCGTCAAAAGCATTGCCCTGCTTTCTAACAGGAGACGTGGCAGGCCGGTGCTGCTGTGATGCACTGGGATATTCCCACAATGCATCAGGGGAAGCTTTCCCGGTGCTGTTGCTGCACAGCGAGCTGGTGCTGTCTCCTCCCTTCTCCCCGCTCCCCTTTCTGAGCGGCAGCCCGGGAAGGCTCCCAGCCCCCGCCCTGCTGTACACCCAGCACGCTCTTCTGGCTGGCCCAGCGGAGACAGCATCCCCGCCCCCCCCGGGCAGGCATGGCTCGCAGCCTCTGAGCCCAGCCATGGAGGCACAACGCCGTAGCCAGGGCTGCCCCACGGCTGGTGGGGGGCCTTGGGCCCTGGCAGAGGAGCTGGAGAGCAAGATCCAGGCGGCCGTGGCATTTAAGATGGAAGGGCACCGCTGCTACAAGGAGAAGAAATTGCGGGAGGCCATTGGGAAGTACCACCGGGCCCTGCTGCAGCTCAAGGGGGTGCAGGGCCGAGCTGGCCCTGAGCGGAGCGTGCCGGGCCCGGGGCACCGCCCGCTGACGGAGGAGCAGCTGCGGCTGGTGGAGAGCACCGAGGTTGAGTGTTACGACAGCCTGACGGGTAGGTGCCAGGCAGGAAGCCGGGTGTTTACACCTCCTTCCTGTGCCCATCGCTTGGCGCAGATGCCAGCAGGGGGATCGGTCCAGCTGGAGCCCCTCCTGCTTGTGACAGGTCGGAGCTGGCTCTGAGCCCAGCTGGCGTAACTCCAGGGGCGCGGCCTTGCTGGGCTCTGCTCTGTGGGGTGGCTGCCCCCTGGGAGCTGCCGGGCGGCCCAGGTCAGGGCCTGTCAGGCTGTCCTGGAGCTGGGTTGAGGATCGTTCCCCACCCCCCGTGCCCTGCAGCCTGGGGCTGTGCTCCAGCAGGTTAGGGAAAAGCCCCCCAGGGCCTCTGGGTTCCTAGCGCCCCCTGCCCCCTGGGACAGGCTGCGCTGGGGCAGAGCCAGGGGACTGGGCAGCGATTCCCCCACCCCAGGCACAGCCGGGCTCTCGGGGGCTGCAGCTCCTGGGGGACGGGGGACCTCCCCCCCGTGTGAGCTGGGCTCGGCCCCAGGAGCCCGGCGCCGGCCTGCGGCCCTCACCGGAGCCTCTGGTGAGCCGCCCCTGAGAGACCCCGGGGCGGGGCTGGGGCTCGGCCGGCGCTGCCCGGATGTATTGAAAAAGACACGTCCCGGGAGGAGACGGGGCTTTGGGGGCGGGGCTGCGGGCGGGGCCAGCGGCTGAGCTGGGGGGCGGGCGCCCGGGCCGCTGACCCCCGCGCAGGCTGCCTGCTGCAGGGCGAGCTGGTGAGCTACGCGCGGGTGCGGGAGTACAGCCTCAAGGTGCTGGAGAAGCAGCGCGGCCACTTCAAGGCCACGTACCGGGCGGGCGTCGCCTCCTACCACCTGGGCGACTACGAGCGCGCCCTGCGCTACCTGCAGGAGGCCAAGAGCCGCGAGCCCGCAGGTGAGGGGCGGGGCAGGGGCGGGGCCAGCGCAGCGGGCGGGGCAGGGGGCGGGGTGAGGGCGCGGTCAGCGCAGGGGCCGTGGCGATGGCAGGGGCGGGGTAGGGGGCGGGGCGAGGGCAGGGGGCGGGTCAGCGCAGGGGCCGTGGCGATTTCAGGGGCGATGTTGGGGGCAGAGGCAGGGCAGGAGGCGGGGCGATGTTGGGGCAGGGGCGTGGCGAGGGCAGGGGGCGGGGCGGGACCGGGACCTTGGTGCGCTCCCCTCTCCCCTTCGCAGACACCAACGTGCTGCGCTACATCCAGCTGACGGAGCTGAAGCTGCTGCGCTGCGCCCGGCGGGACCGGGACGGCTACAAGGCGCTGATCGCGTAGGGCCCCGGCGGAGGAGGCGCGGGGTGACGAGTCCGACGTGCGGCCCGGCCCGGCCCGGCCCGGCCCGGCTCCCGCGGGTGCGGACACGTTGTCTCCCGGAGTTTGCTGGGGGCTCCCGGCTCGTGGCCACCCCCGGGCTGTTGTGGGGTGGGGGTGACAGTGGGGGAGTTCTGCAGCTCCTCCCCACCCGCCACCCCGGTGAGCTTGGGCAGAGGCCTTGCGCTGCGGCACCCCAGCTATGGGCGGACAGGGAAGGGTGACGGGAGAACGAGCCTCGGCCCTTCCGCACCGTGCTAAGGCCCCTCCCCCACCGGAACTGCAGTGCCCAGGGGCAGCAGCGCTGAGTCGGGGACCAAGGCCATCCAGGGACACATCTGTCACCCCTGCCCAGTGCCAGCCTCCCAGGCAGCCGTTACCTCTCCCAGGGGCTGTAATGCCCCCTCCTGCCCCCCGCCAGGTCTATAAACTTCTCTTGCTTTTCTCCTGCTGCCCCCTTGTTTCTGTGCTGGGGCTGTGGGGGGTGTGGGAGAAGGGGGCGGTGGAGGGCGGGGGGTGTAGGAGAAGGGGCTGGGGGGTGCGGGAGAAGCAGGTGGGGGTGCAGGAGAAGGAGGCGGCAGAGGGCTGGGGGGGAGAAGCGGGTGGCGGAGGGCAGGGGGATGCGGGAGAAGTGGGGGGGTGCGGGAGAAGCGGGCGGCGGAGGGAAGGGGAGTGCGGGAGAAGCGGGCAGGGGGTGCGGGAGAAGGAGGCGGCAGAGGGCGGGGGGGTGTGGGAGAAGCGGGTGGGGGTGCAGGAGAAGGAGGCAGTGGAGGGTGCGGGAGAAGCGGGTGGGGGTGCAGGAGAAGGAGGCAGTGGAGGGTGCGGGAGAAGCGGGTGGGGGTGCAGGAGAAGGAGGTGGGAGATGGCGGGGGGGTGCGGGAGGAGGAGGCAGCGGAGGACAGGGGGGTGCGGGAGAAGTGGGTGGGGGTGCGGGAGAAGGAGGCCACGTGCTCCCCGACTGAATTGACCCGGTTTCTCCTCTCTTGATGGTCAGTTCCACATGAGCTGCTGCTAAGGGGCCATTTCCTCCCTGGCCTGAACAGCCCTTGTCAGCTCTGTCCAGGGGAACCTGGTTGGCCCTTGGGCACCTCCTGGCTGCAAATAGCAGGTGGGACAAGGGCTCCTCCCAGTCCTGCAGGTGTCGGTGCACAAAGGCCTCCAGCATCTGCCTCAGTGTCCCAAGGAACCTTCCCACCAGCCTGTTGGGCCGGGAGCAACACCCCCAGGCCCAGGAGAGCCGGATCCCCGTGTTCCCCCACCTGCACCGGAGCAGGTGGACGTGAAGTCGGCTCCTGGTCACTGAGGACCTCCTTAGGGAACCCCACCCAGCCAAAAATGGCCAGTAGCGCGTCTGCCACCGTGGCTGCCTTGGTAGAGGACAGAGCCACGGCACCAGGGCAGCAGCAGCCACTGCCACCAGCAGGTATTTCTTCCCCATCCGACTCACCATGCCGGTGGGCCCCGCTATATCGATCGCTACCTTCCAGGCAGGCTCTACGACGTGCAGGTGCCTCACAGCAGCTTTCCCCAGTCTCGGGCTCTCCCCACCCTCTGGCCGGAGCCGCAGGCTTGGCAGTTCTGCTGCACGTCTGTCAATAAAAGGCCTGAAGCAGCCTCAGCTGGGTGCGCCGGATCCCCAGTGCCCTGAGAGTGGGTTGTCATGGGCCAGGCACAGCAGCCTGGGGCGATACCTTTGGGGAACCTCCAGCTGCTCCTGGACCCCCCGTGATCCTCCATTCCCTGGGGGGAGCCACTCCCGGTACAGGAATCCCCTCTCCCCTGGCAATCTCTCCTGATGGGCTCCTCCCCAAGGTGCTGAGCCGCACCTTGGCCCCTCAGCGTCTGCAAGGAGGGGTCTGCCTGCACCTTGGCCTGGAATCCAGCAGCTGGGGCAGGACAGGGACCTGCTCCCCACCACTGCCTGGGTCTGGAGTCCCAGCCCTGCTGAGCCCTGTGCCTGTCGGGTTGGGCCCCTGTGCACCCTGCTGGACACACCCCCCGGGCAGGGCCTTAAACTCCTG
This sequence comes from Carettochelys insculpta, assembly GCF_033958435.1. Classification (NCBI taxonomy): domain Eukaryota; kingdom Metazoa; phylum Chordata; order Testudines; family Carettochelyidae; genus Carettochelys; species Carettochelys insculpta. The sequence goes on along the minus strand of NC_134158.1, from coordinate 23,139,548 downwards.
GCTGGCTCTGGCTATGGGTAGCGACCAGAGCACTGGGGGGTCCTTCTGGCCTCTCCTGTAGGTCGCCCCCCCATCAGCACCTCCATTGGCAAGTGCTGGAGCACCCCCACTTCCTTGGGGCCCCCTTAGCCCCCCTTTCTGGTGCTCCCAGGCTGCGGGTGCCTTGAATGGGGCCTCTCTGTGCCCCTCTCTCAGGGACAGCTGGGTGTTGGCACCATGGGGGCTGGGCTCACTCGCTCAGGCTGGGCAGCGTCACCTCCGCCCCCATGTTCCAGAAGCCCATCACCTTCCTGCCCCACCTCCAGGGGCACAAGGCACTCGCTGTGCAGGGCCGCCCCGCCCCCACCCGGCACACAGAGACGTTCGCCTCTGGGGCGTCAGGTCTCCCGGAGGTGCTGGCCTGTGGGTCTACCCCCACAACTGATGTATTGCCAGCCCCTCCCACCTGGGCAGCCGGCTCCTCTGGCCACTGGGACTCCATCCAGATAACCGTACAAGGTCTCTCCTGGCTGGGCCTTCTGCTCACAGCGATAACAGCCCAGGTGTCCCTGTGTCCCTCGGGCCAGCTGCTCCATCCAGGCCCTGGCTGGCCCTCTGGGGGGGCACAAGGTTGGGCCCTGTTTCCTGAGTTCACCCCAGAGGTGATCCTCCCAGTTGCACAGCCAGGAACTGGTCTCTCCGGCATTCCCTGGCCCGGCTGTCCATGAACTCATCAGCCAGCTTCCCCGCACCGTGTGGGTCTTCTGGCTTCTGGGCGTTGAGCCATGGCCTCAGGTCGGCCGGACACGCTCCATAGAACCTTTCCAGGACCATCAACAACCAGGTCCTCTGCAGTCTGGGCCCCCAGCCCCAACACCCACTTGTGGTAGTATTGAGTCAGGCAGGAGGCCAGCTCTGCAGAGGTCTCCTCCGCCCCCTTCTGCACCTCCTGGAACTTCTCCCTGTGTGTCTTGGGGGGTCTGCCCAAACTCATGCAGCAGGGCCTGTTTGACCCATTTGAAGCCCCCCGGCTGCAGCCCCTCCGGCTGGCTGAGCACCTCTGCGGCCTTCTGAGCCAGCCAGTGGGTGAGCTGCCGGAACCGTTTGTCTGGTGGGGCCTGGTGCATCTCGCAGGCTCGCTGGAAGGAGGTGAGAAACCCATCCAGGTCCCCCACGTCCTCACACTGGATCAACACGAACCTCTCAAAGTGACTGGCGGACCCAGGTCTCCTGGGTCCCTCCCCACTCACTGCAGCTGAGGCCTCGGCTTCTCAGCTCCACCAAAGCTGGCTCATCCTGGTCATGCTGCTCTCTCAGCCTCAGTTCAATCTCCAGACGCTCCAGCTCCCTGGAGGAGGTGCTGAGCAGGGAGTAGGTGCGAATGGCTATGTGGCGCTCAGCTGCCCTGGGCTTTATCCGGCTGCACCCAGCCCCTTGCTGTGCCTTGGCTGGGTGAGGGTCTGGAGTCTCCCCAGGGGCTGTGTGGCCCCAACTCCAAGGAGCGCTCATTCTCCTCCAGTTGGGCAGTGAGCTGGGCTGTGGTGGATTTGCCACTAGGGAGCCTTTCTCCCTGCACAACTAGACAATGTCTGTTTTAAGGTGCCAGTAATACGCCACTGCAGCTCTTTGCGGTGGCCCCTTCAGTGTGCCAGCCTCCTTGTGCGTCACTTCTACAGGGGACTAGGCCATGGGCCCCAGCCACTGGGGACCCCACCTCACTGCCCTTCAGCACACCTGCACCTCGCCGGCTGCCCTTCTTTCGCCTGTGCCTCAGTCGCTGACTGACGGATGAGCCGTCCACAGGGTGCAGTAGATCCCACCTCTGACACCAGATGTAGGGTGTCAGGGGTCTCCAGGCTCTGCTCCATCCACAGCGAGATGTGACTCTCACTCAGCACAGAGGAGAGAAGGTTCATTAGGCAACAGAGATGCAGCGTGGTACAGATTTGTCAGCACAGTAACCAGAAGGGTCTGTCTGACCTGTGTGTGTGGTGGGGGGGGGGGAATTGAGAGCCCCAGAGAGACCCCCAGCCCTGCAGCCTCTGGCTCAGCCCAGCTGGACTTTGTTCCTCTCCAGTTGCCAGACCCCCCGCCCTCCATGCGCTAACTGCTGCCACTGATTCAAACCCAGCTGGGCTCCCTGGTCTTTGTTCAGGACACAGGTGTCACCTGCCAGTTTAGGTTACAGCCGGCTGCCCGAATCTATGTAGGCCACTTGTGTGTCTGTATCATGGTTGCAGGTAAAGTTATAGCTTTTAGCCCTGTAGCCATGTTAGAGACTGTTTTAGTGCCAAGTCTCACAAGGGGAGGTGTGAACTCAGCCCTAGAGGACGGTGAGCTAAACAATGGGGTGGAAATCAGCTGCTCACATGCTGAGCCCATAGCCCAGATGCTGGGGACACATCATGGAATGCAGCCTGCTGGGCAGGGGACCTGGGCTGAGCGAATGAATTGAAACTGGATGCACAGACCTCAGCCCACCTGCCAGGTAAATGACTGGGACGTGTTGGCAAACCCAGCAGCCAATGACAGGTGGCCACAACAGCCCACCTGGGTCAGGTGGGGGCAGACACTCAACGGCCTGCTGGGAAGAGGACAGGGCTTTGTCCCTGGACGGAGGACCATGAGGTGGCCTTAGAAGCAGCAGCTGGCCTGCACCGATCACTGTAACTGATGTGTGTAAGGTGTTGCTTTACCCACTTTTTCGCTCTAACCCTGTTCTTTCTTTTCTTTAATTAATAAACCTTTAGCTAGTTAGATCTCAGGGACTGGTGAGTGTGGTGAGTTGGGGAAGAGCCAAGCATGCATTGACCAAGGACTGTGGCTGGGCCCTTTGCGGGCCTGGAAGAATGTGTGTGGTGTTGGTGAAACAGGTGTGAGTGTCTCTCACCTGAAGTTGGGGGTTGTTGCTCTGGGCTGGTGGAGCTGCTGGGAAGTCTGGGGGTTTGCTGCTTTGGCTGCTGGCTGGCCAGTGGGGCTGGCAGAGGTGCGTTGGGGGCTGGTTGGCTTTGCCTTAGTGAGCTGGAAAGCCCAGCCTGGCCTGGATTCTAAGCAACGGTACATGGATTGATTTTGCTAGCTGTGCCCAGAAACCCTGTTATAGAAAGGGGGCAGGGGCATGCAGGAGATGCAGGCAGCTGAGGTTTACCCCATGGGGCTGGACATCAAGGGGGCACTGCCGACCCTGGGTGGGGCAGCAGGAGGCTGGTGCCCACCCAGCAATGTGAGGGCTGCCCCATGGCCCCAGGCTGCTGGACAATGGCCAGGTTGCCTGAGCCAGGCCAGGTGACGGGAGGGGTTACTCCCCTCACACCAGGGAGCTGGACTGCATGGCAGCGGTGGGCACATGGGCCTGGCAGCCAAGCGTGCGCCCACCCCAGGCTGGGCAGGATTGAGGGGGCAGGGATGTGAAGCAGTTGGGGGCGGGGCGGGCGTGAGGATTTGATTCCCTTCATTCAGCTGTATGTGCATCCAGGTGCCATGTAGTAGCACCAGGTAGTGACTCAGTTTCCCTAGGCACAGCCTCAGTGCGTGGTGGTGAGGGGCACTGTGGGTGTGAGGACTTCTGACAGGTACACAAGGGGCCTCCATGGCCTTTGTTACCCAGGGGAGCCCTTTCCTCCCGGAAACAGGCCAGGACGGGTGCAGGGGCCTGGCTGGTCTGAGTTGGAGCTGGGCAGTTGGGAGGTGGTCGGTCTGGGCTGGCTGCAGAGGGAGGAAGGGGCCAGGGCCCTGCTCAGGGACCCCTCTGGGCCCCTCTCCCCCAGCTGGATTGTACTGATGCCTCTGGTCCCTGTGCTGAGACGTCTGTTCTACACGGGGTCCCTCTTGCCCCGTAACCCTCCCCCCCTTTCTCCCGCCCAGGGAGAGTCCATCTGCCAGCTGGGGGGGGGCAGGGCCTGGGGCCCCCCCCACCCTGTGACATGGACACTGTGGAGAGCATGTCCCAGGGCTCAGGGGGTAGTTTGGGGGCAGAGGGGTGGCACCCAGGCTGAGTGCGCTGGCAGCTGGTGCGTTCCCAACACAGCAACCAGGGTGGGCGCTGGGACAGCGGGGGGGTCAGGGGCCTAGGCACATGTAAAGGCCCCACTCGTGCCCAGTGCGACCAACTGACCCAGACAGGTCCATGTGGGGCACAGCCCCCAGCGTGTGCAGGGCGTGAGGGGCCAGGGCCTGGCCAGCTGCTGAAGGGCGGGGGGGGGCAGGCAGGGCCACAGATGGCTAAGAGTCCTGCCCCTGCCCCCAGGCCAGGGCCGGGCTCCCAACCCCCTCTCCCCCAAGCTGGGCAGAGAACCCAGGCGTCCTGGCCAGAGACCTACTGTGGCAGCCCCAGAGAAGGGCAGGGTCGGGCTGGGGCCGGGCGGGGGGGGGCAATTCTGCCTCCCACCAATCATCAATGATGCTGTTTTCACACTTTGGTAACCACGGCAACACAGCCCCAATGGACTCTCAGCCCCCCCTCCACCCGAGGTAGAAGCCTCTGGGAGGGCAGTGGGGACTAGTGGTTGAGGGGGTGGGGCTGGGCACCAGGGTGCCTGGGTTCTATCCTGGCTCTGGGAGGGCAGTGGGAACTAGTGGTTACAGCACAGGGAATGGCAGTGCCAGGGCTCTGTCACGGGGGTTGCAGGGCTCTGCCAGCCCCATGAGGCTGGGGCAGAGTGCACCCGGCACAGAGGCAGTGTAGCAGGCAGGACTTGGGGTGATGCCCTGAAGCCCCAGCAGCAAGTTGCTGTCGAGCTGAGCCCCTGGCCCCGGCCCTGAGAGCACAGCTGGGCTGGCCCTGGGGCGTGCGTCACACTGTGCAGGATCAGGCCCCGCGTTCACCTGGTGGGGCTGGCAATAGCCGGGTGAGTCCTGCATCCCAGCCCGTCCCCTCTGCAGGGAGGTGGTGAAAGCCCCCAGCTGAACACCGTCCCTGCACCGCGACTGGGACCCTGGCCACGAACCAGCCACTGACGCCAGCCGCTGAACTGAGGAGCCAGAACACGCTGCCACCTCCCCACCCCCTTTGGGTCACCAGACTCCTGGGTTCCAGTCTCAGCTCGGAGAGGGGCCGGGGGCCAGCAGGGAAAGAAGAGGAGGAGCCTGATCGCCTCAGAGGAGTCCAGTGCCCCACCCCAGAGGTGGCTGCATCTCCGAGCCAGGTGAGCTTTGTACTGGTGCGCTTTCAGCTGAAGGCAAAACCTGCACTCTGCACTGCTCAATTCCTGGGGGCGGGGGCGGGGGCGGGGGCCCAGGTGCTGCGCTAAGGAAGGCAGACACAGGGGGCAGGGTACAACCCCTGCTGGCTCCACAGGCGTCTGATTTTTATCCTTTTTTTTTTAAACAAACACCACACAGACTTTAAATAGGGACGGGGCCTTCACCTCCCCCCAATAAATACACACGCCCCCCCATGCCCCTCCCACCCCGGCTCCTCCCACAGTAGCTCTGCCTGGGGGCCGGTTGGTGGGTGCGGTGGGATCTCAGCCTGCTGAGGAAGTGGGCCGGCCTGGGGCCCAGGCGCTGCAGGCACACAGTATAGAGGCTGCTCCATCCACGCGCCCCCCTCCTGCCATAGGTCTGCGGCTCACTGGCTGGGGGGCGGAGGGATACATTCCTGGGTAGGGCTCTGGGCCGAGGGCAGGTCCAGCTGTCACAGTGTGGTGCCCCCCCCACAGAGCGGCACAGTGCTGTCCTGGCTCTGCCCCTCCATGTCGATGTCCAGCAGTGTGGGGCAGGCCCTGGGGAGGCCCAGCCCCTCCCCCTGGCCTCCCCTGCCTGGGGACCAGCGCTGAGTCCGGCTGAAGGAGACCAACTTCCAGGGGTCGATGCGGGGCCGGGCGGGAGAGGGGCGTGGCCGGGGTGTGAACTCCAGGGTCTTGGGGCGCTCCACAGCCAGGTCCTTCTCGGGGGGCCTGCGCCGCGAGGGCGGTGGGAAGAGAGCAGGGGGGTCCAGCCACTGGGTGGTGTCCAAGGTCTCGGGAGAGCCTGAGGGCGAAGCACCTTGGGTCACTCAGCCCCCCGAACCCTCCAAGGTCCCCCACCTTGGGCTCCCTCCCCCCTGCCTCCCTCCCTCCCAGGGCCCCTTGTTTCACACACCTTCCACCCCCACCCCACAGACAGCTATGGGGAGCCGGACTCCTGGGTTCAACCCCCAGCTCTGGCTGGGGCGGGGAGCTGTGGGAGTGGGGGGCCTGAGCAATGAGGGCTCGGCCGGCTGGGGCACCAGGCTCTCAGCCGGTGGGGTGGGCAGGCAGGGGCCACCGCGGACACGCACTGCACCCCCTCACCTGCGCTGGGCGGGCCGGGGCGCAGGGCCCCGTCGGAGGGCGTGCGCCGGTGCCCCCGGCTCACGGCCTGGGCGGCCGTCATGTGGGTGGGTGTCAGCGACTGGCGCGGCTCCTTCTTGAAGCTCTCAGCCCGGAGGTCCACCAGGGGGTTGTGGGGGCCACGGGCGGGTGAGGGGGCCGCCGGCTCCTCATCCGAGGGCAGCAGGGACTTGGTGGAGTTGCAGTCGGAGAGGGAGGAGAGCGAAAGCAACGTGACAGAGCTGGGGGGCCCCTCGTCCCTCTGGCCACGGCCCCCCCACAGGAGCGGGCCCCCCGCCTGCTCCCGCAGCTCGCTGCCCAGGGCCACCGAGGCCAGGACGGACGCACAGCCCAGCAGGGCCAGCTCGCTGCGCTTGTAGGGCCCGGCCCGCCGCGGGCCCTCAGCAACAGGGGGCAGCTCCTCCGTGGGCCAGAGGGCCCTGTCCTCAGCTCCGGGCAGTGGGGGGGGCAAGGAGGGGGTCTGGGGGGTGCTGCCATCTGCCTCCACGTACTCCTCTGGGGAGAGACAGACAGACAGACACATGGACAAGGGGTCAGAGCTAGGGACACGGCCACCTGCTCCCCGCCCCCGCTGCCCACAGCCACACCCAGGCCCAAGTCCTCTGAGCAGATGGATGGGGTCAGCACCGGCCTGTGGGTCCCTGGGCTCCTGGGGGGGTCAGGCAGGCTCCAGGGTGCTGGGCTGGGGCCCGGCTGACATGAACGCTTACCCCATTGCTGGAGGCACCAGCACCACCCCCCTGCCCCGACGTGCCCCTCCCTGGCCGGCTCTGGCGGCGTCGGACACACGAAGCCTTGCTGTGATGGCTGGCCCAGGTCTGCACCCAACCTGCGCACGGGGCGTGCAGGGATGGGGTCGGTGCTGCTCACGTGTGTGTCACCCGCGGGTCGGGAACCAGCACCTGCTCTGGGCTCTATTTCCCCTCTGTGTTTCTGGGGCAGCGGCAGCAGGTTTGGCAGCACCGCGAGAGGGGAAGCGCACGGGAGCTGGCCCCGCGCCGGGAGGGAACGGGCGCTCCTCCGGCATCCCCGTGCGCCTCGGCGCCAGAGCACAGGGAGGCTCGGGCTAGTGCGTCACTGCGGCAGGCGGCGCCGGAAGAGCCCGTTTTGAAGTCGACTCAAACTGAGCCGCACGGCTCCTTTCCGGGTTCGGCTGCCGTGCAGACACCGCCCCAGGGCGCTCTGCTGAGCCGGGCCGGGCCAGCCCAGCGGGGGCCACGGCTGCAGCTGGAACAGGCTGGCGTGGGCCTGGGCAGGAAGCCTCCTCATCCGACAGGCTCCATCCTGGGTGCTCACTCCCATGGCGAGAACAGCGGGAGCCCCCAGGGCCGGGGTACAAGAGGGGCCTCAGGCTCCTGCATTGCTCCCCAGTGCAGCTCATCCTTCCAGGCACTAAGGACTGCGCGGCCTGTCCAGCTGGGGGATGTGCTCCAGGTTGGACACCAGCCCGTCGCTCTTGCAAGCCTGCACTGAGGGCCTGGCATTGGTGGGGGGAATCCGATTCCTTCAACCACATCACTCCCACCCTCTTCCTTCTTCCTGTCAACGACCCTTCCCACGTCCCTGGCGCCAGCTGGGCCCAGCGCGTGGCTGGCCGGCCCCAAAGGGGTGCAGCGCCCTGGGGCTGGGGAACCCGGCTGGAACTGGGGCGACTGGCTGACATGACCTCTCCTCGGGGTGGGGAGGCTCTGGGGTGGCCCAGGGAAGCCGGCGGGTGGGAGGGAATTGCTGGTGACGTCTGGCTGGAAGCGGGGCACACCATGGTCTGTGTGCCAGGTTTGGTGCCCTGCAGCGCAGGGCCCCGGCTGGGCAGGGGGGGGCCCCGTCCCCAGCAGTTTGCCCTGATCTGCCCCCCTCAGTGGTGCCCCAGAACCCCCATTTTACACATTCGCCTCCCCCATCGGTGCAGGCTGCACGTACCCATTTCTGTCAGGCTGGTGAAGCCCACCGTGATGGGCGTGTGCTTCGGGGACTTGCCCAGGTTGGGGGCACTGGATGACCACTGTTTGCTGCCCTCTCCCAGAGCCTTCAGCCTGTGGCCAGAACAGACAGTGAGACAGCAACAGAGCTCAATAGCCCAGCCCAGCCCAGCTGGTGCCCCTCACTCCTGACCCGCAGCCCCTGCCAGCCCAGCCCAGCCCCTGCCCTGCCAGTGCCCCTCCCTTCCGACCCACAGCCCCTGCCAGCCCAGGCCAGTGCCTGTGGACATGCAGGTAACTGCACTGGGCCCAGAGCCCACCCTGAAGCCCTACCCCAGGCCCGAGCTCGTACCGCTCCTCCCCGCCGAGCCGCTCCTTCTGCAGCGTGGAGCTGGGCCCCCACGTGCGCCCCTTCTTCCTGTTCCCCACCAGCTCGTCCTGCTTCAGCCCCGTGCTCCGGCCCCACGTCTGGCTGCCGTCCCCGGGCGTCACTGCAGCGGGCAGGTGGGTGGGGTGACTGGGTGCCCCACACACTCTACCCCAGCCCTGTGCTCTGGCCCCAGCGCATGGCTGGGCTCAGCACCACCCCCCCCCCCAGGTGTCTCCCAGGATCATGGCCCAGTCACCGCCAGGGGGACAGGACATTTGTTCATGTGCCAGTTCTGGGTCTGCTCCTGCAAATGGCCCAGGAGCCAAGAGCGCTCCCAGCCCCACAGCCTGCCTCGGGGGCCACCCCAGGGACCCTTGGCCAGAGAGCTGGTGGGCAGCAGAGACCCCCGGGACAGGGCCGGGGGAGCCCGAGAGTGACTGGGGAGCTGAGGAGTCTGAAGGGGGCTGAAGGGGCGTTGGGGGGTGTGATGGGGTTCAGGGGTCCCCCTGCACTGCACCCCGCCCGCTGGCAGGAGAGACTCTCACTCAGCAGGCACAACAGCAGGTTTATTAGGCAACAGATGTCCAGTTTCTCACAGAAGCAACAGCATAGCAGCCAGAGACAGTCCTTCCAACCTGTCCTGGGGGGAAGACCCCGAGGGGTGCCCCTCTGGGGTGTAGCTTTCCCCCTCCTCCGGCTGGCTGCCTTCCAGCTCTCCCTTTTCCTAGCCTCTAACTGCCGCCCCCGATTCAAAACCCAGCTCAGCTCCTCCCTGCTCTTTGTTCAGGCAGAGGTGTTACCTGCCAGTTGTAGCCCCAGGGTCATCCTTAGCCACTGGGAGCTGCTGCTTGCCTCAGACATCCAGCCTGACTCACATATGCACCCCCCCCCCCACTCCATCACAGGGGGATACTCACAGCGGATGGCCCGCAGGCGAGGGATGATAATGGGGGTCGTGGGGGGGCTGCTCCCATTGTCTCCTGGGCCTTTCCGCTTGTCCAGGGTGGGTGATACCTGCACCGTGATCTTGTGTTCAAAGCCTGGTGGGAGAGGCAGCGTCAGCCCCGGAGCCCCAGCCTCCCCTGGGACAACGCCTCCCAGAGCCCTGCCCCACGGCACCACCCTGCCCTTACTGAGTGGGGGCCCTGCCCTTGCAGGCTGAGGCAGTTGCTGTGACCCTGTGGGGCGGGGTTGGGGTTATGGGTCAGTGTGGGGCAGGGAATTTACCCAGCTGCAGCGCTGCAGCACAGGCTGGCGAAGGCACCACCCACTCTCCTAGAAACAGGTGCGATAAAGCAGCAGGAGGCAGTGGCCGGGGGGCACCTGACCCTGCCTGAGGCAGGCGACTCCCAGCCCACGCACGAGAGGAGCAGGGAACGGGAGCAGGTCACACTGGCGGGTGAGGCTGGCTGAGCCACCCTGGCCAGTGCCTCGCCCCCCAGCCCAGCCCAGCCCGCTGACACCCCGAGAGGGCAGATGAGCAGGACCCGGCAGGAGGGGCCCTGTGCACACCAGCCAGATGGCAGCCTGGGCAGGCCGGGGTCAGCGGCTGCCCTGGAGCCCAGCACCCGTGTCGGCAGCAGGCTGGCGACGTGGGGCCCTGGCTGCAGGGGTAGGGGGGCTGGTCCCCGGCCGGGGCTGGCAGCCTGTGCAGCTGGCGTCTCTCACGGCAGGTGCCAGTCCCCGCCTGGGAGCCGAACGACAGATGTGCCGTGCGGCAGGGCTGGCCGCACACTGGCTGCGGTGTGATGGAGGCGCTGCCCACGCCAGGAGCTGTGATATGCCGCGTGAGATCCCGACCGTACCAGGCCGCTTGGCAGGGACAGTCTCCGGGGGTCGGTCCCCAAGCTGAGGCACGTAGCAGCTGGTGGAGGCTCTGAACAAAGCCAGCAGCATGGCTGCTGGGGGCCAGGCTGGGCTGGGCAGGAGGAGGACAAACTGGGAGCAGGAAAGGGGGTTCAGGGCCCATGAGCCCTACCCCCCAGGAGGAGCCAGGCTGCCTGCCCCGGCCCTGCGCCGACAGGGCTCCTGTTCTAAAGTGTCTCTGAGCAGCAATAAATCCTCCTGCTCCACCGGCCGGCTGAGAGTCACGTCAGGCTGCGGGTGGGGGCGCAGGGCCGGGGGCACACTGGGCCCTAAGGAGTTAACAGAACCAGAGGGAGGCTGTGCTGGAGACAGCCAATCAGGGAAGGGCTGAGAGGAGCAGCCAATCAGGGCCCAGCGGGCCATATAAGAGCTGCTGCACAGCTGAGTGGGTCAGGGACTCTCTGGAGGTGGTTGGGAGGTCCTCAGCCTGTAGCTAGCAGGGACAGGGGAATGAGAGGGGTTGGAGCATCAGCTTTCATGGCTTGTCAGATGTGCCAGGGCTAAGATGCACTGAGCTACACAATGGGCGGTGTGAACTCAGCCCCAGCTGGGATGAATGGACTATAAACAAGTGCTCCACATCCCAGGTGCTTGGACCTGTCAATCAGATGCATCCCCGGGTCCTGCAACCTGGGGTGAGAGAAAGCAATAGGGCTGGCTGGGGGGCACCTGAGGGCTGGTGCTGGGGTGTGGGGTGCTGGGGGGCACCTGAGGGCTGGTGTGGGGTGTGCTGGGGGGAGGGGGTGCTGGGGTACAGGGGACACTGGCACAGGGCAGGGGGTGCTGGGGGCACCTGAGGGCAGGCTGATGTGGTTGCCGTCACGCAGCTTGAGGCGGCTGCGTTTGAAGTGCCCCTTGCGGCCCTTGACCCGGGGTCGCTCCTGGTGCAGCTGGTCCATGATGAGATGCAGCTCGCGCTGGACGATGTCCATCTCGCGGGCAGCCAGCTCCTGCTCCCGCCGCCGCAGCTCCTCCTCCTGCGTCTTCTGCTCCTGGGCCGCCCGCAGCAGCTCCTCCTCCCGGCTCCGCAGCTCCTGGGGCACAGGTGGGAGGGGGTGTAGGCCGGGGACCCCTACAGGGCCAGCACCTGGGGCTGGGGAGCTCTGCAGGGGTGGAGCGCTCAGGCAGGGCCGGTGCCCAGGGCTTGGGGGGGTGGGGGGTGTCGGGCTGGGGGGTCTCTGGTGGGCTCGGTGCCCGTGGTGGGGGCCAGTGCCCGGCAGGTCGGGGGTCGGTGCCCGTGGTGGGGGCCGGTGCCGGGCAGGTCGGGGGCCAGTGCTGGTCAGGTCGGGGGTCGGCGCAGGGCTGTGCCCACGCTGATGGGAAGAGTCCCAGGCAGGCTGTGGCTGGGCAGCCTGGGGGGCGGACGGGGCCCTGCTCACCTTCTCCTTGGTGCGCAGCTCGCAGAACATGGCCTGGATCTCCAGGCGCCAGTCGTCCTGCAGCGAGTGGAAGGAGTCCAGGGCCATGCAGAACATGGCCGAGCGCTCGATGGCCTCCAGCTGGCCCAGGATGGCACGGAAGGGCGGGCGTGCGTGGGGGTCGGGGTGCCAGCACTCTGTGGGGGGAGAGCGTCAGCAGGGCCCCAGCCAGGCTCTGAGCCCTGCCCCACCCCGGCCAGGCCAGGTCCCAAACCCCACCCTGGCCAGGCCCTGCCCCGCCCCACACTGGCCAGGCCCCGCCCCCAGCACTCACCTGCCAGCAGGCGCGTGAAGGGCTCGGGGCAGGTGGACGGGATGGGCAGCGTCAGCTTGTTCATGGCCACGCCGTAGGCCACTGCCAGTGCGTCAATCTCCCGGTAGGGCACCTCCCCCGTCAGCAGCTCCCACAGCAGCACCCCGAAGCTGCAGCACAGGGTGGGACAGGCTGGGGCGCAGAGCACGGAACTGGGGAGACCCCACCCCCAGTGACACCCTATGCCCTCAGGGCTCCCATGTGCGACCCCCGCCCCGCCTCCCACAGGTCCTGTCCTGTGACCCCCCAGCCTCCCAGGGGCCCTGTCCTGTGACCCCCCCCAGCCCCAGGCTCCCCCCCAGCCTCCCAGGGGCCCTGTCCTGTGACCCCCCCCAGCCCCAGGCTCCCCCCCAGCCTCCCATGGGTCCTGTCCTGTGACCCCCCCCAGCCCCAGGCTCCCCCCAGCCTCCCACGGGTCCTGTCCTGTGACCCCCCAGCCCCAGGCTCGCCCCAGGCTCCCAGGGGCCCTGTCCTGTGACACCCCACCCCCAGCCCCAGGCTCCCCCAGCCCCGCACCTCCAGACATCGCTGCTCTTGGAGAACAGCGAAAGCCGTATGACTTCGGGGGCCATCCAGGCGTAGGTACCAGCCGTGCTCATCTTGGTCGTCCTGTGCCACTCACGCGCCAGCCCGAAGTCTGTGATCTTCAGCGTGCAGCTGCCCAGCTCCCCGTCCGCCACCTTCTCCAGGATCAGGACTGGGGGCCGGAGAGTGAGGGGGCACAAGGCGGATGAGGGGAGGAGCGCAGATGGCTGCAACCCCCGAAGGCCGGTTGGCCTTCCCAGGGCCTCAGGACGGGGCTGCACCAGGGCTCCCGTCTCCTTGGATGAGCCCTGTGCCGACAATGCCCCCTCATGGCAGGTACCACGACCAGGCCCCTGCTCCCAGGCAGCCCCATGGGCTGGGCCTGGCGAGGCTCAGTGCAGAGACGCAGCCGCCTGGGCCCTGCACTGGGCAGAACGGGGAAGGGACCTTTCCCTGCTGGGTCAGTGCCGGGCAGGGTCTCCCGAGGGGCTGGCACCTGGTGCTAGTGCGGGGTCGGAGGTCCCTGGGGGGTGGGGGTTGGAGCCCGGTGCTAGTCGGGGGTCGGAGGTCCCGGGGGTGGGGGTTGGAGCCCGGTGCTAGTTGGGGGTCGGAGGTCCCTGGGGTGGGGGTTGGAGCCCGGTGCTAGTGGGGGGTCGGAGGTCCCTGGGGGGGAGGTTGGAGCCCGGTGCTAGTGGGGGGTCGGAGGTCCCTGGGGGCGGGGTTGGAGCCCGGTGTTAGTTGGGGGTCGGAGGTCCCTGGGGGGGGGGGTTGGAGCCCGGTGCTAGTGGGGGGTCGGAGGTCCCTGGGGGGGGGGGTTGGAGCCCGGTGCTAGTGGGGGGTCGGGGTTGGAGCCCGGTGTTAGTTGGGGGTCGGAGGTCCCTGGGGTGGGGGTTGGAGCCCAGTGCTATTTGGGGGTCGGAGGTCCCTGGGGTGGCGGTTGGAGCCCGGTGCTAGTGGGGGGTCGGAGGTCCCTGGGGGGGGTTGGAGCCCGGTGCTAGTGGGGGGTCGGAGGTCCCGGGGGGGGGGGGGTTGGAGCCCGGTGCTAGTTGGGGGTCGGAAGTCCCGGGGGGGGGGGGGGTTGGAGCCCGGTGCTAGTGGGGGGTCGGAGGTCCCTGGAGGGGGGTTGGAGCCCGGTGCTAGTTGGGGGTCGGATGTCCCTGGGCGGGGGGTCGGCACCCGGTGCTAGTGGGGGGTTGGAGGTCCCGGGTGGCGGGGGTCGGCACCCGGTGCTCGTGGGGGGTTGGAGGTCCCAGGGGGGTGGGTGCCCGGTGCTAGTGGGGGGGTTGGAGGTCCCTGGGGGGGGTTGGCACCCGGTGCTATTTGGGGGGCCAGAGGTCCCGGAGGGGGTCGGTGCATGGTGCTAGTGGGGAGTCGGAGGTCTTGGGGGGGGTCGGTGCATGGTGCTAGTGGGGGCGGTCGGAGGTCCCTGGGGGGTTGGGTTCCCGGTGCTAGTGGGGAGTCGGAGGTCCCTGGGGGGTTGGCACCTGGTGCTAGTGGGGGGTTGGCGCCCAGTGCTAGTGGGGGGGTCAGAGGTCCCGGGAGGGTGGGTGCCTGGTGCTAGTGGGGGGGTCGAAGGTCCCTGCGGGGGGTTGGCGCCCGGGGCTAGTCGGGGGTCAGAGGTCCCTGCGGGGGGTCAGCGCCTGGTGCTAGTGGGGCGTCAGAGGTCCCTGGGGGGGGTCGGTGCCTGGTGCTGGGTGGGGGGGTCGGTGCCTGGTGCTAGTGGGGGGTTGGAGGTCCCGGGGGGGGGTGCCCAGTGCTAGTGGGGGTCAGGGGTCCCGGGAAGGGTGTGCGGTGCTAGTGGGGGGTCGTCACCCGGTGCAAGTGGGGGGTCGGAGGTCCCTGTGGGGGTTGGAGCCTGGTGCTAGTGGGGGGTCGGAGGTCCCTGCTGGGGTTGGTGCCTGGACCCGGGCGGGGACTGGCTGGCTGGGGCAGGGTGGGGGGTGATGCGGCAGGGCCTGTCCCTTCTAGGGGTGCCGGCTCCCATCGGGCCCCAGGGCGGGGACTGGCTGGCGTGTGGGGGGAGAGGGCAGAGGCTGTCCCCGATGGGGGGTGCTAGCGGGTACACCGGCTCTCCTGCCCTGGGGCCGCCCCCAGGATCCCCCGGCTGGTCACTCACTGTTGGTGGATTTCAGGTCCCGGTGGATGATGGGCACCCCAGCCTCGTCGTGCAGGTAGCGCATGCCGCGGGCGATCTGCACAGCCCAGTTCACCAGCACGTGGGGCGGCACCTTGCGGCCGGCCAGGGCGCGGCTGAGCGCCCCGCCCCGGGCATACTCCATCACCAGGCACAGGTGGGGGGGCTGCAGGCACACGGCTCGCAGGGCGATGATGTTGGGGTGCTGCAGCATGGAGAACAGCCGGGCCTCCTGCCGCACGCTCTGCACCGCCACGGCCACGTCCTCCTCCGGGTCCTGGCGCGCCACCTTCACCGCCACCTCCTCCCCCCGCCACAGCCCCTTGTAGACCTTCCCGAAGCCGCCCACCCCGATGAGCTCGGCCAGCAGCAGCTCCTGGAAGGGGATCTCCGGCGGCAGAGGGGGCAGGCGGCAGGGAGGGCTGCTGGCCACGTAGTCACAGGGGAAGACGCCCACCTTGTCCTGGATCTTCCCCGTCCACCAGCCCTCGTCCCCCGACACGCTGGCATCCTGGGAGAGCACCTCCACCCGGTCGCCGCGCCGCAGCGTCAGCTCCTCCTCCGCCGCCGCCTCGTAGTCGAACACGGCTGTCCAGAAGGGGCTCCCCCCGCTGCTGCCATCCTCGGGCCCAGGCTCCTCGCCCAGCAGAGCCTTGTGCCCAGCCTCCATCGTGGGCCCCCGGTGGCGCCAGCCAGCCTAGAGCGCGCAGCGGCCCCAGGCCGTGCCGGGACAGGCGGCTGCCTCAGCTGGCGCTGGGCCTGGCCCCCGGCACTTGGCCCAGCCGCTGCAGCAACATCCAGCGCTCCCGGCACGGCGCCCGCGACTGCACATGGTCCCCGGTGGGCGGTGCTCCCCGCGGGCCCCTGCACCACAAGGGCACAGCTGAGGGCAGGGGCCTTCCCCTGCCGGCCCCACACCCCGGAGCCTGGCTGGAGCCCCCTGCGCCTCGGCCCTGTCAAGTGGGGCCGGCGCACCCAGCCTCCATGGCGCTGGGCCTCCTCGCAGGCTCCCTCCAAGCAGTGGGGGTGCTCTGCTCTCTTCTCCCACACACAGTGGTGCAGCTGGAGCCCCAGCTACGCCCAGGGCCCCCTTGCAGCCCCTGTCCCCAGCAGGGCCCGGTTCTGAGACAGGAGCTGCCACCAAGCCTGGATGCAGCGGGTGCCCCGGTGCCGGGGCAGGGCACGAGGTGCTGGGCATAAGGTGCCAGAGTGGGTGTCCCCTACTTGTGTGTGTGTGACGCCAGCTCCAGAGCCCAGCCAAGTGCTGCACCCGGCTCCTGGCACGCCCCGTGTCCCCACGTGCCCCCCCGGCAGTGCCTCCTGCCCCCGTGCCTGGCAGTGCCCCCATATACTCCCCCACCTGGCCCGCCCCCTGTACCCACGTGCTCCCCTACCTGGCAGCGCCCCCTGCCCCCCTCGCCTGGCAGCGCTGTCCTCGCCTCTCTGGGGCTGGCACGGCCGGAGGGTGCCCCCCGCCCTGCCCAGCGCTGGGTCCCCGTGTGCCCGGCAGCTCCCCGGGACTGGGGAAGGGGCTTTGAATGGGGCCAGTCCCGCAGCGCCCTAGGCGAGGTCCGGGGGGCCCCGGCCCGGCCTCTGCAACGGGGGAGCCCCGCCCCCAGCCTCCCGGACTCTGCCCCCCACTCACCCAGCCGCGTACCGGGTCCAGCCGGGCGCCGCGGCGGGCGCTGCTAATGGTGGCCGCGGGCTCCGCCGGGCTGTCAGCTGGTCCCGGGGTGGCCAGGGACCGGGCGCGGCCCCGGTGCAGGCTGGGACTTGTAGTTCCCGGCTCGGGCCGGGCGGGGCCTGCGGAGCCGCCGGCACCCCGCACCCTGCAGGCAGGCTCTGAGCTCCGGGCGTCCACGCGGGCCGGCACCAGCCGGGCACGCGCCTTACTCAGCAGCCGCGTCCCGCGCCAGCGCCGGCTGCAGCTCGGTGCTGGGCGAACTGTCCCCTCGCTGTTCTGTGTGGCTGTTACACAGCAGCCGTGTCCCGCCCCAGAGGCGGCTGCAGCTCAGTGCTGGGCTTGTGTTCCCTGTTCAAACAGCTGCTGAATGCCAACCCAGAGGCAGCTGTATCAGCCCTTGGTAAGTGCTGCCTCTGGAGTATCGCTGAGCAGCAGCAGCAGCACAGCTGTCAAGCTCAACCCTAGAGGTGGCTGCATAGCAATGGCTGAGAAGTGTATCGTTCAGTCTCCAAAGCGATTACTCACTGTGGGTCTTAGGGCAGCACCTCGGGGCGCCAACTGAGCAGGAGGCTCCCCGTTGCCCAGGCGTTGGGCAGTCCCTGCCCCGAACAGCTCTGCGCGCGAGGATCCCGTGCTCCCGACAAACACGAGTCCAGAGCAGATTTTCTGGTTCTTAACAAGAATTCAGCAGAGCACCAGGCTGCGATAATCGCAGGATTATTGTTCTCAGCGCACAGCACTTGAGCCGGGCAGCCCAAGGCCCCGTCATTCTGCCCATCTGTGCCCAGCCCCTGTGCCACAGAGTGGAGCACCCTCCCCACAGCTGCCATCCGGCACCACGCTCCCTACCCCCCCGTGGTCCCTGCTGCTCTCTTGAGGCACTCTGGGAAACCGAGTCCCCAGGGCAAAGCACACAGCCACCTGCCTGGTACCAGGCCACCTGGGGAGGGGAGAGTCCGGGGCAGGCAATGGCCATGCTGACACAGAAATGGAGCAGCACCAGCTCCCATTTGCCTGGCCCTGACACCTGTGGCAGCGGCAGCTCGCAGGGCTGCTCTTCTCTGGGGGGTGGCAGCTCTGATCCCAGCAGGAGTGGGAGGCCGGTGGAGCACTGGGCGGGAACCCAGGAGATCTGGGCTGTGGTCACAGCTCTGCGACGGCCTCCCTGCAGAGCTGGGCTTCCGTGTGTTACAGCCATGTGCGAAGGGGTCCCAGTGTGGGGCTGGGCAACATGCAGAGCGAGGGGCAGGAGCCGGGGGGAGGGCGCTGTCCAGGAATAGGGATGGAAGCCAGGTGTCCTGAGGCTGAGGCCTCCTGTTCCTCCACCAGGCAGCTCGTTGGGGCAAGGCCAGGCCGGGGCCCCTAGCACAGCCTGGTGGGGTTGCCCCAGCCCTGGGGGTCCCAATGGAGCAGAGGCTGCTCTCTCTGCACTGGAAGCTTGTGTTTCCGGGGCATCAAGCACTCATCAGGCAGGGCTGGCTCTGGCCACCTGCTGCCTGGTAGGGCTGCTGCCCCGCCCAGCCCCTCGGGCTCTTTCCTGCCAGCCCTACCCATGGCGAACCAGCCCGATGGGTTGGGCAGCTGGTGCCAGGCCTGGGGTCCAATCCAGAGCTCTTTCCTCTCTCCTCCTTCCAGCTGCTGTCACCCATCCCCACACCACACCAGCCCCCACCACCCTGGGTTCCAGCCGCGACCTCCAGGCTGGGCGGCCGACAGACGTACCCAGCGTGGGAACCAGGAGTCACAGCAGCAGCCCAGCTGCAGCTTTATTACAGCAAGCCGGGGGAGGGCAGAGCAGCCAGATCCTGGCAGCGCTGGAACGGTGCTGGGGCAGCGGCCCTGGGACCAGTCTGCGGCCAGCTCTGCTAGTCTCGGCACATGCAGGCCGGCCTGTGGGCGTTGCAGCAGTCAGAGTCTTGGCCCATCTTCAGCCCACCCCCAGGTGCAGCTGGGGCTGCTGGCCCTGCCTGGCCCTGCCTGCCGTCCTCCAGGCGAGGGCCAAAGCCCCGTAGTGGGCCTGCCCGCAGGGCTGCAGCACGTGCACGTTGTTCTGGTAGCTCAGCGGGATGATGAAGCAGAAGGTGGGCGGCTGCCGGGGAGCCCGAGGCAGGACCTGGCAGAGGATCCGCTGGCCCAGAGCATCCTCCCCCAGCCCTCCTACTGTCTTCAGGGCCTTGGCTCTGCCCGGGCTGGGCTTGCTGGCCTGCTGGGCGGCTGCCCCCAGGTGCCGGACGAAGGCGCGGCCCAGGGGCTGCTGGAGGCTGTAGAGCCGGACCAGCCGGTGGAACTGCTCCCACCAGGCCAGAGAGGCGTGGCCATGGCGCTGCTGGAGGCTGAGCAGCACCTGGTAGAGCGCCAGCATCTTGTCCTTGCTCGGCTGCTGAGCTGCTCGCCGCTTGGGCCAGGGGGCACCTGGCAGACGGTCCGGCAGGTACAAGTCGACCTTCTCCCGTGGCTTGTCCTGGGGCGCAGCTTCCTGCCGCCTGCCGGCCCTGGTGCCACGCCGAGGGAGCCTCCCCCGCGGGGGCAGGCAGGCAGGTGGGGGCTGTGTCCCCAGCCCAGCCTTCTTGTCCCCCCTGGGCGCCTCCGGCTGCAGGCTGGGCTGCCCTGCCTGGGCCCCCTGCTCCCACCAGGCCCACTCCTGCGCCATCTTCTCAGCGCTGGCCTGCAGCCGGGTCTGGGCCAAGCCCAGCAGCTCCCTGGCCCAGCTGGCCTCCGGGCAGGGCTGGGCCTGGAGCAGCTGCCTGAGCTTCATGGTGACGGTCACTGGAGGCAGCTGTTGCCTGGGGCAGGCTAGGAGGGCACAGAGCGACACACCTGTGCCCAGGCCTGCGTCCTCCTCCCCTAGCACCTGGGATGCCATGGCCAGCGTGGACTGCAGTGCCACCCTGTGCTGTGTGGAGGGGCTCTGCCCCAGGGCCTGGAGCTGGCCCAGCAGCTCAGCCGTATCCGCCTGCTGCAGCTTGGCTGGGTCTGCCAGGGTCTCCAGCAGTGGCCGGATTCTTTGCCAGACCTGCCCCTCGAGCCCCGCAGCCTCTGCACCAAGGCTGTCCCTGGCCAGCCCTGCCTCCCGTGCCCCAGAGGCCTGGCACTCCCTGCTGCCCAGCACCTGCTCTGCCCCCAGGGCCAGGCCCCCATCCGCTGGGGTCCCCCAAGCCAGGCCTCCTTCTGCCGGGGCCCCCTGGGCCAGGACCCCATCCGCTGGGGCCCCCCAGGCCAGGCCTTCTTCCTCTGGGACCCCCCGGGCCAGGACCCCATCCACTGGGGCTCCCCGGGCCAGGCCCCGATCCACTGGGGCCCCCCGGGCCAAACTTCCTTCCGCTGGGCCCCCCCAGGCCAGGCCTCCTTTCTCTGGGGCTCCCCGGGCCAGGCCCCTGTCCGCTGGGGCTCCCTGGGTCACGATCCTCTCTGCCTCTCTGGCCCAGGCCTCCTGCGCCAGGCTGGCTGCCAGGCCCTTGGCACTGGAGGACGTCTTCTGCAGGTCACTGAAGAAGGTGCCACTGGAAGCGTCTGGGCCTGAGGAGCTGCTCTGCTGGTCCAGGACCAGGCGGGCAGAGGCCAGCAGCTCCGCCAGGGTGCCGCGGTTGTCAGCCAAGGGGGCGGTGCGCAGGTTGAGCAGCTTGCAGAGGTCGTCGCGCCAGCTCTCAGCCCCGTAGCGCTGGTTGGGGTTGATGAGGAAGGCATCGGAGGGCGCCGGAGCCGTGGCCCGGGCCGAGGGCTGGCGAGGCTCCGAAGGCACAGCCTCGCCTGGCCGCCTCCTCTGCAGCACCTGCCTCTTCAGCGTCTCCTGGTACCGCCTGGTGGTCGTGTCCTGGCGCGGGCCCCCCGCCGGCCGGCCCACCTGGGGCAGCTTGACTGTGGGCTCCTTGGAGGGGAGGCTGCCCGGGCCCTTCTGTCTCTTCAGCATAGAGCCGCAGCCCAGCCCCTCGCCGCTGGGCACTACCACGGGGGTCATGGGGGGCCGCGCCCCTGGCTGGATCTTGGGCAGCTTGTCCTGCGAGTGGCTCTGCTTCCTCTTGCCAGGGGCGTCTTTGGCTGTGACTGGACGGGGCGGACGTGGTGTCAGGCTGGCAGCGAGGGGGCACGCCCTGGAGCCTGCCTGGGGCACACACTTGCCCTGCACTGGGAACAGCAGCCCCCAGAGGAGCTGCCGGCCCCCTCGGGTGGGTGGTGATTGGGAGAGCATGTCCCTCTGCCCCTCACCCGCCAGGGACTCCAGGGGTTGAGAGCGGGGAACTGTCCCCCCCGTGCCCCCGACTCCAGGTGCACCTACCAGAGCTCCTGGGCAGCTGGGTCTGTTCAAAGATCTGCGGCTGCTTGGCCTGGCCCCGGGCCTCTGCACTGCCCACCTCCTCCTCCTCCTCCAGCAGCTCAGCCCCCTTGGGCCATTGTGGGCCAGGCACCCGGCTCCTGGCCTGCGGCTTTGGGCACTCCTGCAGCAGGTACAGCTCATCCGTCAGCCTGGTCTCCACTTGGCCCAGGAGGTGCTCCAGTTCGGCAACGCTGACCAGGACTGGAGCCCACTCCACTTCCTCCGCCTCCGGCCCTGGTGGCACCAGCCCACTGACCGTGACAGTCCTGGGGCTGGCAGAAGAGGGCAGAGAGGAAGGGGGTGAGGGGCCTGGTGTGGGATGCACAGCAGCAGCTGGTGTCCGACGCCACCTGATGGACTTAGCCCCTTGGGCGTCATCCCCGGCCTGCTCAGAGCACAGTCGTGCTGCAGGCACTGGCGCTCGACAGGAAACTCAACCCGACCTTGCACAATTTTGGCTGAAGTCGCTCAGCGGCTGTGACGGGCCCAGGCACTGGGGGGCACTTGCTCCCAGCTCGCCTTGCCCTGTGCTTTCAGCTCCTTCTGCGCTCCCATCTTCCAGGCTTTGTCCTGGCCCCGTGGATATTTAGAGCAGCCTCATGGCTGCTCCAGCTCACACTCAACCCATGAGCTCTGGGGCCAGAAAGTAGCCACAGCACAGTGTGTTCTGGTCACATCCCATCCACCCCCCCATGTGCCTTTGGGGGGTTGCAAGGAGCCATATTGCAGCATGTTCTGGCCAAGCCCCCCAGGCCCCCTGCCGCTGGGTGCAGGGCCGTGCAGCGCAGCGCTCAGGCAGGCTGCTCTGCAGGGGGAGCCCCACCGGCAGTGGGCAAAAAGTGGCTCAGCGTGGCTGAGGACAGGGCGCAGAGGGGAGGAGGGGGGACACTCACGACTGCTCATTGCCGGGCGTGGCCTGGTTCCTGAGCTCCATCTGCAGCGTGCGCTTGTGGGTGATGGCAGTGACGGAGGCGATCAGTGAGCGGGCCTTGTCCTGCACCTGCCTGTCCTGGTCCAGCAGGGCCCAGGCTAGCGGCACCAGGTCCCTGCAGCTGAGCAGCCCCATCGCGCCCAGCGTCTGCCAGGCCATGAGCCGCACCTGGCTGTTCTCGCTGGCGGTGCCCTGCAGCAGGCGGGCAGCAGCCTCGGCCTGCAGCGGGGCCGGCAACACGAAGGCCTGGCTGAGCTGCACCAGGGCGGCGGTGCGCAGGCTGTACCCAGCGGGCTGGGCCTTGTCTAGCTGGGCCAGGATGGCCCGGGTAACTGACTCCAGCGTCACCTTGCCGGGCTTGAGCCTTAGCCAGTCCTTGGCCGCCAGCTGAGCCAGCAGCTCTTGCGCAAGCGCCACCTCCCCGGGGGGCTGGTCCCTCGGCTGCAAGACAGCCTTCTCCTGCTGCTGCCCCCAGCGGGCCGGGGCTGGCTTCTGCCGTGGCAGCTGCTGGCGTGGGCTGGTCTGGAAGGAGCACTGGAGGTAGTGGGGCGTCCCCAGTGGCCAGAGCTGGGCCCTGACCACCGAGTTGGGGATGTAGCCGTCTGGCCTGATAGGCAACGTTCCCCCTGGCAGGAAAGGCTTCAGCAGTACCACTGGCTTCCGGGGCACCTGGGCCTCCTCGCTGCTGGGCAGCTCCATGAAGGCAGGCCGGCGCCTCCTGACTGAGGCACGAGCGGGTGGGAAACCGGCTGGGGGCCGTGGTACCTTGGTGGGGGCCTCACAGCTGGGAGAGGCGCCCATCCCTGTCTTGGCACTGGCAACCACCCTGGCCACACTCCTGGACGGCACGAGCTCCCTGTGGCTGGTGAGAGCCTCCATGCCTTGGTAGTGCTTGGTCTTGGCGCCTGCCTGGAGGTACCTGGGCACGAAGAGGGTGTCGAAGCAGAGCAGGAAGTTAGGGAGGAAGGGCAGGGGCTCCTCGACCGCGTCGTCCCCCAGCTGGCAGGCAGCCAGCGCCTGGAGGTGCCCACGGGGCAGGCACTGCAGGCAGGAGATGAGGTAGATGTTGGGGCCGCAGCTGGCGAGCAGGTCACCCCGGGGGTTGGCGAAGCAGGCCTGGCTAAACTTGAGGCTGGTGTCGAAGTCCACCAGCAGGCTGCCCTTCATGTCCCACAGGCGCAGCGAGCCGTCCGCGCCACACGTCAGCAGCAGCCGCAGCGGGTGGCAGTAGTCCCAGGAGGTGATGGTGCAGGCGTGCAGGGGGTCGGTCTCCAGCCAGGGAGGGTTGTTCGCACACAGCCCCAGCGTGGCCAGTCTCCAAAGCTGGAGCTGGTTCTCCACGGTCAGGGCACAGACGTAGTCTGGCAGGAGTAGGAGGCTCTGGAGCCGGCAGCTGGTGCTGGAGAGGACAACTGTGGGCAACAGCTGCAGCTCACTGCCCTTCAGGCCCACGCAGGACAGCACGATGCGCTCATCCGCGCCGTAGGAGCAGAGGACACTGGTCTCTGCGGCCTGGTAGGACAGGTCCGCACCCGCCGCCTGGGTGCACAGGGTGCGCACGCCCCCTTGGTGGATTTTCCACTCTGCCACGCAGTGGGCATGGGGGGAGAGCAGGCGCACGTGGCCACTCTTGTGCCCGCTGAAGACGAAGCTCCAGGGCAGGGGGCCCAGGCCCAGGCGGACCACGGCCAAGCTCAGCACCTTGTCCTCCCTGTTCTCCGTGGGCTGCACGATGCACTTGGGTGGGCTGGGGCAGGTGCTGGTGTCCAAGACGTAGACGTCAGCCGTCCCCACTGTCACCAGCAGCTCCTCCCGCTCCGGGTCATAGACGTAGTCCAGGGCCTTCTCCAGCAGGCGGAAGGGCCAGGTGCGGCAGAGCAGCTCCCCGGTGACGGGCGAGAGGAAGTGGAACGTGCCATCCTGGGCGGCGGCCAGGATGCGGGCTCTGCCGGGGCCGCAGGGCACCCTGGCCAGCCTGCGGAGGCCAGCGCCGGCCGCGCTGAACAGCTGGTAGCAGTTGCGCAGGGTGTGGATGGAAAAGCTGTGCTGCGAGCGGCAGTAGAAGGCCCCCTCGCTGATGAAGTGCAGCTGGAGCAGCGGCTCGCCCATGGCCAGCTGGCGCAGCGGCTCGCTGGTGCCCAGCCCCCACTCCTTGAGCAGCCCGTCCAGCGAGGCCGTGAGCAGGGTGTGCGTGGCCAGGCGGCACACCACGCTGGTGACGGCGCTCAGGTGGGCCTGGAACTGCAGCTCCTGGCGCCCCGTCGCCAGGCTCCACAGCTGGATCTGGCCGGCCGTGTCACCCACGTACAGGTGGCCCTGGGGCCAGTGGGCAGAGCAGCAGGTGAGGGAGGGGCCCTGGCTGACCTGCAAGGCCCGGGTTTCGGCCCGGCGCTGGTAGTCATACAGCCGGATGGTGTTCTCACACATGGCCACCAGCGCCCCTGCCTCCCGCTCCACGCTCAGGCTCTGCACGAACTCTGCATTGGCCACCTGCGTGCTCCACACCACGGCCAGGCCCGGCGGGGTGCCTGGACACAAGGACCAGAAGACGAGGCAGCCAATGCCCCCCGTGACCAGCTCGCCCGTGTCCGGGTTGTAGCACATGCTGGTGACGGAGTGGGGGCAGCGGAAGGCCGCAAGGAGCTGTAGGCCCTGGCTGTGGTCCCCGAAGAGCCGCAGGTGCAGGTCATCGCAGTAGGTGGCCAGCAGGCCCAGGCTGGGCACATGGGACACCAGCAGCACCTTAATCTGCTCGTCCATGGGGATGTCCTTCTCCAGCACCAGGCGCTCATCCTGCACAGACTGCTGCCAGAGCCGGGCCTGTGGGGGGACGTGGCTTCGTCAAGCTGGGGAGCAGAGCCCATAGGACAGGCATGTGTGCACACGGGTGTGCAGACTGCCTTGCACGCCAGGGCCAGGGTGCACGTGCAGGACCTTGCACAACGGGGCCCTGCCTGTGGATGTGGGTGTGCAATGCCACGCACAACAGGGTTCTGTCCGTGCATACAGAGCCTCGTGCACACGGCACTGCACAACAGGGCGCTGCACGAGGACACGTGTACAGCACCTCGCATGACAGGGCCAGGCAGGGGTGCGCGCATGAGGGGGAGGACAGATTGTGGCAGAAGCGTGAGGGGCACCAACCCCTGAGGGCAGCCGCGGTGGAGTCTCACCTGGGCCTCTCTTGCCCTGGAGCTGCCCCAGGAGAAGCAGACGAACATGTTGGTGGAGCCCGCTGGGTAGAAGCAGATGTCGGATGTGCGGTGAGGGTGGCAGCTGGCCCGGAACAGGCTGGTGGGCCTGTCGCTCACCAGCATCGGCTTCCCTGGCACTGCATCGGGCACTTCCTGCTTCAGGTGGCGAGGAGAGCGCGGGTGACTTGCCTGGGGCCAGTGAGCACAGGGGCCTGCCTGGGCTGCTCAGCCGGGGAGACTTCGTCCCACAGGGAGCCCCAAGCACAGAGCTGCCCAGGGCCTTATGCTCAGGGCGACCCACGGCAGCGCGGCTGAGCAACAGTCGTTGAGGGGTGAAGGTACCCGGCGCTCAGCAGTGCACCCGGGGAGGGAGGAGCAGCACCCGTTCTCCAGCTCTCTGCACCCCCAGCAGCTCTGTGCCTCACGCAGCGCATCCCCCGCCCCTGGTCCTCTGCACCCCCCGGCAGCTCTGTGCCTCACGCAGCATGTCCCCCGCCCCTGGTTCTCTGCACCCCCCAGCAGCTCCCCTGCCTCACGCAGTGCGTACCCTGCCCCTGGTCCTCAGCACCCCCAGCAGCTCCCCTGCCCCACGCAGTGCGTCCCCCGCCCCTGGTCCTCAGCACCCCTGGCAGCCTTGCTGGCCCTACGGCCTCAGCGTCACCAAATGGGGTTTGGTGCCTGGACTCTGCCTGCCCTGGGGCTGGAGGGGGCTGCCTGGTTCCGACTGCGTCTCCGGAGGCAAGCGGCCGTATGGAGCTACACATTTCCGCCCCCCACACCGCCTCCTGTCCTGTTACCTTGGGCGGCTGCAGCTTCTGGGAGAGCTGAGATTTCAGGGTCTCCCATTTAGGGACCACCCTGGCAGCTCCCACCATGGCTGGGCTCATGGGGAGCGGCGAATCCGGCGTGACGGTGAACACCAGGAGGAGGTGTTGGGGAGAAGTCAGCACAGTGGGGAGCCAATGCGAGTTCCCTGCTGGCAAAAGATGGGGGGTCTCCAGAGGCTGAATTCTCTAGCTGGAGAGCAGGTGCAGCCCACAGCCTGTGCCCCCTCCCTCTCCCATCCTGAGCCAGCCCAGCTCCCTACCTGGGGCCTGACAGGAGGTGAGAGGCCCTGCCCCATTCCCTGCCCGCCCCAGCCAGCCACTCCCTGTCCTGGGGCTGTGGGAGCCAGCACCCCCCAGAGGGAACAGTCCCTGCCCCATTCCCTGCCCCCCAGCCAGCCAGTCCCTGCCCTGGGGCTGTGGGAGCCAGCACCCCCCCAGAGGGAACAGTCCCTGCCCCATTCCCTGCCCCCCGCCCAGCCAGTCCTGCCCCATGCGCGCTCAGTGTGAGATGTTTATGCTGGGTTCCCAGGAATACCGGTGCTGTACCGGTGGTGACGGGGGGTGGGGGAAAGCCCCTCTCAGCAGAAGTGCACAGGGCAGACTGCCCCGTGTCTGTCCTCTAGGTCATGACCTTTGGGGCCTGTGCTGCCTGGTGCTGCCCACCTGGCACCCCTGCGATCCACCTGCTGCGGCCCTGGCTCGCTCCTGCCGTTCAGCCTGGCGTGAGTAGTGGCTGGTGGGCTCTTCCCGTGACCGCGGTCCAGGCACAGGGGCAGTGCCAGGCACCGTGAGCCACTACTGGAGCACGTGCACAGTCAAAGGGGAGGCTGGAGCCAGGTTCGGGGGCACCAACCATCCCAGAGCTGGCTGGGACTGGCTTTGCTGGCCAGGGAAGCTGGACACAGCTGGCACAGAAGCCTTGTGACATCACCTGGCCTGACAACATGGCTGGTACCCATCCACAAGAGAAAATAGTCCCTCTTCCCTGGGGCTGGCGCTAGGCATAGGCCGACCTGATGCCTGATGGCGCTTACACCAGAGCCCATGGCGCCTTTGTCCACGGCCACCAGGTGGGCTGCTCTCTGGTAACGAGGATCACCCTGTACTAATTAGCACATAATTAGGATGACTGGGCAAACGTGCTTTTCAGCCTCCAGCTGTGCCTGTGTCTGGTACCTGGGAGTTGGAGCGGGATGGTGCAGTGCTACCATAATACACCTAATAGCTATAGAAATGTACAGCTCCGGGCGTGG
The DNA here is from genome assembly GCF_033958435.1 of Carettochelys insculpta. Classification (NCBI taxonomy): domain Eukaryota; kingdom Metazoa; phylum Chordata; order Testudines; family Carettochelyidae; genus Carettochelys; species Carettochelys insculpta. The sequence goes on along the minus strand of NC_134158.1, from coordinate 23,112,512 downwards.
GGAGACTCTGGACCAGGGCTGGGGTGGTGATACCGTAATACACCTAATAGCACTAGAAACAGCCCCCTCTTAGCCCTGGGGCTCCGCTATCAGCTGGGGGGACATGTCCAGGTGGCTGGCCCCTCACCACCCCGGATTAACAGCAGAGGGCTCTGCACCGCCAGCCGCCACAACAACAGCCTGGCCCCAGCAGTGGGAACAAGAGCCCAGGACTTACCCCCATCATTTGCACCAGGGCATGGTGATTTGCACTGTCACAGTTGACACAACTATGATTTACACGAGAGCAAAGTGAGCTACTGGGGGTGCTAGGAGCCAGGACTCCTGGGTTCTGTCCTCAGACTGGGGAGGGAGTAAGGACAAGGGCAGAGCAGCAAAGGGGCTGGGTGAACACAGACATTTCTCAGCAGCCCCAGTAGCTGCTTTTCCATGTTGAGCAGGTGGAGGAGAACAAAGCGAGAGCAGGGACAGGCAGAGGGAGGCATGAGCCCAGTGGGTCTGTGCTTTCTGCTCCCCACTGTGCCAGTCTGTCCCTGACACTGTCTGATGCTGTGATGGAGTGGGGGAGTGCATGTGTGAGTCAGGCTGGATGTCTGAGGCAAGCAGCAGCTCCCAGTGGCTAAGGATGACCCTGGGGCTACAACTGGCAGGTAACACCTCTGCCTGAACAAAGAGCAGGGAGGAGCTGAGCTGGGTTTTGAATCGGGGGCGGCAGTTAGAGGCTAGGAAAAGGGAGAGCTGGAAGGCAGCCAGCCTGAGGAGGGGGAAACCTACACCCCAGAGGGGCACCCCTCGGGGTCTTCTCCCCAGGACGGGTTGGAAGGATTGTCTCTGGCTGCTGTACTGTCGCTTCTGTGAGAAACTGGGCTTCTGTTGCCTAATAAACCTTCTGTTGTACCTGCTGAGTGAGAGTCTCTCCTGCCAGCGGACGGGGTGCAGTGCAGGGGGACCCCTGAACCCCATCACAGATGCACACCACACCTGTCAGCTCCTGCAGTGTGCCAGTGGATGGGGAAGCCGGGCAAGGACCCTCCCGCTCTTCCCTCTTTGGCCTCTTAGGAATCCTTCCTTCGCCCACACACATTGGTGTAAATTAAAGATCTTTCTTCTACTGGGGAGGTTCCTGCAGGGTGGGCTCCAGATGGCTTCTTCCTTGGTCAGGACAAAAGCATGGGGGGGTGGAGGGGAGGGCAGGGCAGCAGGTGGGGGCTTGGCTGGCTGAGCCATTTGTCTCAGCTAGCCTGGGTTGGTGGGTAGCCTCTCTAATAGGATGGGGTTTCTGGGCACTGCTAAAGAGATCAATACAGGGCATCTTTGCTTAACACCAGGCCACTTACAACACAGGCTGGGATTCCCTCCTCATTAAGGTGAATCCAATCAGCCACAAAAACACCTCTGCCAGCCCCACTGGCCAGCCAGAAGCCACACAAGCAAACCCCCAGATTTCCCAGCTGCCACCAGCCCAGCCCAGTAACCCCCTGGTCAGGTAAGTGGTTCTTAAAACCTATTTCACCAACTCCACACAGATTCTCCTGGGCCCCAAAGGGTCCAGCCACAGTCCCCGGTCAATAGACACTTGGATCGTACCCAAACCACCGCAGCTGCCAATCCTTCAGATCTAAGAATCTAAAGGGTTATGAACAAAGTGGGAAAAACAGGGTTAGGGAGAAAAAAGGTCAAAGTGGCACTTTATATACATCAGTTGCAGCTAGTGAAGCAGCCAGTGATGTTCTCGGCTGACTCTTGAAAGTCCCCCCGACGAGGGGTACGATTCTGGGTTACGTTGGCTCAGTTACTGGAGAGCTGGAGATCTGGAGCCTGGGAACAGGAACAGCACCTGGATCTCCATCCAAGGGGGATGCTGCTAGGCCCACTTCCCAGTTTCCTCCTGCGGAGGGCAAAAGCCCTTTCTCCTTCCATCGGACACTGGAGGGTCAGAATCACCTGACTCAGGTAGGCTGCTGTGGCTCTCTGCCATTGGCTGTTGAGCTTGCCAGCCCACCCCAGTCCACATACATAGTGGCTGTGTCTACATTAGCACAAGTATTTGAAATGGCCATGCAGCTGATAGGAATAACGGGATTTAGAAGTTCCTGGGGTCTTTTCGAGAAGGACCCCCCTCTTGACGAGCCGCGCGGGAGCGAAACGCAGCAATTTCGAAGAGCCGTGGCCAGCGACATGCTAATGAGGTGCTGAATATGCATTTCAGTGCCTCATTAGTAGTCTTTGAAACGGCCATTTGGAAAATTTGTGCTAGTGTAGATGGAGCCAATGTGTGGAATGGACGTCTGGGCATCTGATTTCCATCCCATTGCTTAGCCCAAAGTCACCTGACCAGATGGGCTATTGTGGCCGTCACCATTGGCTGCACTGCAGGAGAGTAGTCCCACATTCCTGAGACGTGAACTGGCTGTCTGAGCCTTTGTTCACAGTCCACTCATCCTGGCTGGGGTGCAGACCCATCTCCCATTGAGTACTCTTAGCACTCAGACATTCCTAGTAGAGCTACAGAGCTAGAATCGATAACTCCACCTACAAACAGGGCACAGATGTGTAAGTGGCATGCACAGGTTCAGGGCATCCTCAGCTTTCGTAAGAGATTTCACACGGCCCCTGGCACAATACTTGGTTCCAGTAGATATACTGGGCACATAAATGGCTTCCCCATCCACTATAACATCCGGTCACGTCACAGCCCCAAAATCTCTTCCTGGGCCTGGCCAGAGCCGACTGCAGCAGCCAGAGCCGACTGCAGCAGCCAGGGGTCCAGTCCTGCAGCTTCCAGCTGGCAGCCTCTGGCCCCCAGGGAGGAGCAGGGCTCAGCTTGCCAAGCAGGGGTGCTCACTGCCGCCCAGGCCTGCAGCATGGCACACGGCCCAGACAGCCAGATGCACTAGGCCCAGATTAGCTGGGTGGTGCAGATTACCAGCAGCCCAGGATCCCCACAGCACTCCCTTAACAGGGGGATGCTTCTTATTGGCTGAGCCGAGCCACCCGGGCTGTGCCGCTGGAGCCCCAGGGGCTGGGCACTCACAGGTCTCCTATGATGCTCCGGCCCCCGGGCTGCACCATTGCCCAATCACAGTTTGGGGAGCTGCGATGTGCTGGCTGGATGCTTCCCAACCAGCCTGAGGGAGTTAGGTGCTGAGGACAGTCCATGTGCTTTGGGTGCCCGGTCACAGCTGCAGCCCCCTGGTTGCATTTGATGAGTGGGCTTTTCCCACGCGTGGGGCTGGCCGGGGAAGGGGGCAGTTTTGCTGAAATATTGTGTCAATTTACTTCTCAATCCAGTGGCCTGCAAGACCCCCGCCCTGGCTCAGAACCCCATTGTGTCAGGCACTGCACAGACCCTCACGGTGCCAGAGCCAGTGCCAAGGTCAGCCCCAGACACAGGCCGTGTGCCAAAGAGCTCGCAAATTCATCAGCTATCTTAACTCTGCTTCTAAGGACCCAGCCAATTCCCTGGCAACCCCCTGCCCTCCCATGAACGCTGCTTGGCCCTGCTTCCAGCTCTTGCCATGAGCTGAGCCCAGACAGATAAAGGCACCACTTCTCCAGCATATTTCAACCCATCTTCCTTGGGTGAGGGACAGAACCTGCTCTGCAGCGAGTCCTCAATGGGGCTCTCTGCCCAGTGGGTGAGCGTGAGCATCTTTGGACATCCTTGGGCAGGGCATTTCAAGCAGCCCTGTCAGCGCTCGCCCATTTAACAAGGAGAGTGGGCTTTGGTGTGGAATGATTAATAACTGCTTCTTAGCAGCCATCCCTGCCTGCTCTGTACGGCCACCTGCACAAATTTCTTTATCCCATCCACGCTTCAGCAACACACACACCTTTACCTACTCCGTGACTCTCAAGGCGTCTCCCTCTTAATGTAAACTTCCACCCATATGCAGTTCCTCGGGCTCAGGGTGGAATTCCCTGCGGGTCTGCAGGGTCTGTGCCCCTGACAAAGCCTCACACAGTAATGTTCTTATTCTTTATTTATTTACAATTACTGAGAAAGTGGCACACACGCTAAGCACACTGTACCATGCCCACCAGCCCCGGTAAGGCAGCAGACTTCCCCTTCTGGGACAGACACAGTCACTCTCTGGATGCTGGTTGCTGTACCTCAGGGTCTGGCAGTGCTGGTTTTGGGGGATGAGTCCTCCCAGGTTTTTCCTTAAGGTGTTCCTTCTTCTACCCTTCTTCCCGTCCTGCCTTCCTTTCCTTCTCCTCCTGCTTTCCTTCTTGGACTCCAGTTTAAGTAGTGAAACTCGAGTCCCGCTTACCTCTACCTTGACCAATTCTTTAGTACAATTTTACTAACCAATCATGACCGACTGTAACAGAATTGCCTAACCAGTCATACCCCACCACCTTAACTGATTTACACCTAGCCAAATTAATTATACAGCCACGGGAGAAAAATTAAGACAATCATCATAGAATGGGGATTCCACAACCTCAGCTATCAAGAAGTTGTTGTCTGCCAGACGAAATGCTGTTAACTTTTTCTTTACTCATCTTCCCTGTGTCTACACGTGCCCCTTCCTTTCGAAAGGGGCATGTTAAGGAGCAAGTTCAAAAGATGCTAATGAGGCACCGCAATGGATATGCAGCGCCTCATTAGCATAATGGCGGCCGTGGCGGTTCGAAAGTGCGGCTTTTCAAATCGTGTGCCACCCGTGGAGATGAGACCTTCCGAAAGGACCCCCCAGTTTTCAAAAGCCCTTCTTCGATCACCATATTCATTGCAGCGCCTCATTCACATCTTTCGAACCCGCTCATTAACATGCCCCTTTCGAAAGGAAGGGGCACGTGTAGATGCAGCCCTTGAGATCTGTTTCTTTATCTGGAGACACTGGGCAGCATTAGGATGTGGTCTCCCTTTTAACAGCCTGATGTGACGCTATTGCACTGAAGCGTCGATGGTTTGTGCACATGTGACTGTTCACAGTTACTGGCTGCAGCTCTTTACTGTGGCTGCAGAAGAGCTCTCAGCCTCTCAATATGGCTAGAGAGAAACCAGATTGGTTATACTGTTACAGTGTTCATTTGTCCACACAACACCGTCCCATATGGTGACCCGTTCCCATGGAGCTGGCCGTGTTATTGCCCACCCTGCAGCTACAGCCGATGACAGGCCACAGGCTGCACTCCCATTTCTGCTTGGAAGCTCCAGAGGGTGACCAAAGAATCGCTTGGTGGGACAGCTGGTGACACACCACAGCCCATTTCTTCCAGGACTTGGCATGTTCACCTGACGTGCATAAAACCTCCTCTCTCCTTGGCCAGTTACTCTCTTTTTTCCCACCTCCTTGCAGGTACCATGGGGCAGGTGAAGGACAACTTTCAAACTGCTCCAGCCAAAAAAAGCAGTAACCGTTCTGCAGTTCACTGCATGGTCACCAGTGGGCACCGCTGCAGCGACAGTGGAGCAGCAGGCAAGTAGACGGACCGCAGGGTATGGGGAAACCTTTCTTCATCATCATCCTCATCATCATCGGTACCTGTTGGTGTCCGATGCCTCCCTCGAGGTTTCCTTTTAGCTTTCCCTGCCCCGTGCGGAGTGGGTTAGTTTCCGTAGCCTAGCTCCGCACCAGTCTAATCTATCACCTCCCCATTCTCTGGGGGTCTTCCTCTCCTGTGCAAACCGTCCATTATGCTGAACAGCAGGGTCCGGGTCCTGACTTTTTGTTCATTCTGCAGATATGCCCCAAAAAAAACGCTTCCCTTGGCATAAAGTGAGGGCAAGATAATCCAAGCTCCTGGTACCCTGCTGTTTATGGCAGCGAGTGACCTTTTCGGCCCCTGGAGAGCCCTGGCTGCTCTGCTGGGACTGTCCATCCACAGGGACTGCCCCACATAGTACCTGGGCGCTGCTCTGATTTACACCGGGGAGACAGGGAGCCCTGGGGCCACCCCAACTTGGCAGAATACAATGGTAAGACCAAGGAAAGCTTGTCACCTTTGTCTGACAGCCGCGGTTGGGGCCCTGCAAACTGGCAGCTCAGAGTCAGGACCTGACCCCCACCCTGGCCTTACCCACAGGCCGGCCGGAGGGTCTGAGTCTCTGGGAGGATGAGGAGTGGGTTCAGGGATGCAGGGTTCTGCTGAAGACAGGCTACCAGGCTTGTTCTAATAGTACAGGGCCTTGCCCTGGCCCTGGCCCTTCAATGCAACAGAGCCACACTATGAGCCTGGCGCTGGCCAGCTGTTAACCCTCAGGGCATGAAGCAGTGGGTAGATACCACAGAGAGGAATGGCCATGCTCTGCTGCAACGCCGGGCACTTTTACCACCCCCAGTAGTGGGGTAAGCATGGGAGGGGTACCCCCATGAGTGTGTGGGGTGAGTAGGGGAGGGTTATGGTTAGTTCCTTCTAGCAGCAGCCTCCTGGGATAACATCCCTTCTGCTTGGGATGCTGGGCCTCTGGGCGCCTAACATTGATTCCTGCCTCTGCCACTGCCCTGTGTAACTTCAGCCAAGTTCCTCCTCTCTCTGGGCTTCAGTTTTTCCTTTATGCTTTCTGGCTGTGAGTTCAAGGCAGAGACTGCCTCTTGCTCTGTCTGTGCATTGTCAGTACAACGGGGCCTTGATCTCAGCCAGGACCTGGGCGGCTCCCAGCCCGATGGGGCTCCGATCTTGGTCGGGCTCTAGGCACCGCCTGGCCCAAAGGGGCTCTGATCTTGGCTGGGGTCTGGGCAGCACCCGGCCCAACGGGGCCTTGATCTCGGTCAGGGTCTGAGCAGCACCAGGCACAACAAGGCTCTTGTAATACCAACAGTGCCAACCCTTGTGAGCTGCAGTGGGACTCGGACAATACTCTAGGCCTTCCGTCAGTCTCTGTGCCCTGGGGTCAGAGGAACCCCACATCACTCGTCCCTTCCAAGGCTACAGTGTCCCAGCATGCCCTTGCCAGGCTCAAAGCAGCGCCTAAGGCGCCAGGCTCCCGTCTACAGCAAATCCCGTTGGACGGGTTCCGCAAGTGCTTTCCGGCGGCAGGGAAGGGAGGGCTGGGCAGCTGGGCCTGAGCTGGGAAACCCAGCGCTAACCCCTGCTCCACGCACAACGGGAGCGGCTGGGTCTTCTCACCAAAGTGGGCAATGGCGGCTGAGGCAAACCAAAGGTTTTGTACAGCTGGTGATTTCTCTCCAGCTGACGCTGTGGGGCAGCGCTGGGTGGTGTACTCAACACCAAACTCAAAGCTGCAGTTCAGAAAGTCGGTGGTTCTTTTCCCCAGGCCTGAACTGAGGCAATGTGAGTTTTAGAATTTTTCCCCCGTTTCCCCTGCTCAGTTCAGGCTGTGTGCTGAGTTGGGCCCACGTTTGTGAAGTGTAACAGACGCAGAAATACAGTTGCACAGACATACGATTTGCGCCACACCAGCGTTGCCTGGCTCAGCTTCGCTGGTCCTGGCGGCTCCCCACGGAGCTGGGCCTGGCTCACTGAGGAACCAGTTTTCAGCCAAGGTACCTGGCCTGCGAATTCATGGAGATGGCTTGGTCAGGGTTCAGTCACCACAGCTACCCCCCAGCCCTCCACCCCAGGGGTGCCAACCCTCCCCTGCCCACCCCCACACCCTGTGGGGCCCAACCCTCCCCCACTCACCCCACCCCCACCCCCACCCCCGGGGTGTCAACCCTCCCCTGCCCACTCCCACACCCTGTGGGGCCCAACCCTCCCCCACTCACCCCACCCCCACCCCCGGGGTGTCATCCCTCCTCCACCCACCCCACACACCCCGTGGGGCCCAACCCCCCCCTGCCCACCCCCACACCCTGTGGGGCCCAACCCTCCCATACTCACCCCACCCCCACCCCAGGGGTGTCATTCCTCCCCTGCCCACCCCTCACACCCAGCAGGGGACAACCCTCCCCGGCCCACCCCTGGAGTACCAACCCTCCCCCGGTAGGGTGCGTGGCCCTTTAAGGCATCTCCCACACGCCGTGGGAGGAGCTGGGGCGGATCTGGCTCCTCCCTCCGCTCCGCCCCCACCACTCGGCCCCGCCCACGCGGTGTGTGAGACACCTCAGTCGCTCGCTGCGCCCCTCCCCCGCCGCGTCCTCCCTCGCGCCCGGCCGGCTCCAGTCCGCGGTGTTCGCGCGCTGCAGCCGCTGTCCTCTCCCATTGGCCGCTGCTCGCGCGCCTGTGCCCGGTGAGTGTCCGCGCGCCGCGGCCGTTGGTTTGCGGCTCGCGGAGGGCGGAGGGGGCTTCCCCGGCCACCCCAGCAGCGGGCGCTGCTCCGAGCGGCTTCCTGAGTCCCCGCGGGCAGCTGCGGGGCGGCGCGGGCGCTGCTGGGAGCTGTAGTCCCCGGGCGCTCCGGGGGCCGTAGCGCAGAGAGGGGGCGAAGGGCCGAGCGCACTACCGCTCCCAGCGGTCCCCGCGCCCGTGGTGGTTGAGGGGTCGGCTCCGGCTGTACTGTGCCAGAGGGGTGAGTTGCGGGGCTCCGGCCGACCCCGGCGGGGCAGTGGGGCTCCGGCCATCCCACGCTGGTGCGGGGCGGGGGCTCTCGGCACGCCGCTTGAGCGGTCTTTGTGGCGGCTGCGTGCGGGCAGGTTGGGGCGGTTAACAAGGGGAACTCTTTGCACACGGCGTGAGGAGCCTTTGTGGGGCCTGGTGCCCATGGTGTGCAGCGCTCAGCCCCGGCAAGGCAAAGCAGCGTTTGCCCAAGTCGCGCACAGCCTCTGAGCTGGCGGGGTCACCCCTCAGGTTTGTGGTGATGGGGTTGGGGCAGGGGACTGTTCCAGAGGTCCCAGGCTAGACGTGGCACGTGTAAGAACTAGCCGCAGTAAAGCAGGGAGAGTGTCCGGCTTGTGACCCAGCCTCCACCCTCTCCAGCTTCAGGGTTTGCCCAATTCATTATCAGCCTGTGCAGGACTCTTCTTGGATCTAGCTCAGTATTGCGGAGACTGTTCAGCTAGCGGGGATGTTGCTCGTGCAAATATGCAGTCACACCGTTGCTGGCTGTACTTCTTAAAACTAGCCCTGTTGTTAGAAAGGAATGACTTAAAAAGCTACTGGGGAAATAGGGGTTCACAATGCTGCGTCTTGCATGATATAAATCTAATTGCAAACAGTAATTCTAGTACTGTGTTACCGAGAGGTGTGTTACAGCTATGCATGTTGGGGAGGTAGACAGACCAATTGTTAGCTGTGGCATAGTCGTCCTGGGAGCTGGGGTTTGTTTCCCGGCTATGGCAAGTTATTTGTTAACCCCTCTCCTGAAATTAGTGTTTCGCTCTTTCAAACCAGTTTTGTATTTGCTGAGCTCTGCTGAATAAACCTAGTGCCATGTACTGTTCAGGCTAAAGCTTTAAGGAGTTGCTATTTAACTCTGTGGTGCAACGCTGAATAGTTAAAGTAAGCCAGTGGGGGGTATATAAGCGGACCAAAGTCCTATAAGTGTATTTCGATAAACAAGTGCTTTTTTCAGGCCATTTGGAGAGAGGGTGTATACTAGATGAGTACCTTCCAGGTGACATTAATATTTCATCTCCTGACTTCCTGAAGGTGGCAGGGTGTAAGTGGTCTTGCTAGACATTCTTTTCAAAATAGCTTGGCCTGCGCAACTGGAATAATTTTCCACATGTGATAGGAATCAAAGGGCTGGTGTTGTAAGAGGAGCTGAATCAGCTAAATTGAAGCAAAAGAGACAAAATGACATTAAATAGGAAGATGTCAAGCTTGCTAGCTATGCCTGAAGGTATTGGCTCCATTATACTGTATAAGTAACAGCTGCAATATGAATAAAAGGAGGGAGGGAACCAGACAGCATAAGCCATCAGCAGGATTTATGGTATTTGGGGCAGGGGGTTGTCAGATGCAGGCTTAATATCACCCTTTTGTTTTCACAGACATGTCTGTGCACTCCAAACTCTTGTGGGCGGGTGAGGGGGGCAAACCGCTCTCCACATGCTGTGATAGCACATAGCTAGGGATTAGATGAGATGTGGAGGTAGTCTGCGGTTCTGAGGAACTGTGCTGATCTGAGTGCTGCTTGCAGCCATGCAAGGCAGAGGCCCTGAAAGACGTTCATGTATTTATGGACACTGTAGATCAGATAGTACCAGAGATGAAATAATATCTTCATAGACTTGAAGTAGGAAGCAGCATGCCCAGGAAGAGTCCTCAAGATCAGACCCTTACACTTTGTGTTGTCAGCTTCGTATGGTGGGAATCTGAATTGGCTTCCATTGATTCTGATGGAAATACTTGCACTGACTCAAGATCAAAACAAAAAAGCAGTCATGTAGCACTTCAGAGACTAACAAAATAATTTATTAGGTGATGAGCTTTTGTGGGACAGACCCACTTCTTCAGATTATAGCCTTACCAGAACAGACTCTATATATAAAGCACAGACGTCCAAAAATTATGAAGATTGACAAATAAGAAGAATTGTTATCAAGGCTGGTGTATCAGAACAGCTCAGGGCATGGGGGTGAGGGGTGGGGAAGTTAAGAGTTAGGTCAAACATCAAAGTATCTAAAAGAGTCCTTACAATAGGTCAGGTAATTGCTGTCCCTGTTCAAGCCATATGTTAGTGTGTCAAATTTGAATATAAACGTTAGGTCCGAACAGTCTCTCTGTAGACGGTTGTTGAAGTCTCTTTTCTGTAGAACACAAACTCTCAGGTCTTTAACAGAATGGCCCACTCCATTGAAGTGTTGGCTGACAGTTTGTGTATTTGGAGATGACCCAAGATCAGTCAGTGCCTACGTAATATAAAGTTTCTCAGTTTTTGCAAACGGAACTTATAACAGAAGCCATCCTTTTCCCCTAAGAAGAACCCATCTGAATGTGAAGACTCTGGATTTCGCTTCATTTGTGTTGAAAACTTTGACTCTTGCCCATCCTCATACTCAAAAGACCTGTGTAGTAGCTGAGTAGAAGTGAAGGTTTCAGAAGTGCAGGTAGTACTAGAAAAGAAGGAGTTTTGTTTTCACAGAAGATGGGTATTCAGATAGATCTATATGCAAAAACAAAAGGTTTATAGGGGGTAGCCAGGATCTGGAATTATGTCTTGTATTTCTGAGTTGCAGAATGGGAACTGTCTGTTCTCCAGCTGATGGCTAGTAGATTTACATATACAATTCTTGTTAAAATTAATGGGAACAGTTGCAAATCACTGTCTCATTTATTCATTTTACTAGAGATGTCCTGTCAAATCAGATCTTTGCCCAAGTTACCTTTGGAAGAGTCAGCTTTCATAAAAATCCAGAGAGCAATGGATATGTTTTGCATCGTATTTTAAAAACTCTCCAGTTGATTCTACCAGTTGTTTTCAAACACCTTCACACAGAGTGCCTCAAATTAAAACCTGCATCTTTGTTTTCTGTGAAAGCAATCAGAAAATAAAAACTTTTAAATTTTTTTTTGTATTCTAGTAATCTAGAACAATGGGAGCAAATAATATACGAAAATAAATGAAATATGGCTGCCTCAGGTGGGGTGGCGAGCCTTTTTTTTGGATTCAAGGTCAGACTCCCAACAAAAAAAATCAGATGGGGGGTCACACACCTATGAGGAGCAGGAAAAACAACACATTCATCTCGCTCCTCCAGCCCCAGAGGGAGGCTTTGAGGCTCAGGGTTTACACACCCAGAGCTTCTGGGAGCCCAGGGGTAGGCTCTGGGCTGAGGCCAAAAATGAGGGGTTGGGTGTGTGAGGCTGATTATATTGGTGTCTTAATGCTGTGCTGAATCTGACAAGCATTGCATGATGGTTTTAGTGACATGGACACAGACCTGCTAGGAATTGGGTTAGGACCTCCCCCAACTCCCTTCACACAGATGCTAGCCAACTGCCTTTGGGTGATAAACGACTTCCGGTTGTTAATTCTGCTTGGCTGGTCTGAATCAATGATTTGGAGGCTGGGGATTGGTGCACAAGAGCCTGTTTTGGGAATGGATGCTTTACAATTACACTTTTGGAAAAAGATATATGTACTTCTTTACATTTTAGAATCCTGCAGAAGGCAACCCTAATGCTGAAGTCTTAAATGTCCCCTTGCACATGAGTTCAGCCGGTGCCATGCTTCTAGCAGTGTTTTGGAGCAATCTGACCTGCGGCAGCTAATGTTCTGTGGCACTGTTTGTTTAGTCCTGACAGGTTTTTCTCTTGTCTCCCCAGTTTTGAACATTGGGCTGATAGTTGCTTTCACACATGCCATTCAGCCCTCCTGCCTTATTCACTTTTCACTGCAGGGCTGGGTTCCAACAGGCTGCATCAGAATCCCTTTCAGAGGTGCACTGTTGTGTTGCAGACTTGCTTTCAATTCCATAACAACACTTGCCTCATCTGCTGACCTATTTTTGCAGGCACCAAAAGAATCCCAATATCGAGCAGGACTGTTTACTAACGAATAGTTACAGGTGGCTGAGAATGTGCCGAGGGGTTCTGTTCTTGGCATGTAAAAAGTCTCCTATCTTTGTTACTGTCATACAGAAGAAGAGAAGGTACCTGAGCCATTTGAATAGGATTTTGCCTCCATTATTTTAACACTGATGAAAGTCAGTTGTCCCTCTGCCTTCAGCTATATGCGTGCAGCCCCCTGTTGACTTCATGTGAGGATCGCAGTTCTGACCTTGCTCTGGCAGCACAGAGAGTATGCTTAGTTTATTCTTTCCTTTAGTACTAATTTTCTTCTGTTGGAGTAATGCAGAGTCCTGGTGTGCAAGGCACAGTGTGTGCACACAGGCCTGCTCTACACCTGGGTTTTGAACTGGTATACCTTTTAGTTATGGGGTGCTTTTTCTCACCAGTGCAGTTATGCTGGTCCATCCCACAGTGTGGGTGTAGTTCGGTCCAGATAATGGTGCTCTATACTAAGTATAGCTTATTTCTCTTCCTGTCGGGTGTAAGCACTTTTGTAGAGATAGAACTGAGTCCACTGGTGTACTTTGACTTCTGTACTGTGGGGGAGGGGACCAAGAGGCTTAATATTGTTTATAAAGGCTACATCTACACTAGAGGGTTTTGCTGACAAAACTCATGGAGCGTCCACACACAATGGGTTTTGTCAACAAAACGCAGAACTTCTGCGGATGGCATTCTGCTCTCCACGATGAGGAATAATGCCTTAGTTGACAGTTTCTGTCTACAAAAAAGCCATGTAAATGCTTCAGGGAGTGAGGAGGGGGCATTGTTGAGAGACAGGGCTGCTTTGGTCGCTGGGCAGCCCCGTTTGCTGTGCTTCCATCAGCTGGTTTGTCAAGAGAGGGCCGGGCAGTCTGGCCACTCTCTGTTGGCAGAGCAAATCGCTTTTTTGATCCACTTTTGTGTGTGGACGTGATCTGTCAACAGAGGTTTTGTTGGAAGATCTCTTTTGACAGTCTGTCAACAGATCGCTATAGAGTAGATGTAGCTAATAGGTGTAGCTCTAGTTTTTGGATTTAATTATTGTTAGTGGTACAGTAGGGTCTCAACAGTCACCCACATAAGGTTCACAAATTCAATTATTTGCAAACAGACGCTTCCCCCAGGGCTCTGGGGCAGGGAGCAGCTGCCATATTTGCACAATTCAGCATTCGCAAGGGTTCTCACCACAGAATCCTCATGAATGTTGAGACCGTACTGTACTTCAGTCGTAGTGCACTTGAAATCACAAATGCGGTTTATGCTCATGATTTAATCTCCTTAATTTTTGTTTCAATTTATTTGCCTTGTTTACCTGCTACCGTTTAAAAATCAACAATAACATAAACACAAATTGGTGAGTAAAGAGATCTGAGCACTTTTATGTTACTGTGAACGACACCTCTTTGTTTTAGAGATGCCCACCAGACAAATCCACCACTAACACCTATCCCCTTTGCCCGTGAGCCTAAGCATGTTCCACTCCCATTTTACCTGCCCCTTTCACCTTTGTCACTCCCCTGGGTTTGATACACTGTGCAGAATGCTGTACAGGCGATAGGGATAAAGCTCAGAGCTTGTGTTCACCTGCTACAGTGTTACTAGTGTCGATTAAAATGTTTTTGGGACAAGTCTCTTATTTTATAGGCTAGTAAAATTGAAATGGCCCCAAAGTGAAGCTGTGCTGTGGCAGGTTCTGTTCTCCTGCCCTCCCCTTAGGCAGCCCATGTGAGGGAACTGATCTCGACACACACAGTGTGCCTGGCTGCTCACACCTCTGAACATTTCTTGCGGGGAGGAAGAAGGGCCAAATAGAAGGGAAAAATCTGGCTGTTCCACATGCGTCATTTCTGTGACATATCCAGTTCTTTGGGGGGAGGGCAGTGCCTTCTCATTTTCTCCAAAGCTCTCCCACAAGTGCCACCTCTCAGGGAGGTGGATTATGTTGGTAGGAGGAGATGCCTCATCTCTCTAGATGGGTGCTGTGTGTGTGGGTGGCAGTGTTCCCTGTAAGCTGAGTGCGTGGGCAGCCAACCAGGAGAAATACAAATGCCATCCAGCTGTTTAGAGTGCCCCCACAGCTGGCAGCAGATGTTTCTACTGGTGGTGCACATCTACACAGTCCTTGGTGTACATAACAAAAGGTATTCCACACATGGATGGGAAAAATTAGAGGGGACATGGCTCACTCCCCTTCTCTGTGCCTCTGATTATGGCTAGAGTGCAAAACAACAAAGCAGAAACTCCCCACTGCCCTGAGGCAGCACATCTCAGAACCTGGTTCAGATGACTCGGGCTTGTGCTGTTGGGCAAAAAATAGCAGTGTAGATGTGCCTGCTCAGGCTGCAGACCTGGGTCAGCAACCCACCCCACCTTGCTGGGTTCCTGAACCCAGGCTACAGGTTGGGTGGGAACATCTACATTATCCTCAGCCCTTTAGTGAGAGCCCAAGTCAGTGGAACTGTTTCTGGTATTTGCTCCCATCGTGCATTCTTTGTTTTGTGGTATGGATGTACCCTCAGTGTCCCTAACTGTTACGCAGGATGCAGTGCCCACCTGCAGCAGTTGTTGGGAGGCCAGACTCTCTTGTATGAAGTGCTCTGGAGTCCCAGGATGATTGATGCGGTTGCCATGCATTTACAAGTTGAGCGGATTGGGTTACTTAAACATTCCTAAACACTCTGGGTGTGTCTACGCTTGCATGCCTCTTTCAAAAGAGGTGTGCAAGTGAGGTAAATTGAAAATGCAAAGGAGGTATACGTTTGCATATTTGGCACCTTGTTTGCATATTCTAATTTCAAAAGAGCTTCTTTCGAAAGAAGAAAGCCAGTGTAGATGCTGCTCTTTTGAAAGTAAACCCCATCTTTGAAAGAATCCTTCTTCCCATTAAATAAAGGGAAGAAGGATTCTTTTGAAGATGGGTTTACTTTTGAAAGAGCAGCATCTACACTGGCTTTCTTCTTTCGAAAGAAGCACTTTTGAAATTAGAATATGCAAACGAGGTGCCCAATATGCAATTTATACCTCATTTGCATTTCGATTTACCTTATTTGCATATCTCTTTTGAAAGAGGCATGCAAGTGTAGATGCACCCTCAGATATTTCCGGGACCCCTTTTAGTTTTGTTACACTAAAATTAATAGGCTCATATCTTTTCCCATACCCATGAACTTATGGCTTATTTTTCTTTTCAGAGTTCCCTCAAGTTTTGACCTAGCAGATGATGCCATTTCTATATCTCTGGTGTGTTCGCTTGGTGGGCATTTTAGGAAGTCCCTTTTGTCAGCTGTCTGACAAGTAACATTCCCCTCAACTGAACAAAGGGTCTAAATGCAGATTCCAGTTGGTAAGAAGCTGTTTAGAAATTTTGACTGTACCTGTATGTGCACAGGCAGTGAGACTTTCAGAAAATCTTTGCTGGAGATCAGTCTGTCCAGAACCCTGCCAGTTATTGTGCTGGAGGGGAAAACATGGGTGTGTAGGCCTGTATGTAGTCAGTTCTACTGACGGAAGTGCATTCCAAACACTTTGGACTTGGACCCCTGGTAACGTGGAGGCGAGAGGCTTGCTTTGCTGGCATTTGCTAGCAGTTTCCGAGCTGCGCTGTTACCTCAGCGTGACATGATATTCCAGCAAACCTACCAGGAAAAAGCCATTGTTTCCTTTTAAGCTCTCCTCTGGAATGTTCTGCCTATTCAGAGTTTGACACTGATCTCTGTCGAATAGTCACAAATTTAGTGGAACTGTTACTTGGGATTACTATCTGGGTTATAATTCAGTCACATGGTGCTTTGGGAAATAGCTGCCTTTTAAAACCAGGTTTTGGTGTTCCCTCTGTGTTCTGAGAGTTGGAATTGGTTACAGACCTGCATTGTTCATCCAGAGAGCCCACAAGTTAACAAATGCACTGTTGAGACTGGTGCTGCCAGGGGGTGTGCTGCCTGCTGCTTCCTGGGCAGCAAAAACACTTGATTCTCATATGGTCACAGAGAGGTAGCCATGTTCGTTTGTATCTTCACAAAATGAAAAAAGCTGTCCTGTAGCACTTCAAAGGCTTCGGGTGCTACAGGGCTGCTTTTTCCTTTTGTGTTGATTCTCAAACATTATGGATGCAGTTTGTTGTTCCTTGGAGGTGTTTTCAGACTCTGACTCTGTCATACAAGCTTCTTTCTAAAATATAAAAATGAAAGCTCATTAGTTTTGTGTGTGTAACAACGGCTGTTTTCCTTAATGTATCTATTGCACAATAAGAATGTTAGAATAATAGATCAGTTAGTCTTATCAGCCTCTAACACCGCACACCTGCTATGTCAACAGAAGTGTCTTAGTGTATTTAGATAGTGTAGAGGAGGTGAGTTTACAAACCTATTCCAACCCTGCTCTGAAGTGCTTGGCTTCTTTAAGCACACCATGCTTCAAGAGGTAATGTTGTCTAGTAGGCTGAGACCTGGGTTCTATTCCTGGCTCTGCTAACTGACCCATGGGGTGTCCGTGGGCATGTCCTTTAGCCACTCTGAGTCTCTGTTCTCTATCAGTAAAATGAGGATACCAGTTCTTCCTTTTGACTTGTCTATTTAGACTGTAAGCTCACTGAGGCAGAGGGCTTTCTCAGGCTGTCATGATGCCTAGCATAATGAGTGGTACCCTACCAAATTCATGGTCTGTTTTGTTCAATTTCTTGGTCATAGGATTTTAAAAAACAATACATTTCATTGTTTCAGCTATTTCATTCTGAAATGTGATGGTGATGTAACTCCTGACCCAAAAAGATGTTGTTTCAGGGGCGGGGGGTGTCATAATGTTTTTCGGGAAGGGGAGCTGTGATACTGCTGTACAGTTGCTGCTGGTGATGTCTTCAGAGCTAGGCACTCTGGAGGGGTGGTTGCTAGCTGAGATCTCAGCTGTGAAGGCAGAACCACCTCCAGCAGCAGAGCAGAAGTAAGGGTAGCCTGGTGTAGTATTGCCACCTTCGCTTCTGTGCTGCTGCCTGCAGAGCTGAGTCCTCAGTCAGCAGCAGCCATTCTCTGGCTTCCCAGGTCTGAAGGCAACAGCAGCAGCACAGAAATAGGGATGCCATGGTATGGTATTGTTATATGTGCTTCTGTGCTGCTTCTGGTAAGGCACTGCCTTCCAAGCTGAGCACCTGGAGAGTGATGGCTGCTGGTCAGGAGCCCAGCTCTGAAGGCAGTGTCACAGAAATAAGGAAGACATGGCATGGTATTGCCACCCTTACTTTTGCACTGCTGCTGGGGCACTGCCTTCAGAGCTGGATGCCTGTCCACCTGTCCCCATTCTCCTGCCGCCCACCTGTGAAAGCAGTGTGGAAGTAAGTGTGACAATACTGTGACCTCCCAACCAACCTTGTGGTCTTCTCTGCATCCCCTTTTGGGTCAGGAATCTGAATTTGAGACATACTAGTCTCCCTCAAGCAATTTATGTAGCGCAGGATAAAAACACACAAAAGACTAGATTTCCCAGACCAGCATGTGTTTTTCATGGCTATGAATTTGGTAGGGTCCCCAGCCTGATCTCATCTGGGGCCTGTAGGCAGTACTTTAATACAAATAACAAGATATTGGAACAGACTCTCACGTGCATGTATGTGTGCCTATTCTCTCCATCCACTGCTACCTTATGAGACTGCATGCCTCCTTAAGACCCTTGCTTTGTCACATGAGAGAGCGCCTAAGAAAGGAGTGGTACAAGCTAGCTGTAATAAACCTAACCTTAAATGAAAAAAACCCTTGCAGAAAGAAGTGATGGTGCCACCCTAGTTCTGCTGCATGTGATATAGCTCGTGCTGTTTGAGACAGAGTCTCCTTGCTGTCTTAACTCCTGCAGTACCCTGACGAACTATCTCTGCCTGTGCTCTACGTTCCCAGATGTTTCTTGGTTCAGTGCAAACCAATGAGGTTGTCTGAGTGTCTTTTTCCTGATGTGTGTTGGACTGAAGTATCAGCTTCTCTCAATTGGTATTCTGTTAGTGCAAGCACACTCAGGAGCGTAGGCATTAGCAGGCAGCCCACGGCTCAGAGTTCCGTGGCAATTTAATAGGCAATATTTCTTGTCCTGGAGATGGACAGATTTTAATTAAATGGCAAACTAGAGGAACAAGGTTATTTAATAGCAGACATTTCCTCATTTCATCATCGGTTGACTCCAATAAGGAGAAAGTATCCCAGAGAAGGTTTTCCCCGGCTTCAGTATGGAGAGGTCAGTGTGCCCCCTCGCACTTCTGAAACAATATGGCAGAGCTTTTCAGATGGGCCCAGCTCCCATGGAACTTCACATTCCTAAAATACCTGCTCTAACTCACCTTCAGGATATGGGCAGATTGCAATAATCAGTGAGAGTGGGTCTCCAGTCTGGGTTATACAGGAGATGGATTATGCTATGTTTTCTTAAATGGTCCCTTTGGCTTTAAAATACATGCAGCTCAGGCTAACCCCTGTTGGGCATCTAGATGAGTTGCTGCACTTCATCCTCCAGTGCCCAGGGCTGCTGTTCAAGGAATCTTAAAATTACAGCAGTTGGATATTCCTGCTGATGTGCCTCCAGAATTGGACAAGTATGAATCTGCCCATGGTTACAAACCAGTTGACATATGTTGTTTTTAATTTAGTTTGACAAACAGCATGACTGCTGGGTTATCTCCAGTTACAATGTCTCTATCAGATATGTAGGTGGAGGTCTGGTTTCCTAATCCCAGGATCAGTTTGGAGAATAAATATGAATGAGTAGCATCTGGGCTGTGTTGTGCTTCTCCACTGAGTGGGTGCAATGTCCTTTCCCAGTGTTCTCCTGACAGGCCTGAATTACTGCTTTGTTACGGATTGTAGCTCTGAGGTTTAACCATCTGTCTGATGTATTTTCTTTTATAATAAGAAAATTAATGGTATCCTGATTACCCAGTAATGAGGATTATTTGGCCTTAACCAACCCTAATTAATCACAGAATCCTGAATCTTTTAGTTTAATTATCTCGCTAATTCTGTTGGAGGCTGCAGGGTTAGCTGTTGACTGTGGTTTTTATTTTGGGTTGGCATTTACCTGCCTCTGACTTTTGCCAGCTGGTGTACCCCACCTGCCTTGGGTCTATATGCAAAGCTCAGATCAGAATCCAGGCAACAGCATTCCTACCCAAAAAAGGCATAAAAGCTTTTTCTGGTAAATTTTTCCTCCTTGGCATATCTGGTGTGCACTGCCCCAGGTACTCTAGCTCTGGGTGAACCCAGGACACTGCTGAGCTGGCAAGATGGAATAGCAGCTACTGCAGACAAAAGAAGACTAGGATTCAGGCTGTTTGTGTTCAAAGTCTCTTCACTCCCCTCTAAAATGGAGATAAACATGTCACAGAGTTGGTTGCGTACCTGCATTGGAAAGCAGGTTCCTATAAAGTCTTTAATACTGTTCAGTGCAGCAGTAAATCTCTGCCTTTTAAATCTGACTGGAACATCTAACTTCCTTGGCTTGAACATTTCCCAAAGATCCTATAAGAAACTGCCACTTGGTGCTTCATGGAGATTATAACAACTTTTACTATCAATGATGAATTTGTTCTATTTATATGGTCTCTGAAACATTGCAATAAGTATCCACCCAATCTGCGGGGTACCTAATCTGTGGGGTACCCATCTCATAAGATGGAACACTCCATAATATAGAAAGACCTAAAGGTCTCTGGTCGTTGAGGTTCAGTATGCATCAGGAGTTGCAGTCCTGTCAGGGGGTCTTCTGGTGTTGACACTGATCTCTATACCTACATGTTCATTGTTGTCCGTTTCCAATGTGCCACTTGTAGTAACAATGTTTGGTACAGAGTGCCTTCAAGGTGTTGGTGTTTTCTACTTGGTTGCTGTTATCTTCAGTGAGGGTTCTCCCTTGATATCAGCTGCTAGCTAGACATGGTTCTTCAGTGCACAGATAAGGGAACTACCTATGATGCACACAGAGACTTCTAAAGAATCTCAGAGAACTCCTTTCACTCAGCTTCAGAGGAAAGTAGAAGACATAGATAGGCTGCTCCTGGATATTGTCCAGTATCCCCTTCTGCTTATGTTTCCATTGCATCTGAGAGGGATTCTCAGTCCTTTTAATTGTTGCAAGCAAAATCTGTTGAGACAGTCCCTTTTGGTATCCCCACAGTGACACCCTTTTTCTGTTCCCCAAGGTCTCAACCCTGGACAGATTGGATCTTGTAGGGGTTGTACCTGATAGAGACTTACTCTAGTATCAGCCATGGAAGAAACTCCAGTAAGAACCCATAGAGTGCAATGTTGTCATCAGCTCAAAGGCCTTGTGTCAAGTCGGAGCAACCACCACCAATAGCTGGTAGAAATCATTCCTGCTGCTCTCTTTTCTTCATGGCCCTGTGAAGTCATTCCCTTCTGACAAATAGAAAACTCTTCAAGGCCTTCTTTGAAGGCTGGCTGATGCGCTGGAAATTCCTGCTGAAATCCTGCAAGCTTCTGGATATTTTTTCCACTCCTTTTGGCCAGAGAAGTTGTTGATGCCAGTCAGCTAGGATCTGGGATGCCAGCATCAATGCCTTGTACATCCAGGGAAGCTGACAATGTCAGGTGCCTTCATGTCGCATTGCCATGTTTTTATGCAAGTCCAGTGCTTGGTTAACAGGTTGCAACAACTATACAAGAGGGATGTAGACGATGGGGAGCCAAGACAGTGGTGATGGAGGGCAATCTTAAATGTCTGGACTTGTTTGGGGGAGAGGATTATTCCTGCCAGACTCCAGCTCAGAATTGCCAGCCACCAGGTATTATTGTCTAGGCATAACTACCTTCACCGGCTTAAGGTGAGTGAATTTGCAAACAAGCTTGAATACAGGGATGAGCATTAATGCCTAGGAGCAGGTAGTGTCATGAACATCCCTCCAGGCAGCAGCTGATGTCTCTGATCTCTGCAAGATCTGTGGCAAATGCTGTTGTAGTGAGAGAGGTCACCCTGCTGCAGTCTTTGGGAATTCTCAAAGAGGCACAGAACACAACTGGAGGTGTCTCATTCAATGATGCTTGCTTGCTCAGCAATAAATGTGTTCTTTCAAGGACACCTGGCCCTCTCCAGCTCTCTGTGTACGTATGCTCCACAGCCTGGAAGAAGACAAAGTAGACAGCAGACACATAGGCAGGTTCCTCAACAGCTGCTGGCACATCACAGAAAAAAACATTTAACAAAGTCCCTCAACATCTTCAGCAGCAGCTGCATAGTATAGTTGAGGACCACATGGCTCACTTCTGAGCCCAATCTTTTTCAATCTCATATGGAGACCAGTGGTTTTATTGTCTGAGCCACTGGGCGGTGGAAGTCCATGAGGTGGGACATTTGCCCCAGAGCCCTTCAAGGCCCCTTCTCATGAGTGCCTATCACAACAGGAAGTGAACTCACTTGCATCTCTTGGGGTGACAGAAGAGTTTCTGCTTCCATTTGGAACTAAGAGATTTGTCTTGTTTTCTAATCCTCAGAATGAAAGGTGTGGTGCCTGTTCTGAATTTGACAAGATTCAGTTCCTTTGTTTATCTGAAAGCCAGGGCTTCCCCCACCTCTGAAGCTATTCTAATGCTTTGTGTGGTTTTTGTTCCAGTAGCAAGCAAGTCATTGCAGGCCCATCATACGTTGTCTTCAACAGGACAAAGTTACTCTAGGGGCCATCTGACATTTGTACCTATTCTGATCTTTGACATCCATCTCAAAGAATTGGAAAGCTTATTGGTGTTCTTCTCTAAAGTACCCCCCCAGTTAAGGGGGGGGGTGTCAGACTTCAAACCTTAGGTGCCCTCAGAGTTCTCTGCTTTGACTTTGGCAGCACCAAAGTACTCAACATTGCTGCAAGATTGCTTAGCCAACAGGATAAGGGATCAAGTTTCATTCCCAAGGCTCTCCGAATGGACTTTCAACTGTATTACCCTGTCGAGATGAGCTAGCTGATAAAGGAGGCAGTGGGCCTGCCTATGGGGTTAACTAGAGACATCTGTGTGGCCATCTTTGAAGCTGGAGTTGGTACATACGTTTCCCTCACAGAGGCCACTAGTCTGGGCACAACTGTCATCTGATCACTATCTCTTCCAGGTTACTGTCTGAGTCACTAGAGGGAACGCTCACCTTCCTTCCCTGCTGCTGTGGTCTCTGATAACATTGGGTGTTGGCACTGGTGAAGGAACTGAGGTATGGTTGGACCTGCTTCACTCTTTGTTTGGAGGGATGGGAGGTGCAAAGGTGGTATAGGCACAGCCCCAGTGGATCAAAGGTTGTGAGCACCTGCAGTTTATGTGCAGCAAGAGTGGAATATGAGTAGACAATAGAAACACACTTATGATAACACCAGTAACCAATCCTTAGGGCTAAACCCAATGCTTCTTTCCACTTGGAAGCTTGTTGGAAGACAATGCATATTACAGATCACTTTTGTGTAATGCAGTTCCAACATGTAGCTCTTCTGCACCAGGTGTGGGATCTGCGGGTCACCACAGAACACAACAACAGTCTGATCTCTTGGTCTGATTCAGAATGTCCATCAACAACAAGTGTCTCTCAAACCTCAAAATAACCCCACTCTTCAGTGCACAAACTTTCCCTTGACATCAGCCTCATTGTGATGGAATGCATCTCTCTTAGCGCTTACCTGACCGACATAAGGATTCCACATGTCAGAAATCTAAGCTGCTTTCCATTCAGTCTGATGGTAACGTACACCTGCTGTGCCCCAGGAGGAGATGAGCTCAAACTGCCCCCTTCTTGAGGAAAATACCAGTGGTGCTTTTGTAAATGCTTTAGACTGGACATTGCTAATAAGTACTTGCTGTAACAAAGGAAGCAAAGAGTGTGGTTCTTCAGGTCTTGCTCCTGTAACCTACACAGCAGGAGGCTGCCTTTGCCTGAATGAACTTGCTATGGAATAAGGGTTTTATTCAGCAGCTGTTGTGCCTAGCAATACAACCAGCCTGACAGGGTCTACTGCCATTGTGCCACATCGTTCTGTGCCCCTGGGTAACACAGGAAGGGGCCTCCCATTACTTTGATGCACTTTTAAGGTGATGCATTTAGCGGAGTAGCATGTGCTTTAGTTGTATCTGGAGATGCATGGGCAGGCAGAGGACGGGGTAACTGTCGAATCACTTCCCATGGCAGCATTGGTTAGAGCATTGGACTGCAGTCAGGGCGCCTTGGCTCTGTTTCTGGCTCTGTTGCTGATGTGTGACTCTGTGTAAGTCACATCCCCTCCTGCCATTTGTGTTGTCTGACCAGACTGTCAGCTCTCTGGAGTAGAACCAGACTCTCACTCGGGGTATGTTCAGTGCCCAGCAAAATCAGGCCTCAGTCTTGATTGGGTGGAAGAAGTGAAGCAGAATACTCCTGAGGAGTGTTTGTCTTCCTGTTGCATGACACCTCTTCATTTCTAAAGCCTCTGATGGAAGGTTCCTTTCCTGCCAAGATTTTTGGAGCTTTGCTAAGGAAACCTACTATGTGTGTGCAGCAAACTTTGTATTCTGTTCATAGCATCCACTTAACATTTGCTGGCCTTGCACTGTTCAGTGCATGTTGTTCTTGTTCTTGTCTAAATTAAAACAGGTGGTGCCATCAGCCTGTGCCTTTCTCAGTTGCTTTCTGTCAAGCTAAGCTTGAATCACGTATGTCAGGACATCAGGTTTTATAAACTGGTCTCTAGAGAGGTAGTATGTGTGTGAGGAGGGAGACTATGTTGTATAGGTTTGTCTTTGTGTAATGAGTTTGAAATAATCTTTGTGCAGGAAATGAACTAAAGCCTGCGGATGGGGGAATCCATAGATGGAATGGGACATCTCTTTCACTTTTGGAGCGGTAGGAAATATTGTGGTCTGGATTGGTCTTTTTGATTCTGTCTTTGGGGGGAGAAGACCAACGAATTGACAAGTTTAGACTCAACCTATTTTGTGGCACTGCAGCATTTGATGCTGTCCAGCTCTGTTAGCACAGTTCTGCTGCTAAGCAATTTCTGCACGCTGGTAGTGAACTGTCATCTGTCTGTAAGAGCTATCCAGAGCTAGCTGGGTGTGACTCAGAAGTCTGTGAAGGCTTATTTTATCTATGTAGAAATAGCCTGCCACTGCATTGTCAGGGATGGCAGAAGTGTCTGTTTGGTCAGTGGCTGGATTAGACCCTTGGAGAGCTTGGCTGTCACTGAGAGACTCATGTTAACAGCTGATCATTTTGTGATATCCCATCTTAAAGAAAAATGGGACAGTGATTTCTGAAAACCTTGGAGGAATTATTTGTACTATGGTAGCATCAAGAAGCCCTGATGGAGATTGGGGCCGTGTTATGCTGAGGGCTGTACAGATACAGAGACATCCTTGTTCCAGGAGTGTGCAATCCAAATAGCAGAACAGATCTGATGGGGGGGGGGAGAAGGTAAGGAATGTTATACCCATTTTACAGAAAACTGAGGCCGAGCGATCCTGCTGCTTTCCCAGGGTGAGACAGTTCCTGATGATGAAGCCAGGAATGGAACCCAGATATCCTGAGTTTCATAGCACTCTCTTAACCAAAAGACCATATATTCTCTCTCTCTCTCTCTCTCTCTCTCTCATATTCTCTCATTCTGCTAACTGGGATCCATCTAGAAATGAGATTGTGGGTGCCCCGCTAGAGAAGGGTGTGTTGGCATTTCCTCTACTAAAAAAAGGTGGTTCTAGGCACTTCCTAACATTTCTGTAAGTGGGGATCATCTCCTTTTTGTTGACTGCTTTATTAGTTTGTTTAGGATATGGGGACATTAATACAGTGCTTTAGTATCCTGTGTGGTGCGTGGCCAAAAATCTGTCATTCTTTATCCATATGTGTCTGAGATTCAAAGCAGAGCTAAATGTCTCAGACCTCATGGCCTTAAATGAAGTGGCTTTGCTCAAACACAATTATGTTCTTTCCTCTAAACTTGATGAAGGCTTGAGAGCAGTGAATTAGATAAGTATCACTCTTTATTATGCCAGAAACCAGCTCTCTTGAGTTTTTTGAAATAGAAACTGCAATCACATTACATGAAAAATTATCACTTTTAGAATCTGTGAGAGTAGACCTGCTGACCCTGTGACCGTTTCATGACATCTTTCCTTCTCTAGACAGTGTTCCAAGAGATGCACAGTATAGCTTTGCCATATGAAGTAACAGAATGAGGAAATGCAATTTTCAGTCTTTTCTTTCCCAGTCCAACAAAACTCTTTCCTTCCTTCAGATCAGCAAGCTGGTACCTTGAGCTGTTATGATGCTGACACCTCAATATTGTAAATAACCTTTAAACCCTAGGAAGATAAGACTTTAGGTTATGAACCTCTTCTCCTGGCCTCCCCACCCTGCAACAGTGATACTTGCAGAAGTTTTTTCCTCCTTTGAAATGCAGTAACAGTGCCTATTGAGTTGTACATTAGTAAAGGAGCATAGGAGCAACCCTTCTCCCTGTATAAACTGTACTTTCTGGGGAAAGACAATAGTGAGAAATAAATGAATCAGGGGGTTGTAGGATAAATGTGAAATATATGTGCTCTCATGTTGGGCTTGTGAAGATGCATAAAGAGTCTATTCATCCCTGTATCCAGAGCAGAGGTTAAGCACTTCCATTCAATATGGTGTTATGAGCACTAAGCCTTTAATAGGAGAGGAGTGGTGCAGGCATTCCTATGCTACAAGTTAACTGATCCTTGAAACAAATGTTAAAGTAAGAGCTCTTGTGATAAGGGCTGGGGGAGAGTTGGGGGGATATGAAGGGCAATTGACCAATGTGTTTTGAAACTTCGATCCTGGATGTAGGAAGAAATTGCATAATATTATCAGGCTAGTGTCTAGCTAGCTGAACCCTTTAGAGAAGCTGTGAATGGTTTTATTGCACTAATATGTAGTGGTAACACAGCACCCCACTCCTATTACTCATGACTTTATCACAGGTTTAAAAACATTTCCCTGGGCTAAGGCTGATTACAATGCTTCCATGTGGGATCAAATTTCTTATAGATGACATTCTTAAAATTTCTTAAAAATTTCTTAAAGATGGCTTCTTTTGCCAGTGTTGTATTTAAAAAAGTGAGTCTTACTAGTTGAAGAGTAAAGGACAAAACAGTGAAATTTGAATTATTTTGTAATCTGCTTTCTGCTGAATGGCAAATGCTTATTTATCATACATTTCCAAAGTGGTGCTGTGGCTCCCTTTCATAAAGACAGATGCTGTGCATATCAGTTTTTACTTTAAAAACTGCCCAAGTGTTTACTCCAGAGGAGAGATGTTCTCTGATCAGCTAGAAAATTCTCCAAGAATTTTCTTTTGTGTAGTTAGAAACAGGTATGTACACCTGCATGCATGAATTTGATGTCATGCACAAGGGGTTGGTTGATTGATATCAAGGTGTGTTTGGCATGTTCTTAGGGTGGGCCTTGTGCCCCTGAAACACTGCATCTGCCAATCTCATGAATCCTTGTCAGGTGTAATGCAGAGCACTTGTTTGTGGAGTCTGTAGCTATGTGCCAGTGCAGTAACCTTGCTGTGACTGGGCATGAGATCCACAAGGGATGTAAAGGAAATTTGCCACTTTCATGTTGCTCACTCACATTGCAGTTTGTCTTGGATGCCAACTGTGCAAATCAATTCTAGAGATGTTCTATGGCTGAAAAAGGAGGGCATTTCTTTCTAATTTATTATGAGTTGTTAATAAGATCACCCGAGAGTGTTAAAAGGGTTTATAATTTAAACAAGCTAGTTTTCTTTTCTCCGTTCATACTTTTGTTACTAATTTCACTTCATAATTCCTTGGGCAGTGAAAAAGGGGTCAGAGAGTCCAGGTTTCATGACCCAGAAATGTCTGGGCTGCAAAGGCTGAAAAGAGTGTGTTTCAATTGGAACAGACAACTTTAACTGGAACTACAACTTAACGAAACAAAAAGGATCAGGTGCTGTCATTTTGCATCTTGTGCATATATGTATCCCAGTCCAAACTGAGTGTGAAACACAACCACATGCAAATGACAGTGTTTGGCATCTGTTTGGCACAATGGAGAATCAGAGCCAACATTTTAAAAACAAACAATCCCCAACCTCATAAGCTCAAAAAAGCTAAAACCAAAACCAAAACTCTGTAGTTTTAGGCTGAATCTGCCTGATGACTTAGAATCCATAGGGCTGGAAGGGACCTCAGTAGGTCATCTAGTCCAGCCCCCTGCTTCAATCAGAATCAACCACCGCTAAAGTCATCCCAGCCAGGACCTTTTCAAGCCAGGACTTAAAAACCTCTAGGGATGGAGAATCCACCACCTCTCTAGGCAACAAATACCAATGCTTCACCACCCTCCCGGTGAAGTAGTTTTTCCTAATATCTAAGCTACACCTCTTCAACTTCAGACCATTACTCCTTGTTCTGCCATCTGACACCACTGAGAACAGTTTTTCACCCTCCTCTTTAGAGCTCCCCTTCAGGAAGTTGAAGGCTGCTATTAAATCACCTCTAAGTCTTCTCTTCTGTAAACTAAACAAGCCCAAATCGGTCAGCCTATCTTCATAGGTCTTGCGCTCCAGACCCTTGATCATTTTTGTTGCCCTCCGCTGAACCTACTCCAGCAAATCCACATCCTTTTTATACTGGGGGGCCCAAAACAGGACACAGTATTCCAGATGTGGCCTCACCTGTGCCGCATAGAGGGGAACAACCGCTTCTCTAGATCTGCTCAAAATGCTCCTCCTAATGCACCCTAGTATGCTGTTAGCTTTCTTGGCTACAAGGGCACTCTGTTTACTCATATCCAGCCTTTCATCCACCATAACCCCTAGGTCCTTTTTCCATTGTACTATTGCTGAGCCAGTCGGTCCCCAGCCTATAAAAATGCTTGGGATTCTTCCGCCCCAGGTGCAGGACTCTACACTTCTCCTTGTTGAACCTCATCAGATTTCTTTTGACCCAATCCTCCAGTTTATCCAGGTCACTCTGGATTCTCTCTACCTTCCATCCTATCTATGTCTCCCTCTAGTTTTTTATCATCCTCAGACTTGCTGAAGGTGCAATCCAGTTCCTCATCCAGGTCATTAATAAAGATGTTGAACAACACCAGCCCCAGAACCAAGCCTTGCGGCACTCTGCTTGAAACTGACCACCATCCAGATATTGAGCCATTGGGCCCGACCGTCAAGCTTTCTATCCATTTTATAGTCCAAGGATCCAATCCATACTTTCTTAACTTATGGGCAAGAATGCTGTGGGAGACCATATCAAAAGCTTTGCTGAAGTCAAGGTATATCACATCCACTGACTTCCCCATGTCCACAGAGTCTGTTACTTCATCATAGAAGGTAATCAGGTTGGTGAGGCAGGACTTGCCCCTGGTGAGTCCATGATGGCTACTTTTGATCACTTTCCCCTCTTCCAAGTGCTCCACAATGGATTCCTTGAGGAACCCCTCCATTATTTTCCCCGCGCTTGAGGTAAGGCTGACCTGCTTGTAGTTCCTTGGATTGTCCTCCTTTCCTTTTTTAGAGATGGGCAGTACATTTTCCTTTTTTCCAGTTATCTGGGATCTCTCCTGATCTCCAAGAGTCTTCAAAGATAATGGCCAAAGGTTCAACAATGACCTCTGCCAATTCCCTCAGTACCCTTGGATGCATTAAATTCAGACCCACAGATTTTTGTACATCTAGTTTTTCTAGATAGCTGAGAACTTGTTCCTTCCCCACAGATGGCTTCCCTCCACCTTCCCATACTGCATTGTCTAGGACTGTCGTGTGGGAGTTGACTTTGTCCGTGAAGACTGAGGCAAAAAAAGCATTGAGTACTTCAGCTTCTCTTACATCATTTGTCACTAGGTTTACCGCTCTCATCCCATAACAGCCCCACACCTTCTCTGATAACCCATTTATTGTTAACATGCCTGTAGAAACTCTTCTTGTTACTTTTCACAGCCCTTGCCAGCTGTAGTTCCAGTTGTGCTTTCACCTTCCTGATTACTCCCCAGCATTCTCCGGCCATATGTTTATGCTCATCCTTAGTGAACTGTCCACGTTTCCATTTCTTGTTTGCATCCTTTCTGAGTTTAAGCTGCCTAAGGATTTCCCAGTTAAGCCATACTGGTTACCTACCATCTTTGCATTTCTTACTATGCAGCGGGATGGTTTGTTCCTGTGCCTTCAGTAAGACTTCTTTAAAATACTGCCAGTTCTCTTGAACTTTTTTCCCCTTCATCTTCATTTCCCATGGGATCCTGCTCATCAGTTCTCTCAGGGAGTCAAAGTCTGCCCTTTTGAAATCAAGGGTCTGTATGTTACTGCTCACCCTTCTTCCTTTTGCCCGAATCCTGAAATCTACAATCGCATGGTCACTGGAGCCCAGGTTTCCACCCACTTCTATTTCTCCTACTAGTTCTGTGTTTGAGCAGAATGTCAAGTTGTGCATGGCCCCTGGTCGGTTCCTTCAGCACTTGTACCGGGAAGTTATCCCCAACATACTCCAAAAACTTCCTGGATTGTCTGTGTGCTGCTGTATTGGTCTCTCAACAAATGTCTGGATGATTAAAGTCTCCCATGAGAAGCAGGGCCTGTGATTTGGAAGTGTCAGTTAGCTGCTGGAAGAGAGCCTCATCTGTCTCCTCTCCCTGATCTGGCGGCCTATAGCAGACACCAACTACAACATCACCTCTGTTACCTCCACCTCTAAGCTTAACCCAAAGACACTCAACTGGCTTTTCTCCCTCCTTATACTGGAGCTCTGAGCAATCACACTGCTCCCTCACACAGAGCGCCTCCTCCTCCTTCTCTCCCTGCCTGTCCTTCCTGAACAGTATGTACCCTTCCATGACTGTGCTCCAGTTACGAGAATTGTCCCACCAAGTCTCCATTGACAAAACACTGGTTCAGTCATGTGTAACATTCTCTAGTCTCCAGTATAAATGCTCTTGCTTTCTCTTTCTGCCCCAATCCAAAGCTGATGCTGCTTCTGGAAAGCATCAACATAGCCTGCAGTGAGGACACCCTCTCATCAGAGCTGCCTGATAGACTAATCTGATATGTAGTCTGATGCCATTACAATCCTCAAACTTTGGTAGGCGGGTTAAGAGCTGCTTGCACGTTCTCTGCTAATTGCGAAGAGTGTTCTGTGGCACACTTGCCATGTTGACATCTCCTGGACTGCACAGTTCTCTCTTAACTTTCCTGTCATTGTGTAAGTGCCGGTAGGATCCCTAGCACAGAGCAGGCTGGTGGTGGTGCTGCATCTGCTGTGCTTGTTAGACCTGCCTAGAACAGGTCTGGCTGAGTGTACAACACAAACGCACCATCTACAGTAATGCTGCACTGGTGCTAGGGCAGTTACGAGACACTTGGGGAAATGCTTGTGTGTCTGAGACCTTGAAGTGCCCCTACCTGATGTAAACTGTTTAAGATACTCAAGACAAAGGCAGACTGTGGAGAACTTCAAAAAGATCTCATCAAGCTGAGTGATTGGACAACAAAATGGCAAACGAAATTTAATGTGGATAAGTGTAAGGTAATGCACATTGGAAAAAATAACCCCAGCTATATATACAATATGATGGGGGCTAATTTAGCTGTAACTAATCAGGAAAGAGATCTTGGAGTTATCGTGGATAGTTCCTTGAAAACATCCACACAGTGTGCAGAGGCTGTCAAAAAGGCAAATAGGATGTTAAGTATTATTAAAGAAGGGCTAGAAAATAGGACAAGGAGTATCTTACTGCCCCTATATCAATCTATGGTACGCCCACATCTTGAATACTGTGTACAGATGTGGTCTCCTCACCTAAAAAAGATATCCTGGCACTAGTAAAGGTTCAGAAAAGGGCAACTAAAATGATTAGGGGCTTGGAACAGGTCCCCTATGAGGAGAAGCTAAAAAGATTGGGACTTTTCAGTTTAGAAAAGAGGACACTGAGGGTGGGGGCATGATAGAGGTATATAAAATTATGACAGGTGTGGAGATGGTGCATAAAGAGAAGTTATTTACTTGTGCCCATAATACTAGTTCTTATTAGAGGACACCAAATGAAATTAATGGGTAGCAGGTTTAACACTAATAAAAGAAAGTTCTTCACTCAACGCATAGTTAACCTGTGGAACTCCTTGCCAGAGGAGACTGTGAAGGCTAGGACTATAAAAGAATTTAAGAAAGAGCTAGCTAAATTCATGGAGGTTAGGTCCATAAAAGGCTATTAGCCGAAGGTAGGAATGGTGTTTCTGGCCTCTGATTGTCAGAGGCTGGAGACGAATCGCTTGATCATTGTCTTGGGTCCACTCCCACTGTCGGCAGACAGGCTACTGGGCTGGATGAACCTTTGGTCTGACCCAGTATGGCCATTCTTATGTTCCTATGTACTCTCTCTTACATTGGAGTTTGGGGGTCACCAACTGCCTTACCCGTTCCACCTTGATAGAAGAGATCAAAGTCCCTGCTACGTGGGTCTGGGTGGGAGATGGTGGGGAGAGAGGCATTGTGGAAAAAGTTGAAAGCTACTGTTAAACCATTGTTCAATAGAATATAGTAAACATCCCTTTCCCCCCATCCCCTTGTTTTCTACTTTATACACTGTTGGAATTGCAGCAGCACAAGAATAGCCAGGCGCAAATGACAAACTTTGGTGGTAATCCCTAACTGAGGAGGGCATCTGTAGCGCGTTGGTCTTGGATTATTTTAGGACCGGTTCTGTTCAATATCTTCATTAACGACTTAGATATTGACATAGAAAGTACACTTATTAAGTTTGCAGATGATACCAAGCTGGGAGGGGTTGCAACTTCTTTGGAGTATAGGGTCATAATTCAAAAGGATCTGGATAAACTGGAGAAATGGGCTGAGGTAGACAGGATGAAGTTTAATAAGGACAAATGCAAAGTGCTCCACTTAGGAAGGAACAATCAGTGTCACACATACAGAATGGGAAAGGACTGCCTAGGAATGAGTACAGCAGAAAGGGATCTAGGGGTTATAGTGGACCACAAGCTAAATATGAGTCAACAGTGTGATGCTGTTGCAAAAAAAGCAAACATGATTCTAGGATGCATTAACAGGTGTGTTGTGAA
This sequence comes from Carettochelys insculpta, assembly GCF_033958435.1. NCBI lineage: Eukaryota > Metazoa > Chordata > Testudines > Carettochelyidae > Carettochelys > Carettochelys insculpta. The sequence continues at coordinate 23,080,117 of NC_134158.1, read as the reverse complement.
CAAGACACGAGAAGTCATTCTCCCGCTCTACTCTGCGCTGGTTAGGCCTCAGGTGGAGTATTGTGTCCAGTTCTGGGCACTGCAGTTCAGGAAGGATGTGGAGAAATTGGAGAGGGTCCAGAGGAGAGCAACGAGAATGATCAAAGGTCTAGCGAATGTGACCTGTGGAGAAAGGCTGAAAGAATTGGGCTTGTTTAGTTTGGAAAAGAGAAGATTGAGGGGGGACATGATAACAGTTTTCAGGTATCTAAAAGGGTGTCATAAGGCAGAGGGAGGGAACTTGTTCTTCCTTGCCTCTGAGGATAGAACAAGAGACAATGGACTTAAATTGCAGCAGGGGAGGTTCAGGTTGGACATTAGGAAAAAGTTCCTAACTGTCAGGGTGATCAAACACTGGAACGAATTGCCAAGGGAGGTGGTGGAATCTCCATCACTGGAGATATTTAAGAAGAGGTTAGATAGATGGCTTTCAGGGATGGTCTAGAAAGTGCTTGGTCCTTCCGTGAGGGCAGGGGGCTGGACTCAATGGCCTCTCGAGGTCCCTTCCAGTCCTACTCTTCTATGAGTCTATGATCTGCCTATGAAAACAGCATAATCATATCATTTCATGGCTTCATTCAGTGCAACAACTTCCTAAAGTTGTTGATTTCACTGTCAACAAAGCCCTACAGCTTGGCAGAACTCTTTAAAAAGATTACTAATAGCTGGAACTGATTTTAAACCATGAGCCTAGGGTAAAAGCTGTCTGAAGTGTATAGCTCTTGCTGCAATACCTATGGGGTTGTATTCTGTATTTGTGCATTTACCTCAATCTATGCAGTTAAAAAATGGTCTAATTGGACTGATCTATTAGAGAATTATCTTGTCTCAAAGGTCTTTTAGTGCCCGATAACGTATTTAAACCTCAGAGTGATCACAGAAGGCAGAGAAGAGAGTCAGAGGGGATGCTGCTTTTTTAATTAACTAGTTCTTCACTTATTTTGATATCTTGCATAAATGTTCTTTGGAAAAGTGGAGGGATGAAAAGGTCAGGCATATTGGCAAGGTTGGCATGTGGCTGTTTGCTCGTGGCAGTTTGAACCTGCCAAAAGATCTTTGCCCTCTGTCATAGGGGAACAAACTGGGCCTGCTTCTCCCTTGTCCTGCACTCTTATGAGCCATGTTTTCTGCTCTGGTAATGTTACAGTTGCTTTGCGCTGGTTTGAAAGCACAGCAGGCGTTTGGGTACGTTTAGGGTTACGCTTCTGCTATAGATACATTTCAGTGACTGGTTCATTGAGCCTGGGTAAAAGGTGAGAAATAATCATTTGTTAGAATAAGGCGTGTGTGAATTCACTAATGATAGGCTTTAAGCTGCCCCCATAACTGGGACTAGAGACCTGGGTTTGAATCCCTTTTTCTGCCACAGACACCCTTTGTGACAGTGGGTAACTCACTTAGCCTCTCTGTGTCTCAGTCCTCCATCTGTCCAGTGGGGATAATAGCACTCCTTTGCCTGAGATGAGTGTGAGGATAATATATTACAGTATATTCAGCACTCATTTATTACAGTACTGGGATCATAAAATGAACAGACTAGGAATTTCTTGTAGATGTTCCTAAGTAGAGAATTTAAAAGCAAAGCTTCAGGTGCAGGAGAGAGCTCGTCATCTTTTTGATAAACATGACACACACCCTCCTTGGATATAAGGCTCTTTGTAATAATGTGTTCAGAATTTGAGCCTTGGTGAAATTAGAAACACTTCTTCTTGGAGAACAGCTGTTCTCCTTGGAGTTTTTGCTGCGGAATAATTTCATCCTATGAGAAGTAATTATCATAGACTGGGCCCTGTCTTTAAAACCAACTGTGTTCTTTCCAGAGGTGATATTTGAGGGCTTATCTTTGCAAGTGCACTAAGCAGAGGTACCTCTTTTCCTTGGGAGTGAAACAGGGCAATTGTAATCTGTCTTCAACTGCTTGTCTTGTGGAACTCAAGGAGAACTCACCCAGTAAAGTGATGTCTAACTCGGGCTTCAGAGGGCTGGCACAGCCTTCGGATTGTTGTGAATTACCTTGGGTCAGGTCGTCAGCTGGTGCACATGGGCACAGCTGAACTCAGTGAAGCAGGGCCACTTCCCTCATCTGAGGATCTGGTCCTAAATGGGATGCTGTTGGTGCTGACAAACAAAATCTCTCCTTTTCCCGTACCAGGGTTCAACAAGTATCTAATATGACAGCAACCTCTTCTTCTCTCCCCACTGCAAATGGGTGGCTCTTGGTTGCAATTACAGATTGAGGCCCCTCTCATAGCAAACTTGATCCCACTTTGCTGTCTGCATGTGCAGGACTCTAGGAATTTCAGTTACCTGGTTGCTCAGAACGGAGTAGTCTGAGGGGTAGCCGTGTTAGTCTTCATCTTCACAAAACAAAGCAAGTGGTCCTGTAGCATCTTAAAGACTAACAGTTTTATTTATTAGGTAATGAGCTTTTGTGGTAAGACCCACTTCCGATTTGGAGGAAAAATGATGAAAGATGGCATAGATATATAGCAGCAGGGGAGAAAAGGGAAAAAACAACAACCAGGGTAAGTGTGTTAGCTGTCAGTAATAGGACATGTGGAAGGAGTAAATTACGTGGGATGGGTGCCATTCCTGCAAATATCAAAGGTGGGGACATTGTCCTTGTGACGTACAAGGTAACTGAGATCCCTGTTGAGTCCCAGGTTAAAGGTATCAAACTTGCAAATGAATTCCAATTCACGTGTCCCAGGAGATTTAAATGTTCACCCACAGGTTTATGTGTATTCAAATTTCTGACATCTGGTTTGTGTCCATTCATCCTTTGGCATAGGTACTGTCCAGTTTGTCCAAGTATGTGGCAAAGGGGCATTGCTGGCACAAGATGGCATATATCACTTCAGTGGAAGTGCAGGTGTGAACCCCTGGTGGTGTGACTGCTGCAGTTAGGTCCAGTGATACTGTCTCTAGTCTAGAAATGTGGACAGAGCTGGCAACGGCAAGGTTCCACGGTTAGTATTTCTGTGGTATGTTGTGTGGTGGTAGAAAGTATTTTCTTGAGGCCAGAAAGAAGGGAGTAGTGAGCCTTCTGATCAGAGCAGTGGGTTACGGGCATTTCTGGGGCCCAGCTTGAAGCTGGCAGTTGTAATTTTAAGTTCTCTAGCTGTGACATTGTCCCTGTACAGTAAACTCTTGAGTTACACAGGAGTTGTGTTCCTGCAACCCCTGCATAACTCAAATTTTCATACAAATTGGCAGGGAGATGGGAACCAGGCTGCAGCTTGGTTCCCTGCTCCCCTGAGTTTGACTGAGCTGGGAAACTGACCAGCCCAGGAGAGCTGGTCAGTTTCCTGGCTCCTGCAAGCCCAGGGGAGCCAGGAACCAAAGGTCAGACTCCCCTCTCCCTGCTGCTTGCAGGACCTGGGAAACTGACCAGCTCGTGGTTAGTCAGTTGCCTGGTTCCTGCCAGCAGGGCAGCCCTAAGTTGTTCAGTTTTCTCAGACCCAGCAGCCTGGCTCAGGCTTCTGACTGACCAGGGCAGCCGCCTTGGTCAGTTTCCTGGCTCCAGACAGTGGAGGGGAGCCAGGAACTAGGGACAGCCCGGCTCCTGGCTTACCTCCACTCCTTGGAGTTTCTTGGCTGATGGTGGGGGGGAAGGCAGGAAGAAGGGGCTCTTAGTTGTGGGCAGCTAGGCAGGCTGAAAGCAGCAGAGCAGCTTCAAGTTGTGCTTAACTCGTGTGCCAAGTGAGTTGCACGAAACTTGAAGCTGCATATTTTGAGGTTTACTGTAAATGCTCTTAAATATTGCAAAGGGTATGATGATTGTATCTGTTCTCTCTTTCACCCTCCACCCCAGCACACTGCAGCTTCAGGACATGTTTTCATGGGCTGCTGAGGTTAATCCCAAGGAGTCCCTATCTCTCTGTAGTAGTTCTGTCATAAGGAAGGCATCCTGGAGGTTTGTGACAGTTGAATGAATCCCTGTGGGGCTGAATGAATTGTTAAACTGAGATGCAGTAGAATCCTGTAATAATCTGAATTTACTGTTGAGAGGGTTGGCCTTCTCTGGTGAGATTGTTTTCCACATGACTGATACTTCAAAGGAGGCTGTGTGTTCTTTCTACAACACTGATTTTTATAGTTCAAGTTTGCTAAAAGCTACTCTTTGTAAGACTGGATTACTTTGATCCACATATTCATGCTGTTTTTTTCTCAAGCTAACATATGTCACAAAATCCAAAGGAATAATAAATTTGTTTCATTCCTAAATAAGATTTAATCTTTTCCCCCCATTTAATTTAAAAAGGAAGAGGGCTTGGCTGTGTTTTTCCTTCAATTTGGACTAAAGTGCTTTCCCGCTGAAGGCTAATGGACTGCATTCTGCATGCGCTCTATGTAGAGCTTTCTGTTAGAGGCATCAGAAATTCTAGTGCGGCTTATCAAAAGGTCTGTGGTTAATAATTAAAATGTTTTTCCCCAAACTAGAATAGTGTTTGAAGTGCATATTGCAGTGCCTCAGTACCTAGCAGAAATATCTATTCTATCTGCTTGGCATGCTACTTTCCACTCCAAGACTTTCATCCAGTTTAACTCACTGCAATTTTAGTTATTACTTTGCTTAGGAAGGGCTCAATCCTGATTTTAAATTTGAAGTTCCAGCTGCCACCACCTCTGGAGAAAATGGCAGGAGGAATTTCTTGTGGACTCTATTTTTCCTCCACTTAACCTTACTAGGAATCCTGTCTGTACAATGGGACATACAGGTCCATTTTAGCATGCTTCCTAGTGACAAATTGGGCTATACAGATGGGATGCGTAAGGAAGATGGAAAATTGGATGGAGTTCATTATTAATTATGGGTTGAAAGGAGAGGACTGCCTTGGCTGACAACTTCCTTAAGCAGATTAAGAGAAACAACGTAATAAATAGCATTTTTCAGATAAGGTAACCTCATTGAGGAGATCGTAAGTTCTGGGAGAACTAATCTGATTGCTTTTGAAGTCTGGTCTTTAAGAGCTTTCTAGAGCAGCCTGGTTCTGTGTTGGGTGGGATTTGTAATCACAATGAATGTATGTGTCTGTTTTGTTTTAAGCTCTTTAAAATGATTGAGTTGTTTTTTCCATAAATCGAAGGGGAAAAAACCCTTCACTATCCACTTTGTAGGAAATGAAAACTCCAATTTTCTTTTTTGCTTTGTGTTAATGCAATGTACAAACTAACTTGGTGTTTGTAATAGGTTTGTGTATTTCAGGCCTCTTGCCTTAGTGATCAGAATGTTAAGGTATGGATTGCAATATAAGGGCAGGGTCATGAGCGTGATTATGCATAATTCATTGTGCTTTTGTTCATGTTTGCTGTTGCACCATTGTCACTGTAGGGGTGCAGACAGCACCAGCAGAAGTCACTTTTTACATGAGTGCAGCACATCTAAATACGCTGGTCTAGCTATCATGTGCAAAACAGCCCTTGAGCCGACAAGCCCTTCATTTGTTAACATCTGATTGTAAAAAACGCTTGTGGACCAATCAAATGTTGTCAGTAAACAGCCAGCCTGATTCTTTGCCCTGCACCACTTGCAACTGTTTACAACATCACAGAGTAGGCATAATAAGCTATTGCATCAGCAGGACACTTTGCATCCAAATGCAAGGCAAAGGAGAATTTGTCCTGCTGGCTTGTAAAGAGCTGCTGTTAGTAAGTTAGAGCCCAAGGTCTTGTCTACGTTCAAACCTATGTCAGTTTAGTTGAAACTTATGTGAAGCCCCCTCTGAACACTCTGATTTCAAATTAGAGAGTTTTATTTTGGTGTGGTTTAACTTTTCTTAATTGATTTAATCTGAGCCAAACTAAGCCTGGTTTAAGTTGAAATCCAGTGTCTACTCAACCTCCTGCACTAGATTAACCTAGCAGATGGCGAAGGTTACTGTGAATTAATGCAGCTGTGTGGGCAGAGAAGCCGCACAGACAACACTGCTGAGGCCAAAATGGCTGCTGGGTCAATGGAGTTTTAGCAAAGCAACAGATGATCAGAGGATGTTCCCCCTTTCCTTTTGCTCTGCCCCTGTCTTTCTTCGACTCCTTTGCAGCACTCTTCCTCCACACCATGTCCTTCCAGAGAGGCAGAGAATCTGACTGCAGCCCTACCTGTGCATGTTGAGCCTCCAACCCTTGTTCCACCACCTCCGCCAGCGTCAGCAAATTTGACTCAAATGAAATTTGACCTGAAGCAACGACAATAGTGAAATACTCTTTTGTTTGTTTTTTTTTCAATGCTACCTCCCATCTTAACTTGCTTTGTTTAGTGTGCAGTTAACACAGCTCTCCTTCCCAGCAGCAGCACACATTAGGGCTATTTCACCTACACTTGCACTTGCTCGACAAAACACTTGTCCTTGGTGCGTCCTTAACTCCTGCCCCTCTCCAGCCCCACTGGAATGACAAAGTTTTGCAGCAATAAGTGTACACGATGCTGCTTTGTAATGAAGCGAAACCCCCCAAAAGCATTCACATGTGCTGATTTTTAGCAACAGGGCTGTGTCAACACAGCCTTCTCAGTAAAAGCTGTGTAGTATAGACCAGTGGTCATCAGTTGCACACTGGTGCCATGAGAATTGTCCAAGTGTGCTGTGAAATTTTTGTCAGTTTCCCCTCAATTGCTTCAGGCTCCTCTTGGCGGATATATGAAAATTCAGAGGTAGTTGAGAAGATCTGTGGAGGCTTCTGAACGGCATTTTGAAGCTATTCTAAATGAATAAACAGTGGGCAGCTTTATTTTATTGCTCTCAATTGGGGATGGGTGGAAATGGGTGAAAAGTAACTTTTAAGTTTGCTGTTGCTTTGAATAGCATCCCTCTGAGTGCTCCATTTTAGATATGTGTGTGCCCTTTTGCAGATTTTCAGTTGCAGCACCTGATTGACCTGCCTGCGCATTTGGTCTAGAGCAGAGGTTAGCAAAATGGGGGGCAGGCCACCTTAAAGGAGCCTGAAGTTTCATAAGTGGGGGTGCAGCATGATCAGTTGCTGGGTCTCAGGCTCATTTATCTCCTTAAAGATGTTGAAATGTCACTGTTTTTATATAAATATGAATACACATACGTACCGATTAATGAAGTTTTTGCATTCTACATATTTTCTTATATGTGCTGAAAGGGAAGGTTTTTTCCATATGACTATAACCCAGATTTCTATTGGTTTGGATTATATTGGCTAAATTGAGGGAGCGGCCCCTAGTGACTACAGGGATGAAAATTGGGGCCCGACATAAAAAATCTGCTCACTCCTGCTCTAGTGTGTTCTGCATCCTGAGACTTTGCAGCAGTTTGCTTGTACAGCATGATGAGCCTTTTCATCCTGTGATGAAGGGTTGAGTACTGTACCTACTTCACGCTTACCTTTTAGCTGTGCAGGTCCTGTAGTTTGACCAGAGTTCACTTTAGTTTTTTTCTTTAGTTTTCATAAGTCCGCCCACTTGTTTAGGGATAACTCCTTCCCTCCCCCTGTTTAAGGGGGTTTCCTTCAGGAATTTTTGTGGTCTCCATGCTGTCCTGGGATCAACACCTGGAATTCAAGTGTTGCCTTTCCTACAGGGAGACTCTTCCAGGCAGTGATGGGCATTCCTGTTGTCTGCTGTCTGGGAGACGCATCTGTTACATCTAAATGCAAGATCTGCTTGTCCTTCAACAGCTGATCTAGAAAATATGCTGACTGAATTTGACTTCTCTTAGTGGAGCACTCCCTTTAGCCAGCCTCAGATCTGGGCCTATATACCTCCCCACATCAGTCTCCAAGTGAGCATACTGACCCATCTATCTCTGTACCTGCTTGCTAAGATCTTTGTGGGGCTACCCACACAACATTCTCAGGCATTTTTCCTCTCTAGGGGCACCCACTCGTACCCGTTCCTTGGGCTGAGCATAATATTTTCAATATAAGCATCTGTCCTCACCCTTCTCTGGGCTTAGGCATAGCCTTACATCTTCTGGGGTCTCTTACCAGTGAAAGAGCCTTACACAGTAATATCCTACTTAACCGCTGTTTGTGAGCAATCACTAAAAAGCAGAATGCGCACACTAAGCATACACTGCTCACCATGCCAAAGAAGACAGCTGAATTTGTTTTGGTAGCCAGTCAAGATATGTGTCTCCCAGACAGTCAGATCAAGTCCATCTGGGGGACTTCAGTTTCTGCAAAGGGCTGAAGTCTGGCAGCTCTGATCTTGGAGGTTGTCCTGGAGTTGCTTCCCACAGAACTTCCTTTGGGCCCCAGTTTATAAGTGAAATTTGAGGCCTGCTTAACTATACTATAACCGATTATTTTACTAACCAGTCCTAACATAGTATAACAGAATTATCTAACCAATCACACCCCACCACCTAAAATGATTTTACACCTAGCAAAGTTAATTATACAGAAGACAGAAACAATTAAAAACCAGTCATAAAAACCAGCTCTGGGTGTGCCCTCAGCAGCCATACCAGGTCTTGGGGGATGCCTGGCTACTCACGGGGGACCATTATGTGAGACACATACCTGCCGCCTCCCTGCTGAACATATACCTCAAGATGAGTCTTATGTGGAGCAGAAGGTAAGTTGATGGTGGGGACAAGATCACGAAGCAGTGTAGAATCGTAGGATTGGAAGGGACCTCAAAGAGATTGAGTTCAGTCTCCTGCACTCGTGGAAGGACCAAGCACTGAGCATCTTCTTGTCCTTATCAGATGGGCCCTGATGTCCTCCCCTCTCCTCCAGCTGATGACTTTAAACAATTTCAGAAGCTTACAGAATGCATTTCAAATTGGCTAAGTACATAGCTCTGGCAGAAGCATCTATGTAAGTATCTGCTATGCTAAAAGAGGTGGTGTAAATAGTTTGTTAAAGTAGCGACTGAACCTCCAAACAGGTTTGGACCTCATTGTACTAGGCTCTGCACACATTCATAAAGACCCTACCCAACAGTGCTTTTCTGTGTCCTAAACTGGATGGACAAGTGGAGAAGGAAAACTGAGGCAAAGAGAAGTGATGTGACTTTCCCAACAAGCCAGTGGCAGACCTGGGAATGGAAACCCAATATGCTGTCTACTAGATTTCACTGGCTGTAATGGATACTTTAAAACACTACTGGTAAAGACATGTTCAGTCTGCTGTGGCTTAGTGTCTGGTGTGGGACAGCAATGTGGCCGGTTCAAGTCAGACCAGTCCTTAGGCAGGTATTGAGCTCATTTCAGCACTAACTTGGAACCTCTCTGCCAGTCTCATTGACTGCAGTTTGGTTTGTTGTGTGTGCTCCATAATGGGTGAGTGAAGCATCTATTGTTTCACATGAGCATGTCATGGTGGGGCCACTATTCAGATACCCAGAGAATTCCCCAGAGCTTTTTCCAGTTTCTCCAGCACATGTATGAATGTATCACTGCCAAATAAATAATTAATGCTCTTGTAAATCTTTTATGCTCACTCCAGTTTATCTAGGAGTTATCTGCAGACAAGTGTTTAAAGCTGCTCTGTGCTTTTCTGCTGATGTTCATTAAATGTGTAGGTAGAGTTCTTGCTTGTAATAGTCACCTGGTAGGTAATCAGGTGGGGGGGTGGCATCTTTGCCAAGCCCAGGTACCTGAGTTCTCTGAGGCCAAGACAAGTTGGTGGCACTGCTGGAAAAGGTTCCTTCCATCTTACCAGTCATGGTGCAGACAGGTGGATGGTGAGTTGTGATGTGGGCTAAGGTGGTGTGAGGGGAGGGATACTTGTTCAGCTGGAGTTTCCCTGTTTACTTTATTGGGCACTGAGTGCAGATGAGTTAGAGTTGGGAGGCTCTGGGGCATGGGAGAAATGGAGGATTAAGTCAGGTACCACAAGGGCAGGTTGGTTGGCTGTGTGCTGTTTTCCCCACTGGGGCTCTAAGCTCCTTACTGGCCACTTCACATTTTAATATTGATGCAGGCCTCGAACTCTCTTCTGTGCCCATCACAATAACTCTTTCTCTGGTGGTTGGGTAGTTGTATTTAATGATAAAGGGGATCTTCTGTAATTTGTAATTACCTTCATTGTAGCAGCATCTTAATGTGTGCTGGGAAAAGGGTTTGTGTGAGTGGCTTTATTTACTCATGTCAGGAGTTATATTTCCGCCCCCATGTTTTAGTTTACTTGCCGTAGAATCTGAGGTTTGGTACCGAAAGGAACTTCGGTCCTCCCTGATGATTGCATTACTGTAAATGGACAAACATACCTATTTACACAGGAAAAAGTCTCTCCAAAACAGTCTGGTGAGCATGTAGTTCAGAAGCTAGCTTTATTTTCACCTGAGGGGAAGCAGTTTATTGTGGGATAAAATTGTTTTGTTTCCTAAATATACATTCAGAGAAAAATGTGTGTGACCAGTAATGTAGAACTTTGGAATAAAAGGACTGAAAAATGCCCAGATGTTCAGCCATAGGATCTTTTAAATAACTATAGGGAACGCTCTTGAAAATCAGATTGAAGGGAAACTATGATAGTTGTGTGTATATATCTCTTGGTAACCAAATTAATTGTTTCCCAGGCTATTGAATCACCACACATAAGTGATAAAACAAGAATCCTGACTGAAGAAAGAGGAAATGAAATTTGAATTAAACACGTTCAATTTAGGCAATGCGTCATGTTTAACTTGGAAAAGATTTATCTTGCAGCTGTATACTGAAGCCCATTGTACTGGCTCTAATGTGTACTTAAAAAACAAGTCTTGTTCCATCTGCTACATTTTACTGTTTAGCGTGGGACAGTGAGGTGGCTGGTTCCAGTCAGACCAGTCCTCAGGCAGGTATTGAGCTCATTTCAGCACTAACTTGAACTAATTTGCCAGCCTCACTGACAGCAGAATTTGGTCTATTGTGTGCTCACCTACCATAGCTTCTGTTGCTTCACATGGACACGGAAAAAAAAAAGGTACTAGTATTATAAGTTTAGCACTTTCATTTAGTACTACAGGATAAACCCCTCTCACCCAGAATGCTCTCATCTGGCAACATCATATAATCATAGAATGCTAGGACTGGAAGGGACCTTGAGAGGTCATCATGTCCAGCCCCCTGCCCTCATGGCAGGACCAAGTACTGTCTAGACTATCCCTGATAGACACTTATCTAACTTGTTCTTAAGTATCTCCAGAGATGGAGATTCCACAACGTCCCTAGGCAATTTATTCCAGTGTTTGACCACCCTGACAGTTAGGAACTTTTTCCTAATGTCCAACCTAAACCTCCCTTGCTGCGGTTTAAGCCCATTGCTTCTTGCTCTGTCCTCAGAGGCCAAGAAGAACAAGGTTTTTCCCTCCTCCTTATGACACCCTTCTAGATACGTGAAAACTGCTATCATGTCCCCCCCCCCCCCAAATCTTCTTTTTTCCAAACTAAACAAGCCCAGTTCTTTCAGCCTTTCTTCATAAGTAATGTTCTCTAGACCTTTGATCATTCTTGTTGTTCTTTTCTGGACCCTTCCCAATTTCTCCACATCTTTCTTGAAATGCGGCACCCAGAACTGGACACAACACTCCAACTGGGGCCTAATCAGCACAGAGTAGAGCGGGAGAATGACTTCTCGTGTCTTGTTCACACCACACCTGTTAATACAGCTCAGAATCATGTTTGCTTTTTTTGCAACAGCGTCACACTGTTGACTCATATTTAACTTGTGGTCCACTATAACCCTGATATCCCCTTCCGCCATACTCCTTCCTACACAGTTGCTTCCCATTCTGTATGTGTGAAACTGATTGATTGTTCCTTCCTAAGTGGAGCACTTTGCATTTGTCTTTATTAAACTTCATCCTGTTCACTTCAGACAGTTTCTCCAATTTGTCCAGATCATTTTGAATTTTGACCCTGTCCTCCAAAGCAGATGCATCCCCTCCTAGTTTGGTATCATCTGCAAACTTAATAAGTGTATTTTCTATGCCAATATCTAAATCGTTGATGAAGATATTGAACAGAACCAGTCCCAATACAGACCCCTGTGGATCCCCACCTGTTACACCTTTCCAGCAGGATTGAGAACCATTAATAACTACTCTCTGAGTATGGTTATCCAGCCAGTTTTGCACCCACCTTATAGTAGCCCCATCTAAGTTGTATTTGCCTGGTTTATTGATAAGGATATCCTGCGAGACCGTATCAAATGCCTTACTAAAAATAGGTGTACCACCTCCACCACTTCTCCCTTATCCGCAAGGCTCGTTATCCTATCAAAGAAAACAATCAGATTGGTTTGACATGATTTGTTCTTTGCAAATCCATGCTGGCTGTTCCCTATCAGTTTACCACCTTCCAAGTGTTTGCAGATGGCTTCCTTAATTACTTGTTCCATTTTATCTTTCCTGGCACAGAAGTTAAATTGACCCATCTGTAGTTTCCTGCATTGTTCTTATTCTCCTTTTTATAGATGGACACTATATTTGCCTTTTTCCAGTCTTCTGGAATCTCTCCTGTCTCCCAGGATTTTCCAAAGATGGCAACTAATGGCTCAGATACCTTCTTCATCAGTTCCTTCAGTATTCTAGGATGCATTTCATCAGGCCCTGGTGACTTGCAGAAATCTAACTTTCCTAAGTGATTTTTAACTTGTTCTTTTTTTATTTTATCTTCTAACCCTACCCCTTTCCCATGAGCATTCACTATATTAGGCATCCCTTCCTCAGACTTCTCAGTGAAGACCAAAACAAAGGAGTCATTAAGCATCTCTGCCATTTCTAGGTTTCCCGTTACTGTTTCTCCCTCCTCACTGAGCAATGGGCCTACCCTATCCTTGGTCTTCCTCTCGCTTTTAATGTATTTATAAAAATTCTTCTTGTTTCCCTTTATGCCTGTAGCTAATTTGAGCTCATTTTGTGTTTTTTTGCCTTTCTAATCTTGCCCCTGCATTCCTGTGTTGTTTGCCTATATTCAACCTTTGTAATTTGTCTTAGTTTCCATTTGTATATGATTTCTTTTTAATTTTGAGATAACACATGATCTCCTGGTCATCCATAATCCGGCATGATTTTAGTTAGCTGGATGACCACTTATCATAGGTGTGGCCAAGTTTCCTGTAGTTCCATAAAGTTTGTTTCCAGCCACTAGTCCTGGCTTTCAGTGTTCTGTGCCAGATTAGAGAGGTTCCACCTGTTGCAGAACAGCTTCCTGATTTTCTAAAGTAGTAAGAGACTATTAAATTTAGGCAGAACATTAATCTATGTATGCCTTCAATTTGATAAATAGAAAACCAGGGCATGGTCTGCATTCCAGCCTTAGTTATCTGTTTGGTTTAACTTTATCATGACTGCAACACTGCCTAAACATACTTTTTACAACATGTATTAACAATGGACTGATGGAGACGGTTTTCCAGTGTAGGTTCTCAACACCAGACAGGGTACTCAGACTATGTCTAGATTACAGCAATTTGTTGGCAGACTTTTCTGTCAGAAGATATCTTCCAACAAAACTTCTGTCAATAGATTGTGACCCAGATTGCCAAGTGGATCGCTGTTGTGATCCGCTTTCTTGACAGAGAGGCTGGACTGCTCAGCCACACTCTCAACAAAATGGCCAACCAGTATAGGAGATAGGGTTGCCCGGTGTCCCAGAAGCCATGTCTGTTGACAGAGGGCCTTCCTGAACATCCAGCCTCACTTTCTGTCAAGAGAGATGTTATGCCATGTGGGAAGAGGACTAAAACTGTCGTCAAAAGCGCTGCATTCTGTCGATTTGCTGTCAACAGAATGCCTTGGAAATCTGGACACTCCCCAGGTTTTTTTGTCGACAAAACCCTCTAGTGTAGACATAGCCTCAGACAGGGCTGTTCCTATTTTATAGGCATGAGAAACTGAGGCACAAAGCTGAAATGGCTTTCCCGAGTTCCCATAGGCAGGCTGTGGAAGGAAAGGTCTTAGGTCAAGATTTGGTGTTTACTCAAAAGCCCTTTGACAAACCACCTGGGAAGTGCATCAGACTTTCCTGCAAGATCTTCTGGGGCTAGTGGAATTGAGTCACCTTTAATTTGTTCACCATTGGTATCCAACTGAGATGAGCCGTTGCTCCGTGTCCACTTTCATATGCATATATCATTTCTTCCATTTTATTCAGTGTCTCTGAAAGGCTACTGGGGAGGTAATGAGACCCAGCGTGCAGAACACAGGGATGTCTCCTTTCCAACCACCATAGACAGTGCCACCTCAGTGTCTGAAAGAAACTAGGGTCTGGCCAAATAGATGCAGTTTAAATTGCAAGAGAGAGCAGTCTGTGTTCACTGGGATAGAAGACACTCTGAGAGGTGGGAGGAGGTCATGAACTTCCCTTGAGACTATCCACCCTCCACTGCACAGCTTTGGAATCCAGCTGGATTCATCACTGCTCTTGAATTCTCAGTCAAACTCAGTCCAATATACCTGTGCCTTGATCCAACCCTCATCTCACTAAGTTATGGAACCCCCACTACAGTTGTGAACCTGAAAGCCCTCACCCACATCACTCCAAAGTAGCCAGGTGACTTTTCTAAGAAGTGGTTCTCAAACTTATTTGATTATAGCCCCTTCTTTGTATCTGAGGTAGTTTTATACCCCATTCCCTTTGTCACACGAGTTCAAAATTAGCCATTTAAGCATGTAATGTATTGCTCTCCAGCTGCCCAGCTCTGAAGGCAGGGCCGTCACTAGCAGAAGCAAAGAAGTGGTAAGGGTGGCTAGGCCGTATCATTCAACCCTTGCTTTTGACCTGCTGCTGCCTTCAGAATGGGTGTCTAGCCAGCAGCTGCCACTCTACCCCCTCATGCCCTCCTGGAATGCATTCTGCACACACACGCTGTCGGGGGCACCTCCCTGTTTGAGAACTACTGCTCTAAGGAAATGTCTTCCTCGTTAAATTGTGTTGCTCTCTGGAATTTTGTGGATATAGAAACAGAGCTTCCAGCTTGGAGCCTTGCCATTAGTTAGCTCTGATTTTAGCTGCCAAGCAATCTTCTGGCTGTTATTTTTGTTTTGTTGTTGTTTGGTTTTAAACCACTTGGGGAAATAGAACGGCTTTCCAGAAAGGCGGCTTCCTGCCTCGAAGTGAATATATTTCCTCTAGAGTAGAGCCATATGTGGCACTAGTGCAGAGCCCTGCAGTGGTACTGATGTACTAGCAGGAGCAAGATTAAAGAATGGTCCCTTGCTGGGCTCTGCTCTAGCGTGTGTGCAGAAGATATTTGGGAAGTATGTTTATGAGAAGATTTGGCACTGCAGGGCCTAGGCTTTGCCTACGTTACCATTATGTCAATGTAAATAAAAACATGGAAAAGATTTTTCACACCGGCTCCCTTGGCAACAGATCATGACCACATTGAGGGACCGCTCATTCACAGTGTGAGTGTGGCTCTGGGGTAAGTGGGATATCAGGAGGTAACATGAGGCGGGTGCAATAGGGAAGGTCTCTGATCCTTACTGAGAAAGAAGGGCAATTGGCTAGTTATTAGGTGCCTGCACACAAGCACAAGAAGAATTTGAAATCCTGGCATAAGTCAAGAAGCTATGATGTGATTGGAGTAACAGGCTTGGTGAGGTATCTCACGTGGTTGGAGCACTGCCATAGATATAATCTGTGTAAGAAAGGTAGGGAGGGGAGAAAAGGTGAAGGACTTACACTGTATGCCAGAGAACAGTAGGCTTGCTCAGAGCTCCAGTATGAAACTGGAGAGAAGCTTGCTGAAAGCCTTTGAGGGACGTTGAGGGGAGAGTACCAAGGGTGATGTCATGGTGGGAGTCTGCTGTAGACCACTAGACCTGGAGGATCTGGTAGATGAGGCTTTCTTTGGACAGCTGACAGATTTCCAGATCACAGGCCTTGGTTCTCCTGGGGGACTTCAATCATCCTGACGTCAGCTGGGAGAGCGATACAGCAGTGCACAGACAATCCCAGAAACTTTTGGAAAGTGTTGAGGACAATTACCTGGTGCATGTGGTTAAGGAATCAACTAGGAGTCACGTTCTTCTTGACTTACTGCTTACAAACAAGGAGGAATTGGTAGGGGGAGCAGTAGTGACTATGAGGTGGTTGAGTTCAGAATCCTGACAAAAGGAAGAAGGGCGAGCAGCAGAATACAGATGCTGGACTTCAGGGGAGCAGATGTTGACCCCCTCAGGGAAAGATTCGTAGGGTCCTCTGGGAGGCTAATGTGAGAGGGAAAAGGAGTCCTGGAGAGCAGGCTGTATTTTAAAGATGCTTTTTTGAGGGCACAGGGACAACATCGGTGTGCAAAAGGAATAGCAACTATGGCAGGAGACCTACCTTGCTTAACACAGAAATCTTTGATGAGCTTAAAGACGTAAAGTAATCTTACAAGAAGTGGAAATTTGGGCCGATGGCTAGGGAAGAATATAAAAACATTGCTAAGCATGCAAGGGTGTAATTAGGAAAGCCAAAGTGTAGTTAGAGTTGCAGTTAGCAAGTGATGTGAAGGATAACAAGAAGGGTTTCTAAAGGTATAGTAGCAACAAGAAAGTGGTTAGGCAAAGTGTGGGACCTTTACTGAATGGGAAGGGCCATCCTGGTAATAGGTGATATGGAAAAAGCTTAAGCACTCTGCTTTTCTTTGCTTCAGTCTTCGCAGGGAAAGTCAGCTCCCAGACGGTTGCACTGGACAGCCCAGTGGGGAGAAGGGGAGCAGCCCTGAATGGTGAAAGAAGAGGTTAAGGACAATTTAGAATATCTGGACATGCGCAAGTCCACAAGGCCAGATGTAGTGCATCTGAGCGTGCTGAGATAGTTGGCTGATGCAGAGACATTGGCCATTATTGTTGAAAACTTGTGGCAATTGGGTAGGGTCCCAGATGATTGGAAATAGGCAAATGTAGAGCCAATCTTGGGGGGAAAAAAAACTGGAGGAGGAGGATCCAAGTCATGGAGCAGGTTCTCATAGAGTCCATTTTGAAGCATGTGGAGTAGAGGAAGGTTATCACGAACAGTCAGCATGGATTTACCAAGGACAAGTCATGCCTGACCAACCTGAGTGCTTCTGTGATGAGATAACTGGCTCTGTCGATTATAGGGAAAGCAGTGAACCTTGACTTTGATATGGTCTCCCCTAGTATTCTTACCAGCAAGTTAAAGTAGTATGTCTTAGATCAGTGTTTCTTAACCTTTACTGCAGCCTGCACCCCTTTGCTTCTCCAAATATGTTCTCGCACCCCTTATCAAACATCAAAAATGGAGATGGGAGGGCTATCCACTTTTAAATGCATATTAAATATATGTAAAATAGTTTTGTTATTACTCACCACAAATAGTAGTACAGTAGGCATACAAAAATACGCAAGTACTACCCAGAGATGTTGCGGAGTTTTGCTGTGGAAGTAAGCTGTAACCGACACACTAACAGTTAGCGGCTAACTAAATTCATACATAGGTTTGATGAAACAAAGTAGTTGTATTTATGTGCCGGTGCTTAATTTGTGTTTTTGATGATTTACTTTCTAAAAAAATCCAGCATGTCTCGCACTCCCAGAAAGGGCATCACGCATCACCAGGGGATGCGTGCCCCCCAGGTTCAGAATCACTGTCTTAGATGAATGGACTATAAAGTGAATAGAAAACTAGCTAGATCATTGGGCTGAAGAGGTAATAATTAACACTGAGTGTCTAGTTGGCAGCCAGTATTAAGCAGAGTTACCGAGTGGGGTTGGTCCTGAAGCAAGTTTTATTCAACATCTTCATTAATGATCTGGATCATGGGTTGGATTATATACTCAACAGATCTGCAGATGACACTAAAATGAGGGAAGGGGTAGATACACTGGAGGGTAAGGTTAGGGTCCAGAGTAACCTATACAAGTTGGAGGATGGGGCCAAAAGAAATCTCATGAAGTTCAACATGGAAAAGTGCAGAGTCCTGCACTTTGGAAAGAAGGATCCTAAGCACTGCTTCAGGCTTGGGATTGACTAGCTAAGCAGCAGTTGTGTAGAAAATGCCTGAGGATTACAGTAGATGAGAAGCTGGATCTTAGTCAACAAGGCTGATGGCATGTTGAGCTGCATCAGTGGAAGCATTACCAGCAGATCAAGGGAAATGATTATTCCCCTCTGTTTGGCACTGGTGAGGCCACATCTGGACAGAAAGTAGGAGAACAATTTGGAAGGAGTCCAGCAGAGCGTAACAAAAATGGTAGGGGGCTCTGGCACATGAGTTAAGAGGAGAGGCTGAGGGAACTCTGGGCTTATTTAGTCTGCAGAAGAGAAGACTGAGGGGGGAATTTGATAGCAGCCTTCAACTACCTGCAAATGGATGGTGCCAGCGTGTTATCAGGGATGGCAGATGACAGAATGAGGAGCAATGGTCTCAAGTTAGTGTTGGAGGTTTTGGCTGGAAATTAAGGAAAAGCTATTTCACTAGGAGGGTGGTCAAGCACTGGAATGGGTTGCCTATGGAATTGGTGGCATCTTTATCCTTAGAGGTTTCTAAGGCCAGACTTGACAAAGTTCTAGCTGGGATGATTTAGTTGGGGTTGGTGCTGATTTGAGCAGAAGGTTGGACTAGATGACCTCCTGAGATCTCTTCCAACTCTGATTCTATGATGTACAGATCAGTTGCATAGAGTAGGGTGTTGCTTTTTGGGTAGGGAAACCAGCACAGAATGGTGAGATCATATTGTTGTGCAGGTGAGGGATGTTGAGCAGTGGCTATAGAACTTTTGGATGTTGAAAAACCATGTTCCTTGAACAGTGTGTGGAACTAGCCCCAGACCTGTGGCACAGGGACAACAGAATGCGAGCTACCCTATGAGAAGTGTGTGGCAATTGCTGTTTGGAAGCTTGTGACACCAGACTATCAGCTGGTTGCAAATACATTTGAGTGGGGGTGTGTGGACTATTGGGGTGCATTAATGCAAGTGTGCAGGGCAGGAGATTGCCACCTCCTATTGTGAAGGACTGTGACTTTGGTAAATGTGTGTGAAGTAGTGGATGGCTTTTTAGAAATGAGATTCCCTAACTATGGAGGGCAATAGATGGCACACATTCCACTTTTACCACAAGACCACCTTGCAATAGAGTACATAAGTAGAAAGGGGTAATTCTCTGTTGTGCCACAGGTGTCTGTGATTCACAGACATCAACATAAATGTAGTAAGAGAACCAAAAAAGTGCCACTGTGGTTAAATAGTAAAGTAAAAGAGGCAGTGAGAGACAAAAACGCATCCTTTAAAAAATGGAAGTGAAGTCCTGGTGAGGAAAATAGAAAGGAGCATAAACTCTGCCAAGTGAAGTGTAAAAATGTAATTAGGAAGGCCAAAAAAGAATTTGAAGAACAGCTATCCAGCAAGTCAAAAAGTAATAGCAAAAAAAATTTTAAGTACACCAGAAGCAGGAAGCCTGCTAAACAGCCAGTAGGGCCACTGGATGATCGAGATGCTAAAGGAGCACTCAAGGATAAGGCCATTGCAGGGAAACTAAATGATTTCTTTGCATCAGTCTTCACAGCTGAGGATATGAGGGACATTCCCAAAGCTGCATAATTCTTTTCAGGTAACAAATATGATGAACTGTCTCAAATTGAGTTGTCATTAGAAGAGGTTTTGGAACAAATTGGTAAACTAAACAGTAGTAAGTCACCAGGACCAGATGGTATTCACCCAAGAGTTCTGAAGGAACTCAAAAGTGAAATTGTGGAACTACTAACTGTAGTTTGTAACATGTCATTTAAATTACCTTCTGTTCCAGATGACTGGAGGATAGCGAATGTGATGGGAATCTTTAAAAAGGGGTCCAGAGGTGATCCTGGCAACTACAGGCCTGTCAGTCTAACTTCAGTACTGGGCAAACTGGTTGAAACTCTAGTAGAGAACAGAATTGTCAGACACCCTGATGAACATAATTTGTTGGGGAAGAGTCAACATGGCTTTTGTAAAGGGAAACCATGCCGCACCAATCTATTAGAATTTTTGAAGGGTTCAGCAAGCATGTGGATAAGGGAGTCCTGTGGATGTAGTATACTTAGATTTTCAGAAAGCCTGTGACAAGGTCCCTCTCCTAAGGCTCTTAAGCAAAGTTAACTGTCTTGGGATAAGAGGGAAGGTCCTCTTTTCGATTGGTAACTGGTTGAAAGATTGGAAACAAAGAGTAGGAGTAAATGGTCAGTTTTCAGAATGGAGAGAGGTAAATAGTGGTGCCCCCCAGGGGGTCTGTACTGGGACCAGTCCTATTCAACATATTCATAAATGATTTGGAAAAAGGAATAAACAATGAGGTGGCAAGACTTGCAGATGACACAAAACGACTCCAAATAGCTAAGTCTCAAGCAGACTGTGAAGAGCTACAAAAATATCTTAATAAATTGGGTGATTGGGCAACAAAATGGCAGACGAAATTCAATGATGATAAATGCATAGTAAATGTACTTTGGAAAATATAACCCCAATTGTACATATAAAATGATGGGGTCTGAGTTAACTGTTACCACTCAAGAAAGAGATCTTGGAGTCATTGTGGATAGTTCTCAGGAAACATCCACTCAATGTGCAGTGGCAGTCAAGAAAGCTAACAAAATGTTGGCAATCATTAAGAAAGGAATATGTAATAAGACAGAAAATGTCGTCATGTTACCTTTATATAAATCCATGGTACATTCACATCTGCAATACTGTGTACAGATGTGGTATCCCCATCTCAAAAAAGATATTGGAATTGGAAAAGGTTCAGAAAAGGGCAACAAAAATGATTAAGGGTATGGAACATCTGCCATATGAGGAGAGATTAATAAGACTGGGACTTTTTAGCTTGGAAAAAAGACAATTGGTGGAGGGATATGAAAGAGGTATATAAAACCATGACTGGTGCAAAGAAAACAAATAAGGAATTATTTACTACTCCTCACAAGACAAGAACTAGAGGTCACCAAATGAAGTTAATAGGCAGCAGGTTTAAAACAAACAATAGGAAATACACAATGCACAGTTAACTTGTGGAACTCCTTGCAGGAGAATGTTGTGAAGACCAAGGCTATAACAGAGTTTAAAAAAGAGCTAGATGAACTCATGGGGGAAAGGTTCATCAATGGCTATTAGCCAGGATGGGCTTGGACAGTGCCCCTGGCCTCGGTTTGCAAGAGGCTGGAAATGGGCAACAGGGAATTGATCGCTTGATTACCTGTTCTGTTTATTCCTTCTGGGGCACCTGGCAGTGGCCACTGTTGGAAGACAGGACACTGGGCTTGATGGGCCTATGGTCTGACCCAGGGTGGCCGTTCTTATGTGGTAGTCTGAAAATGTGCACTGTGCATGCATCTTCTGGAACACTCACTTCTATAGAAAGCTGTAAGTGGGGACTTTCGTTCCAGACCATAAGGTTACAGTTGAGGATGTGGAAATGCTCATAGTGACCCTGGGAGACCTGGCTTATCCCTCACAGCTTGTGAAACCTCATGTGGGACACCTGGACAGTAGTAAGGAGTGTTTGAACCACAGGCTGAGTAGGTGCTGAATGACAGTTGAATGTGTCTTTGGCAGATTAAAGGTGCACTGGTGTTGCCTTTATGGTGGGCTAGAATGTAATGAGGTTAAGATACAAGGTATGAACGGCCATACTGGGTCAGACCTAAAGTCTATCTAGCCCAGTATCCTGTCTTCTGACAATGGCCAGCGTCAAGTGCTCCAAAGGGAATGAGCCGAACAGTTCAACCAACTTCTGGGGATCAGAAGATAGGGACACTATCTCTGCCCATCCTAGCTAATGATGGTCCTATCCTTCATGAATTTACCTATTTTTTTAAACTCTGTTGTAGTCTTGGCCTTCCCAGCATTCTATGGCAAAGAGTTCCACAGGTTGGCTGCACGTTGTGTGCAAAAATACTTTTGTTGGTTTTAAATCTGCTGCCTATAATTTCATTTGAGCTCTAGTTCTTGTACTATCTGATAAGGAAATGCTATTTTTTCCCTCTGCTTTCTGCATGGTAGTCATGATTTTAAAACATCGATCGTAATCTCTGTTAGTTCTCTTTTCTAAGGTGAAAAGTCCCAATTTTATTAATCTGTCCTCATATGGGAGCTCTCTGCATTCAATAGTCAAGATATGGGTGTACTAGGGATGCACAGATAGAGGGCGGCAGTATATTTTCTGACCTACTATCTGTCATGAGATAACATTCCCAAGGCCATAACTACATGCTGTATTTTTGCATGATCTCTGTGAAGCTAAGGGTGAAATGTTTGCTCAGGATTGGAGAGCTGAAACAGAGCACTTGGCTGTTGAACAGCCAGATACCAGGGCTATCAAAGGAGCCCAGAGGACAGCAAATGAAATCAGGGAGACTTTGAGGAAGCACTTTGACAATGAGCAGCAGTAATGTATATCAGTGTCACGGTTGCCTCAGGGGTACATTCATATATTTTTCGTAGGAGACTATGTTGGGGTCACATATTCTATGATTAAAATGCCTGGACGTGCATTTGTAATTATTGCAATGTGAACATGTAGAAAACAAAATGAAACTTTGCCGTTGTGGATCGAAAAGCAGCACGTCAAAACTCCCCAAACCACAGATTCTTGCAGGGACAGTAGGGTCCGGAGAAAGGCGGACTTCCACAACTGTGTGTGGATCCAGCTGCCTTTGTGAACATTGTCCGAGGGGTTGGAGTGAAGGGGAGATCAAGGAGTCCTAGAAGTGGAAAGGAATGTGTGGGCAAAGTAAGGGGGGGATGGTATGGTAAAGAATTGTGTATGTGCTACATTGGAGGTTGAGCGTGGATTTGCTCACTCTGCAACTTTATATTAAAGACATGAGCATTTCTGCTCCTCCATTATTTCTATCATCTGTTCCCATTGTGTCCCTAGCAAATGCTTGGTCCTCTTTTCTGTCCTGCCTTTTGGCATCTCAGCACTCCTTGTTTTCCATTTTCTCTGTAGTGCAGGATGGCTCTCCTTCCTGGAACACAGCATTCTGGCCACTTTCTTTTCTGGTGGAGACGGTCAGTTGGGTGCATGGATTGTTCCTGAAGGCCACATCTAGTGAAGCACAGGGGACAATGCACAGGAGTGGGATTGTTAAATTCAAGCACCCCAATGCACCTTTTCAGTTATGGATCTTTTGCAACACACGAATCGCTCTCTCGCTAAACCTCGTCAGGCACACATCTCTGCAACCACCCAAAGCATGGGGAGTGGGGAGGGGGTTCTCCACATGAACAAAAGAACATTGCATTGTTGAACAACATTCTTGTTGTTTTAGTGGGGTAGCCAGCCATAATCACTGGGAAGGCTCAATGAAACCTTTCCATGGGGAGCCAGCAAGCAGGAAGGAAGTGGATTGTTTACCTAGTTGCAGTGCATCAGGGTTCACACTGCTGACCGCAGCCGTCCAGATGGATATTGAGGGACCACTTCTTGGAGGTATCAAAGTGATTTAAGGTGATGTGGCATCTGCACTCTTCGTAGATAACAGAGGAACTGGAAAAGACAAATCTTTCATTGAGGTGGAGGTTTTTTACTATGAAACTGGGCCTTTTCCCCAACAAAAGTCTGATCACAGTGTGTACAAATTCACTGTTTTGTCACCAAAAGACAGTTTTTGGTGACAAAATTGGTAACATGCAAAGTGCCTTCTCTGAGGGGGGTGAGAGAGAAATTTTGTAAAGGGGGGGCCCTCAGTGTAAAAAGTTGTCAAGTATGGGAGGGGTAGCCATGTTAGTCTGGATCTGTAAGAGCAACGAAGGGTCCTGTGGCACCTTATAGACTAACAGAAAAGTTTTGAGCATGAGCTTTCATGAGCACAGACTCACTTCATCAGATGCTGGTCTTGGAAATCTGCAGGGCCAGGTATAAATAAGCCAGAGCAAGGGTGGGGATAACAAGGTTAGCTCAGTCAGCAAGGGTGAGGCTCACTACCAGCAGTTGATCTGGAGGTGTGAACACCAAGGGAGGGGAAGCTGCTTCCGTATTTAGCCAGCCATTTGCAGTCTTTGTTTAAGCCAGAGCTGAGGGTGTCAAATTTGCAGATGAATTGTAGCTCAGAAATGGCTCTTTGGAGTCTGGTCCTGAAATTTCTTTGCTGTAGGATAGCTACTTTTAAGTCTGCTACTGTGTGGCCTGGGAGATTGAAACGCTCTCCTATGGGTTTTTGTATATTGCCATTTCTGATATCTGATTTGTGTGCGTTTATTCTTTTACATAGAGACTGTCCAGTTTGTCTGATGTATATAGCAGAGGGGCATTGCTGGCACATGATGGCATAAATTATATTGGTAGATGTGCAGCTGAATGGACCCACGATGGTGTGGCTGATCTGGTTAGGTCCTGTAATGGTGTTGCTGGTGTAGATATGTGGGCAGAGCTGGCAACGAGGCTTGTTGCATGGATGGGTCCCTGAGTTAGACTGACTGTGGTGCGGTGGATAGTTGCTGGTTAGGATTTGCTTCAGGTTGGCAGGTTGTCTGTGGGCAAGGACTGGTCTGCCTCCCAAGGCCTGTGAAAGTGGGGGATCATTGTCCAGGATGGGTTGTAAATCCCTGATGATGCGCTGTAGAGGTTGCTTACTCTTGATTAGACTTAACTCAAGTGTATTACAGGGCTGGCTGGGATGTGACTGCTGTGCTTCAAGAGCATGGAGGTGGAGCAGCGATGGAACCAGAAACTCCTTGTCCTGCCCCCACTAATAGCTCTCTGCAGGACTGCGTTTTCCCAGGGCCACCCAGCTGCTGCAGTGCAGCTGTGCTATGCTGATCCTCTCCCCAGGCGTGGGGCTGGGCTTTGCCACTGATCAGCTAATGGGTGGGGGTTTGGCGGTGCTGGGCCGGCCTTAGAGTAGGCCTGGGGAGAGATGGCAGTGGTGGTGCTGGAGAAAGTGGTGCACAGTGGGCAAAGTCCAGCACTGACTGCTGCGACGGGGCTGCTCTGTGGGGTCACAGTGCATGATGTGGTCAATGGGCTGAGCAAGGAGCAGCAATGGGTGCAGTGGTGGTGGCCCAAGAGACTCGGGCACACCCAGCAGTGTGCTGTCCTTTCCTGCCTGAGTTCAGCTGTGCCCACTTCTGCAGGCTGCTGTTTGCTGCCTCTCCATTTGGAGATGCTGGCCCTCTGCTGCCCGTGTGACATGTAAGGGGGGTCGTCAACACTGAGCTTGTGACCTGATCTGTGGAGCTAGCCTTTGAGCCAGCAGCATGGTGCATCTGGCCTGGCTCTGGTAAAACGGGCTTAGCCGCTGCCCTCCCCTATACACCCAGGAAGCTGCTCAGCAGCGACAGAGCTCCTGGTGGAGAGACTGGGAGGGAGATCTAATGGAGACAGCTCTTGCAAGGAGCAAAGCTCCTTCTATAAGGCAGCTGGATTGCTTTGGGCAAGGGCTCCTTGAAACTGAACTAAACTGCGAATGTGAAGCCTTGGCTCTTGGTGTGAGGGGGGAGCATTCAGACCCTGCAGTTTGGTTGTTGGGGTCAATGATGTATATTCCCCTTTCCTATTCTAGAATTCAATTACAAAACAGCAGATGGAGGTGACCAGTAAAAGTCACTTCCCTACTACATCAGGATACTGTGAGGATAAATGCAGCAAAGATTGTGACACGCTCTCCAGTGGCTGTAGTAAGGACCTGGTTTATATGCAGAATTCTGTGCATTATAGCAATATATCTAGGAGACTGCCTGTGCGGCACTATTTTCCCATAGTTGCTGCCTGTCAGATGTCACACGTTCTTTGCAGGAAAGGTAGGGAAGAAGCTGGTGTGTTGGAAAGAGTGTAGCTACAAACCCTCTCAGCTATGGAAAGGGAGATGCTTTTTTTTTTATAAGCTCTCACTTGAAAGTTAATGATTGATACTCAACCCTATTATTATCTTCTCTTAAAAGCCTGAAAGGTCACAGCCAGTGTTCCATCGCATCTTCTTCAGCCATGTGTGGATTTTTTCCAGCCACGTGCAGAATAAACTTATGTGCACTGAGGCATGCATGAATGTGCACCACCTGTAGAACAGAATCCTATCTGTCGGCACTCTGCTGATCAGCTGGGTGGCAGTTGGGTCTCGGAGTGGGTGCACAAGTGCCTAGATTTACAGGGAACACTGATCACTGCCTTTGGGGTCTTCTTTCAGCCCTATTATCTGAAATTGAGTTGCTTGATTTTACACTGTTCTGTTTTTCTTTGGGCTCTGCTGCCTCCCTCCACCCCCACAGCCTCTGCTGCTGCCATTGCCAAGGGAGCGTGGCACATCCCTTCCAGGTGAGGGGGCTCCCTGTTAATTGCAGGGACAAAAACTGGGGCCCAAGTAAAAAGTTTGCACACCCTAATGTAGAAAAAACCTTTATATATTGGAATCAACAAATGGTCACTGGTGAAATAAATGGTCACCTTTTTCTGTCTGTAATGAGAAAATATTTTGATTGCATGTTTTCCTCCACTTACATATTTAACATTTGCTATTAGTTGACATCTGTGTCATTTTGCTAGTATAAGGCACAACAGAAGTCTAGGGGCAAGCAAAAGATCTCAAGAATTCAGGTCAGATGGGAGGGATGCACAAATCTAATACAGCAAAGACGTTTTGAAATAGATGTTTCCCCTGCTAGGTTTCGTCTACTGCTGTTCTTCTGGCAGGTCAGGTGCCTTGCAAACTGCTACTCAGGTGTTCCAGGCTCCTTACAGAGAGGCTAATTGGGTTTTCCCCTCTTTGCTAGTTACTTCTTATCTTTCCATTTGACCCTTTACATCAGTTAATCTTGTTGTTGATTTTTGAGTAACAGGCTTTTTTCTTTATATGTGATGGAAACTAAACTGTGTTGGAACATCCTGTTGCTGGGATCTCCACCTTTCATGTTTCATTGAAGCATGAAATCCAGGCAAATAGAATTTGGATTCACTTATGTTCAGGGTAGAATTCCTGATGACTGGCTCTCTGAAAGGTTTGCACAGGATCATGCTATTCTGACAGTCTAAATGGCATGAGAGCATTCTCAGAAGGACAAAACAAATTAGTATCTGAACCTGGTCGTGCATTTCACATGCACACACCACTGTTGCCTTGACCAACACTAAGATGCCATTTTAGAGGAAATACAGCCATTAAAGAAGGTTGTTTCATAGTTCAGATTGTGTTTAGGGAGGCTTTAGTGGTAAATGTGTGTGTTAAAGGTACAGTAAAGTGTTTTGGTCTTGAATATTTCTTGGAAAAGTTACTAGAAATTATAAAATGTTGCATGCTTTTATTTCCTCAGGTGCTTCTGGGGTGATAAATGATGCTGTTTTTAAATTAACAGGCCTTAAAAATAACTTTTTCAGAAGGCATGTAATTTTTAACTAAAAAGGGTTAAAATATACCATATGTAAAAATGTTACTGTGCTCAGGAGACATAGAAACATCATTAGCTGTCGCAGTTCTTCTTCCTGGGTGTTAGGAAACAGAGCTAGTTGAGTCCAGCCGATCTTGCAGCTCCATGTGCAGAAGTGTGTGTTTGTGTCACCTTGGAATACTAGCATTAACCTTTCCTCCTAGCTGTTGTGCTGCAAGCCAAGATATGGGAGTCAGTAATTATGAGGTAATGGAGTCGAAAATTGGACTTGTTTATACTTAATCATTAACAGGTATTCTGGCCTCACCCTAAGGTTAATACATTTCAGGCTACATTTAAGTACATTGCCTTGTAATAGGTTTGCTACCTGTGATAGGAATCCTGTCTGTTCTCTACAACAGCAAAGGCAGCTCACTTTAACTCCTCTCTTTGCTATGCCATTTTGTCTTGTTCCTTTGGCTGTGAAAGCAGTTCTACATTGGGTGTCTGGCACAAGGAGTGAGGGTGTTTGGAATCCCCTTATTGAAAGGGTTAGGTATGAGCCGCACACACATTGCTTTCACTGAGGTTTGCACACGCTTTTCTTATGTACATAGCTTGGGTGGCTGTTTTGAGTTGGCTGGGCCTCCAGGTTTTACTTGTCTCCCACGTAGCACCTATATGGAAGGAAATCATGAGAGAGGCATCAGACACCAAGGGGTGCTGAACTCACGGTTGTTGATTATGATGAGGTTGCACCTGTGTTCCAGGTTTATTCTGGGTCACTCACAGTGCAACATGAAGACTTGAATGGCTCAGAATGAAGTGGCTATGACCAGCAAAGAGCAAAATGATTGATTGCTTTGTTGGGGATGTGTGGGCTTGTTGTGAAGCTCAGAGTTGTCCTGTTAGCAAAGCCATGGTATGCTTTCTTTGGTATCTTGTTCACACCCTTGACAAACAATGAGTCTACTTCTGAAAGTAATTCCCCATAGGCAGCAGGCTGAGCCATTAGTGAAGGCCTTCAGAGTGTCATGCAAGATCAGGCCCTTAGGTTGCACAGGCCAACTTTCTCTTCCAGAAGCTTGTCATGGCACCTCTTTAGAGCCCTGCAAATCTGAGGATCTCCACAGGTGTGTCAGTGCAGGTATCCATGGCTCAATTTTGCAATTCTGTATAGACGGAGGGCTCCTCTCCTGAGCTAGCTGGAGATGCGGAAAATGCTTTCCTCAGGCTGGAGGGAACTAAATGCTACAGCAAGCCATATATTGTATTTACTGCTAAGGCTCTTTCTGTCAGCATTGCCATATAAATTCATTATCTGCAGATATAAAAATCTCACTTTTTGCGTCACACGAGACTAAAGAATGGAATGCAGTTTCTTTCAACTGCATGTACTGAAAGGTCTCATTATGGGGGATTAAAAGGTTTACCTCGTATTTCTTGGGTACTTGATTCATTTTTGCCCGCCCTCCCCCCCTTTTTTTTAAAATAAAATGAAAATGTACATGCTTCATTTAAATCATTGTTCTGGGATGGGGCTAAGGATGAGGGATTCAGTGTGCAGGCTGCTCTGAGAAGAGAGGACTGGCCCCATCCACCTCTCACTGCAGCAGCTTGGAGCCAGGTGAGAAGCACCTTTCCATGGCCACAGCAGCTTCAGTGGGCCACAGACAGGGTGGAGTACATGTCCCTCAGCTGGGGCAGGTCCAGATTCATCGGCCCTCCGTGCTCCCCAGTCAGAGTGAGGAATGCAGCAGACTGTGCGCTTCCCTGGCTCCCTGACAAAGGGGAACAGCTAGCAATGTCCATCTGTATATTAGGACAGCCCCATCCTCGCCCTCCTTAAAGGGCAGCTGGGGGTGTGGGAGGCTTGAGGCTAGGGCAGTCCTGAACTGGGCCAGAGGGCAGCCAGCCCCTCTTATCTGCTTGGCGATTCTCTCTTTTCTAAGGCTTTATGAGATGCAGTCCCATTCCAGGCACATCACATTTTCCTGGCACAAACTCTTACATTGCTTTAAGTTATGTTAACAGGAAGGTGTATACCAAATTTGGTGGTCCTATCTCTTACTATTTGGGAGGAGTTCTTGAACAGATAGACAAACTCATTCAAATATATCGTAATTTATACTCTGACATAGTGGATGTAGTTGTAGCTTAAGTTTTGAGCAAGTTTGTATAATGACCCATGGTGTACTTCCTTAGTCTGGCAGCCTGAGCCATGGATGTAGGCCTGGCTGTCCCTTCAAATTCCTGAAGGATTCCAACCCTTGCCTCTCTGACTCTAAGGGGAGAAGTTTTGTTAGTCTTCCATCCAAAGCTTTTAGAGGATTAGTACGAATGAGTCTGACTTCAAGTGAGGAGAAATGTAAAGCACCATAGTAAAATATTTAAACTTAAAGCTACTGTGGGGAATGATGTTTTTATAAGCTTTACCCAGCTTTATGTGGGCCTTAGTAGCTGGCAAGTGAGCTGAGTAAGAGTCAATATTTTTCCTCCAGTTTTAACTGCTGTTCAAATAAACAGTAGTAAAATTGACTTGCAGGAACTTGGGTTGGCTATTTTAATGCATATTTTCAAAGTGACCTGTGGTGGTGGTTTTTTTTTTTTTTTTTTTTTGGTCCTGAATTTGACACATTGGCTTTTAATTTTTTGAGCTGTGCTGAGTGTCCTGTATCTCCAGCTGAAGGCAGCGATTGTGTGCAGTGCTGCATGAGCTACTCCTGGGGGAATTGTGTGTGTGTGTGTGTGTGCATGCAATTTATGGCCCCTGTGAGTTTTTTGACTTCCCTGCAGAAAAAAAATGACTTCTGATGGGAAAGTAAGGGGGGTCCACAAGAGAGGTCATGAGTCCCTCACTAGTAGTGGAGGTAGGTCAGTTTGGGTGCCCCATGCATAAAATCATTGCCTGTGGGGTGGGGGGGGAGTAATGAGCATTCCATTATCTACAGAAATGTGAAATTAACTAGTGCAGTTAAAATCCCGGTGAAAATCTGCACTGAAGAGCCAAGAACTCAGCACCAGAACATCTGCACTTCAGGCTGGGAGAGATGCAGCATGCAGAGCGTGCTGCCTCCAGGCACCAAGCAGACGTGCCTTTGTGCCTAATTGGTAATGCTTTTCTGTGAGCTTTTAATTTGGTTTTGATTTGGTTTTGCTCATTGAGTTGACTGGTGTCCTTGTTTTGCTAAATTCAGCAGCGCCCCACTGGTCATTGACAAATGGGGCTCTTCTGTATGTATTGTCTTGCTGTTTTTAGCAATAACCCAGCTTTGTGCTTCTGGCTCACAATGTGGGAATTGTGAAGAAATGCCATTCCTAATCATCCTGTCTACCGTACAGTGCTGCCCAGTAGGGAACACAAGGCGGTGGCACTTGGATTCCAGCCTTGGGAATCAGACCTGTACAGAACTTGTTCACTGACTGTTCATAGTGGGTGGAACAGTAGGTGTTTCGAATTTTAGCTGATAGGAGCCAGCCACATTTCTATAGGCATATGCCTTGTTTCCATTTTGTCTCTGCAGTAAGTTTCATTCTTTACTTTTGTGTTAAGCTATGTACAGTTCAGCAGAGGGGTTGCTGCCATATTACAAATGTGTTCCTTTTCCAGCTCTGGTTTGTGCTAAACTCTGCCTTGTCCCCTTTCTTGAGACACCTTTGTCTGGTGGAGAATGACCTGTACTTTTGTGTTTCAGTCTCTAGCCAAATTCAGGACCAGCTCTGAATTCCTGTCTGAGTTGCACTCCAGGCTGTTTGTGTGAATTTTGTAGTCCAGGTGTTACTAGTGAGAAGCCAGTAAACTGTGACCAGGGGCCGTGCACAACTTGACCTGCTGCTCACAAACAGGGAAGAACTAGTAGGAGAAATAGAAGTGGGTGGAAACCTGGGCTGCAGCGACCATGAGATCGTAGATTTCAGGATCTGGACAAAAGGAAGAAACGTGAGCAGTAACATATGGACCCTTGATTTCAAAAGAGCAGTCTTCAACTCCCTGAGAGAACTGATAAGCAGGATCCCTTGGGAAACAAGGATGAAGGGGAAAAGAATTCAAGAGAACTGGCAGTATTTTAGAGATGTCTTATTGAAGGCACAGGAACAAACCATTCTGCTGCATATAAGAAATGCAAACATGGTAGGCAATCAGCTTGGCTTACCAGGGAAATCCTTAGGCAGGTTAAACTCAGAAAGGATGCATACAAGAAATGGAAACGTGGACAGTTGACTGAGGAGTATAAACATACGGTTGGAGAATGCCGGGGAGTAATCGGGAAAGTGAAAGCGCAATTGGAACTGCAGCTGGCAAGGGAAGTGAAGAATAACAAGAAGGGTTTCTACAGGCATGTTAACAATAAACGGGTTATCAGAGAAGGTGTGGGGCTGTTACAGGATGAGAGAGGTATCCTAGTGACAGATGATGTAAGAAAAACTGAAATACTCAATGCTTTTTTTGCCTCAGTCTTCATGGACAAAGTCAACTTCCACGTGACGGTCCTAGACAAAGCAGTATGGGAAGGTGGAGGTGTGATGGGGTTCAGGGGTCCCCCTGCACTGCACCCCGTCCGCTGGCAGGAGTGACTCTCACTTAGCAGGTACAACAGCAGGTTTATTAGGCAACAGATGCCCAGTTTCTCACAGAAGCAACAGCATAGCAGCCCGAGACAGTCCTTCCAACCTGTCCTGGGGGGAAGACCCCGAGGGGTGCCCCTCTGGGGTGTAGCTTTCCCCCTCCTCAGGCTGGCTGCCTTCCAGCTCTCCCTTCCCCAGCCTCTAACTGCCGCCCCCGATTCAAAACCCAGCTCAGCTCCTCCCTGCTCTTTGTTCAGGCAGAGGTGTTATCTGCCAGTTGTAGCCCCAGGGTCATCCTTAGCCACTGGGAGCTGCTGCTTGCCTCGGACATCCAGCCTGACTCACATATGCACCCCCCCCCCCCCCCACTCCATCACAGGAGGGAAGCCATCTGTGGGGAAGGAACAAGTTCCCAGCTATCTAGAAAAACTAGATGTACACAAATCCATGGGTCTGGATTAAATGCACCCGAGGGTACTGAGGGAATTGGCAGAGGTCATTGCTGAACCTTTGGCCATTATCTTTGAAGACTCTTGGAGATTGGGGAAGATACCGGAAAGAAGGACAATCCAGGGAACTATAGACCGGTCAGCCTTACCTTAATGCCTAGGAACATAATGGAGGGAGTCCTCAAGGAATCCATTATGGAGCACTTGGAAGAGGGGAAAGTGATCAAAAGACGCTATCATGGATTCACCAGGGGCAAGTCCTGCCTGACCAATCTGATTAGCTTCTATGACGAGGTAACAGGCTCTGTGGACATGGGGAAGTCAGTGGATGTGATATACCTTGACTTCAGCAAAGCTTTTGATACGGTCTCCCACAACATTCTTGTCCATAAGTTAAGAAAGTATGGATTGGATCCTTGGACTATAAGACGGATAGAAAGCTGGCTTGACGGTCGGGCCCTACAGGTAGTGGTCAGTGGCTCAGTATCTGGATGGTAGTCGGTTTCAAGCGTAGGGCTGCAAGGCTCGGTTCTGGGGCTTGTGTTATTCAACACCTTTATTAATGACCTGGATGAGAGACTGGATTGCACCCTCAGCAAGTTTGTGGATGACACAAAACTAGAGAGAGAGGTAGATACGTTGGAGGGTAAAGAGAGAATCCAGAGTGACCTGGATAAATTGGAGGACTGGGCCAAAAGAAATCTGATACCGTTCAACAAGGAGAACTGTGGAGACCTGCACCTGGGGCAGAAGAATCCCAAGTATTGTTATAGGCTGGGGGACTGACTGACTCAGCAGCAGTATGATAGAAAGGGACCCCTAGGGGTTATGGTGGATGAAAGGCTGGTTATGAGTAAACAGCATTCCCTTGTAGTCAAGAAGGCTAACGGCATACTTAGGTGCATTAGGAGGAGCATTTTGAGCAGATCTAGAGAAGTAGTTATTCCTCTTTATTTGGCACTGGTGAGGCCACATCTGGAATATTGTGTCCAGTTTTGGACCCCCCAGTACAAAAAGGTGGATTTGCTGGAGCAGGTTGTGATGAAGTGGGGGATACCTGTGTGTGTGTGTGAGTGGCTCACAGAGGGTGTGGGGCTCCTGCTGAGGGTAACCTTGACGACCAGGTAACACCTTTGTACTGCAGACAAAGGAGGAGGTGGAGCCTGAGGGGTTTGAATTGGAACTGGGAGTTGGAAGCAGTTAGTCTGGGCTGAGGGAGAGAGAGACCAAGGAGGGGGCCAGGCCCCGGCTCTGGGGGCCCCTCGGGGCCTCCTCTCCCCAACATGGATTGGACTGGCTGTCTCTGCCTGCTGTACTGACTCCTCTGTACAATGCTGTGTCCTGTCGGCTAATAAACCTGCTGTTTTCCTGCTGAGTGAGAGACTCTCCTGCCTGCGGACAGGGTGCAGAGCTTGGGGGACCCCAGAACCCCATCACACTGGTGTCAGAAGTGGGATGTTCTGCACCCCGAGGATGGAGCATCCAGCAGTAAGTGACCGGGGCCCTGGAAGAAGTGGGGCCTGCGAGACCCAGGTGTGCTGAAGGGCAGTGAGGTGCAGTTCCCCAAGGCGGAGGGGCCTGCGGCCGAACCCAAGCAACTGCGGTCGTGGTCCTCGAGAGGGGGTGTCACACCCAAGGAGGGGTTACTCCTGGGAATCTGTTGGAGTCGGTCCCAGAAGGTGGAGGGGCCAAGAGCCCAACCCCCAGGAACAAGTGACCCCTGAGGAGGCTGACGCTGAATGAGTCCTTCCCAAGACAGGGTGCTCATGGTCCCTGAGAGCGGGTGTCACACTGAAGAAGGGGTTCCTCTGGGAGTCTGTTGGAGTCGGTCCCAGAGGGCAGAGGGGCCTACGGCCTAACCCCGGGCAGCTTGTGACCCACAAGGAGCCTGGCACACTGAAGGGATTCTTCCAGGAATCGTGGGGTGCAGAGGGCATCAGCCTGAGAGCCTGCAACCACACTGAGCAACTCCGCTGTGAAGTGGCAGCACCTGGAAACCGAATCGAGATTAAAGGAGCTGGACAAGGCAGCGTGGATGTGCAGTGGCAGAGCTGAGGGTTAAGGAGAATCCTGCAGAGGTGAGCCCGGATCGGGGCAGGGAACCCTGGACTGCATGGAGCTCTGAACCGAGTGGCCTGCCGCAGCTCAAGGAGGGAAGGAGCGATTCCAACCCATCATCTACTAGTGGCCAAGACAGACCTGCGAAGAGTTTTCCAGGCCTGGGCCGAGGAAGGTGCCTGTGTGTCTGTGCAGGAAAGCAGCTTGTCCACTGGGAATGGCAAGTTGTCTGTGAGAGAAGCTGCTCCACCTTCAGTGTGTGTGTGGAGACCAGCCGGGGGGCTGGGACAAAGGAGAGAGTGTCTCCCATTGTCTGTCTGTGTTGAACAGCAGCAGCAGCCTGGGGAGAGAGCAGAGCCTGCGTTTGGAAAAGGTGCCAATGAGGAAACTAGCCCATTGTCTGAGGAGGATTCCTCAGCCTAGGGTGGCTGGAGAAGGATCCACCAGAAAAGAGCATTCCAGGTGTGTCTCTGAATCCAGCCATGGGGGCTGGAGCAGAGGGAATGGCTCTGGGATGGGCAGTGGTATCCCTGCTAAGGACACTGGTCCTTGGTGCAAGAAAAGTGCTTCTGCTTCTGGGGAAGTGAATCCTTTGCCTGAGCCTGTGGGGGCTCGAGATGGAGCCAAGATCCCAGAGCTGGATCTGAGGGCAGCTGAAGCCCAGATGGGAAGTGGGCCTACCTCTGTGTCTCTCAGGGGGAATGATGCTTTAACTTGGTCTAATCCAGTTAGGATCATCAGGGAATTCCAGAGACCAGACGATTCTGGTACCTGTTCTTTGCCTGATGCTGAGGTGTTACTGGGAGGGGGTGAGAGGACTCTGTCCTACCAGAGTCATCCTTTCGCCAGGACACAAGAACAGACGGGCAATGGAGTTATGCTGACTGATGAAGATAAAGGAGCTGGTAGCAGAAGGGACGAAAGGGACCCTGACCTTCTGTCCGGTGATACTGGCTGTCTGCCTGGAGGGGGATTATATGGGAATCTGCCTGATGGGCCAGAAGTGATCCTGGGTGTAGGTGAAACCCAGGAGCTGGTTGTGGCTCAAGGGAGCAGTGCCCCTGTGGAGGCAGACAGGGGTGAGTTGTTTGGGGGAGCTCTTGAGGAAGAGAATTTCCCTGAAACTTTTCCTGACCCGTCTGTGGGGACTGCAGAAAATGGGAGTAAGGTGAAGGAAAGTGAACAGGAAAGGTGCTTGTCTGTAAGAGCCAGAGCAACCCTTTGCCTGGGGAGAAGTTTGTTTCAGCTCCTGATGGCCAGGACCTGCCTGAGTGTGAAACTACTGGCTGTGCTCTGGAAGGGTCCAAAGCAGGCAGGGTAAAAGTTTCTCAGGAATTGGAAGCTGGTGCAAGTAAAGTGAAAACTATCAGGTAGTGTGAGCAGCCCTGTGAGAACCAAGTAAAACAGCTGCACAGTCAGTCTCTGTAGGATGCAGGAGAGGTTCAGCAATTCCCCATCTCCAGATGCTAGAAACACTTATATTCTCACACTGGACTCCAATTCTGATTCCACTGGGAGGCAGAAGTTGGAGGTAAAAGGACAAAGGAGCTGTGGGCCTGGTGGGCCAGTAAGGGATAAACAGGGATTCCTTCATGTGGATTCTGTGTCTGGGACTCACAAAACAACTCTCAGAAAGCAGTTTGGTTTGCAAATTTCCAGACTGGCAGGAAGGGGGCCGTCTCCCTGAGATCATCAATGGCCCAGCTCTTGTTAGAAGGGAGGGCACAGCCAGAGAGATCAAATTTCCACCCCAGGGGGCAAGAGAGAAGATTAGAACTTGATGGTGCTAAGAAAGGCCTCAGCCATTTATCCCCAAAATACCAGATTCTCAAGGAGGTTAGACAAAAGTTGTGGTCTACCAAAGAGCAACGTAAATGTACAGTTGCAATGGGTTTGTTCTGTTACTCACGCTGACTGCTGTAACCAAGGGGTGCTGCTACCAAAAGCTGTAGAATTGTACCATGCACTGAATGTTTAAAAAGAGCCATGTGACATGATGACATTGATGTAGAAGCATAAATTGTATGCTAAAGGAGTCTGTAACTCTGAAATGTCACCATTGTTCCCTGTAACTAGTCTTGCAACCTCTGACATGAGAAGGAACATTCCAAACCTATTGTGTGGCATGGAAGGGGAAACTGAGGCACACAGCCATTGTGGTGGTCTGGCTAAATGCCAAGGATGGAAGCATTTGTACCTTCCGTTACTGGACTGTAACTGAATTCCAGACATTGGCTGGAGCAGCTGTATGGACTGGTGGTCAGATGGGGCAGGACCCAGACCACAAAAGACCTGTTCGATCTGTTGGTGCTGCAGCGAGACCAACCAACCCAAGGGAACTAAAGGAACTTGCCCGGCTGCATCACATGAAAAGGGCCAAGACCAAGCTCCTGACTTGGAGCCTCCCCCAGCAGGACTATGATGTGGAGGTGGTGCACATCGAGGGGAGAACAGAGGGTACAGCCAATGCCCTGTCACAAGGGGAGAGCCCCGAACTTCCCCAGGTCACCAGTTGAGTGACCCCGCTCAGTTCGGTCTGGAAGGGGGGAGAGATGTGATGAAGTGGGGGATACCTGTGTGTGTGTGAGTGGCTCACAGAGGGTGTGGGGCTCCTGCTGAGGGTAACCTTGACGACCAGGTAACACCTTTGTACTGCAGACAAAGGAGGAGGTGGAGCCTGAGGGGTTTGAATTGGAACTGGGAGTTGGAAGCAGTTAGTCTGGGCTGAGGGAGAGAGAGACCAAGGAGGGGGCCAGGCCCCGGCTCTGGGGGCCCCTCGGGGCCTCCTCTCCCCAACATGGATTGGACTGGCTGTCTCTGCCTGCTGTACTGACTCCTCTGTACAATGCTGTGTCCTGTCGGCTAATAAACCTGCTGTTTTCCTGCTGAGTGAGAGACTCTCCTGCCTGCGGACAGGGTGCAGAGCTTGGGGGACCCCAGAACCCCATCACACAGGTTCAGTGGAGGGCAACAAAAATGATTAAGGGGCTGGAGCACATGACCTATGAGGATAGGCTGAGGGATTTGGGCTTGTTTAGTTTACAGAAGAGAAGACTGAGGGGTGATTTAATAGCAGCCTTCAACTTCCTGAAGGGGAGCTCTAAAGAGGAAGGTGAAAAACTGTTCTCAGTGGTGTCAGATGGCAGAACAAGGAGTAATGGTCTGAAGTTGAAGAGGGAGAGGTGTAGGTTAGATATAGGAAAAACTACTTCACCAGGAGGGTGGTGAAGCACTGGAATGTGTTGCCTAGAGAGGTGGGGGATTCTCCATCCCTAGAGGTTTTTAAGTTCCAGCTTGAAAAGGTCCTGGGTGGGATGACTTAGTGGTGGCTGATCGTGCTTGAAGCAGGGGGCTGGACTAGATGACGTCCTGAGGTCCCTTCCAGCCCTAGGATTCTGTGACATTCCTGAGAGGGAGCAATGAAATGAAAGTCAGCATGTATTATTATTATTTGTTGGAGCCCCATTATGCTAGGCAGTGGACATACAGTGGGAGATGGCACATGCTTGAAGAGCATACAGGGGATTGCTGCCCCTCTGCAAAATGAGGACAGCAAGAACAGGGTCAGTGATTTTTCCCAAGGAAAATAGAACATTAAGGCTATGTCTACACCAGCCAAAAACTTCGAAATGGCTATGCAAATGGCCATTTCGAAGCTTACTAATGAAGCGCTGAAATACATATTCAGTGCCTCATTAGCATGCAGGCTGCCGCGGCACTTCGAAATTGGCGCAGCTCGCCACATCCAGATGGGGCTCCTTTTCGAAAGGGCCCCAGCTACTTCGAAGTTCCCTTATTCCTGTCTGCTCATGGGAATAAGGGGACTTCGAAGTAGCTGGGGTCCTTTCAAAAAAGAGCCCCATCTGGGCGAGCCGCGTCAATTTTGAAGTGCCGTGGCTGCCCGCATGCTAATGAGGCGCTGAATATGTATTTCAGCGCTTCATTAGTAAACTTCGAAATGGCCATTTCGAAGTTTTTGGCTAGTGTAGACACGGCCTAAGTGAGAGACTTGGGTTGTGTTAGCATTCTCTGTGAAATCAGGAGACACTACTGCAGAAAGCAGGTGGTTTTGTTCGGGTAATGTTTGTATAAAACATTTGTGTAACAGTAACATCCAGAGGCTACAGGTGGAAGCTGGGCATTGTATCTGTGCAGTTTACAGATACTGAGGTTTGACACTACTGATGCTAGAAGGGTTTGCATGACAATTTCTCTATAGTTTTACAGGGTATAATAGTTGGCCTCTGTTCTGAGAGAACTGGGTTTCACTGAGAGAAATCTGCTCCCATTTCACTTGATCTCTCCATCGTCCTATTTCTTTGCACTGTTTTTAATTTAATGTTACCGCTATCATTTCCTGTACCAGGCGGTTAATCCACAGACTTTAGCAGCTGTATGAGGAATTCTGCTTCTCCTGGCAAAAGGGAACTGTTGTTTCCATCTCTTGCCTTGGCTGTTGTTTTAAAACAAAAACAAAACATATTTTGGCAAGGATTTCTTGTCCATGTGAACTGGAGCTGGGAGCCACAGCAGCTGCTATTCTGAATCTTACCCCAAAGACACAGTGAGTTTGGCTTCTTGGTCTTTTAAGTAGATGAATAAATGGATTTGAGACACTAAAATGGAGGGAGATAAAATGTTATGAACCTCCCTGTAACATGCCTTGCAGCAAATCAAGCAGCTTAATCAGAGGTATGTTGCCTGGATGCAGATGAGATTTTACAGACTTGGTCCCCGGGTGCAGATAAATGTGAAGTCAGAGTTGTGGCCTTATTCCCCAGTCCAGTAGCACAGCATTTTGCAGCAGTTGCCGGGTCTGTCTGTCTTTTCCCCCAACCCTCTTCCTTTATGCATCGTTAACTGGGATTTTCAAGGGGTTAGGAACCGGTGTGTAAGTATGAAGGCCAGAAGGAACAGCTCTGACTCCATGCTGGTCCCAGGGTTGCACAGGCCTGAGGAGTGGAAATGCACCTAGTTATTCCTGCAGTGAAGAGAATTCCTCCCCATTGCTGAGTTAATGACACTTAAAGCTGACTTGTCCCATTTCTTAGTTTGCAGTTTCTTGAGGTTTGTTTTTTTTGCGCAGAGACGGGGGTGCGCCTTATTGGCCCTGGCAGGTCCAGGGTAGCTAAAACCCTGATTGGTTTGTTTGGTACTCAAGGACCTGCAGACCCTACTGGTAGGACAGGTATAAGATGAGGTCTTGGGCCACATTTAGCTAGGAGCTACAGCCCTGGCAATGTGGCAGAGTGGCTGTCTGCTGACCGTGGGCTTCCACAATATAAGCAATCAGCACGAGCTTCAGGGAGACGGTATTTTAGAAATCACAGAGCAGCAACAGGAGTAAAACAGCCCACTCCACTGCATCGGGAGAGAGCAGCCAGCTGTGAAATGACCAGGAGGGAGCCAGTTGCTCGCTGTGATCAGCATAGGTCTTGCTCTAATGTGACATGGAAAATGATGCAGTAAGGGGAGCAGTTACTGCCTTTACATGCTTGCACCTTTCTCCTCCTCTGCAAAGGCTTGAGGTTTCTGACATCCTGGGCCTTCTGGCCCTGGGACATGAATGCTCCAAGAGAGGGGTTGCTCAGCCTATGGCCTTGGCTCATTTTTCACTCTTGGCTCTTGCTAGTCAGGGTCCATCTACATCAGGGCTCAGCAACCAAAATAGCAAGAAGAGCTATAGAGAGAAAAAAAAATCAATAATTCAAGAGCCTCAATGCAGGTGGATACAAGACAGTCCTTAATAACTAATGGCAAACCATACTAATGTAACCCCTATTTTAAGAACAGGTCACACACAGCGTGATACTTGTTCACTGGAGGACGTTCACCGTTTACTGAAAATAATCAGGAGATTTTTTTTACTTTGCAATTACAGTAAAACCCCTATTTATGCGACTTTGACTTGCATGTTACTTGGATTAATGCACGTTGAAATTGCGAGTGTGAGGGAGCTGGGAACCAGGTGGCTTCTGGCTCCCCTCCGCTTGCGCCAGCATCAGTCAATTTCCTGGCTCCTGGAAGTGGCAGGGAGCCGGAAACCAGGTGGCAGCCTGGGTCCCGGCTTCCCTCCGCTTGCGGGAGCCAGGCTGCCACCTGGTTCCCAGTTCCCTAGGCCGCTACTTGGAACTAGGAAACTGACAAGACCAGCAGCATTGGTTAGTTTCCCAGCTCCCCCAACATGCGTGACATGTGGCTTGCACACGGTTGCCCAGGAATGCAGTCTACGTGTAAGTCGGGTGTTTACTGTATAGCTTCAGGAGCCACAAAGAAGTCCCTAAAGAGCCATGTGCTGCTCCGTAGCCGCAGGTTCCAGACCCTGATATGGATGTGTGTGCTGCCTGGGCTAATCGGTTACTGCACCTTCCTCCAAAGCAGCTGGTACTAGCCACCATTCGAGATGGGCTGAGATTAGATGGAGCTGCTGGGCTCACTCTGCCCAACAGACCCATGTTTGGAAGTAGACTGCTCAGATTACATAGCTAGCTAGCCCTGGCCCCTTAACTGCTCACTGCATCCCATAGTGTTTTGGTTTTACCTCTAGGAATTTTCTTCATACACTGGTTGCATTTCATTGCCTGGAGACACACCTTAGTCTGCCTTCATTGCTTAACAAGCACTGGAGTGTTTCAAAAGGAAGCTGGACAGCCATCTCTCTTGGCTTGTTTATGTTCAACAAATCCTGTATCTTGGCAGAGGTGAGACTTAGATGATCCTTGTGGTCCCCTCTAATTTTATCTTTGGCTTTCTAATTATGCAGATCTGATTGTTTCCCCTGCTGAAGAAGTGGGTCTACCCCTGGAAAGCTCATCTCCGAATAAGTTATTTTGTTAGTCTTTAAAGTGTTACATGACTGCTTTTTTGTTTTGTAATTATGCAGCTGTTAGGCAAGACACTCTGCAACTTCCCACCTGCTTTTGGGGGGAATGATTTTGTGTGAAGTAGAGTAAAATATTAACTGGCTCATAGTTCATAGTGGTCAAATATTGACTTTGCTCTCACTAATCCTCAGCGCATATAAAGGCAGGTACTCTGACTAGCTTAGCTTGAAAGAGACTGAAACTTGCATTTTAAGAAGTCTCATCTCATGCAGGCTTTCACTGAAAAAGCTCATGACCAAATAAAATTGTTAGTCTCGCAGGTGCCACAAGATTGCTTGTTTGTGACGTTACAGACTAACATGGCTACCCTCTGAGACAGCATTGGGGATCTCCTATTTCATTGAATTTCTCCCAGCACGTGTCTGTGGAGGTCTCCATACACTTAAGTCTGTGTTTGAACACTGGTATTTCAAGTGTTGTAAACTCAACTTTATAACCACCTTCAGAGGAGGAAAATTTGACTTTGGGGGAGACTTTCTAAGTGCACCCATATACCAAACTCTTACGGAGAGTTATTGAGAGTCAGGCACTGAACTGCCATTTGTGCCTTTTGGAAAC
This sequence comes from Carettochelys insculpta, assembly GCF_033958435.1. Classification (NCBI taxonomy): domain Eukaryota; kingdom Metazoa; phylum Chordata; order Testudines; family Carettochelyidae; genus Carettochelys; species Carettochelys insculpta. Next base: position 23,038,379 of record NC_134158.1, on the reverse strand, counting down.
CTGCCTCTGTAGCTGTCCAGCCACGATTAAGTTCCGAAGTCTGCATTTAGACATCTGAACAAGTGGCATGTGTTTTTGTGAATGTGTTGAGTGCTCGGTTAGTCCCACTGATGTCAGCCTGTTTGAACGATTATGGTGCCCAGAAATGCCCTCGGAAGTGTGGCTTTGGGAGTGTTGGCCACAGTTTTTCTTTGCGCAGAGACTGAAGGAAGGAGTGGAAGGGAAAGGCCTTTACTCCCACAATGGTAAGCAGGGCTTGAGGGACGTGTAGAAGGTAGATTAATGGCCTTAATGATGCTGGATGTAGCCTTTAATGATTAATTCTTTGGTAACTGTTGGAGTAATGCAGCAGGCATATGACCAGTAAAAGCTGTTATAAAGAAGTAGTTTGTGGAGACATGTTGAGTGTATTCCCTGGTGGGGAAGCAGAGCAGAATCTGCTGACCTCTTGTTAGCATCAAGATGCTCATTGCTTAAGAATGTTACTTCAGGGATACAGCATCATCACTCAAATAGTTCTGACCATCTCTGCTGTCCAGTGCCTTCGCTCTGGATTCTGATGAGTTCTCATTTCCTGGAGGAAATGTCGTTGCAGAGAGAATTGTGAGTAATACAGAAATGATACACTGAGAATTTCCTTTGCTTTGCAACCTTGGTGCCTAAAGACACGCTAACATGGGAACTGGAAAAGAAAGGATTAGTCAGAGGAAGTTTGGGGCTGCTTTCTTCATCAGGAGTCACAGCTTAGTCGAGCTCAGCAGTCAAGCTCATCCCATTGATATTGTGTGAGCCATCTTGGGGGTGAGAATTCAGCCCAGGAATCTGTAACAGACTGCATGCTTTGGATTCTGGTCTGAGAAGCACAAGCTTCAGAGCCTGAGTATTTCCTTTATTTGTAACATGGCAATAAAAGAAGAAAAATCCACCTGATTGTCTATAGGTGCATTTTTTACTTCTGTTGCTAAAAGAGCTCCTGGAGGGATAAAGGTTTATTCCATTGTTTCCTGGAGATTCTTCCCATTGATGTTGCAATTGCTTGAGGTAAATGGAGATCATACAAGTGTTCTGTTCTGCTTTGAAGGAGTCCTACCCAGGCTTTCCTTTAACAGGCCAGGCCAGGTGTGGAATGCAGGAGACTAAGGAACTTCTTTGTGGTTCAGCACTCTGGAGCTTGTTTCTGCAGACAGCCTGTTGCATGCAGCTTAGGTGACTAGCTTCTGCTTTTGTTCTGCTTCTGTGACTGTTACCAAATTTGCAGATTAGATTTTGGAACGTGATGTACCCAATATGTACTGGGCTCCAAGAGGGATGTGAATGGTTTTACCCATGGCATAAATATACACAACACCTAATTTATTCATGCAGTATCTGGAGCGCAGGAGGGTAGGGGGAGGATAAAGATGTAGGTAGTGCCCATGGTGAACTGGGGGTTTCTGAACTGGACCCTAGCCCTGGAGCCTACCACCTTGGTTTCTTGGTTGAACAGTTTGTCAGAATGGAAGAGAAATATTTTTGTTCTTTTGAAGTGCTTATGCATGTCACTACATAAAACACTGTGAGGAATGTTCATGGAATTAATTATCCATGGATTGTGAAGTACATTTGAATAAATCAAAGGAGGTTTTTTCTGCTATGAATCCTCCAAATAAAATTAATATTTAGATGCGTGGTCTGTGAATCATTTGCCACAGGGACAGAATGACTCCCAGGTAATGGCTTTTAATAGCTGTAGTCTTATACTGATGGTGACAGTTTGCTCCTTCGGCCCCTTCACACTTGGATTGAGCAGAAATGCCTTTGGGACCGCTTTGTTGCTTTAAATACTCGCAGGTCTCTTGGTGTGGATTTGGCAAAATACTTTATCTATTATTCCAGCCCCGTTATAAAGTGGAAAGTGTGGAGTTGACGGTAGTGCCCCCGGGGAAGTGGAGGGCGCAGTGTCCCTGTAAGCTGAGCCTTTGGATGGCCATCCAGAAGAGATTGAGGTGCTGCCCAGCTGATTAGCAGAGTGCTCACAGTGGGCATATTTCTGTTCACAGTGCACATCATGGATGGAAAAAATTAGAGGGCCCACTGGTGGAGGTATAGCTTGTCAGTAAATTCAGACTAATATGGGACCTCTGCTCTGCCTTGGGGGTCAGATCCCCAGCTGTAATACAGTCTGCTCATCCTACCTTTATTCTCCCACTCTGTCTTGGTTATTTAGGCCCCAATCCTGCAGACACCTATGCTTATGCTTAACTTTACCACAGTAAAAGAATTTCAGATCGGTGGTAATATTCAGTTAAGCACTTGCAGAATTGTTGTAGGATTGGAGCCTCAAATGGTGAGACATTGAAGTAGAGGACTTGCTTTCTCGGCTTACATACGGCACCTGGCGCAGTAGGGCTCTCATGGTGACAACAGGCCTGTGGGCAGTGCAATGACAAACACACAGACAGGGTTTTTTTGTCTCTAAAGTGCTAGGGACTGCCTCCAAAAGAGAATATTGTTAAAGGTAGAGTGTGTGCATATTTTTGTATTTAAATTCAACATACTCAGTTAATGACATCTTGTAAGCAGTGTCCGTAGCTTTCCTTCCTTCTTTGAGTTACTGCAAAGTTCAGAATGTGAGATGTTCCTAAATTTATTTTACTTTAAAGCCCTCTTTAAAAAGTGGACTGGGAATTAATTAGGTCCAAGGAAACACTTGAATTCTAAAATCACACACAAGCTGTTTGTTGATCTGAAGAAGTAGATCTGTCCCATAAAAGCTCATCACCTAATAAATTATTTTATCATGTTGCAGGAGCAAAATACCGTTTCACCTATTTACTTCGGTTACCGTACTTTCTCACCAGTGTTGGCTAGGCAGCCCTAAAGAGCATCACCTGTAACATTAGTATGCATAATTTATGCTAATATCTGCCAAACCATCTGTTGCTCTTTTCATTGACTGTTTCTTAATCAGTGTAATTCTTGCACTGTAAACATCCCTTTTATCCAGAGCAAATGAAGTCAGTCTTGCAAGCTCTTGCACTTTTCTCAGCGATCTAGTCAACGTGCACATGCATGTATATTTTCAACATTGGAATCAAAGCCTCCTGCTTGGATTTTCTTCCCAGTGGAAATGCTGCTCAGGTTATATAAACACAAAGTTTACAGTCCTTTTTAGTATTAAATCTAAGCAAAGCTGCTGTGATGAAACAGAGCACTGCTATAACGAGTCCTGGTGTGTCTGTGCTGTTGGAATCCATGTGTGAATGAGTATCTTGTGAATTGCTTAAGATATTATCTTCCTTGCCTGTGTGTAGGAGGCATTTCTTTTGACTCACTAGTTTCCAGGCTGATTTCTGTTGCTCTCAATACTCCACTCAGCCACAGTTCTAAACTGTGAATCTGTAAATAATTATGATGGTCAACTAAAACACAAATCTGTTTGTGTTCCCTGAACTGTGTCCAAAGGAGGTTATGCCACATAGCCTGTGGCTGGCTGAGGTGAGTCAGACTTTCACAGGGGCAGAAGATAGCAGTGTTGTTCTGCACTTCAGACTTACTGAGTGTCTGATGATGGAGAACTCTGCCTTATGTGGTGGACATCAGTCCTTGTGATGATTCAGGGTTTCTTGTGTCCTTGCACAACTTCCGAGCATTGCTGGTGAAATTTTTCCCCCTGTCAGACTAAGCCATAAAGTAAATAATACATTGTATCTGTTTTAACTCAGCTCAAGAATCCAGGAGCTGTTACCTAGGGGAAGATCTCATTAGGGTGCTCTTTGCCTGCTTGTTCCCACTGCTGGTAAAGCTGGAAGCACCAACAGTATCCACAACTGCCTCAAAGTTCTTACTCAACATAAACGTCCTGGGTTCTAAATTTTTGGCCAGGAACATGTTCTAGGGCTGCATGTGTCTGTCTGCCTGGCCCCTCTGGGTAAAGGAAAACAGTGAGCAAAGAGGTGTTCTGCCACAGCGGCCCTATTTTCCAGTAAAGGTTTCTATGGAGAAATATCAAAGGAACCTGTAGGAATTCAGGGTGCAGTCAGTGTAGATCTGCTACAACTATTTCATAAAGATAGCAAGGTGAGATGTTAACTGAGGCAAGTTAGGAACACAAGTTTTAGGGAAAGCCAGGGTGACTTGTGCTCCTGATTTCCTTGTGCTTTTGAAATTCCTCTTTCTGAAAGCCCAGACCTGATGCTAATTAGGGCTACAGAGTCACTTGCTCCGTTATACGACTGGTGTGAGACCAGAATCCTCCTTCTTTCTCTTTCTCTGTTGCTCCGGTGAGTTGTCAGGTCAGACAGCCCTCCTGGATTACTTTAGCTGTGTTAACATCTGATGATGAAGACCAAATGCTCTCATCTGGAACCCATCTGATCAAGGAGTCTGCCCTTTGGTCCCAGAGCCATCTGGTCAAGGTGACAGTCCAGGCTGGAACACATGGAAAACACTTGTCTTTTTCCTGTGACAGCTTAATCGAATGCTGAATGACTGTACTTTCTCTTGGGAGCTGTCATGTATCTGACATGATGCACTATAGGAAAGCCTGGTGCTTTGATTTTCAGTAGAGTAATCATTGGTGCATGTTAATCTGGGATAGGTGGCTGCTGGCTTTGTGGATTTCTATAAGGTGTCCATTTCACCCGCCCCAATGATTACAAAGCTGCTGCTGCTGCCTCTGCTTGGCTTTCCTTTGTACCTTTTGATTTTCTTATTGTTTGAGCAAAGCTGCTCTGTGTTAATTGCAGAAGCACCTATTTAAGTGAGCATTGTGTGCTGAAGTCACTCTTTTTACAGCCCCCATCTGTGTGTATCTCACAGGAGTGTGATTTTTTTCTGGGCAAGTTTCTCTACATGGTGGTGTTTCATTTTAAATCTTTTCTTAAGAGAAATGCTGTTTGAGAACATTAGCGTTTTATCGCAGAATTCTTACTCTGTATATTTTACATGTAATGTTGATAGTTTCTGCTTTTCTGGTTATAGCAAAGCTTTATCTTTTTGAATCTCTGCTGGAATGACTGGGGCTGCTGGGGCTGAAGGGGCCAGAGAAGCTGGGGGAGGAGCCATGGCAGGGCGCAGGGGCTCTCCTTCCCCAGCCCCATGTGTATGGAGCATGTCGGTGCCCGGCCACCACTCCCCGCAATGGTGCGGAGCAGCAGCCGTGGTGTCGGAGGCTGCTGCACGCTTGCAGGCTGGGACCGGTCACACTCTACCTTCATGCAGGTGTCTCAGAGCCGGGGGCTGGAGGAGCTGCAGTGCTGAGAACTGCAGGAGGTGGAAGGAGCCAGGCTGGCATTCAGCTCCTCTCCTGGCATTGGGAGAGGAACATGGAGGTGTTGACGAAGAATGGGGCAGGAGGGGTGAGGGGGCATGGGGGCAGAGGACAGGAGCTAGTCATGGACTCAGAAGGTCAGTGCATCATCATACAGTATAACCATTGGGATATAAACGGACACCCCTTCCCTCCCATTAGTTCATTAAATCAAGGGTTTAGTATATTTAGGAAACAAAGCATGGAGCCATTGGTGCTCAGGAGAGGTGGCTGGGACCAAGGCAGCCAAAACGCCCTGCGCTGTCACAACTTGTTGCAGTAGTGAGCTGAAGACCTTGTCTGTGAGTGTCAGGTGCCAACAGGCCCATGGCGGCAGTCAGTCAGTGACAATATGGTTGTAGGTTCCAAGGTGGGTGCCAGGCCAGCATGCACAGCGTTAGCAGTTTCAGAGGAAGCCAGCAATGCTGCAGAGCACGGAGAAGAGCTAGGTCTGTGCACCTTATGTTTATGGCTCAATTGCTTGGTGCCCAGTGTACTGGGATGGTCCATGGTGCTGATGCTAGGGGATTTGCTCTCCCAGCCAGTGTCTGGGTGATTAAAGTCCCCCACGAGAACCAGGGACTCTGATTTGTCATCTTCTGTCTGTTTCCAAAGAGAGCCTTGCAGATGCCCACGACATCAGCCTTGTTGCTCTCACTTCTACTCTCATCCCAAAGGCTCTCAGCAGGCTTCTCTCCAGTTCCATACTGAAGCTCTGAGCAGTCGTATTGCTCTCTTGCATACAGTGCAACTCCTCCAGCTTTTTTCCTACACAGCTTATACCCAAGGTTCCCTTTAAGCTGCGCAGCTGCCTAATAAGCCCTGCTTAGGGCTGCTGCAGCCAGGAGAGAGGCCCATCTCCCCCCAGCTGCATTAAGAAAGGGGCTTTAGAGGCTACAGTCTGGAAAGCCCCAGTGTTCTGAGCCAGCCCTTCCAGAGAAGGGGGTGGGGACATAGCTTTGGGCACTGCCATTCCTTCTCTCCCAACTGGAGCTACATTACTCCGAGAACTGGGAAACGCTGGTCTCTGCAGCTCCCGTTGTAAGGCTGGCAGCAAGCTTCATGTTACTGGAGCATGTCCTAGCGCTGCTGTACCAAGCACTGCATGTTTAATTGTTTAAAACTCAGTGTCCTGCCTGATCTCCATTCATGCTGCCTTGGGCTGCTGTGCAAGGGAGTCAGTGAGGCTGGCTGCGGCAGGTCATGAATCAGAGGTACAGTACCTAGCTTTGAGCGGTTGCCTGCATTTCCCTGCCGCCTCATCTTCGAGAATATCTGGTGTGCTGGCAAATGGGCTGTCCTGCTCAGCAGCTGAGGTGGCAGGGTTTGTGCAAGCTGGAGCGAAGGGCAAACCTGGCAGTAGGAACTGGTGGGCTGGGTCATAGAAACCCCTCTAGAGAGAAAGAAGGGCTCTGGGAAAGCTGGAGGGGTGCAGTGGAGTTAGCTTTCCAAAGCCATTGGCAGACTTGCCTAGCTCCAGAGCTGCACTGTTTGACCTAGGAGTGACTTTAAATTGATTCTGTTAAAGTGATGCGAATTGCTGTGAGGACAGTTTAAGTCAAGCTTGTTCGGTGTTGTTTGCCCATTGGAAACAGCTTTAAGGTAACCTGAATTAAGCTGCTCTTAGACCAAAACAGTGAGTTACACACCTGGATGAGCCAGTTAACTAAACTGGAGCAAGTTTGGGTGGAGAGATGGGCTAAGATGCTTATTCATTAAATGGGGATTTTGAAGCAGCAGCCTATTATTCTGTATTTGTCAAAAGCCGAAGCTTCTCTCCACCCAGAGCTGCAAGCAGAGCTCTTGGATTAGCTGTGGAATAGTGTGTGCAAAGTCAGCGTGAAACGTGGCAGAACCACAATGGCTGTGTTGTGCTGTTCCTGCACATGGTAGAGAGCAGCAGGGTCCTGGACCCTCTCTTTAACTAAGGGGTGTCCCAAGGGCTAGGGTGCCAGAGGGGCTCCCGTTGAGAACTCTAGTCTACATCTCGTAGCTGTGCTGCAGAGACGGGAGTTCAGCATCTGCAGCTCCAATTGGCTTCAGCAGGCATTGAGTGCTCAGGCCTTAACCTCCAGATGTCCTCCCTGTCCTACTGCCTCCTCCCCCTCTTCCACTGGTCCTAATTGTCTGTCTGCGTTGACACAAATCACTTTCCTGTCGCCCCTTTTTGTGGTGACAAATGAGAGATTTTTGACTTCAGGTGAGGAATGAGCAGCAGCAGGAGCAGATGGGCTCTCAGGAAACAAAGGATCTGGTTCCCCCACCCGCACCCCCAAGGTTCCTGGTAGTGGGACGAGGGGTGAGGATATAGGAAATATAGAGTACACCAGCATGGCTGTGCCTGAGCAGCTTGTCTCTACCACCTTTAGGGCCCTTTGAGAGGTTGACTCTCCTATAGATGTGTTTGCGTTGCCTAAGTGAATGAAGCTGCGAAACTTGGAGCCCCTCTGGACGCCTGCTTGTGCAGAGCACAGGCAGTACACCCTGGCTCCCCTGTAGAAGTACCTGCTTTAGTCAAGGGCAAGAACCTGGCTGTGATCCTGCCAGTGCAGGTGGAGACTCTTGAAAGGCACCTGGCCCTGAGGCCTTGCTCCTTGTCACTTGGGGGGAGCGTGGGAAGCAGTGAAGGGCTAGTGGCTCTCCAGGGTTATTGCAGAGCTAAGATGTGTCCAGAGTGGGGTTTAGCCACTACTTCTAAGGTGACACATTGTCTTAATCAGTGTGCAGGGTGGAGTCACTCCTGCACTGGGCTCCTGCCAATCCACAGGGCCAGGAACCTGCCTGTGGCTCCTAAGGCAGGCCTGTGAGCCTCCAGGTAAAACAGCAGCTCAGCCTGCTCCGTGTCCCAGCCTCATCCCGGTAACACTCTACAAGCCTTAGCTCATTTCCAGCCCTGCTCTGCATGCCTGAGTCTGGTTCTGACCTATCAGTGTCTGAGGGGAGCCCCCTCCCATGCCAGCCAACCCATTTTACTAGCATCACTGCCCGTGGGGCAGCATTGGCAGGAACACTTGCACAGTAACATGAAGGAAGATGAGCCCTTAGGCGTGCTTGAAAATCCCACCCTAGCCTGCGGCAGGTGGATACCTAACTCCCATCTGTGCCATTGAGAACCTGGCTCTCCAGTGTATGCTGTCATCTCTGGAGAGCTGGCTTGCTGGGCCTTGGCGACCTGGAGGGTCTGTGCGGCCCTGCACGCTCAGTGTATGTTGTTCCCTCATCTTTGTGTTCTGGAGCCAGGCAGAGCTCCTGCGGTGTCAGCGACAGCTGGCAGAGTGTTGTGTGAATTTCTGCCTTCAGCTTGATTAGTTTCTGCCCAGTGCTCTCCTCAGCACCACTGCATGCTGCTTGGAACGAGACTGGCTGAGGTTAGACAACCTGGGCATGGCCCTTGTTCAGTATCATTGGATTAAGAAAGGGTTAACATTAGAAAAAGGGGCTCCGTCGCGCGTGCTGCTGGAATTAGCCGCCCGGACTCCAGGAGAAAACCTCATTTCAGTCTCCTGTGTAGCCCTTCCCCGGTGCACTGCAATAAATCCTTGTTTTGTGCGGACACTTGGGTAGATTAATCAAATCCCATGCATTTACAGATAATGCGGGGATTGCAAATCACCCGGTTTTACCAGTTTGAAGGCTAGCACCAGGCCGCCATGTTGTCATGGCAACAGACCATTCAGATTAAGGGTATGTATTAGAGTGTAGACTCCAGATCCAATTCTGAGTTCTTCCTTCTTCAGTGTAAACATTCCTGATGGAGAATTCCCGCTTGGGCTCCCTCACGTCTGGGAAATGGAGCCCTTGGTGCTGCAGAGTATGTAAAGATGAAGGTGGAGCAAAGGTGCGTGTGGCTTGTCAGTTGCACTTTACATTTACCATCCCTGTGTACACTCACATCCCCCTCTGATCTGACTTGTTTTTTCCTCTTTTGAGAAGTACTGCGTATACGGAGCCACTTCCACCTTGCTGAATAGACCTTGTCAGCTCTGGCCCTCCCTCTTACTGGGACCCCACTCTTTAAATACCCCTCTGAAACTACCCCCCCCACTCATGTATCTGATGAAGCGGGTCTTTGCCCGTGAAAGCTTATGTTCCAAAATATCTGCTAGTCTAAGGTGCCACTAGACTTCTTGTTCTCAAAGCTACAGATTAACACGGCTACCTCTCTGATACTCATCCCTTTATACGTGGCTTATAAAGGGTTAAGTCGTAGCCTGAGTAGTATGTTACAAAGTATGTTAGGAGGTCCCCAGTAAAAAGCATTTCAGTCAGTTATAAGCAGCCCCTTGACTTCTGGACTCTGACAGTTGCTAGCAGCTGTCCAACCATATCTTAAGTAAGACTTTAGCAGCTTTTCTGCATGCAGTTGGTTGGAAAGCATAAAGCTGGTGAGCTATAAAAGAGGGAGACTCACAGCTCTGTCATGAGTATTCCTTCTGATTGGACCCAGTGGCTTGTCCTAGCCCTGTCTCACCAAATAAAGGACCATGGAGAATTTACAACTGGAAAAAAGATCTCTCAGGTCATGACTGGTGTGGAAAAAGGGAGCAAAGTGTTGTTTTCTCTCATAATACAAAAACTAGGTGTCTGTCAATGAAATGAATAGGCAGCAGATTTAATGGAAACAAGCACAGCTAGCGAGGAACTCATTGCCATGGGAAGTTGTGATGGTCAACAGTATAACTGGGTTCAGAAAAGAACTGGATACAGTCAGGGAGGCTAGGTCTGTCTATGGCTATTAGCCACAATGGTCAGGGACACTACCCTGTGGTTGGAGTGCTCCTAAACTTGGGAAGCCGACTGTCTTCCCCTCTCAGCTCACTTCATAACTGCACTGTTCCCCGAGTCTCTGGACCCAGAAGCTGTCAGAAACAGGCTGTAGGGCAAAATGAGCATGCTCTGACCTGTCCTGGTAGCTTGCACACTCTTGGAGCCAACTCAAAGGAGGGTAAATAAAACTGCCTTGAGATTTGCTTCCCTGAGCCCTCTCCCATATCTCAACTTCTCAGCATCACCTCTGCCACACACTGCACGTGGAATGGCTTTTGTTACACGATACATCACGTCCATATCAGTGCACCTAAGGAACACCATTCTGCACATGGCCATAGCTTAGAGGGGACACGATTAAACTGTGTTCCAAACCTCGTGTGTGTTGTCCGATTTAACCTGGAATCCCATGTGTGGATTGCATGGCAAAGGACAATAGACATGAAATCCCCATTTGTGGACAGAAGGTTGTGGACATCCAAGCAAGCAGCTGCACCTTGGAGCTGATAGAGGAGATGGTGGGCCAGATACTCAAAAGTGCTTAGCATCCGGAAACTCCCTTTGCTTTCACTAGTGGGGAGGAGGCTTGTACTCGTTGTACTCAGTGAGGGGGCTGGTTGCTTTGCAATCCTCTGTGATCAAAGGACAGTTTACTGTAGTTCACAGAATCGTAGAATTGTAGGGCTGGAAGGGACCTCAGGAGGTCATCGAGTGCAGTCCCCTGCCCAAAGCAGGATCAACCCCAAGTACATCGTCCCAGCCAGGACTTTGTCAAGCCAGGACTCAAAAACCTCTAGGGATGGAGAATCCACCACTTCTCTTGGTAACACATTTCAGTGCTTCACCACCCTTCTGGTGAAATAGTTTTCCCTAATATCCAACCTAAACCTCCCCCTCTGTAACTTCAGACCATTGTTCCTTGTTCTGCCTTCTGTCACCATTGAGAACAGCCTCTCTCCATCCTCTTTAGAGCCTTCTTTCAGGAAGTTGGAGGCTATTATGAAATTGCCCCTCAGTCATCTCTTCTGCAAACTAAATAAGCCCAAATCCCTCAGCCTCTCCTCACAGGTCATGTGCTCCAGCCCCTTAATCATTTTCCTTGCCCTCTGTTGGACCAGCTCCAATGTGTCCACATCCTCTCTATACTGGGGGTCACAGAACTGGACACAACGCTCCAGATGTGGTCTCACCAGTGCCAAGTAGAGGGGAATAATAACTTCTCTAGATCTGCTGGAAATTCTTCTCTTAATGCACTCCAATGTACCATTAGCCTTCTTGGCTAAAAGGGCACACTGTTGACTCATATCTAGCCTCTCATTCACTGTAATTCCCAGGTCCTTTTCTGCTGCACGGCTACTTAGCCAGTTGGTTCCCAGCCTGTAACAGTTCTTGAGATTCTTCCGTCCCAAGTGCAGGACTCAGCACTTCTTGTTGAACCTCATCAGATTTCTTTTGGACTAATCCTCCAATTTGTCTAGGTCACTCTGGACCCTATCCCTACCCTCCAACATATCTAGCTGGCTCCCTAGCTTAGGCTCATGCACAAATTTGGTGAGGGTGCAATCCATCCCCTCATCCAGGTCATTAATAAAGATGTTGGACAGTACTGGCCCTAGAAACAATCCTTGGGGCACTCCATGTGAAACCGGCTGCAACCAGACAATGAGCCATTGACCACTAACCTTTGGGCCTGACCATCAAAGCAGCTTTCTACCCACCTTATAGTCCATTTATCCAATCCATACTTGCTTAACTTGCTGGCAAGAACGTTGTGGGAGACTGTATCAAAAGCAGTGCTAAAGTCAAAGTATATCACATCCATTGACTTCCCCATGTCCACAGAGCCAGTTACATCATCATAGAAGTTAATCAGATTGCTTCACGACTTGCCCTTGGTGAATACATGTTGACTATTCTTGATCACCTTCTCCTTTTCCAAGTGCTTCAAAATGGATTCCTTGAGGATCCTGTCCATGATTTTTCCAGGAACTCTGAGGTAAGCCTGACTGGTCTATAGTTCCCTGAATTGTCCTTCTTTGCTTTTTCAAACATGGGCACTATATTTGCCTTTTTCCAGTCATCTGGGATCTCTCCTGGTCTCCATGAGTTTTCAGAGATAATGGCCAAAGACTCTGTAATAACATCTGCCAATTCCGTTAGTGCCCTTGGATGCATTAAATCTGGACCCATGGATTTGTGTACCTCTAACTTTTGTAAATAGCTCTTAACCTGTTCTTTCCCCACCGAGAGCTGCGCACCTCCTTCCTGTACTGTGTTGCCATAGTTTGGGAACTGATCCTGTCCGTGAAGATGGAGGCAAAAAAAGCGTTGAGTAGTTCAGCTTTACCGACATCATCTGTCACTAGGTTATCTCCCTCATCCAGTAATGGTCACATACCCTCCTATTGTTAACATTCCTGTAAAAATCATTCTTGTTACCCTTCACATTCCTTGCTAGCTGCCATTCCAATTGTGCTTTCACTTTCCTGGTTACTCCCTGGCATTCTCCAGCTGTATATTTATACTCCTCCTTAGTTATCTGTCCAAGTTTCCATTTCTTATATACACCCTTTTTGAGCTTGAGCTTGTCAATGATTTCCCTGTTAAGCCAAGCTGGCTGCCTTCCATGTGTGCTCTTCTTACTGTACATTGGGATGGTTTGTTCCTGTGCCTTCAGTAAGACTTCTTTAAAATACTGAAGGTTCTCCTAAACTCCTTTCTCCTTCGTATCCATTTTCCAGGGGATCCTGCCCATCAGTTATCTGAGGGAGTCGAAGTCTGCTCTTCTGAAATCAGGAATCTGTTTTACTGCTCACCTTTTTTCCTTTTGTTAAGATCCTGAAAATCTACCACTCTGTAGTAACTGCAGCCCAGGTTACCAATCATTTCTGTTTCTCCTGCTAGTTCTTCCCTGTTTGTGAGGAGCAGATCAAGCTGTGCATGGCACCTGCTTGGTTCCTTCAGCACTTGTACCGGGAAGTTATCCCCAACATTCTCCAAAAACTTCCTGGATTCTCCGTGTGCTGTTGTATTGGTCTCTCAACAAATGTCTGGATGATTAAAGTCTCGCATGAGAACCAGGGCCTGCGATTTGGACGTTTCTCTTAGTTGTCTGAAGAATTCCTCATCATCTTCATCTACCTGGTCTGGCAGTCTATAGCAGACACCAACTACAACATCACCTCTGTTGTTTCAGCCTCTAAGCTTAACCCAAAGACACTCAACTGGCTTTTCTCCCTCCATATACTGGAGCTCTGAGCAACCATACTGCTCTTTCATGTACAATGCAACTCCTCCTCCTTTTTTCCTTGCCTGTGCTTCATGAACAGTTTTATACCCTTCCATGACCGTGATCCAGTTATGTTAGTCATCCTACCAAGTCTCCATTATTCCAACCACATCCTTTTTTGACTGTGCCAGGGCCTCTAATTCTTCCTGTTTGTTACCCAGGCTTCTTGCATTTGTGTACAAACACCTTGGATAATAAGCTGATTGGCCTACCTTCTCCTTTCGAATCAGGCATTTTCCTTTGTTGTTGCTTCCTCCTTCCTCACTTACCTTGAGGCTTTTCACCATCCCTTGAATAATCTAGTTTAAAGCCCTCCTCACTAGGTTTGCAAGCTTGCCCACAAATTTCCTTTCCTCTGTTTGTTAGGTGGATCCCATCTCTGCCTAGAAATCCTTGTTCCCAAAATGGAATCCCATGGCTGAAGAAAGCACAGCTCTCCCTCCGACACCACCTGTGCAGCCATGCATTTACCTCCATGATTCAATGATCTCTACCTGAACCCTTTCCTTCAACAGGTCAGATAGATGAGAACACTTGAACTCGATACTCCTTGATTCTTCTTCCCAGCGTTACATAATCTGCAGTGATCTGCTCAAGGTCTCATTCTTGGCTGTACCATTGGTTCCTACATGGAGTAGGAGGAAGAGGTAATAATCTGCACCTTTAATGATTTGTGGAAGAGACTGTCACATTCTGGATTCTAGCTCCTGGTAAGCAGCAAACTTCCTGGAATTCCAGGACTGGATGGCAGATGGATGACTTCATCCCTCTTAGGAGGGAGTCCCTGACCACCACCACCACCTGTCTTCTCTTAAGGGTGGTGGTTGTAGAACCGCCCCCCCCAATATCCCTGGGATCCCTAGGACTATGCATCCCATGCCTTCCAGTCAGTGAGGTCTTCTGATACCTTCCCTGTGAGGTGTCTGCCACACCATTTTCCACTGAATCACCCGTGTAGAGAACCTGAAAGCTGTTGCTTACCTCCACCAGAATTGGAGATACCTGAATTGGCTTTCTTCTCCTGGAGGTTACATGCTTCCAGCTTTCCTCCTCGTTTAGCACTGCCTTCCCTGGCACCACAGCCTGCCGTGCCTGTAGTACTAAATGCTCCCTTCTGTCAGGGAACTCTTCACCTCAGATGGACTGAAGGGTTGATTATTTGTGTGTCAAGTCCTCTAATTTTCTCTTCCAAGATGGCAACCCACTTGCACGTGGTACAGACAAAATCCCTTCTGTCCCCTGGGAGGAGGACAGACTCGGCACATGCTGTGCAGGTCACAACAGCTGACTTGTCAGTAGACTTGTCACTATCCCTTTTTTCCTTTCTTCAGAGTTCCCTCAGATGTGTGTAGTGTCACCTTGAAGGGCAGATGAGGAATAAAACTGTAAGAAGGAGACAACCAGTATGGCATTCCCCCCCAAGGCAAACTCCGTATTAGCTGCCGCCCTGTTTGCTGCTCACAATGTTTGCTGTGGCTGCTTTCTTAAGGCCATTGGCTAGGCCTGGCTCAAAGCCTGGCCCTCCAATTCACTCAGCCCTTGAAGGTCCACCTGGAACAAAGCACTCCCCATGCACACTTTTCAAACTTCCTAAACTGCCCCTCTCTGCAAAACCGCAAAACAAATGCTCAGACGCACAGACACTTGGATATTCAGCCTCACAGTGCAGCCCCCCAAGAGCCACACTTACCTAAGCTCCTCTTGGATGTTTTCCCAGGCAAACTCCCTGTTAGCTGCAGCCCTGTTCGCAGCTCACCTGATAAGGCTGTGGATAGACTGTTAGTGGGCAGGAGCGTGTTTTAATGCGGTGCCTTCATGTGCTGACTTGGTGCTGAGCTGTGTTTCCCTGCCAGAGAGGTTAGAAGAACACAAATTTAATTATGTGCCTTTCTGAGCAGGAAGCGTTGTTAAATACCTGAAAATGATCACCTGGCACCTGTTTCATGATTAAATTCTGCAACAATGCATGCAGATTGCCCAAGTATTGTTTCAAGAGGGTCAAATGCAGTTTCCTTCAGTGCCCCTGACTTTGAGGCTTTAGAAATGTGGTCTCCTCTCTCTCTATTACTGGAGTTCAAATCATCTCTGGAGGAAGGAGTTGAAAATAGAACTTGAGTGTATACCTGCTGCTGCTCATAACAGATGAGGCTGGTCTGTACAAAGAATTTTCAGCAGAATTAATTTTTGGGTACCTCTTTTCAGAGAAGTGTCTGGCTCCTGGTGTCGTGGTGCCCCACCCATCTTTTCTGTGAGCATTCCATGGGCACATGACCCTTTTATTGTACAAAAGTGTTATCGATTTGCTGTTCACTCAGGACAAAAGTGCCTGCATGTGTCTCACGCTTCATGCCCTTTGAGTCTGTGGTGGTGTTAATTTGCACCAACCACCCTCCTATCTGGAACCTACACATTTCTCCCACCTACCAGCTGTAGTTGTCCTGTTTGGGTGCCAATGACCGTTAGTGCCCTAATGAACAGCAGGCTGCTACAGCAGCTGCCCAGGCCCATGGATCTCAGAGTCATATGCCCAGCAGGGCACTTCAGGAGATCAGCTGTGTGAGTGTTCAGCTGGCAGACAGGCAGGCGCCCACCCTAGCGAAGTGTATTGCTGCAGTTTCTAAGATTAACCTGCAGCTCAGCAATAGCATTTATCTTGAATAACTCACCTCTGCGCTCTGCGCCTCACTTTGCCCCTGAATATTGGAGATCTCTGAAAGATACTGCAGCTCATCCTCAAGTTACTGGGCTCAAAGCAGGAATGGCTGGCTCTGATCCTACAGTCTTGGAAGTCTGTAAGGAGCAGAGGAACTGCATCCAATGCCTGAGCTGCTTTGGCAGTGACCAGTCTTGCATTGGCTTTCTGCGGTATTTTTGTCAGAGGCCAAGCTCTGCCACTTGGTTTTATGTGGGATAAGAGCTCTCTCTCTGCAGGAGGTGGCAGGACAGCCAAAGCTTGCATCCAGGTTGTTCTGTACCACACATGAGCACGGGACAGAGCAGCTGAGTGCAAAATGCCAAAAGCTGCACCTCTGATGCTGTGTGATAGTTTCTAAGCCCAGAAGGGGCCATTGTGCTCTTGTAGCCTGATGTCCTTCTGCACAGGGTTGCAGGGACAGCCCTCTGCTCTGTGGCAGACGACAGAACGAGGAGAAATGGTTTCAGTTTGAAGTTGCGGAGATCTAGGTTGGATCTTTCACTGAGGATGGGAAGCACGGGAATGTGTTTCCTAGGAAAGTGGTGGAATCTCCATCCTTAGGTGTTTTAAGGCCAGCCTTGACAAAGGCTGGGATCATTTAGCCGGGATTGTTCCAGCTGTCAGCAGGGTGTGGATTAGATAACTTCCTGAGGTCTCCTCGAAGCTGAATCTTCTGTGATTCTAAGCCACTCAGTAAGAAAGACAGGTGTCCTCTTCCTTCATTTACCCTCATCCCATGAATACCATGGAAACTGGTTCTCAGGTGCTGAACAGCTGCCAGCTGTTAATACTGCAGGTCTTTTCACAACAGAGGGGAAAATCTCTCCCACCATGGCCATCAGCTACTTCAGCCAACCAACTCGCCCCTGCTGGTGTGCATGGGTTGTCTTTGTTTCCCTTATGATGAAGGTCTCCAGACCTAAAATGTTAATGTGAGGCTGTATTTTGATCTGACATACCACAAAATTAAGCAGAATGCCTTGAAGAGAGGTTATAATTCTTCTTGCTTGGTGGCTTTCTCTTGATGCCAACCTGTGAACTGAGGAGAGGGCATGCCTCTCAGCTAATTAGGCGAATGTTATGATACGTTACTATGTCTGGGGACCCCCGATGGCCAGGGTGGTGATTGCAAAGCACAAAGGTCTGCTCTGGGCACATTGACTGCAGTGTGGTTTTCCCAGCAAGTCTTTTTAGGATGCCCAGAGGGGAGTGCTGAACTGTCGGGTCATGTGCATCACATTTGCTGCCTGTAATGATTCCATTGTATTTTTCTCACACACCAAGAAACAACTGAGCTCTCCGTGCCATTCTTTCTCATCAATACAGAGGTATTTCTGCTATGCCTGATTGATTTTGTCTGTTTAATTATATCTGGCTGTACACAGCACAGCAAACTCAGCAGTACCACATGCTCATTTTACTCTGGCTGTTTATTAGCCATCGGCTGCATGTGTGCACCCTTTGGGAGTGGGGATTGCTCATGGCTGCAGAACAATTTCTTTGCCAGCTTCTTCAGAAGCGTTTCCCCAGGAATTTATATAATAGTAGAGAGGTCAAGAGAGGAGATAACAAACGGAAAGGTGGCAGATTTGAAAACATGTTCAGGGAAGTACTTCTTTCCTCACAAAGTTTAGCCAGACTCATTGCCATAAGAAGCTGTTCAGACCAAGAATCAAGCAGGATTCAAAGAGGAATAGACATTTGTATGTGCAGTGAGAATACCCAGAATTGTTATTGTTAATACTAAAAGGGTTTGACACTAATTTCCTGGTTCCAGGCTTGGGCTGATTTCTAGCTATTTGAGATCAGGAGGAGACCTGATGTAGTGGGACAGATATCTTGCAACTGTTCCTAGGAGGTTCTTGCCCCATCTTCTGAAGCCTCTGGTGCAGGACACTGTCTGAGACAGGACACTGGGCTAGGTAGGCCTCCAGTCGAATCCAGGCTAAGAATTGCTGTGCTGCCAGATTTCCATTTTTCTCTTCTCCCATCTACATCCATGTTCCCAAGTGACTGAAAAACCCTCCAAAACCCTTTCCTCTCAGTCTTCAGGACTGGGTGGCAGTTAAGTGTTGCTGTCACCTTGCCTTTCTCGCGTTGCTCAATGGAAAGAGGTTCCCGTGATGTAAAAGGTGGTAAAATCTCCGCCTTAAATGTTTGGTGCTCTTAGGGAAAGGTTGCGGCAGGCTATCGTAATCTGTATTTGCGACAAGGGCTAGAGGGAGATGGTCACTCTGTTTTGTTTGTTAAAAAGCACTCGTGTCATGTAGCACTGGGATCTCCCTCTCCCATGAAAACTGCATGTTGCTGGAGAGGTGGTTTGATGAAGCAAGGTAGATGAACTTTCTAAATGTTTAGCTGGACTGCAAATAGTTCCACTTAACATGGAAGTTACAGTGCATACCGGCAGAAAATGCACATTGGCGCTGTTGTGAGAGCTTGCAGTTGCGGTGACTTTTGATCAGAACTGTGTAGATCCATCACATAGATCGTACTGAGAGCAGTAAAATAACGTGCTCAAGCCCAGGTGCCTAAATCAGGAGCAGTGCTCCCCCTGATCTGTTTTTCCCTTCTCATCCAAAACACGCTGCCAGCTGTGGATGCTCTGCTAATCAGCTGGGCAGCATTTGAATCTCTCCTGGTCTTACAGATGGCAGGGAATGCTGGTCAGGAGCTGAGCTGAGCTGCTGGCTTCTTGGCAACTGCCATGTGCACATAGCACTTCTGCAAAACTAGGTTACTTCCCAGTGGGGTGGCATTTGGTACAAATGATGACGAGAAATGTTAAGTTTGGGAAAGCTGCCTTATCACGAGACAGGAGCTCATTCTGTGTAGTTTACCATAGCCAAGGTTAGAGTGGGATTAGATCCACTCTTAACACCTATGCAGGTAGCAGATGTGGGACAATAGAGAGCTCTTTGGGCTAATTGGATCCAGGAGCTGTAAACTGAAGCTAGAGTATTCAGACTAGAATTTGGCAAACAGTTTTAATGGTGAAGGTGTGATAGGATGGGGTTTCTGGATACAGCTAGAAAAATCAATCCTGGGTACCTTTGATTAAAATCCTGGCTACTTACAACCCCAGGCTGGGATTTCCATCTCACTAAGGCATAGCCAATCAGCCACATCACTTCTGCCAGCCTCCTTGGCCAGCCAGAAGCCAAATAAGCAAACCCACAGACTTCTCAGCTGCTACACCAAACCCGACCAACAACCCCTAAATTGAGGTGAGAGGTTATTAAACCAGTTTCACCCAACACTGCACAGATACTTCCAGACCCCTGGTCACTATATACTTGGATCTTATCCAAAACAACACACTCACCAATTTTTTTAGATTTAAGTATGTAAAGATTTATTAATAAAAAGAACGGGGCTCGAGAGAAGAATTGTTAACGCAGTACTTTACGTACGTTAATTTCAGTTATTGATGCAGGGCAGAAGTGGTGTTGACTGATTCGTGAAAGTCTCTGAAAATTCATTTCATGTTACAAAGATTTAGTTATCAAAGCATTGTGGCTCCAGCCTGCTGGGCTCTGCATGTTGCCACATGGGCCCCTGGAGACCAGAAGACAAAGGATCCAAGATGGACACATCATCCCGTTAAGGGATGGGCCCCTAGTTCAGACAGGCTTAACTCGTGAGGACTGAAAACACAGGAAGTCCCTTCCAGGGCCCATCTTATAGTTTTTCATAGGCAGAGGGAAAATTCCATTCTTCTGCGTTAGGTCTTGGCTGACCACCTGACCTGGTGGGTCTCTGTGCTGTGTTGCCATTCGTTGTAGTCCCAGAAGGAGAACCCCACCTTCACAAAATGGGTGTTGGCTGCCTAGGCCTTTGCTCAGTCTGTTGTCCTGACTGGGGTGGAAACCTACCTCCCATTGTGAACCTCAGCACTGAAACCTTTCTAATACAGCTGCAGAGCTAAACATCTATAACTTTACCTACATACATGATACAGTCATATAAGTAGCATACCTAGATTCAGGGCATCGTTATCGTTCATTAGACACTTCATACAGCCCCCTAGCACAATATTTGGGGCCAGTAGCCATACTGGGCATTAAAATGGCTTTCAGGCCCAATATGAAAACCCCATCACTTGACAGAGGGTACTTAACCGTTAGCAGTTTCCCCAGTTGTGCTGGGTTCCCCATCACTGGTCACTTTAAAATCACGATGAGGTGTTTTGCACTAAGCTCTGCTCTAGTTCTGCTAGGAATTAACAGAGGGAAGGAAGGAATTAACAGAAGGAAGGAAGGAATTAACAGAGGGAAGTCCTGCGGCCTGGTCTATAGCCTGTGAATATTGCCTCCATAAGAACGATGGGCTCTATTCTGAGGCAGCCATTAGCAGCTGGGATCACATCTTAAAAAGCGGCCGTTGCTTCTGTCTCACAATAGCCATAATCGTGCTGGACTCATGACATTGTTGCTGAAATGGATCTGTTTAGGTGGTGTCAGATGTCCAGCATTGCTTGCAGCAGCCATGCTGGTAACGCTAAAGCCAAATGGTGCCTAGTAGGAATAAAACCAGGGACGTGCCTGGCTCCCAGGTTGCTGATGGAAGCCTGTTAGCTATTGGAAACTCATCATCTGACGTGCTCATGAGCAAAGGTCAGAGATGTGAATCCACATGTATTGAATTTCTGTTTCTGTGAAGTATGTCAGCCAAGCTGACTGGACTCCCAATACCTGCCTACAAACAACCTCAACACCTGGCTTCTCTCCCCCAGCTTTTCCTGCTTTGTGTACTTGGGCGTGATTTGCAGCACTCCTGAGAAAAGCACTATTCCCTGGCAGCTGCCAGTAGCTTCCCACAGCAGCTCTCGTAGTCGGGATAACAGGTGTCCTGCAGTGAGACGCAATGTCAGGGGTGGGACGTGGGATTTCTGCCCTAAAGGTAGGCCTGTGATTTAAACTACTAAATGCCCAGAGTAAACCCACAGTGATCCCTAACCTGGTTAGGATTTAGTGATTCTGCATCTGTAGGCAGTGCCCGTATGTGGTCAGTTACTGCCCGCCAGGAGCGGGGGAGTTGTGTTGAGAGCAGAGCTAGCTAAAGGAGAGCCAGGTCATCCAGCCTAATCGGTCAGCTGGCTACTTGCTGTGTTCTACTCTTGGGCCGTTCAGCTCAGTGCACCCCTTGGTGTGGTTTGTTTGCCCTGATGTCCTCCACAAGGCCTCTCTCTTCTCCGCCTCATGTCTCACTAGCCTCCTTCTGCCATGTTGCCTAGAGTGAAAGGTTCTAGGTCTGTAGAGGCCATCTTGTTTGGGCTCCCTTCTGGGACCTCTGCCTTCCTGTCTGACCATTCTTTAACTTGGAGCTTCTTGGGGCAGGAGCCATTTCGTCTTGTACATGTGCAAAGCACCTATGCCATCTTGGGCACCCCTGCCCCCAGACGACAATGAACAACTTGGCTCTGGTTTCTTGATGTCTGGAGCAGGTGATGTGGGGTGGGTTTTCAGAAAGCTTTTGTTTTTTAACTGATTTCACTACTGGCATCCCCCAAACTTTTCCACTTGGTTTGTAGAGGCCATCTTCTTTCATTGTAGTTCTTTGAGATGCTTTGTACTTGCCATGAGATCACAATTTGGCTCTCTAATGATCAGGAGCTACAAATTCCTTTGACTATCAGTTTGAGATCCAAATTAAATCTGACACTGTGATTTCTTTACATAGGATGTAGCAAGTAGGTCAGTACAGTGTGAGATGATTTTGCATGAAGATTGTCATCTCGAATCATCTCTGTAACACTTAACCCACTTGTGCAGTCTCCTGTCCCTGCAGTTAATACCATTTTCCAGGATGCCACTTGTTTTCTTTGCAGGCTCCTTGACACGTTTCCAGGGGACCTGTGTGTTGACTTTTGTGCTCGTGCAGAAATATTTAATAAAGGGCTGCACAGGACTGATAATATGCAGCTTGAACCTGGGGCAACTGAGCTAATCCATCTGCTCAGAAACAAAGGGCCACTTGAAAGGGAGAATCCTCTGGGGATACTCAAGCATGGCTGAGTTTTTTGCCCATGTCCTAATCCCACTATTCTCCTGCTGGGACTGCTGTGGCTGCCATGGGCTCTGCCCATTGGCTTTCCCTGTGCTGATGCAGCCAATCACCAGAAACCTCCCTGTCTGCAGCTTCCCAAAGGAAGCTCTGCCACTTGTTTGATGAATTGGTCCAACTCCATTACAGTGCAACACAGAGCTCTCTCCAAGGTGCCCTTCCTCGGGGTGGCTTCTGCCAGGCTTCTGGTGTTCTGCCTCCTGTGTTGTGCAGGGAGCTGACTGTGCCTTACCCAGCCCAGTCTGCCTTTCTCGCTATGCCTGATGCTGCTTTCCTAGGCTCTGATTTGGTGGTAAGCTGCATTGCTCTCCCCCCAGCCCTGAGGGGTCACTCGCTCACCTTCCAGTGCCTGGGTTCATTGAACTGGGTGCAATCCTGGACCTGCTGAATTCACTGGTAACATGCCTATAGGCTTTGAGATCAGGATTTTGCCCCTAGAGCTCATCTCTTAGGTGCTTTACATGGCCCTGGTGACCTTATCAGCTGAGTACTGCACAGTCGTTACCACGTTTGTCTTAACTGCCCCGGGGAGGGAGTGCAGAGCTGCTAGGTCCATGTTGTAGAGGGGAATTGAAGCACAGAGACTGTGATTAGCCCAGGGTCACATGAGGAATCTGTGGCAGAGCCTGGAACTGGACCATGTTTTGTTTTCTGTTGTGCTTCCCCTTACAAGGGATCTGATTGTCTCGCTATTGGAGGTCAGTGGTACTGCTCCTCAAAAGCTGTCAGAGCGTCCCCAGGGATGTGACTCAAGCACTGCAGTGGCTGCTGAAAATGTCACTAAGAGACAGGGGTTTGTTCATCTAAACGGATCTGCCCAGCAGGCTGTCTAGCAAGGGGTTAATAGTGAGCTCATGGCATGAGTCTTGCTGCCATAGGTGCTAGAACTGGGGGTGTGAGGGGTGCTGCAGCACCTCCTGACTTGAGTGGCTTCCATGATATAGACCGGGGTCAGCAACCTTTCCAAGGTGGAGTGCCAAAATTTGACCTTTTGACCACTCTGTACCATCCCAGTGCCAGTGATCGTTTTTAAAGTCACTAACAGTCCTACTTACCACAGCTTCATTCATAAATGAAGGTGCAGAGCGTTACCGTTTAGGTGGTCATTGGTAGCAGTAGCTGGTCTTTGGTTAACCCATAGGTGGCCTGGCTTTGAGCAAGCTCCTGGCTGCATGAGGAAGGAGGGGCGGGGCTGAGCTCCCACCTTGCTTGCCAATGAAAATCTGCTCACATGCCATTCTTGGCACCCGGGCCGGGGGTTGCTGACCTGATAGAGACAGTTTAGTTTGATTCAGTAGCTCTCTGCGCCCCCACTGTACAAGTTGTTCCAACACCCACTGCCTGCTGCTTTCCTGTTTTTTTCACCCAGTGTTGTCATAACCCAGAAGGAAAGCTCCTGAGTGAGGGATGGACGTTCATGCTGCAGTAGAAGTGACATGCATGGTGGTGCAACCTGGCTGCATGGGGAGGGCGTGGAATGGGAAAGCTGTGAGGCCACACACACAAGAGAACAGATGGAGGGTTAAGAGCTGGGGAATCCATGTTTCGAGGGGTTTCTTTGTAAAATGTGTTTGAGGTTAATATTGCTCTTGGCGTTTTCCATGGTGGCTTGTTTGTCTGCAGCAATCACATCGAGGAGAACCCCAAGTGTGCCGCATAAAAAGGGAGAGCTGAGCAATCCTACTGTCCATTTAAAGTGCTTGGGGACAAAAAGGGCCCAAGGCAGACGCTTCCATTTAACTAGCTCGGTCTTCCTTGCTACACTCGTCACCCAGCGAGGCCTGGGCTTCCCCCACTTGCTCTGGTTTAAGGAAGGCTGTGTGTATTACAAATGGATTTACATCGTGCAGGTGCTCTTCAGTCACATTACTCTTGGCTGCCAGTTCCTTGAAGAAGTAGGCTAATTGTAAAAGCCAGCATTAAGAGGGGAGAGAGCCCATGCAGGAGGCAGCCCTCACCCCTTGGTTTTACTTAAACTTGTATGAAGCCCAGAAGTACTCCACCAATCCTGGCAGTGTGGCTATGGCAGTCCAGGGGAACTGTGATTTCAGAGTGGTGTGCTTTGGGATATGTTCAGTAACCTTGGAGCATTTCTAAGCAGTGCAAACAAGAGCAGGTTTCTGCTCTGTAGGCACCATCTGGCCAGTCAGTGGGACTGGCAGGGTTCTTCCATGGCAGCTGGGTCTTGCCTCGATTGGGATACAAGGTGTAACTGGAACACATTAGACAGCACTACTCTGAAAGTCTAGTTTAAATGAGCCAGACAACTCCTCTGACCTTAGTGTAAGCAAAGCCAAGGCCCAGTGGGGCCATTCACTGCTTCAAGTCCCTTCTTTTGACTTGGTATTGTGCTTCTAAGGGGCCCCCAGCTGATGGAGCTCATGCTGGCAGTGGCTCTGGGGTGGATGGAGCTGCTTGTCTTGCACCATGTCCCTCCTTGATTACCGTGCTGCAAAACTGGGGTCAGAAAGTGACTTCCCTTGGAGGAGGAAGGTCTGTTCACACTGCAAAGTTCTCTGGCAAGTGCTACAGGAATGCTAAACAGTTCTCAGTACAGTCACTTGGCCCTGCTCTGGAATCAAGTGTGAAATCTCAGCCTGCTGCTCCAAGGCTGTGACCCCTGATCTAAGCAAGCACAGGGAGGCCCGGCCAGTGGGGAGTCAGGCCCCTGCCAGCTTGCTACATTTCTGACAACATCTGTCCCCCTCTAACCGCACTGCCACCTCCTGTGGTTTTAGCGTTTAGTCTGAAAAGGCATCTGTGCGATTTGGGGGAATGTGTCTGGGACCCCAACCGCCTCACTACAGCTACAGAGAACCACTTATGTCCAGCATTTACCCTCAAGCCCCAGCTCTGGGAACCCTATGAATACGTGAGAGTCTCTGCTTGTGTGTAAAGGAAAGTAAGTTCTTCTTTGAGTGATGTCCCCATGGGTGCTCCACTCTAGGTGCTGGGCTTGTCCCAGTGCTGCAGATTGAAGACTCTTCTAGCTGTATGCAACTGGACTATGCATGCGCTGCCACTGTGGCTCTCTGTTTATGCTCTTATGATCACGTGCACAGAGGGGCTCAAGCCAGTTTCTTCTCAACCACCACAAGCTGCAGATGGAGCTAACTGCCCCTCTGCCCTGAAGTTGTGAGACTTAGAAAATGTCTACTTTGTCCATAGTTCTCGTTCTCTCTTCAGTTCTTCGTTTTTTCTTTCCTAAAAAAAAAAAAAAAAAAGACAATCTGTTATAATTTGAAGTTGTTCTCTAATACCTACAGTTACCGTATAGTTAAGTTTTCTTCACAGTTACATATATGTTACTGTTCAGTGTTTGAACAGTAACAGAGAGGAAGCCATGTTAGTCTATGTACTATCAAAACAAAGAAGCAGTCCAGTAACACTTTAAAGACTAACAAAATAATTTATTAGGTGATGAGCTTTCATGGGACAGACCCACTTCTTCAGATCATAGCCAGACCAGAACAGACTGGAGGGACAAAGTATTTCTTGTCGAGCCCCTTCTTAATAGGGGAAACCAAAGCAGGGATCTGCCACATGTCATCAGCTGCCTCCATGGTATCTTCTACCATCATCTTTGTTCCTCCTAAGGGGATGAAGTTCTTGTTTCCACACCTACAGCCAAATTCACTGTTCATTGGTGGCAAATGCCATGTAGCATAGATCACACACACCCCCAGTTTAAGGGAGTGACATCTGATAAAGAGGCTGAACACTTAAATATTTTTGGCAGAAAATTGTGCTCCTCAGCAACCTTGCCGCTTCTCGTAGCCCACTACGCGGCTCTGCTCTCCAGCCACAATTTTGATAACTCCTCTAAGTTGATGCCGCTTTTAGACTGTCTACTGGCATCTGAGGTCGATTCTGAAGTCAGTAATTAAGGAGGTCTACACCACAGCCACAACAGCAGTCCAGCTGGCCTTAGACGTGGTGGGTACAGTGGCAAGGGCTACAGCCACTGCTGTGGTTATGCGATGGGCCTCATACTTACAAGCTTCTGCTATACCCAAAGAGTTACGGGCAAAAGTTGAAGATCTACCCTTTGATAAAAAGAAACCATTTGCCAGAAATACCAGTGCGATCCTTCACTCAAGCAAGGATTCATGGACCACTCTACACACTCTGGGCACCTATACCCTTCCCTATAGGAGGGATTGACACCATCCACACCAGAAACATTACGAAGTGGGATTGTACAGGCTACAACTTCACCAATCCACCAGGCTGTATAGGTGGGTTTTGGAGCTGGTTAAATCCAGATATGCAGTTGATTCTGGAGGCCCCTGTGTGGGCTCAACATTGGTTTCCTCTCTTACAGTGAATGACACCTTACTCCCCAGTTCCGCTGCCCCTCCTGCCAGACCTTCTTACTCAGACCCAAGGAACACTGCAGCACCCACAGGCACAGACGTTAGGCCTCATGGCCTGGTTTCTAATTGGTTCCATGGGCCTGACGTCACGTACTCTGTGCAAGTCAGAAACATCTTAATGTGCAGTAGAAGACAAACTACCAGAGCTACTTTCCTTTGCAAGTGGTGCAGATTTGTGGTCCAGTGCTCTGGGCATCATATGCACCTGTTAGCTCCCCTCCAGACCATCCTAGATTACATGGTCCATCTGAGAGGCTAGGGACTAGCATTACTTTCCCTGCAAGGGCATCTGGCAGCCATTACAGCATTTAGGGGCCATGTTGAGGAGTTTTCAGCATTTGCCCACCCAATTACCAAAAGATTTCTCAGGGTGCTCATGAACATGTATCCCCCACATAAATCAACTCCTACTCCTCGGAGTCTGGATGTGGTCCTTGGGCATTAATGAAGCCACTCTTCAAACCACTGGCCACCACGTCCCTTGAGTTCCTTACCATGAATGTAGCATTCCTCCTCGTGATCACATCCGCTCATAGGGTGAGTGAGTTGTCAGCGCTCGTGCTTACGTTATCTCCACTAAGGATGGGGTGACCCTCATATCCTCCAGCTTTCACCCCAAAAGTTTGTTCAGACTTTCACATTAATGAACCGATCGTCCTACCTGCTTTCTATCCCGAAGCCCCACACATTGCCACAGGACGTGATGCTGCATACGTTGGACGTGCATAGGGCACTTGCTGTTTTACATTTACCAAATCAAACTCTGGAGGAAAATGGACCGACTTCTCGTCTCCCCAGAAGCTCCGAGGGTGAATGCCTCTTATCCCAATAATAGTGCGTCTCCTCACGGTGTGCATGGCCCAGTGCTACGCTTCCACTGGGTTTCACTCCCCGAGAGCAGTGGCAGCTTCTACGGCCTTCCTGCTGGGAGTTCCTCTGAGTGATATCTGCAGAGCAGCCACCTGGGCATCCCACGCCACGTTCATGAGGCATTATGTGAGCCAGGCCCAATGGGCCGTGGACACCTCCCTGGCCTTGCCAGTCCTCTCCACATCAATTGGACAGTGACTCCTTCACCCTCCACCTAGTCAGTGGGGAACTGTTTGTCAGTCACCTCCAGTCACTGTGCAGTGCAGTAACTGTTGTTCGAAATGTGTCCCCCTGTGGGTGCTCCATTAACCGACCTCCTCCCCACGTCGGAGTCTGCCTTGTCGTCTATTTCCCAACTCCGGAGCGGCGTCGAGGGCCGTGCTTGAGCCGCTCTGTGCACGTGCTCAAAAGAGCGTGAATGGAGAGAGGCAGCAGCCCATGTGCAGACTGGCTGGATGCAGCTAGACGAGTCTGGTCTGTGGTGCTGGGATGAGCCCAGCACCTGCAGTGGAGCACCCACTGGGGGACACGTCCAGAACGACAGTTACTGCACCAAGGTGAGTCACTTGGCTTTTCTTGGGTCTGGTGAAGAGAACAGCAAAGGGACTGCTGCAGACCGAAAGCCAGGCCCTGGGGGGCTCTGTTCCTTTGTCCTTGGCATCGGTCAGGATTTTAGGGCGTGACTCTGAATGCTTCAAGGTTGGCAACCCCACCAAATGCTGTGGCCTCCTCCTGTGTTTGTAGCTAGCTGATGGGGTGTGTTTGTGTGCACAAGCTGCTGTTGGCACCCCCAAGTGAATCAGTCCCGGGGAGCCTCTGCTGGGACCCTGCTGTCCCTAGGCCTCTGCCACTTCTGCAGCTCTGTCTCTTGTGGCCGCCATGTGTCTGGCTGGTCCTCCTCACCTTCTGCACCTAAGCTAGGGTTAACTCCCCTGTGCTGAGGGACCAGCAGGGATCCTGGGTGCAGGGGTCACAGCCTAGTGATGGCAAACGTCAAGATAACCCCCCTCCCTCAGCTCATCTGTCATCCAGCAGTCATGTGGGTCTCTTCCCCCTTTGCCCTAGCTCCTGCTCCCAGTCTCAATGGGCCGTCTCTGGTCACTTTGGAGCAGCGTTGTGCCAGATTCCTTCTGGCGGCCCTAGGTGGGAGGGTGCCTTTCTCTGTCCTTGGCCTCAGGGCTTCAGGTATCGCCCTGAGAGCTGACTTCCTCCTGTGCCTCTCCCACGTCCCAAGTGCAGTGACACACAAACACAGGCAGCTTCCAGGAGGCAGGGTGGGGTGTGACAGAGAAGGGAGGCTCAGGAATGGCCAGCATGCCCAGTCTGCTAGGGCTGAAGACACCCACTGCTGGCTTTGAGGCCCTGAGAGCCACTGACTGGGACCTCGGGCCTGCAGGGCATTCTGCGCTTCGCAGTCGTGTCTGATCTCGCAGCCACGCAGCTCTGGAAATTATTCCCTCCGTCTGGTTACAGGCATGGCCACATCGGCTCCGGTTTCCTCCCAGGCAGCTGCTGAGAGGGTAAACAGTTGTGGTGGTTCAGCAAAGTGTAGGATGTGAAAACAATCGCGCCCCCAAAGGTGGGGGTGTTCAGCAAAGTCCCTGTTTGTACGGAGCGCAGCTGCATTCAGCACTGACGGGAAGAGTGGAGGGTGTAAACGTCACTGCTCCACCAGAGTGCTCCCGGTCGTGCTGGAGAAGGAGGAACCCAAGCCCTGAAGCCTTTCAGCCTTTGACAGCAGAGTGGCGCTGTCTGAGCAGAGTGGGGCTCATTGTCCTGGTACAAGTAGTTGTTTGCCAGCAAAGCTGCAGAGTGCTCTCAGATTGGCAGTTTTCTGGTTACTGGATCGTGCAACCTCTGTTCCCTCCCTCTTGCAGCCTGGGCAGGGTACGCTGTGATTCAGTTGAGGTTTGAGGTCACTGTCCCCTCAGGAAAGCTGCAGGCTGGATGTCGCTCTCTCTGGTGATTGGAATCCTTCCTCTGCCTCCACCTTAAAGGGAGACTCCAGGGTTAACAGCCTGGGTGGCTCTGAGGAACAGGTTCCTCAAGGTGCATGTAAACAATAGAGGGACCTATGCGACTTGGATGGTTTCCTCTAAGGACTGAACCCTTAGCAAACATGCCATGTAGGAAAACGCCTTCAGGGGCACTGAAAACTAGCACCGCGTTGCTGCCATTGGCCCGGCCCCGCCCTGCCCCCCCAGCACCATGCAGCTGCTGTAGGCCAGGCCCTGCCCTGTAAGAACATAAGTACTGCTATACTGGGTCAGGCCAAAGGTCCATCCAGCCCAGTATCCTGTCTGCCGGCCGGGGCCGGGGCCAGGTGCGCCAGAGGGAGTGAACCGAACACGTAATGATCAAGGAATGTCTCTCCTGCCATCCATCTCCAGCCTCTGTCAAACAGAGGTCAAGGACACCATTCCTACCCCCTGGCTATCAGCCACGGATGGACCTAAATTTATCCGTGAATTTATTCAGTTCTTTTTAAACCCTGTTATGGTCCTGGCCTTCACACCCTCCTCTGGCCAGCAGTTCCCCAGGTTGACTGTGCTGTGTGAAAAACTTTTTTTATTTGTTTTAAACCTGCTGTCCATTAATTCCACTTGTCCTCTAGCTGGTGAAAAACCAGGACACTTCTGTGGGTAGGCTGGAACAGGTGTCTGTGACACAAAACCCCAGATGTGGGGGCAGTCCCAAGGACATCAGGATGTCTGGTTACCCTAGGCCCTCTGGGCTGCAGCATGCTGGGTTTTCTTGGTAATATCTGTGCACAGCCTCCATGCCTCCCACCCAAGTGTCAGCTAGGCGTGGGGGGGCGGGGGTGAGTGAGTGAGTGAGTGACGGATCTGCATTGCGTAGCACCAGAGGCCTGATGTGGGTGTGGTTGTCTGAGACAGCCAGCCAAAGAGCAAAGCTAAGCCTCCTCAGATCCTTTTCCTGCTGATCTCCCCTGAGCAGCTCCTTGTTTTGCGGAGTCCGTTTGCTGTGTGAACAACCCACTTACCCCGCCACCCCAGTCTCTCTTCTGCTCTGTGTGTGTGTGTGTGGGCTGCAAGCTCATGGGTAGCTAGGTAGAAAACCAGCAGCAATGCTGTGCTTCCTGTCTCCATGGCTCCTGTTCTCTCAAAGAGACTGTGTAAAACCCCAGGTTGTGCTGCCCTGTTTTGGCACCTCTTCAGCCCCTTGGCCCAGGCTGCCAAGGGGAGCCCCCAGAGCTTGCCCTCTGCAGCACGTACGTGAAGGAAGCCTGAGTGGCTTGGCAGGTTTGTGTCAGCTGAAGCGCATGCTAACTTTGCACAGTGCTGGTTGGAAAGGCTCCTTGTGGCCTGCTCTGAGAACGCCTGGCCTAGGTGCACGGCTGGCTCCAGCCAAAGAAGTGATTGCACGGCACTGGGGGAAGCACTGTCAGTCAGGTGGTTCTCGGGTTGTCTCCAGTTCATTTGTGTCCTTTCCATGTAGAAAATGCATGCACCTCTAGGGGAAGTCTGTGGCTTCCCTCTCCTGCAGGGAGTGGGCAGTTTCCCACCCTGACACTGCGTAAGTGAACAATGCTGAGGAAGCTCAGATGTTCCCTGGCAAAGTGTCAGAGGCTGTGTCTGACTGTTCAAGCAGGCCAGGCTGGGGAGCCAGACTCCTGGCAGGATAATGGGCTCTTGTAGTTGGAGCAGGGAGTCAGGACTCCTGAGTTCTAGGTCTGATTTTTCCACTGACTTGCAGTGACCTTATGCCTGTCACTTCTGGCAGTGACATTTGTTTGGCTATGGGGAAGTGATGCTGGGCCCCCACGAGGGCTATGGAGCTGGAGGAATGTTTGTAAGTTGCTTGGTGTGCATCGGTGGGAAGATGTGCGGGAAGGGCAGCCTGGGCCTCCGTCCAGCTTCACTCGTGTTGGAGGTGTACAGGAGCTCTGCATAGCCCACCCAGTGTGTAGTGTCCTGCCTCCCCGCAGACACCAGTCACGCTCGCCTGGCACAGGGCAAACTGCCTGGCCTGCCCTCCGGGGGAAGAAGGAGCTTTGGGGAAGTTGATGTCAATAGCAAGGGTGATGACACTGGATTCTGCCACAGTCTGAGGAGAGCTCTTTCCACTTCTGCTGGGTGATGTGTTCCCTGCCAGACACCCATTACATATGCAACAGATGCAGCAAGGACTGTCACTCTCTCGTGTGGGTCTTCACGGTCACAGCCAACGCTGCAAATGAGGATGCCAAAGGGAACTATGAAGGGCGCATTCCATAGTCTACGTAGACTGAAGGATGCTACTACTACCGCAAGGATGCAGGAAGCAAAGCCGGGCTGGAGTACAAGTTGAGTTCAGCTCTGCAGCGGCTGCCTGACGCTGTCATTTATGCTGCACTGCCAGAACATAGATGTTGCTAGGAAGTGCGAATTTCTTCATCCCTCCCAGTGCCTTTTTCAAAAAGTGAAACAAGTGGATTCCTGACCCTCCGCTGCACAAGTGAAACGCTTGGGCAGCACGTCCCTCCCGCACTGAGACCTGCGGCGCGCAAATCAGGACTCCTGCTGGTCTGTGGCTGTCCCTGCATCAGGGTGGGCAGAGCTGCTCTACACTGCACTTATCTAAACTAACGCATACGCTGGCGGACCCGAGATCAGTGCAGAGTAGCTTGGCCAGCCAGGGTGGAGGTTTTCACCCATGATGCGTTTGCACAAATGGGAAAATCAAAGCAAATCCCTGTGTAAACAAGATTTAACTTTGTTGGTGATTAGTGTGGGGAACTCATCCCTAAGGATGTTAAAGTTTAACTTTAACAGAAACGGTGACATACAAAAACCTGTCGGAGAACACTTCAGTGTCCGTGGACACTCGGCAACCATTTGAAAGTAGCAGTCCTGCAACAAAAAACTTCAAAAATAAAATTGAAAGAGAAATTTCTGAGCTGCAATTCATTTGCAAATTTGACTCCATCAACCAAGGATTGAACAGAGGCTAGGAGTGGCTGGCCTGTTACAAAAGCAGTTTCTGTACTGACAATGGGCCGCATCCCCCCCTGCAACTGAACTGGCTTGTTTTCTCCTCTGTTGATGTTCACTACTCCATGCTAACTGCCGATACTGGTCCATTTCCGCCCTGACTGAATGGACCTTGTCAGCTCTGGCCCTCCCCTTTACTGGGACCCCATCTTTAAATCCTCCTCTGGAAACACCTCTGCATCTGATGAAGTGGGTCTTTGCCCACGAAAGCTCATGCTCCAAAATATCTGTTAGTCTATAAGGTGCCACAGGACTTCTTGTTGGTTTTTAAAGTTTAACTGGTTAACCAGTCACAATTAACTGGTACGGGTTGCAGCAGGCCCTGCAGACAGAGGGTTGCTCCAGCCCAGCAGGACCACCACCATGGGCGGTGATGGTGCTCCACCCATGGTGGTGGCCCTCCACCAAGGCAGCAGTGGCCTGGGGAGGGAAGCACCGCTGAGGAAGCCACTCCAATCCAGGTGGGCTGGAGCAGCACCCCCCTACCCCGACAGAGCACAAGGGGCACACCTGCCCTTCCCCCACCCCATCTGGCTTTGGACTGGCCAGTCTCCTCTGTCTGTCTGAATCTGC
Organism: Carettochelys insculpta; assembly: GCF_033958435.1. Lineage (NCBI taxonomy): Eukaryota > Metazoa > Chordata > Testudines > Carettochelyidae > Carettochelys > Carettochelys insculpta. The sequence continues at coordinate 23,005,459 of NC_134158.1, read as the reverse complement.
AGAAGGATTCTGCAGTGCTTCTCCAGACATGGCCACTGCTGGGTCCCCCAGCTTCCTGCTGAGGATCTGCCCATCCGTGTAGCCAGGGGAGCAAGGAGGTTTGTAGCTACCGTGACAGATGCCCTCGTTAGGATTCTATGGCTCGCATTTAATTAAGACTTCCAGATATTGATTCAACATCCACGCTCAACAGATGTGATTGTAGTGAGCTTCTCTGTAATTAGATTAATGTAGAGGTTCAGGTTCCATGCTGGCAAAGCCAATTGGTTTAAAAGGACACTTATCTAGAGCCCGGGAATAAACAAATGCAGGCAGAGTGGTTGAAAGATTAGTGTGACTGTGTGTTCCAGCTGTCTGGCCCCAGGTGGGGTAAGAACACCATTTCTCTGTTCTGGTTGCACTGCTGCCACGGTATAAAGCCTGCATGCAACTCTGGAGCGGTGAAACAGGAGTGGAGTCCTTGGGTGCCTTAGTAGTTGTCTGTACTTCAGGGTCTGTGGGACACAGCTGAGATCAGGGTTCCATTGTGCTGGGCATATAGCCAGTCCCTGCTCCAGAGAACTGCTTGTGGTAATAGGCAAGACAGGATAGTATGGTCCTGAGGGCTGGTGCAGCTTGCCCGGGATGGTGCTGGAGGTCTGTGATGGAGATGAGAATTGAGCCAGGTCAGTGCTATGACTGTGGGCTGTTCTTCCAGTCAAGCACTTCCCTGTGAGAGGATAGGGTCAGAGCCTTTCTGCTTGGTGAAAGGATGCAGCAGGTCCTCCCTTGCTGGCATGCCACTTCCAGAGGGCTGCAGCCCGTAGGAGTGAAGGGACCTAGCCTTTATCACCAGCTTCCTGAGCATCTTCACAGGAATCCCTTGGAGGGAGTGAAATGCAGCCAGTTCCCACTTGGTAGCTCAGCCCTGCCGGAGTTCCTGCTCTGACTGCCTCTTGGCCCATACCCTCTTTGTCCTTGGCGAGGGGCAGAGTCCAGCTCTGGGGCAACAAGCCCAGATTTGGAAGCATGCTCCTCTTAGTACCATACGCTTAGGTACTAGCCCCCTGTGGCAGGCCTGCTGGTCAGCCGGTTCCCAGCTCACTTGCTTCATTGCTGCACAGGCTGCAGCCAACCTCGCGGAGTCCTAGAGCTTGCCCGTCAGCCGAAGCCAGAACGTCTGCTCTGCAGATGAGCAGCCCTTAGCCAGAGTCAGATGGCCCAGGCCACCTGTGGGCTTTGAAGTCCCATGGAGACTCACTCTCCCTGCTAGGGAATCATGGAGACCACTGTTCCCTATAAGCTGAGCGCTTGGGTGGCTACCCAGCTGATTAGCAGAGCATCCATGGTGGGCAGCACGTGTTTCTATTGCTGGTGCGTGGCTTGGTGCACACAGCAACATTTATTCCACCCATGGATGGAAAAAATTAGAGGGAGCCCTGGAGGAGACACCGGTAAATGTGCATTTCCACCCAAGAGTAGAGCTGTTGTGTTGCTTCGGTGTTGAGAAATTCACAAGTTGGGATTGGTGGAAGCTTTCCCTGGGCTGCTGAGCTGTTGCTCACTTGGCCCTTGTGGTGGAAATGCTCTGAAATGTAGCCATCAGTCTTCCTTGGCTTGGGGTCCTGTCCCTAGATGTCCTCTCTCAGGTTTGCTGGGCTCAGAACTTAAAGTGGAGGAGCTGTCACTGTATTTATCCTCCATGTTCTCCTCTTCCTCCTGGGTTCTGGCCACGCTGCGGCAGCAAGGCATGCGTGAGGATCTGTTATGGTCATCCTGTCCCTTACTCTGGACAGGTGGTAATAGACAAGGCAGGATAGCTATGGTCCTGAGGGCTGGTGCAGCTAGACTAGATGATTTGTAATTCTCCCTTCTGGCTTTAAACTCTGTAGGTCTGGTTTCCTCTTGCCCTGCACCGAGCATACTTGCTTGCACCTGCTTTGTGTTGGGTCAGACATGGTACCTGTAAGTGCTTTGAAGGATGAGTCATAATCCAAAACAATCTGGACAAACTGGAGAAATGCTCTGAGGTAAATAGGATGAACACTAAGGACAAATGCAAAGAGCTTCACTTAGGGAGGACAGACATTCATAAACAGATGCCTGAGGTACATCCTTCACATCAAATGGCAAGACTTGGTCATAAATGAGGAGTTTTGGAACAGAGCAGGACAAGAGCCACTTGATGCTCAAATCAAAAGAAGAAAGTAGGAATGGCCAGGCCACACTTGGAAAACATCTTCATCCACCATAGTCTGTCAGCTCTCAAATGGAACCCGCCATGAGAACGCAGAAGAGGAAGGCCTCAGACAACGTGGGGAAGATCTACTGAGATTGAATAACTGGGGTACTCTTGGAGTGAGTTAGGAGTTTTGTCCCGAGACAGTGAAGTGGAGGAGACTTGTAGATGACATGTGCTCCACTCGAAGTACAAGGGTTTAAGTCAAGTCACTTAGGGATGAACATTCTGTTTCTCACACATGAAATGGGGAAGGAGCACCGTGGAAAGGAATCAAAGGGTCATAGTAGACCACAAGCTAAATTTGAGTCAGCAGCGTGACGCTAATGCGAAAAAGCAAACATCGTTGTGGGGTGTATGAGGAGTGTTGAGCAAAACATGAGAAGTAACTCTTCCACTCTACTGTGTGCTGATAGGGCCTCAGCTGGAGTATTGTGTCCAGTTCTGGGCACCACATTTCAGGAAAGATGGGAAGAAATTAGAAAAAGCCCAGAAAAGAGCAGCGGAAGTGATGGAAGATCTAGAGAACATGACTGTGAGGGAAGGATTGAGTTTGTCTGGTAAAGAGAAGACTGAAAGGGACATTACAGCGATTTACAAGTATCTGAAAGAATGTTTCAAGGAGGAGGGAGAAAAATTGTTCTCCTTGACCTCTGATGATAGGACAAGAAGCAAAGAGCTTAAATTGCAGCAAGGGAGGTGTAGGATGGACATTAGGAAAAACTTCCTAGCTGTCAGGGTGGTTAAACACCAGAATAAATTACCTGGGAGGTTTTGGATTCTCCATCACTGGAGATATTTAGGAGCAAGATAGGCAGACGTCTATTGGGGGTGATCTAGATCTGGGGTGAGCAAATTGTTTTGTTACACCCCACTTTTTGTCCCTGCAGTTAGCAGCTCCCCTCCCTGTCTAATGTAATCCAAACCGAACAAATTTCAGTTATGTTCATATTAAAAACCCATTCAGCATGTGTAAGAAAATAAGCATGTAGAATGTAAAGTCTTTATTAATTGGTATATAAATGTGACACGCACACACACACACAAAACAGTAACATATTTTAACATTTTAAATGAAATAGATGAGCCTGAGACCCTGCATCCCCTTTATGAAATTTCTCACCCCCCTCTTTGTGCACCCCTGAGCTAGATGCTGTTTGGTCCCACCGTGAGTGCAGGGGACTGGACAAGACTCTCCAGGTCTCTCCCAGTTCTAGCGTTCTCTGATTCTATGTCCCTCGGAGCACTGGAGGAGGGTCCCAGGAGTTGTGGAGACTGGAAATCTTCCTGACTCAGCTGCTAGTTCTCAGGCTGAATGCAGCATCTCTGGCTTACTCTGTGCAAGTGGTCAGACTGCATGATTGTAATGCTTTGTTCTGGCTTTAAACTCTGCAGGCATGGTTCCCCCTTGTCCCGCACCAGGCAGACTTGCTTGCCCCTGCTTTATGCTGCTCAGACATGGTACCATTTTGCAATCCCTTTACACTGCTGAAACCCCTGCACCCGGTGTAGGGCAAGGACGATTTGGTGCCTGGGAAACTGTACTGTGTGGTGTTAAGACATCTAGCCCAATGGCTTCAACCCCTGGTGTGCCTGTAACCATCTGATGGGATGTAGGCATCAAAGCACTCTTGTTCACCTCATCTGGCACTTACGTTCCCTACAGCTCCCTTACCCAGTGCCTGCTTTCAGGCTCTCCATGGAGGCTACCAGCAGAGTCCGGCTGTCTGCTTGCCACTGTCTGGACGGGGGGGCGTGTCTTCTGCATATCTTAGTAGCTGACCTATTTCTTCCCTTCTGGCACAGTCAGGGGAAAAGAGGTTCTCTTCTCTTTTCCAGCCGGGGCTTCAGGCAAAGAGCCAAGTCCCGGAATTTGTAGGAGGACAAGCCCTCGTCCAAGCCCCTGAAATGGACAACTCAGCTCAACGAGCTGAATATGCTGGGTGTTCACAGTGGAACAGAGGCACTTCCCAGAGACTTTGTGGTGTGGAGAGAGGGAGGGAGGCTGGAGCTGTTTAACGTGCAGGTTCTGTGGTTGGTGGGTTCAGCTGCTTCGCAGGTGTTCTGGGATATTGATAAAGCAAGAACTTTTTCTTGTAGCGTTTCACGTCGCCAGCCTCCTATCTGCCTTCTCTGTCCAGCTGCAGCCTCCAGTTCGATTTCGGTTGTGGGCTGGCCCCTTGATAACTGGATGAGACAGGGACTGGGAGGGAAATGACAGGCAGGAGCTCTAGTTAAAAGGCCCCTTGTGCAAAGAGCTTTTTTCGGACTATTGGGCTGGAGGACTGTTCTCATAGTCTGAGCTTCTGGCGTTCGCTCTCCTGTAATCTGTACTCTACCCCTGCACAGTGCCCTCACAGCTGCAGCTAAACGTAATGTAGAGAGGCTGCCCTCTCACTCCCAAGTCCCTGGATTTGATTCGGTTCTGGTTCTGTCATTACCCTGCCTTCCAGCATGCCTGATGATTGCCAACACCTGTTGGGTGACGGTAGCATTGCCTACTGGCTAGGGTGCTGGGCTGCAGGTCAGAAGTGGGATCTGCTCCCCAGTCACTTTCCCTCTGCAGCTCTGTCTAGAGGGCAAGCGGAGGTGCATCTTGCCTGTGAGCTCCTGGCCCCATGTCTTATGCAACACCTAACACAATGGGGCCCTGACCTTGGTCAGACACTGCCATGCCTTGCTCTGGAGCCTTGGCACCTGTGAGTGCCCACAGGGCAGGAAGGGCGCTATGCAAAGCACCTGGCTGTGAAGGGAAGCATGTGCGAGGCTTTGCTTATACACGCAACTTTCCGCTTCCAGTGTGTTCTGCACAGTGGGCTGCAGTTTTAGTGGCCTTTTCCTGCGAACACGGATGGGTTGAAACCCTCTGCCTTGCTTGAGGACAGTAAGGGCGCTCGGAATGGAAGTGTCATGTCTGGCTGTGGGGCTATACCTTGCTGGGTCGCTAAGGATGCCTCACCGTGGGAGGGCACCAGCAATCCGGTGCTCTGCCAAGGAGCCGATTGGAAACATTCGGGCGTGGAGGGATGCGAGTGAGAAAAGGAAAAGACAGGGCCACAGAGACTTCATGTTCACGCTCTGTTACGCAGCACAGGAGATCCTTTGCCTGCCTTGCACAGACCTGGGAGCTGTTCCTGTGCCATGTTAGGGGCATTTGTCATAAGTGGCGTTGCCAAATGATGGCTAAAACAGTGTGTGAGACAACCTGGTCCAGATGCCTCAGAGGCACTGGGCAGAGTCAGCACGGCTGTGCCCTGACAGCCTCTTTAAAATCCTGAGGGCATCAGCAAGTGTGTGCACAAGGGGTGGCCAGTGGAGCTAGTCAGGCCACCCCTGACCGGTTCCTTCACCGAAGGCTCTTAGGGAAACTCATGGGAGTAGGAGGGATCAGCTCAGCGCTCTCTGTTGGGTTTGCCTGGCCTGGTCCCACGCTAGGGGATTGGTAGGGCCAGCGGGGCTGACAGTAGGAGGGAGGCCCAGCTCTGTGTCCCCAGGAGGGAAGGGGCAGGGCAAAGGGCAGTTGCCCTTAACACAGCTGGGACTGGAGCTGGCACCTCAAAGGGGCCTGGAACTCCAGCCACCGCTGCTGCCAAAGTAGGCCAGGCCCCAGGGCAACTCCCCCCAGCCCTGTTGGCCTAGGCAGGGGCTTCAGACAGCAGCTGCCTTTTGCTTTAGTGATGAGGCAGAGCAAGACAGTCTATGGGCAGTTTGTCCGTCTGAGCTCTGGGGTTTCCTTGCCTTTGGGGGTTGAAAGCCATTTCATGCTGCAGCTGTCACTCAGTTTCTTAGGGCTTACGTGAGACTTCCAGCACTACCCAGTGCAGTAGTTTTAAGCCAGGGAAGGGCCTGACCTGCTTTTACCAGGGTGAAACAGGCCAGGCGGAGCTGCAGCATGCGACTGAGCTGTTTGCTTTCCTCAGCAGCCAACTGAGCAAATCAACCTTCCTAGAACTCGAGGGGAATCTCCAGGTAGCTGTTACCTGTACGGTGCATGTGGCACACAGTCGTGCATTTCAGCAGCGCTCGCTCTTCACAACCTCAGCACACTCGCCACCTCTGCGTCTAGTGCCAGGTACTCGTGGTGCTGTGCTTTAAGTACACACACTTCTGATCAGGACAGAAGTAGGAACTGAACCTCTGAAGATTTTTATATGCAGCCTAAGAAGCCAGAGAGGGAGCCGTGCTGGTCTATGGACTATCAAACCAGAAGAGCATCCAGTAGCACTAACAAAATAACTTATTAGGTGATGAGCTTTCGTGGCACAGACCCACTTCTTCAGATCAGACTCTAAGAAACCAGTGCTGCCACCTCCTGCCTGGCGTAGCAGCTGTCAGTCCTGTGCCTCTGTTGTCTGTCGCAGCCTCTCGCTCCTGGGGGCAGTCACAAGGGAGGGGCTGGGCCTGTGATTAAAGCTCCAGCCAATCAGAACATATGTTCCACTTTGTGGGAAACTGGCAGGGGGTTAATTGAGTTTTATGCTGGGTGTCAAGCTGCCAGGAAGCTCACAGGGCAGGCTGTCCCCCACCCCCTAGCAAGGAGGGCTGCAGGTTCAGTCACCAGTTCTGCTGCAGACTCCCGGGGGACGTTGGGCAAGTTCCTTGGCCGCCTCTATAAAAGGAGGAGGATGCTGTCCCTATGGGTTTAGCTTGATGGGCTCTAGTCTGAGATGTGGGTCCTGGGTGGTACCCTGGAGGATGGTGTGAGAGAGAAGCAGTGTTATTTGTAAGCTGCAAGCCTGCCCTGGGAGTAGCAGTGCAAAAAACTTACAAACTCGCTATATTTCTCCAGTGATTTGCTAACCTTTCCCTTTATTCTGCCTGCTTTAGGAGGCCTGGAAAATGGTACTGCGCACACTGGGCCTGCAGCTGGAACTGGCACCCCCAGAGCAGCACTAGCTGGGAGCGAGGGCAGAGCAGTGACTTCCTTTCGGACCGAGCCCAAACTGTTGCTCCAGGTGAAAGACTGCAGGCTCCTGAGGAGTGAGGATGGCAGCATGGGACAAGCAGACAAGAAGTCCTGACGCCAGCTCTGGCAAGCCCTGGCCTTCCTTCCGTGCCCCATCCGCGCCCAGCAATGGCTAAGGAGCCTGCATCACCCCAGAGATGAGTGAAACATTCCCCCCTGGAAGCAGGGTTTAACACTATCCTTGGACTATGACGGCCTATCGCCCCATTCCGCATGCAAGTGTGGACGCTGGTGGGCCAGCGTCGAAGGGGGGCGAAGGTCTGGCTGGCACCCGGGGGGATTACTTCTCGCCAGGGCTGTGGGTGCAGAATGGCAGCACTGGGCAGCCAGATGGGGACAGTCCGCCAGGGCCACGCCCCACCACCTCCACACCTGCCATGCCCAAGATGGGCGTGCGGGCCAGGATTGCCGACTGGCCCCCAAAGAGAGAGACTCTGAAGGATCTGCCTGCACCCAGCCCCTCGAGGGACATGGAGGCCTCAACAGGCCCCAGCAGGACTTTTCTTTCACCCAAGGGCTGTCAGAGCGGGCAGCAGCTGGCTCCCACCAGCCTGGGCTCCTTGGGACCCCAGAGCTTGCAGCGGCTCACCAGGAGGAGGTCCAAGGATGTGGAGTTCCAGGAGGGCTGGCCCCGATCGCCCAGCAGAGCCTTTGGCCCCCTACGCAACAGGAGCAACAGCGAGATCACCCTCAGTGAGTGTGACGTGGAAGAGGCCCTGGAGCCCCGGGGGGCCAGGCTGGGAAGCGGCCTACCCCTCTTCCGTGAGTACGGCAGCACCTCCTCCATAGACGTTCAGGGCATCTCAGAGCAGAGCTTCTTCGACATGCTCAGCGAGTTCCGCGGCCAGAGGCCGGCCCAGCAACGTGTGAGCCCCGAGAAGCCCAGTGACATGCTGCAGGCTGACTCCAGCATAGCCTCCAGCCTGCATCTGACTGGCAGCGCCAAGGTGGACGTGAGGAATGGCATGGCACTCCCTCCTGAGGACTGCCTTGCTCAGCTGAAGGAGAAGCCCCGCAAGAAGGGCCTCAAGGGCGGGGAAGCAGGGGGCGACTCCATCTTCAGGAAGCTGCGGAGCAGCCGGAGTGATGGGGAGCCCGGGAAGGCCTTCGTGGAGCAGGAGGATGGCGGCAAGGCCTGGGTCTGCCAGAAGAGCTTTGCTCACTATGACGTGCAGAGCATGCTCTTCAATCTCAATCAGGTGGCGGCCAACCGGGTGGTGGTGGCACAGCGGAGGAACACCACGACAGGTGCCTCGGCTGCCTCTGCCGTCTCGTCCCCACTCTCCCGGGCGTACGGCCTGGGGAGCCTGGACCCTGCCTTCGTCAGCACTGAGGACCTCAACTACAAGGAGAACCTGGAGCATGACCCTGGGGACAACACGAGCAATGACCTGCTGCTCAGCTGCCCCCACTTCCGCAACGAGGTGGGTGGCATGTGCGAACGCAACGTCAGCTTCTCCAGGGCTTCGGCCAGCTCCCCCGCTGGGGCCGCAGGTGAGGGAGGCTTCCTGGAGCCCTCCCTCAATGCCTACCGCACCAACGCCAGCATCTCCGTGCTGGAGGTCCCCAGGGAGCTGCAGAGGAGCCCCGGCAAGCTAACTCGCTACAGCATAGAGCACGTCGACTTGGGGGCTCACTACTACCAGCTCTATTTCCACGGCAGAGGTAATGCCATCGTCACTCCGGGCGGTCGTCCATGCACAGCTGGGCATGTCTGGCCACTCTCCAGGGCTGGGCTGTGGTGCAGCCCCCCAGCCTCCCTTCCTGGGTTTTGGGAGCCTCTGTTACCTAACTGGCTCTGGCCCCTGCTCCAGCCTGTCCGGCTTCCCCTCTCCCAGCAGAGAGCAGCTCCAGCAGGAGGTGCTAGAGGTCCCATACTGACAGGCTGCCTGCCTCCCGAGAAAGGGTCTTCTGAACCTGCCTGGCTGTGCCCTGAAGCGCGAGTGTAACATCTTCCCCTAGGCCTGGGCTTGCTACAGCCTCGCTGTGGGCGTTGTGTGTAACTGCTTAGACAGCAAAGCCAGAGCTCCGCTGCCCTCTTAATCTCAGTGATGCGACTGCACTTCGTTCTCCCTCAGGGCTGCCTGCGGGTGTTCCACGTAGCTGTCAGCACGTCCCTGTGCCACGGAGTGGGAGCTTTGCCTCCGCGTGCGCACAGGAGCCGGCCAGAGATGTCTCTGCACCGAGGCGAGCGCGTGCAGCACGGCTCTCCTCCATCCCTTTTCTGCCCTCTGGGGCTGCAGGCAGGTGCAGAGCAGCAATTTCCTGACTAAAGAACTAGGAATTTTCACACAGCCTCCCTTCTGTTCCTCATGCTATTAATAGGTATTTAGTTTGAAATCACTTTTACCTCAGGGGAAAAAAGTGGCGGCTGCTGCAGAGCTGTGGCAGCGTTTTGTTTTTTTTCTCAGAGACAGCCTGTGTTCTTCTTTTCAGTGCCTGATTCTGTGAGGAGCTGTGATGCCTGCAGAGGCGCTATGCCATGTCTGACAGGCACACCTAATGCCTCGGGGGCTTGGGGGAATTCCGTGGCATTTCGAAGTGCCCCCATTGCCAGCGTATGCCGGCCAAGGCACGGAAGGGACGTGATGCGCGTTTAAAAGTGCTACTTTGGCAAAAGTCCTTCTTATTCAGGGACACACCAAACAACGTGGGGGTGCCACAGAAGCCCTCAGATAGGGTAGCCACATTGCCCCACAGAGGCTCCCAGGCTGTGACAGCTTCACCGGCTCACGCTCTGTCCGAGTTGCCAGGGGCCTTGTGTTCTCCAGTGCCACCCATGGTGGGTACCGCAGAGGGACACAGGTCCTCCTTAGCAAGGAGATCTGAGGTAGAGACCAGACGCCTCTGGCGTCTGCTCCTGAGAAGCAACATATGCCTCCAGCAGCAATGCTGGTACCTTGGCTGCCACTCTGGATTTATCTGTTCGGTATAAGAGGGCACGACAGAAAACACGACACGTCCCCTCGGTTGTACTCAACACCGTTCGTGTCTTCACCGAACTCTATGGGGCCCGGGTGTGTGCTGCCCCTCGCTCACCTTCCTCCCAATCTGAAGGCAGTAGCAGGTGTAGAGGCAGACGCTCACCGGCTTGTTCGCCTCCATCCTGGCATCTACAGGGCCCATCTCTGTCAGCCTCACCCTTTCTGGGTACACCAGCCGTGGCCATACCCCAAGCACCGGTGTGTACCGCAGTGGGGTCCCTGGGATGTCTGGCATGCACAGCAGCCTTGCCCATCCCACACCACTCTAGGCATTCTACCCCTCAGCGCGAGCACACGCCTGGGCCCCCTCCCACAATGCTGGCACGTTCATCACGGCCTAGTCTGTTATTTCCCAGATGGTTTCTAATGCTATGGCGGAGTTGCCTCGTTGACTCTGAGGCTTCTTCCAGGAGTCACAGGCAGTTTTTCAGATTTCCCCCTCTCCTACTGACGACCTAAAGCACTTCCAGGAACTTTTTAAAAGGGTTGCTCAATCCCAGGACACCACCCTGCAGGAGGTGCAAGATAAACAGTATAGGCTGCTCATGATTCTGCAGCCATCTGCTCCCTCCAGAATAGCCCAACCTATTAACAGGGCAATCCTTGAACCCTCCAAGGGCCTCTGGGAAACCCCAGCTTCTATCTTGCCCACCAATTGCAGGGCAGGTAGGAATTGTTTAGTTCCTTCTCTAAGGACATGGATTTTCTTTTTTGCACATCCACAACCTTAGCTGTGGCTTCAGTAAACCACAGATCCAAGAACCCTCAGTTTTAAATCTACTCCCTCTAATAGAGAGCATAAGCAATTAGATTCCTTTGGCCATAAGGTATACTCCTTGGCTGCACTCCAGTACCAAATTGCTATACTGCCCTTTCAGCCAACTGTTATAGTTTGTAAGACCTGGTGCAAGGCTTGCCGGACACCGAATGCCCTATCCTGCAGTCTGTCGTTAAGGAGGGCCTCTCAACTGCCAAAACTGCCTTTCAGGCAGCAATGCATGTGGCGGACACAGCTGCTGAGGCCAGGCCACGGCCACTGCGATAATTATGCACAGGGTGGCATGGCTCATATCGTCAGAGCATACCTCAGAAGGTTATAATGTTCCCTTATTCAGATAACTGCCTGGTCAAGGGTCCCACTTGCCACCAGACAACCCTTACGATAGATAATACCCAGGAATGTGTTTCCTGGCTTGGCCTCCTTTTAAACCTACAGAAGTCCACTTTGAAATGGACACAGAGTCTAGAGACTGGAGGAGCTCCGCTGGATTTGGTTTCAGCTAGAGCCTTCTTACGGGCTCCCAGGTTCCAGGCAGTCTGTGATCTCGTTCACATAATCACAGGCCCTGCTTGCTACGGCTCAAACTTGCCTCCAGTTATTGGGGCACAGGGCTGCCAAACATTCGTAGTCCAGTTCACAAGACTACACCTGTGCTGCCTCCCACGTTGGGTCACTCGTAATTACATTGTAAACCACCACAGATTATTCAAGGCCCTTGCTCTTCCTCCATTAGTACTGCAGTCACTAGACTGGCGGCCATCCCCAGTAAACCTCCTTGCGGGCATAGCTTTCCGCACACCCCCCCGAGCCCTCTGTAACTAGAACAGACACCCCTCTCTTGGGCTGTGGGGCGCACTGTGCCACATCATCAATGCAGGGCATACGGGCCCAATGCAGGAGACTTTTTCATATGAATACCCTAGAGCTCAGGGCCATTTGAAGAGCTTGTGGTTTTTTTCCCCACTGCTATGGGGCAAAACTGTCTGTGTCCTCATGGTCAACACACCCAGTCCGTTTGATATCAGCCGGCAGGGCGGTGCCTGGTCTCCTGTTCTGTGCCAAGGCACTCAGAACTCTGGAATTGGTATGTAAAGAGCTGGGTAACCCTGATAGCAACATAATACCCAGAGAGCAGAATACCAGGGCAGACAGGCCGAGCAGGTATTCCTCAGACCAGCATGAATGGAAGATCGATACCAACATACTTCTCTCCATCTCCCACAAATGAGGCTTCCCAACAGCAGACCTCTTGGTGACGCCTCTCAGTCGCAAGTGCCACAGGTTTTGTTCCCCAGGGCAGGAATAGACAAGAGATCACAGGGGGATACCTTTACTATTTGCTGGATGGCTCCGCTCCTCTACGTCTTTCCCTCAATCCCACTCGTTGCCAGAGTGATCAACAAAATCAGGACAGATGGGGCAACTGTAGTACTGATGGCCCCAGCTTGGCCCAGACAACCCTCATTTCCTTACCTGCATTACCTGTCGGACAATCGACCAATCCCTCTCTCGATGGTGCTGAATCTCCTGACTTGGCAGCACATGCCATCTCAGCATCAAATCTCTGAAACTCACAGCATGGCTTCTGTGGCTCCAGAATGAGGAACTTACCTGTTTGAGCAGAGTCAAAAGTATCCTAAACAGCCACTGCCCCTCCCCCAGAAATACCTGTGGTAGGAAATGGGCCCACTTCCAGCGATGGTGTGTGGCCTGCAATCCACATCCTGATTCTGTTCCCATACCAGCCTTGCTCAATTATCTGCTGGACCTCAGTGACGCAGACCTCTCTCTGCATTTGTGGAGGTGCGTCTCCCTGCAATTACAGCTTCCTGTGGCTCAAGAAATTGCTCTTCTCTCTTCGGGCACCCGACGGTGAAATGTTTCTTACCAGGGTTACCAAAAGTGCGCCCAAATCTGGGGCTCCCCAGTGCCACCGTGGGACTTGAACTTGGTCCTAGATACACTTACAAGTCCTCCATTTGAACCACTTGCCACAGCATCCCTTCAGTTTGTGTCCATGGGGCGGGGGGGCTCCCAGTGACCAAGGAGTTGGCCAGAAAGGTTGGGGAGATGGCAGCACTCCTGGCTGACCCGCCCTTTACGGTTTTCGGTAAAGAAGGGTGATACTTAGGCCTCACCCGAGATTTCTCCCCAAAGTCCTATTGACTTTCATGTAGACGAGCCTATATACTTGCCTATTTTATTTCCCTAAGCCTCACCCCTCTGCTAGGGAGGCTGCATTGCACGCGCTCTGTAAGACGTGCTCTTGCTTTGTACCTCGATAGAACCAAACGAAGCAGGAAATCAGAGACAAACTCTTGGGAGCGTGGTCGGGCCGGGCAGGAACAGCTGTTTCCACACAATGCCTGCCTGTCCAAGTGGATTGCAGGTTCCTTTCGCGCTGCAGACCAGCTTAGAGCAAGCAGCCGCCACAGACTATGGGAGCCCCCTTGACACAAGCGATGTCCCTCTGGTGGGCATCTGTAGAGCGGCCGTGTGGGCCGCACACCATGCGTTTGGACGGTGTTATGTGCTGCACAAAGGGCTGATACCTCCCGCTGCCTTGGCAGATGCTGTTTTACATCACTCCGCTTAGACTCAAATCCCCACCTCCAGCAACTGGGTATCGCTATGGAGTGGCCTGTGTGGAGCACTCGCAGGAGAACAAGTTACTCACTTTCATGCAGTAACAGCAGTTCCCTGTGGGTGCTCTGTGGGCTCTCCCTCCCCTGCTTGAAGTCTCTAAGTTCAGGTGGAGAAGGAACAGGAGAGCTGTGCCGCGCGCTCTGCTCCTTGCAGCGACGTCACTGGCTGGCTCCTGCGCATATGCAGCGCGCAGGGTGTGGGGTACTGCTCTGCAAATCTCCCAATCCACCGCACCGGGCTGCGCCGACACTTCCATGGCGCACCCCCAGCGAGGCACCTCTGAGAACTGTTGCTACTGCGTGAGAGCAACTTGTCCTTCAGCAGGCTAATTGTGTCAGGAGGGCCACGGCCTGTCAGCCGCCTCGTGCCCTCACACAAGGGGGTGAGCAGCTGAAACGTTACCAAGTTTGTTGTGACTCTCTCCACACCTGGCTGCTGGTTGTAGGGTTGTTTCTGGGGCCGGGCTTATGAAATGCTCTTTGGTAGCGGACTGGTTGTTCTGGGCTTGTAGAACAATAACCCTGAGGTAGCTTGTGGCCCTGGTGGGTTTGCCAGCACTAGCCTGAGCACACCAGAACATCCCCTCTGGTATTTGTGATTGCTAGAAAACGAGCTTCCCCACAAGGCTGTGGAGGGGCCAGGCCCTTTACGGTGGTGGTGTCTCACCTCGACTAGTGCAGCACATCAGTGACCCATGTCTCCCAGATGCCATGCACTCAAACAGCGCCCCTGCCCGGCTTGGGAGAAAGCGGTGCCTGCCACCGGTCCCTGGCAAGTCATCTCCTTGCTTTTTCAGAGCATTCCAACTACTTTGGAGTGGACGAGAAGCTGGGACCAGTGGCCGTGAGCATCAGGAGAGAGAAGTTGGAGGATCATAAAGACCATGGGCCCCAGTACCAGTACAGGATTATCTTCCGGACCAGTGAGGTATGTCCTCTCCTCCAGGGCAGCCCAGGCTGCCAGAGTGTGTTTGTATTCTGCATGTAGAGGGGCTTTGAAAACAGCCTGTTAAAACTGTTGGAGGTGGACGTGTGTCTGAGAGGCCCCCAGCCTCATCCCATGGGGCAGAAGCCGACTTCTGCTGTGCTTCCCGGCCAGGTTCCAGCAGCACAGCACTCAGGTGCTCTGAGCTGGAGGGTCAGGCCCGGACTCAGCTAAGGACTACTACAAGCTGCATATGCGCTTTCCTGCAGGTGGGCTAGGGAGGTGCCATGGCTGGGGTAGTTTAGCAGAATGCTGCTGAGCTGCTAGGAGCTAAGCCTTCCCCAGCCATATTCCCAGCAGCCCAGGGGTCAGGCAGGAGCTGGGCTGGACCAGTCCCCCTTGCATGCCACCAGAAACTCTGTGCAGCAGCTGTGTGGTCACTTACACATAGGGTGTTGAGAGCTCTAGCACATCACCTGGCTGAATTAGCAGGGTAAAGACAGACTAGGAGGCTCATTGCCCTGTGGGGAGGGAGAGCTCCTTTTAACATCTGCAGGGTGTCCTTAAACAGCCATTCCTGTCCTCAGGCAACTCTGCCAGCTGGGATGTCGGCCTGCTGTCCTGTTAAACTGTCCCAGCCCTCGAGATAGGGGACCTCTTCCTCTCGGCCCAGTGCTAGAGCAGTGGTTCCCAGCCTGGCTGCATCCCATGGGCTACCTGACTGGCCGTGAGGGTCACAGTGCAGCTGCGTGCTGAGAACTGCTGTGCAGAGCCATTCCGCATCCAGCCTCCTGCACCACTGCAGCGTTCTCTGTCTCCCTCGGAGCGCTCAGGGCAGTGCCGTACGAGGCTCTGCGAGCAGCAGTGCCAGTGTCGCTCAGTCCCTGTGGGCCCTGCTGGCTGAGGTACATGGATCAGGCTGCTCCAAGGAAGCCCTGTACACAGCACACCCCTCTGCAGCCAGGGGTGTGGAGCATACTGCCAGGACCCGGCTGCTTCACAGGGCTGTGGGGAGTGATTGTGGTGCGCTGTGATATCTGCCTGAGCAGGCCCCTGCTGTTTGTGTTGTGGGCACCATCAGGCCCACACAAGATAAGTGCCTCAGGGTGCATATCTTGATTGGAGAAGCTCCTTCTTTGTAGGAGCTAGATAAGATGAGCAGGAGAGGAAACTGAGGCAGGGCCAAATCTCACCCAAGGTCTCTGTGCAGGTCGGTGGCAGAGCTTATCTCCTGATTCTAGCCCAGTGCTCTACCCATTGAGCCCAGCTGCCTCACGTGGTGGTGTAGGAGGGGAGCTGGCTTGTCACCTTTGTGCTGGGGAGGTCTCAGGGAGAGGGCTGGAGCAGCTGCAGACAACACCAGCTCTGCAGCTGTCACCCGCTCTTCTCTTCTTACCAGAAGAGCAAATAGCAAGGCTGGGGAGCAGGCAAGGGTGTGCCAGCGGCTGGAGTTGAGCCCTTGAGCTTGGCAATGTGAGCTCAGGTCCCATGAGTCAGCCAGGAGGCCCCCCCCAATTCTATGGGGCAACTTGCTTAGTCCTGTCTACACCAGCAATCGGTAGAGCCCGGAACAGATACGAAATGCATATCACAGCCGCAAAGCTGAGCTGCGGAGAATCCGCATCCGTGGCTGTGGTACCATGGATTTGCAGGGCTCAAGCGCTCAGCAGCCCACTCTGTTGAGAAGCAAAGTGCCCTCTGTAGTAGGTGGAGGTTTCCAGGCACTGCTAAAGAACCAGACCTGGGCAAATTGCTTAAAACCAGGCCACTTACAGCCCAGGACCATCGGCCCTCCTATATAATGCACACCAAGCCAATCACAAAGAGCACCTCTGCCGCCTCACTGGCTAGCCGGAAGTTACACAGGCCAAACCCTTAAGCACTCCAGCTTCCCTTGTGCTACAACAAGTATCCCTCCTTATGCAGATGAGGGGTTATGGAAACCAACCTCACCAACTCCACACCCATCTTTCTAGTCCTTAAAGGGACCAGCCAGAGTCCCAGGTCAATGTGTACTTAGATCCTACCCAAAACTATGCCAGTCCTTTTAGAATCTAAAGGTTCATTAATAAAAGAAAGAAAGGAGGAGGGTTAGAATGAAATGGTTAGAGACCAAATGACAGACATCAGTTATAAATTCCCTGATGCAGGCTGCAGCAGATGGGCCGCTAGCTTGGTAGTCTATGGAGTACACCCTTTGTCAGGATGGGCCAGTAGCCCAGTCAGGCTCAGCTCATAGCAGAGATGTTCTGGCAAACCACAGCCTGGAGATTGGAGAGCAAACGGTGACTGCCAGGATCCCTTTTATAGCCTTGCCCACGTGGAGGGAAACCGCTCCCTGGGCTCACATGCGCATTGGAGAATCCCATGATCAGGTCACCTGTCTGTCCTTTTTTAGGGCATTCTGCCATTGAGAACAAGTGGGTGTCACGTCCCAGCTAAATCCCTCCGATGGATTGGAGTCTGCTGTGCTTCAGTCTTTCATAGGGGATTGTCCCACATCCTATTGTGGCCTAACTATTCAGCTACAAGCCCGGAGCCGCCGCTTACAACTTCCCAGGCGAACATGATCGAAACAGCAGCAGCACAGACAGATTCAGTGAATCACCAGCTTTGGCCCACATGGCACAAGATTTGGTGCAACCCTGGGGCGCTGGCTCAATACTGGTTCTTGTGTTCGTTTTAAAACCCAGTAATGAGCATCTCTGCCAGGCCAACAGCTCTCATGCGACAGTGGCCAGGGACCCTGGCCTGTGATTACTGCAGTGTGCGCACCAGAGCCTGGGGATTGAACACATCTTAGGGAAGTTGGGGCTGAAGCTGGGGTTCCCTACCACGCCTGACACGTCCCCCAACCCTGGCACCTTGCAGTGTAGATGTTCCCCTGAGTTCTGGCTGGCCCCCAGCAGAGGGCGCCCTGGCTTGCCATAAGCTCACAGGCCACAGCTGTGACGTTTTAGTGGGCTTAGCTGTCCTGCTGCCGGGCTGGGCCCAAGGGCTCCAGCCACGGGCTTGTGCCAGCAGCATGCGGCGGGCTCACAGCGGTGTTGAGAGCTCAGCCGGCCAAATTAGATCAAGGCCAGTAACCCCACACAGCAAACCGAAGATCTAGTGTGACATTGAAGCTCCAGCAGTTGTTTCACAAGCGCACGGAGGCTCCCCGCCGGACAGGGACGACCCTCTTCCCTCAGGTATTCCCTGCCTTCGCGGGAGCCCCCCTTGTCCTGGGTGGCAGGGTTAAGCTGTCCCGGTGGTCCGGTCCTCCCCGAGTGGTGCGCTGGGAGTGCTCCGGCCTCTTGTGCCTCTTCTCTGTTCTGCACTATAGCTAGATTGCCTCATACAGCAGCTTGGGGCAATAGCGTCCACTCAGTGCTTTTGTTTGTGGCTTCACCCAGGCCTCAGACTCATCACAAGGAGTGCGTTGTTGGTGATTTTCCACTGCACTGGCCTTCACAAGTGTGGACGCTGATGGCCTGGAATGGAGATTTCTGGTGCACCCCTGGTCTGGCCTCTGCAGTAACAAGGGAAGAGGGCCCTGGAGCAGGCAGAGGGGCTGCCTAGTGCTACAGGGAGCGTGTGCGGCTGCAGTCAGTGCTGGGGCTGAGAGGTTCCAGCGGTCGGCCGTCTTTGGACGGGCACATGCACGCTGGTGGGGATCGCAGAGAGAGGTTTTGCACTATTACTTTTACTTGTAAAAAGGGGGCGGAGCTTTGTGGGGGTGACAGGGTTCAGCTGGAACTTCAGAAAGTTTCCCCATCTGACCTTGGCCAGGACACTGCGTCTCTGTGGGCCTCAGTTTCCCTGTCTGGGGTGTGGGAATGATCCTCCCTTTGTCCCAGTTTGGGCTGTTTTGTATCTTTCAACTGAGAGCTCTGAGTTAGACTGCCCCAGCCAGGGTCTGGGCAGTGCCTAGCCCCAGAGGGGGCCCCAGTCTCAGCCATGGGTCTGGGTGGCTCCCAGATCTCAGCTGGGGCCCTGGTGCAGTTGGGGACTAGGTTCTATCTTTACACAAATCAGTAGCGTGTTGAATGCTGAAACTTGGCTTTGCTTGTAGATTGGTTTGTATGAGTGGAGGCCTTCAGGTGCACTGGTTACTGAGTCAAGAGAGCACAGAGGGAAGCTCATCCCTGTGGGTTAGCTAAGATGCTGGTGTGCCAGGGCAGAAGCACAGCACGCTTGAGGCCTCCTGAAGCGAGGCCATCTCCTCCTGAGCAGACTTTCTGTGGTGAGCTCTCAGTGGATGGTGTCTGAAGCCCTGCAGCGGGCGATGGGCATGAAGCCAGGCTGTCTCCCAGAGAGTAGCAAGCCTGTTGTGAGCCACGGTTCTAACAGCTCTGCTCCTCTTTCCTGCCTTCCGTATGTTTGGGTGCAGCTTGTAACCCTGCGAGGGTCCATTCTGGAAGATGCGATCCCCAGCACCGCCAAGCATGGGATGGCGCGAGGCCTGCCCCTGAAGGACGTGCTGGAGCACGTGGTGCCCGAGCTGAACACCCATTGTCTGCGGCTTGCCATGAACACGCCCAAAGTCACTGAGCAGCTCCTGAAACTTGATGAGCAGGGGGTGAGTCCTGTGCAGGTAGTGCTGAGCTGCGTTCTGGCCTCCAGGGGTCCTGCTGCCACCAGCACCTTGAGAACAGGGCTGAGAGGCTGGCTTGGGGTCAGCATTGCGCTGGGTGGGAGGGGGCGTGGCATGCGTCCATTAGCAGCCTGTTTGCGAAGGCAGAAAGCTGGTCTCAGAGCAGAGCTAGGCCTTGGGGTGCCAGCCCCTTGTAGATGGGACATGTGCTCCTAAATCACCTAGGCCCCTTTGAGCTCCCCAATCTGTGGGCTGTGCTGAGCTGGGCCAGGCTTGGCACCCTGATTTGGGCTGGGGTGGGAGACTGGTGCTAGGCCAAGCAGTATCTCACCCCCATTCGCACCCCCCACAGCTCTGCCGGAAGCACAAGGTGGGGATCCTGTACTGCAAGGCAGGCCAGAGCTCCGAGGAGGAGATGTACAACAACGAGGAGGCTGGGCCAGCCTTCGAAGAGTTCCTCTCCCTGCTCGGGGAGAAGGTCTGTCTGAAAGCCTTCAACAAGTACGCGGCCCAGCTGGACACCAAGAGTGAGTGCTGCTGTGCGCACCGGGGGTCTGCCAGCGGGAGCACTGCCACCTGGCGCCGGGCACTCGGAGCCCATGGCTGCAGGGCGCAACATGGGTCCTGCTGCCACCGAGCTCTTGGCGGAGCAGGCAGTGGGAGCTAGTGGCATGGCCTGTGTGCTGCGTCGCACGCGCAGTGCTTGGGCTTGCTTCCTCCTCATGGAGTCTCTTCTCTTGCTCTGCTCGGCAGCTGACTCCACCGGCACCCACTCGCTGTACACCACGTACCAGGACTACGAGATCATGTTCCACGTATCCACTATGCTCCCCTACACGCTCAACAACAGGCAGCAGGTAAACCGGCCTTCTGCTCGGGGAGCCAGGTTACTGGAGAGCCCTGGATCTCCTGCGTGCTGAGTCCAGTTGGGCTGCCGACCTGCTGCCCAGCCCTGGCTGCCAATGGTGTGGGTCCAGTAATGAGTCCCACCATTCCCCTCGCTCCCCAGCCTGTCTCTGAGGCCGGGGGGCTGGGAGATGAGCAAGGGAGGAGCAGCATCTGTGCTCTGTCTCATGCTCTTCAGTGGACTATCCTCAGACCCCCGGTGGGGAAGAGGGAAGGCAGGGCAGGTGTTGCTGCTGTCCCCGCTGGGCGGGTGAGAACTGCCACCCAGCCCAACTAAATTACTTGGCCCAGGTCATGTGGGGGAGTCTGGCAGAGTTGGGAAGAAAACCCAGGTCTGCTGCCCATTGCGCCACAGCCCTCCCCGCCCCCCAGTGCCAGGCTGGGGGTGAATAGCAGCTGGGATCCTGCCCCTCGCAACCCAGGTCTGTACCTGGAGCCAGGCTCCCGATTGCACTGGCTGTCAGGGACTGGCCTGCGAGTCCCGATACCTTTCCTGGCCTGCAAAGGTGCTGGGCCGTGGGCATGGAGAGTTCAACCAAAGAGTCCTGCCGGCAGACGCGCCCCCCTCAGTGCACACTGGCCATGCCTGTGGCTGGGGCACTGCAGAGTCCTTCCCCGTGCTCCGGAGGAACATGGTGACACGATGGGGGTGGCTTGGCAGGTGAAGGCTGAGCCCACTCCCCTTGCTGCTGCCAGCAACTTGGGGTCTGCACACGGCAGTTGCTTCAGCATTCTGAATCTCATGGCTCTGTCTGTGCTGGGTCAGACCTGCGGCGAGGGGCCTCTGCCTTGCCCACGCTTGCTTGTTCATGCTGTCTGGCCTCAGAGTAACAGTGCTGGTGCCCTGCAAGCCCAGCTGGGCCGGGCACTAACCTGTGCGCTTGTTCTTACCTCGGTAGCTACTAAGGAAGCGGCACATAGGAAACGACATAGTCACAATCATCTTCCAAGAGCCTGGAGCGTTGCCTTTCACCCCCCAGAATGTCCGGTCCCACTTCCAGCATGTCTTTATCATTGTCCGAGCCCACAGCCCCTGCACTGATAACGTTTGCTATAGGTAAGCCGTACCTGCTGCTAACCCATCCCTCACTCTCCTGCTGCCGGCTCGTGTGCTGTGTGCCGGTGCAACGACCGTCACCTCTGCTCTCAGCCCCGCCGCTCAACTGGCTGCACGTGCCGGGCTGGAAGGAGGCCGGTTACGCTAGTGAGGTCTCAGGCTACATTTGCGCTGATGGCTCTGTGAGATGCAATGAATTAACTAAGGGAAGAGCAGAGGACATGGTATACCTAGAATTTAGCAAGGCATTTGGTATGGTCTAGCATGGTCTTATCAATAAACTGGGCCTATTTAGACATAGATGGGGTTATTCTAAAGGTGGGTGCATAACTGCCTGGATAACTGTTCTCAGTGGGTATTAATGGTTCGCAGTGACGCTGGAAGGGCATCACAAGTGGGGTTCCACAGGGTCTGTTTTGGGGCAAGTTCTATTCAATACCTTCATCAACAATTCAGATATTGGCAAAGAGAGTGCACTTATTACGTTTGCAGATACCACCAAGCTGGGAGGGGTTGCAACTGCTTTGGAGGATAGGGTCAGAATTCAAAACAGTCCTGACAAACTAAAGAACTGGTTTGAAGTAAATAGGACAGAGTTTAAGAAAAACAAATGCAGAGTAGTCCAGTTAGGAAGGAACAATCAGTTTCACACATACAGAATGGGAAGCGACTGTCCAGAAAGGGATCTAGGGTTTACAGTGGACCACAAGCTAAATGAGAGTCAGCAGTGTGACGCTGTTGCAAAGCAAACGTGATTCTGGGATGCATGAACAGAAGTATTGTGAGCAAGACACGAGAGGCCATTCCTCCGCTCTACTCAGCGCTGATTAGGCCTCAGCTGGAGTATTGTGTCTAGTTTTGAGCACCAAACGTCAAGAAAGATGTGGAGAAATTGGAGAAGGTCCAGAGAAGAGCGACAAGAACGATGAAAGGCTGAGAGAACACGAGCGAGGAGGGACTGAAAGAACTGGGCTTGTTTAGTTTAGAAAAGAGAAGGACTGCGGGGTGGGGGGAGATGATAGTGGTTTACGAATACCTAAAAGGGTGTTACAGGGAGAAGGCAGAAAACTTTCTTCTTTGCCTCTGGGGTTAGGACAAGGAGCAATGGGTGTGAACTGCAGCAAGGGAGAGTTAGGTTAGACATTAGGAAAAACTTCCTAACTGTCGGGGTGGTCAAACACTGGGATAAATTGCCTGGGGAGGCCGTGGAATCTCCATCTCAGGAGATCTGTAAGAGCGGGTTAGACAGACACCTAGCGGGGCTGGTCTGGATGGTGCCTGGTCCTGCCGTGAGGGCAGGGGCTGGGACTTGATGACTCCTTGAGGTCCCTTCCTGTGCTGGTGTTCTGTGATTGCCTGGAGAATTATACAGCCATGAGGGGGTAAGTGCGTTTAGTTAACATTCCTGCAGCTGTGACAGCTGAGTGCATAAAGAGAGCTGCCGCCGCTGTTCTAATGCGAGCATGGGAAGCTCTCGGAGACCCCAGCAGGGTTAGGGGCAGGTTGGGCCAAGGAAGTCTCTGCCAAACTTGTAGGCGTCTTTCAGGGGCCAGAGTTTTGACTGGTGCTGAGCAGCCCCTTTTCAACAGGCACCTTGCTCCGGATGCACCGAAAGCCCCAGGCAACATGACACCCTAGGTGCATGTGCTGAACTGTTGCACTAGCAGGAGATTAGCTTCTCTAAGTGGCTTTTCTTCTCCCTCTTCCCACCTTTCCTTCCCTAAGCGTGGCTGTGACCAGATCCAAAGATGTTCCTCCCTTTGGCCCCCCCATCCCCAGCGGCATCACCTTCCGCAAATCTGATGTCTTCAGAGACTTCTTACTGGCCAAGGTGATCAGCGCAGAGCATGCGGCTCACAAGTCTGACAAGTTCCACACCATGGCAACACGCACCAGGCAGGAGTACTTGAAGGACCTGGCAGAGAACTACATCACTGCCACGCCCATTGACTCCAGCGGCAAATTCAACCTCATCTCCCTGACCTCCAAGAAGAAGGAGAAGATGAAGGCGCGGGTGGGAGCAGAGCTATCCAGCTCTGGCGCCATTGCCTGGCGTGTCTCAGCCCAGGACTTTTCACAGGGGGTCGAGGTTGAGTGTGTCTTGGGGATCTCCAGTGAGTTCATCGTCCTGCTTGACCTCAGCACCAAGGAGGTGGTGTTCAACTGCTTCTGTGGGGATGTGATCGGCTGGTCTCCTGAAGCCCTGGCCCTCAAGATCTTCTATGGGAGGGGGGACCACATCTCCATCCAGGCCTTGGACAGCAGCCCTGAAGACATCAAGGAAATTGTGCAGCGATTCAAGGTAGGAGCAAAGCTGTCACACCCAGCGGCCCCATGGGGCTGGATGCTGTGCAGACGGTCCCTGCTCTGAAGTCTCTCCTCTTAATAGAAGAGATGGACAAAGGAGATGGGGAGGGGGAAGGAGACACTGTCCAAGGTGGCAAAACTGGAGACGGATCCCAGGAGTCCTGCTCCCAGCCCCTTGCTCTAACCACCAGACCCCACTCTGCTTTCCTACCCATGACAGGAACCAGGGAAGCCTGGCTCCTAGCCCCTCCAGTCTAACCACCAGGCCCCACTCCCCTCCCTGAGCTGTGGGATGGAACCCAGGAGTCCTGGCTCCCAGCCCCCTGCTCTAACCGCCAGATCCCCCGCTCCCCACACTTGGCTGCCTGCTCAGTGGTATGGGCAGAATGTTACCACTGCACGTGGCTGTGGTGGGGTCACACGTGGGACCGTGGGGCTACAGGATTCCAGGTGACTGTCTCAGGCTCGTGTCTGGTTATGCCATTTGCAGCCTGTTTCCTGGGCAGTGAGCAGGGGGATCCAGTCAGTGAGACCAGGATCAGGCTGTCTGCCAGGGGCCCAATTCCCTTCTCTAAGCTCTTCGGGTGCAAGGGGGAGCCCTGGAGTCTCCAGTGCTGGGCAGAGGTGAAATGCAGAGGCCAGGGGAGGTGTGCAGAGCGCTGCAGGAGGCAGGTTCACCCACGCTGTCCATGGTGCAACCTGCTGGTCTCCACAGAGCCAACAGCAGCAAGGGCAGCCGGGCTCCCAGAGGCTCTTGCTGTTGCTCTTTGTCAAGCCTGGCTGACTGGAAGGCAGGTAAGGTGCCGGGCTTGTGAAAAAACACCAGCGCCTGGCGGGAGTGTGAGCAGGGAGCAGAGCTGGACTGCCCCACTGGGCACGTGGTCGGAGTGCCCACAGGCGAGCCCCCAAGCTCTTGTGAGCAGCCCCTGTGGTGGGGGGCAGCAGGGCTGAGGCCACTGGCAAGGTTCAACCACTGCTGCCCATCCAGGGGAGAGCTGGGGTGGGGCGTAGGCTGCTGACTGCCGCTCTGTGCGCCCTCCAGGTGATGACCACCGGCTGTGAGACGGTGGACATGACGCTGCGGAGGAACGGGCTGGGCCAGCTCGGCTTCCACGTGAAGTACGACGGGACAGTGGCAGAGGTGGAAGATTACGGGTTTGCGTGGCAGGCGGGGCTCCGGCAGGGCAGCCGGCTGGTGGAGATCTGTAAAGTGGCCGTGGTGACGCTCTCCCACGACCAGATGATTGACCTGTTGCGGACGTCCGTCACGGTGAAGGTGGTCATCATCCCGCCACATGAGGATGGCGTTCCTCGCAGGTACTCCCCGCCCCCGGGTCATGCCGCCAGTGCTTTGCCCCAAGGGCCCAGTGAACCTCAGTGCTACCCCACCGCAGTGCAGGCAGCCCCTGGTGTTCAGGTTTGACTCACGGCCCTGTGTCCCTCTGCCCCGCAGGAAGCTGCTACTAAGGTTTTGTTAAAAGGAAGAAAACTGCAGGTGGTATGCCTGGCCTGCTCCCCTGGGGAACAGCTGGCCCCAAGTGAGGCCATCCTGGTGCCTGATGGGCCTGTGATCCTGCCTGACGCATGAGAGCCAGCTGGCCAGGCCAGGCCTGTCTGAATGGCAGTAGAGCCACCTGACAAGCTGAGCTGCTGGGAGCCGGGCATTGCTCGGAGCTCTCTGGCTTGAATACGGTTAAGTTGGGCCCATTTAAGAACAGAGTTGCATGGGCCCTGCAGCTTTCTCTGGGCTTTGACGTCTAAGCCACGCCTGCTCGGCAGCTTTGCAGGGCAAGTTGAGACACTGATAAACTTGTAGGCAGCTTCTCCTCCCAAATGAAACCCCAGCCTCCACGCGGACCGAGTGCTGCACAGGAGTGGTAGCCCTGGTGTGGTCGTGGGTTGTAGGGATGGGAGCTGCTTTCGAAGCAAGGCGGCTGATGTCGTAGAGCAGGAGGCAGGTGCTGTACTGGTCACAGCTTAAAGGGAGCTAAGCTCGGCTCTTGTGGATGTGAGGTTAGCTAGGAGTGGGAGCAAGAGGCTTGCTCATGCCCTGGCTTGCCAGCTGAGGCCTGGGGGTGACCTCACTGTGCAACTGGTGCCAGTTAGCAGCAGGGTCAAGAAGCTTTCCTGTAGCATCAGAGCCCATTTCTCAGTTGGTAGCCAGGTCACAGGGCCTGGGCAGACTGCTGCAGCTGCCCCTATGCAGCAAGGACAGGACTCTGTCCTTCCTGCACCTGGCCAGTGGCAGAGGGGGAACATCCCTGAGGCCTGACACCCAGAGTCTCTTAGGGCCCATTTGCATTGGGGAAGGAGAGCAGTGTGGACCTTGCAGCCTCAAAGCCCTCTGCGTCCCCTGCTGTGGAGCTGCAGTTTCTGGTGGTCAGTAAGGCTGTGCAGCGCCTTCCAGGAGAGAGTTCAGACATGGCGTAAACAGAGAGCAGGCGTGGCCCTGGCATGCTCACAGCATTCAGTGCTGCAGTGTGGAAGAAATGTAGAGCAGGTATGGCGCTGTTGTGCTTATGGTGCACACTGCTGCAGTGTGGAATAAAGGGATGGGGCGCAGTGCTGGGGTGTGGAGTAAATGGGGGGGGGGCACTGGCGCGGCGCTGCGGTGTGGAGTAAATGGGGGGGAGGGGTGGCACTGGCGCGCGCTCGGCGCGGCGCTGCAGTGTGGAGTAAATGGGGGGAGGGGTGGCACTGGCGCGCTCTCGGCGCGGCGCTGCAGTGGGGAGTGAACGGGCGGGAGGGGTGGCACTGGCTCGCGCTCGGCGCGGCGCCGGGGTGGGGAGTGGACGGGCGGGAGGGGGGGCACTGGCGCGCGCTCGGCGCGGCGCCGGGGTGGGGAGTGGACGGAGGGGAGGGGGGGCACTGGCGCGCGCTCGGCGCGGCGCCGGGGTGGGGAGTGGACGGGTGGGAGGGGGGGCACTGGCGCGCGCTCGGCGCGGCGCCGGGGTGGGGAGTGGACGAGCGGGAGGGGGGGCACTGGCGCGCGCTCGGCGCGGCGCCGCGGTGGGGAGTGGACGGGCGGGGGGGGGGGCACCGGCGCGCGCTCGGCGCAGTGTCACACTCTCACGTCTGTCCTTGCTGAGAGGGATTTCCCTCAGGCGGAGGTGCTCTCTCTGGCCGTTGGTCTCTCTCTCCTTTGGTGACATGCGGGAGCCTTTGGCACCTTATCTCTGAAAGGCGGCAGCATAATTAGGGTGTCGGCTTTAGACCCTCCAGGCTCTGCCCTGACCCCAGGTGGCTTGGCTGGCGCTGCTTTGCTAGGCCTGTGCTGCTGCTGCTGCTGCTGCCAGAGAAGGGGCTGTGTGAGCTCCTCCCGCCAGGCCCGTGCAATGCCAGCTGCTGAGGGCTCTCCGTGCGTCTCCGGCAGCGGTGGCCTCAGCGCCCCTTTGGCAGCAGAGCTGTGGGCGGGGGCGGCAGGGCGCTGAACCGGAGTCACGTCAGGTCGCTGACAGTCCGGCCTGGTGGGTTGGTGGGAGCTGCACAAGGCAGCCTGGCCAGGCAGTGCCTGGGAGTAGCGTTCTGTGTCCCGGTTTCCCCACGTGTAGCTAAGTAGGTCATCTCTATTTGGCTTCCTCTGCCTCTGCTGGTCCTCGCCAGTAGCAGGAGCTCTACCGCTGACACGCCGCCCCTGCGAGATGAAGCAGGCTGAGCCCCGCTGCCTGGGGAGGGGGTGGCGTTAGCCAGCCCACGAGCGCTGTTTGCTTTGCAGGGGATGGGCCGAGGCCTTTGAAATAAGCCCCATGGAGCACAGGGCTGAGGCGGAGAGCCTGGCTGCAGGGCACCGCCCGCCGTACCGCAGCCACTCGGCATGGCAGTGGAGCGGGCCTGCCTCACACAACGCCTCGCAGGCCACCAAGTGGGCAGAGCCCCCACCCCTCGGGCATGCTCAGTCCCTCACCAGGCCCCCCAAGCAGTTCTCCCTCGGCCCCTACCGCGAGCCGCAGGCCCTGCACAGCAAGAGGTAAGGCAGGGCACGTGGCTGGGCTGCAGGCGTGCCCTGGGCATGGGGGGCTGAGCTGTGGGATGCGGGGGCGGGGCAGCGAGCCCCACAGGGGAGCTGGGAGGTGACTTGGGCATAGAGGGGCAGGGGGCTGAGCTGCAGGGGGCAGGTGTGGGGGAGGCTCCCTGGTGCTCTGTACCCTGTGGAGGCGGAGGTGGCCTGGGCGAGTGAGAGCCCTGGGGTGTGAGCTGAGCCCAGCATCAGCGCTGGAGCTTGTGTGCGCGCCGCAGGGCTGTGGGCCAGCTGCAGCTCCCTGGGCGCCCCCCACGCCTGGGCCGTGGCCCTGTGGTAGGCACAGCAGGCGTGAAAGCGCAGGGCAGGGCCTGTCTGAGGGGCCAGCTGTGGAAATCCAGCTGGTGGGGTAGCCTGACCCCAGTGCACTGAGCACATGGCTGCAGCCCCCAGAGTCCCTTAGCCTGCGCAGGGCGTGTGGTCAGGCTGTCTGAGGCACTTGGCTGCCTGCTGGCGCAGGAGGTCTGGTCACGATGCCTCCACTGCCCTGCGCCAGGCCTGGAAGCACATCAGAGCTGGGCCAGGCCAGGGCCCTTCCGCAGCCGTTCCTTGGCCCTGAGCACTGTAAGCAGCGTGGAGCTGGGGAGGGCCAGCAGTAGCACCCAGCCTTGCTCCCCCCGGACGCTCATGCAGTGATGTATGAGGCTGGGAGGAAGGGTCCCCAGCCACTGGCCCAGACTCGCACGCCGACGCGACTGCTCTCTCCGTGTTCTCAGCTCTGCTGGGTGTTGCCTTGGCTCCTGCTCTGTCAGGCTTGTGCCTCAGGCTGACTCTTTGGTCTCTGTGGGTTGGCGCTGTGGCTGGCCGTACACGCGAGCTGGGCTGGGCTGGGGTGTGTCTGAATCGCAGGGCAGAACTCACAGCCTTTCTTCCTCTGAAGCAGACCAGTTAGCTTCCCTGAGACGCCGCACGCTGCCTCGTCTGCCCCAGCGGGGACGGAGAGAGGCCAGCCGCACCGCCAGCCCTCCAGCAGCTTCTCAGCTCCAGGCTCCGGAGCATCGGCTTACACCCGCTATAAGCCATCCCCGGAAAGGTAGGCCAATCTCCTGCCTGCTGCCACCTGCTGGAGGCCCCTGCGGTGATGTCAGGGAGTGCCCCTTAGCCACCAGGTCACCGCTCACACTTGGCTGCAGGGCTTGCAAGTCTCTGGGCACCCAGAAATTGCCAGCTCATCCTCCCTCTGGTAAGCTGCTCTGCGAGCCCGGGGAGGGTGATGTACTCAGCCCAGGAAGCCGCCTGGTGGCAGCTGTTTCAGCTTAGCAAGGCATCCCATAGGTTCAGCCAGTCACAGCAGCCTTTACTCCTCCTCACTGAACGGCCGTGTGTCCCTGGCTGGCGAAGAGGGGTGCTCAGTGTTTGCTGGGGTCCAGCTGGAGAGCTGAGCCCCAGGCAGCGCACATCCATGCACGCACACCAGTGCTTGGCTTTGCAGCACTCAGCAAAGGCCTGGCCAGTAGCTGATACCCATGTAGCTGGGACAGAAGCCATGTCCCGGAGCCGACCCCCTCTCCGTGCAACGCGTAGAACTGGGGAAGCTGGAAGCAGCTGCCCAGAGGCCTGTTGTGAACTTTTCCTTTCTGAGCTGTTCCCTCTGCCTCGCTGGCCAGCTCCGACATCCGTCAAAGAGCAGTGCACGCTTCCCCCGTGGTAACCCTCAGCGGCGTTGGCCTGCGTGGAGTACAGCTGCCGGGCAGGCAGGGACTGGTAGCACTCGCCTGGGGCTGGCGTTCAGAGAGCCCTGTGCCCAGCTGGGGACAAGCCCTGGGGCTGGTCATTGACCGGCGCTGCTGGGGTGCTCATTGGGCTCCCTGGCAGGGGTGTGCAGGTTGTCAAGTGATGGAGACCTGCCAGTGTGATGAGCTCTCCCCTCCCCAGCACCCCTGTGGTTCCTGTTGGCAGGCGGCTGTCCAAGCAGGGATCTGCTCTCCAGCCCTGCATGTGGCTGGCATTGCGCCAGCCATAGTCTAGCACCAGGGAGGGAGCTTTAACCTGTGAGCAGCAACTGAGCAGGCTGCTAATGTACCAGCCCCAGCGCAGAGCAGCCCCGCCTGTGACTGGCTCCAGGGGTGTGGACCTTGTGATGGACAGGTCCAGCTGAGCCCTGCCAGCGAGGATCTGCTCAGCTGAGAGCACTGGAGGCTGCCTTGTCACATCGCCCTGTCCAAGCTCCATGGGCGGGCTGTGGGCATCGGCTGTCCGGGGCCTGAGGCTTCCCACGCCAGCTTACGGCTGCGCACAGCCCCCAGGCAATGCCTGCAGCAGTGTGCCGTGAGCGGGCCAGTGACAGCCCTCGGGTCCGTTTACTCCACACGGCAGCACTGCGCCTGAGCACGCCAGTGCCCGCTGCCGGGCTTTTAATTGCACATTCTGCTGCTTACTCATCTCCCAGCTTCCTTCCGCCCCAGCCCCCTGTTTTACAAAACCTGCTAATGAGAGACAGGATTATTTTAAGAGCACGAGTTTGGCAGTTCAGCTGTCGCCCTTCCCTTCGGCAGATATGTGGCCACTCAGCGTGCCGTGCTGCCCGCGGAGCAGCGCTACAGCCCCGAAGTGACCTCGAGCGGCGAGTCCTCGTCCGGAGGGCTCACCAGCCAGGAGAGCACCATGGAGAGGCACAAGCCTGGTAAGGCTCCAACCGCCAGCGCTGTTACTGGGCCCTTCCGGGGGGTTAAAGCATTGGAACGTGGCGCGTGATCTGTAATGAGTCCCTCAGAGGTTCTCCTTGTTGCCAAGGGGCAGGGCCTTTGTGAGCTGGTGTTGTGATGCTGTCTCCATCTCCTCTGGATGTGGGGCTGGACTGCCAGCCACCTCTCTACCCTGTTGATGGGTTGCTTTGTGCACTCTAGATTGATGCCCTGAAGGGTAGAACCCTGCCCAGCTGCTGCATAGCACAGGGGATGGCCTCTGACCCCTAGCTGTCCCCACTCAGCGTGGGTGCAGAGGGGGAGGTGTAGTTAGGGTAGGGATGCTGGGTGGGGAAACTGAGGCCCATTTTTGCCCACAGTCATGTGGTAAGTCAGTAGCAGGACTAGGACTAGAACCCAGCTCTCCTGGCTCCCAGGCTGGAGCTGTGCCTACTCTGCTGCCATGGCTCCTGGCCACCCCTTGCAGCAGAGCAGCTGGCTGTTCTCAGCTCCGCGCACGCTCTCTCCACACTCCTCTGCCTGCTCGGGAGAGGTGGAGATGCAGAGGCTGAAATTCTCCCAGCTCTTCTCGGCGCTGATCCAGGCCCAGCCCCCAACAGGCTGTCGACTGCTAGTTTGCTTTGGTGTCACCAGCCAAGTGGGAGACTATTTAATTATAGAGCCTCCCTCCAGAGGGTGCTGCCTGGGCTGCTGCAAGGGGACAGCCCCAGAGAGAGGGCACTGAAATCACAGCCGTTAGCGGGAGTGCCGTGCACAGCCTGGGCTCTGAGTGACTGCCTCAGAACAGGAGCTGGGGGCTGTGTGCTTGGTGGGCAGCCTGCTGTCGCACTCGCCGCGCTGGGCTGCAGGGCCTGCCAGTTACTTTTGACACCCTGGGCTCAAAGGCCTCTCAGCTGCGCAGCCTTGGGGCGGGAGTGGGACGCTCCAGGGAGGGGTTGGAGGAGACCCTGGTGGGCTCATCAGGTGTCTGAGCTGGACCTGTTACACCAGCCCCAGTGCCACACTCGGTCAGGCCTCTGCCTGGGGGGGCCGAACATCTCCTTTTCACTGCTGCCCCCGGATGGGTGCCAAGGGGAGGGGTGACTGGAGTCCAGGCAGCTGGCACGTGAAGGGAGCCCGGGGCCTGGCACTAGGCTGAGGTGAAGTTGAGGCAGGGCAGCAGAGGCGGCTTTGGCGGGATCTCTGGGACGTGACGTGGCTGATCAGTTACAAATGGCAGCTTTGCCTGGCAGGTCGTCTGGGGCAGCTGGTGTCTGGAAGCCAGATCGCGCGCTCAGGGCCGTTGTGCTTGCTGTGCTGAGGCTCGTGGGGCTGGCTGGGAAGCTCAGAGTGAGACAAGTTAGGAGGAGAGAAACCCGGAGAAAGCAAGTAGTACAACAGAACCAGCTCTGCTGTGGCTCTGTGGACGAGGCGATCTTTGGTGCCCGCTCTGGGCGGAGGAGCTCTTCCCAGTTATGGGGAAAAACAGAGCTCCTTATATGGCCAGGACCTGCAGCCGCCCCTCGCGAGGAAACTCACCAGTCTGCTGTGCTCCTGGGCCTGTAGGGGCTGAGCCCAGAGCAGCTGAGGGCTTGTGCCAGAGCTCATCCCTTGTGTTTTGGCCAGCAGTCGGGCCTGCTATCCCACACAGTGGTTTGAGTGCATTCATCCAGCTCGTGGAACGTGTGTGCTTGCCTGGTCCATGAGTCGCTCACAGGGGCTTGGGCTGGCTGTCAGCCTCTCTTGCCCTCGTTCAGATCATTCAGCGCTAAACTTGCTTGCCCTACTGTCCGTTGTTCCTTCTCAGGCAGGCCAAATGTCTGAGGTGTTGGGATCTCTTGTGAACTGCCACATGCTGCTTACACTTGAGCCCACAATGAATGCATGGGCCCAATCATCACTACGGGCCCCGGGGAGTGGTCAGGGCCGGTGCTGTGCTGGGCGCTGCCCAGAGCCTGTGAAACGGTCCTTGCCTCCCGCACCAGGAGAAGAGCAGAGGCCCAGAAAGGCTGTTTCTCCGTGACAGGTCATGGGCAGAGCTGGGAGGGGAGTCAGGCACCCTGAGGGCCAGCGCTGCCCTACTCCTGCCCAAATCCCATAAATCATCCCACAGGCACCAAGCATATCTGGGCTCGGCAGCGGCTTGGGCTGGCAGGAGACCTGCTCCCGAGTGACCAGATGTGTTCAGGGATCTCCAGGGACGTAGAATCACAGAACACTAGAACTGGAAGAGATCTCGAAAGATCATTGAGTCCAGGCCCCTGCTGTCATGGCAGGACCCAGCACCATCTAGACCTTCCCTGTTAGGTGTTTATCCAACTAGGTCTTAAATGTCTCCAGTGATGGAGATTCCACAACCTCCCTCAGCAGTTTGTTCCAGTGTTTGGCCACCCTGAGAGTCGGGAAGTGTTTCCTCACGTCCAGCCTGCACCTCCCTGGCTGCAGGTTAAGCCCATTGCTCCTTGTCCATCCTCGGGGGCCAAGGAGAACAAGTTTTCTCTCTCCTTCTTGTAACACCCTTTTAGGTACTTGCACCCGGCTGTCCTGCCCCCTCTTGGCCTTCTCTTTTCTAAACCAAACAAGCCCAGAGCTGCCTCTTCCCTCACGGCTCGTGTCCTCTCCACCTCCTCTGGGCCCGGTCCAATTTCCCACCTCTCCTGCAACGTGGGGCCCAGATCTGGCCCCAGGGCTCCAGCTGAGGCCTGACCGGCGCTGAGCAGAGCAGAACGGTGACTCCTTGTGTCTTGCTAACTAACTGGGTGGTTTCCCCTGAAATGGTGCTGCCCTGTGGCGACTGAACCACCCGTTGCCCAAGGTTTGGGACATGGCAGCCCACCTCTGCCCCCACCTCTGGGCACAGGAGGAAGCCAAGCCCTGCCTTGGGAACAGCTGGTCCCTTTGAGATGTTGCACGCTACTCGGCCCCGAGTCAAACTGTGCCTCCGCCTCTCTGGACCATGTTTGCCAAGCGCCTGGGAGACTCAGGCTCCTCCGTGCCTGTTTTGGAAGTGGGCTGCAGGTGGCTGTCAGCTGGGCACGTTTGAAAACACCCCCCTCTGTCCCCTCAGCCCCCGGCGGGCGCCAGCGCATGGGTCAGCCTTAGGGCACTCGGGTTGCAGAACTGGGGCTCCAGGGGAAGGGAAGGCCAAGACGAGCCCTTAGGAGAGTGGCACACAGCAGGGCTGCATCAGCCGCTGGAGGTGGAGCGGGAGGCTTCCTCCAGCAAGGCTGTGAGCAAAGCAGAATCCCTCCCTGCCCAGCCGCCATCTGCTAGGGCAGAACAGCTGGGACTCAGCAGGCTGTGCCGAGGCCCTGGCGCGCTCACGCCCTGGGAAGGCCTCCTGCTGGCAGACCTCAGCACGGGGGAGGGGTGCTCCTCCTCCTGGCAGAGCCCTGGTGCATTAACGGCTGCTGGGCTGGTCCCATCCCGCAAGGAGCGGTGCCCTGCCCCCAGCTGCTCCAGTGCAGCCAGCTCCCTGATGCTCCTCCCTGCGGGGGGGAGGGTGGCGCCTCTCCGGGCGGGGCAGTCTGATGTGGGAGTGCTGGGACCCAGGGGGCCTGCAGGGTGCATGGTTCCTGACGCCGCCTGGCCTTGGATTGTTGCAGAGCCCCTGTGGCACATGCCGGTGCAGTCCAGGCTCCCTGCCGGGCCGGGGAGCAGCGTGAGCAAGCGGCCCAGCCGAC
Source organism: Carettochelys insculpta (assembly GCF_033958435.1). Classification (NCBI taxonomy): domain Eukaryota; kingdom Metazoa; phylum Chordata; order Testudines; family Carettochelyidae; genus Carettochelys; species Carettochelys insculpta. The sequence goes on along the minus strand of NC_134158.1, from coordinate 22,971,769 downwards.
AGGAGCTGGCGGGAAAGGATTCTCCCAACCGGCATTCCAGAGTGAGTGGAGCTTCTCCCCAGCCCGGCTAGTGCCTGGGGAAAGCGCCTGCCTGCTCACGTGGCTGCAGCGCCCCACACAGGGGCTCTTAAAGCACCCGGCCCCTGGCCTGCCACGGGTGGCACCAGGGCTGGCCTTCTGGCTCTCCCCGGCAAGCAGCAGCTGCTGTCTTAATCAGCTGGGCTCCTGAGGGTGGCCTTGTGCAGTAGCCTGGTACAAATGACTGCCCTGGGAGAGCCCAGCCCAGTCATTTCCTCAGGGGCTGCGTGCTGGAGCACATACCCCAGGAATTCAAGGCCGTAAGCGCTGCCCAGCTTGTGCGGTCCATTCGGTGCCCAGCAGCTGTGACAAGGGCCATGTTAAGCCAGAGAGCAGGAGCCATCTGTGAGTGCGTCAGTGGGTGCGCTCAGCACCCGATGACCAGGAGCCAGCCCTGTATCTCCCGGCTTCTGCCTTCCCCAGACGCAGAAAGCTGGGCAGCCCTGCCCTGCCAGACCCCTGGGGTCCCGCTGTGGAGGGGAGGTGGCTGAGGGTGGGGTGCAGAGCTGCGTGGTGGGAGTCCCACGGGCCGCTCCCCAGTGACCCACAGGCTGTCTGTGCAGGGCGAGGCTCAGTACTCCAGCCACTCCAGCAGCAACACACTGTCCAGCAACGCCTCCAGCAGCCCCAGTGAGGAGCGCTGGTTCGACACGCCCGAGCCCGCTGAGGTCGAGCCAGACCCTGCCTCCAAGGGCGGCTCCAGCGACAGCGGCATCGACACCGCACTCTACGCCTCCAGCCCCACTGGCGGAAGCAGTGCCAAGTCCTCCCACCTGTTCCAGCAGAGAGACCCGGGGCCCAAAGCCCACTCCGCCGGGAGCAAGAGGAGGGAGCCTTCGCCCACCATCAGCACAGGCGGCCAGAGCCGAGGCTACCGGCCCAAGGCCTACGCGGCAGGGGCCAGCATGTCTGGGCCTGCCACAGCCCCTGACCATGGGGCTGAGCTCTACAAGCAACCAAGGTAACCTGGCCTGTGCTAGCCAGAGGGCTGGGGGGCAGCAGGAGGCCTCCTCCCTGCACCCCTTTGGGGTGGAAAGTCTCCGGGGCTCTGCCCTCTTTGTGAACTCCTGTGGGACCTGGGGAAGAGAGACTGGGGCTGAGCACACAGCTCGCGTCTCCTCCCAGGACCTCCAAGAAGCAGGTCTGGGGAATGCCCTCTGGACAGGCTGTGCCGTCCCTCCGGGCTGCTGGGGGATATCCCAGCACAGGGGGAAGCTCCAGGGGCAGATGCTGCCCTCGTGCCATTGGGCTGAGGCTGTAGACGGAGGATCGGTGTCTTGTCTCCAGCGCTCTCTGGGGAGGCCTTACCTCTGGCAGCTTGTGAATGGCCAGCAGAGCTCCCCTCCGCTGTGGGCTGGCAGGCAAAGCTCCACGCAGCACCCTGGTGATGGCCAGCAGAGCCCAGCATGCAGTGTGGCCAGGGAACACGGCCCAGGGAGCTTTTAAAGGCAGAGAAATACAGGCCCATGAGCACCGCTGGAGCCTGGCAGAGCTAGACCTGGGCCTGGGGTGGGTGTTCACACACACCTCTGCCCGGGCAGGGTGCAAAGTGCCTGGTAGTGGCCTGCAAAAGGAGAGTGGCTGCCTCCATGCCCCCGCTGCGAGCGCTGACCTGCACTCCCCGGCCGTGGGTACTGGACTGCCAGTCCCAAGGGGTGGTGATCCCAAGCCCTGCCCTGTGAATCCTGGGGTTCCCGTCTGCTGTCCCCAGCCCAGCCAGTCGCTGTGCAGAGCAGCTCTCCGTTCCCAGCCTTGCAAATGGGGGTGCCACGCACCAGCGTTTGGGGCTGTGAGCCACCCTTTGGGGCCCAGCAAGGCTGGAGCCAGGGCCCTGTTTTATCATAGAATCATAGAAGAGTAGGACTGGAAGGGACCTCGAGAGGCCATCGAGTCCAGCCCCCTGCCCTCATGGCAGGACCAAGCACTTTCTAGGCCATCCCTGAAAGCCATCTGTCTAACCTCTTCTTAAATATCTCCAGTGATGGAGATTCTACCACCTCCCTTGGCAATTCGTTCCAGTGTTTGATCACCCTGACAGTTAGGAACTTTTTCCTAATGTCCAACCTGATCCTCCCCTGCTGCAATTTAAGTCCATTGCCTCTTGTTCTATCCTCAGAGGCAAGGAAGAACAAGTTTTGCCTGCCCCATCCTTCGCAGGCTCTCTGCTCACCTCCGAGTAACAACTGCCCCTGCGGCATAAAAACGCAGGTGAAATGTCCAGCGGGGCTGGTCCTTACCTACCCTGCCACACTCGGCCTTGTGCAGTGACTTGTGTTACCGTCACCAACATGCGGGGCACCAACATTCTGCATGTGGCTGTAAACGCTTCCAGGGAGCCCCGGCCATTGTCACCATAACGGCTCCCAGCCCCAAAAGCACGGTGTGTGCGCTCAGCCCGAGCCCAGTGCACCCGGGGTGTAGGGTTTAATCCTGACCCCAAACCTCCCGGTGTGTACCTGCTCTGCTGGTCTAACGGGGGGTGAAGGGCTGCCGGGGAACGTCTTGGAGTGCCTTGTTCCCAGGCTCTGGGCCTGCAGCCGTCTCAGCGTGACGGGGGCTTCCCCCTGCCTGGGAATTGATCCGCATGCATTTCTTTTCCTTTCTAGTAATTTCAGTTTGCGCCAAGGCCGCCCTGCGCAGGGTTACAGAACGCCCGTGGCTGAGAACTCCAGGTCCTCACACATGTCCCAGTCCAGCTCCTTCCAGCTCTCGGCCTCAGTCCCCAAATCCTTCTTTTCCAAACAGAGCAGCAGGGCCAAGCACGTGTCCGGCTGGAAGAGACCCGAGGAGATCCCCATGAGGCCCACGGCCTTTGCAGACCCAAAGAAGTACGCACCTGGGCATGCCTGCCAGCTGGTGGGATGGCGCACACAGTGTCTGTCGGGGGCTGGTCCAGCTGGGAAGGGCATGTGGGGCACTGAGGGATGGCCGCCACTCTCTTCTTGCCCACTGCTGGGTGCGCCAGCCAGTGCCCCGGCCAGGACAGCTCTGGGTACCTTTGCACTGAGAGGAGGTGGGCCTGGCCAGCCCTCAGTGGGTCCTGGTGCAGGTCAGCAGCTGTGGGAGGAGCTGGAACAAGGGGTCTGTACCCCCCATGCGGGAGGGCAGGGGCCCTGCTTGGGCTACCTCTTGCAGCATGGAGCAAGACTGGCACCTTGGCATGGGTAGCTGTACCCACAAGGCCCTGAGCCAGGCTCCCTCCAGCACAGCAGGGGTTGAAAGCCAAAGGCTGCCATGAAGTGAGCAGCTCCTGAGAGGCATCTGTCTGCCCTGTTCACCACTTGCCAGTCCTTCCTGCAGCCGCCTGGCCAGCAGGGCAGAGACCACAGCCGCACCCCAAAGAGCTGCTCAGAGGCTGGGCTTGGAGCTCTTGGTAGTCTGTGGGGCCTCAGGGCTGGGCTGGGCTAATTCCACAGGGATCCTCTCCTTGTTCTGAACCAAGCTGCCAGTTGTTTCCTGACACGCAGTCCCTCAGACCACGGAGATGCCCCCGGTCTCAGCCAGGGTCTGGCTGGTGCCCAGCCAACAGGGCTCCACTCATCTCAACCTTCATCTGGGTGGCCCCTGGCCTTGGCCTGTGACAGGCCCTGAGCTCAGTGGGGTTCTGTAAAGTGCCCCGCCTGACAAGGCTCCGATCTCAGCCAGGGTATGGGCAGTGCCCAGCCCGGCGGGCCCCAGTCTTGGCGGGGTTCAGGGGAGCGCCAAGCCCATTGGGGCCCCGACCTCGGCAGGGTTCGGGGGAGCGCCAAGCCCATTGGGGCCCGATCTCGGCGGGGTTCGGGGGAGCGCCTGGCCCGGCGGGGCACCGATCTTGGTGGGGTTCAGGGGAGCGCCCGGCTCAGCAGGGTTCGGGGGAGCGCCCGGCCCCGCGGGGCCCCGATCTCGGTGGGGTTCGGGGGAGCGCCCGGCCCAGTGGGGCCGGTGAGCACAGCTGTCTTACAAATGACTTGCACTGGACAGGAGTCTGAGGGAAATTGCGTCCGTTGCTCTCACATGGGCTTGGCACTTCACAGCCTCATGGTTCTGCCCCTAGTGGGCTTGGCTCCCGGGGGCTGGCCCTGGAGCTGTGCTCTAACCACGTCCCTCCCCCACGCTCCAGGCAAATCGACACAACCACCAAGAATGTCTTTGGGCAGCCCCGGCTGCGAGCTTCTCTCCGGGACCTGCGCTCCCCCCGCAAGAACTACAAGTCCACCATTGAGGACGACCTGAAGAAGCTCATTATTATGGACAGCCTGGGCCCGGAGCAGGAGAGAGCCATGGTACTGCAAGGGGAGCTCTGCTCTCTGCCCTTCCATCCCCCAGCACTCAGGCTGCCAGGCTTGTGCATCACTGAGCAGGGCACTGGTCCCCTGGGTTCTGTTCCCAACTCTGGGCTGCGAGTGCAGGGCTGGGAGCCAGGACTACTGAATTCTGGCCCCTGCTCTGACACTGACTTAGTGTGTGACCTCCTTGGCCCTCTGTGCCTCAGTTTCCCCTCCCACACATTCTGTTCAGACTGGGCGCTCTGACTCATGGAAGATCTCTCAGCCTGGTTCTGTGCTGACCCCAGCTCCCATTTTTTCCTGTTACAGCTGAGAGCTCCAAATCAGGGCAAACTGTTTAAAACAGGGCTACTGCCAGCCCAAGCCTGGGGGTCCCACGCAGTAAGACACAGGGCATGTCTCATGCCAAATTCACCACCAAGAAGTCACACAAGCAATTTCCTTGCACGCTCCAGCTTCCCTTGTGCCCCAACCCGCCCCCTCCTCACACAGGTGAGGTTATGAAAACCCACCTCACCAACTCCCAACAGGTTCTTCCTGTCCCAAAGGACCAGCCGCAGCCCCAGGTCTGTGCATACACCTCGGATCTCACCCAGCAGAGCACGCTGGGTGTGATGGGGTTCAGGGGTCCCCCTGCACTGCACCCCATCTGCTGGCAGGATTGACTCTCACTCAGCAGATACAACAGAAGGTTTATTAGGCAACAGATGCCCAGTTTCTCACAGAAGCAACAGCACAGCAGCCAGAGACAGTCCTTCCAACCCGTCCTGGGGAGAAGACCCCAAGGGGTGCCCCTCTGGGGTGTAGCTTTTCCCCTTCTCCGGCTGGCTGCCTTCCAGCTCTTCTTTCCCCGGCTTCCTAACTGCTGCCCCCCGATTCAAAACTCAGCTCGGCTCCTCCCTCCTCTTTGTTCAGGGCAGAGGTGTTACCTGCCAGTTGTAGCCCCAGGGTCATCCTTAGCCACTGGGAGCTGCTGTGCTTGCCTCAGACATCCAGCCTGACTCACACATGCACTCCCCCCACTCCATCACACTGGGCCCAGCTGATAGAATCTAAAACATAAGGGTTTATTAATAACAAAGAGAGAATAGGGTGAGTAAAATTGTTCAAGCGATTAAATTACATCACTCAGGCTGGCAGCAGAGGTGGAATAAGATGAGTCTTTGTTAGGATGTAGCTAAATTTGCATATCTGCAGTCAACTTCTGTGTCTAGTATAGACATCACCTTGGGCTTCTCTTTAGGCTTGCCACGTGGGGAACTCTGCTGTCCCTCCTGGTGCGGAAGTCTGTCCGAAATGGGGCCTGTCCCATGAGCAGGTCACCTCCCCCTCATTTTCAGGCAATCTGCCATTGCCTGTCTCCTGGGTGCATGTTCCCAGCCAAACGCCTCCTTCTGATAAGGCCCTTTCTCTGGGGAGCCCGGCGTGGGAGCCCTTTCGCAGTAGGTTGTGGTCTCCCAGAAACTAAAATTACAGCTACAGGCCCCAAGTCGATGCTCATAATTCCACATGTAAAAAAGCTGCAACCATCTGAGCAGCACAAACCAATTCAGCAAATCACCACCTTTCCCAGACGTCTCCCTTGGCCCAGCATTTGGTGCGAACCTGGGAAACTGGTTGCAGTAACGATTTGCCCATTCACCCCAAAACCCACCAACGTCACAACCTGGTTCTGCGCTGCCCCAGTCTCTTGGGGCTACTGTAAGGCCCCCACAAGTGCCTGTTTCTTTGCCAGTCTCCGCAGAAGCCTCTCCAGCGGACGCTGTCCGACGAGAGCCTTTGCAGTGGGCGGAGAGACGCCAGCTATGCCAACACTGCTTGCGTCGACCAGTCCCTAGCCAGTGACGTGCTCTTCACCAGCACCTACCCATCCAGCACGCTGCCCTCCCGGCGGCAGCCCCCACAGCTGGGCCGCGGCAGCCTCACAGAGAAGAAAGGTGAGCTGCCATGTGGGGGCTGGGTGCCGTACTTCTAGGGTTTGCCCCCTGCTCAGGGAGGGGTGGGGGCTGTAGTGGTTAGAGAGGGAGAGCGGGCTGGGCACCAGGACTCCTGGGTTCTGTCCCTGGCTGTGGGACAGGAGGAGGGTCTAGTGGTTAGAGTGGGGAGGGGGTGTTTCTCTCCCAGCTTGCTACTGGCCGGCTGTGTGCTTTTGGGCTCCGACACCGCCCCTCGTGCTACGTGGGCCTGCCTGTGAGAGGGCTGCTGATCTGCCAGGAGGGAGGTCCGGCGGTGACGAATAGGACAGCGATGCAGGGTGGAATTGTGGTGCTTGGTGCATCAGCCAGACCTGCTGCTGCCTGGCAGGCCCATGCCTTGCCCTGCATGCAGACCCGGGCCGGTTCTCCTAGTGGGCAGGAGCAGCTCCCACTCAGCACTGGGACCCCACGGGCCCAGCCCTTTTCCCTCTCCCTTGTACGGCTCAGCTGGGACATGTCGCTGCACGTTGGTCCTGCTCCTCCCAGGGCGTGCAGCTGGGTCTGCTGGGTGGGGACCTGCTGGCAGATCTCCCAGGGCGCCAGGTAAGTCCTGGGAAAGAGCTGGGGGGTTGTCTTGGCACAGCCCCAACGTCTGCTCAGCGAGCCGAGCCGAGCCGGGCTGGATCTCAGCGCTTGAGCACGTGGCATCTGCAGACCAGCCCCAGGGTGCTTGGTCGGGCCACGCTTGGCCTGGGGTAAGCCAGGTGCAGTGGGGAGGGGGCTGGCGGCAGGGCAGGGCGCTGCTGCGGGGGCAGGAGGGGACTGCTTCCTGGGGCTCTGAGTAGCCCCTGAGCCCTGTGCTCTCCCCAAAGCCGTGATCTCCTCCTCGGAGCTGTCTCTGAGCGACGGACGGGACAAGCCCACGAGACGCCTCGACCCAGGGCTCATGCCCCTGCCCGACACGGCCGCTGGCCTGGAGTGGTCTAGCCTGGTGAGCGCTGCAAAGGCCTACGAAGGTAGGAGCCCAGCGCTCGCAGGCCGTGCCCATGCTTGCCCAGTTAATGGCAGTGCCGGGGAAGCCGAGGTGGCGATGGTGACTCAGCCATACAGCTGTGAAGGGAGCTGAGCTCCAAGGCTGGAGAGGGTGTGTGGGGGCGGAATTGGGACAGCGACAGGTGGTGGTGTGAATTGAGGACTCAGCTGTGCAGATTTCAAAGCCACGTGGGGAGTTGCTGGAGCCTTATGCTCCCTCCCCAAGCCGGGGGACCAGCTGGAGTCCCTCTGCCGGGCCTTCGACACCGTCCTCGCCAGCGCCTTTGGCTCATGTCCGTGGCAAGAGGGACAGGCCACCCAGCTCAGAGCTGTCCCGGCACGGGACACGGGCTATACGAGGGGGTGGCCAGGAGGGCTGGATTCCCAGGCCCCTACTCACTGCCAATGGCCCCCGGCCGGCTGCCCTAGACACACCCTGCACACAGCCTCTGCTTGGCTGCTGTCCAACCCAGCCCCCTCCCAGCCAGGACGGCTCAGCCCTAGAGGGGCACTACAGGGAGGGAGTGGGGTTGCGTCCCGCTGGGCTCAGAGAAGGCGTTGCCCTCAGCTGGAGAAGTGCCCCCTTGGGTTAGCATCGGCCTGTCCTCCGGCCACAGCCCTGGCCCCCGTAACAGGCGAGGTGCACCCTAGGGCTGAGCCCCAGGGAGTCCACCTGAGGTTTCAGTGAGACCCGGGGGTTGCGATGCTCAGTCTGATCCAGGCTGGCTGCCACCCTCCCCCGCCTTCTCCTTCCCCGGCAGTCCCATGTAGCTGGAGAGCAGCCTGGGAGGGGAATGTGTCTGGACCCGTCTGTGCGTCACATTCCCGCACCTGGAGCCCCACCCTGTGGTTCTGGGAGGGCTGGCAGATGTTGCAGAGCCTTGTCGTGTAGCTCAGAGATGCAGGCGCTTCCCGTGCCTGGCACCGTGGCCGCAGCTCAGCCAGCATGTCCCAGCCCCCTGCAGTGACCGCGAGACTCCCCCAGGTAGGAGACCTCCCCAGGGGGCAGTGCTGGTGAGGTGGTTGGAGCACAGAGCTGGGGCCAGGAAGCCCCCAGTTCTGGTCCAGGGGACTGGGTGAGTCATTTTCCTGGGCTCTGCTGTCAAGGGGCCTGGCTCTGGGGGTGCTGAGTGTTGGCTGCTCCCCGCAGGCTGTGCAGGGAGCAGGGTCCTGGGCTCAGTAGGGCCGTCAGTTCACATGACTTTCCTGTGCTGCCCCGGTGCTGCTGGCCCCGGAGACTTGCTGCTGGGAGAGGCCAGGCGTCCTGGGCCCAGCTCCCTGGCGGCCGGCTCCTGGCACTGAGCGCCCTGACCGGAGTCCTGAGCCAAGAGCACTGGGCGGACGGCCACGGCCGAGGGGAAGCTGCTCAGCAGCAGAACCCCCGGCTCCCTCCTCGCTCTGTTGTGGGGAACGATGTGGTCTCCAGGACTTGGCCAGCAGGGCTCTGCTCCCTCCCACGGGGGCTCTCTGCCACCATTTCTGCCTCCATCAGCCCCCTGCCCTTCTCCAAACCATGCCCATCCCCAGGGAAAGCAACCCCGGTCTCGGGCATGGCAGAATGGGCCACAGGGCAGCCAGGCAAGGGAGAACTGGAGGGGCTGTGGGCCCTGGCTAGGCAGGAGGGTGTCCCACAGGTGCTCTCCATGCCCCGCGTCCCTGTGGACCTAGAGTGGCCTGCTGCAAGGGACCCCCAGGGAGCTGGGTGGCCCCTGCCCTGCAGGCGCAGGCGAAGAGCCAGGAGGTGCTGACATGCACAAGGACAGAGGCTGGTCCCAGCCGTGGGGCAGACCGAGGAGCTTGTGCACATGGGTGCTTCCTCCACGCTGAGTTGGAGGTGGGTTGAACGTTCTCGTGGCCTGTGGGTCACTGTGTGCCCAGCCCTGCCTGGAGGCCCCCACTGCAGCGCTGGACTGTCCTGAGCCCACCGGCCGGTTCCTCTCCTCCCCTGGGCCGCATGGGGCCGGGACTTGAGTCTGCCTGGGCTGCACAGGGCAGAGGTGGGAGGCCGCTGGGCCGCAGGCGGTGCAGGTGCTCCAGCAGTCGTTGCTTTGCCTTGCAGTGCAGAGAGCCGTCTCCCTCTTCTCCCTCAATGACTCGGCGCTGAGCCCAGGCGCAGCCCCTGCCCACGGCCCTGGCCCCACCTGCCCCAGCCTGGAGAGGCAGCTCACGCCCCGCACCACACCCACCATGAGGTAAGCGCGTGGAGGGAGGAGCAGGCAGCTGGCTGCATGGGGGGCTGTGTCCCCAGGGCTGCAGCGGGTCCCACTGGGGTGGCTGGCTCCCCTTATCCTCCCTGGCTGTCCAGTGCCCCTGCCCCAGCAGTGACTCTGTCTTTCCTGCCAGCGAGGAGCTGCCCCTGGACCTCCCGGGGAAGGTGAGTCAGCTGGAGGCCATGCTGAAGCAGCTGCACAGCGACCTGCAGAAAGTAAGGGGCTCACGCCAGGCCCACCCCTCCCCTTCCTGTCAGGCCCTTGGGCAGTGGGGTATCGGCAGGCAGGCTGGTAGCTCTGCAGCCGTGGGAGGGCTGCTGGCCCAGGTGGTCTGGGAGAAGGGCTGGCGCCTGCCCCCCTCACTCTCTCTCTCTCTCTCTCTCTCTCCCCGCCCCCCCCATACAGGAGAAGCAGGACAAGGTGGTGCTGCAGGCAGAGGTGGCCTCTCTGCGCCAGAACAACCAGCGGCTGCAGGAGGAGTCACAGACGGCCAACGAGCAGCTACGCAAGTTTGCGGAGATCTTCTCCAGCACAGTGGAGAAGGAGCTATGAGCTGCCCCTGGCGGGCACCTGTTGCCACCCACTCAGGGCTCTTGCCCCAGGCTGCTGGGGCAGCTCACAGGGGGCTGAACTGGGATGTGCCAGGAGGCACCTGTCCTTGGAAGGAGCACCAGTCCAGCTGGGCACATTGCCAGCCTTTCCACACCTGCGCCAATGTCCTGGCAGAGGTGCCCCTGGTGGGATGGGGCTGAACAGGCTAAGTTATTGAAATCTCCGCTCCTTATGCCACGCTGGGGGCTGTCTGGTCTTGGCGAAGCTAGCCAGGCCGGGCTCGAGCCACCGTCAGACCTCATGGGCGCGACCCCAGGGGTGATTGGTCTTGCAGAATGATTAACCTGTGCCTCGCTAGGCGAGTTCCCTGCGAATCCCTCACCGGGAGCACTGGGCCCTGGACCTACTGCACTGCAGTCACCCCTGCCTCTTGACGGCCAGTTCACAATCCTGCCCCACACCCATCTGCTGACTGGAGCTGGAATGGGTGGGGCGCTGCCCCCCGCTCTTCCTGGCAGTGGGCTTCCCGGACTCCTGAGGCCTTCTCTGGTGTAAAATAATTGAGACGGTAAATCTTACCCGTGAGCGATTGACAAATAAACCCCAACTCGGCGAGCACTTTGCAAAGCTAAATTATTGTCCGGAGGAGGCAGCACTGGGCTGGGCCGGGCCAGGCCAGGCGGCTCCGCCTGTTTGCAATGTAAATCTTCTCTATAAAACACTATATTTGTACAAAGGGGCTGTCTGTGCGGCTTTCTCGGAGATGTGCTGTGAGCTACCAGGCCCCACCTGTGCATGGGGCAGGAGGCCCAGCTGCGGGGCCCACCATCCCAGTGGGCCTGCGAGCCCTGGTTGGTCAGGCTGGAAGAGATGCAGCTGTGTCTCAGCCTGGGCTCCTCTAGCTGACTAGCACAGCCCTGGCACCTGGGGGGCTGTCTCCAGCACCCCCCCCAGCTGTTCCAGCTCAGCTTAACTTCTGGGGCAGCTCTCCCATGCTCGGCCACTCGCCTTCCCTGCCCTGCTGTCTGTGCCTGGCTCCCAGAGGCAGCGCACAAACCCTCTTGTGTCTGGGGAGCCAGGCCAGGCTCGTGCTCTGCTCTGTGGAGGCATTTGGCCAGACATTGCAGCCTGCTGGTGGAGGGGGCAGCTGAGCCTTGGTACTGAGCCAAGGGCAGCAGGGTTGCAGCTCTGTCCAGCCTCCCCTAGCAATGCTGCTTTTGGCTGAGAAAGCTCCACTGCTCAGCTCCTACCTCGCAACTGCAGCTGCCTGGTCTGTACCCTGCTGGGTGGCCCTGCACCCAGGCTGAAACAGCAAAGCAGCTGCTGCCTCCTCCCTGGGCCAGGCCCAGCTGGGGTGTATCACCCCTGCTGCTGTCTGAGCTGTGGGCATATGGGGAGCCTGGGCTTGGGGTGGAGGCCAGAAGGGCCCTGGCAGATGAATCTCTGGTAACTTTCACTTGGTGTGTGCAGGAGCAACAGCTGCTGTCCTGTTCTAATGGGTCTTGTCAGCCCCTGCCTAGGGCACAAGGGGGCTAGGCCCCTCCCTGCATGGAGGCATGTGAATGGGGAGGGGGAACAGCCCCACAGCTGCTCTCAGGCTCAGCCCCCCCTCCCCCCACCCTCCTGGGGAGTGCAGGGATCAATGCAGGGCTGGCTGGCACAGCTCAAGGCTGCTGGGGGTGGTCACTGCTGCCCCTACAGCTGCACAGCTGGGTAGGTGAACAGTGGGTGACAGCTCTGTGCAGCCCCAGGCCCTGCTCAGAGCCTGGGGGCATGGCTGGGGGAGGGGCTAGTACATCCCTGAGACTGGGGAGAGGGGGCAGGTAGCATGTGCTGCAGCATGTCTCCCCCACGCCCCAGGGGTCAGCCCAGGGCCCTGCCAACCACAGCAGCCTGGTGCTGGCAGGGAGGGCAGTGGTGACAGCTGCTGGGGGGTGTGGGGAGACAGCAACACAGGTGTGAGAGCAGAGCTGGGAGCCAGACCTTGCCCCTCCCCCAGGAAGAAATGAGGCCAGGCCACCGGCCATGTTTTAATGCACAGAACAATCCAAGCACATTGCAGAATGCAACAACAGAACGACACCATGAACATGGGGGGTGGGGGGGCAGCAGTGGCCCCTGCCTGTGCCCCCCACCCCTGCCCCCAGCAGCTGGGGCCTTGGTCCAACCCCCTCTTCTCAGCAGGAACAACAAACTAACCACAGCACAGGCTCAGGGAGAGGCACTGCCCTCCCCTGGCATGAAAATAAATACCCCCCCTGTAGCTGGAGAGGAGCACCCAGGGGCACCACCCCCTTTCATTCCCCTGCCTGGGGGCCTGCACTGGCCCAGCTGGGGGTCAGGCTTTGCCATCCCCCTCCCCCACACACCTGCCCCAGCTCAGCCTGGGGGGGTAGAGGAGAAAACAGTTCTAGTTTCACATCATGCAAACCCTCCCCCCGCTCCCCACCACCACAGTGGGCCCTGCTGGGGCCCAGCCCTTCCCCACACCCCTGCCCCATGGCTATGGCTTTGAGGGGGTGCTGGCTGGTGCAGGGTTTGAGGGGCCAGGCCTGGAGCAGCTGGGGTGGGGGGGGCTCTTGCTCCCTCCAGGTCACAGTTCCCCCGCAGCACGCAGGGCGCCAGCGCCGGGGGCCGAGAGGCGCCTCTAGGTGAGCGTGATGTAGGCTGAGGCCTTCTCCTTCAGCTGCCGCAGGCACAGGTGACAGCTCCAGCTGCCTGGTGGGGGGAGAGTGTCAGCTGCTCCCCCTCAGCCACTCTCCTCCTGCCCCCTTGCTCCCTGGGTCAGCCCTAGGCCAGCTGGCAGGGACACAACCCAAGGGCAGGGCAGGGCAGGGCTGTGGGGTACCTCTCCCCAGGAGGTGGGGGCAGGTCTCACCTTCAGGGGGCTCTGCCATGGGGGGGCTGAGGCAGTACATGTGGTAGCCCCGGTCACAGTCATCACAAAACAGCAGCTGGTCCTGCAGGGGAGGAACGGGGTCAGGAAGGAGCAAGGACACCAGCCAGCCCCAGGATAGGGGAAGGTGCCAGCCCCGCCCCAGGCTGGGCAGGCAGATGCTCGCCCCAGCTCCTGGGGGAGAGGGGAGTGCAGGCTGCAGGCTCGGGCTGGGGGAGGGTGGGAAGAGTCAAAGGGCCGGGTGCAGCTGGGGGTGGCGGATGGCTGGCTGGGGCACATAGGAGGGAGCCGGGTGTGGCTGGCAGCCAGGGGTTCGGGGCACACAGGAGGGAGCCAGGCATGGCTGGGGGGGGGGGGTCGGGGGCACGGCTCGGGGGGCAGGCTGGGAGCACAGCTGGGGCTCACATCATTCTCAGAGGTGCCGCACAGGCTGCAGGACTTGCACTCGATGCACTGCCAGCGGTAGGTGCGTACGGCTGCCGTCATGTTCACTGTGAACTGTAAGCACGAGGGGTGACCTGCAGGGGGGTGACGGAGGGGAGAGTCGTGGGGGGGGACAGTCCCCAGCACCATCTCCTGCACCCCCTGGGCAGGAGCCAGGCTCAGACCCAGCGCCCAGGCCAGTGCAGCAACCTGCCCCCCCGCCATGCAGCTCTGGAGGGGCAGCACCCCCCGGCCCGGCCCGTTACCGGAGCGGCCGCAGTCTGCACATGAGATGAGGTCCTCGGGGCAGCCGGTTTTCTTGGCGCCGCCTAGACAGAAATCACAGTAACCGTTGGGTATGACCGAGCCGTCCGGAGCTTTCTTAGCTGCAAAACAGCAAGGAGAGGCTGAGCAAGGGCGTGAGCAGACCTGGCCCCTGCCCCGTGCCCAACATGGCACAGGTCCCTTGCTGGGTAAGAGTGCAGCCCACCCCCTCCCCCCACTGCTGCGAGCTTCCCCAGCACGGTGCCCTGGCAGCCAGGGCCAACCTGTGCCAGCCGCCCACATTCTCACTCTGCCCCTGGGCCAGCCCCATGGAGCTGCTCCAGCCCCCCAGCAGCACATGGAAGGGGGTTGGGGGGAGGTTAACCCTTCTTCAGCCTGGGCCCGAGCTCAACCCCCCTGGGAAATCACTGCGGGGGGGAGTTCTTCAGACACAAGGGGCACAGCCTGGGGCACTTCCAGCAGGGCAGCACTAGGGGGCACTGCAGGGGCAGGGGAGTTTATCCCCCACCTGGGGCTAGAGGCCCAAGGGGTGGGCAACCTGGGGTCCTGCCCCGCTCCCCACCCCCCAGGCTGTGGTACCTGTGTGGCGGCGCTGGTTCTCCGGGACCCAGTTCAACTCCTTGTAGAACTCTGCCAGGAGCAGCACAGAGAGAGAGATTAACCCCCCTTGCACCCCAGCACAGTCCCCCCCACCCCCCTGCACCCCTGCCCTAGGGCAGTGCAGTCCCCAGGACCAGCTGGAGATGGGGGGACGCTCCCTCCCCCCACACCCCTAGAAGGGGATGGCCTCAGGACTCCCTGGCCCCCCTCAGACCAAAGCGACCCCCGCTGGGGGGCTGGGCATGTAGCAGTAGGGCAAGTGGGTTCCCCTCGGGGGGGGGTCACCCCCACCTGAACAGGCCCAGCCCCCCCCCAGCCCCCCGGCTCACGCTTGTGGTTGTTCTTGCGGTGGAAGGGCACCATGTGGCGCTCGGCACTGTCCTCCCCCTCCTCCTCCGCCAGGTGGGTGTGGGTGTAGTGGTAGCTCAGCCCCGGGCGATTCTTGTAGCGCTTCCCACAGACTGCGGGGAGGAGGCAGATTCAGACCCCCCCGGCCAGCTCCGGGCCTGGGACCTCGTCATGCATCCCACAGGGAATCCCCGGGGCTCCAGCTGCAGGGGTCTGCCCGGCCCGGCCCGGCCCGGCCCGGCTGCCTGGCTCCCCTTCCCTCCCCAGGGCAGGGCCCCTTGTGGTCAGTCCCCTGCCTGCCCAGCCCGGACGCCTGGGTCCCCTTCCCTCCCAGGGCAGGCCCCCTAGTGGTCAGTCCCTTGCCTGCCTGGCCCGGTTGCCTGGGTCCCCTTCCCTCCCAGAGGAAGGCCCCTGCCTGCCCGGCCCGGACGCCTGGGTCCTGTTCCCACACTCACTGTCGCAGACATAAGGCTTGTCACGGTCCTCCAGCGAGGTGGGGTCCTGCCTCTTGCGCATACCCCCGATCCCGTAGGCCTGGGGGGCAGGAGTGTGTTGAGATGCGACGGGACAGGCCCCCTGCCCCGCCCCGACGGCTCAGCCCTCCCCTCCCCTCAGCCTGGCTCCCCCTCCCTCACCGACCCACCTGCCCCTCCCCCCACCTTGCCCTTGGCCTTGTTCTTGCGCCGTGGGATGTCGTCCTCCAGGTCCTCGGGCTCCAGCTCATGGGGGAACTCGCCCAGCTGCTGCTTCTGCCACAGACAGGAGCGGGGGTCAGAGCCAGGCCCCGGCCCCACCCCCACTGCGGAGCCCCAGTGCGAGAGGCCAGGGGCCCATGGGGGGCAGCAACCTCCATGCTGGGGGCCCAGGGGAGGGGAAGGGGCCCTCACCTGACAGTCCAGCACCAGCTCCTCCTCCTTCAGCTCCGTTTTCTTGTCTCCCGGCTCAGCGCAGAGCAGGGCCTCTAGCACCGGCCCCTCCGGGAGCCCCCCCTCCTTCTTCAGGGAGGCCTCGCAGTCTGGGGGGCAGCACGTCAGAGCCAGTGGGGGCCCCACCACGGGAGAGACCCCCAGTAACCACCCACCCGCCGCACTTCACGCGAGTGCGAACCACAGCCAGCCCTGGGCTTGTGGGTCACAGCTCGGGGTGTGCCCCTCCCCCAGCCGCCCCCCCATTTCTGAGCTCTCAGGGCTCAGCACTCCTATGGCATTACCATGGCAACGGGGGGAGGGGGGCTAAGCCGAGAACCATATGATGGGGGGCTAGAGCCCCCCACCCTGTGCTGCCCCCCCAAAGGCCTGGTGTGGTGCCACAACAGGGAGAGAACGAGGGTGTGAACCATCCACTGCTGCCTCCACCCCCAAATCCATCCCCTCCCCCACCTCACCTTGTTCCCCTGCACCCTCCCCCCTACCCCATCCATGGCTCCTGCCCCATCACTCTGGTACCTGAAGCTCTGCCCCCGCCCCACACACACCCTCCCCTCCCCCTACAACCTGTTCCTCCCCCTGCATCCATCCCCCACCCCCCCGCGCCCATCCCCCGCCCCCAATCCTTACCGATCTTGAACTCACAAGGCCTCAGCCGTGGATCCTCCAGGATGTTCAGTCGCCGTCTCTTGCGCCAGCACCGGGCTGGGTACGTGTAGATCTGCCCCGGGGCCAGGCCTGCGGGTGTGGCGGGGGGAAGATGAGCCTCACCACCACCTCTCCCCAACCTCCAGCATTCACATCTCCACCACTCAGCTGCAGGGCTGGGGCTGGGGGTGGCACCGCAGGAGTGAGAGGCGCAGAGCTGGGCTGTTGGGGCTGCAGGTCCTGAGCAAGGGGTGCTGGTGGGGGCTGCGAGTCAGGAGTGAGGGGCACCAGCAGCGCGGGATCCCCCTTCGATCCCCCTCCCCCCCCCGGCTCACCTGGCCCCCGGTGGGTCTTTTCCATCCAGATGTAGCAGTTGTTCTGGGCCACCCCGGTCTGCGAGTCGAGGAAGGGCAGGCGCATGCTGCGCTCCGCGCACAGCCGCGCATTGTAGCTGCGACAGTGCTCAATGGCCTCACGGTAGAACTCCTCCCCCAGGCTGGCGAGACCAGGGCACAGGAGGTCAGGGGGGGCTCACCATCCCCCATCCTCAACCCCCTCTGCCCCCCCAAGTCTGTCCACACCCAGCTCCCCATGGCAGCAGGTCCTCACCTGCCCAGGACAGACCACTCCAGCCACCCCCTCGGGGACCAGGCACATCCCAGGCTTGGCAGGGAGAGGCACGAGCAGCCAGACCAGGGACACCCCCTGGCCAGAGGGCAGGACCCCAGTCAGACCTCCGCCTTGGGTGTGGCTCAGGAGGAGGGAAGGACCTCATGGGTCACAACTGAGGGACCCCAAGTGGCCAGGCTGGGACCCTGAGCACCCAACATCACAGCCACCCCCTTCCCAGCCTTTCCCCAAGGCCCAGCTCAGGCACAGCATGTACTGCAGAACCACACGGCTGCTGAGAGGGGCTTGGGCAGAGCAGGCAGGGAGCAGGGCTGGGCTGAGGGTCGGGCATGAGGGGCGCCGGCAGGGCTGGGCTGGCAGGGGCCGCGGGTCAGGAGTGAGGGGCGCCGGCAGGGCTGGGCTGGCAGGGGCCGCGGGTCAGGAGTGAGGGGCGCCCCTGGAGCAGGTTTGTGGGGGTTGCTGGCTATTGTTCTGCTGCTCATCTGATCCCTAAATAATCCCTCTCCAACATCCCTCCCCCTGCCCTGGGAACATCTGGCCTGGCAACTCCCATGCCTGTAGCAGCAGGGCTGGAAACCTGGGGCAGGAGCAGGAATTAGCCCTCACCCTGCCAGTCAGGGCTGCAGGGATGAGGAATGGAGGGATGGGGTGTCAGAGGTGCCCTCCCTGCCCCCACGGGGCCCGAGCTGAGGGGCAGGCAGGGCTCTGCAGGGGGCTGAGGGGACCACAGGCTGCTGCTCTGGCATGGGCTGGGACATCAGAATGGCCACACTAGGTCAGACCACAGGCCCATCAAGCCCAGTGTCCTGTCTTCCGACAGTGGCCACTGCCAGGTGCCCCAGAAGGAATGAACAGAACAGGGAATCAAGCGATCAACTCCCTGTCGCCCATTTCCAGCCTCTTGCAAACCGAGGCCAGGGACACGTCCAGGCCCAGCCTGGCTAACAGCCATTGATGGACCTTTCCCCCACGAGTTTATCTAGTTCTGTTTTAAACTCTGCTATAACCTCGGTCTTCACAGCTTTGGCCAGAATCGAGTGCCCCTCCCCCCCAGCCCCCAGAGCACAGGCAGGGCCAGGGCCTGAACGGAACCAGACTGGGGACAGAAGGGCAGGGATGGAACAGGGGAACCCTGGCTCCCAGCCCCACAGGCCAGGATCTGCTGTCCAGCTGCTCCTGGCCTCGCAGCATCTTCCTTCTGGAGCCCCTCGAATGCCTCTGGCTCCCTCGCCCAGTGCCTGACCATGGGCACAGATGCCCCAGAGGGCTGCAGTGGCTGGCAGGGCTGGGAACCAGACTAAGGCAATTGGAAATATCTGGGAGGGAAGGTGGGGGCCGGGAGGCCGGTGGGGGGCAGATATCCTGCACTGGCCCTGGATGGTTTCATTCATTCCCCAGACAGGCGGTTGAGGGGGGGCTGGAGCTGGTGCATGCTGGGAATACCCCCTGTGCCCCCCTTCATTGCAATCCTGCAGCTGGGGGAGGGGGACTACGGCTCCCAGGATGCCTCGCATGTGCCAGCCTCCCGCCCACCTCCGGGGGTGGGGCTGGGGGGCTCAGGGCAGGTGAAAAGGGGGTGGGGGGGGTCACAGCTCCCACACATGGCCCCAGTGCCGGGGGATCGGGGTTCAATGAAGCCCCACCTCCTCGGCAACTCCGGTGCCGGGACCAGGGCTGGGGTCTCCCCGTGGGGGGGGGCACTCAGCTGACTGGAACAGGACTCAGGAGAAACAGCAGGGCCCCATTCCCCCGCCATTGCAACATCTGGGGTCTCAGCCGGGCGGGGCTGGGGGGCGGTGGCCGAGCTCAGCAGCCAGGCACCCCCCGACGCTAGAGAAGGAGGGAGGGAACCCAGGCGTCCGGCTCCCCTGTGACCTTGGGCGCTGGCTCTGGGCTCCGGCTGTAACGTGGGGCTCAGGCTCTTGTCTCGCTCTTGGGGGGGGAAGGGGGGGGCGACCAGGCCCACTGCCGGACCGGCACCGGCTGCCCTGGCCTTCGGGCCGCCCCGGCCCCCCCCACGACCCCCGGCAGCTCGGGGGGGGGCGGGGCGGGGCGGGGGGCGACGGAGGCGGCTGCGCGGGGATAATGAGATGCTAATAGGGGCCCTGCTGCCTGCGTGATGAGGCACCTGAGCCGCTGCCATTCGCTCCCCGCGGAGGCGTTAACCCTCCGGCTGCCGGGCCCCGGGAGGGCAGGTGGTGAGTTCGGGCCAGGCGCTCCCGCGGCCGGCCGGGGGAATGGGACCCAGGAGTCCTGACACCCAGCTCCGCCCCCCGCTAACCGTCCCCCCCCCCCCCCCGCTCCAGCCACTACACCCCACTCCCCTCCCCTCCTCTCCTCTCCTCTTCCAGCCCCAGCGGAGAACCCAGGAGTCCCGGCCTCCAGCCCCGCCACCTCTAACCACTACTCCCCACTCCCTCGTCCCAACCGGCGGGGAGCCCCAGAGTCCCGGCAAAGCAAAGTTCGAGCCCTGGCCATGGCTGGGGGGGGGGCGGGGCGGGACTCCTGGGTTCTCAGCCAGCCCCTTCCCCACCCAGTGCCTCAGTTTCCCCCGACGCGGGAGCCGAACGCCACACATCAGCGGGCACAGCAGCCAGAGCCCCGGGGGAGGGGCCTGGTCCCCCCCCCCCAAGCCCCCAGCCGAAGAGCACGGCCCCTTCCCCAGCAGCCAGGCCGGGCCCAACCCCCCCGGCGCGGGGCTCGCCCAGACGGACCCTGGCGGGCGCAGCACCCGCAACTGTGTCTGGAGCTGGACAGACGGTGGGATCCGGGGTTGGCTGGCGCGGTGCTTGTGGGGGGGGGGTTCTGCTCCAGGTCCCCCCCACCCACCACCACCCCCCGACCCATTCCTCTCCCGCCCCCGGCACAGCGCGACCTGAATCCGGCCTCCAGCGGCGACCCGCCGCCCCCCCACAATGGGGCTCGCGGCCCCGGGCCACGCGCGCCCACCCCGCGGCTGCTCCCGTGGGCAGCGCCGCGCCGCGCACAATGCAATGCGGCCCGAGCCGAGCCGAGCCGGGGCAGCTGCCCGGTACTCACGACTTGAGCGGGTTGTGCACCGCCGCGGCCATCCGCGCGCCCGACTCCCCCCGGCTCGGCGCAGCTCGGTACAATTTCATTCATTCTCCGGGCTGATGTGGGGCAGGGGCGGCCAATCAGCGGCCCGCCCAAAAGTCCGGCTGCATGCTGGGAAATGTAGTCCGCCCGCGCCCGCCCCTGCCCAGGTGAGCCCCCCCCCTCCCCGCCCCGCCGGCGGGCGCCGCACCTGCCTGGGCCCCCGCGGGATGCGCGGACTCGCGTGGCCGCCGTGGGGCGCACGTGGGGCGCACATGGGGCCTGGCCGACTTCGGGGGCGCCGTGAACCCTGCAGCTCCGGCACCCCCGCCCCTGCACCTCCCGGGGGGGCGCAGCCAGAGGGGCAGCTCCCGCCCAGCCCCGTCACCCCAACATCCGCTGGGTCCGCCCCGAAGCATAGATCCCGGCCGAGCCCGGGCCCCGTCGGGCCGGGCCTCGCCCAGACCCGCACAGAGACACACCCGGCCCTGGAGGAGTTTTAACACCGTTACCCTCGGGAAACCGGTTCCTGGGGGGCGTGGGGACGTGGCCAAGGTCACATAGGGTGTCAGTGGCAGAGCTGAGAGTTAACCCCTGGTCTGCTGGGTCCCAGCCCAGTGCCTTTCGCCCCGCAGCCCTTTCCCTCTCCCATAGCACTGCCCCCCGGGACCCCTGCGAGAGTCTGCACAGGGCTGTCAAACAGCGGCCTTGCCCCCGCCAGCCCCTCCCCAGGCGCGGCTCCTTTAAGAGCGGGTGAGCATCTCCGGCTGCTGGTTACCTTGGCAACCACAAGTGATCCATTTCCTTATTCAAGATAAGGCAAAAAATACATATATCTGGCTCTGGCTCCCCTCCCCCACCGCCGCCGCCCGGGGGATGCTGGGAAATCAGCAGGGGGGTAAGCACCAGGTGCCCCCACTGAGACGCTGGCTCATGCCCTGCAGTGGCTGGGGCTGGGTGGTGGCGCCCCAGTGGGGCAGAGACCTGCAGCCGGGCCCTATCCCACTTCTCACACCAATAGTGCCCGGCGGGTGGGACGGGGGGGAGGTCAGCCAGGCAGAGGCCGGACAAGCACCAGGTGCTATATGTCTCCATGCTGTAGCCTCGGGGACCCCAGGCCAGCACAGCCCCTCACGGCTCCAGCCACCAAGCAGCCGGTCTCCCCCACCAGCTCCGAGACTTATAACCCCGCAGGCAGCTGGGACACAGAGCACCCCCCCGCCCCCGGCCCAAGGTGCCAGCCATGACGCTGGCATCTGTGTTACGAGTTCTGTCAGGCCTCAGCCCAGGCCCTGGCACAATTGGGAGGACTTGCCCCCTGCATGCCCCATGTCCCTGGTGGTGTACGGGGGGGGAGGGGGCAGTTGCTCACAGCTAACAGACCTGTAGCCCTGTGGGCGGGGGGGATTTTTACACCTGCTGGGCTCCAGCTGGCTCCCAGTGACCTTCTGGCTTTTGGGGCATAGAGCCCAGGCTGGGCTGGCAGGGGCTGCAGGTTGGGGTTAGGGGCACCAGCAGGGCTGGGGTGTGGGTGCGGCGCTGGCACAGCATACTACAGCAGCCTGGAAGTGGAGCAGGACCATCTCATGGGCAGCTGGTGGAGTTGGGGGTGGGTTGCAGTTCCCCCAGTGCCCCACTCCAACATGGACACCCTGCTCCTCCCCCATCACCTGCCCTCCCTTTCCCCAGTTCCTCTCCCTGCCCCCCATGTGTCCTGGGGGTGAGCGGCCTGTTCCCGCTGTGTGTGCCCAGGTGGGGGGGGGCGGCTGAGTTGGGGGGCGTTTGTGTCCCTCTTTGCAGACTCCTTTCTCAATCTCCATGGCTGCCCGGCACAGCTGCCCCGCCAGCCCTGGCTTTCGCTGGCAGCCCCTAGCTGGGTTATGGGCACAGGGCAGGGGAATGGGGCCCAGGGCCTGGCTGGGGAGCCCAAGGCCTGGCTGGGGGGATGGTGCCTGGCTCGGCTGGGGCGGGGGATGGTGCCTGGCTGGTCTGGGGAGGGGGCTCAGTGTCTGGCTAGGGGGAGACACAGGGCCTGGCTAGGCTGGGGAGGGGGTCTCAGGGTCTGGCTGGGCTGGGGGGATGGGACCTGGCTCATGGGGGATGGGACCTGGCTGGGCTGGGGAGGGGGCCCAGGGCCTGGCTGGGGCTGACCCCCATCTCCCTGGCAGAGCCCCTGCTCTTCACTGTAATCGTCCCTGCCCATGTGCAGGCTGGGGGGGGGGGGCTGCATGGCCCTGCCCACGGGGGGGGCCTGGCCCAGCTGGGGGTGCTGGTGGGGTCTCTGCTCACCAGCAGGCCCCTCATCTCAGCCACTGCCCCCTGCTCAGCATACAGGGAAGGCTGGCCCAGCCCCCGCTGGCTGCTCCTGGGGGCGGGGGGGGGGCTGTGGTGCTGGGGGCAGGGGCAGAGTGCAGGCCTGCCCACACTTGGTGCATGGCTGCTGGGACCCAGCCCAGCAGCTGCCCAAGGCCAGCAGAGGGGCACCTCTGGGCAGCCGGTCTGCTGCAGCCAGGCCCATGAGGCAGGCCTGGCGGGATGCCCAGAGAGCCCAGGGCCGGCTGCAGGGAACTGCCTCTACTGTTGACGAGCTGGGCCCCCTGGGCTCTGTGGGGTGGGTTCTGCCAAGGGAGGGGCAGGGTGCCGGCAGGGGACCCAGGGGAGGCCAGGGTGCAGCAGCAGTACCAGAGAGAAGGCCAGGTCCAAGCAGGGCTGGGGCAGGACCCATGCTCAGCCAGGGGAGGGAAGTGAACTATGGGGCTGGTTCCCCAGGCCTCATCCCTGCCTGGGGTCGGGGCTGAACTCGGGGGGAACCTCACACCCAATGGCAACCCTGCCCTGGGGCTGGAGGGGAGCTGCTGCCCCGCCCTGGGGGGTGCAGGCCCCATGCCCAGTGAAGAGGTGCTGAATGGGGTGGTGCTCCCTGGCCCAGGGGAGCGGGGGACAATGTGGTTCCAACCCTGGGCCGCCCCATCTCCCCCCAGGAGGAGCCTGGCAGCACCACACATGGTCTCAGCAGTTGTGGGGTGGCTGCTGGGTGGACAGGATGGGGCTGGGGGGAATTGTAATGGTAGGGCTGGTTATACACCTCCCCCAGCGCTGGGATGCAGCCACCTCCAGGGCAGGGCTCAGGGGAGGCTGGTTATACAGGCACCCTGGCCCAGCACTGGGTGGGGTATGTAGAGGCTGGTTATACAGGGACTCCCTCCCCCCGCGCTGGGATGCAGCCACCTCTGGGGTGGGGTGGGATGGGCTGTGAAGGACACTCAGGGGCAGGGCTGCTGCGAAGGAACAGGCGAGAGCACAGGCTGGCAAGAAGGGAGCTGGTCAGGGGTGAGAGTGATTCCAGCCTTAGCAGCCCCAACCCAGGCACTGCTCCGTCCCCCACCCCACCCAGCTCCACTCTTTTCTGGCCATGTGTGGAATCAACACTGTTCTGCGCACAGAGGGATGCGCACCACCAGGAGAAACACCCTGAGCAGCTGGGGGTGGGCACCGCTCCTGAGAGGCCACCCCAGCACCCAGGGGGTCCCCTCTCGCACTGAGTGGGTGCTGGCTGCTAGTCAAGGATCACTTTATTGGCAGTTATTTCTAACATACAAATCTGGGGGGAACTTGTGATACAAAATCTTTTTCAGAAATAAGATAGAAAACCTGCCCCCCCGGGGGCAGCAGCTGGTCCCTGTGGGACGCACACCCCCCTGCTGAGGCCCCAGGGGAACGGACCAGAGCCCATGAGACATGCTGGGCCGAGGCACATACACTGGCGCACTTTTTCTCTGGCTCCTCGCACCACCGTGCCTTCCCCAGGCCCCCCACACCCCAAGGCCCCCAGGTGTGGCACTGTGGCCCCATGCTGCAGCACCCCAGCGGTGCCCTTACAGCAGGGCCCTCTCCTAGCCACCCTGCACCCCAGGGCTCCATGTGTCACTGCCTGCCTGCAGCGCCCCAGGGCCCTCGTGCGGCACGGTGCCCCCAGGACACGTCAGCGCCTGCCTGGCAGACTCTAGCTGTGCCCTGGGGCAGTGCCTACCTGGGGGGGGTGAACCCAGGTTGTGGGGCACAGGGTCTCAGCAGTTGTCCCCCTGCTAGGGCACAGGGGGTTTGGTCCCTGACTTCAGGCCCCTTCCTTGGCTTCCACACCAACCCCAGCCCAGCTGGTCCATAGGGGGAGAGAGAAGCTGCCATTTAAATACAGCTCCCCCTCGGCTCTGTGCCGGAACTGGGGGGCAGGGGCAGTTGGAGGGGGCAGGGGCCATGCAAGTCAGTCTGAGGCCACCCCACCCCCGGCTACCACCTGAGGGGCCGGCCACCACCTGAGGGGCCGGCCACATCCCCCCCGCCAGCGCCCTGCCCCCGCAGCCCTTCTCCCGCCACCTGAGGGGCCCCCCACATCCCACCACCAGCGCCTTGCCCCCGCAGCCTCAGGGACTCCCTGCAGCCCTGCTCCCACCACCTGAGGGGCCTCCCCACATCCCCCCGCCAGTAGCTCTGCCCCCACAGCCTAAAGTAAAATCAAAGACAATAAATTAGAGATAGGGATGCCCATCAGCTCCTGCCAAGGCCCCCAGCACCCCCAGGCCAGGCCCAGCGGGAAGCCCGGGTTTCCCCTTCCCCAGGATCCTGCTCTGAGCACACTGTGCCGGGGGTGGGGGGGGGTGGCAGGAAGGTGCTGCTGCAACCTGACCCCCTTTCAGAGGTCCCTCACCCCCCCCCCCCCACCCAGGACACCAGCAGCCCTGCTCCCCACCCATTTCTCTGCACTGACGCCACCTTTTGGGGGTCTCCACCTCTCTGCATATGGCCCCCTGCCCTGTCCCTCCCCCCCTCCCAGGCAAGTGGGGGGAAATGAGCCTGGGAGCTGGGTTTAGCCCTGTTCTCCCTTGGCTCTTTGGGGGTGCCCCTGCCCAGCCCAACATACAGCAAAAGCTGGGGGGGGCCCAACCAACCCCTTCAGCATGGGGGGAAGCATCCTCACCCCCCTCCTTCAGCAGACCCCAACCCTCCTCCACGGACCCACCTGCAGCCCCCTGGCCAGGTCCCCCCAGGGGCTGGTCTGTGGGGTGCAAGGGGGAGTGGGAGGAGGGGCAGCAGCCGCCGCAGCCCCTCCCTGGCCTGCGTCCCCCGTTTGACGAGGTGACCCAGGGCCCACCTGGGGGGTGTCTCCGTACATCCCTCCCAGTCAGTTCAGTACCAGAGGGGCCGGTGCCCCCCCGGCCCCCAGCTCACAGCTCGATCTCAAAGGTTTTCTGCAGGTCTCCGGCGAACGGGTTGGCTGGGTCGGCCCCGGCGGGGGGCTTTGCCCCCAGTGCCACCCACTGAGCCTCAAAGGGGTCAGGCTCGGCCCTGGGGTGGGCGGCGGGGGGAACAGGGGCTGAGCCTCCAGCATGGCCTGGCTCTGGGGGCCATGGGGCAGCACCGCCAGGCTTGGGCCGGGCCTGGGGGGGAGGCGGGAGCACGGGGCCCAGCAGGGTAGGGGGGAAGGAGCTGGCCTTGGCCCCCAAGTTCGAGGGCTGCAGCTGAGCTGCGGAGCAGAAGACGTTGGCCACCATCTGGGAGGGGGTGATCCCCACCACGGGGACGCTGGGCACGGCGTAGGGCACGGCTGGCGGGTAGGCACCCATGGGCACATAGGCTGGCTGCAGGTGGGGGGGCAGGAACAGGCCCATGGGGGCGGGTGCAGCATCGTAGCTCAGGGGGTAGGAGGGCAGCGTGGCAGGGATGGGTGCTGCCCCAGGGATCCCCTGCTGAACCTTGGCCGCCTGGGCCACCTCTTCCAGCCAGCGCTCGGCCTCCGAAGGGGTCCGCCTGTGGCCAGGCTGCCCTGGGGGGGTCGGCGAGGGAGCCTCAGCCACGGGCTCACTCCAGGCAGCCGGTCCTGCAGGCAGAGAGAAACAGTCAGACAGGGGCCAGCCCAGAGCTGATGCCAGGGCTGGTGGGGGGGCGTGTCCTCAACTCCGGGGCCCATCATCGGGCGCAGATATGCGCCTGCTTCTGGGGTGGGACCAGCTACCTAGGGACCCCTCGCCCGGCCTGAAGATGCAGCACCCTCTGGGGTGGAGCACTGGGGCATTATCCCGAGGGACAGGTTGTCCCTGAGGCTTTGGCAGGAGACGTGCCTGGGGGTGACCCCCAGAGCGCGTCCTGGCAGACCAGCGCATCCACCGGGGTGGGTGACGCCATGGGAGGCAGAGCATGACACACTGGGGGCGTGGCAGGCGGTTTCTCCAGAGCCGGCTGTGGCGCAGTTTAGGGCGGGCTCTGCAGCCCCGTGTATAGCCCGGCACATGGTGGGGCGAAAGGCGGGGAAGTTCCTGCAGGGCGTGGCGCGCCGTGGGCTGGGCTGGGCAGGAGCGTGGCACAGGGGGCAGCACAGGGGAGATGCACTGGGGCATGGTGACCAAGCGTGGCACAGCACAGGACGAGTTCCACCGGAGTGGCACACGGCGTGGAGGCACAGGGAGGGAGCCGTTGTGGGGGGCGCCGTAGGTGGCGGGGGGGGGGCACGGCGCACAGGCCGGGGTGCGCCTTAGGTGGCGGGGGGGGGGGGCGCCGTAGGTGGCTGGGGGGCGCGGCGCACAGGCCGGGGTGCGCCGTAGGCGGCTGGGGGGGGGGGGGGTGTGCGGCGCACAGGCCAGGGTGCGCCGTAGGTGGCGGGGGGTGGTGCGCTGTAGGTGGCGGGGGGAGCGCGGCGCACAGGCCGTGGCCCATGGCCGCAGAGCTTGGCTGGGATGCGGCGAGGGACATGGCGCAAGCTCGTACCTTTGGGAAGCCCAGTGGGCGGGGAGGCGGCGCCGCTGGCGGCCGTGGGGCTGAAGGGGTCGGCGGGCGGGCGGGCGAAGGAGGCGTCGATCTGGCTGCAAAGGGCGCTGATGCCGTCGCTGTCACTGGGCGGGGTCGACTCCAGCTCTGGCACTGGGGGGGGGGGGGGGGGAAAGCGGAGTTGGGGTGCAGCTCACAGGGGCCCCCCCCACGTTCCCCCCCCAGCCGCGCCCAGCGGACACTCACCTGCGGCCCTGGCCTGGAAGTGGCCCTTGCGCTGCAGCGTGGACGGGAGGTCGTTGAGGCGCAGGGAGAGCTGGCGCTTGAAGGGCGAGTTCTTCTGGCTGAGGGCAGGGAAGCCGCGGAAGGAGCCCTGCCGCACCAGCTGCTCCAGGGGCGCGTGGCGGCGTGGGATGACGTGCTGGGGGCCCCTGTCCCCCTTCTCCGCCACCGGCGACGTGGCCCCCTGGGGCGGGGAGGCGCTGCCCGGCTGGGCGGGAACCGGCGGTGCCGAGGGGGCGGCAGCCGAGGGGGCGGCCTCTGCGGGCAAGTGGAGTCAGGGTGAGACCCCCCAAGATATGCCAGGCCCCCCCCGTGAGACCTCAGCCCACACCCCTCCCCAGCCCAAGCCCTGGCACTGCCCCCCAGAACTCCTCAGCCTCCAGCTCCTCCCCCCAGCACACTCCCCAGCAGCCTCTGGTGCCCCGTCCCAGCTCCCCATCAACAGTGAAGCCCCTGCATGCCTCAGACCAGTCCGGTCCTCTCCCTGCTCGGGGAGGGGGGCTGGGCAGGACAGGAGGGCACAAGAGGGGCAGAGCCAGGAGCGGGGCAAAAAGGGGGCGGAGCTGAGAGACAAAAGGGGGCGGAGCCAGCACAGCTCTGGTTGCCCTCACCTTTCTTCCTGTCCTGCAGCTGGTGCAGCAGGAGCTGGCGCTGGGCAGGCTGGCTGGCGGCCGGGGCGCGGAAGGAGCCCTCGCGGGCGAAGCTGGTGCGGCTAGCGTCAAAGGAAGCCGTCACCCCACACTCCTTCTCCCGCTTCTGCTTGCGCTCCAGGCAGGCGGCGAAGGCGCAGCCCACGGCATGGCTCAGCCGCTCGCCCTGAGGGCACAGGACACCCTGCTCAGGGGGCAGCGGGTCGCAGGCGCTGGACTGGGAGGAGTGCACGGAAGCCGGCCGGGGCCAGGGGAGCGTGCACGGCGTTAGGCGGCTTTGCACGGGGACCTGCCCGAGCAGCTGCACTCCAGCATGCACGAGATGTGCACGAGTGCAGGTGTGCCAGGCACACGCTTGTGAGCATGGGTGTGCAAGCAAAACAAAGGCTGGTTGGGTGGGTGTGCGTGTGCACACCTGGGCAGGCACACGCAGGCAGGGCGAGCCAGGTCACACTCGTGCGCACGGGGCAGCTGGGGCGGGCACGCACCGAGTCCTTGAGCGCCAGGAAGCAGTGGCAGATCCAGCGGCGGGTGGTGCCATCGCGGCAGATGTAGGAAAAGGCCTTGTCGAAGTTGCGGTCGGGGGCGCAGAATGAGACCTTCTCTATGGTCTGGTCCACAATGAGGTCCTGGGGAGGGGAGCACGGGATGGGGGCGACGCTTTCCTCCCGCCCTGCCCCCATCCTTTCCGGGGCACAGGGGGGAGACCCTGCCCGGCTCCCAACTGCCCCACAGTACCCCCAGCCCCGCCCCCCCTGTACCTTCGTTTTGTCGTCCACCACCCGCAGCCCGTCCGCCGACACCCAGAGCACCGACTTCACTGACTTGCGCCCGCTCTGCAACAAGAGGGAGGCTCAGGGGGCGCCACTGGGAGGCGGCAAAGGGGACGGGCAGGTGCTGGGGGGTTGGACGGGGCTCAGGGATGCTGCTGGGGAAGTGCTGAGGGTGGCGGCACTGGGGGGTTGCCTGGCCTTGGCCGTGCCCCTGCCCCCGCAGGCCACACTCACCGTTTTGAGCTTTTTCACAGCCTCTTCGCACACGTGCATCCCTCGCGACTCCTCCACCTCCGCGTGGCCCAGGTACTGCAGGGGGCAAAGTGAGAGCGAGGCAATGACCCGCCCTCCCCGGCAAGGGCCCCTCACGCCCAGCGCCCGCGCCCACCCCTGGGTTCCCTGCATGAAGGGGCAGGAGCGGAGCAAGCCCAGGTGGGGGTTGGGAACGTGCAAACCCTTGACACGTGCGCATCCCAGGAGAGTTACTGCCACCGTGGGTGTGCAAGCCAAGTGTGCAACCCTCCACTTGTGCACTGAGCACTTGGGTTGCACACATGAGCTAGTGGATAACCCCTGGACCAGCTCTCCACAGGCCCCCAGCCCAAGCGTGCCCCCATGCAAGCTGAAAATGCCAACCGCACTTGGTGAGAATGGACCGTGCCCCCTGGCCCATGTGTGCTGAGTGTGTAACCACACTACCCACGCATGCCAAGCGTGCGACTGCAGCCTGGGCCAGCCACAGTGTGAACCCAGGGGCCAAGCGTGCAAAGGGCGCTGCAGGCAGAGTGCCCCACGCCAGCCCATGGGACTCACCAGCTCTGGTGCCAGCACCCACGTCCCCTCCCACCCCCTCGTGACTCACCCGCACGGGGAAGCTGCACTTGCCCCGGCGCACGGCCTCCTCGTCCGCCTGCCACTGGTGGGGCCGGCTGGCCTCGGGCACGTAGGCCGGCTTCTTCCGCCGCAGGCTCTGCCGCAGCTTGTTCATGGCGCAGCTGCCAGGGCCTGTGGGGAGACGGGGTCAGGACGCCTGGTGGTTAGAGCCCCGACAGCCCCCCGGGACAGAGGCAGGAAGGCTGGCTGCTCTGTGTGTGTGTGTGTGTGTGTGTGTGTGTGTGTGTGTGTTGCTTTGGGCCTGGGGCACACCCAGTTTGCACAGCTGCCATCAGCCCCCAGCTGGGCTCTGCGCACTCAGCGGGGGGCCCAGGGGAAGTGCAACGTAACAGCCCCCCCACCCCCGACATCTGCTGTGGGTCCCCTCCTGCTCCCTCCACATCCAGCTGGCGCTAGCCCTGGGCTGTGCAGACAGGACACCCCTCGAATGAGCATCAAACTGACTCCGCCCTCAGCTGGGAGCAGGGACACCCCCCCCCCGAGCCCCACATCAGGCTGGAGATGGGGGGGGCTGAGGCAAGGGGGAGGCAAGTGGCTGGGACCAGGCCAGGCTGAGGCCATGAGGACAGATGGGGGGGAGGGGCCGGGCTGCTGGGGGGCAGCCCCATGGCAACTGCCCCCGTGGGAGGGCCCAAGCTGCGCAGGTCTCCTGACAGTTGGCTGCTCCCCCCTCCCCACATACACACGGCAGCTGGAGCTCTGGGGGGAGGTCAGATGAGGCCATGTAAACATTTGGCCGAGAGGTTTGTTTCCTCAGCTGCTCCCCTTCACAGCCCCCCTCCACCCAGCCCCCAACCTCCCTGCCCCCTCCATCACCCCCACCCCCCTACCACTCCCTGCTCACCCAACCCAGCCCAGGATTTCTGGGGGTGTCCAAAACGGGGGACGGGCTAGGGGGCAGGGGACAGCCCTGAACAGACTATGGGGATCTGAACTTTCTTCCCAGGGACGGGGTGGACCAGCGCAGGGCAAATAATCCCGGGCCCCGGGGGAGAGGTCATGATCGTGGCTCGGACAAGCCAGGCCACAGGGGGTGGTGTTGGGGCACAGGCCAGCTGCAGTGCCCACAGTAACATGCATGCCAGCTGGCAGGGATCCCCAGAGCAGACCGCAGCTTGGGGCCCTTCTCGGGGCTCCCCACAGCTCTGCCTGTGCTCAGAATGGTGTTCATGCCCCCTGTGCCGGCTCTGGGGGGCTGTGAGGGCCAGGTCCCCTCCCCGGCCACAGCAGAACGGTGTTTCTGCAGACACCCAGCAGGGCACCAGCACCTCCCCAAGGGACTTCAGCCCAAAGCTCCTGACCCACTGCGGGGATCAGTGCAACCCCACAAGCACCTTGGGAAGGAGAGAGGGAGGCTGGTCACAGAGAAACTGAGTCACAGGACATGCTCTACCCTGCAGGGACTCACGGACAGCCTGGAACAGAACCCAGGTGTCCCCCTTTGGCCCATGGTTCCAGCACCAGCTGTTTCCCGACATGGCTCCAACGGATGCCAATAATTCCAGATTGTTTCCCAACTTCCTGCCGGCTCCCGGAGGGAGGGCCAGACGTCTGGGACCCCTGAAACCGGCCTCCCAGTGAGGCCAGCCCTGGGGAGATCTGCAGTCTTCTGTCACAGGCCAGCGAACAAGAGCCCTCCCGGCAAGCTGCCCACCCCCCAAGCCTGACACCCACCCCTGCCCCAACAGCCCCAGCTGCCAACTGTCTGCTCCAGGGCCAGGGGACATGGGGAGGGAAAACCACAAAGCCCATCCCTGGGCTCTGGGGGGCACGGCCTGGCAGACAGCCAGGGATCTGCACCCCATTGGCACAGGGAAACTGAGGCAGGGGGCCATCCCAGTGGGAAGAGAGAAGAACAGATGGCAAGAAACATGACACATCCCTACTGACGCAGCAGGGAGGGACCTGGACTCCTGGGTTCTCTCCCTACCGGTCGGCAGAGTGTGGTGTTAGAGAGGGGCTGGGAGGCAGGCCTGCTCCCAGACACTAGAAGGACCCTTCCCTCCTTTACAGACAGGGACAGCGAGGTGCAGGGAGTAAGCAGCAGAGCTCACACTTGAACCCAGACCCCCGGCACCTAGCGGGGTCCTGTCGCCATGAACCGCCCCCCAGGAGAAGCTGGGCCTCACCCGGCAGCTCAGCACTGCGGAAGCAAGTGGGGATTCTGCTAGTCATCGTCCGGTGGGTCCGGGAGCCCAAGAGCCCCTGGGGAGCCCCAGCCTAGAGACAGGATGAATCGCAGCTGCCTCTGGGGCGGGGCACAGGGAGGAGGCTGTTTATGCAGGGACCAGGAGCCAAGATGCAGCCATCTCTGGGATGGTGCCCAGGGCCACAGGCTGTTTCTACAGGGCCCCGGCGCCGAGCAGCAGCCGCCTCCAGGGCGGGGCAGTTGTTTATGCAGGGAGCTTCCCCCGCTGTACAGGGCACCAAGGACCCTGTATGGAACTACAGCCTGTAAGGCTCCCTCCAGGCACTTTGCAGAGGTTAACATCACACTGGCCCGGCTGCCCCAGCCCTGGCTCTGCACTGGGGCGAGCCAGAGACCTGGGAACTCCTCTGAGCTCCTTCCTGGGAAGGAAGCCAAGAGGCCAGAGACCTAGGCCCTTCCAGGCCAGGGAGCCGAGCCGAGCCAAGCCAAGCCCCTAGCCCCACCACCTCCCCAGAGCCCGGCTACAGCCGCAGTTCCCACCGTCCTCCCTCAAGCTGGCCCCAGACCCCAGGCTCTCATGGCCTCAGTGCCGTGCAGCAGGCTGGGCCAGGGCTTACCAGCTAAGGGGTAAGTGTCCTGGGGTGCAGGCCAGGAGCAGCCTGCTCCCTCCCCCCTTGAGTGACAGCCTCCAGGGGCTGCAGGATGAAGGTAAGGGGGGAAATGTCCTCTGACCATCCCCTGGGAGACACCACAGCTTCCCCAGCAAAACCTGCCACATCCCAGGCTGGCTGCAGCGGCCACCTGTTCCCAGGGCGAACAGGCCCCAGCCTGGGAATTGCAGGGCCAGGAGCAGGGAGGAGACCCCTGGGTTTAGGGAGGCCCTGCAGGGGGCTGGTCACCCCCAAGGCCCCCTCCCCCATCCCAGGCTCCTACAGAAGCGGTCACGCGCCAGGCTCCCACGGCCATTCCGGGGTGACCCGAAGTCCCCGCCGGCTCCTGCATCGGGCGAACGAGCGACCGACCGGACCTCGGGTGGGCGCTCCACAGCTGGGCCCCAAGCCACGGCCGGGGCGGGTGGGGGGCTTCCGCTGCTCTCCCCAACTCCTCCAACGCGCCCCCTCTCCAGCCGGGGACCCCGCCCCCGCGAGCATCACCGCATCGCGCCCGCAGACCCCGCCGGCAGCAAACAGCACAGCCAGCAGCACCGGGGGCCTGGCTGGGGGGGCCTGGTCTGCGCCATCCGCTACCGCCCGCCCCCGCGGCACCGGCGGAGCTCAACACACCCGGAAGAGGAATGACCTTTCTCCCGGGGTGGGGGGGGGGGGGAGAAATTCCCGCTGCCCAGCACCGACCCCCCCCCCAATCGCAAAAAGCAACCGCACCTCCCGCCCCGCTGGCCAAGGCCCGCAGCCCGCGTCCGCCCGGGGAAGGGAGCGCGCCGGAGCCCGGCGGGGGCGGGGGACGCCGACCCCGCTCGTGTGGCTTTGGATAAATAAGCCGATGTGGTCGTCCCCCAGCCCCGCGAAGGGGCACGAGAGGCCGAGCCGCGGGCTGCTGAACCCGCCCCGAGCCGAGCCGAGCCGAGGACCCGTGCAGCAGCCGCAGCCGTCACCGCTGGGGGTGGGGGGGCGGAGGTGGGATAGGGCCCGGCCGCGCTTACCGGCGCTGGACGCTCCGCAGCTGCTCGGCGCGGCCCGGCCGGCCCCGGCCCCGGCGCCGCACGCACGCGCCGCCTTCGCCTCCCGGGGAGCGCTCCGGGGCTAGCCCCGCCCCGCAATATGCAAATAAGAGGAACGCCTTCCTCCGCTCGAGGACCCGCCCCCGCCTCCTATTGGCCTCTCCGTCCCAGCTCCTTTTTCATTGGCTGCGAGATGGGGCTATGCAAATCTACTCTTCATTGAGCGCACAACCCGTCTCCCTCCCTTCCCGTTATTTACAAACGCCTCTGCCCCCACCCCGGCTCTCTTCCTATTGGCCTCTAAGCTCACGAATATGCAAATACCCCTTCATTGCCCGAACCACCATTCCCCCCCTCCCCCCGCAAAAGTCCCTCGGCCCTCTCCTATTGGCCCCCAGTCTCATCCATATGTAAATAGCCCTGACCACGAGGTGAGCGTAGCGGCAGTTGGGGGGGTATAACCCCTTCCTCCACAGGAGGGAACCCTAGAATTGAATCACTGCTGCTCCCCTCCCCCCCCCCCCCCTCAGCTCCCTGCCCAGGGCAAGTGAAGGCTGAGGGCCCCCCCCCCCACGTATCCCCCGACCTCCGAGCGCCCCCAGTCCCAGCACCCCACAGCGTCACTCGCCCCTGCTGCGCTGCCTCCCTCTCCTGCATGAGAGCCCCAGGTGGGTCGACAAGGGAGCAGCACCGTGGGTGGGGCCCTGAGGCCCAGACCCAGGACTGATGGGCAGCTATCCTGCCTCCAGCTCCCCATGCTGGGTGCTGCCAACTCTGGTCCCACCAGCTGTGTCTGAGGCCCAGGGCTTGTGCCAGCCGGAGCCCTTCCGCCCCATGCACTGCTGGAGCGTGAGCTAGGCATGAACCACCCTGGGCCAGAGCAGGAATAGGACAGGAGTCCTGGCTCCCTGTGCCCAGCACTGGGACCCCCTAGGCCTCAGCCCCACACCCAGCAGCAGCAGCACCAGAAGAGCCCTGCCCTATGGCCCATGTACCAGCTGCCCCAGCTGCACTGGGAGGTGGTGGAAGGGGGAGCGGGGCAGGGCAAAGCCTCCAGCCCATCCTGTTCACTCACAGCAGGGGAGCGGAGCCAGGAGCTGGGGATTGCAGAGGCAGGAATGCTGGTGCCAGGCTCAGAGGCGACCTGGGCTTGTCCCCCCATCTGAAAGCGAAGAAAAGGCTTCTGCAGTTAGATGGTGGGATCATTGGGCCGGTGCCTGGCCTGACGGGGCCCTCCTCTCGGCCAGGCAATGGATGGTGCCAGCCTGATGGGGCCCCAATCTCAGCTAGGGTCTGTGCAGCTCCTGGCTCAACAGGGCCCTGATCTCAGCTGGGCAGTGGGTGGTGCCAGCCTGACAGGACCCTGATCCCGGCCAGGTCCATAGCAGGTATGGTGACCTATGGGATTCTACCTGAATCAGAGCTCAGGTCCGGCGTGGGCTGGGGCGGCCCAGGCAGAGCTGCAGAAATCGAAGCATCTGGCTCGGGTTCTGCACGTCCTTCTGCCGCGTTCTTGGGAGCTGCTGTGACGTTGGCCGGAAACAGACGCTCAGATTAAAACCAGCTGCCAGCTCCAGCCTGGCTGAGGGGGAACGGGGCCATGGGGCACCTCTGGGGGTGACAGCCCTGATCTGGCCCCAGGGCTGGGACTGGCCCCTCTAGCACAGGTGTCTGCCTGGGGCCCAGCTGGGTGAGGTGTCAGCTCCTGCAGCTGGCAGAGACGGCGGCTGGGGCCTGGGGGAAGCTGCACATGCACGGCTGGGAATTGGACGCCGGCACACGCAGCTGAGGGACGAGGGGCAGCCGGACATTTTAGGCTCTAAAAGGAGGATCGGCTGCAGTTGTCACATGCGCGGCTCTGGGAGGCAATGGCAGGGGGAAGCCGGCTGGGCACCCCCTCAACTCTGGGGCTGGACTGGCCCTGTTGGGGGCTGAGCCGGCAGGGGGGCAGGGATTGCTCGGTGCCCACACCCTGGGTGACACAGCCGGGAGGGGGGTTAAGGTGTGAGATCAAAGCCTTGGACAGAAACCAAAGCGCTGTTGCTGCCGGGACGAGCTTGACCCTGGAAGGGGACAGGACGGCACAGAACTGGAGAGGGGCTGGGTGAGGGCGACGGGGCAGTGGGGCAAGGCCTGGCTCTGCTGCGGGGGAGGAGCTGCACAGGCGGAGGGGAGCAGCTGGGGGGTCCCTAAAACAGGAATCACATCTGGGCCCTGGCCTGGCTCAGCAGGACCCAGCTGGGCTCTCGCCCGCCCCGGGGGGAGGTGGGCACAGTGGGGCAGGGGCAGGGGCAGGGAAGGAAACGGACCAGGCCCAGCCCGGGTGTCGCAGTTTAATGTGCGCAGCAGCTGCGGCAGGTGCAGACCCCAGAGCTCAGCCTGGGGCGGGCTGGGCTGTGGGCTCTGACCGGGCAGGAGATCGCCCAGGCTGTAGGTCCCTGGCCAGGGCGCTAGGCTCCCCCTGCCGGGCCGGCTCCCCGCTCCCGGGCCCAGTACTGCTGGTAGAGCTCCTCGAAGAGATGCTGGCAGGGCAGGCGGGCACGCAGCCGGGCGCAGAGCAGGAAGCAGCCCGCCAGCTTGCGGTGCAGCGAGTAGCTCTCCTCCGGGGGCGGCACCAGCCGGTGCTGCAGCATGACGGGGATCAGGGCCTGCACGCGCCGCGTGGTGTCCTGGGCGCCGAAGTCAAAGGGCCCAGGGGCGGAGAAAGCCTCTCCCAGGATCATCACTGCCTCCACGTGCGCCTCCTCCAGCTCCTGGCACAGGTCAGGGGATAAACAGCCAAACCTCAGCACAGAGCTCCCCACTCCCAACCCACGGCTCCTGCCAGCCCAGCCCTGCTGGTGCCCCTCACTACCCACCTGCAGCCCCTGCCAGCCCAGCCCAGCCCTGCTGGCACCCCTCACTCCCAACCCGCAGCCCCTGCCAGCCCAGCCCTGCCAGCACCCCTCACTCCCAACCCGCAGCCCCTGCCAGCCCAGCCCTGCCAGCACCCCTCACTCCCGACCCACAGCTCCTGCCAGCCCAGCCCTGCCAGCACCCCTCACTCCCAACCCGCAGCCCCTGCCAGCCCAGCCCTGCCAGCACCCCTCACTCCCGACCCACGGCTCCTGCCAGCCCAGCCCTGCCAGCACCCCTCACTCCCGACCCACGGCTCCTGCCAGCCCAGCCCTGCCAGCACCCCTCACTCCCGACCCGCAGCCCCTGCCAGCCCAGCCCTGCCAGCACCCCTCACTCCCGACCCGCAGCCCCTGCCAGCCCAGCCCTGCCAGCACCCCTCACTCCCAACCCGCAGCCCCTGCCAGCCCAGCCCTGCCAGCACCCCTCACTCCCGACCCACGGCTCCTGCCAGCCCAGCCCTGCCAGCACCCCTCACTCCCGACCCGCAGCCCCTGCCAGCCCAGCCCTGCCAGCACCCCTCACTCCCGACCCGCAGCCCCTGCCAGCCCAGCCCTGCCGGCACCCCTCACTCCCAACCCGCAGCCCCTGCCAGCCCAGCCCTGCCAGCACCCCTCACTCCCGACCCACGGCTCCTGCCAGCCCAGCCCTGCCAGCACCCCTCACTCCCGACCCACGGCTCCTGCCAGCCCAGCCCTGCCAGCACCCCTCACTCCCGACCCGCAGCCCCTGCCAGCCCAGCCCTGCCAGCACCCCTCACTCCCGACCCACGGCTCCTGCCAGCCCAGCCCTGCCAGAGCCCCTCACTCCCCACCTGCGGCCCAGCCCTGCCAGTGCCCCTCACTCCCGACCCGCAGTCCATTCCTGCCGGCGCCCCAACTCCCGACCCACAGCTCCTGCCAGCCCAGCCCTGCCGGTGCCCCTCACTCCCCACCTGCAGCCCCTGCCAGCCCAGTCCCACCCCTCAGCCCTGCTGGTGCCCTTTATTCCCGACCCACAGCCCCTGCCAGCCCAGCCCGGCCAGTGCCCCTCACTCCCAACCCACAGCCCCCGCCAGCCCAGCACTGCCAGTGCCCCTCACTTCTGACCCGCAGCCCCACCAGCCTGGACCTGTCCCCCCCAGCACTGCCGGTGCCCCTCCCTCCCAACCTGCAGCCCCTGCCAGCCCAGCCCCCTCCCCAACCTGCGATCTCTGCCCAGCCACTTACCTTGGTCTCAAAGCCTGTCAGAAACTTCAGGTCTTTGGATTTTTGGAGAACTTTGGCCCTGTTCCCATCGGCGGCAGCTTTCACCACCTGTGTGGGGGTGGGGAAGCTGGGACCAGTCCTGCCTGCTGAGCGTCTGCCCCCAGCACCCCATGGGGCCAGCCCTGCCTGCCGGAGGAGAGCGCCCCCTGCTGAGCCCCCAGCCCTGCGGTGTCTGGATCTAGGCTGGGGTGACCTGGAGGCTTGGGCAGCTGTGGGGGATGCTTGCCCCAAGGGGGCCCACTGGTTCCTGGCTGCCCAAAACAGCCCATTTCTTCAGGGCACCCAAGAGCCAGCACTGTCCTGGACACCAGTTTGGCCCAGCGGGCAGGGCACTGGCCAGGGACCCAGGAGTCCTGGGCTCTGTGCTCAGCTGTGCTGCCTGGGACCCAGCTTCCCATCAGCAATAGGGGAACAGAAAGACATAACAGAAGCTGGGACCCGATGTTACCTGTTACCCAGACACCAGCCGAGCTCAGGGCCCTGTTGGGCCAGGTGCTGCCCAGACCCCGGCCAAGGTCAGGGATCCTTCATGCTGGCCCCACGCAGAGGGTCAGAGACGGCCCCTTCCCCAGAGAGCCCCAGTCTGAGCAGACACCAGATGGGAAGAGAAGCCAAGGCAGAGGGACAGGCCCAGGTGTCCCGTTTGTGCTGTTGGGGGCAGTGGATGTGTGTGACAGGCTGAGCAGCTCTTGCCAGCTGGGGATGACCCCTGGGGCTGCAACCTGAGCTGGCAGGTGACACCTCTGTCCTGAGCACAGCGCGGGGAGGAGCCCGGCTGGTTGGAATCGGAGGCGGCAGTGAGAAGGGGGAGGGGAGGCTGTTGGCCTGTGCTGAGGAGAGGGGGAAAAAGAAGGGGCTAGTCCCTAGATGGGACCCCCCCTTCCGGCCTCTCCCCGAGATGGATAGGAATGACCGTCTCTGCCAGCTGCACTGACACCTCTGCACTGCACTGGGTCTCCGCCGACCAATAAACTCCCTGTTCTACCGGCTGAGTGAGAGTCACTCCTGCCAGGGGAGGGGGCGCAGAGCCTGGGGCCCCCCGACGCCATCACCCGATCCCAGTGCCTGTCCCCTGCCCCAAGGCAGCAGTGGGGACATCCCTGGCACAGCCCGGTGGGCCCGTGTGCACTGCCTGGAGTTCAGGTGAACGTGCCTGTACCTCGATGTAGTGATGGGTGAACTCGGTGCTGAAGGGCCGGCACGCTCCGAAGTCCAGCAGCGTCACCTGGAAGGAAGGAGAGCGGCGGCTCAGAGCCCGGGGGGGGGGGGGGGGGGGGCATTTTTAGGGGCTGCCTGGGGCACAGAGAACCTAACACCCGGCAAATTGCCTGCCCAGACCCAGTGCGATCCCACGCTGGCTTCCCTGGGCTGTGGCACAGGCCCCGTGCAGAGACCCCGCCCCGCGCACCTCGGCTGCTGGGCCATGAACGCTCCATGCTCGCCCGGTGGGGCAGTCTGGAGTTCAGCTCGTTGGGTTTCAGCCAGCTCGGCCCCTGGGCCCGGCCTCCTCCCACGCTTCCAAGGGCCCCTTGTGATCTGCCTGGGCCAGAGAATGGCACCAGCCGTCCCAGCGCTCCCAGGGGTGTGTCAGGCTCCAGCTGCAGCTGGGGATGCGGAAGGTTAAGTGGTTACCTGGTGAGCATTACCAGAATGCTTCTCAGAGAACCTGCCCCTGCCCACACCCCGGCAGATGGACAGCCGGTCATGCCAGCCCAGAGCAGGCCTGGCATTATAGCAGCTCCTGGAGTCTGGAGTTCTGGGGGTCGATTACTATGTGAATTACAGTAGCCCCCCACTTGCAGGCTGGGGTTCTGGGGGTTGATTACTATGTGCATTACGGCAGCCCCGGAGACCAGTGTTCCAGGGGTCTATTACCATGTGCATTACAGCAGCCCCCGGAGACTGGGGGTTCAGGGGGGTTGATTACTATGTGCATTATGGCAGCCCCCACAGGTCAGGGTTCTGGGGGGCGGGAGTGTAAATTACCATGTGCATTACGGCTGCCCCCGGAGACCGGGGGTTCTGGACGGGGGGGATGGTTGTTTACTATGTGCATTACAGCAGCCCCGGAGACCAGTGTTCCGGGGGTCTACTACCATATGCTTTACAGCAGCCCCTGCAGGCCGGGGTTCTGGGGGTCGATTACCATCTGCATTATGGCAGCCCCTGGAGGCCGTGGTTCTGTGTGGGGGGGGGTCAATTACCATGTGCATTATGGCAGCCCCCGGAGGCCGGGGTTTGGGGGGGTCGATTACCATGGCATTACGGCAGCCCCTGCAGGCCGGGGTTCGGGGGGGACGGATGCAGCCAGGGAAGACACGCAGGAAGGCGGCTGGGGGCTTCCCCCATCCCTGGGCGACCCGCTCTCCTACAGCCCCCCTGGCCCACCTGGTGCTTGCCAGCGTGGTAGAAGAAGTTGGCCCAGTTGGGGTCCGTCTGCATGAAGCGGAAGTGGAAGAGTTCCCGCAGGCAGAGATGCAGCACGTGGTGACAGATCTGTGAGGAGGACGGGCGGTTACCGCCAGTGCTGCCTGGAGACCTCAGGCACGGCTGGGCCCAGGATCCAGGTGCATTCTCAGCACAGTAGCTGCAGCTGGGGCTCCCTATGCCAGGCACTCCCCCAGGTGGTCATAAGAGCCCTGCTGGGGGCCTTGGATCCAGGTCACACAGCAGCCTAACAACAGAGCTGCAGAGACAACCCAGGAGTCCTGGCTCCCAGCCCCCTCCTCTAACCACCAGCCCCCACTGCCCTCCCAGCGCCGGGGGAAGAACCCAGGAGTCCGGGCTCCCCCCCCGCTTTCTCTAACCACCAGCCCCCACTGCGCTCCCAGAGCCGGGAGAGAACCCAGGAGTCCGGGCTCCCGCCCCCCCTGCTCTAACCACCAGCCCCCAATGCCCTCCCAGAGCCGGGAGAGAACCCAGGAGTCCGGGCTCCCGCCCCCCCTGCTCTAACCACCAGCCCCCAATGCCCTCCCAGAGCCAGGGGCAGAACCCAGTCCTGGCTCCCAGCCCCTCCCCCCCCCACTCTAACCAGCAGCCTCTTCCCCACCCTCACCACTGCCAGAGGGCAGCCTGGCTCTTGTGTTCATCAAAGTGACTTTCTAGCGCGCCCGCCTGTTCTCACCTCATTGCGGACATCCTGGGGCAGGTCCTGGCACTGGTCCAGGGGGACGCCGCTGCCCAGCTCCATGGTCAGCACTCGCTGCGTGCTCAGCTCTGCCACCACCCGGGGCACCTCGAAGAACGGGTCGCCAGCCAGCACCTGCCTGCAGGGCCAGTGGGGCAGCCCTCCGGCAACTGCTCTGCCAGGCAGCAGCCATCAGCCCCCAACCCACCCCCGGGACGGGCCCCGTGAAACCCTCAGACGACTGGGGTCCAGGGCAGCCGGGTGGGGGAAGGAGAGGGGGTAAGAGAATCTCTCCCCGGAGCCAGAAGCCAAGTCCTGCTGGAGCAACGTCCCCTCGCCCCGGCTACTCAGCAGGGCTGCATTTGGAGGGGCTCGTCAGCCCGGCTGCCCATGGGGGCATCCCCCATTCCGTCACCCGGATCCAGCCCAGGGCCCCAGCAGAGAGGCCAGTGCCAGGTCGCCGTGGGGCTCCTCCCCCAGCAGAGCGGGTCAATCAGACTCACGTGCACTGCCTGACCCAGGCCAGGGACTGTCCTTAGAGGTGTATGGGGCTGGGACTGCCCACCCCGGGCCTGCAGGGAGATCTGTTCCCTCAAACACTACAGGCTCTGAGTCGCTGGGCCTGCCCTTTGCCCACTAGGGGACGCTGCCCTCCCAGCATGGGGAGTGGATTGCAGGGCTTCACCTGTGTCTGCAGCCTGGCTGGGAGAGCCCCGAGTCCCGGCACAGAGGGGCTGGGCAACTCCAGGAACCACGCAGAGGAGAGGCTGGGCAGGGGAGGGGGGTGGGGGGAGCTGCCTGAGGCCGGAGTGGGCCCAGGGGGCTGCACCAGAGACTGCCCATTCTGCGCCCCGGGAGCCAGGCTTGGGCGGGTGTCTGCGGGGGCGGCTGGCTGCTCCTGCAGGCCCAGAGTTGGGGGCTGGACCAAGCAGTGCCGGGCACTGGGGTCCCCGTGGCATGTCTGACACACCGCAGGTGGGGCTGGCCAGCGCGCAGGGGTGAGCAGGGAGCAGAGCTCCGGGCCTAGGGGAGGAATGCTGGCGCTGGGGGACCAGTGCCGAGCTCGGGGGGGGGGGGGAAGGTTCTGCTGCTCCATGAGGCTCAGATGGGGGGGCAGGTGTGAAAGCCAGTCCCAGAGCAGGGCCCTGAGCACCCCTCAGAAACCCCACTCAGCTCGGACTGGGGAGGCAGCGGGGGCTGGTTGTACTGGGTGTGTGCCTCAGTTTCCCCACTGGCTGCCTGCGTCCCGCTGCAGGGGACCAGTTATGAGCTCGCCTACCACCCGGGAGCCCTGGACAACGGCCTGGGGGTGGGGAACCCAGTGACCCAGGCCCAGCCCAGCCTGGCAGGCGGCTCTGGCCAGCGGGAGGACAAAGGGCTGTGCAGGACCCCGGTGACTGGCCCAGCCGGCTCCAGCCAGAGGGGCCCAGGAATCCTGGTGCCCTGGCCCAGAGGAGAGAGGAGGGGAGCGGCTGGGGGGTACTGGAGGCTCGGGGGAGGGACGGGGTGGCTGGACAGGGCAGAGGGAGCTGGTTGGGCCCCCCGGCTGCAGGGCAGACTTGGCCGCGGTGTGCTGGGGCCACCGGGCCGGCAGGCGGGAGAGCTGCTCCACTCCCGTGGGGCCCTGGGCGAGGGAGGCCGCAGGACAGAGCCCCGCGCACTGGGGGCTTGGGGGGGGTAGTCCCAGGAGATGGGGCCACTCTCTTGGGGATAACTCCTCCGAAGGGGTCCCCCACAGTGACTGTATGGAGCCAGGCTCGGTGCATGCTGGGACACGGAACTCCCCCGACCACACCCCTCACGCCAGGCGCGGTGCATGCTGGGACACGCAGTTGCGCTGAGCAGGGACTGCAGGCCAGGGCCAATGCTTGCTCTAATTTTTCCATCCATGTGCGGAATACATGTTGCTGTGGGCACCAAGGCTGCAAACCACCCACGTCACACCCGCTGCCGGCTGGGGGCGCTCTGCTCACCCCACTGCCAGCCCCAGCCCTCCCCCCGGTACCTGAATCTGCCAGCCCAGTCGGCCTCGCGCCGATAGTCACACTCCCACTCCAGCTCCCTCTGCAGCACCCGCAGCGTGTTGTCGGCGAAGAGGCCTGGGGAGGCAGAGTGGTGAGGCTGGGGGTCTGCCCTGCGCTGAGGCCCAGGGGGCTGGGAGCAGGAAGGAAGGCCCAGCAGGGGGCAGCAAGGTGCGGGGTAACCGGCAGAGCCCCTTACCGGCCGGGAGCGCCGTGCTCAGCCTCAGCAGCGCCAGCAGGTTGTCCACGTCGCTCCGGATGCTCTGGGCTATGCCCGGGTACTGCAGGGAGGGAGATGTCAGAGTGGGGGGCCAGGCTCCCCCTGGCTCAGAGCCCTTCCCAACACCTGCCCTGGAGACCAGGAGAAACAGGGGACCCAGAAGGGAGCTGCCTCCGGGCAGAAAGCAAGGCAGCAGCAGAGCTGGGGATAGCCCTGGCACCCAGCCCTTCCCCCAGCCACGACCCCCACTGCCCTGCCAGAGCTGGGAGAGAACCCAGGCGTCCTGGCTCCCACCCTCACACTGCTCTAACCACCAGCCCCCACTGCCCTCCCAGGGCTGGGACAGAACCCAGGAGTCCGGGCTCCCAGCCCCCTGCTCTAACCACCAGCCCCCACTGCCCTGCCAATTCTGGGACAGGGCCCCACATCTTGCGCCCGCTATGATGGGTCCAGCCACCCTGCGGCTGCCAGCCCTGTCTGTGAGAGGCACAGGCCACTCACCTGAATCTTCATGGCCACCTCGGTCCCATCGTGGAGCACACCGAGGTGCACCTGGCCGATGGAGGCTGCTGCGAAGGGCGTCTCCTCAAAGGAGGCCAGCTTCTCTCGCCAGCCCAGCCCCAGCTCCTCCTCCAACACCCTCTGCAATGGTGAGAGAGCTGCACTTAGCCTGGGCAGCTGGCCACCCCTTGGAGCCGCTGCCATGTGGGCCCCAGGCCTGCCCCAGCAGGCGCCTCAGGGCAGCCAGGCTCCCTCTCACGCACCCTCGTCTGCCAGGCTGGCATGAAGTCCGCACTCTGCCGCACCCGCGTGAAGACCCGCTGCAGCTGGGGGCTGAGGAAGCTGTTATCTGTGGGGGGAGGGGAGGTTAGCGGGTGGCCCCCAGGCCTGGATCTGTCCCCCAGCCCCTGCCAGACTCAGCCCCCGAGTCTGGACTCCCCTCCACCCTGCAGTCCAACGGGGAGAGCTGGCTCCCTGCCCTGGGTTTCACCTCTGAG
The DNA here is from genome assembly GCF_033958435.1 of Carettochelys insculpta. NCBI lineage: Eukaryota > Metazoa > Chordata > Testudines > Carettochelyidae > Carettochelys > Carettochelys insculpta. The sequence continues at coordinate 22,928,213 of NC_134158.1, read as the reverse complement.
CCTCCTGAGCTGGACCGTGTCCCAGTGTCACTTAGAGCAGCCTGCGGGCTGCTCTAGTGCATGCTCCACCCTTGGGAGCTGTGGGTCAGTGTGCTCGGGCCCTGCCCCGTGGGCCCTGCTGGAGAGGGAACAGCCCCAGCAGAGAGTGAGGGGGGTGGATCTCAGGGGACCAATCCTGGCTCAGAGCCACTGGGGGGCAGCCGGCACTTGGGTGGGGGTTCTCCGGGCTCACCTGCCCCCATCAGGGCCTGGCTCTCCCCTGGCCAAGGGGCCCCAGGGTAGGCGCCTACCTTGGATGCTCAGCATCTGCCCGAGTTTCAGGGCGGCGCCCCGCACCTTGCACAGCGTGTCCACAAGCCGGGCTGCGTTGGCTTCTGACAGGAAGGGGCTGGAGCCCAGCAGGGAGCCGCTGGCTACACAAGGGGGAGGGGGCAAGTAGCCACCAGCACCACAAGGAAGAGATCAGTGGGCCAGAGACCCAGCTCCTCTGCCCCCAATGCAGCCCGGCCCCTCTGCCACCCCCATACAGCCCGGCCCCTCTGCCACCCCCAGCCCAGCCCCTCTGCTGCCCCTCCAGCCCAGCCCCTCTGCCCCCCACAATGCAGCCTGGCCCCTCTGCCTCCCATGCAGCCTGGCCCCTCTGCCACCCCTCCAGCCCAGCTCCCTAGAGGCGTATGGGCCGTGGGGATCTATTTTCCAGGGCTGCCCTTGGAGACCCAGCCCCCACTTACCCCGGGGCTGCCTCCTCCCGCTGAGCGAGCTCTTGGCCACCTCTGCCATGGCCCCGATGCCCAGCCCCACTGCCAGACCTGGGGAGAGAGACGGGAGAGAGGCCTGGCAGGAGGCTCTGGGTAGAGCCAACAGCCAGGTGGGGAGGTGGGGCTGTCAGCCGGGCCCCAGCAGTGTCACATGCTGGGAGGGGCCCCGCGGGGGAGAGACACACACACGCTAGTGAGCTCCCAGGCTGGAGGGGGACAGGCACACGGACAGGGCTGCAGGGAGGCCGGACAGATGGACACACAGACAGACAGACACCCCGAGCACGCACCCTACCTCCAAAGCTAGCAAGCCGGCCGAGGCGCGAGGCGGGCACCGTGCGCTCCCGGGCTCGGTCGCTGAGCTGGCAGGAAGAGGAGGGGACAGGGCTGAGGCGGGCAGGGCACCCACCACCCTTCCTAGCTCCGCCACTGCCACCACCTGGTGACCCTGGGGATGTCCCTACCCCACCTTGTGTCTCAGTTTCCCCACCCTTGCACCCTGTGTTGCTCTTTAAGTTCCTGGGGGCCGGAAGCCAGGGGCCACTCTTCTTCTGTGTCAAGAGCACCCTGACATCAGTGGGGGGGGGGCGCGCGGGTCCTCTATGGCTACCGTAATGCACCTAATAAAGTGCTACCGTAATCAACCTAATAACACACCTTCAGATCTGTGGGCAAACAGCTCCGTACAGGGCAAATATCTCGAAATAACGCCCAAGACTTTCAGATGTGCAAAAGCCCTGTTAAGGTGACCCAAGAGGCTCGTTAAGGCGCCGGTCCTGCCCCTTTGCCACACAACCCGGCCTCCACGCAGGCCATCATCTGTCTGTGCTGCCCCCACAGGGCCCTCAACCCCGCTCACCTTCTGCCTTGGGGCCGGGCATGAGGCTGGCTCCTTTGCACCTGCCTGCCCCCTGGCCTCCCGGGCTCTGCGGATGTCGTCAGCCGCCAGGGCTGCCAGCACCACGTCTTGGTGGAACAGTCGCCGGTGCCGGGGATCAGGGCAGCCGAAGACCCAGGGCCCAGAGCGCGCAGCAGCCTGGAGGGGAGGCGGCAGCTGGCCAGAAGCCTTCGGAGCTGTGAGGAGCGCCCCTAACTGCGACGCGTCTGTGGGCTGCCGAGGGGCCCCCGCTGGAGCTGATGGGCCTCTCGGGACACGCTGCTGGGGGCTACAAACGCCTGCCTGGAAGGGCCGAATTGGAGAATGCGTCTGCTGTGCATGAGTGGAGCGGAGGTGGGGCAGGAGGGAGGACAGGTGGGTGGGGGGGAGCTCAGTCGGGTGTGGGGGGGTAGATGGGGCGGGCAGGAGTACAGGCAGGTGGAGAGGTACGGAGGTGGGGTGGGCAGGTAGGTACGGAGGTGGGGCAGGCGGGGGGACAGGTGGGCAGGAGGGTACGGAGATGGGGCGGGAGAAAGGACAGGCAGGTGGGGAGGTACAGAGGTGGGGCAGGTGGGAGGACAGGTGGGTGGGGAGCTACGGAGATGGGGCGGGTGGGAGGACAGGCGGGCGGGGGGTATGGAGATGGGGCGGGTGGGTACGGAGATGGGGTGCGGGTGGGAGGACAGGCGGGCAGAGGGGTACGGAGATGGGGCGGGTGGAAGGACAGGCGGGCGGGGGGGTACAGAGGTGGGGCGGGCGGGAGGACAGGTGGACGGGGGGGTACAGAGGTGGGGCGGGCGGGAGGACAGGCGGGTGTGGGGGTATGGAGGTGGGGCAGGCGGGAGGTACGGAGATGGGGCGGGTGGGAGGACAGGCGGGCGGGGGGGTACAGAGGTGGGGCGGGCGGGAGGACAGGTGGGCGGGGGGGTACAGAGGTGGGGTGGGCGGGAGAACAGGCGAGCGGGGGGGTACAGAGGTGGGGTGGGCGGGAGAACAGGCGAGCGGGGGGGTACAGAGGTGGGGTGGGCGGGAGGACAGGCTGACGGGGGGGTACAGAGGTGGGGCGGGCGGGAGGACAGGCGGGCGGGGGGGTACAGAGGTGGGGCGGGCGGGAGGACAGGCTGACGGGGGGGTACAGAGGTGGGGCAGGCGGGAGGACAGGCGGGCGGGGGGGTACAGAGGTGGGGCGGGCGGGAGGACAGGCGGGCGGGGGGGTACAGAGGTGGGGCGGGCGGGAGGACAGGCGGGCGGGGGGGGTACAGAGGTGGGGCGGGCGGGAGGACCGGCGGACGGGAGGACAGGCGGGCGGGAGGACAGGCTGACGGGGGGGGTACGGAGGTGGGGTGGGCAGGAGGACAGGCTGACGGGGGGGTACAGAGGTGGGGCGGGCGGGAGGACAGGCGGGCGGGGGGGGTACAGAGGTGGGGCGGGCGGGAGGACCGGCGGACGGGAGGACAGGCGGGCGGGGGGGTACGGAGGTGGGGCGGGCGGGAGGACAGGCGGGCGGGGGGGGTACGGAGGTGGGGCGGGCGGGAGGACAGGCGGGCGGGGGGGTACGGAGGTGGGGCGGGCGGGAGGACAGGCGGGCGGGGGGGTACGGAGGTGGGGCGGGCGGGGGGACAGGCGGGCGGGGGGGTACGGAGGTGGGGCGGGCGGGGGGACAGGCGGGCGGGGGGGTACGGAGGTGGGGCGGGCGGGAGGACAGGCGGGCGGGGGGGTACGGAGGTGGGGCGGGCGGGAGGACAGGCGAGCGGGGGGGTACAGAGGTGGGGTGGGCGGGAGGACAGGCTGACGGGGGGGTACAGAGGTGGGGCGGGCGGGAGGACAGGCGGGCGGGGGGGTACAGAGGTGGGGTGGGCGGGAGGACAGGCGAGCGGGGGGGTACAGAGGTGGGGTGGGCGGGAGGACAGGCTGACGGGGGGGTACAGAGGTGGGGCTGGCGGGAGGACAGGCGGGCGGGGGGGGTACAGAGGTGGGGCGGGCGGGAGGACCGGCGGACGGGAGGACAGGCGGGCGGGGGGGTACGGAGGTGGGGCGGGCGGGAGGACAGGCTGACGGGGGGGGTACGGAGGTGGGGCGGGCGGGAGGACAGGCGGGCGGGGGGGTACGGAGGTGGGGCGGGCGGGAGGACAGGCGGGCGGGGGGGTACGGAGGTGGGGCGGGCGGGGGGACAGGCGGGCGGGGGGGTACGGAGATGGGGCGGGCGGGGGGACAGGCGGGCGGGGGGGGTACGGAGGTGGGGCGGGCGGGAGGACAGGCGGGCGGGGGGGGTACGGAGGTGGGGCGGGCGGGAGGACAGGCGGGCGGGGAGGGTACGGAGGTGGGGCGGGCGGGAGGACAGGCGGGCGGGGGGGTACGGAGGTGGGGCGGGCGGGAGGACAGGCGGGCGGGGGGGTACGGAGGTGGGGCGGGCGGGAGGACAGGCGGGCGGGGGGGTACGGAGGTGGGGCGGGCGGGGGGACAGGCGGGCGGGGGGGTACGGAGGTGGGGCGGGCGGGAGGACAGGCGGGCGGGGGGGTACGGAGGTGGGGCGGGCGGGGGGACAGGCGGGCGGGGGGGTACGGAGGTGGGGCGGGCGGGAGGACAGGCGGGCGGGGGGGGTACGGAGGTGGGGCGGGCGGGCGGGGGGACAGGCGGGCGGGGGGGTACGGAGGTGGGGCGGGCGGGAGGACAGGCGGGCGGGGGGGTACGGAGGTGGGGCGGGCGGGAGGACAGGCGGGCGGGGGGGTACGGAGGTGGGGTGGGCGGGAGGACAGGCGGGCGGGGGGGTACGGAGGTGGGGCGGGCGGGAGGACAGGCGGGTGGGGGGGTACGGAGGTGGGGCGGGCGGGGGGGTACGGAGGTGGGGCGGGCGGGGGGACAGGCGGGTGGGGGGGTACGGAGGTGGGGTGGGCGGGGGGACAGGCGGGCGGGGGGGTACGGAGGTGGGGCGGGCGGGAGGACGTGCACAGAAGGAACAGGACAAGGCCCACGGACAGGCAGGACAGACGGAGGACAGAGGAACAGCCCGTCCACGCTCCCTTCCCCCGCCCGCCCCGCAGAGGCCGCTCACCCGGGGACTGGCTGGTGGGGGGCTGAGCCGGCAGCCTGGCCCCGCTGCCTGGGGGGGCCCACAGGGCGTCCCTGCCAGCACCTCACCCATCCGGCTCGCCGCACACAGGGCCCCGCGCAGCTCCGGACGCATGGCCGCACCTGCCGGGGGCACAGGGCGGGAGTCACTGGCCTCGCACCCCCAGAATGGAGCCCTTCCCCCCACGGCCCCTCCCCCACCCACGGGGTTATCCCCCCACGGGCCCCTCCCCCACGCACGGGGATCACCCCAGGGCCCCCCCCACAGGGATTATCCCCCGTACACGGAGATCACCCCTCAGGGGCCCCTTCCCCCACCCACAAGGGTCACCCCCAGGGTCCCCCCGCCCTAGAATCCCTCCTAGTTCTCACTTGGGTCCGCTCCACGCCGGCTTCTGCAGCCTCCTGTACTTCCAGGTTCAGAGGAACCCCGCCCCTCGTCCCGGAGAAGCCAATCAGAGCGCTGCGCTGAGGACTGCCAGCAGGGACAGCCAATAGAAGAAGAGAAAAGGGAACTAAGCCCCGCCTCTTGCTGGGCTCCGGGAGCCCTCACGTGTGTTGGGGGCGGGGCAAAGCAAACTCCTGGCGGGAAGGGCACACTTATTGACCCCGTTGCACACTAAACACAGCCGTCTCTTGCACACTCACCAACCCATTGCACACTAATCACGCACACCACTTCATTGCACACTCCTTGGCCCATTGCACACTAAAGTCCATTGCACATGCCAGTCCATTGCACACTCCCTGGCCCCTTGCACACTAAACACACACTGGTCCATTGCACACTCACCAGCCCATTGCATGCTTGTTCAGCGCATTGTTCACTCCAGGATTCTGATGCTCCCAGATTCCTGCTCGGCTTGGGCCCAGCATCAGGTACAGGCCCTGTGCGGAGCCGGGCTGTGGCTGATCCCCTCCCTGGGGTGCAACTGCTCCTCCCACTGACACAGAGGTGTGGGGTTTGGGTTCCAAAGTTCAAAACGGTTCTGTTCTCAGGGGGCTTTGGGGTAAGGCCTGGGGGACCTTGTGGCTTTGTCCCCAAGAGACTAAAGACCCCAGCTCCCTTCAGGTGTGATCTGCACAGAAGTCTCTGTGCTTAATGTGGGAGCAAGGCCAGGGCCACACAGTCACTGGCCCACACACAGAGGCTGCTCTGAACTCCAGGGCAGGGAGAACTCAGAGGAGGCAGGAAGCCGGCCCCTCTCCTTCTCCTGGCCACCTGACCCAAAGGCAAATCCCCATTAGCTGTTCGCCATACAGGGCTTATGACATTAGATAAATTTGTGGAGGATTGGTGCACGAATGGCTCTGAGCCAAGATGGGCAGGGACAGTGCCTCTGTCTGCCAGAAGCTGAGACTGGGCTCCAGAGGATGGAGCACTTGCCACTCGTCCTGCTCTGTGTATTCTGTCTGATGCACCTGGCAGCGGCCTGGGCAGGAAGACAGGACACGAGTATTTAGCATTGCATCCAGCAGAGGGCAACGACAGCACACCGCAGCACTCAGGGCTCAGCCCCTCCAGCAGGGGGACAGGAACACACACACACACACACACACACACACACACACACACACACACACACGGCAGGGCTCAGCCCCTCCAGCAGGGGGACAGGAACACACACACACACACACACAGAGCAGGGCTCAGACCCTCCAGCAGGGGGACAGGAACACACACACACACACACACACACACACACACACACACACACACACACGGCAGGGCTCAGACCCTTCAGCAGGGGGACAGGAACACACACACACACACACACACACAGAGAGCAGGGCTCAGACCCTCCAGCAGGGGGACAGGAACACACACACACACACACACACACACACACACACACACACACACACACACACACACACAGAGCAGGGCTCAGACCCTCCAGCAGGGGGACAGGAACACACACAAACGGGGCAGAGCTCAGCCCCTCCAGCAGGGGGACAGGAACACACACAAACGGGGCAGAGCTCAGCCCCTCCAGGAGGGGGACAGGAACACACACACACACACACACACACACATGGGGGGGGCAGGGCTCAGAAGGCAGCAGCAGGGGACTAGGGCCACACACCCAGAGGAAGGGGGTGGGGAGACAGCCAGGGTTGGCCATCTCACCCGAGGACCCCACAGCACTTTGCGGCCAGCAAGGGCAGGCCCGACCGTGCCCAGGGCTAGGAAGCCGACAGGGACAGACGGGAGCCCAAAGACACAGTCCCTGCTCAGCACCCTGGAGAGCGAGCGCTGGGCTGCCCTCACCTGGCCCCCGGCGTGGGAACAGGGCCCTGGCTTGGGGCACAATTCATGTGGGGTGAAGGAAGCAACCTAGCGCTGGGCATGTGTGTGTGCAGGGCCCCCGCTGGAGGGGCTGCGTGTGAGACACGCTTGGTCAGATGCACGAGCGGCTCTTTGCCCCCAAGGGCAGATGCTCCAATATCTGTTAGTCCATCAGGTGCCCCAGGACTTCTTGTTTTCGAAGATCCAGACTGACACGGCTCGTCTCTGATGTGTGTGAGACTGCGAGCGAAGCAGGGCGGGGGTGGCGTTGGCTGGGTTTCCACCTGCGTGGGGCCGGATGTTATTCATGTCCTAATTCCACACATCTGGAATGAAAGAAGCCAGCAATTCTGGGTCTTTGCCTTCAGATTTCACCCAGCTCCTCCTCCTCCTCCCTGTGCCCATCTCACACCCTCATTTTGCTTGGGAAACAGGGCTTTGTTAGGCTCTGGGATAGCTCTCTGTCTGCGTGTGTGTGTTGTCTTTGTGTCTCTGGGTGTGTGGGATGACTGTGCTGCTCTGTGTGGTGTCTGTGAATTGTCTCTGCATCTGTGTGTTTCGTGTGTCTGTGTTGTCTCTGTGTGTGCTGTGTGTGTCTGAGTTTGTGTTGTCCCTGTGCTATCTCTGTGCTTATGGCTGTGTTATCTCTGGGCTTGTGTGTGTGTGTTAGTGCATTGCATGTGTCTGTGTTATCTCTGTGTGTTGTGTGTCTGAGTTTGTGTTGTCTCTGTGCTATCTCTGTGCTTGTGTCTATGTTAGTGCATCGTGTGTGGCTGTGTTATCTCTGTGCATTGTGTGTCTGAGTTTGTGTTGTTTCTGTGTTTGTGTGTGTAAGGAATGTGGAAGCAGGAATGTGTTCTTCGCAGATCACTTACATGAAAGGGGGAAAGTTTCAGCGTGTGTCTATGTAAATAAATAGTTGCTTTGTTTGCAAGGCCTGCTGGTAGGAGAGGAAGCAGTGGTGTTGTGCCTATTGCAAGCAACTTGTTGTAAAGTCACAACTTATGTTATTGCTCAGTGTAAGAACTGTGGAATATCACCAAAACTTGAAATTATTGTGTGGATACATATCGCTGTGTAAGATGTGGCTCACAAAGGGCTCCCCTCAGCAGAGCACAAGGGAGGTGACTGAACCAGTGGGGGGGTGTGATGAAGTGGGGAATACCTGTGTGTGTGTGTGTGTGTGGTTCACAGAGGGTGTGGGGCTCCTGCTGAGGGTAACCCTGACAACCAGGTAACACCTTTGTACTGGAGACAAAAGGAGGAGGTGGAGCCTGAGGGGTTTGAACTGGAACTGGGAGTTGGAAGCCGTGAGTCTGGGCTGAGGGAGAGAGAGACAAAGGAGGGGGCAAGGCCCCGGCTCTGGGGGCCCCTCGGGGCCTCCTCTCCTCAACATGGATTCGACTGGCTGTCTCTCCCTGCTGTACTGACCCTCTGTACGATGCTGTGTCCTGTCAGCTCATAAACCCGCTGTTTTCCTGCTGAGTGAGAGACTCTCCTGCCTGCAGACAGGGTGCAGAGCTTGGGGGACCCCAGAACCCCATCACAGGGGTTCTGCTGAACCCATAGCTACAAGTCTGGCTTGACTAGTCTCCTGCCCCAAAGGGTCTGAAATTGTTCTCTGAGAATCCACCTGGATGGATATGGAGATTGTTGTAGCTGCTGCCAGCCACGGGCAGCTGAAATTGCAGGTTTTCCTAGAGTCAAACCTACAAAGCAGTGGGAAGCGGGTGGCTGGTGGAGAGCAGGGGGCCATCAAGAGGCAGAAAGCGCCAGGCAGATGGTTGGTGATCCTGCCCTGGTGTGGCAAGTTTTCAGGCTGATGTACCTGTGAACTCTGGGTTGGAATATACTGTGAGCGGAGAGCTGAGGTGGAGGTACACTGTGTGAGAGGGGGTGTGGATAAAGAGCCCTAAGCAAGGGGCTTGGCTCAGCGGATATGGCGACAGTGCCTCGCCTATTGGGGTTTCCTTGCACGTGTCGCTGTGTAAATTTGCCTTCAGCTCCTGTTATTGAACAAACTGCTTCTCTTTCAGACTCTGGGCTTGCGAGTGGGGAACGCCAGCCTCGACGGGCACCCAGCAGATTGGCCCAGGTGACAGGGTCGGGGCTCGAGCCGGTTGGTTGCGTTATTGGCAGAATCCCCTGGGAGCTGAACCCGGCCCTTCTGGCGGGCACCTGCTGTTAATAGAAGTGTTACATCAGTGGAGCTCGTTGCAGGGGCCCTGGGAACCACAATTTGCCATGTGCCACCAGCACCCTGCAAAGAGTCCACAGCCCCTGCCAGCTCACAGAGCACCGCGAAAGCTCTGGCCTCTCCTCAAGGGAGGTCTGTGCCACGCGCCCGGCGCCTTGCGGCTTTTCATAGAATCACAGAACCCCAGGGCTGGAGGGGACCTCAGGGGTCACCGGGTCCAGCCCCCTGCCCAAAGCAGGATCAACCCCAACTATGTCATCCCAGCCAGGGCCTTGTCCAGCCGGGAGTTACAAACCTCCAGGGACGGAGATTCCAGCACCTGTCTCGGTAACACGCTCCAGTGGTTCCCCACCCGCCTGGGGAAATAGCTTATCCTCATATCCAGCCTGCACCTCCCCCTCTGTAACTTCAGACCATTGCGCCTTGTTGTGCCTCCTGTCACTTTTCTTAGAGTGATCTCAATTAAACTCTCCTCTGCGGCCTCAGGTATCCCTAATGCCACCTGACAATTCCTAGGGTCCAGACTCAGCTCCCCACGCCAGTCTCCTAGCCAGAGGACAGCCTCTGTGCAAACTCCGACTTCTCCTGGGATTAGTGGGCTCAAGGGAATGGGAACAGGGAGGGAGCAGGGGGCCAGGAGGGCTCTTGGGTTGTATGGTACCCTGAATGTGGTGGGACATGATACCTAGTGGTTAGAGCTGGGGGGGGGCAGGGACTCCTGGGCTGTATCTGAGCTCTGGGAGGGGAGTGGGGGCTAGTGGTTAGTGCGCAGGGGCTGAGAGCCAGGACTCCTGTGTCCTATCTGTGCTCTGTGGGGGAGAGTGGGGGCTAGTGGTTACAGCTGAGTGCCAGACTTTACTGACTGGTACACTGCAGGGCAGTCCTTGCCCCCTCTCTTTGCGTGCGCCGTGACGTGGGGGAGGCCCCGGCACAGGCCCCAGGCCTGGGCGTGATGAGGCAAAGGGTCGTTGCACAACCTCTGGGGATGGCGTTTCCTGCACTCGGGTACATTGCGTGCTGAGCAGCGGCACCGGGCACAGGACTGGCCGTGCTGTGGCAGGACCGCCAGGGGACAGGACCAGCCGGGGCACCTAGCCCAGTGTCCGGGCTCTTGGCCCTCCCGAGCATAGTCCGTCCCCTCTGGGCCCCCGGTGTATGTCCTCATTCATCTCCCCAGCCAACCCAGCCAGACCACTGCCCAGCTCTGCCGCCTTTGACCTGGAGAGCCGGTCAGTTTCACAATCACAGGCTTAATGAGCACCCAGGACAGGGGTTCCCCCAGGGAGGGCCCAGACAAATGTGGGAAACTGACTAACTGGGCGTCAGTTTCACTGTTTTCCCCTGTAATGAAAACACATAAAATAAAATACATCTAAGTCAGCCCTGAGGCCTGTTGGGATTTCCCCTCCTGGCTCGGAGGCCGAGGAGCTCTGCTGGTACCTGTGATGACAGCCGGATTTTAAACAGCCAGACCCATTTCTCCAGCTCATCGTGTTACCTGGCCCTGGCCAGAGCGGTGGTGGCTGCCCAGACCTCAGACCAAAGGGCTGTCTGGATGTGTCGCTCCCAGTCCTGGTGTGGCTGCTGGGTCCCCAGCCAGCCGGGCTGCTCCTCCAGGCAAACAGGCTGTCTCCCATGCAAGAGCTGTTTGAGGGAAGGAAGATCTCAGGCAAGTCTATTAGCATCTCTCCCCCTCACCCTCCTTCTGTTCCATGTGTTTGATTTGTCAGTTTGTATTTCATTGGTTTTGGACCTCTGAGCTATAGAACTGTCAGTCTGGACTGGAAATGCCACACAGCTGAGGCAGTGGGGCTGCCCCACGACAGCTCATCACCTCCTACATTATCTGTTAGTCTTTAAAGTGCTCCAGGACAGGGGGTTTGTTTAGGTAGAAGACAGACTAGCAGGGCCACCTCGCTGTTATCCATCGACCTCGTGGCCTCGGCTTCCTGGGGCTCGCGGGGTTGGATTTTGTAAGCGTAGGTTGGGCCTCAGCCCATCCAACACCCGACCCAAACCGCCCTGGGGCACTGGGACACAGCGCACGTGGCAAAGGCCCAGGTCGGCACCGGAGGATCCTGATTGCTGCTGGCACCTGGAAATGCCCATTTCCTCTTCTCCCAACTGCCAGACGTGGGACCCGGGAGGGAGGAGGTCCCGGGCGCCCAGGGCGGCAGAGTCTCGGCGGAGCGAGAAAGCAAAGCAGGCCTGTGCCTGGCGCCTCCTGGCAAGACAGAGCCGACGGGGCGCCTAGATTGTGGGGGTGGAGGTGGCGTGAATACAGAGCACCCGGCGGGATTTGCTGGGGACCAAGGCTGCTGGTGACGGAGGACAACAGCCGGCTGCCCAACCCGACCTTCCCTTGGGTGTCTTGGCTGCCATGAGGACAGGGCCATGTGAATCTCCCAGTGCCACCCAGCCCGGCATGTGCTGAGACAGGGGCCTGGCAGGTCTCGGCGTACCCGTGTCCTGTCTGACACGCCTGACCCCTGGCTCGGTGACGAACGTGCCCCCGCAGCTCGAGTTTCCAAACACAGGAAGTCCTCGAGAGCCCCCACAGCCCGTGAGTCACTGCTCCATTCCTTCCGCCCGCAGCCAGCCCCTGGAACGGCAGGGCTCATGTGTCACGCAGGCACGGCTGAGTCAAGGGACCGGTCACAGCTGCACCCCGCTGCCCCGCCGGTAATCCAGGCCTAGCCTGACGACTCCTCTCCAGGCTGCTCCTGGGCTTGTCAGCAGCTGCTGGTGTCACCAAGTGGGGAGGTCCTCAGGCCCTGCCTCTGCCCGCAGGTGGACGGATTCTCCCTGGACAGGAGAACAGGGGGTTACGGGGCGAAAGGGACCCAGCGTAGAACAGACTTGTCAGCACAGGGACCAGAAGCGTCAGTACAATCCAGCTTGGGGAGAGGGGCCCAGAGGGGTCCCTGAGCTGGGCCCTGGCCCCTTCCTCCCTCTGCAGCCAGCCCACACTGACCACCTCCCAACTGCCCAGCTCCAACTCAGACCGGCCAGGCCCCTGCTCCCGCCTTGGCCTGTTTCCGAGAAAGAGAGGTGTCACCTGGTTGCCTGGGTTCCAAAGACCCTGGAGGGCCGTTGCCTACGTGTGAGACGTCATCACACAGAAACTTCCCTCACCACCACGCACCAATGCTGTGCCGAGGGAAACTGAGGCACCAACTCAGGTTGTGTAAGTCAGTAGGAAACACATGCGACCTCACCAGGGAGTGAAACCCTCCCGCCCCGCCTGCATCACAGCTGAGATTTTTTCCTGAATTTCCCAGCTGGCGAAAGCATCACCTGAGAAACTGACCAGGGCTTGCTGCTGACGGAGAGCTGAACTGGGGAGCTGCAGGCGCTGCTGAGGCAGAGATTCCCCACTGGGGAGGACCCTGGTCTTTCAAAGCCAGCACCACTTGCTTGTCTGGTGGCTACAGCTGGGGGCTGGTGCTGGTGGTGAGAAGGAGGGGCTGGTCCGGGGCCACGCCATGTGGGCAGCGTTCAAACAGGGCCAGGGCAGCGTCGGATAAGCCAGCAGACGGGAGCAAACAGATGTAAACAAGTCATCGGAGTTCAGGCAGAACGAAGCGGCCGTTTCCCAGCACCGTTCTGGGCGCGAGGGGGTTGAAGGTTGGGAATTCGTTGTCAGTAACTCCCCCGCTGGGCCCTGTGCTCTGCCCCAACTGCCAGGATCCCGGCAGACACAGACCCTGAGCCAAGGGCAGGGTCCAGGTGCAGGGGAAGGCAGCTCATCATCTTGGCCTGAAACTCTCGACTCTGGCCGGGAAAACAGCCCTGCAGCTGGTTTTGAAGAAGTTAGGTGGTGCTGTCTAGTGGTTAGAGTGCAGCATGCGGCTCAGGCAGGACTCCTGGGTTCTCTCCCCACTGTTGGGAGAGGTGGGGAAGGGCTGGGAGCCAGGACTCCTGGGATCTCTCCGCAGTGCCGGGAGAGACGTGGGGGTTGGGCGGCGGGGGGGCTGGGAGCCAGGACTCCTGGGTTCTCTCGGCAGTGCTGGGAGAGATGGTGGAGTTAGGGCAGGGGGCTGGGAGCCAGGACTCCTGGGTTCTCTCCCCAGTGCCAGGAGAGGTGTGGGGGTTAGGGCAGGCGCTGGGAGCTGGGGGAAGGCCAGTGGGGTTGGCAGTGGAGGGGAGGGCATAGACCAGAGCTCTGCTCCCAGCGCTGTGGCTGACTTGCTGCATGGCCTGTGAAGTGAGGGTGGTGCCCGAGCGGCGGCTGTCAGGTCGCTGCTCTGGGAGCACTTCCTGAGCGAGATGTCTTGGTTCCCTATTCCTTGTACTGCGAACTCCCAGGAGCAGCAGGTGAGCCCCTGGCCCCTCCCCCAGCTGCGCTCGGTGCTGTACATGGCTACCCCAAGGAGCCAGCTCAGCGCCCATGCAGAGCTCCACTCCAGAGCCTGCCCCCTCCCCTCCGGCTTCCTCTTCGACATGGGTATTCTCCCCTCCCCCGCCTGCTGCTGCCTGTGGGACCCACGCAGCCGCCCCGGGCCCTGGTAAGAGTGAGACATGGCCCTGGCAAAATCCCCCCACCCAGCTGGAAACAGCCCAGCCCCCATCTCCACCTCTCGGGAGCCAGTGGGTGCTCGCTTGCAGCTCCGTGCAGAGCTGAGCTGATGCCGTGAGCCAGCCCTGGTCCAGCCTGACCCAGCAGAGCCTGGCGCCGGGCAGCGTGTCTTTCCATCCCCCTGCTCCAGAGCCAGCCCGCCCGCCTGGGGGCAGGGCCAGGGGTGTGGTGGGGCAGTCGAGTGGTTAGAGCACAAAGGGGGGGTCGGGGGCAGCCGGACGCCTGGGTTCCGGAGGAGGGCGGTGGTGTCTCATGGTAAGCACAGAGAACCGGCTGTCAGGCCTCCTGGGTCCCACACCGGTTGGGGGAGGGCAGAGGCGTCTGGTGGGGACAGTGGGGGGGTGCGGGGCTCCAGGGCTCCTGACTGTCACGAGGTCTCAGGACAGGCTGTCTCGCTAGCGCCCTGGCCTTGATCTGGGGACAACCAGGGCGTGTTTGGGTCCCTGTCTCGGGCTGACGCAGAACAGCGTGTGCTGGGGGCAGGTGGGGCTAGGCACCTGCTTTGCCTTCCCTGCAGCTGGGGGTGGAGGGGTCCTGCCCCTTTGTGGCTGGTCGGGACATGTCTGAAGACCGCGGTGAACATGGCCAGGTCTCCTGCTTGCCCAGGGGCTCGTGGAGGGCGGAGGGAGCTACCTAGTGCTGGGGGCACAGCTGATGTAACTGGCCCCCTGCCCCACTCCTCCGGGGACCCACAGGCGGGCTTTAAAAACACGTGGCAGCAAAAATCCCCGCAAGGATGGGGCGAGGCCAGGGGCATTTAAAGAGCCCCAGTGGGGATCCGGCCCCATGGGGCCAGGTGCTGCCCCGCCCAGTGGGGCTCAGACCCCCATGGGGCCAGGTGCTGCCCAGCCCCCGCCCTGCTGCGCTCATGGAAAATTCCTCCCCAGCTGGCTCGGTTGCTTGGCAACCCCCGGCGTCGCTCCGCCCCCCACCGCCCCGCCCAGGCCGGGCTGCGAGCCAGCGGGGCGGCCCCGGCAGTGCGGGGGCCGGCCCGGGGAAGCGGACGCCGCGGCGCTGGCCGGCCATGAAGCAGAGGCCCAGGAGCCCCTGCAGGGTAAGTGCCTGCGGGCCGGCGGCTGCGGGGTTGCACGGGCTGCGTGCCTCAGTTTCCCCAGCGGGGCATGGGGGTGGGGCTGACCCGGAGGGGCGCCGGGGCCGGGACCCCTGGGTCCCTCGAGCCTTGCACTGGCGGGACCTCGCCCAGCCGCTGCAGAACCCAGGCGTCCGGGCTCCCCACGCCAGCAACGCAGTCCCCCTCCCCCACCCCGAGCTGGGGAGGGAACCCAGGCGTCCGGGCTCTGGCTCCGGCAGACAGAGCCGCGCTGCGTGGTGCCCCGGACTGCGGGGGGGGCTGGCTGCCCCCGGGGGGGGTCTGTGCTCTCGGGGGGGTTCCCGGCGGCTCAGCTCCGGCCCCTTGGCTGTTGCGGGGGGGGTGTCACACAGGCAGGAGACTTTGCTTCTGGCCCCAGCATTCCCCCAACAGCGACTGCCCCACTGCCCCCCCCAGTGAACTCTGATCCTCAGTGGCAAAGAGGGGGACAGGCCAGGCACGGCCATGATAGGAATGGGGGCAGCCAGCCTTGGCTCTAACCACTAGACTCCACTCCCAGGGCTGGGGAGAACCCAGGAGTCCTGAATTCCAGCCCCTCCCCACTCTCTTTCCAACCCCAAGGAGGGAACTCGAGCATCCATGGGGCAGAGCCCACAGGCCCCTTGGGGAGTACGTGTCCCTGGAGCACCCAGCCCTTGCAGCTGGGTGATTAAACCCCCAGTGGCTGTAAAGGGCCCAGCAGGGGGCGGGTCTGGCAGCGGTCAGGGCCCCATAGCCCTCTACACTCTGTCAGCGTGGGGAGACAACCCACAGGCACCCGTGTCTGGTGCCGCCCCTGCCCGGATGGCTGCCCTGCAGTTTCAGTGCTAGAAAGGGGCTCTCAGGACTGCCTGAAAACTGGGCGTCTCCAGCAGGTCAGACGGGGGCAGGAGCATGGGGCCTAGTGGGGTTCTGTCCCCACATCCTGCTGGCCCACACTCACCCGCTCTGACCTGGCAGCGTGACAGGGTGATGACACCAACAGGGCAACTGGCGAATCAGTAGCATTAGCACCATTTCGCAGGTTGGCAAACTGAGTCACGGAGCGTTAGCGACTTGCCCCAGGGCAGGCAGTGAGCCAGGAGAGACCCAGGTCAACTGGTATCTAGACCCCACAAGGCCAACCTCCCTATGCCATGGGGCCAATCTACAACAGCTCCATGACTCAGTTTCCCCACCTGTAGCCCATGGCTGATGCTTGCTGCAGCACAGGTGGCTGGAAAGCCCCTTGGAAGGGCAGAATCCTGCACACAGATCATCCCAGCCCCAGCAGTTGTGCAGAGCAGACAAACCTGTTGGGATGGAGATGCTGCCAGGCCCTGGCTCCATGTTCCCATGGCGTGCGGCAGGTAGACATGTGGGCTGTTCAGTTACTAGATGCTGCAGCTTGGGATGCGGATTTGAGAGCCAGCAAAATCTGGCTTCCCTAAAGTGGGGTTCTCCCAAGGCTGTCGTCCCAGGTAAGAGATTCCCAGCGTGAATCTTTGTGAGAGTGGGGGGCAGCTTGATACCCTGAATGAGATCAGGGCCCCGTCAGGCCAGGTGCCGCCCAGACCCCAGCTGAGATCAGGGCCCAGTTGGGCCAGGTGCCGCCCAGACCCTGGCTGAGATCAGGGCTCCATCAGGCTGGGTGCTTCCCAGACCCCGGCTGAGATTGGGGCCCTGTTGGGCTGGGCGCTGCAACCACCCAGAGGTACAAAGGGCAGGTTGTTCTGCCCATGTCCCTGTGGGGCTGAGGCCTGGGGAGGTGCAGGGAGTTGCCCAAGGCCAACCCATACATCAGTGGCAGAGCCAGGAGGGCTGACTCCAGCCCTGCGGCCTGGCTGCTGGTGCTGGCTCTCCTGTGGCGTGCAGCCGGGCTGACCGGTTACAGATCAACCCCCATCACCCTTCCCCCCCCCAGCTTTGCTGCGGCTTGTCGCGCTCTGCGCTGCACTCTCAGCTCCTCCCACAGAGTCAGCAAGAAACCGCAGGTGCCTGTGATGGAAAATGTGTGTCAGGCTGGGTGGCGGGGGGGGGGAGCTCTCAGCGGGAAGCTCAGGCCCAGATGTGGGGGGGGGGGCTCTCAGCAGGAAGCTCAGGCCCAGATGTGGGAGGGAGCGGGGCTCAGGGCCTGGTGGAAGGGAGAAGCTGGCTCAGGGCGAGCTGGTTTGGTTAACAATGGCCGAGGCTCCTGCTGTGCTGTGTTCTTGAGCAGCTCCCTGCTTCCAACTGGAACACCCAGCCCCTCCCAGAGCAGGGAGAACCCAGGAGTCCTGGCCCCCCAACCCTGCAACCACCAATGCCCCCCAGAGTGGGGAGAGAACCCAGGAGTCCTGCCTTGCTCACACAGGGCCTGCACGGGCTTGTCTGACCGGTGCCCAGAGCTGCGGGTGACTGAGCCAGCTCTTCAGGGGCTGGGGCAGGGGTATCGGGGGGAGGGGGGATCAGCCTGGCTTGAACCTCCCAGTCCCAGCTCGGGGCCAGCCCGTGAGCCAGTCTCAGCAGCTCCAGCAGCAGCAGGCCGTGGCGATCCGTAGCCCCCATGGCACCGCCTGGTATAATTCATGTGGGAGCGGCAGGGGTGCTGGGTGAGAGGCCAGGGGTGCTGGGGCCTCTGAGCTGAGCAAGAGGAGGTGGCAGCACAGCTGGCGTCTCAGTGCCCAGATCCACCCTCCGTCCCCTGCCTGCGAGTGGGTCTGGGCGCCAGGCCATGAGCAACCGCAGCGCAGGCTGGGGGCAGCCACGTGCCCCTGGGTGCCCAGGGTGGGACCCCTCTGCAACCTGGCTGAGCTGAGCTAGCCTCTTAGCTGGGGTCAGATGGGCCCCACCTGTAGGACATGCTTGTGGGGCTGGGAGCCTGGACTCCTGGGTCCTGGCCTGGTTCTGGGAGGGGAGTGGTGCTTATTGGTTACTGCAGGGGAGCGGTCACTCCCTTTCTGTTCCTATGCCAGCTCTGCCAGTGACGTTCTGGGGCCCCTTGTACCTCAGTTTCCCAGCCTGAGAACAATCTTCCCCATGAGCTGTGTGGGGCAGTGAATCTTCTCTCACTTGAGGTCTGGGCGGCACCCGGCCTGATGGGGCCGACTGGCCTGATCTCGGCCACGGTCTGGGCAGTGCCCGGACCGACTGGGCCCTGATCTCGGCTCAGTGGCTGTGAAGCGCCTGTGCCCCCCAGGGCCTTGATTCTGGTGGGTTTGTGCAGCCCCTCCGGCACTGTGAGGCTGGAGGGTAGATCTCCCCCCAGAGTGGGGAGAGAACCCAGGAGTCCTGGCTTGTCACCCCGCAACCACCAACCCCACCCCGCTGGAGTGGGAGTTTGTGCAGCCCCCTCTGGCACAGTGGAGCTGGGGGGGTAGATCTCGGTTGGGGATGTTACCTTGGGGGGCACTGCCAGGTCTCCCTGCTGGCTGCCCGGGGCTTCTGTGGTGCCAGCTGGCTGCGGCCCTGCTGCGGGCACCAGGCACTGACCTCTCTCCGTGTCTCTCCAGAACAAGCCGTGGAAGAAACTCAAGACCATGGTGCACTGGTCGCCCTTCGCAGTCTCCTTCAAGAAGCGCTACCCATGGGTGCAGCTGGCTGGCCATGCGGGTGAGGCCGTGGGCAGGGGAAGCGACGGGGGGAGGGGCTGGCAGTGGCACGTGGGTGCTGGCCAGGGCATGTTGGGGGCCCCCCTGACAGCAGCCGACCCCTCCTCTGCAGGGAACTTCCGAGCCGGGGATTACGGGCGCGTGCTGAAGAGGTTCTGTGCACGGGAGCAGTGGTGCCTGGAGCGCCTCATGCAGGACGTGCTGCGCCCCCACGTGCCCGCCTACTTCGGGCTGGCCGAGCGGGACGGCCAGAGCTACAACCAGCTGGAGGACCTGCTGGCCGGCTTCGAGGCGCCCTCCATCATGGACTGCAAAATGGGGGCCCGGTGAGAGCCTGGCTGGGGCGGGCTGACTCCATGGGTGCAGCAGGCAGTTAGACCCCAGCAGTCCTGGCAGCCAGCACCCTGGGCTCTAACCACTAGACTCCCCTCCCTTGAGGAGAGAACCCAGGCATCCAGGCTCCCAGCCTGAATCACTGGACCCCACCCCTCCCCCAGAGCCAGGATAGAACCCAAGAGTCCTGGCTCCCACCCAGCTCCCTGCTCTAGTGACTAGACCCCCTTCCCCTGCCAGAGCCGGGAGAGAACCCAGGTGTCCGGGCTCCCACCCAGCTCCCTGCTCTAGTCACTAGACCCCCTTCCCCTTCCAGAGCCCGGAGAGAACCCAGGAGTCCAGGCTCCCAGCGCCACTCCCTGCTCTAACCACTAGTCTCCACTCCCCTGTTCTGGCTGGGAGCAGAACCCAGCCCCAGCTCCACCCGGTAGTGTCCACTCCCGTCCCAGAGGAGTCCGGCTCCGGGAGCTGAGGCACAGGCTGTGGGGTGAGCCCCCCTGCTGAGCCCTGCTCTGCCCCACAGGACGTACCTGGAGGAGGAGCTGCAGCAGGCCCGGCAGCGGCCCCGCCCGCGCCATGACATGTACGAGAAGATGGTGGCAGTGGAGCCGGGGGCGCCCACGCCCGAGGAGCATGCCCAGTGCGCCGTGGTCAAAGCCCGCTACATGCAGTGGAGGGAGTCCCTCAGCTCCACGGCCACGCTGGGCTTCCGCATTGAGGGCATCAAGGTGGGGCTGCGGGGGGTCACGCTGGGCCGGGGGGGGGACTAGTGGGTCTAGCTCGGAGGGGCGGGTGGGGGGGTGCAGGTGTGCCTAGGCCCCAGGCTGACGGGTCTCTGTGCCCCAGAAAGCCGACGGCACCTGCAGCACCAGCTTCAAGAAGACGCGGCTGCCTGAGGAGGTGGTGGCGGCTCTGGCCGACTTCGTGGACAGCGACAGGAGCATCCTGGTGAGAGGCTGGGCTCCCTGGTAGTGCCGTGGGCCCTGGCTGGGGGATCGCCCAGGGCTCGGGGTTCTGCTGCTGCAATGCGGCCACCTCTGGGGTGGGAGCTGCACGGCTTTTGGTTCAGCCAACGGGTGGCAGCAGAGCGCCCCCTAGAGCTGCCCTGGGCCAGCCCTTGCTGCCGGAGAGCTCCCTCCGAGGAGCCTCTGCCCCACTCCCTCCCCCCACAGCACCCCCTAGCACTGCCCAGTGGCCAGCCCTGTCAGGGGAGAGCCCCCCCAGAGCACCCCTGGGGCCACCCCCCTGCCAGAGACCCTGGGCCCAGGCCACCCTGCCAGGAGAGGTCTCCCCTGTTGGATTGCCAGGGCCAGTTCCTGCAGCTCAGCCTGCCCCAGCCCAGCTGGCACTCGGAGCAGGTGGGTAGTGCCCCCGGCTGGCTCGGCCCAGCAACCTCTGCTCCCCTCTTCCTCCCCAGACAAGCTACCTGGGCCGCCTGACGGAGCTGCGCAGGGCGCTGGAGGAGTCCGAGTTCTTCAAGACCCATGAGGTAGGTTCTGGGGGAGGCACCAGCTCCTCCCAGCTAGCGGCCCTGGGCCCAGGCACTGGTATGCAGGGTCTGGCCTGCTGCCCACAGGCTGCCCCACGTCCCTGTTTGCCTCCCTGGCCAAATGGTGATGTGCCCGGGTGTGCTGGGCTCCTTAGCACCCTCCTCTTATGGCTCCCAGAGCAATAATGGGCCCAGGCGTCCTGCGCCCAGCCCCTCTGCTCCACCCACTAGAGCCCACTCCCTGCCCAGGCGTCCTGCGCCCAGCCGCTCCGCTCCACCTGCTAGAGCCCTCTCCCTGCCCAGGCGTCCTGCGCCCAGCCGCTCTGCTCCACCCACTAGAGCCCACTCCCTGCCCAGGCATCCTGCGCCCAGCCGCTCTGCTCCACCCGCTAGAGCCCACTCCCCGCCCAGACGTCCTGCGCCCAGCCGCTCTGCTCCACCCGCTAGAGCCCACTCCCCGCCCAGGCATCCTGCGCCCAGCCCCTCCGCTCCACCCGCTAGAGCCCACTCCCCGCCCAGACGTCCTGCGCCCAGCCGCTCTGCTCCACCCGCTAGAGCCCACTCCCTGCCCAGGCGGCCTGCGCCCAGCCCCTCCGCTCCACCCGCTAGAGCCCACTCCCTGCCCAGGCGTCCTGTGCCCAGCCCCTCCGCTCCACCCGCTAGAGCCCACTCCCCGCCCAGGCGTCCTGCGCCCAGCCCCTCTGCTCCACCCGCTAGAGCCCACTCCCCGCCCAGGCATCCTGCGCCCAGCCCCTCTGCTCCACCCGCTAGAGCCCACTCCCCGCCCAGGCGTCCTGCGCCCAGCCCCTCTGCTCCACCCGCTAGAGCCCACTCCCCGCCCAGGCGTCCTGCGCCCAGCCCCTCTGCTCCACCCGCTAGAGCCCACTCCCCGCCCAGGCGTCCTGCGCCCAGCCCCTCTGCTCCACCCGCTAGAGCCCACTCCCCGCCCAGGCGTCCTGCGCCCAGCCCCTCTGCTCCACCCGCTAGAGCCCACTCCCTGCCCAGGCATCCTGCGCCCAGCCCCTCTGCTCCACCCGCTAAAGCCCACTCCCTGCCCAGGCGTCCTGCGCCCAGCTGCTCTGCTCCACCCTCTAGAGCCCACTCCCTGCCCAGCCGTTCTGCTCCACCTGCTAGAGCCCACTCCCCGCCCAGGCGTCCTGCGCCCAGCCCCTCCGCTCCACCCGCTAGAGCCCACTCCCTGCCCAGGCGTCCTGCGCCCAGCTGCTCTGCTCCACCCACTAGAGCCCACTCCCTGCCCAGCCGCTCCGCTCCACCCGCTAGAGCCCACTCCCCGCCCAGGCGTCCTGCGCCCAGCCGCTCCGCTCCACCCGCTAGAGCCCACTCCCCGCCCAGGCGTCCTGCGCCCAGCCCCTCCGCTCCACCCGCTAGAGCCCACTCCCCGCCCAGGTGTCCTGCGCCCAGCCCCCGCGCTCCCTGAGCCGTTTCCCCCGGCAGGTGGTGGGAAGTTCTCTGCTCTTCATCCACGACCGGACGGGGCTGGCCAAGGTGTGGATGATCGACTTCGGCAAGACGGTGCCGCTGGCTGCGGGGCAGACGCTGACACATCGGCTGCCATGGGTGGAGGGGAACCGAGAGGACGGCTACCTCTGGGGACTGGACAATCTCATCACCATCTTCAGCACCATGGTGCAGGAGTGAGCCAGATGGCCCGGGGCCTCGGACGCCCAGGCCGGGCTCTGCGCTCAGGCCGGGCACTACCAGGCCATGCCCTCCCTGCCTCTTATTTATACAGCCAGATGTACTGGAGGGCAGCCTGGAAATGGGGCCCATAGCGCCCCAGCTGCCTGGGCCAGCCGCATCAGCAGCTGCCTCGCCGTCCCATCGACTCTGCCGGTGAGGGAGGAGAGGTGCGCCCGGGGCCCCCTTTCACAGCAGCTGAAGGGAAGGGGGAGGATTGGTCCCGTCTCGGAGCCACTTCCCGCTCAGGTGCTCACTCTGCGTCCCAGACTGGGGCAAGGGAGCCCTGGGGAGCTCGACCGGCAACAGTAGCATTTCAGTGGGCACTGGCTCAGTGACCCAGAGCTCCAGGCCCTGGCGAGTATGGGACTGAAGGGGCCTTGGCTCCCCTCCCCCCCGCCACGCCATGGAGGGTTTTCCTTCAGCGCAGGTTCGTTTCACAGCTGGATCTGCTGCGGGGCAGGGGCTGACGACTCCCGGCTCCGATTCCCTTCCCTGGCAGTGTCTGAGCCCAACCCCCAATCAGACCAGCCCCAGGGACCCGACGGGTTGGGAGCTGCCTGTGGGGGATGGCAGCTGCCCCTGGGTTGTTGATCGGGGTTATTTGAAATTCGAGACACTTTACACAAACTTTTCGGCAACTGCGGGACTGGACAGGTAGCTGGGCCCTGGCGTGGCGGCGCGGACACGACCCTCCCAGCCGTGGCTGCAGTGTGGGATCCTACTACGTTGCTCGCAGTGGCCTGAGCCTCGGCCCTGCTGCTGTGCGAAGGAGCCTCTGGCTGGATCCTCTGGCGTGGGAACACCGGCTCAGCAAGAAGCGCCAGGCTTGCAGTGTCAGCTGCTGAGCACGTCTCCCCTAGCCTGGGGGCAGCTCGGTGCCGGCCGGAGCCTGGCTGGCCCCACTGTGAGGGGGCAGTTCAGGAAAGTGCCATCAGTCTTTGCAGGGGGTCTCGGCTCTTGGAGGAGTATCTGGGACGATGCCTCCTTGGCCAGCGTTGAGCTTCTGGAGGCCACTTGCCGTTTGTGCAGGGTGGTGGCACAGCCACCTCCCCACCAGGCTCCCGCCCTGGGCCACATGCTGCACCTGCTCTGCAGAGGATGCCCAAGCAAGGTGGTCCCGACGACGGCTGGTTTCCTCTCTAGGAGCCTCGTTTCCTGTGCACAGCACACGCCTGCGCCGCAAAGGGGCTCGAGTCCTGCACTGGTGCAAATCAGCACCACTGGCTCTGCAGCAGGCACCGTGTGAGCAGAATATGTGGGCGGGGAGAGGTGTCAACACCTGCCCCAGTTCGGAGCTTGGCTCGTCTGGGGGGCATTTCCCAAGGCCCTGGTGTGCGACTCAGGAGCTCTGGCTCCGTCAGCCTGACCCCAGCGGGAGACGACCCATCTGGCTTTTGTGCTGGGAGCTGCCTGAGCAAGCAGTGCTCCATGGAGCAGGGCAGATTTGAGCCCCTGCCAGCGGCAGGCGGGCACCCCAGGGTAGGTGCCAGAACAGCAGGAAGACGCTGGTTCTGCTGTGGTTGGAGCATGGAGTCACTGCTCCCCAGAGCAGATCAGGGCAGGCAGGTGTGGTTTGTGGGACCCTCCAGCTGCCGCAGCTTGGGCTCAGCACCACAGCAGCCAGCAGGAACAGCCCTTCTGAACCCAGCCGCCTCTGGCTCTGGCTGCTCTTCTCAATAACTCTGGGTCGCACAAGTGGTTTAAACCTTGGAGAGCAGCAGCCGCCTGTGCTGGCATTCCCTGCCAGCCCGGTCCCGACTGCAGTGACGAGTCCCCAGCCCCTTGTGCCAGGCGTGGCACGCGCCCTGAGAGAAATGGCCCCTGCTCCAAGAGCTCGACCCTCGACACAGAGGGGGAGGGGAAACTGAGGCACTGAGTTTGCCCAGGGTCGTGGAGGGAGCCGGGATTGCAGCCCAGCACCCAAGCCACATGCCCATGGAACAGCATTCATGGTGGGTGTGGAGATCCTCCTGTCCCTGCTCCCAAATCACTGCCAGCCCCACAGCTGGCAGACCTGAGCCAGGTGTTATATCCCTTTTAAATTATAAATGTTCCTGGCCCAGCTGGCTTGGGCTCTGCTACCCCTCTGGAAGCGGGAACCGGGCGCTGGGGGCAAGGGACAATGGCCAGGCCACTGGGTAGGAGCCTGTCACAATAAACAGAACCTGCCGGCCACGGGGAACAAAGAGCCTTTGTCTTTACTGCGTGGTTGCTGGATGTGATTTCAAGTGCCCCAAGTGGGCGCCGCCCAGCCCTGGCTGAGATCAGGGCCGCATCCTGCCAGCCGCTGCGCCGCCCAGAGAGCCAGCCCCGCTCTGGAGCTAACACGGGCTGGGCTGGGCTGGGCTGAGCTGGCTGGCTGGGGGTGTGATGTTCTTTTTGGCCAGCCCCTAGTACCTGCCACCACCGCGGCCGAACTGGGAATCGAGGACGCTCAGGACGTGTCACTGGAGGGGAACGTGGCCGCTCCCGTGAGAACGGCCCCACACAGCAGCTCCTCTCCCCCAGCCACAGCCCGTCGGGGATCGGCGCTGCTGGGGCACAGGCAAAGGCGGATGGGGCCCTGGCCAGCACTTGAACGCCAGCGACCCCCTCCTCAGTGGGGCCGAGTACCCCAGGCTCCGCTCTTGGGCTTGTTTCACAGAGGGGAAGTTAAGGCACAGAGTGCGGATTAGTGGCAGAGCGAGGGCCCCAGTTCACTGCTCCACCCGCTAGGTCCCACTGCCCCTCCCAGCAGGGGCAGGCGCCAGGGAGTTTGCGGGGAGCGAGAGCTGTGCCGTCTCCCTTGCCCGGTGCTCCAGCGGCTCCCATTGCTCCGCAGCAGAGGGGGGCTGGGCTGGCTGGGGCGGGGTGCTCCCTGCAGTCCTGGGGCGCAGCAGCACGCTCTTGCCGCAGAGCCCCGCCCCTACGCCACCGGCGGGCACCACGTAGTACCGGCCGTCCCCCGCCCGCCGGGGGCAGAAGTCCGTCAGCTGGGCGTTGCTCTCCTGCGCCTGCTGGTAGTGCCACAGGTGGGGACGCTGGCTCTTGCCCTGCTTGGCCAGCAGGTAGATCTCCGCCACGTGCTCCAGGGCAGGTGGGGGGGAGGCCGGGCCTGGGCGGAAGAGGCCGCGGATTTCCCTGTCCTCCTGGCAGGCTGGGCTGAGGGTGCCGCCCTGGAGGCCCAGCACAACTCCTGCAGCGGGAAAAGTGCTTGTCAGTCCCATGCGGTGATCCCAGCCATGGGTATCCTGTTGGGGCAGCCCCATAGGTCGGGGGCCAACCTGCAAGCGGGCGCTGGCCCTATGCCCAGCCACCCCTCCACGCTGGTCTTTGCCCTGTAGCGGCCGGGCAGCCTCCACTCAGCGGCACAGGGCCCCAGCAGCCCCCAGCCTGAGGGATGGGTGGATGCAGGGCAAGTCACAGTGGCTGCAGGGACAAGGTCGCTCCAACCCGGAGCAGGCAAACGGCCGGGGTGGACGGGATCCGAGCCCTGTTTGCCGTAGCCCAGCAGGTGTCCGGGACGTACCTGAGATCACAGCCCAGTGGGCTTTGTGGCCACGCTTCCTGCAGGGCTCGTGGTTGAAGTCCTCGTCGTAGCTGGGACGCCGTTAAGGTGCACCAGGGAACTGTGCTGAGCCAGCTGGTGAAGAAAGGGTGCCTGGAGAGAGGAGGCTGCCCCAGCGCTGGGCACTTGCCTCCTGCTTTGGAGATATGCCCTCCCCACTGACGGGCCACACATGGCAGTGCAGGCGGGTGAGGGGAGGCTAAATCCCTCTGACCATAGCGAGGCTGGAGATGAAATCTGCTGCCCCTTGGACCTATGGACCATCCCAATGGCAGCCTCAGCAGGGCAGTGGGGGGGGAAGTGTGGGGGGATATTAACTGCTGGGAGTGGGAAAGGCACCGCTCCACATTCCAAAGCCCCTTCCCCCCTAGCTGGGAAGAGGAGATGGGAGACACGGTGGCCATGTCCCACCCCAGAAGTGGCTGCATCTGCCTCTAAAATGACACGACCGTGCCTGCTCTATAGGGCAGGGGCAGCCAGCTTGCAGAAATTTTGGTGGTGCCCAGAATTCTGAGAGCCCCTCAGAACTGCCCATTCCAGGCTCCCCCCACCTGCATAAGGCCCCGGGAGGGGTTTGTTTCACAGGCTTCCTGCTTCTCAGCTACTTTCAACCTGTTGCTATTCATTGGTGAATTCTTGGCTAGCTGGTCTTCAGACTGCTTGTTGGCCCTCCTAATTCCGTGTGTCCACCTCATGGGACAGGAGCTGGATTACCCTTCCTCTTCTCCTCCCGAGGATTTAACTTCCACTCTTTAAACAACACCTGCCACAGTGGCACTTTGTGCTTCCTTACTTGGGGCTTTGTGTTTTCCACTTTGGAGCACACGTTCAAGCTGAGCCTCTAGTGTGGTATCTTTGAAAAGCTTCCATGCCGACTGCTGGGATTTTGCTTTGGACGCTCTACCTTTTAATAGCTGTGTAACTGCCCTCCTCCCTGCGTCCAGGTCCCCTGTCGGAAGTTAAACGCCACAGTGCTGAGCTGCTGTGGCGTTTCGCTCACCACAGGGAGGTTAAATTTAATTAGTTCATGATTTCTAAGTGGCCCGGCACTAACCACTCCCTGGACCAGTTTCTGTACTCACTGGGGGCTCCAGCAGGAATTGTCTCTCCCTTTGTGGGTTCCAGAAGCAGCCACTTAAAGTGTCAAGAAACTGCATGTCTGCTCCCCGCCCTGAGGTGGCCAATGCCTGGTAAATCCCCCATCGAGTTTTTTTTATTTTTATAATCTGTCTCTAATCTCCTCGAGCATTTCACAGTCGCTATCACTGGCTTGGTCATATCCCTACTGCTACGTTCTTATCATCAGAGCAGGGAATTCCTAGCCACAGAGATTCTATGGAACATTTTGGTTCATTTAATATTTTTACTTCCGTTGATGCTACGCTCTCTTTCCCTTCTAGTGCCACGCCTCCACCAGCACAACCTGTTCTGGCCTTCTGCTAGATTTTGTCCCTGGTGTGACTGGCTGTGTCTACACGTGCCCCAAACTTCGAAATGGCCATGCAAATGGCCATTTTGAAGTTTACTAATGAAGCGCTGAAATGCATATTCAGCGCTTCATTAGCATGCGGGCGGCAGCCGCGCTTCGAAATTGACGCTCCTTGCCACCGCGCGGCGCGTCCAGACGGGGCTCCTTTTCGAAAGGACTTGTTCCCATGGGACTTCGAAGAAGGCGGCGTCCTTTCGAAAAGGAGCCCCGTCTGGACGCGCCGCGCGGCGGCAAGGAGCGTCAATTTCGAAGCGCGGCTGCCGCCCGCATGCTAATGAAGCGCTGAATATGCATTTCAGCGCTTCATTAGTAAACTTCAAAATGGCCATTTGCATGGCCATTTCGAAGTTTGGGGCACGTGTAGACACAGCCACTGTGTCCCTGTGATTATCCTCATTCCACCACGTTTCTGGGATGCCCCTCAGATTCTGCCTCCAGTCCTCACTTGTTACCCCCTTTTGGTTTCCTATCTTTTCACTACAACAAGAAGTCCTGGGGCACCTTATAGGCTAATAGATATTTTGGAACATAAGCTTTCGTGGGCAAAGACCTGCTTCATCAGATGCATGAGGTGGGGGGGTGGTTTCAGAGGGGTATTTAAAGAACGGGCTCCCAGTAAGAGGGAGGGCCAGAGCTGACAAGGTCTATTTGGCGAGGTGGAAATGTCCCGTATCAGCAGTACTTATCAAAAGAGGAAAAAACAAGTCATATCTTGTTTCTTGTTGACTTGTTTTTTCCTCTTTCGATACCTACTCTTGATACGGGGCCATTTCTACCTTGCTGAATAGACCTTGCCAGCTCTGGCCCTCCCTCTTACTGGGACCCCCACTCTTTACATACTCCTCTGAAACCACCCCCCAACTCATGCATCTGACGAAGCAGGTCTTTGCCCACAAAAGTTTATGCTCCAAAATATCTGTTAGTCTATAAGGTGCCACAAGATTTTTTGTTGCTCTCAAAGCGACAGACTAACAGGCCAACTTCTCTGATACTTATCTTTTGAATAGTAGCAGAGAGGGAGCTATGCTAGTCTACACACTATCAAAACCAAAAGCAGTCAAGTAGCACTTTAAAGACGAGCAAAACAGTTTATTAGGTGAGCTTTCGTGGGACAGACCCACTTCTTTCACCCATAGCCAGACCAGAACAGACTCAATATTACCTTCTTTATCTTTTGACTGGGGAACCTGACAACACTAACGAGCTGCCTTTTGTTATGTTAATCACCCTGCCTGTTTCCACACAAACTTCCAGCCAATTTCTTGAAGCTCCCGGCTAAGGGGGGCTCCTCTGCGTGCTGCACAGTCCCTCGGGCCAGGTCCGCACTGGGACGTAAAATCGATTTTTGGCCAGTGTCAATCTTCCCAGAAGGGTGGACATGTTCTCAGGTTGCACCGCAGGTCACATTGCTGGAACATTTGTGGTTCCCGCCTGAGCACCTTGAACCCACCGAACTCACAGCCTATGCTACAGGGACCAGACCCACGTGTGCCCGCTGCAGTTCGGATCCCAGCAGAGATGGGGCATCCCCAGGGACCCACCTGCCTGCTCGGGCTCACTGGCCGTGGGAAGGATACGGCAGGAGCAGGGGCCAGCCAGTGGTCAGATGACGAAGGATCCTTACCCGGTTCTCTCCCTCCAGGCCTCCCAAGAGCAGCTCCGCCTGGCACTGGAACACCTCTTCAGCCAGCTGGGCCATGTCGGCAGCTGGGGTGGGCAAGGACAGGAATGAAAGGTGCCCTGACACCCACCCCAGCAGCACAGCTCAGCTTGGCTCGCGTCCCCCGGCTTTCTGCTCCCCGAGCAGTGCTCCAGTGGCACGGTGGGGAACCACCCCAAGGGGGTGATGTGATCACACAATCCTAGGGCTGGAAGGGACCTCAGGAGGTCATCTAGTCCAGCCCCCCGCCCAAAGCAGGATCAACCCCCACCAAGTCATCCCAGCCAGGACCTTGTCAAGCCGGGAGTTAAACACCTCTAGGGATGGAGCATCCACCACCTCTCTGGGCAACGCACTCCAGTGCTTCCCCACCCTTCCAGGGAAGTAGTTTTTCCTACAGGGGACGGGGAGACCAGCAGTCAGCTCTCCGGGAGACCCTGGCAAAGGTCTGACAAAGCCCAGTGGCTGGGAGGTGAAGCTAAACCACATCAGACAGGAAGGGGGCATAGATCTGTAACTAGGAGGTGGATTAAGCGTTGGAACAATCTACTGAGGGTTGTGGGGGGGTGAGGGGGCATCTCTCACTGGAGCCATTTAAACCCAACAATCTGGGTTTTGGAAAGACTTGATTACTCCACACAGGAGCTGCAACAAAGTGGGGGTGAGGATTTGATTCCCCTGGTTCGGTCGCATGTGTTTCCTACCACCCTGTAGTGACACCAGGTGGTGCCTCAGTTTCCCTAGGCACAGCGTCAGTGCATGGTGGTAAGGGGAGTGTCCATGTGATGACTTCGCACATGTAGACAATGGTCTTCCACGGCCTTTGTAACCCAGGCAACCAGGTGAGACCCTTTCCCCAGGAACCAAGACAAAGGTGGGAGGAGGGGCCTGGCTGCTCTGAACTGGAACTGAGCTGTGGGGCGGGGCAGTCTTGTCTTGTCTGGCTGGAGATGGAGGAAGGGGCCAGGGCCCTGGCTCAGTGACCCCTCTGGGCCCCTCTCCCCCATTGATTAGGCCAATGGCTTCTGGTTCCTGTACTGACAAGTCTGTTCTAGGCTGCATCCCTATCGCCTAATAAATCTTTTGTTCTCCTGCCAAATGAGAGTCACATCTGACTGCGGATATGGATGGGGTGCAGGGCCCGGGACCCCCCGGCAACCTCCGTGAAAGGAGCGAATTCCAGCAAGGCCGATGGCCCATGTTTGACAGGAACTCAGATCAGCCAACTCCAACAGTCCCTGCCAGCCTGAGACGCCGAATCAGAGAGGACGCCCACCCCTGGCCCCGTGGGATGTTATCAGCTGCCCAAGGATAGCTGGTGGTTTTGCTGACACAGCCCCACCTCCTAGAGTCCTGGGATTTCAGGGGTTCTTCAGCTTTCATTTAAAGCACAAGTGTCCAGCCCTGCTGGCTCTGGAGAAAAGCTGCACAGTAGCACCTGAAAGGCTCAGAAGGGGAGTCCCCAGCCCAGAGTGCTCAGTATAGTTTCATGGTCTCTAGGCGAGGCTGGCGTGAGGCTCCGGATTCCGGACACCAACTTCTGCCCTGCACAGAAACCTCCAAGCTGCTCCCTCCTCATGGGGAATCGATAGCCTGGGGCGGGGTGCCCAAACCAAGGAGCTTGCAAGATTTCAAGCACGAGTCCCTCAGGAGGGATGGGGCTGGGAGCTGCTGCCATGCAGACAGCACAGTCTGAGATGGAAATTAAGGCCAGGAAGGACAAAAGGTTCATGCAATCTGACCTCCTGTTCAGCACAGGTGTTACGCTGGCCCCAGCTCCCCCTCCACTGAGCCCTGTAACTTGGGTTCCAGTAGAACAGCCCTTCCGGGTAGGTGTCCAGCCCCTGAACTGCTCCTGCCTGCTGCGTTACCTACCACAATGGTAGGCCCTCCTCCCCCATCACCACCCAGGCTGGGCTTCAGAAGGTCCCTCCAGTGTCCAGCCCAGCTCAGCTCCCGAGGCCTAATGCATGGCGAAGTTTTTAAACCCCTGACGTGCCGAGGGGCTGGTGACCACTGACCTACCTGAAAACATTTCCCCTTGGGCGGTGTAGCCTCTCTCCAACGCCACCTGCAGGATCCTCTCCAGGGAGACGTCCTGGGACAGGTTGAGCAGGGAGCCCGCCATGCACAGAGCCACCAGCCCACACCTGGAAGGGGAGAGAGGAGACATTGATGGGGACCAGGCCCCCAGGCTGAGCTTGGCCAGCCCTTCCCCTGGGGTGCTGGAGACCGGCATTTCTCCATAGCAGGGCCTTTTGGAATGCTTCCCTGGGGAACCTGGTCTTTTGGCCTCCACCTCCACTGGCGTGCCTGGCCTCCCCTGCCGCCTGGGCCTTGGGTCACTGGCTGGGCTCATCGGGGTATGTCTCACTTAGTCGTGCTTTGCTCTGGGCCTGTGGGATCCAATCAGTACTGAAGCAGAGGTCACTAGAGCTTAAAATGAGCCACGTTACTCCGAAAATACCTTTGTTGTTGTACTGAACTGTCCTGCATGGGATCTTTTCAGGGGAACAGGCAAAACACCACAACTATTGGTAATACACATACAGCAATCAACACTCAGCATATGCGTGTGCCCACTTCACAGTCTCCATTGTTCTTCTCGCTGGTCTGGGATCTGCCTTTCCCCACCCTTGTCAGCACCTGGAGGTGCTGGTCTCCTGCCTTCCCATTCACACCTCATTCACCCACCAGGGCAAGCAATGAAGCAGTTGAAAAATAAAGGGTGCAGAAAGGTTTTTCTTTACCTTCCCTACTTCTAGGGACTGCTCTACAAAATAGAACTGAATTTCTGTATTCAGCCCTGTGACACAATAGCCGCGTCTACAGGTGCCAGCTACTTCGAAGTAGCCGCGCCAACTTCGAAATAGCGCCCGCTCTGTCTACACATGGCGAGTGCTATTTTGAAGTTGACATCAATGTAAGGTGGCGAGACGTCGAAGCCGCTATCCTCATGAGGAGATGGGAATAGTGCCCTACTTCAAAGTTGAACGTCGAAGTAGGGCACGTGTAGCCGATCCGCGTCCCGCAACATCGAAATAGCGGGCTCCGCCATGGCGGCCATCAGCTGAGGGGTTGACAGACGCTCTCTCCAGCCCCTGCGGGGCTCTATGGTCACCGTGTGCAGCAGCCCTTAGCCCAGGGCTTCTGGCTGCTGCTGCTGCAGCTGGGGATCCATGCTGCATGCACAGGGTCTGCAACCAGTTGTCAGCTCTGTGGATCTTGTGCTGTTTAGTGCAAGTGTGTCTGGGAGGGGCCCTTTAAGGGAGCGGCTTGTTGTTGAGTCCGCCCTGTGACCCTGTCTGCAGCTGTTCCCGGCACCCTTATTTTGATGTCGGCCGCTTTGGTGTGTAGACCCGCCCCTGCAGCGCCTACTTCAATGTAGTGCTGCCCAAAGTTGACGTTGAACATCGACGGCACCAGCCCTGGAGGCTGTGTAGACATTATTCATCGAAATAGCTTATTTCGATGTCGCTACATCGAAATAAGCTATTTCGATGTAGCATTCACGTGTAGATGTAGCTAATGACACATAAAATGACAACACAATATTGGAAAAACTCCAATGAGAAAATGGTTAAAACAAAGATGTATCTACATTGTCCTCCTTTTGACTCCTCAAGAACAATTGTTAAGTGGGTCCCATTTAAATTTCAATGTATTTGCTTCTGGGCTATGTATCGATTCATGATTTCTGTCCGGCGTTTTATTTTGAGGTATGTTATTTTTTATCCAGTAGCACATACAGAACATTAGGATGCATATAAGAATTATGAGACCTAATAAGACAACAACGAAGGGTCCTGTGGCACCCTATAGACTAACAGAAAAGTTTTGAGCATGAGCTTTCAAAACTTTTCTGTTAGTCTATAAGGTGCCACAGGACCCTTCGTTGCTGTTACAGATCCAGACTAACATGGCTACCCCTCCGATACTAATAAGACAAGTAACAGAGAGGGAGCTGTGCTTGTCTGCAGTAGTAGTAGTAGTAGGCATCCTTCAGTCTGCATAGACTATGGATCGCAGCCTTTAAAGTTTCAATTGAGGACTTCATTTACAGCGTCTATTGTGACTACAAAGACGCACACGAGAGTGACAGTCCTTGCTGCATCTCTTGCAGATGTAGTGGGTGTCTGGCAAGTCCTTATTGTGCTTTCTGTGCGCTCGCTTCTCCTCTGCTAGCTGTCTGATCTTCAACTCGCCCTTCTGAAGGCCCCTGTGTAACCCCTGCCTCCATCTGCTGCGGTCGTCTGCTAGATCTTCCCAGTTGTCCAGCTCGATGTCTACCTCTCTGAGGTCTCTCTTGCAGACATCTTTGTAACGCAACTGGGGGCGTCCAAGAGGTCTTTTGCCAGAGGCTAGCTCACCATACAGGATGTCTTTTGGAATCATTCCATCGTTCATCCTGTGGACGTGGCCAAGCCAGCGGAGTCGACGCTGCCTGAGGAGGGTGTGCATGGTTGGGATTCCAGCTTGCTCGAGGACGGCGGTGTTGGTCACTCTGTCCTTCCATGATATTCCAAGGATGCGCCTGAGGCAGCGCAAGTGGAAGACGTTCAGCCTCTTTTCCTGGCGGGCATACAGGGTCCAAGTCTCGCTGCCATAAAGGAGGGTGCTGAGGATGCAGGCTCTGTAGACTTGCATTTTGGTGTGAGTGTACAGCTTGTTGTTATTCCACACTCTCTTGCTGAGTCTGGACAGAGTTGTGGCCGCTTTTCCGATCCTCCTATTTAGCTCAGTGTCCAACGACAGGGTGTCAGTGATGGTGGACCCAAAGTAAACGAACTCGTGGACAACCTCTAATGTATAGTTGTCAATGCTGATTGATGGGGATTCAGCAACATCCTGACCGAGTACGTTCGTCTTCTTTAGGCTGATGGTAAGCCCAAAGTCCTTGCATGCTTTGGAGAACCGATCCAGCAGTTTTTGAAGCTGGTCCTCTGCGTGAGACACTACAGCAGCATCGTCTGCGAACAGCATGTCTCTGATGAGGACTTCTCGCACCTTAGACTTCGCTTTCAGCCTTGCAAGGTTAAACAGTTTCCCATCAGATCTTGTGTGCAGCAAGATGCCCTCTGTTGAAGATCCAAAGGCATGCTTCAGGAGGAGTGTGAAGAAGATCCCAAACAATGTCGGAGCAAGCACGCATCCTTGTTTGACGCCGCTCCTGATTCTGAAAGCATCCGATAATGCACCATCATATTGGATGGTTCCTCTCACGTTTTCGTGGAACGACTGGATCATCTTCAGTAACCGTGGAGGTTACTGCTCCTATGTTGTGGAGCAGTTTGAACAGACCATTTCTGCTGACCAAGTCAAAAGCCTTGGTCAAGTTGATGAAGGCTATGTAGAGTGGCTTTCTCTGCTCCCTGCACTTCTCCTGCACTTCAAAAGTGTGCTCGTCTATATACTATCAAAACAAAGAAGCAGTCCAGTAGCACTTCAAAGACTAACAAAATAATTTATTAAGTGGTGAGCTTTTGTGGGACAGACCCACTTCTTCAGACCAGAGCCAGACCAGAACCGACTCAATATTTAAGGCATGTAGAACCAAAAATAGTAATCAAGGTAGACAAAGTAGATGGAAAGCTATATTTAGGATTGCAGACCAAGTGGGTGACTGTCCCTTAAACACCTCATACCAATGAAAATAATCGTTGCCATTTTTAAGATTTTGACAAGGTCACTCTGATGGGCCGTTTTCAGTTTTTGCATTTTAGCAGTTGCAGAGCCTGTTAGTGGGTACCTTAGCACCCAGCACTTCACTTCCTAGCTCAGTCTTACCCAAATCAATGTTTATTACAGAAGTTGGGAGCTCTTTTCCCAGTCTCCCCATCCCTTCTGGCAGGCAAACAATTGTGGTTTTTTTTTTTTTTTAGTAGCAGCTGTACCTTTCTGGGGCCCTGACAGTACTAGCCCTTACAGTAATCAGGGAATGTGTTAAGACGGCCTAATACTTTTAACTGTATGCAACACTTAGGTGTATTTTGCTGGGCTTGCAAGCAAACATTTTAATTAACACTGAATTATGTTTTTACATTCCCTTTTTTAAATTATTTTTTATTTTTACCAACAGATCAACCTTGTGCTTTATGCATGTTTCCCCCTTAAATGTGCCTTTGCCACTTTTGGATTCTTTTTCTTTTTTTTTTTTTTTTAAATCAGCAAGACCTGAATTCCTTGTCCTCTCCCCTTATGAGACACTGGTTTCTGTAAATACAGTTAAAACGCTTCATGCTTATTAAACCCCTTCCGCCTAATGCAGTATCATTTTTAACACAGTACACAACAATGCTAGCAGTAAGACAGACAGACACAAGACACACATAAAAATCTTTGCCACTACAATAGATATGTGGTATTGGTAGGGTGTTCAGCTGGTATTACCTTGACCTGATTTTCTGAAAGACAGAGATAAAAACATACTTCTACCCCTTTGGGGGTGGCACACTATTGCTTACATACTTTGTTCTTTTACAAATATCCTTTCATTTTTGTCTTTGCTTACAATTACTTCTATAGTAACCTATGCTTTTGTTTTGTGGGCAGGCGTTTTAATGGCTTTTGCCCCTTTACGTCTACGTCTACAAATGCCCCAAACTTCGAAATGGCCACGCAAATGGCCATTTCGAAGTTTACTAATGAAGCGCTGAAATACATATTCAGCACTTCATTAGCATGCGGGCGGCTACAGCACTTCGAAATTGACGTGGCTCACTGACGCGCAGCTCGTCCAGATGGGGCTCCTTTTTGAAAGGACGCCGCCTACTTCGAAGTCCCCTAAGGGGACTTCGAAGTAGGTGGCGTCCTTTTGAAAAAGAGCCCTGTCTGGACGAGACGCATGGCAGCAAGGCGTGTCAATTTCCAAGTGCTGCGGCCGCCCGCATGCTAATGAAGCGCTGAATATGCATTTCAGTGCTTCATTAGTAAACTTCGAAATGGCCATTTGCGTGGCCATTTCGAAGTTTGGGGCACGTGTAGACACAGCCTACAAGTGGTTTTCCACCTTTCTACCTCACATCGGAAGGTTTCATTTTCTGTTTTAGAATCTTCTAAACAGACAAACATCTCATTACAAACCTTCCATAGTAGCCAGATTGCAGCTGACTCCTTTTTACTAGAGGAGGGAGGTCTGTTTACTATAAGGTATTTAGCAAATTTATCTTTTAAATCTGCAGTAGTGTGGACATCAGCAAGAGCTTGTTTCGTCCACAGGTTATGCCCAAATTTCTCCAAGATTTACTTAAAAGGAGTTTCTTCTTTTACATAATGCAATTTTTCCTGTTCCCCCTCTCTTTTATGGGTTAAAGCACACTCCCTTACCCTGGGCTCCTTTTTCCTGAACATTATTAATATTATACCCAGGCCACAACAGTTATGATTTATCCCTCATTATAGAAGCCTCCTACAGTGTCACAAAGGATCCCAACATACAGTGCTATAAACAAATATCTCCAACACACAGGCTACGTCTACACTAGCCCAAATTTGCATGGCCATTTCGAAGTTTATATAGCAATCAACACTCAGCATATGCATATGATATATCTCACACACACACACTCGCTCTCTCTCTTTCTCTCTCTCTCCTGCTTGTTGCTGTTACCAATAGCTGCTCCCCCGAACTGCACTGGCCAGGTGAGTTAGATGGGGGAGGGGTGGAGCCGGGCTTCTGCCGATCCGGATCGGTGCTCCAGTGCTGACAGGACAAACCCGGGGTCCCTGGGCAAGATGCTTCCACTGATAGCGCCCTCTCTCCCATGCAGGTTGCAGCGGTTGGCCGGCTCATGCATATGCATAATCTGGCCAAGCGATCTTATGAATATGCATTTAGCACCTTCTTCTGAGTGGTGCTTCCAAAGTCAGGCACTCGCTGGTGACTCCCCAGGCCTCCATGTGTCCAGTCTTCTTTCAACAGGCCCACTTCACAGGCTCCATTGTTCTTCTCATTGGTCTGGGATCTGCCTTCTCCCACCATTGCCAGTACCTGGAGGAGCTGGTCTCCCTCATTCACACCCCAGGGCAAGCAATGAAGCAATCCACAAATAAAGGGGGCAGAGAGGTTTTTCTACCTTCCCTACTTCTAGGGGCTGTTCTACAATATAGAACTGAATTTCTGTATCACAGGGCTGAATACAATGACACCTAAAATGACTCAACACAATATTTAAAAATTCCAATGAGAAAATAGTTAAAAACGAAGATGTATCTATAAACAAACCACACTGAACTGGCCACACAGCCACTCGTGGCTAATGTGTTGGACACCATGGCTCTGGGCTCAGCACATTGGCAAGCGGGTGAGGCAGAGAGGCCTGGGCAACCCAGGGTGTCAGGTGATGGGATCTGGGCATGTCTAGCCGCAGACCCTCCACACCACCTCCAGCTTCATTCCTCCCGCCAAAGGTGTGGGGTACGAGGCTGCAGCTCATCCCGTCTGGGAGCGGTGGAGCAGCGGCTTGGCCTGGGGTTGTTTGCTCACGATGGAAAAGGCCAGCTACGGTGTTGTTGAAGCTCCTGAGTTGGATGTTATGTTTAGATCAACACGTCTGACCTTGTGCTACTTCCTCATGGTCCTTCTGCCTCTGAGGCAGGGAGTAGCTTCCCCTGCCCTTTGCACTCCTGCCCACTGCAGGGATGGAGTTCCCTGTGAACATCTACAGGGCTCCCTCCTCATCCTCCTGCACAGCTCTCTGTGAAACTCTCCTACAGAGGTTAGGCTGCCAGTGGGTGGAGCCCCCCAGCTGTCCATCTCCATTGACTGGCTGGTCTTTTAGCCCAGGACTGCGCAGCTCTGGGACAGGGACTGTCTTTTGGGATGTGCATACAGGACTCAAGTCAATGGGAGCCTGGGCTTTGGCAGGGCTTCCTTCCTAGGTGCCACTGTAACACAGCCAAGTCCAGGCTGGCTACAGCTATGCTCCCGGACCTACCAAGCCCTCCCTGAACAAAGCTCTTGGGAGAGAGCAAGGGACAGCTCAGGAAGCTGTGGATCCATGGGACTGGGACCCCCTGTGCCACCCCCCTCAACAGGGTCAACTCCTGTGTAAAGCTCCCCCCTCCCACAAGCTCCTTTGCTAGGGAGAGAGGAAGTGGTCACAATACTCACTGAGGTCCCTCTTGGATTAAGGAAGTCACTGGTCTGTTGTAGAGAAGCCACTTTAGGTGCCCACTAAAGCTGGAAGACAGACCCAAACAAGCTCTTAGTAGCCCTTGGCCCTGATGTTCGCACTTCACCAGGGTGGCTCCTCTGTGTGATTAATGCAAAGACGGTGTCTCTTCCCTTTAGGAGAACTAAGCAGAGCACAGACTACATCTGCGGTGCAGATTGCGGCTACTTCTGGGGAAGCAGCACCTGTCTGACAGCCACTTGTTAATGCCCCCTATGTGACAGGAAGTGGCCCAAGATCTTGTACCCAGTGGGTGCCACACAGAGAATTCAGGGAGGTAAAATGGAATTAGCCCAGTTAGATCCTAGTCAGACACTTGGGTTCACCATGACCAGGCACTGGGGTAAAGAGCAGAGACCAGGAACTAAGTGTTATGTCTCATTTGAATTACAGGCAGCTCCAGTGACAGATATCGTTATGGCTATTCCGGGGAATTGGGGTCAGAGCTGAAAGTGTTCTTGGTGAGCCCCACAGCGTCCCCTAGCGCTCCTTTGGGGCCAGCCCTGCCAGCCAGGGAGAGCGCACACTGCTCAGCCCTCACCCCACAGCCCTGCCCAGAGGAGAGCACCCTTTGCTGCACCACAGGCCCCTCCCGGGTGGGTCATGCACCCAGGCCAGCCCCACTCAGCAGGGGAGGCTGGTAGGATCCCGGGGTGGGGGGAGTGTGCAGGACCCAACCTGGCTCTCCTGTGGTTCAGCAGGTCCTGGACATCGTCTCTGCTGCCAGGCGCCGGTGCCAGCTGCTCCAGGGCCGCCTTGAAGAACTTGGCCTTGTCAACCCACTGAAGGGGCAACCGCTGCAGTGAGGGGGGTGGAAGGGGCGGGGGTGGGGGTGGGCCAGGATCCTGCTGGGGGGTGTGGGGGGGTGGAAGGAGTGTGGGTGGGGGAGGGCCCAGCTGGGAGGAGGGTGGGGGAGGGGCCGCCATGGCCCCCAGCTGGGGGCAGCAGAAGGTCAAAGGGCGCAACCTCGAGCGGGGACACAGGTTGAAGGTCAGAGGTCAGTTTGAGGGCAGGGTAGGGGGCGTGGCTTAAGAGGGTCAAGGGGCACCGCTGGGGGCGGGGTCAGGAGCCGGCCCGCCCCGCGTGCCCCTCCTAAGATGGCGACCGCGGGCTGAGGTGCGGCCTTGGAAACCTGCTCACGTGATTGAGTACAGCGGCCTCTTTCCCGCCTCTTCCACATCGCTTGACAAATGCCGCCAATCAAATGGGGAAGAGCGGTTACTGACAGCGCAGCCGGGCACTCTACCGATCCTCACACCAATCCGAATGCGGTAGCCGGAGGAGAGGCGGGATAACTGGGATAATTCCACTTCTGATTGGCTGTTTTTTAATAGGGAGGGGCACGGCGTGGATTGGCCGCCAGACTCCACTCCGGAGTCCTTTAACTGGCTGGGGCGAGGGCGGCGGGTTATGATAGGTTGGTGAGGCCGAGGCTGCTGTGCGGTGATTGGCTCGTGCAGCCGGTGGGAGAGGTCGGTTTTCCGCGCTCCTGTGGCGGCGGGCGACGCTGGGAAGCCTGGGCCGGTGGAGCCCATCGGTGAGGGCCCACGGCGGGGCGGAGCCATCGGGCCACGGGGCCGTGTGGGATCGGGCCGTGGGGCTGCGTGTGGCTCGTCCGGGGCAGTATTGCCCGGGGTGGGGGGTTCTGTCCCCGGGCCCCTTCTCATTGGGTCGTTCCTGGGGTGCGGAGTGACACAGAGTTGTCCCTGGTTGGACCCAGAGCCCCTGAGCGCCCCGTTGGGGGGGGGGGGGGGGAGACAGTGTATCCTGCCGCCCCCCATGTGTGGGGCGGGGGGCGTTCTCAGGCCCCTGAGAGGAGGTCTGCGCTCGGGGGTGTCTCTCTTGAACCTGGGCGTTATGGGGGCCATTGGCGTGGGGCTGGGTTGTGGCCAGCCAGGAGTCGGGTTTGTGGGGCCCTCATTGGATGTGTGTGGCCCATGCCCCAGGGCCCAGCCTGCCCTCTGCACCTCAGGGTAAGGTCATGGCCCCCGGCACTCCCAAAAGCTGACCTTGGTGTCTGGCTTGGCTGCTTCCTAGGAGCCTCTAGGCTTTAGCAAGGGCACGTCTGGAGGCATTTGTCCTTGCTCTGGCTCCTCTGTGGGCGCTCTGGGTGTGGAGCGATGTGCAAGTGTCAGGCTATCTGGGAATAACCCTGGGCGAGCGCTGAGCTCCTGGCCCTTGGAGATGCAGCGTGGGGATCTTCCGAGGCTCTGACCGCTGCTGTGAAATCCCCCAAATCATGTGGCTGGTTTGGCATTGGGAGTTTTACAACCAGCTCGATTTACTGTGTTTGTCTCTTTCCTTTAGACTCCACTGTTGCAAAGTGCCTGCCATGGCTGTCCAGGAAGCCCGCCCCAATCACACCATCTACATCAACAACCTCAATGAGAAAATCAAGAAGGACGGTGAGCAATCTCCCAGGGGTAGTGAGCGATCCTCCCCAGCTGGTAGTGGGGGTAGGCCTGAGGGCCTTGTACTTCTGGGCAGTGGGTGTCTGGTGGGAGGCCTTGTTCTCTATATCCCTCCCCATTGCTGTCTGTCTGAGGAGCACAGACTCCCTCTGTGCACAGTGGGGAGAGAAGTGACGTGCTGGGTGAGAACCTCTGGCTGAGGCCACAGTGCAGTTGTGCTCCTAGAGCCCAGGAATTTCTTGCTCTGATTGGCAGCTTGCAGTGTGCCCAGCTCCTTGGGGTGGCAGAGCTGCGTGTCTGTCGGATCTGTGTGTCTAACGCCCTGTGTGTCTCCCCTAGAGCTGAAGAAGTCTCTCTATGCGATCTTCTCCCAGTTTGGGCAGATTCTGGATATCCTGGTCTCTCGGAGCTTGAAGATGAGGGGGCAAGCCTTCGTCATCTTCAAGGAGATCAGTAGTGCCACCAATGCGCTGCGGTCTATGCAGGGGTTCCCCTTCTATGACAAGCCCATGGTAAGTGCCGCGGGCTGCCCTTGGCTGGTGGCCTGTCTGCAGAGTGCTCTTGTGATGCTCAGAGGTGCAGGCCGGTCGTGCTCCCCCTGATGAGCTCTCTCCACTCCACCCCCCTCCCCAGAGGATC
The DNA here is from genome assembly GCF_033958435.1 of Carettochelys insculpta. Classification (NCBI taxonomy): domain Eukaryota; kingdom Metazoa; phylum Chordata; order Testudines; family Carettochelyidae; genus Carettochelys; species Carettochelys insculpta. Next base: position 22,887,342 of record NC_134158.1, on the reverse strand, counting down.
CAGTACGCCAAGTCAGACTCTGACATCATCTCGAAAATGAAAGGCACCTATGTGGAGCGGGACCGCAAGCGGGAGAAGAGGAAGCCCAAAGGCCAAGAGACGCCCACAGCCAAGAAACAGGTGCCTGGTGCAGCTGCTCCGGTGACAGCTGGAGTCCAAGGAGCTGTCCCTGTGAGTACTGCCAGCAGTGCCTCTCCCTGAGAGGATGCCCCAGGGCAGTGGCTGGTTGGCAGGCAGAGCTAGAGGCACGGAGCGCCTTTCCTAGTACAGCCAGCCTTGCCTTGGTCTCCCTGCAGTCAGGTTCAGGTGTGTTCCCAGCTGAGAGCTGCTGGCCCCAGCTGGCAGCTGCAGACGACGAGTGCCAGGGTTGCGCCCAGGCCACCAACCCCCAGAGGCTCAGGCAGATCAGCATCCGGGAACTTGCTGTAAAGCTGGGCTTGCGTGCTCTCTCTCTCTCTCTCCCCACCCTCCCCCGCCCCTCTAGGGGATGCCGCCAATGAACCAGGCCCCTCGCATGATGCACCACATGGCAGGCCAGCCTCCATACATGCCCCCTCCGGGTATGATCCCCCCGCCTGGCATGACTGCTGGAGGAATGGCACCAGGAGCCATGGCCCCTCAGCAGATGATGCCTGGCCAGATGCCACCAGCCCAGCAGGTGAGTATGACAGAGCTTGGCCTGGTCACTGTCCCGCACCAGGTGCTGGCAGGCGACACTTCCCCAACACAAGAAGTCCTGGGGCACCTTAGAGAGGTAAGTGGTATTTTGGAGCATAAGTGTTCCTGGGCAAAGCCCCACTTCGTCAGATGGACAAGTGGGGAGGCCCAGGGGAGGGTTGGAACCCAGCACTTCCGCATCTGCTCAAGCGGGGCTTTGCCCACGAACTCTGGTGCTCCAAAATATGTTAGTTCTGTCAGGTGCCCCAGGACTTCCTGTGTCTGTATCTGCAAAATAACTCTGCTACTCCCCAGACAGTGCTGGCAGGTCGGACGCTGCCATGTGTGTCGGCTCCTCGGGGCGGGATTGGGGTAGTGGGGCCTGACACCTCCAAGGTGCCTGTCACCTTGGCTTGTCCCCACTGGCTTGTTACTAACCTTAGCCAAGAAGCCAGAAACACTCAGTCCTGAGTCACTCTCGTGCATGGAGAGCAAGGGGGCACTTGCCCTGACGGCACGGGGGCTCCCCTGGGCACTGCCCTGGTGGGGTGTGTCTGGCTGGAGCCGCCCTGCATGGGTCTCAGCCCTCCCCTCCAGACTGACGCCTGCTCTTTCTCTCAGCTCTCGGAGAACCCGCCCAATCACATCCTCTTCCTCACCAACCTGCCCGAGGAGACCAATGAGCTCATGCTGTCTATGCTCTTCAATCAGTGAGTCTGGGCCCCGGCGTGCTGAGCAGGCTCAGGGCAGGGGCCTGCCTGCTGCAGCCAGCTCTGGGGCGGGTGGGAGCGACGCGGCGGCATGACGGCAAGCGGGTGGGTGGGGCTGGGCTTTAGTGATCCAGCAGGCTGTCCCCCTGACAGCTGGTGCCTGTGCCCCCAGGTTCCCCGGCTTCAAGGAGGTGCGCCTGGTGCCCGGGCGGCACGACATCGCCTTTGTGGAGTTTGATAACGAGGTGCAGGCTGGAGCTGCCCGCGATGCCCTGCAAGGCTTCAAGATCACGCAGAGCAATGCCATGAAGATTTCTTTTGCCAAGAAGTGAAGCCTCCTGGGGCCTAGGACTTGCTCTTCCCCCCCCACCCCCCCCACCCTTTAGTCTGTTCTGAACTAGTCCCCTCCCTCGTTGTCTTTTACCAGTTCCCTGGCAGGTAAGTCTGTCCTCCCTCAGGGCTGGCCGGATTTCCAGCCCCAAACTCCCTCCTTCCCCAGAGCTGTGTAAGCTGCCTGGACTTGCCTCCCGCTGCTCGGAGTGGGTAAGTGATGCAGGGCTGACCAGTGGATGGCGTTGCTGTGTCTGCAGAGAGCCTGGAGCCAGCATGGACTGGAGGGTTGGTACAGGGGTTGGGGGGCGGCTCGAGGCAGCTCAAACCCTCCTGAAGCATTGTACCCAGAGTCTGCAGCTCAGACATTGCACCTGGAGCTCTGTTTGGTAATAAAAGCTCCCTTTGTCACCTGCCTGCGCTTTGCTGTCTGGTTCCTGGCTGGGCTCCCCAGTGGGACACCTGGCACGGTCTTTGCCTTGGTCCCCGACGTGGGAGTTGGCAGCCTGCGGTGTCGCTCTGAGCCCCCTCGCCCTGGATGTGGGGAGGAGGTGGGGCATAGGAGTGAGCTGACAGATCGTTCCCAGCCGCATGGGTATTCTGGGCTTACCCCACCACTCTGCCAGGAGTGTGGTGGGGTCAGCTTGTCTGGCCTGAGCAACGTGCCCTTTCTGTTAGCAGGGGGCCTAGGTGTGCCTGGATGCGTTGCCTGGTGGGGGCATCTGACCTGCCAACACTTCCCAGTGGAGGGGTCATCGTGGGTCGCTGGGGTTGGCTGCCTCGTACAGAGCTCCTTCCCAGAGCGGTCTGCCTGTCTAGGGGCTTCAGAGCTCCCCTCTTCACCCCCGCCAGGGCCAGAGGAGCCCGGTCCGTGCTGGGTGGGTTGGACGCTTCCCAGCCTCAGCCCTCAGCAGTGGTGAGCTGAGAGCATAGGGCAATGGCCAGGAACTCATCCATGTGCCACGTAGCAACCTGGCACGGTTTGGGGCTGAAGCAGGGGACCCCACCGCTGCCACAGCCTTGGAACTGGGGCTTTGGGGGGGATTCTCCTCCTGGCTTCCCTGGGCTATGGAGGAGTATTTCCATCTGGCTTTGGCAGTGCCTCTCAACCTGGCTCTGCTGCCCCCTCTGTGGGCCTCAGCCTCCAGCGTGAGCCGGCTGCAGGGACAACAGGCCCAGTATGTTACCTGAGAGCCGGCCCTGGCCCCTGCGTCACTGGCCGGCCCTGCTCACTCGGCCTCCCAGCCTTGAGTTTGTGGCATCAGGCGGCTCAAAAAGCGGAGCGGAAGGGAGGTGAGAAATGGAAGCCGGTGGCTCGGCCGTGGGCGGGATTCTTTCCAGTATCTGCGAGGCCTGACCTGGGCAGGGACTCCTCAGCTGGTGGGGGATGTGCAGCCACCTCTGGGGTCAACCAGAACTACAGCAGCAGCACAGTGTGGAGGTAGGAGTGACTGGCCTTTTTCTGGCAGACCCATGGGGCTGGAGACGGGCAGCATCCTGGCTGGCGTCAGGGACATGAGCCCCGGGGGCCAGGCCAGCTGGCCTTGTAACAAGGGCGTGGGGGAGATTTATCTGAAATCTGGTTCCTTCAGCTGCATCATGTTCCTGCTGCTGCACTGTAGCTTCACCTCCAGCCCAGCTCCTGGGAGCAGAGAGCTGCCTGCTGGCATTGTAGTCTGTCTTCTGCCCCAGTGTTGCCCAGGGTCAGACTTGATGGAGGGAAGGGGGCCCCCAATGCCAGGGGTGGCTCTGCCCCAGTGCAGGACCCAGCATGGTGCTGTCTGCCCAGTCCATGGTGTCCCAGGAGCTCTGAAAAGGGCTCAGGGCGGTGACGAGAAGCGCAGCTGGGACTGGGCTTGTGCTCTCCCTGTCGGCGCCCACAGAGCCTGCAGCTGCTCCCACCATGGCTACTGCCCGGCGCTGGGCCCAGGCCGCTCTGCTGTCTGCCCTGCTGCGGCTGGCACTGAGCAGCCACCTGCTGGGCAAGCTAGCTGAGAAGAAGCTGTGTGCAGATGCTGACTGCAGCTGTAGGTGCCTGGGGCCAGGGCTGGGCTCTGTGGGGTGGTGCTGGGCCAGCAGTGGAGGGGCTGGTGGTGAGCTGGGCCATGTCCTGCTCTGTGGCAGGGTAGGTAAGGGTAGGGGGGTGGCAGGGGCAGACTTGGGCTATGCTCTGGGGCTGGGGGCAGCGGGGCAGGGAGTGGAGGAGGGTGGGGGTGCAGGGCTGTCCCCAGGCCAGGCAATAACACCCCCAACCCCTGGCCCCAGATCCGATCTCCATCGCGATGGCAGTGCAGGATTACGTGGCCCCTGACTGCCGCTTCATTTCCATCCAGCGCGGGCAGGTCGTCTACGTCTTCTCCAAGCTGCAGGGCCGCGGCCGCCTGTTCTGGGGAGGAAGTGTGAGTAGCCAGTGCCCATGGGGCAAGGGAGAGCCTGGAAAGGGGCTTCCTCTGCAGCTGGAGGGATGGGTGGGGGAGGTGGAACTGGGGCCTTGCAGAGGGTGGAGTCTGACCCCCAAACTGCCAGGCCGTTCACGGCTCCCCATCAGTTTGCATCTCAGCCTAGTACCCCATGGGGTGGGGGGAGCCTGCCCTCGTAGGGTGGGGCTCTTGGGGGCAGGGCTGCTTGGGGGCGGGGGGGGGCGTGAAAGAGGGTTTAGGGCCCCTGGTTGATCCGCCTTCATCTCTGCACAGGTGCAGGGGGATTATTATGGGGAGCATCCAGCCCGCTTGGGCTTCTTCCCCAGCAGCGTGGTGCAGGAGAGCCACTACCTGAAGCCGGGCAAGGTGCAGGTGAAAACGGATGTGAGTAGCCAAGGCAGGTGCCCGGGTGCTGGGGGGCAGGGGCTGACTGGCCCAGGAGGGTGTCCCCACCCAGAGACCAGGCCATGGAGAGCGACTGGCCTCTTTGTTCTGCCCTGTGCTAGTGGCATGCCTGGGGCTAGAACCCAGGTGTCCTGGCTCCTGCCCCTCCCAGAGCTGGGGCTAGACCTGGAAGCTAGGACACCTGGGTTCCCAGACCCCCACTCTCGGCTCCTCCCAGAGCTGGGGTAGAACCCAGGTGTCCTGGCTCTCAGCCCCACCTTCCCTCACTGCCTGTTTCTCACCTGTCTAATCTGTTCCCTTCCAGCAATGGGATTTCTCCTGCCTGTGAGTGCTGCCGTGGCCCCGGCTCCTGTCACAGCTGCCTGGCTCCAGCAGGGTGCAGTGCTGGCACCTGGCTTTGCTGCTCAACCCAGAACCCCATGTGCTGCTGAAGCCCCAGGGGCAGCTATGAATTTCCTTTGCTGTAGTGATCTGCCCCCTGCCAGGTGCTCTGGTCCTGGGGCTGTGCCTGTAGCGTCCCTGTTCCTGCCAGGGCCAGCCCTAAATAAACCCCTCGTGCAGTAAACGTGCTGGTTCTGTTCCTCCTCCGCTTCTGTTTCCTCCCTAGGGACTTTGCACCAGAGGCGGGGCCAGGTGATTGGAGCTGAACTGGCTCCAGGCTGGTGCTGCCCAGCCTGGCACAACCCTCTCTGGGTATGTGCACCCTTCAGCCTTGAGAGGACGGGGATTAGGTTACCCCTGTGCAGCTGAGCTGGGGCACTAGGGCCCGTTCCTGTCCCTGCTCCCCCTCAGTGGGGGCTGGTTGCCCAGAGCCACTGCTGCAGCAGGGCGGTACCCCCAGAGCTACGGCTGGAAATAGAACTCGCGTTCGTAACAGCCTGCCCCAGATTCTCTGTGCCATGCGCCCTCCCTGGGGCCTGGCCCCTGGTGCTGGGGGAGCGGGTGGGTTTCTGCATTTGTGCCATGATTCCTAGCGCGCAGTGGGCAAAGCAGGCTCAGTGCTGGCTAGTTCAGCAGCTGTGTTCCCACACCGAGGGCCTCCACTGCCCCTTGAGCATCCTGAATCCCAGCCTCTTGTCTATCTCCCCCACCTCTGGGCTGATCCGCCCAGGGGCTGAGCTGTTCCTAGGTTGGTACTAAGGCAGCTAGAAGCAGGGGACTGCCAGGCCCATGTGCCCCCTACATGCTCCCTGCCAGCTAACACAGAGCAGGCCTGGCTGGGAGCAGCTGCTGTTTCTAAGGTCAACTCTACTTTTGCTGGGCTGGGTGGGGCAGCCAGGCCTTCTGGCACCACCCCCATGAGGTGACTGCAGGGGGGAGGCAGGTGTAGGCAGGCAAGGGGAACAGCCAGCTCTTGGCTGGGTGACAGGGAATTCTGCTTCCGCGGGAGCTCTACTGTGCAGAGTCCCACTCCCCCCAGCCAGCAGCGAGGGGAGGGGGGGGGCCTGGAGGAGAGCGGCCAGCACGGGCACTGGGCTCTCCCAGGGGCTGAGGGCTGTCACCTCTGCAGTGCTCAGATGCTCCCGCCGGGCATTGCAGCCGGGGGTGCCTGGGGCCATGCCCTGAGCTGTTCTTCGCCTGCTGCAGCCACCCTGCCCGGCCTGAAGTTGGGTTGGTTGATATCTGCACTGCAGCTGACCTGGTTCTTAACAGCTGGCGGGGAAGGAGGCTGGGTAGCCTGGTGGTCCGAGGGTGGGTCCCACAGCTGCCTCCTTGGGGGTGCAGATTTGTTATGTATTGGGGGAGCCACCAGCCCTCCCCCAGCTGCTGCTCTGAGTCAGATCAGGGCCCCCCCTTGCTATGTGCAGACCCCCAGCTAAGATCAGGACCCAGCTGGGCTGGGCACAGTGCGGGCTGGAGTTCCCCCTCTTGCCTGTGGTTTCCGAGTTGTCAGGCAGCCAACGGCAGGGCGCTAGGCAGGCACCGCACCGATAAGCAGCTCTGCCCCAGTGGGGTTCTTTCCAGTAACAGACACCCCCCACGGCCCTCCTGCGTTCATTCCCAGGAGCCATGCAGCCCCCATGCCCTGGCTGGGCTGCAGTGTCCACACGGGGCGGGGAGGCTGGGGCAGACCCTCACTGGCTCCTCTGCAGGGAGGGGCCATTACCTGGTCTTGTGCAAGGCGGTGGATGGGTGTGTCTGTCCATCCCTCCTTGGGCAGCTGCAGCCATTAGCTGGGGGAGCGGGAACGCTGGCAAACGGTCACAGGGGGCTGTTGGGGCTCAGGCGCCAGTAGGGTGAACGGGGGAAGTTAGGGGGCTCAGCCAGGGCCCCGCTTGGCCCAACTTGCCCCCTTATCTGCCCCCGACTCGCACTGGGTGGGCGTGGCACCGGCCAGGCTCCTCCCGGCTGGGCGGGGCTATGGAAATGAGCCGCTCATAAGGCGATCCGCGGCGCTGGACGCGGCTGCCCGCGCCATGCCCCCGCAGCGGCTGCTGCCCGAGCGCCCCCCGGTGCCACCGCACCGCCCGGCCCGGCCGCAGCGGCAGCGGGAGCTCCAGTGCGTGCTGCTGGGGGACGGGGCCGTGGGCAAGACCAGCCTGGCGGTGAGCTACAGCGCCAACGGCTTCCCGGCGCGCTACGTGCCCACGGCGCTGGACCGCTTCTCGGGTGGGTGCTCCGCGCGGGGCCCGGACTCCTGGGTTCCCCTCCAGCGCTGGAGGGGCAGTGGTCAGAGGAGGGGCTGGGGCCCCGAACTCCGGGGTTCTCTCCTCGTGCTGGGGGCGGGCAGGGGATGGTGCTGAGGGCCCGGACTCCTGGGTTCTCCCCTCGTGCTGGAGGGGGGATACTGGTTAGAGAGGGCCGGGTGGGCTGCCCAGCTCTGTGACCGACCTGTTCTTGAGCACCTCATCCCGGGGGCCTGTGTGTGTGGGGCGGCTCCAGGAGTAACGGCCCCTTCGGTCTCTTCCCTTTGCAGCTGTGGTGCAGGTGGACAGCGTCCCTGTGAGGCTGCACCTGTGTGACACAGCGGGGCAGGTAAGAGCCTAGCAGGGAGCTCCCCTGACCCAGTTCCCCACAGCTGCTCAGCCCCCATCCGCCCCACTGCAGCACCTTCCGAAAGCCTCCGCCCGGCTGGGTACAGGGAAGCCGCCCACCTGTGCCCTGCACCTGCCAGCCATCCTGCGGCCCACCTGTGCCCAGCTCTGGGAGCGGACTGGGGGGTAGTGGTGAGAGCCTGGGGGGAGGCTGGGAGCCAGGACTCCTGGGTTCCATTTCCAGATCCACGCCGGTCGCCGTGTACAGCCTTGAGCCCGTTGGGTCCCTGTGGGTCTCTGTGCCCCTCTCCGGATCGGGGGAGGGCAGGGCCGGGGGTCGCCCGCCGGGGGTGGCCAGCGGCACTCACTGGCTGCTCTCCCCCAGGACGAGTTTGACACGCTGCGGCGGCTGTGCTACCCCCGGGCGGACGTCGTTCTGCTCTGCTTCAGCGTGGTGGCCCCCGCCTCCTTCCAGAACGTGGGAGACCGGTGGGTGCCGGAGCTGCGCTGGCATTGCCCCGGCGTCCCCCTGCTGCTGGTGGGCACCCAGTCTGACCTGCGCCACGATGCCCAGGTGCTTGTCCGCCTGGCCCAGAGCCAAGAGAAGCCGGTGACGGAGCTGGCGGCCCGGGCGCTGGTGCAGAAGGTGGGGGCTGTGGGCTACGTGGAGTGCTCGGCGCTGACCCAGCAGAACCTCAAGGAGGTGTTCGACACAGCCATCCTGGCCGGGCTGCGGCAGGCTGAGAGCCGGGGCCTGCGGGCGCGCGGCACAGCCAGCAAGGTGCGGGCGCTCTCCCGAGCCTGGTGGAAGAAGTATGTCTGTGTGCGGTAGCCGCGGCTAGCAGGCAGCTGGCCCCGCTGCGCTCCTCCGCCTGCAGGGGGGGCTGGGCTGGCAACGGACAACTCGGTGCAGGTGTGGATTACAGAGCCTCCGCGCTGCTGCGGCTGAACTGAGCGCTTGCCGGCGGGATGGAGACAGCCAGCGAGTCCCTGGGCTGTGTGGTTGGCCGTGCCAGGCTCCCACCCACTTGTGGCAGGGCCCTCGTGCCATGTGGGTCGAATGCCCTGGGTGCCAGCCCCTGCCCCATCCATGGCTGCGTTCTGGCTGCACACGGACTCACGGGGACCGAATTCAGAGCAGGGGCTGGTTCCCCGCTGTGGGGGAGCGCGTCCTGCAGGACTGTATGTTGGGGAGCCCTGGGGCTTTCACCCCTCCTGTGGCCAGGGTGGGGGAACCTAGGGGAAGGCCCCCTCTGGGCAAAGCCCCTTTTGCAGGGGAGTTTGCTTTGCAGGTGCCGGGGCCTGGAATACTGCAGGGGGGTCACCCCACTACGCTGGGGAGGGGCAGAGCCAGCCCCCCAAGCTGCCCCGCCTCACAGCTGGGTTTAAATCCTCCCCCCTCGCTGAGGGCTGGATGGTGGGGAGGGGCCTTAACATTGCAGGGTGGGGCTTGGACTGGCATGTCCCAGCTGGGGGCTGGCCCCTGCTACCATGTTTGCACTAGCACAAGAATGTCCCTTGCAGAAAGTAGGGGGCTGCCCAGGGGTCCGTCCCCTGCCTCTCCCATCCCAGCGCCTGGGGAAATTCTCCAGCAGGTGTGTCCCGTAGCAGCTGTTCTCCCCCCATGGGCGGGGAGGGGCTGCAGGGGGCAGTGCCCCCTCCCAGTCTGGGTTCTGCCTTCCAACATTGGCCAAGGGCAAATGAGCAATATTATCCCCGTGGGGGTGCAGGAACCCAGCTGCCTTGGGGAGGCGGCTGTGATCTGTCCTCCTCCCCTGGCAGCGGCATGGTCCCTCCAGCTGCCCCAGCACGGGGGAGGTGTTAGCAAAGGGCAGGGGGTGCTGCTGAGCTGCCCCTCACTCCGCCCCCAGGGCTGCAGGTTTCTGAGCCGGGGGGAGGGGTGGTGGTGGCCGCTGCTGCGGTTTGCCGGGCTAGCGTCCGTCTGTCCGTCTGTCCAGTTTTAAAACGCCTGGAACCAATAAAATCTTGTTTGCAGTGCAAGTGCCGTGGGAGCTGCTGCCGGGGTCCAAGCGGTGCTTTGGAAGGGCGATGACAGGATGCTCTGTTCGGCGCTGCTCAGGCCCCGGCATACAGTGCCTGACTCGTGCCCTGGAGTCGCCCAGGCAGGCCGCTGGCCCTTGCAGCCTGGGGTGGCAGCTGGCGCCATTCTGCCCTGACCCCCAGGTGCCTCCGGCCAGGCTCTGGGCTGCTGCCCTTCGCAGGGCAGATGCTGGACGGGCCCAAGGTGTGCAAAGAGCTGCGGGCAGCAGGGCTCTCCCTGCCCCTCCCCCGTGAGGGGGTCCCTGCACATTGCAGCTGGCAGCTCCCAGACAACCACCTGCCTGTGTTTGGCCAGGATGGGTGACTGGCTAAGCTGGGGCGGAGGGGCACTGCCCCCGGCTGGGGGGAGCCGGCTCCGGGGCCTGGAACAGACAGAATCTGGGAGTTCTGGCTCCCAGCGGTGGGGACAGAACCCAGGAGACCTGAGTCCTGGCTCACCCATGAGCCCAGAGCCAGGGCCACCCCAGGGACAGCACTGAGCTGAGCAGCACCATGTCAGTCCCAACTGCAGCCAGCATCTGCTGGGGACAGGGCCAGGTCTCGTGGTTAGGGCAGGACTCCGGGGTTCTCTCCTGGCTCTGGGAGCAGAGGGGGCACAGGCAGGAGGGGTGGAGCACATTCCTCCTTCCTCCCCGCGGGTCCCTGCAAGCAGCTGAACCTGAGCCTGCCACAAAGCTTAGGAGGGGAGCAGAGCCGGCAGCGCCAGATCCTGCCCCTGAGCCTGGGCAAAGGGCACTGGGGCTCTTGCCCCAAATACGGGGATGGTCAGGGAGGGATCTCTGCAGGGACCTGCATCCTGCCCCACCCCAGAGCTGGCTGCCTCTGGCTGCAAGTTCAGGCTGGGGTTCTTGGCACATAAGGCTCAGCCTCAGTGGGTGAGGATACCTGGCAGGCAGGCGGACAGGGAGAGAACTCAGAGGCAGGGAATCCCCAGCAGAAAATGACCCTGCTGGGACTCTACACCCCCCTGGGACTTTGCCCTGTCTCTGCCCCATTGCTCTGCCCCACGGCTGCTGGGCTTGAGCAGCCATCCCTGGAATGGGGATGGTTTGAGTCTAGTGGGGAAGGCAGGAATGTGGGATGCGAGGTGGGAACCCCCCCCTGCACTGGGAGCCTGGTGGCCTGGGGGGTTGGGAGTGGAGGGGGAGCTGGGTTGAGGCTGGGATCTCAAGGAAGCAATGACGGTGGCCGTCAGCCAGGGAACTGGCCCCAGGTCCTTAACCAACAGCATCAACTGTGGGAAAGGCAAAGGCCTGGCTGCCAGCTCCCCCGGCTCTCCCCACCCAGCCCTGGGGAGAGCCCAGCAGTCCTGCCCACAGTCCTGCTCTCTCCTCCAGGCAAAGGGGGTGCTGCTGGCTGTGGGCGGCAGTGCAGGGCGGCAGATGGGTGGTTGGAGGGCTGGGAACCTCCGTCCCTTCAGCCCTGCTACCCTGCCCCCAGCCCTGCTTCCACGCTGGCTGTTCCGGGAACTGGCTGGCAGAGGTGTGGCTGCCCCACGGGCACGGGCTTGGCAGGAACAGCTAGTCCATGGTGCAGCCGCCTGCTACCTGCCGCGCCCAGCGGCCCTGCGCCTCCCCGCCCCCCCGCAGGTCAGGGCTTGCTGAGGCCTGTGGATGAGAGCACAGGGCCCCAGGGTGCATCCGAGCCTCCTGCCCATGCAGTGCCAGGGGCTGTGAAGGGCAGAGGGGAAACAAGACAGCTGGGGTCCCACCCCACTTCCAGAAGGGCAGCAGGGGCTAGTGGTCGGAGCAGGGGGCTGGGAGCCAGGACTCCTGGGTTCTATCCCAGCTCGGCCCTAAGCTGGTGCCCCCTCTGCGGGCGAGCTGGGGGGCTCTGGCTGGACCTGATCTCTGTTAAGCATCTGCTGGGGCCAGTCCCTGCTGCTGTTGGCGGGTCTCTGCTAGTCCTTCTGGGGGAGGGGTTGCTGGCCATGCTGGGCCAACCCGAGTTCTGTTGCAGACACTGCACTGGAGCCAGGAGGTCCCTAGCTCCGAGGGTCGGTCCTGCAAGGGAGAGAACCCAGGAGTCCGGAGTCCCCTCCCCCAGTCTGTTAGGCCTCACTCCAGTCCACGAGATCGCAGCAGGGCTGGGGGCACAGGCTGCCTGTGAGCGGCACCAGCAGAGCTGTGGCGGGGGGGCTGGGATTGCAGGGGCTGCAGGTTGGCTGTGAGGGGCTGGGGCAGAGCTGGGGTGGGAGGAGCCCAGGGCTGCTGAAATCCAGCTCCCGGGGGCTGAGGGAGTTTCTCATGCAGCAGCCTCAGCCCCATCCCATGCTTGTAGCTCCCAAGCAAGGGGGGCTCTGAGTACCCCAGCCCTTGGTAGGTATTTGGGGGGCTCCCTGAGCTGCTTGGGGAGCTGAAAGGGGCAAAATTACTGGACATAGGGCTCCCCTTGTGCATGCACCCCCACCCGGCTGTGTGCAGGCCCTGGGAGAGAATCATTCCTCGTACAGGGGGCTGGTCTCACCCCTGGGCAAAGCAATACAAACAGGGCTGAGTCATGGGGCTCCAGTACCTTGCCCCCTACCCCTGCTGTCTACCCCCCAGCCCTGCCTCCACACTGGCTGTTCCAGGAACTGGCTGGCGGAGGTGTGGCTGCCCCACAGGCATGGGCTTGGCCGGTACAGTGAGTCCATGGTGCAGCCGCCTGCTACGTCCAGCAGCCCCCTGGCCCATTGTGACCCCTGCTGCCTGCAGTGAGGTCCCCTCACCAGGCTGGAGGACCCCAGGAGGGTGATTTTGCTCACTGAGGGGGGCCCTGAGGCTGGGTTGAGCAGAAGAGTGTGGATGTGGGGAGGAAACTGGTACTGAGCCAGCTGGCGCACGTTATGGGAAGCAGCAGCAACAGGTGAATGAAAGTGCTGGGGGCTTCCTCTGCAGCTGGTGCACTCCCCACACCAGCCAAGAAAGGGGGAGTAGTGAGCCCAGAGGCTGGTTCTGCCTCTGTCAGGGGCTGTCCCCAGACAGCTGGGATCTATCGTTGGTCTTTTTCCTACAGCAGCTGCCTCCCTCCATTAGGCTGCAGGGGGAGTCACCTCTTCCCCCAGTCCCCGCCCTGTCTGACCCTTATAGCCCAGGGCCCGGCCAAGGCTGCCTCTGCAGGGAACATATCCTTAGCCCAAGGGCACAGAACCAAACCTGGGGAGAGAACCCGGGAGTCCGGGCTCCCAGCCCCCACTGCCCTCCCAGCGCCAGAAGAGAACCCAGGAGTCCGGGATCCCAGCCCCCCCCACCACCACTCTAACCACCAGCCTCCACTGCCGGGAGAGAACCCAGGAGTCCGGGATCCCAGCCCCGCCCCCACACCTCGCCGTTCCCTCTAGGCCCCGCCCCTGCACCTGGATGACGTCAGACGCACGCCGGCGTGGACACGCTCAGACCCGGAAGCGCCTCCCCCGGCCGGGTCTCCGGGCGCTGCCATATTGCTGGATCCTGGGCGCCGCCATATCGCTCCCGCAGCCCTCGGCCTCCGCGCCCGCGCCAGCATGTCCGAGAGCTACGGTCAGCGGGGCTGGGTTGTGTGTTGTAGGGACCGTGGGTGGGGGCTGCGCAGGGCTGGGCTGGGTGGGCCGGGAGAGTGGGGGGATGGGGCAGTGGGTGGGGCCGCGGAGGGGTGGGGGGTTGAGCTGGGGGGCAGGGCAGTGGGTGGGGTGGGGGGTTGAGCTGTGGGTGGGCGGGGCTGGGGGGGTGCAGGGGCTGGATCCTGAGGCAGTGGGTGGGGATGGGGCAGTGGGTGGGGGGCGGGGGCCGCGGAGGGATGGGGCAGTGGGTGGGGGGCGGGGGCCGCGGAGGGGTGGGGGGGTTGAGCTGGGGGGCAGGGCAGTGGGTGGGGTGGGGGGTTGAGCTGTGGGTGGGCGGGGCTGGGGGGTGCAGGGGCTGGATCCTGAGGCAGTGGGTGGGTCTGGGCCCAGGGGGCGGTTGGTCCAAGTGGGGCGGGTAGCAGAGCAAGGTGAGGGTGTGGGCCATGGGGGGGGGCAGTTGTGACTGCGGCTGATGGGGTGGAGTGGCCCTGCAGGGGACCGGATTATGGCGAGTGGAGGGCAGGGACTGGAGCAGGGAGGGGGAGCCGCAGGGCTGACGCTGACCCACTGCAGTGCCCCAGCCTCTGGCCCCATGCTGTAGCTGGCCATGCCAGACGAGAGCTGGGGGGTTGCTTGGGGCTGGTAAAGCTGCCTGGCCTCAGTAGCCCTCTGCCAATTAGCATAATGGGCCCTTTTAGCAGGTGTGTGCAGTGCGAGGCTGGGCCGGGCCGGTCCCGGCGTGGAGAGGAGTTAACTCCCAGGGGCCCAGCAGGATGCGTCTGGGGCCATTCTTTGATCTGGGAGCTTAATAATGACCCCCCGAGCTGGGGCTGAGTTTCTGCCCGGCGGGAGCCTGCCTGTGTGCGTCACGGCTGCTCGCCTGATGCTGTGTACTCGTGCCCTGCCCACTGTCTGTGCTGGCTGGCGGGCGCTGAAGCTGCAGGGGGAAGGCTGTGAACCTTCGCATCTGAACTGCTTCCTCCGCCCCACTGCACAGCCAACCCAGGAGTCCCAGGGGTCTCAACCCTCAGGGGACTGGTTTGGCCTCCCTGGGTAGGCAGGTGGCACCTGGGCCACAGAGGTCCCAGGGTCTGCTCCCAAGGCTGGAGTTTCCCTGTGCCTGGTTTCCGCTCCAGGGGCCGTGTTTGATGGCCTGGCGTGTGCAGGGAGGTGTTCAGTGCAACAGGCATGGTGCAAACCCAAGAACCTAGGCCAGGCCTGACTCCACCTCTTCCTCCTCGCCCAGTCACTTCCCCCCATGCCAGGAACCCAACCGTTCCCCTCCTTAGGGTTGTCTGCACAAGGAGCCCCTGCGTGGCCGCTCTTATTATGCAGCAAGCCTCTTGGTCAGGGTTGGGCTGATTCACTCCAGTGATTTGGAGGGAGGCCTGGCCTGGGCTTACATGTTACTGTGGCTGAGCTGATGCAGCTTTTCAGTCGAGCCGGGGCCCCTGTGGGAGTGAGCAGCTCTTGGGAACGTGGAACGTGCGGTGGGGGGGACACAGGGGCCTTCCTCTCTCATGGAGACTGCTGCCAGTGCTAAAGTACAACCTCGAGGCCTTGTCTGTCCAGGACTTGCAGCACTTGAGCTGCCCGGTGGTTAAATGGGCCAGTTACCTCTAGTACTGGTGCAGCACCTGTGGCCCGGGAGGGGCGGCTGTGTTAGTTCTACAGGTATAAGGGCAAATCTGTGCTCCAAGGCGGGTCTGCTTAGTTACATCCCCCGGGGCGTGCCCCTGAGCTCTCGCCGGGCTGGTGCAGATGGTGCTTGGCCAGTTGAATGGCCCCTTCCATTGCTCTGGTGGGGTCAAAGCTATGGCTGTACCCTGCAGTGCCGTGATGGCTGGGTCACTCTATCTGCCAGGGCTTGGGTGGGCGTCACTCTGTCTGTAAAACAGCCACACTCCCCAGCCGACTCGGCACACGGCTGGCTGCATGAGGCCTCCGACCTGCGCTGCTGGGCGCTTCGAGCACGAAGTTTGTTTAAAACCATCTTTGTCTGCAATCTTCCTGTGGGCGAGTGGGGAATCTCCTGCCTGACTCACTGAAAGAGCCAAGGAAACCTCCTTTCTCCTCGGGCCTCGGGCCTCGCCTTGCATATCACCCGTTTCACTCCTCCTGCTGTTTGCTCAGTACCTGCGGTGCTGTTTGTGGTGCCTTCTGCAGTGCCAACGGCTGCCACGTGATGTGAGCTCAGCCCCGCAGTTACAGAGACGGGGGTGCCAGGACTGAAAGTCCTCTGAGCTCACTAATAGCCTGGCTTTCAAGATAACTGCCTCCCTTTGCTCTGCCGGCTCTGGCGCTAGGGCACAGCCCTGCCGGTTTCAGATTGGGAGACAGAAAACCAAAAGCATCAGGCGCATTATGGGAAAGCAGCGCCTGCAATGTTTGCCCTGAACACGAAGTGAGAGTGAGCTCTGAGGGGCCAATTGTTCTGTTGGGTGGAAGTGCTGTCTCGGCGCTGCCTTAGCTGGGAAGGGCGTTTTCTCCACCGCTGCCAGTACTAAATCAGACTTCGGGGTGCATGGCCCTGCCAGGAGGGCCATGGATGAGCTGGTGACCTCTCGAGGTCCCTTCCCGTCCTGGTGCTCTACAGTTGTGTGCTCTTCTGGGGGAAGCCCCGTGCCCTTCTCGGACACCGGGTGAGGCTGAGGTGACTGGCTGTCATTCCTGCCAGTCTGGTAGTTCTGCGGTCACAATGGTCTCCCGGCCTGGGGGGCTCTGACCTCCTGCTCTGGGGCATGGAAGTGCGGATGCCCCCGTTTCCTGTGAGGGCACGTGGGGTTCCCTGCTGCGAGGTTCTGCAGAGGATTAGACGCCCACAGGGGTAACGCGGGTGCATCTGGCAGGCTGAGACATTGGGACCTGGGCACATTATTCCGTCGTCGTTCTGTGCAGGGATCCTGCACCTGCCTGTGAGCCAGGGGCTCACTGTGATTGGCCCAGCGTCTGGCCTGCTTGCCGCTGCGGTCAGCGTCGATGGGGCTGTGCTCCTGTGCAAGAGAGCGGGGGGCCCTGCCGTGTACGCTGAGCCGAGAGTAAGTGAGCGGCCTGATGTGGGAGCAGGGACAGGAGGGAAGGGCTGTGGCTCAGTTCCCGGCTGTGCCAGAGGCTCCCTCTGCTGAGTGATCTCTGCTCCGTGCCTCAATTTTCCCCTCTGGGAAATGCTTTCCCCGGTGGGTGGCTACTCAGACGCACCAGCCCTGGGGCTGTAAATGTCCCTGGGGCTTCCCCCGTGCCCGCCCCCCCCCCCCCCGCCCCGGCTCGCAATGGAGCATTGATGCAGGTGAGAAGTTGCTTTAACACAGAACTGAACTTGGTGGCAAAATTGCCGTCCCCGGAGCCGTGCAGTGAATACCGAGGTGGGTGGCACAGAGCCCCCAAGCAGACACTGCTCAGCGTGTGGGCTGGTGCCGTGTCCCTGAGCCAGCCCTGCTTGGCAGCCCTGTGTCGGAGGCTGGAAGTGCTCACGCTCCTCCTCTTGCATGTCTTATAACCCAGTAAATGGGAGCGATGGGCGTGTGGCTGTGTAACTGGTGCCTCAGGAGCTGCACATCTGCCCTGGGCCCCGGCGAGGTGTGTGGGGAGTGGCGCAGCTCGGCTGTCACGGCTGCAGATTGGGCCAGAACTCTCCATAGAATCAGAAGGTCTTGGGCCTGGAAGAGACCCCAGGGGCTCATCAAGGGCAGCCCCCAGCAGAATCAACCCCAGCTACTGGCCGCAGAAGATCTTCTGGGGCGCTGTGTTGTGCATGGTGCGTTCCGGGGTCAATGTTGAACCCCAACGCTTTGCAAGCCACAAGCGTTAAGCAGTGTCGGCAGGAGGAGCGTGTCTGTGGGCATTCTGCAGTGAGGCCAGGGACCACCGTCAGTGGCTGCAATATCTGTTCTAGGTACACGCTTAGCATACCTAGAATAGCATCGGCTGTCAGCGTTCCCAGTAAGGGTAGATGTAGCCTATATCATCCCAGCCGGGACCTTGTCAAGCTGGGACTTAAAAACCTCCAGGGATGGAGAATCCACCACCTCTCTAGGCAACGCATTCCAGAGCTTCACCACTTGCCTGGGGAAATAGCTTTTCCTCATATGCAACCTACACCTCCCCCTCTGTAACTTCAGGCCATTGCTGCTTGTTCTGCTGCCTGTCACCACTGAGAACAGCCTCTCTCCAGCCTCTTTAGAGCTCCCGTTCAGGAAGTTGGAGGCTGCTGTCAAATCACCCCTCAGTCTTCTCTTCTGCAAACTAAATAGACCCAAATCCCTCAGCTGCTCCTCATGGGTCATGTGCTCCAGCCCTTAATCATTTTTGTTGCCCTCTGCTTAACCCACTCAAGCACATCCACATCCTCTCTATACTGGGGGTCCCAGAACTGGATGCAATACTCCAGCTGTGGCCTCATTAGTGCTGAGTAGAGGGGAATAACAACTTCTCTAGATCTGCTGGAAATGCTCCTCCTAATGCCTCCCAATACGCCGTTAGCCTTCTTGGCTACAAGGGCGCAGTGTTCACTCGTATCCGGCCTCTCATCCAGGTCTCATCCCCAGGTCCTTTTCCGCTGCACGGCTACTTAGCCAGTTGGTCCCCAGCCTGTAACAGGGCTTGGGATTCTTCCGTCCCAAGTGCAGGACTCTGCACTTCTCCTTGTTGACCCTCATCTGATTTCTTTTGGCCCAGTCCTCCGATTTATCTCGGTCATTCTGGACCCTCTCCCTACCCTTATGCCTCCTGGTTACAAGCCACCACTTGAGTAGCTCTGGTGTGGGTCCAGCTGCAAGGCCTCTGCTTTGCGAGTTCATCCCAGACGTGCCTGTGTAACGTGATGGGAGACGGTGGATTTATAAGCAAAGTGCCAGTGAGAGGGACTCAAACAGCCACTTGCAGAGTCCTGAGTCTGCTGGCTGGTCTCCGCTGGGAGTGAACGTCAGCATCACGACTTCTCGTAGGGTGTGAACAGTCTGGGCCTCACTGCGCTGCTGGGGCGGGAAACACCTCCTCTTGCCTTCTCTCCCAGCTCCTCCAGTGCAGCTCTTAGTGGCACCAGCGTGGAGGGGCCTGGAACTGCATGGTTCGGTGCGCGCCTCGCCAGCGTGCAAGGTCCATCGGGCTACTTTCTCCTCCCGCTTCCGAAGGGAGATTCCCATTAATGGGATGGGGGTTTTTGGCCTCCTGTGTTTTCCTGGAGCAGCAGCCCAGGTGCCAAGCTCTGGGAAGGTCGGCCAAGGACTCCTGGTGTCTCAGGAGTGCAGGCAAGCTGCTCTGCCAGATCCCTGCTGGCTCACTGGTCGGGGGTGTGGGGTGGGTTCAAAGGGACAGTGTGGCCTAGTGGGTAGGATGTACACTGGGCATTGGATACCTGGCTTGGTCTGCAGCCCTGCCACAGCTGGCAGCGTGCACTAGAGCACAGCTGTGTGAGCGCTGCGGCGGGCGGGATTGCTGCGTACACAAGGACCCCTGTGCCGGCTTTAATCTTGCTAGTGTACCCAAAAATAGCTGCAGAGCCGCGGCTGCTTGACTGCCAGCCCAGCGGCATGAGCCGGCGCGGAACCTCGGGGTACAGATGGGCATCTCTGCCTTCCACCACCACCCTGCGGGAGCGTGTCAGGCTGGTGCGGCTGTGCCCAGACTGGGAGAACTCTGTGTCTGGGGCAGGGGCTCTGGGCCTTGCCGACAAGCTGCTGGCTACAGGTTTCAGTCTGAGCCATAGATGGCTCCTGGCAGAGCAGCTGGAGGGAGCTGGTGTCTGCGAGGGGCCTATGGGATTCAGCCCCAGGGCGCCCTTGGGCGGGGGGAACCAGCCCAGTTCTGTCTGGTGCCCAAACATGGGAGAGGGGTGCTGGGGTGTGCCCTAGGAAATCCATTGGGCTGCTCAGTGTCTCACTGGCGCTCGCGCTGTTTCTGTCCTTCCCTCGGACTGTGGCGAACGCCTGTGTTCCTTGCACCATGAGCGTAGCTCCGGAGAAAGCTGAGGGCCTGAACTGCCCGGCCTCCGCTGCTAATCTGGGCTCCAGTTGCTTATGGATGAGCTGCCAGGCTGGAGCAGGCCCATGGTTTGTCTCGGCCCATGTGCGGGCTCCTGTGGGGGTTGGCAGTAGGTGCCTCGAGGACAGCAGTGGCCGTGGGCTGAGCTGGCCCCATGTTGCATCCTGTGCTTGTTGCCAGCAGTCGGCTTGGTAAAGCCCTGAAGCAGGAGGCGGGTTAAGGCCCTTCTGAAACTGCCCTTCAGCTGCAATGGGCTGGGCAACTCCCGTCCACGGTGCCTGCTCCCAAGGCCGTGCAGCAGGGAGTTCCCCACTGTAAGGGCGGGTGGGAAAACCTGCCCTTTGGCCGCTTTCACCTGCGCTGCTGTTTAATCACGTCGCAGGCCTGCTGGGGCAGCTCTTATCCAGAGTGGCCATTTTACCATCTCCGCCTGCTCATCTCTCTACGCTAGCAGTCCCGCTGGCTTCACGAGGTCAGGGTCAGGCCCTGATCCTTCCCAGCAGCGTCTGGTGAACCCCGTCTAGTTCTGTAATAACCCAGGGATTCAAGCCTGTGACCTCGCAGGCTGTGTGCTGGAGTGAGCCCAAACCCCTCAACCCTGACTCCTGGGGCCTCCTTCCTCTGCTCTGAGAGTCGGCTTGGTGCTCAGGCGGCTCCTGCATTGTAACAATGCTGTGCATGCCTGGCTGCTGTCTCGGTGCTGGGCTGGGAGCAGAAGGGTGAGGTGTGGAGCACAGAACCAATGGGTAAGATAACAGCAGTGCACAAAGGCACCAGGCTGTGATGTGACCCCTCTGCTGCGCCAGGGGCTGTACGTGTCCCTGCCTCAGTCAGATCACCATTGGGCCAGACAGGAGAGAGGTGGGAAAAGGCGATGGCAGGATCCCTTCTATGGAGGTGCAGAGAAATTAGGTGACGTGCCAGGGTCACATGAGGCACTTTACACAGGGGAGACCTGAACTTGATGTCCACGTGAGCCTCTAAAGCTCGGGTGAGACGCTGCAGAGCGTTCTGTCACCTCACCGGCCCCCTTACGCAGCTCGCGCTGCCAGCCCTCCGGAGCACTACAAGTCTGCTGCTTTTCCTTTGCAGATTTCCTCTTCAAGTTCCTGGTGATAGGGAGTGCTGGGACCGGGAAGTCCTGTCTGCTCCATCAGTTCATCGAGAGCAAATGTAAGTGGTGTCCCTGCGGGGGCCGTGTTTGCATTGCTTGGAAGTTGTCGCTGTTTCCTCCTGTCTGACACCTTCACGTGCGCCGCCTCAGCACGGTTTTGCCAAACAAAGGCTGGGCTTGTTCCACAGCCCTGGAAGGAGCTCTCCAGGGGAGAATGGGGCTGGGCTTTGCCCATCCGAGTGTGTGAGACTTCAGAGCTGGGGAAGGGGGGTTTGAATGGGAAAATGAAATGCCTCAGCTAGAGCAGTGTTTCTTAAACTCTGTTCCGCAGCACACCGGTGTGCTGTGACAAGCACCTAGGGTGTGCCCTGAGCGTCTGGCACTTTTCTGAGATCATACGCTGCTGATCCACGTTTTCCATTATTTAAAGTAGATACCACATTACTGGTGGGATACCTGGTTAAATGACTGTGATGGATTGGCAGGGTGTGTGTGAGACTCAGGCTGGATGTGTGTGTGACAGGCAGAGCAGCTCCCAGAGGCTAAGGATGACCCCTGGGGCTGTAACCTCAACTGGCAAGTAACACCTGACATAAAGACAGAGCAGGGAAGCAGTAAAGTAGCACTTTGAAGACTAACAAAATAATTTATTAGGTGATGAGCTTTTGTGGGACAGAGCCACTTCTTCAGACCAGAGCCAGACCAGAACAGACTCGATATTTAAGGCACAGAGAACCAAAAACAGTAATCAAGGTTGACAAATCAGGAGAAAAAAGATCAAGGTGAGCAAATCAGAGAGTGGAGGGGCAGGGGAGGGGGAGTAAGTCAAGAATTAGATTAAGCCAGGTATGCAAAAGAGCCCTTATAATGACCCAGAAAATTCACATCCCGGTTCAAACCACATGGTTTGAATATATAGGGCTCTTTTGCATGCTTGGCTTAATCTAATTCTTGACTTACTCCCCCTCCCCTCCACTCTCTGATTTGCTCACCTTGATTACTGTTTTTGGTTCTCTGTGTCTTGACTATTGAGTCTGTTCTGGTCTGGCTCTGGTCTGAAGAAGTGGGTCTGTCCCACGAAAGCTCATCACCTAATAAATCATTTTGTTAGTCTTTAAAGTGCTACTATGCTGCTGTTTTGGTTTGATAGTACATAGATTAGCGCGGCTTTCTCTCTGTTACTAAAGAGCAGGGAGGAGCCGAGCTGGGTTTGAATGGGAGGTAGCAGTTCGAAGCGGGGGGGGGTGGGGGGAGAGTTGGAAGGCAGCCAGCCTGCCTGTGCTGAGAGGGAAGCTACACTCCAGATGGGGCACTCCTTGGGCCCCTCTCCCCGGGATGGGTTGGAATGACTGTCTGCTGGCTGTACTGACACCTCTGTGCTGAGCTGGGCCTCTGTCGCCTGATAAACTTCCCATTCTACCTGCTGAGGGAGAGTCCTTCCTGCCTGCGGCCGGGGTGCAGAGCTTGGGGACCTCCGAACCCCATCACAATGACGTCATTTGTTTGTGCCGTGTATGTTGCTGTTGGTTTTTCGAAGAAAGTTTCCATAGGTGTCCTGGGTAAAATAAATTGGTGCTTGGTGTTCTGCGGTCTCAAACACTAAGCGGCACTGGACTAGATTAACTGGCATTTCGATGCAAAACCCCTCTGCCTTGAGGCTTTCACTGCAAACATCTGTGGTCACCCACTTACAGCCTTGTATTCCAAAGGGGCTCTCTTGGCCGAATCTGTCCCGCACTCGTGTGCTGGGTGAACGGGGCCACGGAAATGCACCGGGAGCTTTGTGGAAATGCACAAACCAGCCTGTGTCCTCGCTGTGTGCAGGGGTTGGCCCTGGGTGGGAAGCTGCCCGTGTGGCGCTCGTGTTCTGCTTTCTGTTGAGGTGACGTGACTCCCGCACCTGGGAGCTGGCACGAGCAGCTCCGAGTGCTGCATGGGAAGCACGCTCTGCTAACCACCGCACAGGCTCAACACCCCCTAGCCCCACAGCAGGGCTGGGGCAGGGCTGGCTGGGACCAGCAGTGCAGGGGGGTTTGGCAGCTGGTGTGACAGGAGGCCCACTGCTGCTGCAGGAACATGCACTGCAGGCAGCTCTGGGCAGGAGCCTGACGGGCCTGGGTGCCTACGGCTGCCTGCTGGAGACCGGGCTGGATATTCCACTAAACCCTGTAGACAAAGTGCAATTTTCTGGGCTTAAATCAAAGGAGAAAGTCCAGGGCTGGGCTGGTGGAGGCTGTGGGTCGGGGTGAGGGGCACCGGGAGGGCTTGGGGGCCCGGGGCTGAGCTGGGCTGGTGGGGACTGTGGGTCAGGGTGAGGGGCACCGGAAGGGCTTGGGGGCCCGGGGCTGAGCTGAGCTGTTGGGGGCTGTGGGTCGGGGTGAGGGGCACCGGCAGGGCTGGGTTGAGCTGGCAGGGGCTGCAGGATAGGGGTGAGGGGCACTGGCAGGGCTGGGCTGGGCTGGCGGGGGCTGCAGGATGGGGGTGAGGGGCACCGGCTGGGCTGGTCTGGGCTGGTGGGGGCTGCAGGATGGGGGTGAAGGGCACCGGCTGGGCTGGTCTGGGCTGGTGGGGGCTGCAGGATGGGGGTGAAGGGCACCGGCTGGGCAGGGCTGGTCTGGGCTGGCGGGGGCTGCAGGATGGGAGTGAGGGGCACCGGCTGGGCAGGGCTGGTCTGGGCTGGCGGGGGCTGCAGGATGGGGTGAGGGGCACTGGCAGGGCTGGTCTGGGCTGGCGGGGGCTGCAGGATGGGGGTGAGGGGCACCGGCTGGGCAGGGCTGGTCTGGGCTGGCGGGGGCTGCAGGATGGGGGTGAGGGGCACCGGCTGGGCAGGGCTGGTCTGGGCTGGCGGGGGCTGCAGGATGGGGGTGAGGGGCACCGGCTGGGCAGGGCTGGTCTGGGCTGGCGGGGGCTGCAGGATGGGGGTGAAGGGCACCGGCTGGGCAGGGCTGGTCTGGGCTGGTGGGGGCTGCAGGATGGGGGTGAGGGGCACCGGCAGGGCTGGGCTGGTCTGGGCTGGCGGGGGCTGCAGGATGGGGGTGAGGGGCACCGGCTGGGCTGGGCTGGGCTGGGCTGGCGGGGGCTGCAGGATGGGGGTGAAGGGAACCGGCAGGGCTGGGTTGGGCTGGCGGGGGCTGCAGGATGGGAGTGAGGGGCACCGGCTGGGCTGGGCTGGGCTGGTGGGGGCTGCAGGATGGGGGTGAGGGGCACCGGCAGGGCTGGGTTGGGCTGGTGGGGGCTGCAGGATGGGGGTGAGGGGCACCGGCTGGGCTGGGCTGGTGGGGGCTGCAGGATGGGGGTGAGGGGCACCGGCAGGGCTGGGTTGGGCTGGTGGGGGCTGCAGGATGGGGGTGAGGGGCACCGGCTGGGCTGGGCTGGGCTGGCGGGGGCTGCAGGATGTGGGTGAGGGGCACCGGCAGGGATACAGCCTCTCGTACTGAGCGTCTCTTGCTGACCATGTATTGCTCCCGGAAGCCCCAGCGTGGTGTAAGTGACTCCCAGCCCCGCTTGACCCTGTTTGCCAGCTGGGCCCTCCCGTCTGCCTCGGAGCCGGCGCTCAGCAGTCGCAGACAGGTTGTGGCTCCAGAGCGGGGCTGGGCAGTGATTTTTGACTGAGGCCACTCCAGGCGCTTGGTAAGCAGCCCAGGGCCATGTGCTTCCCTGGTATCAATGGAGGTTGGGGCGGACGGGCACTCGCCGGAGCGGGTGTGGGCACAGGAGGTTTGAGCTGTGACTGTGGCAGGCGTGCAGGAATGGGGGGAGGACAGGGCTGGCAGAAGGGTGGGCCGGGTGCCAGGCTCAGGCTCGCTGCCTGCCAAGTCCCCACACAGCTGAATTGCCAGGTGAGGGGGCCACGTGCTCTGCAGGTTGCGATCTCCTGGGAGGCGGGTGCTGGTGGCGTCTGCACCTCAAGCACAGTCCCGGCAGCTCCCACTGGCTGGTTGCCCATTGCGCGGGAGCGAGGGCAGCACACGAAGCCCCCCCCAGCTTGCGCCTAGCAGAGCTCATGGCCCCACAGCCGGCTGGGGCCCAGGGTGGCCCAGAAACAGTGCTGATTTGCCCCCTGGGATCAGGCCCACAGGCTGGGCTTTCTCACCCCACTGAAGGGTGTTGACTGTAGACTGGCTGCATCCTCGTTCCAGCGCAGCAGTGGCTGGTCCTCTCCCCCCCACTGATGGGCCTCTCCCTTCTCCAGTCAAGCAGGATTCCAACCACACGATCGGCGTGGAGTTCGGCTCCAAGGTGGTCAACGTCGGTGGGAAGACGGTGAAGCTGCAGATCTGGGATACGGCCGGGCAGGAGAGGTTTAGGTAAGAGAATCGGCCCAGCCAGTGACAATCTGAAACGTCTGGGGGGTAACGTCGCCAGGGCGTGCACCACGGCCACCACTTTCCTCACTGCGGCTGGGGGATGGGCACAATGCTGTATGAGTCCCAGAAGCCTGTAACAGGGGAGTGGGGTGGGTGGGTGGGTGTGTGTGTGTGTGAGAGAGAGAGAGAGAGACAGACGCAGAGGAGGTGGGTGGTGTGAGAGAAGCAGCTGGGGGAGTGCACAGCAACCTGTGATATTACAGGGATTGCTTCCCCTGGAGGTGCAGCCACCTCTGGGGTGGGACATGGCAGATGGGCACCAGCGCTGTACAACACTGCACAGGTGCAGCACAGGGCATGGGGAGGCCTGTTTGTAGCTCGTGCTGCACAAGAGACAGTCCCTTCCCTGTAGAAGTCACAGGGCAAACAGACAAGAGCCAGAGAAGACTGGAGGGGAAACTGAGCCACAGGGACCAGGGACTCACCCATGGTCATGAGGCAGGTCAGTGGCAGAGCTGGGACTGAAGCAGGGTCCCCCGAATTCCAGGCCAGTGGCCTACGCACTAGACCTTGCTCCTGCCAAGCCACCTACTTCCTCTGCCACGTCCTGTTTGGAGCCACTTCTGTGGGTGAGTAGAAACGACGCAGGCCCCAGGGCCAGCTTCCTTGGCGGGCTGTGAGCTGGCCCAGGTCTGTGGCTTTGGTCAGGTGCAGCAGTGGGTCCTCTCCTCTGCTGGGTCCGGGAGCCCCGAGGGAAACTGTGGGTGTCTTTGAGAGGGGGGGGTCCCCTTTCCTGGGCCAGGGCAGAGATGGCCCCTCTTCTCCATGGGCCTGTGGGAGGCGTGACCTGGCCCCGCTTGGGTGTTGGGTGTGATACAGGGAGGCTGGCTGGGCTTGGGGAAGAGGGGACGGTCCTGTCCCTCCCTGGGGATCTGGCTCTGGCCTTGCCCTGGTGCGTGTGGGCCGGCTGGCTTGGGGAGCGCTGCTGGGGCGGGGCTGTCCTGAAGTGTGGCACACTGAGGCCCTGGCCGGGCGGGTGGGAGGGGGCAGTCATGCTCTCAGAGCTCTTGCTCTTGCCCCTGCCGCTGGCAGTTAGTCAGGAAGTGGTGCTTGGCCAGAGCCACCAGGCAGAGTGAGAGCGGCTCCCTAATGCACTGGCCTCCCCTGCCACTGCTGGTTCTCCCAGCTGGGCCCTGCTGCCGCCCAGCCTGGTTGGTCTCTGCAGCCCACCCACCTCTCCTGGCCGGGAAACAGAACTGCTGCAAGGGGCCACTGCCCTGCCCGCTGGGTTCTCGCCTCGCCCGCTGCTGCCACCCCACTGGGAGAGCGGCCCCTGGGCGTAGGGCCAGGTGGGTGCGGGCGGCATTTCTCCCCTGCGGCTCGCTCCGGGCTCTGGGTCCTGTCAGCTCCCAGGACGCTTGTGCCAGGGGTGATGGGGCAGCTGCTTCTGGCTGAGAGGGGTCTGTGGGGCAGGGGCCCACACCACCACCCCCTGGGGGAGCCGCCCCCACTGAGGCTTGTGTGGTGGATCCCTGACTCAGCGCTGGGGCAGGTTGGCCGTGTCTAAGAGGAGCCGGCCCTGTCTGTTCTGGAGTAGCTGCCAAACCCCCCACATCATGCTGGGCTTGGCCTGTTGGCTGCCACCAGCACCCCACTTTGCCATGGGTCTGCCCCCCCCCCCCGCGTCTGACTTGGCCTGCGGATATCAGAGCACTGGGGCTGAGAGCTCTCTGGAAGGGCTGCGTCCCTGCCGCCTGCCCTTTGCCCTGACATGCCCTCCTCATCTTCTAGGTCGGTGACCAGGAGCTACTACCGTGGGGCGGCCGGGGCCTTGCTGGCGTACGACATCACCAGGTGGGTGTCCAGAGCAGCTCCCGCCGGCCTGGCGCCCTGGCCCAGCACTAGCTTAAATCCACGCGCTAGAGCAAGCCTCTGCTCTGGGCTGAGCATCTGCCCGGCGGGGCAAGCTGGCCATGTGCCGTCCTGCCCTCCCCCACCCCCCGTGGAGGATTGGCCTTCGGCCAGGGCCTGCCCGCCCTGCAGGCACCGCACAGGGAGTCCCTGCTTTGCCGGCCCCTCCAGACAGTCCCCATGCGGTAGGTCGGGGAGAGGGCCTGAGTTGGGGGGAGCGTCCTCAGGGAATGGGGAAGAGCAGCTGCCCCTCGCCCTGTGTTCCAGCCGCGAGACCTACAACACGCTGACCCACTGGCTGACGGACGCCCGGACACTCGCCAGCCCCAGCATCGTCCTCCTCCTCTGCGGGAACAAGAAGGACCTGGACGCCGACCGGGAAGTGACCTTCCTGGAAGCCTCCCGCTTCGCGCAAGAGAACGGTAACGGGCAAGGCGGGGCTCGGGCTCGTTAGCGTTCGCTGGCACTGGCCTGTCCCTGGGGGGGTCTGCTCCGGCTGAGGCCCTCTCAGGGCTGCCTGCTTTGCTGTGGCGCTGGGGCCTCATACCGCCCTGCAGCCAGGCGGCTCCAGCCCGGCAGGGTGCGGGGGGGCTTGCTCCACGTGGCCCGTGCTGGAGGGCGCAGTGGGGCTGTGCGCTGGGACACCACAGTCCTTGCCAGGCCAGCACTCTTGAGGGACTGGGGCTCTGCCCAGTTCCAGCTGGGGGGATCCCATCCTGCCCCCTTCTCCCCTCCCTAGGCGCCAGGCAGCTGCTCTGTGGCGAAGCACCCTGGGGGTTGTGTTCACACCAACTTAGGGCAGTGAAGGCTGTTAGACAGATGCCAGGTTAGACCCCGATGAGCGTCTGCCTTGTGCAGCTGCTGTGACCCCCAGCACCGGCACTATTTGTGCACAAGGGGATGCTTGGCTCCCTCCCCCACCAGGCAGGCAGAGGGGAAGTGCTGCTCTGTGTGTGTGGGGGGGGGGGGGGGGGAGGGGGGGAGGGGCATGGCGCTGGCCCTGGTACACGTGCCAGGTGCTGGACAGGCTGCCTGGGCTCCAGCCGCCCGTGCACCCCGTGGGCTTGGCCAGGGTGGTGGCAGAAGAGTTGTTTTCCCAGCGCTGACGGGCCGGTCGCCCTTCCCTCGGCAGAGCTCATGTTCCTCGAGACCAGCGCGCTGACCGGTGAGAACGTGGAAGAGGCTTTCTTAAAGTGTGCCAGGACCATCCTGAACAAAATTGAGTCAGGTGGGCGGCTGGGGGGGCCGGGCCAGCAGGCGAGGGGCTGGCAAGGCCAAGCCCTTTCCAACCTCAGTGCCTCAGCCAGGAGGGGAATGTTCTAAGGAGACAGTTAGTTATTCTAGGGCCCTGGCTGAGGGCTCCTACCCCGTTCAGACCCCCGACTCCCTCTTCCATGCACCCCCCAACTCGCCAGTGCCAGGTGCTGCACAGGCTGCAGCCGAGACCAGGGCAGTCATGGTGGGAGGCCCAAGGGCAGGTGGCCGGCGTTTGACCCAGTTCCTGGGGCGCTGACCCCCACTGAAGCAATGAGGCTGTCGGACTTGCCCAGCCTGTTCTCTGGAGCTTGCCAGGGTTTGCTCCCACCCTGATCGAAGGGCCAGCCGCTGCCGGAGTCTGGGACGGGAGCACCAAGGCCAGGGGTTGTCCGGCTGTGTGAGAGTCCTGGGCGAGGCCCTTCCCGCTGGCTGAGTGCAGCTCTGTCCCGTTAGGCGAGCTGGACCCTGAGAGGATGGGCTCCGGGATCCAGTACGGCGACGCCTCCCTGCGCCACCTGAAGCAGCCGCGTGGAGCCCAGGCACAAAGCAAGCAGCCCTGCAGCTGCTGAGGCTGCCCAGCGTCTGTCTGTAAGTGGGCTGGGACGGGAGGGGGCAGCTGGGCTGGGCTGCCTGTGCAGGGGGGACAGAGCTGGCAGGAGCTCAGCGCTTGGCCCCTCACCCCCGGGACCGGCGCCCAGCTCCGGCCTGGGCTGACCCTCCTCTCCCCTGCCCAGCGCTGGGCTGTGGCCAGTTGGGCCCTCCAGGGCTCAAGCTCTTTCTTCTCTCTCTCCCCAGGACTGTGCGCCTCACTCGCTGAGCCCCAGCTTCCCGAGCCGGGCGCCGGCCACCCGCCGGCCAGGGACGCAGACTGGCCACAGCCTTGATGGGGTCGTTGGGTGCTTGCTGCCCGGCCTGGTGCAGTGCTGACACAGGTGCTGAAGTGCAGCACCCCGGCCGGCCTCCGGTAGCGCAGGGCCACTCTTCCCGGCGAGGCTGCAGTTAACACCGGGCTGGGAGTGGGTTCAGGATGGTGTCCCTCTGCCCTGGCACCCCATGCTAGGCTGGGCTTTGACAATCTTGCACAGCGCCAGGAGAGCCGCTCCCTGCAGCTCGCAGGCAGGCTGGGCCGGGCGGGCGTTGCTGTTACTGTCTGTGCAGAGCTGGGCTCTGCCTCCGCCCTGGCTGCTTTCCCCCAAGCCTGCAAGCACTTGGCTTGGAGCGCTCCCTCCCCGGCTGGCAGGACCTCCCGGTGACAGGCGGGCTCCTGGGGCTGGGGTGGGACCTGCTCTCCAGTGCTGCTGCTGCTGCTGCTTCAGTGCATTGTTGACCTATGTCCTGCTGAGTGTGGTCCCAGTTGCGCAAGAGCCAGGCCGGGAGCTCGTGGTTGCTGCTGGGCGCTGGCTCCCTTGGGCAGGCGGCAGGGCCCAGGCTGCTGTCTCACCAGCTGAGTTCAACCCCCGGAGCACCCACAGGCAGGGCCAGGGGCTGGCTGGAGCCCAGCCCTGCTGGGAAGAGACCAGTGCTGAAGTGACAAGCTCCCAAGGCCTCTCGAAAGCCAGTAGTGTCTGGGCCCCTGAATCTCCTAGTACTCTGAGTGCTTGTCTGGTCACGGGGGGCTGCTGGCTCCGGTGGGCTCCCAGCAGGCCCAGGGAGGCACATCTCTGGCTGGCTGGAACTGTTGGCCAGCTGTTGGTGTGACGCCAGCCGCAGGGTTGGATGTGAAATGACGCTGGTCTGCTCTGCCCTCCTGGGGTCCCAGGCATATCGCCTGCACCGCTTCCCCACCCCCTCGCCTCTCCTGCCAGCTGCCATCCCCACCCCCACCCTCCTCCGGCTCCGCTGAGGTGGCCGGGCTGAGGCCCAGACCGGCCCAAACGCTGCATGTGCCCCCCCCCCCCCCGCTCCTCTGCTGAGCCAGCGATGCTCCGTAAGCAGCCCGAGGTGGCTGTCCTGGGCGTCTCGCCTCAGTGCTTGGACTTGGGCATCTGGGTTGTGCTGCCTCTTCCCCCCTCAGCAGCGCCAGCGGCCTTGTTCCCACAGGCGCGTTGGCTGGGGTTGAGCGAGGGCACTGCCTTTCGTTAGTGGGGCAAATGGAGCCACAGGCAAACCTCAGTGGGCTCAACTGCCCCGAGCCAGCAGCAAGAAGCCCACTTTTCACCCAGCCCGGCCAGCGGGTTTGCTTTGTACGAGGGCAGCACCTTTGTGTTCCCTCTGGCAAGGCACCAGCCCCAGCTTCCCCGTGAACCTGAGTAGCTTTGAGTGCCCTGGCCCTCTGGCAGGTGCTCCATCGCGGCCCTTCGCACGGCATCAGCGGCAGGCCAGGAAAAGTACCAACCCCTGCTCCTGGAGAGCGGGGGCCCAGCCTTTCCCGGCTGGGGAGCTTGCGGAGGAGCACGTGCGGGAAGGGGGGTGGGCGGGAGCTTGTCGCCCGTGGGGGAGGACCAAGTGGCGGGTGTGACCCAAGTTCTCCCCTCTGATTCCTGGGCAGGGGGAAGATGCGGGGAAATTTATGTGAATAGTGAAAAATGCCCAACGCCCGTCTCTCACAGCGGCTGAGGGGCCAGTGCCCAGCTCCTGCCCGCTGCTAGCGTGGCGGCAGGTGCTGTTTTCAAGGCAAAGGTGACGGCTCTGCTGGGAGGAACAATGTAAGCGTAGCTCTGCACAAAGCACAGGGTCTCGTTACAGATGGAGACCCCTCGGTGGCAGGGCTGAGAACAGAATGGGGTCCAGGCCCCCGGCTGGGGAGCTCAGATAAACCCTGCAGGGGCTGGGGGAGCCTGAGCTACAGGGTGACCATCGGCTGCAGCCGGCTGTGGAACCGGTGGTGTCCGCAGACTGGAGCCGCCCAGCGCTGCCTGCAGCAGAAATGCCTCCAGCTGCGAGGGAAAGCAGCACGTGCCCAGGCCCGGCTCAGAGCTGCAGGAAGTCCCTGTTGTGCTGTGCACGAGGCGGGGGAAGTGGCCCTGGGGGGTTGCTGTGCAGGCCGGGCCCTTTCAGAGCTGTTAATGGGAAGTTGGGCTCTCTCCGAGTGCTGCTGGAAATCCTGCACTCCTGGCTCAAAAGCTTCACGGGACATGGGGGAGCTGGTGCCGCAGCCTGTGACTGGGGCTCACACCCTCAGCAGCAAAGCCCAGTGGGGAGTGGGGGGCCTTCCACTTAGAAGCGGTACGACTTCTGCGCTCCCCTGCCTCAGCCGGGGGCGTGGGGATTCTGGGCTGAGCAGGGTCCATATAACCCCAATGAAGCCCCCGTCTCGTACGGCCGTTCCCATTGCTGCCCCCCTGCGGAGCTGGGTTCCTGCTACGCTCCCTGTGACCGAGGAGCGTGTTGCCCTGCCCTGGTCTCCCACCCACCGCTCGGCAGGCCATGAGCTGGAGGCCCTTAGGGCAGCACCGACGTGCGCACTCCCCTTTCCTCTCAAAGCCAGGCCTGCCGTGGGGGCAGCTGTCACTGTGCTTGCGGTTGGGTCTGGCAGCTGCTGGTGCCCGGGACCTCTCGCAGCAGCCATGGTGGGGTCGTGCCAGCCTCCTGTGTGCTGGGGCTGGGCTGTACCCCCTCCCCGCCCTGGGGCTGTGTCCGCCTGTGAGGGAGGCACGGCAGAGGGAGAGCCCTTGAGCCAGCCCCACCTTGCCCCTTCTAGGGGTGCCTGGCCCTAGCTGGGCCTGGTTCAAAGGCTGCTGTCTGGGCAGGGAGGGAGCCGGGGCCGAGCTTCATCCGGGAGCTTCGTCTGCTTCAGCTGCTGCTATTTATGGCAGAGCCGCCTGCTGCGTTCGGGGCCTTCCTCCTGCTCACATCCGTCCTCTTTGGCAGCTGAGGGCCGGGGGAGAAAGCGGGGCTCCGGCTGGCGCGGCCCTGGGTGCACTTTGTTTTCTTCTCGGGGAAAGACAAACCCTCTGCCTGCGGGCAGGGAGAACGTGATTGCTACATAAAGTATTGTTTTCCAGCCGGGGCTGCTAGCGTCTCTTTGCTGGGGAGCCTGGCCCAGAGCAGCTTGGCGCTAGGCGCTGTACAGCAGCAAGCTCAGGGGCTTGCCCGGGGAGGGGAGAGGAACAGAACCTCGGAGCTGGGCATTGCAGCCGCAGCTCTCATGGCCAGGCCTGGCCCCTTTCTCTTTTGTCTGGTGCTCGCTCACCCCACCTGGCTCCATGGGCAGGGGCGGGCACTGCCCTGCAGCCTTTCACCCCCAGCTGCTTCCTGCCCAGTGGCTGGGACTGGCCCTCTGTCCCCCAGCAGCAGCAGTGTGCCTGGTCTAGAGCTCTCCCTACCACACAATAGTGGGCCTTCGGGCCCGTGGTGTCTGCGTGCTCACCTCTGGCCCTGCTTCCGCTGCGCCTAGGGGCATCTGCTCAGGAGCTGCTGCTCCTGGCGGGAGCTGAGCATTGCATGGGAGCTCCCAGCAGCCAGCCCTGGACTAGGGCTCCAGGGGTCACACCCTGTGGCCGGCTGTGCCCCCAGCATTCCTCCTCCTGACTGTCACCAAGCTGGGGCCAGGGGCCCAGGGAGAGCAGAACACCCCCACGCCCGGTCGGCCGTCTCCCAGCCCTGCAGCAGCTGGAGTTGGAACGTTTCCTGGCCCCACGGCCGTGAGCTCAGCTGGGCCTGGCTCAGGGAATTGGGGGCGGGGGTGTGTCTCTGGAAACCAGCTCCCTCGAGCTTGGCACCCCGTGGCCTGTACTCAGGGCCAGACTAGGCCATGGCTGTGGTGCCCTGGATCCCGGCTGGGCTCAGCTCCCTCAGTGCCAGTGCCAAGGGCCTGCACCCTACCCGCAGGTGGTTTCTAGGGTTTGCAATGGGCCTTGGTGGCATTCGGAAGCCTCCCTCTGCTGTTAGTGCAGCTGGGGGGGGTGCACAAGTGGAGCTGGCTGGCGCACAACCTTGGGGGCCCTCATTCTTGGGGGCCACGAGGCCAGGTGCCATGAAAGGCCATGGGCCCTCCTGCCTCAAGGAGACCCGGAGCCTGGTGCCCCTACCCTGTCTGAGCCCTTTACCAGCCTCTGGGGCGTGCAGGGGGTAGGGGGCAGGCCCTGATCCACCTCAGGTGGTCAGAGGGGGCAGGGAAGGGGCTGGCACTGACACCCCCCCCCACCAGCAGGCAGAGGGGTGCACACTGACCCCCTGGTGGGTGGAGGGGCTGGGGAGCCAGCACTAAGAGGCTGCTGGCAGGAAATGGATTTGATTGGGTGGGGTGGGGTCAGATGGTCCTAGAGTGGGGCCTGTGGGGGGTGGGGGAGCTGGGTGTTAACCCTTTGCATGTGTCTGTGGTTGGTGGCAGCTAGGGGTAGCAGGATGGGGGGGCACAGGGCCAAGGGGGAGATGAAGTCCCCCCCACCTATCTGCTCCCTCTGCCTGAGGGACTGGCTGGGGAGGGGATGGAGCTGAGACCTGGCGAACTCAGCTCACCCATGGCCCAGCCACAGGGGCTGGGAGCAGGGAGCCCCCAGGCCGGGGCCTGAATTCACACCAGGGGCCCTGCTTGTCTCACGGATCACAACCGGGAATCACAGAGAAGAGACAGTGCAGACCTTGTACCCGCCCCCCCTGGCCCCAGGCAGCTGTCCCCGTCCCTGTCCCCCCCAACCCCAGGCAGCCCCTGACACTATCACCCTGACAGCCCGATCCTGGGGTAGCTGACGGAGCCAGGCGGCTGCCCCGAACCCTTCCCCAAGTTCCTGGCCCAGGCTGCCCACAAGGCCCTGGGAGAGACGCCAGGGTGGCTCCCGAAGGAGCTGGGAGACACTCAGAAGCCCCAGGCAGTGTTATGCTCCTGCCGGAGCTTCCCCCGTGCCCCTCTGGGGGTGAGGCTGCTGGCTCTGGCAGGGCAGTGGGGGCTAGTGGTGAGAGCTGGGGGGGGTCTCAGTATTGGCAGGTCCCACTGGGCATTAGGCACCCGCCCAAGGCTCTGGCCCGAAGAGACACTTGACCTGGCCAGGGCAGGATTCACACCTGCCGGTGCCATTCGCCTGCCCCGAGAGACGACTGCAGGCAGCCTGTGGGCCCCAGGTGGACAAGCTGGCAGGAGCTGGCCCAGGGCCCACCCTGAACCAGACCCTCACCCAGCCCCGGCCCCAGGGCCCACCCTGAACCAGATCCCCCCATCCCAGCCCCAGGCAGCCGCTGACTTCACCGGAATATGATTTTGGCACGTGGCCAAGGACCGCTGCTTGTGGGGGGGGGGGGCAGCTGGGTGTGGGGTAGGAGACAGTGCAAGGGGGGGTGGGGGCTGGAGGAGGGGTTGTGAGCTGGGGCGGGTGGGATCCAGCTGGGGGAGGGGGAGGGGATGGTGCAGGACAGTGTGGGGGCTGGAGGAGGGGTTGTGAGCTGCGGGGGTGGGGCCCAGCTGGAGGCCTGGGGGGGGGGGGGGTGAAGGGTCTGCAAGGGAGTGGGGGGTGTGGTGCCAGAAGCAGGTCCTGGTGCTGCACTGCCTCTGGCTCTGGCAAATCCTCTTGGCCCCTAGCGGCTGGACTCCAGCCGACTGGCACTGCCCCACCCCCAGCAGAACTTTTCGGCTCCTATCGGCTGCTGTCCTGGAGTGGGCATGTGGGCAGGAGAACAGGGGGTTATGGGGTGACAGGGACCCAGCGTAGAACAGGCAGCACAGGGACCAGAGGCATCAGTACAATCCAGCTGGGAGAGAGGGGCCCAGAGGGGTCCCTGAGCTGGGCCCTGGCCCCTTCCTCCCTCTGCAGCCAGCCCA
Source organism: Carettochelys insculpta (assembly GCF_033958435.1). Taxonomy (NCBI): domain Eukaryota; kingdom Metazoa; phylum Chordata; order Testudines; family Carettochelyidae; genus Carettochelys; species Carettochelys insculpta. Next base: position 22,853,002 of record NC_134158.1, on the reverse strand, counting down.
GACCGACCACCTTCCAACTGCCCAGCTCCAACTCAGACTGGCCAGGCCCCTGCGCCCGCCTTGGCCTGTTTCCGGGAGGAAAGGGCTCCCCTGGGTGCCTGGGTAACAGGGCGCCTGGAACTACCATTACCTACCTGGGAGACGTCATCACACAGACGCTCCCATCACCACCACGCACTGATGATGTGCCTAGAGAAACTGAGGCACAACCCGGTGTTCCTGCCAGGCACCAGGAACCACGTGTGACCCAAGCAGGGGAATAACCTCACCCCCTCAGTCGGTCTCAGTGCGGCCTCAGGTGGGAGGGGTGGGGCCAGAGTGTGGCCTCCCCCAGCCCTGAGTGCTCCTGCTGCCCTGGGTGGGCAAGAATTTGTGATGGAGACCAGTGATAGCGTCAGGGGTCCCCAGGCTGTACCCAGGGCTTGGCCAGGCCCTACAGGGGTGGTGAGAGGGAATCCTGACCCCTCTGAGCCATGGGGAGCCCCCCTCGCCTCTTGCCCCCACCTCCTGCTCCCATTGAATAAACCCCTTGTATAAAGCCCTCTGAGCTAGTGGCTTTTTGGAGTTTCCCTGCCCATGGCCCTGGGGACCCTGCTGCAGACACTGCGGGCAGTGGTGGGTTGGGGTGTGGGGGGGACCCTGCTGCAGACACGGGGCAGTGGAGGGGGACAGGAGCAGTCAGGGACTGGCCCGTGTGCGGAGTCTGGGGGCCTCGTTGCCCCCTGGGCTGGCGGGAGGGCGACGGGATCCCCCGGGGCTCGGGGTGTCTCCGCGGGGCCCCCAGGCTGGGGCTGGCAGCTCGGGTCATGCTCGGGGCGGAGCTGGTGTCGCTCCAGCAGGGGGCGCCCCCGGCCTGTGCCAGCCGCACGCGCGTTCCCCAGTTGGAGCCGGCGGGGCCCGGCCCCGCCCCGCCCCTCCCGTGTGAGCGGTCCCGGCTCCGCCCACTCCGGTGCGTGCAGCTTTGGCCCCGCCCCCTCCGCGCTGGTCAGGGGCGGGGCTTGCGGGGGCTGGTGACCTCCCCGCTCGGGCGGGGCGGAGCTGCTGGCTCCTCGGGGCGCCCCCGCCCCTTGCACAGGCCGGACTCCTGGGTTCTCTCCCCGGCGCCGGGAGGGGAACGTGCCGCTGTTCCGAACGGGGGGAGGGGGCTAATCCCGTGGGAGGTTCCCAGCTCCTCCCCCCGCGCCTGTCCCCGCCCAGTGCCGTCGGGGGGGGGGGAAGAGGGAAACTGAGGCAGCGGGCCGCGCAGGGCTGTGCTCGCGCATCGGTAGCGGTCCCACTGTGGCCAGGCCGGGAATCACACCCCTCTCGCGGGGCTTCTCCAATCGAGGGTCACTCCAGCACCAGGGCACTTCGCTGCCTGGGCACTCGGCCTCGGGCCGGGCCGCCACCTCCAGCCCCCCCTTCCAGGGCCCAGCCTGTCTCACAGTGATGGCCCGGCAAGGTCTGTGTATGGAAATAAATCCTCCGGCCCTGGCTCGGGCTCTTGCTCTGCCAGCGGCCCCCTTGCTGGGCTCGGGAACCTCCCCTGGGTGTGCAAACATCCCCTTCTCCGGGCAGGAGTGGAACCTAGTCCCACCTGACAGTGGTCCCAGCCAAGGCCCCTCTACCCACCGCTGGGGCTGCTCTTTCCTCTGTGCTGCAGCTTTCCCTGGGCACGTCCTGCCTCGTCTCACGTTCCCGAGGCTTTCCCTGTGCTTTCACCTTCCGCCTCCCTCTCCGTCCCGGGCAGAGCCCGGCTGGGGGTTCTCCCCACTGCCGCCTGGCTCCTCGCGGGAGGTCTGAGGTCTCTCCCAGGCACGGCTTCTCCTTTCGTTTGTGAGGCCAAGCCCCAGGCTCTTCAGCCCAGGGGCAAGTCCCCTCTTCCAGCTCTGCTCAGCCCTGTACCGCTCCTGAGGTTCTTACCCCCAGTTTCACAGCTGGATCCCAGAGGGGCTGAGGACACACACAGGCTCCACTGGCTGGATCTGGAGCTGGCTTGTGATGGTGACACAGGTTCAGGGCCTGCCTCATGCCAAGCTGAGCAGTGTGGTGAGGGGCCTGGAGTAACCCCACTGCCGAAGGGAGGGAGGTGGAGGTGTCAGGACTCTGGGAGCTGCAGGGCTGGTGTGTTCTGCTGTGGGAAGTGGAGCTGAAGAGCAAAGGGGCCATGGGATGGAGCCTGCAGGATGCTCTCTGTGTGCCAGAGGGGCTGGAGCCTCCTGCCAGAAATGCTCTAGGTTCAAGGCCCTCTCTGGGGAGCCTCTTCCTGGGGGGGGGTCACTGAGGAGCCATCTCTGTCCCAGGGCTGGGATCTGGGGATGGGAGAAGCTCTCAGCCAGGCTATGGATCAGGGATCCCATTTCCCCCACCAACAGACCCACATGCAGGGCCGTTCCTGGAAGGACACAGGGCCAGGGGCAACCCCACCCCAGACACCCTCAGCTCACCCCTTTCCCAAGCTCTGCCCCATGTCATCCCCCTTCGCCCTCGTCCCCTCCAGCCCCTGGAGTGATGCAGCCGAGGGTACAGGTCCTGGCACGCCAGCAGCAGGGCTCACCTCCCCCATCACCCTGCAGGTGGTAGGAGCTGGAGTGTCCTGGCCACCTGCTCCATCTTCTCAGCCCCCTGTGCCCCACATGCCCCGAGCAGTCACTGGCTCTTACCACCATGAAGGAATGAGGTCTCACTGCCCTGCCTCTGAGACCCAGCATCCCCTGGCTGGACTGGATGAGGTGACCTGGCCCCACTGCTGCAGGCTGCCCCCATAAGGGGAGGCTGGGACAGAGCCCAGCAGACAGCTGGGCAGGAGGCTCCTCTTCATTGTACACAAACCGAGCTTGTAGAGGGGCCATGGGCAGCGCACAGGGCAGGAGGTGAAGCTGCCTAGAGCCTCTGGGCGAACCCCAGTGGCTCCACAGTGGAGCTCTGCGAGCTGCAGCCAGGTGAGGAGAGAGCGCTTGGCCTAGGAGCAGGGGAATGGGCTAGGGTCAGGCCAAGCAAAGGGGGAAGCTTTCCTGCTGGTGATGAAGGGCTCTGGGGGCAGAGGGAAGGAACCTGCTCCACAGAGAGGGGAGAGCGTTTCTGCCAGGGCCGGGGGCTCCCTTTCCCTGCTGCTGGCTTGTGATGGAGTGGGGGGGGGTGCATGTGTGAGTCAGGCTGGATGTCCGAGGCAAGCAGCAGCTCCCAGTGGCTAAGGATGACCCTGGGGCTACAACAGGCAGATAACACCTCTGCCTAAACAAAGAGCAGGGAGGAGCTGAGCTGGGTTTTAAATCGGGGGCGGCAGTTGGAGGCGAGGAAAAGGGAGAGCTGGAAGGCAGCCAGCCTGAGGAGGGGGAAAGCTACACCCCAGAGGGGCACCCCTCGGGGTCTTCCCCCCAGGACAGGTTGGAAGGACTGTCTCTGGCGGCTATGCTGTTGCTTCTGTGAGAAACTGGACATCTGTTGCCTAATAAACCTGCTGTTGTGCCTGCTGAGTGAGAGTCTCTCCTGCCAGCGGGCGGGGTGCAGTGCAGGGGGACCCCTGAACCCCATCACACTGGTGTCAGGAGTGGGATGCACTGCACCCACGGATGAGCTCCCAGCAGTGGCTAACTGAGCACCGAAGAAGGAAGAAGTCTCACAAGAGTCAGAGGGAGAACAGAGCCATTCCTGCAGCTGCTGCTGGTGAGTGGATACCCCGGGAGATAGCGGGGAGATGGATTATACCCGACTCCTGAAGGCAGAGCTAGCGGGGCTGTGCAGAGAGAGGGGCCTGACCGTGGGGAAGGCAACCAAGGCCCAGCTGATTGCACAGCTGGAAGAGAATGACCGATCCGGGGGGGCAGAGCCTGTCCCGGCAAAAAGTGGCCGGTCAGCCTCGGGAAGCATTTCGGATTCTCCGACAGGAGCGGGGGCTCGACGCCGTCAAACAGACGCGGTGCCCGCCAGGTCGCGCTCAGCTAGCGGTGGTCCATCGCGGGCAGAGTCCCCCACCGCAGAGCTGCAACGGCTGGAACTCAAGGTGAAATTAAAGGAACTGGAGCACCAGGAACGGGAAAGAGAGCGTGAGCGCCAGGAACGGGAAAGAAAGCGTGAGCACGAGCGCCAGGAACGAGAAAGAGAGCGTGAGCACGAGCGCCAGCTACAAGAGACACAGCGGGAGGAGAAAAAACGAGAACGGAAGGAGAGAGAGCGAGAGCGGGAGCATAAGCGAACCATGGCAGAGGCGAGACGCCAAGAGGCCCCAGCTGCGGTAAGCGGGGAGAGGGCCAGACGGCTCGGGGTGGCCAGTCACTTGAAGACGCGTGTGCTGGCCCAGTGTCAGGACCCAGGGGACATGGACGAGTTCCTTACCGCCTTCGAGCGAGCCTGTGAGTTGCATGAGGTTCCCCCAGATGAGTGGCTCCGGCACCTCACCCCCTTGCTGGGCCGGAAGGGCGCAGCGGTGCTCAGCCAGCTGGTGGGGCTGCAGCCTGGGGACTATGAACGGTTCAAACAGGCCCTGCTGCATAAGTTCGGGCTGACTCCGGAGATGTACAAGAAGAAGTTCCAGGAGGCGCAGAAGAGGCCAGAGGAAACCCACGTAAATACAACTGCCCGCCTGAAGCAATACTACCAGAAGTGGGCATTCGGAATGGAAGTCCAGTCCGTAGAGGACCTGATCGAGCTGGCGGTCGTGGAGCGATTCTACAAGATGTGCGCACCTGACCTGAGGGTGTGGCTCGTGGACCGGAAGCCAGGGGACTCACATGATGCAGGAAAACTGGCAGATGACTTCACAAACAGCCGGGCCAGGTTTAAAAGTGAGCCCCACAAAGAGAGGGAGTCTCGGAGAGAGAGGGAGTCCCGGAGGGAGAGGAAGTCCTGGAGAAACCGAAAATCTCAGAGAGACCGGTCCCTAACTGTACGACAGAGGGGACCACTTCTTGGGCAAGCCCAGGAAAGAGGGGCCAGCCACCCACCCCCCAGAGAGCCAAACAAAACCCGGACAGAGCAGCCGGCCCGAGGGACACAACCAGACCCAGGCTGTTACCGCTGTGGGCGAAAGGGGCATAAAGCAGCCCAGTGCCCCAGGCTCCCAGACAGGTTGAGCAGGCCGGGGGGTCATGAAGTCAACTGGGTGGGGTCCCAAAAGTCAGAGGGGCTGGCGGCCAAGGCGGGTGGTGCTGACAATGGGCACTCGGCTTGGGCCGAATCCGCCCCACAGACCAGCTCCTCAGGGGGACCAAATGCTCAGAGGCCAGTTTACAGAGTGGGGGCGGCAATGCCTCTGTGGAGCAAGTGTCTCAAACACCTCGAGGTAGACGGGAAAAAGGTCACGGGGTTCTGGAACACAGGCGCTGACGTGACGCTGGCCCGACCCGGGGTGGTGGCAGCGGGCTGCATGATACCCGATTCCCACCTGACAATAACAGGAATTAATGGGACCCCTTTCAAGGTGCCCATGGCGAGGGTGCACCTAAAATGGGGGAAGAAGGAAGGCCCCAAGGAAGTGGGCGTGCACAGCCATTTGCCGGCAGATGTACTGATGGGGGCTAACCTGGAGAACTGGCAAGGTAAACGCCCTCGTGCCCTGGTCCTAACCCGTAGCCAAAGAAAACGAGGGGTGCGCTCCCCAGATTCAGGGGTACAGGCCCAGCCAAAGCCACAGGGGCCAACCCTAAGAGAAAGGGGGCCCCCAAAAACCAGATCTCACAGGCCAGGGATGCTGGAGCCAGGCAGGGATGGGGAAGTAGCATCCGCTCCTGCCCGAGCGGAAAAATTCCAGGCAGAGCAGCAGAGAGACCCCTCCTTGCAGAAGCTGAGAGAACTGGCCAGTCTCAGCCCAGCTCCACAGCTGGGGGAGGGCTGCAGGGAGAGATTCCTGTGGGAAAAGGGATTCCTGTACCGGGAATGGGCTCCCAGACGCAAAGCGGAGCCATGGAAGGTCCAGAGGCAACTGGTGGTTCCCCAAAAGTACCGGCGCAGGCTGCTGTACCTAGCCCATTATGTCCCGCTCGCAGGACACCAGGGGATCCACCGCACCAGGAGAAGGTTGTTACAAAACTTTTTCTGGCCAGGGATCTTTGCAGCTGTCCGTCTGTATTGCCTGTCCTGCGATCCCTGCCAGAGGGTGGGGAAGAGCCGGGACAAGGGGAAAGCTGCCTTGAGGCCACTGCCCATCATAGAGGAGCCTTTCCAGAAAGTGGCTATAAACATAGTGGGCCCCTTCAGCAAGGCAACGCGTTCGGGGAAGAAATATATTTTGGTAGTGGTAAATTTTGCCACGCGATACCCAGAAGCTGTGGCCTTGACCTCTGTCGACGCTGACACCGTGGCTGATGCACTGCTGTCCATTTTCAGCAGAGTGGGGTTCCCCAAGAAGGTCCTCACAAATCAGGGGTCCAACTTCATGTCGGCCCTACTGCAAAGCTTGTGGGACAAGTGTGGGGTCCGGCACACCTGGGCCACAGCCTACCACCCGCAAACCAATGGGCTGGTGGAGAGGTTCAATGGGACTCTAAAGCAGATGCTGAGAACCTTCATGAATCAATACCCCCATAACTGGGACAAGTACTTACCCCACCTGCTGTTTGCATACAGGGAGGTGCCCCAGGGATCCACGGGGTTCTCCCCGTTTGAGCTGCTGTATGGAAGGAGGGTACGGGGACCCTTGGACTTGCTCAGAGAAGAGTGGGAGGGAACGGCCTCTCCTGAAGGGGAGTCAGTGGTACAGTATGTACTGACCTTCCGGGAAAAACTCACCAAGCTCATGGGCCTGGCCAGGGAGAACCTCTCCATGGCCCAAAGGAAGCAAAAGGTCTGGTATGACCGTAACGCCAGGGCCCGAGCCTATGCCACCGGGGATCAAGTGATGGTCCTTATACCTGTGCGGCGGAACAAGCTGCAAGCGGCCTGGAATGGGCCCTTCAAGGTCGTCAAACAGCTAAATAACGTAAATTATGTGGTGAAACTGTCAAACCGGGCCCACAGCCACCGGGTCTATCATGTGAACATGATGAAACCTTACTGGGACAGGCAGAACTTGGTGCTGGCCGTGTGCAGACACTGGGAGGGGCAGGGGGATGATCCCTTGGTGAATTTACTCACAAGGACTGGAGCCGGCTCCTTGCTGAAGTCTATTCCCCTCTCAGACCAGCTGACCCCTGCCCAGCAGACGGAGATCAAGGAGGTGCTGCATTTGCATCAACAGCTGTTCTCGAACAGACCCGGACGCACTGACCTGGCTGTCCACCGAATAGAGACAGGCACCCACGCCCCTATCAAGTGTGTGCCATTCAGAGCCACAGGGAGGACGGCTCAGGACATAGAGCGGGAGGTTAAAGACATGCTGGCTCTGGGGGTGATCCAACCCTCGTCCAGCCCCTGGGCCTCTCCCGTGGTGTTAGTCCCTAAAAAAGATGGGTCTGTTCGGTTTTGTGTGGACTATCGCAAGCTTAACGCCATCACTGTCTCGGACGCCTACCCCATGCCCAGGCCTAATAACCTTTTAAACAAGCTGGGGGAAGCCCGTTACCTCACCACCATAGACCTCACCAAGGGGTACTGGCAAGTGCCATTAAACCAAGATGCCCGGCTAAAGTCGGCTTTCATCACTCCTGTGGGGCTCTACGAGTTCTTGGTCCTGCCCTTTGGCCTCAAGGGGGCACCCGCTACCTTCCATCGTCTGGTGGACCAGCTACTGAAAGGGATGGAGAGCTTTGCCCTGGCTTACATGGACGACATTTGCATCTTCAGCCAGAGGTGGGAGGACCATGTGTCCCAGGTCAAGCAGGTGCTGGACCGACTCCAGAAGGCCGGTCTAACTATCAAGGCAGGGAAGTGCAAGGTGGGAATGGCTAAGGTAACCTACCTGGGCCACAAGGTGGGCAGCGGCTGCTTAAAGCCAGAGCCAGCTAAAGTGAAGGCTGTCAGAGATTGGCCAACACCCCAAACTAAGAAGCAGGTCCAGGCCTTCATTGGGATGGCGGGGTACTACCGGAGGTTTGTGCCCCACTTTAGCTCCATCGCAGCCCCTCACGGAGCTGTGTAAAAAGGAAAAGCCTAACAAGGTGGTCTGGACCAAGCAGTGCCAAGAGGCCCTCTGCGCGCTGAAGAAGGCTCTGGTCAGGGCCCCAGTGCTGGCAAATCCAAACTTCAACAAGCCCTTCCTGGTGTTCACCGATGCCTCGGACGTGGGGCTGGGGGCGGTGCTAATGCAGGTGACTAACAAAGGGGAAAAACACCCCATCGTGTACCTAAGTAAAAAGCTGCTGCCCCGGGAGCAGAACTACGCAGCCATAAAAAAGGAATGTCTGGCCATGGTGTGGGCGCTGGGGAAGCTGCAGCCGTACCTGTTTGGACGGCGTTTCGCCGTGTACACCGATCACTCACCCCTAACCTGGCTGCATCACATGAAAGGGGCCAACGCCAAGCTCCTGCGGTGGAGTCTGCTCCTGCAGGACTACAACATGAAGGTGGTCCACGTCAAGGGGAACAACAACACCATAGCCAATGCCCTGTCACGCAGGGAGGGCCCCGAACTTCCCCAGGTCACTGGCTAAGTGACCCCGCTCAGTGCGGTCTGGAAGGGGGAAAAAATGTGATGGAGTGGGGGGGGGGGTGCATGTGTGAGTCAGGCTGGATGTCCGAGGCAAGCAGCAGCTCCCAGTGGCTAAGGATGACCCTGGGGCTACAACTGGCAGATAACACCTCTGCCTGAACAAAGAGCAGGGAGGAGCTGAGCTGGGTTTTAAATCGGGGGCGGCAGTTGGAGGCGAGGAAAAGGGAGAGCTGGAAGGCAGCCAGCCTGAGGAGGGGGAAAGCTACACCCCAGAGGGGCACCCCTCGGGGTCTTCCCCCCAGGACAGGTTGGAAGGACTGTCTCTGGCTGCTATGCTGTTGCTTCTATGAGAAACTGGACATCTGTTGCCTAATAAACCTGCTGTTGTGCCTGCTGAGTGAGAGTCTCTCCTGCCAGCGGGCGGGGTGCAGTGCAGGGGGACCCCTGAACCCCATCACACGGCTCCCCACACCCAGACAGCTGGAGGAGGTCTGGGAGTCGCTGGCTCTCAGCAGCAGCCCTTGCAGGGCCCAGGCACGTCCTCTGCCTGCAAGGAGAGGAGAACTCCTCAGTGTGTGTGTGTGTGTGTTCAGTGATCTGGGCCCAGTGCCCGGAGCAGTGGTGCCCCAAACACACAGACCAGGTAAGGGTTGAAGCACCAGCCGGGTTTATTCTCAGGTAGGGTACGAGCAGGAGTTAGGGACACAGCACTGTACTGGTGCACCCCACATATGTAGCTGCCCCCTCGGTCAGGACCTCAAGCGGCTGCACAGCCCTCAGGGTCGGTGAACTCCGCAGAGGGGCCGCAGAGCCCCAGGGGCAGCAGGGAGGGCAGCAGGACCCCAGGGGAAGCTGGAGCTGGCAGGGTTGGCAGGATCGCAGTGGGGCAGCTGGAGGCCAGACAAGAGGTTGGTGGAGTCAGCAGTGGGGCTGGGCCCAGGCCTAGGGCAGCTGGGTGGAAAGCCTAGCACAGTGCTCCATTCCCTGTGAGCCGAGCACCTGGATGTCTGCCCAGGAGGGAGTCAAAGGCCGAGAGCAGGGTGTGCAGCTCCCCTCTAACCACCAGGGCTGTGGTCCCTGCTCACCTCCTGCAGGAGCTGCAGCCTCCCAGCTGGGCGGTGCACGTCCGTTCTGACACTCCCTGCCCCAGGCCATTCAGCTGTCCCCTCCCAGCCACACCCCAGGAGCAGCGTTCCCATAAGCCAAGGGCTTGAGCTGCCCCCCCAGGAGAGAATCAGGGGCTGCCCAGCAGATCGGCGGAGCGCCCGCAGCCTCCCGTGGCCGGCAGTGTGTGGCCATTGCCGGTGCGCATCCACACAGGTACATAACAACAGTTATTCTGCACACGAATGGAAAACAATAGCAGGAACCCTGTGTGTATGCGTGTGTGGCCTGTCTCTCGGATCCTCCGGGTTCCCGTATCCTGTGCAGGTAGGTCATGCGCTTTCGTCCCCCAGCAGGGATGTCCCTGTCCCTAAAGGAGGGGCCTGAGTGCTGGCTGTGACTCCCTGGGGCTGGCTGGGCCGGAGTGTGACGGTGCAGGCTGGTGCTTGCGTGCCATGGTTGGGGGAGCTTTGGCGAGAGGCGCTCCTGCTTTCTGTAAGCCCCACTCCTCAGGAGGCCAGGATCAGGGCTCAAGGCCTTTGACTTTCTCCCTGAACCCTGTGGGAGGCATCGGGTTGGAGTGAGACTGAGAGCTGGCCTAGCTCCAAGGCACAGCCAAGCTAAAGAGCCCTGGGGAAGTGAATGCACAAAGCAAGGGGCCCTGGATGGATCGGAGCACTGGCTGCGCTCACACCCCGATGGAGTGAGCTCCTCCCCCCCCAAATCCAGGCTGCAGCTCTCTGCATTATCTCCACAGAGGAGCCTGCTCTGGTCTGGGTCTTGCTGTCCTCCTGCCTCCCAGACTCACCGCACCATGCGGCCTGGCAGGCTGAGCTCCTCGTGTCCTGCTGCAGAGCCTTCCCCAGCATCAGCCTAATGAGCAGTCCCTGCTAACCGACTGAAGGGGGCTGTGTGTGCGGGATACACACAGTGTCCTCTGCGGCCTTCTAGCTCGCGCCCCTCTCACTGCACCCCTCAACCGAGTTCCTGTGTGTTAGCACCAGGAGCCCTGCAGCACTCCCACTAATTCTGTCCACCCGTGGGTGGAATAATTTTGTTTCATGCACCGAGGGAAGCGGGAGGTGCACCACCAGTAGGAACACAGGCTGCTGGCTGCAGCTGCTCCGCTAATCGGCTGGGCGGCGTTTGAATCATTCCCGGGCGGCCGCCCAAGCGTTCAGCTTCCCGGGAACGCTGGAGCCCTCCACCTCCAGCATCGCGGAGCCGGTTGTGGGTCTGCCCCCAGCCAGCCTGGTGCACACCCGACGGTGCAGGAGCTTCCAGGGCCGTCTTGGGGCGGCTGGTGCCCCGGAGACGCTCCCACGGATCAGACGTCAGGAAGGGGCACAGGTCGGCCTGCAGGGACACGTCTCTCTCCCAGGACACCCAAGTATGGGCCGGGAAGTCGCGATTTTGAGACCAGGGTTCCCAGGGCATGTCGGGGGGGGGCCCTGGCACTACTCGCCCCACATGAAGCACGGTCCGTCGTGAGACTGGGAGGGGACGGCCCCGGCAGGTGTGGGGCAGGGAGAGAGGGACGGGCCGGGCTCGCAGTGGCGGGACAGGGGAGGGGTCCCACGGGGAGGTCACAAATAAGGTCTGCGAACGTGAGTGGCGGGCGGGCAGGGAGGGGGTCGCAGGGCCCTGCGCAGCGGGGAGTGCGGGGCGGGCGGGGGTCGATGGCCCAGATGCAGGGCACCGACCCTCCGTCTGGGCGGGGCTGCGGGGAAACTGAGGCACGGGGCGGCGCAGCAGACCCGGGCCCCGCCCACGAGTCCGGGCTCGCAGCCCGCACACGCCGGGCGCAGGGAGGCGCACGAGGCGGGGCTCAGCCAGGAAGGGGGCGGAGCCTGTACTCACGTGACTGAGCCAAGATGGCGGCGCCCACGGCGGTAGGTGACTTGCGGGGTCCGCGCGCCCCTTCCCGTAGAGCCCCCGCCGGCAGCGCGAGGGGCCAGATCCCGCCCCGCCCCTGCGGCCCGCTCCACCGGCCCTGGGTTCTGCCGCCCCGCAGCGCCCCCTGCTGTGCGCCCTCCCGGTGACGCCCCCTCCACAGCGCCCCCCGCTGTGCGCCCCCCCCGTAACGCCCCATCCACAGCGCCCCCTGCTGTGCGCCCCCTCCTTGTAACACCCCCTCCACAGCACCCCCTCCTGTTCCCCCTGCCCTGTAATGCCCCATCCACAGCGCCCTCTGCTGTGCGCCCCCGCCCTGTAACGCCCCCTGCTGTTGCCCCCACCCTGTAATGCCCCATCCACAGCGCCCCCGCTGTGCACTCCCCGTAATGCCCCATCCACAGCGCGCCCTGCTGTGCGCCCCCTCCTTGTAACGCCCCCTCCACAGCTCCCCCTGCTGTGCCCCCCCGCCCTGTAACGCCCCATCCACAGCACCCCATGCTGTTCCCCCTGCCCTGTAATGCCCCATCCACAGCGCCCCCTGCTGTGCACCCCCGCCCTGTAATGTTCCCTCCACAGCGCTCCCTGCTGTGCACCCCCGCCCTGTAACACCCCATCCACAGCGCCCCCTGCTGTTCCCCCTGCCCTGTAATGCTCCCTCCACAGCGCCTTGGGCTGCTGCAGAGGTCACCTGCTCCCCAAGCTCCTGGCCGGCTCCACTCACCCGACTCTGCTGCCTGAGCGCATCCCTGGTCCTAGTGCCACACACCCTGTGCCGGCCGTTCCCTGCCTTGGCCAGCCCCTCCTGCCCTCTTGGGCTGTGGCTCTACCGGGTCTGGACCGTCCTGGGGCTGTTTCTGCAGGGCCCCTGGGGCAAGTGTTGCGGGGCTGAGCCTGCCTGGCTGTGCTGAGGCACCCCCAGCGTCACTGCACTGTTCGTGTGGAGTTCCCTGCTGTCGGCCATGAGGCGGCTCATATCCCTGCCATGGAGCAGGGGGTGACCCCTGCCTTGGGTCTGGGGAGCAGCCGAACGCCGCGTCAGCCCCCTGGGAGCACAGCACAGGCCTGTGGTCCTGGGTCCTCCGAGGGCAGCCCAGTGTCCAGGTTCTCTAGCGCAGGCCGGCAGCTTTCAGGTGCATGAGCCTCACTGGCAGAGCCAGGCCTTGGGAATGTGAACCCGGTGCTGGCAGCCAGCTGGTGCCTCCTGGAGCCGGCTGTCTGCTGGGCTGTGTCACTGTCAGCTCCCTCTCTGGTCACTGTCCCACCCGGAGCTATTGAGAGCCGGACTGGGACTTTGACGAGACCCTCCCGATATTTTGGGGCAGATTTCACCTTGACACAGCAGCTGTGCTCCAGCCCAGAGCTGGCTGCATTCCTGGGCAGGAGACGTGCCTCTGGCCGCTGGGGCCGAGCTGCACGCTGGTGGCCTTTGCTAGGGAGGCCAGAGCTGGGTCCGTTTGATACAGGCGCTGGCTGTGAGTTGAGAACCGCTGGGAAGGAAGGGGAAGCCAAGGACAGTGGCCAGTAGGTATCACTGGATCTCTACCGCTCAGGGTGTCCCCCATTGGACGTAGCGCATGGCCAACCTGCCACTCCACAACTGGTCATCCAGCTGGGCATGGGATTGAGGTTTTCAACTCCCACGTTCCTTATTAGCCTCTTTATACACAGGGGAAACTGAGTCATGAAGTAGGCAGATGAGAGCAGGGAAAGAAACCCAGGAGTCCTGCATCCTCGTCCCCCTCCCCCTGCTTTAACCATTAGCCACACTCCCCTCCCAGAGCTGGAGCTAGAACCCAGGAGTCCTGGCTGCCACCCCCAGTAAGGGTGGTAAATAGTGACACAGAGGTCACTGTGTTAGTCTGTATTCTATCAAAACCAAAGAGCAGTCCAGTAGCACTTTAAAGCCTCACAGAATAATTTATTAGGTGATGAGCTTTCGTGGGAGAGACAGATGGAAGCAGTGAGTGTGTCCCACAACAGCTCATCACCTAATAAATTATTGTGTTAGTCTCTAAGGATGGTAAAGGAGAGGCTGCTCCCAGCCTGGGGGTGGAGGGCTCCTGGCCATGGGCTGAGCTGTCTGTGGCCGTGAGCTCATGGGCAGGCATCTGAAGCGTGAGGGTCAGTTTCCCACCTGCCTGGTGCGAGCGCACAGGATGCAGCAGCGTAAATCACCCACACGCCAGTGCTGGGATTCGCAGAGGGAACCCTGTGTGGCCACCACCTGCTGCCGTGCTGGGCTGCAGGCTGAGGCTCTCGCCGCCTGGGAGCGGAGCGGCTGCATTTAACCTCAGACCCTCCCGGGGGCGGGCGCGGGGGCGCCTCAGGGCCGGCATTAACCGGGGAGGCTCCGTATTGCTGTGATTGCGGTGACAGACCCCCAGGCCTTGAGTCTGACTGAATACCCCACCCGTTCACACCACGAACCGGGCGTCTTGCAGCTCCGGTGCTTCACCCGCCGGCTGTACGGCAGCACTGCCGCCTTGGAGCCACAGAACAGTCGCCTCCTCCGGTACCTCTGTAGCCGGTTCTATGATGTCGAGTACCTCGTGAGCTGGAGCGCCAAGCTCCGGGAGAGAAACCTGCGGCGGAAGAACGCGTACGTACCTCCGTCACCGCTGCACCCGAACCGAGGGGGCTGGAGAGGGGCTAGAACTCCAGCCGGCTACTGACTTCTTGGAGAGAGGAATCTCTGCGCCCTTACCCGTGCAGCTGGGTCTGGAAGCTCTGGGGGTCCCCAGGCCCTGCCCCCCAGCAGGCAGACGGACTCTCCCTTGGCAGGAGAACAGGGGGTTCCGGGGCGACAGGGACCTAGTGTAGAACGGACTTGGCAGCACAGGGACCAGAGGCGTCAGTACAATCCAGCTGGGGGAGAGGGGCCCAGAGGGGTCCCTGAGCCGGGCCCTGGCCCCTTCCTCCCTCTGCAGCCAGCCCAGACTGCCCCATTCCACAGCCCAGTTCCAAATCAAACCAACCAGGCTCCTGCTCCCACCTGTGTCGTCCCCCCGGGAAGAAAGGGCTCCGTGGTTGCCCAGGTTACAAAGGCCACGGAGGGCCATTGTGTATGTGGAAGAAGTCACCAACTATGCACTGGTGCTGTGCCTAGGGAAACTGAGGCACACAGCTGGGGTTACTACAGGACAGTGGGAAACACCTGTGACCTATGCAGGGGAATCAAACCCTCACGCCCTGCGGCCTCGCGCGTGAATTTCCCAGCATGACGGAAATGCTGGAAAATGGGAAGTTTCAAATCTTTCATCTGGACCTTTATTTTTTTGCTTAAAAGAACTGAAGTCAAAAGATCAGACCTGAATGAAAGCGTCTCTGCAGTAATGCAGTTCCACGGCGCCGGGCCACCTTTCTGGGTTCCATCTGGCAGCTCACGAGTGTTTGGGAGATTTTACCCTTTTGTCCCGATTCCACATGGGGAAAAAGTTCAAGTTCTTGAAAACTTACCCAGGTGCTGAAAGCTGCTCCCGCCGGGCTCTGCTCATGGAAGACCTGGTCCTTCTGTGCCCCTGGCCTGAGTGGAGCTCCGAGCTCATAGGCCCAGCTGTCAGGGCTGGCTCGTGGTAGTCGGGGTCACAAGCCAGGACTTGGTCAGGCCGGGTTAGGAGACCAGGGGGTCAGAGGCAGGAGGCAAAGCCGAGGTTGGGGATTACATGTCAGGGCACCGGAGCGGAGCTGGGTCGGGCAGCTGGGTGAGGGGAGGGTTGGCGTGAGGCTGCTTTTATGTGCCTTGTGGGCCTGAGTTCGAGACGTGTGAGGCAGGGGCAGGGCAGCTGCTTTGCCTGCCCCAGGGAGCAGGAGCTTTTCCCAGCTGGTGGTGGGGTCGGTGGGATCTCTGGGTCTCCATCTGATTCCCAGCAGCTCACAGGAGTCATTAAGTTGCCCTGGTCCCGACAGCAAGAGAGAGAACCTGATGTGGTGTCACAGACTCCCAGGTCGTGCCCACACTTGGTCCGGCACCATCCCTGGGGGGTCCCCCTTCAGTGCCGCTGCCCCTTCTCGGGGGGTCCACTCTCTGCTGGAGTTAGCTCCTCTGCCCCTGCGACCTTCACCACAGACATCTCTGTTGTGGCCCTGCAGGGGTGCCCTCGCTCTGGGCCCCCAGTGGGGCCATCGCTCCCAGAGGGAATTGTGCAGCCCTGGTCTCCAGCCTGCAGCGACTCTTGGCCGACATAACACAGGAGGTTTGTTGATGCTGAACTCAGCGTGGGAACTCTCCAGGCCTCTCTAGCACAGCACCTCTGTGCCCCCTCCAGCCAGGGCTCCCCATCTGCTCCTGCTGACCCCTCCTTCCAGCCCAGCCTCCCACAGGCCCCCTCAGCAGCTCTTTCGCTGTGCTCTGTCGAGATACTGGGGTCGCCCGGGCCCCGCTCTTCTCCGCCTCTCCTGTCAAGCATCCTTTGTTCCCCTGGCTGGACCCCGCTGGGCAGGTCACGGGGCCTCTCTTCTCCACCCATTGTCCTGCCACTGGCCGACTGGCTGTGTTACCCCAGCACAGTCTGCTGACCTGCCTCCAGGGTCTCTGCTCTCGAGGCCACTAGCCAGGGTTCTGTGCTGGTCCTCTCCCCTCGTTACAGCGGGAACCCCCAGGGACACTGTGTGTGACTCCTCCCAGCACCCCCAGTCCCACCTGGCTGCTGGGATTTCCTTCTCCAGTGGTTTTTATCTTCGGGCTGGTTAGTAGAGTCCGACCCTTGCTGTTAGTTGTGGGATTACTGTAATACGTGAAGCCCCAGTCCGTGCTCAGGGTCCCTTTGTGCCAGGCACTGCACAAACACAGACCCAGCAGCTCTCTGTGCTCCAGCCACTGGAAAGGCCCGCTTCCGGCTGCGCCCTGCAAGCTGAGCAGCTAAGTGAGCCAAAGGCCTGGGCTGCCATCAGGTCTCCTTACCCTCTCCGCCACTGACGCACCAGGGCCTCCATGGCATTCTCTCCCCACGCACGCCTGCTGGCCTATGGTGTCTGTCACGTAGCTGGGTCCGTGTCTGTACAGCACCAAGCGCGCCGGGCAGCCTGAGGTTAAATCGTGGTATGCTAGGTGCGTGTTGAAAACTGTGCTGACCATTCACCCCCTTTGGCCAGGTACTGTGGATATATCAAGAAACTCTACGGCGACGACATCGCGGCGGCTTACTTTGTCCTGTCCAGAGGAGGTGGTGTCAGGTACGCTGCCTGGCCAGGGACTCCCAGGCACGTCCCGCTTCCCGCCGCTGGGCTGGGGTTGCGCTGCGGTTTTCCTAATGCTGGGCTTCTCCGTCCAGGTTTCAGGGGCAGGAGAACTGGTTCCGGGCAGACCGGCGTGGGAAGTACAGCACCGATTTCCTAGAGCTCCGCAACGTCCCTGTGGTGGCTGTTGACCTCGCCGGCTCCATAGTGAATTACAACGGGCTGGATAACCTCGGTGAGTGACAGGTGTACTGCCACCAAGCACGTTGGTGGGGGAACCGGAGGGGGTGTCTTTGGCTCGCCTGGAGGCCTGACAAAGCTCAGAAATGCTTGGTCTCTCAAGAATGGCTTTTATTATGGAGTAAGCAGTGTGGCCTAGTGGATAGAGCCCTCACCTGGGACTCAGGAAACCTGGGTTCTGTTCCCAGCTGTTGTCAACTTTGTGCCTCAGTTTCCCCACCTGTAAAAGGCGGGTGCTGAGCTCTCAGGCTGTTGGTTTCCCTCTGTTTGAGCTCTTGGACATCCCCAGCAGTTTTCCATGGAGCGAAGGTGTCTCATGCCACATACTGTTAGCCTGTGGATCTCGCTGCCGAGGGAGCTCATGGGCCCAGCTAGATGAGTACATTTGGGAGAGAGTTACACAGGTACCAGGTGTGCTTTGCTGCTCCGACAACGGGAGGGGTAAGTCGTGATGGGAAGTTCAACCCTGCTGTGCCCTAAGCTAAGCGAGAGACGGGGGTGCGGCGCAGCCATCCGGCTCTGTGGGGAGCAGATTTTCAGTAACAGGCTCTCCGGTCAGCTGAGGAAGGTCCAAGCCCAGGCAGCCGTTGGGTGTTGAAACCTGACTGGGCCTCTGAGCGAGTGAGTTTTTCCAGGGCGGGGTTAGAATCGTAGAATCCCAGGGCTGGGAGGGACCTCAGGAGGTCATCTAGTCCAGCCCCTGCTTCAAGCAGGATCAACCCCCACTAAATCATCCCAGCCAGGGCTTTGTCAGGCCAGGACTTAAACACCTCTAGGATGGAGATCCCAGCACCTCTCTCGGTAACACATCCCAGTGCTTCACCACCCGCCTGGGGAAATAGCTTATCCTCATATCCAGCCTGCACCTCCCCCTCTGTAACTTCAGCCCATTGCTCCTTGTCCTGCCGTCTGACACCAAGTTCTCCAGCGCTGGTGGATTTGTCTGACAGCTGTGCTGGTGGTGGGCCGGCCCCTGGCTCACGTGCTGGCTCATAGTCCCTCTCCCCTCTCAGCAGCATCCTTTGTGAGCTGCGGAAATACACTTTTGGCCTTTGTCTTCCTGCGGTGTTTAATATTTTATAACTCGCCCCTGGCCGGGAGCCCGTCCGTAATGTAGCGCCTCCTGCCAGGGCTCACAGTGGGCCAGGTGAAGCCAAGGCAGCTGGAGGCTGAGGGTCTGGGGGAAAGCTCATGCTGGGGGCTCACTAGGCAGAGAAACTCTCTCTCCAGGGAAGTGGCTGTGACCTTCTTGCCAGAGTCAGAGCCCTGGAGATCAGCCAGGGGAGAGGAGGCCTTTTCTCACTCGTGTCTCTGAGGCCCTGGTGCATCTGGCTGAGAAATCTCCTGCCCTTGCAGCTTGCGCAGTTCCCTGGTCCCCAGAGGCACTGTGTGTGATCAGACGCCATTGCACAGGCTGGCGAGCCCCAACCTGACCCGTTGGCATTGTGACATCTTGCTTGTGAGTTGTTGGTGGACGGGGCTGGGCCTGTTCTTGCCTGCTCGGACTGGCTTCCCCAGGGCATGGCTCGGGAATCTGTCGGTGCTTTTGCCTTATGGGCGTTGGAGAGGTGTGAGGTCCTGGTTGCGTCTTGTGCAGTGCCAGAGGGCTTGAGTGCCTGGTTCCCGGCAGTGGGGAGCAGCTGCTGTCTCAGGCAATGATTTTCTGGAGCTAATCCATTTGTCTCCATTAGTCTGAGACAAGCCACCACAAAGTGCCGCCCACTGAAACCAGCTCTCTGGCTGCACACGTCTCTCGCTGACGCTTCGGGCCCACTCCTGCGGCAGCCTGGTTCTCACCCGCTCCAGGATTTAAGGAGAGTCTGGTCCAATTGGGTGTTATCCTTAAAGCGCCAGCACCAGGAGTCCTGGGATCGCAGGAGCCCCTCAGAGCACAGCCACGCCACAGAGGAGAAGCCGGGGGGGACCGGCTCAGACTTGCACAGCCGGGTTGAAAACGGCCCAGCACACCTGGAAACCAGGCGCAGGGCTTTGCTCCCAGGAGCAGGGCTGCCACGGGTAAAGTCCTACGCCAGCCTGCCCTCTAGGGGGAGTATTGCCCTGGCGCCCATTGCTGGGGCAGAACCGGGTGGGGTTTGGCCAGTGCTGGGGGCCGCTTGACTCGGGGATGTTTGTCCTGTTGTCTGTGGTTATTTCCATCACGGCTTGAGCCAGGGAGGCCGCCCCCTCCCTTAGGCTAATGTGTCCCCCCGATTCCTAGGCCTTGCTGCAGGTCTGGTTTGTGCAGCCAGCTCGGGTCTGTCTCTGGCTTTCCGGGTGGGTTTTCTGCACCCCTTGGCTCTCGCTGTCCTGTGGAGCCACTGGGCTTGACTCCCAGTGGTCCAGCGGGGCAGCATCTCGGCCGGCTCTGTGCTGCTGGAAGGTGCTGGGGGATCAGGCACGTCTCTGTGCCCCCAGCCCAGCATAGGAGGAGGCCTGTCTGTACCTCTGTCTGCTTCTCTGGTTGGATCTTGCGGCCCCGGGGTCGGAGCTGCCGTTCGGCTTTTCGACTCGTGTGATGAGGCCCGGAGGGACGCGGGGTTTACGGTTCTTCCTGTTCATGGAGAACGTTGCGGTTTGCTGTCCAGTGCTTGGAGGTTTGGAAATGGCTCGAAACGGGTCGCCCTTGTGGGAGACGCTGGGAAGAGCAGAGCGGGTGGGACAGGGGTTGCAGGCAATAACGAAGGACTCAGGAGTTGTGGCTTTGGGAACTGTGGGATCTCACCCTCGTGCCCCAGGGTCAAACGGCTCCGGCAGCGTCAGGATGAGCGTCTGTGCAGCTCGGTCGGTCTCCCTGCACCGGGCGAGTCGGGCGCTGTCTGTCCTTTGCTGGTGACACCCAAGTCCCTCCAGTCGGAGCTGTGACCCCTCCCACAGCTCACGTCGCTCCCAAAACCGGTGATCGCCCTGGCGCTTGTATTTCACCCACCACAGGCGGAGACCCCGGCCGGTACTGGCCTTGTGGGGGGAGACCTGGCTGGGCTGATCCCCACTCAGACGCTCTGAGTGTAGAAGGTGGGGCCCACAAGAGACCCCCTGAAACGTCCTGTGTCTTCACAGGCTTCTGCTTCTCGGCTTCCAGGGTCACAGACCCCCCCGTTAAATCCCGGCCGGCGTGTCGCTGCCTCGGGAGGGCACTTGCAAGCAGCAGGGCCAAGTGGAGCTGCCGTGGGATCGCTGCCCTTTGTCAGGCCTGAAGAGACGCAGCCACCCCCGGGGGTGGGACCAACCTCGCCTTAAATAAACGTTAACTGACCAGCGATGCCACAGGGCAGGGAATCACCTCTCCGGGGCTCGTCGGAGGTCGGGGTGGCCGACCTTCCACGGGGGCCATGTGACAACTGAGTACGTGTTCCGGGGGCCAAACCCCAACCCCCCCCCCAGCCCCAACTCCTCCCTGGCTTAACCCCCCTTAGCTCCAAACCATCCCCACCCTCAGGCTTAACCCCTTCCAGCCCCAAACTGCTCCCCCAGCCCCAGACTTAACCCTCCATCCCCAGGCTTAATCCCCCCAGCCCCAAACCACCTCCCATCCCCAGACTTAACCCTACCCCACCCCAAATCACCCCCCCCCCGGCTTAATTTCCCTAGCCCCAAACCGACCCCCTCCCCCAGGCTTGACGTCCCCACCCTCAAACTGCCCCCCAGGCTTAACTTCCCTCAGCTCCAAACCACCCCCACCCTCAGGCTTAACCCCCCCCCAGCCCCAAACCACACCCCCCCCACCCCCAGACTTAACCCTCCATCCCCAGGCTTAACTCCCCACAGCCCCAAACTCCTGCTCCCTTCCCCCACCCGCAGCGCATGGCTCCCTGCCCTGCCGTGCTGCGATCATGGAACCACGTGCAATTGGTTTAACGGCCGGCTCACTCCTGCTGCCCTGCGGCCGTTAAACCAATTCCACTGAGCTCCACGATTTCGGCGCACAGGGCAGGGAGCCAGAGGAGGCAGGAGCAGTGGCCGGAGCCGCAAATGGCTCCTTGAAGAGCCACATGTGGCTCCGCAGCTGCAGGCTGCTGACCCCATGCCCCACACTCTCTGCTGGCTTGGGTAAGCTTGGGCTTCTGGCCCGCAGGCCACGCGCTGGCCTCTCCTGGGACAGAAGTTACAGGGGCAGGCGAATTCAGCCAGGCTGAGCAGTCCCGCACCAAACCCAAAATAAAAAGTAACCTGACAGTGCCTGACTCAACATTTCCCCTCTACTGACCTATCTGTGTGCCCAGGTCATGGTGTGGCCTGGATACTTACTGGAGTCATTGGGCCTGTTCCAGGATAAACATCTCTGTCTCTCTGCTCCAGCTGGACAAAAGAGAGACCCTCCCATCCCCCATCCTTGGCAGGCGCCTGCTTCGGTTCAAAAGGTCCCTCTCCCCCCCTTGGCTCACCTGGCCCCTTGCCTGCAGAGACCCCACACCTGCCAGGTTTAACCCTTCACAGGCATCAAAGAGGGAGCCGAGTTAGTCTGTATCTTCAAAACTGACAAGAAGTCCTGGGGCACCTTATAACTAACAGATTTTGGAGCATCAGCTTTCGTGGGCAAAGCCCTGCTTGACGGATGCAAGAGGCCTTCATTCCTGACATGAGGAGATCGGGGCTCTGCCCCCGCAGCGGGTGTTGAACTACCTGGCTGTGTTGTAGCTCGCAGAGGTTTTTCGGGTGGCTAGCAAGGGCCAGAAGGATCTTTGATGTCTGTGTGGCTAACGGGTGTGTCGAGTTACCTCCCCATCTCCTCGGCCCACACCTGCCGACCTCGGCAGTTTTTCTGCGCCTGGGTGCATAACAGCTTCACGGATACCGAGGCCAGAAGGGCTCACTTAGGCCGACCTCCTGCACGTTAAACCTTCACTCGCTCCTGCCCTAGGTCAGGTATCCACGGCTGGGGAAGGGAAGAGGCCCAGGGTCTCTGTCAAGCCAACTTGATGCTAGCGGTGGGAATTCCTTCCTGACCACAGATCTGGTGATCAGTTAGATCTGGAGCATGTGGGTGAGACCCAGCCAGACTCCTGGGGAAGAATTTCTGCTGTGTCTCCTCCCGGCCATGTGAGGGGATCACCTCTTAGGCCCCGAATCTGGGTGGGTAACGAGACTGGGGCTAGTGGGGGGAGGGGCTGGCTGCCCCGCCCAAGGTCAGGCACCACGGCTCCAGCCCCCTTCCCCTTCCCACACCTGCAGTGCAGCTGAAGGCGCTGACGTCCTTGGACCTGAGCCGCTGCCCCCACGTGGACGACTGGGTCCTGACTCGGCTGCACGTCTTCGCGGACACCCTGGAAGAGCTGTCCTTGGCCGGCTGCCCTCAGGTCACGGACCGGGGGTTGGCGTGTCTGCACCATCTTGAGTGAGTGCGAACGTGGGGCTGGGCTGCCCAGGACGCTCCATGTGGGGGTCAGCGCAGGGGCTTTGGGAGTGGAGGTGGGTGTATTTCCGTCGCCCAGAAGAGGGGGATGTTTAGCCGGTGGATTGTTTTAGGAGGGGAAGGGGGGTCTAGTGGTTAAAGCAGGGAAATGGGGCTGGGTGCCCAGACTCCTGAGTTCTCTCCCCAGCCCTGAGAGGGAAGCGGGCTCCAGTGGTTAGAGCTGTGCCTCAGTTTCCCTCAGTGGGGGAGCAGTGCAGCTGGCTCATTAACCGTGAAGGGCTCTGTGCTGCTCCCATGAGCGCGCTGGGATGAGCCAAGGAATGCTGGGGCCCCACGGCTCCAATGCGCTGCCTCAGAGCTAGCGAGGGGAGCCGTCCCCTCGGCCTGCCGCCGCATGTGAAAACGCCGCCTGGCCTGGCTCCCACACAGCGAGAGCTGCCTTCCACCCCACAGACACCCCGAGGCCGACTTCACCTACAGCACCTCTTGGGGGAAACTGAGGCACAGGCAGGGAGCTGTGAGTAGCTTGAATGGAGCTGGAGAGTAGAACCCAAGCGGCTGGATTGTGGTGGTCCCTGCGGTAACCACTAGGCATGACTCCCCCACCCTCCTGAGGCCAGAGGAACTGGCCTGGGTGTTTAAAGCACTGGTGTCCCGGAGGAATTCAAAGATCCTCACACTTGTGGGTGTCGTCCGTTTTATATTCGCCCCCTTATATCATCCAAAACTTTCTCGCTCCCGACTCCCCCACTAAATGCCCTTCCCCGGAGCCAGGCGCCCCCAGATCCCTTGTTCTCGTGCAGTTCCACGCCAGGCGTTTCTCGGGCGGCGGGGACGTGAGGGGCCTGCCAGGGCTGGAGAGAGGGCCAGGGTGGACAGGAGACCGTCCTGCCTCTGGCCCAGCTCTGGGCGACGAGTCGTTGTCCCGCGGGCCAGGGCCTGGCGCTGCTGCAGCTGAGCTGGGCTCAGGAGCGGCACTGCCTGAGGGGTAAGCTGGGAACGGGCTCCGGGAACCCTCTCTCCTTTCCCTCCCCGCAGGCACCTGCGCCGCCTGGACCTCTCGCACCTGCCTGTGCCCAACGCAGCGCTGATCCAGCTCCTGGTGGAGGATATGCTGCCTCGCTGTGAGGTGGTCGGGCTGGCCCTGGCAGCTGGCACCCAGCCCAGCAGGCTGGGGGCGCCAGTGAGCTGATCCCTGCTCCACACCCAGCTGCTGTGACCCGGACCTGAGAGAGAGGGGCAGGCGGAGACTCTGCTGCCTGTGCTGGCTTGCTAGGGCAGGGGAAGAACACGGCCCGGCCGTCGGCTGGTCTGATTGAAGCCTTTCCTTGTGCTGCTCTGGTGTCTGTTTGCAGGGCCCCGCCAGGGCAGGGAGCGTAGCAACTCTAGGAGAGCCCCTTCGTGCGGATGAAGGGAGTCTCAGGCGGGCGGTGTGGGTACGGCTCAGGTGTGCTGCCGAAATCCCCGGAGCGGGACAGTGTGCAGCGTAGCCGAGCTCTGCTCTGGACCTGGCAGCTGCAAGTGCAGGCAGGCTCTGAGCGAGGATCAGGGGGTGGGTGGGGCCTTTCCTGCTCAGCGCTGCCAGCCACAGAGGTGGGCTGTTGGGCTGGGCCGATCCCTGGCTGGAGCCTGGATCCGCTCTGACGGGGCCGGGAGAAGGGATGTTTTTGCTTTGGGTCAGGAAAGTTCTTGGAGCACAACTCTGCGGTGCATTCCCAGCGTGTCCCAGGTCAGGGAACAACCCCGCCCGGGACCATCTTCACCCTCAGAGAGATGGCCACCAGTGCACAAGTGTGCACGAGGCCGTGTTCCTTCTATGCTGTTACATCCATGTGTGGAATAAATTTTCTTGCATGCACGGAGGCATGTGCAGATGTGCCCCCCCAGGAGAACTACCACCCTGCCTGCGGGCGCTCTGCTCATCACCTGGGGGCACTGCACTCTCTTCTGGGTGGCTGCCCGAGTGCCCCGCTAACCATGGGTCCCAGGGCATGGGGGAGGTCAGAGCTTTTGGAGCTGGGGGCAGAGCCAGACCTCGGAGCCACCCGTCGCTCTGCCAGGGAACCGAAGACAGCGGAGTGGTGTCGGAGCAGAAGCATATCCCAGAGATCTGCCCTGGCTGTGTCTCTCCAGGCACGGGGTTGAGCAGGCTGGCCTCTGTCCCTGCAGCCAGAAAGTTGGGCAGGTTTGAGCTGCAGCCAGATGGGGAGAGGCCTGGCTGTGGCCCTGGAGGGCTGGGCAGGAGCAGAGCCCAGGACGAGCTGGCTGCGGTTTGACTGCGCGGGGGCCAAGCATCGCCTTGTTTGGGAACCGCCTGGAGCGCAGTGTGTGGCAGGACCTCTGTTTCAGGTGCTGGAGTCGGGAAAGCCCAGGCTTCCGTTGTGCCCTGCCTTGGTGGCTTGTGTCCTGTGTGCTTGGCAGGCTGTGGGGCGAGGCGGGGTGTGGGGTGGTCCCATGTGAGCTCTGCCAGCTGGAGCACGGGCACAGTGACTTTGGGGAGTGTGGGATTTCTCCTGTGGGGTGTGGCTGGGCCAGGGAGCGCCAGTCACACGGCCCCAGGGAGATCTGCCGGCAGCTGGGCCTCACCTGGTGCATGCGGGGAGATCTGTGTAATAGGAGGGGGTTTCAGGGCTCAGCTAGAGAAATCAATCCAGGTGCCTTTGCTTAAAATCCGGGCCCCTTACAGCCCCAGGCTGGGATTTCCTTCTCTATGGCAAATCCAACCAGCCCCCACAGCACCTCTGCCAGCCCCACTGGCCAGCCAGAGCCACACAAGCAAACCCCCCGACTTCTCAGCTGCTCCACCAGCCCAGAGCAACGACCCCCAAACTCAGGTGAGAGGCTCTTACGCCTGTTTCACCAACACCGCCCAGGTTCTTCCAGCCCCCAAAGGGCCCAGCTCCAGACCCTGGTCAATATTTACTTGCATCTCACCCAACCAACCACACAACAGCCAGATCCTCAGATCTAATATCTAAGGGTTTATCGATACAAAAGGGAGAACCGGGCTAGAGAGAAGACTGGTTCAAGCGACACTTTGCACCCATCAGCCAGAGCCACTGACGTAGCCAGCGATGTTCTTTGCTGGTTCTTGGGAGGCTCTGAAAGTTCAGTTCAGGTCCTGTAGATTCAGCCATTGGCACGTTGCAGATCTGGCCTGCTGGGGTCCACATGCTGGACATGGACCCTAGGAGGCCAGCAGACCACAGTGCCAAGCTGGACACTGCTAAGTCCACATCACCCTCTGAGGGCCGGGTCCCCCGTCCAGACAGGCGCAACTCCTGGGGGCTGAAGAACTGAGAACGCCCCTGCCAGGGCCCGTCTTACAGCTTTTCATATGCGGCTGGAAAATCTCGCTCTGCTCCGTAGGCCTTGGCCACCCCCTTCCCCGGTGGGGCTCTGCGCCGAGGTTCCATCCGTCGCAGCCCCAGTTGGAAAAGCCACCATCGCGGGCTGGGCGTTGGCCGCCTGGGCCTCTGCTCGGTCTGTTGGCCAGGCTGGGGTGGAGCCCCACCTGCCCCTGCGACCCTCAGCACTGAAGCGTTTTTCACCCAGCTGCAGAGCTGACTGGCTGTGACGTTACCTACGTGCGAGACACGGACGCACATGCAGGTTCGGGGGATCACCAGCTTTTGTGAGACCTCACACGGCTCCCCCAGCCCAGTGTGGGGCCAATAGCCACAGGGGGCGTCTGAAGGGCTCCAGCCCCAATATCAAAGTCCAGCCCTGTGACGGGCTGCTGGCAGCTGGGCCCTGCCTGGCGCGTGCAGCGAGTCGGATGCGCCGGGTCACCGGGCGGTGCGTTTGGCCTCTGGCCAGGCGTGGGTTTGGCTGAGCCTCCCCCCCCAGCTGTGGTGGAGGCGGCCCAGGGCCTGGTCTCTGACTGCGTCCAGGGGAGGGAACCCCTGGGGGCCATCCAGGAGAACAGGCCCAACTCAGGGGGGTCGGGACGGCTGGAGCACGGGGCTGCTGCCCGGCAGGCTGGGACCTGGGAACCGTCTGCTTCTGTGATCCTCCCCCCACAGCAGGGAGTTCCACAAGTCATGTGTGGTGGTGTCGTGAGGGTGTGTGTATGTGCGGTAGTGGGGTGTGTGGGGGGGGTGGACGGTGTGGGGGGTTGTGTGTGTACAGTAGTACACACAGTAGTGGTGTGTATGGGTCTGTGGTGACAGTGGGGTGTGTGTGTGTGTTTGTCTGGTGTGCGTGGTGACGGTGTGTGTGTGTGTGTGGCGGTGGGGGTGTGTGTGGGGGGGGGCGTTGGGGGTTTTGTGTATGTGTGGGGGCGGTTTGTGTGTGTGTGTGTGGCGGTGGCGGTGGGGGTGTGGGGGGGCGTTGGGGGTTTTGTGTATGCGTGGGGGCGGTTTGTGTGTGTGTGTGTGTGTGTGTGTGTGTGTGTGGCAGTGGGGTGTGTGTGGCGGTGTGTGTAGGGGGGCAGTGACGGCGTTGGGGTGACGCCCCCCCCGGCCCCCTCTCGCCGTAACTCCGAGGGCTCCGCCTGCCCCCCCGCGCCGGGCGGGAAGCTGTCGGGGCCCGCGGAGCTGCGGCTCGGGCTCTGGGCAGGAGCCTCCCTGCGGGGCCCGGGGAGCACGTGCCCGGCCGCGCCCCTCCAGTCCCCGTCCCCGCCCCGCCCCGGACTGCGGCGCTGGGCGGTGGCTGCCGGCTGCGGGCCGAGCTCCGGGCTCCCCACCCGCTTCCTCCGCTGCCGCCCGGGGCGCCGCTTCTCCCGGGGCTGCGGCCCCGATCCGCACAGGTAAGGGCACGTTCCACCCCCCGGCCCCCCGCAACGCGCTTGGAAGCCCGCGCCTCGCTCCGTGCCTCAGTTTCCCCGGGGGCCCTGCGCCCCCCGCGCCGCGCATGGCCGCCCCCGGGCTGGTTGTGACCCGCGGGAAGGGGCCAAACGCGAGCCCGGCCCAGCCCAGCCGGGGCTGATCCTATGCGGGGTCCCCGCCCGGCGCTGCGGCGCCTCCCCCAGCCCCGGCCGAGCAGCGGCGGCCGAGGTGAGAGGGGCTGAGCCCCGGGGCCGGGATCGGGGCCGCGGGGAGCTCGCGGGCCGCTGCCCGGCTCGGATCCCACGTGCTGGACAGGGCCTGGCTCCCACCGGCCTCTGGGGGGGGGGAAACTGAGGCCGGGGCTGGACCCCACCCCCCCGCGACCACCGCCCCGCGGCTCTGCCTTGTCCTGCCCCAGGGTCGGGGGGGGGGGGGCTGGTGGTGGTCCCCGAGAGGGCGAAGAGCCCCTCCCCCCCCCCCGCTTGCACCCAGCCCCGCTGCAGGGCCCCTCACTCCCGCCCTGCAGCCCAGGCTACCATGTGGGTGGGTGGCAGGGAGGAAGTCAGAACACTGGCCCGGGTGAAGAGCTCGACCGTGCCCTGCGATGTCCCGGGAGCAGTGGGGTTGGGGGGCTGGTAATTAAGGGAAGGCTCCTGCAGCCAGTAAAACAGGAATGGGGGGCGGGGGGGGGGGTAAACACATGGCCCAGGCCCCCTTCCCCCATGCCTGCCCTGCACAGCGCCTTGCTGCTCCCCACCCACGGCAGTTGGAAGCGCAGGGGGCTGGCTACAGCAGTGGACCCGAGAAAGGCAGTATGGGGGGTGGGGTGGAGGGCTGGGGGGCCACACCCTGCCCAGCAGAGCAGCCTTGGCCCGGCTGACAGGCACTGCAGGCCCCAGGGGCTGGTTCTGCAGCCAGCCTGGGGGCTTAGCAGGCAGGGTAGGGTGGGGCAGGGCAAGATCCCCCTCCCCCCCACCCCACGCAGCTGGTCCTGCCCTGGCAAGTTCAGGCCTTGGCTCTTATGCAGGCCCAGCCCGGCACACAACAGGGGCAGTCAGAGTTGTGTCACTGGCTCCTGTCCCCTGCTCTGTCCCCTAGAAGCAGGGAGGGCTCTCCCTGGGCTTCCGCCTGCTCCAGGTCTTCCCTCTAGGGTACCTGCCGTGGACACTGGGCACCCTGGGCTGTTCCCAGGCTGGCTGTGTGCCTGGTCCCTTTGCCCCTAGAGCAGACCATGGCATTCCCTGAACCACAGCGCCTCGCCCCTCTATACAAATGCAAGGAGTATGGTAATAAGCAGGAAGAACTTGAAATCCTAATGAAGAAACGCAGGTACAATATGATTGATATGACAGAGACTTGGTGGGATAATACACACAATTGGAATATTGGTATAGACAAGTACAACTCACTCAGGAAGCACAGGCAGGGTAGACAGGGAGGAGGCGTTGCCTTATACATCAAAAATGTGCACACATGGACTGAGGTGGAGACGGATGCAGGAGACAGACATGTTGAGAGTCTCTGGGTTAAGTTAAAACAGGTAAAAAACAAGGGTGATGTCATATTAGGGATCTACTACAGACACCTGGCCAGGTAGAGGTGGATGAGGCTTTTTCTAAACAACTAACAAAATTATCCAAACCACAGGACTTGCTGGGGGTGTGGGACTTCAACTATCCTGATGCATGTTATGAAACTAACACAGCGAGGCGTAGAATATCCAGTAAGTTCTTGGACTGCATGGGTGACAATTTTTCATTTCAGAAGCTGGAAAAAGCTACTGGGGGGAGGCAGCTCTCAATCTGATTTGAACAAACAGGGAGGAACTTGCTGAGAATTTGAAAGTGGAAGGAAGCTTGGGAGAAAGTGACCATGAAGTCACAGAAACAGAGTGGTGGCCGTGTTAGTCTGTACTCCAATAAAACAAAGCAGCAGAAATGTAGCACTTCAGAGACTAACAAAATGATTTATCTGGTGCTGAGCTTTCATGGGACAGACCCACTTCATCAGATCCTAGAGTTCATGATTCCAAGCAATAGTGAAAGGGAGAACTGCAAAATAAAGAAAATGGATTTCAGAAAAGCAAATTTTGGTAAACTCCGAGAGCTGCTAGGCGAGGTCCCATGGGAAGCGAGAGAAAAAACAACTGAGGAGAGTTGGCTGTTTTTCAAAGGGCCCAAAAGCAAACTATACCGCTGCATAGGAAAGCTAGAAAGTATGGTTAAAGACTGACTTGGCTTAGCCAGGAGATCTTGCAGGAGCTCAATATCAAAAAGGAGTTATATAAAAAGGGGCAACCAGGACCCATTACAAAGGATATGT
This sequence comes from Carettochelys insculpta, assembly GCF_033958435.1. Classification (NCBI taxonomy): domain Eukaryota; kingdom Metazoa; phylum Chordata; order Testudines; family Carettochelyidae; genus Carettochelys; species Carettochelys insculpta. The sequence goes on along the minus strand of NC_134158.1, from coordinate 22,823,643 downwards.
ATAAGCAAACAGTACATGTATACGGGGCAAGATTAGACAGGCCAGGGCACAAAACAAGCTTAAAACTAGCTAGAGAAATAAAGGGTAACAAGAAGTCATTTTATAAATACATCAGAAGCAAGAGGAAGACCAAGAACAGGGTAGGCCCATTACTCACTGAGGAGGGAGAAACAATATCAGGAAACTAGGAAATGGCAGAGGTGCTTTAAATGACTTCTTTGTTTCGGTCTTCACCAAGAAGGCCGATGCAGAAGTGCCTAACATAATGCATGCTAGTGGGAAGGGGGTAGTTTTAAGGGAGAAAATAAAAAAAGAACAAGTTAAAAATTACTTAGAAAAATTAGATGTCTCCAAGTCGCCAGGGCGTGATGAAATATATCCTAGAGTACTTAAGAAGCTGATAGAGGAGGTTTCTGAGCCTTTAACTATTATTTTTCAAAAGTCCTGGAAGTCAGGAGAGATTCTAGAAGACAGGAAAAGGGCAAACACAGTGCCCATCTATAAAAAGGGAAAAAAGAACAACCCACGAAACTACAGACCAGTCAGTTTAACGTCTGTGCCAGGAAAGATAATGGAACAAATAAATAAGGAATTCATCTGCGAACATCTGGATGAAAATAAGGTGATAGGTAACAGTGTGGATTTGTAAAGAACAAATCATGCCAGACCAATCTGTAGCTTTTTCTGACAGGATGACAAGTCTTGTGGGTAAGGGAGCTTCGGTGGATGTGGTGTACCTAGACTTTAGTGAGGCATTTGACACAGTTTCGCATGATCTTATCAATAAACTAAGCAAATACAACTTAGATGGGGCCACTAGAAGGTGGGAACACAACTGGCTGGATAACTGTTTTCAGAGTAGTTATTAATGGTTCACAGTGACACTGGAAAGATCTGTTGTGGGACCGGTTCTATTCAATATCTTCATCAATGATTTAGATATTGGCATAGAGAGTGCACTTATTAAGTTTGCAGATCATACCAAGCTGGGAGGGGTTGTAAGTGCTTTGAAGGCTAGGGTCAGAATTCAGCATGATCTGGACAAACTGGGGAAATGGTCTGACGTAAACAGGATGAAGTTAACAAGGACAAATGCAAAGTGCTCCACTTAGGAAGGAACAGTCAGCTTCATACATACAGAATGGGAAGCAACTGTTGAGGAAGGAGTGCTGCGGAAAAGGACTTATGGGTCATAGTGGACAATAAACTAAATATGAGTCAACAGTGTGATGCTGTTGCCAGAAAAGCCAAGATGATTCTGTGATGTATTAACAGGAGTGTTGTGAGCAAGACACGAGAGGTCATTCTTCCACTCTACTCTGTGCTGAGTAGGCCTCAACTGGAGTAGTGTGTCCCGTTCTGGGCACCACATTTCCAGAAAGATGTGGAGCAGGTTCAGAGAACAGCAACAAGAACAATGAAAGGCTGAGAGAACACGAGCGAGGAGGGAAGACTGAAAGAACTGGGCTTGTTTAGTTTAGAAAAGAGAAGGCAGAGGGGACATGATAATGGTTTTCAAGTACCTCCAAGAGGGAGAAAAATTGTTCTTCTTGGCCTCTGAAGTTAGGACAAGGAGAAATGGGCTTAAACTGCAGCAAGGGAGGGTTGGGTTGGACATTAGAAAACACCTCCTAACTGTCAGGGTGGTCAAACAGTGGAATAAATTGCCTGGGGAGGTTGTGGAATCTCCATCACTGGAGATATTTAAGAGCAGGTTAGACAGACAGCTATCGGGGATGGTCCAGACAGTGCCTGGTCCTGATGGCAGGGGCTGGACTCAGTGACCTCCCGAGGTCCCTTCCAGTCCTAGTGTTCTGTGGTTCTTTGACTGAGCTCTCTGCCAAAGCAGCTCCCCCAGCACACCGGGGCCCTGCTCCAGGGACACAGGCTGGTCCCACAGCCACTAGGTTGCCTGTGAGCTGAGCGCATGGGCGGCTGCCCAGGAGAGATTCAGGTGCTGCCCGCTGGTTAGCACAGTGCCTACGGCTTGCTTCTGTCAGTGGTGCGTATCCACCCACGCCTCAGCCCCCAGAACAAAGGCTATTCTGCCCTTATAAATGAGGGAGCCCTGACAGCCACCCCAAGCTGCAAGACAGGACCACGTGGTGCCAGTTCTCCAGCCCTGGGACTCCAGCCCTCCCCCACTTGGCACCTGGCCGAGGCCGGCAATGTGAAGCTGCCGGGCAGGACACTCCCAGGAAGGCATCTGCGGCCAGCTGCTCATCCTGGATTGTCTCTTCGCAGGCAGCAGAGCCCCGCTGTCACTCACCAGGGAAATGGCCAACCCAGGCACAGAGGGAGCCCAGCCTTGAGCCACGCAAGGTATCCCCAGGCCTACGGCTGGTCCCCGTCCAGGATTCCTCTCCGAAATCCTGCAAGAGCTCCCACGCGCTGGCTGCCGGCCCGCGAGCTGCCTCTGTCCCCCGCAGGCGGCTACTGCCAGCTCCCCCAGTGGCGGCGAGCAGCAGGACTGCTGAGCCAAGCAAGTGTATCTTATCCTTCCCAGCAGAGCCCCGCAGCTCCCGAGACCTGCCCCCAGCCGCCTGCACTGCCCCACGGTCTGGATCTCTCTCGGGGCATTGGTGCTCCACCCCCAGCCCAGCTGGGGCCACAGTCTCCAGCGCACGGCTCAAAGGGCCGAGACCCAGAGCCATTTGCTCAGCCCATTTCGGCCTAACCCTCCCCATCTGTGGCAGCTCCCTGGGCTGGCACGGCTGCTCCCACCAGTAGCCAGGGGAAGAGCTGCTAGAGCAGCCCTGGCCCCACTATGGCCGGCAAAGCCCTGACCCTGGCCGGGCCCAGGAACAGACCCTTTGGGGGCCACATCAGGAGTGGGCTCCCCACGGTGCTCATGGCCAGCAGGGCAGCACAGGGGGCTGCCGATGCAGCACCAACCTCGCCCGGTGGCATGCTGGGGGGCCACACACGGCAGGGCCAGCGGAGTCCAGGCTCCCCGCAGAGTCCCTGCAGTCTGAGCCAGTGGCTGCGTGGACGGATCCCACGAGGCCTGGGGGCTGAGGCAGGCAGAGGAGCCAGGCCCATGCTCAGCCAAAGCCCCCTTGTCCTATGCCCAGCCTGGGCTCTTGCCAGGCTCCCAAGCCCTGGCCTGGCCCCAGCTGCCGCTCGCCCCCTAACCCAGCTCCCCTCCCCTTGTGCTGCAGGCTGCGGGATGGCTGAGGGCCATGAAGGGGCCCAAGGTGCTGACGGTGGCCCTGGCGCTGCTGACGCTGCTGGCCCTGAAGGCCTATGTGGACTGGAGCGAGGAGCAGCTGGAGCACCCACCTGCCCAGTCCACGCAGCCTGCTGGCCCCAGCCCCAGCACCCCCCCTGCGCTGCTGGGGGATGACCCGGCTGAGCTGCTGCTGCACCTGAACCAGTCCCTGCAGCTGCTGCGGCGCAGCATCCCCGAGGCAGACGCCTACTGGAACCGCCAGCAGCACGGGCTCCTGCGGGCGCTAGAGGGGCGCCCGGCTAACGGCACGTGGGGCTGTGGGGCCGGGCCAGCGGCGGCTGCCCAGATCCGGGACTTTGCCTCCTACCCGGAGCAACACCAGCGCTTCGTGCTGCATGCCGAGTGCCGCGACTTCCCGCTGCTGCTCAACCAGCCGCACAAGTGCGCCAGCCCCCGGCCCTTCCTGCTGCTGGCCATCAAATCCTCCCCCGGCAACTTCGCCGCCCGCCAGGCCGTGCGGGAGACCTGGGGCCAGGAGGGTGAGCCCGGGGGGTGGGCGGTACGCACCCTCTTCCTGCTGGGCACGGCCCGGGGGGAGCACCAGCCCGACCTGCGGCGCCTGGTGGTCCACGAGAGCTGGGCCTTCCAGGACCTGCTGGTGTGGGACTTTGAGGACACCTTCTTCAACCTGACGCTGAAGGACTTCCTCTTCCTGGGCTGGGCGCTGGCGCACTGCCCCCACGCCCGCTTCGTGCTCAAGGGCGACGACGACGTCTTCGTCAACATGCCCCGGGTGCTGGCCTACCTCGCCGGGCTGGACACCGCCCGGGCCCGGCTGCTCTACACGGGGCAGGTGATGGCCAACGCTGCCCCCTTCCGCATGGCCCAGAGCAAGTACTACATCCCCGAGTCCTTCTACGAGGGGCCCTACCCAGCCTACGCCGGCGGCGGCGGCTACCTCTTCTCCGGCCACCTGGTCCGTGCCCTCTTCCTGGCCGCACAGCACCTGGCCTTCTACCCCATCGACGACGTCTACACCGGGCTCTGCTTCCAGGCACTGGGGCTGCAGCCCGAGGCCCATGCCGAGTTCCAGACGTTCGATATCGCCGAGCGGGACCGTGATGACCCTTGTGCCCACCGCCGGTTGTTGCTGGTGCATCGCCGCAGCCCCCAGCAGACCGTGCGGCTCTGGCGGCTGCTGCACGGCCCTCAGCTGGTGTGCTGACAGGCAGCCTGCGCTGGCGTGGGTGGGTACTGCAGAGCCGGCTGGCAAGGGCCAAGTGCCAGTGCCCCAAGAGATCTGCAGAACGCAGGGCAGTGCAGAGCCGGGCTGGGGGGCAGCCTGGGCTCCAGCAGAGCTGGGAAGGGGGGACTGAGCACCAGTGCCCTGAGGGGTGCCCAGCACGTGGGGCAGTGCAGAGCCGGGCTGGGGGGAAGTGGGGGTTCTGGCAGGGCTGAACACAGGCTGTGGGACAGGGCAAGAGGGGACCGTGGGCAGCAAAGACACGAGGGCCCATTAAAGAGTGTGTGGCAGGACTCTGGTCTCACTGTTGGCCACTGAGTGCAGGATGTGGGGGGAGCCCAGGGCAGGGGGCTGGGCCAAGGGGCACCGCTTGGAACTCAGCTCACTGGGGGCAACCCCCCCCCCCCCGACACTCCCTGAGCGAGCCCCTCTGCTGCTGGGTTCCCCTCTGCCCCGCAGCTGCCAACCCTCCTGTGCTGATCCCACAGCTGCTACCTGGTGCCCCCGCAGGCGGGCAGCTGAGTGCCACAGTGGCTGGCTGGAGCTGCTGCGGTCAGGGCTCCTGGCTCGGGGGAAGTCGCCCATACCCCAGTCCCCCACGACCCATCTGCTGCCCCTGGCCAGGAGAGGAGAGATGTGGGGCCAACTGGCATGGTGCCAGGGCTGCGGGCACCAAGGGACATACAGGGAGGCGGGGAGAGCAGCACACAAAGTTTATTGATCACCTCCACCGGGTACAGCCAGGCCCCAGGGACCCTCCTCTCCAGGGCCGAGCCACGCGCCCCAGCCTCAGCGTAACAGTGCGAGGCCCCCCGCCCACTCCCAGAGCAGCCAGGGCCCCAGGGCAGGCTCACCGGGACGCCTTGAATCCAGCCCTGGGACACAGAATCAGGCCCATTGATAACATTGTACTCGAATGCCCCCTCCAGCAAAGCCCAGGGACCCCCAGTCACAGCATCCAATGTGGAGGGGGTGCACGGCCATGGCCTGCCCCAGGGTGGTGCCCAGCGACACTGGGCATTAATTACAGCTCTAGGCTAGGAATTCTGCAGCTGCTGCCCCCACTCACACGCAGGCCAGCAGCCAGGGGAAACTGAGGCAGGCCTGGGCAGGCAGAGCAGGGGGGGGTCACTTCTCAAAGTGGTCCAGTGGGTAGTGCTCACCGTAGAGCCGGAGGTGCCGTCCCAGAGCCTCTTGCTGCTTCCGCAGGCTCAGGGGCATCTCGGAGTACACGTCCGAGAACAGGTGCTGGGGGCTGGGCTTCAGCTTCCGCTCTGCCTCCTCAAAGGCCTCCATCACCTGCCCCGGGGAGGCAGCGTTAGCTGGTGCTCAGCCACATCCACTCCACTGCCCAGCCAGGGCTGCCACTGAGCCCCGCTACTCTCCCAGCACCTGGCTCTGCCCACGGGGCTCCGCTGCCCTCCCAGAGCTGGGCAAGGCCCAGGAGTGCTGGCTCCCAGCCTGCCCCTCCTTCCCCAGCCCTGGTCCTGGGTCCTGCCCAGGTGGCAGCCGAGTTGCTCTGCCCTCACCCTGGAGGGCTCTGGGGCAGCCAGGGCCTGAGGAGCCCCAGAGGGTGGAGCCTCACTCACCCTTTTGCGGGATTTCTTCCTCCAGCTCTTCTCCTGCTCCTCGTCCCACCAGCCCCGGCTCAGCATGTGGTGGCGCAGGCGGGAGATGGGGTGGTCCTGCTTGTCCCAGTAATTCACCTCGTCCACCGAGCGATAGGCTGAGCTGTCGTCACTCGTGCTGTGGTGCCCAATCCTGGGGGAGGACCCAGGCATGAGCCCCGCCCTCTGCAGGCCCAGGCCGTAGCCCCACCCCCCCACCTGGCCACGCCTCCCCGCCCCACCTGTAGGTCATGGCCTCGATGAGGAAGGGCTGGTTCTCGGCCACGGCACGGCGCCGCGCCTCCTTGGTGGCGTTGTACACGGCGAAGACGTCGTTGCCGTCCACCCGGATGGACATGATCCCGTAGCCGGGGCCGCGGGCCGCTGCGGGGGAGGAGCCGCCAGTCATGTGCTGAGCTCCTGGTCCCACCCCCATCCCACCAGCCCCACCCCCCCCCACTGCTCCTTCCCCCTCCGGAGCACCTCCCCTCATTGGTCCCTGCCCACCCTCCCACACCCCATCCCCCGAGGAGCCCTGGGGGGCTGTCACAGGCTGGGGGGCAGCTCGGCTGGGCTGTGGCCCCTGAAGTGGGGGCAGGGAGAGGAGCCCTGGAGGGGATGGTAGGTGAGAGCGCTGCACTCAGGGCAGCCTGGGCAAGCCAGGGCCCCCCAAATCCCTCCCACCCCACTGCCTCCCCACCGATGCCGTCGCCCCGGTACTGCTCCGAGGTGGGCGTGGAGATGGCGTAGCCGTTGTTGCGGCAGAAGAAGAGGATGGGGCACTCCAGGGTGGCGGCGAAGTTGAAGCCGGCGTGGGCGTCGCCCTCGCTGGCCGCACCCTCCCCGAAGTAGCAGATCACAGCCCGGTTGGCGTTGTCCCGCTTGAAGACATAGGCGGCTCCCACAGCTGCAGGGGCGGAGCACGGGGCAGGGTCAGCCCAGCAGGTGCTAGGGAGACTTGGTGGCGTGGCCTGAGCCTCCCTCCTCCCAGCTGGGCCCTGTTGTGGGGCTGCGGGTCAGGAGCGAGGGGCAGCGGCAGAGCTGGGGGGCAGCAGGGGCTGCGCTGCACGGCGCCCCAGGGGCCTCACCTTGGGGGATCTGCGTGGCCAGCGGGGAGGAGATGGTGACGAAGTGCCGGTCTCGGCAGCCGTAGTGCACCGGCATCTGGCGCCCTCTGCCAGGGTCGCTGGTGTTGCCGTAGCACTGTGCCATGAAGAGGTCCAGGGGGTAACCCCGGTACATCAGCACCCCTGGGGACAACAGGACAGCCGGGTTACGGAGGGGAGGGGCATGTGCCCCTGGAGCTGCCCTGCGTGGAGGGCACGGGGCTGGATCGCCCGCCACAGCACCACCGCCCAGAGCCACAGCCAATCTCAGGAGGGCTGGAAATCTGCCTGGCGCTGGCCCAGCACCCCCGGCAGCCAGGGCAGTCCCTGTGTTACCCTGCCCTGCTGACTGCTGCCCAGAGGCGCCGACTGGCCATCACCTGCTTCCCGGTACTGCCCAAACACCAGGTCCGTGTCGTCCAGCGCCGCCGCACTGCCCACGTGTGTGCCCTCCTCCCCGTAGTTGGTCATGTAGAAGGAGATCCTGCCCTGGAGAAGGAACATGGCGTGACTGACGGGGGATGGGCACGAGCCGTGTTCCAAACACTGGGGGGAAACTGAGGCATGAAGTGGGCACATGTCCGGAGAACACAGTCAGAAGCAGAGACAGGAATAGAACCGAGTCTCTGCTCTAACTACTAGGACCCACTCCCCTCCCAGACCTGGTGAGGGGACCCAGGAGTCCTGGCTCCCGGCCTGGTGCTGCAGTAAATTAACCCGCCCAGGAGTTAGTCCCCCTCGAATACATGAAGAGCCCTACGTTGCTATGATTGGTGAAGCTGCCGGAGCGAATCACATGCTATCCCGGGCCCGGCCTCACGACGTGATTCTCCCACCAGCCCCGCCCGAATGCACCATGCAGCCCCCGTGGGGATGCACCTGTCGCTGGGACTCGTACAGGATCCGGTCCATGGTGTTCAGCAGCGTCATGGTCTTGTAAAACTTCAGGACCTGCTCCTGGGAGAGCTGCAGTGGGAGAGGGCGAGAGGGTCACAAGCTTCGCAGGCAGCCGCTGGTCCCCGCTCCGGGATGGGAGCCCTCTGCTCTGGGGGTGATTCCCAGGGACAGCCCAGGGAGCCCAGGCAGCTAAGCTGGGGAGAAGCCAGACAGTTTGGGTCCCTGTGCCTGGTTCCCTGCTCATGCCAGCCAGGCAGGCTGAGGATGGGGGGTGTTGGAATCGCTCTCCACAGCTGGCAAGGCCCTCGGGCTGCTTTATACTGGTCCTGGCCCCCGCGGCAGGGAAGGGACTGAGATCTGCTCAGGGCAGAGGGTCACAAAGCTCAGCCCTGGGCCCACCCTGCTCAGCACAAGCCCCACAGAGAGAAAACGCTTTCACTTGTCTGCATGCCCCACACGGGAAAATGAAGCTACTGGAGCTGGGCCAGTGGGGGCAGCTATAACCGTAAGAAAGAGAACAGCGATCACCAAAATTGTTCTGTGGAGCAAGTGCGGCCCTGACCCCGGCCAGCCTCCGAACCTCATTTCAAATAAAGTAAAAGTAATTTATATCCAAAACGAAAAGTTTCAACATCGGGTTCATTGGGGGAGGCCGGGGGGGGCAGCACTAATTCACGTAGAAATCAGTCGGAAGCCACCCAAGTGAGAGGCAACTGAAATACCTCACTGGCAGGGCACAGGACCACGGTTTAGGGCTTCTTTGGGGGCCCGGGGTTAGGAGATAGTGAGAGTCCCTGCTGGGGGCTGCCAGGGAGGGGGTACAGATGGGGTGGGGGTCTGGATGAAAGGTAGGTCCTGGGACAGGCTGTGGTCTAGGTTGGGAGAGGGTGCAGGAGCAGGTTGGGAGGGGTCCAGAAGGGAGGGTGCAGCAGTGGGTTGGGGCAGGGCACCTGGCCGGAGGCAGGGTGCAGGAGCAGGTTGGGTGGTGGGTCCGGAAGGGAGGGTGCAGCAGTGGGTTGGGGCAGGGCACCTGGCCGGAGGCAGGGTGCAGGAGCAGACTGGGGTCCCAGTGTGGGAAGGGGAGATGGGTGCAGGGTCTGGACATGAGGGGAATGGGGCGGGGGGGACACTTACTTGCTGCTCCCAGGCGCAGTCTCCCACTGCTCCCATTGGCTGTGGTTCTGGATTTGCGGCCAATGGGAGCAGAGGCTAACACCTGCAAGCAGCGGGTCCCCACGCTGCTGTCCCCAGCTGGGGGAGGGGGAATGGCAGAGTGCAGACCCTGGCTCTGGGGGTGAGGCCCAGGGCTTATTTCCTACCCCTATCACCCGCCGGCAGGAAGCGGACGCTGGTGACCCCACCTCGTAGGGCGGGGCAGTCGCTAGCCCACTGGCACCAACTGAGTGCTGGTGGGAGGGGGGAGGAACTGACTCCGGGGTATGGGTGCAGGTGATCCGTGCCCCGCAGGTTGAGAACCACCCGCCTAGGCAGGGGCAGCCAATCAGAGAGAGGTTATACAGAACAGCCAATCAGAAAACAAGCAGACGCATGCTCTGGGTTGGCGCCACGCTCAGGGTGAAGAAGGTGCTGGAGCATCTCCAGCAGAGAAGTTAAGGAAAAGCTGCAGGATGCTGCTAGCGTCAGGCTCCCTGAGCGAGACCCTGGAGAAGGAAGATACCCCGACCCCCCACCTCCATCACACACACGCAGGGCTGAGTCCCAAGCAGGCCCCTGCAATGCCTGGGCTGGAGCGGGAATGCCAGCGAACCCTGGAGATGGCCGGTGGGAGGTGCTGCCCTGGTGAACAGGCCTCAGCACAGGTGCAGGGGACGAAATGGGACCTGGGCTCCATCCCACGAGCCTCTCACTCACCTGGGGATCCTCGTCTGGGTTGATTATCTGCCCCTGCCGGTCCATGACTCGGTAAATGGGGATCCCCGAGATGACATTGGGCTGGATAAAATCCAGCTTGTCCACAAACTCGGCCGAGGCCCCAGGAAACTGCGGCTTCTCCTCCAGGGAGGTGAACTCCTGCTGCTGCCGGCGTGTGTGCTGGGGGGGGCAACAGGACACGGTGAGGGGGGCAAGGGGCACATTTCTGACACACCTCCCCTTGTGCCCACACAGTGCCCTGGGAGTGTGCAGGGATGCCCAGGCAGACGCCCCCCACTTGTATTGCGGGGGCCAGGCCACGTGAGGTAGTGCAAACTGTTGCGATTGAGTCCCTGGACTACAGTGGCACCAGGAGCCCCAGTGCGGCACAGACACAGAACGACAGTGTGTTGTGCCCCCAGCCCGGCATCGCTCGGCATCTCTGACCTGGCACAGGCACCGGGGGACTCGCTCTGTGGGCTTCACGAGCTGGGCAGGACGGGCGCGACACCCTCGCCCAGCTCGCTCGGGGTGCAGCAGCTGCAGAGAGGACGACCCGGCGCCCAGCTCGGGGCCAGCAGGACTCAGCTAGGGGCGTCCTGCGATCGGGCTCTGGGCCCCGGGGGTGCAGCTGGCGGGTGCTGGCAGGCAGGGAGCCCGGCGGGGTGCCAGGGCCCGGCCTGGGCAGCCCGTTGCACCGGCTCTGCGCTGGGCGCCAGGGCTCGGGCGCGTCCTAAACAAACCCTTGTCCTTGGCTGTCAGCGCAAGGCCGGGCAGGACGGGGCCTGGCGCCAGCTGCTGCCGCCCCGGGCAGCCACCTGAGCCCAGCGAGCCAGGAACCCATCCCGACCTACCCCCGGCGGGGCGGCGCCCAGGAGCCCCACGGGGGCCACTACGGGCCATTCCCCCCAGCGGCCGGGAGCAGCAGGAGCCGGGCCCCCGCCCACAACCGCCCCCCCGCACTAGACCCGAGGAGTGGGGGCGGGGCGGGGCGGGCGGCAGGGGCGCCCCGGGGAGACTCGAGGCCGCGCGGAGAGAAGCGGGGGGGGGGCGGGGCAGGAGCGGGCCGAGCCCGACACCGCCCGCCGCGCGCTGCACGCCCGGGGAAACTGAGGCACGCTGCGAGCCGCGGGCGGGACCCAGGCGTCCTGACCCTCCCCCGGCAGGGCCCCGATCCCGATCCCGATCCCGATCCCGCACTCACGGCGGTGCCGAGGCTTCGGGCCCCCCGCGGGCCGCGCAGCAGCACCCCCAGGCCCCTCCGCAACCCCCAGCCCGCCGCCATCTTGCTGCGGGAGGCAGGACAGCCCTAAGCCCCGCCCCTTGCCATGACAACCGTGACCCCACCCCCGGACCGCCCTCGAATCACAGGGCACCGGCCCTCCCCCACAGCGTCCCCGTTGCTATGGTAACGACCCCGCCCCCTCACGTGTGCGCCCCGGAAGCGGAAGTGGGGTCGGTGTTCGCGCGTGCGGGAGGGGTCCTGAGCTGCGATGGGCTCCGAGCCGGGGGGGTGCGCCCTGCGCCCCTTCTCCTGCGAGCTCGGCCTCCTCAGCCGCCCCGACGGCTCCGCCGCCTTCCTGCAGGGTAAGCGCGCCCCGCTTCCGCCCCGGGACCCCACTTCGCCGCCCCCCAGCCCGGCGCCCCCCACTTACTCCCCCAGACCTCCACTTCCGGTCCGGAACCCCACTTCCACCCCCCCAGCCCGGCGCCCCCCACATCCAGCCTGGGACCCCACTTCCGGCCCGGCGCCCCCCACTTCCTCCCCCAGACCTCCACTTCCGGTCCGGAACCCCACTTCCACCCCCCCCAGCCCGGCGCCCCCCACATCCAGCCTGGGACCCCACTTCCGGCCCGGCGCCCCCCACTTCCTCCCCCAGACCTCCACTTCCGGTCCGGAACCCCACTTCCACCCCCCCAGCCCGGCGCCCACCACTTCCGTCCCACCCCGACCGCCGCCCCCCACTTCCTCCCCCAGACCTCCACTTCCGGCCCCGGTCCCCACTTCCAGCCCTGGCCCCTCCTGGAGCCCCCACGCCCCGATACGGACCCTCGCCTCGCCCCCCCCCCCCCCCCGAGCGGGGCGCGCTGCTCCTTCCTGGCCCGGCCCCCCCGTTCCGCGCTGCCCCCCCGCTCCCGGCAGGCGAAGGGCCGCGTCTTACCGCTCCGTGCGCTCAGGGGACACGTCGGTCCTGGCCGGGCTGTACGGCCCCGCGGAGGTGAAGGTCAGCAGGGAGCTGTACGACCAGGCTACGCTGGAGGTGCTGCTCAAGCCCAAAGTGGGGCTCCCGGGTAGGCGGCGGCGGCGGGTGGTGGCTGGTCGGGCAGCAGGGTTCGTTCACCGGCCTGTGCTGCGGCCCTGCCGGCGCCAGGCTCCGGGCACCCCCCGGCTCTGTTTTGGCAGCAGACCCGGGCCTGGGCCTGGGGTGGGAAGGGAGCTGGTGGGGCCATCACGTCCAGACCCGCCCCTGCCCAGCCGTGCCGTGCTGTGCCGTGCCAGGTATGGCAGGCCAGCCCGGCGCTCCGCGGGGCGAGACCTGAGCTATAAACTCGCCTGGCAACAGATGGCCAGAGCAGAGCATGGGCTGGAGGGACGGATGGAGTAGGGCCTGGGTTGCAGGGATGGACAGATAGACGGAGCAGGGCGTGGGCTGGATGGACGGATGGAGCAGGGTGTGGGTTGGAGGGGTGGACAGATGAACAGAGCGGGGCCTGGGTTGGAGGGAGGGATGGACGGACAGATGGAACAGGGCCTGAAGCACTGAACCCAGGGGAGGGAACCCAGAAAGGAAACACTGAACCCAGGGGCTCAGCAGAAGAGCAGCTTTGCACTTGAGCTGACAGGCTGTGCAGGTCAGGCTGCAACCCTTGGGCCTTCAGCAGTGTTATCCTGCAGCTGTCATCTCAGGGCTGTTGTCCGGTTCCTTCGTTCCCCCGCTTGCCTTGGGGAGCATCTGCCTGTCCGTCCCCAGGCCTCCTCCGTTCTGCTAACTCGTTTTGCCTGGGGCCCGGTGGACGTCATTGCCAAGTGTCTCCAGTCGCCTCGACCCTCTCCTGCTGGCTTTCACACTTACCATTGGGTGCAGGCTGGGCCTGGGAGGGAAGGACCGGGGGGTGGTTTGGAGGTGGGAGGGACACAAGTTTGCAATGCAGTGAAGAACCCGCCTGGCACACGGCCCCCTAGCTAGACACCTAAACGACCAGCCGGCTGGTCGTGCAGGGCGCGTGGTGGGGCAAACCAGGTATGCACCCAACTTAAAAGCAAATTGCTCTGTAGGCCACGTGGCCCCCGTTACCGTCTCTCCTATTGTCTGTGAGTGGCTCCTGCAGGCTCTTTTTTTAGCTGTCAGATTCCCGCCCCCCGCCAGCTCCTAGCGCTTCTGTAGGAAATAATTAAGTGATGACGCAGAGGCGAGTTTCCTCACCCGGAAGGAGTGCCCTTTCCTGGCTCTGTGGGGCTGGCCCTCTCCAGAGAGGGCTGGCTGGCGGAGTGCAACCTGGCCAGGGCAAGGTTTACGCTCAGCACAGGCAAAGGGAGGTGTATTCACCCCACTTTTCAGATGGGAAAACTGAGGCACACGTGTGGCCAGCCTTGTGGGTAAGGCTGCACACCAGAACTCAGGCTCCTGCCCTGCACCAGGCTCCTTGTTCCAGCTGGGCGAGCACCTTGGCTGGCTGGTCATCAGCCTGCTGGGGCAGGGGCTCTCCTTCCATCCCCAGCATCCCATACAGGGGTCTCCCTGGCCCTGGGCGGTGGGGGCAGCACCCAGTTTGACAGGGGGCCTGATGGCAGCGGGGGCCTTGGGGCTGTGCCTGGCACGCCAGGGTGTGGCTGGGTCCAGATGCCAGTGAGCGTGGGCTGGGGGGCAGCTGGTTGTGTGGGGGCTGCCAGAGTGTGCCCCCAGCCCTTCCCTCTCTCCTTCCCCAGGAGTCTTTGAGAAGAACCGGGAGCAGCTGATCCGGAAGACGTGTGAGGCCGTTATCCTGGGCACCCTGCACCCTCGCACCTCCATCACCATCGTGCTGCAGGTGATCAGCGACGCTGGCTCTGTATCCTGCACGGCTCTGCCTGCTGTGTGCCTGGGCAGCTCCGGCTTCTCTTCCCTGAGCCCAGGGGCTGCTGAGCCTCCTCCCACCGCCACCCTCCCCTGGGCTGGCACCTGGGGGCCCTGGCAGAGCCAGGAGCTGTGGGGATGGACTAACCGGGCAGAGCGGTGCTGTCAGGCTGGGGGCAGGGCCCTGGCTGCCATGCTCAGCTTGTCTCTGTGGAGCCGAGCTGGTGCTTCTGCTGCTGCTGCCGCTCAGACCCTGCTCTGCCCAGTGCCACTTCCAGGCAGCGCCGGCCAGGCCGAGGGGAGCTCCTGCTGGAGCCTCCAGACAGCAGCAGTGCTGTGGCCTTGGCTGCCAGGGGAGTTTGCTGATCCAAGTGGGGACGGCAGCCCCAGGCTCCCACACGGCTCTGCCGGCACCACCCCACACCCACAGCCCTGCCGGTGCCCCTCGCTTCCGACCCACGGCCTCTGCCAGCTCTACTCTGTGTGAGGGAAAGCAGAGGACCCTGCTGTGACAGGAAGGGTGGTGGGGTGGGTGGAGCAGCTTCCCAGCACTAGAGGAATGTGGGTGCTCAGAAAGTGCAGGGGAGGAGCCCGGCACAGGGATTAGCAGCTGGCGGGGTTGCGGGAGCCGGGTGCGGGGATTAGCGGCTGGTGGGGGAGGAGCCGGGCGCCTGCAGCGTTGGGGGAGTCAGGCGCAGGGATGAACCACTCCCAGGTCCTCGGCTGCACTGCTCCAGCTGGAGCTGCTGGGGATGCAGCCAAATGGCCCAGAGTTGATTAGCTCCGGTGACAGGCACCCCCCGGCCAGTGCTGGGGCCAGGCAGATGTTGCTGAGCACCCCGAGAGGAAGTGCCCCCGCTAGGACTCTGGAGAGCTGGGTCCAGTCCCTGGCTCTGCCACAGGCTCCAGGGCCTGACCTTCAGCAAGTCGCTTAGTGTTCTGTGCCTCAGGTTCCCACCTGTAAGAAGAAAGTAGGGTCCTTCCTGGGTCAGTTTACACTGAGCTCTTTGGGGCCGTGGGTCTGGGCAGCACCTGGCCTGGTGGGGCCGTGAGCTCGGTGGTTCTGAGCCCTGAGCCTGAGGGGGCCGACAGGTGATAACCAGCCTGCGGTGCCGGCGCCTGGCCTGGCCGGGCAGCAGCTGCCAGTGTTTTCCTTGACGTGGCACCAGCTGCTTGCGTGCTGCCTGAACGCCGCCTGCATGGGGCTGATGGACGCCGGCCTGCCCATGAAGTGCCTCTTCTGTGGGGTCACATGCGCCGTGGACGCTGCCGGCACAGTCAGCCTGGACCCTACGGCCCGGCAGGAGAAGGTGGGCGTGCGACCACCGGGCTGAGGGGTTTGTGCTGCGCTGTGCTGTCCTTCCGGGCCCAGGGCAGCACCAGCACAAGGGGGGGCCAGATTGCAGGGGAGGGGCGTGTGCTGGGCCTGGCGCCGTGGGGGGAGGGGCGTGTGCCAGGCCTGGCGCCGTGGGGGGAGGGTCACAGCAACAGGGGACTGGGAGTCGGGACTACGCAGACCGAGGCGGGTGGCGGCTGCAGTGGCACGTCGTGCAGCCTGTGGCCATCTGGCGCTGGACGTGGGCCGGGGCCGGGCACTCGGGCCGCAGGCTGGCTGCGTGGGCAGGAGGCAGGCTGTGCCTGAGGGCACTGGGGCAGCTGTGGGTCGAGGGCGCAGCGTGGGCAGGGGTTCACTCTCCCCCGTCCCTGGCAGGAGGCTCGGGCGGTGCTGACCTTCGCCATCAGCAGCGTGGAGCAATGCGTGATCATGTCCAGTACCAGGGGCACCTGCTCGGTGGAGGAGGTGAGTGGGGGCAGAGGCAGCCAGTGCAGGTGGGTGCTCGGGGCCCTATTTGCTCCCTGGCAGCAGAGCCGGCGGCACGAGGAGCTGGGGGGGCTGGCAGGCTGAGCCCTGCACAGAGGGAGGCTGGGGCAGGGGAGGGCAGCAGCAAATGAGGGATGGGGAGTGACAGCCTGGGACTGGTTGCTATAGTGATGGAAGGTGGGATGGAGCCACGAACGTGGGTCCTTCCTGAGCTGCAGGGGAGGGGCTGGATAAGGGGATCAGAACCCCCCATGTGAGCCCAACTGGGGGGCTTAGCCCAGAAATGATGGCTGGAGGTGCAGCAGCTCCCCCCCTCAACGAGGGTCCCGGGTCTGTGGGGCTGACCCCCACTCCCACCTCCTGTGCCACAGGGAATGTCTGTGGCATCCTCCCACCCACCCCCAGGCTCCGGTGCTCGGAGCCCCCCAGCTGCAGGCCAGAGCAGCTGTCCTGTCGGCCCTGGCACTACGGAGACCTCCTCCTCCGCGGCCACATCCAGCCCAGCACACGCTGTGGGTCCCCCCAGCGCCAGCCCCCTGGGCACATCCAGCCCAGCGCCAGCCTTGGGCCTGTCTGAGGGTTCCCCTAACGCTGTCTCCCTCCTCCCCGCAGCTGCAGCAGTGCATCGCTGCCGCCCAGCGAGCTGCCAGCACCATCTTCCGCTTCTACCGGGCCTGCATGTGCAGGAAGTACTCCAAGACGTGAGGCAGGGCCACCCGCAGCTCCCTGCCTGGACCCTGGACCCCTCTCGGCGTGTCCCACGGCTGCTACCAGCCCATGCAGGCTGGGCTGTGCCCCGCCGCATCCGACCAGCCCACACCCAGCCACATGCCGGGGGCTGGTTCCCCGACCAGCTCTGTAGTTGGGCACCCATTAAACGGGGCCTTCCCCAGCCGCCTGCAGCATGTGGGGGATGGAAGCGCGTCCCTGGGCCCTGTCACTTCCTGCCTCCGTCCCGCAGGAACCTCCCTGCCCTGCGCTGCAGCCTCAAGGCAAGTTCGAGCCCTGCCTGGGGCAACAGGAGCTGCCTGGCCACGGACGGAGCCCTGGCTGCCTTCTTGGGGGAAACTGAGGTGGGGTGGGGGTGGGGGGATCTGACCTCTGCCTGGGCTTGCTGCTTGGGGGTGGCCCAGTTGGGGCCCATGTCTCACCCAGCTGGGCCAGAGCCCCCCGGCCCCTAGCGGCCTCTACCCACCCCCAGCCCATGGTTAACCCCATGTGTGCTGCAGCTGTGCAGTCGCTCCTGGCAAAGCCCAACCCAGGCAGAAGACCAGGGTTGTTTGCCGAGGCCCCTGCCCAGCATGAGCTGGGGGAGCGGGGTGTCAAACTTTGGGGCCCAGGAAATTGTTCCTCTTCAGTATAAACCCAGGCAGTGTGGCCATAACTCTTCTCTCATTGGTCCTTCCTCTTTCTTACCCCCCATGCCTCCTGAACCAGGGAAGGGACCCCTCCCGGCCTGAGCCCAGGTCCACAGCTGGTGTTTGCCCAGCTGCCTGCGCAGGGGCTGCAGCCCTGGGAGCTAGTGACCCAGTCAATCCTTCCCCTTTCTCGCCCAGGCGCCCCCCCACTGGACTAGGGAGACGCCTGCTTGCCTCAGTCTGGGAGTCCTCTGTCTCTGAGCTCTGGCCCTCGGGAGCAGGGCACAGGCCCAGTTGGGCAGCTCCCGCTCCCTCCTGCCTGCAGAACAGCCTGGCTGGGAGGGGGTTTGTTCCCCTCTTGGCTACAGTGCCTGGGGCCTGTCATTCCCACGGGCCAGCTTCTCTGGGCTCTGCCCTCCCCCTGTGGTGCTGAGCCTGCACCTGACCCCTTGAACTGGGCCCCAATCCCATCACCCACCCCAGAGAGTGGAGCCTGGATGGTGCTGGGGGGGCAGCGGTTCTGCTAATGAGGCTGTTACTGAGCATGTGCGGCCGTGGGCAGCATGCCCGGAGACCTGGCCGCTCAGCTTTGGGGTCCCAGCAGCTGCTGCAAAACTCCCACCTCTGAGCCACCTCCTGGGGTGTGCCGCCACCAGGGGCTTAAGGGCCTGCCAAGGGCCATGGAGCACCTCGGGCCCTCGGTCCTCTGTGGGCTGCACCTGGGCCATGCTCCACCGCAGAGGCAGTCGCTGCGGGTGCAAGGGGGAAATGAAAAGGGTCTTTACAGCCAGCACCGTCCCCTCCCTGTGCTCCCCTCAAAAACCCCCCTGGCCTCTGCCTGCAGCTGCTTCTCCCCCTCAGCCCAGCTGCTGCTCTGCTCAGTGAGCCCCATGGCAGCCACTGGTTGGGGCTTTGAGTTCTGTAGTTCTCCTGTCCCCACCACCCACCTGGGCACGAGTCCATGGCAGCTTGAGCCCCAGTGCAGCTAGGGGCCCTGCTTGTCTCACCCTCCCCCGCTGCCTGGCCCTGGAGTGGATGGACGTGGGCCGCCCAGGGCCGAGCTCTCCCTCCCCAGGCGCCTCCAGCAACACGCTTGGCAGCAGTGAACCCAACTGGAACGCTCCCAGCGCTGCAGGGTGTGATAGATGCCTGCCTGGGACCCATGGCAGCTGGCTGTGCCCCGTGAGGGGGAGAAACCCTCCCCACCTCGTGGGCTCTGTCTTGGGCAGTATCTGTCAGGCCCAGGGCATGTGCTCCCCCCAGAGTCCTGAGTCAGCTGCAGCCTTCGGGGCTGGAGTGACTCTTCCAGCTGCCCCGGGCACAGGGCTGTCAGCTCCTGGCCCCTCAGCCCCTCACGTAGGGGCTCGAGGCCAGCAGCCGCTGGAGGGGAGGCACTGACGGCTCCACGCTGCTGCTGCCCCAGGGGCTGAGCCGGGCTGCTACACACTGGGGGGAGCACAAGAGAGGCAACCCTGAAGACAGAGCTCCAAGCGTTCAGACCGTGGGCCTCGCTCCATGCCAGCGGGGCCCGCTGGAGCACCTATCATGGCCATGGCCGCAGCTGAGGCGATTTAGGGTGGGGTTCTCCCCCCGCTGGCCCTGGCGTGAACCAGACAGCGGCAAGGGTGGCTCAGCTGCTGGAATTTGCTTTCTGTGGCTGCTGCAGAGTGGTGAGGACCTGCCCAGTACCTGCGACGGGAGTGAGGCTGATTCGCGCCGTGGGCAGCCCCGGGCCACCTGGGCGTCTGGGGCAGGGAAGCAGCTGCCTCTGACTTTGCTAGGGGAGGAAGCAGATCTACGGCCCGTGCCAGTGGCGGGGAGGAGATTGGGGTTTGGAGGGAGAAACTGAGGCCCCAGAGAGGAGCGACGTGTGTGGGTCACAGAGGGAGTCAACAGAGAATCGGTCTCTGGGCCCGTGTTGCTGCTAGGCTGAGCGCGGGGGCAGCGCCCCAGCAGGGCGCTCTTGGGGTGGTGCACAGACAGGGTGCGGTGCACAGGACAATTTATTCTGCACACGGATGGAAAAGTTCGAGGGAGCGTTGCTCCTGGCTCCTAACCCTGCCCCCATCCTCCCCACGGGCCCCTCCAGCTGCTCAGCGAAGTGCAGGGTGTCGGGGTGCTCCTCGCTGTGGGCTGGGCCGGGGGGAGCTCAGCAGGGTCACCACAAGTCAGAACCCTGAGTCTGCTCCTGGGGAACCCAGGCAGCCGGGCGTGTCTCTGGTGGAGGCAGGGGGGGAGCAGCCCCCCAATCTCTGGTGTGTCTGGGGCAGCTCCAGCCCCCAGCAGGGCCCTCGGCCACAGGGGCCAGTGGTGTGTGACATGAAGCCTGTACCTGGGTGGGGAGGGGAGGTCAGGCACCCAGGCTCTGCTGGGGAGCAGGATCCAGCCCTGTCGGAGCCCATCTGTCCGTGGGGCAGCCCCTATCCCGGCTCCCAGGGCAGCGACTGTCTCTCCTTAGCAGGGAGCGGGATCCGGCCCTATCTGTCCAGGGGGCAGCCCCTATCCCAGCTCAGGGCAGGGACCGTCTCCCCCCTGGGGCACTAGGTGGGGCCCCTGTCAGACAGGTAGGCGGTGAGTGCCACCCCCGCGCCGATGTAGGTGCACACGCCCAGCAGGATGGACAGCACGGCCAGCGCGAAGGTTCGGCGGGAAGCTGCCCGCGCACCCAGGAAGTCGCCCTCTGCCGATGCCTGGTTGGTCTGTGGGGGAGGGGAGGGAAGGGTTAATGAGGGGTCCTCCAGGCCTCTCCCGTGACCCCCCCATAGATACCTCCACCCCACTGCATTCCACGACCCCGAGACCCCCCCCATAGATACCCCCTCTGCCCCCGTGACCACCCCCCATAAATACCTCCCCCCTTGCTGCATCCTGAGACCCTTCTCCCCTGCTTCTCTGGCTGGACACCCCAGGCCCTATCCAGGCCAGAGCCCTGAGATCCCCAACCCCCCACATATCCCTACATGGCACCTTCTGCCCCACATCTGACACTGGACACCCAGGTCTGCAACCCCAGCAGCTCCCCCCCCGACCAAGGAGGGTGCCAGAGCAAGGGGGGGGGCCAGCTGTGACCCTGCATGGTGCTGGGGTACGGGTGGGGGCTTGGCCCCATTTTGGGGGGCAGGGGAAGTGATGCAAATAGCTCCCCTGCTGTATGCAAATATTACTGCCTGGAGGGGTCAGGGCAGCTGCCTAGGAGCCTCTGGGCTGAGGCTCAGCAAACTCATCTCACAGGTGCGTGGCCCCTGGCCGCCCCACTTACTTTCTGGGAGAGGTGGAAGGCGGCGATGCCCAGGGGCCAGAAGCAGCAGAGCATGGAGAACACAGCCAGGCCCAGGTGATCCTGCGGCAGCAGCAGGGCCAAGTCGCTGTCACTGTCGCTGTCACTCAGCGAGTCATTCTGAGGGGGAGGGGGGATCATGTGTGCTCTCCTTTGCAGCCGCGGCTGACCTCAGGGGCTCTGGCTCCCCACCCACCGCTCTAACCACTAGACCCCACGCCCCTCCTGGAGCTGGGGAGAGAACCCACGAGTCCTGGCTCCCAGCGACAGAGCTGCACAGGAGCAGCAAAGCTCTGCAGCCACCCCCGACCCCCCACTCAGCCCCTGGGCTGCAGCACAGGGACCCCCCCGCCCCAGGCCGTTCAGCTCAGCTGTGTCTTGGGACTTGCTTGGGTCCCACACTGGCAAGGAGAGACAGCAGCTGCGGCCAGCCCCTCTCATCAGAAGGGAACCCACAGCCCCTTCGGGGGGAGATCCCAGATGTGGGCTGGGCAGGGCCTGGCTGCAGAGGCCATTGCTGGAGCTGCCAGAGGGACCGTGGGGGGCTAGTGAGTTACCCCGGTGCCTCTGGCCGCTGGCAGGGCTCAGCTGGATGCCTGAGTTCCCAGCCCCCCCTCACCTCCAGCTCGTGCAGCAGCTCCCCATCCCCCACTTCACAGCAGACCGTGTGAATGTCGTCCTCAGGGCTGAGCTTCCGGGGGTGCTCGGCCGGCTCCCCGAAGGCCGTCTCGCTGTAGCCCTGCTTCCTCCAGCCGGGGGACTCCCCAGCCTTCCCCAGGGGGCCCAGCCGGGGGCAGGGGGGCAGCTCAGGGCTGCCCAGCGGCTCTGCTGTGCTCTGCAGGCTCCTGGAGTCCAGCAGCTGCCGGGCCAGCCGGGGGGGCAGGTGCCTCCAGCTGGCCCAAGTTAAGAAGCTGGGGTGCTCCTGCTGCCCCTCCCCCACCGGGGCACCCCCAGGGGGCTTGGCCAGCAGTGGGTGCTGCAGTTCGTGGAGGTTCTCCATGGGGGTCCGGCGGGAGCCGCGTGAAGGGTCGTCACCTGGGGGGGGAAAGAGACAGCGGGTGATGTCCTGGGGCCAGCTGGGCTGTTCTCCCCACGCTTGGGGAAGGAAGTGCTGAGGCCTCCCAGAGCCGGGAATGGGGCCCCTGAGTTCCAGCCCCCACTGCCCTCCTAGCGCCCCCTTGCACTGCCTGGGGTGGTGCCAGCTGCCCGGGAGGGAGCCGCTTAGCACACAGTCCTGGCCAAGGAACCTGGGCATTAGACCTGCCGGCCAGCCCCAAGGGCTCCTGCAGCCCAGGTGCAGGGGAGACCACTGGCTGCAACAGTGCGTCCCGTCCTGCAGCTCCTTAACCGCTGCCTCGGGCTCCCAGGGCCAGGGCAGTGAGGGTGAGTGGTAGGAGCCATGGCCCAGTCCCCAGCTGGTGTGGAGCCGCCCAGAGCCCGCGACTCCCTGCCCCCGACAACGCCTTCTCCTCCACTGCCCAAGCAGGGCAGATGGGCCCGAGTGTGAGCAACTGCTTAGACGCAGGTCCGGCCGGGCTGGGAGGCAGGCAGGCTGCCCTCACTGCGGCCTACCAGAGTGGGGTAGAGCTGGGCACAGAACCCAGGAGTCCGGGCGCCTAGTCCCTCTCTAACCACTGCCCCCCACAGCCCCAGATCCCATTGATGGAATCCAGCTACCTGAGACCCTGGGCTCCTGCCACCCCCTTGAGGAGAACTCGCTGCTGGGGAGACTCTGGGCCGTGGAAAGCTGGGGGGGGGTGTCTCTCCTAGTCGCTCCCTCACCTGAGCTCCAGGCCAGCCACAGCCACAGCTCCCAGCCCCACTGCTGTGCTCCAAGCTCCTCCCCAGCACAGGTCGCACCTGCCATTCTCTGCCCCTGCCCCTGCCACGTGCCAACAGGGTGGGGCCGATCAGCTCCCGGGTCCCAGTCCGGCTCCCTCCCACTGGCAGAGCCCCTGGCACTGGCTGGGCACCAGCGCTCGGGCCTGGACCTGCGCCTGGGTAAGCGGGCCAAGTGCCAGAGTGCAGTGACCCCGGCAGAGCCCCGCTGGGGGGCGCCCCACTGCCTGCAATGGAGGTCCGGGTCCTGCACCGCCGGGGGGCGTCCCACAGCCCGGAATCAGGAAAGAGGACACCCAGCCAAGCTCGGGGAACCGGCCCCCCGCCCCCTGGCCCTGGGGGAGCCCAAACTTTGCGGGGGAGGGGGGGGCACAAGTCCCGGTAGGCAGCGCCGCCCCCCATGTTAGTGGCTGTGATGGCAGGGAGGAGACCCGGCTTCTCTGCCCCCCGGGGAACTCGCCCGCCGCCGGCGAAGGACCTGAGCAGCCCCCACCGCATCTCTGCTCGGCCCTGGCCCTGGCCTAGTGCCCCCCCTCCCCCGCCAGGTACCGGGCCCGATCCGCCGCTCGCTTCCCGCCCGCCACTCACCTCTCTCAGCGCCCGCCTCCGCCCGCCGCTCTCCGGCGCCCCCGAGCGCCCATGGCACGGCACGGCCCGGCCCGGCCGCCCGCCGGAGTCCCCGGAGCTCCGCGCTGCAGCGGCAGCCGCCCGCCAGCTCCGCCCCCCGCCCCCAGCAGGGGCCGGCCCGGCCGGGGAGCCCAGCTCCGCTCCGCTCCGTGCCGGGCCGGGGGGCGGGGGTCTGGGGGCGGGGCGGGGCGGCCGGACTCCTGGGTTCCGCTCGCGGGGGCGGGGCAGGAAGAGGTGAAGGGGCGGGGGGAGCGCTACGACCCCGCACGGAGCCAGTGCCTGGAGCAGAGCCCAGCCCCCCCCAGCGCCCCGCACTCCGACCCCCAGCCCCCTCCGCCCCTCCCCCGCAGTTCTGCAGACCCCTGGCTTCTCGCTGACCGGGGGTCTGCGGGGGAGGCTGCCGGGCCCAGCTGGCTGCACCCAGGCCCTGGCTCCCCAGTTCCCACCCAGCCTGGGAGACGAGGGGCCCACGAGAGACGGAGGGGGCTGGAGTAAGGCCTCCCTGGCCCGGCGGGTGAATCACTTCGAATGGCTCCGGGGGCGGGACAGGAACAGGCAGCTGGGTGGGCTGCGGGTCGGGGGCGAGGGGCGCCGCAGAGCTGGGGGGCCTGACTAGCAGGGGGTGGGGGTCGGGGCGTCGCTGGGGCCGGGAGGCCAAGTCGGGTCCATGATTATTTGGCCCGTGGGACGAGCGATGGAGACACATCCTCGTTATAACTAGTTCTCCTTGGAGTTTTTCTATTGTGTCGAGTCATTTTGTGTGTCATTGTTTTCAGCCCTGTGGTACAGAAATCCAGCTCTGTGGTGTGGCGCAGTCCCTGGCAGTAGGGAAGGTAAGAAAAACCTCTCCGCGCCCTTAATTTTTCAACTGCTTCGTGGCTTCCCTTGGGGAGTGACTGGGGTGTGAACGGGAAGGCGGGAGACCAGCACCTCCAGGTACTGGCAATGGTGGGAGAAGGCAGATCCCGGACCAATGAGAAGAACAATGGAGCCTGTGAAGTGGGCCTGTTGAAAGAAGACTGGACACATGGAGGCCTGGGGAGTCACCAGCGAGTGCCTGACTTTGGAAGCACCACTCAGAAGAAGGTGCTAAATGCATATTCATAAGCTCGCTCGGCCAGATTATGCATATGCATGAGCCGGCCAACCGGTGCAACCTGCATGGGAGAGAGGGCGCTATCAGTGGAAGCATCTTGCCCAGGGACCCCGGGTTTGTCCTGTCAGCACTGGAGCACCGATCCGGATCGGCAGAAGCCCGGCTCCACCCCTCCCCCATCTAACTCACCTGGCCAGTGCAGTTCGGGGGAGCAGCTATTGGTAACAGCAACAAGCAGGAGAGAGAGAGAGTGTGTGTGTGTGTGTGTGTGTGTAAGAGACCACATGCACGTGCTGAGTGTTGATTGCTGTACGTGTATTACCAATAGTTGTGGTGTTTTGCCTTTTCCCCTGAACAGATCCCATGCAGGACTGTTCAGTACAACAGTGAGTGGCTGTGGGCCTGACCTCCAGCAGTAGCTCATCCCCAGGCCCGTCCGGTTCCGTGGACGGCTGCCCTGGCCACGTTCCTGTGCTACCAGCCTGCCCCCAGCTGTGTTTCTCTGCACGGCCACATGGCTTCGGAGACATACAACATCTCTGCACCTGGATGGAAAGATTTGAAGAATTGCCAGGGGTCAGTCCCTGGGCCTCGTGGGGTGGTCACCAGGCCCTGGGGCTGCTCCCTGAGCTCCATGGGTCGGTTGCCAGGCCCTGAGGCTGCTCCCCGAGCTCTGTGGCGTGGTCGCCAGACCCTGGGGCTGCTCCCCGAGCTCCATGGGTTGGTTGCCAGGCCCTGAGGCTGCTCCCCAAGCTCCATGGATCGGTCGCCAGGCTGCTGGGGCCTGTCATGGGCTCGGTGGGCCCCATGGGGCAGGGTCTTTCTCTTCCGTGGGTCTGTGTTTTATGGAGCAGCTGGGCCCCCCAGCTGTGGCCCCACCTCCACCAGTTGGCAGGCACTGCCCTGGGCCCCCCAGTGGGGGTGTTCTCACCCACTGGGCCTAGGGCAAGTGAGTCTAGCCTGGGGGCTCACAGCGTCTGTCCAGCCCTGGGGGCCATGCATGGAGCTCATCCCCCTCCCCAAGTCTGTATTTATCTCACCGGAGTTCCCCTCCCCCAACGCCATCTGCTGAAGCTGCCCCCCACCCCCGTGGGGCTGGGCACCCAGCCAGCCAATCATAAGCAGGCGGGGGGAGACACAACCAATCCCCTGCTCCACAGCAGGATCGGCCCCGGGCCCTGCAGACCAGACACCCTCTAGGCAGGGCTGGGGCAGGCTGGGCACTGCCCTGCCTCTCCACCCCGGTGCCCTCCCTCTGCACCCACCCCAAGCATCCAGCCCCTGCACAGGGGCCATGGAGATGGAGGGGACCTGGGGGGCATAGCCAGATGGTCTGATCCCTTCTGGGCCTCCCTGGCTGCTTGTGGGGGAGCTGTAAGGGCCTGCCAGCCCCGGGACATTAGCATGTGGGGAAGTTTGGCAGTGGTGCGTACCGTGCAGAGCCCTCAGCTGGGCCTCAGGAGACCCTGGGCTCCAGGCCCGGCCTACCAGTGGCCTGCTCCTTGCCTCAGTTTCTCCAGCACTAAGGGAGGGTGAGTGGCCCTGCTCCTTGGGGAGGCACCAGGGGGCCGCTGGAGGGATGGGCTGCTCAGTGTGCGGGGAGGGGGCAGCATTAATGAAGCGCCTGCTGCATCATCAGCCTCCTCCCCCACAGGGCAAGTTCGGGCCGGGTATGAATAGCTCCCGCCTCCCACTGCCTCTAGCGTATAGAGCGGGAGCCAGGGACCCAGGAGTCCTGCCGCCAACGCAGCACAGCCACAGCTATTCATAGACAGGGCTTGTTCCAGCTCCAGTGTCCTTCTTACACAGCTCTGCTGGTGCCCCACAGCTCTGACCCACAGCCCCCTGCTCCCCCCAGCCCTGGGGTCCCCCAGATATGCCAGTCTCTGTCCCTTCAGAGAACAGCTCAGTGCGAACTCCTGCTCTCAGCCCCCCAGCCCCAGTGTCTGCGCTGCAGCAGGCTCAGGCCTGCAACAGGGCACCCCCACAGCAGCCACAGCCCTGAGCTGAGTGTGACCTGGACAGAGCTGTGCCCCTTAGCCGGGCGGGCGAGCCAGGGCCAGACTGCGGCCCAGCTGGGCTGACGGGGACCGGCAGGATGGGGCGCAGCCGGCTGGTGCCCCCAGGCTGGGGGGCGTGCAGGGAAGCAGATGGCGCTGGGGACGAGGGGCCATTGAGCTGAGTGGCACCAGGCTGCCTGGCGGGAAGCACCAGCCAGGGGACGGCGAGGGCCGCCGGACTCCTGGGTTCTCTCACCCAGGCTTGCAGGACCGTGGGCACGTGCCAGCTCGCGCTGTGCCTCAGTTTCCCTCTGGGGGTGTGTCACCCCTCCCGGCACCGTGAAACACGTTCAGTGCCTGGCGGGATGTCAACCGGGGTGCAGCTCCCCCGCCCTCCCCGCCCACCACCCGCCCGCGCCTCCCCCCGCCCCGCGGCTCCCCCCGGCCCCTGTTGCCATGGCGCTCCCACACAACGTTTCCCGTTGCCATGGCGCTCCCACCCTACAGCACTCACCGTTGCCATGGCGCAACCACAGTGCACAGCCCTCGCCTATCACGTCTCTGCCCTTCCCAAGATGGCGGCCTCAGAGCTTTGCTCCGCCCAATAGGGGCGCTCCTTCTATTCTTGACGCACTCAACATGGCGCCGCCCGCACAACGGTTATTTTCCACATTCAATATGGCCACCATCTCGTCTTCTGTCTTCCTGGGCGGGGCCGGCACCAAATACCATCACGTGCCCTTCCTCCAGCCAATCAGACTCCGGAGACGAGCAGAACCCGCCTTCGTTACCGTGGCAGCAGTAGGGAGCTGGGGCTGGAGCGGCGCGCAGCAGTTGGCGACGCCGGGCCGGGGGCGCGAGCGGGTCTGTAGCGCCTGGAGGCGGCCGGTCCGGGTGGGGCGCCCCGCGCATGCGCAAGCGTGAACGGGACAGGGAGGGGCGCCAAGCAGTGGGAGTGGGCCTGTAGCGGTCCCGCGTGCACGCGCCCAGTGCGAGCTCAGCGCGCGCCCGTCACCCCGCGCGCCGCCGACACGTCAACCCCCCCCGCGCGCCCCCGACAACTTCTCTCCATCGCCCTCCCCCCACTCTCCCCTGGCAGGGGGAGGGCGCTGTTGGGAGCGCCTCGAGGGGTGCGGGGCGGGGGCACAGCAGTGAGCCTCCCTCCCCACGGGAGGCTCATCCCCTAAGCTCGTGCCGCGGGGGGGCAGGGGTCACCCGGCGGTGATGAGCCCCTTGGGGTGCGGCGGGCAGGCGGGTTGCTGGGGCACAGGCTGGCCAGAGCCTGGCACCCACCGGGCCGCGGCCGCTCACGTGGGCAGGCGGCTGGCGCTCCCGCTCCGGCATCGTGGGTGGTCCCAGGGCAGCGCCCCGACCGTGTGTCGTCCCCCCGCAGCCCCCAGGCGTGTGGGGCTCTGGCGTGTGCAGCGGGGCCGGGGGTGAGGTGCCCCAAAGGGGGAAGCGACAGTGCAATGGGGCAGCTAATGCAGCTTCATTGGGAGTTGGCACAGGCAAGGGGAGAGCCTGGGGCCTGCCCGGCTGCGGCGGGAGGGCAATGGGGCTAGTGCTTAGAGCGGGAGCAGGACTCCTGGGTTTTATTTCTAATCCTCTCTTTTGTCTCCCCTCCGGCGCTGCAGGATCATGGCCGAAGTGCACATCATTGGGCAGGTGGTGGGAGCCAGCGGCTTCCCCCACAGCAGCCTCTTCTGCAAGTGGGGAATCCACACAGGTCAGCCCGAGCCGTGGGCAGCTGTGAGATGTGGCCGGGAACAGGGGCCCGCAGGGGAAGGGGGCACATCTGTGGTGGGTGGGCTGGAGAGGCCTAGAACCGGAGCTAGCATGTTAGAGAACCGGATGGTTCAGAGCCAGGACTGCTAGGTTCTCTCCCCGGCGCTGGGAGGGGCGTGGGGGCTGGCAGTCAGAGGAAGGGGCTGGGAGCCAGAACCGGGGCCTCCCCTCACTGCCTGCTCCCTGCAGGCGGTGCCTGGAGGCTGCTCTCTGGCCTACGGGAGGGGCAGACGCAGGTGGATCACCCCCAGCTGGACGACATGGCCTATTGGTCCCACCCCATCGACGTTCACTTCGCCACCAAGGGCTTGCAGGGTGAGCGGCTCTGCTTGGCTTGGGGGAGAGGAGGGGAGGGAGGCTGCGGGTTCTGGGTGGGATCTGGGACAGTGGGAGGGCGGCAGCTCTGGCTTTGTGTGCGGCAGGGAGCAAGAGGGCAGCCTCCTCCGTGTGTGGGGCAGATCCTGGGGCTGGCAGATGCAGCCACTTGTCCCCCTGCTTCCGACAGCGTCTCATGCCTTCTGCAGCAGCAGAGCCGCCAGACCACTCCCATAGACAGGAACTGACACCCCCAGCCCCAGGGCAGGGGCGTGCGGCCCTTCCCCCCCGGAGGGTGCTGCCCCCAGGGCAGGGGCTTGCAGCATCTCTCCCCCCAGGGGGGTGCTGCCCCTAGGGCAGGGGCGTGCGGCTTGGGGATGGGCAGGCACCAATGGGCCCTTCTCACCGTCAGGCTGGCCCAAGCTGCACCTGCAGGTCTGGCACCAGGACTCCTTTGGGCGCCGCGAGCTCTACGGCTACGGCTTCTGCCACGTGCCCTGCAGCCCAGGCTGGCACGCGCTGGCCTGCGTCACCTGGCAGCCCCTGGGCTCCTGGCAGGAGCGGCTCTCCCAGCTCTTCGTGGGTGGGGGGCCTCAGCTGCTGAACAGTGACCTGATCTACACAGGGGCCGACCGGTACCGCCTGCAGACCGTCACTGCCGGCACCGTGCACCTGCAGCTGGGCGTGCTGCTGCGCCACTTCGCCCGCTACGGCGTAGAGTGCTAGGGGCGGCTGGGCGCTTGGAGCGGGCAGGCCCCTGCCCTGGGAGGGAGGCCCCTGCTGTGGTCCGGCGCTGGGGGGGACGGGCCATGGCCATGGGGCGAGGAGAGGTTCGGTGCTGGGGGAGCACATGGATCCAGGGGTCACCGTGTGGCACCCTGCAGCTCTGATGCCCCCAGACACGGGGACGGCTCATGCGCTCCACAGGCTGTGCTGGTGAGAACGGGGCGGGGCCCCAGCAGGTGACAGTCAGTTGGGGGTGGGCACTGGGGCAGGGGCCAGGGGTCTTCCCCTGGAGGGGCTGGTTCCAGTCTGTGGATGGTTCACAGGAGTGGGTCAGGATTCCTGGATTCTGTCCCCAGCTCTGTCGTGGGCGATATGGGTTCGGTTCTGCTGCAGCCTGCAGAATGGGGCAGTGCTGTACCCGGGCTTGGCCAGGCCCCAGGAGGAGGTGAGAGGGGATCCTGACCCCTCTGAGCCATGGGGAGCCCCCCCCCCCACCTCCTGCCCCCATTGAATAAACCCCTTGTATAAAGGCCTCTGTGCTAGTGACGTTTTGGATTTTCCCTTCCCATGGCCCTGGGGACCCTGCTGCAGACACTGGGGACAGTGGTGGGTTGGGGTGTGTGTGGGGGGACCCTGCTGCAGACAGTGGGGGCAGTGGTGGGTTGGGGTGTGTGTGGGGACCCTGCTGCAGACAGTGGGGGCAGTGGAGGGTTGGGGTGTGTGTGGGGACCCTCCTGCAGACACTGAGGGCAGTGGTGGGTTGGGGTGTGTGTGGGGGGACCCTGCTGCAGACACTGCGGGCAGTGGTGGGTTGGGGTGCGGGGGGGACCCTGCTGCAGACACGGGGCAGTGGAGGGGGACAGGAGCAGTCAGGGACTGGCCCGTGTGCGCAGTCTGGGGGCCTCGTTGCCCCCTGGGCTGGCGGGAGGGCGACGGGATCCCCCGGGGCTCGGGGTGTCTCCGCGGGGCCCCCAGGCTGGGGCTGGCAGCTCGGGTCATGCTCGGGGCGGAGCTGGTGTCGCTCCAGCAGGGGGCGCCCCCGGCCTGTGCCAGCCGCGCGCGCGTTCCCCAGTTGGAGCCGGCGGGGCCCGGCCCCGCCCCGCCCCGCCCCTCCCGTGTGAGCGGTCCCGGCTCCGCCCACTCCGGTGCGTGCAGCTTTGGCCTCGCCCCCTCCGCGCTGGTCAGGGGCGGGGCTTGCGGGGGCTGGTGACCTCCCCGCTCGGGCGGGGCGGAGCTGCCGGCTCCTCGGGGCGCCCCCGCCCCTTGCACAGGCCGGACTCCTGGGTTCTCTCCCCGGCGCCGGGGGGGGAACGTGCCGCTGTTCCGAACGGGGGGAGGGGGCTAATCCCGTGGGCGGTTCCCAGCTCCTCCCCCCGCGCCTGTCTCCGCCCAGTGCCGTCGGGGGGGGGAGAAGGGAAACTGAGGCAGCGGGCCGCGCAGGGCTTTGCCTGGGGCGGGGCTGTTCTCCGAAGAGCTGCAGTCCAGGCGCCGGCCCGCAGAGGGCGCCCGAGCCGCGCCCCGGGGTGTCCCGTTCGCTGGCTGGTCCCTGGGGTGACCCTGGGCCCCCGGCCCGGGCCCGGGTGTAAGGGGAGCCCCTGGGCTGCCCGTTCCGGCGTCTCCTGCCCCTGTGCCCAGCTGCGAGCCAGGCCTGCTCTGGCGCGGGGCAGCGGGGCCTAGTTGCCAGAGCAGGAGGGGGCTGGAGCTGGGAGTCCGGGGTCGTGCTGGGACCTTGGCCGAGCCCTGGCTGGCTGCGTGCCTCAGTTTCCCCACTTGGTTCGTGAGTTGCTGCGGCCGTTGGGCGGCTGGTTGACAACTTGCGGGAGCGTAGCCTGGGGCTGAAAGGCGGCGGGAGGGAGTGGAGCAGACCCGAGCCGGGCCGCCGACAGGCCTGCCGGGGTGCGCTTTCCACCCGAGCCCCCAAAGGCAAAGGAAAAGGCAGGCGGGGAGCTCAGGTCTCTGGTGGTCTGGGCTGGGTGCGCTGCAGGGGGCCCAGAGCCGCCCTGGGTGGGTCCTGGGCCAGGCGGGGCTGTGCCCAGAGGCAGTGGCTGCTTTCAGCAGGGGTGTGGGGCACAGAGCTGAGTGAGCACCCAATGGGGACAGGGGACTCTCCTGTGCTGCCAGCACTGCCCATCACTTCGACAGCCCTGCTCACCCCCAACCCCTCGACCTGGGGGGCTGGGTTGGGCGTACAGGGGGAGACGCTCCCAGGACGTCAGGAACTGGGGATTTCAGGGAAGTGGGAGAGCTGGGAGCTCGGACTCCTGGTTCCTCTCCTGGCTCAGGGAGGGAACAGGTGTCTAGTGGTTGTAGCAGTGGGGGCTGGGAGCCCGGACTCCTGGGTTCTCTCCCCGGCTCAGGGAGAGCAGTGGTGTCTAGTTGTTATAGCAGAGGGGGCTGGTAGCCTGGACTCCTGGGTTCTCTCCCTGGCTCAGGGAGGGGGCCACGGTGGGGGTTTGCAGTCCAGTGGGCTGAGCTTGGCCTGTGGAAACGAGGCAGGCCCCCCCAGAGCTGGGGGGAGGGCCGGGAGGTGGGATGGGGGCAAAGGGGCTGGGCAGAGGAGAAGGGGAAGTGAGGCTGGGAGTGAGGGCGGGGGAGGAAGGAAGGAGTGGCTGAGGGAGAGCAGACAGCCCAGGCAGGCCCGAGGGGGCACGAGGCCAGCGAGGGAGGGAGGCGGGCGGGGGAGCGGAAGCCGAGGGGGCGGCCCAGTGGTTCCCTCGAAGTGGTTGTGCTGTGCCAGGCGCGGGGCTGAGCTCTGAGCCGCCCCCCGCCCTCATTTCCTGGGTGGAGCTGGGCTGAGTACAGGCACACGTCTTTAAAACCCGCCAGCCCCAGCTCGCCTGAGCCAGCAGGTCCCGGCAAGCACCGAGCGAGCAAGCGCCTGCCGGGCTTTCCCTCCCCGTCTATGAGCCCCGGCTGGCTGGGCGGGAGAAGGGGTGCCCCCCGGCCCATGGACCTGTGTGCTGGCAGGCCACGCCACCGGGCTTCCCTCCGGCTGCTGCAGGCTGGGCCCCCCGGGGGCAGGAGCTAGTCCGGCCTTCCCGCCCTAACGGGCCCCCCGGTGCCAGCCCTGCCATGGGGCAGGCTGTGGGGCTGCTGCTCCTGGCCCTGCTGGCCCTGGCGCGGCTGTGGGCGAGCCAGGCCCTGTCCACCTGCAAGACCATTGACATGGAGCAGGTGAAGCGTAAGCGCATCGAGGCCATCCGGGGCCAGATCCTCAGCAAGCTGCGCCTGGCCAGCCCGCCCCAGGTGGAGGGGGGCGACGCGGCCCTGCTGCACCTGCCCGAGGAGGTCATGGCTCTCTACAACAGTACCTGCGACATGGTGCGTGATATGGGCCGCCAGCAGGAGGCAGCCGCCCCGCGCCAGAGCCCCCAGGAGGAATATTACTCCAAGGAGGTGCACAAGTTCTCCATGCTGTCCGTGAGAGATGGTGAGCGGCGGGTCCCGGCCAGGCCGGGCAGTGGGGGCTAGTGGTTGCGGGGGGAGTGGAGCTGGGTGCCTGGGTTCTCTCTCTGGCTCTGAGGCTGAATTTGTGCGTGACTCGAGGCAAATCCGTGACTTCCTGGGGCCAGGGTGGCTAGGGTTCAGCTTCCCTCTCCGCATGCAGGGAGCATGGCCCAGGGCTCTGTGGCCTTCCCCCCCGCGCGTGCGAGCCTTACCAGGCAGGGCGAGCAGCACAGGGAGGGGCCAGTTGTGAGCAGCGCGGGGCCCGGCTGCCTGGTGCGCCGGTGTCCGTGGAGCCCAGTGCCGGTTGTGTTGGGGGAGGGTGCCAGGAACTGGCCCTAGCAGATAACAAGGGGATAACCCGTCCCAAGGGAAGGTCCCGTCCTGACCTGATGCCCTCACCCAGGTATGTCCACGGGTTCACCTGCCATAGTCCTGAGTGGGACCCGGGCCTTCGCTATGGGCGTGTCCCATCCTGCTGTGGATCCTGCCAAGCCCTGGTCCCCCTGCACTTCTGCGCAGGGACTTCCACCCGCCAACCCGGGATGGGGAACAGCCTCCGTCTGTGCAATCTGCTGTGAACATTGCTGGGCTTCTAGTCTTTGTAATGTGTCTGATGGAGCAGTTGGAGCGTCCAGCTGAGAGCAGGGCCCTGTCAGGTCAGGCACTGCCCAAACCAACGTTCCCTCTAATTTTTTCGATCTGAGACAGAATAAGTTTTGTTCTGTGCGCTGAGGTACATGTGGATGTGCACCACAGTAGGACCACAGGCTGCCGGCTGTGGGCACTCTGCTAATCAGCTGCGTAGCACTGGAATTGAGTTGACCCCAGCTGAGATCAGGGCTGCCTGGGGCTTGGTTCTGTCACACTTCAGTCTCTCTGGGGTGGGACAGGCCCCTGAGAGTCCAGGGACCCCCTGAGACCCTGGGAAGCTGGTGTATGGGCCCTGCTCCCTTCCCCAGCACGTGGGGCTGAAGCGCATTGCTCTGCCCCCAGCTTGTGAATCAGAGCAAGCTTGAGGCTGCTGTGACTAACCCTCGGGCTGGGGCTGGTTGCAGCAATGCAGTACATGAAGAGTTAAAGCCACTTTCCCCCGCAGAGCCCCACAGGCCTGGCCTGGCCTTAGTTCCTCCCCCAAAGTAGGATTCACTGGGGGAAGTCAGGGCCACAAGGTTGCCAAGCACCAGGCTGGGCTTTGCTGGGGAGACAGAGGCCGCCTGCTCGGCACTGACACCCCAAGCCTGGCCAGTAGGGAACCCCTGGAGCAGCTGCGGCAGGCCAGATGCTGGGGCCGATCGATGGGCCTGGGCTGCGACTGTGTCTGGCTGTTGCTGCCTCCCAAAATGGAATCGTGCCCAAGCGGGGGCCGAGAGACAGAACTTTCCAGCTGCTGCCCCCGCCCCAGCTCCCCCCCAGCCCTTTCCCGCCCCCGGAAGCTGCCTGCCCGGGGTAACGCGTCTGGTTCTGCTGCCGTAGCTGTCTCCCGCCTGGTGGAACATCCCAGCCCTGCCCTGCGGCCGCGTCTCCCTGCAGAGCTGCCAGTGCGTAATTGCAGCCTGGGCCTGTCCCACTGGGCTGCTGTCTGCACCGGCTGGGTTACAGGCTGGGCCCTGCAGGAGGGATCCCCCCCACCCACACATGCCACCATCTGCCCCCCCCGGCACTTTGGCTTTTTCCTAGCAGGGCAGCTTTTGCCAAGTGGGAGCCTGTGACATAACGTCACAAGAGTTACAACCGCAGCCCAGAGCCACCGCCCCAACCAGGGCCCCGTCGGGCCGGGCGCTGCCCAGACCCCAGCTGAGATCAGGGCCCCGTCGGGCCGGGCGCTGCCCAGACCCCAGCTGAGATCAGGGCCCCGTCGGGCCGGGCGCTGCCCAGACCCCAGCTGAGATCAGGGCCCCGTCGGGCCGGGCGCTGCCCAGACCCCAGCTGAGATCAGGGCCCCGTCGGGCCGGGCGCTGCCCAGACCCCAGCTGAGATCAGGGCCCCGTCGGGCCGGGCGCTGCCCAGACCCCAGCTGAGATCAGGGCCCCGTCGGGCCGGGCGCTGCCCAGACCCCAGCTGAGATCAGGGCCCCGTCGGGCCGGGCGCTGCCCAGACCCCAGCTGAGATCAGGGCCCCGTCGGGCCAGGCGCTGCCCAGACCCCGGCCGAGATCAGGGCCCCGGCGGGCCGGGCGCTGCCCAGACCCCGGCCGAGATCAGGGCCCCGTCGGGCCGGGCGCTGCCCAGACCCCAGCCGAGATCAGGGCCCCGTCGGGCCGGGCGCTGCCCAGACCCCAGCTGAGATCAGGGCCCCGTCGGGCCGGGCGCTGCCCAGACCCCGGCCGAGATCAGGGCCCCGGCGGGCCGGGCGCTGCCCAGACCCCGGCCGAGATCAGGGCCCCGGCGGGCCGGGCGCTGCCCAGACCCCAGCTGAGATCAGGGCCCCGTCGGGCCGGGCGCTGCCCAGACCCCAGCTGAGATCAGGGCCCCGTTGGGCCGGGCGCTGCCCAGACCCCGGCCGAGATCAGGGCCCCGGCGGGCCGGGCGCTGCCCAGACCCCGGCCGAGATCAGGGCCCCGGCGGGCCGGGCGCTGCCCAGACCCCGGCCGAGATCGGGCCCCGGCGCCTAAAGGGTGCTCGTTTGACGGCCCAGGAGGTCTGTCCTATCTGTGTCAGTTGTGGCGCAGGCGACACAGGGACCCGCTCTGGCTGAGCGGGGAGCTGAACCCGCCTGCTGTGTAACTGTGAGGCTGAGCTGCCTGTGCCCCCTTGCCCTTACCAGCTGGGCACAGTGTGTGCTGCAGCTGCGCCAGCCCCGCCAGGGGACACGACAAACAGCCGCTGAGCCCCGCTTGCCCTCAGGCCGGTGCCTCCTGCCAGCCTGCCCCTGGCTGCTCCCTTCTTCCAGCTCTCTGGGCCTCTCTGACGCCCAGGGCACTGCCTGGGCCCTTCTCACCTCCTGCCTTGGTGCCTGGCCAGGCCCGGGCAGGGAGGGACTGAGTCAAGAGCCCCTTTAATCCAAGGGCGAAGGGGCTTAAAATAACCTCTTCCTGCTGTAAAAACAGCCTGGGGGCCACTGGCCGGGGGAGGGGTGAGACATGGGCTGGGGGCAGGGGTGTGATGGGTGGGGGTGCCTCTGGGGGATGGATTTGGGGGCAGGGAGGAAGTCGGACAGTATGGCCTGGGGAACATGTTGGGGCCGTATGACGAATAGCCGGGGGGGGACAGACACGAGTCTGCAGGGGAGCAGGGGATACAAGCTCGGGGGTAGAGGTCATGGTGTGGGGCATCAGGGTGGGTACTTGGAAACAGCCCAGCCAGGTTACTTCCCCTCTGCAAGCCCCCCCAAAAGGGGCCATGTGCCCTGGCGTCCCGCAGCCCCACTTCTCGTCCCCCACCGCTGCATTTTCATTTCATCTGATTGGCTGAACCCCCTCCCCCCCCGGCTGAACGGGGGAACGTGGCACCTGCCCCAGCCCTTCCCAGACACCTGGCAGCATGCAGGGGCTGTGCCATGTCATGCTGGGGCGATTAGCCACCGTGCTAGTGAGGCATCGGCTGCGTAGCCCCAGAGCGGTCCCCACCGATCTGCTTCAGAGTTAACACGTCCCCAGAGCCGGTGGCTGTGGGTGAGGAGGCGTGGCCAGAAGGGGCAGTTAACCCCGCCTCCTCCTGTGGGACACAAATTGGATTGGTCAGGAGATGCCCAGGGGGCTCCAGCCCCTCCCACTGCTGACCAGCCCCCTACAGGCAAAGGGGACCACAGCCAGAGGAGCCCTGGGCCATGGTCGGGGACAGAGTCACGAGGGGCTGTGGTAGCTACAGCCATGGACTCTGCCAGGTGCAGAGATGCAGCCGCCTCTGGGGAGGGCCTGGCTGCACTGGACAGTGACATATGGGGCCTGTGGTTGGTTCTTTAGAGCCTCTGACCCCCGCTGCAGTATCTAGCACAAGGGGGCTGTGGGTCAGGAGTGAGGGGCACTGGCAGGGCAGGGCTGGGCTGGCAGGGGCTGCGGGTCAGGAGTGAGGAGCACCGTGCTGCTTGCTCATGCCCTGTCTCCCGACAGCCACCTACAAGGACTGGGAGAAGACCAGCCATAGCACCTTCTTCCTGTTCAACACCTCGCAGATGCGGGTGCAGATAAGCAGTGAGGCCCTGCTGCACCAGGCCGAGCTGCGCATGCTGCAGAAGCCGGACAGGCAGGAGGTGGAGCAGCGGGTGGAGCTGTACCAGGTGCGCTGGGACCCTGTGGCTGGAGGCTGTGGGGGGCAATGTGGGATCTGGGTGGAAGTCATCAGAAAGGGTGTGGCTAAAGGCAGTGGGCGGAGCTCAGTGAGTTGTGGGTGGAGCATGAGGGCAGGCGGGGGTTGCGTGTAGGGCCTGTGGGGCAGGTGGTGCTCTATGGGGCAGGCTGGGGTTGTGTGTGAGGCCTGTGGGTCAGTCTGGGATGGACAGGGCTCTGGGGGGGTGCTCTATGGGGCAGGGTGGGGTGGACAAGGCTCTGGGGGGTGCTCTATGGGGCAGGCTGGGGTGGACAGGGCTCTGGGGGGTGCTCTATGGGGCAGGCTGGGGAGGACAGGACTCTGGTGGGGTGCTCTATGGGGCAGGCTGGGGAGGACTGGGCTCTGGGGGGTGCTCTATGGGGCAGGCTGGGGTGGACAGGACTCTGGGGGGGTGCTCTATGGGGCAGGCTGGGGAGGACAGGACTCTGGGGGGTGCTCTATGGGGCAGGCTGGGGAGGACAGGACTCTGGGGGGTGCTCTATGGGGCAGGCTGGGGTGGACAGGGCTCGGGGGGGTGCTCTATGGGGCAGGCTGGGGAGGACAGGGCTCTAGGGGGGTGCTCTATGGGGCAGGCTGGGGAGGACAGGACTCTGGGGGGTGCTCTATGGGGCAGGCTGGGGTGGACAGGGCTTGGGGGGTGCTCTATGGGGCAGGCTGGGGTGGACAGGGCTCTGGGGGGTGCTCTATGGGGCAGGCTGGAGAGGACAGGGCTCTGGGGGGTGCTCTATGGGGCAGACTGGGGAGGACAGGGCTCTGGGGGTGCTCTATGGGGCAGGCTGGGGTGGACAGGGCTCTGGGGGTGCTCTATGGGGCAGACTGGGGAGGACAGGGCTCTGGGGGTGCTCTATGGGGCAGGCTGGGGAGGACAGGGCTCTAGGGGGGTGCTCTCTGGGGCAGGCTGGGGTGAACAGGGCTCTGGGGGGTGCTCTATGGGGCTGGCTGGGGTGGACAGGGCTCGGGGGGGTGCTCTGTGGGGCAGGCTGGGGTGGACAGGGCTCTGGGGGGTGCTCTATGGGGCAGGCTGGGGGGGACAGGGCCCTGGCGGGTGCTCTATGGGGCAGGCTGGGGTGGACAGGGCTCTGGGGGGGTGCTCTATGGGGCTGGCTGGTTTCACCTGCCCTGGCCCACCGGCTTACCCCGCCTGCCTGCAGCGCTATGGGAACGAGACCTGGCGGTACTTGGCCAGCCGCGCCGTGGGGCAGGCGCCCGAGGAGCAGTGGCTGTCCTTCGACGTCACCGAGGTCATCCGCCAGTGGCTGAGCGGCACAGGTGAGGGCCCTGATCCAGGCCACACTGACGCCCTTTGTGCTCTGGGCACCTGGCTGACCCCAGGGCCCACAGCCTGCGCCTGGCACAGAGCCTGGTCCTTCCCAGTCCCCAGCCCTGCCAGGGTTCACTGCCCCTCCGGTGGCTCGGTGGGGGTGCAGCGGGGGCTGGGAGCCAGGACTCCTGGGTTCGCTGCCGGGTTCTGGGAGGTGTGGGGAGGGGCCTTGAGTCCTGGTACTTGTGGGGAGCCCCTCCCCCTGCTGCCCCCCAGTCTCACGCCACTTCACCTATTTCAGAGCCTCTGGGGATCTTTAAACTCAGCGTTCACTGCTCCTGCGAGGACACCGACAGGGAGCTGAAAGTGACCATAGACGGTAGGGTCGGTGCTACAGCCGCTGCAGGGAGGGCAGTGGGGGCTGCTGGTGAGAGCTGAGCCTGGACTCCTGGGTTCCATCCCTGCTTGGGGAGGGCAGTTGGGGCTGGTGGGCAGAGCAGGGGCCTGGGGGTCAGGCCTGTTCCCCCTGCACAGGGTGTGGCCAGAGGGAGGGGCTGAGGTGGCTGCTGGGCAGGAGGGCTCGGGGACCCCCTTCCCCTGCCACTAACGGGCCATTTGTTCCCCAAAGGCTTTGACAAGAAGCGGGGGGACCTGGGCACCGTCTCCTCCACGGCCCAGAAGTTGCCCTACGTGCTGGTCATGTCCACGCCCCTGGAGCACGCAAGCCACTCGCAGAGTTCCCGGCACCGCCGGGCCCTGGACCAGGAGTACTGCCTTAGGTGAGCGGAGCAAGGAGCTGGGAGCCCGGACGCCTGGGTCCTCTCCTTGGGTCTGGGAGCAGAGTGAGCTAGTGGTTGGGGGTGGGGCTGGGAGCCCGGACACCTGCATTCTCTACTGGTTCTTGCCCCCCCGTGGCTGTGTGGCACTGGGGGCCTGACAATCTTCCCCACACCACAGTGTGACGGAGGAGAAGAACTGCTGCGTGCGGCCACTGTACATCGACTTCCGCAAGGACCTGCACTGGAAGTGGATCCACGAGCCCAAGGGCTACATGGCCAACTTCTGCCTGGGCCCCTGCCCGTACATCTGGAGCGCCGACAGCCAGTACAGCAAGGTGGGGAGCGAGCCCGGACACCTGGGTTCTTTCCTTGGCACTGGGGGGGGTGGGTCATAGGTGAGGCTGGGAGCCTGGACGTCTGGGTTCTTTCCTTGGCACTGGGGTGGGTCAGAGGTGGGGCTGGGAGCCCGGACACCTGGGTTCTTTCCTTGGCGCTGAGGGGAGGGGCTGGATTGGCCCAGCTGGGGAGCTCAGGTCGGGGTACCCCGGCTGACACTAACCTGTCCCTAGTGGATTTCTCGCAGGTCCTGGCACTGTACAACCAGCACAACCCGGGGGCTTCGGCCACGCCCTGCTGCGTGCCCCAGACCCTGGCGCCCCTGCCCATTGTCTACTACGTGGGGCGCAAGCCCAAGGTGGAACAGCTCTCCAACATGATCGTCAGCTCCTGCAAGTGCAGCTGACGGGCTGGCGCTCCCGACTCCGGCGGGCTGGGGCCGAGGACGGACTCCGAGGGACGGACATGGGGTTGGACTCCGGGGAGCTTTCCTCATCGTTATTATTATTATTATTATTTTTTGTAAATTTCCTGGACGGTGTTTTGGGGCAAATCTCAAGTGATTTGTAATTTAAAAAAGAAAACGACTTATTTAAAGAGAGTCACTGTCACCGGGGTCGCGCTGTTGCTTTGCTGGAGACCCAGGGGGCGGAGCCAGGGCTGTCACCCTGCAGCCTGGGGGCAGCTCAAGTTGAAGGCCATTGGAGGGCATGTTGAGGGGCGGTACCTACATCAACTGAACACTGTGGGAATTGGCTGGGAGCGTGGCTCCAGGCTCCTGCAGCGAGGCTCCGCCCACATATGATATGGCTCCGCCCATCTGGTATTTGACTCCCCCCTCACTGGTTCTGCTTTCTGTTCTGTCATTGACCTGGGGGTGGGCTGGGGGTGGAGCCTGTGCACACTGTGACCCTGCCCATGTGATGTGACTCCTCCCACCCACCACAGGGCTCCGCCTGATGGCCCCAAACCCCACTATCCCTACCACCTTGGGTGGGCGGCACATGGGCCTCCACCCACTGGCTCCTCCTTCACGCTAGGCAGCCGCACCCCAGCTCCATGGCCCATGCCTCTGGGACTGGCCAGGGGGTAGGGGACTTTCTGCGGCTGACAGGCG
The DNA here is from genome assembly GCF_033958435.1 of Carettochelys insculpta. Classification (NCBI taxonomy): domain Eukaryota; kingdom Metazoa; phylum Chordata; order Testudines; family Carettochelyidae; genus Carettochelys; species Carettochelys insculpta. The sequence goes on along the minus strand of NC_134158.1, from coordinate 22,783,642 downwards.
GCGAGATTTGCGTCTGTCCAGTCGTTACAAGCTCCTCTGGGTGTGGGTTTCTATGCCGACTCCTCTGGCAGGAGAGGGGGCCCCTCAGACAGAGCACAAACGCCCCCCACTCTAACCACCAGGCCCCCCATCCCAGATCCAGGAAGAGACCCCAGGCCTTCTGCCTCCCCACCTGGTCCCCTGCTCTAACTACTTGGCCAATAATGTGCAAGACACCCTCCCCCCGGGCATATGTTAAATTCTGGGGGTGCTTGGAGCTGGCTGCCAGCCCCGCTCACCCTGGCATAGTCCCAGCCCCAGCCCCAGGGGTGCAGGTCGGCCCAGCCACAACAAAGCCGCCAGGTAGACAGGGACCCCCTGATCCAGCACTGAGAGGCAGCCACCTCTGGGGTGGGGTGCGGGGGGGGGGTCAACTCAGGGCTTCTCACTTCAGTCTTACCCCTCAGTCGAGGGCGAACACCGGCTCGGGGGTGGGGGAGTGGGATGTTGGCTGGTGGGGGGGGGATGCAGGGCCGGGTTAGCGGGGTGGCAGCTTGGCCATAGGGGCGCCATAGGAGCGGGGTGGGGGGACCCAACACCTGCCCCTGTCCATACACCTGAGACACCCACGACTGGAGGGAGGCTGGAGGCTGGGGGCTGGGAGGAGGCTGGGCACAGGGTGCCAGGGTCTAGCTGTGGCATGGGACGGGGCTGTCTTGCTGAGCGCTGGCCGGGCTGGGGCTCGCGTGGGCCTGTTGGTCTCTGGGCCCCACAGGGACGGAACACTCAGAGCAGCTGGCAGGCACTGCCCAGGAGTTGCCAGTGCTACACAGGAGCTTGAGTCTCCTGCTGCCGTTTCGATGCTGGCACCACCGCCCCCACCACACAAGCCAGGGCCTAGCAGGGGTATGAGGCATTACCTCCCCCCCACCCCCCACCCCAGCCGTGCTGGTGCCCCTTGTGCCTGACCCGCAGCCCAGACTGGCAGCAGGGCCGTGGGCGCAACGTGCAGGTGCTGCGAAGGTGACCAGCTCAACGACTCCCCCAGGCTGGGGCGGGGGGCAGGTGCCACATCAGCCTGGGCTGCCCCCCCCATCAGGTGCTGTCAGTGTGTAGCCAGGGTGGGGCGGGGGGGCAGTAAACTGACCCCCCCCAATTCTGCACCCTCCAAACTGCAGCCTGAATCCCAAAATCCTCCTGTCCCCTCGCCTCACCCCTCTCCCTCCCCAGCCATCCCGTCCTGGGCCCAGGCCCCGGCACAATGCCAGCCACCCCCCAGCCCACCTGGGACTCCCCCACGACCCTGACGCCAAGCAGGGGAGCCCCCACGTGCTCCTCTGCATCCAGCTTCGGCTCGGCTCGGCTCGGGGCTCGTACCGCCTGCGTCTGTGGGCTGGCTGCTGCGGAAATCCCGGGAGTTTTGGCACATGGGGCACAGGCAGCACCAACTGTGTCCCTCCCCACCCCTGGCCCCATCCCCCTGTCCCAGCTGGTGCCCTGGGCTGCAGGAACAGAACAGGCTGATTCCTGAACCCAGGAGTCCTGCCCCCCTCCTCCACCCAGGCCTACAGCCAGGGTGGGGGGAGAGACAGCCCCCCCCCGCCTCCCTCAGTCCCAGGAAAGGCCTCTCGGGCCCAACAACACAAGCAAGGGAGAGGGCTGGGCCAGGATCCCGGGCAGAGCCAGGAGGAGGGCTTGGGGGAGGCAGCTGGGGAGCCAGCCTGTGTCACCCACTGGGTGCAGCCCCTGAGCTGGTCAGCACCAGGCTGAGCCCCGCATGCCCCAGTGGGGACAGAGAGTGGGGCTGGGCTGGGCCTGGATCTGGCCGTGATGCCAGGAGGGGGCAGCTCCAGGGACCTTGCGCCACAGCCCCCGGCCACCTACAGAAGGGCTCGATCTACCGACAGGGTCGCCACGATTTCACTGCTGGGCCCAAGGCCCTGGCCCCAGCCCCCTCCCAGCCTCCCGCTCGAGTGCAAGGCGGCACAGCCACGGCACAGCCTGGCAGCGGGTGGGCGGCGTGGGGTGGCCAACAAGCAGTGGGGCAGCTCAAGCCGCCCTACGAAAATAAACAGCAGCCACAATTACTGCACGGCTTAAAATAGGCCTTCTGCCTGCTTCCGCTGCGGCCAGGCTGCTGGCACCCAGCCCGGCTCGCTCAGCCCCTGGGACCAGGCGCCCTGGGCTGCTCAGGGCCCCAGCGTCACCCTCCTGCTGGCTGGCGTTTAACTGACGCACACAAAGGGCCTCGCCACGGCCCAGCCACGCGCAGGACACCCGCGACGCCCTGGCGTCAGCAAGGGAGCCACACAGCTGGCCTCAGTGCAGGGCGCTGGGACACCGGAGAGCAGGAAGGGGGCATCTGCCAGGATGGGGTGGCCCCGGGGCGGGGGGGGTGGGGTGTGGGATGGACCCCTTGGGGCTGGGCTGGGGCTGCAGGCTGGGTCAGCCACACACCCCTGTGGTGCTGAGGCAGGGCCGTCAGCTGTTGGGGGACATAGTGGCTGGGGCCTGGGATCGGGGCGGGGGGGGTGGGGGTGGGTTCAGCTCGCAGCTGGGAGGGACGCAGTGGGGCGAACTGCCAACAGGGCAGCAGGCGGGAGCCAGCCACTGGGGCTGCCCAGCTGTGCCCACACTGCATGTGGCGCCCAGAGGGGACTGGGCTGGGGGCTGCTGGCTTGGCCCCCGTTTGTCTGCAGCCGCCTGGCCCGGCACGAGGCCCCACAGCAGCTGGGAGCTGGGGGCGGAAGTAGGGCCGGGGCTGAGCCGCTGTCCGATTAAAAATATATTTCCGGCAAGCGCGAAAAGGAGAAACGGACGCCTCACGGGGAGAGGAAATGACACTTCCTCTGCCCCAGGTCTGCCCCCCCCCCCCCCCCCCGTCCACAGCCTGTCAACCCCAAGGGGAGAGGAAGTGATTGCCCACCCCGCCCCCCGCAGGTGCCACCCTCCCCCACCCCCAGCAACCCCCCCCCCCGCCATGGCTGGCCACAAACATGGCTGCCTGCCCCCCCCCCCCATATGGATGGACACACACACACACACACACACACACACACACGAGCTGGCCCTAGCTGTGCACACGCAAACGTTGTTTTTGCTCAGCATGTGGCTCCGCTGGAGCACAGGAAATAAAGGCGTCTGCATCAGCCGTGCACCTAGTCCTGCTCGTTTTGGGGACACTGACCATTTTCTGCACGCTTTGGTCACCCTCCCCTCCCCCCCCCCCCCAACAGAGACAGACAGACAGCTGGTTGGGGGCAGGGAGACAGACAGACAATCTAGATGTCCCTCTCATCTTGGGGTGCTGCGCCAGACGTATTGGGGGGGCAGTTTGGGGCATGCCACACGCCCCTGCCCCAGCCCCACATCAGGGCCAGCCTGACGCATGCCCTGTGACTTAGTAATAGCGCCCAGCCTGTCCCAGCCTGCATCCCATCTGGGAGTTCTGACCTTGGGGTTCAGGGGTTCGGGCCAGATGGGTGCCTCGGAGCTGGGCCTCAGCCTGGCCAATAGGCCAAGGTGCTGGGGGGGGCAGGAATGGGGGGGGGCATTTCCACACTGTGAGGGACACATGCATTTGACCCACATGTCCATTAGAGCCGGGGGGGGGGGGGGCCCGTTCAGCCAGGCTGTGGCTGGGACCTGGGACGGCTCTGCGCGGTTTGGGAGCATCTGAGGAGACATCCCTGGGGCAGGGGAAGGGAATGGATAGCAAAGCAGGACGGGGGACAATGGCCGGCTGGGGAATGCAGGACGGGGGCAGCCAGGAGGAGGCTGTTGCCCCCACAGGGTGTCTGGGACTGCATGGAAGGTTACAGGGCAGGTGGAAGGCTGAGAGGAGATTGGGTGGGTGGAAAGTTATGGGGCCGGTGGAATCCAACTAGTGATGGGGTAGGATGGCGTTTATGTGGGAAATGGGTGGGTTGAATCATATGAGGCGATGGGGCTGGTTCAGGCATACGAGGTGATGGGGCTGGTGGAGGGATAGGAGGCGATGGGGCCAATGGAGGGATATGAGGCGAAGGGTGGATGGAGGAATATGGGGCTGATCAAGGAATACAAGGTGATGAGGTTGGTGGAGGGATATGAGGTGATGGGTGGATGGAGGCATACGAGGCGATGGGTGGATGGAGGGATATGAGGGGCTGGGGCCAGTGGAAGGATATGAGGAGATGGGTGGATGGAGGGATATGAGGCAATGGGGCTGATCAAGGAATACAAGGTGATGAGGTTGGTGGAGGGATATGAGGCGATGGGCGGGTGGAGGGAGACGAGGTGATGAGGCTGGTGGAGGGATATGAGAAGCTGGGGCCGGTGGAGGGATACGAGGAGATGGGGCTGGTGAAAGGATATGAGGCAATGGGGTGGTGGAGGACTAGGAGGCGATGAGGCTGGTGGAGGGATACGAGGCGATGGGGCCAGTGGAGGGATAGGGGGCGATGGGCTGATCGAGAAATATCAGGTGATGAGGCTTGGGGAGGGATTATGTAAGCAATGGTGCCGATAGAGGGATACGAGCCGATGGCCGGGTGGAGGGATACGAGGTGATGAGGCTGGTGGAGGGCTATGAGGAAATGGGGAGGGTGGAGGGCTAGGGGGTGATGGGCGGATGGAGGGATATGAGGGGCTGGGGCCAGTGGAGGGCTACGAGGCGATGGGGCCGGTGGAGGGCTATGAGGCAATGGGGAGGGTGGAGGGATACAAGGCAATGGGCGGATGAAGGAATATGGGGCAATGGGGCCGGTGGAGGGATTGGGGCGATGGGTGGGTGGAAGGATACGAGGCGATGGGGCTGGTGGAGGGATAAGAGGGGCTGGGGCCGGTGGAGGGAAACAAGGCGATGGGGCTGGTGAAGGGATAGGAGGCGATGGGGCTGTTGGAGGGATACGAATGGGGCTGTTGGAGGGATAGGAGGGGCTGGGGCCAGTCGACGGATATGAGGCAATGGGCTGGTGGAGGGATAGAGGCGATGGGGCTGGTGGAGGGATATGAGGCGATGGGGCCGGTGGAGGGATACGAGGTGATGGGCCTGGTAGAGGAATAGGATGGGCTGGGGCCTGTGGGGGGATAGGAGGCAATGGGGCCGGTAGAGGAATAGGAGGGGCTGGGGCCAGTGGAGGGATAGGAGGTAATGGACTGGTGGAGGGATATGAGGCAATGGGGCTGGTGGAGGGAAATGAGGGGCTGGTGGAGGGATACGAGGCAATGGGGCCGGTGGAGGGATACGAGGCGATGGGGCCGGTGGAGGGATACAGGGTGATGGGGCCGGTGGAGGGATACGGGGTGATGGTTGGCTGGAGGGACAGTGGGTGTCTGGAGAGAGGTGGAGGATACGGGGTGTCAGGACAGTGGACGGGAATGGGGTGTTGAGCGCTGGGTGGCAGGACAGCGGGTGCTGGGGGCGGTTGCAGTACACAGGGTGTCGGGGCAGGTGGAAGGACGCAGGTATCAGGGGAAGGCTATGGGGCTGTGTCAGGGAGGGTGGAGGGAAACGGTGTTGGGGGATGGGTAGCATGACACAGGGTGTTGGGGCAGGTGGAAGGACACAGGCTACGGGGGATAGACGGACGGGCAGCTAAATCAGCAGCTGAGGGCCAGATGTACCCACAGGCAATGGAAGACGGACAGCTGGAGGGACAGACGGCTGGGGCCTGCCTTCCCCGGACACCAGGGTCTCTTCTGAGCGGCACGGTGCCCCTTGCTGCCAGCCCGGGCTCTGCGCCAGCCGCCCCCTCTTGGTTGGCTGGGCTGAGCGGTGGCACCTCCTGCCTGTTATTCTTTCCCTTGACTCACCGCCCGTCCCGTCCCGTCCCAGCTCATCCTCCCCCGGCAGCGCCACACTGACCGGCCTGTTCTGGGACAGCTGCTGGGTGGCCGGGTGGGGCCTATACTAGGCGTGCAGGTGGGTCCCAGCCCTGGGGCAGTGCCAGCAGGATGGTGACAGGCTCTGGGATACCCTGGGGGTGCCCAGTGCGAGTGGATAAACAGCCTCCGCGCCCCACCCCAGAGGAAGCCTCATCTCAGTGCCGGGTACAGGAGCCCGGTAATAACACCCCCAAAGCCCTCCCATGGGGGTGAGGCGGCCACCTCGGGGCTGGGGGTGGGGCTGGGGCTGGCCGTGCATTTCAAAGGCCCCCACAGAAGGCTGGGAGCGGAGGCCAGGCTGGGCCTGCCTGGTGGTTGGCCCTGCAGACCCACAGACACTGGGGGGCTGGGCTGGGGGACGAATTGATCTTGGCTCAGTTCCTGGGCACCCGGTACTGCTGCCACCCGCCAGCTCCTTGGTGATAGAGACCAAATGTAGCAGGGTCTGGATCCAGGCACCTGGATGGGACAGGCCCCTGCCCGGGCCAGTGGGAGTGGATGCCCCCGAGAGGACAGGCCCCCGCCCCATTTCCTGCCCCCAGACCGCCACTCCCTGCCCTAGGACCCGTGGGAGCTGGCGCCTATGCCTGGGGCACCTGCCCCATTCCTCACCCCATGGGCCTGGGGATCCTCTGCCCTGGAGAGCTGGCTGACTGGGGACGCCCTCAGGGCTGAGGGGTGCAGAGAGGAGGGGCAGGGTGGGGTGCAGCAGTGCCACGTCCCAGCCGGCCTGTGGGACCAGCGCAGCCCCTGGCCACAGGAGTCAGGGCCCAGCCAGGCTCCCTGATCCTCCCGCCTCCCGGTGCTGACCAGGACAAGGCCCCCAGCTTCCCACAGGCCAAGGGCCCCAATCTGGAGGCCATTCCACATCACTGGCATGGGACTGGGGCTGCAACTGAGCCCCCCCAGCCTTGAGGGGGATCCTGGCTGGTGCCCAGCGCCCACAGCCTATGCTTACAGACTTCTGGGCACAGGATTGGTCCTGTTCCCACTGCATGGACCCTGGGGCCCCATGCCAGTCCCACCAGCAGGGGATCAGGTCCCTGGATGGCTCTGGATCATGGGGGAGGCCCCCCCTTAACCCCACGCCACGCTGGCACACACACAGCCCCTGCCTGGCAACCGGCTCCGTGCTGGGCGGACACCTGGCCTGCTGCCAAGCCAGCTTTGTAAACACCTCCTTGGTGCCGGCCGCCCAGCCGTGTTTATCTGAGCACCCGCGCCAGCTCTGCCAATGCCGCCCGCCCGCCCTGGGGGAGGGGGTGCCCTGGGGCTGGCATGGGGGGCTGGCAGCCAGCCCATGGCAGGGACAGCCATGGGCCCAGCCCCACGGCCTGTCCCTGGCAGCAACTGGCACCAGTGGCTTTGGCCGAGTGGGTGCCCATGTGAGCCTGGGAAAGTCATGGTCTGGCCTGGGGCCAGAGCCCCTCTGTATGTGGGGTAAGCAGCCTGTCCCGGTCAGCCGGGGGCGTGGTTAGGGGCAGGGCCTGTCCACACTTGGTCTGGGCAGTGCCTGGTGCGACAGGGCTCTGATCTCGACTGGGGTCTGGGCGGTGCCTGGTCCAACGGGGCCCTGATCTCGGCCGGGGTCTAGTTGGTGCCTGGCCCGACAGGGCCCTGATCTCAGCTGGGGTCTGGGCAGAGCCCGGCCCGATGGGGCCCTGATCTCAGCCAGGGTCTGGGCAGTGCCCGGCCCCACAGGGCCCTGATCTTGGCAGGGGTCTGGGCGGTGCCCGGCCCGACGGGGCCCTGATGTCGGTCACTGTGAGTCTAGGCGGCGTCTGGCCCGATGGGGCCCTGATCTCAGCCAGGGCCTCTCAGTGTTCCCGTTAACACCCGACACACGGGTGAACATGGGCGCCCTGGCTCATTATGTGTCTTAACAGGGGACAGCGAAGGGGTCTCAGCTGTGGACCCTTTCACTCACTTTCGGCTGTGCCTGACACTGGCTCTTTCCTGGGGTATCTGGCCCCTCTGCTGGGGCAGTGGCAGAAGCAGCAGCAGCTGTCACCCAGTGGAGAAACTGAGGCACAGAGTGACCTGCCCAGGCAACATATGGCCTGCGTGGAGCTGGGGGTGGAACTCGGGTGTCAGAGGCCAGCCCCTCCCCCGGCGGACACCCCCCAGCGAAGCCGTCGGGGCCACGCCAGTAGCACGCTACAGCCAAGGCCCTTCTGCAGGCTGGATCCAGCTGCCCGGCCTGCGCTCCCAACCCTGAGCCATGCTGCAGGCATTTCCTGCCAGGGGAGGCCGGGGGAGGCAGGCGCGAAGGCAGCAGTTCAAAGCCGGCTCCAACCACAAGGCAGCTTTCCCAGGGCCCAGGGAGGCCAGGCGCCTGCCCAGCTGTGCCTGAGCCAGGTCTGGGCCTACCAGCGGGTCCCACGCCGGGGCCCCCCGAGCACAACCCTGCCCCCAGCTCTTGGGCTAACTGCAAAGCCGAATTCAGGGCCTGGGAGGCCTTCCAAGGCTCCAAAGAGAACCCAGGTGTCCCGGCCCCATCACCTGTAGCCCCTGGTCCCCAAGCCCCTCCCAGAGCTGGGCAGAAAACCCAGAAGTCCGGGTGTCCCCCCCAAGCACTCTGTCTCTCCCCAAAGCACCCGGCAGGGTGTGGGTGGCGGAGCCGGACCTGCCCAGGGGCCCCACTGCAGGGCCACATGTTCAGCCCCTGGCTGCCAGTGGCCAGCCCAGCTGCTCGCAGCTGCCGCCTGCCCCCCCAGAGCTGGTCCAGGAGCCCCATCCAGGCCCACACATGCCAGGGCCAGCTGCTGGCCAGGGCGCCTCATTCAAATACACCCTGGGCACCTTGGAATCGTGCCAGGCTGGCTCCGGGCAGGAGCAGGGCCAGAAGCCTGGACTCCTGGGTTCGCTCCCCAGTGCTGAGAAGGGAGTGAGGTCTAGTGTTGGGGGGTGGGGCGGGTGCCCACTGCCGGCAGTGCGTCTGTCTAGGGGTGCACGTCCCCGCCACCCGCAGCACACAGCACACAACTGATTCCACCCAGGGGTGGGAAAACAGAGGACCCGTGGGCCAGGAGAGCACCGGGGGAGGGGAGCCCGGACTCCTGGGTTCTCTCCTCAGGCTGAGCAGGGGATGGGATGTCACTTTAACCCTGCGCTGGCGGATGGAGAGCAGGGCGGGGGCTGTGCAGCGCCCCGGGATACAGACGGGCGGGTGGGACTGGAGGGGGCAGTGCAGCGCCCCGGGGTACAGACGGGCGGGTGGGACTGGAGGGGGCAGTGCAGCGCCCCGGGGTGCAGACGGGCGGGGGGGGCAGGGCGGGGGCAGTGCAGCGCCCCGGGGTGCAGACAGACGCGGGGCTGTGGGAATTGCAGGGCACAGGCCAGACCAGCCGCTGTGTGTCTGCGGAGCCGCAGCTCCTGTGCCGGGCCAGGCCGAGCCGGGCGTTCCCAGACGGAGCCGCGGGGGTGTCCCACTTCCATGACGTCACGGCTCCCCAGCTGTCCCCTCAGCACCACACAGCTGTGAACTGCAGCCCCGGCCCAGGTTCTCCAACTCCCGCCTCCCGCCGGGGGAGAACCCAGGAGTCCTGCCGCCTGCTCCCATCCCCCCCCGCCGGGAGAGAACCCAGGAGTCCTGCCCCCCTCCTCGTACCCCTCCCCCGCCGGGACAGGCCCCGCCCCCCGGGCAGCTGTTCTCAGGGAGGGGGGCAGAGCTGCCTGTGGGGAGGGGCGGGACGGACCCCCCAGCGCCTGGGAACTGCCGGGTGCATCAGCCGCCCAGACACTGACCAAGTGGGAAAGAATGTGCGGGGGGGGCCGAATCATTCACCCCCGCGGTCACCCCGCCCGCCCTCCTGCTCCCCCGCCGCGGTCACCCCGCCCCCCCAGTGCCCCCCCCGGTCCCCTGTCCTGATCATCCCACTCCTCCTCTGCCCCCCCGCCCCCGTGGTCACCCCCCCGGTCCCGATCAAACCGCTCCCTGCTTTGCTCTGGGCCTGAGATGGAAGTGGATCTGGGGGGCAGATTTGGGGGTGACAGAGGTCCCGGCCAAACGGGGCGCTGATCTCGGCCGGGGTCTGGCTGGCATGGAGGTCGTGCTCTCGCTCAGTGCTACACGAAAGGCGAAGCCATTGAGCGGGAGGATCACCAGCTCTGGGCCATCACTGCAATGCAACGCCCCTGTTGTTGTGCTCTAGCAAGCTGCCTGCTCCGCCCCAGAGCAGGTCGCATCTCAGGCCTTCCTGTGGGGAACGCTATGACCATTACTGCAGCAACCTGTCCCCTTCTTTTCAAGGGCACCATATGAGGAGCAGGATTTGTGTTTGGCCTGATTCAGAGTGTGGGGCACCTGGTGAGTGCCCATCGCCACTCCTGGTGGCTGGCCCTGTGGGGCTGATCACTGCCTGAGGCCAGCTGGGATCAGGGCCCGTGGGGCCGGGTGCTGGCTGGGGCCAGTCGTTGCCCTGATGGACTGAGGGACTGAGCAAACCTCTCCCTTCAGCTGTCCGTCGGGGTGAGGAATCTGCTGGGTGCGAGCCCAGCGGCTGCTGAGATCGGGCCCATTTGTGGGTGGGGGTCTGAGGGCTCAGAGCCCTGGGAGTGGGCGGGGGCCAGGGTGGCATCAGCCAGCCCTGCAGAGCCCACCTCACGTCCCAGCCTCAGCTCTCTGCAATGTGAAACCAGCGGCTGCCACCTCTGCCATGTGGCCACCTCTGGGGTGGGGCAGCCCCGTCTCAGCAAAGCAGCTGGGGAAGGTCAAAAAGGCGCGTCCCAGGCAGCTATGTGCATGGCCACAGGCCCTGGGGCTTCCCCAGGGCTGGAGCTGCAGAATTGTGCCAAGCACCGGCCACAGCAGCCTCGGGAGACAGCCGCAGCTGCTGGTGGAGCCAGTGGGCAGAGCAAGGGGGGGCTGAGCCCAAGGGCAGTGCTGGGGGGTGGGGGCAGGGGTGCTCTCCCCTAGCAGGGGGGGGCTGGGCTGTGCAGGGCAGCAGAGGAAGGGGGACCCCCGGCCCAGGCGTGGTGGCTGCAGGCAACAGGAGCTGGGCAGGCGGAGGCGGAACGCAGTGTTTAGAAAACTTCCATAAATAGCCCAGGTGGCAGAGCTGGAATTTCCATGGAAAGCCCCTGGGGCTGGGGGCTGAGTCACCCTGGGCCCGGATCCTGCTGCCAAGTCCCCGTCCCTGCAGCCGGGCCCAGGGAGACTGGTATCAGCTGGGCAAATGCTGCAGCTTGCGCTGGTGCCCCGCACTCCCGCCCCTTGGCCCCCTGGTAGCACTGCCCCCACACTCTGAAGTGCCCTCGCTCCCGCCCCGCAGCTCCCTGGGACCCCAGCCGTGGGCACCCCCAGGTCTGCGAGGCCCTGGTGTGTTTCACTCCTGGGGCAGCTGCAAGGACAGTGCTGTGGTGACAATGCCCGGACCATCCTGTGACAGGGATGCAAACAGACCAGGCATCTGCCTGCCGCTGAGCTGAGCTGTCCTCACCCTCTGCTCCTCCTGCAAGAGCCCCGCTGTGGCCAGAGGCCCCCACCCCAGTGGCTCCCACTAGGGCCCTGCTGAGGGAGAGCAAAGGGCTTTCCCACCTCTGGTAAAGCAGGAGAGAACCCAGGCAGCCTGGCTCCCAGAGGCTTGTGGTGAGAGGCTGCAGCAGTGGCAGGTGGGTGCCTGGAGACCAGAGGCCGCATGCGGGGGCAACACAGGGAGGGCAGGAGGGAGCTGCTGATGGGCTGTACCCCATGGTGGCAGGAACCGGCCCCTCTGCTGAGCCCAAATGGGCAGAGCGAGCTGGGGGGAGGCCAGTGGGACACCCCCCCCAGCTGCTGTCCAGGCTGAGGCCTGAGCTGGCAGCTGCTGAGCCTGGAGCTCCCTGCAGGCCAGGGGCCATGGCTGAGCCCCCAGAGACAGCAGGATTGGGGCTGTCCCCTCCTGGCCTTGCTTGGGTGAGGGATCCTGACAAGCGCTGAGCTCCCAGCAACCAGGCACCGCACAAACATGGGCCTCGGCTGGACCAACACAGGCCCCATGGGCTGGTCACCGGCTCCCTGCATGACTGGATTCCCGCCTTTCCCAGGCGGCTTGGGGCCTTGTCCGGGAGCTGAGTGCCAGCAGCCTGCCTGCCTAGCGGTGGTGCACAGGCTGCTGTGCCCAGAACGTTTCTTCTGCCCCGGACGGAAATAATTAGAGGGAACCTGTCCCCTGCATGGGGCGCTGGCTCCCACCTTGCCCCAGCGCAGGGACTGGGCCTCCCAAGTGTTCGGCAGATGCTCGGCCCAAACTGACCCCACAGCTGCAGCTGGGCCCCGGGCCCCTGCCCCCTTCCTTTGCCTGCTGCCCTCGCCAACACCAGCCTGCTCTGGGCAAGTGGTGCTGAGCTCCAGGGGACATTTCCACATGGCTGTTCTGCACCATGCCCAGACTCTGGGGGTGAGGGGACAGCATCAGGCCCCTGGGAACCTCTTTGCAGGTGCCCCTCCAGCTGGGGGGCAGAGCAGGGCACACCTGGCGCATGCTGCACTATGAATGGGAGCAGCCCTGAGGCCCAGGCAGGGGCCATGCTGGGCCTGCCCCAGGGGAACTGGCTTCCCTGGCGGAAGAGGAACCTGGAACAGGTATTTTCTGGTGGTGACGGGCATGGGCTGCACCCTGCCCCGTGGGGAATTTCCCAGGGGGAAGCTGAGAAAGGAACCGAAAGCAGTAAGGGAAAGGGAGTCACCGGCCAGGGTCAGGCCCTGCTCTCCCCCCATGGGCACACTCCAGGGGAAGGGCTCCAGGCTGCCCTGGAGAACAGCAGGGGCTGGGAACAACTGGGGCAACCAGCCAGTGACAAGCAGCTCAGAAGGGCAATAAGACACCGAGCTTCCCACTGGGGGACCCTAAAGCACCCAGAGGACATGGACTCACTCCTGGGGCAGGTAAACTGAGGCACAGAGAGGCAAAGTAACTGACACCCTAGTTCTAGAGAGGGCACCCCAGGCCAGCCAGGATCTAACCCAGTCACTGTTCTAACCCCTAGACTCTGCTCCCCTCCCTGAGCCAGGGATAGACCCCAGGAGTCCCAGCTCCCAGCCAGGCTTCCCTCTACTTTTCTCCATCCACGGGTGGAATAAGTTGTGTTACACGCACCGAGGTCTGTGTGACTGCGCACCACCACCAGAGGCATACGCCACCAGCTGGGGGCTCCGCCAATCTGCTGGGCAGCATCACAAGTTGAGAGCCACATGCTCTAACCACCAGCCCCCGCTCCTCTCCTGGGGCCAGAGAGAACCCCGGAGTCCTGGCTGCCAGCGCCGGGGGAATCAACACTTCTCCAGCCTCCTACCTGCTCAGCGCCGGTGGCAGCTCTGTCCTGTGTGCCCATGGGTGCCTTGGCCTGTGCTGCCCCCTGCTGGCACCCACCTGTGTGAGGAACCAGCACAAGCCTCCGGGGTTTGTGATGGGGGCTCACAAACGGGGGAGGGGGAAGGGGCTAACTACCAGTCTGCACTCCCCTTGCAGAGCCAGTGAGAGAACCCAGGAGTCCGGGCTCCCAACCCCCCCCCCCCGCTCTAACCACCAGCCCCCACTGCCCTCCCAGAGCCAGAGAGAGAACCCAGGAGTCCGGGCTCCCAACCCCCCCCCCCCGCTCTAACCACCAGCCCCCACTGCCCTCTCAGAGCCAGTGAGAGAACCCAGGAGTCCGGGCTCCCAACCCCCCCCCGCTCTAACCACCAGTCCCCACTGCCCTCCCAGAGCCAGAGAGAGGACCCAGGAGTCCGGGCTCCCAACCCCCCCCCCCCCCGCTCTAACCACCAGCCCCCACTGCCCTCTCAGAGCCAGAGAGAGAACCCAGGAGTCCGGGCTCCCAACCCCCCCCGCTCTAACCACCAGCCCCCACTGCCCTCTCAGAGCCAGTGAGAGAACCCAGGAGTCCGGGCTCCCAACCCCCCCTGCTCTAACCACCAGCCCCCAATGCCCTCCCAGAGCCAGAGAGAGGACCCAGGAGTCCGGGCTCCCAACCCCCCCGCTCTAACCACCAGCCCCCACTGCCCTCTCAGAGCCAGAGAGAGAACCCAGACATCCGGGCTTCCAGCCCAAGCCACCAGCACCAGTCCCTCAAAGGAACAAACTGCAGCTGTTACAACAAGATTATGGAAGAACTTTCATTGTGGTAGCGCCACCCCCACCACAGCCCCCTCCCACAGGTCCTGGGGTTGGCCCGCTCCAGCAGGGGAACCTTTGGAGCAGCTGCTTCCAGGAGCACCACGGCTCCCAGCCACGGCTCAGCAGGGCACCAGGATGGTTCCTACCCTCGGGGGCGCAGAGCAGAGAGCAGCGTCTGGGGGCGACTCTCCAGCTGTGCGCCGGCTCCTTCCTGGGGCACAGAGCTGGGAACCTGGGGTCCTGACCCCACCCCCAGGGTGCCAGGACACCCTACTCGGCGTCCATCTCCTCGGGCTCCTCGCCATCGAAGTAGCGCTCCTCCTCGTCCCGGGACACAATCTCCAGGTTGTCGAACTCCGGGTTCTCATCCACCTCGCTGGGGGAGAGCAAGTGCAGTGTGGTGAGCTCAGAGCATGGAACCCCCTGCTCTAACCCCTACACGCCACTGCCCTCCCAGAGCCAGGGGAGAACCAGGAGTCCTGGCTCCCACTCCCTGCTCTAACCACCAGCCCCCACTGCCCCCCCAGAGCCAGCAGAGAACCCAGAAGTCCTGGCTCCCAGTTTTAATCACTACACCCCACTCCCCTCCCTGAGCAGGGGGGCAGATCTCCCCTTCCCCACAGGGCTGGTGGCCACCGAGTGGTGCCAGGCCCCCATCCTCTGACCTGTAATCGAAGTCTCTGTCTTTGCCCTCCAGGAAGCGCTGGTGCATGCGGCTGGTGAACTCCTCCCGCAGGAAGGCCTTCTCCTCTGGGCTGGGGACCCACGTGTCCGAGACTGAGCCGGACTCCTCACCTAACACAGGGAGAGGAAAGGGCTTAGTCAGCAAGGAGGGGCCAGGTACTAGCCACAAAGCCAGTAAGAGGATGTCAGCCCCTGCCCCCCAAGCTGGGAGAGGCCCCAGGAGGCCTGGCTCCCGCCCCCCCGCTCTAACCACTAGACCCCACTCCCCTCCCAGAACCAGACAAAACACTGACCTTCGTCGGCATCCTCCTCCTCCTCCTCCTCCTCGCAGGCGTGCTCCTGCTCCTGCTGGTGGTGTAGCCGCAGCTGGAGCACCTGCTCCTGGTAGGAGTCCAGGAGGACGCCGGAGAGGGAGAGGGGGCTGGTCCGGGCCCGGCTGCCCAGGGCCAGCAGCTCGTCCTCGCTCAGGTACTGCCCGATGTACTGCTCGTACAGCAGGGGCTCCCGGGCCCGCATCTGCTCGTCGCTGAAATACTCGCCCCCTGCCAGGGAGAGAGCATGGAGGGGCCAGAGCTGCTGGCCTGGGCACCAGGCATTGCGGATGGGAGGCTGCTGGGGCTCACCAGGGCAAACCCAGCTCCCAGGCCTCTCCTGGAGCAGCGGAGAGCGCCCAGGACTCCCGGCTCCCCGCCCCCTGCCTCCCTCCTCCGCCCGCAGAGCCCCCCCACGGGCAGGGCTGCTGCCGCGGGGATTCCCCCCCCCTTAGCCTCTGCCACAGCAGCGCTGCAGGGGGCACCTGCCATCAGCTGGGCTGGCTTAGCCCGGCCCCGCCCCGCTAGCAGCGCCCAGAGCGCAGCCTGGAGGGCGGCGGGGTGCGAGCGGTCCCGGCGGGCGGCCCCGTCCTTACCTCGGATGAGCTGCTGCAGGGCGGCGTAGCGCTTGTTGCGCACCCGCGTGCGGCCGGCCTTGCGGCGGGCGGCCCGGCGCACCTCGTCGCAGTAGAAGCGCACCTCGTAGCGGGCGGCCAGGTGGGCGAAGCAGCCCAGGTGCTCGACGCGCAGGGCCCGGCGGAAGCGCTCCAGGAAGACCAGGGGCTTGTCCCGGTAGAGCGCCCGCAGGATGCGCAGCTTCTCCTCCGCCGTCAGGTCCGGCTCGTCCTTCTGCTGGCTGCGCACCGGCAGCGGGCTGCGGGCCACGGCCCCCAGCATGGCCAGCAGCGCCGGCTCGCCCGCCGCGGGGGCGTCCCGCTCCTCACCAGCCGCAGCCGCGGCCTGAGCCGGGCCCGGCCGCTCCCGCGGCTCGAGACCCGCCTCGCCCCACAGCGGCGCAGGATCGGGCCCCGGCGGCTCCCCGGCTCCTCCTGCGGGCGAGACCTGGAATTCACGCGGGGCCCCCCCGGGGGACCCATTTGGGTGCGACGCCCCCGCCCCTCCCCCCGGTCCCGGCCGCTCACCCGAGGGGGGCGGGGGCGCCCGGCTCCCCGCTTCCGCCTCCATCCCGCGCACCGCACCCGGCCGGAAGTTCCGGCCCCGCAGCTCCTGCGGCCCCCGGGGAACGCGACCCCGCCGCGTCGGTTCCGCTCCGGCTGGCGTGGGGAGGGGGGGGGTTACCGGGGCGGGGGCCCTGGGCCCAATCCCGGCCGCCGCCGCACCCGGAGCTGCCGCGGCAGTTCTCGGCCGCGGACCGGGACGCGCGGCCCGAGCGGACCCCCGGGCCCGCCCCGCCCCTGCGGCCGCCGCACCCGGGGACAGCGCTGGGCCCGCCGGGTCGCGCCCCTGGCCCCGTGCGGCAGGTGCAGGGCTGCGCCGAGCCGGGCCGGCTGCCCGCGGCGGTTGCGCTGTGGGACGTGTCCTTCCACAGGCTCCCGCGGGGCCCAGTACGGGCCAAGCTCGCGGCGACCTCTGCCGCAGCAGCCGCCCCGGGCGCTAAGTGCCAAACGCCTCCCGTCCCGCAGAGCGCCGGGCGGGGGAATCGGCCCGCACCTCCCAGCCGCTCCGGCGCTGGCTGCGGTCCCTCCCATGGGCGGATGCCGTCCGGAATGACTCGAGCGCTTCAGGTCAAGCCCTGCCCCTAAGGACCTGGCCCCGAGGGCTCGGCCCCCTCGTGCTTTAGGAGCAGCTTTTCCAGCGGATCTAGAGAAATGGTTGTTCCTTTGCATTTGGCACGGGCCAGGGCACAGCTGGAGTATTGCAGCCAGTTCTAGGCCCTCCCGCACAGGAGGAGGTGGATGCGTTGGAGATGATTCAACAAAGGGCAACCAAACTGCTGAGGGGGCTGGCGCACAGGCGCTATCAGGAACAGCTGAGCAATGTGGGCTTGTTTAGTTTGCAGAAGAGTGAGGGGTGATTTGTCAGCAGACTCCAACTTCCTGAAGGGCAGGGGATTGAAAGAGGATGGAAGGAGGCTGAATCTCTATCCCTTGAGGTTTTCAAGTCCCACTTGACAAAGTCCTGGGTGGGATGATTTAGTTGTGGTTGGCCCTGCTTTGGAGACAGGGCTGGACTCAATGACCGCCTGAGGTCTCCTCGAGCCCTCGGAGTCTAGGGCTGTGAATCCTCTCCTCATAATCTGTCTGAACTGTAAACATTTAAATCAGTGGAAACAAAACAGCTGTTGCCATTATTAAAACAGTTCTGCCAACCCTATACTTGCATTAGGGTACCTTCCTGCAGGTTGCCCAGGCTGTGATCACTGCCTTGCCCTGCTCAAAAAGCAACAACAAAATGTTTAAGTATATCAGAAGCAGAAAGCCTGGTAAGCAACCACTGGGCCCCCAGCGGATCAAGAAACAAAAGGAATACTCAAGAACAATTAAGCCATTGCGGAGAAACTCAATGAATTCTTTGCTTCAGTCTGCATGTATGAGGATGTTAGGGAGATTCCCAAACCAGAGCCATCCTTTGTAGATGATGAATCTGAGGAACTGTCCAAGACTGAGGTGTCAGAAGTGGTTTTGGAACAAATTGATAAACTTAACAGTAAATCACAGGAACCAGATGGCATTCACCCAAGAGTTCTGAAAGAACTCATGTGAAATTGCACAACTATTAACCATGGTTTGTAACCTCTCCTTTAAATCAGCTTCTGTACCGAGCGACTGGAAGATAGTTAATGGAATGCCAATATTTAAAAGGGGCTCTCGAGGCGATCCTGGCAATTACAGACCAGTAAGTCTAACATCAGTACCAGGTAAATTAGCTGAAACCACAGTAAAGGATAAAATTGTCAGACTCATAGCACACACAATTTGTTGAGCAAAAGTCAACATGGTTTCTGGAAGGGAAATCACATCTTACTAATCTATTAAGAGTTTCTGAAGGGGTCAAACAAACATGTGGACAAGGGGGATCCAGTAGATATAGTGTACTTAGACTTTCAGAAAGCCTTTGACAAAGTCCCTCACTGAAGGCTCTTATGTAAATTAAGCTGTCATGGGATAAGAGGGAAGATCCTTTCATGCACTGAGAACTGGTTAAAAGGAAGAAACAAGGGGTAGGAATAAATGGTAAATTTTCAGAATGGAGAGGGGTAACGAGTGGTGTTCCCCAAGGGTCAGTCCTAGGACCAATTTTATTCAACTTGTTCATAAATCATTTGGAGAAAGGGGTAAACTGTAAAGAGGCAAAGTCTGTAGACAATACTAAATCGCTCAAGACAGTTAAGCAGACTGTGAAGAACTTCAAAAAGATCTCACAATACTGAGTGACTGGGCAACAAAATGACAAATGAAATTTAATGTAGATAAATGTAAAATAATGCACATTGGAAAAAATAACCCCAGCTATACATACAATATAATGGGGGCTAATTTAGCTACAACAAATCAGGGAAGAGATCTTGGAGGCATCATGGATAGTTCTCTGAAAACATCCACACAGTGTGCAGCCGCAGTCAAAAAGCAAACAGGATATTTGGAGTCATTAAGAAAGGAATAGAACAAGTTGGGTGATGGTGAACTGAGCTTCTAATGCTCAAAAGCACCAGCCGGCTTTTCATGAAGGGATTGAAAAGGGATACAAGTCAATTTAAAATTAATGGGTGACAACAGCTAGGGATCTGGCCCTGTATTTTGAGAGGGGTAGGGTGGTGTAGGAGGGAGGGCCTTAGGCATTAAAAGCAAGGCAACTGAAAAGTCTAGTTAACTTTCCAGTGTTTTTTTGCCACTTAATTTGCATGTCACTAAGCAAATGGGTCAATTTCACATTAATTTATAATCAAGCCAAGGAAAGGGAGCTAATTATTTTCTCTGTTCAGGAAACACAGCCAGGCAAGGTGTCTCTGGAAAAAAAAAACCCTCTTTGAAAAAGCTTCTTCTGAAATATTCTGTGGCATTACAGATTGGTAAAAAGCTGTTTTGAAAAGACACTTTTCATACATAAATCGACTGAAGTGTTCCACTGACTGAAGATGAGATGGTCAGGCAGCAACTGGTACACAAGAGCTCCAGCAGACAGATAATGGGATCTGTTAGTTAGATACTGCCTGTTATTTTCTGCAAAGTGAAGGCCTAGCACAGGACATGTTAATGATCAAACAGAGTTTTTGAAGACCCCAGAGAATTTATGAAAGGGGGAAAAGAAAAACACCAAGGCAATTAAAGTTCAATATTCACTCTTTCTCCAAATACAAAAAGCTGTTACAATTCAACTCAAAACAAAGCATGTGCAAAGTTACAGAAACTTAGACATTGTATAAAAAGTTACACATTTAAGATGATTTTTATTTCTCACCTGGATTGAGCAAAGAAATTGTTATCTTGATGAAATATTAACAGCTGCTGACCCACCGTAAAAAGTTACATAAAATCTAAAAAAAAGCATAATTACCATAAAACAGCCATCTCCTCTCCCTCAATTTTTTTTTTAAAACGTTTTGCAGAATAGATGAATAAAACACCTCCAGGAAAGATTGACATTGAACTGCGGTAAAGTCTTGAAAGCTTGGAAGTTCTCACTAGCACAACTGTGTAGCGTAGGGTAGGAGGAAGAAGGCTATCAGAGCCCAAAGCTGGCCCTTTGCTACTGCAGATTTCAGACAAGGAGAGCCCTGGTCTGGGAGTACAGTACCTAGAACAGGAGAGTTGGTTAAGATCCTACGATTTTAAGAGTCAAAAAAATAGAAAGGAGATGGTTTTAAACACATGGAGAGAAATAATGCAACTTTCGTACAGGGCAGGAAGAAGGGAGCATGCCGTTGTCTGTCGAGAGTGTACAAGAAACGCATTCATCGTCAAAACTACAGAGAGAAAACAAGGGGTGGAGGTTCTACTTCCCTTGCTTGTTTCCAAAGCTGACCAGGAGCTGCTCTGATGGAGCCGCTGAGTGGAATGCGGAGATGTGCCGAGCAGCTGCAGGCTGCTCCCAGAGAAGGACGCCAGGTGGGATTTCCTTAGTGCCTGCTGGCCTTCACTGAGTGCTGGAGCCTCCTTGGGAGCTGCCTGAATAGCTCCCGTAGTCATAGCTGCCGTAATAGGGAGGCCACTGGCTCTGGTTCTGATAGTACTGGCTCCACTGCTGAGCGTACTGGATGTGGGGAGAGAGAGAGTTAGCGGTGGGCAGTTCCCTGTACATCCAGACACTAACACGGGGACATGGAACTGTTGCCAGGAGCCAGGCTGCCTTCCCACCGCGCACTGGCCTGTTCCAGACACCTGTGCACATGAAGTACAGCGGCAATGTGAGCAGATGGGTGTTCACGACTCTCACCTCTGCTAGCCACTGGAAAAGCCACAATGACTTCCTTCAGGTCGTGCTCTGAGATGTGCTAAGTGTGGGAGAAGGGCTGGCTTCCTCCTGTGGCGCTTGTCACTAGCCTGAGGCCCCCATCCTAGCGCACAGTGGGCTTTGCGCTGGACTCTCCTCCGCTCAGGGGAAACGGGGTTCTCACATCTCTGCACTGCTCCTTCTATGGAGCTGCAGGTCAGAGACGTGCACCAGGCACTAAGCTGGGGAGCTTCAGTCCTCAGTCCTGGGGGAGTTTGTTTCCCAGTTTGTTGAGGATGCCCCCGTAGACGCCCAATGAGATTAATAGGCAGTGGGTTTAAAACAAACCAAAGGAAGTGTTTCTCCCACAATGCACAGCCAGCAGACAGATCCCCTTGCCAGGGGATGATGCGACAGCCAGGACTGTACCAGGATTCCAGAAAGCTAGACGAATTCATGGAGAATGGGCCCCTCAATGGCTGTTAGCCAGGCTGGTGCCTCTGTCAAACACTGGGAATTAATCACTTGATGATTCCCTGTTCTGCTCATTCCCTCTGGGACACCTGGCACTGGCTTCTGTCAGAAGACAGGGCACTGGGCTAGATGGAGCTTTGGTCTGACCATTCTTACGATTTCTGCAATCAGCTTTAGAGGCTGAATTAGTGCCGAGGACGGCTGCTAGGGTCCCCTTCCCGATCTCCTCTGGAACCCTGCAAACATTTCACTCATCCTCAGCTTCTCCGCTAACAGCAAGGAGGCAAAGGGAGGTTCTGCACTTGGCCCAAAGCCCCAGCAAACCAGACAGCACCATGGGAACTTCCCCCACCCCTGGCTATGGTCAGACACCCCTTCGTCTACCCTGTGTTGAGGGGGATTGCTCGCCACATTGCTGGTCTCCCACCTACCTGCTGATATTGGTTGTAGTTCTGCTGATTGTAGGTCTGTGCTGTTGGTGGCGGAGGCTGGGTGTAGCTTTGGCTATAACCACTGTAGCTTCCATAGCTGTAGTTGGGAGTATACCCTCCTCCTTGGGTGTAGCCTGCCTGGGTGTAGGGCTGGGGGTAACTTGGCTGTAAATGAGAGAGACAGAGAGGTTATCCAGCATGCTGTTGCATAGCCCCGGACAGCCATTCCTACGCTGCCCAACAGTAGCACTCGACAGGGAAAGAGTCAACTGCTGAGCTGCTGTGGGATGAACAGGCAGGGAATGTGCCCACTGGGCAGGCTTGGGGGACCTAAGCGTGCCAGGGTGGAGCAGAGAAATGCCCACTCTCTCTGCAAGGACTGTGTGCTCACACAGCTTGGTGCTCATAGCCCCCGCTGCAGGGAGATGGGGAAAATGAGCCTGCCCTGCTCCCACGCGTCCCTTCCAGCCCCACTATTCTAGGCCAGTGACTCCCCCAGAGACACCCTCATGTCCACAGCACATCTCCGTGTTTCAAAATGGAAAGAGTTGTCACATTCTGGGGATCTCTCCCCTCTGGAAGAAAAATGGGGAAAAGCACAGAAGGCAGGGGTGCGTCACGCTGCTTTCTGCCACAGGGACCCGGCAGTGAGAGACCCCAGACATTCCCAAAGCTGTTTTTGGGGAAGGGAATGAGACAGACTTTTGCTTTGGAAGTGCGGTGGGAGAATGAGAATGGGGAGGGAAGGTCAGGGTCTTCAGGATGACCGGTGCACACTCCCTCCCTGGGACGTGCAGTCTCATCACCTCTGTGGTCAGCCAAACACAGGGCAGCACACCCATCTCCAAGCAAAGCTCTCCCCATGCTTGCGTGATCTCTCTGGGGAGAGGCTACAGAGAGACCAACCCAGCAGTGACCAGAGCTCTGGGAGGAGGGTTGGGTCAGCCAGACCTGACAGGGTTCTCTCACCGGCTGCTGCTGTTGCTGCTGCTGCTGCTGCTGCTGCTGGCTGTAGCTGCTGGGGGTGCTGCTGGTGGTGGGGGGCGTGCTGCTGGGGGGCTTGTAGCTGCTTTGGTTGCGAGCGGGGCTGTAGCTGCTCTGTGGCTGGGTGTTCCGGCTGTAGTTGCCCCGGGGGCTAGAGTTGTTGTCTCTGGTGCCACTTGTCCAGCGATTCTGTGTGTAGTTGCCCCGGTTGAAGCCTAATAAAGCAAGCAGGGGCTGTCAACAGGAGTCACCACTAGGCCCAAGAGGAACACAACTGATTCCCAAACCCTCAGGGCTGTCCATTCAGCTCCCAGACACCACTTGCATGAGCTGCTCTCCCCAGGGCATGGGGATTAGCCTCTCTTACACCTAACAGCTCTGAGAAGGATCTCTGCATTTGGGCTGCACACACTCCCACGCAGACGGGTCCTCAGCACCGCACCAGGTGCTGCAAAGATTCCCACCCAGGCTGCCTCCCCCTCCACATGCCAGGGGCTGCAGACACACATTGCCCTCAAGAGTTTACCATCTCACTAGACAAGGGGAGGGTGAAAGGAGCGGCACTCCCATTGCACAGATGGGTTAGGAACCTTCAGGCAGCGTGGACGGCCCTGAGGTCCCACCTCCGAACGCAGTCTGACAGCACAGAGTGATCAGGAGCAGCTCTCTTTCTACAGACTCTGCCTTAGGCCGTGACACATGGGCCCTGCTCTGTGCTTAGACCACTGGGCCACCCGGCCTCCCCAACAGCTGACGGGGCTCAGATGAGCCTACCTCCTCCTCCGCTGCTTCCGCTGTTGCTGCCGCCACCTCCTCCCCCGCCGCCCCGGAAGTTGCCACCGCCACCGCCCCCTCGGTTCTGGAAGCCGCCACGATTGCCTCCTTGCTGGCCGCCCCCCCGGCTGTCAAAGCGCTGGAAGCCGCCCCCTCGGCCCCTGAAGCCGCCGCCACGGTTGTCAAAGCGTTTCTCCGGCGGGGGCCCGGCTTTCTTGCCCTCCTCGTTGTACTGCTTCACCAGCGTCTCGGCCTCGTCCCGCTGCAGCTCAATGTAGATCACCGCATCCAGGAAGTCGCCGGCCTCTGGCAGTGTGAAGTTGGCTGGATGGCAGGCCCGGAGAGAGGTTGAAGGAGGAAAAACAAGAAATGTGAACTGGAGGGCAGCAGTATGGCTGGGAGTTGCTAGGAAAGCTGGGACCAAGGCTGCCTCGCACGGGAGGCCAACCTTGCGCCAGGTATCAGACCGCCAGAAAGGAAGTGAGAAATCGGAAGGCAAAAGTGAGCAGGAAGGGAAGAGACACCATAAACCATGAAAATGATGCAGGCATGATGTCATCCCTCCCCCAATCAGTGATGAGAGGAGACACACTCTGGTCTCCATGGTACCCAGCATCCTGCTGGTAAAACCAAAGGCTGCATCCAAGCACCAGTCACCTGGCCTGCCCCCTTGTGTCCAGCTAAGAGAAAGGGAACCAGAGGAGAACCAGGCTGGTCACTTTCACCTGGACAGAAACATGATCCTGCTGTGAAAAAGCAGTCAACAATGCAGTGTTGTGGGAGGGGGAAGGAAAAAGACAAACCCCCAGCCTTGCTCTGATCACTGGTTTACTGTAAAAGATACGTAGCATTTTGCCCACTGGAAAGAAGTCGGTTGGGGTTTATAGCATCTCTCGTCAAGGACAGAGGAGAAGCTGGGGAAGAACACATGGAAGATGACGAAAAGTGAGACAAAAGGAAGGGAGGACATCACATCAGAGGGTCAGCATTTGAAACCAAAAACAAATCTCTGTCCAGCTCTTAAACAACAAAACAGGTTTTTGGTGGCACGTGGTGTGTGGTTCAGTTTGTTTGTTTCTAGGATCCTACCTTTCATTTCTAACACTGCATGATCTGGCACATCCTTCCCCTCCTCATCAGTGCGCTTTATTGTTCGATCTTTTAAATCCTCATCCGTGGGACAAATTACAATAGCCTTGCGTTGAAAACCTTCAAAAGGGCGCATTTTTCGTCTCTGGGCAGATCCATAAACATTTGTCTAGCAGTGGTGACAAAGAAGAGGCAAAAACCGTTCATTATTTGGCGTTCTCTTTTTCAACAGAGCATTGTGGCCTGCAATGGTGAAAGAAGACACGGTGCCCCTGCCCCCGCACATGTAGATGGCAGAGTACCCTGAACAGCTAACCTACCTTTTAAGGTGCAGAAGCCATAGGAGAGGGGTGGGGGTGGGGCCAAGACATTTATATTTGGTCCTTTTTGCAATTCAGATGAGCTCTTTCATTGCTTTGCTCCCCCGAGAGAAAGCCATGAAGCTGAGGGTCTGTGTTTTGCTTTCATTAGAAATAAGTGAAGTGATTTACATGGCAAGTGGGAAACCAGACAGGTTAAATGCAAACCTGAGAACTGACAGGAATGTTTGCCTGTGATGAACAGCAATTCAGGGTTCATATTTAAGCACCTGAGAGGCATGGTTGCTAGGACAGCACTGAAAGCTGTGCCTGGGACAATGGCATGTCTGACATCAACACAGTAAGCACGTCACAGCTCTTGCGTTCCTCAGTGTCCCCATCTAAACTGAGGTTATCCCCTGTATCACAAGGCTGGCTGGAGGCGTGACCTGGATTTTCAATCTTTTTGGAGACTCAGCTGGGGACTGTCAGTACTTTTCAGCCTCCTGCTTTAAGGAAGAAGTGGACAATCTGGAGAAAGTCCAGAAGAAAACAAAATAAGAGGCTCTGAAAAATGTGACATATGAGGAAAGGCTGGAAGAACTGGGCACATGTTGTCTAAAGAGAAGGCTGAGGAAGGGGCAGAAGGAGCCTGGGACATGACCATCTTCAAATAGGTCTCAGGCTGGTATGGGAGACCCAGATTAGACGTCAGGGAGAACCATCCTTGGAGCCAGAAAGCTAAGGGCTGGAACAGGTGATCTAGGAGGTTGTGGAACTGCCCCAGCAATAGAGGTTAGGCAGATGTCTGTCTGGACTGGTCTTATCTCAGCCAGGGGTGTGTGTGAATGGGTCCCTTCCAGCCCAGGATTCTTTTATTCTAACGTGTAATAGTGAAGATGAGCTGCTAGAGACCCCCGCCTGTTTGCTTTGTCACGACAGCTATGGTGAGCAGCGCTCCCTGTAAGCTGAGCACTTGGGTGACCACCCAGGGGAGATTCAGGGGCTGCCCAGCTGATTAGCAGAGCGCCCACAGCCGGCAGCACTTCCTTCTATTTGTGATGCACAGGAAGTTTGTTCTGCCTGTGGGTGGGACCCTTGTGGCAAGGTAAGGGCTCATGCGCTGCAGGTTGGGTGTCTGACGAATGACAGAGAAAGCAAAGGGGTAGAATGGAAAAAGGCACAAATACAAAAATCCGAGGCTGGTAATGTTGGGACCTTGGAGTCATCTAAAACAGCGCGTGCTGCTAGGGGTCTGCAACTGCAGGAGGGTTGCCTGACTGGCCTAGCTGTTAGTGCACTATCTAGCAGTGCAGTGGGATATGTTTATCAACCCCATTTCTCCACATGCACCTAACTGATGCTCTTCCCTGGGAGGACAGCAATGACAGGCAGGGACAGCAACTTGGATTCTTCTGGTTTTCACTGGGTTAAATATGGGAATCAATAACAAACAGGGAAACTAAAGCCCCATGTTTTAACTTTATTCCCCGGAAACGACATTTAGGGGGGCTTCAATCTACCTGTTATGCCAAAAGTATTTATATCTCATTGCTCTAATGAAAGTATTTTTTCCTTTTTTAAAAATAAGACTATTTCCTGACACAACATCTGGATTTGCTTTGAGCCTTAGATTTAGTCGCCTGAAAACACTCTTGGAGGCATACAATGGGTTTCCACAGACGGGTGCCCTTCCTGATTGCTGTAATACAAACATCATCTATTTAGACAAAATTCCTCAGGTGATTAAGGGCATCTGACCAAGCCAGTTAAACCCAGTTATATGCATGCTGCTGCAACACAGCATGCTGTGTGCGTTCAAGGGTGGTGGTGAGCCAGAAATAAAATTCCATGCAAGCGCCTGTCCCAGAAGAGGACACAACCACTCTTGGCCCCGGGGATGAGATACTGACAGGTGGAGAAACCTTCATGGCTATTGCTGCAGCTGAGGGACAAGGTAAGGGCACGGAACTCGCTGGCAGCCTGTTCCCACGCGCTGCCGCAGTAACCTCTGCCAAAGCTGATAATCCAGCAGGCGACGTTCCGCCACTCCAGCTTCACACAGCACGGCTGCCGCCTGCCCTGTGTGCTGTACATGCTCACGATCAACAGATCCAGCAGCAGCCAAGTTCTTGGCATTCTTTCAAGGCAGAGTGGTACCTGTAGTAAGCACTCACCTTTGCTGCCAACTACAGCCAGCTAAATTACTGGTCGGCACTCCAGAGGTGGTTTGGGCCTATCTGATCGCCCAGCAAATGGGGCTAAACACCCCGCCCCCTCAATGGGGGAGCCCTGGGGCTCAACAAATGAAAACAAAATGGGAAGGAGTGTTGGTCCTCGGTTCAAAAGGAGCCCTGAGCCCCCAGCCCTGCAAGGACAGAGCACAAAGCTTCACTGCTCCCCTCCCAGTCTCCATGAAAGGGGCTGACGCCAGCAGTATGGCAAGCGGCATTTCCTTTGAACACGACCGTAATGTGGGCTGGAACACCACTGAATGGGTAAGTTACTGAGCCCTGGTGCAGCGTGGATAACTCTGGAGAGGAAGAAGGTGCCTGTCTTCATTAAGCTACTTCTGCTGCTGCTCAGCATGAGCAGCTGAGAACCCAGGGCCTGGACATCACTTCCCAACTGGGAATCTGCCACAGCACCTCCCGTTCTGCGGGCTACCCTGCAAGGCAGCTGGGGGCAGCTTGGAATGGCCCGAGGTCAGACACGAGCACAAGTGCAGAGACCATTTTACACCTCTCCCGAAAAGGAGCAATGCAGCCAAGAACCACAGCTGCCTCAGGGCTCAGCTCCGTCCAATCAGCAGTTACCTTTCAGGGCCCCGCAGGCCCTTTGGAGTGGGAGATTCCAAATGGTCTGGGGAGCCTATTCTCCCCAAGCACCAGAGTCAAGGAAACTGGGGTTCAATGAAACGGGCCAGACACTCTCTTGGCACGAATCAGCATAGCTCCATCGGTGTCTAGGGAGTTGCAGCTCCTTTATCTTTACAGGGGTTCTTGTAATGCTCCTGGAACACCAACAAAACGAACACCAAAATGCTTTCCCCTCGGAGAGCTCACACGCCCCTCCCTGGGCTACACTGCGCTGCCCCCCAGCAGGGGTGCGCAGTACCAACGCAGCCCAAATGGGATGCGAAAGGGAAGCTTGCATAAGCCAGCAAGGTCAGCTTCTCACCATGTCCTCCTCGTTAGTGATCAGAAACAGCTGGGGCAAGTTTCTGGCAATCTGTTGCCTGGCCATAGCTGCATCATGTTGTCGTGACCGAGTACCGTTGGGTTCTCTCAGCCTTGGCACAGAACAGGACATCTCCCCTAACTTCCACGAGAAGCGTGATTGTTCAGCCACATTATTTTCTCAGAGCCAGTCTGGACCCCAGGTGCAAGAGGGCTTTGTGTTAACCAAGGCAAGCAGCCAACCCAGTGCCTCTAGCCGTATACGGTAGTGCCTCGACTTACGCGAGGGTTTCGTTTCCACGTGCCCTTAAGTAACCCGAATTTCGCGTAAGTCAGGGGCGGCTTTTTCCCCGGTGGAAGGCACGTTCCACAGGTAGGAAAGCAGCAGAAGCACCTGGAGCTCCTTTTGAGAGTTAAGTCCTGAGGTGGGGGGACAGCTGGAGGGTTAAGCCTGGCGGGGCTGGGGCGGTGTTAAGCTGGAGCCACGTGAGGGGCGGAAGGTGGGGGGCTGTTGAGGTGTTTGAGGTGAGTGGGGGTGAGCTGGAGCCATTCGTGGAGCCGGGGTTCAGCCAGAGCTGTGAGTGTGGTTGGTGAGCCAGAGCCAGGCACGGGAAGCGGGGGGTGAGCTGGAGCAGTGAATGGGTGGAGAGGGGCTTGGCGGGAGCAAGATTTTGAGTTGCCTTTAATTCACATTAATGCAAGTTAAGCGCAACTCAAAACCACGCATTTTGAGGGTTTACTGTATACGCAGTCAGGAGCCCTGGATGCTTTCAGCAAAAGCACAATGCGCTTTGGGATCGAAAAGCACAAAAGCGTCCCAAACAGCACACTTTTTGTGTAGACCATCACCAGTTGCAGATACTCGTGACTGTCAGGTACAGCCAACTGATGCAACTCACAGCCAGTTGTCTAGTCTGGTAAAGTTAGCAGCCAAGACTTCATCAGCTACTGCAAGACATCACACAAGTTTTACAGAGAGAACATATAGAATAGAGATCTTTCCTGAATTCTGTCATTAAAGGCTTTAAAAGAACATCAGACTCATCTGCAAAACAAAGGCATAGCCTAATGCACTTTTGCAAAGGAGTCTGCGTTAATGCACAGTGGCTTACATAAAATGTCGGCATCCATATATAATCACACAGCAGCTAACAGAACGGCAATCTACATGGACAATCTTTTTGGCTTTATTCTTCAGAAACAAGAAAGTCAGATCCATCTCGTTGAACGTTTGCACTTAAAATAGTGACTGTACTAATACCTCAGCTCATTGAACCCTTGCAAAACTAGACTCAAGAACACCTGTAAGAGAACACTCAAAGCTTCCAAAGCATACGCCAGACACAGAGCTGCCTGAAGAGTAAAAGCTCTCAGTCCATATCAGAGTTCAGACTACACTGCTAAAGCCACAACTTCACACTGAGCTGCTTAAGTTTTCTCTTCACCGAGAACGCAGCCAGCAGTACCAGAAACACGCTTAAACTTCTAACACAGCAGCAACCTGTGGATCTGAAGTTTCATGCTAAAACTTCAGTGCAGGAGCTAAATGCAAACCTTCCAGACAACTACACTCTCATACAACACTTCAGTCCCAAGAGAGGAAGACCCTTCCTCACGCCACCTATGATCTGCAGTTTGCTTGGTACTCAGATCTCACTTATAGGCTCAAGGCAAATTAAGAAAATATTGCGTAAGGAAAGGCTACCAGAGTTTGGAATTTTAGAAACAAAGGAAGATCTCATTTGTGCTCCTTTGAGGCCAACTGGGTATTTGTTTTTGTTTTTTCTTTTTTTAAAACTCCTCAGACACTTGTCTTACATCGCAGGTATGTTATTTGGGCACAGAGACCTCTAAAACAGAAGCTCTCTATGACAGACACATGCAGGGCAGTTACACGTATGACCTAGCAAACAGGGATTGAGTAAACCAAGTGCCACCATCAAATCTGGTGAGTGCAGATGTATCTTTAAGGGAAGATGCTAAATGCTGCCCTCATCTGAGACAACCACACCAGCCATGGGATTAGTGAAGTGTCTCCTTATGGCCACACTGACCCAAACCAAGGGCTTGCACATATTGCACTCACAGGAAACCCCAGAGGGGCACACCATCAATGTTAGGAATCACTGGGAAAGCTCCCAGGCCCTTCACAACAGGGTTCATTTGTGAGTTCCTCCAAAGCCTCCAAGGGAAACAAGCTGCTCAATTCCCACGCAAGCTACTGGGCTTTGAAAATGTAGTCACAAGGTTTAAGTTTGCCCATGTAACAGGAGAGAAGTTTGGCTCCTATATCCGAGTCACGCCAGGACGGCTGCTGCTCACCTGGGCTTACCTGTTCTTCTCAGGACACCTGCCCCAACAAAAGACAACAAACTACTCACCAGTGGTACTCACCCATCCCTAGGGCACTTTAGGAAACATCCAGAGCCCAGCACTTACCTTAGCCTATTTTCCCAGACCTGGAAAGCCAGCGTTCAGCCGCATGGCCACTTACCTGGCTACACTTTGAACAGAACAATTTAGTTCCCAAAGCACCCTCAATAATTTGACCTGCATGTGCTTAGGCTAAGGGAGCGGCACTTCCTGTGACTCACCACCTAATGTTCTCAACCTCACTCCTCTGGGACACTCGGCACAGTGGGGGCTTTCCTTCTGTCCCAGACACACGCCAGGCATGTATGTGTGTGGGGTTAACACGCCTGCAGCACACCAGACAACCATGAGTGCGCAGCACTGCCTGTAAAGGGCTATTTGACAGGCAACACAGATAGATGCCAGGACTCTGTACCTGATCCAGGATGTAGTTGCGTTTCTTCCGGGCAGCGATCTGGATCAGGCGGTTCAGGCACTGCGTCGCTTGCTGGATGAGGACATCCCAGCGGCCCGCATAGTTGCGCTGGCGGCGGAGTCCCATCACCTTGAAGGAAAACAGAGGTACAGGTTAGCATGTGGTGTTTGAGAGCTACTGCAGGATGGGATCCCCAGGGCCTCTTGTGCAGGTCCTGGAATGAGATCTAGTGGTTACAGCAAATCTGGATTCCACCCCCAGCTTGGGGAGGGAGGTGGGGTCTTGCAGTCAGAGGAGGGGCACTGGGAACCAACATGACCCTGGGGGCAGAGGGGAGCGTATTGCTTTCTGTACATCGTTTTCCTCATGAACACAACCAGGACATTACACTGGGCGGGTGGGCGGCGGGGCATAAAGTCAATTCATGCTTATGACTCACTGAAAGGTTAAAGGTGCTTGAATGAAAAAAGCAAATGATTTGCTCTAAGAAAAGGCTGAGTCGGAAGCACAAGTAAGAGAGCTGCAGGGCTCCCATCATGGCCAATGAAAGAGTGACTGCCTTCCCACAGAGCAATTGCCTCTGCTAACTGAAAGACGATCAACCCGCAGAAGTGAGATTCTTAGCTACTGAGCAGGGCTCATCTCTCACCCTCATCTTATCCATGATAGCGTTTGTTCCCAGAATGTTGTACTTCTTTGCTGGATTGGCAGCCGCATGCTTTATGGCCCAGGTGGTCTTGCCTGCAGCAGGTAACCCCACCATCATAAGGATCTGAAACACACACACACACACACAGAAAGCATCAGCTACTGCAACACCAGTGTGCTTCATCCTTTCCACACACCACTGCAAGATCGCCTCAGAGGTGGACAGACCCCATGGGGGAAACGGAGTCAGAGGCAGCAACTGAGTTTGCTCATGATCATGCAGGGTGTTTGGTGCCACAACAATAAGACTGTGCTTTCTGAACTATTTTACTCTCCTCTCCCTAATGTGTCCATCCTGGTATTCAGTGCATGCTCCAACCCTGCATTTTAGCCTATCTCCAATGTAGACAACAGTTACTACAGGTTGTACCTCTGTAGTCCAGCCCCCCTGGTAGCTGACCAGTGCCAAACATGAGAATTTCTCAGATCATGGGAGGTCAGTATTGTCTAGCAGCACTACCAGAACTTCCACTGCTTACTGGGCTCTTAGAACACATTTAGGGCTAAATAACAGCACAGAACACCAAGAGCCAGGACTAGTGGCTGTAAAACTTTAGGAGACCACAGGAAACTTGGTCACACCCATGACAAGTGGTTGTCCGGCTAATTAAAAATCATGCTGGATTATGGACACTGCCAGACGAGAGAGGTTCAATCTGTAATAGCCAACACCCCTGCTTCTCCCCATTCCAGCAGTGCCAGTTAGTACCAGGCAAGAGAGACACCCAGCCTGAGGAACTTCCCTGCCCGAAAGGGCTGTGGAGTTGACGGCTTAGCAGAACTGGAGAGTCCTATAAAGAACAAGAGCTGCAATTTAAACGAGTGGTGGAAGGACTCGCCCGCTGCTAGGGCAAGCATTCCCCACCATGTGTGCTGTCCCACACTCTGCAGCAGCAGATACTAGGCTCTGTGGAGCAGGATCCTTGGGGGAAGAGGGACTCTGGCCCAGATCCTTTGTACAGGAACTGTACGCAGCAAAAAGTCACCATGTGCCGTCCTTCTTCTAATACCCTCTGATCTGCTCCTCTGGCCTGACGCTGGCTAGTCACGCAAGAGTTAGGTGTGTGAGGAACCATTTGGTGTTGCTTTTATGCTGTCGTTTCTGTTAACCTCAACTGTCTGTAGCCGCGCAGGCGGCCCGCGAGCTCTGTGCGGCAGGAAGTGTGTGTTACGTGTTCCAACTGCACCCAGAGCCATGCAAATGCCCACCTCACACTCTGCTTTACTCTTTGGTCCAATGGTCCCCCGGACGCGCTCGGCCAGTGGAACGTGCTGAATGAAGGTGAAGCCTGGGGGGACAGGGAAGTAGGTGTCGTCTCGCTGCCCGAAGTTGAACTCGATGGCGCAGTTCTTCACCAGGACGTGGGGGAAGAGTGCCTGGCCGCCCAGCACATCCTTCCGCACCCGATAGGCCACGCCCAGCCACTTCCCATTCTTCATGAAGGACATTTCCACCTCCTCCCCACACTCAAAGTCCTAGTTACAGGGGAAGTCAGGGTAAATGAAGAGCCAGGGAGAGGCACGCTGCTAGTTACTGCCTGGACAATGCACACTGGGCACTGCACAAATGTGTGTAACTTCAGAGCCGCCCAGTGCGACAGCTTCCCCAGTGTCAAGGGGAAGATCCTGCTGCTGCGAACAGCTGTCTGAAAACATTGGCTTCTCTCAGGGCGCTGCTGACACAGCCCTTCCCCCGGCTTGGAGCTGTTTGCCAACACAGCTCTGGCAAGGCAGTTTATCTGGAGGCCGTACTCTGAAGTCAGCCAGCACAGAGTGAGTTACTGACAGCTCTAGTAAGGAAGCCAAGTGCCACTCTCTGGGCTGAGCAACTGTTAGGTGCTGTCTGACTCAGCCCCTAACTGGGACAATGTCCATCTGGACCCCTGGAAGGCAGGAAGTGGGGGGCTGTGGAAGTGTGGAGCCCCAGAACTATCTGCCCTATGGCGGGGGCTCTCCCATCATCACATATTTTAATGCACTGGGGGACTAATGACACTGGACTGGGGCTGCGTATTTGACACTACCTGACCTGTTGGTATCTTCAGGCTGACTTCACAGTGAAAATGATGAGACAGAGCGCAGACAAGAGAACAGCCTGGAGGCTGAATGAGGAGCTGCGCCGAAGCGGTTACAGTGTCAGGCCTCACAAGTAAAAGAAGCAGGCAAAACACAGCAGGCGGGGGGTGGTTTAAGCTGGGTGTGCCCCTGTGAACCCATGTAACCTACCCAGGCTTCAGGCATAACGTGGTCTCAAAGACTGCGTCCTGAGGCTGCCAGTTCAGGTTTTAAATCTAGAATTCTCTGCTCAGTGGTGGAGTTGGTAGCCCAACCCCCTGGCTACAATCAGGAAGGCCAGAGCCTATAAAGCCCGCCAGTAAGTGACCAGGGGAGCTTGCCAACAGGTGATTGCAAACAGGAGAGTCCTGAGAAGGGAGCTGAGAGAGGAACTAGTTCCATGCCTGCGTTGTCCAGAACTTGTATACAAAAATCTATATCCCAAACTGCCACGTCAAGTTTGCCTGTGTTTGATTTCTGAGTGCAGGTGATTTCAGTTGCAGTTACTGTGGCAGTTTGGGATCGTGTGCCTGGGAGGGTTGGAACCTTTGTTTCCTTGATTGCCTTTGATCAGCCTCAGGATCAGCCTTCCCCTGTGACTAAGGAGGGGGAGGCCTGACTGAGGTTTGTAGGCTTTAAAAGCCAGAGTTGGAGCGATCAGGGGAGCAAAGCAGGCAGGGGGCTGCAGACGGGTGAGTTTTAAGAGGGAGTCTGACAGAGGGGTTCCACTATAGGTAGGAAGACCCACAACACATGTGCCAGCACTGCTCCTGTCTCCTCCACCTGCGCCTGTAGTCTGACAGGCCTCCTGACCGGGACGCCTCTACCCAGACCCTGGTGTGGTTTTGCAGGGACTGCTACTTGCAGTTAAGTCCAGGCTGGGGAGACCATCCAATGTGGATGGTGTCTTCTGGTAGAAGCTCTCAGGAAGCAGGCGGTGGAGCTACAGGAGGAGGTAGCCAGGCTTAGGAGTATTAGACTCCATAAGCAATTCCTGGACAGTGTTCCTGTGGAGACAGCGGAGGGTAAGGCAGCTGTCCCACCCCACGAGAGCTGACACACCATCAGTGGAGGTGGAGAGGGCTCAGGGGGGACACTGGCAGATGGTCACTTCCGGCAGCAAGCAGTGCTCTCTTGCTCCTGATCCTCACACTGTGGTACTGGGAAACTGTTACGCTGTTTCAGATATGGGAGGTACAGGAGATAAGAAATCACCCCTACAGGTGAACCACAGAAGTCTTGTACCCCCAAGGATGGGAGGGCTGCTGCCACCATTATAAGAAAGAAACTTAGGGTAGTGTTGGTAGGAGACTCTCTTCTGAGGGGGGGCGGAGGCACCCATCTGTCGCCCTGATATGTCATCCCTAGAGGTGTGCTGCCTGCCGGGAGCCTGTATCTGAGATGTTACGGAGGCGCTGCTGAGGATTATCCGGCCTACTGACTACCACCCCACGCTACTCATCCATGTGGACATGAATGATACCGCAAGGTGTAACCTTGAGTAGGTCAAGCATGACTACAGGGCTCTGGGCGTACGGGTGAAGGAGTTGGGAGCACAGGTGGTGTTCTCAATCTTTCCTGTTCGGGGTAGGGGCCCACTCAGAGACAGGTGCATTTTGGAGGTGAATACCTGGCTACAAGGATGGTGTCACCAGGAGCACTTTGGCTTCCTTGATCACTAGATGCTGTTCCATGAAGGACTGTTAAGCAGGGATGGAATTCACCTTTCAAGGAATGGGAAGGATGTATTTGGCTAGTGAGCAGGGCTTTAAACTATGTTCGATGGGGACAGGTGACCAAAGCCCATAGGAAAGTAAAAACCTGGAGACATGGGAGTTGGGTTGAAAATGGGAGGGATCAAGGGCTATAACAGCAGAGGGTTAAAAAAGGGACTAGGCAGAACTTGGGGGGGCAAAAGCAAATCAGTATCTTAGATGCTGATATACAAACGCAAGAAGCATGGGTAATAAGGAGGAAGAACTTGAAATCCTAACAAGCATAACTATGTTATAACTGGTATCACAGAAACTTTGCTGGGAAAATATGCCTGATTGGAATATTGGTACAGAAGAATACAACTTAGTCAGGAAGGATAACAGCAACAAAGGGTCTTGTGGTACCTTATAGACCTACAGAAAAGTTTTGAGCATGAGCTTTCGTGAGCACAGACTCACTTCATCAGATGCTGGTAATGGAAATCTGCAGGGCCAGGTATAAATAAGCCAGAGCAAGGGTGGGGATAACAAGGTTAGCTCAGTCAGGAAGGGTGAGGCTTACTACCAGCAGTTGATC
The DNA here is from genome assembly GCF_033958435.1 of Carettochelys insculpta. NCBI lineage: Eukaryota > Metazoa > Chordata > Testudines > Carettochelyidae > Carettochelys > Carettochelys insculpta. The sequence goes on along the minus strand of NC_134158.1, from coordinate 22,748,240 downwards.
TGGAGGTGTGAACACCAAGGGAGGGAAAGCTGCTTTTGTATTTAGCCAGCCATTTGCAGTCTTTGTTTAAGCCTGAGCTGCAGGTGTTGAATTTGCAGATGAATTGTAGCTCAGCAATTTCCCTTTGGAGTCTGGTTCTGAAATTTTTTTTTTTGCTGTAGGATAGCTACTTTTAAGTCTGCTACTGTGTGGCCCGGGAGATTGAAGCGCTCTCCTACGGGTTTTTGTATATTGCCATTTCTGATATGAGTTGTGTGCATTTATTCTTTTACGTAGAGACTGTCCAGTTTGTCCGATGTATATAGCAGAGGGGCATTGCTGGCACATGATGGCATAAATTATACTGGTAGATGTGCAGCTGAATGAACCCACGATGGTGTGGCTGACCTGGTTAGGTCCTGTAATGGTGTTGCTGGTGTAGATATATGGGCAGAGCTGGCAACGAGGTTTGTTGCATGGATGGGTCCCTGAGTTAGAGTGACTGTGGTGCGGTGTGTGGTTGCTGGTCAGGAAGGATAGGCATGGTAAAAAGGGAGGAGGTGTTGCCTTAAGTTAAAAGGGGTAAAAAAAAAAAAAACAATGGTGATGTCGTGACAGGGGTCTACCACAGACCACCCAGCTAGGTGCAAGAGGTGGATGAGACCTTCTCTAAACAATTAACATTATTCAAAATGCAGGACTTGGTGGTGATGGGGGACTTCAACAATCCAGACATATGGGAAACTAACACAGTGAGGCACGGACTATCCAGAAAGTTCTTGGAGTGCATGGATGACAATTTTTTATTTCAGAAGGTGGAAAAAGCTACTGGGGAGAAAGCAGTTCTCAATCTGATTTTAACAAATAGGGAGGAACTCGCTGAGCATTTGAAAGTGGAAGGTAGCTTGGGAGAAAGTGACCATAACATCACAGAGTTCATGATACCAAGCAAAAGTGAAAAGGAGAACAGTAAAATATAGACAATGGATTTCAGGAAAGCAAATTTTGGTAACTCCGAGAGCTGCTTGGTGAGGTCCCATGGGAAGCAAGACTAAGAGAAAAAACAACTGAGGAGAGCTGGTAGTTTTTCAAAGGGACACTATTAAGGACCCAAAATCAAACTATACAGCTGCTTAGAAAAGCTAGAAAGTATGGTAAAAGACCACCTCAGCTTAGCCAGGAATCTTGCATGATCTCAAAATCAAAAAGGAATCATATAAGAAGTGGAAAGTAGGTGAAATTACAAAAGATGTATATAAGCAAACAACGTGTGTATGCAGGGGCAAGATTAGAAAGGCCAAGGCACAGAATGAGCTCAAATTAGCTAGAGACAAAGAGTAATAAGTTATTCTGTAAATATATTGGAAGCAAGGGGAAGACCAAGGACAGGGGAGGCCCCTCCTCAGTGAGGAGGGAGAAACAATATCAGGAAACTTGGAAATTGCAGAGGTGCTTAAAATGACTTCTTTGTTTAGGTCTTCACCAAGAAGGCCAATGCAGAAATGCCTAACATAATGCGTGCTAGTGGGAAGGGGGTAGGTTTGGAGGATAAAATGCATAAAGAACAAGTTACAAATTACTTGGAAAAAATTAGATGTCTTCAAGTCACCAGGACCTGATGAAATATATCCTAGACTACTTAAAGAGCTGATAGAGGAGGTTTGAGCCTTTAGCTATCAACTCTGAAAAGTCTCAGAAGACAGGAGAGATTCCGAAAGACTGGAAAAGGGCAAACACAGTGCCCATCTATAAAAAGGGAAAAAAGAACAACCCAGGAAACTACAGATCAGCCAGTTTAACGCCTGTGCCAGGAAAGATAATGGAGCAAATAATTAAGGAATTCATCTGCAAACATCTGGAAGAAAATAAGGTGATAGGTAACAGCCTGCATAGATGTGTAGAGAACTAATCATGCCAGACCAATCTGGTAGCCTTTTTTGACAGGATAACAACTCTTGTGGATAAGGAAGAATCTGTCGATGTCGTATACCTAGACTTTAGTGATGTATTTGACATGGTCTTGCATGATCTTATCAGTCCACTAAGCAAGTACAACTTAGATGGGGCAACTGTATGGTGGGTGCACAACTGGCTGGATAACCGTTCTCTGAGAGTAGTTATTAATGGTTCGCAGTGATGCTGGAAGGGCATAACAAGTGGGATTCCACAGGGATCTGTTCTGGGACCAGTTCTATTCAATACCTTCATCAATGATTTAGATATTGGCATAAAGAGTGCACTTGTTAAGTTTGCAGATGATACCACACTGGAAGGGGTGGCAACTGCTTTGAAGGATAGGCTCATAATTCAGAATGATCTGGACAAACTGGAGAAATGGTCTGAGGTAAACAGGATGAAGTTAACAAGGACAAATGCAAAGTGCTCCACTTAGGAAGGAACAATCAGCTTCATACATACAGAATGGGAAATGACTGTCCAGGAAGGAGTGCTGCGGAAAGGAACTTAGGAGTCATAGTGGACAACAAGCTAAATACGAATCAACAGGGTGATGCTGTTGCAAAAAAAGCAAACATGATTCTGGGATGCATTAACAGGAGTGTTGTGAGCAAGACACGAGAGGTCATTCTTCCGCTCTACTCAGCTCTCCTTAGGCCTCAGTTGGAGCATTGTGTCCAGTTCTGGGCACCACATTTCAAGAAAGATGTGGAGAAATTGGAAAAGGTCCAGAGAAGAGCGACAAGAACAATGAAAGGTCGAGAGAACATGAGCTATGAGGGAAGACTGAAAGAACTGGGCTTGTTTAGTTTAGAAAAGAGAAGATTTAGAGGGAACATGACAGCGGTTTTCAAGCACCTCAAAGAGAATTACAAGGAGGAGGGAGAAAAATTGTTCTCCCTGGCCTCTGAGATTAGGACAAGGAGCAATGGGCTTAAAACGCAGCAAGGGAGGTTTAGGTTGGACATTAGGAAAAAGTTCTAACTGTCAGGGTGGTTAAACACTGAAATAAATTACTAGGGAGGTTGTGGAATCTCCATCACTGGAGATATTTAAGAGCAGGTTAGACAGACACCTATCAGGGATGGTCTAGATGGTGTTTGGTCCTGCCAAGAGGGCAGGGGCCTGGACTCAATGACTTCTCGAGGTCCCTTCCAGTTCTAGTGTTCGTGATTCTATGGAAGCGGCAGGGCACTGAGATGCCTGGTCCAGCACAGCTCTTTGTCTAGAAGTGACCTCCTCCGACAGCACGGCTTTAGCTCCCTCTAGTGTCCGGACTGCTCACTGGCTTTGGTTCAGAAGGTGCCACACAGATGAGCTCTGGGAGTGCAAGCACCCACAATTCGCAAGGGCGTCTGAGTCCACAGGAGCGGGGCAGGGGGAATTCTGCTTCATCCTCAGCCCTGCGGGAGACAAGCTGGGGAACTGGAGTGGGATGGGGAAAAGGCAGAAAGGAAGTGGGTAGGAGAGATGGGCTGTACTGACCCTGGACTGGGCCTGCACAGGTTAACTAGTTACTGGGTGGAAAAGACCCTGCTCCCACAGCCCAAGTGGGCACGCTCCAGCTGGAGGCCCACTATAAAGACACGCGGTGCAGCTCAGTCTGGGCTGACCGCCTGCAAGGGAAGCACAGGAGGAGCTCCCAAGAAAGAGCGGCAGATGCGCAGAGCCAGAGAAGGCCCCGTTCAGTAGAATGGCTAGGGAGACTGCTACTGTGAATCTGGTAGGATGTAGCCAAGGGCAGGGAGTTACCTCCCTGAGAGTTGGGTGCATTGCAGGTGGGTTCCCCACTAGGGTTGTGGTGGAGTATTCCACCGCTGACAGGGCCCTGGGCTGGGACCCATTGGAGAGGGAGGGCATAGGTCTCCCTATCCTCTCCCCCATGGATCTCCAGGGGGACATTATAACTGCTGCCATTGATGCAGGCCACCAAGTCTCACTATCATGTGTGAAGGACTGTGACTGCTAATTCTAGCTACTGGACCTCACTGCCCCGAGGGAAGGGCACAGTGCTACTGACTCCGGCTTTTAGGCCTCACTGCCCCGAGAGAACAGAATTCTTATTGATCGTGGCTGAGGCTCAGAATGACTGATGAATGAAAAATCAAGATCCTGGTATTCGGCATAAGGGATAGAATCATAGAACACTAGGACTGGAGGGACCTCGGGAGGCCATCGAGTCCAGCCCCCTGCCCCAATGGCAGGACCAAGTACTATCTGAACCATCCCTGATAGACATCTATGTAACCTGTTCTTAAGTATCTCCAGCAATGGAGATTCCAGAACCTCCCTTGGCAATTTATTCCACTGTTTGACCACCCTGACAGTTAGGAACTTTTTCCTAATGTCCAACCTAAACCTCCCTTGCTGCAGTTTAAGCCCGTTGCCTCTTGTTCTATCCTCAGAGGCCAAGAAGAACAAGTTCTCTCCTTCCTCCTTATGACTCCCTTTTAGATACCTGAAAACCGCTATCATGTCTCCCCTCAATCTTCTCTTTTCCAAACTAAACAAGCCCAATTCTTTCAACCTCTTTTCATAGGTCACATTCTCTAGACCTTTAATCATTCTTGTCGCTCTTTTCTGGACCCTCTCTAGTTTCTCCACATCCTTCTTGAACTGTGGTGCCCAGAACTGGACACAATACTCCAACTGACGCCTAACCAGCGCAGAGTAGAGCAGAAGAATGACTTCTCGTGTCTTGTTCACAACACACCTGTTAATGCATCCCAGAATCATGTTTGCTTTTTTTGCAACAGCATCACACTGTTGACTTATATTTAGCTTGTGGTCCACTATAATCCCTAGATCCCTTTCTGCTGTAGTCATTCCTAGACAGCCTCTCCCCATTCTTTGTGTGTGAAACTGATTGTTCCTTCCCAAGTGGAGCACTTTGCATTTGTCCTTATTAAACTTCATCCTGTTTACCTCAGACCATTTCTCCAATTTATCCAGATCATTTTGAATTATGATGGTTTGAACTGGAGAGGCAGACCCCACAGGGAATGGTAGATTGGGACGGAGCTAGTCTACGGAAGCTAAGCCACCCTGCACTGGACGGGGAAAGGTGGAAGGAAATAGTGAGGAAGGCATTGGACACCAACGGGCACTGAGCCCCAGGTCGTTGAAGATGTTAGGCTGGACTGAAACTGGCAAGCACAAGGGGTGGGGCACCCTGGGAAGGGCCTGGGAGGCCTAATGCCCTACCCTGTGAAAGTAGGGCACAGGCCTAGGAACTGGGAGCAAGTCCCTGCTGTGCAACGTGGGGCAAGTGCTGCACATGTGGGTCTGGGTTCCCTGCCTGCACCCCGGGGTACATACCTGTGCATGCCTACGCTAGCCAGACAGGTAGCTCTGGCACTGGCTACATCAGCAGCCATTGGCTGGGGACCCTGGCTGTTTGGTAGGCTGGCAGCCAGGGGTTGCTTTGACACTGTACCTGCAGGGGATGGACGGGGGGGTGGGGGCACTGCACTTCTCAGACAAACTACGGAACTCCAGCCACTGACCATGCTTTGAAGAGCAGCTCCGATAACCCCACCACTGTGATGGGTGCCCCAGGAAGGTCTGGTGGGATGCTCTGCCAGCATGCTCATTTCTGCGACAGGCCACACTAGAAGTGGGCCGGAGTGCTGGAAGCACAAGGGGGGCGGGGGGCAGGCCAAGGCAGAGAGAGCTTGTACTCACCACAAGGCAGGTGATAACATCATTCTCAGAGAACGCTTCCCCATAGTTCTCGAATTTGCAGCTGCTGGATTTCTTCCCGGTGCCGCCATAACCATAGGAAAAGGGCTCTTCCCCTGAGGAGAGTCCAAGGGGCTTACATGGTCACAGCCAATTCAAACACAGGGCTGCATATGCCACTTCCTAACCCCAACAGTATGGGCCCTGCCCCGCCCTCGCAGGGTTACTGCGAGCCCTGGCTAGCCACATGCGCCTACAACACTCCCAGTGGCACAGCCCTGTTTTAGCACAGGCGAGGAGTCTGAGGAGAGGAGGCAGGGCACCTTCAGCGGGCAGTCCTCTTGGTAGAAGGCTAGGCAAGCCATCTCCTAACAGCAGCAGCAATGGAATGGCCAGGCCCCACTATGCCTGAAGCAAAGACAGCTGAAGAAAATACTCTGCCACCACCTCGCTCACTGCTGACAAGGGTATGGTCCTCCACCCCATGTAGGGACATGAGCACCTGGCTGCCATGGGGACAGGTGCCCACATGATCAGATGCCAAGACTTTCAATGCCTTATGAAAATAATGATGTGGCTCACGTAACCAGCTGTGGCAATGCTCACCCAGCTGTGTGCTGCAAGCGTCCAGGGACCAGCCAATACGCACGACGTGAGGATCGGGTTCTGTGGAAGGAAGGTGTTTTACAGAGATTTCTTCATTGACCTAGGGGACAGAAAACAAGGTTGAAACAATGACTGAACAGTTCACAAAACCCTCCATTTTCAAGTCTCAGGATCTGTTCAAGTACCAGGGACAGACACTTTGGAAAAGTGAACTGCCAGCCTAACAGCCCTGTCTCATCTAGAGGCACGAAAGCACAGACAGGCTGGTCCAACGTGCTCCACAGTTTGTCTGTAAAAATCAGTGTTTCTACAAAGACTTCCAGGGGAGCCAATTCTTAAGCAAGGGGTGTGCGCCCTACAGCACTGGCAGTGGGGCCGCTGAACCACGGCTCCTCAAGGCACTGCCATTTTATTACAATCTGAAGCAAAGAAGCTCTCGCTTGCCCACACCCCACACGCTGACCTTCCAAAGTCATGTGTTCTGGGTCAACATGCCCAGCACAAATCACTAAAACATGAGGCTGGAAGGGACCTCAAGAGGACAACTAGTCCATCCCCACCCCAGTGTACCGAGAATTGCTGTCACAGATGCTCTTCTGGTAAACATAAGGGGAACTACAAAAACATACTTTGACTAAAGGCGGGGGGCTGGGGGGAGGAGGTGTCAAATGCAGAAAGGTTGAAAAGAGGCACCGGAGCCTCAGGGTGAATGGAAAGGAGCTAGGAACTGACCAGGCTGTTTTCACAGCCCAAGCTGAGGGAAGCACCAGGTGAAATGCAGGGCTTTTTAAAGCTTTCGCTCCCTTTCAACTTCCTGCCCCCGTAGTGAGTTCAGAAGCTTCAGCAGACCATAGACCTGGTTTACAGGAAAGGATGCTATGTGTGCCATGAAGCAGCACTAAGGAAGTGGCTAGGGAAGATTTGACTTAAACATCAGTTTAAGTTTCCAGCTTACTAATTGTCAGTGTACTACCCAACTCCAGACTATGTGATGAATCAAGGGGGGAGGGGAGGAGAGACTGTGCTAGGCATCAGTGCCAAAAACCAGCCACTGGGGAGAGGAAATATGGCCCACCTGTGGGTAGTTGGTGAGGTGTTTTCCTACTGTTTCAGTTCACGAGTCCCAGTGCAGACACTGTGGCCTGACAGAGGGCCCAGGACATTCCAGCATGTGCAGAGCTCTTGGGTAAAAGATTCCCATTTTCTGCTCCAGACAGCTTTACAGGGTTTGCTTGCAGCTGCCTTAAGGGGAACTCTGCAGAGCCAGGAGTGAACCAAGCACTTGGCTACAGAAGCAACTGGCAGTCCAACCAACCAGAGGTCACACTGGGAAGAGTGACAAACTTTCCCATAGTCACAACCACAATTCAAACACTGACAACTTATTACCCAAACTGAGCAGCCCAACTGAACAGGTCTCCAGCCTACCATTCCTCCCCAAGCACATATGCTCTCATCTCATCTGCAGCGAAACAGTCAAAACTGACCAAATGGCATCGGGGTTATCGTCACACTGAAATGAACTCAGACAGTCCTTTCTCTACAGGTACTGTTCCAAGCCTGCAGACTTCCCTGCACCCTTTCACATTTTAGTCATGTTAAGTGTTGGAAACTTTAGACTGGTGACTGCAGTCACTAGCTCCACACAGGACTGGAGAGATTTCAGTCTAACTCTGATCTTCTTAAAAAGGAAGACAACTTTGCTGACTAAGTCATGTGTAAGGAGAGAAGAGGGTTTGCTACTCAGATGAGTTAAAAAGAAGATTTAATGGTCAACATCAGCTAACTGGGCATGTCCATGGAAAAAGAAGCAAATGGTGTTAGAAATTAAAAAAGGGATATAGAGAATAAGACAGCGAATATCTTATTGCCCTTATATAAAACCATGGTATGCCCACATCTTGCATATTGTGTACAGATGTGGTCACCTCATCTCAAAAAAGAGATTGGCATTAAAAAAGGTTCAGAAAACAGCAACTAAAACCATCGGGGGTTTAGAACGGGTCCCACATGAAGAAAGATTAGAGACTAGGACTTTTCAGCTTAGAAAAAAGGAGACTAAGGGGGGGGATATGATAGAGGTATATAAAATTATGAGTGGTGTGGAGAAAGCAAACAAGGAAAAATGTACTTGTTCCCATAATCTCAGAAGTAGGGGACACCAAATGAAATTAATGGGCAGCAAGTTTCAAACAAATAAAAGGAAGTTCTTCACACGTCGCACAGTCAGACTGCGGAACTTCTCGCCAGAGGAGACTGTGCAGGTTAGGAGTATAACAGGGTTTAAAAAAAGAGCTAGATAAATTCATGGAGGTTAGGTCCATTAATGGCTGTTAGCCAGGATGGGTAAGGAAAGATGTCCCTCGCCTCTGTTTGTCAGAAGCTGGAGATGGATGGCAGGAGAGAGACCGTTACCTGTTTGGTTCCCTCCTTCTGGGGCACCTGGTATTGGCCACTGTCAGCAGACAAGACACTGGGCTACATGGACCTTTGGTATGACCCTGTATGGCCACTCTCATGTAGGTTAAAGGACAGGCATTCTTTTCTAACCAGAATGAACTGCATTAAATCTGCGGTCTGCTACTGCACAGTCCCTGTTGCTGCTTGCATAAAGACATTATGATTACAAGATGTTCTGTGCTCGCTACGTAGGCTCGAATGAGAACAGGAGTGAAGTGTGTGTTGATTATGATTTCATCTTAGTCTTTCCCCTTGATACAGACAAGCCACTATGAAGCTATTTGTTGCTAGACCTAGTCATGGCTAAGTCCTGTTTCCAGCTGGAAATGTTCTCAAAGCCAGCTCTTTCCCCATTGAAAGATCTCCAGCACATGGAATCTGAAGCTAACCACCACTGTGACTTACACATTACTAAGGGCAGCATACTGCTCTTACCTTCATCTCATAGCAGACCCGCCCTTTCCTCACTCCATAAGTGGCTCGGGCACCTGACCACAAGTAAGCAAAGCCTTCTATGGTCAGTGGGTAGCCGCTGTACCGGTCCCTGGCTACTTTGAAATGCAGGTCACAATTATCTAGAGAACAAGAAGGTCTGGTGTTAACTGGAACAATACAGAGGTGATCAGCACACTGGACTGGCTAAGAGCCATACAACTCATTCTATGCCTACAGCACTTAACAGTGAAGTTTTATGGTGTTGTCATATTACAGTAAATCCCTATTCTTGGTGTTCTCCCCTACCCTGACCTGTGTGTCCCTCTCATCCATCTGTTACACCTTGTCTTAGGATGAGCCTGGGTTATACACTGCGTGGGGCAGCAACCATGATTTACCACATGTTTGCAGCACACCTAGTACAACTAGGCCTTTCAGTTTGACTGCAGCTCTGGCACAAGCTCTCTACCCTAGAGCCTGCCCTGTAAGATGGGCATAACCAAGTGCCTGTTCCTATCTCACACCCCCTGCCTCACTGGACTGCGTGCGGGGTGCGGGAAGGGGAAGAAGAGGAATCAGCACATTGCAGAAGGAGAGGCGCTACAGCATTACTGTGATGGGGCCAAGAGACAGAGACATTCATGAGAGATGACGACATCTCAGGTGTCTGAAAAATAAATCAAGGGAGCTGGAAAGATCTTTAGTCAGTCTTAAAATCTGTGCTCATTAACACTGATTAATTAAAACAGGAATGAACCAAGGGCAATCCCCTGGCCTGCATTTTCCAGGTCAAACCAGGTGATCGTAATAACTCCCTCTGGCCTTGGGATCTACGAATTCCAAAACGTAAGCTCTAGAGAAAGGCAGTCTTTGTTAAGGGCACAATAGCCCTGCCTCTCAGTTACGGGGAGGGAAAACTGCTTGTATCTCTTTGGGATCCCCCCCCGCCCAAGTCCTTCAGTCAACTAGAAGTCTAGCCTTGTCACCCTTCCAGTGGTGAAGAAACAGAAAGGAGATCACATAAGGGGTTTTGGGGTGTTGGATGCCACTCTTCTCTGCCCCCCAGACTCACATGTATCAATGGCCACTAGTGTCTCATCAAACTCTTCTTCATCATCTTCTGCAGGAGGCTGAGGTGATCGGCCCCTAGAACAAAAACACCAAGGCACAAGCGTGGCTTATGTGTCAAGGCAAGGCAAAGTTTTGGGGACAACAACCAGGAACTAAGGTGGGATTTAAGAACTGTCAGGCTTTCACTAGAACAGAATGACTTGTGGATTTGCAGCCAGTGCCTCCAAAAGTGAAGATAAGGAGGTTCACAGAGAATGTTTGGCAGTGACCCTTTTGCACATCAGAAAGAGCTCCCAGGTTTTCATCACAGGATGTTACACTTGGCTCTACATCCAGCGTGTTACTGACCCTTTATAAACCACTTGTAACACACCACCAGATCAGAAGAGTGAAACTGACATAGCAGGGTCAACAATGGCACAAGGTGTAGGGAACACAAAATGAGAGCTGTTCTTAAAACACACATGGGTCAGAAAACAACAACAAAGTGACTAAGACTGGGTGGAAAAATTTCACAAGGGCAATCACTTTCTCAAATGCAGCAGACTCTGCAGAACTCGACTTCTCTTGTTTATCATTCTGAGGGATAATATAGTTGCTCTTCTTTTATGTATTTACATTTTCACAACTGAGGGAAAATCGGGAGGTTAGACAACAGGACCATCAGACACTATTTAATAAGAGCAGACAGTGAGATGCAAAAGGTAGTTATACCCCTTATTGTCAAAATATACCAAATAAACACCCTGAATTAAACCAACAAATTTAAAGCAGCGTTTTTCTTATTTGGACTATACTGCTCAATTAATTTTTTTTGCCCGTGTGTGTGTTTGGCAAAATTGATCTTTACCAACTTTTACTGGATAAAAATTTAATCCTCCCAAGCCTAAACACAGGGAGAACTTTCTGTCAGTGGCATGAACTAAGAATTCTAACAGGAGGTACCACTCTGTGACTCTTATGTGAAGTTAGATGAACACTCCCCAGCACTTCCTTTGTGAGACTCTCCAAGCTCTTTAGAAGGATGATTTTTGAGAAGTTCCTAGAAGATGTAGGAACATGAGCCCCATTGAGAGTCACAGGGAGCTTGGTGCCTAAACCTTGGGTACTTTTGAAAGCTCTCCCTAGCCGCGTCTACACGTGCCGGCTACTTCGAAGTAGCTGTGCCAACTTCGAAATAGCGCCCGCCACGTCTACACGTGGCGAGCGCTATTTCGAAGTTGAAATCGACATAAGGCAGCGAGACATCGAAGTCGCTATCCTCATGAGGAGATAGGAATAGCGCCCTACTTCGAAGTTGAACGTCGAAGTAGGGCACGTGTAGCCGATCCGCGTCCCGCAACATCGAAATAGCGGGGTCTGCCATGGCGGCCATCAGCTGAGGGGTTGAGAGACGCTCTCTCCAGCCCCTGCGGGGCTCTATGGTCACCATGTGCAGCAGCCCTTAGCCCAGGGCTTCTGACTGCTGCTGCTGCAGCTGGAGAATCCATGCTGCATGCACAGGGTCTGCAACCACTTGTCGGCTCTGTGGATCTTGTGCTGTTTAGTGCAAGTGTGTCTGGGAGGGGCCCTTTAAGGGAGTGGCTTGCTGTTGAGTCTGCCCTGTGACCCTGTCTGCAGCTGTTCCTGGCACCCTTATTTCGATGTGGGCCGCTTTGCTGTGTAGACGCGCCCCTGCAGCGCCTACTTCAATGTAGTGCTGCCCAACGTCGATGTTGAACATCAACGGCACCAGCCCTGGAGGAAGTGTAGACGTTATTCATCGAAATAAGCTATTTCGATGTAGCATTCACGTGTAGACGTAGCTCCTATTAATCATTAATGAAGCTGTGTAAGACCCCTATGCAGCTACGTGTTATTCCAGTGTTATACATGGGAAACAGGCAGAGTTAAATGACTTGCCCTTGGTTACATATCAAGTCTGTGGAAACCTTCACGCTAAATGCCGCACCTCCTGACACCCACTTCTGAGACTTGAATCATGAGGCAATTCTCTGCCTCTGCTACTGCGCAAGATTAAAAGTAACATTTAAAAAACATCCTTTGGCATGAGGTCCTGAAGGCAGATTACCACTTTACGCTGCATTTTGTGACCATGTCCATGCCAAGACTTTCAATGCACGGGCGTATTCAGAAGGAATGTCCCCCTAAAGCCCACACCCAACTCAGCAACCTTTAGATCTCACTAAAGCACACTGCATCCACAGGCCTCAAGGTGCCTTGCAAAGGAAGTCCCACATTGTACAAATGGGGAAACTGGGGTACGGGGAGGCATGACTCACCCAAGGATGCTCAGCTGCTGAGCTGGGAACAGATTCCCAGTCCAGTGCTCTGTCACTGCTCCCCTGATGATCAAAAACATACAAGCGTGGAAAAAAAGCAAACGGCTGGTCTTTGGCAAAATGCCTGACAGATCCAACAAGTCACACTCTTTGTAAACTCAGGACTCTCCTTAGCCCAGGCCTAGGGATAAACATCTTGAATCATGATAGGCCCAATTTATCGGGGTCTCCCTTCCTGAGCTCACCTCTTATCTTCTCGGTGTTCATAATAACCCCGCCCTCGCTGCTCCTCAAAGGCCCTCTTGCGGCCCTGTGGTGGCTGCTGCTGTCTGGGCTGAGAGGGATCAGGCACATTGTAGCCAGAGGGGGGTGCACTGTAGCCAGGAGTGGGGGCGCTGTAGCCAGGAGTGGGGGCACCATAACTAGGGGTGTTGTAGCCAGAGGAGGGTGTACTGTAGCCAGAAGCAGGACCACCGTAGCCAGGGGCCGGTATGTTGTAGCCAGGAGCTGGTATGTTGTAGCCAGGAGCTGGTTCTTCCTGCTTTACTTCTGTCTTCATCTCTGCATTGAAAACAGGCAGGGACATTAAATGGCTTCCTCACCCACGACAAAACGGGGCACTTCTGCCATGAGTGAGAGCTGCTCAAGGTTAACACCCCTCCCCCCAGCTATTTTTGCTATAATTCATCCTTCCTCCCCGTCCCTTATGAATAAAAGAAATTAGTCTCGAGAGCTCCTTTTTTCCCCTATTACTAATCACATGCTCAGGTCCATGGTGGTATAACAGTCCCAAATTATTTCTAGTGCTGTTACGCTGTGAAGTACTGCGGCCTTGGGGGATGACAGCAAGCAAGTTGGGGACTGAAGAGATAGTATTTTAATGTGTGGTGCCTTGTGACCTTTTGGCAACAACATATCCAGCTACTGTACTACAGCGGAAATCAATATCACAGCACTCCTAGGGTTTGCAGAAATTGTTTCTACTGTTGAACCACCACATGGCGCTGGACCATAACTAGGATCTGATCTATAGCCCAGTGATTTGGAGAGCTGGCTAAGAACAGCTTATTTCAAATCTTGGATGCCGGATCAGCGTCGCTTCTGTTCCTACATGCACCCTTTTGCCAGAGTGCAACTAGTTCTTTGCTTACACAATACAATGGGGCCATACAACTGCAAACTCGTATCAAAGGCTTATGTGGCACAGGGCCTTCTAAGGTTGCAGGCAGGGTGGGGAAGAGGACCAAAGAGAGCATCCTTCCAGCAGGGACAGCTCCCCCTGCAAAGAGCAGCTCCAGGCCCCACAGTGACTTGAAGAAACAATGACACGTACATTTACTATAATACTTGTCAAAGAGTTCTGCTGATAAGGCTGAAGTTAAAATGATGGTTACCTGAGTGTAGGACCGGACGCTCATGGTCTAGAGGTCTCCTCTCATACTTGGATTCATTCTCTTGTTTAATATTGCAGTGCTCAAAAGAAGCCTGATAACCCTGGGGGTCATTCTGATGAGTATTGTTGTCAACGCCATCTTCAAATAGAAAGAGGCATGTATTATGGCGGTTACTCACAACATATTGTAACTAGAACACGCAGAGGAAAATTGTGAGGTTCACCTTTTTATTTTATCCCTGCAACTTTTGGGACTTCACACAGAAGACTAACACGTCTGCCAGCCTGCACGCTCAGAAAGCCGTCATGACGGCAAGGAGCCAACCACTTGCTCAGTGCAAAAAGTTGCGAAAACTTTTATAGTGGAAACTACCCAGTTTGCAATAAAAGCAACAAAACCCTGAAATCCCAGCATATGGCAAACCTAATCAACATTCTAGCAACCGATGACACACAATACTTCCCATGTTTGAAGGGCTGAACTGAGACCCTCAAGTGTAGCACAAAGGAAGTTTAATTACTTGTGTGTGGGACTGAACTTGTGGTTTACTTTCCAAGATACACAAAAAGCAAAAGTGAAAGTGGCAACGGGGCAGTGCCACAACTTCCATGGGAAATGCAAATCTGCAGTACTGGTGATCTTCTCAGAGACTGTCAAAAAAAAAAATCACACAAATGGTGTAGCAAGAGAACATTAGCGCAGAACCTAAGCGAACCAGTGTCCTTTAGGGAAATACTGCCTAGTGGCTTACTAGCACAGACACATCAGAGAAGCACCGAAACTGTCTTGGTACAAGATACACCACTAGTAAGACAGAAGTATGCCTCCAATGGACATCAGCAAGCCAACAAGCTGCTGGGGGGAACATGCTTCCAAGCACCTGAGCTTTAGGAAGCATTCTTGTCAATGGGGATGACTAGCAAGTCATGACCCATATATACTGAAAATGCAGAACCTGTGAGGGGTCCAGTTTCCCTTTTAAACTCAGTCTGTTGTGTAGAACAGAACTGATCATATCTATTTCCCAGCTGTTTATGCACTTTCACACACAGCTCCTCCAGCCAGGTCCTAGCACCATTTAGGAAAAAAAACAGCAGTAGAAAGCAAACTAGATGATGCTCTAGAACACCTGCCAACACCAAGTCTATGATGGAAGGATACTCTAACCCCCCTGGTGAAGGGCAGGGAGAGATGACAGAAGTCTAGAGGATGAATCACCAAGGTTTCTCAATGAACAGGCTGGCAGGGTTCCCATCTGCCAAAATCCATCAGAGAGAGAAAGTGAGGAACAGGCTCTTGAAAAGAGCTGATCCCTCTCCAGACAAAAATAAAACCCACCATATGATGCCACAGATATGCACCTGCAGCTGGCAGGAGGACACACCCTCTCCTCCCAGAGAGGAAGGTTACTGGGTGTAGTTGTGAGTTGGCTCAAGGCTGAGACTAGAGCCCAAGAATCCCAACTCCCCGCTCGCCGCTGCGCACCGGGATGCCCTGGCTGGGGTGGGCACCTCACACCGCCACTGGGGATGCAGGAGCGCAGAGAGGACTTGCCTGTCCCTGGTGGCTCCAGCCGAGATCAACCGCCCTCCCGCACACTCACACCTCATGCCTGGGCAGCGCACGGAGGCGCCTTGGGAACCCGCCACTCATCAGCGTGGCCCGTCGTGGCCCGTCCTGCCCCGGGCCACAGCTGGGGTCATGCTGGGCTCCCCACCCTGTGCAGCGGGCCAGGTACCCCCCGCCACGCCCCGCCCCCCAGGGACCGGACACCCCCCCGCCACACAGCGCCCCGCCCCCCAGGGACCGGACACCCCCGCCACACAGCGCCCCGCCCCTCAGGGACCGGACCCCCTCCCCACACAGCGCCCCGCCCTCCCCGAACTGGACCCCCTCCCCACACAGCGCCCCGCTCCCCAGGGACCGAACCCCCCCCGCCACACAGCGCCCTTCCCCCCCCAGGACGGCCCCACACCGCCCCCCGGCCCGGTCCGGCCCGGCCCTCACAGTGTCCGTCGGGCGCCGCGCCCCCCGCGCCGGGCCCCCGCCGCGCCTCCTCGGCCTCTAGCGCCGCCGCCAGGCGCTCGGCCAGCTCCGCCTTCAGCCCGCGCGTGTCCAGCCCGCGCCGGCCCAGCTCCTCCTTCAGCTCGTTGACCCGCAGGCGCCGCACGTCCATGGCGCCGGCCGCGCTCACAGCCCCGCGCTGGGCCCGGCCATCGGCTGCCCCGCTGCGGGCCCGGCTCAAAATGGCCGCCATCGCCGCCTCCCCTCCCGCCGCCGCGCCGCGCCGCAACGGGAGCGCCCATTGGCCCCGCGCTCCGCGCCGCGACGTAAGGCCGCTTCCGATTGGGTAACGGCCTGCCCGCGCCTCTTGCCTCCCTCGTCGCCCGCCCGTCTCCCGCTCGCTGCTGGTTTGTCAGGCGAGCGGCCACTGGCCAAAGGAGGAGGAGGCAGCGAGGTAACGAGGCTTGTCATTGGCTGCAGGCCGTTGGCGTCAGAGTCAATCAAACGGAGACCGGAGGAGGGTTGAAGGCTGGGCTTGATTGATAGATGAAAGGGCGGGAGTCAGGCCCCCTATGCACCAATCACGGTGCTCGCTATAATTCCCTGTTCAGTTTCTCATTGGCTGAACACAGGGTTTGTTTGTTTTCTGCTTATATCCCATTAGCTGAGCCTGAGAGAGCGAGGCCGTGAGCTTGTCTGCCATTGGCTGAGCCCAGGAATTTTTTTTTTGTTTGCTTGTGCAAGGTTTGTTTGTTTTTTTTGTTAGTGCGTTTCCTATTGGTTTTGCGCGGGCGAGAGGGAGAATTTAGTGTTAGAGCTTTTCCCATTGGCTGAGCCCCGGGTGGTATCGTTAGAGCCTTTCCCATTGGCTAAGACCTGGGTGGATTTATTGTTAGAGCATTTCCCATTGGCTGAGGCCTGGGTTTGTTTGTTCGTGTTTTTTGGCAGTGCACTTCCCATTGGCTGAGTCCCTGGGCAGTATTATTAGAGCCTTTCCCATTGGCCGATCAGGTGCATCTGTTTTCTTGGGCAATGCAGCCCTGCACAAATTAATGCAGAGTGGCAGGTGGCCAGTGACTTTAAAGGCAACAGCGGGACTTCACATTGTGCAGGTGAGGGGCTGTGACCTGTGCTGTGAGCCACGCACCAGACCATCCCATCCCACTGTACCAACCTCCCTGGGGTTTGGGCAGCCGCTGGGGCTTGATGCTTGGTCACTGGTATGAGCTGGACCGTGAACATGACAGCAAACACAGGGGCTGCTGGCAGAGGATTGGGTTTACTAGCTACCAGGAAGGATGAGGCAGAACAAGGCTCCAGCGGGACCTTGGGAATCTCACGGGAAGAGGGATCGCTAGCCCACGTCCAGGAGCTGACCCGGTCCCTGAGTTGGATAACCACCAGCAAGGCTGTGAGCCGAAAGGAACCCAGGAAAACAAACGGCCCAGAAACCCAAGGGGCTGACTGTCCATTGTGGCCCTGGGCCACAGCCCGGCATCGGGCAGGGGAATCTGAGGCTGCACTACACAGACGTCCTGGCAGTGACCGTTTGTTGTGCACTGGGCACAGCCAGGCTGCACGGACTGAGGGCCTGTCTCTTGGGGATGTCTCATCACAGACCTGCAAGAACAACAACTGATACCCTTGCCGACATCTGCTTCACCAGCTGTAACCGATGGATGGAACGTACCAGTTCCGTTCACCTCCTCTGTTCCTAAACCTTTTGCCATTTGATTCGATGGGCTGGGCCCAGCGAGCTGCTTTGGGAAAGGTCTGGGACTCTGGCTGGGCCCTTGGGGGCTGGAAGAACTGGAGCGGGTTTGGTGTAATAGGTTTTCACAGCCTCTCACCTAACGGGGGTGTTGCTGGTTCGCACATTAGGAGCAGCTGGAAAACCTGGGGGTTTGCTTGTGGGGCTTCTGGCTGGCCAGTGGGGCTGGGGTGGCTGGTTGGGTTTGCCTTAGGGAGAAGGGAATCCTGGCCTGTAAGTGGCTCTGTTTTAAGAAATTTGCCCAAGGTTGGTTCTCTCCAAAATGATACACACTCCCATCTGCTTGGAGCATGGGGCTGAGTCACGACCTGCCCAGCTATATGGGGCGAGCTCGTGACAATGACTCCCAGCCCCCTGCTCTCACCATTAGCCCCACTGCTACCTAAGAGCTGGGAGAGAACCCAGGAGTCCTGGCTCCCAGCCCCTTGCTCTCACCATGCCCACCCCCAGCTGGAATTCACGCCAATCACACAGCTCCAGGACCTGTGGCTTTTCTGTACCGAAAGCATTTATTTCTCAGCGTGGCTGCGGCCGAGCACTCGTGCCTGGCTTGCGCCGCACAGGGCTGCAGGCACCTTTAAAAACTGGCGCAGCTGGGCCATATACAAGGTGCAAATGAAGTCTGTACATTTCCATAAACGTCCCGTGGGCGGCAGCCCCAGGAGCTGGCATTGTGGCCCTGGCCCAGGCCCCGGTTTGCCAGCTAATGCAGAGAGCCCTAGGCCAGGTTTCCTGGTGAGCCTGCGATCAGGCTGGTGGCCTGGGGCTGCAGGCAGTCGGGTGGGCAAGGGACGCTCACGCAGCGTTTACAGCCGGGGAGGGGGCTATCAAAAGCCAAATCCCTGGAGCTCCCCCCAGCCAAGGGTCCCTCCTTTGCCCCCGGAGCTGGGTGCCCTGTGGGAGTTGATGGCGGGCGCAGGCCCGCGGAATGCCTGGGACTCGGTGGCTTTCGCAGCAGCCTGACGGCGCTGTGGGTGGGAGCAGCGCCCGGGGGGTGCAAGGGCTGGTATCTGTCACACCCGCTGGGCACCCCTGGCATGTGCAGCTGAAGCACTGCAGGCCCCAGCCCCACGGGCCGCCCGGCGCCAGCTGGCAGCAGCGCAGGAGCTGCCAGGGACACTGTATCCAGCCGGCCCGCGGGCAGAGCAGGACTGCCATCTGGGGCCTGCAGTGTACCCGGCTGCCTGGCACAACAGCACGGACAGCAGTGCAAACGTTACTGACTGTGGGCAAAGGGGGACGTGGAGTGGCTGCATCCCTTGGTGTCAGCCTGGGCCTAGCTCCCCCTGCCCTGCCATGGCAAGGCCTGGCTGGGCCCCAGGGTGCCAGGTGGGAGGGGGCCACTATGGGGCCTCACCCGGCTCTGGGCTTAGCCCTACCTGGCAGAAGGGGGGACCCATGCAGAGCTGGGCCCCAGTTCCTGGCAGCACCAGGGGCTGGGTCAGTCCAGGGACCCCCCTGCACGCAGCAGCTGGCTCTGGGCCTCGGCCACAGGGGCTGGGAGCTGGCCCCAAAATGCTCCACACACAGCCCAGGCTCCCTTGGTACCAAGCTGAGGGCCCGGTGGCTCCTGGGTGGTGGTGCCGTGAGTCACCTTCCGTTCTCTGCTGCGGGCGCCCTCGCTCCCCTCCAGTGTCGCCCCCTTCCTGACCAGCCCAGCCTATGGCGGTGATGCAGCTGAGGGGAATTGGGGGCTGGAGCCCCACCAGGCTGGGACAAAGTCCATTTTCCTGCCCCACTCAAGCCGGGCCGCCCCCACTCACCCTGAGGCTCTGTCCCAGTAGGGCCTCTGGGCGTGTCCCACGGGGCAGGCGGGCCTCAGCCAGCCCTGGTGGGTGGGGGGAGAGAGGCAGCTGGGATGGGGGAGCTGAAGACAGGGGGCCTGGGGTTCAGGAATAGTGGCTGGAGGGGCTGGGTTCCCTTCTTCAAGGCGGTGGGAACAGGAGATATGGGGAGGAAATGTCAGGGAATGGGGTGAAGTGGGCAGAGCCCCAGTGTGGGAGGTCAGACAGGACCTGGGGGGCTGCAGCCGTGGATGGAGGTCATAAAGGAGATGAGGGGGCAGGAGCCCAGGATGGGGGTCTCAGACAGGACATGGGGGCAGTCTGGGGGTCCCCGTCCCTGCCAGTGAGGGGGTTCAGTGTGCCCCGACCCTCAGGCCCCCTCCTCGGTGGCAGCGCAGGGCGCAGGCAGTGGGGGGGGGTCTCCGGACCGTCGGGCGCCCTCGGGGGGGGCAGGGCACAGCACATAGCGCCCCGCCCCCTCGGCCTGGTGCACCTGGGCTGCGATGGCCCCCTTTGAGGGGAGCCGTTCCTTGGCTGGTTGCTCAGGGCCCAGCCCCCCGATGGCGCCCAGCTCCGCCCCCCCGTCCTCCATGTTGACGTAGAGGATCTCGTCCGGGCCCTGGGCGGGCGGGAGGCCCTGCAGGATCTTCTCCAGCTCCCCGTGTAGCACCTCGAAGCTGGGCCGCTCCTTGGGGTTCAGGGCCCAGCAGCTGCTCATCAGCTGGTACCTGGAGGAGGGGCAGCGATGAACGGGCGCTGTGGCCACCTCTGGGGCGCGCCTTGCCCAGCACAGCGATGCAGCATGCCGGGAATGGTGGGGGAGGGGCCCTAGCACCGCAGGGGGCAGGTTCCTGGCGGGGGGGCCCCTGGGAAAGCTCTGCCGTGGGGGGTGCTGGGAGGCCAGGGGCTTTCTGAGGTGGCCGGGGGAATCCCAAGGGTCCTGGGAGGTCCCAGGGTGACTGGGGGGGGGTCCTAGGGTGACTGGGGAGTCCCAGGGAATCCCAGGGTGGCTGAAGGGTCTTGGGGGGGCTAGGGGAGGTCCTGGGGGAGGCTGGGGGTCCTGGGGGGGGTCCCAGGGTGGCTAGGGGAGGTGGGAGCCCCGGGGGGGGCCTAGGAGGGCTGGGGGTTCCCGGGGGGGCTGGGGGAAGTCCCAGGGTTCTGGGGGGCTGAGAGGTCCTGGGGGGGCTGGGGGTCCCTGGGGGTCCCAGGGTGGCTGGGGAGGTCCCGGGGGGGCTGGGAGGTTCCTAGGGGGCCGGGGGATCCCAGGGCGTATGTTCTTACAGCCCATCCAGACAGTCGAGTGGCTGCTTGAGGCGGTGGCCCTGGCGTAGGTAGTCGTAGATCTCGCTGTTCTCCACACCCGGGTACGGCGTCTGCCCCCGCGTGGCGATCTCCCACATGGTGACCCCAAATGACCACTGCAGGGTGGGAGGGTTAGTGCCAGCTGGGAAGGGGCTCAGGGGCTGCTCAGGGCCGGGGCAGGGGGTCGGCGGTGACACCCGCCTGGGCGTGACGTTACTGGGTTTTAAGATGAACGTGGGACCGTCACTGTGACCAGCGTCCCAGGTCTGCACCAAGGGCTGGGCCAAGGGAGGGGTCTGTCCGCAGCCGGCCGGTTGCTGAATGGCTTTGTGCGGCTTGGATGCTGGAGTCATAACTCCACGCCCAGAGGAGCGCCGGCCCTGGGCTGACAGGCGGGCGAGGCCGCACTCCAGAGATCGGACCTTGTCAGAGTCCAATCCACCGCCGAGGCGTTTGGCTGTGGGCCTGTCACTGAACAGAGGCAAAGGCAGATTGCCTGAGACGGACACGGGCAGGTGACCTGCTTGTGGGACAGGCTCCAGCTCAGATAGGAGGAGCGATGGGATTCCCGCCATGTGGGCCAGGAGATACAGGGGCCCTGAGGTTCCTCCATCTTTGTCTCATAGAATCCCAGGGCTGGTGGGGCCTCAGGAGGTCAAGTCCAGCCCCCTGCCCAAAGCAGGATCAACCCCAACTAAATCATCCCAGGCAGGGCCTTGTCAAGCCAGGACTTAAAAACCTCCAGGGATGGAGCTTCCACCACCTCTCTCAGTAACACATCCCAGAGCTTCACCACCCGCCTGGGGAAAGAGTTTTTCCTAATATCCAACCTACACCTCCCCCTCTGTAACTTCAGCCCATTACGCCTTGTTCTGCCGTCTGTCACTGAGAACAGCCTCTCTCCAGCCTCTTTAGAGCTCCCCTTCGGGAAGTTGGAGGCTGCTATTAAATCGCCCCTCAGTCTTCTCTTCTGTAAACTAAATAGACCCCAATCCCTCAGCCTCTCCTCACAGGTCATGTGCTCCAGCCCCTTAATCATTTTTGTTGCCCTCTGCTGAACCTCCTCCAGCACATCCACATCCTTTGTATACTGGGGGGCCCAGAACTGGACACACCACTCCAGGTGTGGCCTCATTAGTGCCAAATAGAGGGGAATAAACTTCTTTAGCTGCTGGAAATGCTCCTCCTAATGCCCCCCAATACGCCATTAGCCTTCTTGGCTACAAGGGCGCAGGGTTGACTCATATCCAGCCTCTCATCCACTGTAATCTCCAGGTCCTTTTCTACTGTACTGCTGCTAAACCAGTTGGTCCCCAGCCTGTAACATTGCTTGGGATTCTTCTGTCCCAAGTGCAGGACTCTGCACTTCTCCTTGTTGAACCGCATCAGATTTCTTTTGGGCCAACCCTCCAATGTATCTTGGTCACTCTGGTCACACGCCAGGGCAGCTCATCTCTTCAGGAGCATCTCTGCTACAAACTGACCCCCACAGATCACTGAGCCTGCTAACAAAGGCTGGATTCCACCTGCTGCAGCCGCACCGAGAGCTACGTGACCGACAGCTGTAACTGGGTTGTTTTAACAATTTTACACTCAGCCCGTTGTTTTATTAACAACCCTTTCGACGTTGGCTGCTAATGGCCGGGCCCAGTGCCCTTCTGGGTGAGATCGGAGGTGTGTGTTGGCCTGGGGTGGGGCTGGCAGACCCTGTGCACGTTTGCTGAGGTTGGTTTCCATCACCGCCCCTGTGTGCAGAGGGGACTGGTGGTGGCTCGGAGAACAGGAGCCTTGAGGGGCATTGCTGGGTGACGTCTGGCTGGCTGGTGTGGGGACAGCTGTGCTCTGCGTGCTGGGTTTGGGGCCTTGCAGCGGAGGGTCCCCAGGCTGGGCTGTCCGGGCCCTTTTAAAAGCAATTTGCCCTGATTTTGCTTTCTCATCTGTGCCAGGAAAGGCTTCTTATATTGTATCAGAGGCAGGAGGCTCAGGGGCCGGGGCAGGGGGCTCAGGGGCCGTGCCGGCCGGGACTCACCACGTCACTCTTGGTGGTGTAGACACGGTCGGCCAGGCTCTCGATGGCAATCCACTTGACGGGCATCTTGGCGATGCGACCCTGCCGGTAATAGTCACCGTTGTAGATCTTCTTGGAGAGGCCGAAGTCAGCCACGCACACGTTCATGTTTTCGTTCAGCCTGCGGGGCAGCAAGGGCCGGGTGAGCGGGTCTGTGGTGTGGGAGGGGGCTAGGCTGGGGGCCGGGGAGGAGAGGCTGGCTGGGGTGTGGGTGAGGAGGGGCGTGTGGCAGGGCACGGGGGAGTCGGACAGGCTCTGGAGGGCCCCGGCTGTGCTCAGCCTTGCCCTGAGTGCAGGGCAGCCTCAGCGATGGGCCGGTGGGGGAGCGGGCATCCGGCCCCCCAGCTCTCACATGCAGTTGCGGGCGGCCAGGTCCCGGTGGATGAAGTTCCGGCTGCTCAGGTAGTGCATCCCACTGGCGATGTCGGCCATGAACCGCACCAGCGTCTGGGCTGGCAGGTACTGGGGGAGAGAGTCCGTCAGGCCAGGCTGGGCTCTGGCTGCCCCCCGCCCTCCCGCCCCGGCCCCTAGTGCCTGTGGCTGGGGCTGGGCGCTGCACACTCACCACAGGGCTCTCCCCGAGCCGGGAGTAGAGCAGGAAGCTGTGCAGGTCGCCGTGCTTCATGAAGGGCAGGATGACCACGGGCGAGGGGTAGCCCTCGCTCTCCGTGCTCTGCAGGCACACCCCTGGCCAGGAGAAGCAGAGCTCCTGCGAGACCTGCCCCCAATCCCAGGCCCCCGTACCCTAGCCTCTCCAAATACCAGCCTGCCCAGGCGCCAGCTCTTCCAGGTATCTGCTTCCCAGAGCCAGCCCCACTGGATCTCAGCCCCTGGATGCCCAACCCCCCAGAAGGCAAGCACTGAGCTTGAAAGTGCAGGTCCAGACGGTGTTACACCTCGAGCCGAAATGAGAGCACATTCTAGCGGTTAGAGCAGGGGGGTGGGGGAGGGCAGCGGGTGCTAGCGGTTAGAGCGGGGGTGGGGGAGGGCAGCGGGTGCTAGCGGTTAGAGCAGGGGGTGGGGGAGGGCAGCGGGTGCTAGCGGTTAGAGCGGGGGTGGGGGAGGGCAGCGGGTGCTAGCGGTTAGAGTGGGGGCGGGAGCCAGGACTCCTGGTTCCCTGAGGGTGGGTGAGTCACTCTCCCCTCTGGGGCTCAGCTGCTCTCGAGAGCCGGGGCGCAGTGCCCCGCCTGGGGGGCACTCGTGTGCGTGGGTGGCACCGGAGGCTGCGGCTGGCAGAGGGGACCGGCTGGGTCGCCGGGTGACCAT
This sequence comes from Carettochelys insculpta, assembly GCF_033958435.1. Lineage (NCBI taxonomy): Eukaryota > Metazoa > Chordata > Testudines > Carettochelyidae > Carettochelys > Carettochelys insculpta. Next base: position 22,724,181 of record NC_134158.1, on the reverse strand, counting down.
TGGGAAAGGGGCAGGACCTGGGTCACTGCCCGGGGCTGCTATAGCTCTTGTGGTGGCCGAGGCGAGGCAGAGGCACAACAGAGGAGAGCCAACGGCCCCTCGCCCGCCCGGCCTGTGGCCACTCCCCTGCCAGCCGCCCCACGTCCCCATCACTCCCCCCATGGCTGCTTTTCCAGGAGCCCTCCTGCCCCAGCCCAGCCTGTGCCCTTCCTCTCCCTGCCCAGCCCCACGCCCCCGCTGCCGGTCCGGTCCGCTCTGGGGCTGCAGTGCCCGGCTGGGGCTGGGGCTGGGGCTGGTCTGGTCTGGCAGCCGTTGCAGGTGAGATGTATGGGGCTAGCAGGCAGGGCTGGGACCCCTCATTCTCTATGGCCCAGGTGTGGGCCCTGCTACAGCCCCACTGCTAGGGGCAGCCCTGCTCATTACCCCCCCGCGTGCCGGGCCCAGGCGGGCGGGGGCTCACCCAGGAGTTTCATGACGTTGGGGTGGTCGAAGTCCTTCATGCAGACGGCCTCATTCAGGAAATCCTCCATCTCGCTGCGGGTGCAGATGGCGACTGGGGGCACACGGGGGGGTGAGGCCGGAGCAGGGGCAGAGCCGCAGGGCAGGGAGGAAGGGCTGGGCCTGGGAAAGCGGCTGGGGCAGAGGGGGCCCAGGGGAGAGGAGCTGGGGGAAGTGGGGGTCCAGGCACCTGCAGAGCACTTACTCTTCATGGTCTTGACGGCCACCTTAAGGACGCAGTCATCCTGGTTGAGCTGCCCTTCCATGACGGAGCCAAACTCACCTGGCGAGCAGGAAGCAGAGGGGTGAGACCCCGGCCGGGGGGCGCTGGGACACCCAGCCCAGCCATCGGCAGGGCAGCCCGCCGGGGGCAGCAGTAGCAGGACCCCCCAGACACCGGCAGCGAGGCACACAGGGCAGGGCGTCTGCACACACACACAGCGTGCAAACGCTGTATACACACGCACTGCATATATACACAACACTGCGTGCACACACAGCTGGGAATGCGCACACACAACCACACACACAGCAGTGCGCGCTCACTCAGACACATGGGGCACAGACACTGCACTCACGCATCGCGTACATGCACAGTAGGGAACACACACAACACTGCACAGACACCAGTGAACACACAAACACAGCAGTGACCACACACAGCACACACAGAACAGTGTGTACAAGGGTACACACACAGCGCGCGCACAGTGAGCACAAGGGTACACATACAGCACACACAGTGCATACAAAAGTACACACACAGCGCACACACACAGCACACACGGCATACAAGGGTACACACAGCGCGCACACGCACACAGTACACACAGTGTGAACAAGGGTACACACAAGTGCACACACAGTGTGTACAAGGGTACACACAGAGCACACGCAGTGCGTACAAAGGTACACACACAGTGCGCACACAGAACACACAGTGCATACGAGGGTACACACAGCATACACATACACAGTGAGCACAAGGGTACAAACACAGTGCGTACAAGGGTACACACACAGAGCACACACAGTGCGTACAAGGGTACATACACAGAGCACACACAGTGCGTACAAGGGTACAAACAGCGCACACACACAGCGCGCACACAGTGCGTACAAGGGTACACACAGAGCACGCACACACAGCACACACACACAGAGCACACACAGTGCGTACAAGGGAACACACAGAGCACGCACACACAGCACACACACACAGAGCACACACAGTGCGTACAAGGGAACACACAGAGCACACACACACAGCACACACACACAGAGTGCGTGTGTGGTAGGCTTCGGGGGCCCTGCGCGCTGCACCCCATCGGCAGCCGGGTGAGCCGTGTTCCCAGGATGACGAGGGGCACCGGGGTCTGGGCGGGGGGTGAGCACCGGGCAGGGGGGACCTCAAGCTCGGGGGGGGAGTGGCCAGGGAGATAAAATGGGCCCGGTTCCGTCTCCCGCTCCTGGCATTGGCACTGTGAGCGGGCGCTGGAGCTGGGAGCGGCCTGGCCCTCTCGGGGGCTGGCACAGGCCCTGCTCCCAGCACCAGTCAGCAGGCCCAGCAGGGGAGAGGCGCCAGGAGGGGCACAGCGGGCTCAAGCCAGCAACACATGGCAGGACCAGGGAGGCAGCACCACCTCCACCCCATTCACACCACCAGCCACCAGCCCGGCTTGGGGAGGGGAGACGCAGATGAAAAAGTCTGAAAAAGCTCTGGGCACAGGAGGGGTGGGAGGGGCTGTGGCAGGCAGGGGGTAGCTGTGGGCACGGGGGTGGGAGGGGCTGCGGCAGGCAGGGGGTAGCTGTGGGCACAGGAGGGTGGGAGGGGCTGTGAGTGCAGGGGGTAGCTGTGGGTGGAGGGGGTAGGAGGGGCTGTGGGCGCAGGGGGTAGCTGTGGGTGGAGGGGGTAGGAGGGGCTGTGGCAGGCAGGGGGTAGCTGTGGGCACGGGGGTGGGAGGGGCTGCGGCAGGCAGGGGGTAGCTGTGGGCACAGGAGGGTGGGAGGGGCTGTGAGTGCAGGGGGTAGCTGTGGGTGGAGGGGGTAGGAGGGGCTGTGGGCGCAGGGGGTAGCTGTGGGTGGAGGGGGTGGGAGGGGCTGTGGCAGGCAGGGGGTAGCTGTGGGCACGGGGGTGGGAGGGGCTGCGGCAGGCAGGGGGTAGCTGTGGGCACAGGAGGGTGGGAGGGGCTGTGAGTGCAGGGGGTAGCTGTGGGTGGAGGGGGTAGGAGGGGCTGTGGGCGCAGGGGGTAGCTGTGGGTGGAGGGGGTAGGAGGGGCTGTGGCAGGCAGGGGGTAGCTGTGGGCACAGGAGGGTAGGAGGGGCTGTGGGTGCAGGGGGGGTGGGGGGGTCACACACAGGGGTAGGAGGGGCTGTGGGTGCAGGGGGGGTGGGGGGGTCACACACAGGGGGCAGGAGGGGCTGTGGGTGCAGGGGGGGTGGGGGGGTCACACGCAGGGGGTGGGGGGTCACACACAGGGGGCAGGAGGGGCTGTGGGTGCAGGGGGGGTGGGGGGGTCACACACAGGGGGTGGGGGGGTCACACACAGGGGGCAGGAGGGGCTGTGGGTGCAGGGGGGTGGGGGGGTCACACACAGGGGGTAGGAGGGGCTGTGGGTGCAGGGGGGGTGGGGGGGTCACACGCAGGGGGTGGGGGGGTCACACACAGGGGTAGGAGGGGCTGTGGGTGCAGGGGGGCTGGGGGGGTCACACACAGGGGGCAGGAGGGGCTGTGGGTGCAGGGGGGGTGGGGGGGTCACACGCAGGGGGTGGGGGGTCACACACAGGCTGCCTCTCCTCCGACTGGCCTCGCTCCTGCCTCTGGCAGTGCTGGGCGCTCCGGCCAGGCGCGCACAGGAACCGGGTGCAGCTGCTGTGATCGCGATGCCCAGCAGGGGGCGCTGGGCCCACACCGAACATATGGGCCAAGGGGGATTTTTAAGCAACGCTCGGGGCGGGGGGGCCGGATCGGGGCCGGGGCCGCGCTGGATCCATCCCTGCCCCCAGGGCACACGGGGGGCAGTAGGAGTTGGAGCAGGGCAGGCCCAGCCCAGAGGGATGCCCCCTGCAGAGCCGGCTGAATGCGGGAGCTGGGAGCCGGGCAGAGCTGGAGGCACGTGGGGGTGGCCTGGCACGGGGGCACGGCTAGCAGTCCCCGGGGGCCAGGGAGCGAGGGACGGGTGGAAGGGCTTTCCCACCTTGCTGGCGTGACACTCAGGCTGGGGCAGGGGCCTGCAGGTGGCAGGCACAGGACAGGCAGCCCCCTTCCCAGCGCCAGCTGCCCCGGGCTCTGCCTGGAGCCGGGAGGGAGAGGTGCCTGGGAAGGCTGCAGGGGAGGGGTCCCAGGAGCCGCCGGGAGGGCAGAGCCCCGTGCTGGAGGTAGGAGCCGCAGCGCTCCAGGAAGGTGGCTGGGTCGTGCCCTACCTTCGCCCAGCGTCTTCCCCAGGGCAACCCTGTGACGCTCCACCATCACGTCCCGCAGCTTCTCCCGCAGCTCCTCACTGATGCCCAGGCTGTTCACTGCCATGAGACGGGGGCCAGGATCAGCCGCCGGCACAGCGATGGCTCTGCTCAGACCCCGGCCGCGACAGGGCCCCACGGGACGGGCGCTGCCCAGACACACAGCGACCGGGATCAGGGCCCCGTCGGGCCGGATGCCCCCAGACACACACAGAACGAGATCAGGGCCTGTCGGCCCCAGACACACAGCGACCGAGATCAGGGCCCCATCAGGCCGGGTGCTGCCGAGACACACAGTGACCAAGATCAGGGCCCGTCGGGCTGGGTGCCCCCAGACACACAGCGACCGAGATCAGGGCCCCATCAGGGCCTGTCGGCCCCAGACACACAGCGACCGAGATCAGGGCCCCATCAGGCCAGGCACTGCCCAGACACACAGCAACCAAGATCAGGGCCCCGTTGGGCCGGGTGCCCCCAGACACACAGTGACCGAGATCAGGGCCCCATCAGGCCAGGCGCTGCCCAGACGCACACCAACCGAGATCAGGGCCCCGTTGGGCCGGGTGCCCCTGGACACACAGCTAACGAGATCAGGGCCCCATCGGGCCGGGCGCTGCCCAGACACACAGTGACCGAGATCAGGGCCCCATCGGGCTGGGCGCCCTCAGACACACAGTGACCGAGATCAGGGCCCCATCGGGCTGGGTGCCCCCAGACACACAGTGACCGAGATCAGGGCCCGTCAGCCCGGGCGCTGCCCAGACACAGAGCGACCGAGATCAGGGCCCGTCGGGCTGGGTGCTGCAGGGATACGCAAAGGTGCTGATACAGGGACCACTCGTGTCCAGCTGGTGTCTCAGTACTGGGGCTGGAGGGGAACGGCCCCGCGAGGGGCAGACAGTGGCCTGAGGCTGCGTGCCAGGTCTGGGGTGTGCCGGTGGTCTGGCGGCACCATGCGGGGGGGCCCAAGAGTGAGGTACTCACATGTGGCCTCCGTGGCCCGGCGGCTGTAGGACTTGCGGACGCGGTAATGGACCACCAGCTCGCCCCTCTCCACTCGCGGCTCAAAGGCCTCCCTGTGCAGGGGACAGCCCGTGGCAGAGCCCAGCTGCAGCCGCGCGACCCCCAGCCAGCCAGCCAGGCCCCCCGGAGGCAGACCGGGGCCAGCGGCCCCTAGAGGGATGGGCCCCACCCAGCTCCACCCCCCTTCCTCGCCCTGCTCCCCTGCCCTCCCCTGACCCAGCTGCCCCCTGCCCTGCCCCCTGCTCTATCTCCCCTCTCCTGACCCAGCTTCTCCCTGCCTCGCCCTGCCCTCCAGCTTCCTTCCCCTCCCCTGACCCACCTGCCCCCCACCCTGACACCTGCATCCTTCCCCTGAGCCCCTGCTCACCCGAACTGTGTCTCCTTCTTGCGCAGCCGGGCCAGCACAAGGAGGAGGAAGATGGTGAAGGCCACAGCCAGGGCCACAGCCAGGACCACGGCCCACCAGTGCCACGAGAAGGTGGGGGCTGCGCTCTCCCACACTGCAGAGAGAAGGGGTTAGCAGGGCAGGGCACACAGAGGGCGGCCCTGGGACCTGCCCAGGAACCCACCACACCCCAGATCTCCTCGCAGACCCACCTGGGAACCCAGCCCCCCGGCTTGGACCCAGCCGGGAACCCAGCCCCCTGTTGGGAACCCGGGAACCCAGCCCCCCAGCCCTATGCTTGGACCCAGCCGGGAACCCAGCCCCCCATTGGGAACCCAGCCCCCCAGCCCTCTGCTTGGACCCACCCAGGAACCCAGCCCCCCAGCTGTCCTCTCGGCAGGGGGAGGGCAGGGGGCAGGGAGGGCGTAGGGGGCAGGGATGGTCCCTCACCTTGCTGGGTCCGTGGGGTGAGCTGGTCTGCAGAGGGGAGAGAGGAGCGTTAGCTGGGGCTGGGGCTGGGGCTGGGGCTGGGGCTGGGGCAGGGGCAGGGGCAGGGGCAGGCCAGGGGATCAGCGTTTGGGGACCAGGACAAGGAGCGGTGCAGCCAGCAGGTCCCAGGGGCTTTGGCCCAGAAAAAGGACCCGGCTTGGAACCGGCCCAAATTCTGGGCTTGTGAGAAATCCACGTCAGTGCTGGGAGCTGCAAACTGCTCAACACAGAACCATGGGACCCGGATCGGCGCCGGGTGCCAGGTTAGAACCAGGGGTTGGGCTGGAGCTGGGGGATGCACAGGAGCAGGACTGGAGCTGTCCTGGACTGTGCCACGAGTGGCCGAGACCCCTGGGGTGTGCAGGCATTTGGCCCAGTGGACAGAGCGTGCTCTGGCCCTGAGGGCACAGGCACGACAGGGGCCCCCTCCCCATGGGCCGCCCGGCCCAGCACCACCGCACTCACAAGATGAGACCACCACGGCATCGCTCCAGGGCCCGTCCCCAGCGCTGGTGTACGGGGCCACCCGCACCGTCAGGTTCTGCACCTCCGAGGCCAGCTCCAGGGTCTTCTCCGTGGTCAGCCCCACGTCCACCACCACCTGGGGCACGGCCGGCACAGACAGGCTGAGACCCCAGACCTCCCCCTGGGGACGGTGGTCCCAGGGCAGTGCAAGGAGGGTCAACAAGGAATGGGGCCCGTCCCCTCTGGGGCGCTGGCTCCCAACCGCCCCTGGGCGGGGACCTGCTGTCTCAGGGGTGGGGAATGGGGCACAGGGCTTGGCTCCTCTGGGGCGCTGGCTCCCAACCGCCCCTGGGTGGGGACCTGCTGTCTCAGGGGTGGGGAATGGGGCACAGGGCTTGGCTCCTCTGGGGCGCTGGCTCCCAACCGCCCCTGGGCGGGGACCTGCTGTCTCAGGGGTGGGGAATGGGGCACAGGGCCTGGCTCCTGTGGGGCACCAGCTCCCAGCGGGTGGGAAATGGGGCAGGGCCCTGCACTGCATGGGGCAAGGATGGGGGCCCAGCCTAGTGGCCATGGCGAGTGGGTGGCTCCCCTGCCCTGGCCCCTGGGTGCTGCGAGGGGCGGCTGGAGCTCACCTCTGGCGAGTCGGGGCTGTGGTAGGCCAGCTTGTACCCGCGTAGGACCCCCCCCAGCGGCCTGCGGGGCTCCAGCCAGTGCACCGTGGCATGGCTGCCGTTCTGGAAGGCCGTGACGTTCTGTGGAGGGGTGCGGGGTGCTGCGGGGGCACAGACACGTCATGGGGGCTGCCCCCCTCCAGGCTGGGCCCCGCCAAGGGCTGGGGGGTGCAGAGCTCCCCCCAGAGGCGGCAGGGGGCTGTGTTCCCAGGGAACCCCGCCTGCTCACGGCCCCCCCACCTCCCTGGGAACACAGCCCCCCCCCGCCCGCCCAGCCCCCACATTTTTCTTGGCACCGCACAGAGCCCTGTATCAGAGCAAAACATTCCTGAGCCCAGAGCTGCCGCCCTCGCACCAACGCACTCAGCGGCCTTGGGGGGCCGGAGTGCACCCCTGTTCCCTGCTCCAGCCTGCACCAGCTGCGATCTAACAGAGAACCCAGGAGCCCTGGTGCCCAGCCCCTCTCTGACCACTAGCCCCCACTCCCCCAGGCTGGGGACAGAGCCCAGGCCTGGCGCCCAGCACCCCTCACCCCCTTCCAGGGTCTCCATGGGCACCCAGTGGGTCCAGCGGGAGGCGCCGGCCCCGCTGAGGCAGGCCACGCGGACGTGGTAGGTGGCGAAGGGCGCCAACCCCAGGATGAGGTGGCGGAAGGGCGGCACGTTGGCGTTCTGGCTGTACATGGCGCCGGGGGCCATGGTGCCGAGGTCCTGGTCCGTGCGCACGGCCTGGGGAAGACAGCGGGGGCACTGGTGGGGCTGGGGCCGGGGCCGGGGCTGCTCCACTCCCCCACTGCAGCAGCGTGGCTTCCGTGGCGCTCCCGGCACGCCAGGGGCCCCACGCCCCACCCTGGGGGCCGAGCCGGCGCACAGCCCTGCAGGGTCCCCCTGCACCCCCACCAGGGCACTGCTGGGCCCCAGCCCACGGCTGGGGAGGCCATGGAAACCCCCTTCCCTCCCAGTTTCCTGTCTCAGGAGGCGCCGGGATGTGAGTCTTGGTTCCCCAGACTGGGGGTGGTGCTCAAGGGGGGTGGCCCTGACAGGGGGCAGGGAGGGCGGACGTCTGGCTCTGGGAAAAAGCAGAAGCAGGAGGCCAGATTCTTTTATCAAACCCCAAATCCGAGCACTCAGCAACTTGCACTTCCCCTTTCCCAGCAAGGCCAGTGGGCAGTGGGGGGCAGCTGCCGCCCCAGGTCACCTTCCCCCCCACCCTGCCTGGGGGGGGAGTCTCTGTGCCCCCTGGAACAGCCCCCCCCACTTTCCCCCGACCCCCAGAACAGCCCCCCCATGCTGCCCCGGCCCCAACCCTCGGAACAATGCCCCCAGCTCTGCCTCCGGAACAGCCCCCCCAGCCCCGATCCCCAGAACAGCCCCACCCACGCTGCCCTGGCCCCGATCCCTGGAACCCCCCTGGCCCTGCCCCCTGGAACAGCTCCCCCCATGCTGCCCCAGCCCCAACCCCAACCCCCAGAACACCCACCCCCGTGACCTCCCCTAGCCCCGGCCCCTGGAACAGCCCCCCCCGCACTCCCCCGGCCTGGCCCGGCCCCGGCACGCCTACCTGGACGGTGCAGGCGCGGAGGGGAGATTCCCCGCTGGTCCCCGGCTCCCAGCCCACCTCGAGGGCCGTGTCACTGCGTGTCACCAGGCCCAGGCTCCTGGGGCGCTGGGGGACCACTGCAGGCAGCAAACGGGGGTCAGGGGCCACCCCAGCTGTGCACGGGGGGCAGGGGGCACTCAGGGAGCCCCTCACAATCGCCTCCCAGCCCCTCACCTGTCACGGCGGCCGTCCGGGAGGTGGCCACGCCCTTGGCGTTGTGGGCCTCGCAGGAGAACGAGGCGCTTCTGTTCAGGCCTGGGGGAGAACGCGGGCAGGGCGTGAGCCATGGGGCAGGGGCACCAGCTGCCCCTCCGCCCCACAGCTCTGCTGGCAGGCTTCCCCCCACAGCCCAACCCCCAGCCCCTATCCCAGCCCTGCCCCCCACAGCCCAACCCCCAGCCCCCTACCCCAGCTCTGCCCCCCACAGCCCAACCTCCAGCCCCCTACCCCAGCCCTGCCCCCCACAGCCCAACCCCCAGCCCTGCCCCCCCCAGCCCAACCTCCAGCCCCTATCCCAGCCCTGCCCCCCACAGCCCAACCCCCAGCCCCCTACCCCAGCTCTGCCCCCCACAGCCCAACCTCCAGCCCCTATTCCAGCCCTGCCCCCCACAGCCCAACCCCCAGCCCCCTACCCCAGCTCTGCCCCCCACAGCCCAACCCCCAGCCCCCTACCCCAGCTCTGCCCCCCACAGCCCAACCCCCAGCCCCTATCCCAGCCCTGCCCCCCATAGCCCAACCTCCAGCCCTGCCCCCCCCAGCCCAACCTCCAGCCCCCTACCCCAGCCCTGCCCCCCACAGCCCAACCCCCAGCCCCCTACCCCAGCTCTGCCCCCCACAGCCCAACCTCCAGCCCCTATTCCAGCCCTGCCCCCCCCAGCCCAACCCCCAGCCCTGCCCCCCCCAGCCCAACCTCCAGCCCCCTACCCCAGCTCTGCCCCCCCAGCCCAACCTCCAGCCCTGCCCCCCCAGCCCAACCCCCAGCCCCCTACCCCAGCTCTGCCCCCCCAGCCCAACCTCCAGCCCCTATCCCAGCCCTGCCCCCCACAGCCCAACCTCCAGCCCCCTACCCCAGCCCTGCCCCCCCCAGCCCAACCCCCAGCCCCCTACCCCAGCTCTGCCCCCCCCAGCCCAACCCCCAGCCCCTATCCCAGCCCTGCCCCCCCAGCCCTACCCCCAGCCCCCTACCCCAGCTCTGCCCCCCACAGCCCAACCTCCAGCCCCCTACCCCAGCTCTGCCCCCAACAGCCCAACCCCCAGCCCAACACTTCCCCTCCAGTGCCCCTCAGTCCCAACCTGCAGCCCCCGTGTTACCCCAGCCTGAGCGCCCCCTACGGAGCCCTTGCCCTGCTCCCTACCCCATAGCGCCAAACTGGGGCCAGCTGTGCCTGACCTCTACTGAGCCCTCCCCGTGTGCCCCACAGATCTGCCTGCCTGGGGAGAGCGCCCCCCAAGCCCCTGCCCCACATCACCCCCACTGCCTGCTGGAGCCAGTGCCCTGCTCAGCCCCCTGTCCAGCCCCTGCCCCCATCCTGGCTGGGTCTGGCAGCTCCAGGGCTGTTCCCCCAAGGTCACAGTGCCTGGGGCTTATCAGGCAGACGGGCTCCTCCCCGGCGCCCCGCAGGGATAGGAGAAAGGGGTGGGTGGGGGTGAGTGACCGTCACATGCCCAGGCGCCCCAAACCCCTGGCACCTCTGGCCACAGGCCCCAGCAGTGCCCGCCCCACCTGGCTGCGCCCCAGCACATCTGGACCAGGCTTCCCTCCAGCCAGCAGCTCAGGGCTGGTATGTCCGGCCCAGCCCCTGCCATGTGAGCGGCTCCCAGCTGTCATGTCACAGGGGTCTGGACCTAGGGGCCGGGTGCCAGGGTGGGCAGTGGGGGCCAGTGGTTAGAGCAGGCGGGCTGGTCGGGGGGGCTGGGTGCCAGGACTCTTGGGTTCTCTCCCTGGGTCTGAGAGGGCAGTGGGGGCTGGTGGTTAGAACAGGGGAGTGGGAGCCCGGACTCCTGGGTTCTCTCCCCAGGTGCTAACAGGTTACAGGTGAGGAAGACACAGCCAATGAAAGGCCTGAGGCGGTGCTAAGCACCACAGGACTGACACCTGGGTGAGGGGCTGGGCTAACTCCCTCCCCGACAGCCTAGCCCGACTGCCAGCCCTGCAGCAGGGGAGGGGCCATAGCCCCCCCAGGAGCCCTGCCCAGGCCTGCTAGTGACAAGCAATTTCCTGGGATTCAGACCCCACCCCACACATCCCTCTGTGCCCACCCAGCCCTTGCACCCCCCCCCCACCCCTGGCTGACCCCCAGCCCAGGCCCAGGGCACAGCAGCCCTGCAGGGGACCCCGCCGGGGCTCACAGGGCCCCACTCGCAGGACACGTCCCTCCCCAGTGGTACACCTGGGGCCACACCCAATGGCTGCCCAAGGCCCCCCCCGCTGTCGCCCAGCCCAGCCCAGGCCCCGCCGGTGCCCGACACCTCCCCCTGGCTGAGTCAGACTGGGGCAGTGGGAAGCAGGATGCCTGGGTTCTATTCCCAGGCCTGCCACAGACTCCCTACGTGACCATGCTGCCGGTGGAAGGCTCTGTGCCTCAGTTTCCCCGTGGGCTGGGCTGGCAGATCCCCTCCCCCTCATTCTCAGGCCTGGAGAGCGCCCCCCACCCCCTTGCCCCTCCTTGGCCCTGGGGAACAGCCGCCGCCTGTGACTGCTGCCACTGTTGCAGACAAAAGGGGGGGCAGGCTGGAGACAAGGGGCTCATTGAGAGCCAAGCGGAGCAGGGGGAGGGGGCCCTGCTGCCTGGGAAGAGAGGCCAGCGCTCGCCTATGCTGGCTGCACCCCGCACCCCCCTCCTCCCCCACCCCCCACCGAGAGCCCACAGCCGCCCTCCCTGCAAAGGGACTCACCGTTCACGGCCAGTGTGGAGGGCACCTGTGCCAGGGGCTCCCCCAGGGAGTTGCGGGGGGCCCCATCTTGCAGCCAGACGACCCATACTGGCTCAGGGGGGCCCTGGGCGCTGCAGCTCAGGTTGAAGGGGGTGTCAGCCGCCACCTCCAGGTCCTGGGGCTCCTCGGAGAAGAAGGGCAGACCTGGGGCAGGCAGAGCCACGCTCAGCCGAGTCTGCCGCTCCCATGGTCTGGAGCTGGGATGGTTCCTGCGCTCACCCCAACAGGCCGAGCCAGGGCATCTGCCCCCCGCCCTCTGCAGAGGCCCCAGCAGACCCTGGCTGTGTTGCTGCTTTCCCTGTATCCAGCCATGGCCCTGAGCCCTCCGGGTGCGGATGCCAGGCCCTGGCGCGGTGCCCGGGGCAGGTGGAGCTGGCCCAGAGCGCACTCACCTTCCAGGCCCAAGTGGGCGGCGTCGGACAGCACCTCCTCCCCGTTGACCCACACGGCGCACTGGTAGCTGCCAGCATCAGAGAGCTGCACGGAGGGGATGCTGCGAGGCAGAGGGAGCGTGAGCAAGACAGGCAGCGCCCGACCCAGGGTGGCTCCATGGGTCGCCCCCCTGCAGCAGAGGGGGGAGCAGGGGCTGGGGGCGCTGGCTGCCCACCACAGACGTAACGGGGTCCGGGGGGTCTCCCTGGTGGCTCTGCCAGCCCCCAGCCCACACTGTCCACCACGGCGCAGGGCGACGCCTGACCCTGGTGTCCCCCGGCTATGCCCCAACTGCACGCCGGGCCCCTGACCTCGCTGGGGCTTGAAAGGACCCTGCGTCCCAGCTTGGCACCTAATCTCGTGCCAGGTGAGGCCTCTGCCGAACGCTGGTGATTGGCTGAATCGGTCTGTGCTGCCCGGCTGCTTGCAGCTCTGCTATACGCAGCGTTTAAGTGTCGGCTCTGGGCCTGCAGCTGAAACGTTAGTTTCTGGGAGACCACGCCAGGAGCGGGGTGCCTACTGTGAAAGGTAAGAGAGGCCCTGGGCGAGTCTGTACCCCACCAACCCCAGCAGCCCTCCTGGAGCGCCTCAAGAGACCAGTCAAAGTATTCAGCAGGCGATGAGCTTCCATGGGGAGACCCAGAGCCGCCCCTCCCAGCGCAGCGTGGACAGAGTCAGAACAGCTGATGGATCTGATTCGTCAGCTGTTATTCCCGGGCGTGGGGCTCTGTGTTCTGATCCGTCCGCGCTGTGCTGGGAAGGGCAGATCTCCCGAGCCAAGGGACCAGCTCTGCCCCACAAAAGCCAATAAATTATCTCGTTGGGCTGCGCCTGCGCTGGCCCTCCCTTTTGGAAGGGGTGTGTAAATGCAGCGGATCGAAAATGCTAATGAGGTGCTGATATGAATATTCGGCGCCGCATTTGCATAACAGCGGCCGCTTGCCGCTTCGTAAGTGCTGCTTTCGGAATGCAAACCCGCCCGCAGACGGGTCCCCTCGAAAGGAGGCCCCCGGCCCCCGGAAGAGCCCTTGCTCCCGCGCACACGCGGAGGCGGGCGGCTGGTGCTGGCGCAAGGGAAGCTGGAGTGTGGGAGGGAACTGCTGGCCAGGGGGGTGACAGATGGACCCTGTGCGATGGGTCTGGGGCCTCGGGGGGGGAACCCCAGGTTTGGCTCTCAGCTGTGTCCCGAGAAACAGCCAACATTACGGGCCCTCCACCCCGGCTGGCCCCTGGCTATGCCCCATCAGAGGTCTGGGCCATACAGCTGTCCCCAGCACCCCTCCGGAGGGAGCACCCAGGGGACAGTCCCCGCTCACCTCAGCTCGCTGATGGCCAGCCAGTCCTGCTCGTTTATGGGCACCTGCATCTGGTTGCTGTCGGCCAGCTCCAGCTCCTGCCCGTCCCGCCGCCAGCTGATGTCGGGCAGCTCATGGCTCAGCTGCACGGCACAGCGCAGCCGCACGTCCTTGCCCAGCGATGAGGTCAGGTTCGAGGGGCTCTCCAGGAAGTGCAGGTCTGGGGGCAGACAGGGAGACCGTGAGGGGGGCACTGCCAGAGGCCAGCCCCCCAGAACCTCTTCGGTGCTGAGCAGCTGCACCTCCAAGCTGGGAGCGGGATCCCTGGGTACTCAGCCTCTGCGCTCCGCTCCAGAAGTGGCTGCAACTCAGTGCCTGGGGAGGAGGTCTGGGTATCACCAGCCCTTGTGCCCCACCCCAGAGGTGGCTACATCTCAGCTCCAGGTGACAGGCCTCTGGATACCCACTCCCACACCCCACCTCAGAGCAGCCACATCTCTGTGCCTACGTCCAAGGATTCAGTCCCCTGACTCTGCAGATGGGCAGAGGCTGGTTTCTCACGCAGAGCTCGGAGTGAGGGACGTCCCTCCTGAGCCCTGGGGCTCTGGCCCTGCAGCATGTGACTGGCTGGGCCTACTGCTGGGGGCCCAGAGCTTTGCCAGCCCCCCTGTGTGGTGATGCCCGGGCTGGGGGGCACGAGGACAGATGCCGCTTGTCTTCGGGAGGTGCTTGGCTGGCACCGTGCAGAGGGAGAGCACCTGGGAGGGGCTGATCCCTGCCAGGTGAGCTGGCAGGTGCCAGACAACTGCCAAGGCCAAGAGCAGCCAGTGGGGGCTGTCGGGAGGGGCCACGTAGGTGCCTCATGGCTCCAGGCCTGGCACCTGAAAGCCCTTGAGCTGCCGGGAGGAGCCGGGATCGGTGGGGGCTGGGGACAGCTGAGCCGGGCAGCAGGGCTACCTGTGCAGGGACCTTCCCAGGCCTCCCCCGCGCCTATCCCTTTGGGATGGGGAGCCACATTCCAGGGCGTGGGAAGCCCCCAGGACTTCGCAAGACACCGCTGCTCACTCTGGGGCCCGGGGGTCGCGGCAGCAGCCTGAGAAGCCCCTGTCCCAGCTGGGTGCATTGCCCCAGGCACCTCTCGCCCACTGTGGTTCCAAACAGTTTATTTCCTCTTTCATTTCTCCCCTCCCAGCTTCCGGCGCAAGGGCCGGGCCAGCCCCCCCCGGGCCGCGTTCCCAGCATGTCCCAGCGGGCGGCCAAGATCCCAGGGCCTGGGACTCAGAGAGCTTCAGCAAACAGCTGCAGGGCTGGGCAGAGGCTCCCACGGCCGGGCCAGGTTAGTGGGAAGGGCTGTGGAAACCAGCGCTCAAATCCCAGTTCTGCCACTGACATCTGGGAGCTCTGGGGCCAGGCCCTGCAGTGAGCTGGAAACCGAGGGGACTTGTCCTTCTCTTGGCTGTGCAGCTGGGAGCTTGTCAGGGCAATGCCAGGCCTGATAGGGCCACGTTCTCACTCAGGTCTGGGCAGCGCCGGCCCAACAGGCCCTGATCTCAGCCGGGGTCTGGGCAGCGGTGGCCTGAGGGGCCCTGATCTCGGCCGGGGTCTGGGCAGCACCCGGCCCGACAGGCCCTGATCTCGGCTGGGGTCTGGGCAGTGCCCGGCCCGAAGGACCCTGATCTCGGCTGGGGTCTGGGCAGTACTAGCTGTGACACAATAACAATCACCTTTTGTTTCAATACAATATCTGTGAGAAGATGAAGCTGGTGCTGAAATGCAGCCAGCTCTGGGGAGGAGCACCTCAGTGTGACACAGCCCCAAGCGGAGTGACTTGAGAGGGATGTGCAGAACAGAGGCCAGCTGGGAAGCTCAGTGCCAGGCCAGGGACTCCGACCTGTACCCCGTCCTGTCCCCACACAAGCTGTTCCTGACCCCGAGCATTCAGCTGCCCCTGCACAGATGTCCCCCGGAGCTCTCAGTGAGTTGGGAGGGGCCCCCAGATGCCTGGGTATGGAGCTAGGACTGTGCGGGCCAGCTAGCCACCAAGGCATGTGTTCAGCTCTCCCAGCCTGGGGCTCCCAGAGCAGTGAGCTGTGCTCCCAGCTCAGCCGGTGCTCCTCACTCCTGAGCTACAGCCCCCCAACTCTGCCGGCGCCCCTCACTCCCGACCCACAGCCCCCAGCTCAGCCGGCACCCCTCACTCCCGACCCGCAGCCCCCCAGCTCAGCCGGCACCCCTCACTCCCGACCCGCAGCCCCCCAGCTCAGCCGGCACCCCTCACTCCCGACCCCCAGCCCCCAGCTCTGCCGGCGCCCCTCACTCCCGACCCGCAGCCCCCCAGCTCTGCTGGTGCCCCTCACTCCCGACCCCCAGCCCCCAGCTCTGCCGGTGCCCCTCACTCCCGACCCGCAGCCCCTCAGCTCTGCCGGTGCCCCACACTCCCGACCCGCAGCCCCCCAGCTCTGCCGGCGCCCCTCACTCCCGACCCCCAGCCCCCAGCTCTGCCGGCGCCCCTCACTCCCGACCCCCAGCCCCCAGCTCTGCCGGTGCCCCTCACTCCCGACCCGCAGCCCCCCAGCTCTGCCGGTGCCCCTCACTCCCGACCCCCAGCCCCCAGCTCTGCCGGCGCCCCTCACTCCCGACCCCCAGCCCCCAGCTCTGCCGGCGCCCCTCACTCCCGACCCACAGCCCCCCAGCTCTGCCGGCGCCCCTCACTCCCGACCCCCAGCCCCCAGCTCTGCCGGTGCCCCTCACTCCCGACCCGCAGCCCCCCAGCTCTGCCGGTGCCCCTCACTCCCGACCCCCAGCCCCCAGCTCTGCCGGCGCCCCTCACTCCCGACCCCCAGCCCCCCAGCTCTGCCGGCGCCCCTCACTCCCGACCCCCAGCCCCCAGCTCTGCCGGTGCCCCTCACTCCCGACCCCCAGCCCCCAGCTCTGCCGGCGCCCCTCACTCCCGACCCCCAGCCCCCAGCTCTGCCGGTGTCCCTCACTCCCGACCCCCAGCCCCCAGCTCAGCCCGGGGCTCTGGCTGGACACTTGCCAACCACCACCTGCCACATATTCTGCCCTGAGGCCGTTTTAGCCTCCCCGGATCCAGGCCCCTCTCGCGGTGGGCTCGGCCGGTGAGACCAGCGCCCGGAGCCTCAGCCCCGCTGGGGAAACTGAGGCACGGCGGGGCCGAAGGGACTTGGCCCGGGTTGCACTGGCGGCTGGGACAGAGCCAGGGTTACCCACGTCCACCGCCCCGCGCCGGGCCCTCATCGCTGCGGTGGCCCCGGGAGGAGCCGGCTGGTCGGAGCAGGCGGTGCCAGGACCAGCAGGGCTCTCCCCCGCCGCCCTCGAGGGGAGGCTACGCGGGGCTCGGCCTCGGCCTCCCCGGCCCGGGCCCTGCAGGGGGCTCCGGCTGGCACTAGCCCTGCGGCCATGTGGCCCCGGTACTCACCCGCCCGGGCGGCGCCCGCGCCCAGCCCGCAGGCCAGCAGCAGGCTCAGCAGCGAGCAGCGGGCCGGGCCCATGCTCTGCCCTCGGCCGCGTCCCCGCAGCTCGCTCCGCGCCGACGGCTCCCGGCTCCTCCCGGGGGGTCGCGCCTGAGTCCCCGCTTGGCCGCGGGGCGGGGTCGGAGCAGACCGGCTGCGAGAGCCAGAGCCGGGGCCTCCCTCCCTGCCTGCGCCCGGCCCGGCCCGGCCCGGCTCCCGGCTCCGCCCGCCCCCGCAGGCTGGGCTGCAGCTTGGCCAGGCCCAGAGAAGGGGCAGGCGAGCGCCGCCCCCAGCGGGGATCCCGGCCCGGCCCGGGGTTAGTGGGAGCAGAGCCGCACCAGGCAACTTCCCTGTTAAAGTTCCAGCGCTCGGCGCGGCGGAACCGGGAGCCTGGAGATGGGTCTCAGCGACCCCGGGCCTGACACCCGTCTGCAGGGAGCAGCGGGGCCCGGCCGAGATCAGGGCCCCGTCGGGCCGGGCGCTGCCCAGACCCCGGCCGAGATCGGGGCCCCGTCGAGCCGGGCGCTGTCCAGACCCCGGCCGAGATCAGGGCCCCGTCGGGCCGGGCTGTGCCCAGACCCTGGGTGAGATCGGGGTCTTGTCAGGCCGGGCACTGCCCAGACCCCGGGTGAGATCGGGGTCCCGTCGGGCCGGGCACTGTCCAGACCCCGGCCGAGATCAGGGCCCGTCGGGCCGGGCGCTGCCCAGACCCCGGCCGAGATCGGAGCCCCATTGGGCTGGGCGCTGCCCAGACCCCAGCTCAGATCCGGGCCCTGTCGGGCCGGGTGCTGCCCAGACCCTGGCTGAGATCAGGGCCCCGTCGGGCCGGGCTGTGCCCAGACCCTGGGTGAGATCGGGGTCCTGTCGGGCCGGGCACTGCCCAGACCCCAGCCGAGATCGGGGCCCCGTCGAGCCGGGCGCTGTCCAGACCCCGGCCGAGATCAGGGCCTGTTGGGCCGGGCGCTGTCCAGACCCCGGCCGAGATCAGGGCCCGTTGGGCCGGGCGCTGCCCAGACCCTGGCCGAGATCGGAGCCCCATTGGGCTGGGCGCTGCCCAGACCCCAGCTGAGATCAGGGCCCCGTCGGGCTGGGCGCTGCCCAGACCCTGGCTGAGATCAGGGCCCCGTCGGGCCGGGCTGTGCCCAGACCCTGGCTGAGATCGGGGTCCTGTCGGGCTGGGCGCTGCCCAGACCCCGGCCGAGATCAGGGCCCTGTCGGGCCGGGTGCTGCCCAGACCCTGGGTGAGATCGGGGCCCCGTTGGGCCGGGCGCTGCCCAGACCCTGGGTGAGATCGGGGCCCCGTTGGGCCGGGCGCTGCCCAGACCCTGGGTGAGATCGGGGCCCCGTTGGGCCGGGCGCTGCCCAGACCCCGGGCGAGATCGGGGCCCCGTCGGGCCAGGCGCTGTCCAGACTCCAGCCAAGATTAGGGCCCCTTGGGCCGGGCGCTCCCGAGACTGAGGTACTCTGGCGGCTGCCCTGCCCCCAACCCAAGCTCCCGCTCATAGTGAAACAGGAAGGGTTAGGACCTGTTACTTGTTTACACCAGCTTTACCCCACTGGCATCCCTGCACCATTCTGGAATTACACCCCTGGGACCCGCCGGCTTCTCGGTGCATTGCTCCAGGGACCTTCTGGTTGGTGCACCACCAGGTTCCTGATTTTGCTCCGTCAGGGAGCTGGAAGCATGGCGCAGGGCTGACGGTTTCTGCTGCTGCCGTGGGCTGGGGCTGGGGCATCACAGAGACGCAAGGCCCTTCCCAGTCTGGTGGGAGCCAGGCACTGCGAGCAGAGCAGTCCTGCTCCAGATACACCTGGACTTAGCACTAGGACTGGGAGGGACCTTGCAAGGTCATCAGGTCCACTCCCTGCCCTCCCGGCAGGACCAAGCACCAGCTAGACCATCCCTGACAGGTGTCTGTCTAACCTGCTCTTAAATATTCCACAACCTCCCTACTGATTTATTCCAGTGTTTAACCACCCTGACCGTTAGGGAGTTTGTTTTAATGTCCAACCTAAATCTCACCTGAGCTCTGCGAAGATCCCGGCCTGACGGGGCTCAGATCTTGGCTGGGGTCTTGCCAGCACCTGGCCTGACGGGAACCTGAACTCAGTCAGGGTCTGAGCAGCGCCCGGCCCAATGGGGCCCTGATCTCAGCTGGGGTCTGAGCAGCGCCTGGCCCAATGGGGCCCTGATCTGAGCTGGGGTCTGAGCAGCACCTGGCCCGATGGGGCCCTGATTTTAGTTTGGGTCCGGGCAGTGCCCAGCCGCACGGAGCTGTGATCTCAGCTGGGTTCTGGCACAATGTAATCCTGATCTTGGATGGGGTCTGGGCAGCACCTGGCCAGCCGGACTCTGCTCTTGGTCAAGGCCTCTGGGTGCTCCAGTAATTTAAATAACAACCCCCCAGGCCCTGTCTTTTATCCTACCATAAAAAGTCAGCAGGCAGCCTGGGTGAGCAAGAGTGAAAGAACTCTAGGAAAAGACAATGCAGCTGATAAGGAACAGAGGCTCTTATCTGCTGTTTGGGCTGGGGTCCCACCTCCAGTCCAGCTGAGCTCAGGGCCCCAGAAGAGACCCCCTGCCCCCACCAGCTGAATCGCCATAGACACAGGGAGGATCCTCCTCCCTAGTTTACAAATAGGGAAACTGAGGCACAGAGCCAGAACCTGCATTGCCAGAGGTTTCTGGCAGAGAACCCAGGAGTCCTAGTCCCCACTAGACCCCATAACCCCTCTGAGTCCTGGCACCGAGGCAGGAACCTCCCAGCCCCCTGCTGTTCCCCAGCAAAGCTGTGGGTAGGTTCGCCAGTCAGCCAGGTGGGAGTGCCCAGGGAAAGCTGGTGTTTGCGCAGGGGAGGGGATTACTGCCTGAGCCTTCTTGCTTTAAACATTAACTACCAGAAAAGCTGGGGAGGGGGAATCTCGGCTCTGCGGGTGGCAGTAGGATCCCTCCCCCCACGCCAGGCAGAGCTGGGGGAACAGCTGCCACTGGAAGGGGGAGGGGAGCTGCCCCACTCCCCCTCAGGAAACACGTGGGGCTCCCCTGAGATCACAGCTGGGACTGGGCAGGGGGCTGGTTGGGAAACCCCCCACCGTTGGCCCTGATCTCAAAGCTGAGCCAGATAGATGGGGAAACCGAGGCACAGAACTGGGAGGGGCTACATGCAGAGCCAGGGAATAGAACCCAGGAGCCCTTGCTCCCCCCGCTCTAACCTCCAGCCCCACTGAGCTTGGCAGCCCAAGGGGGTCCTGGCCCATTCCCTCTCTGTCTGCAGGGGTTAAACCACCAGCTGGGAGGGAGCGGGTGGCTTGGCTGGCGGCACCCGCTGCCCCGGTTCTGTGCGGGGGCTGCTGCTGACACAGCACCAGGCTGGGGGCTTTGTCGGGCAGGATGCGTCATGCCTGAGGCTGGGACAAATCCCACGCAGCCTGAGCTCCCCCCTCCCGCTGCCCCCCGGGCATCGGCAGGCACCGGGCACCAAAAGCAGCGAGGCAGCTCCACTACAAAGGAACCTGAGATGCCCCCACCCCTGCTGGTGCCCCTCACTCCCGACCCGCAGCCCTGCCAGCCCAGTCCCACCCCCCACCCCTGCCGGTGCCCCTCACGCCCGACCCACAGCCCCGCTGTTCTGGCTTACTCATCTTCATGGCTGTAATTTTGCTGGCCCAGCCTGGACGCTAAGACTGCCTGGCATTGCCCCATGCCCTGGGGCAGGACAAAGAGCAGAGGCTGCTCCAGCGACCCCTCCCTCCTGGCCCCCTCCCTGCAACCCCTGGGGACACCCCAGCTGGTGCCCAGCCCAGCCAGGTGACCACGACTGGGGAGCGTAGCAGAGCTCAGGGAGCCGTGGAGGCACTTGGTTTGTGGCTGTTCCTCGGCCCATTCAGTGTGAATCTTGAAGGACCCCGCACAGGGCTGTCCCTGGGGCCCCATGGGGTAAGCACAACCGCATCTCTTGCGCTGGCTGGCCTGGCGGCTGGAGCCTGGCGTGGTGTAAATCAGCAGGGTGGGGAGGCTGCTGGGGAGCGTGGGGGTCTGACTGCTGAGGCAGGAGGGGCCCGTCCAGGGGACAGGCCATGGGGATCTGAGAGCTGTGTGGGCCTGGCAGGTTCTCACTGTAGGTGTGTGTGTTTGGGGGGCTGGGGGAGGTCACACCAGCCGAGGGTGTTGGGGGGCTGTGCTGTCGGTTAGCGAGCAGCCTGCTTCGTCTCTCTCTGGCCGAGCTGCGAGTGCGGGGAGAGGGGCAGGGCTGGCAGCGCTCTGCCAGGCCCGGGGCAATGGGAGTGGGCTTGGCTTGGGCCCCAGGAGGTGCGGGACTAGGGACAGCCAGCCCTCAGTGTGTTGCTGGGTCCTGGGGCAACAGCCTCCTTCCTCCCCCCGGTTGGCAGCTGGGTGCAGGAGCCCCAGGCTGGCGCCTGCCACGCCACGCCCAGGGCTCTGGGCTCTCTCCAGGTGTGCCATGCACCTAGGGTCGGTTATGCCGGCACTGCCCACTGGGAGGGGGCATTGTGCCTCTTCCCTCCCCAGGCTGGTGGTTTGGGGGACCTGCCCTGAGCTCCCAGCACTCATGTGTAACCCCTGCCAGTGCCCCGGTGGCTGCCCTGCACACCCGCCTCCCCTGATTGCCCCTGCTTCCCCCCAGCAGCGCTTGCTAAGTGGGGAGCTCGGCTGCCTCGGGGGGCAGGGGGATCACAAAGCAGAGCCCACCCCCCCTCGGGTGTCAGGAGGGTAATAGCCTGGCAAGAGCCTGTGGCGGGGTCGGGGAGGGGAGAAGTGGCTGGCAGCCCGGATGCCTGGGTTGCATTTCACACGAGTGGCTGGATGCAATGGAGGATGTGGTGCTGGCTGGGGCCCTGGGCTCCGGCTGCCAGTCCCCTCCCCCCGATCTGCTCCTGGTGGCGGAGCTGAATGAGGGACTGATGGGGGAAAGGCCACATTTCCAGCAGTGTGAACGGGTGTCACTCTGTGGGCCAGGGCCCTGCGGGTGCAAATCAGCACAGTCAGCAGGTCAGCTCTCCGGCGGCTGTGAGTGGGTGTCAGTCCACTGGAGTCAGCGGGGGCCAGGCACCAAAGGGGTGTAAATTAGCGCCGTTGCACTGGAGTCAGGGGGTGTAAATCAGCAATGACACCGGGACAGGGGTGTAAATCGGCGCAGGGACTGGCATCCAGGCGCACCAGGGTGGAGTGAGGCCAGGGGATGTGAAACTGGCCTGGGGGTTACCTCCCCCATCCCAGAGCAGAGTGGTGGGGCAGGGCGGGTTACCCCCAGGCAGGGGTAGACCCTCGGCTGCTTTAACCAGGCTCCAGAGCAGCACCAGCAGGTTCACGCTGCCTGCGGATCTGGCCCCTGCCTCCAGTGTGACTCTGCTGATTTACACCCCCTCCGGTGCACCTGCTCTGATTTACGCCCCCCCAGGGTGAGTCCCACTGACTCCAGAGGAGCTGAGGCTGAGCAACACAAGCCTGGGTTGGGCAGCAGAGCCAGAGGACAGCCTGTCCCGCCTTCCCCGTGCCGGGGCCAGCACAGCTGTGCACATCTGGCCCAGCTGTTTCTTCAGACAGCAGTTGCATCACACCCTAGGCCAGGGGCGCGACTCACGCACACGCCCGTCCCAGTGGCTTGTGTGCAGGGCCAGCCCCAGGCAGGGCAGGAGTCCCTCTGGAGCTGGGACATGACGGGGCCACGGAGCGAAGCCGGTGGCCCCCGGGCCAGGATCTCGGACCACAGGGCACGTCACTGCTTCGTATCCACCAGCCCCCAGTTCCGAGTGCCCTGCGGTCAGCGTGGGCTGTTAGTCAGCCGGGGTGTGGGTGGCGCCAACCTGACGGGGCCCTGATCTCAGCTGGGGGCTGGGCAGCACCTGGCACAATGGGCCCCCAGCCCAGCTACAGCTCATAGCAGTTCCCTCTACGATAGAGCTGGTCTAGCGGCCGACAGCTGCGTTGTTTTCAGAGGTGCCGGGGCTGACAGCGCAGCTGAGGCTCTGAAAGTGACCTGTAGCAGAGAGCAGTGGCCACTGAGCAGAGGTGTCTCCCGGCCCCGGGTGCAATGAGTTCGCAGGTTCTCAGCTCCGCTCGCAGGGGAATGGCAGAAGCCCGCCTGGTAGCAGCTGCTGGCAGGTCTGAGTGGCTTGTGGAGACCGAGCGCCGGCTGCCCCAGGCATGGCAGGGCTGTGAGTGGTCACTGCCCCGTCTGAGGGAGGAGTTCCAGCCTGGTGCCAGTGGGTGCAGCTGGATGGGGCAGTGCTGGCTCACACCAGCCAGGGATCTGGCCCCTGAGATTTTCCTCAGTGGCAGCAGGGAGCGAACGAGCCCCCTTGGCTGCTGTCCCTTTTCGCTAGCCCTGGGATGAGCGCCCCAGAATCCCCTGGACGCCAAGCCCTTGGGCAGCTGCCCAGGAGAGAGTCCGATGCCGCCTGGCCAGCAGCTGGTGTTACTACTGGTGGTGCACATGGGTCTATGCCTCAGTGCACACAGTAAAATTTATTCTGCACACGGGTGGAAGAAAGCAGAGGGCCCCCTGCAGCAATGGGCCTGGCCTCGTGGCCCTTTTGCCTAGCAAACAGCTCGTCTCAGGCTTTGTTTGCACTGCAGTGAGGGATGCTGCTGGTCAGAGCCCTCTGGCTGTGGGGTGTCCATTCCCCCTCAGCAATAGCAGCTGGGGGCTCCTGCTGGGTGAAGTAACCCCTCAGTGCCCAGGAGAAGTGGCTTCTGGCTCCAGGGCAGCTGCTACTGATCCGTCGCCCAGCACCTCCCAACCTAACAGCCCAAATTAGGTAATACGCTGCCTCCCTGGGCCGGAGGCGTGGGACGCAGGGCAGACCGTGGCTGCTCCAGGCAGTGACTCGTTGCTCTGACTGTGCAGGGCTGAGGTCTTGGAAAAAGCCCACCAAGGCTACGCTGCATTCCTGAGCCGGGAGGGGCTGTCTTGGCAGGCCGGCGTTTCCTGCTTCTTTTTGGCGCCCTGTTAAGACGATCGCTATTTGCTGCCTCCAGCCCCAGTTGTTTTGCTTTTAGCTAGGATGATTCTATGGTTCCAGTTCTGCTCCGCGACGCGGGCTCAGTGGCTGCTCCAGGGTGAGTCAGCTGTGTGCATCACTCTCTCCTCCCTGGGGCGGGCCCCCTGCACAGCAGCCCAGCCCCACCCATTGGCACCCGCAAGGGGCTGCACTGGGGACACCCCTCCGCCGAGCAGAGGCACCCGGGGGCGTACTCGCTCCTGCACACACGTAGGGGCCTCTGGAAGGAGTGGGGGAGACTGGCGCTCCGCCTCCTTGAGCGGCACAATCAGTCGATGGCCTCTGGTGCCACCGGTTTGGGCGAGAGGGTTTCTGCAACGGAATAGGCTTGGGGCATAAGACCTGGGCTGAGACCCTGCAAACTCGTCGCGCCTGCTGGTCAGGGGCACTCTGCTTTCTCAGATAGGTCAGATTTGGAGCCATAGACTCAGCTGGGAGTCAGTGTGGTTGAGTGTCCGGTTCCCTTCTTATTACAACAGCAGCTGTAGGCTCCAGCCGAGATCACGCTGTGCACTTCCCTCTTCTGTTTAAACGATCAGATCCAGTGGCAGGGACTGTCTCTTGCTACGCAAATTTGTGGAGGACACTAAGCTAGGGGGAGTGCTAGATACACTGGAGGGAAGGGACAGGTGCCAAGTGACCCAGACAAACTGGAGGGTTGGCCCAAAAGAAATTTGATGCGGTTCCACAACGAGAAGTGCAGAGTCCTGCATTAGGGACAGAAGAATCCCAAGTGCTGTTACAGGCTGGGGACCGACTGGCTGAGTAGCCGTGCAGCAGAAAAGGACCTGGGGATTACAATGGATGAGAGGCTGGATATGAGTCAACAGTGTGTGCTTGTGGCCAAGCAGGCTAACCGTGTATTGGGGGGCATTAGGAGGAGTATTTCCAGCAGATCTAGAGAAGTTATTATTTCCCTCTACTCGGCACTGGTGAGGCCACATCTGGAGTATTACGTCCAGTTCTGGGCCCTCCCGTGTAGAAAGGGTGTGGACACATTGGAGCAGGTCCAGCGAAGGGCAGCAAAAATGATTAAGGGGCTGGAGCACATGACCTATGAGGAGGGGCTGAGGGATTTGGGCTATTTAGTTTGCAGAAGAGACGACTGAGGGGTGATTTAATAGCAGCCTCCAACTTCCTGACGGGGGCTCTAAGGAGGCTGGAGAGAGGCTGTTCTCAGTGACAGGCGGCAGAACAAGGAGCAATGGTCTGAAGTTACAGAGGGGGAGGTGTAGGTTGGATATGAGGGAAAACTCTTTCCCCAGGCGGGTGGGGAAGCACTGGGATGTGTTACTGAGAGAGGTGGTGGAATCTCCATCCCTGGAGGTTTCTAAGTCCCAGCTTGACAAGGTCCGGGCTGGGATGATTTAGTTGGGGCTGATCCTGCTTTGGGCAGGGGCTGGACCCGATGACCCTGAGGTCCCTTCCAGCCCAAGGATTCTGGGATTCTGTGTGTGTGCAGCGCCCAGTACAAAGGGTGCCTGGACTGACAGGGCCTTGATCTCAGCCAGGAGCTGGGCAGCGCCAGGTCTCAGCTGAGGTCTGTGCAGCGCCTGGCACAACAAGGCCCTGATCTCGGTTCGGGTGCGTGTAGCGCCGGGTCTCGGTCGCGGCCGCCAGGTGCTACAATGACGAGCCATTTTCGAGCCTGTGTCCTGCTGCCCCTGGGCAATCCGGAGACGTGGGTGTAAATCGCAGTGCACGACGCATATGGCAGCCTGCAGCGCTGGGGGAAGAGGGCGTCCGAGAGCCACCGCAGTCACGTTCATGGGCCTGCAGTGCAATCCCACCGGAGATCAGGGCGTGTTCGGCTCCGCTGCAGAGCTCCCCTCCTTCCTGGGAAGCCGCCCAGGCAGGGCACTGCCAGCGACGAGACCCCAAGTGCCCTGGGCTTCGGTCAGAGCTTGGTAACTACGGCCTGACTGCCTGGCGCTGGCGGCTGCTTTGCTCCCCCGACCCTTTGGCAGAGGATGAGGCCATTGACCGGTGCCGGGCTGCCAGCAAAGCCCTCCCACCTCACGTTTCCTGTCCGAGTCGCAGCACTGCAGCTCTGAGCTCCTCTTCCCAGACACCACGAGGCCCCGGAGCTGAGAGCTCAGAACCAGACCCCTGTGGAGCACGACGGTGCTGGGTGAGGGCAGGGGCGCTGTGCCCTTGGGGCGGTGCTGGGCACGGTCTGGCTACGCCTGAGGCCTTCTCTCCCACAGCCTGGCGCACCCTCCCCTGGGCACCGCTGCCCGGCCGAGCTCTCGCTTTGGCGGTGTCGTGCCAGAGTTGGGTGTCGCCTCCGGGGCAAAGGGCATTTTGTGCCGGCGCTAAGGAGGCCCCAGGGGTGCGGCTGCGGCTGCGGCTGGGGTGGGTAGCTCCTAGAGCCAGGTGAGAGGGGCCTGATCCCCTGCTGGCAGGACTTACCATTGCTCCAGTTCCCCACTGACTCGGCTGGCACTGCACCAGTTCCCGCCAGCTGAGGATCTGCCCCTTGGCACCACTGGGGCTGTGACCTACTTACACCCCCAGGGATCAGGCCCACGGAGGGGCAGGCGGGGGCAGCGGCTGCCTGCAGAGCTGCCATTGGCCTGCCAGGCTGCCATCCCTGGGATTCCCCCGCCAGCGGCTGGGCTGCCTTAGGGATTAGATTTGGCATCTGGCCCTGCCCCCGGGCGCTTTCCCGGCTGGCTGGGCTGATGGACGGTTCGCTCCAGCATGAGCTCCTTGGGAATTCATCAGGGCTACCTGAGGAAATACGGTAAGCGCCCCGCCCAGCTGCGCCCGCTGGCCCCAGCCCAGAGAGCTGCCCCGCTCAGGGGCCCGTCTCCCACCAGACCAGAGCCACGGTTGTAGCTTGGGCATCCGGGAGTGACTCTGGCTTGAGCTGGGGAAGCCGGGGTTGGAATCTGGCCCAGAGCCCATTGCAGTCAGGGGTGGGTCCAGGTTTCCTCTGGGGGAAGAGACCAGGGTCTGGCTGTGGCTGTGGGGAGAATGATCAACCCCAGCCCTGCCAGAGCTGCCAGGAGAGCCACTTTCCCTGGGGCTGGGCTGCTGGGGGGTAACTGAGTCCTTGCTACAGCCTTGGGGCAGCCTGCGCCCCACACCCCTCAGCCCCAGCTCTCTCCCCACTGGAGCCTTGGTGCCCTTCTGCACCCCAACCCACTGCCCCAGCCCTGCTCCGCCGTCGTCCCCTGCTGGAGCCCTCATTCTGCACCCCGACCCTCTGCCCAAGTCCTCCTACCTAGCCTGCCCCAGCCTGCACCTCTGCCTCAGCCGTCACTCCCACACCCCGACCCTCTGCCCCAGCCCCCAGCCCCGGCCCTGCGCGGCCTGTGTCCCCTGCTGGAGCCTGCACCCTCAGAGGATCACAGAATCCTGGGCCCGAAGCAGGATCGATCCTAACTGCATCATTCCAGCCAGGGCTTTGTCAGGTCGGGACGTAAAAGCCTCCAGGGATGGAGATTCCACCACCTCCCTCGGTAACACACCCCAGTGCTTCACCACCCTCCTGGGGAAATAGTTTTTCCTAATATCCAACCCACACCTCCCCTCTGTAACTTCAGCCCATTGCTCCTTGTTCTGCCGTCCGCCACCACTGAGAACAGCCTCTCTCCAGCCTCTTTTGAACCCGCCTTCTGCACCCCAACTTTCTGCCCCAGCTCCGAGCCTCAGCCTCCACATGTCCACCCCCCACCTCCCAACCCCCGCTGCAGCCCTGAGCCCTCTCCCCAACCCCAAACCCCTCATGCCCAGCCCTGCTACACACTACCTCCACACTGAGGCCCCCGGACAATTCATCCCACATATGGAGCAACAAAACCAGGGAGGAGGTTGGTCCCAGCCCAGGGACGCTGGTGGAACTGCTGGTGACAGTTATGAGTTAGCCACCCTTCGAGGACCTGCCGTCTCTCTTGGTGTGGTGGGATGGAGACTTCCCACCTGACTGTCACTGGTTAGTGCCCATCACTGCTGCATTTACCCCTTGTCTGACTGGCCAGGTACCCGCTGGTTTGGCTCCAGCTCCTTCCCCTGACCTGTGTCTGTCCCTGGGAAACCAGCCCCGAAGGGACTGCGCTTCCAAGCCCACATTTCTTCAGTCCCCTCTCATCAGCGCTGAGGTGGGTTCAAAGGGGGAGTTGCACCTGGCCTGAGCCCCCCGGGAGCAGAGCCAGATGGGACCCCCCAGGGTTCGGCCTTTGGCCATGTGCTTTTTGAAGAGCCCTGGTGGATTTCTGAAAACCGAACTACCGCGCTCGCTGAGCTCGGAACCGGCACCAGAAAAGCAACCGTTCTCACTGAGTCCTGCCAATTTCCATCCAAACGAAGCCCAAATTGTTCACTGAAAACTATTTTAACCGAAAGCTAAATTAGTTAAACCAAAACGCAGACTCAAAATCGAGTTTGCCCCAAACCCAAGCACTTTTCCCGACTAATCTTTGCTTTGAAATGTTCGTTCCCGTGTGCCTCTGCCTGGGAAACCCAAAGTTTCGATGCAAAGTGTTTTGGCCAGTTCTGCTAGAGATCACAGTGGTGACAAATTTTGCAGGGTAAATTCCTTCTGTCTTTGGAAATTCAACTGAATTCCTAATGAAATCCAGGCCCTCCAGATGGTGGTGGGTGGGTGGATGAATAACTATCTGCACAGGCAGCCTCTGTCTGGTTCTGGGCACCGGCAAACAGGGGTGTTCTTTTGTTTGCCAATCTCACTGCCCCGACAGGGTTACATTTCCCTCCTCTGTCCCCAGCAAAGCCCAGTCACGTCCAGTGTCCTAGTTGACCATGGGGATTTAATGTTGTCTGCCTGGGTCTGTGCCGTCCCGCCTGCGGGCTGGGATTAGAAAGCACCAGCCCTTGATTGAATTCTAATCCCCAAGCGGCAAACTGAATTAATCAGGGATCTGAGGCAGTGGGTCTGCCCCATGGAAGCTCATCACCTCATAAATGATTTTGAGGACTGCTGGGTGGTCTTTCTGATCGGGGCTAAAAGTGCCCAGCTCTGGGGAGAGACTGCCCAGGGCTGCATCCTCTCCAGGCTCCCGTGACTGGGGGATAAAGCGCTACCGACAGTCACTGGGGCAGGAGACTCTTTGGGGTGAGGCATCTTTGGCTCTGCCATGCAGGGAGCCTGAGGCTGCAGATCTCACGGCCTTCCAGGGTGGCCTGGCAGCTGGTGCTGAGCGAGATGCCCAGCTGGGCAGGCAGTGGGCATCCTCAGGGACTCAACACCGGTTCCCAGGCCATCCTGGCTAGACAGGGGTTTGTAGGCAGGCTGTGGGAGTCCCCTTCCACCCCCTCACCGCCCACGGGCTAAGGAATTCTCGTTTCCTGTGGGGTGTTTTCCCAGCTCTTTACGTCTTGGGTTGGGGCGTTGCTCACGTCTGGGGCATCGCCTACATCTATGGGAGTCTCCCATGTCTAGGGCCGCTGCCTATGTCTAAGCCCATTGCCTGCGTCTAGGGGCGTTGCCGTCCTTGCGCAGGGACCTGCGGCCTGTGGCGGAGTCAGTAAGCCAAGCTGGGTGTCTCACAAGGCTTCTCTCGGCCTCACGCCCGTCAGTCCCCCAGCCGTGCCCACAGCAGCAGGGGGTCCAGGTGTGCTCAGGACACCAGTGCGTGCACCTGCTGGTTCACCGGGCTGTTATCGCGCCTGAGCCCTGGGGTTGGGTCACACCAGGCTGGTGGAGCCGCGTGTAGAGGCTGCGTGGGGCAGAGGGGTTTAGTGCTATTCCTGCACACTGGGGGCGTTTGCACCCCTTTGGTCCTGGAGGGTGGCACTTTCTAAAATTTTTGTCCCAGCCCCAGGGCGGCTCTAACTCCTGCTCCATCCCCCCTGCGGGCCCAGGGTGGGTGGAGAACAGCCACGTTGCCATGTGCTCCTGCCATGCCCCGAGCCACACACTAGAGGCGGGGTTGGGTGCAGGGTGGGTGCCAGGACCGTATGCCATCTGCAGGGATGGGTGAGGCAGTGAGAGCCAGGACTCCTGAGTTCTTTCTCCAGCTCTGCGTGGGAAGTGGTGTCTAGTGGTTAGACAGGGAGGCTATTGGAGCCAGGACTCCTGGGTTCTTTCTCCAGCCCTGGGCGGGGATCAGTGTCTAGTGGTTAGACAGGGAGCCAGGACTCCTGGGTTCTTCCCCAGCTGTGAGGTTGACCCGACCCCTCCCTCTCAGAGCCCGGCACTCTGAGATGCTCGTGGGAGGATGAGTGGCTGGGACGTGGCCCCTCTTTGCTTTGCAGGGGGCTTTCTCTTTAAGCAATGGAAGGAGAAGTTCCTCTTCCTGTCCCTGGATGGGAGCCTCCTGATCTGCCAGGATGCCCAGTCCCCGGCTGAGCTGGGCATCTCGCTCGGCACCAGCTGCCAGGCCATCCTGGAGGGCAGCGAGATCTGCAACCTGCCCCGCCTGCCGCTGGGCGCTCAGCGGGACAGCTGCTTGGGCCTCAGCCTCACTGACGGCAAGTTCCTCCTGCTGCTGGCCCCCGACCGCCAGGAGTGCAGGTACGGCCCCAGCGCCTGCACACGGGGTGGGTGGGACGGTGCAGATGCTGACAGCTGAATCCGTACAGCTGCTGGGGAGGCAGCTGGCGGGAGCAGTGACTCAGGGCTCCTGCCGGTGCTGCTTGCTCCCAGGTCGGAGCGCCTCTTGCCTGGCTAGACCGGCTTTGCAGCGAGAGCTCTGCAGATGGCAGAGAGACATACAGTGGCAGGCCAGGACCCGAACCTGGCTCTCCCTGGGCCTAGGCGGCATGAGAGCGGAGCTGGCAAGGCGGGAATGCTGGCGCGACTGGCTTGTCCGGCTGCCGGGGCTAATTGGGCTCTTTCCTTCTCTCCCTCCCCCGCTGCAGACAGTGGCTCAAGGTGCTCCGCAAAGTCAAAGAGGTAAGAGGAGTCGAGTCCCAGCCGCAGGGTGCCCAGCTGGGCCGGTCGGCAAGTGAGGCGAAGACGTGCCAAGGGGCTCGGGGGCCAGGGCCGTTCTCGTGCCGTAGTGAACTGACTGAGGAGTGCGGGAGGGCCGGGGAGCCAGGCCAGAGCTGCATTTCTCCAGCTGCCCATCGCCCGCCCTGAGAGCTGCTCCGCTTTGGACCAGGCCGTGCTGGGTCTGAGCCTGAGTCTGTGCCGCCCTGGGGTGCGATTGGTGACTCCTCCTCCGGCCTGTGGACTGGTCCCTCCCTCGCTGGCGGGGAGCTGGCAAAAAGGGCCTTGGCCACACGACTCCCAGCTACACCTGTGGGAGCAGATCAGGGGCAGGATGAGGGCACGCCGCCTCCCCCCGGCCCCATAGGGTGTGGACCAGTGGCGTGGCCAGGGCCCACTGTGCTGTGGCCAGTCTCTGTCCCCGGGAACCATGGGGGCGTGGCTGGGGCACGCGGGATGGTGGCTATTCTCTGCTCCCAGGGCCAATAGGTGATGGCAGGTGAGCGGCACCAGCCCCGTGGGGGACCGGGGAGCTGACAATGGGGCCCCTTGTTTCCTTGGCCGCTGGCTCCTGCTGCCAGCTCCCGTCACAGGCGGGGGAGCCGGGCGCTCACGCAGCTTGGCTCGTCAGGCCTGGGGGTGGGATCCTGGCAATCAGCGGAAGTTTTGCCTGTGACGGCAGCTGGGCCAGGACGTCCCCAGGGGTCTCGCCTTTGCCCTGCCTGGATGTCCTGGCCTCCCATGGCCGCCCCAGCCCTGCAGTGACCTGACTTCTCTCCCTGGGCAGAGCTTCCCCCAAGCGCCCCTGCTCGGATGCAAGCGGCACATTGACTTGCCTTCTGGGAAATGCTGCTGGAGAGAAGCGGGAGGAGGTTCTCCGGGCACA
The DNA here is from genome assembly GCF_033958435.1 of Carettochelys insculpta. Classification (NCBI taxonomy): domain Eukaryota; kingdom Metazoa; phylum Chordata; order Testudines; family Carettochelyidae; genus Carettochelys; species Carettochelys insculpta. The sequence goes on along the minus strand of NC_134158.1, from coordinate 22,692,654 downwards.
GGCAGCAGAGAAGGTACTGGGCTGGGAGGGTGCTGGGCTGTCCCTGCAGGCATCAGAGCCACCATCTCAGACAGCTGCCGGGCCTCCGGCTGTCCTGACCGTTGGGCCTGGTGCCAGAGCCTGACCGTGCTTGGCCTGTTCCCCATAACTCCTGCCTGGTCCCTGCCAGCTGGCACCTGGGGCTGGGCCGCTGTGACTCACACTGCCCGGAAGAGTGGGGCTTCCTCTGGGGATTAACCCTCGGCACGAGCCCTTGGCGGTGTTCTCTGGGCTGCTTTACACAGGGGCTCAGTCCTCTCTGGCCTTGGCACTAGGAATTCACAAACCCTGGTGCAGGCAGCGTAGGAATCTCACCTCATGAGCTTTGGCGCCTGGCTCAGATCTTGCGGGGCCTTGTCTACACACAGGCTTGTGTGAAACTGGTTCACACCTCAGTGCCGTGTCTCTGATCTCGTCTTAGCCTAGACCTGGCGCTAATTAATTAAAGCGAAGCTGAAGGAAGCGCTGGTGTACACCAAGGTGAGAGCCGCTTGCACCAGACCAACGACACTGCTGTGCAGACACAGTCTGGTGGAAATCAGGAGTTGCTCCATTAGAGTTAGAGTTGAAGGGCCTAAAGAGTCCAGCTGAGGCTCGGCCTGGCCTTGAAACTTAGGTTGACTTAGTTGCCTGGGCTGGGGTGAGAGAGTCCGGCCTCTGGTTGATACAGTTACTCTGACCCAGTGCCTCGAGCAGACACAGCTGTTACAGAGAAACGCGTCCGCGGACATAAGGACCGTTTCAGGTACTGCCCAGGCACAGAGAGCAAAGAGCTCCCCAGGCCAGGCAGCCACAGGCAGGCCAGGCTCATTCTTCCCATGGGCACAGGTGGGGAGACCGAGGCACACAGCGATGGGGAAGAGACAGGGTGGAACAGGGTCCCCTGAATCCCATCCGGTGCATTATAGCTGGCCCAGCACTTGGCTCAGGCTCTGGAGCTGCACTTCTGACCTCTGCCCACCCCCCTTCTGCCCTAGCCCCCAAGAGCAGCCTGTGCAAGGAGAAGTGCTCACCCCGATGCCTGCGCCACGGCTCCCAGATGCACGCGGGGGTGAAAGCCGCCTGCCTACTGATGGGGGGCGCGGCAGCTGGCCCTACCATGGGCTACATGGTGACCTCGGCCACGGCCAGTCGACCGGGGGAGATGCACCCACCGGACTTCAAAGAACTGGGCTATCACCCGTCCGCCTGCGATGCCGAGGCCTCCCAGTACGAGATGCTGGATTACGAAGGGCTGGACCAGGACTTCGATGGGCTGGATTTTGGGGGGTTTGCCTTCTAGACGCACACGGTCTTCCCCGCCCCCCGGATTTAAAGGGCTAACCAGAGACCGGGGGGTGGGGGTCTTGCTGCTGGCTTCATTTCCTCAGAGCCCAGCCACCTCCCAGGCCCCTCCGCCACCTCCTACCAGCGAGATGGGTGGGGTTCGAATGACGCTCTTCAGCATTAATGGGGCAGTGTCAGGAGCCGGCGGCAGCAGCAGTTTTTGACTGTTATCCTCTGCGGGGAGCAGCCACGGGCAGGTGGTGTGGCAGGGGCTTTGCAAAGGGATCTGAAGCCGCCTGGTGCCCGAGCCCAGAGGTGCTGGTGGCAGGCAGAGCAGGGCTGCAGCTGGAGCACAATGAGGCGACTTGCCCTGTCCCAGAGCTGGAAAGAGGGGGGAGCAGGAGGTTGAGCATGGAGCCCTGAGGCTTGTCGCTAGCCCTGCCTGCTAACGGAGGCTTGAAAGGCAAGGAGCGCAAAGCCCAGCTGGGGTCGGGGAGAGGCAGGCCTGGGGAGTGCAGAGCAGGGGGGAAAGGCAGACGACATCCCCCAGAGGAGGCAAGCCCTTCACAGGCCCCTGCATGGACTGGCTGCCTGGCACAAGCTGTCAGTAGGTGCTGGTTGTGCTCAAGGTCCCGGTGCCATACCTGGGCGCCAGGCAGCATGTTCTGCAGCCTTGTCCTGCTGCCACGGGGGAGGGCAGGATGGACGGGGTGTCTGGCTTTAGCAGGGCTGTTTCTTCCAGCTGTTCGTTGGCTTCTGTCTCTGCGCACCGTGTCTGCCTGGCCTTGCCAACACTCAGGTTTGCCGTGTGCCCTGCCTGCCAGGGGCACACAGGATCGAATCCCACCCCTGGTTAGGTGCCCCTCACTCACTTACGTAACGCTGGGATAACCCAGGGCAGGATCGTGCCCCCCCCCGGGAGTGGTCATCCTGCCCTTCCATTGCATTAAACTGTAGAAATCTTCTTTGCCTCCCTGTGGTCTCTGCTCGGCGGGTCAGTCCTTTGGGGAGGGTGAAAACAGCAACACAGTTCACAGGATGGTTACTGCTTTCCTGGGCACAGGAGCTGCTTAACGAGGACACGTTTTACAGGCAGGTGCTAATGAGGCTTGGATCTCTAGGGCAGGTCAAAGCTCTGATTAAAAGAGAGGGAAACTGAGGCATGGGGCATTCAACGTGATTTGGCAGCCAAAGGCCCTGTTGCACTAGAAAGGGGTGAGGTCAGTGCAAAAGCTGCACTGCCCCCTACTAGCAAGTGTGCAGCTGGATCAGCAGAACGGTGCTGAATGCTGGCACAGATATTCCCGTGGGAGACATGTAAGGCTCTGTTCTATGGCAGAGCTGTGTCCATACTGGGGCTTCTGCTGGTGTAACTCCCTGGGCAAAAAGCACGCTCCTTACGCACCCAGTCTTGCCAGCACAGCTTGCCCACGTGGGCTCAAGCGCTGCTGCATTTTCAGGTGCGACGAGGCTCTCAGGGCTGAGTAGTCATTGACTTTGTGAGCCGTTTGCCTCTGACGTCCCCTGGCAAACCTGTGCCGGGTCTCGCAGCTGTCAGCAGCAGAACTTTGGGCGTAAGTTTCTGGCTTCTGGCTGCCAGTCCAGGGCCCTAACAACTGGTCAGTACCACCTGCAGGGGCCCATACCCTGGCAGCTGCGAAGAATCGCCAGAAATCCAGGATAGACCGGGGCTAGTTGGCTGCCAACCAACCCTACGCCTGCCATTTATCATGGCTTCCACCCTGGGGGCTGAGACCAGGCTCCATCGGGATTGGGATCCAGCACCCAGCAGAGCACAGGAGGTGTTTTCCAGAGGCAGACCCCTGCAGTTCAAATGTGCGGGGTATCCAGGGGCTCAGACGGGCCATGTCTACACTTGCACGCGATTGACAAACCCTTCGTGGCTCATGGGTGCTTGGTCTGCCCCCAAGCTTTGCACAGCAAGGAGAGGTGTGAATTCCGTTGGGTCAGGAGCGCTCTGCTGGCGACAAAGTGAAACCCCACCATGGGGGATGGCAGCATTTTATGCACAACAGGGCCAACAACCAGCCGTCCCATGAATTGCATTATAGGGACAAGCTGTGTCAACAAAGGGTCGTCGTGAAAAGCGGCTTAGTGTAGCCATACCCCTCGAGCTAGATGTGCGTGTCTGGGGACAGAGGAATGGATGAGCAGCTACAGGAGTGTGTCTGGGGAATGGGTGGCAGGATGGGCAGATGGTAGATGGGTAGCAGGAAGGACGGGCAGATAGATAGTGAGTAGGAGGATGGGTGGATGGCTGGGCAGATAGAAGGTGAGTGGGTGGATGGATGAAAGGATGGGCGGATAGATGGTGATTAGGTGGATGGATGGATGGATGGGCAGATAGGTGGGTGATTAGGTGGATGGATGGATGGATGGGCAGATAGGTGGGTGATCAGGTGTATGGATGGGCAGATAGATTGTGAGTGGGTGGGTGGATGGGCAGATAGATGGTGATTAGGTGGATGGATGAGCAGATAGGTGGGTTATTAGGTGGATGGATGGATGGATGGGCAGATAGGTGGGTGATCAGGTGTATGGATGGGCAGATAGACTGTGAGTGGGTGGGTGGATGGAGAAGTTGTTATTCCCTTTCACTGGGCACTGGTGAAGCAACATCTGGAGTATTGCGCCCAGTTCTGGGCCCCCGGTATGGAAAGGGTGTGGACACATTGGAGGCAGCCCAGCAGAGGGTGACAAAAATTATTAGGGGCTGGAGCACATGACCTATGAGGAGGGGCTGAGGGATTTGGGTTTATTTAGTTTACAGAAGAGACGACTGAGGGGTGATTTAATAGCAGCCTCTAACTTCCTGATGGGGGCTCTAAGGAGGCTGGAGAGAGGCTGTTCTCAGTGGTGACAGGCGGCAGAACAAGGAGCAATGGGCTGAAGTTACAGAGGGGGAGGTGTAGGTTGGATATTAGGAAAAACTCTTTCCCCAGGCGGGAGGTGAAGCACTGGGATGTGTTACCTGGAGAGCTGGTGGAATCTCCATCCCCGGAGGTTTTTAAATCCCGGCTTGACAAGGCCCTGGCTGGGACGCTTAGTTGGGTTGATCCTGCTTTGGGCAGGGGGCTGGACCTGATGATCTCCTGAGGACCCTTCCAGCCCAGGGTTCTGTTTTTCTAAGTGTTGCCAGTCACACCAGCACAGTGAGGCAGATTGAGCTACACCAGCTGAAGGGCCTGTGTGAACACTCTTATTCCTTTCTCAGAGGGCCCTTTTTCCTGGTTTGGCTTAAAGGCCTTCCCAAGCAATCCCGACATGGCCCTCTTGTAACTGAACACCCACGTTGGTTGAAATCCATCCTCAGGTTACACAAACAATTTCCCATGCAGGAACTGGTTTTGCTGGTTACGTTTGCCTGAGGCCTCTCTGCAGAAAGCCCGGCTTGTGCAGGGATAGAGGCAGGGTTCCCTTCGGGTGCAGCCCAGCTCTCAGGCATTGTGGGAGGGCTAGTGGAAAGCTGCTGGTGCTGCCCCAGCAAGGCTAGAGTGGGTGCAGCTGCGGAGGGCGGTTCTGTGTGCAGGTCAGCCAAGCTGCTGCTGCTGCCGACGTCAGGCTTGTATGGGAGCCAGATGACCCTGTCTGCCAGGATACGAGGAAGCCGCCCTCCTTGGTCATAATGGCTGAGTCCTTGGCCCGGGCTTTTGGCTTAGCTCCATGGCTTCTCCTGACCCAACAACCACACAGAGGAGCAGAGTGCCTCGGAGAGGGCCAAAAGCCCAGGCAGAGGCGCTTGGGTTGTGCTCATAAGCCACATGGTTAGCTAACCTCTTGCTCTCCATATGGATGTGTGTCTGCATCCATTGCCAGATGTACCTAGATGGGGCTATTGCCACATGCGTGTCTGTCCACCTGTTTGTGGGTGTGTGCACGTTTGGCGACCTACCGGCACAGCGGGCCCCCCCCGGCGTTGGTCTACGACACCCCCCATCCAAAATGTCACTCGCCTCCCAACCTCAAACTGACCAGCGGTCCCCACCGGGGGCCAAGGGCCAAGCCCCAAACTGCACTGCTAGATTTGAACACAGGTGTCCCGGCATCGAGGGGTGTGCGGACAGAGGCTTTTTTTCTGCTGCTGCTGCTGTTCTGAGGGCTCCCTGGTGTGAAGAGGACGCTGTTTCACCCCCTCCTTACTCAAAGGCAGCCCCGTAAAACAGCTGCCGGAGGGGGGATCCTCTCTGCCGTTTTTAGGTCAGACTATACATTGTCAACTCTTCTTCGGGTTTTAATCCGCTGATGTCAGTGGTCTGGAGCTAATCCCCCAGGATTACAGGCAGCCAGACAGTGTTGTAAGGCAACCCAGTGCCCGTTTGGTTTAACCCTCACTTTTTCTGGAGGGAAATCAGGAAGGAAAAGCGAGGAAGGAGGGGAGCGCTGTGGGAAAAAGAGAGCGCTGGGATGTTGCGATTATTCAGGTCACACTTGCTCTGCCACTGGACTGTTGGGCGATCTTGGATTAAGTTATAGCACTGCCTGGTGCCTCAGTTTCCCCATCTATAAAATGGGGATGCTGCTGATTACCTCCTTTGTGGCATGCTTTGAGGTTTACCAAGGAAAGGGGCTACATGACAGCATCACCATTGTCAACAGCAGCCACGGGCTCAGCGATGCCTCCCTCACTATTTCCTTCCATCTTTCCCCGTCCGGTGCAGAGCGGCTTAGTTTCTGTAGACTAGCTCCGCACCAATCTACTCTATGATCCCCTCATTCTCTGTGGGATCTGCCTCTCCTGTTCACACCATCCATTACGCCGAATACCAGGGTCTTGAGTTTTCACCGTTCATTCTGCAGATATGCCTGAATAGCTGTAACTTGCATTTGTTGTTGGGCGTGTTTACTGGAACGGTGCTCAGACGTCCAATCTGCTCCCTTTGATGTTAATCACCTTGGCAGCATGCGTGAGTTCTCTTTGGACAGCAGTGCAGACCCTGCAGTGAGCCGACACTGCCGACCTCGGAGAGCCCCCAAGAGCCACAAATCCAGCGAGGTACGAAGGCACTGGAGCCAGGTTTATTGTGGTTGACGTCTGGTCTCCAACACCCTCATGAGTCATCAATATAACTCAACAGTTTACACTGGTACATCCGTATGCCGTGACAATGGACACGACTCAGCCGACGGCAAGGGGGCTCTGTCATCCCCTAGGTCGCATGACACAGCCCCTGTTACACACACTGTTATACACAGGTATAAACAAGTTACATATCCAGGTACAACCCCCTCATTGTAATACATCAACACCCCTCAGTGTAACTAGATCTACCCTTTAACTGGGGGGATAATGGTGGTACCTTCGAAACAACACTCTCCCTCACGCTGTCCTTACGACCTGTTCCTGAACGTGGGTTGGAATGTCCCTGGCGCTAAGCTGTTCTCTATGGGGAGGGGATGAGGAGTAAATGGTACCAAGCAGGACGTGTTTATGACTATCACTGAGCGATTTGCACTTTGGGGTAATGTTCTGATCAGCCCTCTCTCTGCCAAACTCCTGTGAACAAAATCTACCTAGCTCACAGTTTTTGCTGTAACCCTATGTTATTTCAGCTTGATATGCTTTAACTAGGCATTGACCATTGTTTTTCGCCTTTAGCCTTACACCAAGCCTGACTGTCAGGCCCTCTCATTACTACAGCATTGTATAACCTTCTGCAGTAGGTTCCCTTTTGGCTGTATCTTCCTATATAATTCCTCACTGGTGACCTTCTGCATCCATCCTATTCTCAGAATCTTTCTAGAACAACTCTCAAATGCCAATAATCTTCTAGCTGAATCTTGCGTTATCACCCATGTCTCACATCCGTGCACATGCTGCTGAATGCATGTTTTCAAGATGCTCAGCCTCATCCCTAAGCTAATGGCTTTGCTTTTCCAGATCTTATCCATCTCCTTCAAACTCGCTCTTGCTTTTGCTGTTCTACTTGCTATTTCCTTCTTACAGTCTAGATCATACGTTATATTGCCCTGCAGATACGTGAATTTCTTTACATTCTCTAGTTCAGTCCCAACTACACTGCTTCCTTCCTATTTCCTTATGTCCAAATACCATTGTTTTTGTTTGATCAATGTTCATAATCAGTCTGTACCGCTTCCCTTTCTCGTTTAGTACCTGCACCATTTTCGCTAGCTTCTCATCTTTCTCAGTGCTAACTATATCATCCGCAACCCTCAAGTGGTTAATTCTTTTCCCATGCACAGATACCCCTTCTACCTCTTCCTTGATCTTGTCCATCGCTCTCTCCAGATGTGTGATGAAGATACTTGGCGATATCGAATCTCCTTCTCGCGTACCTCTACTCATTCTACAACATCTTCCCAACTCTCCACACATTTTCACCGCTCCCTGCGCATTGTCACTGATATCCTTCAACAACCGTATCAGTCTGCTATGCACTCCATACGACTCCAACACTGCCCAAGTCACTTTCTGATCTATGCTGTCAAATGCCTTCTGAAAATCGATGAAGGAAGCATAGATGTTATTGTTCTTTCATCGAGCTTTCTCCGCTATCAGTCTTAGTGCTAATATCTGCTGCATGGTACTTTTATCTGTCCTGAACCCTGCTTGCTCATCCACTAGATATTCTTCTATCTGCAATCTCAGTCTTTCCATCAGTATCATTATCAGCACCTTGCCTAGATGACTCGTTAGGGCAATTGTTCTCTAGCTCTTGCACTCCAATGCACTTTTTTCTTGTGCATTGTGACTAGGATGGATCCTGTCCATTCCTTAGATGCCTTCCGTTCTTCCCATGCTATATTACATAGTCGGTGTATTTCCTGAATTGTACTTTCTCCACCGTATTTGATCATCTCTCCCATGATCTTATCATTTCCAGGGCTCTTGTTCTTTAGTTGTTTCACTTCTCTCTCTACTTCCTCCCTCGAAATATCAGTCTCGCTCTCGATGCTCAGTGGAGATATCTCTTTCAGTTCCTCTATCAGTCTCTCTGAGACACTCGGATCCAACTGTGCTTTGTATAGATCGGTGCAGTATCTCTTCGGTGCACAACCTTCTCCTTGTTCAGGAGCACCTCTTTGTTCTCATCTTTATCGTCATCTGCTTTGGTTGCCATTTCCTATTAATATTCCTAATCATTTTATACACCTCCCCGGTCTTACGTTCGCTGGAATACCTCTCTATAGCTTCACACTGCTCCTCTAACCATTTCGCCTTTTCCTTTCTGGCCGCTTTCCTTACCTCATTGCATTCCACTCTACATTGGTGTTCCGCCCTCTCAGAAACATCCCTTCTGATCTTCAGTTCTCTCTTCTCTTGGACCAACTCCAGCGTCTCCTGCGTAATCCACTTATTGATTTTCTCTTCTTCCGGAACAGTCTGCTCAATTGCCTCTTCTCTCACCGTGGCGCTCCCTGCGACTCTCTTATCTAGGTCTTTGTCTGCGGCCGCATTCCTAATCTCACACTCCCTATTTCTTCCTCGCCACGTCTCTTCTCTTCTTAAACTGTGCCTTACACTTTCTCTTGAGTTTCATCTTGACGTTTGTGACCACTAGACGGTGGTCCAAGTCTAAATCTGCTCCTTGAAAAGTTTGGCACTGCTGTACTGATGTTACCCATCTTCTTATCAAAATCCTTACGTGGGGCACTAAACTCGCCAGGAAGCCTCTAGGAGTTCCACGCGCCCCAAGCCTGGATGAAGGAGGACGTGCACCGACCGTGAAACAACAATACGAATGAAACTGATGCTAATACGACTAAGTGATAGAAGATGCCGGCTCGGGCATTGCCCAGATAAACGAGGTCAACGGTACCAATTGAGCGATCGGGGTTGGGTCGGTTAGTTGGCTACTGAAATATAATTATAACTAACACTTATGTTATCGATTGGAACATGGAGCATCCGAACACTGTGGGCGACTGAAAAATTAGAGCTGCTTCAGAAGGAGATGGAGAGATACCGATGCAATATGCTTGGACTGGTGGAGATGCGTTGGACGGCATCGAGGGAGAAGTGCCATTCTGGAGTTACTTGGTCAGGGAATGAAACGAAGCATGAGGCAGGAGTCGGATTCTTTCTTAGCAAAAGAGCTAGAGGAGCATTATGAGGATACAAACCGGTGAGCGCAAGAATTATGGAAGCGAGATTCAAAGCAAACCGTTCAACATCTCAGTCATTCAGGTGTAAGGACCCACGTTGGACAGTGTGGAGGAAGGGATGGAGCTATTCTGTAAAGACTTGACAAAGACAACAGTGGAGGAGACACCAGGAGAGATGTGTCGACCATTGGAGGTTGGAACGCAGAGGTCAGAACAGATGACGAAGGTCGAGAGAGAGTCATGGCAAGGTTTGGATATGGAGAAAGAGAGAAATGAGGTGAGAAACTACTAGAGTTTGCTACGGTGCATGAGATGGTGACCTACATGACAGTGGGGAGTTATTATTAATGAGTATGCAAGGACAGTGCCAGATGGTTTGCATATTGCTACAGGTGGGTTGTGGCACTGATTCTGGAAGGGAAAGGTGGTAAGATTCCTGGATTCATTCCTTGTGGCTCATCTGAACTGGCGGTTCCCAAGTTGCCCCTTTGTTACTAACTTTTGTACAGCTCTTGCAGTGATCTAGGGCAGTGTTTCTCAACCCTTTTTATATACAGTACCCCTTTAAAAAATTATAAGTAAGGGTGTTCATACCACTGATTAAGGAGGGTCCAAAGGTCATCTGAAGTCTTGAAACAAGTGCCATTCCAGCAGTCCAGATTACTGCACCCCTTTCAGGTGCCAGGTTTGTTTACATACCTCCAAGTGACCCTTCACTTAAAAACGACTTACTTACAAAAACATGCAAAAACCTACCAGAAGACGACGACTGAAAACGTGCTGACTTCCTACTATCGTATTATCAAATAAATGAATTGGAAGAGAAATACTGTGCTCACATGTCAGCGTAAAGGCACAGGAGGCAGTAGAAACACGTCATTGTCTGAATGAATTTTTAGATTGTGCTGACTTTATTAGTGTTTTTTATGTAGCCTGTTGTAAATCAAGGCAAGTAACTAGAAGAGTTTATGTACCCTGTGGAAGGCCTCGGTGTACCCCCGGGATAAACCTACTCCAGGTTGAAAAACGCTGACCTAGGGTTCCTCAGTGATCAGGCTATGGACCAGCACTGATCCCTGAGCTCTCCCTGACACAGTTCAAAAAGCAATAGGCCTGTGTTGGTGAAACACTGAGTTAGAGGGTATCTTCTAAGAAGAGACGCCCAAAATCTCGATACCAAGATGCCGAGAGACAGAATCCAATGCCCCCTTTGTATGTTGTTTCAGCGGGTAATTACCATCACTGCTAAAAGATGGTACCTTATTCCCAATCTGAATCGTGGCCAACTTCAACTTCCAGCCTGCGGCTCTGGTTCTTCTTTGGTCTGGTAGGCTGAGGAGCCACCTCCTATTAGATCATCTCCCCGTGTACGGAAGCATAGACTTGGGTCGAGACATCATTTACTTTGCTCCAAGAAAAACTGAGTAGCCTGAGGGTAACATTTTAAAGTGCACCCAAGGTCCAGATTTTCAAAAGTGGTTTGAAAGTCATTGTGATGTAGGTTTTAAAATTACTTAGACTGTTGACCAGATTCACAGATTAGAAGGCCAAAAAGGATCTAGTCTGACTTGATTTGAACATTTTAAGCAGAGCTCCTTTAATGCGTCTCTGAAAGGCAGGTTTTTTAGACCATGAATCATTCCTTCAACTCTTCTGCAAGCACTTCCAGTTTTCCAACATCCTTTTTGTAGTGTGTGACCCGAACAGGACAGTGTATTTCAGCAACGGCCTCCACACTGCTGTTTATCTTAGTGGTATTCAGATATAGCTATTCCTCTTGGGAATGAGAATCCCAAAAAGTATGTGAATTGCACAGTAAGTGAATTTAGAGCAAAGACGGTTTGGGGGTCATTATCTGCATATTTGGGGTTTAGTGTCAGAGCAGAAACCTTGGCTATGAGTGTAAATTACCTGGCAGAGGCATTTTTGACTTAAGCTGGTATTTTCAGGAAGTGACTGTGTAACTCCTGCAGCTGGTTGTAATTATTCGCCCAAAAAGTTTTACCAGGGGAAATGTAGTTTTGTCGAAATACAAATTTTCTATGGGAAAATGTCAATTTTGGGAAAATCAAAACCCAACTTTTCCATCAGAAGCATCGATTCAGAACAAAGATTTTCACTGAGAAATGAAATAGGAAATATCAAACCAGGTGCAATTTTTCATTTCAGATACGGGTGTTGGAATCACAGAATCATAGGGCTGGAAGGGACCTCAGGAGGTCATCTAGTCCAGCCCCCTGCTTCAAGCAGGATCAACTCCCATGAAGTCATCCCAGCCAGGACCTTGTCCAGCCAGGACTTAAAAAGCTCAAGGGATGGAGAATCCACCACCTCTCTAGGCAACGCATTCCAATGCTTCACCACCTGCCTGGTGAAGTAGTTTTCCTAATATGTAACCTACTCCTCTCCCTCTTCAACTTCAGACCATTACTCCTTGTTCTGCCATCTGACACCAATGAGAACAGTTTCTCACTCTCCTTTTTAGAGCTCCCCTTCAGGAAGTTGAAGGCTGCTATTAAATCACCTCTAAGTCTTCTCTTATAAGTAAACTATATATAGTTTATTATAACTAAATAAGCCCAAATCCCTCAGCCTACCCTCATAGGTCTTGTGCTCCAGCACCTTAATCATTTTTGTCGCCCTTCACTGAACCTGCTCCAGCAAATTCACATCCTTTTTATACTGGGGGGCCCAAAACTGAACACAATATTCCAGATGTGGCCTCACCAGGGCCGAATAAAGAGGAACAACTACTTCTCTAGATCTGCTCGAAATGCTCCTCCTAATGCACCCCAGTATGCCGTTAGCCTTCTTGGCGACAAGGACACACTTGTTTACTCACATCCAGCCTTTCATCCACCATAACCCCTAGGTCCCTTTCCATCGTACTGCTGCTGAGCCACTCGGTCCCCAGCCTATAACAATGCTTTTTTTTTTGTTTCAATGCTTCAAAATCAGCCTGGAAACACATTTCAGTCTATAGCCATTCTCAGTAGTTTGTTGTTGTGTCATCACATGTCAGGATACAAACAAATATCAGACTCTCAGAACCCCACATGGGACAGAAAATCCATTTTCTAACCAGTGCTATCAAATTCCAAACATGCATTACGGACAGATTCAGAACCAAGTGCCATGGCTCATGGCGAGCATATCAAGCGTGACTGACAGCTTCAGTTAATAAACAATCTGAATTAAATAGACAGAGTTTTCATTAATACTAAAATTAACTTTCTAAAATAGGCTAGAAAAATTGCCACCATATAATAAATGATAGTGCGAAAAGATGTTAATTCATAGATTCTTGATAAAGATTTATAAGAATGTATGTTCTTTCTTTGAAAAGGAGCAGATATAGTACATTCATCTCCTATTCTATAGCTTCCAAAATGACCATAAAATCTGATTTAATAAAACAGATGAATTTAAAAGCCTCTCAATTCTGTGGTTTAGCTAATCTGACTGAGATGGAAAGAACCATGATGTTCTTAATGAAAGTAGGACCCAGGAGTCCTGGATCCTACTTTTACCTGCTTCGACTGTTCTCACGCCAGTCCAAGAATGGCAGGCTCACCTCTTCCAGATACAAGACTTCAGGACTGGGACATAAACAGCTCCCAGGAATTGAACAGATTAGACACCTTTCCTATTTCAAGGCATAAATTAACTTCTCTTGGGTATAGGAAGAAACTACCTTGGGGTAGGTTGTTCCATAACTGCCCATTCAGGGATCTCTTGTACTTTCTTTTGAAACGTCACTCTTTGGCAGGGTGAGAGATGGACACCTGCTCTCACCCACTGGGTCTGGTGCTAAGGGTGAGGAGCTGCATTTCAGAAGATCAGACAAAGATCTCAGTGTCCACACTGGATGGAAACCCAGGTACACAGTAATATGGTGAATGCTCCATCCAAGGAGGACTGAGGCTTCCTGATCCATATAGCTTCTATCAGAGGAAAACTGCAAAAGGCATTGTCTTTTTCAGAGCCGCTTTCTCCTCCAAGAAATTACAAGGTGTAAAGCTTTGTGGTTGCATTCTGAACGTGGTGAGTAGAGCCCAGCATAAGCACACGCCAGCGAAGAATGAGTTACACCATTTACAGGGGGCTTTTCTCCTCCCAAACAAACACCGTGGTGGCTGTGAATTGTGGAGAAACCCTGCCACTCAGTGGCCAGATGTCATGGGAAGGAATACCACATGCATTCACCTTCTCCCGTGCTCCAGGGCTCCCTGCTACAATCTTCTCCAGGGCTGTTTGGAGATAGCTCATCCACAGTCTCCGTTGGCCAAGTGATTGCATCTTCCTGGGCCTCCTCACCCCCTTGGCCGGCTGTGGGCACGGAGCAAGGAAATGGCTCTGCCAGGAGGATTCATCTTTGGGGTAGGGGTGATTGTGTTTGATAGGAACATCCTGTCCTGGTGTCCAGGCTGGGGGGACGTAGATGCCTTCCTGAACCCCTGTGAAAAAGCCTGCCAACAGGCTCCGGCATCTTACCCCCTCGCTGGTCCCCCAAGCCGTTCAGGCATATGGAGGTGGTACAAGCAGGGCCTCTCATTGCAGCAGGCCTGGCTCTCACTCTTGGGGGCTCTGCCGGTCTCCAGGGTTGTCTGTGCTGTTCGTTCAATTCAGCTTTGGATACAAGGGCTGTTCCCTGGTTATCGTGAAGATTCCCACTTCTTTCTTGACCATCTGGCCTCTGTGCTGGCTGCTCCTCTCACACAGCCCCTCCATGCACACCACACAATCGTACAGCCTTTCAGACAAGATTGACCATGACTAGAGGACACAGCTTAGTTTGTGATGCAGACCGGGGTGCTGCTAGTTTGTAAGGCCGACAGGCAGCAAGGCCTGATAGCAACATCTGCTCAATGGGCAGCAGCGGTGTAAAAGTTAAGAAGCTGACCGAATATTGGGAATCATTAGGGAAGGGATGGATAATTATACAGAGGCAGTGTACTTTCTGTCTTAAGTCTCTGTATGCCCACACCTCAAACACGGCATGCAGGTCTGGTCATCCCATTTGAAAAAAGATCGATTGGTGTTGGAAAAGGTACGGAAATGACTAGGGTAAAGAACGGCTCCTGCAGGCCAGAGTAACAAGACTGGGACTTTTCCACTTGGAAAAGAAATGAATAAAGTGGGGGGAGGGATATGTTAGAAGCCTGGAAAATTATCCATGCGGTGGAAAAATAGATCAAGGGGAAGTTCTTTCTTTCTTTGCTAACATAATACAAGAAGTTGGTCTAATTCCATTTATAGGCAGCAAATTTAAAAAAATTATTTCTCCGCAGTCAAACTGTGGGACCCTTTGGGCCTTTTCGCCATCTCATGGCAAACGGGAGCAGAGTTCCTGTAAGACCCAAGTCAGTTCCAGGACGATTGGGCCACCAATGGCTCCTAACAGGAATGGGCAGGAATAGGGGCTGGATCATTTGATGATTCTTTCTTGTGTTCGTCTTCGGAGGCACCTGGCATCGGCCACTGCTGGGAGACAGGTCACTGGGCGAGATGGATCATTAGTATGACCCAAGATGGCCATTCTGTTCCTTCATAGAGTCCAAATGTATCTGAACCCGCTGTACCCGCTAGACCCCCACAACTCGTTCCAGAGCTGAGATAGAGCCCAGCAGCGCTCCCAGGCGTCTCTCTCCCCCTGCGAGCAGGAGGAAAGTCAGACTGCGCGTTCACATTTTAAGTATCAGAGAAGGAGCCGTGTTAGTCTGTATCTTCGAGAACAACAAGAAGTCCTGGGGCACCTTACAGACTAACAGATATTTTGGAGCATCAGCTTTCGTGGATGCATCTGACGAAGCGGGTCTTTGCCCATGAAAGCTGATGCTCCAAAATATCTGTTAGTCTGCAAGGTGGCCCAGGACTTGTTATTCGCTTCTGAAGGCTCTGACCGGTGTCCCTCCAGCGGCTCACCACAAGATGTCAGAAGGTTCATATGAAAGCTGAGTGGGGCTCCTACGGGCAGGCGATAGATCCCGCACTCCTCACGCCTACGTGCGGTTACCTTCCCAAACACAAAGTGTTCCAGTCTCTTAGTAGCCCTGGAGAGAACTGAGGTGTGGGGGTGGAGGGGGAGTGGAACTGTCCCCCACAATCTGCTGCTTGGCTTGAACTGAGCATGCTCAGTAAAACTGCTGTCCTCAATCTGCACCCCCCCCCCCCCCGGCTTTTACTCGTTCCCCATTCACACAGGTCACCCCCCCCCCCCGCCACAGATCTGAAATGGGGCCTGGCCCCAGGCAGCCGAGAGGCAGCATTTTCCTACCGCCGACCGGCCTGGCCGAGGTGCCAGGGCGCTGAGGGACTGTTGTGGGCGTGTGGCCTGAGACACCCTGCAGCACCTCGAGAGAGGCCGGGGGTGAGATCTTGGAACGGGTTTCCAACGCTGGGAAACGATGGATGTTATCCCAGAGCCACAGGCCAGGCCCCACCGCACCCCAGGGCAGGCAGGCCCCAGCCCGGGCGTGGGGAGCTGTTCCCTCAGGCAGGCACTGGGAGAAGGATTTCGAGGGCATGCGGGACAAACTGCTCAATGGGAGCCCAGGGGAATGTGGCTCCAGCCGTCTCTGGACAGGTGGGCAGAGGAGTGAGCAGGGCCGGGAGGGGACAGAGCTTCCCGGAGATGCAGACTGGCAGCTGCAGCCCGCGTCTGGGCCCACGTGGGAACAGATATTGGCAAACTGGAGCTGGGGCTGAAGGAAAACACCTTCTGTTCAGCCTCTGCCAAAGGAGGCTGAGAGGGGGCGTCACGGGTGTGTCGAGGGGCTTCCTGGAGCGAAAACAGCGGGGCTCAAAGGGCTGGGCTAGGCTGCGGGAAGAGGCTGGTGGCTGGACGGGGCA
Organism: Carettochelys insculpta; assembly: GCF_033958435.1. Classification (NCBI taxonomy): domain Eukaryota; kingdom Metazoa; phylum Chordata; order Testudines; family Carettochelyidae; genus Carettochelys; species Carettochelys insculpta. The sequence continues at coordinate 22,676,412 of NC_134158.1, read as the reverse complement.
AACAGATGAGCCCATGGGAGAAATGAGTCACAGACGCTTCCCGGGGGGGCTGAAGCACCATTGGAACAAACAGCCAAAGCCGGTGACGGATCCTCTGGTGCCCTCTAGTGCTGACGAGCTGCCTGTCTGGTGCGTGCGGGGTCGGAACATGGCCGCTGGGATGTGCAGGGGGGTGGAGATTTGATGCATAATGGGCCCATCAGGCCTTTCAGGGTGGGGCCGAGGGAGCAGCCCCTGGGGCATTACTGCCCAGCCCGCTTGGCCCCAGACCCAGCTGCCGTTCTGTGCGGTGCTCCAGGGGAACCCCCTCGAACATCCAGAGGGCCTGGCCAGGGCCAGGACACCAGCCTTGCAGGGGAGGGGTGGGGGGCAGTGACATCACAAAAGCCTGTTGTAGGACCTCGGCCTATTGGGGGACAGTGATGACCTCACAGAGAGACCCTGACAATGGCCAGTCAGGACAGAGGCGCGAGGCTGGGACAAGCTCAGAGATTCCCACGGCTTGGCAGCAGCCGGCGCCTTCCCAGGGTCCCTGCAGGGACGGACGGAGAACTGGGACCGACGGCTGGGGCAGGAGAAGCCCCGTCGGCGTTTTCTCCGTCCCTGCGGCCGGTGGGGCTGGGCCGGTGAGTCTGCTCAGTTTGGTTCCCCTTTGCCCCTTTCCCACCCTCGGACTCGCCTTCTCCTGCGTCTTCCCCTTCCCTGGCCCCCACCAACAGGGTGGGTGGTGTTTGGGGGGTGGGAAGCCTCCCACAGAGCTGGGGCTGACCTGGGCCACCCTTTGGGACATCTGCTGAGACCCATCCGCTCCCTGGCCGAGCGGTGGTCACTGACAGGGAGACTCGTGGCCTTTTGTTCTCTTTAAACCATTCTCAGGCAGTTGTCGTTAATGGTTCCCAGCCCTGGTGGAAGGGCCCAACATGTGGGGCTGCGTAGGGGTCTGGTCTGGGACCAGTTCTGTTCAATATCATCACCAATCATTTCCATATGGGCCGAGAGAGGAGGCACGTTACGTTTGCAGATGATCCCAAGCTGGGAGCGGGGCAAGTGCGCTGGAGGAGAGGGTCAGAATTCGAAATGATCTGGGCAACCCGGAGAAACGGTAAACAGGATGAAGCTGGATAATGACAAATGCAAAGTGCTCCCCTCAGGAAGGAGCGATCCATGTCACGCATACAGAATGGGAAGGGACTGCCTAGGGAGGAGTCCGGCGGCAAGGGTCAGAGCGGAGCACAAGCTAAACGTGAGCGAGCAGTGTGACGCCGTTACCGAAAATGCAAATGTGAGCAACAAGGGTGATGGAAGGCCGAGAGAACGCGAGCGAGGAGGGGAGACTGGAAGAACTGGGCTTGTTTAGTTTAGAAAAGAGAAGACAGAGGAGACATGACAGCAGTTTTCAAGTATCTAAAAGAGGGTTACAAGGAGGAGGGGGAAGATTGTTCTCCTTGGCCTCCGAGGTTTAGTTTGGACATTGGGAAACACAGCGTGGTTAAGCGCTGGAATAAATTGCCCCAGGAGGTTGAGGAGGAGCGATTTCAGAGCAGGTTGGACACACACCTGTCAGGGATGCTCTAGCTGGTGCTGGGTCCTGGCGTGAGCACAGGGGACTGGACTTGATGTGGGTCACAGAGTGGACCGATCAGTCCCAGGCCAGCTGGGCTTGGCAGGGGCCAAGCTGCTTCTCTGCAGTTCCTGTCTCGGGGTAGCTCCTGAGTCTCTGTAAGGGGCCAGGGCTGCTCACACCCATGCCTGGCGGTGCCCATGAGCGGTGGTTGGGCTGTAGTGCTTGGAGAGCCCTGGGTGGTGTGTCCCAGGGGTGGCTGGCGGCAGGATACCAGTCGTGCCGGGTGGTGGTGGAGGTGGCGGTGACGGCACCACAAAGGTCCGTGGGGAGAAGGGGCTGGGGGGGAGGCGCTGAGCTCACGGACATCCCCTGATATGAGTTGCAGGGCAGGGCTGCCTCAGAGGCAACCGCCAGCCCTTTCCACAGGCGGGGCTGGAATCGCTCGGAGACCAACCCCTTGGGGGTGGCCTGGGCCAGGCATTGGGAGGTCCCCGAGACGGCTCGGCTGCCGCCTCTGCCAGTCTGGCTGCTGATCGGCTGAGCAGGGCCGCGGGCAGGCAGGAGGTTGCCCCGTTTCCCGGCTGTGACCCCCCTGCCCTTCCCTGGCAGGCTCTGCACAGCCTGGTCTGGCCTCGGGCCGGCCTGCAGGGGTTCTGTGGGCAGAGCCCCAGATGGGCACCAGGACGGCTGGGAGGTGAGCGTACGCCCGGGTGGGCAGGCGATGGAAACCCTTGGGCAGGGCCGGCTGGGCAGGGCTGCGTTGGGCCCTTCCCCCTTCTGGGGCAGGGGAAGGAGACGGCCATTGAAGTCAGGACCTGGCCGGCTTTGGGAACGGGAGCCTCAAATCACACATAACCGGGGGGTGGGGGGGGCCTGGGCACTGGTCCATTGCACCTGCCCTGCCTCTGTCTCCACAGCGCGTCAGCTCCCGCATCACCCCAGAGTGTCCCGGGAGAGCCGAGGCTGCAGGGAGCAGCACAGCCCGATTGCAACTCACCCCCCGACCCTGCATTGTGGCCATGATGAGCTGTGAGCTGCTCCCTGGCCCTGCCGAGGGCAGGTGGCTCCGACAGGCTGCAGGGCGGCAGCTGCAGGGCCGTGGCCGGGAGTGACACCTGGGGCAGAGGCAGAGCCGGGCCTGAGGCAGACGTGGGCCCAGTTCATCTTCTCCTGGCTGGGGGGAGCCCCTGGGACTTTAAGGGCCCATGTTCCAGCCCCGGCTCCAGCCAGGTTCCTGCCTGGCCCTGGGTCCCTCCTTAACCCCTGGAGCAGCTGGGAGGCGAGTCCCCATGGAGGGCCCTGCCCAGCGCCCTTTGCCCCAGGAACTTGGGGTCTCGTCCGGCCCCTCTCCCCAGTGGCTCCAGCAGAGGGACGTGGGGAGGGGGCTCCTGGCCTGGGGGGGCTGGGGGCTGGCAGCAGGACGCTGATGGGCCCCGTCTCCTCCCTTCCAGCACAGCTCAGCACAGACCCCAACTAGGGAGCTGGGGGCCCAGCTGGGACTGTCCCTCGGGGCCCAGCCGAGGACGCCGGCTGGCTGGCCAGGGAGGTGAGGGACCCCTCTCCCCACTGCTGCTGCGCCAGAGGTAAGGGACCAGCTAGGTACTGGCCCCTAGAGCAGTGACACCGCCAGGCGCCAGGCCGGGGCCCTGCGGAAATGCCCCCCAGCCTGTGCCCCCCAGGAAATGGGAGCCCGGTCACAACGCGCCAGAGCCCCTGGGACCAGCCCGCGGGAGGGGGCGTCTGTCTGCCCCCCACCCCCACCCCCGCTCCATGTGGGACCAGCCCCTCCCCAGCACCAAGGCGCCGGCTGTTCTGTGGGGCCAGGGCTGCAGCCCCCTGGGAACCCAGCCCCAGCCAGGCCCTGGGGCAGCCGCATGCTGCAGGGAACAGAACAGCTGGTGGGCGGGACGGGGGCGGGGGCAGCAGCTCCTGCGCCCATAGGTGGGAGGGGTCTGGCCCTGGGGGCACTAGAGAGGTGCTGTGTCCATCCCAGGGCCCGGCTCCCCCTGAGCCCTGGTTCCCGGGGCCCCGCGTCCGACAGGCCCTTGCTCTCTTGGGACAGGAGGAGCCCGGCCACGGGGACGCGCCAGCTCCCCCGGCTCAGCCTGGAGCCAGGTGCCCGCGGCTCGGCAGGGGCTGCGCCAGGGCAGGCGCCGGCTGCTGGGGAGCGAGGGAGCCGCCGGCAGGAGTCAGCGCCTCGGTCGCAGCTTTTCTCGCTCCCGCTGGGACAGGAGCCACAGCACCACCTGCAGCCTGGACCGGGCTCCCGTGGAGAGGGAGGGGGCTGCCCCCGGCAGGGGATGGAACCGCCCCCTTCTCCTGTCCCGCACAGGGACCTGCCCAGCCCTGTGAGCCAGGGCCAGCTTATGGAGTGTAGCCATTGGGCCACACTGCCCTGAGAAAAGGGGTGGGTTACGGACTCTGCTCACTAGGCTGCCCTACCTCAAGGCGGCTCTGCCAGAGGGAAGCTCTGATCCTTCAGGCTTTGTAGGGGGAGAAGCTGCCGTCCCCTCGGAGCCAGGAGCGGGCTGGACCCAGCGGCCCGACTGTGACAATTCCAGCCCAGGGATGGGGCTGGTGGCTGCGCAGATTGGAGGCTGAGCAGCCGGGCCAGCAGCCAGGGCCCTGTGAGGTCACACATGGGACAAGGGCAGCGGAGGAGAAACCTGCCGGCCACGGCAGAGAAGCAGACAGGGGCTGCACCCCAGGGACCTGCTGAAGCTGTCAACACACCAAGGGACCTCCCCCTCACTCTGCTTTCCCCAGACCCTGAGCTCAGGCTGCGGCGCCCATCAGCCACAGCACTGGGTGGAGAAGCCACAGAAATATGGTGCATCGCAGCCCTGCTCTGGGCGCTCATGGCCTGGCCAGGCGCTTCCCAGGGAGACTCCCATCCAGGGCAGATCGCTATGGCAGGGGTGGGGAACCTCAGGGGCAGGGGCCGGATGCAGCCCCCATCTTGTGGAGATCTGGACTCTGATGCCCAGGGCTCCCCCCTGCACTGGGGAGCCCATGCTGGGAGGGGTGGGGGCTCTCTCTCAGTTGTGTGCAGCCCCCGAATGATTTTTCTGTGGGTCAGTGGCCCTGACCCAACAGTTTCCCCACCCCTACTCAGTGGGGAGGAAGGTTCCTGAGAACCTGACTAGGGCCCCACCCATTTCACAGCCTGGAGATGTGTGACGGGGATGGAATCTAATCTGCCCACACGGCGAGGAGCCTGGGGCGCCCAGCTGCTAGCCTGGCCAGGCTGGGATGGGACAGGAGTTGTCCTTCCCCGACACGGACACGCTTAGTGGGGAGATCAGTGCCACCCTGAGAGGCAGGAGAACTGAGGGTGGAACTGCTCTGGCCCTGCCCTGCAGGCTGCTCGGGAGCACAAGTGTCATTCTTGGGCTATCCCTGACCCCACTGCGCACACCCGATTTCGGGCCAGGACCCGCACGGTCAGAGTGCTGTGAAATTTCCCACGGGAACACCCGAGAGGGGGAACCAGAGCAGCGTGGGAACTCCCTGGCTGTGAAGTGGGTGAGGGGGCAGGAGAACGCGATGGGGCCCTAGTTACGGCATATTCCATGGAAGTGGTGGGAAAGGGTCTGCCAGAAACTCTTGGGCGTGTTGGACCTCAGGGTCATTGGGGAATCCCCCATTGTAGCCTTTCTCCAGCTGGGGCTCCCAACCCACAAGGGAGTCACAGGGTAGGAGGCTCGTGAGCAGGGTCACTGGCTGTTCGGGTGTTCCCAGCCATGACCTCATCTTTGGTCCTCAAATCTTCCTCTGGGCAGAGGTTTGGAAATATTAAAAAATGTGGGATGTCTCCCAGCTTTCCAAGCTGTGTGGCTGGAGAGCAGCTGCCACTCTCTGGGCACTCGGTTTGAATGGCAGCGCCACTGCCAGCAGCAGGGCAGGGGGAAGGGAGGCCTGGTACAGTATTGCCACCCCTCCTCCTGCACTGCTGCTGGCTGAGGGGCTGTCTTTCGATCTGGGCTGCATCAGAGCAGTAGCCACTGGCAGGTCACCCAGCTCAGAAGTCAGCGCCACCACCAGCCACAGCACAGGGGGAAGGGGGCAGGATATGTTATTGCCCCCTTCCCTTCTGCACTGCTGCTGGGTGCGAGCTGCCTTCTGGGCTGGGTGGCCGCAGAGCAGTGGCTGCTGGTCAGGGGCCCAGCTTGGATGACAGCGTCCCTGCCAGCAGCAGCACAGAAGAAGGGGTGGCATCGTGTGGTATTGTCACTCCTACTTCTGTGCCGCTGCTGGCGGTGGCCCTGTCTTCTGAGCTGGGCGTCCTACCAGCAGCCATGACTCTCTGGCCGCCCTGCTCGGTCGTCAGTGCTGCTCCCAACCACGGTGCCACAGGACATGCAGGCGAGCATGGGATTGCAGCACTTCCTTCGGCACCACGGATGGGGGCAGCCCTCCCTCCCAAACGGGGGGACCGTAGAATGTGCGCCGCCTGCTGGGAGCCTACTACAGAGGAGACCGCCGGTGCCAGCAGCTGCACAAACTGGGGATGTCACTGTGTGTAGTCGGTGACACAGTGAAACGATTCACCTGGGCTTCTTGGTTAATCCTGTTGGCTACACGCACCCCTCCCCTGGCGGCCGCAGTAGCAGAGGCAACAAGGGAGGGTGGGGAGGTGGGAGCTGGTGCCTGTGGGGAGCTGGCTTTTCAGCTGCCTCCCAACGAGCACCAGGATCCCACCTTGCTGCCTGGCCCCTCACCCACATGCTGCTCCCCCGGAGCCACTTCCCCTGCCGCACCGCTGCCCCTCTAGCGGAGGTCGCGGCGTGGGCAGGGGGCAGGCGTGCGGGGGCCACCTTCTGAGCCAGATCTCCACATGTGCCAGCTCCCCAGAGCCCCCCTTCCCCCTTTGCTGCCTCCACAGAGGCCATGGTGGTGGGCGGGACAGGCAGGAGCCGATGGTCCAGGGGGGCTGGCTTAAAATCTGGTTCCTCGTGAGCACCAGCTCCACAGACCTGCCCTCACTTTGCAGAGACTGCTGTGGGGGATGCCAGTGCAGCCTCTGTCTGCAGGGAGCTCGGCCCCCTGCCGCTGCCTGCACTCTTTCCTCGGCAGCAGAGGCAGCAGTGTGGGGCGGCAGGGGGTTCTCCGGGATTGGGGCAGGAGCGCGCTGGCTGCCGGCCCTGCCCAAGCGGAATAAGGAATAACCCTGGCATTGCTACACTTGGATGCGGGGACACGATTCTTCAGTGACTCCCTCTCTGATGTCCCTTGCACAGGCGGGAGGGCGGCATGGGACGGTGCTACCCCGCTTCCTTCGCCACCGCTCATGCCGGGGAGGCAGACAGTCAGGGCTGCCACCGGTAGCAGGGCAGAAGGCAGGTGGCCTGGGGCAGCTTTGCCTCCCTTCCTTCTGCGCCATTGCTCCTGGGTAAGCGTGTGATGTAGCAGTTAATTTACTAGTCAAGTAGTGGTTGGAATTTCCATCTGCTACGCGACTGGTTGAGGGGTACCTCTGCACTGGGGAACGCCGTGTGCAGCCGGGGGCCAGTGGGAAGCCCGGCCCGCCCTCCTGGAGCCTGGTTGTTGTATCAGGCAAGCAAGGGACTGACAAACTTCAACAGAACTTTACTTACAACAGTGAAACCTCTTTACAACGCTGCTGCCTCAGTCTGTAGCTGTCACTAACCCCGCGGCTAATCCCCTCTCTTCTCCTTCCTGTGTCCTGTGCTTCTTGACGCCCTGCTGCCAGTGCTCTCGGTTCTTGTCATTACCAGCAGTGTTACATCTAAACAGCCCACTCCCTCCTCTCCTAACAAGCACTCTTAATTCTAAAATAAACCCTGTTGTCCTAGCTACAGCAACAAACGTGGAACCAGCCACGAGACTGTTGGCAGAAATATTACCCTGAAAACACCGTAAATGCTACGAGAACAACAAGAAGTCTTGTGGCACCTTAGAAACTAACAGATATTTTGGAGCATCAGCTTTTGTGGGCAAAGACCCACTTCGTCAGATGCATGAGAGGGGGGTGGTTTCGGAGGGGTATTTAAAGAGTGGAGTCCCAGAAAAAGGGAGGGCCAGAGCTGGCAACGCCTATTCAGCAATGGAAATGGCCCAGTATCAGTAGTACTTATCAAAAGAGGGAAACACAAGTCAGATCAGACAGTGTAAATACTACATAACATGGTTTCTAGTCCAGACAGGTGGTTGTCTGGGTCTGGCAGACTGTCTTTCAAACCCAGTCTTTGGTGCAAAGTCATGTTGTGTTGGTACTACAGTGAAGTCATCCAATGCGAGCTGGGTGTTGGCATCATCTTCTCTTGGTGCGCAGGCAGGTGCAAGACAAAAGCATCCCATACACTCCCATTAGAAAGTCGAGAAGTGCAAGGTCCCCTTTTCTCGATGATGTGATAGGGAACAGCCAGCATGGTTTTGTTAAAAACAGATCATGTCAAACCAATCTGATAGCTTTCTTTGAGAGAATAACGAGCCTTGTGGATAAGGGAGAAGTGGTGGATGTGGTATACCTAGACTTCAGTAAAGCATTTGACACGGTCTCACATAATATACTTATCAATAAACTACACAAATCCAACTTAGATGGGGCTACTATAAGGTGGGTGAACAAATGGCTGGATAACCATACCCAGAGAGTAGTTATTAATGGTTTTCAATCCTGCTGGAAAAGTATAACTAGTGGGGTTCCACAGGGGTCTGTTTTAGGACTGGTTCTGTTCCATATCTTCATTAACGATTTAGATATTGACATAGAAAGTACACTTATTAAGTTTGCAGAGGATACCAAGCTGGGAGGGGTTGCAACTTCTTTGGAGGATAGGGTCATAATTCAAAAGGATCTGGATAAACTGGAGAAATGGGCTGAGGTAAACAGGATGAAGTTTAATAAGAACAAATGCAAAGTGCTCCACTTAGGAAGGAACAATCAGTGTCACACATACAGAATGGGAAAGGACTGCCTAGGAATGAGTACAGCAGAAAGGGATCTAGGGGTTATAGTGGACCACAAGCTAAATATGAGTCAACAGTGTGATGCTGTTGCAAAAAACCAAACATGATTCTAGGATGCATTAACAGGTGTGCTGTGAACAAGACACGAGAAGTCATTCTCCCGCTCTACTCTGCGCTGGTTAGGCCTCAGGTGGAGTATTGTGTCCAGTTCTGGGCACCACAGTTCAGGAAGGATGTGGAGAAATTGGAGAGGGTCCAGAGGAGAGCAACGAGAATGATGAAAGGTCTAGAGAACATGACCTATGAAGAAAGGCTGAAAGAACTGGGCTTGTTTAGTTTGGAAAAGAGAAGACTGAGGGGGGACATGATAGCAGTTTTCAGGTATCTAAAAGGGTGTCATAAGGCAGAGGGAGGGAACTTGTTCTTCCTTGCCTCTGAGGATAGAACAAGAGGCAATGGACTTAAATTGCAGCAGGGGAGGTTCAGGTTGGACATTAGGAAAAAGTTCCTAACTGTCAGGGCGATCAAACACTGGAACGAATTGCCAAGGGAGGTGGTAGAATCTCCATCACTGGAGCTATTTAAGAAGAGGTTAGATAGATGGCTTTCAGGGATGGTCTAGAAAGTGCTTGGTCCTGCCATGAGGGCAGGGGGCTGGACTCGATGGCCTCTCGAGGTCCCTTCCAGTCCTACTCTTCTATGATTCTATGAAGAGGAGGTGTGAATTGATGGTCTCCTTTGTGCAGAATTCTAGATTTTCTTGCTCTAACAAAGGAACCACACTCAGACTTCAGTTCCTTGGCACCCTGCCCTTTGTCCATGTAAGCCCCTCCCCAGGCCGAGCCCTGTCAGACACCTCGCCGGAGCAGTCATGCCTAGCGGTCACAGCCGTGGGTCGGAGCTGGGCCAGGAGACCCACAGCAGCCAATAGGCAGGTCTACTGGGCTCAGACTTGAGGGGCACAAAGAACCATTGTGAGCATCCGGTCTGACCCCCTGCACCTTGCAGGCCCCAGAACCTCCCTCAGCCCCTCCTGCCCCTGCCCCCCTCACCCCGGCTGAGTTACTGACACCCTCACCTCACGGCTGAGCGTCGTCAAGGGATGGCGAATCCCCCATTGACACGACTTGACCCCAGCCCGGGACCTGCCCCAGGCTGCAGAGCGAGGCAGCCTCGTCCCCCCACCCCCACGGGTTCTGTACATCCGACCCCTTGAGAATCACTTCCCAGCCCAGACACGGGGTCGCTCAGAGCAGGATGACACAAAACTAGGGGGAGAGATAGATACGTTGGAGGGTAGAGAGAGAATCCAGAGGGACCTGGATAAATTGGAGGACTGGGCCAAAAGAAATCTGATGTGGTTCAATAAGGAGAAGTGTAGAGTCCTGCACCTGGGGTGGAAGAATCCCAAACATTGTTACAGGCTGGGGACCGACTGACTCAGCAGCAGTACGATGGAAAGGGACCTAGGGGTTATGGTGGATGAAAGGCTGGATATGAGTCAACAGTGTGCCCTTGTAGCCAAGAAAGCTAACGGCATAGTGGGGTGCATTAGGAGGGGCATTTTGAGCAGATCTAGAGAAGTAGTTATTCCTCTTTATTCGGCGCTGGTGAGACCACATCTGGAATATTGTGTCCAGTTTTGGGCCCCCCAGTATAAAAAGGATGTGGATCTGCTGGAGCAGGACCAGTGAAGGGCAACAAAAATGATTAAGGGGCTGGAGCACAAGACCTATGAGGATAGGCAGAGGGATTTGGGCTTGTTTAGTTTACAGAAGAGAAGACTGAGGGGTGATTTAATAGCAGCCTTCAACTTCCTGAAGGGGAGCTCCAAAAAGGAGGGTGAGAAACTGTTCTCAGTGGTGTCAGATGGCAGAACAAGGAGCAATGGTCTGAAGTTGCAGAGGGGGAGGTGTAGGTTAGATATTAGGAAAAACTCTTTCCCCAGGTGGGTGGTGAAGCACTGGAATGTGTTGCCTAGAGAGGTGGTGGATTCTCCATCCTTTGAGGTTTTTAAGTCCCAGCTGGACAAGGTCCTGGCTGGGATGACTTAGTGGGGGTTGATCCTGCTTGAAGCAGGGGGCTGGACCAGATGACCTCCTGAGGTCCCTTCCAGCCCTCTGATTCTGTGATTCTGTGTTTGGCCAGAGCCCCCAGCCGAGCGCCGGGAAAGAATCGTCTGGAGCAGCTCAGCACTGCTGAGTGCGGGGCAGCTGGGAAATTCCTCCCGCTCAAGTGAGTCAGTGGCCTTCAGTCCAAACAGGGCAGAAAAATGCTCATGCTCCCTCCCAGTCTCCTGAGCCCCTGCGGCGAGAGGCACGGCCTCAGCTGGCTCCCCCTCGAGATGAGCCCTTCCCAGGGCCTTGCTCGGACATTTCTCCAAGGCCCTGCTTGTGCCCTGCACTCGGTGCTAACCTGGCTGCTCCAGTCCCACAGCTCCTGCCAGGCACAGCCTGGGCTCATTCCCCTTCCCGCACCTGGGCCTGGCCTGGGAGCAGCAGGGAGGCGAGGGCGCAGGCCTGGGCTGGCTAGGAGAAGACACAGAAAAGCTGTTCTCCGGCCAGGCACCAAAGCAGAGGCACACATGGCATTTGGAGCAGGAAATAGACAGACTCAGCCACGGAAGCTCCCAGCTCTCCTTGTGTGTCCAAAGCAACGGTGGAGTGCGCGGAGTGAAATGACGTGTTCAAGGTCCGCCCCGCAGCACCTGTGGCAGCAACAGAGCCCAGCTGTCCTGCTCCCCCCTCCCGATCACCAAACAGGAAGAAGGGCTTTCGAAACCTGGGGGGGTCCCTTCGGAAGGTCCCGTCTCCACGGGCCGCACTTTCGAATCACCGCGGCCGCCATTATGCTAATGAGGTGCTGCATATTCATTGCAGTGCCTCATTAGCATGTTTTGAACCTGCTCATTAACATGCCCCTTTCGAAAGGAAGGGGCGTGCGTAGACCCAGCCTCTGAGTGTAGAAAAGGACTTTTCATGAAAGAGGCAGAGAGGTTGATTGGCACAGGCTTGGGAAAATCCCACACCCAGAGCTCATAACCAACCCTCAGGTAACTGTCCCGGCTCAAATGCATTGAGCAATGTCCTTGGCTTCTCAGGCTCACCAGTCCCATATTGTAACCAGCCGATCCACAGCCCCAATTCAAATGCCCCACTTACAACTTGGTCCAGTCAGTGCAGGCCCTGACACCTTATGCTGAGGCATTCCCTGATGGAACCTGAGACAATGCCACCTTTGTGCTAGTCTGGTAGTCTGCTTGCTCCTACTGGTCAACCACCAACTGCGCTGTCTGCCCACCACTGCTTCTCCTACCAGCCATGCCCCTCACTTGTCTGCTGTGGGTTTGGCCTGGAGCAAAACTCTGTGATTTCAGCTTTTAGTGGCCTCAGCTGTTACCGTGTGATTTCAGCTCTTAATATCTAACCACTAGTATCCTACTCTACCTTTTAACTGGTTGGGAAAACTAGTCAAACTAGGCTTACAACTATATAGCTAAAGCACTCAACCCACACCCCTCCCCTTCTGCTTCACCAGCCTTTAAACCAGGGAGCCCTGTGCAATCCATGTCTTACTCAGTTATGATGACTGCCCTGTCACCCACAATCACTTGGAGCATTGGTGAGACTTCACAATTCTCACACTGTCAGCATAAATTGTGATTTTACAACAATGTGTTTACCATAGACAAAATGCCATTGCTTCCTTGCTACCCATCAGGCTTTGTTTGCAAGGTATCACATATGCACACCTTTGCATTCTCATGCAAATAATCTCTGGGAGACACATTCCTCCCAGCCTTCAGCAGCATTGTCTTCCTGCTGGCACGTTCCTTCCATGTAGATCTCAAAGCACATTGCAAGCACCAGCAGCAAAGCAGGGGGTGTTAGCCCTGCCATAGCAGGGTTCCCCACCCCAGCCGAGCCTCTCTCTTGTCCTCCCACAGGAGGTTTTGTCTTTGACAAGGTGCAAGCTGAGTCCAAAGCTTTTGTTTTTCAGCAAAACTTTTCCCTCCCTCTTCCACCCCTTCCGCTCCCCCACGCGATAGCTTTAGGAAATACACCTATCGCAATTTGCTGCTGACGGAAACCTCTGCTGTCCGGCCGGATGGAGCGTTGTCAGCCAGCGTGCAAGCAGAGTTAGCCATTGGGCATGCCTGAGTGTTTGCAAGATTGGGGGCTACAGACGTGCCACAGCCAAGGAAGAACCCAGGAGTCGTGACACGAGGAATTGACCAGAGCACGGGTAGGATTATTGTCTCCCCAGTCTGACCTAAGAATCTCAGGGTTCACCCTCTACCCTGGAGCGCTAAAAGCTCTTGCCTGGAGGGAGATCATGGGACCTGCAGATATCATATGAACACTGCAAATGATGCACTACCAGCACAGACTTTATTACACTGAATAACAGAGTTTACAATCAAATCTCTGGCTGGTTACATACAGATTAACTCACTCGGATTAGTTACATCAAACCAGTAGGCAGTACAGTAGGCTAACGCCATTGGCGCACGGCCTCCTGCTGGGAGGAGTTCAAGGACCAGCCTCGCTCTGAAGGGGGTGAGATGCCAGAGTTAGATCAGAGGAAAACTTAAAAGGAAACACTAGTAAGATAATACAGGTTGAACCTCTCTAGTTCAGAACTCTCTCATCCAGCAACACCTGTAATCTGGTGGGATTTCAGCGAGCTGGACAGCCACTTACCATGAGCAATACACACACGTCATAGAGCTGGAAGGGACCTTGGGAGGTCATCAGGTCCAGCCCCACTGTCCTCTTGGCAGGACCAAGCACCATCCCCAATGTTTGTTTTTTTTTCCAATCTCTATTTGCCCTCAACCCCTAAACAGCCCCCTCAAGGACTGAGCTCCCAACCCTGGGTTTAGCAGGCCAATGCTCAAACCACTGAGGGCCAAGTGTCTCACAGTTCCATAAAGCATGTTTCCAGCTTCCAGTCCTGGCTCTCTGCGTTCTGTGCTGTTATTTAGCTGTAATTTACCCCCCATGACTTCGACGAGCCCGGGAAGCGGTGGAAGTTCTGGTAACGCTGCTAGACAATATTGACCTCCCGGGGTCCGGCAAATTCTTGTGTCCAGCACCGGTCGGGGCCCAAGAGGGCTGGATTAGAGAAGCTCAGGCAGTAGCAAATGATATCTAGTGCAGGCTTAGGCTACAAGACTAAGGTATATAAAAGAGGCTAACCTATCCTTATAGCTACAGAAGCCCTCACTCCCTTCCCAGGGCCAGCAGTTCTGGGGGTTTCTAGCTCTAGGAAAGTGGGGGGTCTGGTGGTTAGAGCAGGGGACCAGGAAACCGGACTCGCGGGCTCTTTTCCTGACTCTGCCACGTACCTGGGCCCTGAGTCTGCAGAGGTGCATGACTGCTCCACCTAAGCCAGGCAGGGCACTGAGGCACCCTAGTGCTTGCTATAACCACTAGACCACACGCTTTCGAAGCTGAGAACAGAATCAGGCCGGCTCTTCAAGCTCAGGTCGCGCACACCCCCTCGGAGGGCTCCCTCCATGCTAGAAGCACGCGACTCCGCAGGCAGATGGTGGGAAAAACAAGTGGGCAAACGCCAGTGGTAGCTTGCCCAGGCATGCTCAGTGCCAAGCCCTGCACAGGTCCAGCCTCGGGGCCATCCCCTGCCTCTCCCGTTGGTTTTGCAATCCGTAAGCACTTTCCTGGCCACGCCCGCCCGCTCGCCTCCTCAGCGGGGGCAGGCGCAGACCTGGTACATGGGGGGTATGTTCCAGTACCCGCTCACTTGGGGATCCAGGTCGATTTCCTGGGGGTCACCGGGTGACGTTAGGGTGAAGCGCTGCAGGACGGCAGTAAAGACCAAGAAGAGCTGCGTGCGGGCCAGGCCCTCGCCCAGACATACCCGCTTCCCTAGGGAGACAAAGGCAGGTGACGCTAGCCTGGGCGTCCCAGAGGTAGAACAAGGAGGCTCCTTCCCTTCCCTGCACAGAGCTCCCCACTCGCAGGGTCGTCCCCCGGCTTATCCTCCAGCAGCGTAGCACCCTAAGTAGCTAGGTGTGGTGTAATGGAACGTTGTATTCCTGTGCACCTCGGTAGCACCCTGTATCTTTCTCACAGGCCACAGACTTTTGTCTTACTCTTTAGACGTGTTATTTTATACACTACTTTCTGCCTTCGTCTTGTGCTTTATATCGGTTGCTTTATACACTCTGTACTGGATTCCATATTGTATCTGAAACTCCGTTCTCCTCTTGTGTGAGCCTGTAACATTCGTGCCGTGTGTGAGAATGGGAGGGGGGGCAGTGAGACCCACCTGGAAGTGTGGCTGTGGCTGCTTAGAGAGTTACTCTCTGGAGCCGCCTGTCTGGGCAACAAAGACTCGGAGGCTGAAGAACAAGGAGAACTGGCCTCTCCAGCAGTGACCCCCCCGGGGAGGGGGGTTAAGTCCCACCTGTAGGCGATGAGTCGCACAGAAGCCTGGGCAGTGGGAAAGGCTCAAACCCATCTGCCACTGACTGGTGACATGTGGTGCTGGGGCAGTGGGACAGAGTTCTTAGTTCACAGAGACTGTGAACTAAGAGCTATAAAAGACAGGGGTCCCACTACAGAGCTGGGCTTCTCTTCTCGGCTTGTCAACATCGCAGCATCGATCCGGTTCAGCAGAACCTGGCTCCCCACTCACCTCTAAGCCAGCTGGCCAATGGATTAGAGTGAGCAACCTTGGGTAACTATACACAACCACAAGGGGTGTGTGTGTGTGTGTGTGTGTGTGAGTGTGCCTCTGAGTAACTTATGTATATTAGATGCATGTAAGATAATGATGCTGTATTCTCCATAAATGCGGTGTTCTGCCTTGTCCCTCTGAAAAGCTCCCATGTGCTAACTATAAGCATAACGGGTGGATTTGTTTGGGGTTGCTGGGAGCGAGGGCCGGTCTGGGGGCGGGTGGAAGAGGGGGAGACATGTGGGTACCTGAGGAGAAAGCCACAAAAGTGGGGTTCTTCTTAAAGCTGCCGGTCTCATCCAAGAAATGCCCGGGGTCGAAGCGTTCTGGGGCGCTGAAGTATGCGGGGTCCTGAAGGGCGGAGCCGAGCACGCAGAAAACATCGGTCCCCTGGCAAGAGAGAGGGTTCTGGTTGCTTGGCTGGCACTGGTTCCCTGTTTCACTCCAGTTCAGCCCTGGTGCATGCGTGGCTGTTTGCAGGATGGGGACCCACATATAAGGGCAGAGGCAGGAAAGAATCCAGGAGTCCTGACGCCGGACTCCGCTGTAACCACTAGGCCCTCATGTCCTTCCACAAAGCAGCCCCTTTGCATGGAGACCCTGCTTTGCTGCCCTCCGTGACCTGGAGTCGGTTGCCCCACAGAGCCTGCAGGAGGCTGGCCCAGGTTGCACCAACCGGCCAGCCAAGCGGGAGGTGTTTGCTTTGAGCTGGGGCTCTCCTTCTCCTGGACATGGTGTCTCCTGGCCCAGCGGGGCAGGACGGGCACCCCCCGGTCTCCCTAGTCCTGTGCTCACTCCACTGACCCCCCCGCCGCTGTCTGAGCATGATGGAGGGATCGCCAGGCAGCGGCGGGGGAATCCCAGCCTGGACCCAGAGCAGGGAAGCGTGTTTCCCTGCGCTGACCACAGCCCGCCTGAGCACGCGACTCTCATTCCGCGAGCACCAACGTGGCGCACGGGGGACCCGCCGGCCGGGCCCCAGGAACACAGAGTCTGCGCGTCTCGAAGGCTTCGGGTTGGCAGCGGGAGGCGAGACACACGCACGCTGGCACCCCATGCTCACCGGTGGTGGGGACAGAGGTGTGACCAACCGACGGACCCGACTCTGCTGGGCTGGGCCCCTGGATGAGAGCTGCCTGTGCTAGGCCCTGGCAGAGGGGCGTCCATGGGGGCAAGGGGGGGCACACAAGGTCACATGCCCCCTCCCCAGCTCTCCGCCTCTCACCCACGTGGCCAGCCGGTGAGGAGAAGGCCGAGCCCCTGCCCCGGCGGCTGCGGTGGAGCCTGGGGCTGGGGAGTGCAGGGTGGAAACGCCCGCACCCCACAACCTGAGCGAGCTGCCCCCCTGCCAGCGCTAGGCAGGGCTCCGGCGGCATTCCTGGGGCGCCAGCCCAGCCAGAGGCAGAGGGAGGAGGGCGTTGCTGGCTGGCCAGGCTGCGGGTGAGTCCGGCGCACTGACCAGGGCCAAAGCACTGGGAGCGGGATGCACCGCATGAGGCAGCTCCGGGGGAGCAGCAGGACTCGGGGGAGGTGAGCAGGGAGAGGACAGAGACAGGCGCCGTCCGGGCAGCTCTGAGGGCTGGGGGGTGGGGCTGGCTGTCCTGCTGCTTCCGCATGAGGCCTGCGCCTTCTGGGACCCTGGCGCAGGGGCTGCCTTGCCCAGGGGCTGGGTGAACTCTTGGTGCACTGGCTGAGCCGGCAGAGCTTTCCTTTCGCCCCACAAACCCTGTTGAAGAGCCTCCTTTGGTGCCTGCTCACAACCACCTGCCAAATGCGGCTGCCTCTGGGGTGGAGGGTGACAGCCGAGCAGCGTGCGGCGCGCGGAAAGGCAGCCAGAAGTGCTGAGGGCCCCTAGGACACGCCGCTGTGAAGGGCGGCCTCCGGGGTGGGGCGGGGGCTCTGTTTCAATATGCTCTCAGTTCTGGGCACAGCACCTTGGGGAGCAAGTACCCCCGAAACCGGGTGTCTCGGATCACGGCGTGGGGAATCCCCAGCGGGACGACATTGCAGAGCCGCTGGACCTCATGGATTACTGCCTGGGTGTAGGGCATCCACTGCCGGTCCTGCATGCTGGGGCTGCGGCTTCGGCCGACGACGCGATCGATTTCCTCCTGCACCTTCCCTGGGGAGACAGCGGCAGGAGGCGTGTTACAGGCACAGGCGGCGTGCGGCGGGCGACTCCCCAGCAACAGCGTCGTCGAGGGGCAAGTCATGGGGTCTGCCCTGCTGCTGCTGAGCCGTTCCCAGGAGCATCGTGCCAGCACCGAGAGGCCCTGTCTGAGACTAGGGTCCCATTGTGCCTGGCCGAACCTGCTCCCGGTAAGACAGCCTCTGTCTGCACAGAGCACGAAGGCTCCGCAGACGAGACACAAAGCAGCACTGACTCCGATGGACAAGCAGAGCACCACCAGGCATGGAGAGTTAGGGATCTGCCAGACCACGCGAGGAGTCAGCAGCTGTGGGCACATCTCTGGCCTTCCCACGTCGTGATTTAGGTCCCCTGGGTGCCACCATTTCCCTAATGGAGGCTGGGAAGGAGACCAGAAGAGGACTCCGGCTCTGCTCTGGCACTGGTTGGGAATCGCCCGACTGCAACACCACTGCAACTAGAATTTCCATTGCGGGGGAACTGGGCATTTTCCAAATGGGTTTCCATTCCCACGAGGAACAAGGACCACCGGAGAATGGAGGAACTTCCTGCCCCAAAATAACATTTCGAAAAAACCATCCCTTTTGCGTGCAAACCCTTTGGGTTCAGTTCTGGCCTTCGTGTTTCGTTCCAGTGCGCCGAGGCACTGTGCCGATGAAAGTCAGCTCATGTTGCTTGTAGGATTAATTAACAAAAAGGAAACTCTTTGTAATATTGTATTAATTCTTTGTATGATAAAGATACTCCTATGAAACCCAGGCAGACTCAGTCAGAACGTTAGCGATTTATAGTTGTAATTTGTGTTTGTAATCCAAGTTATGTGGTAACACGTATCCATTGTAAACCAAAACCTGACTCCCTATTGTAACCAAGGTTCGATTTGGAGAACGTGCTGCATTTTGTAAGGCTCTGTTGAAGCAAAACTTTGGCATATATGATGTGTGAATGGGGTGTGAGCTCGTTTAGATGTGTGCATGGGTTATATGGGGTGGGATTGAGCCTCAACACCAGCCTGTCCTGATGATCAAACCCCACTTCTCCCTCAGTGGCTGCAGAGTGCAGACAACCCCCCCGATGGTGAGGAAAAGATGCACCCTGGAGAGAAAAGAGCCGAGTCCCATTGAGCACAAGATGAAAGCCACATGTGAACACGGCGGCCGTGTGACGCAGCAGGACCCACAGGCTGACGTCTAACGTGAAGCCTATAAAAGCAGGGGTGGGATGGGAAGACCTTTGGGTAACGTTCTGCTTCCAACCCTGAAGAGCCTCGGTGTGCACCCAACACAGACCGGCTCTTCCTCCCGCCCGGCTCCCCTGCCCAGGCAGCCGCCACAGGCTCAAGCTAACCCCCGAGCTGCAGTCAAATGTCAGGCGAGATGAGTAACGGGACGGCTGGCTGTGGGGCTGGGGCGCGGCTGATTTCTGAGCCCTTCGTTCTGCTCTCTCCTGCCAAGCGCAATGTTGAAACGGGAAAACCCCATTCTGCTGGAACACCGGAGCCCAGCCCTGCCAATTACCTTGTACCTCTGGGTGTTTCATCAGCAGCAGGAACCCGCACCTCAGGGTGGCGCTCACCATCTCGGTCCCACCGAAAAACAAGTGGACTGTGCTCAGCACCAGGTTCTTCGTGTGGAATTCGCTTTGGGGATTTTGCTTCTCCTTGCGAGGGGGAAGAAAAGCAAATGAAGAACTCAGCGCCGCAGCTGATCGAGCAGCAGGGGGACAGACCTCACAGCCAGAACTCAGCGCTGAGGCCTGGGACCCTCTGTGGCCCTGCACCTGCTGGGGAGTTTGCAGGGAACCAATGGAGCAGGTGTAAGACACGGAGGAGGATTTACTGCCGGCTGCTCCTCACAGGTCTCTGGCTCCGTCAGCGATGATGAGCAGAAGGCTTCTTGCGTGTGCGCTGAACGTGGGGGCCCAAAGACGGCAGCCGAGCCCCAGGAGGGCTCCAAAGACACACACCAGATAAGGGTCGGAGGCGCCAGGCCAGGGTTATTGGAAAGTGAAGTACAACGACAGTCGTCAGTAGATTCCGCTGAACCACTGCACATATGTACCCGCCGCGAGGGAGTGACTGTCGTGGGCACCTTCCACGGCCCCTTGTGTCAGGCAAGGAGGGGTCCCCAAGACGTGGCGTTATACACAGGTACAAACAAATCACCCCTCACTGCTGCTGGGCCAAGCTGCCACCCTCTGCTGTGGTCAGATTGTCACCCACCACCCGGTGCCCTGTGATTCGACCAGAGCATCTCTGTCCATCACGCCATCAGGTCAGACCCCGTCCTGACCCTGGGGCTGTACCTGTGAGGAGTTGGGAACCAAGGTCTTTTTAATGAGCTGGTGGTACCGTGTGATTACAACGCATGACCGGTACCGGTTATTGTTCTGCCCTGGACAGAGGACCAGTTAGTGTTTGGCACTCTCATAGAATCATAGACACCTGGGGCTGGAAGGGAGCTCAGGGGGGCGTCGAGTCCAGCCCCCTGCCCAAAGCAGGACCAACCCCACTAAGTCATCCCAGCCCGGACCTTGTCAAGCTGGGACTTAAAAACCTCTAGGGATGGAGATTCCACCACCTCTCTTGGTAACACATCCCAGTGCTTCACCACCCACCTGGGGAAATAGTTTTTCCTAATATCCAACCTACTCCTCCCTCTCTGTAACGTCAGATCATTGCTCCTTGTTCTGCTGCCTGTCACCACTGAGAACAGCCTCTCTCCAGCCTCTTTAGAGCCCCCATCAGGAAGTTGGAGGCTGCTATTAAATTGCACCTCAGTCTTCTCGTCTGTAAACTAAATAAGCCCAAGTCCCTCAGCCCCTCCTCATAGGTCATGTGCTCCAGTCCCCTAATCATTTTTGTTGCCCTTCACTGAACCTGCTCCAATGTGTCCACATCCTTTCTACCCTGGGAAGCCCAGAACTGGGCACTATAATACTCCAGATGTGGCCTCACCAGTGCCGAGTAGATGGGAATAATCACTTCTCTAGATCTGCTGGAAATGCTCCTCCTAATACCCTCCAATACACTGTTAGCCTTCTTGGCTACAAGGGCGCAGTGTTGACTCATATCCAGCCTCTCATCCATTGTAATCCCCCGGTCCTTTTCTGCTACACGGCTACTCAGCCAGTCAGTCCCCGGCCTGTAACAGCGCTTGGGATTCTTCTGTCCCTAATGCAGGACTCTGCACTTCTCGTTGAACCACATCAGATTTCTTTTGGCTCAATCCTCCAATTTGTCTGGGTCACTCTGGCCCCTGTCCCTTCCCTCCAGTGTATCTACGTGACCCCTCTAGCTTAGTGTCACCTGCAAATATGCTGAGGGTGCCTGGCTCTGGTGGAGGGGAAGGCGAAGGGAAAGAGCCAGGTGTTATATATGTATTTTTCTCTACCTACGGAGAGATCAGTACGTAGCCGGAGAAAACGAAATGCACACGAGGTGGCTCTTTGCCCTCCTTCCGCGGCTCTTCGTCCCTGCCTGGGCGCGCTGCTCCGGCACGAACAGGCCCGGGGATGGTGGCGAAGGGGATTCTTTCTAAGGCTGTTGCACCCAGCTGCTGTGATGTTCCCCGGCTCTGCACAAAGGAGCGTCCCAAGCGCTCTGGCCACCCCCCATAAGCACCGCCCGGGCCCCCCTCCCGGTACCTCTGCCATCCTGAGGAGGAAGGCGTCGATGTAATCCCGCGGGCCGCTGGGATCCAAGCTGCTCTGGTTCTGCCGCACCCGTGTGGTGACGAAATCATGCAGCACCGCCACATGCCGCAGGAGCTGGTGGTGGGGGCCCGGTAAGAACTGCATGAGGCGGGGGAACATCTCATAAAGCTGCAGGGCGAGGCGGAGAGTGGTGAGCGCAGGGGAAGCGCCTCGGGCTCCTGCGGGGGAGGGGGCTGCAGCAGCGGTCCCAGCAGAACCCACCGGCTTGCAGCTCCTGCTGCTGGCTCGGAGCAGCCCAGCGCTGGCCAGGAGCAGGGCGAGGACAGGGCTGCCCGTCCCCAAGCAGCCAAAACCCAGAACTGCCCCCAGATTGCGCGTGTGGCTGAAAACCCCTGTGATGTGAGCCAGGCTATGAACAGCGCTGGAGATCCCTCCGCAGGCCAGCTGCTCCGTGTCGCACGTCCAGGGTGTGCTCTGTGTAACCGCCCAGGGGCAGACTCGACCGCTGGCGCTTAGCGCAGGAGCCTCTCCAGGCAGAGCTAAAAGGCAGCTGGTGCTCGGCTACTTCTCTGGAGGAGACTCACTCTCTCGCTGTGTGAGTGATCTAGGTGCCTCTGCGTGGGACACTGACCACCCCGGGGGTGTGGGTTACAGCTGCACGCGAGGGCAAACCCACGTTACAAAAGAAGAGGAGGCAGAGTCTTGCCCGTCTCCCATGACTCCAGGAGCTGGGGCTTTGAGAACAGACTGCAGAGACCAGGAGCCTGGGGATAAAATCGCCAGTGGGCGCACACCCGGGAGTCCCTGCCTGTGTCTTTAGTTGTGGGCTGGGAAGAACCCTGCTTCCGCCCTCTGAGACACCCCACTTCCTTGGCGGGGATCCCAGAGCCTGAGCCGCTGAGCCAGGTTCTTGTAGTGCCCAGACAGAGTTAACCACATGTCTGCATCCCAGATCCAACAGCCAGCCTGCTCTGTGCCCCAAAGGCCCAGGTACGGAGTGCTGTAGCAGCCAGGCGTGCTGCCCCACGCCCCTGCTTTGCCATCCACGCCCAGGGTCCCTCCGACTTTGGCGTGTGCCAGAGCAGGGCCCGGGAAGGCAGAGGAGGACCTGAGCGAGCCCCCAACTGCAGCTGAGCGGTGCCTGGGGGCGTTGGGGGGAGAAGGCCTTGCAGGACCAAGCCCTGGGGATGGCCTCCTTCCTACTGCAGGAGGGTGGGGAGTGGTTGGGGTGGGGGTCAGGTTTGCAGAGATGCAGACAGGCTCCTGGTCGCACGAGGGGGTTGGAGCCTAGCGTACTTAGGGGGTCCTGAGACCTCTTCAGGTCCCTAAATCCCTTTGACAGTCCAGCCAGGATCCCCACTCTCTTTGGCTCCTGCTCCAGACCTGCCACGGCCCCAGCCGCCATCCCTCACCTGTGTCCAGCGGCTGCTCAGCTCCGAGAAAAGGCCCTTGATGGTGTCGAGTAAGTTCAGGAACGTCAGGTCCTGGTAGTCGAAGCGGTCCCCGAAGGTGAGCGCAGAGATCACGTTGCCCACGGCGTGGCTAATGAGGCGGCTGGGGTCGAAGGGAGCACCTGGGGGAGCAGAGCAGACGGTGCTCAGCCGCCAGGAGACCATGGGGGAGGGGGGGCAGGAGGGGAAGGCCATGGCCGACTGCAGCTGCAAGGGGTTCGCTGTTCTCAGAGTGGTGTGGGGGCACCAGTGGGAAGACGACACCATGGGGACCAGTTATCCTGTGCCAGCTCTTGGAAGGTGGAACTGAGATCTCACCATTTACTGGCTTGGCTGGTTCTGCACCCCAGCCGGGCCCGGCTGCTCCAGAGCTGAGTTAGCTCTGCAGGTCCGCACCCCAGATCCACCAGCCAGCCTGCTCTGCCCCCGAAGGCCCGGGTACGGAGTGCCGCAGAAGCCAGGCGTGCTGGCCCATGCCCCTGCTTTGCGGGCCCAGCAGACTGGGCTCCGTGGTCTGGGTTTCCAGCGAGTGTTCCTTGTAAGCTGAGTGCTTGGGCAGGAGACAGTCACTGGCCGCCCAGCTGATGAGCCGACAGCCCACAGTCGGCAGCGTGTGTGTCTACTGGTGGTACCCATCCTCACAGGCTCCGCGCACAAGATAAAATTTATTCTGCCCATGGATGGACATCATCTGAGGGAACCCTCCGCCCAGCCCCTGCTCCGTGTTGACCGCTCTGGGAGCTGTGGTGTGGGGAACCGAGACCCTCCAGCATGACCTCGCAGACACAGACCTTCGCTTTTACTGAATTCCTCCACCAGACACTGGGCTTCCTCCGCGATCCTCTCCTCCAGGCTGTGCTTCCCCGCACCCAAACTCCTCAGGGCGGCGCCGGAGAACTGGCGGAGCTGCCTCCACCGCTCGCCGTTCGCTAAGATGAGCCCTGAGGAGGAGAGGTGGAAACAAACCGAAGTCGAGGGGCGAAGGACAACTGCAGCCTGGGAACAAGGAAAGCCTGGCCGTGCCGTGGGCTCGTGGGCAGCTGCAGCTGGACCTGTCTGGTGTGAACTGCTCACTCGGCCCTGGTCCAGCTGCGGCCCATGAAAGGGGCCAGTGCCCAGCTCCTTGGTGGGGCCAGCTCCTTCAGGACTGTGACATGGAGGTGGTCCCTGCCAAGGGGAGCACCATGTGATAGCCGATGCCCTGTCATGTGGGGAGGGCCCCAGGTCACTGGCTGAGTGACCTCGCTCTGTTCAGCCTGGAAGTGGGGAGAGACGTGATGGAGTGAGGTGGGAGGGTTTGATTCCCCTGGTTGGGTCGCATGTGTTTCCTGACGCCCGGCACTAACACCAGGTGGTGCCTCAGTTTCCCCAGGCACATCACTGGTGCTTAGCGGTAATGGGATTTTCTGTTCTTTGACGCCGAGGCCGTCGGGGAGCCCTTTCTTCCCCAGGACATAGGCCAAGGCGGGCGCAGGGGCCTGGCCGGTCTGAGTCGGAGCTGGGGAGTTGGGAGGTGGTCGGTCTGGGCTGGCTGCAGAGGGAGGAAGGGGCCAGGGCCCAGCTCAGGGACCCCTCTGGGCCCCTCTCCCCCAGCTGGATTGTACTGACGCCTCTGGTCCCTGTGCTGAGACATCTGTTCTATGCTGGGTCCCTCTCGCCCCATAACCCCCCGTTCTCCTGCCCAGGGAGAGCCCGTTTGCCTGCGGGGGGTGGGGGGCAGGACCAGGGGACTATGTGTGGGGGGGTTGGGGGGTTGCTAAACTGGTTTTGCAGTCTTGCTTAAGGAGAAATCCATCATGGACGGAGCCTTCAGTGCCAGGCCCACCTCTGCTCCGGGCTGTGTCTGAGGAAACCTGCCTTGTCTTGCTCAGGAAGCCCCTGGGCCGCTCCCTGGTGTTCTTATCTTCCATGCATCCCCTGCTGAGTTCTCATAAAGCAGTTGGACTCAGTCTGGGCATCTCCCTGCTCTGGAATTTTGCCTTCTGGGGGGAGGCGACACAGCGAGGCTGGACGAGGCCGGTCCAGGCTGGGGCATGCTAACGGCAGGGGAGTATGGAGAACAGCCACCAAAGCGACCAAGGAGGACAGACCCCAGCCCGGGGCAGAGGCAAGAGGCGTGAAAGGAAGGCTCAGCTGATCTGGCTTCGGGCCTCTTGTGTAATTCCCATTTCCCAGAGGAGCAGCACGAGCATTTCCGAGGGAGGGACTTGTGAGCCAGCCCTTCGGTGTCTCGTGAACACGGGTCCGTATCTGAACTCACAGCCCTGAGAGGGCGCGTAGCTGTATCTCTCTCCACCGACACCCCTTGTACTAACCTACTGTGGAATGTATGTCGAGGAAGTTCCTGCGGAAAGGGATCTAGGGCTCAGAGTGGAGCACGAGCTAAATGTGAGTCAGCAGCGTGACGCTGTTGCAAAGAAAGCAAACGTGATTCTGGGATGCATGAACGGGTGTGTTGAGAGCAGCACACGAAAGGTCATCCTGCCACTCTACTCAGCCCTCATAAGGCCTCAGCTGGGGTGTTGTGTCCAGTCCTGGGCACCACATTTCCAGAAAGATGTGGAGAAATTGCAGAAGGTCCAGAGAAGAGCGACGAGAACGATGAAAGGTCGAGAGAACACGAGCGAGGAGGGACGACTGAAAGAACTGGGCTTGTTTAGTTTAGAAAAGAGAAGACTTGAGGAGACATGACAGTGGTTTTCAAGTACCTCAAAGAGAATTACAAGAAGGAAGGAGAAAAATTGTTCTCCCTGGCCTCTGAGGACAGGACAAGGAGCAATGGGCTTAAACTGCAGCAAGGGAGGTTTAGGTTGGACATTAGGAAAAAGTCCCTAACTGCCAGGGTGGTCAAACACTGGAATAAATTGCCTGGGGAGGTTGTGGAAACTCCATCACTGGAGATATCTGAGGCCCAGTTGGATAAACATCTATCAGGGATGCTCTAGATGGTGCTTGGTCCCGCTGGGAGGGCAGGGAACTGGACTGGACTACCTCTGGAGGTCCCTTCCAGTCCTAATGGTCTATGGTTCTATGAAGCCAGGGGCTCTGCGGGGTGTGATGGGCTGCAATGGCAGGGTGCAGGGGGTGCACTTTGGGGAGCACCAAAGGAGGCGAGTTGGAAGGGACTCCAGCGCCACTGATGGCTCCTATTTTGGCTGTGCAGCAGGAGACCCCTGGGGTCTGCACCAGCTACTTCCATGCCCCCCAGGTGGAGTTCAGGGTGCCACACCTGCAAGCCTCCCTGCCCTGGGGCCCCCGATCCCAGCGGCGCCTTTCGATGGTGTGGGCCACCAGGTGATTCCAGGTGACTGTCAGGAGGCGATGGGAGAGTCTGGCATTTATGATCTGCCACGTCTGGGGCTGTTCCTGCCAGCCCACAGCTTGAACCTCAGAGCTGAACGAGGTTCATACGGAGCCAGGCCCGCCTGGGCCCTTCCTCCACCCAGCCGCCAGCTTTGCGGCTTCTGTGGCTCCCGCTCTGCAGACACTTGTGGGACCCCGCGGCAGGGCTGGCCGGGAACCAGGCACAATCGGACGACCCCCCCCGGGGTTTGAAACGCGCCTCTCGTCCGATGTGGGGCAAACGCGAGAGCTTCGGGCATCTGTCGCCAGCAAAGCAGATGGAGAGAAAGTGGCGCGAGCCGGTGCCCACGAGGCCCAAGGAGCCCGGCAGGTGACACGCTGTCAGGGGTGTGCCGGCGCCGGGTTCTCGCCACCTGATTCGGAGCAGCGGGGGGAATCGGCGTCTCTCCCCTCCGTGCCTGAGGAGTGCCCTGCCCTGACCGCCCTGAGGAAGGGGTGATGTGTCTGCGAGGCTCCCAGGGTGACACAAGAGGGTTCGCCTTCCACTCACCGTAGCCGTGAAAAATTCTGTCCAGCGTAGGCATTCGCCCTCTGCCGCTGAACTCCTCGGCGTGCTCCACCAGGGCCTCCTGCACCGCCTCATGTCCGCACAGCACCACCACCCGCCGGGGGCCCAGGTGCACCGTGAACACCGGGCCGTACTTATCCCTCAGCTGCCGTGGGAACAAGTGTAAATCAGAATAAAGACAGACCAGGCCGTGACAAGCCATAGTCCCTGTCAGCGGCATGCTGGGGTGGCGGCACGGATTAGTGGAGCGCCCATGGCCGGCAGTGCGGGTGTCTATTTATGGGTGGTGCACATCCAGCCATGCCTTGGTGCGCAGAACAATATTTATTCCACCCTTGGATGGAAATCGCTGGAGGGAAGCCGGGTGACAAGTGAGGTGTATGGGCCAAGCAAA
This sequence comes from Carettochelys insculpta, assembly GCF_033958435.1. NCBI lineage: Eukaryota > Metazoa > Chordata > Testudines > Carettochelyidae > Carettochelys > Carettochelys insculpta. The sequence goes on along the minus strand of NC_134158.1, from coordinate 22,649,691 downwards.
TGGGGCGTGTGGCTCAGCTGGTTGCCAACCTCTGCTGAGGGAACCTCCCCTCCCAGGCACCAGGAGCAGGGTTCCCACCCGTTGTTTCCATCTGTGGGTGGAGTACATTTTGTTATGTGTACGTGTGGATGTGCAGAGCCAGCAGAAATGCTGCCAGCTGGCGGGGGCTGGGGGGGCGCTCTGCTGCCTGGAGTGGCTGCCCAAGTATTCAGCTCCCAGGACCACTGACTGGGAGGCCCTTTGGGGCTCACCAAAAGCGGTGCTGCGGAGTTGGCAGTGGCACCCAATGGCTCCGTGTGAGTCTCTGCTAACGATGAACGTTTCGTTTCTCTGCGCCCTCCGTTTTCAGCACCGGCAGGGCTGGGTGTGGGATGGAGACCCACCGAGATTAGATAACAAGAGGCTATTGTCCGTACGTTTACCAATGGTGTCACACTGCAGAGACACTGGTCCCCACTGGGGCAAAGGTAGGAACTGGAATTAGAGTCATTTTTCATAGACTCCTAGGGCTGGAAGGAGCCTCAGGAGGTCATCAAGTCCAGCCCCCTGTCCAAAGCAGGACCAACCCCACCTAACTCCTCCCAGCCAGGGCTTTATCAAACCAGGAGCTAACTACCTCTAGGGCTGGACATGCCACCACCTGCTAAGCAGGCAGATAGGACTACATGATGAACACGCTTTTAACAAGGGAAAGGCACCCCTGGGTGTCAGGGGGTTGGGGGACGGGACACTGAAAGCTCAGCCCCTGGGGAGCCAGCGCCTGGGTTGCCCAGGGCACTTGGGCAGGCTGGGAGAGGGCGGACCCCAGGCTCCCACGCGTTCCGAGCGGGCACTTCTGTGCGAGCATCTCGAACGCGCTTTCCCACCAGCTGCGGCTGACAGCTCAGCCGTCAGTTGTGAAAACGGCCATTTTTGTCCATCGATGTGCGGAATAAATTTTGTTCTGGGAATGGAGGTGTGTGTGGATGTGTGCTACCGGCTGGGGTGCTCGGCTAATCAGCTGGGCAGCACCTCAATCTCTCCTGGGTGGGGGCCCACGTGCCCAGCGTGCAGGGAACCCTGCACATAACCTTGACATATTTCTTCTCTCCAAAAGCAACTTGCTGCACCAGGTCTTCTGCACTGACTGGCCAGCTGGGGGTTGCTGAGAGCCAGGAGGCAAAGGCGAAAACCAGATTTGCGCTCCCAAGCAGGCTAGCGGCGTGTTGGGAGGCACTAGGAGGAGCATTTCCAGCAGATCTAGAGAAGTTATCCCCTCTACTCGGCACTGGTGAGGCCACATCTGGAGTATTATGCCCAGTTCTGGGCCCTCCACTGGAGAAAGGATGTGGAGCCTATTGGAGAGGGTCCAACAGAGGGCAAGGAAAATGATTCAGGGGCTGGAGCACATGACCTATGAGGAGGGGCTGAGGGATTTGGGTTATTTAGTTTGCAGAAGAGACGACTGAGGGGTGATTTAATAGCAGCCTTCAACTTCCTGATGGGGGGGGCGCTCTACAGAGGCTGGAGAGAGGCTCTTCTCGGTGGTGACAGGCGGCAGAACAAGGAGCAATGGTCTGAAGTTACAGCGGGGGAGGTGTAGGTTGGATATGAGGGAAAACTCTTTCCCCAGGCGGGTGGGGAAACACTGGGATGTGTTGCCTAGAGAGGTGGTGGAATCTTCATCCCTGGAGGTTTTTAAGTCCTGGCCTGACAAAGCCCTGGCTGGGATGATTTAGTTGGTGTTGATCCTGCTTTAGGTGGCGGGCTGGACTCAATGACCTCTTGAGGTCCCTTCCAGCCCTGGGATTCTGTGATGCTGTGAATCCCTCTGGCTACTGGTGCAAACCATCTGTAAACAGGAGCTCTGGCTGCTTGGCTGGGAGCAGAAACAAAGAGAAATTCTGGGGCACCTTATAGACTAACAGATATTTTTGAGCACCAGCGTTCATAGGCGTAGACTCGCTTTGTCAGATACCTGCACAAAAGCTGATGCTCCAAACTACCTATTAGTCTATAAGGTGCCACAGGCCTTCTCATTGTTTTTGCAGATACAGACTAACTCGGCTGCCCCTCTGGTACTTGAGAGCAGAGAGTGCGTCCCAGTGCATCTGACCGTAGCCGCTAAACGGCATCACGAGATTGGAGGGTGAGGACTCAGGTCACTAGAAATGTCACATGGTAGCACTTTCCTTGGGCTTCCTGCTTACTGTCGATGCATGGGACGAGAAATTGAAATGCACACGCATGGAAAGGGCTGGACAATGGCCATGTGAAGATGGAATGAAAGTTGAGAATACAGCTAAAATACCAAGGTCTGACAGTGCATTGTATTAATGGAGCATTATAAACCCAGGAAATTCAGAGTTAACATTGACTATTTCTTGGGACAAAACAACGGGGGAACATTTTAAAAGTGCCTGTAAAAATCTGCTTAACCCTTCCTGAGCTCACAAACATGGAATGGAATCGTATGTGAATTGTGGGTGTTGAGGGGCAGAGTTAAGGGTATTTATCACTTGTGGCTTCCTTTCACATCTGTCTTACGTGTGTGTGTATTTCTCTTAAACAGTGGCTGTAAGTTTTGGCTTTAGGAAAATTATTACACCCCCATGAAATATTTTACCTTAAGTTACAGATACAGGCTCTCTGCCTGAGCTCCCCTGGAGCTTTTTCCTGGGGCTGTCCCCAGGGGGGGATTTTAATGTGCCACCCAACAGCAAAATCTGACTTACCGCCATCAGCGATTTGAACAGGTTCCATCCCCTCAGCTGCAGCATGTTGCCCAGGAGTGGCAGGGGAGTTGGCCCAGGGGGCAGCTTCCTGTTCAGCTGCTGCCGTTTCCAGTCCCAGAGGAGAAGCAGGCCGGAGAGGCCAGCAGCCAGGACAATCGTGGCCACCCCACCCAGCTCCATCCCAGTGGGGAGCCAGGAGCTGCTGGAGAATCAGACGTGGGTTCCAACTGCTGAATCTTGTGGCCCCGGCACGGATGATCTAGTTCGGTGCCGACGCGTTCGCCAGAGCTGGGCGCAGCTCAGCCCGTGTGTGGGTGCTTTTGCCAGCCGGTCCCTGGGGCGCTGGTCTTTTGAGCTCCCTTGGTATTGTGGGGGCGGGTGAGCCCGTGTCAAAGCTGTGCTGGGACGCCGGCCCTTGGGGCTGCTCTTCGTGTGGTTAAGCCCAGGCTAGTGGCCAGGTCTTACCATCTCGGCAGGGGAGCCGTTCCCTTCCCAAACACACCGTGCGAAATAGTGCGGGGTGAGCCGCGGCCGCCGAAGTCCCTGCCCAGGTATTTCCGTGCGAGGAACTCTGACCTCTGCACGCTGCCTCCCCGGTCCCTCGCCGCGCCGCAGCCCCTGTGCAGGAGACGCTGACAGCGCAGGGCAGGGACACAGGCACCAACGTGTGAGCACCCTGGAGATCCTTCTGCAGCCCCCAGTGAGTGCTGACGTTCCTGGGGGCTCCTGCCCGGACGGCGGTCGACAGGCGTTCCCACCTCACTTGCTGCAGGGGCGGATGTAACAGGCGTGTCCCAGGCCCACCCCATCCCACATCACAGGGCCCCAGCAGGGAGGTGCTCCCCTGCAGGCCTAGTGCCCGGGCGCTCTGCCAGGAAGTGGGTGGTGCCCCACCCTGCTCTGCCTGGCCTGGGGCTGGGAGCCGAGGCTAGGCTCCTGCCCAGGAGACCTGGGGCGATGGGTTGTCCCACCAGGGCTGGTTCACTCTCTTGGGTGGAAGCCAACCCACTGGAGACAGGCAGTGGGAGGTGCCTCGGAGCAGGGGGCTGGGTCCAAGCCCCTGCTGAGCAGTGCACTTCTGGGCCGGGGGCTCTCGCCAGCCCCGGCAATGGTTACAGGGGGCGTAGTGGGTGTAACAGGGCAATTAAAAATCGGGGGTACCCTGGAAATATGGGACCCCTTTCCGCTAGCTCCCCCTTCTGTCCTGCTGCTTGGGGGGCCCCCAGACCTTCTGCCAACACCTCGCCGCCCTGTTCGTAATTGCTGCCCCACTGCCATGCCCCTCTGCCCCCCCAGGTCTCTCCGTGTCTGCCACCCCCCTTTGCTCTTGCAATCATCAGCCAGTTCTGCTCAGCCCCATCACCCCGCCTGGCTCCAGTCCCTTGGCCCTGCTGAGAGCATGAGCCTGTCTCCCCGTTGCCAGGCGCAGGCGACCGAAGGACGACATCGGAGCTGCTTTTGGGGCAGTTCAGAACAGCTGCTAGGCTGGACCCAGCCAGCTGAAATGACAGCGGCAGCTCCACCCCAGAGATGGGCGCATGGGAACGCTGCGTCACAGGGCGACGGGGTGTCCAGTTCAGGCGCTGGGGTTCTGGTGCATGGCACTGTGCTGGGAGCGTGCATGTCATAGGTGCAGGACACGCTGCATTGGGCCAGGCAGCGGAAGCCACCCAGCCAGAGCAGTGGGAAAGCCAGAGGCCCCTGGGCTGAACAAGCTGGCCCATAGCATCCGGCGCTGCACGCGAGGACGTTGTCGCCGCAATTCGGAGACGCAGGACCTCGCGCCTGGCTTGTAAATAACACGACTCCGCCGTCAATTGCAACTCCTGGGCGGAGCAGCCTTGTGAGGTGCCAGCCTCTGCCAGGCCGCCTGGGGAAAAAGGAGGGACTACATTATAAAGCTGCCGCAAGGACAGCCCCCATGTCCTGCCCGGCCCCTGTCTCTGGGGTGCACCAGGGCCCCGAGCCCCACAGAGGGGCAAGAAGCAGGGGTCACCCAAGGAAATGAACGGGTAGCCCGGCTGAAACTGACCAAAGGCAGCGCTGTCAGCCTGTGGAACTCCTTGCCACAGGATGTTGTGGAGAGCAGCATTCGAAGAGGGGAACTAGCTCCAACGGTAGAGCAGGTCTTTAGCATTCCAGCAGCCATGGGCTGGGTGTGTCCACATTCGCCGGGGCCATGGTGCCCTTTTTCCTTCCTTTACCGAGAGAGGTGGGGGAATCTCCATCCCTAGAGGTGTTTAAATACCGGCGTGACAAAGCCCTGCCTGGGAGCAGTTGGGTGGGGCTGGTCCTGCTTTAAGCAGGGGGCTGGACTCGATTCTCTTCCAGCTCTAGGAGTCTATGAACAGAGCTGGATAAATTCCTGGAGGTTGGGTCCATCGATGGCTGTTAGCCAGGCTGGGTGGGAACGGGGTCCCCTCGCCTCTGTCCGTCGGAGGCTGGAAATGGTGACAAGGGAGGGATCATTTGGTGATTCTTCTGTTTACTCCCTCTGGGGTACCTGGCGCTGGCCTCTGCCAGAAGACAGGACCCTGGGCTAGGTGGACCTGTGGTCTGTCCCGGTCTGGCTCTTCTTATGCTCTTAAGAAAGTGGCCATCACCCAGCGGCCGTGTGCCCAGGGTGGACCGAGCCGGGGGACGATACAGCCGCCCTTTGTTGGCAGGGGAAGGGGCCGGTGAAGGAGGGGAAACGCCCCAGAAGACAAAGAGACCAACAGCAAAGACCCATTTGCTGGAACCGGGGCAGGGGGCGAGTGGGGGCCGGGACCCGCCCCTTTAGCCAAAGAAAGGGATGTGCAGAATTCCCGCCCCCCCGCAGAGAGTAGGGTCTGCTGGGGCTGTGTTGCAATTACAGCTTTGGCCCACTCGGGGCTGCTGTGCTGCCAAGGGGCATGTGGGGCTCCCCCCGGGGGTGCTGGGGTGGGGAGGGAGCAGCCATGCTCACAGCGGGAGAGGTGGGTGGAGGCGGCTCTGTGGTTTGGAGCCCAAGACGTGCACGGGGACAGGCGGACCCGGGATGGAGCCAGCTGAGCCCAACGCCAGCCCAGGGGCAGAGGGTAAACTGAGGCAGGGAGCTGCCTGCAGGGTTTACTGGTAGAGGTCCCTGTGCGCTGCTGCGGTAAAGGGCACTGATGTGCTCGGCTTCCATGCAAAGGTGGCAGCTGTGGTGTGCGACACCCTGTCATGGGAGGTCTCACCGAGGTGGGGGCGGGGGGGGGGGCCCTGGGAGAGGTGCACGTCCACTCTGGAGGGCTCCGAAAGCGCCGGGGGCCTGGGGCTCAGCAGGGACGTGGATGGGCCCAGCTGGCAGGAGGGGGTGCGCCCAGGAGCCCCAAGCCTAAGCCCAAGGAGTTCAAAATGGCTGGGGCTGCAGTGACCTGCTCCTCTGGCAGCGCTGGGGGGTGGCCCAGGGGGTGTCCGCCTGGCCCTGCAGCATCTGCTGGCCCTGGGCTCAGCTAGCGTGTGGGGCCCCTGCTCATTCCAACCCAGCAGCCGCACGGGGGTCACTGGGTGAACGGGCCGTAGCTGCAGTGGGGGCCGTGGGGCCGGCCTGTGACAAGCAGCAGAGTTGCTCAAGGGGATTTCTCCCCACCGAGCCGGGCCCATGGCTCCTGGCTGGCAGATGGGTGAGGCCTGTTCACCCTGCTGCCCTGCCTGGCGTTCCCTGGCAGAGATCGGAACCCGCCCCCCGCCCCGTTGCTTGCTCACCACCTTCCCACGCTAATGGAAGGGGAAACTGGGGCACGTCACGAGGCAGGCACCTGGCCCGACTGGCGCAGAATCCAGCTCTCCTGACTGCCCTTCCTGTGCTGGCTGCCCCTGGCCTGCCCCCCCCAGGGCGTCTCCATGGGGGGATAGGACGACGGCGGTGCCCAGAGACCGGTCTGGCCCTTGGCTAAGTCCTGCCTCACGCTGCAGAGTGTCCGGGTCTCTGCTTCTCTCCCCAGCCCTCTGCCCACCCTCACTGCCTTCCTCCCCGGCCTGCAGGGAGAAGGGGAAAGAGCCACTCGGACCCACCAAACCAGCTGGATTTCAGCATTTCTCTTGGGCAAATGACAACAGACACCTGCACGGACAGGGGGACACGCACAGAGCGGGGCTCGGCCCCGGGAAGGGGGCCACTGGGACACACACACACAGTGCAAGGCTCTCTCCCGCCAGCAGGGGGCCACTGGGACACAACCACGCACCAGCACAAACTGAGCAGGGCTCAGCCCTTCCAGCAGGGACACGCACACCCACACCGCCGCACACACCCACCCACGCACGCACACACACACGCGCGCGCGCGCACACACACACAGGCACTCAGTCTCACCCCTCCAGCAGGGACGCGCTCAGGCGTGAGCCCCCACAGCCCCGCTCCCAGTTTTCTCGTGTGCCCACTGCTCATGCCTCAGCCAGGAAGCGTTGTGCACGCGTGCACGGTGCCGTGCGAGGTGCAGGCCCTGGGGGGAGTGGCCCGGCTGCTCGCGCTCAGCGGGGCACGAGGCTCAGGCGATACTGGCGGGGCAGCTTGCCGAAGCCGTGGTACTGTGGTGTGATGTCGAGCTCCTGGCGGCCGCCCGCGGCGCAGAGGGCGAAGCGCTGCAGGATGGCGGTGAAGAAGAGGAAGAGCTCCATGCGGGCCAGGCCTTCGCCGGGACACGCCCGCTTCCCTGCAGGGAGCACAGGGCGTTAGTCGCTCGGGGCTGTGAAGAAGATTGATGCCTGGGTCCCAGTCCCGGCACGTGGGAAGGGCTCCCTCGGCGTCACCCCAGCTGGGGCCACCCTGCCTGGCGTGGGGCCGGCGTTAGGGTCCTGCCCCCACCCACACTGCACTGGGGCTATTCCCTGCCCAGCACCGGGGCGGATTAGAGCAGCCCCGAGGCTGCTGGTAGCGATGCCCCAGCCAGGGCAGCTCTGGAGTGCAGGCGCACAGAGGGGTCGAACACCCTGTCCTGGCCACGCCGGAATCCTGGGGCCAGCACACACAAGCCGAGGAGTCCAGGGAGTGAGTCCTCTGGGAGGCTCTGCGAGGCCAGTGCAAGGGGTCCCAGTAGGAAACCATGGTGCTGGGAGCCCTGCGGCAGTGGGTTTTGCTGGAAGAAAAACTGTCAGGGGCCAAGCTGAAGGAACCTCTCCCTGGTTTGGGACCTGCAGGGGGCTGTGGACAGCGTTCTCTGTGTGCTGAGCACTTGGGCGGCCGCCCTGGAGAGATTCAGGTGCTGCCCAGCTGATTAGCTGAGTGCCTGCAGCTGGCGGCCTGTGGTCTATGGGTGGTGTACGTCCGCGCAGGCCTGGGCGCGCAGAGCAAAATGTATTCCACCCCAGGTGGAAAAAATCAGCGGGAACCAGCCCGGTTGGGAGTTCCCAACTCCCCCTCGCCCTCACACACCCACTGAGGCTCACCCAGCCCAGGGGCCGGTGCCAGCCCTACGCCCCACAGGAGGCTGCAGCAGGCACGTACTGAGCACCCAGAGGTATGCCCAGGGCAGGATCTCCGCCCGTCGGCTCTGGCAAACGGCCTCGCTCCTGGCACCGCACCGCCAGGAATGGCACTCCACGCCTGTCCCCGGCACCGCCCCGCCACTGCCCCGGCGAGCTCCAGGAGCGTGGCCCTGACCTGCAGAGAAAGGCATGAATGCCGGGTTCCTCTTCAAGCCCCCCGCCTCGTCCAGGAAGTGCCCGGGGTTGAAGGCCTCTGGGCTGTCGAACTGGGTGGGGTCATGCAGGACGGAGTGCAAGATGGGAAGGACTGTGGTGCCCTGGAGTGGGGGAAGAGGCTGGAGCTGGCTTCGAGGAAACAGCCCCAGACCGAAGCGCACAGACGTTGCCTCGAGTTGCACTGGGGGCTGCCCCAGCGGGTCTGGGTCCAGCGGCCCCCACTGCGCCGGGCGCGGCACAGCCCTACGGCGAGATGGGCTCTGTCCCAGCCAGCTCACGGGCTGCACAGGCTTGGCTGGGCTGTAAATAACATCCCCCTTTAAACCAGGCCTCGGCAAGGTCATAGCAGGGCTTGGCCCTGCGCCTGGCAGGTCGGCCCCCAGCTTGCCGCAGTCCTTCTCCGGGGACCAGCCGCGAGAGGCAGCTTTGCCAGGAGACTCCACTAGCGCCTTGTGCCGCCAGTTCTGCCGTGCAAGGCTGGTGCACGGTGCTGATTGCTCCAGCCCAGCCGCTGCCTTGCACGGGACAGCTGCCCACTCAAGGGCCAGACCGGCCGACCCATCGCGCCTGCATCTTGGCTGCAGAAAGCAGCTTCAGCGGGTTTTTTTCAGGAATCTGTGACCATTAAAGCCGCTCCGGACGCTGCTCGCAGCAGGCAGTGAGAGGTAACGCCTGTCAGCCGGAGCCTGTGAGGAGAGGGTTGGAGCAGGGGTCTCGCCCCGCGCCAGAGCAGGCTCATGCCACTGGCTGGCGTGTATCCCCCGTTCACGTGGGGGCAGTAGGCGTCGGCCCAGCCAGCCAGAGCGACTCACTAGGTCAGTGCTCAGGGCCCCCGCCAAGGCAGGCGACACAGACCACCTGGCTCCAGGGACAGTTTAATCCCGGCTACCACCGAAACCACTGGGCGACCTCCGCCGGAACAGCCCCAGCCCAGCAGCACTGCCTGGAGCCTTCGCCAGGCCCTGTGGGGAGCCGGGTCTGGGGAGGTCCCACGCCACAGAGGAAGTCCAGGGCTTCTGCCCCCCCACTCCCGGGTAGCCATGGGGCTCCAGCATCCTGCTCCTGAGGCTGCGCCAGGCTGTGGCAGGTGGGCACTCTGGTCCCAGCCCCACGCTGAGGCGGGGGCTTCGCGGCATTGGCTCTGGCCCCTCCTGTGCTGTAGAGGGGCTCTCGAGGGCCCCAGCCTGGGACTCTACGTGCAGGAGGAGGGGCAGAGCTCAACCCCCGTCTCGTGCCAAGGCACGTTGGCTCGTGTGCCCCGCTCGGCCGCGTGCCAGGGGTGGCTGAGCCCTGGTGGAAAACCCGGCGAGAGTGGAATGAAACTTCCTGCCAAAGCCACTGGCCTTTTCTCTGTGCCCTCCACTTCTCTGCGAAGTTCGGCAAAGTGTTCCTTTTCCACCCAGCCCGAAACAATCCCCCAGCCGTCCCATAGGGAGCCCCTGGACGTGAGGACCCTGCGCTGCGCCCCCAGAGGGGTGCAGCCGTTATAGGGCCCCGGGCAGGCGTTACCTTCGGGATGGCGTAGCCTCTGAACCTGCGTGTCCTGGGTCACCGAGTGGGGGACGCCAGAGGGAGGACATCGACGAACCTCTGAATCTCGTGGATCACGGCGTCCGTGTAGGGCATCTTGGGCCGGTCCTCCATGCATGGGCGGCGGTTCCGGCCGATCACCTGGTCGATCTCCTCCTGAACGCGCTCTGGCCAGGCCGGCACAAAGCCAAGCGGTGAGTGACGGGCTGGGGCTGAAGGCTGAACTCACCCCTGTGTCTGGCCACACCGTGTGCGCTGGGCTGGCGGTGGGGAGATGACCCATCTCCATCCAGCCCCGTGTGAGACACAGGCCAGAGAAAGGGGCCAGTGACCTGCCGGGGGGGAAGGGGGGGTGCTCCAGTGCCTGCGGGGTTCTGGAGCCAGGCCTGGGATTGCTGCACAAGCCTCCAGCCACCGGCTCCCTGCCTGTGCCTCGTTAGATGGGCCGGCTCTGGGGGCGCAGTGCGTAATGCGCTGGGAGTCCTGCTGCCCCGGGCGCCGGTGGGAAAAGTACCCCAAAGTTACTTGAGTAAAAGTACAGCTGCTTTGGGAGCATCCCGCCCCCTCTCGCCCAGCCCCACACCCCCTCCCGCCCCCTCCCACCCATCCCCCACCCCCTCCCGCCCCTCTTACCCAGCTCCCCACCCCCTCCTGCTGCCTCTCACCCAGCCCCCACACCCCCTCCCGCCCCCTCTCACCCAGCCCCCACACCCCCTCCTGCCCCCTCTTGCCCCGCCCCACACCCCCTCCTTCTCCCCTCCAACACAGCCCCTGCAACCACTTCCCACCCAGCCCCCCCACCCCCACCTGCCCCCTCTTGCCCAGTCCCCACACCCCCTCCCCTGGTCCTGCATTTGCTGCAGCTGGGAGCGGTAGCAGATCCCCCCATGAGCCCTTCCCACAGGGGCTGGAGAGGGACCAGCTTCAGGTTTGCCCCTTGCAGCCATGGGGCCGGCAGTGGGGGCCTGAGGCTCCTCCAGATCACGCTGCTGCCTGGACTGCTCATGGCTGAGGGGGACTGGGGGGCCGCCCTGGCTTCTCCTGGTCCTGCCACCCCCAGTGGCAGCTCAGCACACACAGACTGGAGCTGAGTCCCTGGCCATCGCCCAGCCCAGCCCAGCCCAGCCCAGCCCAGCTCCAGTTCCCAGAGTCTCTCCGGGCTGGACCAGGCCTTGTAGGGTCTTCAAACCCCAGCCCCAGGCTGGCTGCTTGGACTAGGGGGGGGGCTCGTTCCCTGCAAGCTCAGGAGGGGCCGGGGTCAGAGCCGAGGCTGTTGGGAAGTGACCGAGGTGTGGGGGCTGGGCTGTTGGGAGGAGGATGCAGAGTGTGGGTGGGAGGGGCCGGGGGTGTGTGGGGGCTGGGTGGGAGGTTCTCAGTGGGGGTGCAGGGGCTGGGTGGGAGGGGGATGGGAGGAGGATGCGGGGGCTGGGTGGGAGGGGGATGGGAGGAGGATGCAGGGTGTGGGTGGGAGGGGCCGGGAGGGGGGTGCAGGGGCTGGGTGGGAGGGGGATGGGAGGAGGATGCAGGGTGTGGGTGGGAGGGGCCAGGGTGTGTGTGAGGGGTGGGCTGGAGGGGGACAGGAGGAGGAAGAAGCGTGTGGGTGGGAGGGGTGTGTGGGGGCTAGGTGGGAGGGGGACAGGAGGAGGATGCAGGGTGTGGGTGGGAGGGGCCGGGAGGGGGGTGCAGGGGCTGGGTGGGAGGGGGATGGGAGGAGGATGCAGGGTGTGGGTGGGAGGGGCCAGGGTGTGTGTGGGGGCTGGGCTGGAGGGGGACAGGAGGAGGAAGAAGGGTGTGGGTGGGAGGGGGGTGTGGGGGCTAGGTGGGAGGGGGACAGGAGGAGGATGCAGGGTGTGGGTGGGAGGGGCCAGGAGGGGGGTGCAGGGGCTGGGTGGGAGGGGGACAGGAGGAGGATGCAGGGTGTGGGTGGGAGGGGCCAGGGTGTGTGTGAGGGGTGGGCTGGAGGGGGACAGGAGGAGGAAGAAGGGTGTGGGTGGGAGGGGGGTGTGGGGGCTGGGTGGGAGGGGGACGGGAGGAAGCTGCAGGGTGTGGGTGGAGGGGGTGCGGGGGCTGGGTGGGAGGGGCCGGGAGTGGGGTGTGAGGGCTGGGCTGGAGGGTGCCAGGGATCGGGGCTCCTTGTGGAGCTCTGGGGGCCACAGGTGGCTTCATTGAGCTGTGCTCCCTGCAGGCCCCGCCCCCATTGCAATCCCTGACCAATGGGAACGACGAGGGGGTGGGGCCTGCAGGCAGAGCGGCTTCCTGCCCCCCGCCAGGTGCAGCGCCTACTTGCCTCCATCAGGCCCGTGAGCTTCGGGCCCCCCCGCGTGGCTGGAGCGTGGGCTCCTCTGCCACAGTCGTGGGCTGGACCCCGCCCCTGGGCCACAGGTGCCGTACCCCGGCCCTGCCCAGCTGAGCCCTCATCCCTGTTCGCTGCTGGCATCCCCAGGTGGGCGTCGGGCTCATCCTGACCTGTCACCTGCGGGTACTTCAGCAGCATCAGCAGCCCGTAGCGCAGGGTGGTGCTGGTCGTTTCTGTGCCGGCAAAAAACAGGTCCAGGGCGCAGAGGAGCAGGTTCTCTTGGTGGAATTTGGTGTTGGGATCGTTTTCCTCCTGGAGATGAGGGCCGCAGAAGGGAGGCTGTGAGAATGGCACTGGGATGGTGCTCTGAGGGGGCATGCCCGCTGTTTGCCAGCCTGTACCAGGGGAGCCGGGCCCGCTCTCCGGCGAGGGGCGAGTGGAAAGGGTTTGGTACGGGGCTGCTGGTGAACCTGCCCTATGGAGGGCGTTACACGGAATGTCTTACTACCGGGGTGGAAAAAGTACCCCAAAAGTTACTTGAGTAAAAGTGCAGCTACTTTGGGAGAAATGTTGTTGAGGAAAAGCCCAAGTGTCCTGCTGGAAAACGACTTGAGCAACAATACAGACGTGCCACCTTTTAATTGTACTCAAGTACCCAGAAGAGGAAAAGTGGCCACCCCCGGATACGTCTGGATACTCGAGTACGAGGAAGATGCAAGGCACATGTACTTTTGCTCAGGTGGTTTTCCAGGACACTCTGACTTTGACTTAATTACATCCCCCCCCCCCCCCAAAAGCAGCTGCACTTTCACTCAAGTAACTTTTGAGGCACTTTTCCCACCTCTGCTTCCTACGCAAGACAAGGCTGTGAGTCCTGCCCCACTGTGCTGACCTGCAGGAGACCAGCATTCTGGCCACCAGCTCTCTTCTTTAGCTCAATCCATAGCAGCTCACAGTCCTCTCTGCAGAGGTCTCAGGCCGATACTTGGCCCACATGTACATCCACATGGAGACAATTCTATGTTCGGCATTCCTTGGACCTCCCAGATGTGGGTGTGATGAGAGGCCATGGCACAACACATTTAAAGGTGGTGGCTCTGAAGCTGGTTTCACCCAGGCTTTCCCTGGGGTTGTCACCACAGCTGGTCCACATCTCGGTGGGGAGTGGTTTTCCTGGCTTGTGAAAATGTTACCAGTTTTGGACTTTCTCTGCATCCCACGTGTCCAAATTAGGAATGTTTCCCTGAGCGGAAAAGCTGGCAGCCATGGGAGCATCTTGGTTCGATTGCGACCATTTAAAAAACTGTAAATATTTTGCACATGGTTCACATTTCAAAGCCAAATGTTATTTTCTGCTGGGAAAATGGGACTGGGGATAATTTGCAACCTCTGAAGTGTTCTCTGTGTTGAGAAATTCCTGGAAGGGGCCCTTTCCCGGGGAATGTTTGGGTGTGGCCGAGTGGGCAAGTCGCAGCCATAAACAGTGTTTGTTGCTAAATTCCCATCCTGCCCTAGAGAGGAAGAGATAGACACTAAACCAGCATCAGTTGTGTCTACACGGGGGCATTGCTAATCCAGTTTAAGCAAACCAGATTTGGGTTCCACAGAACGTCAGGAGGACCTTCTGGCCTTGCAGCCTTTGCAGACTGGGGGTGGCTGCCCTGCCCTCGCCGCTGCTACCAGCCCTGACCTGCTGCATCCGGATGAGGAAGGCATCTGTGTAGTCCCGTGGGGAAGCCGGGTCCAGAGTCTCTCTGTGCTTCTGGACGACCCCAGCCACGTATCGCTTCTGCTCTTCGTAGTTCTCAAAAAGGCGGTGATGAGGGCCAGGCAGGAGGTTCATGACGGTGGGGAAGAGGTTGTAGAGCTGTGAGGGGGAGACAAGGTGGGTGCTCGCACATGGAGTGGGATCCCCCAGCACCCCAGAGCAGGGGGCTCAGTGTGAGAGCTAAGGGTCTGAAGGGGGAAGCCATTAAGTGGCACCTAGGCCATGGGGTGCATTAGGCAGCGTCGGGGGAAGCTACACAACCCCAGACCTGGGGGGGAGGTTTATCAATCGGCGACCCCTAAGCAGCTCCAGGGGGTGTCATCCCCGGAGATGAACAGCTCTACAGGGCAGGGGTGGAGAGCTGGGATGGCTCAGGCCAGGGCTGGTGGAGCTGGGCGTCAGCTCCCGGCCCGTGGGCAGGACGGGGTGGGGGCAGGGCGTTCGGTTCCCGACTCCCGGTCTGGTGCTGGGGGAGCCATGAGGGACTAAGGCAGCGGAGGGAGCGAATGCCAAACCTGCGGGAGACGCGGCCGAGGGGGTGGCCAGCGCATTGGAGGAAGGGATTAGATTTGGGATTAGATCTGGCCGGCATCTGGGCTGCACCCCTGGCCTGACGGGGCCCTGATGCGCCTGGGATCTGAGCAGGGTCTGGCCCGACGGGCCCTGGTCTGAGCTGCAGCTGTTCCCCGTCCCCTCTATTGGCCAGTCCGCAGGGCAGCCAGGAGCTGCTACCGCTACCAGCCGAGGGAGCTGCTCGGTGAGCTCGGCCGGTGGAGCGACCTGTGCTTGGGGGCTGGCGGTCTCGGCTCCGGATGAGGTTACAGGTGGGTGGATGAGGGTGCGCCTGACCGGTCCCTGCTCACCCGCGCTGCCGCGGCTCTGCCCCTACCTGCACGCAGACGGTGTCCACGCGCCGGAAGTTGGCCTGGATCAGGCTGAGCAGCGTCTGGAATTCCTCGTCCTCGTAGCTGAACCGGGCCCCGAAGACCACGGAGCAGATGACGTTGGAGACAGAGCGGCGCAGCAAGAAGGTGGGGTCCAAGGGAATCCCTGGGGGCACAGGCCAAAAGCTGCTCAGCCATGGGGCTTGATTCCACCAGCCAGAGGGGTGGGAGCAGCGGCAGAAGCCCGCGACACCCAGCACAGAGAGCCTGGGCACACGGCTGGCTCCAGGCCAGCCTGAAATGCTGGGGGCACAACTGGGGCGGCTCTGCACGCTGGAGAACCCCCCCTCTGCCACAGGTATGGCAGCAAGGGCCTAACTGAGAGCAGCCCCAGGGCTGCTCCAGTAGGGAAGCTCACACCGCTTGTGTCAGCACCAGGCCCTCAGTCTCCTCCATCAGGGCGGAGCCTCCTCCACGCCTGAATCCTCCGCACCTCCCGCACCTCCCAAGAGGCCCCAAGCTTCTCCTCCTTGTCCCCTCTCGCTCTGCGCCCCTCCCCCACTGCCCTGGTCTCCTGCTTTCCCCGGGCACCAGGCTGGGGCTGGGGCTGGGCTGACCAGAGCTGGCTCTAGGTCCCCTCATGCAGCCCCATCCCCATCTGGCGCCAGGTTTGGTGTGGAGCTGGGAGGACATAAGTCACTGACGTCAGCTGGCCTCCTGCGAGCAAATGAGAGGCCCATGGTGTGGAGTGGCCGCTCTCTGGACAGGCAGCAGCTTTGGGTTCTGCGTTTGCTCAGTGCTCACGCACCAGGGGGCACGGCCCGTGAGTGGGACCTTGCTGTACGCTTCGGGCTGCTCCCAAAGTCCCCAGACCAGTTTTGGGTGGAAATACAGTGCAAGCTCTTGCAAAAGGTGCCAGATAATAAGAGATTCTGGTGCCACGGTGCATCCTGGGATATGTGGTCCAGGCGCCTCATGCACTCATTCTTATCTCTTGGCCTGGCTGGACTACATCCCCCATGATGCACTACAGCTTGGACACAGCCCAGAGAAGGTGATGCATTGTGGGAGATGTAGTCCGGCCAGATTGCCCAGGCTGTTGAGGCAAAAAGAAGCAGGAAGCACCTGAACTACAATTCCCATGAGGCCCTGCACCCTACTGTGGAAGGCTATTGCAGTTTTCCCCTGGGCTCCATTAATAACACCGGCAAATTTCCCTCAGCTCCGTTAATTTTTGAGCTCCTGGGCTCCTGGACTCCATTAATAACACTATGAAATGTCCCTCAGCTCCATTAAACACTGGCAAAATGAGGTGGGAATTCCCGGGGGTCCCGCCGCAAGGGCTGGGGTGGCTGGAGGGAGAGGTGTACTGAACAGCCCTGTGCGGGATCTTTTCAGGAGAAAAGCCAAAACGCCGCGTTTATTGGTAATACACGTACAGCAACCCACACGCAGCATGTGTGAAGTGTTCATTGTTATATGTGTATTTCCGATAAATGTGGCGTTTTGCTTTTACCCCCGTCGTTACATCTTTGGTTTAAAAAAACAAAAAAGCAGTCATGTAGCGCTTTAAAGACTAACTTGTTAGGTGATGAGCTTTCGTGGGGCAGACCCACTTCTTCAGATCACAGCCAAACCAGAACAGACTCAATATATAAAGCACAGAGGTCCAAAAATTGTTAGCAAGGTGGGCAAATCAGAAGAGCAGAGGGGCGGCAGGAGGGGAATGTGGATGTAGACCTGCGTGCTTTATATGTTGAGTCTGTTCTGGTCTGGCTGTGATCTGAAGAAGTGCGTCTGGCCCAGGAAAGCTCATCACCTAATAAATAAATTATTTTGTTAGACTTTAAAGTGTGACTTGACAGCTTTTCTCTCTGCGCCCTTTATTTTTGGACAGCTTCATGGCTTGCCCTGGGGAGTGAATGAGATGTGAATGGGAAGGTGGGAGACCAGCACCTCCAGGTACTGGCAATGGTGGGAGAAGGCAGATCCCAGACCAGTGAGAAGAACAATGGAGCCTGTGAAGTGGGCCCGTTGAAAGAAGACTGGACACATGGAGGCCTGGGGAGTCACCAGCGAGTGCCTGACTTTGGAAGCACCACTCAGAAGAAGGTGCTAAATGCATATTCATAAGATCGCTCGGCCAGATTATGCATATGCATGAGCCGGCCAACCGGTGCAACCTGCATGGGAGAGAGGGCGCTATCAGTGGAAGCATCTTGCACAGGGACCCCGGGTTTGTCCTGTCAGCACTGGAGCACCGATCCGGATCGGCAGAAGCCCGGCTCCACCCCTCCCCCATCTAACTCACCTGGCCAGTGCAGTTCGGGGGAGCAGCTATTGGTACCAGCAACAAGACAGGAGTGTGTGTGTGTGCGCGCGCGTGTGTGTGTGTGTGTAAGAGATCACACACATATGCTGAGTGTCGATTGCTATCTGTGCATTACCAATAAATACGTCGTTTTGCCTTTTGCCCTGAGAGGATCCCATGCAGGACTGTTCAGTGCAACAGAGGGACCAGAGGACCCATCTCACCCCCCTGTGTGGACCATGCCCAGCTCTTTGGCTATGCCCAGCCAGGACACCTCTGGTCTTGTCGAGCTCCTCCAGCAGGTACTGGACCTCCTCCTGGATCCGCTCCTCGATGCTCCGCTTCCCCATGCCGAAGTCCCGCAACGTGCTGAGGGCGAAGCGGCGCATCTGCCTCCAGGTCTCCCCGTTGCTGAAGAAAAGCCCTGGGCACAGGAAGGGGACTCCCTGGGCACATGCCTCTTGGCAAACGGCACTTGACTCACCGCCCCGTGCCAGGCAGGAGCTCCCATCCCAATTGCTGCAGAGAAACGTTCTTCTGCAAGCAACCTCCTACCCATTCTTGCCACCTGGGGAGTTTCCCTGGTAAAGCCTCAGCTCCTGGAGTCCTGTGATTAGCTGAGCCTCTCCACTTTGATGGAAAGGCATTTCTCCCCCTAACGGGTGCAGGGGATAAAGTTTGAAAAGGTGCCATCCCCCTCCGCTGCAAGATGCAGCAAACAGGGGGTAAAGGACAAGGATCCCACAGTCGTTGGTTTGAAATAGCTGCTATTTGGCTTGTACAAAACTCTTGTGGTTTTTCAGCAGCGGGCTCATTCCTTGGGCTGGCCCAGGCTCCTCTGGGGGACTCGCAGGTTTCTGCCTGTCTCTGCATGCCCCCTCCCGCCCATCCCTCTGTCCCCAGCCCCTGGCAGCATCTCTGGGGGAAATCCACAGCCCTGGCAAAGCCCCAGGAGACCCCAGGCCCTGGACGAGGCTCCTTTGCAGGGTGACCCCCTGCCGGGGTTAATTGGGATTTTTCAGAGGGTGAGTTTTGCCCGGGGTCGTTTGGCTCCAGGGGATGTGGGAGCGACGCCCGAGGAAGCTGGCCCTGGCCCGAGCTGCCGTCCTGCCATGAACCAGGCTGCTCCTCACCATTGCCCTTGGCGGTCCTCTTGGCAAGCGCTAGCCCCTCTCGGCCGCCAAACTCCTCTGCTTGGTCCACCAGGGCTTCCTTCACTGCCTCGTAGCCCCACAGCACCACCATCCGGTGCGGCCCCATGTAGACGGTGAACACTGAGCCGAACTTGTCTCGGAGCTACCACAAGGGAGCAGGCGTTATGTCCGGCTGCATGCGGGGCGCTGCGGGTGCGGCATGCTCCCAGCCGGCTCCAGGAGCTCTCCCTCCGGCTGCTGGGCCACGCCGCAGGCAGAAGTAAGGGCCTGGCTGGGGGCGTGCAGCAGCACTGGTGGGAACTGGGGGGCTTCAGCCCCCCCGCCCTCCCTATAGGGCACCCTTCCTGCCCCAGTCTCCTCCCCAGGCCCCCAGCCTGGTTCCTGCCCCTTTGCACAGTCCAACCCTTTGGAGCAGGAACCTCCTCACCACCCCTAGCTCTGACTCCTGCACCCCCCCCACTCCCATCCCCTGCCCTGGGCCCCCCACGTCCCCCAGCCCCCTGCCCTGAGTCCCTGCTCCCGAGCCCACACTTCAATTGCTCGCCAATACTGCCCTGGGCCCCCCACACCCCACAGCCTCCTGCCCTGCGCCCCTGCAGGGGCCATGCACCAATACCTGTAAGAAATCTGAGCTAATAGCCCCCTGCTTGGCACTTGGGTGCATGCACAGCCTGCGCCAAAGGGTAGCTAATTAACTGTGGGTGGGTGAATGTTATTATGACCCTGCTAGAGACAGGGAAACTGAGGCACAGCGGCACACCGACATAGCCAGGGCTGCGCATGGGGCTGGGGACACAAACGCCTGGCGGAGCGTTAGTTTTTTTCCCACTTGTTTTCGATCGCCTCAAAATTGCCTTTCCCGCAAGTTGGCGCCGTGCGGCTGCCTGGGGCAGCAGAGGTTCGGTTCTCCGCTGCCACGGCCCCGAACGCCCCCTTTTCCATCAAATGGTGAACCTTTCCTGGAGCAGCTCAATGAGGGGCGGAGCTGGGATTAGCACCTGTGCTCGCCCACCTCGTGCTTGTCCCTGTGACCCGCAACACACGGGGGTCACTCACCGGCCCAAGGACGAATCCCTCCCCAGCTTACAAAAAAATCCCCAGCCAGGCAGGGAGGCTCTGCGGCCAGTGCTTTGTGTGCCAGTACTTACTGGTACTGAGTACCGGCACCTCGGCAGCCCCAGCCCTGGGACTGGCTGGGGGGCTGCAGGGGCGCTGATTGAGTACCGGCTCCTCCATTTTTACCCAAATGGCCCTGAGAGTATTGAGTCTGCTGCAGCGGGTGTCAGGGCTGCGCTGCAGCCAAGTAACTCAGCCTCTGTCCCGTCGCAGCCCCAGGAAGGCCACGTGGGGTGCCAGATGCTCAGTGGGTGTAAATCACCACAGCGCTGCTGACACCTGCTCAGGATGCGTGCAGACCGCTGGAGCCTTTAGGTTGCTGGCCAAGTGTGGTCATGTCTCTCCGCCCGCCTGAGTGCAGGGAGGTGGCGGGACGGCGTTGGGAGGCTGCTAGTGAGAGCCTCCAGGGGGCTGCGCTGACACCCCCAGGCACAAGGCAGAGCCCCCAGGCTTGAGTCGCAGCCATTGTGATCTTCTCCCTCTGCCTCCGGGTGCAACCCCGGCCAAGCCACGAGCAACGGTGCAGCTCGCCAGCCCCTGTGGGCATCGCCCAGGAACGGAACTCACCGCCAGCAGAGACTGCAACAGCGAAGGCCCCCACAGCTGCAGCAAATTACCCAGGAGGGGCAGCGGGTGCGGGCCTGGGGGCAGGTTCCCCAGCGCGGCCCGGGGCCCCCGCAGCAGCAGGAGCAGCAAGACGGCCGCGAGAAGGAGCAGTGGGGAGGTGAGGCCCAGCCAGAGATCCATGCTTGGGAGCAGGGCGACTCCCTGAGAAGGCTGCAGAAGCAGGAAATGAAATGCACACACCTCCCCTGCCTATGGGTGGAGTTTGCTGCGCACTCTGCTCTGCAGTGGGAACCGAGAGGGCCGGGTGGGGAGGCAGAGTCCCAGCAGGGTAAGCCGGAGCTGTGGTAGAAGTTTCCCAGGGATGGGGGAATTCTGGCAGTACTAGAGCCTGTCCAAGTGGGACCCAGAGAAAAGTCCCATGCCCCTCCTGCGCCTGGACTGAGTTCAAACCCAGCAGCACTGGTGGGAAGCCAGCCTGCAGGCGCTTGCACCTCCCGGCTAGAGGCCTGCTCTGTCCTCCTGGCCCAGGCGGAGCCGGCCAGGTCCCTGCTCCCGCCTGGCTTCGGGGTAGGGCGGCTGCAGAGCCAGAGTCCTGGGCAGAGGGCGGCTTTCCACCTTTGTCTTTGTTTGGCAGCAGAAGGGAAACCCGGCCGGTGCCTGAACACCTGCAGGTGCCCCAGGGGGAGCTCTGGGGTCAACCCCAGCTCTGGCTGATGCTGGGGCTTTTATCCACCAGGAGGTGCAGGGGCTGTGGGCGGATCCCCCCGGGCCCTGGCTGGGAATCCCACCCTGGGAGACATTTCCCGGGGAAGGGTTCATTTTGATGAATCAGCGTTTTGTGATGGGGGAGGGGAGGGGCCGTTTCCCAGAAATCCCCCCTCCCTCGCTGTTTAATCAGCGGCATGAGACTGGGGTTCTGGGCCTCCTCCTGCTGCTGAACACAGATCACAAGGGGCTCCCAGGGACCCCCTGTGGAACTAGAGGAGACACATGGCTCGTTCTGCTCCCTGGGCCAGGCCAAAGTCCTTGTATAACCACCCACAGGCAGACTCGAACCTGGGACGGTTGGAACCTGCAGGAGCTGCTCAGGTTGAGCTACAGGCCAGCTGGCTCTCAGCACAGGGACTCGTTCTCACCCGGTGTGAGTGGGCTCGGTGCCTTGCATGGGACAGTGACCTGCACCAAGGTGTGTGGGTTACACTTGTCTCTCGCCTGCCAGGGTGCCTGGCCAGCCGACGGCCCGCAATGCAGGCTCTCTTGGAGAAGAGACCGGTTAAGAAGGGTTATGCATTAATGCTCAGCTCTGAGCCAGCACGTCCCAGCCGTTGATTTCCGAGCAGCCCGGTGGGATTCACCTCATTTCGCAGCTGGGGAAACTGAGGCACAGAGTGGCAGAGTCGTGTTCCTGCAGGCTGGGGGCGGAGCCAGGAATCCCCGCTGGTTCTCCCGCGTCCCAGTCCTCCTCCCGTGCTGCAGAGCAAACCGCTTCGCCCCCAGCAGTCCCGGTGCACTGTTCCGCCCCGGCTCACCGGCTGCTGCAGGAGAGCTGTGCCCAACTGATGCCCGCGCCTGGCACTGTCCCTAGGTGGACAAACCCTCTCTCCTGCAGAGTCGGGGCAGGGACGTGGCAGCATTTTAGGCCCATCCATGTTTCAAGCCTTCCTCGGGAGAGTCCTGCTGGCTCCTCAAGTGAATGAGCGGGAGAGAGGCGCGAAGTCTGTTTAATTTCTGTCTCTGATGGGGAGCTGGCCGAGGGTAGGAGGAAGGCAGTAGACGGGCGAGATCTTGGCTTCTGACATAGTCCTGTGTGACCACCTCATACGCAAACAAGGGCGACGCGATTAGCCGGTTAGGACAAGTGGGCGCCGCGTTCAAAGCCCGCGCGCAGCGGTTACCCGTCTTCAGCTGCCAGGCTGGGAGCACGTGTCTATGGAGCCCAGCAGAAGCCAGTCCTGGGTCTGTTTCATCAGTGACTTAAGAGTGCAGCAGAGGGCACGTATCTGGGGTGGACTCCCAGCTGGGAGGGTGTAAGGGAGTTCCGGGGTCCTCCCATCTGCAGCCAGAAGTGACTCTCACACAGCGGGGGGGAGAGAAGGTTTATTAGGCGCCAGAGATCCAGCATGGTGCAGACTTCTCAGCGCAGCGACCAGAGGTGGTCTGTCTGGTCCATGCTGGGGGGAAGAGATCCCCCTCCTCTGAGGGAACCCCAGGCCTGGAGCCCCTGGCTGGCGCCTGCTCTGCCTCCAGGCTCCCACTCACTAACAGTCCGTGTTTGCTATTAAAAAACCAGCCAGGCTCCACCTCTCCCTTGTCTGGGTCCCAGCCTGGCAGAGGTGTCACCTGGTTGCCTAGGTTACACCCTCCCAACACATCACCAAGGGGTTGCAAGCGCCGTGCAGGCCAGGATTGGAACGCCAAAGGATGCTGACCAGTGCGAGAGCTGCTCTGAAATCAACCAGGTGAAAGTCAGGGAAGACAGGTGTAAAATACAGCGGAACGCCGATTATCCAGCCTCGCCAGGGCCAAGGCATAGCACAGGGCCGGCTGCTGCTGGGCTGGCGGAGCGCGTCGGGTAAAGCGCAATGTTGGATAGTCGAAGGTCAGATAATCAGGGCTGCACCGTGCTGCACCGAGGGACAGAAAAGCCAAAGCACATCTCCACGCAGAGCTGGCCGGGCGGCTGAAGTGCGGGAAAGCTGTGTGAGCTGGGGGGGTGGATTTGAGCGAGGGAGTGAATGACGCGATTCAGTTGTGAAAATGGTGAATCTCTGGGGGGGGCGTGGTATTAACAGGCGTGTTGTAGTGAGACACGGGCGGTTATGTTAGAGCAGTGGCCTTGTACACCCAGGGTTGGGAGCTCAGGCCTTGAGGGGCCTGGGGCAGGTTAGATTAAAATAAATGCCTGTGAGGGCTGGTGCTTGGCCCTGCCATGGGGGCTCTCGAGGTCCCTTCCAGCTCGAAGAGAGATATGTACGAGACCGCAGCCGGTGCCAGGGCTGTCCCTTGCACCCTGGCCCCATCCCCACCCCAGCTCTGCCCTTCCTCGAAGGCCTGAGTGACATGGCTGAGGCTGGGTCACCCCACTTCCTGTGTGTGGCGTAGCACAGCCCCCCCCCCGCTGGGAGACGGAGTCAGAGCAGAGCGGGCTGCTGGGTCGCTCCACTCCCCACGGCTCCAGCAGATGTGGGGAGGGCGGTGGCTGCTGCTGCTGCTGGCAGGTGGCCCCCAGGTAATCGCCCCAGGCTGACCTCAGTACCAGGGCTGTTCCCTGCACCCGCTCCTTCTCACTCACACTGCAGAGCTCCCACCCTTACTCTTTCCTAGGGCTCCGGTGTGACCTCACGCTTGGCAGGCCTGCAGCGTCTTTCACCAGTGCAAGCGCCTTGCACAGAAACACCCTCCTTCACCTCTGCTTGTGAACACTCACTAAAGCCCAGGACGCATGCACTAAGCAGGCATTGCTCGCCGCTCCGAGGACGGGTGAACTGGTCTTGATGGCCAGTCAGGACCAGGTCCAACTGGGGACTCCGGTCTCCACACAGGGCTGAGGTCTGGCAGCTCAGATCTCGGAGCAGGTGCTGGGGTTGATTCCCACAGAACTTCCTTCTGGGCCCCAGTGAGATCTGAGCCCTGTCCTGTAACCGCTCATTGCAGTGACATGTTCTAGACCTAGCACAGTATAACAGAATTCCCTCACCGATCCTGCCCCCCACCGCAACCGATTTACACCTGGCGAGGTTAATTCTGCAGCAGACACCAGGCCGAGAGCAGACAGACAAGCAATAGGGAAGTGGGGACGATAACAATAGAATGGTCTGGTTCTGGGGCCCCCAGTACAGAAAGGATTTGGGTGCATTGGAGTGGGTCCAGCACAGGGCAATGAAAATGACTGTGGGGCTGGAGCACGTGGCCTATGAGGAGGGGCTGAGGGATTTGGGTTTATTTAGTTTGCAGAAGAGAAGACTGAGGGGTGATTTGATAGCAGCCTTCAACTTCCTGACGGGGGCTCTCAAGAGGCTGGAGAGAGGCTGTTCTCAGTGGCAGAATAAGGAGCAATGGTCTGAAGTTACAGAGGGGGAGGTGTAGGTTGGATATTAGGAAAATCTATTTCCCCAGGTAGGTGGGGAAGCACTGGAATGTTTTACCAAGAGAGGTGGTGGGATCTCCATCCCTGGAGGTTTAGAGTCCTGGCTTGACAAGGTCCGGGCTGGGATGATTTGGTTGGGGTTGGTCCTGCTTTAGGCAGGCGGCTGGACTCAACGACCCCCTGCGGTCCCCTCCAGCCCCAGGATTCTATGATTCTATGAATGGGGATTCCCCAGCCCCACCACTGGGGAGGAGTTTCTGCCAGAGGAGATGCTGTTGGGCTGTTTTCATTACCGGCCTTGTGATGTGTTTCTTTGCCTGGTGCTAGTGGGGGCCGTTGGGACAGGATCTCCATCCTGCCAGCCTGGTCTCACACCGTTCCATGCAATAGGTGGGCCGGGAGGGTGCATGACAGAGAGCCGCCAGACCTTGCAGTGGGGCTGGAGAAAAGGGCTGTACACTCTCAGAGACCCAACGTGCAGCTCCCCTGCCCCACAAACTAGCCTATGGATGGGACGGCTCTGGCTGGAGTCCTGTGCGCAGTCCCAGGGCCGGACTCCGGGAGAGATGGGGACGGACCAGAGAGAGTCCAGAGGAGAGCAGCGAACGAGAGATCTGATCTAGGAGGAAAGCAGCGTCTCTGGCAGCTGAGCGCCAGGTGGCCACCCAGGAGAGTGTCAGCTGCCGCCCAGCCGATTAACCGAGCGCCCAGAGCCGGCAGTGCGTGTCTCTACTGGTGGTGCACATCCACACAGGCCTCCGTGCACAAAATAAAATTTATTCCACCCATGGATGGAAAATAGTTAGCAGGAACCTTGGGGGCTGGGCTGGTGAAACGGGGCAGGTCTGGTCCTGAGCAGAGCCTGTGAGCGGGGAGCTGAGACCAGGCTCCGGAGATGGGAAGGGCTGTAAGGATGACAGCAGTGAGCTGCTCTGGTCCCCTGGAGCCGGGACAAGCAATGGGCTTCCTCTGCCGCAAGGGAGGGTGAGGGTTAGAGGTTAGGAAAGGCTCCCAGGGCGGAGGATGGCTAAGTTCTGGTCCAGGGGGGCTTCTGGGGGGGGTGTGGATCCGGGGGCAACCCTACCCAGGCTCCACCCTCTTCCCGCCCCCGCTCCAGCCCCTTCTGCCCCAGTGCCCCACTTCCCCCAAGGCCTCTCCCCTGACAGACACAACCTGAGGCATTGCGGGGCTGGCAGAGGGGAGCAGCAGGGGTGGCGACCCCCACACTCACTGTGGCGGTAGGAAGTGACGTGCCCCAGCCTCATCCCACTCCCACCGCCTGGGGCACGAGGCCTGGGGAAGCTGTCCTGAGCCGTCCTGTGGATGGGACAGCGCTGGCCCTGGAGCGCCCTGTCTCCGGGGGGTTTAAGAGCAGGCAGGACAAGCGCCTGTCAGGCAGGGCATGGTGCAGGGTCTGCTGCAGTGCCAGTTTCCATCAGCTCGGGACGTGCCTTCCAGCCGGGCATGTCTCTGATGCTACTTCCCTCCCGTCCATCCCCCCATGGCTACGTCTACACGTGAAGCCTACATCGAAGTAGCCTATTTCGATGTGGCGACATCGAAATAGGCTATTTCGATGAATAATGTCTACACGTCCTCCAGGGCTGGCAACGTCGATGTTCAACATCGACATTGCACAGCACCACATCGAAATAGGCGCAGCGAGGGAACGTCTACACGCCAAAGTAGCACACATCGAAATAAGGGTGCCAGGCACAGCTGCAGACAGGGTCACACGGCGGACTCAACAGCCAGCCGCTCCCTTAAAGGGCCCCTCCCAGACACACTTGCACTAAACACCACAAGATCCACAGAGCCGACAACGAGTTGCAGACCCTGTGCATGCAGCATGAATCCCCCGCTGCAGCAGCAGCAGCCAGAAGCCCTGGGCTAAAGGCTGCTGCACACTGTGACCATAGAGCCCCGCACGGGCTGGAGAGACAGCATCTCTCAACCCCCCAGCTGATGGCTGCCATGGAGGACCCCACAATTTCAACATTGCGGGACGCGGATCGTCTACACGGTCCCTACTTCGACGTTGAACGTCGAAGTAGGGCGCTATTCCGATCCCCTCATGAGGTTAGCGACTTCGACGTCTCGCCGCCTAACGTCGAAGTTAACTTCGAAATAGCGCCCGACGCGTGTAGCCACGACGGGCGCTATTTCGAAGTTAGTGCCGCTACTTCGAAGTAGCGTGCACGTGTAGACACAGCTCGTGTGCAGAACCGTAGGACGGGACGGGGCCATTAGCCCAGGCCCTGTGCCCCGGCAGGGCTGGGGAATAACTACACCGAGCCGCTCTCTGTCCTCAGAGGCGCACGCCCAGAGCGGTCCTGACCCAGACCCAGACCCTGCAGCTGTGTGGGGCACAAAGACTTGGGGCACTGCTGGGGCTTGCTGGTGAGGAGAGGGATAGCTCAGTGGTTCGCGCACTGGCCTTGTAAACCCAGGGTTGCGAGCTCAGCCCTGGAGGGGGCCTGCACGGGGTCTGGGGCAGCTGGGATCTGAACAACGGCCAGGGCGGTGATAGTCCTGCTGTGGTGCAGGGGCCTGGACGCAGTGAAAGAGCTGGGTAGAGCCACAGGCAGCAGCACCCAAAGCTGTCTGAGTGGCAGCAAAGCCACCAGACAGGCCCCGGCTGACCCCCCGTCAGTTTTGGAATTTTCTACCGGACCTTTATTTCAAATCTGCTGTGAACCCATTCGTGTGCAGCTGAAGCTTTTAAAATCACAGCTCTAAAAAAATCACTGCCCTCCGCCACGTGCAGCTGCCCTGGTGCAGGGGGGCGCCAGGTTAACAGTTACGCATAGGGACCCTTAAATCCTGAGAACGGCTCAGCACACACCCATCTGCGTGTGAGAGCGAAGCAGCGAGCGACAGACGGAGAAGGACCAAAAAGCCCAGAGGCGATCGGGGCAAGCGCTAGGAGCGGAAAAGCCCCTGGGGAGATTTTGAGGCTGAGCCATCTGAGAAGAGGCGTGGGACTGTGAGCAGCCAGAGACGCGCCCGCCTGTTGTCTGATTCCTCCTGGGGCTAGGGGAACAGGCATTGAAGAGCACCAAAGAAATGCTTGATCCCTCTCCTCCTCCAGGGAACAGCCCCAGCTGCTGCATTTCGGGGGCTGCGTGTCCAACGAGCCAATTTTTACATTCCGGGGGTTGGCCCTCTGGATGGCCCGTGATTCGCTGGAGAGCCCCCAGCCTCCCCCACGCCCAGCGACTGATCTCTGGGGGGCTCCTTGCTGGCATCGGTCCCGCCACGCCGCAGCACGGCGCGGAGCTGGAAGCAGGGAGGTATGCTGGCAAAGCCGCAGTCCTGCGGCGTGAGGCGGATGTCGTGGGCAGGGACGAGGGACTCGAGGGTGAAGTTCTGCACGAGGGCTGTCAGGAAGATGAAGAGCTCCATGCTGGCCAGCTGCTGGCCCACGCAGGCTCGCTTCCCTAGGGAGAAACTCAAGGGGTGACGCCAACCCCCATGATATCTTTGCACCCAGCCAGGCACTGCTGCCTGTTGCAGGCCGGGACAGGAGCAGGGTAGGGAACAGGCATTCCGGGGCAGAGCCATAGGGTGAGGTGGGGCGGTCGCCCAGGCCCTGCTTTTTTGGGGGCCCCATGTTGGCCGCTCTAGCCACCCCATGAACAGGACCGGGGAGGATTACCTGGGGCAGGGCACAGAGCTGGCTGCAGTGGGTCGCCTCTTCCCAGCCCACCCGGCACTCACCCCTTGGGTCACTCTAGCAATGGCCTGCCCCACGGAGCCCACACCTCTGCCCCCTGCCCCAGGCGATCCTGGCCCAGTTGGTCGTGGAGGGGGTCAGGAGGCAGGGCCTGAAGCCCAGGGACTAAGGGGGTGGCCGAGAGCTTTCAAGTGAGCTGCGGCCAGTCTCTGCTTTGCTCTGGCAGCTGCGGGCCATTCAGCGCAAGGCGATGGGACCCTAACTCCCGAGTGACCCAGTGCAGGAAGGGTCCCTCCTGGAGGAGGCGTCCTGGGGACGCCCAGAGAGCCCTCTGCCGGGGCCAGTAGCTCTGGCACAGCACCAGTGCAGCCGCAGTACAGTGTTGGACATGGACAGGATCAAACAGCAGGAGAGGCAGCAGCTCGGTACAGCCCCGGGGGAGCTGAGCCCGGAGCTGCGGGTGTGTGAGAACCAGCTGCCGCTGCTCACAGTTGTTGCACCCTGAGTCAGACGTTGAGCTCTGGGGCAGGGAGTGGCTCTCACTCCTTGGCTTTGCCTAGCCTGGCAGGTTGGCACCCTGGTCTCTGCCGGGGGCTGTGCGGTGCCGGCCTGAAGGGGCCCTGATCTCAGCCAGGGTGTGGGCAGTGCCCAGCTCGACGGGCCCTGATCTCGGCAGGGGTCTGGGCGGCTCCCACCCTCTCACTGCTATGGGAGCGGAATACGCAGGTTCCTGCGTCAGCCACTCTGGAGGTGATGGGTCAGAAGGGACGTCTCTGTCAGACGTGCTAGTCTACCTGTGCCTGGGGGTGTCCCAGAAACTCCCGCCGCCCCTTCGCCCCGTTGTACCTGCCGAGAAGGGCATGAAGGCGCTGTTGGTCTGGAAACCCCCCTGCTGGTCCAGGAAGCGCTCAGGGTCGAAGCTTTCTGGGTGGCGGAAGTGGCTGGGGTCCTGCAGCACAGAGCTGAGCACTGGGAACACCTCCGTGCCCTGGGCAAAGAGAGGCCAGGGTGAGAGGCGGGGAGGGCCGAGGTGTCGGGACTCCTGGGTTCTGGGACTGGCCCCTGACCCCCTCTGACAAACGGGTCTCAGGAGCCGGCTCGCCCTGTGGCTGGAGGGGCTGGGGACGGTGCCACATAGCTCCTGCGGGCGGCTTTGGGGTCACGCTGGCTGGCGTGGGGGGAAGGGAGTGCGGCCCCATCCGAGCAGCACCCTACGTGGTTACCTGGGGGATGGTGTAGCCCCGGAAGCGGGTGTCCCGGGTCAGGGTGTGCGGGAGGTTCAGGGGGACGACGTCACTGTAGCGTTGGATCTCGTGGAGTACGGCGTTGGTGTAGGGCATTCGGCTCCGGTCTGCCACGGCTGGCAGGCGGCTGCGCCCAATCACCCGGTCGATCTCCTGGCTCACCTTGTCTAGAGAGAGGCGAGCGGTCATGGACTGCAGCCCAGCTGGAGGTGCCGGGACGCCCCTGCCTGGGCCAGGGAACGGAAGGGCCTCGCTCTTTGCTGTGCCGAGAGCTGCTGTGCTGCAGGACTGGTGCTGTGGGGTGGGGTGTCGCGCAGGGGCCAGGCAGCTCCTGCCCACGGAGGACGTGGACGGGGGTGACAGCAGGCACCTCAGCAGAGAGCAGACGCCAGCTGCAGCTCTGACGCGGGGCCCTGACGCGCCCCAGAGCAGGGCATGGCCCCTACCTCCAGAGAACATAGCCCATGTGTCCCTGCCAGCCAGCCAATGACGCCCACTGGCTCCTTCACCATGGAGACATGAGACAGCTACTGGGGTGACACCGTGGGGGTTTCTCTGCTACAGCTGCTGGCCGCAGACAGACCCTCTGTGGTCTGAGATCCCTCCAACTCGTTCCACGTCAGAATACACCCAAGGGGGCCAAAAAGTTACCACCTATTTGGCCTGGAGCCTCAGCTCCCATCGGAGTCAAGGGAGCTGCACCCGTTGCCACTAGCTGGGATCTGGCCCATTTATTCCCAGCTTGCAACCCTGTTCGCAGCTCCCTTCAGTTACCTGCTACCTCTGGGAACTTCAGCAGGATCAGGAGTCCGTAGCGCAGGGTGGAGCTGACGGTCTCCGTCCCAATGAAGAACAGGTTGCACACGGTCACGGCCAAGTTTCGGAGGTGGAATTCTGTGGCGGGGTTCAGAATGTCCTTGGAAAGCACAGGCAGATACGCAAGTTATCACCGGGATAGGGACAGATCCTCAGCTGGGGCAAGTCCACAGAGCTCTCTGGAGCTCACTGGGGTCTGGGTCCAGCCCCATCCCTATAGGGAGCTGCCCCTTTGAAACAGTCGTTTGACAGAGAGTGAGCTGATGTGCCTCAGCCCCCCAGGTGCCAGGTTACCATGGGGTTGCCCAGGTTACCATGGAGAGGCCATGTTACCAGGGGGTTGCCAGGCTACTGTCCAGGTGCCAGGTTACCATGGAGCTGCCAAGCTATCGTGGAGTGGCTAAGTTACTATGGGGTTGCCAGGCTACCGTGGGTTGGCTAGGTTACCATGGAGCTGCCAGGCTCCTGTGGAGGAGTCAGTTTACCACAGTGTTGCCTGGCTGCTGGGTTACCACAGTGTTGCCAGGTAACCATGGAGTTGTCAGGTTATCATGGCAGTACCAGGCTGTTGTGGAGGAGAAGCCACAGTTACAGTGGAGGGGCCAGGCTACCGCAGTGTTCCCTGGTAACTGTGGAGTTGTCAGGTTACCACGGCAGTGCCAGGCTGTTGGAGGGGGGCCAGGGTTACTGTGAAGGATGGAGACAGGAAACAAGGAGAAGCTAGGTTACTGCATAGGCAGTGTCACAACGCTTACAGTCATGGTCAGACCTAACCCTGTGGAGGTCCCACACCAATTTCCCCACAAATTTGTTTAAGGACCAGGAGGGTAAATGGCCATTAAACCCCCTGGAGGAACCTGAGGTGAGAGCTGGGCTGTGAAATCACTGATGCTGGTGTATTCAGAGGAGGCCCCACCCCAGGCTTGTGGTCAGAAAAACAAGTTAAGAGAGACAAGAAAGTACCACGAAGGCAGAAACAGGCGTGCAGAGAAAGGCAAAATAACCCTGTGCCATGAGGCTGACCCATGGCCTGGCACTACCGGTGGCTTATACAGGCATGGTGACAATTAACCCAGAGGACGGTAACCCAGTTATGGGTTCAGTGGAGGTAGGCGAGCTGTGGCCATGTCCGAAGTCAGCCGGAAGATAAACAAGGCACAATGTGACCTGGGCAAAGGGAAATTGACCCAGAACCTGGGTGTGCTGAAATGTAGGAGGGTATTTGGAGCATCGTGGGGACAGTCCATCCTGACGCCAGGAGAAGGTAACGGGTCATTCAGTTTGTGTACTGATTTGCCGACTCACTGCTTTAACAGGCGCCGGTAAGCCCAGGGTAAGTGCTTGTTTCAGCTTCAGGCTGGCATTCATACGTCTGACAAGTATCAGAGACGTAGCCGCGTTATCTTCGAGAACAACAAGAAGTCCTGTGGCACCTCAAAGACTAACAGATATTTTGGAGCATCAGCTTCCCTGGGCAAAGACCCGAAGCGGGTCTTTGCCCAGGGAAGCTGATGCTCCAAAATATCTGTTAGTCTTTAAGGCGCCCCAGGACTTCTTTTTAGTCATAAGTCTGGATGACTGAGCCTGAGTGGGTGGTAGTCCACACGACAGCACTAAGAGATACCGGAGATTCTAGGTATCGAGGGGGGGTTTTAAATTTCCAGCGAGACACTAAGAAACACCAGGGGTGCGTCTACACCAGGAGCGAACGTCAAAGGTAACTGCAAAGTGAGGCGCTACGTCGAAGTAGCCAGCCGAGAGTCCACACACGTTTTTCCCGTCCTTCGAAGTCCTGACGCTACGCCCGGGAATGGGATAGTGGCCTACTTCAAAGTTTCACTTGGAAGTAGGGTGTGCGTAGACGCTCACCTTTGAAGTCTGCTACTTCGAAGTTGCACTTCGAAGTGAGCAACTTTGATGTTATTTTTGTAGTGTAGACACAGCCCAGCTGTGTTCCCTGCAGGCTGAGCACTTGGACAGCTGTCCGGCAGAAGTTCGGATGCTCCCCAGCTGATTAATAGAGTGTCCACAGCCAGCAACAGCCGGCAGCCTGTGTTTCTGTGGGTGGTGCACATCTGGACATACCTCAGTGCACTTAACAAAATTTATCCTGCACAAGGATGGAAAGAAGTAGAGGGAACCCTGGCCACAAGAGAATGTAGGTTTCAGGGGGGGTTTAAGTTTCTATAGAGACACTAAGAGACACCACAGTGGTTTGGGGTGTCCGTGGGGCTGCCAGGTTACTATGAAGCCCCTCAGACATCATGGGGGCACTTGGGTATTGTGGATATACTCAGATATTTACTAATTATTATTCTACGGATGATTTGCATTAGCATAGCACTAGCAAGGCCCGTTCATGGGCGACAGCCCCTTGTGCTCAGTCCGGTACAAACACAGAACTGACAGCTACCACCCCAAAGAGCTTCAGTCCTAAGCATAAGGCAAAGGAGAACCTCAGAGACACAAGATAACACAGAGGCCAGGGCCGACAGGCTGTGTCTGGTTCCAGCAGATGAACGGTGGTCTGGTTTTTTGCGGGCACCACAGCAGAGGGGAGTTTTAAAAACTTGCTCTGATTCCCTGAAGTAAATGGTGAAGTGCAACAAGGGATAATGGGGCCTCCTGTGTCCTTCTCAGCTTCTCTCCTGTCTTACCTTTTCCATCTGGACGAGGAAGCAGTCGATGAAATCCTGGGGGTTAGCGTGGTCCAGAGATGCCTGTTTAGCTTTGATCCTCTCTAAGATGAAGCTATTGATGTCCTCCAGATCTTGGATGATGTGTTTGTGGGCTCCTGGAAGGAAGCGCATGACCCAGGAAAACATCTCATAGAGCTGTAAGGAGGAGTATGGAAAACTGTGTTAAAATGGTGAAACTATGGCTGTAAATGTTTGAGGGTTTCCTGTTTGTGCTTGCAACCGTGTGGCTTTAGGGGGAAGCATATGATCACAGTATTCTGCATATCATAGAATCATAGAACACTAGGACCGGAAGGGGCCTCGAGAGGCCATCGAGTCCAGTCCCCTGCCCCGACGGCAGGACCGACCACTATCTACACCATCCCTGATCGACATCTATCTACTCTGTTCTTAAATATCTCCAGCGAGGGAGATTCCACAACCTCCCTTGGCAACTTATTCCAGTACTTGACCACCCTGACAGTTAGGAACTTTTTCCTAATGTCCAACCTAAACTTCCCTTGCTGCAGCTTAAGTCCATTGCCTCTTGTTCTCTCCTCAGAGGCCAAGAAGTACAAGTTTTCTCCCTCCTCCTTATGACTCCCTTTAAGATATCTGAAAACCGCTATATGATCACAGCTGTTTTGTTTCTCTTTGTTCTTGTGTGTTGCTGTTGAATTCTCAGATGATTCTGTGGAGCTGACCCTGTCGCACTCCATCAGGGCCAAGGGGGCAGAGGTGGCTCCCCTGAGGACTGTCCTCCAGGAGGTGCCTGGGCACTCTGGGTCCTAGCTCAGTCTCCCTGGGCTGCTCACCTGCCCCCAGGTTGAGCTCAGCCGCACGAAGACCTGGTTGAGCTTGGCCAGCATGTTGAGGAAGCTCTCATCTGTGTCGGCAAAGCGACGGCCGAAGACGATGGAGCAGATGACGTTGCAGGCTGAACGGCTCAGGAAGAAGGTGGGGTCAAAGGGGGAGCCTGGAAGGAGAGCAGGGGACAGGATAGTCGCCCTGTCCAGAGACTTTGGTGATGTCATGTCAGCCAGTGTTGGGAGCCAGCTCCCAGCAGGGAGGGTCCTAGGACGGGGCAGCAAGGGAACGCCCTGCAGCCACTCCCCAGACCCAACCCAGCCGTCCAGAGGAACCTGGGAATAGACCAACCCTCGGTTTGCCTGAACTCCGCCACCAGGCACCGGGCCTCCGCCTGGACCTGCTCCTCGATGCTCTGCTTCCCCGAGTCAAGGTCCTGCAGCGTGGTCAGGGAGAACTGCCGCAGCGGCCACCACCGCTCCCCGTCGGAAAAGAGCAGCCCTGGAGGTTGAGTAATCCTAGAATCACAGGGCTGGAAGGGACCTCAGGAGGTCAGCGGGTCCAGCCCCCTGGTTCCAGCAAGAACAGCCCCCACTAAGTCATCCCAGCCCGGGCTTTGTCAAGCATCCAGGGATGGAGATTGCACCACCAATAAATAACACATTCCAGAGCTTCCCCCCCCTCCTGGGGAAATAGTTTTTCCTAATATCCCACCTCCCCCTCCCCCTCTGTAACTTCAGCCCATTGCTCCTTGTTCTGCTGCCTGTCACCACTGAGAGCAGCCTCTCTCCAGCCTCTTCAGAGCCCCATCAGGAAGTTGAAGGCTGCTATTAAATCACCCCTCAGTCTTGTCTTCTGCAAACTAAACAAGCCCAAATCCCTCAGCGCCTCCTCATAGGCCATGTGCTCCAGCCCCTTAATCATTTCCGCTGAACCCTTTCCAATGCGTCCACATCCTTTCTACACTGGGGGGTCCAGAACTGGACACAACACTCCAGATGTGGCCTCACCAGTGCCGAACGGGGGAATAACAACTTCTCTAGATCTGCTGGAAATGCTCCTCCTAATGCCCCCCAATACGCCATTAGCCTTCTTGGCTACCAGGGCCACTGCTGACTCATATCCAGCCTCTCATCCACCTTAATCCCCAGGTCCTTTCCTGTTGCACAGCTACGAACCAGTCGGCCCCCAGCCTGTAACAGTGCTTGGGATTCTTCTGTCCCAAGTGCAGGACTCTACATGCATCCTTGTTAGTACTGCACAAAGGATCCTTAAGCGTGCTTGGGCAAGAAAACTGGGGTGCAAACTCCAGCATGCAGCACACTGGCTGGCCAACTTGCGGGGGCGTGCTCCTGGGGGAAAGCCCTGAGGATCTTACCTTGTGTGACTCAGGCCAAATGGCTCCCTGCCTGTGACACGCAAGTCTATGCTCACTACCCCGCTGGCTGGTCTGTAGCTGGCTGGGAGGAGACAGGTGGGCAGGCCCAAGCTGGCTCACTGAATCAGTCACAGACCCAGGACTCGTGGCTCTAGCCACTAGACCCTGCTGCCCAAGCTGCCGGTGGTACCCCCGCGTCCTGGCTGCCAGCCATGCGACCACGTGCCTTGTTCATGGCCTTCGGAACTCACCAAACCCCTGCAGAGCCTCCCCCAAGGCTGCCAGCGTCCCTCTCCCGCTGAAGTTGTCAGCTAGATCCTCCAGGGCCTCCTTCACCGCGTCGTACCCCCACAGCACCACGACCCGCCGGGGGCCCAGGTGCACCGTGAAGACCGGGCCGTACTTCTTCCTGAGCTGTGGGAGAAGTCGGGGGGTGGGAGGGCAGAAAGAGAGCGGACCCTGTCCCCATGCACTAGTGTGTGGCAGGGGCAGGAGCTGCTGGGGGTAGGGGGGCAGGTGAGGTCGCTGTGCTCTGCCCCTGGCTTGGCACCTCCCGCTCCCCCTCCAGCCGTTGCAGGGTACAGAATCCCACGGGCACAGCGACGTGCCTTCGCCCTGCCCTGTCCGTGCAGCCCCCACGGCTCGGCGCGTGAACCGTGCAAAATCCCACGTCACGGTTCTTTAGCTCTCCAGGCCTCCGCCCTGCACCCTCCCCG
This sequence comes from Carettochelys insculpta, assembly GCF_033958435.1. NCBI lineage: Eukaryota > Metazoa > Chordata > Testudines > Carettochelyidae > Carettochelys > Carettochelys insculpta. The sequence goes on along the minus strand of NC_134158.1, from coordinate 22,614,300 downwards.
GCACCCCTGCCCCCACCCAAGCCCTGGTTGCTCCTGGGCTCCAGAGATCTGCCCACGCCTGGCTCCTGAGCTGACGCACCGGCGCACAAAGCTGGCGAGATGCGGATCTGCCTAAGGACGGCAGTGCCCTGTCTGTCCTGTAGAGCTCCGCTCCTCGGTGCTGTCAGCATCAGTAGTGCTTCCTCGCCCGGCCTGGGCACGAGAGTGACCCTGCTGTGTACGGCACTCGGCTGCAGGGTTATTTTTCTTACCGGTCACTAACGGGCAGCTTTTGAGCTGGGCTGAGTAGTAACTGGCCTGTTGCACCTGCCAGCCAGGGCCCACAAGCCCTGGCAAGATGTGGCTACCTCTGGGGCAGAGGGCGTCAGTCACCCAGTGCTCCTCACGATGTGCATGTACAGTGCCTAGCGCCCCGATCTTTCTTTGGGGGTCCCAGGCCGACATAGTAAGGGGAGACTAAATCAAGTAGCCACGCAGCCCAGTGGTGGAGGGGAGGGAATTTTAGCTGAGGACACAGCAGCAAAACCACCTCCTCGTGCAGGAGCGATTCCCAGTGGCTGGGAAGGATCCCAGGGTATCTTTCCCCTTGGCTGTAGTGGGCTGGTCACAGAGCACCGGAGAACAAATGCAAGACACAGGCCGTGTGACCTACCTGCCGGAGAGAATTCACCATGCCCCCCGTCCTCAGCTGCAGCACGTTGCCCAGCAAAGGCAGGGGTGTGGGGCCAGGAGGCAGAGGGCTCCTTCGACTCCTCGGCCGGCGCACCAGGAGGAGGATCAGGCCTGACAGGCAGAGCAGCAGCAGCAGCAGAGATATTACGTCCCCCATGGGGTCCTGCAGGTGCCTCTCACGTCTCCGCCGGTAGCCCTGGTCCAGCCCTGGGGTCCAGGCACAGCACCTGAGGCGTCCCAGGATCCCGGCTGGGCTGTATTTACCCAGGAGGGGTGCGTCGGGTGGACGGGGCTCTTATCAGGGGCTGCCGGTGTTGTTTCAACATGGGTGCGGCCAGGAGTGGGTTTGGCTCAGATTGGAGCAATGGTGGTTGCTGGGAGGGCTGGGCCTCTGGGCGAACCAGCCCAGAGCAGGATTGTGCGTGGCGCCTGTCGGGGAGGGAGAGCCCTTGGGGAGAGAGCTGAGACTGGCTGACCTGGCTTCAATTCTTCTCTGCCACAGAATCCCGGGGAGACCTTGGGCAGGTGCTTGTCACTCCGTGTAACTTGAGAGGCTTTCTGGGCACAGCTGAGAGAGCCAGACCAGGGCAAGCTGCTTAAAGACACGGCTACTTACAGCGCCAGGGCAGCGACTCTCCACTGGGAAGCACCCAGCTGGTCACAAGGAGCATGTCCGTTACCATGCTGGCCAGGGAGAAGTCATACAGCAATTCCCTCGCACACGCCAGCTTCCCTTGTGTCCCCTCCTCACACAGGTGAGAGGTGATGAAAATCAACCTCGGCAAATCTGAACAGGTTCTTCTGGTCCCAAAGGACCAGCCACATTTCCAGGTCAATGTACACCACAGATCTTACCCAACAGAGCGCGCTGGGCCCAGCCTTTAGCACCTAACAGCTAAAGGTTTATTAATAAAAAAGAAAGATAGACTAGAGTGGGAGTAAAATTGTTAAAGCAATAAATTACATCCCTCAGCCACATCGTTCTTGATGCAGGCCGGTAGGAGAGGCAGAGGAAGCTGCTATTTTGCAAATTCTGGTGAGTTTCTTTTTTGGGTTATTTGAAGCTAGATGGTATCGGTTTGGGTGGCCCATCCAACCCTTGTCATGGCTGGTGATGGCACGCAGGATTATATAATCATTATGAGAATCCTCTGAAGGGAGAAGTGTAGATAGCCTGGGCATGAAAACGTAGGAAAATGAGAGAGAGACAATGCGTGAGGCAGAGGACCTCATGGAAGGATGGTCGTCGGATCCCTCCTTGGCAATAGTGTCAATGATGTAGCTGCTCTTTTTCAAGTCCCAGAGAGACCGCCTCCATCCAGAAAGTCTGCTCAATCCAGAGAGTTTGCTCAATCAATAGAGTCCAGCTCAACCCAGAGAGTACCCTTGGTCCAGTCCCTTACTCGCGACAGTGACTGCAACCTCCAGATTTGAAATCTTGTCGGCGTATGTAATAAGGGGAGAATAAATCAAGTAGCCACGCCACCCAGCGGCGGAGGGGAGGGAATTTTAGCTGAGGCCACAGCAGCAAACCCACCTCCTCGTGCAGGAGCGATTCCCAGCAGCCAGGAAGGATCCCAGGATATCTTTCCCCTTGGCAGTAGCAAGCTCCTCACAGTGCACTGGAGAACAAATGCTTGACACAGGCCGTGTGACCTACCTTCCGGAGTGAATTCACCATCCCCGCTGTGTTCGGCTGTTATGCATTGTCCAGCAAAGGCAGGGGAGCTTAATGAGAATCCCCATTGTTCTCAACACAAACGTGGGCAAATTATTTTTGTGTGCCCAGAGTTTTGGCTGTCTGTTGTTTTTTCCAACACCAAAGTGACGGCAATCTGGCACAGAGTGTTGGTTCATTCGCCTGTTCACCTTGTGTGGCGAGGAATGTACTTCCCAAATATGACCGTACAATTCTGGTACCTGATTGAGTGGCAGAACCAAGAAGGTGACACCAATCTTGGCAGGGAGCAGTCTCTCAGGGGATATTAGAGTTCAACCCTCACGCTACCCTTAAGAGAGTCATAGTTCTTAAAAGTGTCTGGAGTACATCCTTTGTTAAGACAGGTCATCAGTCCTTCTGGGCCGCCAGGTTCATAGCAAAGAAGCTCCTGAAGGCTGGGTCTACACAAAGCTCTGTTCAGCACTGCTGCCGGCAGAGCTATGCAAAGTGGCTGCCTATCTGCATACTCCCAAAGCTCATTAGCATAGCCAGCGGCAAGCCACCATAGTCCTTCTCACACGTGTGATGACAACTGCGGATGACTGCTGGACTGATCACTGCCTAATTCAATCCACAATGGCGATTAGGATTGCCACCAAACGGAGAAGTCAGAGGAAACAGATCTGATAAAAGATCAATGTACCAGGCTTGAAGGACCTGATTAGAAGAAGTGACTTCCAGACAGCGCTCCAAAGGAAGCCTCCAACGGTACACTCGGAACATGCGGAGGAACACTGGTGTCAGTTATAAAATGTCCTCATTGGAGCTTGTGGAGAAGCCTTTGGTTCCCAGACCAGGAAGCATCAAGACTCATTTGGTGAGAACAACGTAGAAATTAAACACTTGATTGAGGCAAAAAGGAAAGCCTTTATGGCTGGGCGAAGTGACATCAATTGTGCAATGAAGAGAGAAGCATATACCAAGGCCAAGGCAGAAGTCCAACGTAAAACAAGGACTCTGGGAAACCAGTGGTGGACGGAGAAGGAGTGAGAACTCCAGCGTCTTGCAGACATCAACGATACAAGACGTATCTTCAATACTACCAAAGGTGTTAATGGACTGAGAAGCCATGGAATCCATCCCCGATTTCAAAGGATGGAACCCAGCTCTTGAAAGGCAGTGAAGCCGTTGCTTCTCCCTGGAGGGAGCACTGTAATGAACTCTTGAATCACCCCTCCACTGTCGTGCTAGACTCCCTTGGCCAAATCCCTCAGCAGCCACCAAGAAATGATCTTGCATTTCCTACCCTGAGTGAGGTCCAAGTTGTCATCAAAGAGATGAAGTGCAACAAGGCAACTAAACAAGATGGAATCCCCACCAAAGTCTGCGAAGAGGGTGGGGCAGAGATCCACAAACAGCTCCACTTCCTGATTCTCAAGCTCTGTTATAGGAAGCAGAAGCTGCAGGGTTTCAGAGACACACTGATTGCCAGTCTCTTCAAGGAGGGCAACAAGTAGGACTGTGGCAACTATTGTGGCATCTCTCTCCTGGCAACATCAGGGAAAATCTTAGCTTGAATTCTTGCAAACTGACTCCTGCCACTCTCAGAAGAAATTCTCCCAGAATCCCAGTGTGGCTTCTGACCATTCCAAGGAACAGCGGACGTGATCCTCACTGCCCAGCAACTACAAGAAAAATGTTGTGAACAAAATCAAGCCTTATACGTGAGTTTCATCGATCTGAGCAAAGCATTTGACTCAATCAATCACAGCACCCTGTGGACCATCCGCTCGAAGACTGGCTGCCCCAAAAAATGCAGTAGCATTGTGATGGGGTTCTGGGGTTCCCAAAGCTCTGCACCCTGTCCGCAGGCAGGAGAGTCTCTCACTCAGCAGGAAAACAGCAGGTTTATAAGCTGACAGGACACAGCATCGTACAGAGGAGTCAGTACATCAGGCAGAGACAGCCAGTCCAATCCGTGTTGGGGAGAGGAGGCCTCGAGGGGCCCCCAGAGCTGGGGCCTGGCCCCCTCCTTTGTCTCTCTCTCCCTCAGCCCAGACCCACTGCTTCCAACTCCCAGTTCCAATTCAAACCCCTCAGGCTCCACCTCCTCCTTTGTCTGCAGTACAAAGGTGTTACCTGGTCATCAAGGTTACCCTCAGCAGGAGCCCCCCACCCTCTGTGAGTCACTCACATACACACAGGTATCCCCCACTCCATCACATCTCTCCCCCCTTCCAGACCGAACTGAGCGGGGTCACTCAACTGGTGACCTGGGGAAGTTCGGGGCTCTCCCCTCGTGACTGGGCATCGGCTGTACCCTCTGTTCTCCCCTCGATGTGCACCACCTCCACATCATAGTCCTGCTGCGGGAGGCTTCAAGTCAGGAGCTTGGTCTTGGCCCTTTTCATGTGATGCAGCCGGGCAAGTCCCTTTAGTTCCCTTGGGTTGGTTGGTCTCCCTGCTTCGGCCCCGGTCCGTCAGCCACGTTCTCAAGTCGGACGGGCAGAGCCCATACAGATGCTGCAGCACCAACAGATCAAACAGGTCTTTTGTGGTTTGGGTCCTGCCCCATCTGACCACCAGTTCATACAGCTGCTCCAGCCAATGTCTGGAATTCAGTTACAGTCCAGTAACGGAAGGTACAAATGCTTCCATCCTTGGCATTTAGCCAGACCACCACAATGGCTGTGTGCCTCAGTTTCCCCTTTCATGACACACAATAGGTTTGGAATGTTCCTTCTCATGTCAGAGGTTGCAAGACTAGTTACAGGGAACAATGGTGACATTTCAGAGTTACAGACTCCTTCAACATACAATTCATGCTTCTACATCAATGTCATCATGTCACATGTCTCTTTTCAAACATTCAGTGCATGGTACAATTCTACAGCTTTTGGTAGCAGCACCCCTTGGTTACAGCAGTCAGCATGAGTAACAGAACAAACCCATTGCAACTGTACATTTACGTTGCTCTTTGGTAGACCACAACCTTTGTGCAACATCCTTGAGAATCTGGTATTTTGGGGATAAATGGCTGAGGCCTTTCTTAGCACCATCAAGTTCTAATCTTCTCCCTTGCCCCCTGGGGTGGAAATCTGATCTCTCTGGCTGTGCCCTCCCTTCTAACAAGAGCTGGGCCATTGATGAACTCAGGGAGATGGCCCCCTCCCAGCCAGCCTGGAAATTTGCAAACCAAACTGCTTTCTGAGAGCTGTTTTGTGAGTCCCAGACGCAGAATCCACATGAAGGAATCCCTGTTTATCCCTCACTGGCCCACCAGGCCCAAAGCTCCTTTGTCCTTTTACCTCCAACTACTGCCTCCCCATGGAATCAGAAGTCGAATCCAATATGAGAATATGAGTGTTTCCACCATCTGGAGATGGGGAATTGCTGGCTCTCTCCTGCATCCTACAGAGATTGGCTGTGCAGCCGTTTTACTTGGTTCTCACAGGGCTGCTCACACTACCTGATAGTTTTCACTTTACTTGCATCAACTTCCAATTCCTGAGAAACTTTTACCCTGCCTGCTTTGGACCCTTGCAGAGCACAGCCAGTGGTTTCACACTCAGGCAGGTCCTGGCCGTCAGGAGCTGAAACAAACTTCTCCCCAGGCAAAGGGCTGGCTCTGGTGCTTACAGGCAAGCACCTTTCCTATTCACTCTCCTTCACCTCACTCCCATTTTCTGCAGTCCCCACAGACAGGTCAGGAAAAGTTTCAGGGAAATTCTCTTCCTCAAGAGCTCCCCCAAACAACAACTCACCCCTGTCTTGCTCCACAGGGGCACTGCTCCCTTAAGCCACAACCAGCTCCTGGGTTTCACCTACACCCAGGATCACTTCTGGCCCATCAGGCAGATTCCCATGTAATCCCCCTCCAGGCAGACAGCCAGTACCACCGGACAGAAGGTCAGGGTCCCTTTCCTCCCTTCTGCTACCAGCTCCTTTATCTTCATCAGTCAGCATAACTCCATTGCCCGTCTGTTCTTGTGTCCTGGTGAGAGGATGACTCTGGTAGGACAGAGTCCTCTCACCCGCTCCCAGTAACACCTCAGCATCAGGCAAAGAACAAGTACCAGAATCGTCTGGTCTCTGGGATTCCCTGATGATACTGACTGGATCAGACCGAGTTAAAGCATCATCCCCCCTGAGAGACACAGAGGCAGGCCCACTTCCCATCTGGGCTTCAGCTGCCCTCAGATCCAGCTCTGGGATCTTGGCTCCATCTTGAGCCCCCACAGGCTCAGGCAAAGGATTCACTTCCCCAGAAGCAGAAGCACTTTTTTTGCACCAAGGATCAGTGTCCTTAGCAGGGACACCACTGCCCATCCCAGAGCCATTCCCTCTGCTCCAGCCCCCATGGCTGGATTCAGAGACACACCTGGAATGCTCTTTTTTGGTGGATCCTTCTCCAGCCATCCTAGGCTGGTGAATCTTCCTCAGACAATGGGCTAGTTTCCTCATTGGCACCTTTTCCAAACGCAGGCTCTGCTCTCTCCCCAGGCTGATGCTGCTGTTCAACACAGACAGACAATGGGAGACACTCTCTCCTTTGTCCCAGCCCCCCGGCTGGTCTCCACACACACACAGAAGGTGAAGCAGCTTCTCTCATAGGCAACTTGCCATTCCCAGTGGATCAGCTGCTTTCCTGCACAGACACACAGGCACCTTCCTTGGCCCAGGCCTGGAAAACTCTTTGCAGGTCTGTCTTGGCCACTAGTAGATGATGGGTTGGAATCGCTCCTTCCCTCCTTGAGCTGTGGCAGGCCACTCGGTTCAGAGCTCCATGCAGTCCAGAGTTCCCTGCCCCGATTCGGGCTCACCTCTGCAGGATTCTCCCCAGCCCTTAGCTCTGCCACTGCACATCCACGCTGCCTTGTCCAGCTTCTTTAATCTCGATTCAGTTTCCAGGTGCTGCCACTTCACAGCGGAGTTGCTCAGCGTGGTTGCAGGCTCTCAGGCTGATGCCCTGTGCACCTCACGATTCCTGGAAGAATCCCTTCAGTGTGCCAGGCTCCTTGCGGGTCACAAGCTGCCCAGGGTTAGGCCGTAGGCCCCTCCGCCCTCTGGGACTGACTCCAACAGACTCCCAGCGGAACCCCTTCTTCAGTGTGACACCCGCTCTCAGGGACCATGAGCACCCTGTCTTGGGACGAACTCATTCAGCGTCAGCCTCCTCAGGGGTCACTTGTTCCTGGGGGTTGGGCTCTCGGCCCCTCCACCTTCTGGGACCGACTCCAACAGATTCCCAGGAGTAACCCCTCCTCGGGTGTGACACCCCCTCTCGAGGACCACAACCGCAGTTGCTTGGGTTCGGCCGCAGGCCCCTCCGCCTTGGAGAGCTGCACCTCACTGCCCTTCAGCACACCTGGGTCTCGCAGGCCCCACTTCTTCCGGGGCCCCGGTCACTTGCTGCTGGATGCTCCATCCTTGGGGTGCAGAACATCCCACTCCTGACACCAGTGTGATGGGGTTCTGGGGTTCCCAAAGCTCTGCACCCTGTCCGCAGGCAGGAGAGTCTCTCACTCAGCAGGAAAACAGCAGGTTTATTAGCCGACAGGACACAGCATCGTACAGAGGAGTCAGTACAGCAGGCAGAGACAGCCAGTCCAATCCATGTTGGGGAGAGGAGGCCCTGAGGGGCCCCCAGAGCTGGGGCCTGTCCCCCTCCTTTGTCTCTCTCTCCCTCAGCCCAGACCCACTGCTTCCCAACTCCCAGTTCCAATTCAAACCCCTCAGGCTCCACCTCCTCCTTTGTCTGCAGTACAAAGGTGTTACCTGGTCATCAAGGTTACCCTCAGCAGGAGCCCCCCCACCCTCTGTGAGTCACTCACATACACACAGGTATCCCCCACTCCATCACAAGCATCTACAGGCTGCTTCGCGACAACATGACTGCCACAGTATTGAGCACCAGTGGAACCCAAAGTGACCACTTTGAGGTCAAAACAGGAGTCAAGCAAGGCTGCGTCATTGCCTCATCACTGTTCTGCATCTTCATCACCATGATCCTTCACCTCATTAATGGCAAGCTTCCAGATGGTGTGAAGATTGCCTATAGAATGTACGGGAATCTTTTCAACCACGGGAGACTGAAGATCAAAAGCAAGACCTACACAACCTCCATCATGGAGCTCCAGGACGTAGATGACAATGTAGTTGCTGCTCCTTCTCCAGGAGCCCTTTAGACAATCTCAGGTGCCTTCGCAAAAGTGTATGAGAATCTCAGCCTCACACTGAGGATCAAAAAGGCCAAGGTGCTCCACCAGTTTTCACCAATGGGACAATCTCATGCACCTTTTACTGAAGTCAGCAGAGAACTGCTGGAAAACGTGGAGCATTTCCCATACCTCAGAAGCCATCTGTCTGCCAAAGTCAACATTAATGTGGAAATCCACCATTGTCTGAGTTGTGCGAGCTCTGCATTCACCTGCCTGGGATAAAGGGTCTTTGAGAACTGAACTCCTATCCCCAGGACAAAGCTTGTATACTGTGCAATGGTTGTTCCAATGCTACTGTACGCATGTCAGACCTGGACAACATACAAGCGTCATTTGAAGGCACTTGAACAATATCATCAGTGCTGCCCCAGAAGAATCCTAATGGGTTTGGTCCTGCTTAGAGCAGGGGTCTGGACTCGATGGCTTTTTTAGGTCTCTTCCAGCTCTATTGTTCTATGATTCTATGATCCCTTGGGAGGATGGACACATGAACACTAGCATCCTGGAAGAGTCAAATATGACAGCATTGAAGCCCTTATCATTCACCAACAGTTTTGTGGTTCAGATGTCTGATCAGCACCTTCCAAAACAGATTCTGTTTCCGAGTTGGAGGAAGGACAGAGGAGCACTGGGGGCCAGGGGAAGCGATAGAAGGATGTGCTCAAGGCACACATGAGCAAGCACAGCGTCGGTGTCGACACGTGGGAGAACCTCGCCCAAGACCGTCCCCAGTGAAGAGCGGTGATCCGTGAGGCGGTGGCACAATTTGAATGGTCCTCCTGCAGTGCAAACGAGGAGAAGAAGAAAAGAGCATCAAAAACTGCCCCACGCCCCTCCAACAGCCACCAACACCTGCCCCTTCTGGGCTAAGACCTGCGGCTCCAGAATCGGGCTGGTCAGCCATCAATAGACTCACAAACAAGAGGGTGACAGGAAGTTGTCCTATTACCATTCTCCACCAGGGATGGTCGTGGGTGAGGTTCTCCCAAGTGTCGATGCCAATGCTGTACTTTTTCACGGGTGCCTTCAGCACGTCCTTATGTCGCTTCCCCTGGCCCCCAGCGCTCCTCCGTCCTTCCTTCAACTCGGAAACAGAATCTGCTCTGGCAGGCGCTGATCAGACGTCCGAACCACATGACCAGTCATGTTCGACTCTTCCAGGGCCCCAGTGTTTGTGCGTCTGTCCTCCCAAGGGACATTTCAGGTTCTCCTGAGGCAGCGTTGATGGTATGGTTCAAGTGCCTTCAAATGAGGCTTGTGTGTTGTCCAGGTTTCACATGCGTGCAGCAGTGCTGAAACACGCTCGGCTACCACCCTTCTCCTCCTGCTAGTCGGAACAAAACACCCTCATCCCTTGCCCTGCTGCTTAGCTTCAAAGGGGCCGGGCTGTTCGGGTGCCAGGTTCTAGGCACGTGTTTGTAGAGTTACAGGAGAGCTCTTGCTGGGTTTTGCATTGGGCTCTGCAGCCTGCAGGGAGCTTCCTGACATTGCTGTTCTGCCGTACCTGGTTCATACAGTTAGCTACTCCCCAGGCTGCACAAGGCTGGCTCAGGGGACAGAGATAACACATTGCATGAGATCACTATGTGTGAAGTAGGCGGTTGCTAGGGCGAAGGAGGGTCGGTGGGTTCCAGGCAACGTTTCCCCTAATCTTTTCCACTCAAGTGCAAATTTTTTTTCATCCGCGGGGAGAATAATTTTGCCTGTGCACCGAGGCACGTGCGAATGTTCACCACCAGCTGAAACAAAACCAAGCTGTGTTAAATCAGCCGGACATCACTGGCACTGTTCCTGAGCGGCCAGACATGTGCACAGCTTACAGGGAACACTGGTTACAGACTGTGGTAAGGGACTGTAAATTCAGCAGGCCCATTCAGTGCCAGGTCTTTGCTGAGTGTTGCTCTGAACTGACTCCCCTGCCCATGTCTCTTGAAGGTGCTGTGCAGGATTCTCCCGAGGTTCAGCAAGGAGAAGTGCAGAGTCCTGCACTTGGGCCGGAGGAAGCCCAAGCGCTGTTACAGGCAGGGTGCCAATGGGCTAAGGAGTCGTGCAGCAGAAAAGGACCTGGGGATTACAGTGGATGAGAGGCTGGATATGAGTCAACAGTGTGCTGTCCTTACGCAGCTCTGCGTCTCGCCAGCTTTGTGCGCCGGTGCATCAGCTCAGGAGCCAGGCGTGGGCGGATCTCTGGAGCCCAGGAGCAACCAGGGCTTGGGTGGGGGCAGGGGTGCCGGGGAGGGTGCAGGGCGGAGGCCTGGAGAGCTAAAGAACCGTGACGTGGGATTTTGCACGGTTCATGCGCCGAGCCGTGGGGGCTGCACGGACAGGGCAGGGCGAAGGCACGTCGCTGTGCCCGTGGGATTCTGTACCCTGCAACGGCTGGAGGGGGAGCGGGAGGTGCCAAGCCAGGGGCAGAGCACAGCGACCTCACCTGCCCCCCTACCCCCAGCAGCTCCTGCCCCTGCCACACACTAGTGCATGGGGACAGGGTCCGCTCTCTTTCTGCCCCCCCACCCCCGACTTCTCCCACAGCTCAGGAAGAAGTACGGCCCGGTCTTCACGGTGCACCTGGGCCCCCGGCGGGTCGTGGTGCTGTGGGGGTACGACGCGGTGAAGGAGGCCCTGGAGGATCTAGCTGACAACTTCGGCGGGAGAGGGACGCTGGCAGCCTTGGGGGAGGCTCTGCAGGGGTTTGGTGAGTTCCGAAGGCCATGAACAAGGCACGTGGTCGCATGGCTGGCAGCCAGGACGCGGGGGTACCACCGGCAGCTTGGGCAGCAGGGTCTAGTGGCTAGAGCCACGAGTCCTGGGTCTGTGACTGATTCAGTGAGCCAGCTTGGGCCTGCCCACCTGTCTCCTCCCAGCCAGCTACAGACCAGCCAGCGGGGTAGTGAGCATAGACTTGCGTGTCACAGGCAGGGAGCCATTTGGCCTGAGTCACACAAGGTAAGATCCTCAGGGCTTTCCCCCAGGAGCACGCCCCCGCAAGTTGGCCAGCCAGTGTGCTGCATGCTGGAGTTTGCACCCCAGTTTTCTTGCCCAAGCATGCTTAAGGATCCTTTGTGCAGTACTAACAAGGATGCATGTAGAGTCCTGCACTTGGGACAGAAGAATTCCAAGCACTGTTACAGGCTGGGGGCCGACTGGTTCGTAGCTGTGCAACAGGAAAGGACCTGGGGATTAAGGTGGATGAGAGGCTGGATATGAGTCAGCAGTGGCCCTGGTAGCCAAGAAGGCTAATGGCATATTGCGGGGCATTAGGAGGAGCATTTCCAGCAGATCTAGAGAAGTTGTTATTCCCCCGTTCGGCACTGGTGAGGCCACATCTGGAGTGTTGTGTCCAGTTCTGGACCCCCCAGTGTAGAAAGGATGTGGACGCATTGGAAAGGGTTCAGCGGAAATGATTAAGGGGCTGGAGCACATGGCCTATGAGGAGGCGCTGAGGGATTTGGGCTTGTTTAGTTTGCAGAAGACAAGACTGAGGGGTGATTTAATAGCAGCCTTCAACTTCCTGATGGGGCTCTGAAGAGGCTGGAGAGAGGCTGCTCTCAGTGGTGACAGGCAGCAGAACAAGGAGCAATGGGCTGAAGTTACAGAGGGGGAGGGGGAGGTGGGATATTAGGAAAAACTATTTCCCCAGGAGGGGGGGGAAGCTCTGGAATGTGTTATTTATTGGTGGTGCAATCTCCATCCCTGGATGCTTGACAAAGCCCGGGCTGGGATGACTTAGTGGGGGCTGTTCTTGCTGGAACCAGGGGGCTGGACCCGCTGACCTCCTGAGGTCCCTTCCAGCCCTGTGATTCTAGGATTACTCAACCTCCAGGGCTGCTCTTTTCCGACGGGGAGCGGTGGTGGCCGCTGCGGCAGTTCTCCCTGACCACGCTGCAGGACCTTGACTCGGGGAAGCAGAGCATCGAGGAGCAGGTCCAGGCGGAGGCCCGGTGCCTGGTGGCGGAGTTCAGGCAAACCGAGGGTTGCTCTATTTCTGGGTTCCTCTGGACGGCTGGGTTGGGTCTGGGGAGTGGCTGCAGGGCGTTCCCTTGCTGCCCCGTCCTAGGACCCTCCCTGCTGGGAGCTGGCTCCCAACACTGGCTGACGTGACATCACCAAAGTCTCTGGACAGGGCGACTATCCTGTCCCCTGTTCTCCTTCCAGTCTCCCCCTTTGGCCCCACCTTCTTCCTGAGCCATTCGGCCTGCAACACATGAAAGATGGTTCTCTGTTAATTGACCGTGTGGAGTTTGCGCTGGGTTACACATTGTTTGCCTGCTGTCTGTACCTGATTCATGTATTTTCTCACACAGCGTCCAGCTTCAAAGTCTGGCTGCAGAGGTTTGGTTGGTATCTGTTCGCAATCCACATACAGGGCCACAACATTAATATCATAATGTTTAAAATGAAATGGTTTTTAGTGTAACTTTCGCTAAAGGCGCCATTATCCACAAACCGGAGGACAAGCATTTTGGGTAACTGCCCCAAGAACAGGTTCTCTTGGTTACTGACCCGGCTGCCTGCAGGGATGCTAACCACTTTCATTCCCACACAGTGTACAGAGTATTTAGCATTAGCAGTAGGCAGGGCCCCTGTGTGGCCCAGACAGACTCCAGGGGCCACCCGCACTTTCTTCACAAAAGGACACTGATACAATGCGCAGTTTAAAACCCTCGGCTGCATCACCCATTAAGCAGAAGGCATCTTTACTGCGAGTCAGTTTGATTTTCACATCTACTCCGTTCAACAGAAGTTTTTCTTGAAAAAACAGGTCGCTGTGCAGATGACCCAAGAGCTCTATCGTCCTGCTCAGAGCCGTCAGCCTCGCACGCCTCACAAACCCCTGATTCCCACCGTCCAGCTCTGTTTTCTCTTGCTGTCCGGGTGTGTCTTTGTAAAACAAGCCGGCGGAAAATTGGGTGGCAAGGGTGTCCTCACTATAATTGAGCACTGACTCTATAAAGGCCCTGTAAGGGTAGCAGTTGTTGCTTTGGCTTATCAGGAGGTCTCCCAGAGTGATGTCCAACTGACTGAAAACAGATGCCACTGGATAATTCACGAGGCCTACCTTAGCGTCCCTCGGGAGATCAGCTCCGTCCCTTTTACAATCTTGCAGCAAAGGTACTGCAGCGTGTTATTTAAATCCATATAATCTATGCCATTCTCCACTATTAAAAGTCAATAGGGGAAGCCTCTGTAACGGCCGACAGAGGCGGCACCTAAATGTAAATGCTCTTCTCGATGCTGGCCTGCGTAGGGGCTATGTGGAATAAGTCTAGTTCGGATTTGGTACACTCTTCAGACCCGCAGTGAACAAAAGCCATGTTAATCAGAATCTCTCTCTTTTACCAGGTAGAGAGCGTCACCTCTTTCACCCCGGCTTCCTCTTGGACTTTCGCTTCTGGCAGGGCCTGCGTGCCAAAACCCTTCTTTTAAAGGGTTTCGGGGGCCCTGTGCGTCGTGGGTGTGACACTTTTCCCTTTCTTTTCCTCCTTTGAATATACACTAGCCCTGACCCCTCCTGTGCAGGTGGAATCCCCACCTTCTCTAGAACTGCACAGGAAACGTGGCCTACTACATCCCTAGCTACGTTTTGAGCAGCTGTTTTTACGTGCAGTTTAATAATCTCTAGCCCCTTCCCCAAAAGCGGTAGAGCCTTTTGTAAGAGGGTGTGGAATATTCTGCCCGCGCCAGCCCCGTACATCACTGGGGCCCCATGATATCCGGGAAGGGCATAGTCAGCCCGGGCTTTGTAATAATTGCGGTAGATGTTGGGATCACTGTAATTTTTAGACTCGCCATAACAGTGGGTTTGTTTTGTCTTTTTTAAGAAACTTCGCTCTCTCCGGGGACGCAGGTGCAACTTCACAATCACCTTGCCAAAGCGAAATGAGACGTGTCTGTTCTGGTCTGTCTTTATTTCAGTGGTGATGGTGTTGATGTGATGTTTACTGATGGGGACGTAATGAGGTTTATCATAGGTGATGGTAACAAACTCATTGCTACTTCCTCTGACGGGGATGCATCATCACAGGGGAACAGAAAAGTCCCCCACAAACTGGTGTTCTACAATATCCGTAGATATTTTTGGACCCTTCGGCAGGGGGTCAAACCCAGAATCGTAGCTAGCTCCCCGCTTGTGGAAAACATGTAAGTAACATTGGTGGATTTAAGTCTAACTTTTCTACTCACAGGCTCGTACATCATGACAACTTCAGGCGGTCCAGGTTGGCGAGCCACAGTACTTTTCATTTGATCCACTAATTCGGGTATGGATGAGTAATAACCTCGTCGTAGCATATAATTCCGTGTTTTATCTCCAAGGATGATTTGGTAAGAAGTGTCCTCGGTAATGTTGTTCCAGCTGTGCAGGTATTGTATTTTCACTAACCCCACCTCCCAGGCACCTGGAAGATCCAAGGGCTTTATTACCTGTATCGTAAAGTTGGAGCTGGTGTTTTGGGGAAAAACCCCAGCGCTGGCATTGCTGGGCAAAATGATGTAAAAGCCACCATCGCTCATTTCTCCTCCCTCCCCCCGTTTTCATTCATGCCTAAATTTTACGGAGTTGGGAAGCTTCTACCCAGCTGTTAAACTTCTCAGGCCACCCCAACCACTTCACCAGTACTTGCTTTTTTTCCCCTTTCCCTTTCTCTGCCAGAACTTTTTAAATCTTGTAAATCCTGTCTTGTTTGGGGTTCACCTTTTGCAACTCTTCAGGGTAAAAAGATCCCGTCACCTTCTCACCTTCGTAATCTTTTAACCGGTATACAGGTCTCTGTCCCCTGGTTAAGGCTTCATCTACTATGAATATCTCATCAGTAAATGTTTGCTCATAAGCTTTTTTAAAAGCACCTTTGGTTTTAGAGAATCTCACATGGTCGCCTTTTCTAAAAGGGGTATCAACCAGATTTATTTTAAAACTGTCTCCATAAACTGTTTTCCACACCTTCAGAGAGTTTGAGGGTTTTACACGAGCGGGTCTGGTAGTATAGTTATGTGAAAGCTCCGGCTGTAACTCTTTATAAACCTAACCCATCAATGTAGCGAAAGGTATTACGGGCTGTAAAATATCTCCACATCCTAGATTTTAAAGTTCTGTTAAAGCGCTCCACAACTCCTGCTTTGTCTTCGTTATTAGTAAGAAAAGGGCGGACGCCTTGCCACTTTAACAATCCACTTGAAGGTTTGTTTCCAAATACGTTTCCACGGTCAGTTTGTAATTTCTCAGGCACTCACCCTTCATTGAAAATAGCTTTAAAGGCCTTGGCCACTTCCCCGCCGGTCTTGTCCTTCAGGCCTAAAGCCCAGGCATGTTTGGAGAGAATGTCTATCACTGTTAAAATGTCCTTAAAACCACTGTTGTGTCTGGAGAATCGCTGCATAGCCTCCAAATCGGCCTGCCATTATGCATGCACATCTGAGACATTGGTCTTGTTTCTTTTAAAACGTATTCGAGGGGATTTGTGTAAAGTGTAAGCATCCTGGTCTGAAAGCCAAGATGTTACCTGTTTTCTACTCAAAGTTTTACTATGCTCTTTGGCTGCTTGAAACAGGGGGTTCACTCTGCCAAACCTCCCAACTTCCCCAGGAGTGTAATATATTTTCTTTAACAGCCGTGGGCGAAGACATGACTGTTACATGCGTTAGCAAAAGATGTTGCAAGTATAAAG
The DNA here is from genome assembly GCF_033958435.1 of Carettochelys insculpta. Classification (NCBI taxonomy): domain Eukaryota; kingdom Metazoa; phylum Chordata; order Testudines; family Carettochelyidae; genus Carettochelys; species Carettochelys insculpta. The sequence goes on along the minus strand of NC_134158.1, from coordinate 22,598,083 downwards.
TGACACGTACACAGTAACATATTTCATCAAATTTTATTAATGACCTGGTTTAACACGGCCTTTTTACAGCAAAATGGGCACCATGACACCACCCTGCAGTAATGAGTCCGAGCTGATTCAGTCTTCCATTTTATCCTTTTGTTCACAAGGTCTGTGTTTCAGGCATGAGCAAAAACAGCTGACACAAGATAGATTTACTCCCACAGGACTACTGATGTGCAGTCTCTGAAAGACCTCTAGGAAGGCCTCGCCGAGCTGTGGAGAGAATGCCAGAAAGGAAATAATGTAAGATCCTGTGGTCTTTTTAGGTTTTACAAAATCCCATTACACCACCCCCCAACCTCGCTCATTCGTTTTACCTCTTTGGCTTCTTTTCCGTTCTCCTTGTCTGACTCCTGCAAGCTGCGGCCATCTTCCTCCATAGGGGTGGGCAAAGAGGGGCCGTCTACCTTGTCGGGCTGCCTCGAGAGTGGCTGGGTTTGGGGGTCGGGTTCTGGTGTATCCGTCAGCAACAGTTGGGCCAAAGGGCTCCCCTCGGCTACTGCCTCCCCCCCGGAGCTGTCGCTGATGCAGCGCTTTCTGCACATGCGGTGGAGACCCGTTGGCACATAAACAAAGTCCGAACTTCTGGCGGGGTGCTGAAGGAGCCCATCTTCCGGATCAGCGTTTGCAGGATTTCTGAAACACGTACTCTTGGAAAAGATGGCCTCTTTCTGGGGTAGCGCTGTGCTCTGATTGGTAGAGGGTGGCGGGGCGAGTCCTTCGAGGGGTCACATGACACCCTTTACTTCCAGTCACGTGTCCCACTTGACCCGGATGTACTACTACCCCGAAGGGCATGTCTTCCGGTGACAGGGGGGCAGGCCTAAAGGGGTTGGGGCGGAACTTCTGGTGACAGGAGGGAGGGGCGAAAGGGTTAAGGGGGCAGGACTTCCAGTGACGGGGTGGGTGGAGCTAAAATGGCTGGGGCGGGACTTCTGGTGAAAGGGATGGGGCTAAAGGGGGAAAGGGGCATGGCTAAAGTTTGAGGGCTGGCAGGCCACACCCCCGGAAGTGACGCACAAGGACTGGACTTCTGATGACAGGTGGGCAGAGCTAAAATGGCTGGGGGCAGGACTTCTGGTGAAAGGGGCGTGGCTAAAGGGAAAGGGGACGTGGCTAAATTTTGATTGATGGTAGACCCCTTATACTACTACAGCTAATGGTGTATTGGGGTACGCTAGGAGAAACATTTCCAGCAGAACTAGAGAAGTTATTATTCCCCATTATTTGGCTCTGCCGAGGCCTCATCTGGAGTATTGCGTCCAGTTCTAGGCACCCCCAGGATCGAAAGGATGTGGATGCATTGAAGCAGGTTCAGCGGCGAGCAACCAAAATGATGAGGGGCAATGAAAATTAAACACATGACCCATGAGGAGAGGCTGAGGGATTTGGGCTTGTTTAGTTTGCAGAAGACAAGACTGAGGGACGATTTAATAGCATCATTCAACTTCCTGAAGGGGGCTCTACAGGGGCCGGAGAGAGGCTGTTCTCAGTGACAGGCGGCAGAACAAGGAGCAATGGTCTGAAGTTACAGAGGGGGAGGTGTAGGCTGGATATTAGGAAAAGGTATTTCCCCAGGCAGGTGGTGAAGCACTGGGATGTGTTACTGACAGAGGTGATGGAATCTCCATCCCTGGAGGTTTTTAAGTCCCGGCTTGAGAAGTCCTGGCTGGGATGACTTAGTTGGGTTTTATCCTGCTTTGGGCGGGTGACTGGATTCAGTGACCTCCTGAGGTCCCTTCCAGCCCCAGGATTCTGTGATTCTATCCCTGGGCAGCCAAGGGCTGAACAGTCAGACCAGGAGCATATTCCCGCCTTTTCTCCATTTCCTGCGGGCCACAATTCAGGACAGCTGTGATTGCAATGCCTGCTCTCCTCATAGCTGTTGGAGGGGCATGTGGTGTGATGGGTGAGGCTGACTGGCATCCAGACAAGCGTGTGTTGCGGGGGCAGGTTCTGATCACCATAGCAGTGGGAATACCTAACCCCCCCCCACCTGCAGGTGATACAACATGGTTCAGGCAATCCTGCTTCTCTATCCAGGTCTGATGCCCCAGGGCTGCGGGCAAAGCCAGGTGGAAGAGGCAGCCAGAGATGCAACGCGAGAAGACTAGGGATATGAAGGTTGTTCCGGACCTGTGGGCAGAGTAATTACTCCTCATCAACCACTTATGATAATTTCTTCTCTATTTAATCTCAGAGACAAAACTGAGGTTGAAAATTAATGTGCCATATTCTTTGCCCCTATTTGTTAGCGACGTTCATTTGTTTTGTTCTTGCTCCAGGTTGCATCCCTTGAATCTGGAACCCCCTCATCTGGCGACATATGCAATCTGGCCTGGTTTTGGTTCGTTGTGAGAGGGGACCACCAGCGTGTCCCCAAGGAGTGGAAGGCCCCCCATGGCCTGCAGGCTGTCTGGGGATGGCCAGGTTCCATGGGCTGACCCCCCTCCAGCTGTTCCCTTCCCCAGCAAGCCCCCCTAGCCTGCTGGCTATCTGGGTGGGGCGAGGTTCTGAGGGCTGCCCCTGGTTTCTAGCACCCCCTCCTGCGGCTGCAAGCTGTCAGGGGGCTGTACCCCCACAGCCCCCTCTGCAGCCTGCAGGCTCTTCACGGGGTGGGGCAGCTCCAGGTTTCGGGCAGGGGAGGTATTTACCCAGTCTTTGTGGCAGGCAAGATAGTGGAGCCCCGGCCTTGCTGGTCATTCTCTTGGTACTGCAGCTGCCCCTGCAGTGGCTGCTCTCAGTATCAAGTCCCTCCTGTCTGTGCCCCTCCCTTTCACCTCCCTCCTCCTTCTGCCCCCTCCCTCTCCATCTTCTGGGAAACCCTGGGATTTCAGGCACTTCCCACTTCCCAGGCACAACCAAACCCTGACCTTGGTTTACGCTGGGGTGAGAGGAAGCTGCACTCCACATTTTGTGGTCAAAGCTCTTATGGTTTAAGAGGAGTTCTTAAACAAATGTAGCTCCAACAGACAGACAGACCGACTCTAAGATAGATAGAAAGATCGATAGTTCAATAGAGAGATAGATAGAGGGGATGGGGATAGATAGATAGATACATAGAGGGGGTGGGTAGGAATAGATAGAGTGGGTGGGTAGGGATAGATAGATAAATAGGGGGGCAGGTAGGGATAGATAGATAGATAGATAGATTGAGGGGATGGGTGGGGATAGATAGATAGATGGATAGATAGAGGGGTGGGTAGGGATAGATAGATAGATAGAGGGGGCGAGTAGGGATAGATAGATAGAGGGGGCGAGTAGGGATAGATGGATAGATAGAGGGGTGGGTAGGGATAGATAGATAGATAGAGGGGGCGAGTAGGGATAGATAGATAGAGGGGGCGAGTAGGGATAGATGGATAGATAGAGGGGTGGGTAGGGATAGATAGATAGATAGAGGGGGCGAGTAGGGATAGATAGATAGAGGGGGCGAGTAGGGATAGATGGATAGATAGAGGGGTGGGTAGGGATAGATAGATAAATGGATAGATAGAGGGGTGGGTAGGGATAGATAGATAGATAGAGGGGTGGGTAGGGATAGATAGATAGATAGAGGGGGCGAGTAGGGATAGATAGATAGAGGGGGCGGGTAGGGATAGATAGATAGATAGAGGGGTGGGTAGGGATAGATAGATAGATAGAGGGGGCGAGTAGGGATAGATAGATAGAGGGGGCGGGTAGGGATAGATAGATAGATAGAGGGGTGGGTATGGATAGATAGATAAATGGATAGATAGAGGGGTGGGTAGGGATAGATGGATAGATAGAGGGGTGGGTAGGAATAGATAGAGAGATAGATAGATGAGCTTTCATGAGTTGCAACTCCCTTCAGCAGTTGCATGACGTGACTGAAGAAGAAGCAGGTCCCCGATGGGAGTGTTACACCAGAGCTAATTCAGACCTGGTGGAAATGGATAAGAGGGTGAGAACAGCTAAAGTGGAAAATTGCTTATTGTATGAGAGAACCACGCCCAGACCCATTCTGGTTGTGTCAGATTTGCACAGAAATCCCAGCGCAGAAGTCTCACGTTGCAGCCTGGGTTAGAAATGTTTCACTCGAGGATGGCAGCTTTCAAGTGGGCAGCTCTGTGCCCAGGGAGGTCAAAATGTTCTTTCACTTTTTTTTATGTTACCATTCTTCATGTCTGATTTGTGGCTCTTCATTCTGCTGCACAGAGACAGTCTGGTCTGGCCAATGTACCTGGCAGAGGGGCATTGAGGGCACATAGGGACGTATACCATGTTAGTACATGTGCAGGCGCATGAACCCCTGACAGTGTGGCTGATGAATCATAGAATCCCAGGGTGGAAAGAGACCTCGGGAGGTACTAAATCCAACCCCCTGCTCAGAGCAGGACCAACCCCATCTAAACCATCCCAGCCAGGGCTTTGTCAGGTTAGGTCCTATGATGGGGTCACTAGGGTAGATGCGTGGACAGAGCTGGCAGCGGGGTTTGTTGCAGCGATAGGTCCCTGGGTTGGTGTTTCAGCTGTGGGGTGTGTGGCTGGAGGTGTGGGGGCTGCCTGTGAGGAGTGACCTCTCCCCAAGGCCTGAGAGAGTTAGGGATCACCATCAAGCATAGGCTGTACATCCCTGATGTCTTGGAGAGGTTTCACCCGGGGGCTGTAGGTAATGACCAGTGGCGCTATGTTGCTTTCTTTGCTAGGTTTGTCCTGTGGCAGGTGATTTCTGGCCAAGATCCTGATACTGTATTATGCTGGATTCTAGCCACAGTCTTTGTGTGAAAATCTGTAACATCAAGTTACACAAACCTTTTGTTCTTCGTGAACAAGGTGCAGCAGATTCACAGCCAAAGGCTGGTTGTAGCCACTCCGTATTAACCAAACGCTGAGTCAGTGCAAACCCTGGGTGTGAAAGCAGTAACTGGGGCTGATCTTGAATCGTAGCACTGTAATTCTGCGAGCCTGGGCCCGGGTGGAAGAACAAAAGATAACGATTCTTCTTCAACCCCATTCAAGGAAAGGTCTAACATGTCAGCAAGAGTAGGGTGTAGACCCTTCACAGGTGCCAGTTGGAGCCCAAAAAGGGGGGTACTATTTATAATCGTACCTGGGGCTTTCTTGCCAGCGAATCGCTATGGAAAGGTATTCCGCCACCTTCTTTACCCGCCGCCACCATTTTTATAATGCAGCTCCCAGCTGGGGGGCAGGAAAGTGGGGGATGGGCTGGGCACAGAGCTGGCGGGGCGGCTGGGGCCATCGCAGCGCAGAGCTGGGGCTGGATCAGGGCTGGGGCACAGCTGGGGTCGGAGCCTGGATTGGAGTCTGGGTGGGAGGGTGCAGGAATGGGTGGGGGTGGGAGGTAAAGTGCATCTGTGGGTGGGGAATTCAGGAGCAGGCTGGGGGTGAGAGGGCGGGGTGGGAGGGAGCATGCAGATCTGGGCAGGAGGAGGGTAGGGGAGGGAGATTCTGGCAGGAGGGGGGTAGGAACAGGGTGGGATGCTCTGGGCAGGAGCAGGCTGGGGGAAGGGGGGACACTTATCTACCTACAACACTGTCCTCACCCCACGGGGGAACATCAGCTGGGAAAAGTGCCCTGGGGAGACTTTTTGGAGACCTGGTCCCAGACACTGCCCACCCCTGCTGCTCTGATTGACAGGAGCTCCAGACAATCAGAGCAGCCAGTGAAGCCTCTCTCCAGGCAACCACTGTGGCTGAGGCTCCCTAGTTCAGAGACATTCTGCTGGACTATGGATGTTGCTGGACCAGAGGGTCTGGAATAAGAGAGGTTCGACCTGTATTCAAATCCCAGACTTTTTTAGATATTTAAAAACCCGGGCAGCCAGAGATTTAAAGCCTGAAACGGTAAAGTGCTGCAGCTTTATTTATTTATTAATGAAGCTGTTGTAAGTGGGACTATTAGTGACTTTTAAAAGTATCACCGGCACTCGGACTGCACATAGACATCAAAGGGTCACATTTTGGCACTCCGCCTTGGAAAGGTTGCTGACCACTGGTCGAGACCATCCCTGACAGGGGTCTGTGCAACCTGCTCTTAAATATCTCCAGTGATGGAGATTCCACAACCTCCCTAGTGATTCATTTCTGAGTTTAACCACCCGGACAGTTAGGAAGTTTTTCCTAATGTCCAACCTAACCCTCCCTTGCTGCAGTTTAGGTCTATTGCTCCTTGTCCTAACCTCAGAGGCCAAGGACACCAATTTTTCTCCCTCCTCCTTGTAACTCTCTTTGAGGTACTTGAAAACTGCTGTCATGTCTCCTGTAAGTCTTCTCTTTTCTAAACTAAACAAGCCCGGTTCTTTCAGTCTTCCCTCCTCGCTCGTGTTCTCTTGACCAGCAGTTCCCAAACTTTTCGGTGTGACACCCCCCCTTGATTTTTGAGAAACCCTCATGCCCCCCACCTCTTCTTTACCATCATCCAACCCCGCTTTCAACAAAAAATGCAATTCATAATTTAAAATAAACACAAAAACTTGATATAAATGTTATTTAAAATGAAAAATAAACATAAATAGTTTTTCTTGGCCCAAAAATTTAATGCCAATGTTATTTAACATCACAAACAGCAAAAACAAAATGAATTTAATGTAAAGGATGACGCTGCATCTCTGCCCTAAGCCTAGCACTTTATCTGTGCCTAGGAATGAAATCAGTCAAATCATTGTGGTTTACGATTGAAAAACAGCAAAGCTCTTCAGCTGACTGATTCCTGGCACACTGTGAAGTAAAAAATGTCCCTTCCAAAGCCAACGCAGTGATGGGGCTCTGCACCGCCGTGCTGCAGCAGTGGGTGCACTGGAAAGATCTAGACTGGACTGGTCAGGGGTTCCCCAGAGGAGCTGCTGTTGAACTGGAATCACTTTTGTCGGAGAGAAATGACTGCTTCGTTTGGAAAAATGACTGTGCTCGCAGATGCCTAGGCCAGTGACTGGTGGGGAAGGGGCTGGCTGGGGGTGCCTGGCTCTGGGGGGAGGGAAAGGGGGTTGAGTTAGAGCAGGGGGCTAGGGGTGCCTGGCTGTGGGGGAGGGGAAGGGGGTTGGGTTAGAGCTGGGGGCTGGGGGTGCCTGGCTCTGGGGGAGGGAAAGGGGGTTGGGTGAGAGCGGGGGCCTGGTGGTGCCTGGCTCTGGGAAGGGGAAGGGGGTTGGGTTAGAGTGGGGGGCTGGGGGTGCCTGGCTGTGGAGGAGGGGAAGGAGGTTGGGTTAGAGCTGGGTTCTGGGGGTGCCTGGCTCTGGGGAGGGGAAGGGGGTTGGGTTAGATTCGGGGGCTGGGGGTGCCTGGCTGTGGAGGAGGGGAAGGAGGTTGGGTTAGAGCTGGGTTCTGGGGGTGCCTGGCTCTGCGGGAGGGGAAGGAGGTTGGGTTAGAGCAGGGGGCTGGGGGTGCCTGGCTCTGGGGAGGGGAAGGGGGTTGGGTTAGAGCTGGGTTCTGGGGGTGCCTGGCTCTGGGGGAGGGGAAGGAGGTTGGGTTAGAGCTGGGGTCTGTGGGTGCCTGGCTCTGGGGGAGGGGAAGGGCATTGTCCCTCATAAGCACGCTGAAAATCTGGCAACCCTATGTCAGTCCCTGAGCGGGGCAGTTAAGCCATCGGGCAGTGGCTCGGTCCTGCTGGGGGCCGGCTTGGGCCCCACATGGGGCGTTTCTGCTGCCCAGGGCGGTTAGGGCCCCCGCTTGTGGGGGCGGATCGGGGCTTGCATTGTGCCGTCTTTTTTCCTAGGAGAAAAGCACTGCTTGTACCACGACGTGTGTTGCTTATTTGCTCCTTTCTGTCTCAAGACCGGCTAGGAACGTGCCTACGGAAACACCTCCCGAAGGTGCCACCTGGCATTCCTGAAGACCAGGGGCTGGAATTTAACCTGTCTCCCACAAGACAGCACTTAGGGTAGTCACTTGTGGACCTGAGCCCTGGGTGGAGCACTTATGGCCTGTTAGCTGATTGGCTTATTTGCACTCTTTACGTCTTGCTACTAGCACCTGTCTGGGGACCGGGGGGGCAGGGGCCTTGAGGAACGCCCAGCCCCGTTGCTTCCCTCAGCCCGTTGGCACCCTATAGAATTCATTGTCGGCTGTTTGTCATCTCACTGAGCCTACCCCCCGCAAAGTGATGCTCTGCCAGGTGTGCGTAATAAAGGCCTTGAGCTTGAATCTACACCCTGTCAAACTTCCATTCCTTCACTGGCTACCTGCCTGGCTCTGTTAGTCTGTTTCTTCACATCCCCAGGTGGTTACTGTGGTTTTAAGGATGCTTGATAGTGTTATCTGCCAGCTCCATTTTTTTGGGGAACCTGAGCATGACATTGGGGAACCAGGGAGTGACGCTCATGGAGAACAAATCCCCTTCCCCCAGGCCTCCGCTTGAATCAAAGGCAAACCACTGAAACCAGCAGGGGTGGACACACCAAAATCCCACCAGAGAGGGTGATTGGACTGAGGAAACATCCCCAGCCTTATTTACACTGAAGATAGGACAGAAAGACCTCTCCATTAGCAGACTGAATGGAGAACAGCTCTTCCAAAGCAGAACCGCACCGAGCGATGGGATACCAACAGCAGGGAAGCGCTGCCTGATGGGAAACCTCTGCTAACAAACCCAGGCCAGCTCACCCCCAAATTAGTCATTATCAGACCAGTTCTAGTCATGGATCCTATCAATACCCAAAATACTGAAACTGTCTGGTTGCCCTGTGAGCTCGTTCAAGGAACATCACCCAGAGCCAGGCACAATCTGTATCCATCGTCTGACCTCTGTTTACCCATAATCAAACCCAGTGTTCTCCTGAACCATTGTCCTGTCTCTACGAAATACCCCGACTTTTGCTCAAGAAACTCCTCTGATGCCCGGATGTAAACTCTACATCAGTTCCATTGAGACCTCACCAGCTCCTGCCTGATCGTGCTGGGGACTCTGTTTGTCTCCTGCCCTCTGGATCCCCAGCTACCATCACCATCTGGGACCCCCGATCAATGCAAGCTCCACGGAATGGTGAGATATCCCTCTCTCTCTCTGGGCATAGCCTCCTGACCTTGCTTTATGTAATTAGTTCTACAGTTTGCTAGCCCCATCATTTGCAATCAGTTTATTTACTATTGTAACTGTTAAATACACATTCACTACCCAGAAATAAATAACTTTCATGGTTACACTGGTTGCTTCCCTCTGTCTTTTTCTTCCTCTCTGGCTCACTCTTCCTCATGGGTGCTGTTTCAGCTTCCCCTCTCACTCTGCAACAAGGCTTCTTGTACCTAAGCTACAAGCTCCCTGTGGGGCGCAGAACGCCTGTGGGGTTTGCCCATCGAGTGGGTGCCCAGTAGAAGGGTTGTGCTGTGAAAGTGGGGATTGGGGAGGGGGTGCTGGACGGGGGTGGCAGATGAAGGTGGCCACTGAAGGTGCTGTTTAGCCCAGCCCCTGAGTCCAAGGGCATGGGCGGGCTACAGCTTGGCACGGCTGTGCAACCAGCCTGCTGAATCCAGGGAAATATAAGGCATCAGCCTGTAAGTGCTGGTTAACCAGTCCTCCCAGGTGAGCTCTGGCTGAGTGTGTGTGTGTGTGTGTGTGTGTGTGTGCACGCACGTGCATGCCCCTGGGTCGGTCACAATAGCTCCATTGGGAGGGAATCGGCAAAAGGGAGAAGTCCAGCCCCTTAGAAACACTAGTAACACGAGTAGCTCACGGACAGAATTATTCGCCTCCCCCTGTAATCCCGACTAAATGAGCACAGCCCAGAGTAACGGGCAAATCTGGTAACAAGAGACCCTGTAGGTGTTTGTCTCTCTGTGGGATTGGAGCAAATGCAGTTGTATTTTAGGGTTTGGCTGTAGACGGTGGATCATGTGATGTGTGCTGGATGGGAGCTGGAGGCGTGTAGGTAAGTAGAGTGGTCAGTATGTCACCATATGGGGAAGTGTTTATGTGAACATCCCTTATTTGCCCTGTAGTGTCCAGGAAGTGGATCTCTTGTGCAGACTGGTCCAGGCTGAGATTGATGGTAAGGTGGAACTTGTTGAAATCAGGGTGGAATTCTTCATGAACCTCCTTCCCGTGGGTCCCGATAATGAGGAGGTCATCAGTGGAGCGCACATAGAGGTGGAGCACCTGGAGACGACCGCTGAGGAAGCATTGTTCTCAGCCAGCCAGCATTGTTCTAAAAATGTTGGTATACTGTGGGTACCCAAACGGCACCACTGGCCCGAAAGTATAAATCACCCTGACATTTGAAATGGTTGCAGGTGAGGACAGAGTCCGGTAGTGACAATAGGCTGCAGAGAGCATCAAGCTGTCACGTAGAACCTGGAAGGAAAATGCAAAAGAGGAAGGAAGTCCTCGGGCAACGTGGAGAAGGTCAACTGAGACTGAAGGGCAACAGCTGGGGTACTCCTGGAGCCAGCCAGAAGTTGTGTCCCAAGACAGAGCGAAGTGGATGAGACTTGTAGATGACCTGTGCCCCACACGGCGTGCAAGAGTTAAGCAGTAGTAGAGGACAGAGTTACAAAGCTCAGTGACCAGCTGTGCCACGACATCTTTGGAGATTTAGTTCCTGGTGGCTTGTAGTCCCTCCGTGTGTGGAACATTGGTGTAGAGAGCTTCTACATCCACCATGCCCAGGATGGGTGTTTTTGGGAAGGTCACCAACAGCATGTAGCTTCCTCAGGAAGTCAGTGCCGCAAAGGTAACTGGGAGTGCTGGTAGCATAGCGCCTGAGGAGAGTCTACAGAGCCAGACAGTCCTGCTGTAAGAGCACCAGTGCCTGAGATAACTGGCCAGCCAGCATTTCCAGGCTAATGGCTCTTGGGTAGCAGGTAGTACACCCCGGTCAGGACTCTGGAGGCATGTCCACAGGGAGTTTCTTGAGCAGGTGGGCAGGTTTTTTTGGTACTGCTCAGAGGGACCAGAGGACAGGGCCCTGTATAATGAGGCATGGGAGAGTTCCCAGTTCATAATCTGACCTCTTTGTGATGACTACCGCCCCTCCTTTGTCAGCCTCCTTGATTATCATGTTCACTGGAAGGGAGCCAGGATCCCCTGCGATTGTGTCTTTTCTGGCATGCAGCTTTCTTCAGGACCACCCGAGCGGCTACAAGGTGAAGATCCTGCCCAAAAAGTTATACTGGTGCAGCAGCCTCCCAGCCTGGGAGAGCACAATAGATTTTTGACATAACCATCTGCCCCTCAAACATCATACCAATTAGCACCAGACAATTCATTCATCCATTGCACAGCTTACCTATAGTTGATTGCAACTGTCCCAGAGACATATAATAATGGTGCTCAGCCAAGGTTCACCCTAAATGTTCCCTCCTGATCTTGACTCAAAACTATAACAACAGACAGGCACAGAGCCTTGAGCAAACACAGACCACTCCAGCACTCTAGTGATGCGTGTTTGCATTTCTGCTCTAACTCTGGAGGGTAATGGCCCAATGAACATTTGCAACTCTTCCAAACAAGTCTCCAAAGCTTCACCGCCAGTCAGTCAGGCTGGGAGTTGGGTAACCCTTTTTGGCCACAAACCCCCTTGGAACCAGCTATCTAATATTTCTCTTAGATAAAGTCATGCACGGCCATTCTGCAAACGACTGGCTCTCTACGAGTTCAGCCATAGGTCAACCCCCCTCCCCCCACCAGCCTATTTGTGAAAACCTTCCCAGTCCTCATGATGCACTCTGCCGACAGTGCGTTTTCATGCCTCGCTAGCCTCCCCTTAGCAAGACCCCTTTGTCACAGCACAAAGCTGATCCCCCGCCAGGAGAAGGAGCAGCTGGCTGCAGCGGGCAAAACAGCAGGAACAAAATCCAAAAGAGGAGAGTTATGAAGATGTAGAGGCTGCACATCATTCATCCCAACCAGACACCCACAAGCTACACACAGCTTGGCTGCAAACCTGTGTTGGTGCCCATGTTCCTGCTAGGTTTTTCAGCCCATGCATGTGTAACGCCCGTGCACCCAGGACCAGCGATTGAACCTGCAATTGTAGGTGATGAAGCCCTGGGCTCCACCACATGAGTTAAAGGCCAGCTGGCTCTCAGCCAAGGCTGTAGAGCAGAGACTTCACTCACCCTAGCATGAGGGCTCAGCGCCTCTGGGTATTCCATGTGGAATAAACTTTAATCTGTGTACGTGCCGACATGCACCACCAGTAGAAACGCAGGCTGCCGGTGCTTTGCTAACCAGCTGCGCAGCATTTGAGTCGCTCCTGAGTGGCACCCAAGCACTCAGCTTACAGGGAACCCTGGTTAGCTAGCGGGTGATTTAATTCCAGAAGTGAATTGATAAGGGATGGTGGGGCCTGATTCCCCGCTGCTGTGTCTGCTCAGTGGAGCCTCCCATGCTGCCCAGTGGCAGACCAGAGCCCTGCACTGTGACCCAGTGGCCAGTGTCGTGTTGACAGAGAATGAAGTGCATTGACGAGCCAAGTGAGGGAAACGCTCCTTAGGTGTCAGCCCTGTTCAGAACCTGCTGGAGCTGAATGGAGGTCCTGGGTCATTTATTAACCCACAGAATTAACGAGCAATCAGCTCACAGATACGAGCTAGAGGAAAGCAGGGAAAACAAACCAGGTTGGCCTGGACCTGTGATTACAGGGCTACAAAAACAGACTGTAGGGGTCAGCGCTCCACTGGGTGAATGGGCCATAGCTTCACTGGGGTCAATATCTGGACCCACTGTGGCCCCCCACCCCTTGCCACTGCGGCCCCTGGGGCTTGGAGACCAAGCTGTATGTGAAGCAGGGCCGGCCCCTGAGGCAGAACCGAAATGTGACCACTGGGCAAGCTGGCTGCTCATGTTCCTTAATTGTTCCCCTTCTCCATTTATTAACAGCCTTACAGCTACAGGCTTGGCCAGTTAAGGCCCTTTCCCTTACCAGGGTGGTGTGAGGGTGGTGTGAAGGAGCCTCATTGTACACAACCTTACCTGAATCCCCAGCTTCCGGTTTGGTTTGGTTTGGTTTCCCGTGGGAGCTGAGAATACAGCGATGGCTCCTTTCCTTTCCCCGTTTGAAACACGCAGGAGAGCGATGAGCAAACAAACCCGTCTGACCTTCTGGGGTGAGGGTCAGAGCCATTTAAAGCCACATCTCCAGAGCACCCGGCTCCAGAACAAAAGCTATGCCATTTACACCCAAATCTGAGGTTGTAACTGCACTGAAGGGTTGGAGTTACCCAGTCCTTGTGGCTGACCATTCCTGGGTTTAGGGAATGCAGAAAGTTTGTGTTGGTTTTCACCAGTACGGCAGCTTACAGGAATAACCGGAATAAGTGAAGTGGGCAGGATTGTATTGCATTATTCTCACAAATGAAATAAGCAGAATTTTGCCTGATTTGGCTCCGAATTCCCCGGGAGTAACATGGGGATGGATGGGCAGACATAGGAGTGTTGATGGGGTGATGGCTGGGGAGATAAAAGGTGTAAATGGGAAAGCAGAATGTATGGGGAGAGAAAGGGGGTATATGTAGGTGGACGGGAGGAAGGAGAGGTAGAGAGAAAGAGCAGTGTACATGGCGATGGATGGATGGATGGGGGTGGGGTAGATGCGTGGATGGATGGAGGGATGAATAAATGGGTGGGTGTGTGGGGATGGATGGATGGAAGGAGGGGTAGATGTGGGTGGGTGGATGGAGATGGATAGATGCAGGGGTGTGTGGGGATGGATGCATGGGTAGATGGGACCTACTATTGATGACTTAATGGTCTGTGTGTTACAACAAAGAGATTTTAACACCAGATTACACAGGGAGACATCTAAATTGGAATTCATTGTAAGTTAGATGCCTATCACCATAGACTCAACAAAGATCTCAATTACCTGACTCGTTACAGGACCAATTTCCCCACATTTGATATTTGCAGGGATGGCTCACAACCCACTTCCCTTAATAGACACTTGCCATTTTTTTTTCTCCTCCCATGTCCTTTCCCCTATCTAGTTGATTCATCAGGTTTTTTCCTATCATTCTTTTTTCCTCTCTCAGTTCTTTTTCCCTCAGTTATCAGCTATTCTTCTCCAGATTGGAAGCAGTGGGGCTGTCCCATGAAAGCTCATCACCTAATAAATCATATTGTTCGTCCTTGAGGTGTTACAGGACTGCTGGTTTGTTTTGGGATGATACAGACTAACAGAGACGGAGGGATGGAGGGGTGAATGAATGGAGCTGGTGGCTGGCAAAGTGAGAAAGGCGACAGGGGTTTGGATAGAGAACGACAGCCGGTGGCTCTCTCTAGAAGGACTACAGTATTGCAGACAGAGAAGGCAGGCGCGGTGGTCTCTGCTATTGGAGCCATTTCTGCTGGTGGGAGGGATGAACCTGGAGCCTCATGGCGCCTGCCCTGGTACCCGAGCTGGTTGTCCGAATGGGCGAGCTCCATCCAAGGCAGGATGTGAGTTATGCTCCTGTGCCAGGGCAGAGCTGCGAGGGGCAGAGAGGCTGGTCGCGGCCCCCAGCAATGTAGGCCTTTCCTTCCCCCAGTGCCAGGTGGTGGAGGGACAGTGACGCTGCCTGGCTGACTGGAACCGGAGCTCAGTGTGGCCTGTCTTGCTTCCTTACGCACTCTCCCTGCTGCGGGCGTTTACCACCGGGCAGGAGGGTTTGTCCAGGCGCTTGGCCTGACACCCACCAAGTGGAGCTGTCCAGCGACCAGCCCCAAGCTGTGGGTAATGCTGTGTGGTGACTGAACACCCTAGTCGGCCCTGGTGAGTGACCACCACCAGTCCGGGAAGGGGTGGCAGCTTCACACCGTTTTTGCAAACCCACCCGCTGCATTGCAGCTGCTCCAGCTGTGCATTCCTCACCCCAGTGCCGCAGCCCGACTTCCCTGGAGCCCTTCTGGCCATGCTCTCCCCTCAGCATCCCGCTTGGGGCCCGCCTCAGCTTCCACCCACAGGTCTGCATGGCTGTGACTTTGCAGTGCCCGGAGGACGTGGCACAGCACGTCCTGCTCCCAGGCCTGAATATCTTCAGCCCTTCCCAGCTGTATGTGCTGGCCCCTCATGGGGCAGAACACGCCGTGCCAAGGGCGAGGCCAAGGCTGAATTCCCACTGCCCCGAAGCAGTGGCTGGCACATCAGCTGTCTTGGTGTGGCACTGCCGATGATGGGGCCTGCCTCGGGCTGGAGGCATGGCCACCACACCCCCGTGCAGCACCAGAGGCCTTGCCTGTGGTGACAAACAAGGAGTTAACCAGTGGGCAGCGACTGGAGCATTACAGAAGTGTTTGCCCCGGGGCTATCACGTAAGGCAGAAGGTGGGGCCAAACCTGTCTTGGAGCAAGTCTATAGCAGAGCCATCCCGGCTGCCTATGACCAGGGACATGGCAGAGGACCACGCACCATGGAGCTGGCGGGAGCTATCACCATCTTCCTGAGCATTTTTGTGTGTTGCCTCCTGGCCATCTCTGCCTCGAGAAAGCAGGCACCCTACAAGAACCTGCTCCCAGGCCCACGCCCCTCC
Organism: Carettochelys insculpta; assembly: GCF_033958435.1. Taxonomy (NCBI): domain Eukaryota; kingdom Metazoa; phylum Chordata; order Testudines; family Carettochelyidae; genus Carettochelys; species Carettochelys insculpta. The sequence goes on along the minus strand of NC_134158.1, from coordinate 22,582,621 downwards.
CGCTGATTGGGAACATCCTGCAGATGAATTTGGGATATACCATAAAGTCCCTGGAGAAGGCTGGACTGATGGTGACCAGGGTTTTCCGCAGGGACTGAAATCAGCGGGGTGTCCAATGGATGGTGCCTGCAGTCAGGGCCAATGAGTGGGGGGGGTGCTGTCAGTGGGACAGGGGGCTGCGTGTTTTCCAATGGGCTCTGCTTTGCATTTATCAACCTCAGCCACACAGGCAAAAGGACGGGATCCCAAGTACCTGTTACCAGGCAAGAGAGGGAATCTTGGAGTCAGTCTATGACAACGTGCACTCAACATGCAGCTGCGTCAAAAAAGCTAGTGGGATCTTAGGGAAATAAATAAGAGAAAATACCATAAAATCTTTGTCTACATCCCTGTGTGTCAGGTTTCTAAAGGTGTTCAACATCTAAGCCCTGGAGAGCCCTTCCAAGGGGGATCCTTTGGGGATGCACGAACCCCCACCTGGCTTTAAATACCTGGCCCTGTGGCTGTGAAATGCATCCCTTTGCCTGGGGTCATCACCCACCACTGAACCAGCTGCAGTTCCATAACACAGAGTTTTTCTGCCTTGATCTTTGCTTGGGTGTCTCACTTTTTCCAGGGGCTCTGCTGCCCCCCACCCCCAGGTTTGGCACTTTTGCAGGGTCAACAGCAGCATTTGGAGACTGGCTAGGCAGCAGCCCCCACCACAGCATGGAGATGCCAGGCTGGAGCAATTTTCTAGCCTCTCAGGAGGGCTGGCTGGCAAACATATCTAACACCAAGAGACCCAGGTTGCCAACCCCAGGGACTGAACCTGTGATTATAGGGGCCAGAGCCCTGGGCTGTACCACACCAGCTGGCTCTCAGCCCCAGCTGTAAAGCAGACACTTCACTCACCCTCGCATGTGGTCTCAGCACCTCTGGGTACTACACATAGTTCAAGGGTGGTGCCCATCCCAACAGGGCCCTGATCAAAGCTGGGGTCTGTGCAGTGCCCAGCCTGGCGGGGCCCTGATCTTGGGTGGGGTCTGGGCAGCACTCGGCCTGATGGGGCCCTGATCTCAGTGGCTACGTCTACACGTGCACCCAACTTCGAAATAGCTTATTTCGATGTTGCGACATCGAAATAGTCTATTTCGATGAATAACGTCTACACGTCCTCCAGGGCTGGCAACGTCGATGTTCAACTTCGACGTTGCTCAGCCCAACATCGAAATAGGCACAGCGAGGGAACGTCTACACGCCAAAGTAGCACACATCGAAATAAGGGAGCCAGGCACAGCTGCAGACAGGGTCACAGGGCGGACTCAACAGCAAGTCGCTCCCTTAAAGGGCCCCTCCCAGACACACTTTCATTAAACAGTGCAAGATACACAGAGCCAACAACTAGTTGCAGACCTGGTATATGCAGCACGGACCCCCAGCTGCAGCAGCAGCAGCCAGAAGCCCTGGGCTAAGGGCTGCTGCCCACGGTGACCACAGAGCCCCGCAAGGGCTGGAGAGAGAGTATCTCTCAACCCCCCAGCTGATGGCCGCCATGGAGGACCCCGCTATTTCGATGTTGCGGGACGCGGATCGTCTACACGTCCCTACTTCGATGTTGAACGTCGAAGTAGGGCGCTATTCCCATCCGCTCATGGGGTTAGCGACTTCGACGTCTCGCCGCCTAACGTCGATTTCAACTTCGAAATAGCGCCCAACACATGTAGACGTGACGGGCGCTATTTCGAAGTTACTGCCGCTACTTCGAAGTAGCGTGCACGTGTAGACGCAGCCAGTGGGGGTCTGGGCGGCACCCGGCCCTAGTCTCGGTTGCTGTTAAGCTTATAGGAAGCACATGGGCTCTTTTTAGAGGGACAAGGCAGAACGCCGCTTTTACTGAGAATATGGCACCACTATTATTATAGACATCTAATATATATAGTTTACTCAGAGGCCCACACACATCCACACACCCACACACACACCCCCCTTGTGGTTGTGTATAGTTACCCAAGGTTGCTCACTCTAATCCATTGGCCAGATGGCTTAGAGGTGAGTGGGGAGCCAGGTTCTGCTGATCCGGATCGATGCTGCGATGTTGACAAGCCGAGAAGAGGAGCCCAGCTCCACAGTGGGGCCCACGTCTTTTATAGCTCTTAGTCCACAGGCCTGGCTCTGTCCCACTGCCCCGGCACCATGAGCCACCAGTCAGTGGCAGATGGGTTTGAGCCTTTCCCACTGCCCAGGCTTCTGTGCGACTCATCACCTACAGATGGGACTTAATCCCCCTCCCCGGGTGGGTCAGTGCTGGAGAGTCCAGTTCTCCTTGTTCTTCAGCCTCCGAGTCTTTGTTGCCCAGACAGGCGGCTCCAGAGAGTAACTCTCTAAGCAGCCACAGCCACACTTCCAGGTGGGTCTCACCCACCCTCCCATTCTCACACATGGCACGAATGTTACAGGCTCACACAAGAGGAAAACGGAGTTTCAGATACAATATGGAATCCGGTACAGAGTGTATAAAGTAACCGATATAAAGCACAAGACGAAGGCAGAAAGTAGTGTATAAAATAACACATCTAAAGAGTAATACAAAAGTCTGTGGCCTGTGAGAAAGACACAGGGTGCTACCGAGGTGCACAGGAATACGACGTTCCATTACACCACACCTAGCTATTTAGGGTGCTACGCTGTGGGTGGGCAGTGTTGGTGGGAGGCATGTACATAAGAACATAAGAACATAAGAATGGCCATACTGGGTCAGACCAAAGGTCCATCAAGCCCAGCATCCCATCTGCCGACGGTGGCCAATGCCAGGTGCCCCAGAGAAGGAGAACAGAAGACAAGTGATTTATCTCCTGCCATCCATCTCCTGCCCTTGTTATGAAGGCTAGGGCACCATACTTTATCCCTGGCTAATAGCCATTTATGGACCTGACCTGCAAAAATTTATCAAGCTCTTTTTTAAACCCTAATAGAGTCCTGGCCTTCACAGCCTCCTCGGGCAAGGAGTTCCACAGGTTGACTGTGCGCTGTGTGAAGAAAAATTTCCTTTTATTAGTTTTGAACCTACTACCCATCAATTTCATTTGGTGTCCCCTAGTTCTTGTATTATGGGAAAAGGTAAATAATTTTTCTATATTCACTTTCTCCACACCATTCATGATTTTATATACCTCTATCATATCGCCCCTCAATCGCCTCTTTTCCAAACTGAAAAGTCCCAGTCTCTCTAGCCTCTCCCCATATGGGACCCTTTCCAAGCCCCTAATCATCTTAGTCGCCCTTTTCTGAACCTTTTCTAATGCCAATATATCTTTTTTGAGGTGAGGAGACCACATCTGCACGCAGTACTCGAGATGTGGGCGTACCATAGTTTTATATAGGGGAAGTATGATATCTTTTGTCTTATTATCGATCCCTTTTTTAATAATTCCTAACATCCTATTTGCCTTACTAACTGCTGCTGCACACTGCGTGGATGTCTTCAGAGAACTATCCACTATAACTCCAAGATCCCTTTCCTGATCTGTCGTAGCTAAATTTGACCCCATCATGTAGTACGTGTAATTTGGGTTATTTTTTCCAACATGCATTACCTTACACTTACCCACATTAAATTTCATTTGCCATTTTGTTAAATTTCATTTGCCATTTTGTTAAATTTCATTTGCCATTTTGATTAAATTTCATTTGCCATTTTGTGAGGGGGAAGGTAGCCCGGGTAACATAGGGTTAATAACAGCTTAAAGTTTTGTTTGTTAGCAAAGCCTCCCAGATGCACGGAAATAGCTCTGGTTGGTAAGGGCTTTCAGAGACTGTTTGTGAGAGAAATGAGGATGTCAAGGAGACTGTTTGGGAGGGGGGGAGACTAAGGGAAGTGGAAAAGGGTACAAATATGCTTGCCTTGTCTGCTGTTAGGTGTGCAGGCTTTGTGGAATATATCCCCCTGCACCCTATTTTGGTGCACCAAATAAAGCACTTAGGTTAATCTCTTCCACTCTCGGGCTACGTCTACACGTGCACCCAACTTCGAAATAGCTTATTTCGACATCGAAATAGGCTATTTCGATGAATAACGTCTACACGTCCTCCAGGGCTGGCAACGTCGATGTTCAACTTCGACGTTGCTCAGCCCAACATCGAAATAGGCACAGCGAGGGAACGTCTACACGCCAAAGTAGCACACATCGAAATAAGGGAGCCAGGCACAGCTGCAGACAGGGTCACGGGGCGGACTCAACAGCAAGTCGCTCCCTTAAAGGGCCCCTCCCAGACACACTTTCATTAAACAGTGCAAGATACACAGAGCCAACAACTAGTTGCAGACCCTGTATATGCAGCACGGACCCCCAGCTGCAGCAGCAGCAGCCAGAAGCCTTGGGCTAAGGGCTGCTGCCCACGGTGACCACAGAGCCCGGCAAGGGCTGGAGAGAGAGTATCTCTCAACCCCCCAGCTGATGGCCGCCATGGAGGACCCCACTATTTCGATGTTGCGGGACGCGGATCGTCTACACGTCCCTACTTCGATGTTGAACGTCGAAGTAGGGCGCTATTCCCATCCCCTCATGGGGTTAGCGACTTCGACGTCTCGCCGCCTAACGTCGATTTCAACTTCGAAATAGCGCCCAACACGTGTAGACGTGACAGGCGCTATTTCGAAGTTACTGCCGCTACTTCGAAGTAGCGTGCACGTGTAGACGCAGCTTCGGTGTGTTATTGGGCCAGCGTTGCACACCGGGCACGAACTGCCACTGTGCCACCTCGGGAGGAGGCAACAGCAGGATAATGTTTGTGAGACACTCACACTCTTCTCAAGGGCTCCTAGCAGTGCCGGGGCCTCTCACTGGCTTCCTGTAGGTCTCTGCTAAATATCAATGAACCTGGCGAGGGGGCCTGGAGCAGCTCGGCCAGGAACATGGGCGTTCCTGATGAATATGTTTACGAGCGCTGGCCAAAGGCCAAGATCCAGCTGGTCCCGCTTGGCGAGGAATGCAAACGCTCCAGGGCTGTGGCCCGGCCCAGCCCAGCCAGCTGTGGGCTGCGGCCCGGCCCAGCCCAGCCAGCTGTGGGCTGCACATGGCATCCCAGGCACGTCCAGCCAGGCTCTGGGCACCAGGGCCTGGTTCTGGTTCCTGGAAAACCGGCTGCAGTGCATGTTGCATGCCAGCCCCGCGGGATTTGGATGGGAACTGACCGCTGGAGCAAAGACTGGGCCAGGCTATGCAACCCCCAGGCTTTGCAGAACGCGCCAGGGCGACAGGCATACCTGGGCAGAGGCCTCGCTCCTGGGAAGTCCAGCTTCTCAGTGGGTGTCGTTAGGCGAAATGCCACTGGCCTTGGGGCTAAGTGGGGTCATTCTCAGCTGGGAAAAAGCCGGGTTACCATAGCTGCAAATACCAGGTGTGTCACGGAGCCCAGAAATGGACCCAGTGCAGGCTGGGGGCTGACCACTAGGCCCTGCTGCCCCACTGCCCAGGCCGGGGGCAGTACAAACACAGCTTCAAACACTCTGCCCAGAGCATGCCAGCTCAGCATGTGAAAAGCGCAAGGGAGAGACTCCCACTAGTGAGCTCAGCCCCCAGACCCAACACCGGCCAGCCTGGATGCTCCCAAGCTGATTAGCATGCTGGCCCTGAAGCCAAACCCTCTTTCCCTGGCAGCGTTTCAGGTTGCCAAGACTGGCCTGGTCTCCTCTTACCGAGCAGCCTGTATGTAACCGCGGAGCCTGCACTGGGGGTGGGCCATTCCCAGCTGTGGGCCCTGGAGCTTGTGGGGCAGGGGCAGGCCCATACTCCTGGCTATCTGCCTCTCGTGCCTGGCTCTGCTTTCGGCATGGCAGCAAATGCACCAGGGGCGAAGCTGCCTCCGGGGGCCGACCCCTCTGCCCTTCACTGGCAACCTGCTGCAGGTAAAGACAGACCAAACCTTCAAGTCATTCATGGCGGTAAGGGGCACCCCAGGAAGCCTTGCTGAAAGGAGCTGGCCGGCCAGGGCATGTAGCTGAGCTGCCTCCTTGCCCCATGGCATAGGCAAAGGAACAGCCCTGCACCGCCCCCACCTGGTTCTCCTGCGGCTCTGGGTCCGTGCAAGATGCCTGTCACTACCAGCGTGCCCTGTCAGCTGGGCACTGGTGCAGCCACTCAGGAGTGATGCCAGTGGTACCCAGCGGATCACCAGAGCACCCACAGCTAGGTTTGCATTCCCCTGGGTGGTGCACTTCTGCACATGCCTCAGCACATATAAAATTTATTCTGCACAAATGTAAATCCACACCGGGATGGAAAAGATTTGAGGGAACTCTGCCCATTCCCACTGCACAGTGCATGGGTGTGGGGGGGCTCCCATGGCCGGGCTTGTGCTGGTGCAACTAACTGGAGCACCTCCCAGCTGGTGTAAGCCAGCATTGGTCTCATGATTTCAGTGGGGCATGTTGGTTATGCCAGCTCAGGATCTGTCCCCTCGCCAGCCCCGCCCTGAGACTGCACCAGGCCAGTAGCATGCGCCCAGCAACGTGCCCTGCTGCCATGGCCTCTTGGCTGTGCTCTGGGTGGCAGCTGAGGGATAAGTACGGCCCGGTGTTCATGGGGCACCTGGGCCCCCGGCGGGCACGAGGCGGTGACGGAGGCCCTGGGGGAGCACGCCGAGGAGTTCGGTGGCGGAGGGGAGGTGGTGTCCGTGGAACAGAACTTCAGCAGCTTTGGTGAGTGGCAGAGTGGGGCTCAGCAGGGGGTGCTCTCCCCTGGCAGGAAGGGCTGGCCCCAGCAGGCGCTATGGGGTGCTGGGGAGTGGGGTTCAGCAGGCATCTTTCCCAGCGCTCGCAGCAGGCGTCCCAGGGCTGACTCCGGTGGCTCTATTCTGCCCTGCCCAGGGTGGTTTTCACCAATGGCGAGCGGTGGTGGCGGCTGCGTCTCTTCGCCCTCGGCACCCTGCAGGACTTTGGCCGGGGGAAGTGGAGCGTCGAGCAGCGGATCCAGGAGGAGGCCCAGTACCTGCTGGAGGAGCTCAGGAAAACCAAAGGTCTGCGCCTTAGTCCCTCCACGTAGCACCAGAGATCAGGGCCGGGGAGCAGCTTTATAGCTTCTTTACCAGGCACTTGTTCGCCTGGCCTACATACTGATAGGGCTAGTGTTGCCATGGTAACCATGTACTTCCCAGGTACTTACTCTCCCATTGGCAGATGAGTGTCCCCATTTTACAGAAGGGGAAACTGAGACACAGACTGGCAGAAATGACTCACCGGCTCACAGGAGTGAGGCCTAATGGGGAAGGTAGGAATCGGAGTCATGAGCAGCCCAGGTGCAGTTCCTGGCTCTGCCCAGGTGATCTTGGCCCAGGTGCCGTGTCTCAGTTTCCCTACCTGTAAAATGGGCTCACTAGGAATGCCTCATTGTAGAAGGTACTGGCTGGGGAGACAAGGTGGGCGTGCTACCTCCTTTTATTACCCCAGCTTCTGCTGGTGACAGCCACAAGCCTTCCAGCTCCTCTGTGCAGGGCAGGGTTGTGCCGGGTGCAGCTCGAAGCAGGCAGGGTGCTCAGTTACTAGGGTAAGACAGGGGTCATATGCGTTCCTTTGGATTATGAAAGACATGGGACTAGATCCCAGCCTGCCTGGTTCTCCCAGCCTGCCCGTCTGCGAACACCTCCCCCTTAGCTGGGCCCCACATTCAACAGGCACACTAGCTCTCCCAGCGTCTCAGGAGATCATTCAAGCTCCTGGTTGGGCAGGGGGCCTGTAGCACAAATTACCTGCAGGCAGCTGGGGGGCTGTGCTGCCTAGCGGTCTGACCATACGTCCTGGAACCTGGAATAAATGACTTCTACTCTGCCCTGTTTTTTGGGTCTCCCTGCTGCCCTGCAGCCCCGTTGCAGGGAGGCTATCACAGTGGTTAGAGCAGGCAGAGTTCAGCAACCAAGAGAGCAAGAAGGGCCTTTTTTTTTTAATTCGGTAAAAACCTCAATAATTCAACAGCTGGGATGCATGTGAATAACACCACCAAAAGACTGATACGGTATCGCATCCCCAATGCACTGCACAGGTTAAAGGGGGAGTCAGCCAACCTTTCGAGATCATGTCATTTGCTATTTAGATCTGAGTTGTTTGTCGTTGGGCTTTCAGACGTTCTGGGGCCTTTCAAGTGTCTCATCGCCATCAGCATTGATAACCGGGGGCTCAGCGCCCGTTGGTGTCTGATGCCTCCCTCACTATTTCCTTCCGCCTTTCCCTATCCAGTGCGGAGCAGCTTAGCTTCCGTAGTCTAGCTCCGCACCAACCTACCATATCATCTACCCATTCTCTGCGGGGTCGGCCTCTCCTGTGCAAACTGTCCATTGTGCCAAACACCAGGGTCTTGATTTTGTGTTCATTGTTCATTCTGCAACTACGCCCAAATAGCTGTAGCTTCCGTTTTATAACCTTCTGCAGCAGGTTCTCTTTCGGCTGCATCTTTCTACATAATTCCTCACTGGTGACCTTCTGCATCCATCCTATGCTCAGGATCTTTCTCTAACAACTCCTCTCGAATGCCAATATTCTTCTTTTCGAATCTGCCATTATCGCCCATGTCTCACATCCCTACACATGCTGCTGAATGCACAGGGCTTCAAGGTGCTCAGCTTTGCTCCTAAGCTAATCGCTTTGCTTTTCCAGATCTTAGCCATCGCCTTCAAACTTACTCTTACTTTCGCTATTCTAGTTGCTATTTCCTTCTTACAGTCTGGATCACATGTTACGTTGCTCCCTAGATATATGTGAACTTCTCTACATTTTCTAGTTCAATACCATTGACACTAATCTGCCTTCCTATTTCTTTATCTCCAAATACCGTTGTTTTACCTATATTTGTAATCAGTCTGTACTGCTGACCTTCTTCCTTTAGCACTTGCACCATTTTCACTAGCTTCTCCTCGTCAGTGAGAACTATATCATCCGCAAACCTCAAGTTATTAATTCTTTCCCTGTGTGTAACACCGACAGACCTGGGTTGCCGGTGCCAGGGATGCAGCTTGCACGTATAGGATCTAAAGCCCTGCACTCTACCACATGAGATAAAGGCCGGCTGGTTCTCAGCTGAGGCTGTAGAGCAGAGACTTCACTCACCCAGATGAGGTCTCAGTGCCTCTGGGTATGACATGTGCACAGATACCCCTTCTACCTCTTCCTTATCTTGTCCATCGCTCTCTCCAGATGGGCGATAAAGATACTCGGTGATATTGGATCTCCTTGTCTCGTACCGCTACTTGTTTTAAACCAACTTCCCAACTCCCCACATGTTCTCACCGCTGCCTCTGCATTATCACTGACACCCTTCGACAGCCGTATCAGTCTGCGATCGGCTATGTACGACTCCAGCACCGCCCACGTCACTTTCTGCTCTGTGCTGTCAAATGCCTTTCGAAAATCAATGAAGCAACTGTAGATGTTCTTGTTCCTTCGTTGAGCTTTCTCTGCGATCAGTTTTAGTGCCAATATCTGCTGTGTGGTACTTCTATCTTTTCTGAACCCCACTTGCTTGTCTGCTCTATGTTCCTCTATCTGCGATCTTAGTCTCTCCGTCAGTAGCATCATCAGCACGAATCAGCCTAGATGATTCGTTAGGTTAGAGCGAAAGTTCTGTAGTTCTTGCACTCCGGTGTGCTTCCTTTCTTGTATATTGTCGCTAGCACGGATCTTGTCCATTCCTCAGGGGCCTTCCCTTCTTCCCATGCTACGTTACAGAGTCGATGTATTTCCTGCATCGTGCTTTCTCCACCGTATTTGATTATCTCTCCCGTTCTCTTATCATTTCCAGGGCTTTTGTTGTTCTTCAGTCATTTCCCTGCTTTTTCTAGTTCCTCCTTCAAAATAACGGTCTCACTCTCGATGCTTGGTGGAAATATCTTGTTCAGTTCTCCAATCAGTCTCTCTGAGACACTTGGATCCAACTGTGCTTTGCATAGATCAGTGCAATATCTCGTCCATCACATCATAATCTTCTCCTTGTTCATGAGCACCTCTTCGTTCTCATCTTTCGTCATCTGCTTTGGTTGCCATTTCCTATTAGGAAATATTAGAAATATTAATATATATTAATATTAGAAATATTTATTCCTAATCATCTTATACACCTCCCTGGTGTTACATTCACCATAATACCTCTCTACATCCTCACATTGCTCCTCTAACCATTTCGTCTTATCCTTTCTGGCTGCTTTCCTTACCTCACTGCATTTCATCCTATATTTCTGTTCCACCATCTCAGAGACATCTTTTCTGATTTTCAGCGCTCATCTGACCAACCCTCCTCCTTCAACCAGTCTTGGGATGCAAGGGTCTGGCGCAGACTAAATTTAAAAAAAAAAATCTCAGGGATGGTGATGGGCCCTGTGAGAGCAAGGGACTGGACTTGAAGGCTGGAGTGGATGAGGGGATGGATTGCACCCTCAGCAAATTTGCAGATGACTCTAAGCTAGGGGTCATGTAGATACACTGGAGGGTAGGGACAGGGTCCAGAGGGACCTAGACAAATTGGAGGATTGGACCAAAAGAAATGTGATGAGGTTCAACAAGGAGAAGTGCAGAGTCCTGCACTTGGGACAGAAGAATCCCAAGCACTGTTACAGGCTGGGGACCGACTGGCTGAGTAGCTGTGCAGCAGAAAAGAACCCAGGGATCACAGTGGATGAGAGCCTGGATATGAGTCAACAGTGTGCCCTGGTAACCAAGAAGGCTAACGGTGTATTGGGGGGCATTAGGAGAAGCATTTCCAGCAGATCTAAAGAAGTTATAACTCCCCTCTATTCAGCACTGGTGAGGCCCCATCTGGAGTACTGCATTTAGTTCTGGGCTCCCCAGCATAGAAAGGGTGTGGACATATTGGAGGAGGTCCAGCAGAGGGCAACAAAAATGATTGTGGGGCTGGAGCACATCATATATGAGGAGGGGCTGAGGGATTTGGGCTTATTTAGTTTATGGAAGAGACGACTGAGGGGCGATTTGATAGCAGCCTTCAACTTCCTGACGGGGGCTCTAAAGAGGCTGGAGAGAGGCTGTTCTCAGTGGTGACAGGCGGCAGAACAAGGAGCAATGGGCTGAAGTTACAGAGGGGGAGGTGTAGGTTGGATATTAGGAAAATCTATTTCCCCAGATGGGTAGTGAAGCACTGGGATGTGTTACTGAGAGAGGTGGTGGAATCTCCATCCCTGGAGGTTTTTAAATCCTGGCTTGAGAAAGCCCTGCCTGGGATGACGTAGTTGGGGTTGACCCTGCTTTAGGCAGGCGACTGGACTCAATGACTTCCGAAGGTCCCTCCCAGCCCTGGGAGTCTACGATTCTACGTCGTGAGGTCCCTTCCAGCTCTATGACACAGGCTAGTGCTGGCTAAACAGCCGGTGTGATGCTGTTGTGTGATAAAGCGCCTCAGCACGGTGCCGTGATTTCTGCCCGAGGCTACGTCTACACCAGACGGCGTTTCTGTCAGAAACCTCACAGAACGTCGACACGCAAAATGAGCTCTGTCGCCAACACCCTGCACCTCTGCTGGCCGCCTGGTGCCTCTCCGCCTTCTGCTCTAGCGCCTTCCTTGACGCTTTTCTGTCAACAAAAGAGCCGTGTGGACTCTCTGGGCCCTTTTGTCAACAGACAGGACTCCTGGCTCCCTGGGCTGCCCTCTTTGCTGAGCGTCCTGTTGGCCGCTCCGTCGAGAGAGGGCCAGGCAGTCTGGCTGCTCTCTGTCGACAGAGCGGAGTGCTCTTCCGATCAGCTTTTGTGTGTGGGCATGACCCCGTCGACAGCAGTTTTGCTGGAAGGTCTCTTCTGACAGTAACTTCTGTTGACAGCTATCAGAGGGGAGCCGAGTCCGTCTGTGTCTGCAAAACCAACCAGAAGTCCTGGGGCACCTTCTAGACGAACAGATTATTTTGGAGCATCAGCTTAGGTGGGCACAGACCCACTTCGTCAGATGCAGCTAATGAAGCTGGGCTTTGCCCACGAAAGCTGCTGCTGTGATGGGGTTCAGGGGTCCCCATGCACTGCACCCCGGCCGCAGGCAGGAGTGATTCTCACTCAGCAGGTAGAACAGGAGGTTTATTAGGCAACAGAGGCCCAGTTTCTCACAGAAGAGTCAGTGCAGCCATCAGAGACAGTCATTCCAACCTGTCCTGGGGAGAGGAGCCCGAGGGGTGCCCCTTTGGGGTGTAGCTTCCCCCCTCACCAGGCTGGCTGCCTTCCAGCTCCCTCTCCCCTCCAGCTTCTAACTGCTGCCTCCGATTCAACCCAGCTCGGCTCCTCCCTCCTCTTTGTTCAGGGCAGAGGTGTTACCTGCCAGCCCAGGTTATAGCCCCAGGGTCATTCTTAGCCGCTGGGAGCTGCTCTGCTCATCTCACACACATCCAGCCTGAGTCTCACACATGCACTCCCCCAACTCCATCACAGCTGCTCCAAAATATCTGTCAGTCTATAAGGTGCCCTGGGACTTCTTGTTGTTTCTGGTGTAGCGTAGATGTAGCCTGAGTCTGTAGAGATCCTGAAGCAATTGCTCCGAGGGCTGCCCCACTAAACCACGCTGCTCTCACCTTGAGAAGGGACAGGGGCACACCACGGGGGCAGGGAACTGGGCAGGAACTTCCTAGCCAGAGGAACATCTATGGCAGCTTCTTCTGCCCATTGATCCCACCTACTGCCTGAGCCGCGCCGTGTCCAACGTCATCAGCTCCGTCGTCTTGGGGCAGCGCTTTGACTATGAGGATGAGACGTTTCCGGCCCTGCTGCGCTCGATGAACGACAGCTTCCTGGAGATGAGCCCTGCCCGGGCTCTGGTACCGCTGGCCTCGGCCCCGGCGATGACGGCTTTGGGCAGGAAATTCCCACCTGAGGTCTAGGTGGGCTCCAGCTTCCGGCACCCCAACCTGAGAGGTTAGTGGGGCTTTTCAGAGCAGCTGCTTCAAGCAACATTGAGCCACTGTCTCTCAGACCCTTCTCCTTCCGCGCCCAAAGTTGGGCTCTTTCCCATGCACTGAGGCTCACACGCCCCCCCCAGCGCCCAGCTGCCCCACCACACTCACCATCAGTGGAAGAGGCAGGTGGGGGCGGAGCTTGGTGGGGAGGGAGCAGAAAGGGGTGGAGCTTGGCAGGGAGGGAGTGGAAAGGGGTGGAGCTTGGTGGGGAGGGAGCGCAAAGGGTGGAGCTTGGTGGGGAGGGAGCAGAAAGGGCGGAGCTTGGCGGGGAGGGAAGGGGCTTGGGGTGGCGCGGGGTGCATGGGAGGATGTGGCAGGTGTTCTCCATGGGGTTCTCCCACCTGTCGCCTCTGCCTAGGGGTGGCGCATGAGGTTATCGCAATGAGCGGAGGTGACCGGGGGAGCCCGTGTCTGTGTGCGTGTGGGGGTGATTCTCCATCCTCTGAGGTCATTAAAGCCAACCTGGTAGACTCCCTAAAACAGGAGTCCCGGGCCAGGTGCCAGGCTCCCCACGGCAGGTGGGGAGGGCCTGTGTTAACCTGGCAGTGGCCAGGAGCTCTGCGGACACAGTCGGGCACTTGAGGCAAGAGCAGGAGGTGGTCTGGGCAGGGCTGGTTACGCTCCCCCTGCCTCACCAGTTCTGCAGAGACCCCAGTGGGTGACCCCGTGCAGCTCTATGATAGGTTCTCCTGTGTCATGTGGTACCTGCCCGGGCCCCACAGCTGCATCTACCGCCTCTTCGAGGAGCTTGAGGCCTTGATGGCCCAGAGGGTGAGGCTCAACCAGGAGTCGCTCGACCCCAGTGCTCCGCGAGATTTCACCGACTGCTTCCTCGTCTGGATGGGGAAGGTACCAGCCTGGAGCCATGCTGGGGAGTCAGGACTGTCAACCTTTTGGCCTGAGCACTCTTGGAGCATGGGCTGTTTTTGGGCTGTGTTTGTACCGCACCTGACACCTGGCGTCCTGGTCCAGGACTGGGGAGGTGCTACCATAAGCTACCTAATAGCAATAAAATGTGCAGTACCTGGTGCCTGGCATCCTGATCGGGGACTGGTGTGGTGCTACTGTCATCCACTTAGAGCAATAAAATGTGCAACCCCCTGGCACTTGGCACGCTGGTCCAGGCCTGAAGAGGTGCTACCGTAATCCACCTAACAGCAGTAAGAATGTTCAGAGGCTGACCCAAGGGGGCCCAGCTCTGGGACTGGGTTTCCTTGGTGCTGTAGTAAAGCAGACAACAATAACTACCGCTAAGGGCAGCCTGAGCTTGTGGTTAAAGCCTGGGGGGGGCAGGACTCAGGGGGCAGGGTTCAAATCCCAGCTCAGCCATCTGCTCCCTGTGTCTCTCGGGGCTCCTGCCTATGGTTCTGCCCCCAGCACCACTTTCTGGTAGCTGATAGGCCCCAGCAGGGAGCTGACCCACTGCCCCAGCCTGTGTCCATCACCCCCAGGAAGGGGAAAAACCCCATCAGTGAATTCAGCATTGAGAACTTGGTCCTCATCACACTTGACTTGTTCTTCACCAAGACCACCAGCTCCACCCTGAGATACAGGTTCCTCTGTCCCATTAGGCACCTGCATGCCCAAGGGGAGGCAAGTTTCCATGGTAACCACCAGAGGGGGTTACCCACCCTAGAGGTCCTGCTAATTTTTCCCATCTATTGGTGGAATAAATTTTGTGATGTGCACCGAGGTGTGTGGCTGTGGACCACCCATAGAACACACACTACAGGCTGTGGGCACTCTGCTAACCAGCTGGGCAGCCCCTAAATCTCTCCTGGGCGGCTGCCCAACTGCTCAGCTTACAAGGAGCGCTGGTCTCCGCAGAAAAAGTGCACCAGGAAATCAACCACGTCACTGGCTGCAACCGCATCCCCGCCCACGAGGACAGGAGGCAGATGCCCTACACGGACATGGTGATCCAAGAGATCCAGAGGAGGATAGACATCATGCCCCTGGGGCTGCAGCACACCGAGACCCAGGGCACCCAATTCCCGGGGTACACGGTCCCCAAGGTACATAGCAGGGTCAACAGGCAGAAGATAGGAGAGGTATTTTGGGGCTCAGTCCCATGTGCCTGAATGGCCCCAGATGTTTGGAGGGAACAGACACCCACCTCTCCCTTTCTGGCAAGACAAACTTCACCCCAGCTTTCAATAAGGAGCAGCAGGAAGAACACAGCAGCCCAGGCTGAGACTAAAGAGCCCTATGGAGCAAGAGCAGACTGCCACAGCCATCAATCATGGGTCGAGACGTGCTGAAACCCTCCTGTCTCAGCAAAGGATGGATCCCACCGCACACACCAATGCAGCACTTAAAGAATCAGGACACTGCGGGTGGAGCATGGGAGAGAGATCCCAGACTGTCTCTATTTCCTGTTTACACTAATGAAGTGACATGCCCCGTCACGGCTCTGTGGAATAGCAGCTCTAATGGGCACCCCACGGGTCTCTTCTAAGCGGGAGGGCAGTTGAGGTGTGAAGAGCTACAGATGTGTTTAGTTCTTGCCTCTCTGGTCTCCATCTCACTCAAGGCACCATGTGTTCCCAATACTGGGCTCTGTCCTACGGGACTGAAAGTACTTAAGCAACTTCGAAGCCTTCAACCTGGGGGATTTCCTGGACGAGAACGGCCATTTTAAGAAGAACGACACCTTTGTGCCGTTCTCCTTGGGCACACAACCCGCCTCCTGTCCCTGCACTCTCCCCTCCTGGTCTCTGGAGGTTGGAATCCAGGAGCTGAGCTGTGGAGCATCCCAGGAGCTTCCTTACCAGATGGGACCCAAAGGCTCTCTCCCTTTGGCCAGCCCTAGCGAACCAACCATTCCACCATAAACGCTGGCCTATAAGCACTGGTCTCCCATGCAGGCACAGCTGTGTGGGGCAGTCAGTAAGGGCTGGCATGGCAATCAAGAAACCTAGGTATTTCTGTTTCTTCAAGGTGGGAGCTCTAAGGGTTAGCCTGGGAGCCAGGACTCCTGGGTTCCCTCCCTGAGCCTGGGAGGGAAGTGATGTCTAGTGGTTGGGTTGGGGGAGCTTGGCACCAGCACTCCTAGGTTCTCTCCGTGGCTCTGGGAGGGGAGTGGCATCTAGTGGTCAGAGCAGGGTGCGGGACGCCAGGACTCCTGGGTTGGAGCGGTGTGGGATGTCGTGGTTAGAGCAGGGTGCAGGCAGCCAGGACTCCTGGGAAGGCAAAAATAACAACGGAATAAGAAAGAAAGAATTTTTAAGAAAATATTTACACCCAAACTTCCAATGCTGACCCCTCCCCGTGTAGAAACGAGTCCGATTGCCTCTTTGTTTCTCTGTCGATCCTTTCTGACTTCCGCTACAGCCACCTGGCCACCGCCAGCTGGAGCTTAGTTTTGCAGTTCATTTCAACAAAGGCGAGCCCGCGTGATTAAACAGGAGACGTGCTTGTTTCCGGCACTGCCGCGGATGCCCACAGTCAGTTACTTCGCTTTCATGTTTGGCAGGCTCACGGTGCTGTTGTGGGCAGGACTTCGGTGACCATCGGTCCCATTTTTGCCAGGACGGTCCTGTATTTGGGCCGTCAGAAAGGCCTCCCGACTTACTTTAGAAAAGGGACCGATTGTCCCTTGTTTTCCTGGCAAGCAGGGAGCGAGCAGGTTAGTCTACTTCCCCCTTGCCCGGGGCCTGGGGAAGCAGGAAGAACATGGGCAGCTGCCCCATCCCTATCACTTCCCTGGAGCTTGGGGAAGTCTGGCTGGGGGGAACACCTCGGCTACCCTGTCCCTGCTGCTTCCTCCGGGCTCCCTGGAGCACTGGGGGCTGCTGCAGCCTGGGGGTCTGGGCAGGTGGGCGGCTGCCGCCTCCTTCCGGGATCCCTGGAGCTTGGAGGAGCCGCCCCTCTCCCCATAGCTCCCTGTCCTGTATTTGAGTATCAGAGGGGTAGCCGTGTTAGTCTGGATCTGTAGCAGCAACGAAGGGTCCTGTGGCACCTTATAGACTAACAGAAAAGTTTTGAGCATGAGCTTTCATGAGTTAACTCACTTCATCAGATGCCGACGCGCACAGACAGAAATTGTGGAGAAACAACATCGTTTGCCTCACAACCTCAGTCATGCGGAGCGCAATGCCATCCACCGCCTCAGAAGCAACCCTGACATTATAATCAAACAGGCAGATAAAGGAGGAGCTACTGTCATCATGGACAGGTCTGACTACCAGAAGGAGGCTTCCAGACAACTCTGCAATACCAGATTTTACAGGCTACTTTCCTCAGACCCCACCGAGGAATACAC
This sequence comes from Carettochelys insculpta, assembly GCF_033958435.1. Taxonomy (NCBI): domain Eukaryota; kingdom Metazoa; phylum Chordata; order Testudines; family Carettochelyidae; genus Carettochelys; species Carettochelys insculpta. The sequence goes on along the minus strand of NC_134158.1, from coordinate 22,565,448 downwards.
TAAAAAACTACACCGTCTGCTCAGGACACTCCCTACACAAGCACAAGAACAGATCTACACCAACACACCTCTAGAACCCCGTACAGGGTTATTCTACTTACTACCCAAGATCCACAAGCCTGGAAATCCTGGATGCCCCATCATCTCCGGTATTGGCACTCTCACTGAAGGACTGTCTGGTTATGTGGACTCTCTCCTCAGACCCTATGTCACCAACACCCCCAGCTACCTCCGCGACACCACTGACTTCCTGAGAAGACTGCAATACGTTGGTGACCTACCAGAAAACACTATCCTAGCAACCATGGATGTAGAGGCTCTGTATACCAACATCCCACACAAAGATGGAATAAATGCTGTCCGGAACAGTATCCCTGATGATGCTACAGCACATCTGGCGGCTGAGCTCTGCAACTTTATACTCACACACAACTATTTCAGATTTGGTGACAATATATACCTTCAAATCAGCGGCACAGCTATGGGTACCCGCATGGCCCCTCAATATGCCAATATTTTCATGGTTGGCCTAGAGCAACGCTTCCTCAACTCTCGTCCACTAACACCCCGGCTCTATTTATGCTACATTGACGACATCTTCATCATCTGGACCCATGGGAAGGAGACTCTGGAGGAATTCCACCGGGACTTCAACAACTTCCACCCCAACATCAAGCTCAGCCTGGACCAATCTACACAGGAGATCCACTTCCTTGACTCTACCAGCATCTGATGAAGTGAGTTAACTCATGAAAGCTCATGCTCTAAACTTTTCTGTTAGTCTATAAGGTGCCACAGGACCCTTCGTTGCTGTCCTGTATTTGGTCGCCCTAGCCAGGAGGGATGCAACCCACTCGGAAAGTGACCCAGGGCTCGGTTGTCATGTGCTTGGCAGTAGCTCTTTGCAAAGCAGAGCAGAGCAGGGCAGCGAACTTTAGCCTTGCTTCAGTAACAAAACAAAAAGCAGTCAAGTAGCACTTTAAAGACTAGCAAAATAGTTTATTAGGTGAGCTTTTGTGGGACAGACCCACTTCTTCAGACCAGAGCCAAACCAGAACCAGGCTATGGTCTGAAGAAGTGGGTCTGTCCCATGAAAGCTCACCTAATAAACTATTTTGCTAGTTGTTAAAGTGCTACTTGATGGGTTTTTGTTTTGATAGCATATAGACTAGCACGGCTTCCTCTCTGTTACTACTCAACTTGCTTCAGTAAGAACTTCTGCTATCTCAGAACCCCCTGCAGCTTCTTGGAACCATGGGACGTGGTGATAAGGCCGAGCTGGATTTCTGCTTGTGATTTATCCCAGAGTCACTCCTGATCTTGATCTGGTTGACGCCAGGTTTATGGTGTGTGTGTGTTTCAGAGGCTTTCACATCTACAGTGGTTGCAACACCATGTTCCTTTGCCACACCTTGGAACAAAGCCAGTTGCATTGCCCTGAGTTTTTCTTTTTGCCTAAGATATGAACTCACCACACCCGTTAGTTCCTACATTTATGACTTTGATAACCAGCGGAGCCAAGAAGCTGCCGGCTATCAGGGAGGTGCCCAGCAGCCTCCCTATCCTGCGCCCCAGAGCAACTCCAGGCTATTTATCGTTGTGGGAGTCCCTAATCGTGATGGAGGTGGGATGCAGAAGGGAGCTTGGGGTCAGAGATTGGGGTTCAGGAGGGACTGTGGAAGTGGGAGTGGCTTTGAGTGAAGGGTTCTGACCTGGAGCAGGAGACTGGGGGGGCAGGAGGGAGTATGGGTACTGTGGCAGACTGCTGCCTGGGGGCTACAGAATCCCGCAAGAAGGCAGATATGCTGGCTGGTCCCACGACTAAAAGGCCCGGCTCGAGAAGAGGGGGGACCCACTAAAAAGACATGGCCCCAAATGAATTCGGGGGACAACTAAAAAGAGAAACAGGGACGGGAATTTCCCGAGACCATAATGCTTTGTCGCCTGTCGTGTAGGAAGCCGGGGGTGTAGCAGAGAGACAGATTCCCCTCTGTGCAGGAGCCCTGAGCAACCCACCCATTGGAGACGCTCTCAGAAACAAGTTCTGAATAGCCAGGCTCCCAGCTCGGCACTCAGTCCCTTCCGCCGCTGCGCCATAGGTGGGCCTCAGCTGGAGTGTTGTGTCCAGTTCTGGGCCCCACATTCCAGGAAAGATGTGGAGCAACCGGAGAAGGTCCAGGGAAGAGCAGCGGGAACGATGAAAGGTCGAGGGGACTCGAGCTGTGACTGAAAGAACTGGGCTTGTTTGGGCATACGTTTATCTCACAGAGCAGGTAGGGAGCTCGAGAGCGAGGGACTCCAGTCCCCTGCCCTCTCAGCGGGACCAAGCAGCCCTCCAGTCTCCAAACTCCCTTTCAGAGCCTGCACCTCTCACCCGCCTCCTGCACCACGTCACCCCTGCCCCAGCCCAGGGCTTGCACCCAACTCCCTCCCAGGCAGGCGCGTGTGGGGATTAGGGGTGAGGGCCAGACGGCAGGTGCTGGTTCTTCTGGGCACCACCAACATTTCTGCCAACCAGCTGCCCCTGCTCCAGAGTTTCGGATGCTCGTGGGTTGGACGGGGTTGAACTGATCCGCAGCGAGGACCGGTTCAGTCGGGGTGGAGGCTGGTGGTGGGGCCAATAGAAGTGGGGCCAAAGCTGCTCTCACTCCTTGCCCGAGGGAGGCCCCGACCGCTGTGCTCCCAGAATGCCAGTCACCCCCTTTTATTAAAGTGCCGGGCGGCGGCATTCCCCAGCAAACCAGCCTAGTACGGAGCTGCTCCCATCTGCGGGCAGCAGCAGTAAGCTGCTGTCTGTGCCATGGAGCTGCCACTCAACGGAGACTTGACTTGCAACTTACACCTCCACGAAGCCACATTAGATCCTGGAGCCCAGGGGCGAGATTCCCTCCCGGGGGGCTGGATTTGCAGCAAAGGCTTCGAAGGAGACACATTTCCAGGCAGTGAGTTTTGTGAATGACCCCAAAAGCCCCGGGGGCGTGAGGCCAGCCTGCCTCACGCTGTTGATATCCCTGGCACAAGATTCCCCCTATTTTCTTTTCCAGCCATGTGCACTGAGATTTGTGCAGACGTACGCCATTCATAGAACACAGGCTGCTTGGACGGCATGTACCTCTCTCCTGGGCAGCTGCCCACACGCTCAGCTTACAGGGAGCCCTGCTGTGTGGTCCATCCTGCTTGCAAAACAGCACTACAGCAGCAGCAACCGCTCTTAACAAGCCCTTGCACTTTTTATTAGCGCTGCAGGAAGGGAAGAGAACTAGCAAACCCCTCTGACGTGTCAAGGGCCAACCGAGGCTTTTTCAAACCTTGCCGTTTGGTCTTTGCTTGCTTGGGGGCAGGGCAGAGGCAGGAAGCTTTTCGGAGGCACCCCCTTGCCCGTCTGACTGTCCTTTGGGTGGTGACTCTTTGGGCGAGCAGGGAGTGGATTGAGCTGAGCTGGACTGGGCATTGCTGCTGTTACACTTGGAGCTTGTTTTCTAGAAAGCAAAAACCCGTGAATGCATTGAAAAGGGGCCAGGAAATCGCAGCCCTGTGGCTGGAAAAATCCTGGCTTGGCACGCTGCCTGGTCAGCTGCTTCGGGACCCCACAAACTCCTGCCAGCCTTGGGGAGCGCGGGGAGCTGCAGCCTTCTGGACACAGGCTCTCAGCCGTGTTGTGCAATAGGCAGCCTCGGCCAGCGATGCCAGAGTCCTATCAAATAAGAGGCAAAGGAGAGCGATGGAGAGCAGATTTCTGCTAATTTCTTCCGTCTGTATGAAGAATAAATTTTGTGCTGTGCACTGAGGCATGGCCAGCGTGCACCACCTATAGAAACACATGCTGCCAGCTGGGACGTTCTGCTAACCAGCTGAGCTGCAGCTGAATCTCTCCTGGTTGGCCACCCACATGCTCAGCTTACAGGGAAGGCCGGTGGCCGGTGGAGAGTGAAAAGGCAGGGGCGGAAAAGAACGCGGGGGAAAGCAGAGGGACGCCTCGGCCCTCGTCCACACTTGAAAGACGACAGCCGCCCGAGGACTGTCAGCGCGCTGGGAATTAAAGGCTAATTAAAAATCACGGCCTGGGATGGAACCTCCAGCAATATGGCCAGCCAGCCACGTCTGGCCACCCCGAGCAACCCAGAGGCAGGGCTCTGGGGCAGATACTGCTGCACCATCAGGAGGGTTTCTCCCATGGGCATGGTTAATCCACTGCCCCACGAGGTGGTCACTAGGAGGACAGAGGACTCCTTCCAGCGGTCCAGTGCTGTCTACACTAGGGTCTGGGTCAGCTTAACTGAACCCTGCGGGTGTTGCAGGGGGGAGGTTGATTTTCACATCCCTGAGCAATGCCACTGGGTTGACCTCAGGTTTCTGTAATAGAGCAGCCTGTAGTCTCCCCTACCAGGTGGACCCTTGGTGCACATAATAAAATTTATTCCACCCATGGATGGAAAGTGTTCGTGGGCGCCTGGTGGAGGGGAGGAGTCCCCCCAGGTCCCTCGCTCTGTGCACCAGATGGGGAGGTTCTGGAGCAGGGAGCCAGGAGCTTCCATCCGTTCCTACATTCCGGCCCCAAACTTTCTCCAGTTCTGCTTCCCCCGTCAGCTGCCCCCTTCCTCCCCCATCCCCATCCCTGCCGAAGCCCCTCCTGGAAGTGCAGCTCCCACGTCAGCAAGCCCTAGCTGCACATAGTGGAGACACCGCCGCAGCGTTGGAATTCGGACTTCCGGGCTTTCTCTGGAAGGGGCCCAGTGTGGATTGCATAAGAGCTGTGCGAGTGAGCTGCCGTGGGCAGAGCTGCATCCATCCCGGACGGACTCGGGAGAGGTGGAAAGTCCCAGCCAGCCATGGACCTGCTGGCAGCTGTCACCCTGTTCCTGGTCATCTGCCTCTCCTGCCTCCTGCTCCTCTCCACCTGGCGGCAAAGGCAGGGCCGGGGGAAGATGCCCCCGGGGCCCACCCCATTGCCCCTCCTGGGGAACCTGCTGCAGGTCAACCTCAGCGACATGCTCAAGTCACTGATGAAGGTAGGAGGCCTTTCCTGGTCTCCCGGCAGCCCTGCATGGGGACCCTGCCCAGGAGCTCCAGGAATGCCTTGGGGCCACCCCGACTGGGATGCCTGGCGTGGGGCGGCTGTGTCAGGAGAGGGGCCCAGGGTGTGTGTGGGGACAGGCAGGGCCACGGTGTTTGGGGAGGAGAGACCCTGTGTGGTGGGGAGGCGGGACGGTGGCTGGACGTCTGAGGTGGGGACCGGAGTGCTGCTATGGGGGGGGCTTGGGGAGGGGCAGGCACGTGGGTCCTGTGAGGGGAGGGAGGGGGCACCGGGCTGCCGTTGGGGGGAGAGAGGTGCTCTGGGGGGTGCAAAGAGGATGCTGAAGTGGGGGAAGGGCAGTGGCCTGGTGGTGGGGTGAGGCGGGAGGGACCACACTGCCTCACGTGGGGGGGCCGGGGTGGGAAAGGGCCCGTCCATGGGCATCTCATGGGGTCTCCCTCCCGCGGCAGATCAGCGAGCGCTATGGCCCCATCTTCACGCTGCACCTGGGCCCCCGGCGGGTGGTGGTGCTGTGCGGCCACCGGGTGGTGAAGGAGGCTCTTCTGGACCAGGCCGATGACTTCGGGGGGCGCGGGGAGCAAGCCACCTTCAGCTGGCTCTTCCAGGGCTACGGTCAGTAGCTGTCAGGGACGCGGAGGGGGCAGAGTCTGCCTGGGGCTGCATCCACTCAGTCCTGGTCTGCTCCACCCCAGGGCTGCCGGGTTGTCCTGCGACGGCCCCGAGCCTGGGTGCCCGACACAGCCCACGGCAATCAGGCCCACCCCCAAACTGGCCACGAACTCTGCTCTTAGCCTTCACCCTGGCCCCATAACAGCCTCCACGTGGAGTCACGCGGGGTCCGTGGGGGGGGCTCTCCACTCTAGGGCTGTCCTGGGATCTCCGGGAATTACAGGTGCCCTTTGCATGAAAGAGCCATGTGCCAAAACTTCCAGGAACAGGTCCAACCAGAACGGGCCACCTGAGCCTGCCTTGCCAGCCTCTACGCCAAGAATCACAGCTCCCATCGAGCATTCCCAATGCAAGGGGCACTCCCCACGTCAAGTGCACCTTGGAGCCAGCCCCGTCATAAACTGCCGGGAGAGCTCCAACCCGAGGTGAAAGTCAGCAGGCGTGTCCTTGTGCACAGCTCCCATGAGAGCTGGCTGAGCTACGGCACAAGCCAGCAGGGAGCCGCCAGGGCCCCAGCATGCAAACGGACAGCATCTGGAAGAAATTTTAAGTTACTTTCACCCCGGTGATCTAGGTTCTCGCTAATGGTTTCCATCCATGTGTGGAATAAATTTTGTTACATGCACCAGCAATAGAAACCTGCTGTCCACTGTGGGATCTCTGCCAATCAGCTGGACAGCACAGGTTTCTCTCCTGGGTTTCTAGGGGAGTGCCCCGAAGAGCGTTTCTTGGCCCAGTACTGTTCAACATCTTTATTAATGACCTAGAGGAGGGAATGGGTTGCACCCTCAGCACATTCGCAGATGACAGTAAGCTAGGGGGCCAGGTAGATATATTGGTGGGTAGTGATAGGGGCCAGAGTGACCTAGACAAACTGGAGGGTTGGCCCAAAAGAAATCTGATGAGGTGCCACAAGGAGAAGTGCAGAGTCCTGTATTTGGGACGGAAGATCCCAAGCACTGTTACAGGCTGAGGACCGACTGGCTAAGCAGCCATGCAGCAGAAAAGGACGCGGGGATTACGGGATTACAGTGGATGAGAGGCTGGATAAGAGTCAGCAGTGTGCCCTTGTAGCCAAAAAGGCTAACGGTGTATTGGGGGGCATTAGGAGGAGCATTTCCAGCAGATCTAGAGCAGTTGTTATTCCCCCTATTTGGCACTGGTGGGGTCACATCTGGAGTGTTGCGTCCATTTCTGCTGCCCCCCACCCCACCCCACCCCCCATATAGAAAGGATGTGGACACTTTGGAGCAGGTTCAGTGGAGGGCAAAAAAAATTGTTAGGGGGCTGGAGCACATGTCATATGAGGAGGGGCTGAGGGATTTGGGTTATTTAGTTTATAGAAGAGAAGACTAAGGGGTGATTTAATAGCAGCCTTCAACTTCCTGATGGGGGCTCAAAAGAGGCTGGAGAGAGGCTGTTCTCAGTGGTGACAGGCGGCAGAACAAGGAGCGATGGTCTGAAGTTACAGAGGGGGAGGTGTAGGTTGGATATGAGGAAAAACTATTTCCCCAGGCGGGTGGTGAAGCACTGGGATGTGTTACCGAGACAGGTGGTGGAATCTCCATCCCTGGAGGTTTGTATGTCCTGGCTTGACATGGTCCTGGCTGGGATGCTTTAGTTGGAGTTGATCCTGCTTTAGGCAGGGGGCTGGACTCAGTTATCTCCTGAGGTCCCTTCCAGCCCTGGGATTCTACGATTCTATGATTTTATGATTGTGAGATGAAGCAGCTAAACACAGATACACCCAAGTGCATTTCAATCACAAACAGCAAAAAGTAATAGCAGCATCTAGCAGTTCCCAGCCAGGAGTACATGTACTCCGGGCGTCTGCTGAGCTATTCCTGGGGTCCATCAATTCAGTGAAGCATTTGCCTTGTTTTGCAGCAGCTTACCTAAGAAGCCCTAGCAATGTCAGTCCAGCCTAAGGCACCAGATAGGCAGTGGCTTGTCTGTCTTGCTCTGTTGAGAGTGAAGTGAAATGTCGCTGCTCTGTTGATACGCCAGCTGATGGATTTGGGATTGGCCAGTCACACAAAGCAGCAAGCCCTTTCTCAGTACCAGGGGCTGTGACACTTATCGGGTCTATGGTCGAGTTTGTGAGCAAGTCCTTCTGCTACGAGGCAAAGCCTGGGGAGCAGGGACTCCAGACAAGGCAGACTCCTGAAAGGGGGACAGCAGCCTGGGAAGGTCGAGCACTCCCTGTCAGCTGACTGCTTGGGCGGCTGTCCAGGAGAGATTCTGATTCTGCCCAGCGGATTAGCAGTGCATCCACAGTTGTACACAGCCAGCAGCGGGTGGTGCACCCCTGCGCATGCCTTAAGGAGCACAAGAAAATTTATTCCGCACATGGGTGTGAGAAATGCGGGTGAACACCAGCCGAGAGCCACCAGAAGCAGAGCTGTGGGTCCGTTAGAACTAACCCACTGAGTTTACACTGAGTAATCCCAATCCTCCGAGGCCAACCAGCAAAAACACCCAGTGCAAGCCAGCGCTGCTGCTCCAGCCAGGGCGGGGGGATCCTGAGCCTCATGGGCCTGATCAAAGCAAGATTGCACTGCAGCCTGTCTGGCTCAGGGCAGGGAGTATCTGTGCACGCTGTAGGGAATCACTGCCTGCAGGCGCCGCCTCCGTTGCTCCCTTTGGCCAGGAACCGCTGGGAGGGGGGGCCTGCAGAGAGCACCCCCTACAGCATGCAGAGCTGTGCGGAGGCCCCTGCGGCCCCGGGCAGCTGCAACAGGTAGGAGTCCAGATCCCCTGCCACCTTCTGCCCAGACCCTGAAGCTCACGCCTGGGCAGCTGCACACTGAACACCTCACTTTTACCTCCCCGGCGCCCAGCCCTGGGACCCTAGCAATGTTAATCCAGCTCTGGTAAGCCCTGGTAAACCTCTGCCCTGCTGTCGCTCCCCACCCAACACACCACGTGTGGCTGGAGCTTGAGGTCAGTCTGGGGGAGTGCCAGGTTAGTGAGGATTGTGGGGTTGTCTCTCCTCTTGTGTGGCCCCCGACTGGCTTTTCTGTGGGTCAGTGGCCCCCAGCCCAACAAAGGTTCCCAGCCCCGTGTTAGCTGCAGCAGCTCATGCTGCCCGCAGCCCCTCTGGGGAACTTCTCGGCTCTGGCACTGATCAACGGACGAGGTCCAAACTCAGGCTTGGGAGGGGTCGGGGCACCGGGAGCGTGAGGTGGCATTTGGCGAAAAACATTCAGTAAGAAGTTGGAAGTGGAGCTTTTCACACTGACTTTGTTACAGTTCAGAGCTGGGCAGAATTCTAGGATTCGGTGCCAGTTGAAAGGTGGGGACCGCGGGGAAAGCTGGGGGGGGCACTTATTGCACATGAGCATTCCCAGGCATGTGCACCCCCCTGCCCCGCCCAGCCCTGTCTGCATTTTGTGGGTGGGGTAGGTACTGTCTCTCTGTGTTACATTCGCACACAGCACCGAGCACGGTGGCCTAGTTTAGAGCTGCTCTCACGAGACAAGTCATAACTCCATTTCCAGCCTGGCTCTGGGCAGAGGCTGCCTGGGGGGAAGGTTTTCATTAGGGGCCCCTTGTTTCTGCTTCCCCACCCCCCTGCCCGAGTCCTGTTCTGCTTAGGAAATGCGCCTTGTTCTCCGCCCCACACCCCAGGGGTGATCTTCAGCAACGGGGAGCGAGCCAAGCAGCTGCGCCGCTTCTCCATCACCACGCTGAGGAACTTCGGGGTGGGGAAGAGAAGCATCGAGGAGCGGATCCTGGAGGAGGCTCACTTCCTGCTGGAAGCCTTGCGGGAAACCAAAGGTTTGTCGGCATCTTTTTGCGCCGGGGCTGTGAGTCTGGGCCAGCCCCCCAGCTGGGGTGAGCCAGCCCTTGGGTCCACAGGACAGCCTCGTGAATCGAGCGTGGGATTCCTGGAGTCATGGGGGCAGACTGCAGCTGGGGTGAAACAGTCGCAGAGTCGGGGGGCCTACTGCTCCACAGCCCCGTTGCCGTCTGTGGGGCCACCACTCACTTGACATCATTTCCCCCTTTACACCAGCCGAGGTTCTTACCTGTAGCTCGCAAAGCCCTTTGCAAAGATGTCAGAGTCATAACGCCCATTGCACAGACGGGGAAACTGAGTCGTGGAGTGGGGGAAGGGCCCTACCCTAGGCCAGCAAGAGTCGGGGATCTAGCCTAGGACTCCAGGTATGAGCTGAGTTCCCTGCTCTGCCAGTGATTGCTTGTGTGACTGCAGTGTAGTGGGAGATATGTGTGTACTGGGTGTGGGGCTCCTGCTGAGGGTAACTGAGGCGACCGGGTGACACCTCTGGGCTGCAGACAAAGGAGGAGGTGGATTTGAATTGGCACTGGGAGTTGGGCAGCAGTGAGTCTGGGCTGGGAGAAAGAGAGACAAAGGAGGGGGCAAGGCCCTGGCTCCCAGGGGGGCCCTCTGGGGCCTCCTCTCCCCAATATGGATGGGACTGGCTGTCTCTGCCGGCTGCACTGACTCCTCTGTACGACACTGTGCCCTGTTGGCTAATAAACCCGCCGTTCTCCTGCTGAGTGAGAGTCGCTCCTGCCTGCGGACGGGGTGCAGAGCCTGGGGACCCCTGAACCCCATCACAGTGACTGTGCCCTAGTTCCTTAGTTTCACCAGATAGCCCTGTTCTGCCTCTTGGCGGGTGCGGAGGAAATATGGCAGAGATGGGGGCAGGCAGCGGTAGACCCCGAAGCGGACCAGGTGGCTCACGGGGGGGTCTGGGCTTTCTCTCCTCACCCCGGCTCCGTCGCTGCCTGGGTGGTGCTGCAGGGCTGGGCTTTCAAGATCAACACAGGCGCTGCCTTGACAACTGCAGGTTGCAGGGAGGGGAGAGGTGAAGCCCCTGCTAGAACCTGCCCCCCTCAGCACCGGTTGCCTCCCGCTAGGTTTGCCCTTTGACCCCACCTACTTCCTGAGCCGCACTGTGTCCAACGTCATCAGCTCGGTGGTCTTTGGGGACCGGTTCGACTACAAGGACAAAGAGTTCCACTCCCTGCTCTACATGATGACTGAGAGCTTCCGCTTCACCTGCACGGCCTGGGGGCAGGTACGAGGGGTCTCTGTCGGGGGGTGGGTCCCAGAATAAGCAGCCCCCTGGAGGCTAAGCGGGGCTGTGAGGAGTGGGAGAAATAAGGTGTGGTCCTGTGAGACCCCATTGTGAGAGGCGAAGGCCTCAGCCGCCATGGACACAAACGGGATTTGAAATGCGACGACTGAGTTTCCTGACTCCCCACGTCGTGCAGGAGCACCGGGAAATTCACAGAATCCCAGGGCTGGAAGGGACCACAGGAGGTCACCGAGTCCAGCCCCCTGTCTAAGGCAGGATCAACCCCAAATACATCGTCCCAGCCAGGACTTTGTCAAGCCAGGACTTTAAAACCTCTAGGGATGGAGATTGCACCACCTTTCCAGGCAACACATTCCAGCGCTTCAGCACCCGCCTGGGGAAATAGCTTTTCCCAATATCCAACCTACTGCTCCCCCTCTGTAACTTCAGACCATTGCTCCGTGTTCTGCCGTCCGTCACCACTGAGAACAGCCTCTCTCCAGCCTCTTTAGAGCTCCCCATCAGGAAGTTGTCAGCTGCTGTCAAATTGCCCCTCAGTCTTCTCTTCTGAAAATTAAATAAGCCCAAATCCCTCAGCCTCTCCTCATAAGTCAGTGCTCCAGCCCCTGAATCATTTTTGTCACCCCCTTCTGGACTCTCTCCAGTGTGTCCACATCCTTTCTATGCTGGGGTGGGGGTCCCAGAGTGGGATGCAATATTCCAGATGGGTATAAGGTGGGCGGATAACTGGCTGGATAACCATTCTCAGAGGGTAATTATTAATCATTCCCAGCCATGATGGAAGGGCATAACAAGTGGGGCTCCACAGGGGTCTGTTTTGGGACCGGTTCTGTTCAATATCCTCATCAGTGATTTAGATATTGGCATAGAGAGAGCGCTTAGTAAATTTGCAGGTGATCTCAAGCTGGGAGGGGTGGCGAGTGCATTGGAGGCCAGGGTCAGAATTCAGACCGATCGGGATAAGCTGGAGAAATGGTCTGAGGCAAATAGGATGAAGCTGAATAAGGACAGATGCAAAGTGCTCCAGCAAGAAGGAACAATCCATGTCTCCCACACAGATTGGGAAGCGACTGTCTAGGAGGTTCCTGCAGAGAGGAATCTTGGGGTCCGAGTGGAGCACAAGCTAAATGTGAGTCAACGGCGTGATGCTGTTGCACAAAAAGCAATCGTGGTTCTGGGATGCATGAACAGCAGCGTTGTGAGAAAGACACAAGACGTCGTTCTTCCGCTGTGCTCTGCGCTGATCAGCCTCGGTTACAGAGCCGTGTCCAGTTCTGGGCAGCACATTGCAAGAGGGATGTGGAGAAATTGGAGAAGGTCCAGAGAAGAGCAACGAGAAGGATGAAAGGCCGAGAGAACACGAGCGAGGGGGGACGACTGAAAGAACTGGGCTTGTTTAGTTTAGAAAAGAGAAGACTCAGAGGGAACATGACAGCGGTTTTCAAGTACCTCAAAGAGGGTCACAAGGAGGAGGGAGAAAACTTGTTCTCCTGGGCCTCTGAGGGTAGGACAAGGAGCAAGGGGCTTAAACTGCAGCAAGGGAGGTTTAAGTTGGACATTAGGAAAAAATTCCTAACTGTCAGGGTGGTTAAACACTGAAATAAATTACTAGGGCGTTTGTGGAATCTCCATCGCTGGAGATACTTAAGAGCAGGTTAGACAGACACCTGTCAGGGATGGTCTAGATGGTACTTGGTTCTACTGTGCGGGCAGGGACTGGACTTGATGACCACCCGAGGTCCCTTCCAGTCCTAGTGTTTTACAGTTCCATGTGGCCTCACCAGTGCTGAATAGAGGGGGAATAATCACTTCTCTAGATCTGCTGACAACGCTCTTACTAATGAACCTTGATACGCCGATAGCCGCCTTGGCTACAAGGGCACTCGGTTGGCTCATACCCGGCCTCTCATCCACTGTAATCCCCAGGGCCTTTCCTGCAGAACTGCTACTCAGCCAGTCAGTCCCCAGCCTGTAACAGTGCTTGGGATTCTTCCGTCCCAAGGGCAGGACTCTGCATTTCCCCTTGTTGATATGTCAGTAGCGAGGAAAATAATTCAGCCTGCTGTGCCAGGGGGCGTTGTTAAGCTGTCTCTACAGCTTTGCTGCGTGCTCACGAACGCTGGGCTCACCAGTGTGAGGCATTTCTCTCTCTGGTGAACATTTCTGCTCCCCTCCCTGTCCCGCAGTGTAAGCACTCACGGATCAAACCGCTTGCAAAGACAGCGGCCGGTGGCTCCCCTCCACCCAGGTGCCCATGGGGGCAGGTGAGCGGGAGACAGAGGAGGCAAGCGAAGTTTGTGCAATAGGTCAGAGCAAGGGCGCAAGTGATCCCTGCTATCCCCCAGGGTGGCAAAAAGCTCATGTCGGGGATTGTTGTCTGCAGGCTGCCCTGGCAAACACACTGAGAATCCAGCACCGGCGTTCTCTCTCCAAAGGCTGGAAGCGGCTGTTGGAGGGAGGCAGCTTGCAGGGGGCTTGCCTTGGTGGGCAGAGGTTGGAAGCTGGAGCCCCCTCCAGATCCTGGCCTGACCACCCAGCTGCAGAGCACACAGGGCTTGCAAAGAGGAAGCAAACCGTGGTGGGCACGAGGACCAAGGTCTGGAGAGAGGCACCCCAGGAGGACTGGTCGCCTATGTTGAAATCTGGGATGCAAGTGGTCTCACAGAGTCACGGAATCCCGGGGCTGGAAGGGACCTCAGGAGGTCATCGGGTCCAGCCCCCTGCCCAAAGCAGGATCAACCCCAACTAAGTCATCCCAGCTGGGACCTTGTCAAGCCGGCACTTAAAAACCTCTAGGGATGGAGAATCCACCACCTCTCTAGGCAACACATCCCAGTGCTTCACCACCCGCCTGGAGAAATAGTTTTTCCTAATATCCAACCTACACCTCCCCCTCTTCAACTTCAGACCATTGCTCCTTGTTCTGCCGTCTGTCACCACTGAGAACAGTTTCTCTCCCTCCTCTTTAGAGCTCCCCTTCAGGAAGTTGAAGGCTGCTATTAAATCACCCCTCAGTCTTCTCGTCTGCAAACTAAACAAGCCCAAATCCCTCAGCCTGAATAGTGTCCACCTGAATGCAGAAAAGGCTATTAAATAAGGGATGCCCCTTGTAACACAGAACAGCTGGGAACCCCAGGCAGTCGACGAAGCTCTGATAGTACAGCCAGCTCTTATTGGTAGTCCTCACCCCTGAGTCGGACGCTGGACCATGGCCTGGTTATTGGGCACGCTCATCCAAGCAGAGAAATGGAACTGGTGGAAATTAACAGGGGCAGGTGGGAAAAATGGTCTCATTAAACTAACTGGGCATCTTTCCAGCCAGCTGCCTAGGCCAGGAATGAGGAAACTTTTACATCAGACTCCTCTTTTCACCCCTGAAATTAGCCCGGTCCCCACAACCTGTCTAACGTCATCCGAACCCACAGAGGGTTACATTCATATAAACCCACGGAAATTTCAGTTACGTTCGTAGAGAAAAACCCTTGGCGCAGGCGTCAGCAAGTAAGCCTATAGACTATAAAACCGTTGTTAATTGGTCTATACATGTGGAAACACAGGCGTTAACACAGGAACATATTTCAACATTTTTAATGCGATGGAGGATCCCAAGACCCAGCAGCCAATTATGAAATGTCACGCCCCCCCCGAGGGGGCTCGCCCCCCCCCACTTTATGCACCCTGTAAGGTGCTCGACTTGGCACTGCGTGACATTTTGCGAGAAAGCTGCAGAATGAGCACAGCCAATCTGAAATGGATTAAAAACTGGCGACCTGTGGGCCTGGAGGTGGGAGTGAACTGGGCCCCAGCCTCACATGGGTCTGGTCCTGCGATCCCGGCTTGACCCTGTGCTTGTAGCACTTTTAACAATGACCCAGAAGAAAACCTAAAATTGTCACCCATGGAGTTGGCAGGCGACACAGAGATTGGGTGGGTGGGTCAGGGATACAGAGCAGCAGCGATCGCTTGGTGAGCTGGGCACGGGCTAACAACATGCACGAAAGCGCAGCTTGGTGTAAATGCAGCCGTCCAGAGACAAAGCAAGCTGGCTGAGCCTCAGCCGCAGGACGTGATGCCTTGGGAAGCAGCGACTCTGGAAAGGCGGAGGGGCCATGGCAGGGAATTGATCAGGGAGCTCTCAGCGAGAAGTTGGGGCCAAAAGGGGCCCTCGATCCAGGGGTGTACGGCCCAGGGGATCCGGGTTCCATCAGCAGCAGAGAGGTGATTTTGCCTGTGTGACTCAGGGCAGGCTCCTGAGTCCAGTTCTGGGGTGGGCTGTTCAGGAAGGAGGTGGATAAATTGGAGAGGGCTCAGTGACAAGCCATGAGAGTGGCTAAGGGGCTTGAAAACCTGCCGGAGAGTGGGAGAGTTCCAGATCTCGCCTGCTTCACCCAACAGGGAGAAGGGTTAGGGGTGAGCTTGGCATGGTCCCTAAGTTGCTGCATGGGGAGCACGTATTTAGCAGCGCAGCGCAGCGCAGCAGAGAGATCTCTGGCAACGCCAGATGGGGAAGCTAGAGGCATTCGCTGGAAATAAGGGGCACGTTTCTAGCAGGGGGAGTAACGAAGCAGAGGGGCAGTTCTCCAGGCGGGGTCTCCCACACTGGCCATGTTTAGAGCAAGGGTGGATGCGTGTTGAAGAGATCGTCTCTAGGGGTTACGTGCAGGAAGCTCTCTGTCTGAGCCATGCAGGAGCCAACAAAACGAGGCCCCAGGCAACGAGTTGGACCCTGCCAAATTTGTGACCACAAAAATGTGTCACAGGCCGTGAAATTGGGCCTTTTGCATGCTTTACCCAGCGCACTCCAGCTTCCTTGGCAGTGGGTGTCTGTGAGCGCTCTGCTAATCAGCTGGGCAGTGCCTGAATCTCTCCTGGGCGGCCGCCCGAGTGCTCAGCTTACAGGGAACATTGCTGGAGAGTGGTGGTGGTGGGCCCAGCTCAGAAGGCAGCACCCTGCCAGCAGCCAGGCAGTAGTAAGGGTGACAAAACCGCAACGTTGCACTCTTAGTTCTGTGAGGCTGCTCTCAAAGCTGGGCGGCCAGAGAATGGCTGCTGCTGACTGAGGGCCCAGCTCTGCCGGCAGCTGCGCAGAAGTGAAGGTGGCAATACCATCTCTTGTCAGCCTTACTTCTGCTCTGCTGCTGCTGGTGGCTCTGCCTTCAGAGCTGGGCTTCCAGCCAGCAGCCAGGGCTCTCCATCCTTCAGCCCCAGCAGCAGTGACAAAGTAAAGGTAGCAGTACTGCAGCACTTCCCCTACAATAACCCCTTGCAACCCCCCGCCACCACTTTTTGGGCCAGGACCCCAACAAGCAAACACTGCAAAATTGCAGATGAAAATGGCTGAAAAAATGACATTTAAGCCGTGTCTACACTAGCCAAAAACTTCGAAATGGCCATGCAAATGGCCATTTCGAAGTTTACTAATGAAGTGCTGAAATACATATTCAGCGCCTTATTAGCATGCGGGCAGCCACAGCACTTTGAAATTGACGCGGCTCATCGCTGCGCGGCTCGTCCAGACAGGTCTCCTTTTCGAAAGGACCCCGCCTACTTTGAAGTCCCAGTATTCCTATGAGCAGATGGGAATAAGGGGACTTCGAAGTAGCTGGGGTCCTTTTGAAAAGGAGCCCCGTCTGGACGAGCCGCGCAGCGACGAGCCGCATCAATTTCGAAGTGCCGCAGCAGCCCGCATGCTAATGAGGCGCTGAATATGTATTTCAGCACTTCATTCGGAAACTTCGAAATGGCCATTTGCATGGCCATTTCGAAGTTTTTGGCTAGTGTAGACACGGCCTTAAAGTTTAAAACATCCTACGGTAGGGAAATTGGCCAGAATGGAGCATGAATTTGGAAGGGCTTAGCTCTGAGACCTGCTGCCGACATGGGGCTGGCAGAGCTGATTCACTAAGGTCCCTTCAGAGAGCCCCGGGGTGCGTGATGAAGAGATTACCTGGAGATCTGTACCAATTGACATGAGAGTGCAGGGATGGACAGATGGATGGACGGACAGATGGATGTTATGCTTAAACGAAGCACACGAGATCTTTTATAGGGGAAAAGGCAGTACCCCACGTTTGTTGAGAATACAACAGTAGCTTATAAGAAGGCTGCAACAGCGAACACTGTGAGCAGCGAATGGCAGCAGCCAACAGGGAGTTTGCCTGGGAAAGCATCCCAGAGGAGCTCAGGTGAGTGTGGTTTTGGGCGGGGGCTGCATTGTGAGCTGGTGGGTTTTGCGTGTCTGAGCTTTTGTTTTCCAAAGAGGGGCAGTTTGAAAGCTTGTTTGGCAGTTTGATAAGTTCTTCCTTTCCTGTTTCGGGAAGAGCATTTGATAAGATTATGAGGTGTGACTTGGGAGTGCTTCATTCCAGGTGGGCTTTCAGGGGCTGATTAGATTGGAGGCCAGGCTCTGAGTTCACCCCCTACCAGTTGTCCCTGTCTTATTGGTTTGTTTCTCATGTGCCCACCAAGGCGGCACCAGAAACACGTAGGGGAACTCTCTGAAGAAGGGGGAATAATGGACGGTGACATGGCTACTGAGAAGTCCACCGTTGTGACCTGCGTGGCATCTGCCATGTTTGTCTTTCTCCTGGACGAAAGGAAGAATTTGGTATGTCCCAAGTGCAAGCTGTTTGCCATTTTGGAAGAGAAGGTTAGAGGACTTGAGGCACAAATATCAACCCTCAGGTCCATCAGAGAAGGTGAAGACTTTCTGGATAGAAGTCACCATTTGGTACTGCAGGAACAGCAGGGTGTTCAAAATAAGGAAGAGACCTGCAAACATGCTATCTCCAGGAGAAGAAAACCAATTCAGGTCTCCAACTCCAGTGGAGATAAGCAACTGCTTTTGTTGTAGTGAAAAGTCCTGCACGGGATTTTTTCAGGGGAAAAGGCAAAACACCACATTTATTGGTAATACACATATAGCAATCAACACCTATCATAGGAACATGACCTATTACATTCACGCAGGTGAGGGGAATGATGGGGGGGCTGGATTACTTTGCGCCCCCCCGACCCCTGAATTTCTTTACGCCCTTCTCAGGAGGGCACGCTCCCCAGTTTCGGAAACCATGATCTAGAGTGACCTGGATAAATTGGAGGATAGGGCCAAAAGAAATCTCATGCGGTTCACTAAGGAGATGGGTAGAGTCCTGCACTTGGGACAGGAGAAACCCAAGCATTGTTACAGGCTGGGGACCGACTGGCTAAGCAGCAGTAAGGCAGAAAGTGACCTAGGGATTATGGTGAATGAAAGACTGGATATGAGTCAACAGTGTGCCCTTGTAACCAAGAAGGCTAATGTCATCTTGGGCTGCATTAGGAGGAGCATTGCAAGCAGATCCGGAGAAGTTGCTGTTCCCCTCTATTCAGCACCGGTGAGGCCACATCTGGAGTATTATGTCCAGTTTTGGGCCCCCAGGATACAAAAGATGTGGATGTGCTGGAGCAGGTTCAGCAGAGGGCAATAAAACTGATTCAGGGGCTGGAGCACATGACCTATGAGGAGAGGCTGAGGGATTTGGGCTCATTTAATTTACAGAAGAGAAGACTGAGGGGCAATTTGACAGCAGCCTTCAACTTCCTGAAGGGAGGCTCTAAAGAGGCTGGAGAGAGGCTGCTCTCAGTGGTGTCAGATGGCAGAACAAGGCGCAATGGTCTGAAGTTACAGAGGGGGAGGTGTAGGTTGGATATGAGGAAAAACTATTTCCCCAGGCAGGTGGTGAAGCACTGGAATGTGTTACCGACAGAGGTGGTGGAATCTCCACCTCTAGAGGTTTTTAAGTCTCAGCCTGACAAGGCCCTGGACTCGATGACCTCCTGAGGTCTGTTCCATACCTGGGATTTTGTGATTCTGCGATTCTATATGCTCTTCAGTCACACACACCCCGCCCGACACCGCGCACACGCAGTCCCACCAGATGACGTTATAGTTTCCAGCCCAGAGTCTGGATCAATCTAGTGGCCAGCTAGATTGATCACAGTGGGGGAGCAGGGCCTTGTCCGCTGAGAGCCGATGCTCTCCTGGAGTTGGTGGCAGGACGAACCCAAAGTTCCATAGCAAAGCACCCTGCTTTTAGAATCATTTTCTCTGTTGAAGTCTGGGGATTCTGCTATGTCAGTCTGGCTACGTCTACACGTGCACCCAACTTCGAAATAGCTTATTTCGATGTTGCGACATCGAAATAGACTATTTCGATGAATAACGTCTACACGTCCTCCAGGGCTGGCAACGTCGATGTTCAACTTCGACGTTGCTCAGCCCAACATCGAAATAGGCGCAGCGAGGGAACGTCTACACGGCAAAGTAGCACACATCGAAATAAGGGAGCCAGGCACAGCTGCAGACAGGGTCACGGGGCGGACTCAACAGCAAGCCGCTCCCTTAAAGGGCCCCTCCCAGACACACTTTCATTAAACAGTGCAAGATACACAGAGCCAACAACTAGTTGCAGACCCTGTATATGCAGCACGGACCCCCAGCTGCAGCAGCAGCAGCCAGAAGCCCTGGGCTAAGGGCTGCTGCCCACGGTGACCACAGAGCCCCGCAAGGGCTGGAGAGAGAGTATCTCTCAACCCCCCAGCTGATGGCCGCCATGGAGGACCCCGCTATTTCGATGTTGCGGGACGCGGATCGTCTACACGTCCCTACTTCGATGTTGAACGTCGAAGTAGGGCGCTATTCCCATCCGCTCATGGGGTTAGCGACTTCGACGTCTCGCCGCCTAACGTCGATTTCAACTTCGAAATAGCGCCCAACACGTGTAGACGTGACGGGCGCTATTTCGAAGTTACTGCCGCTACTTCGAAGTAGCGTGCACGTGTAGACGCAGCCTCTGTGACCAGTGTTATGTTTCTGATGTCAGTCCTTCCCAAAACCTCTGTAAGGCCCATCCTGTCATCAATCGTCTTTTAGGGGCACTTGCTCCGTGCTTTAGAGTGGTCAGTCTGCCAATCTGATCGCTCCTTGACCATGGGTACACGCTGATGGTTTTTTCTGACGTGGATAAGTCTGTCTTCACCCACACTTTGCCCCTCCTTTACTGGCCACCTGGCTCTGAGGATAACCTTTGCTCCTTTAACTCAACACAGACGTACCGCTTTCATACATGAACAATTCTTGCAAAGACTTTCAAAGAAAAGGATAATACCCCAGTATCTCATACTGGGCAAAGCAAAAGGCAATGTAAATCAAACAGCCCAGACTTCAACATTCCTCTGATCTCATTAACGTCAATACAGTAGCAAAACTCTGCCTCTTTACTCACTAAACTCACTAAACTTTGAAAGAAGGAAACATATATTCAACTAAAGAACTTAATTAATAAAATGTTAAATGTGTTAACAACTTACCTTACACTGCTACACTATTAAACCTAAAATACAAATGTAAAAAGAATAGAACGTGCAGCTCCAACAGGAGGATGTGAAGAGGGCTGGTTGGATAGGTCAAGGGACGGGAAAGGGGATGGATGCGGACAGACCGATTGGCTCTCCCCGCCATCCTGTGTTCAGGGGTCTCTTGAATCTCCCTCCAACCCAGCTCTACGAGATGTTCTCGGACACCATGCGCTACCTGCCCGGCCCCCAGCGTGATGCCTTCAAGCAGCTGGTGGGGCTGGAAAAGTTCATTGAGAAGAAGGTGAAGGCGAACCTGGAAACCCTGGACCCCAACTCCCCTCGGGATTTCATCGACTGCTTCCTGGTCAAAATGCAGCAGGTACGGGCTGGGGGGGCAGCCGCACAGCAGAGGGGAAAGGTGAGGCTGTTAGAGAGCAGGACATAGTATAGTCCTGACTGGAGGCTGAACTCAGATGCAGCCCTGGAGTTCTCACCAGAGTCTCTGCAGAGCTTTTTCTTGTTCTTATAAAGGAGAAGCAAAATCCTTGTTCTGAGTTTTCCCTGAAGAACATCGTTCTGACCGCGCTGAACGTCTTCTTCGCGGGGACGGAGACGGTCAGCACCACACTGCGCTACGGCTTCCTCATCCTGCTGAAGTACCCCGAGATCGAAGGTAGCTGGGAAGGGGCAAAGGAAGCCGCAGGGGGAGGGGCACAGGGCAGGTCAGACGGTCCAGTTCTGGGGGCCACATTCAGCCCCCACCTCCCTTGGGCCAAGTCAGAGCCAGCCCTGACCGCAGTGGGGCAGGGCCAGCTCTCAGCACCAGCCCAGGCCCCATGCGGATCCCCACCAGCCCCGCTGAGCTGTGCTGCCGTCCCTGCAGAAAAGATCCACCAGGAGATCGACCGGGTGATCGGGCGGAACCGCACCCCCAGCATGGAGGACCGGAGCCGCATGCCCTACACCGACGCCGTCATCCACGAGTTCCAGCGGTTCTGTGACGTCATCCCCATGGGGCTGGCGCGGCGCGTAACCCGGGACACCCAGTTCCGGGGCTACACCATTCCCAAGGTAGCTCCCAGGCGCCCGCCCCCGGTGCCGTCCCCATGGCTGCATAGGGCTGGCCGCTGTCCTGGTCTCCTTGCAGAGCAGCTGACAGGGCGGTGGAGTGGGCTGGGTGGTGTCTGGGCAGTCGTGGGCTCTAGCAGGCAGGGCACGGCCCTGGGAGAACAGCCCTGGGCTTTGCTTCCAGCTCTGAGTCATGACCTAGTACCTTGCCGCGTGTCTCAATTTCCCCTGCTTTATACTAACCCCTTTTTCTATTCATGTGGGCAACTCCTCGGGACAGGAATTCGCTCACTCTGGTAGCTCTGTCAGGGTCCGTGCAGCACCAGGCGTGATGGGCCCCAATCTCAGCTCAGGGGACTCCCGTCACACCCCTAAAAATAGCATTCACAGATGGGGATAAATACCCATAACCTGACGTCTCATGCCTTGGGCCAATACACACTGTAGGCACAGAAAGCCAGGAGGCTATTGCAGTCCACGATGTATGGCCCAGCACTGCATCCGGTGCATACCAGCAGGGCATAGCTACTGAGGGCTTGGCCTGGCATTAGCTAGCCCCAGTTACAGGCCAGCCTCCACCGCGCTCGGAGCTGTACAAAGAACAGACACCACCCCAGCGCTTCAATTCTGAGCATTAGACCACAGGGTCAGCAGGGTTGTCGAGGTTAGAGAGCAGACGCAGGATTCCCAGGTGCTGTTCCCAGCTCCAGGCAGAGCAGACTGCAGTCTCTAGGGCAGTGGGGCGTAGAGGTGAGAGCACAGAGTCAGGACTCCTGGGTTCTGCTCCAGGCTCCAAGCAGAGCAGACTGCAGTCTCTAGGGCAGAGGGACGTAGTGGTTAGGGCACCTGGGCTGTGCCTGGCCGGGCTGTGACCTGTCGCTGTGCAATCACTGCCCTCCCTCCCTGTCTCCGGCAGGGCACTGAGGTGTACCCCGTGCTGGGCTCTGTGCTCTTCGACCCCTCGCAGTTCAGCAACCCCGACACCTTCGACCCCGGCCACTTCTTGGACGGGAACGGCCAGTTTAAGAAGAGCGACGCCTTTGTGCCCTTCTCAATAGGTACGACCCCCTCCCCGGAGCTCGGTCCTGCGCCCCGACAGCGAGAGCCAGGCCTGGCCCGGCCACCTGCGGAGACCCCTGCTGAGCTGAGTGGTGGGGCCAGATCCTCACCTGGTGTAAATCAGTGTCCTTGCACTGCGATCAGATCCTTACATGGTGTAAACCAGTGTCCCTGCCCTGGGGCCAGATCCTCAGCTGGTGTAAATCGGTGTCCCTGAAGTGGGGCCAGATCCTCACCTCGTGTAAATCAGTGTCCCTGCCCTGGGGCCAGATCCTTAGCTGGTGTAAAGCAGTGTCCCTGACCGGGTGCGGAGGGCCTGGTCAGACACATTGAGGGCTGAGCGTGTGCTGAAGCCTCGTGGGCGATGTGAGGCCCACACAGTGTCTACCCGCGGGGTCTGCCAAGTGCCAGCGCAATGGGCCGGCCTACAGGGGACGCACCTTGGGGACCAGCGTTGTCACCCCAGCTGCACCCAGGTTACTAGCTTCATGGCTGCAGCAGGATTCATTCCCTGCCCCTCCAGGGCCAGGCTCCCCACAGGGTTAACCCCGTATGTGCCGGGGTAGGTCACTCTGGGTCAGCAGCTCCCAGCGCCTTCCCGACGGCGACCCATGCTGAGAACTCACGACGACTTTGTGACCTGGGCGATTCCAAACCAGGGGAGGCGCGGTTCAGCCCCAGGAAAAAACTATAAAGCTCGATTCACCCCACCCGTCCAGCTTAAACCCCCGACAGCCCCAAACTGCCCCCTCACCTGCTGTCTTAAAGCCCTCGCAGCCCCGAAACTTTCCCATCCTCCAGCTTAAACCCCCGACAGCCCCAAACTGCCCCCTCACCCGCTGTCTTAAAGCCCTCGCAGCCCTGAAACATTCCCATCCCCCAGCTTAAACCCTTTGCAGGTCCAAACTTTCCCTCCCAGCCCCAGGCTTAAACCTCTCGCAGCCCCCACGCCTACCTCCCACAAGCAGCGCGGCTGACCTCAGCTGCTCCTTCACCAGGCCGCTGGCGCCTCCCCTGCGCAGCTCCCCCAGCCTTCCTATTCCCTTCCCCCATCTGCAGCGCTGGCAGTTCTCTGCCCTGTCATGCTCAAATGGGACTCAGTTTAATAGGTTCAATGGCCAGATCCCTCCTGTCATCCATGAAGCCAATTAAACTGAGTTCTATTTCAGCACAGCAGGGCAGGGAGTGGGAGCTGGAGGAGTGAGCAGCGGCGGGAGCTGCAAATGGCTCCTTAAAGAGCCACATGCGGCTCAGAGCTACCCAGCCGGTGACACTGAGAAAGTTTAATGGCAACCCACGTTTGGGTCCCAACCCATAGGTTGGAATCCCTGCACTAGATGGTCCCAGGGGCCCTTCTAGCCAGAGAATCTGTATCCTGAGCATGTTTTCTGTCCCCTCTGGGCCCCACAGCCCTGGCCAGCTCAGTGTCATTAACAGGACAGAGGGTCTCCTTCCTCATTCGCACCTCTTTTCAGTGCAGGGAGACCCCCGCACAAATTCCCATCGCTTCCACCAGATTGTTTGAGTTGCGGGAAAAAAGAAGCCAAAATCCTGATAACGTCAACACGTTTAAACAAATGTCTCCTTTTGCCAGTCGGAGATCGCACTCCGAGTTCTCCTTCCTTTTCTTTTGGGGAAAAGATCCAAGAGAAATCACAGGTTCCCAGTCTGGCATTTCACCCAAGGCGTCATTTGCTCTCAGCTATTGCATTCGACCAAACCCCAGAGCAATTTCATTTCCCATTCCCTCAGAAACCAGTTTTATTTTATTTTTTCCTGAAAAATCCATTTTATTCCCAGCTGCAGCGCAGAGGGCCCTGGGTATCAAGCTCTGGGCTGTGGACCTCCGAGGTCTGAACCGTGGGTCTGAGGTTTCCAAAAGGGTCTGTGCCTCGGTTTGAAAATGTTTAGGGAGCCACAAATGGAAGAGGGTTGCAAGCCGCTGGCTGCGAGCACCCATCAGGTCAGCAAGGGCTGCATTTCACAGGGGCAGTAGCCACGCGTACCAGTCCCCTGGTCCCCTGATTGTCAGGAAGCGAGGGAAAGTACACGAGTTGGGTGAATGAGTCTTCTCTGACCTTCACCAGCCGGGAGTGGGGAGCATGCACGCAAGCCGTGTACTTTCCCCTTACTCCCTGATGGTCAGGGCAAGGGGCATCCAGGTATGCTTGGCTGCTGCCCCATGCCCTCCTGAAATGGTACATCAAAGATCTGCCTGAGGGAAGCCATTAACCCCTCCCAGCACAGCCGTGTCACACAGCCAACCCGTTCAGGTCTTCAAACAAACCGCACCCCGTTTCCCCATCAGTCACCAGAGCCGGAGCTCCAGACAGGGATAAGAACTGAGATTCCTCCCTGATTCCTGCCCCCAGAGCCCTGCCCCAGCCGTGCCCTGAGGCTCTGTTTGCCGTCTCTCCTAGGGAAAAGGTATTGCTTCGGGGAGATGCTGGCGCGCATGGAGCTCTTCCTCTTCCTCACCAGCATCCTGCAGAACTTCCGCTTCCGCTCCCCCGTGGCGCCCGAGGACATCGACATCTCCCCCAAGCTGGTCGGCTTCGCCACCCTCCCCCGCAGCTACAAGATCTGCCTGATCCCACGCTAGCCGCCCACGCAGCCCTGGGGAGGGAGGGTGATCTGGGGTGTCAGAGGCTGGAGCATTCTCCCCACGAGAGAGGGATTTTTCTAATATCCAACTGAGACCTTCCCTGAGACCTTCCTGAGACTGTTGCTCCTTGTTCTGTCCACTGTCACCTGCCACCCTCTCTCCATCCTCCTGGGAACCCCCCTTCAGGAAGCTGAAGGCTGCTGTCAACTCCCGCCTCACTCTTCTCTTCTGCAGAGAACAGGAACACAAATCCCTCAGCCGCTCCTCATAGGTCATATGCTCCAGGCCCCTCCTCATTTTTGTCACCCTCTGCCGGACTCTGTCCAATGCATCCACCTCCTTTCTATAAAGGGAGGCCCTGAACTGGACACAGTACAGCTTCAGCCACTCTAGCCCAGCACCCGCAGGACCTGACTGGTGCTGAATGAGAAAAGGTCATGAGAAAAGTTCATCATGGGAGGTCAGGATTGTCTAGCACCGTTACCTACTTTCCCAGTGATTCCTGGGTTCTTAGAAGTCATTTAGGGGTAAATTGCAGCTAAAAAAGAGGGCAGAAGTCTTAGGCTGGAAACAAACTTTATGGGGCTGCAGGAAACCTGGCCACACTCATGACAAGTGGTCATCTGGCTCACTGAAATCATACCGGATTATGGATGCTGCCAAAGCAGAGAGTGCTGGACTAGAGAGGTTTAATTTGTACTCCAGCTGTGGCCTCACCAGTGCCGATTCGAGGGGAATAATAACTTCTCTAGATCTGCTGGAAATGCTCCTCCTAATGCACCCCACTATGCCTTTACCCTTTTTAGCTACAAGGGCCTGCTGTTGACTCATATCCAGGCTCTCCTCCACTGGAATCCCCAGGTCCTTTCCTGCTGCACTGCACTGCTACTCCGCCAGTCGATCCCCAGCCAGTAACAGCGCTTGGGATTCTTCCATCCCAAGCTCAGGACTCTGCACTTCTCCTTGTGGAACCTCATCAGATTTTTTGGGCCCAGTCGTTCAATTACTTTAGATCACTCAGGACCCTATTCCTACCTTCCAGCACATCTACCTCTCCCCCAGCTTAGTCACAGAAGTCGCCCTGTTCGTCTATATCTTCACAAACAAACGAGCAGTCCTGTAGCAATCTGAAGACTATCAAAATGATTTACGAAGCGTCGCAAGCTTCCTGAGGGTGCAGACCAGCCCATCAGCCAAGTCATTATGCAGATGTTGAACAAAACCAGCCCCAGACCCAACCTGTGGGGCACACCGCTTCAAGCCATCCGCCAACCAGACATTGAGCCATTGACCGCTGCCCACTGAGCCCGACGACCCAGCCGGCTTTCTCTCCATCCATCCAGGCTATACTTAACACACTGAAGCTGCGTCTACACGTGCACGCTACTTCGAAGTAGCGGCACCAACTTCGACGTTAGGCGGCGAGACGTCGAAGTCGCTAACCTCATGAGGAGATAGGAATAGCGCCCTACTTCGACGTTGAACGTCGAAGTAGGGACTGTGTAGACGATCCGCGTCCCGCAACGTCGAAATTGCTGGGTCCTCCATGGCGGCCATCAGCTGGGGGGTTGAGAGATGCTCTCTCTCCAGCCCCTGCGGGGCTCTATGGTCACCGTGGGCAGCAGCCCTTAGCCCAGGGCTTCTGGCTGCTTCTGCGGCAGCTGGGGATCTATGCTGCAGGCACAGGGTCTGCAACCAGTTGTCAGCTCTGTGTATCTTGTGTTGTTTAGTGCAACTGTGTCTGGGAGGGGCCCTTTAAGGGAGCGGCTTGCTGTTGAGTCCGCCCTGTGACCCTGTCTGCAGCTGTGCCTGGCATCCCTATTTCGATGTGTGCTACTTTGACGTGTAGACGTTTCCTCGCTGCGCCTATGTCGATGTTGGGCTGAGCAACGTCAAAGTTGAACATCGACGTTGCTGGCCCTGGAGGACGTGTAGACATTATTCATCGAAATAGAGTATTTCGATGTTGGCTGCACGTGTAGACGTAGCCTGAGAGTGGGACCCATTGGAAGAGGAAACCAACAGCGTCCCTCTGGCTGGGCGAAATGGCCACCGGGACAAGGTGGGGATTTAGGCTTCCCAACTGTGCCAGGTGGCGAGTGGTCCCTTTTAAATAGAAACCTTTTCACACAGGCCATCCTGGAGCAGACCAGGTGTTGCTATGGGGTGGAGCTACTTCATGGGGAGAGCCACAGATGCACCTGTATCTGAGCCCTATTGCTCAGAGCCCCAGTGTGCTGGGTCTCAACTATCCTTTGCCTGCCTCTCCAGAGCGTCGTCCTCCCATCCCCAGCTTCTGCCCCTGCAGCATAAACAGCCCAGATCCCAAACCCTCCAGTTACAAGGTGGAACCCTCTGTTAACTCTCTGTGCGTGTCACCCAGGGCCGTCCCCACCTTTCTGTGCCGCTGCTTTGATGGCAGAGGAGGGCTGGGGTGCACCTTCCTTTGAGCCTCTTCTGTACACTCTAAAAGCTGAAAGCTTTAGTGAAGACACCAGTATAGTGACAGGAGAATTTCCTGCACTAGCTTAGTTACCGCTTCTCCTGGAGTCAGAGCAGCTACGTCGATAGGAGGAGCTGACCCACGGCTAGGTCAGGAAAGCTATGTTGCTCAGGGCTAGGTGGTATTTCACTCCCACTGAGCAATGTAGTTATACCAGCAACTGGTAACCAGTATATCCAGAGCTGGGCACATTGTTGGAGTGAAACTTCAGGTTTTTTCCCCCCGTGAAAATGAAGCTTTGGCGAGGCTGGAATGGTGCACGAATCTGTTTTGTGAAAATCTTCATAGCAGGGCAAAGAATCCAAACCAGCTGGGTCGGTGAACTTTGGCATTTTCTTGAAATGAAACATTTTGACTCTTTGATTTGAAGCAACTGTTAAGATTTCTTTCCTGTTTCGTTATGCTTGATTTACAACGGTAAAGAACTGCTCAGATTTGGCACAGAACCCTGAGTTTGGGGTGGACATGAGCGGGGGCAGCTGGACTTTTAGGTCTGCCAAAATTTGCAAGCGCCTTCATTTTTGGTGTGACCCACAGAGAAGATTATTTGAACTTCCTAGCAATCCGGAAACCCTTGGTCTCCAGGGCACCAGCTTTCAGCAGGCTAGGTTTGTCTCAACGACCTGCTACTCAGGCTGCCAGCATAACTGCCTAGAGACAGGCTTGAACCCGGGACCTCTGATACATCGTGCAGGAGCTTCTAAAGGGTTGACTAAAAGCACTCAGTTAAGGCTGTAGAGGAGACTCACTCTAGTCTTTTTGTAGGTGGTCCAAGTGCCGCTACCTAGGACAGTGAACCACCCCCTGGTGTGCGGGTTGCCCTCATAGCACCACTCAGAGCAACATGCAGTGGTGCATGGAACCCATGTGCCCCCCTGCAGCTGGATGAAGCTGACCCCTCTCTGTCTGCCACTGGACAGGGTATCCCCTGCTGAACGCATCAGGACAGCTGCCCTGGGCGTCCTTTTAAATAGACCTCACAGTCGGGATTCCCTCCAATTTTTTCTATCCGTGGGTGGATTCAATTTTATTATGTGCACCCAGGTGTATTCAGCTGTGCACCACCATAGAAACACAGGTGCTGGCTGGGGGGTGTTCTGCTAATCAGCTGGGTGGCAGCAGAATCTCTCCTGGGCGGTTGACCCAGTGCTCAGCTCCCTGCGAGCATTGCTTGCAATGCAGCGCTGGCTTCGGTTACGGGTTATTTACATGGCCTGGCACGCTGAGCTCTCCTCACTTCCTTGCCCCTTTCTGGCTCTCACTGGCCGTTCTCCCACGCTTCGTATTGGGATTGTAAGACAGGGGCAGGCACTGGCCTTCTGCTCTGTGTTTGCCTAGCACTGCCACGACACAAGCAATAAATGCATGGCTACCAGATGACTGTCTAGGCGTCTGTTCTTCTCTCGCACCCGCCAGACCGGGATACAACACCACTGAGTTGGGTGGAGTTTTTCGTGATTTAACAATGGAATCACGCTGACTTAGCACAGTGGAGGGTCTGGGGCATTTTGGGCGAGACAGAGTCAGGTGGGCTGGAAGATTCTCGCGAGGACTAAGAGCAGAGTGGCCCTGGGAGGAGCTGGTAGCAGGGGAAGTCATAGTTTGGGATGCAGCCGGGGGTGGGTGGGGATGTCTCAGGGCAGCATCAGGAAATGTAATGCACGAAGTTGGGTCAAGCAGGAGAAATGGAGGGCTAGATGTGAATGAGGAAGTCGAGCTACTTTTCCCCCTGGGTTGAACCAGGCAGGTTCTGTACTGACCAGGCTCTTGAGCAGTGAGTTGTAATGCAGGAGGCTTCCCCAGGCACAGCTGAGAGCCAAACCTGGGCAAAATGCTTAAAACAGGGCTCCTTACAGCCCAAGATTGATTGTCCTCCCTCTAAAGCACCAAACCCGTCACACAGAGTAGCTCTGCCGCCCTTCTGGCCAGCAAGAAGTCACACCAGCAAATCCCGCAGACACTCCAGCTTCCCTTGTGTCACAACCAGTTCCCCTCCTCAAACAGGTGAGAGGTTACGAAAACCAATCTCACCAGCTCCACCCAGGTTCTCCCAGCCCCTAAGGGCCAGCCCCATCCCCCGGTCAATGTACACTGAGATCTTACCCAAAAGAGCACGCTGGGCCCAGCCTTTAGAACCTAAAATCTAAAGGTTTATTGATAAAAAGAAAGAACAGGGTGAGAGAAAAATCATTAAAGCAGTCATACTCCACACAGCAATCACAAACTGCTTAATGCAGGCCGCAGCAGATGGACTAGGCTGCTATCCCAAAAGTCTCTGGACTATGTCCTTTGTTAGGATGGGCCAGTGATCCTTCCAGGCTCAGCTCATAGCAGAGATACTCCAGAGTTGAAGTCTGAAGATTGAAAAGAAAATGGAAAAGCCTCCGAGGCCCCTTTATACGCCTGCCCACGTAGAGGGAAGCCATCGTTCCTTGGTGTGTAGGAGCACATTGGAAATGGAGAATCACACGAGCAGGTCACCTCCCCATGTCCTGTTTTTGGGCATTCTGCCACTGGCTGCCTCCTTGGCTACATGTCCACAGCCACATTCCTCAGACGTGGATTCATCGTCATCATCAACCGTGGGCTCAGCGCCCATTGGTGTCTGACGCCTCTCTCACTATTTCCTTCCATCTTTCCCTGTCCTTTGCAGAATGGCTTAGTTTCTGTAGACTAGCTCTGCACCAATCTACTATATCGCCTATCTATTCTCTGTGGGGTCTGCCTCTCCTATTCCAACCGTCCATTACGCCGAATGCCAGGGTCTTGATTGTTCGCTCGTTGTTCATTCTGCCGAGATGCTCAAAAAGATGTAGCTTCCAGAGGTGGATTGGAGCCTGTTAAATACAGAAATTCCTCTCTCTGTTAAATACAGCATCACCTGGCTGGGAGGTTGCCCTGCCCCCTGTTGTGATCACCCAGAAACTAACATCTCTAATGGAAGCACAAGGCCAATCTTATAGCTCTCTATATAAAAATGGTACAAACATATAAGCAGCATAAACAGATTCAGCGAATCACCAGCGTTCATCAGACACCTCACAGGCCCACTTGGCACAAGATTAGGTGCAAATTTAGGACAGTGGTTGCAATAATTGGCACCGTGTTCATTTGAAAATCCAATAACGTCATACCAGCGCAAAGGGGATGGAAAGGAAGCTCAGAAAGGCATATTTCTCTAGCTCTGGAGGACAGAGAGAACTTGAGCTGAGCGAAAGAAAAGGGCAGTCCTGTAGAGCTGCAGAGCTTTCATGGGACAGAGCGAGTTACTGATTTCGCAGGTCAGTGGCCAAACCAGAAAATCCTGGGACAAAACCCACAATTTGTTTGAAACTGATTTTTTTTTCCAGTTTCTCACCAGAACAAAATACGAACAAATTGTCTTGGCTTGAAAACCAGCTGAAGCAGAAAAACCAACATGAAATTTGGGCAGTTTTGTATTTATTTCTGAAGGACGACTTCGGTCTGCAATGAATGTTGTCCTGTTTTGCATTTTGTTTCGTTTCGGGGAACATTTTTAAGCTCCTTCCCCACTTTTTTTTTGTTTGTTTGAACAAATATAGCTGGGTTCCGAAACACGCTCCTTTAGAAAGGCACAGTCAGGATATTTTGTTTCAAAATTATCAAAACAAACTGTATTGACATTAAAGAAAAACGTTCGGGGCTAAAATTATTTGCTGAATTTGATCCAAATTTCCGAATAGTTCTGGTGCCCTGAAAAATGTCCTTTTTGGCAAATGGTGGCTGAAAAAAAGTCACCTAAATCTAGAGATTTCACAAACCAAGGAGAGATCGACAACCGATGTTCTCACCCGAGGCAGGCTGCTTTGGCGAGTGGGGTGGGTGTTGGCTTTTTTTTAATCCAGCTGTGAGATCATCTTCCTGAGCTCCACCGCAACCTTGTGTGTTAGCAGGATGAGAGACAGGTGCTGCTAGAGGTCGAATCCAAGGTCTGTGCCACCTTCTGCCCATGTGCTGTCAGCAGATGACCTCAGCCCTCTGCCGGCACAGAGTGGGCTTTGATCAGAACAAACAGCAGAGGCTCTGAAAGGGTGGTGGTTTATGGCACAGAAATCATGCCCTTTGCACAGGACACTCACAAAGCAAACGTCAGCAGTTGCTGTTGTATTGCAACCCCCTCCCCCCCGAAATGCATGGCTCAGATCTGCAGTTGTCCCACGCCTGGGACTGGGCCAGGAGCAGGTTAGTAAAAGGGTTTTATTTAGAGCCACCCCAGGGCCGCTCTAACTCACATTCTGCTCCCATGGGCCTGGCCGGCAGGGAGACAGGTCCTACCGAGCCCCACTCAGGTTGAAAGTCTCTACCTTTGCTGTTTATTGCTGCACACTACTGCTTTCTGTGCCAGGGGCCCCGCAGCTGCGCCCCTTTTCGACAGCTGTGAGCTAGGCGCCTTTCCAAGTCCTCGCTGCCTCCCTCTTTCAGCCCATGTTATCCCCTCTCAGTCACCTCCCCGCAGACAGTGGTGAGATCCCCACCACGACCTTTTCCATGAGCAGCTTCTCCGGTTGGGGAGAACACATCCTCCTGGTCTCCAGGATCCAAAGCCGATGTTAGACAGCACGCTTGGCCTGGGCTCAAATACAGCCACCAACTGCAAAGCCCTTGGCGCAGTCTTCTTGCAGAATGGAATAAACTGCTGGGTTAAAGCAAGTCTCTGGAGTACGTCTGCCATTAGGATGGGCCAGCAGCTGTGTCAGGCCTCTGTTCATAGCAGAGATCCCCCAGAGACGGCGAGAGGGGCTGATGACTAAGTGGAGGAACCTCTAAGGGCCCTTTTAATATTCTGGCCCACCTGTGTGGAGGGAATCCCATTGTTCTCCCTCTGTGGAAGCACATCCCAAGATGGAGTTTGGTCCCATGAGCACGTGGCCGGTCCAGGCCTGAGTCAGGCCTTTTAAAG
Organism: Carettochelys insculpta; assembly: GCF_033958435.1. NCBI lineage: Eukaryota > Metazoa > Chordata > Testudines > Carettochelyidae > Carettochelys > Carettochelys insculpta. Next base: position 22,533,180 of record NC_134158.1, on the reverse strand, counting down.
CAGCAGCCCTGGCTCCCCTGCCTGTCTGAATGTTCACAGAAAAGTCCCTCAGATGTGGACTGGCCCCCCCTAAAGAGCTTTGTCAGTTAAGTACAGCTACTCCCTAGACTAATAGTCTTCTCACAATGGCCTGGCCTAGCCTTTTGCTGACGTCTGCCAGTGGCAAGCCTGCAAAATCCAAGTACAGAGCCAATACTCCTAACTTCAAATACAGCCCTGACACACGCCTATGACTGGCGTAGAGCGAATCATCAGCTTTTCACAGGCATCTTGCTTGGTGCGTTTCACGCAAGATTTGGTGTCAACACACGACAGTGGCTGCGACAATGTTCAGCTCACAATCCAATATCACCCCAGCCCTCCTGCCAAACTGATGCAGTAACATTGCTGAGTACATCACAGGGCTTGCCCATACCTGGCTGTGTGTTACCGTAGTATCACAGTCTATTTTAGTTTATATCTAATTTCAGAGAATGGTGCCAATTAGGACAATGTTGCAATAGTTGACCTGTATCAGATGTTGAATTCAGACTTAAGATAAATATGGTAAAAGAGCAAAATGAGTAACTAACTGGACGTTCTGTCCGATGCTAATATTATCTCAAGGAGGCTAATGAAAGCCCCTGTTGTGTGGGTGAGGAATGTGTGTGGTAAGTACGAGACCATCACCAGATGTTCTAGGAAGGGACCAGGACCAACCAGATGCCTGCGTGTCCTCATTAAACACGTGGGACGAGGGCGTAGGGATGAACTCTCATGGGTTCCCAAACTTTTCAAGACACGGACCCATTTTGACAATTCAGGAAGACTTTGTGACCCAAGGCAATTCAAAACTCGGGGGGGGGAGGAGGTTCTCCCCTGGGAAAAAAGCCCTCCCGACCCCCAGCTTAAACCCCTTTCAGCCCCAAAACACCCCCCACCTACCTCACATGAGTTCCCTGCCCTGCCGCGCTGACATGGGACTCAATTTCATCAGTTTAATGGCAGGATCCCTCCTGCTGGCAGTTAAACCAATTAAAGTGAGTTTCATTTCAGAGCTGCAGGGCAAAGGCTGGGAGCCAGAGGAGTGAGCGATGGCAGAGCTGCAGGAGACTCCTTTGGTTGGGAATCCCTGCTGTAGGAGGAAGCAGGCAATCGGCACTGAGAACCAGCAACAGAGCGGTGGCTGTGTGAGTCTGCATTCTAACAAAGCAAACCGGCAGTCCAGTAGCACTTTAAAGACTAACAAAATAATGTATTAGGTGATGAGCTTTCATGGGGCACACCCACTTCTGATCTGAAGACCCACTATAGATCTGAAGCAGTGGGGCTGTCCCATGAAAGCTCATCACCTAATAAATTGTTTTCTCCATGAGAAGCAGCGTGATGGGATGGTAGATAAGAGATAGCCAGGACAATGTAATGAAACACTCAGAAACTTGAACGAATAAGCATCCTCAAGCGATGCAAAACCCACTGATCCTGACGCGAGAAAACTGCTCTAACAAGGAGGCTGTCCTGACACAGACTTTGGGTTTGTCTGCCAATTCCACTGGGATCCCAGCCCACGCGGAAAGGAACCTGGTCCCAATCCAGCCTCGTATTTCATTAGCTTGGCCAACTAATTGAAAGTGAGCAACAGACTGGGAAGCGTAACGTGAACTGGGAAAACTCTTGTGCGTGCGTGTGTGTGAGCAGCTGCTAACTGCTTTTCTACTGTATGCTCCATAAACGTGGCATATTATCTTTTCCCTTGAGAAAGATCCCCTGAGCTTCTTATGAGCGTAACACTAGTACAAATTCGAACACAATATTAGAAATAAAAGTGTAAAACTGGAACGGTTTCTGAAAACCAGGTTTGTCTGAAACAGACTTCACAGAATCCTAGAATCCCAAGGCAGGAAGGGACCTCAGGAGGTCAGCTAGTCCAGCCCCCTGCCTAAAGCAGGATCAGCCCCAACTAAGTCATCCCAGCCAGAACCTTGTCCAGCTAGGACTTAAAAACCTCAAGGGATGGAGAATCCACCACCTCTCTAGGCAACACATTCCAGTGCTTCACCACCCACCTGGGGAAATAGTTGTTCCTAATATCTAACCTACACCTCCCCCTCTTCAACTTAAGAACATAAGAACATAAGAACGGCCCTACTGGGTCAGACCAAAGGTCCACCCAGCCCAGTATCCTGTCTGCCGACAGAGGCCAGTGCCAGGTGCCCCAGAGGAGGTGAACTGAAGACAATGATCAAGCGATTTGTCTCCTGCCATCTGTCTCCAGCCTTTGACTAAAGGCTAGGGGCACCGTACTTTACCCTTGGCTAATAGCCATTTATGGATCCTCCAAAAATTTATCAAGCTCTATTTTAAACTCTGTTAGAGTGCTGGCCTTCACAGCCTCCTCTGGCGAGGAGTTCCACAGGTTGACTGTGTGCTGTGTGAAGAAAAATTTTCTTTTATTAGTTCTGAACCTACTACCCATTAATTTCATTTGGTGTCCTCTAGTTCTTATGTTATGGGAATAAGTAAATAACTTTTCAATTTTCACTTTCTCTACACCATTCATGATTTTATATACCTCTGTCATATCACCCCTCAATCTCCTCTTTTCTAGACTGAAAAGTCCCAGTCTCTCTAGCCTCTCCTCATACCGGACCCTTTCCACACCCTTGATCATTTTAGTTGCCCTTTTCTGAACTTTTTCTAATGTCAGTATATCTTTTTTGAGGCGAGGAGACCACATCTGCACGCAGTACTCAAGATGCGGGTGTACCATAGTTTTATATAGGGGAAGTAAGATATTCTTCGTCTTATTCTCTATCCCTTTTTTAATAATTCCTAACATCCTATTTGCTTTACTGACTGCCGCTGCACACCGCGTGGATGTTTTCAGAGAACTATCCACTATAATTCCAAGATCCCTTTCCTGATCTGTTGTATCTAAATTTGCCCCCATCACATTGTGTGTATAATTGGGGTTATTTTTCCCAATGTGCATTACCTTACACTTACCCACATTAAATTTCATTTGCCATTTTGCTGCCCAATTACTCAGTTTGCTGAGATCTTTTTGAAGTTCTTCACAATCTACTTTGGTTTTGACTATCCTGTACAGCTTGGTATCATCTGCAAACTTTGCCACCTCACTGCTTACCCCTTTCTCTAGATCATTGATGAACAAGTTGAACAGGATTGGTCCCGGGACTGACCCTTGGGGAACACCACTAGTTACCCCCCTCCATTGTGAAAATTTACCATTTATTCCAATCCTTTGTTTCCTGTCTTTTAACCAGTTTCCAATCCATGAAAGGATCTTTCCTCCTATCCCATGACCACCTAATTTACATAAGAGCCTTTGGTGAGGGACCTTGTCAAAGGCTTTCTGGAAATCTAAGTATGTTATGTCCACTGGATCCCCCCGTCTGCATGTTTGTTAACCCCTTCAAAGTACTCTAACAGATTAGTAAGACACAACTTCCCTCTACAGAAACCATGCTGACTTTTGCCCAACAAATCATGTTGTTCTACATGTCTGACAATTTTATTCTTTACTATTGTTTCTACTAATTTGCCCGGTACTGATGTTAGACTTACCGGTCTGCAATTGCCAGGGTCTCTTTTAGAGCCCTTTTTAAATATTGGAGTTATATTAGCCTTCTTCCAGTCAATGGGTACCGAAGCTGATTTAAAGGATAGGTTACAAATCACCATTAATAGCTCTGCAATTTCACATTTGAGTTCTTTCAGAACCCTTGCGTGAATGCCATCTGGTCCTGGAGGCTTGTTACTGTTTAGCTTATCAATTAGTTCCAAAACCTCTTCTACTGACACTTCAATCTGGGACAGTTCCTCAGATTTGTCACCTACAAAGGATGGCTCAGATTTGGGAACCTCTGTAATATCCTCAGCTGTGAAGACTGTAGCAAAGAAATCATTCAGTTTCTCTTCAACGGCATTATCTTCCTTGATTGCTCGTTTTATATCTCTATCGTCCAGGGGTCCCACTGCTTTTTTAGCAGGCTTCCTGCTTCTAATGTACTTAAAAAACATTTTACTATTGTTTGTTGAATTTATGGCTAACTGTTCCTCCAAATCTTTTTTGGCTTTTCTTATTACATTTTTACACTTAATTTGGCAGTGTTTATGTTCCTTTTTATTTTCCTCACTAGGATTTGACTTCCACTTTTTAAAGGATGCCTTTTTTTATCTCTCACTGCCTCTTTTACATGGTTGTTAAGCCACGGTGGCTCTTTTTTAGGCCTCTTACTGTGTTTTTTAATTTGGGGTATACATTTAAGTTGGGCCTCTAATATGGTGTCCTTGAAAAGTTTCCATGCAGCCTGCAGGGATTTTACTTTACTTACTCTACCTTTTAATTTCTGTTTAACTAACCTCCTCATTTTTGTATAATTCCCCTTTTTGAAATTAAATGCCAGGGTGTTGGAGTGCTGCGGTGTTCTTCCCAACACAGGAATATTAAACGTTATTATATTATGGTCACTATTTCCGAACTTCAGACCATTGCTCCTTGTTCTGCCATCTGACACCACTGAGAACAGCCTCTTTCCATCCTCTTTAGAGCCCCCATCAGGAAGTTGAAGGCTGCTATTAAATCATCCCTCAGTCTTCTCTTCTGTAAACTAAACAAGCCCAAATCCCTCAGCCTCTCCTCACAGGTCTCGCGCTCCGGCCCCATTTTTGTTGCCCCCTGCTGAACCTGCTCCAGCAAATCCGCATCCTTTTTATACGGGGGGCCCCAAAACTGGACACAATATTCCAGATGTGGCCTCACCAGTGCCACTTCATCAGTGCAAGGTTCCTCACGGAAGTTATAGCATCACCAAATGTGTCTGACAAACCCAAGGTACAACTTGATGAGTCTAGTTATGGATTGGATCTGCTTTGGCAGCATGGTTGCTGCATATCAGTGTTTCTTAAACTTTTTGAGACCAGGGAACATGAAACAATAGTATTTCCTATGGGGAACACCCGTGAAAATTTTCTTCAAAACAACCAAAAAAAACCCAGAAAAATCCCAGCAACACAGACAGCAAAATCAACATGAAGTAATTTAATCGGGTATCATAGCAGTGGAGAAGTAACCTTGTATCTGGTTTTAATAACAGAAAATAAAGGCTTTGAATTATTTTTCCAAATGCTGGCAGCACACCTGTGAGTTGTTCATGGAACATCAGTGTTTCACAGAACAGAGTTGAAGAAACACTGCTGTATACCTGAGGAGGACCACCTAAGAACAAAAAAATAGTTAATTTATGCATACAGGCTCTGGCAAATGTTTGGTATCCAATTAACATCAAGTCAATGTGGATATTCATAGAACAACAGAGCTGGAAGAGACCTAAAAAAGCCATCAAGTCCAGCCCCCTGCCCAAGGCAGGACCAAATCCATCAGATCGGCCCCGCCAGGGCTTTGTTGAGGTGAGACTTAAACACCTCCAGGGATGGAGACTCCACTGCTTCCCTGGGGAGACCATTCCAATGCTTCACCCCCCTCCTAGTGAAAAAGTTTTTCCTCATGTTCAACCTGGACCTTCCCAACCACAACTTGAGACCATTGTTCCGTGTTCTGCCATCCGTGACCACTGTGAACAGCCTCTCTCCAGCCTCTTTGCAGCCTCCCTTCAGTAAGTTGAAGGCTGTTATCAAGTCCCCCCTCAGTCGTCTCTTCTGCAGACTAAACAGTCACAATCCTCTCAACCTCCTCCATAGGTCATATGCTGCAGCCCCCTAATTATTTTGGTTGCCCTCCACTGGACCCTCTCCAGCGTATGCACATCCTTCCTATAAATGGCGGTCCACAACTGGACACAGTCCTCCAGATGAGGCCTCACCAAAGCTGAATAAAGAGGACTAATCACTTCTCTGGATCATGATCTCCCTGGCACTGGAATTTGAGCATGCAGCCATGAAAGCAATATGATTGCGTGCCTCAGTTTCCCTCCTCACACCGCACTTAAGGTCTGGAATGTCCTTTCACCTGTGAAGTATCAGTATCACGTGGTCTTTTCACATGCAGGCTGTCCTTTTGTGCTGTTCTGAACAGTGCCAGGCACTCACAGGTCATGCCCACCCAGCAGGGTGACCCTCTGTGCCATTTTTACCCGGACAGTCCCTTATTTAAGATGGCTTACAGGTATCCTGACTTTTTAAAGAAAATGGCCAAATTGCCCCATATTTCGCGGGGCTCTTGGTCCCCAGCACCGGGTGCCTCAGGGCAGCAGCCTCCGCGGCAGGCAGCTGCCGAGTTCCCTGGTGCTCCGTGCCCTGCAACGGCAGCTCCTGCTGCAGGGGAGCTAATCCGTGGGGCAGGTGCCCCATTCCCTGGCACACCTCAGCAGTAGATCCCTTTGCCAGTGAGCTCCACCGCAGGGTGGCTGCCTCGTATTCCAGCAACCTGCCCCTGGGGGAGGCAGCTCCTGCTGTGGAGAAGTTCCTCGATGAGGCAGCTACCTTGTTCCCCAGTGTGGCAGCCCCTGCTGCCAGAGATCCCCGCCACAGGGTGGCTGCTGCATTCCCTGCTCCCTCCTCCCCCAGCCAGGAGGCTGCAGAGCCCCTATTTTCAGCACATACACCCCCACCAGCGGGTTTTGGTGCCCCCATCTCCAGTGCTTCACCATGGGGTAGTAGGCCGCTTCACCCAGGAGCCTTGACACTGGACAGCTGCCCCCATTCCCAGAGGCGGGTGTCCCGTACTTGCCATAGGGCAGTGCGGTTGTAACAGCCAAGTAGGACAGGAAACAGGATCCAGGTTCATGAATGAAAAGAAAGCGCCCGACTCCGAGGTGAGTTGAACAACGATTATTTGAGGCGCTCAGCACTCCAAAGTGAATTTCCCAACTCTACGTGGCAAGACGCATTACTCTGCCGGCAGTCAGGGACCCCGGAGTGACTGCAGATGGCCCCTCGGGAAGTCACGTGGCACCAAGGCCTGGTCCGAGGGAGAAGTCCGATTTGCTGCCCAGCAGTGAGGTTTTTATAGGGTCCCCAACTTGGTGAGTCAGGATTATAGAACTGTCATTCAGTGGGTACCCTGGATTTCCCCTTGTCGGTTCACCTGCTGCTTAAGTTGCCTATCAGGCACTGTTCACATGTACAGCTCACCTAGGCTGCTCTCCCTGGGTCACAACATCCCAAGGGGACCCCGCCTGCACCCCTAGATCTGCGCATACAATATTCCTCTGCTTTGGTCCCTTACAGTGGTCACCTTACCGGGAACCCCCTTCAGTGTGACAGCCTCTTTTTGAGGTCCACTCACTCTCAGAGTAGCCCCTCCACCTGCGGACACTGCCCCTCTGAGAGCCTTCAGCACGGCTGTCTCTGCCATCACCCCCTTTGGGGGGTCCCCTTGCGTAACACAGGAGGTTTGTGGAGCATCTGAACCCAGCCTAGGAGCTCTCATGGCCTCCGTAACGCAGCTTGTCTGAGTCTCCCCTGGAGCCAGGTGGGCTCTGTCTGCTCCCTCTGCCCAGGCTAGAAGATGCCTTCCTCTTTGCTGCTGAGCTGCTGATATCCTCCTGCCCCCAGCAGCTCCTTCCCTGTCCTTTGTCCTCTGACTTGGGAAACAGGGGTTGTCCCTCTCCTCTCGTCCATCCACCTTTCCCCCTTTCTGGAACCAGCTGTTCAGGTCACCAAGGGTCCTCTCTCCACAGCCCACTGTGCCACCCGAGCTGGGTCTGCCGGGCACCAGTCGCCACCGGCCAGGGTGTCAGATTCTGTTCTGGTCCCTGCAACAACCACCTTCCCTGACCTCATCACACCAGCAACACACAGGGACACACAGGGCCACCCCTGTCAAATATATATTGAATATATTTACTAGAATAAGGTTCCGATGAAACCACCTTAGCACGACTGGTTTCGTTCTTATGGGAACTCATTAGACGTGTGTAAACTGCTGTCTGTAGTGTGATTCGAACTCAAACCTTATTCCAATACGTATAGTCAACCCCGTTTGGGGTGTCCTTACAGTTCACTCGTGTGTGAACGTAGCACATATGGCCAAGAGTTGTTGGTCTAATTATCTGGGAGAGCGATTAATCCAACTGATCTACATATACCCCTTTCCCACGGCTGATGCTGTGGAGATGTGGTATCATCCTTGACTATGATGACGGTGTCCTGTGTTCAAATCATGCTGCAGACAGCAGTTTACACACATCTGATGAGTTCCAATAAGAACAAAACTGGTCATGTGCTAATGTGGATGATTAAAGTCTCCCATGAGAACCAGGGCCTGTGATTTGGAAGCATCACTTAGCTGCCTGAAGAAAGTCTCATCTGCCTGATCTGGTGGCCTATAGCAGACACCCACTACAGCGTCACCTCTGTTACTTCTGCCTGTAACCTTAACCCAAAGACACTCAACTGGATTTTCTCCCTCCTTATACTGGAGCTCTGAGCAATCGTACTGCTCCCTCACGTAGAGCGCAACCCCTCCTCCTTCTCTCCCCTGCCTCTCCCTCCTAAACAGTTTATACCTTTCCATGACCGTGCTCCAGTTATGCGAATTGCCCCACTAAGTATCTGTTATTCCAACCACCTCATACGTCTTTGACTGTGCCAGGGCCTCTAATTCTTCCTGTTTGTTGCCCAGGCTTCTGGCATTTGTGTACAAGCATCTTAGAGGAGGGGCCAATTGGCCCACTTTCTCCTCTCCACTCAGGAAACCCACTCGATAGTTCCCTCCTCCTTCCCCACTTACCTCAGGGCTTGTGTCACCTTCCCCTGATGAGCCTAGTTTAAAGCCCTCCTCACTAGGTTTGCAAGCCTGCCCACAAAGACGCCCTTTCCTCTCTTCGTTAGGTGGATCCCATCTCTTCCCAGCAATCCCTGTTCACGAAAGAGAACCCCATGGTCAAAGAAACCAAATCCTTCCCTGCTACACCACCATCGTTTACCTCTGTGATTTGACGATCCCTAAGCAGACCCCTTCCTTCCACAGGCAGGATAGATGAGAACACCACTTGTGCACCGTATTCCTTGATCTTCCTTCCCAGGGTTACGTAATCTGCCGTGATCTCTTCCAAGTTGCCCTTAGCTGTATCATTGGTTCCCACATGGAGAAGTACGAAGGGGTAATAGTCTACAGGTTTAAAGATTTTTGGCAGGGACTCTGTAATATCCCAGACTCTAGCTCCAGGCAAGCAGCAAACTTGCCGGGATTCTAGGTCTGGGTGGCAAACGGATGACTCCGTCCCTCTTAGGAGGGAGTCCTCGACCACAACCACCACTTGTCTTTTTCTCTTGGGGTGGTGGGCATAGAACTCCCATCCCTATGACTGTGCATCCCAGGCCTTAGAAACCATGGGGACCCCTTCAGATCCATTCCCTGTGAGGTATCAGCCCCAGTTATCTCTGGCATATCACCTGTGGGGAGAGGCTGATAGCAGTTACTTAACTCCACTGGAACTGGAGAGACCTGAACCGGTTTTCTCCTCCTGGAGGTAACGTGCTTCCAGGTCTCCTCCTTGTTTTGAGCAGCCGGCTGTTCCTGCAGTATGGTATGGTGCCTTCTTTCCAGAAAGTGTTCACCCTCTCTAAACTAGGCCTGAACAGAGATCTCAGCTGCATTATGCATTACGCGGCAATTCCCCCACCTTTGATGTTCTCAGGAAGGGACACACCCTCATTAAGTTCATTAGCTTCCTCTGCTGGTCCTGTTAGTGACAGGTAACCTGCCCCCACCTTTTTCCCATCCTTCCTTCAGCCTCTCCCTTCCCATCCCCGACTTCCTGCTGCTTAAACCCTGGATTCTGTCTGCTCCAATCATCTGAAGAAGTGGTTCTTACCCACGGAAGCTCATGACCTAATACATTCATTAGTCTCTAAGGTGCTTGTGAGTTGCCAGTTTCCAGATGTGCATCTGAAATCAGCCCAGGTGCTGGGGCAAGGGGGTGAATGCCTCCGGTTGTTTGGCCATGTTGAACAGCAGCAACCTGCCTGTGGGGGAAGAGTTGCTTTTCAGTACTTTTCTTGCGGAAGGTACCTCTTGCCCTTGTGGTGGCTGAGGATAGGGCAGTTGTCCCAGAGCTGGTTGTGAGTATAACTGGAGCCCAGAAAGGAAATGCTCCTAGGTTTGCGTCTGCTAGGGAGCATGATGCTGTAACTAGAATCCCAGAGACCAAATAGTTCTGGTACTTGTATGTTTGGGGCTGATGAGCGAAGAGGCAGGAGGTCCCAGGCCAGAGCTGCCACCCAGTTAGCTGCTGGAGGGTGCAGCCCAGGTCCCTCTCCCAGGTACTGTGGGTAGCCCCTCCCTGGGGAACCCCTCTCCTGCCAAAAGCGGGAGCTAGATTCTTGGGGCCATACCCCAAACTCAACCCAACAGGCCCTGGCCAGGGGGGTCTAGCCGCTAGGCCACCCGGGCCCAGGTGCAAACCACTCACAGAGGGTTATTTTCACCAAAGAATGTATTTTGGCGGACAGAAAGGCTAATGTTCATTTTTAGCTGAGGCACACGCATGAGTGAAATAAGCCACCTTTGGCTCTCTGGGCATTGCCTCTGGGGTCTCATCAGCCCCAGCAGCTTTTGCAGCCCCCACCTTGTTCCCTCTGCTGTGAGTCCTCTGTGGACCACGGCATGGCTGTGCTATCAACCGTCTCCAGCCCCACCCAGGTCCGTCTGTCACGAATCCTCTGTCGCCCTTGGCGTAGCAGTGGGCATCTGTGCTATCAGTCCTCTCCACCCCAACCCTGGCCCCTCTGCCACGACTCCCCTTAATGATTTGTGCACCCCACCACACATGGGTACCAATAAATCACACCATGCTTGTCATAAAAAGAATATGTTTATTTGGGTGGGAGAGGGTTAAGTGGCAGGGAAAAGAAGTGTTGTGAAGGGAGGTGGAACAACATTTTCCTGTGGGTCTCAGAGGTGGAGTGGGAGATGGTCCTTGTGCGCTCTCCCTATGTTCACGGATCATCAGTGATAAGTGCATATGGGTGGGCAACGGGGATTCTGGGGAGTCCAGGCAGGAGGGAGTGGAGCCAGCGAACTGCACTCTGCATAAGGAATCTCTCTGCAGCTCCAGCATGGAGCACAGGACCCCAGGTTGGTCTGTCACAGCTGTGATGAGCTGTGCCACGTCCTCTCTAAGGTGTAGCAGTCTGCTGCTACTCTGCATCTGTTTCAGCTGTTTCAGGTGCTGCAGGATAAGGTCCCTGCTTCCTTGTCCTGTCTCCCATGCTGAGGATGCCGGCTGTTAGGTGAAGGTCAGCACTGAGATACAAGTCACGTAAAGTACTCACCTATAGAGTGAATGGGTCTTTGTCTTTACAATTGGTGAAACTTTTTGCAAGGCCGCTTTCGGCTTCTTAAGGGTGACAAGCTCTGCATTGCACAAGCCATTACTTATCCATTACCATTTTATTGTGGACATGGTAAGCTATTGTCTGCTTAACTAGAAGCAGCGGGGGGATGGGGGAAAGTGCAGGGCAGGGGAAGCTGGCTGGTGGTGGGAGAAGGGGAAAAAGCTTTTTCGGTCATTCCCTGGAGCAATACTCCACAACGAAACCCACCCCCAAGCCGGTGTCCGGGAGCAGGGAAAGCAGAGCCCAGCAGCCAGATGGTAAGGCGGGAAGGAGTCGTTTCCAACCACATGAATGGCTGGATGGGGAGAGATCCCTGTAAAGTGCAAAGAAATGCAGGGGGAAAGTTTTCCAGCTGCACGCTAGGAGAAAAAACATTTCTTGGTGGCTTCCAATCAAGCTGGCAGTGTGGTGGGAGGGGAGAAGGCCAGGAGAGCCTTCCAGCTGTGCGGAGGGGGGGAGATGGAGCACCTGCCAGCCATGTGGTGCGGCAATGCACTCCAAGGAGAAGAAAAAAGGGTGGGGATCATTGCAAAGAAATCCAATCCCAATTCCTGTGCTCCTTAGGATACCAAAGAAGACATCATCCCCCTAAGAATAACAGAAGAGCTGCTCATCCTGTGTGGGCACAAGCCTGGAAAATTTGCCAAAATGCTGTCTGGCGTCCTGATACCAAATCACTCTCTGGTTGCCTGGCAGGGCAAGGCGTGCTATTGTGGAGGCTGCAATAAGTCAGGTCTGCCTGAAAACCTCGTGCAAAAAATACAAGAGTACCTGAATGAGGCCTTCTTGGAGATCTCCAAAAAGGAGAAACACTCCATCCCCAGAAATAGTGACACCCTGTTCTGAGGGGCATAGATCCATAGAAAACCCATATCTGGCCACAACCCACTCGTAGCATTCTGAAAAAAATAATCACCACAACAGCTAGGCCCTGGTGCTTCATGGATCAGAATAGAGGAGACTGGTTCAAGGTCAATGGTGAAGAGCTCCGGGCTGTTGGGAACAGCTTCCTCAGGCCTGTGCTGGTTGCCTCTGTCCTCCTCTCCATTGGCGTCTTCCTCCTGGCCCTCCACTAGGCTCATCTCCTCTTGGCTCACCCCGGATTCTGGAACAGGGCCTCTGGCAGAGTCCCAGTTAAGAGCGGGCAACATGATCGGGTGCCTCCCAAGAATTGCATCCAGCTGTTCACAGTAGCGACAGGTCATTGTAGATGACCCAGACCGCCCATTGGCTTCCCAGATGTTGTGATAGGCCTGCCGGAGTTCTTTCACCTTCACTTGGCATTGCTGAGTGTCCTGGGAGTATCTTCTGTTGATCGTCCCACGGGAAATCTTTTCATAAATGTCTGGGTTTCACTTGGACACTTGAAATCTGCTCGCCACTGACTCCTCTCCCCAGACAGCAAGGAGATCCATGATCTCCTGATGGGTCCATTCTAGGGCTCTCTTGTGACCCTGAGAACTCAGAGCACAAACCTGAGTACTCATGATGGCAAGAGGTGGCTACTGATGTAATATGATGTGATGGCTACCCATGACATATGATGCGACGGGTACCCATGGGATGCGATAGCTAAAAGAAATTCGGGCTTCTGAGCAACTTTTACATTTTCCCAGGCTTCCTGGTGATGAATTCAAATTCATGGGCTTCCTGTTACTGACTTCCTGCACACCTGGAAAGCAGTGGAGATGGAAGTGGCCAGAGTGGATAACCGTGGAACGTTGTGGGATACATACAGGTGCCTCCGGAAGCTAATAAAGTCAATTAAAAGACATGGTGTTTCCACACTAGCCTTAATTCGAACTTTTAAATTTGGACTGGATGCAATGTTGAGTCGCTTCTCATGGGCTGTGTCTACACTGCAAAAACAACTTCGAAGTCGAGCGTCTACACACACCCTACTTCGACGTTAAACTGCAAAGTGGGGCACAGCCCCATTCCCAAGAATGGAGGAAGGACTTCGAAGTTGGGCTCCCTACTTACAAGTTAACGTCAAAGTAAGGGAGAATGTGTGTCGTCTCTCTGCTGGCGACTTCGATGTAGTGCCTAACTTTGAAGTTAATTCCTAGTGTAGCTGCACCCCGGTGTTGTTATATCGACCTTAGTGCTCTCTAAAATCAACCTAGTGCTATTTGCAGTGAAGACAGTGAGGTTGTAAAATTGACCTACCTGCCTTAAAATCGACTTTATCGCGTAGTACAGACATAGCCTTAGATATTTATTTTAATCTAGCTACATAGGTAGATAATACGTATCTACAGAGCTAGAGCGATAAAAATAAATATATACTATGTGGTTCAGTGACCTTCCGCTCCCCCAGAGCCAGGCACCCCCAGCCCCTCCCCTGCTCTAACCCAGTGCCAGCAACTCACCAAAGCTGCTGCCACCAGAACCACATGTTTCTCCCTCCAGGCGCTGTGGCACATGCATAAAGTGCAGGTACCATCACACTCCCCGCAGATAACAGACCAAGAAAGCTAACAACATATTGGGGGGAATTAGGAGGAGCATTTCCAGCAGATCTAGAGAAGTTGTTATTCCCTCTACTCGGCACTGGTGAGGCCCCATCCGGAGTATTGCGCCCAGTTCTGGGTCCCACAGTATAGAAAGGATGTGGACACATTGGAGCTGGTCCAACAGAGGGCAAGGAAAATGATTAAGGGGCTGGAGCACATGACCTATGAGGAGAGGCTGAGGGATTTGGGCTTATTTAGTTTGCAGAAGAGATGACTGAGGGGCAATTTAATAGCAGCCTTCAACTTCCTGCAGGGGAGCTCTAAAGAGGCTGGAGAGAGGCTGTTCTCAGTGGTGGTGACAGGCGGCAGAACAAGGAACAATGGGCTGAAGTTACAGAGGGGGAGGTGTAGGTTGGATATGAGGAAAAACTATTTCCCCAGGCGGGTGGGGAAGCACTGGGATGTGTTACTAAGCGAGGTGGTGGAATCTCCATCCTAGAGGTGTTTAAGTCCCAGCCTGACAAAGCCCTGGCTGGGACGATTTAGTTGGGGTTGATCCTGCTTGAGGAACGGGGCTGGACGTAACAACCTCCTGAGGCCCCTCCCAGGCCTGGGATTCTATGATTTTATAACCTACCAACCCAGGTTCAGGACAGGGTCCAAACTGACCGCATGATAGACAGCGATCACACCCCCATGCACCTGGTAGTGCAATATTGGAGGTTTTCCTGGGCACAGCTGGGAGAGCCAAACCAGGGCCAATTGCTTAACAGAGGCTACTCATAGCTGAAGCCTAGGCCTCCTCCACAATACAGTGCCAAACCAGTCCCACAGAGCACTTCCCTGCCTCTCAGGCCAGCGAGAGGCTCACACAACATGGAGCTCTCTTCACAAAGCAAAACTCAGGCCTCTTCTAAGCCTGATGCAACATTGGCCCCCAGACAGGGTTTAAGGGTTGGAGGCAGGAATGCTGTTGCACCATAATGCCTATTCAGGATTATCCAGAAAGGTCACACGAGAGCACTGGTATTTCTTTACTGATAAGCAAAAAGCAGATGCCGCCAGAAATCTGGTGACCAAGCAGATAGTTTTGCAACGATTGCTAAGTGGCAAGGTGTAGCCCAAATACGAGCTCGCTTGGACTTTTAGACCTCCTGGGTAAGTATTTATGTAACCATTTGTAGTTGGTTTTAGAATGACTAAGTCACGTATCAATACAGGTGAAAAAGAAATAGTCATGGGAAGGGATAAGGTGAGGTCACCCCCTTACTGCACTCATTGTAACTAGGAGTTACCACCTCTTCTCACCAGCATAAGCACCATGGATGCCTCTGGGCGTGGGAAAGAAAAGAGGCCACGGTCTTCTGTCCGACACGTGTAAGTTACTAATAGTAGAACTGGGTATGATGTGTAAAAGTAAGTTCATGGGTATTTATATGAGTAGAACAGAGTATCTTGTGGTGTTCTGTGCATAGATATTATTACATTATCTCTGTCACGCATCCCCTGTATTGAAAAAGATTGCCATTGCTCTGCATTGTTTGCCTGTTCTGTTGTGTGTACTAATAAAGGTGAAGTAGAGTTTGTCGCTAGTGTTTACTGGTTCCTCTTGAATTTAAAGCCCTGAGCGCATGATCATGTGCAAGGGGATTGTTTGCGTGACCTGTTGCTGGCCAGAGAGGCAGCAGCGGTACTCTGAGTGACTTGCATGGTGCCTTCTAGTGAAGGACCTCCCAGGCTTGGTTTGTAAGTAGCTCTGTTTTAAGCAATTTGCCCTGATTTGGTTCTTTCTCTCGCCATTGCCTGGAAAAACCTCCAGGATTACAGCCTCATACATTTGTTAGTTTCTAAGGTGCCACAGGACTGTGTGTAATTTCTGAAATGTTAAACAGACACCTCACTCACAGCCACATGGCTTTGGGGCTCGGGAACTTTCCTTCCCCATGCTTGTTCATGCTATTAACTTGACTGAACAAAGCTTTCAACCATTCCCAATTTAAGATGGTCAAGGCTGGGGTGTGGTGGGGTAGGACGTGCCCTGGAGCTGTGTAAATCTAACTCGGGGGTGGGAGATGAGGGGAGCTTTCAGCACCTCCTTTTCTGAAAAATCTCTCACCAGCTCCAGGCCACCCAAGGGCCACAAAGGGCTTGGAGAGAGTCACACAAGGGGGTGAAGGTGAATCAGACCCAGCTGGGGTTCACTCAACCCTGGGACAGGTTGTTCCCGGGGATGCTGAGTGCGAAGAGGAGAGTGACATGGGTTTAAGGGGGACCCTTGGAGTAGCACTAACCAAGATGGTTCTGAATCGCTGGCCCAGGGCAGAGCCTCTCTCAGCTTGAGGGCTGTCAGAGGCACTGCAACCTGGCCTGCAAGGGTTGGCACTGCAGCTCCCAGCCCATGCTCAGAAAGTTCAGTAAAAGCTCTTTTTGACAGAGATGATCTCCGACGACGTCCATGCTGTAGAGGTTTTCTTCACATCTCTGAGAGGGCCAAACCAGGGCGAACTGCTTGGAGACAGGGCTACGGACAGTCCTCTGCTCTAAGGCAAGCAAAGGGCACTTCTCTTCTCCAGCCAGCTTGCCTTGTGCCCCTGTGAGTCCCCTCCTCAGACAAGTGAGAGGTTACAAAAACCAATCTCGACAAATCCACGCAGCTTCTGCCCATCCCAAAGAACCAGCCCCATTCCCAGGTCAATGCACACCTCAGATCTCACCCAACAGAGCGCACCAGGTCCAGCCATTAGCATCTGAAATCTAAAGGGTTATTGAAAGAAAGAAAGAAAGAAAGAAAGAAAGAAAGAAAGAAAGAAAAGGTTGAGATTAAAATTGCTAACAACATTACATTACAAACACCAATCATGGAATCATAGACCATTGGAACAGGAAGGGACCTCGCAAGGTCATCAAGTTGAGCCCCGTGCCCTCATGGCAGGACCAAGCACCATCTAGGTCATCCCTGTTAGATATTTATCCAACCTGTTCTTCAATGCAGTAAACTCTTACACATCCAGCAGCCTCAGGACCAGGAGGTCGCTGGAGACTCAAATATTCTGAATAATAGACGGGTAATAGTTAGCAATGAATAACATGGAAGAAAAATAAGTTTAGAAATTAAGAAATAAACAAAAATGTATAGAGAGTACTTCCCCCCCAGGCTTCTGTACGTTACCAGTTCCTGATGTCAGATTTATGTCCATTTATTCTTTTACGGAGCAACTGTCCCATTTGGCCAATGTAAATTGCAGTGGGCGGGGAAAGATGGAAGGAAATAGCGAGGAAGGTGTCGGGCACCACCAGGCGCTGAGCCCCTGGCTGTTAATGATGAGTCTCTCCTTACTGTGTGGTGGAAGATAATTGTCTCCAACTGGCTTTTAAATGTGGCGGGGGGTGTTGAAAAAAATGAAACTTTAAAAAGTTGTTTTTAGTGTTTAAATTGTGTGTTAGGACAATGAGCTGGAGATGGGGGGGATATTCAGAAGTATCAGCTGGCAAACTGTTGGTTCAGAGTGTTTATTTTTCAAATACTGGGGATTTTACTCTGCGAAATGCAGTTTGGGGTGTGCAGCTTAAAAGTTGCTATAAATTGAAGGGTGTAATTTAGAGGCACTTGCAGAAGGTTGGAAGCGGGAGACAGAGCTTCCTGAAAAGTACTTTGTTGCAAATTGTTGGTTTGGTGCGTTTAAAATATCAGGTTTTATGTGCTCTGCGCATATGGGTGCCCAGCTCTTTAGGTCTGTTCTGCCATCTTCAGGAAGTAAAGATCAACCCTTAGTTAAAGATCAGATCAGCTCATGTGATGCACCCTCCAAGGATATGCTTCCAGGCATATCTGCAAAACGTGGGTGGGGGTGTGCAAACGGTTAAAAAAGTTGCATCTGACCATTAAATTGTGGGTTGTAAAAGCCTTTTGTTGCAAGCTGTTGGTTTGGTTTTGAGTGTTTAAAATTCTGAGTTCTTTTTCCTCTAGGTAAAAAGTGGGTGGGGGGGGTTGTGTGCCTGATTTAAACCCCCAAAACAACTGGCCATCCTGTAGCACCTTAGAGCAGTGGTTTCCACCTGATGTGCTGTGACACACTGGTGCGCCATGAGAACTGCCCAAGTGTGCTGTGAAATGTCCTCCGTTTCCACTCGCTGTGGGTCTTTGCAGAGCCATGTGTATGATGGGGACAGGGCGTGGAATGGGCAACCCCACCCCAGCAGAGGCTAAAGCAGCAAGGCTGCCTGAGTCCCAGCTGGCACAGGATTTGTAGAACCACCACGAGGGAAAATACAGACCCAGCAGGAGCATATTCATGCCGGGAGGCAGCAAATGCTGCTTCCAAGGCCAAAAGGGCTAGCCAGGAGCGCCCCACTGGGTTCCTGTTGGAGCTGGGATCCAGTTTAAATGCCACCTCCCAGCTCCAACGGGCTAGACAGGAGGGGAGCCTGCTCTCTGGAGATGCCTCCTCCTACCCTTGCTCACCTTTTTGCACACCAGCCAGCTCCAGTTTCCCTTTAACCCGGAAAGTTGCTATTTACTCTACTTTGCATTTTGCTCTGATAATTGAAGTTCAATTATTCATCAGTTCAATTATTCAATGAAATTTATACTTTTTAAACTATTGTTGCAACGACGAAATTCTTCATGCAACAATTCAGACCCCTGACCTGAACGCTGCAGGCAGAACAGATTTAGGGCTCCGAATCGTTAGAAATCGTCGAGTTGAGCAGATTTTGAAAGTGTGGGTGGATTTGAAACATTAATGCATCCGGTCCTTGTTTAGCTCCTTGTGTGCACCTCTGCATGGGAAACCTCTCTAGTAAGACTGTAACCACAGTAAATGTAAGTCAACGTGACGTTTATGAGCCATCAAGACAGCTGAAGGAAACGGGTGTGCCATGGAACGGTTTGTCTCATTGAAGTGTGCCATGGTACTGTAAAGGTTGGGGACACACCATGTTAGGGAGCAACAAATTTATTAGGTCTTGAGCTTTTGAGGGTAAAACCTGCTGATGGGGCAGATGTAGGAGACAGGGTTTGGTGTCTTGAAAAGCCCATTGCTGCAAAAGGGCTTTGAGCATGTAAAGGACTGAGGTCTTTCTTCTGGGCTGAACAGTTTGAAAAAAGTTGGGTTTGAGGGGTAAATTGCGGCTCTGCTGGGTGCGGGCCGTCTGCCGGAGACGGGCGTGGAGGGCTTTAAAAGCAGTTGTCTGCACGCTGCGTGCTCGGTTGTGAGTGGCTTAAAATACTCCCCCTTGGGACAGTGGAGGCTGTGAGGAGCTGTGATTACCCTCCACGTGGTGATGGAGTTGGACACTTTGATGCCCTGGATTCTCTGCTGGCAGGTATTGTGGGGGACACTGGGTCAAGAAGCTCCTTCCATCGCCCGTCCCCAGCACCCAGGTTTACTGGGCTGAAAAAACTCCCCTGTTGGGAAAGGAGAGTGGCTGGGCAGGAGGAGGGACAGAGAGACCATCTCCAGGACTCTGCTGCAGCCTCTGTGCCCTGGGAAACCTGCATCTCCTGTTCCATAGGCCCTCCCTGGGGCGGGAAGGAGATCAGACTTCAATTGCACAAGTGGGTTATGTAATTGCGACACTGGCGCCAAGGCCTCTGCTGGCCAGGTATATAGTGTCCTGGCCGTCGGCAGAGCTGCTTCTATCCCAGCCAGCCATGGATCTGCTGGGGGCCATCTCCCTGTTCCTGGTCATCTGCCTCTCCTGCCTCCTGCTCCTCTCCACCTGGCGGCAAAGGCAGGGCCGGGGGAAGATGCCCCCAGGGCCCACCCCATTGCCCGTCCTGGGGAACCTGCTGCAGGTGGATCTCAAAAACATGCGCAAGTCGCTGATGGAGGTAGGTGGCTCTTTGCAGGGTGTCTCAGTGCTCCCCAGCGCTGCTGGGCCGGCTCCCCAAGAGGGGATGGCTGTCTGTCCCATGCCCCCCAGATCCCCAACCTTCTCGCTCTGCAGGAGCAGTAGCAGTTCTTTGCGAGCGGCTCAGCCCACTGGGTGGGGACGGGGAAGCTGGGCTGGTGGGTATAAAGGTGTCGAGGGGTGGGGAGTCAGAGGTGGGGCAGGGACTGGGGAGACAGGGTTTGCTGTGGGGGGGAGGGGGATGTTTGGGGGTGATGGAAGGGGAGGATTGTGGGGGTTGGGAGTAGTGTGGGTGGGGACAGGGGTGGTAGATGGGACGGGGGAGAGTCACAGTGGGAAGCAGAGCAGCTCTGTGGGGGCAAGTTGGGGCAGGGCACATCTGTGTGTCCCCCACACTCCATCCCCACGGCCCACCTGGCATCTCTCTCCCGCGGCAGCTCAGTGAGCGCTATGGCCCCGTCTACACGCTGCACCTGGGCCCCCGGCGGGTGGTGGTGCTGTGCGGCCACCGGGCGGTGAAGGAGGCTCTTCTGGACCAGGCCGACGACTTCGCAGGGCGCGGAAAACAGGCCACCTTTGACTGGCTCTTCGAGGGCTACGGTCAGTCCCGGCTGCGGGAGGGAAGCAAGCCGGAGGGTGGTGGGGAGAGCGGAGGGGACAGCTCCTGGCCAGGGCTGGGGCTGGTGCAAATCTCAGGGCTCAGCCCTGCACTGCTGCGGCTGGGGACACGCTCCAAGCCCAGGGCAGAGCAGGGGGCTGACTGGCCTCTTGCCTGCAATGCCAAAAACATCCACTGCCTTCACGCAGTCACTGCTGGAAATGGGCAGCAGCCGCCCAGCGGTTACACCCTGACATTTATCGGAGGGGCAGCCGTGTTAGTCTGGATCTGTAACAGCAACAAAGGGTCCTGTGGCACCTTATAGACTAACAGAAAAGTTTCGAGCATGAGCTTTCGTGAGCACAGACTCGCTTCATCTGATGAAGTGAGTCTGTGCTCACGAAAGCTCATGCTCAAAACTTTTCTGTTAGTCTATAAGGTGCCACAGGACCCTGACATTTGGCCTCCTGGTCAGTTCTTCCCAGTGGCAAATGGGAAGCGGCTCCACTCAGCCGTTGATTAGTGGAGCAGGCCCAAAGTCCGTTTGCTTAGGGCAAAAGCTGGTGTCTACAAGTGGGGAGCAAAGTCAATAACCCCCTTCCAGCTCTGCAGCTCATTGGCTGTCTTTTACATATGTCAATTTCCACACACGGCTCCTGGTGGTTCAGCACCCTGGGGATTAAGCCAGGGAAGTGGGGAGCCCCCAGTGAGAGGTGGGGTTTCTAGGAAGGTCTGCATCATCCCCTCCATGCTCTCCTGCATTTCTCAGGGCACAACCCGTCTCTTGCTTTGACATTTGTCCAGCTTCTGGAGCAGCGTCTCTTGACTGATGTTCCGGGAGCTCTGGCGGCCCATGGATAAGGGCTGTCATGTTTGACCTTTCAGAAAAGGGGACGCCCCTGAGAGGGAGTGTGTCTGTGTCAGTATCTACCTACTCACGTACATGCTTCCGCTTGAACCTCTCTAATCCAGAACTCTCTCAGCCGGCAAACTCCGTAATCCTGACCGGCGCCGGATGAGAGAATTTGCTGGACAAGGGGAAGTCAATATTGCCTAGTACATGGTTTCCCAACTGGGGGGGTGTGCCCCCCTCGGGGGGCGTGAATCAATTCCGGGCGGGGATCAAGGGGACCCAGCACCCTGCACCGTCATTCTGCCTCACCCAAAGAAAAAGCCGGCCTTTGCTTCCGGCTCCCAGCCCTGGCCATTTTATGTGGGTGACCTGGCACAGCCGCTATAAAAGCAGGCAGCTGGTGAAGACCCATGTGGAGCTAACTGCCTCCTGCAAAGGTGAGTAAGTGTGGGTTGGGGAGGAGGTGTAGAAAGAGGTTAGATGGGGGCTGGGGGTGCCTGGCTTTGGGGAAGGGGAGGGGCTCAGGCAGGAGGGTTCACGAGGCTCTGGCGGCCGGCTTGCGGGGTTCGTGGGGCTTAGTGGCCGGTGGGCTGGAGGCTGGCCCTGGTGGCTAGTGGGTGGGCAGGCGGTTGGCCCTGGCAACGCAGCGCTTGGGTGCGTGGCTCTGGCTGTACAGGTCTCAGGTGGGCAGGCATGTGGCGTGGGCAGCTCTGGTGACTAGCACTGGGCTCGGGCAGCTGGCCAGGGCGGCTGCACCAGGCACCCACAGAAAAATTATTTGTGCTTATTTTTAATGTTAAATAACTGGTTTATACCAAGTGTTTGTGTTTCTGTTAAATTACAGATTGAATAGTTTGTGAGAGGGGTTGGATGAGGGGATAGAAGAGGTGGGGGGGAGTGAGGGTTTCTCAAGTCAAACGGGGGGGATGAGGCTGAACAGTGTGGGAACCGCTGGTCTCTACCACATTCCCAGTCTGCCCACTGCTCACTGGGCCCCTGACAAGGTGGGTCTTTGCCCATGAAAGCTGCAATCTGTGGCGTGGCCCCCGCGTCACCATCCGGTTCCTTGTGCCACCCCCAGGAGTGGCCTTCAGCAACGGGGAGCGAGCCAAGCAGCTGCGCCGCCTCTCCATCACCACGCTGAGGAACTTCGGGGTGGGGAAGAGAAGCATCGAGGAGCGGATCCTGGAGGAGGCTCACTTCCTGCTGGAAGCCTTGCGGGAAACCAAAGGTTTGTCAGCATCGTGTTGCGCCGGGGCCATGAGCCGGGGCCAGCCCCCAGCTGGGGTGAACCAGCTCTAGGGTCAATAGAACCATCTGGGTTGAACCAGGCATAGGATCCCTGGAGTCAGTGGGTTCAGATCGCTGCCGGGGTGCTCTGGTCAGTGAGGCCTGGCCCCCAGCTGGGGCAAATCGCCAACAGAGCTGCAGACCTTGGTCATGGTGCTCAGTGTCATGACACCCATTGTGCAGATGGGGAAACTGAGTCACGGAGCTGGGAAAGTCCCGCCCTAGTCCCCCCACAGCCAGCAATGGGGGCTCCAGCCTAGACTGTGCATCTGCCCCAGACCTTTCAGAGGTCTTCACACAGCCCTGTCACTGAAAGTCAAGCTGTGTAAACATGACTGTCCCATATTTGCCTCCTCTGACCTTGGCTGCTGCCAAAGCTCTGTTTACACGAGTCCTTGCACAACTAAACCCAGATTGCTTGGGGGGATTATGCGCTTGTGAACAACAAGGCTCTGTTGCTCGGCTGGCCATGGAAACCTGAGCCTGAGCGGCTCAGCCTCCGCACCAGGGGACATGGGAGAGATGCAGGCTTCTCTGGCCAGGGAGGGGATGGGCCAGGAGAGGCCAGCTGGGATAACCAGGGGCGAGGCAGTAAAAGGGAAGGGACAGGACTGGATGAATACCTCTGTGTCTGCGGGTTTAAGGCTGGCAGGTGAGGGCGTGGCAGGGGGCTGGAGAGGGGGAATCTCTCCCACACCCTGCCTGGGATCCATCGCATGGGAAGGAGGAGGGGGAGGGCGTTCTCCAGGGCCAGCTGGGCTGTGGGTGTAGGAGTGGAAGCTGGTCCTTCCATGAGCCCATCACCTCAGACCAGTGCATGGGCCCCTGAAATAGCTGGAGCACCCCCATTTACGCTGCGATGAGCCCGTGGCTACAGGATCAGGACAGGAGCAGCTCCGGAAGGCTGTGGGCTCCAGCGTGGGGAGAGGAGTCATGGGGCAGCCCCCCACCGCCCACTAGCAGGGTCCCACCCAAGGGCTTTCCCCCTCCTAGGTTTGCCCTTTGACCCCACCTACTTCCTGAGCCGCACCGTGTCCAACATCATCAGCTCGGTGGTCTTCGGGGACCGGTTCGACTACGAGGACAAGGAGTTCCACTCCCTGCTCTACATGATCACCGAGAGCTTCCGCTTCACCGCCACGGCCTGGGGGCAGGTACGAGGGGGTCCCCAGCTCCATGGGGAGAGCGCCCAGGCCCAGGCCCATGTCCCTGAGACCTCCTTGCCTCGCTGCAGGGATCGAGTGAGAGACGGGTAGCCAGGGCACAGCTGGGGAGGGCAGGGAAGGGGTTAGGCTGGGATGTCTGGTGACGGGTGTGATGAGTGGGGATGTCTGGGGTGGGGAGGTGTGAACAGGGAGGGCGGAACAGGCTGGGGCTTCACAGAATAAAATTTATTCCATCCATTGGCGGAAAATATTAGAGGGACCCCTGCCTCCGCACCCCTGTTCAGGGGCCCTTTTCTCTTTGTGCCCCCAGCTCTACGAGATGTTCTCGGACACCATGCGCTACCTGCCCGGCCCCCAGCGCACCGCCTTCAAGCAGCTGGCAGGGCTGGAAGAATTCATCAAGAGGAAGGTGAATGCAAACCTGGAGACCCTGGACCCCAGCGCCCCTCGGGATTTCATCGACTGCTTCCTGGTCAAAATGCAGCAGGTACCGGCTGGAGGGGCTGTAGAAGGTGCAGGCGGGAACGGCTCAGTGTGGCCAGGTTGAGGCCTGAAACACCAAACTGCCTGGTTATAACCATTATAAAAGGGGCCGAGTCAGGGCTCAGCCATCTGGGGCAGAGAATTGAACCCCATAGACAGCACAGAACTCCGGGCAGGGTGAAGGCACTGGGCGGGAACTCAGTAGATCTGGGCTCTGCCACTGACCCCTCAGGTGGCCTTAGTCAAATCACAGCATCACTCTCTGCCTCCCTGTCCCCACTTGTGCAATGGGGATGGAGAGCTGTAAGCTCCTTGGAGCAGGGATTGGCCTTTGCCCCATTTTCGTGCTGAACCCGAGAGAATGGGGCCCTGCTACCCGCTGGTGTCCATGGAATGTGAAGTCCCATCCGGGGTCGGGGTGTTGGTCTTCAAAGAACTGTGCAGGGCCTGTGCAGGGGTGAGGCCAACGCCGCGTTTATTGGTACCAGAGGTGTCAAGCACTACTTTAGCCTGTGCACATGACGTATCACACTCGTGCACTCGCTCACACACACGAACGCACTCCGTCTCGTTGTTACCAACTGGTCGCGCCCCCCAGCTGCCCTGGCCGGGTAAGTTAGATGGGGGAGGGGTGGAGCCCGGCTTCTGCCGATCCGGATCGGCGCTTCCATGTTGGCAAAACGAGACCCGAGGTCCCCCCGCAAGACAGCTTAGACCAGGATCTTCTGGAGGCAGGCAGCCGAAATGTGGCCTTTCGACCTCTATGGATGGTCCGAGTGCCGGTGATACTATTTAAAATCCCCAGTAGTTCTACTTACCACAGCTTCATTGACAACTAGATGAAGAAGCCGAGCTTTACCGGTTAGGTGGTGGTTGGCGGCATTGGCTGGGCTTTTGCTCATCTACCTGCGGCCTGGCTTTCGGCAAGCTCCCGGCCGCACGGGGGAGGCGGGATACGGCCGACCTCCTACGTTGGGCGCTGATGAAAATCAGCTCCCCGGCCATGGCGCCGGTGCAGGGGTTGCTGACCCCCCCCTTAGGTTTGTAGCGGCCTCTCTGTCATGCAAATCTGCACGAGTTCGTCATCCCTCGCACGTGCAAAAACCTGGGCGCTCTGGGCTGGGTCAGTCAGCCATCCCCAGCACCGGCTCCTGGGCGCTGCCTCCGGGCTGCCCCATCCGTCTGCGAAGGAGGCCTTTGAATCGGCTGTCAGGAGAAGGTCTTTGCCGCCCACTCCCAAGGCCCTGGATCGGCCCAGGTTTCCTTCCATGAGCCCGCTGGACAGGTCTCATTGCTCCTGGCTCTGGCTTCCATCCGCCCTCCAGCCCTGGCAGCTGTTGCTGGACCGGCTGCCTTTGCTGCCGTATCCAGTCACACCTCTTCGCGCCCCAGGGCAGTCAATTAATCAAAGGGAGAGATCTATTAGCAAAGACATAATACAGAGTCCCATGTGCTCCAAGACAAATACTTCATACAAAGCACACACGCACGCGTACACACACACACACACATACGTACGTACGTACACACACACGCATGTATACAAAATATTTTTATATCAAGGACTTCATACACTGGTGAGGCCCCATCTGGAGTATTGCGTCCAGTTTTGGGCCCCCCAATATAGAAAGGATGTGGACACATTGGAGCTGGTTCAGTGGAGGGCAACAAAAATGATTGTGGGGCCGGAGCACATGAGCTATGAGGAGGGGCTGAGGGATTTGGGTTTATTTAGTTTGCAGAAGAGAAGACTGAGGGGTGATTTGATAGCAGCCTTCATCTTCCTGAAGTGGGGCCCTAAAGAGGCTGGAGAGAGGCTGTTCTCAGTGGTGACAGATGGCAGAACAAGGAGCAATGGTCTGAAGTTACAGAGGGGGAGGGGGAGGTTGGATATCAGGAAAAACTATTTCCCTAGCAGGGTGGGGAAGCACTGGAATGCGTTACCAAAAGAGGTGATGGAATCTCCATCGCTGGAGGCTTTTAAGTCCCAGCTTTACAAGTCCTGGCTGGGATGACTTCATTGGGGTTGGTCCTGCTTTAGGCAGAGGGCTGGAATCAATGACCTCCTGAGGTCCCTTCCAGCCTTGGGATTTTATGATTTTGTAGTTCTATATAGAAATGAAGGTTACATATGAAAAGACTTAATACACAGATTATATGAAGATGATCCACACTCATATGAAAATGACTTAACTACATTGTTCACCTTTTGGCTCCTTTTGGCCATTTAAATTTTCTGCATCTGTTTCAAAGCTGCCTATTGAGTCATGATATCAGCCTGTGGTTTCAATTTAGAATACATCTCTTTCCTGCATACAGAACGTTAGAGCTGACATAACTGTTAAGATTCTTAATAAAACAATGATTGTCTGAAAGATTGTATTTCGAAATACTGCCCAGGTGGGTGACCAATCCTTAAACACATAATACCACTAGTAGTGGTAGTAGTAGTAGCATCCTTCAGTCTACGTAGACTACGGATCGCGCCCTTCGTAGTTCCATTTGGAATCAGTACGCTGTTAAGCAATGCTGGAGTACCTCTTCAGGCATGAGCCTGGGCAATTTTTGGGACCCTGGGCTGCCCAGACGCCAGTGTTCCCCTCTCGGCTTTACTGATATAGTCCAAAGGAGAGGATAACCTCTACGTCTGGTACCAGCTCACCTGCAGGAGTTGCTGGGTCAATGCCAGAAGTTGGCACAGAACCACCTTAGGACTCCCCTCCAGAT
This sequence comes from Carettochelys insculpta, assembly GCF_033958435.1. Lineage (NCBI taxonomy): Eukaryota > Metazoa > Chordata > Testudines > Carettochelyidae > Carettochelys > Carettochelys insculpta. The sequence continues at coordinate 22,506,450 of NC_134158.1, read as the reverse complement.
TTTCTGTCAGGGTTTACTCCCTTAGCCTTGCTCCTTCCCAGGATAACAAGGCAGTGGGGCAAATACCACTGGTGAACACTTAGTTGCCTTGCCTGCTAGCCACTCCAAGGATTTCTTTTCCCTGATGGAGGATGGCCAAACTTGTGGTCTGGATTTTCTCCAAAGTAGCTTTTGTTAATTCACTATTTGTTTATTACTATAAAACCATCCACGTAGGCCTGTCCAATAAATGCCTGGAGAGAAATCAAGGTCAAGGTCCACCAGAGCTGAGGTTTCCATATCAATTTCTTTTTCTTTGTACTTTGGGAAATGCTAAACCAGTTTAGGGCTATGTCGTATAGGAATATTAGACATGAATTTTTGGACCAGGGATTCTGAATGAAACTTATTTGCCATATCACACGCTCCAAATCCACAACACAAACACAATTTTTTCCCCCTTAAAATTATCCCTCTCATCCCAGAAGCACACAGCTAATTCCTAGCCTGGTGGTTCCTGCAAGACAGGAAGTACGGGACACACTCATTGTATGGACCACTCCTCCTACCCTTGTTGATTTATTATATCCCTTTTAATATCCATATATGTCCCAGCCAACCAGGGAACACGTTTTCCTTGGATTTCTGCTGAGAATGGCCAAATCAACGCAGTCATCTATACATCACAGGATATCAGCCCTTGAGCAGAAATATTTTGTGCATTAAGGTAAGAGAGGAATAGTTTGTACTTGCCAGCAATGTATGGCAAGAATAAATCACTTTGATGTCAGCTCAGTAAAGTGGCCAGAACCATCATATCTTTGGCCTTTGCCCTGCTGAGATGCTGTTTTTTGTAAATACAGTTAAACATGCTTTTCTGCTTCATGCAATGTTGTGGAACACAATACACAACCATGCTAGCAAGAAGACAAACTCCGCAAGGCAAAGGTGAAGAATCTTCCACTAGAGTGTGTAAGTGCATGAGTGTAATAGCCCCTGTGCATCTGATAAAGCAGGTGTTGAAAGCTGGACAGCCAATAAATGCGGTGTTTTGCTTTTTCCCCCTGCAAAAGGTGCTGCGTAATTCTTTGCAGTACAACAGAGGCCGGGGGAGAAGTCCCGGCCGAGGTCGGGGCAGGGGGAGAAGTCCGGTCTGAGTCTGTGCTGGGAGAAATATTGGGAATTCTCTCAAACATCCTTTTTTCCTCCCTTTTGATCTTTTAAAGGAGAAGCAAAATCCTGCCTCTGAGTTTTCCATGAGGAACGTTGTGCTGACCACGCTCACGATGTTCTTCGCGGGGACGGAGACGATCAGCACCACGCTGCGCTACGGCTTCCTCATCCTGCTGAAGTACCCCGAGATCGAAGGTAGCTGGGAAAGGCAGGCAACGGAAACCTCAGCTGGCGTAAATCAGCTGGAGGCTCCTCTGTTTACACCATGTGAGGGTGGGGCCGGACTGGCCCAGCTCAGCAGTGAGCTGGCAACGGGAACGGGGCCCTGTTGGCGTCGCTGTGTCGGGATGCACAGGAAGCCGCAGGGGGAGGGGCACAGGGCAGGTCACACAGCCCAGTTCTGGGGGCCACATTCAGCCCCCACCTCCCTGGGGCCAAGTCAGAGCCAGCCCTGACCGCAGTGGGGCAGGGCCAGCTCTCAGCACCAGCCCAGGCCCCATGCGGATCCCCACCGGCCCCGCTGAGCTGTGCTGCCGTCCCTGCAGAAAAGATCCACCAGGAGATCAACCAGGTGATCGGGCGGAACCGCACCCCCAGCATGGAGGACCGGAGCCGCATGCCCTACACCGACGCCGTCATCCACGAGTTCCAGCGGTTCTGTGACGTCATCCCCATGGGGCTGGCGCGGCGCGTGACCCGGGACACCCAGTTCCGGGGCTACACCATTCCCAAGGTAGCTCCCAGGCGCCCGCCCCCGGTGCCATCCCCATGGCTGCGTAGGGCTGGCCGCTGTCCTGGTCTCCCTGCAGAGCAGCTGACGGGGCGGTGGAGTGAGCTGGGTGGTGTCTGGGCAGTCGTGGGCTCTAGCAGGCAGGGCACGGCCCTGGGAGAACAGCCCTGGGCTCTGCAAATAGCTCAACATGTGACCTAGTTCTGTGCCTCAGTTTCCGCCATGTGTCAAACCAACAGTTGGTGTTGAAGATCTCTCCTTGGGACAGGGAATTCATTCCCTCAGGGCAGGTCTGTCAGGGCCTGGGCAGCACTGGGCACGACGGGGCCCAGACTCAGCTCTCGGGGCTCCCATCATGCCCCCAGTCGCAACATTCACAGATGTGGATAAATACCCATAACCTGACGTCTGGTGCCTTGGGCCAATATACAGGAGGCTCCTGCTGTGTATGGCCCAGCGCTGCGCCTGGTGCTCAGCAGCAGGGTGAGGGTTATATTTTGTATTCCCATCATGCTCAGCATCCCAACAGCCATCGCGCTCGGTGCTGTACAAATGAACAGAAAAGATGCTGCCCAAAAAAGCTGGCAGTCAGAGAAGTATTAATTCAGGCAGGAGGGCTAGAAAGGGGCATCAGGACTCCTGGGTGCTATTCCCAGGTGCAGTTGGAGCAGAGCGCAGGCGCTAGGGCAGTGGGGTGTAGTGGTTGGAGCACAGAGTCAGGACTCCTGGGTGCCGTTCCCAGCGCTGGTCGGATCAGAGCGCAGGCGCTAGGGCAGTGGGCAGCGGGAGACACAGAGCTAGACGTGAACTTTGGCCTGTGGCATGAGCAGGCTGCTCACCTGGGCTGTGCCTGGCCGGGCTGTGACCTGTCGCTGTGCAATCACTGCCCTCCCTCCCTGTCTCCGGCAGGGCACTGAGGTGTACCCCGTGCTGGGCTCTGTGCTCTTCGACCCCTCGCAGTTCAGCAACCCCGACACCTTCGACCCCGGCCACTTCTTGGATGGGAACGGCCAGTTTAAGAAGAGCGACGCCTTTGTGCCCTTCTCAATAGGTACGACCCCCTCCCCGGAGCTCGGTCCTGCGCCCCGACAGCGAGAGCCAGGCCTGGCCCGGCCGCCTGCTGAGCCCCCTGCTGAGCTGAGTGGTGGGGCCAGATCCTCACCTGGTGTAAATCAGTGTCCCTGCCTTGGGGCCAGATCCTTATATGGTGTAAATCAGTGTCGCTGCTCTGAGGTCAGATCCTCCGCCTGTGTAAATCAATGTCCCAGTACTGGGACTGCATCCACAGCCGGTGTAAATCAGTGTCACTGTATTGTGATTGGTGGGCACAGATCCTCAGCTGGTATAAATCCATTTCCCTGCATTGGGACTAGTGGGGCCAGATCCTCAGCTGGTGTAAAGCCGTGTCCCTGCCCTGGGCCCAGATTTCAGCTGGTGCAAGTCAGTGTCCAAAAATGTATTCCACACTTGGGTGGAGAAAGCTCCAGGGCGCATTGGCTGAGGCCCCCTCCCGGATTCTCTCCTGCCCCAGCCGTGCCCTGAGGCTCCGTTTGCCGTCTCTCCTAGGGAAAAGGTATTGCTTCGGGGAGATGCTGGCGCGCATGGAGCTCTTCCTCTTCCTCACCAGCATCCTGCAGAACTTCCGCTTCCGCTCCCCCGTGGCGCCCGAGGACATCGACATCTCCCCCAAGCTGGTCGGCTTCGCCACCCTCCCCCGCAGCTACGAGATCTGCCTGATCCCACGCTAGCCGCCCACGCACGTGGCGGGGTGTCTCGGGCAGCCCCAGGGCAGGAGAAACACCAAAGGAACCAGCCCTTCACTGGGTGGAGAACGGGGCCAACCGGGGAAAGGAGCGTCGCATGGGAGTCTGGCTGTGTGACAGCACCAGCTGGGGCTAGATGCTTGCTTGAACTTCCCTGCTGCGCAAGGGAACCGCGGTTCCCTGACTCCTTTTCCTTCTCTCCTGTCGTTGGCCCTGGCTGCTCCCTGAATCCATTCACTTGTGGACCAATCTCATTAGGCCCCAAAGTTAGTCCCGCGAGCCAGAGCTGCACAACGTCTGGGATCACACGGCAGAGCTGCTCGCTGACAGCGCTAGGAGACGTTTTTTAGCCCAGGGCCCGGCCCTTTCGATGGAGCATGCACCATACACACCACAAGAGAGAGGGAGACACCAGCAGGGAAACCAGTGTGTAAGCAACACAGCCCTGACGATGCCGTGAGAGATCAGTCAGAAACGACGGACAGGCTGGAACAGTGGTAAAATCGCATTTGTCCGATGAGTGCAAATGGGAACCGGAGGTGGCAGCAGCTTGGGGTCGAACTGGGCCAGGCGGGTATGTTCTGGGAACTGGCCTGGTCTGACCTCAGGACCACAGGGCCTGGTTTCACAGGCTTACTCTCCGCACCTTTCTGAGACAGGCTGTTCAGGTCACTCCACTGCTGAATGTCACCCATCGATGCTGACTCAGCTGAGGCCTTTGAACCAGGTCATAAACAGGAGCGGGTCAGACCTGACTGGTTATGCCAGAGTTACTCCAGCTCTGTGCCTTGACTGCGGGAGACCAGAGGCTCTGGTTCAGCAGGCCAGGGTGATGGGGAGCCCCAGAGAGCAGGAAGGTGGGTTTCAGTGGCCTGACCAGCACACTAGGGAACATCCCAAGGGGTCTTGTGTGAGCATCCAAGACATGACTTTGTCACCAGTACTGCTAGTACTGCCAAAACTCACGGGTCTTGTTGAGACATTCCAGCAGGGCAGCAAACACTTTCACAAAAGCGATGAACAGTGAGCGTCAAGCGTGAAAGCACCACAACAGGTAGTGAATAGAAGGTTTTGTCTGAAAGCATGAGGGGAATTAACAAATGTCACGAAACGCGTAAGACGATATGTAAGGTGTGCCTCACCGACTGTTTGCCTCCATCTAAAAGGTTGGGATACCACGAATTAACTCTCTGTCTGGCCTGGGGGCAGCCTGTTGTAATGGGCGTACATGTGTTAGCTTATCTCTAGACAGCTGGGCCAGGGAATCCAGGACTGGGCTTCACTGACAATAAACCAGGGCCGGTGCCTTCATACGTCATCTGCTCCTTCATCTTTGAGGGCTCTGTGAATCTGCTGTGCTGGCTACCTGCACGGGGGGAGTGCAAATATATGGGGGGCAGGTGAGGATGGGGGCGTGCAGGGGAAGCAGTTATCATCCTTGGACAAAGCAACAGCCTTGTCAGGACAACATACCTGTGACTTCTGTCCCCCTTTGGTGACCTCCCACCCGATCTGGGAAGCAAGCCAGCGACTCGCTGTAGGAATCATGATCCCACATAACAGCAAAAAAGGAGCGAGAGAACTCCCATATCCTCACCCTAGAAATCCCCACAGAGGAACCTGCTGGATTACCAGTAAAGGGTGGGGCGGGGGTGGGGGGAAGCATATGAGTTTTAAAAGGAAGTAGAGAGACACGGGCTGACTCCTGTCTAGCAACGATAGACACTGAAGCTTTCAAAAACAATAATAGACTGAAAGGTCTAGAACTTGGCAGTCAGGCGGCTTAAGCAACATGCCACTATGCTGGCCTGGCAGGTGAAGGAAAAGCCAGGGAAGTAGCAGAGGGAATGCAGGCTTCGGAGGAAAAGACCCAGGCTGTACAGCCCCGCTGAAGCGGTTGCCAGGTGAGCTTACTAGCTCTTGGGGAGCGTGAGTTTGCTCGACTGTTTGAACGTTGATTCTGATTTCAGGCAATTTCAGCTACCGCGGCAGTCGGCATTGTGTGGCTGGGAGGGGTCAAGCCTTTGTTCCCTTGATTGCCTTAGACCAGCCTCAGGATCGGCCTTCCCCTGTGTGGCTAACGAGGGGGTAGGCCGGACTTAAGTGAGCAGGCTTTAAAAGCCAGAGGGGAGTGAAGTAGACAGGGGAGTTTGATAGAGGGAATCTACTGTGGTTAGGAAAAGCTGCAACACCTCTGCCCACACTGTTTCCGTCTCCTGCACCCGCAGTCAGACAGACCTCCTGACCATGGCTGCCTCTACCCACAGCTCGGTGTGGTCTGCAGGGACTGTGATTTCCAATCCCCACTTACTGAAATCCAATGGGCATGGTGTCTGCTGGTGGAATCTCTCAGGCAGCAGGTGGAAGAGCTACGAAGGTGCCCAACTGTGAGCTCGCTTTGTCCCAGATGTAAGGGCTGACTGGAGCTGATGGAGGGAGGAATAGCCATTAGTTTCAGTCTGAATGTGATTCCTCCTCACTTCAATGAATCCTAGAATCCCAGGGCTGGAAGGAACCTCAAGAGGATCCGGCTACTTTATCGGTTGTTTTTTAACAAGCCCCTGTGGTCACAAGCAAAAGATGCAAATTTAACTGGTGCCGTTAAGAGCATGGCGGACCCATTAGCAAAGAGTCAAGAGGTGGAGTGCCAACGAGTGTCCCTGGACGCTAATGCCCTGGTACATTCCATTCTCTGCCACACTGCTGGCAGCAGATGGCCCCGACTGGAGTGATAAGTACATTGTGAAACGAGCAGCAGAGACGCAGAAAATCACGCGGCTTCAGGATGCAGAAATTGTGCACTTTGCACATGACATAGACTAGTGCTTTTCACATTTTTGTCATCTTCGGGCCCTGATCCCATCCCTTTGGAAACCTCAGACATGGTCCGTTAGCCCCCGGGGGGGTGGTGGTGGTGGTGGAGGTGGTGGTTGAAAAACAACTGCAGTAGGGCTAATGATCAGGCTTTACCCCTACTGTGTCATAAGACGACAGTGACCCCTTTCCTCCACCTGGGGCAGGAGCAGAGTGTTAAGAGGGCTTTAAACTCCCTTTGCAGCTCTTTGTGTTGGTTAGAGCAGCCCCAGGGCTACCCTAACTCATGTCCTTCCTTCTGTGGGCCCAGGGGAGCAGAGAACAGCCAGGATCTGCCCAGAGCTTGGCTCAACGGGGTCCTGATCTTGGCTGGGCTCTGGGCAGTGCCAGGCTGACATCAGGGGCTTGTCTGGCTGGGCTCTGCACAGACTCAGGGACAGCCCCTGCCCTGAAGAACTCCTAGACTAGACCGACAGAGGACAGGGCATTCGCCTCATGTTACAAATGGGGAAACTGAGAACCAGAGCAATTCAGCAGCAGACCTAGGCCCAAAACCCAGATCTCCAGCCAGCCCCGCAACCTCCCCCGAGTGCCTTTCCCTCAGTAGCTCAGACACACCATCCCGCTCTTTGTTTGTCAGGACTTTCCTGGCCTATCCCCACCCAGACGCTGATCTCACCCTGACCACGGCGACATCTTCCACACCTTAACTTTTCAACCCTCCTCTTCGTGCTGTTGCTGGGCCAGCATAAGAACAACATAAGAACATAAGAACATAAGAATGGCCATACTGGGTCAGACCAAAGGTCCATCGAGCCCAGCATCCCATCTGCCGACGGTGGCCAATGCCAGGTGCCCCAGAGAAGGAGAACAGAAGACAATGATCAAGTGATTTATCTCCTGCCATCCATCTCCTGCCCTTGTTCTGAAGGCCAGGGCACCATACTTTATCCCTGGCTAATAGCCATTTATGGACCTAACCTGCAAAAATTTATCAAGCTCTTTTTTAAACCCTAATAGAGTCCTGGCCTTCACAGCCTCCTCGGGCAAGGAGTTCCACAAGTTGACTGTGCGCTGTGTGAAGAAAAATTTCCTTTTATTAGTTTTGAACCTACTACCCATCAATTTCATTTGGTGTCCCCTAGTTCTTGTATTATGGGAAAAGGTAAATAATTTTTCTATATTCACTTTCTCCACACCATTCATGATTTTATATACCTCTATCATATCGCCCCTCAATCGCCTCTTTTCCAAACTGAAAAGTCCCAGTCTCTCTAGCCTCTCCCCATATGGGACCCGTTCCAAACCCCTAATCATCTTAGTCGCCCTTTTCTGAACCTTTTCTAATGCCAATATATCTTTTTTGAGGTGAGGAGACCACATCTGCACGCAGTACTCAAGATGTGGGCGTACCATAGTTTTATATAGGGGAAGTATGATATCTTTTGTCTTATTATCGATCCCTTTTTTAATAATTCCTAACATCCTATTTGCCTTACTAACTGCCGCTGCACACTGCGTGGATGTCTTCAGAGAACTATCCACTATAACTCCAAGATCCCTTTCCTGATCTGTCGTAGCTAAATTTGACCCCATCATGTAGTACGTGTAATTTGGGTTATTTTTTCCAACATGCATTACCTTACACTTACCCACATTAAATTTCATTTGCCATTTTGCTGCCCAATCACTCAGTTTGCTGAGATCTTTTTGTAGTTCTTCACAATCCCTTTTGCTTTTGACTGTCCTGAACAACTTGGTGTCATCTGCAAACTTGGCCACCTCACTGCTTACCTCATTTTCTAGATCATTGATGAACAAGTTGAACAGGATCGGTCCCAGGACTGACCCCTGGGGAACACCACTAGTTACCCTCCTCCATTGTGAAAATTTACCATTTATTCCCACCCTTTGTTTTCTGTCTTTTAGCCAATTCCCGATCCATGGAAGGACCTTTCCTCCTATCCCATGACCACCTAATTTACATAAAAGCCTTTGGTGTGGGACCGTGTCAAAGGCTTTCTGGAAATCTAGGTATATTATGTCCACTGGGTGCCCCTTGTCCGCAAGAAGTTAATCTCTAAAGCCGGGTAGGAGGTAACCAGATACTGCCCTGTTCCACCTGGAGGAACTGTGTTACCCACAATGGAGAGCGCTGGGGTTGGAAAAGAGCCTGGGGGGGCAGATTTCAGAAGTCACCAGCAATGGTGTTCCTGCAGCTGGCGTGTCCCACCGCCAAGCGAGCCAGGCATGTGTATGAGAGTGACAGAACGACCACAGGGCCCTGCAGAGGGCAGGTCTTCTGCTCAGTGTACTTTTAGTCTCCCTTTTCTCTGGCCTGGAAGAAAAGGCCTCAAAGGAGCCAGCTGCCGTCTGACCCCTCCCCACTCCCCGTGCTCCGCAGCGCTCTGCCAGGGGCCACAGAGCACCACGACAAGGCTCTGGTTAAGGTGAGACCCTCACGCCTCTCCTGGAAGACAACGTGGGAAAACATGAGGTGGAGGAAATTCAGCCTCCCTCCTGTTTTTCATTGCCCACTGCGCTCACCTGGGGGCTACATTGAAATAAGCTACTTCGATGTTGGCTTCACGTGTAGACGTAGCTCCAGTGTCCCCAGATAAAGAAACAGATCTCAAGCTGGGTAAAGAAACCGTAGTTAACAGCATTGCATCTGGCAGGCAACCACTTCTCGACAGCTGAGGTTGTGGGATCCCCCTTATCTGATGATTGTCTTCACTTTTCTACTGTTTTCTGTGTAATCTCTGTCTGGGTTGTAATTGTTCCAGTCTGCAGTGCAAATTAATTTTGCTAGGTGTAAATCAGTGAAGGTGGTGGGTTGTGATTGGTAAGGCAATTCTGTTACAGTCGGTTATGACTGGTTAGTAAAATTAGACTAAAATCATTGGTCAAGGTAGAGCTAAGCAGGACTCGAGTTTCACTACTTAAACTGGGGTCTAAGAAGGAAGAAGCGGAAGAAAAGAACATCAAGCACTAAAGATGGAAGAAGGAACACCTTAAGGAGGACTCATCCCCCAAGACCCTGAGATGCAGCAACCGGCATCCAGAGAGTGACTTTGTCTGTCCCAACAGGGGACAGCTGCCTGCCTTATCAGGATTGGTGACATGGTACTGTGTGCTCAGCATGTGTTCTGCTTTCTTGGTAATTGTAAATAAATAAAGACAATATGACTGTGTAAGGCTTTTTCGAGGGCACAGATCCTGCAAACCCACTGGGAATTACGTCCTGAGCCCTAGGAATTGGGTAAGGGTGGGAGTTTAAATTAGCAGGGTCCTGTCTTGAGCCCTAAAGATTGGGTAAAGGTGAGTTTGTGTCCCTGAGTGTGGAAGGGATGAGAGAAACACTGGGCCAGCTGCACCATTGGTCTGACCCAGTATGGTCGTACTTATGGGCTGTTTTTATGTTTAATTTAATGGAAAGGGGAGGGGATTTAACTGCTGAGAGTCAGCCATTGTTGAAAAGGCCTGTTATGCTCCTGAGCCCCTCACAAATGTTTGAAGAATTTGCCTGCCGCCCATCACATGCTGCTACAGCCTGGATACGACACAATTCAACTTGTTCTAGAGGAGAGTCAGGTGGCCAGCAGATATTGGCTTCTGACTCCCGGGACACTTACCAGAGTTCACCACGGGGAATAAAACAGCTGGAGAGTTGTGCTTACAGTTCCCCGGGCAGGCAAAGGAGGGGTAATAATTTGCAGATCCTCATTTTGTAGTGTAAAATGTTCTTTTATCTATAGCTCAGCTAGGATCATATGGTAAGAGTTTAGCCTCAGACAAATTGCTTGTATTTGCTTGACTCTGCATCTGATGACCAGCTCCTTATGGTGATTATTTGAACTCAGACTTAAGATGCATATTCTGAAAATACATGATGAGTGTTTGTTGACTGTACATTGATGTTCCTGCACAAATCCATGTTAACAAGAAACCCTTTTGTGTGAGTGAGGAATGTATGTTAGGTCATAAGTGTGAGGGCCATCCCCTGTGTTCTAGGGAGGGACCAGGAGAGACCTGAAAGCACCAGGACAGTTGTATAAAGTCATCAAAACATGGGCAGGGGCATTTTGATCATTCTGCAGCAGGAAGCAGGCAGTTGTAAATAAGGACAAGACAACAGTGACTGAAACCAGCATGAGGGGACAATAGATACGGGTTGGGAAGAAGAACCTGAGAAAATAAGCACTCATCAAACTGTGATTCTTTACAGCAGGAAGATGCAAAACCCACTGATCCCAATGCAAGACAAATGGTTCTAACTCCTAACAGAGACGTAGCTGAGTTAGTCTGTATCTTCCAAACCAACAAGGTATTTTGGAGCATAAGCTCTTGTGGGCAAAGACCCACTTCATCACATGCATGAGTGGGGGCCGGGGCTCAGAGGAGGGTTTAAATATATGGGCTGATGAGATGGAGGGAGTCTCAGTCAGGGGGAGCGCCAGAGTTGACAAGGTCTGTGCAGTCACAGAGAACGTGGCCCATTACTGGCAGTTCATGTGGAGTTGTGAACACCAAGAGGGGAGAAACCGGGTCAGTTCAGTCAGGGAGGATGTGGCCCATTGTCAGTAGCTAAAGTGGAACTGTGAACATCGAGCGTGGAGAACCTGCATTACAACACAGAAGCCAAACTTTCCTAGGGCCACCGGCCTCCAGCTGGCTAGCGTGGGATCAGGCAGATCTCGTAGCTGCGGGGGAGGGTGGCGAAGCCGACCAGCTTGGGGGAGATGTCGATGTCCTCGGGCGCCACGGGGGAGCGGAAGCGGAAGTTCTGCAGGATGCTGGTGAGGAAGAGGAAGAGCTCCATGCGCGCCAGCATCTCCCCGAAGCAATACCTTTTCCCTAGGAGAGACGGCAAACGGAGCCTCAGGGCACGGCTGGGGCAGGAGAGAATCCGGGAGGGGGCCTCAGCCAATGCGCCCTGGAGCTTTCTCCACCCAAGTGTGGAATACATTTTTGGACACTGACTTGCACCAGCTGAAATCTGGGCCCAGGGCAGGGACACGGCTTTACACCAGCTGAGGATCTGGCCCCACTAGTCCCAATGCAGGGAAATGGATTTATACCAGCTGAGGATCTGTGCCCACCAATCACAATACAGTGACACTGATTTACACCGGCTGTAGATGCAGTCCCAGTACCGGGACATTGATTTACACAGGCGGAGGATCTGACCTCAGAGCAGCGACACTGATTTACACCATATAAGGATCTGGCCCCAAGGCAGGGACACTGATTTACACCAGGTGAGGATCTGGCCCCACCACTCAGCTCAGCAGGGGGCTCAGCAGGCGGCCGGGCCAGGCCTGGCTCTCGCTGTCGGGGCGCAGGACCGAGCTCCGGGGAGGGGGTCGTACCTATTGAGAAGGGCACAAAGGCGTCGCTCTTCTTAAACTGGCCGTTCCCGTCCAAGAAGTGGCCGGGGTCGAAGGTGTCGGGGTTGCTGAACTGCGAGGGGTCGAAGAGCACAGAGCCCAGCACGGGGTACACCTCAGTGCCCTGCCGGAGACAGGGAGGGAGGGCAGTGATTGCACAGCGACAGGTCACAGCCCGGCCAGGCACAGCCCAGGTGAGCAGCCTGCTCATGCCACAGGCCAAAGTTCACGTCTAGCTCTGTGTCTCCCGCTGCCCACTGCCCTAGCGCCTGCGCTCTGCTCTGAGCGGCGCTAGGAATGGCACCCAGGAGTCCTGACTCTGCGCTCCAACCACTGCACCCCACTGCCCTAGCGCCTGCGCTCTGCTCCGACCGGCGCTGGGAACGGCACCCAGGAGTCCTGACTCTGCGCTCCAACCACTGCACCCCACTGCCCTAGCGCCTGCGCTCTGCTCCGACCGGCGCTGGGAACGGCACCCAGGAGTCCTGACTCTGTGCTCCAACCACTGCACCCCACTGCCCTAGCGCCTGCGCTCTGCTCCAACTGCACCTGGGAATAGCACCCAGGAATCTCAATTCCTCTTTCTAGCCCTCCTGCCTGGATTAATATGTGTAAGACTGCCAGCTTTATGGGGCAGCATCTTTTCTGTTTATTTGTACAGCACCGAGCACGATGGCTGCTGGTCTGTGCTGGGATGCTCAGCATGATGGGAATACAAAATACAACTACCACCCCTGCTGCTGAGCACCAGGCGCAGCGCTGGGCCATACACCATACACAGCAGGAGCCTCCTGGCTTTCCATGCCCACCAGCGTATTGGCCCAGGGCACTAGACATCAGGTTATGAGTAGTGATCCATGTCTGTGAATGTTATGACTGGGAGCACGATGGGAGCCCCAAGAGCTGAGATGAGGCCCAGTCATGACTGATGCTTCCAGACCCTGATGGAGCTGCCCGGAGTGGGTGAATTCCCTGTCCCACAGAGTTGCTGATGTAAATAGGAAAAGGGGTTAGTTTAACACAGGGGAAACTGAGGCACGCGGCAAGGTACTAGGTCATGACTCAGAGCTGGGAGCAAAGCCCAGGGCTGTTCTCCCAGGGCCGTGCCCTGCCTGCTAGAGCCCACAGCTGACCAGACACCACCCAGCCCACTCCACCGCCACGTCAGCTGCTCTGCAAGAAGACCAGGACAGCGGCCAGCCCTACGCAGCCATGGGGATGGCACCGGGGGCGGGCGCCTGGGAGCTACCTTGGGAATGGTGTAGCCCCGGAACTGGGTGTCCCGGGTTACGCGCCGCGCCAGCCCCGTGGGGATGACGTCACAGAACCGCTGGAACTCGTGGATGACGGCGTCGGTGTAGGGCATGTGGCTCCGGTCCTCCATGCTGGGGGTGCGGTTCCGCCCGATCACCCGGTCGATCTCCTGGTGGATCTTTTCTGCAGGGACGGCAGCACAGCTCAGCGGGGCCGGTGGGGATCCGCATGGGGCCTGGGCTGGTGCTGAGAGCTGGCCCTGCCCCACTGCGGTCAGGGCTGGCTCTGACTTGGCCCCAGGGAGGTGGGGGCTGAATGTGGCCCCCAGAACTGGGCCATCTGACCTGCCCTGTGCCCCTCCCCCTGCGGCTTCCTTTGCATCCCGACACAGCGACGCCAACAGGGCCCCGTTCCCGTTGCCAGCTCACTGCTGAGCTGGGCCAGTCCGGCCCCACCCTCACATGGTGTAAACGGAGGAGCCTCCAGCTGATTTACACCAGCTGAGGTTTCCGTTGCCTGCCTTTCCCAGCTACCTTCGATCTCGGGGTACTTCAGCAGGATGAGGAAGCCGTAGCGCAGCGTGGTGCTGATCGTCTCCGTCCCCGCGAAGAAGACGTTGAACGTGGTCATCACGATGTTCCTCATGGAAAACTCAGAGGAAGGATTTTCCTTTTCCTTTAAAAACAAAGGACACCCACACGCAAACACACACACACACACAAACGGCCCTCAAAGACACTCATGAGAACTCCGTGGCTGGAGCTGCCCAGAACCCAGCCATGACTGGTCTGCACGGCAGAGACATCAGGCAGGGGCAGTGCCCACCAGTGTGAAGAGTTACACAGACCCCAGCCCAAAGCAGGGGGCAGCAGGTCCAGGGAGAGACGATCCCCGCCCCCAGCAGCGTACGGCTCTCCATCCCCATTGCAGAAGTGGGGCCACTGAGGCACAGTGTGATTCTGTAATCTGACTAAGGGCACCTGGAGGGTCAGTGGCAGAGCCCAGACCTGCTGCATTCTAGCCCAGTGCCTTCCCCCCATCCGGTGTTCTAAGGTATTTATGGGGCTCAGGTTCTCTGCCCTGCATGGCTGAGCCCCGATTTGTCCTAGTTACATTGTGAACCTCTGGTTATAACCAGGCAGTTTGATGCTTTAAGCCTGATTCTAGCTATGCTGAGCCGGACCCATCTGCTCCTGCCGCAGCCCCCTCCCTCCCCGGCTGGTACCTGCTGCATCTTGACCAGGAAGCAGTCGATGAAATCCCGAGGGGCGCTGGGGTCCAGGGTCTCCAGGTTCTCCTTCACCTTCCTCTCGATGAATTGCTCTAGCCCCGCCAGCTGCTTGAAGGCAGCACGTTGGGGGCCAGGCAGGTAGCGCATGGTGTCTGAGAACATCTCGTAGAGCTGGGGGGAAGCAAGAGCGAAGGGCCCCTGAACAGGAGTGGGGGGACTTGATCTGTCCATCCGCTCCCCATTTCTCCCTCTCTGTCCATCACCTCTATGGGCTACCGATCTGTCTATCTATCCCCACCCCCTCCCTCTGTCTGTCTGTCTGTCTATCCCCACCCCCTCCTTCTGTCTATCCCCACCCACCGCCTCTATTTACCTATCTATTCCTACCCACTGCCTCTATCTATCTATCCCCACCCACCGCCTCTATCTATCCCCACCCACTGCCTCTATCTATCTATCCCCACCCACCGCCTCTATCTATCTATCCCCACCCACCACCTCTATCTATCTATCTATTCCTACCCACCGCCTCTATCTATCTATCCCCACCCACCGCCTCTATCTATCCCCACCCACAGCCTCTATCTATCTATCCCCACCCATTCCCTCTATCTATCTATCTATCCCCATCCACTCCCTATCTATCTATCTTTCTACCTAGGTGGTCACTCCATATCAAGTAGGACATTTTCATGTCACCCTGTTATTTGTGAGTCCGTTGATGGCTGATCAGCCCAATCCTAGAGCCGCAGGTCTTAGCACGGCAGGGGCAGCTGTTAGGAGCTGTTGGAGGAGCGCGAGGCAGTTTCTCTGCACGGCGGTGGGACCTCTCAGATTGCACCACCCCTTCATGGATCACCGCTCTCCCCTGGGGACGGTCTTGGGCGAGGTTCTCCCATGTGTCAATGCCGACGCTGCGCTTGCTCACGGGTGCCCTCAGCACGTCCTTATATTGCTTCCACTGGCCCCCAGCGCTCCTCCATCCTTCCTCCAACTCAAAGACAGACTCTGTCCTTGGAGGCGCTGATCGGGCGTCCGACCCATGTGACCTGTCCAGCGACGCTGCTGGTGAATCTGCTGGTCGCATTTGACTCTTCCAGGGCGCTGGTGTTCGTGCGCCTGCCCTCCCAAGGCAGACTGAGGACCTGACATGGCTCTCTCTGTTTCTCTGCTCTCCTGAGGCAGCGGTGATGATATTGTTCAAGTGCCTTCAAATGATGCTTGTGTGTTGTCCAGTTTCACATGTGGGCAGTGGTGGTGGAATAACCACTGAGTGGCATCTGTCTTTCTACCTTTCTCTGCACACCCTCTGTCTCACTCTCCCCATCACTCTGCGCATCCCCCATCACACACTCCCCTTCACCTGGTTCACACCCCTCCCCACTAGTCCCAAATTAACCCCTTCTCTGCCCTCCCCAGCCCTGCTCTTACCCCCGGTTCCCTGACTACTCACCTTGTTCTCTGCTCCCCTGAGACCCCGACTTACCTGCCCCCAGGACGTGGCGGTGAAGCGGAAGCTCTCGGTGATCATGTAGAGCAGGGAGTGGAACTCTTTGTCCTCGTAGTCAAACCGGTCCCCAAAGACCACCGAGCTGATGATGTTGGACACGGTGCGGCTCAGGAAGTAGGTGGGGTCAAAGGGCAAACCTAGGGGGGACAGCCCTTGGGTGGGACCCTGCTAGTGGGCGGTGGAGGGGGCTGCCCCATGGACCATCTCCAGCTCATCTCCGGTCCATGGGCCCCCTGCTCCCCATCCTCCTCTTCATGATCTCACAGCCGCCATCGGCCACGCTGACACACGGCTGTCAGCTCTGCCCTGGGCACAGGGGCCACAGTGCCTTGAGAGCCTCCCAGCTAATGCCCACTGGGGGCTCTGCCACTACCTGTTTCCTAGGGCTGTAGTATCTCCACACCATCTTCACCCCATTCCCACTTGCCGTTCTTGCCGGGCCAGGAGGCTGTAAGTGTATGTCTACAGGGCAGAGTTATTCCAGAATAGTTCATTCCGGAGTTATTATTCCAATATAAACTATTCCAGAATAACGAGTCTACTGTACAGGCTCTGTCTACACTAGCCTCCGCCTTTCAAAAGGGGGATGCTAATGAGATGCTTTGGCAGATGCTAATGAGGTGCTGCCAGGAATATGCAGCACCTCATTAGCATAATGCCAGCCAAGGCCATTCGAAAGTGCCACTTTTGAGTAGAGGGGGCTTTCGAAAGGACCCCGCAGTCTTCGAAAGCCCCTTGTTCCTATTTGGGTTCCCCACAGACCTGGCTTATGCCTTTGGTCCTGGCCTGCCAGAGCCCTGTTCTGTGCCTTGGTTTCCCCACCCACATAATGGCATAATTCTCCCAACCTCTATAGTCAAACACTTCAGAATCAGCAGCCAAACCCTCCACTGCAGTTAAATGGTGTGGAAGACAATGGCGTGGTAGCTGATTAATTGCAATCCTACGGCCAGAGCATCCCAGCTGCGATCAGAAGCCGCTGACTCCAGGGATTCTATGTTTCATTCACCCCAGCTGGGGGCTGGCCCCAGCTCACGGCCCCGGCGCAACACGATGTCAACAAACCTTTGGTTTCCCGCAAGGCTTCCAGCAGGAAGTGAGCCTCCTCCAGGATCCGCTCCTCGATGCTTCTCTTCCCCACCCCGAAGTTCCTCAGCGTGGTGATGGAGAAGCGGCGCAGCTGCTTGGCTCGCTCCCCGTTGCTGAAGGCCACTCCTGAGGGGGGTGCAAGGAACCGGACAGTGACACTGGCGCGGAGGAGGGGCAGCCCGGGGCCGTCAGTCTCTCGGGGCTGCCCAGATCTTGTCCCCCAGGTGGATTCAGCCCACCACTGGGCTGGGAAATTATTTATTTGTTGAGCAACCAGAGGCCAGGATGGCCCTGCCCTCAGTGCTCGGCAAATCTCTTCCCATGCCCCAAAAAATGCAGGGGTCCGGGAGACAGGTGGGCAGAAACATGGGCAGAGGAGCTCTTGTCACTTTGCACCCTCCTGAGCTCTCAGCCATCGGTCCTTCTGGTCTCCAAAGTCGCAAAGCCCAGCGCGTCCCACCGAGCGTTGGCACTTGGTTGAGGTTTTGCCCTTTGTGGGACAGGACAGCAAGGCTACGTCCGCATTCACCCCTTCTTTTCAGAAGATGCTAATGAGGTGCTGCCATGAATATGCAGTGCCTCATTAGCATAAAGGTGGCCGTGGTGATTTGAAAGTGCCCCTTTCGCATCGCACGCCGCCCGCGTAGTCGAGAGCCTTTTGAAAGGATCCCCCGTCTTCGAAAGCCCCTTCTCCCTACACGAGCCGTGCGTGATTGGAAAGTGGCACTTTTGAATGGCCACGGCTGCCGTTATGCTAATGAGGTGCTGCATATTCACAGCAGCACCTCATTAGCATCTTCCGACCTCGATCTTTACCATGCCCCTTTCAAAAAGAAGGGGCGAGGGTTGATGTAGCCCAAGTGTAAAATGCCAAAGGAAATGTGAGAAGCGGGCAGGGCGCCCTCTTATTTTTTCCATCCATGGGCGGAATAAATGTTGTTATGCGCACCCAGGTATGTGCCAATGTGCACCACCAACAGAGACCCCTGCAGCCCTCTCTGGGGGGGCTGTGGGCGCTTTGCTTGTCAGTGGGTGGGCGCTATCCATCAGGGGTTCTCTGCTCTGTGCTGTCCATCTGAGCTCGGTGTCCACCCCTCGGTCCCTCACTCTAAACCTGTGGCTCCCGCCCCTACCCTGCTTCATCAGCAGGTGTCCCAAGCAATTAGTTGGCCCCTGGGTCCGGTAGCCCCGCCTTCTCGGCTGGGGGTGGGGTCTTAGCTGGGGGTGGGCTTAGACCCTCCCACTGCCTAGAAGCCAGAGCGCTAATTGGCTGGGCGGCCCCTGAATCTCTCCCAGGCGGCTGGCCAAGTGCTCAGCAGACAGCGAGTACCGGGGCGGGATTTTGCAAGGTGATGCTTCGCTCCAGTCTAAATGAGATCCCCCCCCACCCCCGTGGAAATTCGCCCTCCCTGGAGTGAGACATCCCCCAGGCGGAGCTGAGCCGTGGAGCCGTCTCATGGGATCTGTCTGGCTGGGCGCTGCTGCCTGGTTCACTCTGTGGCAGCACAAAGACAATGGGGGTTTTCGTGGTTGTTGGGCTCTGCCTTCCCCAGGCTTTGGGTCATGTGCCCAGCTGGAGCAGGCTGGGACTGGGTGGACAAGATCGCTCCCCTCCTGCAGCTGGGACTGACCGTAGCCCTGGGCGATCCAGTC
Source organism: Carettochelys insculpta (assembly GCF_033958435.1). Classification (NCBI taxonomy): domain Eukaryota; kingdom Metazoa; phylum Chordata; order Testudines; family Carettochelyidae; genus Carettochelys; species Carettochelys insculpta. The sequence goes on along the minus strand of NC_134158.1, from coordinate 22,487,864 downwards.
AAAGGTGGCTTGTCCCCCACGGCCACTGAACTCCTCGGCTTGGTCCAGCAGGGCTTCCTTCACCGCCTGGTAGCCACACAGCACCACCACCCGCCGGGGGCCCAGGTGGATGGTGTAGACGGGGCCATAGCTCTGGCTGATCTGCCGCAGGGACAGAGACGCCAGGAGGGCCGTGGGGACGGAGCGCCAGGAACGCACAGACGCGCCCTGCATCCCCGTGTCCCCCACACAGCACCCCACTCCCACCCTCAAGCCTGCCCGTGCCCCACTCCCACATCCCCAGCCCATGCCCTGCCCTGGTCACCCATAAAACCCCTCCCTACCCCAGTGCAGCCTACTTGTCTCCCTACCCCCAGTTCCCCTCCGCTCTCCCACAGCAAACCCTGCCCCTGCCCTGCAGCCCACACCCGCTGGTTCCCTGCAACCCAGCCCAGCAACCTCTGCGTCCCCATCCTCCGGTCTCCCGCAACAGGCAGCCCCCAGCGATACCCTGATGGGAGCCACTCACAAAGAACTGCTAACGCTCCTGCACAGCGAGCAGGGCAGGGGCTCTGAGGGGTGTCGAGGGAGCACCAGCCCCTCTTGGGGACCCTGCCTGGGAAGCCCTGGGAAGCCTCACAAAAAGCCACCTACCTCCATCAGCGACTTGCGCATGTTCGTGAGATCCACCTGCAGCAGGTTCCCCAGGAGGGGCAATGGGGTGGGCCCTGGGGGCATCTTCCCCCGGCCCTGCCTTTGCCGCCAGGTGGAAAGGAGCAGGAGGCAGGAGAGGCAGATGACCAGGAAGAGGGTGCCGGCCCCCAGCAGGTCCATGGCTGGCTGGGAACTGCTTTGCTCTCCTGCCCTTCTGCTGCGCTCTAGCATGGCAAGGGCTTAGCACGGCATATATCTGTGCCTAGCAGAGACCTTGGCATAGGGGCCACAATTGCATAACCTGCTTGTGACTCCTTCCTGCCTCGGCAACTTCAGAGGGAGTTTCTCTCTCTTCCCATCGGACCTCCCCCATGGCAGGGGGAGGGAGTTTACAACTGACTACACCTGCGTGCCAGGGGCGGGGGTGGAGGGGGGTTGAAATTGGACACCTGGACCTGGAATGGCTTCGCCCCAGGACATGCAACTGGAAGGAGCCTGCTGGCTTGGTTCCTGGCTAGTGCAGGTGTTGGGGCTGATCCCCCCTCCTGACACTCCAAGTGCAGAGGGTGGGGACCCACAAGAGACTTTAAAAATGCCGGGTCTCTATAGGCTGCTGCCTCAAAGGTTCCCAAGGTCACAGATTCCCCCACTCACCATCCAAGTGGAAAAAAACCAAACCCTTTAAGACCCACGAGACACACTTTGGATGTTTTTTCTGTGGGTAACCTCAAGCTCTTAACTTGGAAGCAAAGAGAAGCAATTAAGCTGCAATCTGATAGCTGATCTTTTGGTCTAGACAAGAATATACACAGGACACAGGGATCAAATCACAGCCTTAAAAAAGGAATATATCAACAAAACAAAAGATGGAAATATACCACAAAGGCGATAAAGTATCCTTGGTTGCTAGGTGTTACAAAACAACTCCACCAAAATCAAGCTTAGAGCACAGAGGATTCCCTCCCCGGGATTCAGTTAAGAAGTGACAGAATTCAGGGAGAAATACATCAACCACACTAAAAAGTCCCACACCAAACCCAAAACAAAAATAGCCAGATTGTGTCTAACTCAACATTTTTTCCTACTTACATATCTGTATGCCCAGCTTACGATGTGTACAGGCTATTTCCTGGATTCATTAAGCCTCCTTAGGATTAGGCATCTTCCTCTCCCTCTGCTCCAGCCAGGGAACAAAAAAACTTTCTCAGAAGGCAACTGCTTCAGTTGAAATGACCCTGCTCTCCCCACTGGCTCACCCAGCTGCTTGCCAACAGAGAATCCACTCTTGCTGGGTTTAACCCTTTACAGGCCTTCGTTCATGACAGCAGGCCACTCCTGCGGAGAATCCTGGGCACGGTGCGTCAAACTCCATCCTTACACTAGGTGGTGATTGGCTTCAAAGTGCTCCCAGCCTGTGTCAGTTCCTGAGCCGACGTCCTCAAGCACCAGCTTTGCTCCCTCCACCAGCCCAGTAAGAGCCCCTTGCAGCCCACGTGTTCCTGGGCTCAGCACTTTGAGGCCTGGTCTGCACAGAGGTCTCCGGTCAGGCTGAGCAGACGCACAAACCAGTACACCAAACAGAAGCAGGCAGCCAGGAGGGCTGTGCCTGTTCAGACCATGTCATAAATGTTCTGTTCAGATCACACATATAGAATGGGGAGAGACTGTCTAGGAATGACTACAGTAGAAAGGGATCTAGGGATTATAGTGGACCACAAGCTAAATATGAGTCAACAGTGTGATGCAAAAAAAGCAAACATGGTTCTGGGATGCATTAACAGGTGTGTTGTGAACAAGACACGAGAAGTCATTCTTCCACCCTACTCTCCACTGGTTAGGCCTCAGCTGGAGTATTGTGTCCAGTTCTGGGCACCGCAGTTCAAAAAAGATGTGGAGAAACTAGAGAGGGTCCAGAAAAGAGCAACAAGAATGATTAAAGGTCTAGAGAATGTGACCTATGATAAAAGGTTGAAAGAATTGGGCTTGTTTAGTTTGGAAAAGAGAAGATTGAGGGGAGACATGATAGCGGTTTTCAGGTATCTAAAAGGGAGTCATAAGGAGGAAGGAGAGAACTTGTTCTTCTTGGCCTCTGAGGATAGAACAAGAGGCAATGGGCTTAAACTGCAGCAAGGGAGGTTTAAGTTGGACATTAGGAAAAAGTTCCTAACTGTCAGGGTGGTCAAACAGTGGAATAAATTGCCAAGGGAGGTTCTGGAATCTCCATCACTGGAGATATTTAAGAACAGGTTAGATAGATGTCTATCAGGGATGGTTTAGACAGTACTTGGTCCTGCCATTGGGGCAGGAGGCTGGACTCAATGGCCTTTCAAGGTCCCTTCCAGTCCTAGTATTCTGTGATTCTATGATATGTAATGCCTTGTAAACAAAGCCTGATGGGAGCAGGCAAAGCAATGGCTTTTGTCTGTTGTAAATAACATACTCTATAACAGACTCAGAATTTATTATAGAGTCACAATTTATTCTATCACCCAGTGTTAGAATTGTGGAGTCTCACCACTGCTTGAAGTTTTGCTGGGGGTACAGGGCAGTCATCATTACTACCTAAGATATGGATGACAGAGGGCTCCCCCACCCCAAAGCATTGTGTGGGTGAAAAGTGGGGGGAAGGTATGGTGGCTGAGCTAGCTGGCTGGAAGCCTTTTGGCTGTACAGCTGTCAGAGTGCTTTGATTAGTTCTGCCCCCCCTCACCCTCTGCTGACTGCAGGCAGACCTAAAGATGGGTGTATAGTTATTCTGTGAGAATCTACCCTGGTGGGTACTGAGATGCTGTGGCTAGGCCCAGAACTGAATGCCCCTATGCGCTGAAATCACTGAGAGCTGGAATCGCAGGGTTTTGCCTACAGCAAAACCCACCAGAAAGCAGGGGGCAGACGGCAGGTGTGGACAGCCAGTGGGGCAGCTGGCAGGGAACAAGCGGAAAACCAGACCAGCTTAAAGGGGGCATTGTCTCAGGTTCAGTGAGGGAGTACATCAGGGTGATGTGTCAGGGCCTGCACGGACTGGACCGAGTTGTAAGTGGAGCATTTGAAAAGGGGGGTACGAAGAAAGTTTGGGGTGTGGGGATTTTGACGTTTGCGGGGTCCTTTCAAAAGGGACCCCCCGTGTAACTGAGCCGTGCGCGTTCGAAAACGGCACTTTCGAAGCGCCACGGCCGGCAGCATGCTAATGAGGTGCTGAATATTCATTTCAGTACCTCATTAGTATTCTTCGATTTGGCCATTAGCACGGCCATTGTGAAGTTTTCACCAAGTGTGGCCACAGCCTGGGTGTGTGGATTGTCTGTTTCCGGTATTGGACTGGGGAGCCTGAGAGGCAAAGGACACTGCTCAATCCATTTGAGCTGGGACAGTTACTTGGGGGCTGGTTCTGAACGCTGGCCGTGGGATTTTCCCAAGCTTATGCCATGTGACTTTTCCGCCTCATTCATTAAAAGTTTCTTTTCTACACTCAGGCTCTGTGCTGGCGGGTGGGGCAGCGTTGCCTCTCCGAGGAGCCCAGGGGGGGTGTGAATTTCCCAGGCTACTGGGCGGGGGCTTGAGCTGGTTCTGTGTGAGATGGATGAAAAGGAACCCCTAGATGCTGAACCCGGCCCTGGTTGCTGCCGACTCCTTCCGGCAGAAGGGTTACAGCAGAACCGTACTGAACTATGGGATACTGACAGCAGGGAAGTGCTGCCTGGTGGGAAGCCCCTGCTCCAGAGGCTAGAGAACCCAGGCGTGCTCACCCCCAAATTAGTCTTTATCAAACCAGTTCTAGTCATGGATCCTGTTGATACCCAAAATACTGAAACTGCCTGGTTGCCCTGTGAGCTCATTCGAGGAACATCGCCCCTAGCCAGGCACGGTCAGTCTATTGTCTCGCCTCTGTTTACTCAGAATCAAATCCAGTGTTCTTGAAATATTGTCCCGTTGCTATGAAAAAAAAAAACAGAGCAAAAACAAACAAAAAAACCCACCAACTCTTGCTGAGGAAATTGTTGGGATGCCAGGATGTAAGCTCTGGATCAGTTCCATTGAGACCTCAACACCTTCTTCCTAATCATGCTGGGGGCTCTGCTCAGCTCCTGCCCTCTGGGCCTCCTGGCTACCATTGCCACCCAGGAACGCCAATCACTGCGAGCCCCACATTGTGAGGTCTCTCGCTCTAGGCATAGCTTTCTGACCTTGCCTGATAGTCAACAAACCCTATGGGGTTTGTTAGCCCTAACAATCCTAATCGGGTTCCAGGTAGATTTAATATTGTAATTCTGAAATACAGTAGGTATTCACTACCCAGAAATAACTTCCACTGTTACGCTGGTTGCTTCTCTCTATTTTTCTTCCTCTCTGGGTCACTCTTCCTCAGGGGTGCTGTTTTGGCTTCCCCAGCCACTCAGCAGCAAGGCTTCTTGTACGTAAGCTAGAAGCTCCCTGTGGTGCCCAGAACTCCTGTGGGTTTGCCCATCGAGTGGGTGCCCAGTAGAAGGATTGTATTGTGAAAGTGGGGATTGGGGAGGGGGTGCTGGAGGGGGGTGGCAGATACGGGTGGCCACTGAAGGTACTGTTTAGCCCAGCCCCTGAGTCCAAGGGCATGGGAGGGCCACAGCTTGGCATGGCTGTGCAACCAGCCCACTGAGTGCAAGGTCATGTAAGGCATCAGCCTGTAAGTACTGATTAACCAGTCCTCCCAGTTGAGCCCTGGCTCTGTGTGTGTGTGTGTGCGCGCACGCGTGTGTGCACGCCACTGGGTCGGGCACAATAGCTCCATTGGGAGGGAATTGGCAAAAGGGAGAAGTCCCGCCCCTTGGAAACACTAGTAACACAAGCAGCTCACGGACAGAATGTGATGGGGTTCTGGGGTCCCCCAAGCTCTGCACCCCGGCCGTAGGCAGGAGAGTCTCTCACTTAGCAGGAGAACAGCGGGTTTATTAGCCGACAGGACACAGCATCGTACAGAGGAGTCAGTGCAGCAGGCAGAGACAGCCAGTCCAATCCATGTTGGGGAGAGGAGGCCCCGAGGGGCCCCCAGAGCCGGGGCCTTGCCCCCTCCTTTGTCTCTCTCTCCCAGCCCAGACTAACTGCTTCCAAATCCCAGTTCCAATTCAAACCCCTCAGGCTCCACCTCCTCCTTTGTCTGCAGTACAAAGGTGTTACCTGGTCATCAAGGTTACCCTCAGCAGGAGACCCACACCCTCTGTGAGCCACTCACACACACACAGATATCCCCCACTCCATCACACAGAATTATTTGCCTCCCCCGTTAACCCTGAATACATGAGCACAGCCCAGAGTTAGTGGGCACATCTGGTAACCATCTGCGTCCTGGGCACTGGCGGAGCAAGGGTGGAAGCCGGTGGAATTCACCAGCAGGCAAAGGACAGACAGGTGAGAGAGATCGTGAAGCTATTCACCGAGATGGGCCCTGAGTCATTCCCAGACCCAGGCCAAACGGTGCATTTTTCTGGGCACCAAAACCTGTCACCACTTTGGGTCTGATTCAGCACATGGTTTCGCTCACAAAATCTGATTTTTTTCTGTTAAAGTTGAGAGGATTTTTACCCTTGAGCAACCAACCACATTAAGTTTTCATTTCCAAATGCTGTGTGGTTCCGAAATGTGACTATATTTGCTAAAAAACAAACAAAAAAGCCTTAAAACTCCCAGAAAACTAAACCAAACAAAAAAAAAAAAAGACCCATTGCTTTTTAGATCCAAAGAAACTATCTCAAAAGTGTCACGTATCAGAGGGGTAGCCGTGTTAGTCTGGATCTGTAACAGCAACAAAGGCTCCTGTGGCACATTATAGGGTAACAGAAAAGTTTTGAGCATGAGATTTCGTGAGCAAAGACTCACTTCATCACTTGACCAGCATCTGATGAAGTGAGTCTGTGCTCACGAAAGCTCATGCTCAAAACTTTTCTGTTAGTCTATAAGGTGCCACAGGACCCTTCGTTGCTGTTATCTGAAAAGTGGATTTTTTCTCCCTTTCGGTTCAGCTGGGTTTCAGCTGGGACAATTTGTTCTTCGTTTTTTTGGTCTGTTGAGAAACTGAAAAGAGCTCCCTCTGGCGGATCGGTGTAAACACCTGGATTCCCACCCCAACCACTGGAGTTACTTCAGATTTCTACACATGAAAACAGAGGCAGGACTTTCCCTACAGGTATCAGAGAGGGAGCCGTGTTAGTTTGTATCTTCCAGAACAACAAGAAGTCCTGGGGCACCTTATAGACTAACAGATATTTTGGAGCATCAGCTTTCTTGGGCAAAGACCCGCTTCATCAGATGCATGAGTCATGCATCTAATGAAGCGGGTCTTTGCCCAAGAAAGCTGATGCTCCAAAATATCTGTTAGTCTATAAGGTGCCCCAGGACTTCTTGTTGCTTCCCTACAAGCACATTCCTCCGGCCTGTCAGTAACGGCTGCTGTGAACACCCAGCAGCAAAGGTGACACAGAATGTTTCACTGTAGAGTGTATTTAAAAAGCAAACCAGCGGAGGCTCCCCTGAGCGGCTGAATGTGAGCGGTTCCCACTGGTGACAGGGTGGCCTAGTGGGTAGGCCCCCTTGCCAGGGCTTGGGTCTTCAGCCCCACCCAAGAGTCTATTGGATAAGTTTGGGGCATGACCCTGAGAACCTAGTTTCCCCTCCGGCAGGAGAGGGCTTCCCGGGGAGGGGCTTCCCCTCCTTTGTGCCTGTGGGAGGTTCCTGAGGCTCTGCCCTCCGGCGGCCAACTGGGCGGCAGCTCTGGCTCGGGCCCTCCTGCCTCAGAGCCAGTTGCGGCCGCTTGGCTGGCGAGCCCCAAACTGGGCTGGCTTCCCTCCCTTTATACTCCTCCAGGCCTGACACTGGCTACAAGTGAACCGGAGTGGGGCTGATTGGGCCAGGCCCTGCCTGGCCTCCCTCTCACACTCTTACACTGAGCAATGAACATGAGAGTAGTCACGGTATCGCCTGATTCTTGGTGCAGACAGCAGCCTAAGTCCTGTTATCCCCCTGGGAAGGATGGCTGCCCCCTCTGAAGCAGCTACTCCAGTCGGACGGTCCAGCTATGGGAAAAGGTCTCTGTATAGAAGAGAAGCTGTCAAGTTTGGAGCCTGGCACACAGGTTCGCCCTAAATGCACCATTAAAGCCGTGGGATTTCAACACCCATTTCCTCCGTCCCCTGCACGAAGAGGCTGAAGGGATGAACTCCAAACTTGGTCTTTGGCAAGCTACTGGGAATTTCAAAATTCAGCTGGCAGCAGCTCTGTGTGACTGAAGTTCCCCCGTTTGGGCCTGGCTGCCTGCCAAAATCGGCCCCAAATCGATTGCACACAATCTGCAAGACCAGAGGTCAGCAACCTCCAGCATGTGTTCCAAGAGCACCATGCAAGCCAATTTTTATTAGCACGCAGAGCCGGGGAGGGCACACGCTACGGAGGGAGGGGCACCAGGCAGGCGACCAGGGACCACGGTGGCAGCACCTGAGGCTCTGCCGGGGCTTTACCTGCAGGGGTATGGAGAGGTGGGAGGAGGGGCAGAAGGTCACTTTGGGGCAGGGCTCTGAAGCCAACTGGAAGATGTAGCTGCAAGGTGGACTCCGCGGGTAGCCATATTGGTCTGTAGCGTCACCGAAAAAATGAAAAGAAAAAACAAAACAAACAAAAACCGAGCTGTCCTGGGGCAGCTTAAAAACTAACTATTTTCTTGATTAGGGCAGGAGCTTTTGGGGGTAAAACCCACTGCATCAGACTTTGGAGCAAAAATGAGAACACAGAGTTTACATACAGCGGAGGGGGTGGGGAAGAGGAAGGGGGGTGAGGGAGTCGCCTCTCATGAATGGGACCTGTGGAAAGACTAAATAAAACGAAGTGGGAGGGGGGGCCGTTCCTCCAACCATCAAAGGTGGGGAAATTGCCCTTGTCAGGTGTAAGATAATTGAGATCTCTGGTAAGCCGCAGGTTAAATGTGTCCAGTCTGCAAACAGGTATCTCCCTAGTGGTAAAATCCCTTTGTAACTTTAAGGTTCACTACTGTATGTCCTGTGAGACTGCAGTGGGGTTCTGTAGTCATCAGGAATAGGTCAGACTAGGAGCAGGAGGGGGCCAGGCAACTCTCCAACACCACATTCGACTGGCCTCTTTCCTGCATTCCCACTGACGAATACAAGAAGAAACTACAGCATCTGCTCAAGAAACTGCCTGCTTCAGCTCAGGACCAAATTCACACAGCCACGCCCACAGAGCCCCAGCCTGGAGTACTCTGTCTGCTACCCAAGAGCCATGAAGCTGGAAACCCCAAGTGTCTTATCACTTCAGGTATCCGCAGGCTGACAGCAGGACTATCCCCAAACCCTAGGATACCAGCGCTCCTAGCTGTCTCCAGAACACCACTGCCTTCCGGAGGAAACTCCAGAACATCGGGTCTTTAAGAACCAAGACAAAGCTCCTTGTATACCGTGCAGGGTTTGTTCCAATGCTACTATGGGCGCGTTAGACCTGGACAACATACAAGCCTCATCTGAAGACACTTAAAAAATATCATCAACACTGCCTCAGGAGCATCCTAAGCATCTCTTGGGAGGACAAGAGCATGAACAGCAGCGTCCGGGAAGAGTCGAACGTGACCAGCAGTGAAGCCCTTATCATTCATCAACAGCGTCGCTGGATGACACACAACTAGGGGGAGAGGTAGATACGTTGGAGGATAGAGAGAGAATCCGGAGGGACCTGGATAAATTGGAGGACTGGGCCAAAAGAAATCTGATGTGGTTCAATAAGGAGAAGTGTAGAGTCCTGCACCTGGGGCAGAAGAATCCCAAACATTGTGACAGGCTGGGGACCAACTGGCTCAGCAGCAGTACGATGGAAAGGGACCGAGGGGTTATGGTGGGTGAAAGGCTGGATGTGAGTAAGCAGTGTGCCCTTGTAGCCAAGAAGGCTAACGGCATAGTGGGGTGCATTAGGAGGAACATTTCGAGCAGATCTAGAGAAGTAGTTATTCCTCTTTATTCAGCACTGGTGAGGCCACATCTGGAATATTGTGTTCAGTTTTGGGTCCCCCAGTATAAAAAGGATGTGGATTTGCTGGAGCGGGTTCAGCGAAGGGCAACAAAAATGATTAAGGGTCTGGGGCACAAGACCTATGAGGATAGGCTGAGGGATTTGGGCTTGTTTAGTTTACAGAAGAGAAGACTTAGAGGTGATTTAATAGCAGCCTTCAACTTCCTGAAGGGGAGCTCTAAAGAGGAGGGTGAGAAACTGTTCTCAGTGGTGACGGGCGGCAGAACAAGGACCAATGGTCTGAAGTTGAAGAGGGAGAGGTGTAGGTCAGATATTAGGAATAACTACTTCACCAGGTGGGTGGTTAAGCACTGGAATGCGTTGCCTAGAGAGATGGTGGATTCTCCATCCCCTGAGGTTTTTAAGTCTCGGCTAGACAAAGTCCTGGCTGGGATGACTTAGTGGGGGTTGATCCTGCTTGAAGCAGGGGTCTGGACTAGATGACCTCCTGAGGTCCCTTCCAGCCCAGTGATTCTGTGATTCTGTGGTTCGGACATCCAATCAGTGCCTCCCAAAGCAGATTCTGTTTCCGAGTTGGAGGAAGGATGGAGGAGCGCTGGGGGCCAGCAGAAGTGATATAAGGACGTGCTGAAGGCACCCATGAAAAAGCGCAGCATCAACGTTGACACATGCGAGAACCTTGCCCAAGACCGTCCCCAGTGGAGAGCGGTGATCCGTGAGGGGGTGGCGCAATCTGAGAAGTCCCACCGCCGTGCAGAGGAGGAGAGACAGAGAAGGAGAAAATAGCAGCAAAAAGTGCCCTATGCCCCTCCAACAGCCACCACCACCTGCCTCTTCTGTGCTAAGACCTGCAGCTCCAGAATCGGGCTGCACCGCCATCAGCGGACTCACAAATAGGAGGGTCACAGGAAGATGTCCTACTCATTATCGAGTGACTACTAAGAATATAAAAGGACTTCATACAAAGGTATATGGAAAGGAAGGTGATATATGGAAAGATTAATACACAGGTTTATGTGAATATGATCCACACCCATATGAAAATGATTGATACAGAGAGTTATGATTAATACTGAGATGCATCTACAGTAGTCAGAAGCAAGGAGTCCTGACTCCCGCTCTCCCTCCCCACTTTCTCTAACCAGCTAGACTGGGGTGGGGATTCTTTTGGGGGTCAGGGGTCATTGACCCACAGAAAAATTAGTCAGGGGCCACATAAAAGTGAGAAGCAAAACAAAACAAAACAAAAAAACCCCACTGATGTGCCCCGATTGAGATACCTCACTACCCTCATGCTCCAGCACTATAGGCAGGGAGGGGTGGAGAAGGGGGACAGAAGTTCAGGGCTTCCCCCAGGCCAGATTGACTCTTCTGAAGGGCCAGAGCAGGACCAAAAATGGAGAGGATAGGCTGCCAAGGAGAAGGTGTGGGCTCTGGGCCGGAGGGTGTTGGAGCTGGGGGTCTGGGTGGGAGGGAGAGACAGGAGCAGGGTAGGTGGGGTGGGTTCTGAGTGGGAGGGAGGTGTGATGTTATTGGATTTGGAAATGAGCATGATTGTAACCTCTGTTCTAAGCCTGCACCAAATCTTGTGTGAGATGGGCCAAGGGAGGTGTCTAGAGAGAGCTGGTGATTCGCTGACTCTGTTTATGCTGCTCCTGCGTCAGTTTCATTTGTATGTGAAGTTGTAAGTGTCGGTTCTGGGCTTGTCATTGAAAGTTTAGTTTCTGGGAGATCATACGAGGAAGAAGGGCACCAGGTCAAGCAGCAGTTGACTCCAATCCATGTCTCATGTGGTCTGGGAAACTGCCAAAAGCAAAATGCCTGGAAAAGGACATTGGGAGGTGACCCAATCATGTGATTCTCCACTTGGGGTGTGGGCACACACAGAGAAGAATAGTGGATTATCCTCCACATGAGCAGGGTTATAAAGGGGACCCTGAGGCTGCTCCATTTTGTCTTCAACCTTCAGTCTGAAGTCTTCAGCCTTCAGTCCAGCTCATCACTTCAGCAGCATCTCTGCTATGGACTGAGCCTGGAAGAACTGCTGACCCGTCCTAACAAAGGATGTATCATAGAATCACAGAACACTAGAACAGGAAGGGACCTCAAGAGGTCATCAAGTCCAGTTCCCTGCTGTCTTGGCAGGACCAAACAGCACCTAGATCATCCCTGATAGGTGTCCATCTAACCTGCTCTTTATCTCAAGTGATGGAGATTCCACAATCTCCCTAGATAACTTACTCCAATGTTTAACAACCCTAACAGTAAGGAAGTTCTTCCTAATGTCTAACCTAAACCCCACTTGCTGCAGTTTAAGCCCGTTGCTCCTTGTCCTAACCTCAGAGGCCGAGGAGAACAATTTTTCTCCCTCCTCCTTGTAACCTTCTTTGAGGTACTTGAAAACTGCTGTCATGTCTCCTCTCAGTCGTCTCTTTTCTAAACTAAACAAGCCCGGTTCTTTCAGTCTTCCCTCCTCGCTCGCGTTCTCTCGACCTTTCGTCATTTTATTGCTCTTCTCTGGACCTTCTCCAATTTCTCTGTATCTTTCTTGAAATGTGGTGCCCAGAACTGGACACAATGCTCCAACTGAGGCCTAATGAGAGCTGAGTAGAGCGGAAGAATGACCTCTCGTGTCTTGCTCACAACACTCCTGTTCATGCATCCCAGAATCACGTTTGCTTTTTTTGCAACAGCATCACACTGTTGACTCATATCTAGCTTGTGGTCCACTATGACTCCTAAGTCCCTTTCCGCAGCACTCCTTCCTGGACAGTCGTTTCCCATTCTGTATGTATGAAGCTGATTGTTCCTTCCTAAGCGGAGCACTTTGCATTTGTCCTTGTTAACTTCATCCTGTTTACCTCAGACCATTTCTCCAGTTTGTCCAGATTATTCTGAATTCTGACCCTGTCCTCCAAAGCAGCTGCCACCCCTTCCAGTGTGGTATCATCTGCAAACTTAATAAGTGCACTCTCTATGCCAATACCTAAATCATTGATGAAGATATTGAATAGAACTGGTCCCAAAACAGATCCCTGGGGAACCCCACTTGTTATGCCCTTCCAGCATAACTGTGAACTATTAGTAACTACCCTCTGAGAACGGTTATCCAGCCAGTTCCACACGCACCTTATAGTGGCCCCATCTAAGTTGTATTTTTTTAGTTTATTCATAAGTAAGATCATGCCAGACTGTGTCAAATGTCTTACTAAAGTCTAGGTACACCACATCCACCGACTCTCCCATATCCACAAGACTAGTTATCCTGTCAAAAAAAGCTATTCGATTGGTCTGGCATGATTTCTTCTTTACAAATCCATGTTGGCCGTTACCTATCACCTTATTTTCATCCAGATGTTTGCATATGAATTCCTTAATTATTTGCACCATTATCTTTCCCGGCACAGAAGTCAAATTGAGTGGTCTGTAGTTTCCGGGGTTGTTCTTTTTTTCCCTTTTTATAGCTGGGCACTGTGGCCGCGTCTACACGTGCACGCTACTTCGAAGTAGCAGCGCCAACTTCGAAATAGCACCCGTCATGGCTACACGTGTTGGGCGCTATTTCGAAGTTGAAATCAACGTTAGGCAGCGAAACGTCGAAGTCGCTAACCCCATGAGGGGATGGGAATAGCGCCCTACTTCAAAGTTGAACGTCGAAGTAGGGCACGTGTAGCCGATCCGCGTCCCGCAACATCAAAATAGCGGGGTCCGCCATGGCGGCCATCAGCTGAGGGGTTGAGAGACGCTCTCTCTCCAGCCCCTGCGGGGCTCTATGGTCACCGTGGGCAGCAGCCCTTAGCCCAGGGCTTCTGGCTGCTGCTGCGGCAGCTGGGGATCCATGCTGCATGCACAGGGTCTGCAACCAGTTGTCGGCTCTGTGGATCTTGTGTTGTTTAGTGCAAGTGTGTCTGGGAGGGGCCCTTTAAGGGAGCAGCTTGCTGTTGAGTCCGCCCTGTGACCCTGTCTGCAGCTGTTCCTAACACCCTTATTTCGATGTGTGCTACTTTGGCGTGTAGACGTTCCCTCGCAGCGCCTATTTCGATGTGGTGCTGCCCAACGTCGAAGTTGAACGTCGACGTTGCCAGCCCTGGAGGACGTGTAGACGTTATTCATCGAAATACACTATTTCGATGTCGCTACATCGAAATAAGCTATTTCGATGTAGCGTGCACGTGTAGACGTAGCCTGTGTTTGCCCTTTTGCAGTCTTCTGGAATCTCTCCCAGCTTCCAGGACTTTTCAAAGATGATAGTTAAAGGCTCAGATATTCCATCTATCAGCTCCTTAAGTATTCTAGGATGGATGTCATCAGGCCCTGGTGACTAGAAGACATCTAATTTTTTTAAATAATTTGTAACTTGTTCTTTATGTATTTTATCCTCCAAACCTACCCTCTTCCCACTAGCACGCATTATGTTAGGCATTTCTGCATCGGCCTTCTCAGTGAAGACTGAAACAAAGAAATCATTAAGCACCTCTGCTATTCCTAGTTTTGTGATACTGTTTCTCCCTCCTCACTGAGCAATGGGCCTGCCCTGTCTTTGGTCTTCCTCTTGCTTCTAATATATTTATAGTTTGACTTGTTACCCTTTATGTCTCCCGCTAGTTTGAGCTCATTCTGTGCCTTGGCCTTTCTAATCTTGCCCCTCCATACACGTATTGTTTGCTTATATACGTCTTTTGTAATTTCTCTGACTTTCCACTTTTTATACGACTCCTTTTGGATTTCAAGATCATGCAAGAACTGGACTCGAGGGACTTTTGAGACAGCAACCTACTCCATGTACTTGCAGCCTGCATCAAGAACTTTGTGATTGGTGGATGGAATTTGATAGCCTTAACAATTGTACTTTCAACCTATTCTTTTTATTAATAAACCTTTAGATTTTAGATTCCAAGGGCTTGGCACAGTCTGCAGTTTTGGATAAGCTTTGAGGTGTACATTGACCTGGGAATGTGACTCATCCTTGGAGCTGGGAGAACCTGTGTGGATTTGGTGAGACTGGCTTTCATAACCCCTCATGTGCATAAGGAGGGAACTGGTTGTGGCCCAAGAAAAGCTGGAGTGCCTGAGGGAATGGCTTGTGTGACCTCTGATAGACCAGAGGGGCAGCAGAGGTGCTTTGTGTGACTGGTTTGGTGCCTTTATAGTGAAGGACCCTCAGTCTTGGACAGTAAGTAGCCCTGTTTTAAGCAATTTGCCCTGGTTTGGCTCTCTCAGCTGTGCCTGGGGAAGCCTCCTGTATTACAGAAAGGTACAGGAACAGGCTGAGGGTGGGGGTCTGGGTGGGAGGGAGGAAACCAGGCAGGGACTCCTGAACTGCTCACACCTAATGAGCAGCCAGGGAGACAAGTCGCTTGACCATTGACTTTGGTCCACCCCCTCTTGGACACCTAGCACTGGCCACCGTCGGCAGACAGGATACTGGGCTAGATGGACCTTTGGTCTGACCCAGTAATGGCCGTTCTTATGTTCTTCTGGGGATAATCCCAGAGCCAGGGGCATGCAGCCTAGCAGCATGCAGGCTGGGGGCAGGAGGGAGAAGCTGTACGTGAATGCATCAGGGAGAGAGTAGGACTATTGAAGGTAGAGACATAGAATCATACAATGCTAGAGCTGGAAGGGACTTCAACAGGTCCCTCACCGCAGGGCCAAGCACCGGCTAGACCATCCCTGATAGTGTCTACTTAACCTGCTCTTAAATGTCTCCAAAACAAAAAAGCAGTCAAGTACCACTTTAAAGACTAACAAAATAATTTATTAGATGAGCTTTTGTGGAACAGACCCACTTCTTCAGACCAGAGCCAGACCAGAACAGACTCAATATTTAAGGCACAGAGAACCAAAAACAGTAATCAAGGAGGACAAATCAGAAAAAAAGATCAAGGCGAGCAGATCAGAGAGTAGAGGGGTAGAAGGGGGCGGAAAGGTCAAGAATTAGATTAAGCCAAGTATGCAAACAAGCCCCTATAGTGACTCAGAAAATTCCCATCCCGGTTCAAACCACATGTTAATGTGCCAAATTTGAATATAAAAGACAGCTCAGTTGCCTCCCTTTCAATATTGGTTCAAAATTTTTTCTTCAGTAACACGCAAACTCTTAAGTGGTTAACAGAGTGGCCCCTTCCATTAAAATGTTGCCTAACTGGTTTGTGGATCAGGAGTGTTTTGATGTCTGTTTTGTGCCCATTAACCCTTTGTCTAAGGATGTTAGAAGTCTGTGCAATGTGTCAACAATGCCTAGATGCTTTTTACATAGTGCTTACTTCAAAATAGGCTACTTTGACGACATGTCCTAGTGTAGACATAGCCCTAATAAGTAATTTTGTTAGTCTTTAAAGTGCTATGGGGCTGCTTTTCTGATTTGCTAAGAAAACAAGCACTCATCCAATGGTGATTATTTACAGCACAACGATGCAAAACCCACTGATCTCAACGCGAGAAAACTGCTCTAAGAAGGGGGCTGCTCTGCCACCAACTTGGGGTTCGTCAGCCATTTGCACTGGGATCTCAGCCCAGGCTGAAAGGAACCTGGTCCCAATCCAGCCTTGTATTTCATTAGTGTGACTGACTAATGGAAAGTGTGCAACAGATGGGTCACTATAACATCAACTGTCAACACCATGTGTGTGTGTGTGTGTGTGTGTGTTTGTGTGTGTGTGTTAGAGAGAGAGAGAGAGAGCAGACACTAACTGCTTGTTTACTGTATTCCCAATAAATACGGCATATTGCATTGTCCCCTGGAAAAGACTGTGTGTGCTTCTTTTAAGCATAACAACCCTGGGGGATTGTTAATTACCCTGCAGACCTCAGGGCTTGCAGGGCCAGGTGACATGATCAATGTTTGACAGCTTGGGAAACAGGGACAAAGAATGATCACTAAACCCCACCATAGCCAGGAGCAGAACCAAGAGCTCTGATTCTGAGCTCAAACCACTAGATTCCCACACCCTTCTCAGAACGGGGACAGAATTCAGGAATCCCAGCTCCCCCTGCTCTAACTGCCAGCTCCCCACTCCCCTCTCAGAACTAGGATAGAACCCAGGAGTCCTGGCTTCCAGCATCCCCTGCTCACCAGCTCCCCACTCAGAACTAGGATAGAACCCAGGAGTCCTGGCTCCCAGCCTCCCCTGCTCTAACCGCCAGCTCCCCACTCCCCTCTCAGAACTAGGATAGAACCCAGGAGTCCTGGCTTCCAGCATCCCCTGCTCACCAGCTCCCCACTCAGAACTAGGATAGAACCCAGGAGTCCTGGATCCCAGCCTCCCCTGCTCTAACCGCTAGCCCACACTGCTTCCCAACTGCTGTCCAGGCCTGCGTAACACCCAGGAAATGGTCACTCACCTTGAAGACTGATTTGGGCAATGCCTGGGTGTGCAGCTGTAGGAAATTCCCAAAGAAGGAACGGGGCGTGGAACCTGGGGGGAGCTTTCCCCTCACTGGTTGCTTTCTCCATAAAGCAATGACCAGGAGGCAGGTGACACACCCCACCCCTCCCAGAAGGAGAGAGAGGGCTCCAGGCAGCTCCATGGAGCAATGGGGCTCGGCTGAGCCTGCAAACTGAATTGCCCAATCTGCTGAGTTGCGGCAGGTCAGGCAATAATTAACCACCGTGCAGCTCACCCAGACTATTGTGGGTACAGCTTTGCAGGCAAGATCCTTGTTCTAGTCCTACCTTGGCTGGAGCAGGCGTCTTGTGGCCCTGTTGGGTTGGCAGCTCGTCCCTGCCAGCGATTCGGAAGGGGGCTGTGGGTCAAGTCTACAGCAGTGCTAATTGCGTGGAGTATTACAGCAGTGCCTGGTGGACTGGGCTCAGACTGAGGTCTCATTGAGCTCGGTAATGTGGCCTTGAGCATGGGGTATGCTGGCTTCCCGGGGCTCCCACTAGCTTCCTGATTGACGTCCTTCTGGTGTCCCTTTGATTTCCCGCTGACTTCCTGTTGAATTCCCATTGACTTGCTGTTAATGCCTCATTGGCTCCTGGGGAAATCCCATCAACTTGCCCTTAGCCACACAGCCTTCCTGTGAGCTCCAGATAGACTTCCTATTAGCCGTATTGATTTCCTGTTGTTAGCCCATTGGTTTCCCATTCACTTCCTATTGGTTCCCTATTGACTTGCCATTGGCCCCGCTGACTTCCCATTGACTTCACGTTGGCCATATTGACTTCCTGTTGATGTCCCATTGGTTTCCCATTCACTTCCTACTGACCGCCCATTGGCTCATTGTTAATTCCTCATTGATTACTGTTGATATCCCACTGATTCCCCACTGACTTCCTGGTGACTCCCCATTGACTTCCTGGTGACTTCACCAGATTACGGCTCAACAACGTAATGGCTTAGAAAAAAACTGACTCCGACTTTCAACCTTTGGCCCATCTGCAATTTTCTCCCAAGCAATGTGGGGAGGGTTTCAGTAACTCAGACTGCAGTCTGAACCCTCCTGTCCCCCAACAGCATGCAGCACACTTGGGGCTGATGTATAACCTATAACCCCTGAACCTTGGCCTGGTTGTTAGGAAGTTCACTGAACACATGTATTGGGTGAACTCAGTACAGGACTCTGGGAAAGCAGGCAGGGAGGAAAAGGTTAATTCACAGCAGAGCTCTTAAGGGACAGTGCCAGAGCCATTAGCTGGCATGATTTTCCCTTGGTCTGCCTCTGAGCCCACAGGCTAGTCTGGATGAGGCCCCTAGAGCAGAGGTGAAAAGACGCCCTCACTCCAAAGAAGGGGGCAATGGCTCAGGGACTGGCTGAGACTCACAACACCTTATATCTGGAGAAGCCGGGCCTTTTTAGGTTGCCATCTGGGGCTGGGAGTGCTTGAGGCTGTGGTAGCAGTTCTAGAAGCCTTTCACTTCGAAACGTTTGTCCCCCCAACAAGGGGTGCTTTAGAGGGATGCTATGGAGTGTATCCACTTGGGATGAATTGCAACAGCATGGCTGTTTCCCAAGCCTGGATAGGTTCTAGCAGTAAGACGGCGAAATGAGCTCAATAAAAAGGTTGCACAGAGTCCCCGCCCGTAGCTTACAGGTCTCCTTATCTCTAGCCCGGGTGCTTTTCTTAACAAGTTACTTAAACCAAGCAGACATCTAATGACAACTGTGTGTCTATTGGAGCGATGATGGGTCCACAGAAGTAATGATGGAGCCTTGGCACAGGCGTAATCCAGGGGCGCACTGTCTGGAAGATTAAAGCAAAAGACGGTAACAGCAGAGAGCACTTCCACGTTTGTTCTCATGTACCAGCCTGGGCTAGAGGATGGGAGGAAGCCGTATCTCAGTTCTCACCTGTACGGCCTCTTCTTGGAATGTGGTTGCCGGAACAACTATCCCTCCTTCCAAACTCCAGGGCCCTGTCTGAGTTGGGACGACCTTCCCTGGGTCTTGTGGGTGGCCCAAACAGGGGAAACCATCCACTCATGCTAACTGGGTCTCTGAACTATAGGATTATCGGCCTACTCCACATATTAGAATTCGAATAGGGGGTCTTAGCAGAATGCCACAACCTGCCTCAGAATAGTAACCGAGAGATTGCCGTGCTAGTCTACATGCTACCAAAACAAAAAAGCAGTCCAGAAACACTGTAAGGACTGACACAATAATTTATTAGGTGATGAGCTTTCATGGGACAGACCCACTTCTTCAGATCAGAGCCAGACCAGAATAGACCAGGTCTTTAACGTCCTAGGTACTGGACTGCTTTCCTGCCTCAGACATTTCCGTCCTACAGCGAGTGCAGGGCGGACGGCCCCCTCAGAGGAAGCCCAAACAAGCAGAAGGGCCTGCGGAGGCCCTCAGGAAGTCTCAGGACAATCTCAGGCAGCTGGGCAGGAGATGGCTCGGGCTAACTGGGACCAGCTGACTCCAAGGTGGGCCTAATAAGAGGCCTTTAAAAGACCTTCACAGTGGGCCTAGCAGGGCAGAGGGTGAGAGGGAATGGAGACAGGTGAGGACACCAGAGCAGGGAGAGAAAGCAGGCTGGAAAGGAGCTGAAGAAAAGAAGAGGAACACCAGGAACAGCAGAGGGAGAGTGAGGAGCTGCCGCTGATTGAGAGTGGTGGCTCATTACAGCTGCAGCCTGGGGAAGGTACGAGGGGGAGCTGCTTCACTAAGGGTGTCAGCCCTTCCCACTAGCAGCTGCATAGGGTCCCTGGGAGGGAACCCTGCATGAGTGGGCAGGGGCTGGGTTCCCCCAAGAGCAGCCCTCACCCCAGTGAGGGCAACTGGGCCCTTAAGTGGGTCCAGTGGACTGAGCAGAGGCCAGAGGCCCAGGAATAAGATGGACTTTGTCACACAATGGGCTGTGTCCACACTAGCTCCCTACTTTGAAGGGAGGGTGGTAAGTAGGGTGTTGGGAGTTTATTAATGAAGTGCTGTGCTACATATGCAGCACTTTGTTAAGCAAATTCCCCCCTCCCTGCGGCAACTTCGAAGTATTAAACTTCTAAGTGCCAGCTCACGTGTAGCCACAGCTCACCCGCTGGTACTTCGGAGTTGCCCAGCACTTCAAAGTCCCTTTCCTCCTCGATACTTTGAGTAAAGGGACTTTGAAGTTGCCCCAGCACTTGGCAGTACCGGCGGGTGAGCTGTGGCTAGACACGAGCCGGTACTTCAAAGTTTAAAACTTTGGAGTTGCTGCAGGGGGGAATTTGCTTAATAAACTCCCAACACCCTACTTACCACCCTCCCTTTGAAGTAGGGAGCTAGCGTAGACAAGCCCTCTCTATCTCCAAAGTATAAGTGGTTGTAACAATGCTCTGTACACTCATCAATTCATCAGGTAACATCCCTCCCAGTCCCCTCCCCACTCTAAAACAAACCCCGCTTTGGGCTTAAGCAGAGTCAGGAGGTTTTTCAGTTCGTTCACACACCAGAACATTTAAAAGCAACACTTAGTTTTGGTTGAATTTTGGCAAATTGAGAAGCTTTAAAAAAAATTAATTTGGGGGCAAACAAAATCTTTTGTTCAGCTTGAAACATCACTTCATTGGGCTCCTGAGCCCTCCTTGTAACACTTTAGAATAAAATGACCTTTCCCTTTGATGCCGCACTGGGGGGAGTTGAAACATTAACCGTGTAGGTGGCGGGTTGGCCCAGGACTGAGGTTTGGCCTTAGAATTACCTTCTCCCACCACTACCCAAAGATGGTTAATCAGTGAGCTCCTGATACCAGGCAAATGAACACACCTGCTGCAGTGAGGCCGTGATGCTCTTGGGGCTAATGCATGGGATCAGGACTAAGTATTCGGGTGTCAGCCCAGGAGAAATTCAAAGGCTGCCCAGCTGATCAGCAGAGCCCCTACAGCCGGCAGCCTGTGTTTCTGTTGGTGGTGCACATAACATAATTGACTCCACACATGGGTGCAAAAAATAGAGGGAACATTGGGCAGGACCCAGCAGATCTGCCTTAAGTTGTCATGCTTTGAATCTCTCAGCACCTCTCTTCCCTGTCTGTACAGACCTGGGCTCTTTGTATCAGTTCATGTCCTGCACTGTTGCACTGTTTTTAAAAAACAACAGCAGCCCCTGCAGACTCCAGCCAAGTTGAAGACCCGGTTTGGCTCTGGCCAGCCTCCACCCTGAAGAGTCTGCATTCTGAAGAGACTAATGAGGACTCCGATGCTCTCCATTTTGCAGATGGGCAAACTGAGGCACACACAGAGCTGGTGACACACCAAAGGAGATGGCGGCAGGCCCTATGCTGCTTGCCCGGCCTGCTAGGCCCTCAAAGCTCTTGTGCAGAAAGAGAAGGGAGAATAACAATTTCCTGGCACCGGAGGCATGTGCGAGGTATCAGCTCCTCCAGCTTGGAGGCACTGTGGGAAGCCTCTCACTGGAGTTTCTGGAACACGTGTGATAGCCCAGATATCACATGCCCTCAACTTCCTGCCTTAGATTTGTATGAATCTCAGGAAGGAATTAACCCCTGGGCACACCCCTGGAACATCTGGCCACCCGACTGGCTGTGTGGTGGGAAATGTCCCTGCTCATGGACACCCACCATCTAAACACGCACCAGCCCACCCTGAGCGTCCTCCTCTGGCACCCAGACCAAGGAGGCCACTACAGAATGGCTGTGCCAGGTGTCCCCCTTCAGCTCCACAAGTGGAGGGTTGTAAGTTCAAGCCCCAATTGTGGCGGTGTCTCGGCAGTGGGGGATCACCACGTACGGTGCAAAGCCCCCGCTGGGCACAGTCCAAATTTCACTATCCAGCCGAGTTTGTGAGTGTTTACCCAGGGCAGTGTTGCAACGAGGGGTGTTATCAGCAAGGCCAGCAGTGCGGGGCTATATAGAGATGGCTCATGTGATGTGAAAGCTCGGCTGCAGCATGGATTTCAGTGGGACCCTCAGCATCCTCCTGGCGATGTCCATCACGTGTGTGTTACTTCTCTCCCTGTGGAAGAGGAAAAACTGGAGCAACCTGCCCCCTGGGCCCACCCCTCTCCCGTTCCTAGGGAACATGCTGCAGGTGGAGGTGAAGGAGCTGATTAAGTCTCTGCGGAAGGTGAGCAGGTCTCACGGGGGATCTGAGGGGGCAGGAGAGCTTTGCATCCAAAACAGGGCTTTTCAGAGAGTTGTGGATGTGGGAAGCTGGACATCTAGGCCCAGAGCCTCCCAGGCCTTTGGTGTCCGCCCCATGTGGGGTTCAGAGCAGCAAGGAACATTAGTTGCTGTGGAAATTTGTCTTGAAACCAGAACTCTCTTTGCCACCCAGCTGGGGTTATTATCACTGGAAGCCTGCACTCTGAGAGCCACTGCCCCCTCTTTAACCACTAGCCTCCACTTCCCTCCCAGAGCTGAGGTTGAATGAAGATCAAGGAGTCCTGGCTCCTAACCCACCAGACCCCAGCTCCAGGAGATAAGCCAGATATCTGGGGTCCCAGCCCCCACCCACTAGACCTCACTCCCCTCCCCAAGCTGGGGCTAGAACCCAGGAGTCCTGGCTCACAGCCCTCTTGCTCTCACTCAGCAATGTCAGCACCTGTTGTGCCAGATGCTGCATAGAGAGAGGCACAGTTCCAGCCAGTCCACACTCTGGCCAGATAAAGCAGGCAGAGGGGAAGCAACATGAGCAAGGTCAGACAGCAGGTAAGTGTCGGAGTGAAGGCAAGAACCTAGGCGTCCCGACTCCCAGCCACATGCCCTGTCCCCTGACCCTGCAGTCAGGGGCTAACGGCCACCTTTCCCTATTCCTTCCAGCTCAGCGAGACCTACGGCCCAATGTACACCTTTTACCTGGGCTCCCGGCCCTGCGTGGTGCTCTCGGGGTACAAGGTGCTGAAGGAAGCCCTGATCGACAAGGCTGAGGAGTTCAGTGGCAGGGGTGACTTCCCTGCTGTGCAGATGTGGAGTAATGGAAATGGTGAGGCACGGACGGGACAGGCGGACAGACCCACGCCTCAGTCTCCTTCCACCCTGGCTGCAGGAGCTGGAATCTGCCTGCTGACGGGTGTTAAACCCCAGAGTTGGGATCATGGGTGACATGGACACCTCCCTCCTCTCATGCTCCAGCCCAAGGGGGTGGGGGGGAAGGGAGGCCAGCCCAGGCTCAGTGCTTCCCACGACCAGATTAGCTCTTTGGGGGCCCAGGGCCAGCAGAACACACGGACCCTTCTAGATGCTGGGGTGTGAGCTAAGCGGAGGGGTTCAGTGTGGGGAGCGGGCTGCCAGGGAGTGGGACGGGGGGCCGGACCTGAGCAGGGTGGGGCTCTGGGCAGTGGGTAGGGTGCAGGAGTGGGCTGGGGGTGGGGAGCAGGGGCTGGGCGGAAGGGGAGGTGCATGAAGGGGCTGGGGGTTGTTGAGCTGCACTGCTCCCTGGGGCACGCATGGCTCTGCACCCCACACCTGCTGCTCCCAGGCAGCGACCCCCCCCAGCTCTCAATGGCTGGGGGAGCACCAGGTGTCTCGGCCAGCACTGCCCAGAGCCACTACCTCCTCCCCGCCTGTGGGCTGGATCTGGCCCCCGCTTGCCTGGCCCCTGCCTGCGAGTCTTGGGGCTGCTTCTCCCCCCATCCACAGCAGTGGGGAGCTGGGGCTGCCATTCCAGCCATGGGAGGAGGGGGAGCTGCAGGCCTGGAGCACCTATGTGGGCTCCCAGTTGGGGCGCAGGGGGAGCCTCAGGCTCAGGACTAGACCCAGGGCATGGGCCGTAGGGTCTAGTGGTTAGAGCGAGGGAGGCTAAAGTCTTTCTAAGTGCCCTGGGGGAGGCCACCAGGTGTAACCCACACAACTCAGTGTGAGTCACTGTCCCATGCAAGGCACCAAGCTCCAGCACACGCACCCAGGTCGAGTCTTCTCCACAGCCTGTGCCGAGAGCCAGCTGGCTTTTAGCTCACCCTGCAGCAGCTCCTGCACAAGGGTTCAGGGGTCCCAGGTTTGAGCCTGCTTGTGGGTGGTTACACAGGCTTGGGGGGTACCCTGCTTTTTGTGTGTCACGCTGGGGTTGGGCACCTTCCCCTCTGCAGCTACATCTACCCGACAGCGATCTGTTAACAGTAGCTACTGTCAGAAGATTTCTGTCAACAGATTTTTTTTTGGCCATGCACGGAGGCAGGTCGCTCTGTCGACAGAGACAGCCAGACAGCTGGGCTGACACCCTGGTGTTTTCTCGACAGAAAGTGCCTTTCTGTCGGCATAACTCGCAATTCTGTCGACAGAGAGGGCATCTGGTTGCCAGGCAGCCCTCTTTGCAGAGCTGCCATGCCGCTTTCTGGCGCCAGAGGGCAGTGCAAACCCGCAGTTCTCTGCCGACAGAGTAAGTTGTGTGTAGATGCGATGTGTTTGCCAGATGTTCTGTCGAGATTATTCTGTCGACGGATGCTTCTAGTGTGGACGTAGCCGACAAGCGGCAGCGCAGCAGACAGGACTGCCCAGTGACCCAGAAGCCCTCTCTGTCGATGGAGGGCCCCCCACATGGCCAAACAGCATTTTGTCAACACAATCTGTGACGCGAGGCGTTCGGCCGCGTGGGGGAGAGCCAGAACTCTGCCGACAGAACACCTTGTTTGTGTGGAACCGCCGCGGGTTTTTGTCGACACAACTCACCAGCAGGGATGTAGCCTGAGTCTTTTCATCTCTTTGCACATGGAGGCCCATCCCACCCCCCTGCTGATTTCGGCAGCCCCTCTGCGGGTCCAATTGCTCTTCCCTGCGAGGAGGCAACCTTCTCTGCACGCAGGAGGGGCTGAGGGGTCTGGGCGTGTTGTGGATTTATACAGCGGCTTCAGGCTATTCCAGTCTGGGGCATTGTCCCTTTTGTAGTGACCCCCAACCCTGGCTTTGCTCTGTGGATGTTGCGAGGCCCTGGGGAGCTTGCAGAGACCTAGCCAGGTCGCTGTCTTGAGTGGTAATAGCTCGTTCGGAGCCTTGCTTCTCGTGTGCCATGCTGGTGTTGGGTTTTCCGACCCGCGTTGCCAGGCATCAGCTGGCCCTGAATTCCCTCTGCCCAGGGATCGTCTACGGCACCGGGGAGCGGTGGCGGCAGCTGCGCCGATTTGCCATTGCCACCTTCAAGAACTTCGGCATGGGGAAGAGGAGCATGGAGGAGCGGATCAAGGAGGAGGCCCAGGTCCTGGTGGCCGAGTTCCGGAAAACAGAAGGTTCGGATCTGTTCGCGGACGAGTGACTCGGAGACCCTGGATACACACTTCACATCCTGGTCCAAACTTCACGGCTCTGCCCCCCACCCAGTCTACCCCAGTGGGGTTCTTTGGGGGCGAGGGAGGGGCTGACAGCCAGGACACCTGGGGGTCTACGTTGGCTTGGGGATGGGCATGGGGGTCTAGTGGGGTAGAGCTGGAGGAGGGTTGCAGGCCAGGACTCCTGGGTTCCAGCCCAGCTCTGGGAGGGATGTGGTTAGAACAGGGGATACTCTGGGCCCCTGGGTTCTGCAGCTAGGTACAGGATGGGGGAAGTGCACTGGTGGTCAGAGCACTGGTGCTGTAAGCCCGTGGTTGTGGGTCCAGTACTGGAGTGGGCCTTTCAAGGTTCTAGGGCAGGTTAGAAAAATCTGCCAGGGATGGTGATGGGTCCTGCTGTGAGTGCAGGGGCTGGCCGCAATGACCGCGTGAGGTTCCTCCCAGCTCTGTGAGAGATGGACGCAAGTGGAGGTGGACAGCTCAGTGGTTTGGGCATTGGCCTGCTCAACCTGGGGCTGTGAGCTCAAACATTTAGGGATTGGGGCAAATGGGTGCCTGGGATGGTGCTTGGTCCTGCTGAGAGGGCAGGGGGCTGGACTCGATGACCTGCCCAGATCCCTTCCTGTGCTCGGAGACGTGTATCACCAAAAAAGAAAAAAAATCAGGAGGTTGTGGAATCTCCACCTCTGGAGATATTTAAGAACAGGTTAGATAAATGTCTATCAGGGATGGTCTAGACAGTACTTGGTCCTGCCATTGGGGCAGGGGGCTGGACTCAACGACCTCTCAAGGTCCCTTCCAGTCCTAGCTTTCTACAGTTCTGATGGGGGAAGCTGGGAGTGAGGCTTGCTGGCCCCTACGGCACTGACTGTGACCTGGCCTGGGCCTGCTCCCTGTCCGCCCGGCAGCCAGGACACCTGCTTGCCAGGGCAAAGTGTAGCTAACATGATTCACGGTGCTCTGGGATGCCCAGGTCAGGCTGAGGCTGGGGTTACAGCAGGCCCTGGCTCTCCCCACAGGCAAACCCTTCGATCCCACCTTCTTCCTGAGCTGCGCCGGCTCCAACATTATCTGCACCCTGGTCTTCGGGGAGCGTTTCGAATACACCGATGAGAAGTTCCTCGTGCTGCTCAACTTGATCAACAGCAACTGGAAGCTCATGAGTTCCACCTGGGGGCAGGTGAGAGAGAAGGGGGGCGGGGGGGGCTGAGACAGGGGGCCCACTGGCCCTGCAAGAAGCAGACGCCCTTCTCTGTTAAACCTCTGCACACCCCTGAGAACGTCCCTCGACAGCTCCTGCCTCCAGCCCGTATCTGACGGGTGAGCTAGACGACTTCCTTTAGGGTTGCCCTGAAGACTCCACACAACAGAGAATTCATCCCATCCCCAGACTAGGTGTCTAATCACCCTCACAATTGTCTCTGGCCAGTACCTCTCGCTCAGCCTTTGTCTGCTAGATTAGAGACACTCACCGGCACTCCCTCTAAGCTGTGTGGCTGCGGCTCCCCATGAAACCCCACCCAGGGCTCAGGACTGCAGTGGGGAGGGATGTCTCTCCCCACACTCGCAAGCTGCCATGGGTGATGGAGAGGCCCCTGGGCAGGTCAGCCGCTGCAGGGCAGCTCTGTGCTGGGGCCGGTGGGGAAGCAGCCAGGGCAGCAAGTCCAGGCTGGGTGGCTATGGGGTTCACAAAGCCGCATGCCCCCTCATCCCAGCAAGCCGGACCTGCTGACCCTTTAGCACAGCTCACCAGGAGCCACCTGGTAACCCCAAGTTCAACCCCCCCACCCATCCTGTGGCCCCCGGTCTGAACCCATCTCCTATACCCCCAACCCCTCATTCCCAGCCCAGAGCCGTACCCCCTGCTGCACCCCAACCCCCACCCAGATCCCTCACCCCTTTGCACCCTCACCCAGAGCCCTCCCCTCCTGTGCCCCAACCCCCACCCAGATCCCTCACCCCTCTGTGCCCCAACTCCCACCCAGATCCCTCACCCCTCTGCACCCCCCCAGATCCCTCCCCTGCAGCACCCCAACCCCCACCCAGATCCCTCATCCCTCTGCACCCCCACATAGAACTCTCCCCTTCTGCATCCCAACCCCAGTCCAGATCCCTCCCCTCCTGCACCCCAACCCCAGGTGAGATCCCTCACCACCCCTGTGCCCCAACCTCCACCCAGATTCCTCACCCCTCCTGTGCCCCAACCCCTCGTCTCAATCTGCTGCCCCTTCTGCATTCCAAACCCTTCAACCCCAGCCTTGGAGCCGCTCCCCCTGCACCCCAAACTCTTCATACTGAGCCCCAGCCTAGACCCACACCCCCCCAGCCAGAGCAAGCCCCAGGCCTGACCCCCCCTCACACTCAGAACCCCTTGGCCCCACCCCCACCCCATGAATTTTGCCCTGCATGCCAATACGAAGGGCGGGCGAGCGGGGCTGGCACATCCCCTCCACACTGGGGCACGTGAACTAGTTCATCCCTCTGCGGTGGGAAGAGCACGAGAGCACAGGCCCCCCGGCTGCCCGCCAGCTCCTCCCGCAGAGGTCATGACCAATGCAGTCGCCTCAGCAGACCTGGTGCTCCCTCTTGCCGGGAGGCAGGTTTTCAGAGCTCGAGCCGTCTTGCTCTGGCCCCTTCCCCAACTTCCCAGCATCCTGGTTGAAGGACCGACCCCAGACGGGACACAGGAGCCCTGTAACGGTCCCCGGAATGCCCCACGCCGCGGTAGCACAACCTCCCTGATCCACGTTCTTCCTCTCATCCAGCCAGGGAGCCTGCCCCATCCGGCCCAAACGCCCTCCACCGAGGTTTGGCTAGAGCAGCCGTGGTCGTCAGACCTACCCGCACCCCCCTGGAGTCTGGAGGGGACACGCTCATTGGGTGTCTATCGGGAGAACCTCGCTCCTCACACCTCCGGTTCCCCCACCTTCTTTCCAGTTGCTTTTCACGTTTCCCGAGATCATGAGACACGTCCCCGGGCCCCACAGGCAAATCTACAAGAACTACCTGAAGCTGGCCGCCTTCGTCGGTGAGCAGCTGGAAACGCACAAGGAGACCTTGGATCCCAACCACCTGAGGGATTTCATCGACTGCTTCCTCGTCAAAATCCAGCAGGTACCCCAGCTCCATCCCTCGGCCTTGGGATCCCCCCATGTCTTTCCACAGCACTAGGGCTCACATAACCAGAGACTCCTAATCACGCTCTTCAAACCCGTCCCCAAGGCCCAGAATTCGACCACTTGAGCTCCAGGGGCAATCCCATTCCTTGACAGCAGTAGTAAGCTATTATCCTCTCGCTGAATCGTCCAAAAGAGGGTGCCAGGATGCTTTCCACGGGAAGTGCCCTAAGGTTGGATTTGAAGCTGTGATGGAGTGGTGGATATATGTGTGTACGGGAGTGGCTCACAGAGGGTGTAGGGCTCCTGCTGAGGCTAACCCAGGTGACCAGGTGACACCTTTGTACTGCAGACAAAGGAGGAGGTGGAGTCTGAGGGGTTTGAATTGGAACTGGGAGTTGGAAGCAGTGAGTCTGGGCTGGGAGAGAGAGAGAGAAAAAGGAGGGGGCAAGGCCCCAGCTCTGGGGGCCCCTCGGGGCCTCCTCTTCCCAGTATGGATTGGACTGGCTGTCTCTGCCGGCTGCACTGACTCCTCTGTACGATGCTGTGCCCTGTTGGCTTATAAACCCGCTGCTCTCCTGCTGAGTGAGTCACTCCTGCCTGAAGACGGGGTGCAGAGCTTGGGGACCCCGAACCCCATCACAGAAGCAGAGGCAGGGGAGAGCAGAGAAGTTATGTTCCCAATTTACTCCGCCTTGTCCTACATTCCTAACTGAGCGGAGTTGCGAGAGCTTTGGGTGGTGGGGGATGTAGGAAGAGCGAGCTCCAAGCAGCTGTAGGCCAGCTGAATGGAATCACCCAAGCTAGAATCTAAGAAGGTGGCTGTGGTCACAAAAGACATGCTAGGAAAGGCCCGTTGATCTTTAGCAAGCACTAGCCATCAACAGCCAGGCTGAGTAATTCTTTGTTTGTTGGTTCAAGGCCCCAACCCCCCCAACCCCTGCCCAAAAGCTCCAGAAAAATAAATATGTGGTTTAGTTCAAACTGATTTTTTTTTTTTTTTAAATTCTTGCTGAAACAAAACCTTTTTGTTTTGGCTCAAGCTGAATGTTTCTTTCGTTCAACCCCAAGTCAATGTTGTGACCCTTTTTCTCCTGTCGCTTAACGAGACATTTGCGTGCATTTGCCTTTTTTCCAAACAAAATGAAATTCCATTTTGAAAGGAAAATATTGCAGTGGCCTGTTCTGAAACAAATCGTTTCAACGTTTTCTAGACCAATTCATCCCGGTTTGGGCTGAATCGATCAGCAGAAATTAGCAAATCTACTACAAGTTGAACTTCTTTCGTCTGGTACCCTTGGGATCCGGCTGGTGCTGGATGAGAGAATTTCCCAGACCAGGAGAGGTCAATGGTGTCTAGCACCTCAGCAACACTCCCATTGCTTCCTGGGCTCTGAGAAGACAGGGTGCATCTACACTAGCCAGCTACTTCGAAGTAGCTGGCACAACGTTGAAATAGCACGTGTCACGTCTACATGCACAATGTGCTAGTTCGACATTGAAATCGATGTTGGGCGGCGAGACGTCGAAATCGCTATTCCTATCCGAAGATGGAATAGCGCCCTACTTCGACGTTCAACATTAAAGTAGGGCATGTGTAGCCGATCCGCGTCCCACTACTTCGAAATAGCAGGGTCCTCCATGGCGGCCATCAGCTGAGGGGTTGAGAGACGCTCTGTCCAGCCCCTGCGGGGCTCTATGGTCGCCACGTGCAGCTGCCCTTAGCCCAGGGCTTCTGGCTGCTGCTGCTGCTGCTGCAGCTGGGGGTCCATGCTGTGTGCACAGGGTCTGCAACTGGTTGTTGGCTCTGTGGACCTTGTGCTGTGCAGGCCGAGTGTGTCTGGGAGGGGCCCTTTAAGGGAGCGGCTTGGGGCTTTGCTGGCCCCTTATTTCGACGGAGAGCGCTTGTGTGTGTGGACGCTCCACATTTCCTTCTGGGGTGGCTCCTTTCGACGTTCTCCAGCGCTGCTTTGACGTTGAATGTTGATGGCACCAGCCCTGGAGGACGTGTAGACGATACGCGTCGAAGTAGCCTATTTCGATGTCTTTACTTCGAAATAGTCTACTTTGATGTAGTGTGCTAGTGTAGATGTAGCCTTAGGGTTAAATCCCAGCTGAATAGCAGCACAGAACACTGAGAACCAGCACTCCTGGCTGTAAACAAAGTTTACGGGATCACGGGAAACATGGCCACACCCATGATAAGTGGTGGTCCGGCTAATTGAAATCATGCTGGATTACAGAGTTTGCCGGATGAGATAATTCTGGATTAGAGAGGTTCAACCTGTATTTGCCCTGGGCTGGGTGGGACAATCTTCCCCCTCTAGTCAAGAGCCCCTCAATTTTAGAACTGATTGAATTACTATCACCCCCAAGCGGATCAGCTCTGATGCAGGAGAGCACCTCCAGTTAAACCAGCCACCCAGGACCCCAATGCATTTTGGGGGAGACAAAGTGGTGTTTCTGCAGGAACTCCTTAAAGATCCCTTGCCCAGTATCAAACCCACCCCTCTTAGCTTCCGAGCATCACCCAGAGAGGGGCACAGAACCAGAACTTCCCATTTGTTGGCATTTGGAATGAAACCCAGGGGAACCGAACTGGAATGCCTTGCTAATTAGGAAACTGTTTTCCATTCATTCTCATTTTCACCACTCTCCAGCATCTTTCACTTTTCCCCTAACTAAATTAAAGGCCATTTTGAAACAAAGTTGTTTTAAATCTAAAGATTCAAAATCAGAATCCCCCCCCCCGCCCAAAAAATGTTCTTTTCCCACCAAGCTGATGAAATCAATGCAGCAGGGGGAGGCCTGTGTGCTGAAGCAATGTCACGGCTGAGAAGTTTCATGCCACTCTAGGAAATCTCTTAGACAAGTCCATGGAGGATAGGTACCCCTGGCCGCTGACAGAAGCTGGGAATGCAACAGAGGAGGGATCGCTTGATGCTTGTGTAGTACTTGGAGGCACTGAGACCGCATCTGGGATGAGTGACGTCTGCTCTGCAGCGTTGGCTGAGAGCCTGCTGGCCTTTAGCTCATGTGGTAGAGCGCAGGGCTTCAGCTCCTATACTTACAGGTTCTATCCCTGAGGTGGCAACCCAGGGCTTGTCAGCATTACAAGTGCCTGTTCTGTTCACTCCCTCTGGGGTATCAGGCAGTGGCTGCTGTCAGAAGCCAGGACACTGGGCTGGACAGACATTGGTCTGGCCTAGTACATCTATTCTTATGTTCCCCCCCAAGGGCCCATCTGCAGGGTGGCGATGTGCCTGTCCGCACGTACTCCTTCCCAGTACTCCCGCCGCTTCCCTTGGCAGGAAAAGAACAACCCCCACACGCACTTTAATGAGGAGACCATGTCTAAAACCACCGTGAACCTGTTCTTCGCCGGCACAGAGACGGTCAGCTCCACCCTGAGATACGGGCTGCTCATCCTGCTCCGGCATCCCGAGATAGAAGGTAGCCGTGGGGGCGGGCGGGGAATGCCCAGATGCTGGGATTATCCCAGCCTGGGCTGGCTTTGGTGGACCAGGGGAGCAAGAGGGGCTCGCATTCAGATCTCACTGCAGACAGCTGCTGGTCACCCCCCAACCGTAGCTTCAGAGGTGACTGCAATGTGGGCTATGCAGGCTGGGCCCTTATGGCATTATGGCGGGTGCATTGCCTCCACCGGCCTGACCCTGGCCCCTTCCTCCAGCGAAGCTGCACGAGGAGATCGACCGGG
The DNA here is from genome assembly GCF_033958435.1 of Carettochelys insculpta. Classification (NCBI taxonomy): domain Eukaryota; kingdom Metazoa; phylum Chordata; order Testudines; family Carettochelyidae; genus Carettochelys; species Carettochelys insculpta. Next base: position 22,455,749 of record NC_134158.1, on the reverse strand, counting down.
TCATCGGCTCCCACCGCAGCCCCTGCATGGAGGACCGGAGCCGCATGCCCTACATGGATGCTGTTCTCCACGAGATCCAGCGGTTCGCAGACATCGTCCCTATGGGCGTGCCCCACACCGTCACCCGGGACATCGAGTTCCGCGGCTACACGCTGCCCGAGGTACAGCCTTTCACCCGGGGATCAGAGCAGCCTGGGGGCTGCTCTGACTTACATGGGGCAAGGAAGGCTAAAAGCACAGACTGGGTGGGCAGCCCAGCCCCACCCCTTTCCCAGTCACATCCTTCACGACCCATGCTCTTTTCTAGATACACCCCCTTCCACTAGCCACACCCCCTTCTCTGACCTTGCCCCCTTGCACTAGCCACACCCCCTTCTCCAGCCACACCCCTTTCCCAGTCACATCCTTCACGACCCATGCTCTTTTCTAGATACTCCCCCTTTCACTAGCCACACCCCCTTCTGACCTTGCCCCCTTGCACTAGCCACACCCCCTTCTCCAGCCACACCCCTTTCCCAGTCACATCCTTCACTACCCATGCTCTTCTCTAGATACACCCCCTTCTCTGACCACACCCCCTTCCACTAGCCACACCCCCTTCTATGACCACACCCCCTTGCACTAGCCACACCCCCTTCTCCAGCCTCACCCCTTTCCCTGCTCATACCCGCTTCGCTCCCACCTCACGCTTGCTTTCTCTGCCCCATCTCCTTTCCCCCCGACCATGCCTCGTGACTGGTCACACCTCCTTTTCCCACAGCCACGCCCTCTTCCCTGAAGCCACGCCCTCTTTCTCGGACACACCCCTTTCTGAGCACACTCCCTTCACTTCCCCTCATGCAGTCAGCGTGGAGGCAGAGAACCTGTGCTGAGGGGGTGGCGGGTGGTGGAGCTTGTTGAGGTGGGGCCATGAGGCCAGCCCTACAGATTTCAGGGCACGTGCTGTTTCCAAGCAGCCGCCCCCAGTCCGGCATGCCCAGCGTGTGAAGGCAGGTGGCAGGGATTACTGCCTGCATAAGGCGAAGCTATAGGGGCCGTCCGGTGCCCCTGCGCCCGTGGATGTTCTCACCACGCCTGGCCCCACAGGGCATGAACATCATCCCGTTGCTGTGCACGGCCCAGGCTGACCCCACCCAGTTCAAGAACCCCGACTGCTTCGACCCCTCCCACTTCCTGGACGAGAACGGGCGCTTCCGGAGAAACGACGCCTTCATGGCCTTCTCAGCAGGTAGCGCCGCGGGGCAGAGCCAGGCTACTCCCACGCTGCTCCCGCCAGGCCTCGTGGGGTCTCTGCCTCGCACTAGGAGGGAGTGGGGGGTAGTGGTTAAAGCAGCAGGGCTGGGAGCTAGGACTCCCAGGCTCTCTTCCGAGCGCTGGGAGGAGTGGGGTCTAATGGTTAGTGCTGGGGGGTGAGGGCTCCTGGGTTCTACCCCCAGGTCTGGGGGGCAGTGGGGTCTAGTGGTTAGTGCTGGGGGGAGTGAGGGCTCCTGGGTTCTATCCCCAGGTCTTGGGGGGGCCGTGGGGTCTAATGGTTAGTGCTGGGGGGGTGAGGGCTCCTGGGTTCTACCCCCAGGTCTGGGGGGCAGTGGGGTCTAGTGGTTAGTTCTGGGGGTGGTGAGGGCTCCTGGGTTCTATCCCCAGGTCTGGGGGGCAGTGGGGTCTAGTGGTTAGTGCTGGGAGGGGTGAGGGCTCCTGGGTTCTATCCCCAGGTCTGGGGGGGGCAGTGGGGTCTAGTGGTTAGTGCTGGGGGGGGTGAGGGCTCCTGGGTTCTATCCCCAGGTCTTGGGGGGGCCGTGGGGTCTAATGGTTAGTGCTGGGGGGGTGAGGGCTCCTGGGTTCTACCCCCAGGTCTGGGGGGCAGTGGGGTCTAGTGGTTAGTTCTGGGGGGGGTGAGGGCTCCTGGGTTCTATCCCCAGGTCTTGGGGGGGGCAGTGGGGTCTAGTGGTTAGTGCTGGGAGGGGTGAGGGCTCCTGGGTTCTATCCCCAGGTCTGGGGGGGGCAGTGGGGTCTAGTGGTTAGTGCTGGGGGGGGTGAGGGCTCCTGGGTTCTATCCCCAGGTCTTGGGGGGGCAGTGGGGTCTAGTGGTTAGCGCTGGGGGGGGTGAGGGCTCCTGGGTTCTATCCCCAGGTCTGGGGGGGGGAGTGGGGTCTAGTGGTTAGTGCTGGGGGGGGGTGAGGGCTCCTGGGTTCTATCCCCAGGTCTGGGGGGGCAGTGGGGTCTAGTGGTTAGTGCTGGGGGGGGTGAGGGCTCCTGGGTTCTATCCCCAGGTCTGGGGGGGCAGTGGGGTCTAGTGGTTAGTGCTGGGGGGGGTGAGGGCTCCTGGGTTCTATCCCCAGGTCTGGGAGGGCAGTGGGGTCTAGTGGTTAGTGCTGGGGGGGGTGAGGGCTCCTGGGTTCTATCCCCAGGTCTGGGAGGGCAGTGAGGTCTAGTGGTTCGATCGGGGGATGGGGGGTGCTGGGAGCCAGGGCTGCTGGGGTGTCTTGCCCATCCCAGCAGGGACTCAGCTGGCCAGCAGAACGTGCCCCTTTCCCACAGCTCTGCAGGCCGCCTCCTGTCGCTCGCAGGAGCTCCTGCCCTATTAACTCGTGCCGGTGCCATCTGCCGAGCCCTAGCGACTTGCAGCAGATTGATGCTGGCCCCTGGAGCACCTCCCCCTACAAACCCTGGGCGCCCCACCCCCGGCCAGCTCCTGGCGCAGACCCTCAGGTGCATGGCTGCTGCTGATGGAGGAGGTGGGGCAGCTGAAGGTGGAAAAGGGCCCTGCGGGGTGGGGGAGCTGCCGTCACCCCTAGCTGCTCGCAGCAGGAAGGTGATGGGCTCTGTGTCCACGTATCTCGGCCTCTCTCTCCGTCACAGGGAAGCGGGTCTGCTTGGGCGAGAGCTTGGCCATCATGGAGCTATTCATCTTCCTCACCTCCATCCTCCAGAGCTTCACCCTCCAGGCGCTCGTGCCTCCTGCCGAGATCGACCTCTCTCCCGAGTCCAGTGGCCTGGGCAGCATTCCACGGCCCTACCAGTTCTGCCTCCTTCCACGCTGAGCACCCCCTGCCTGCTCCCCGCTCCGCTGCCCAATAAAGCCATGTTCCTTTGGCCTCTTCCCTCCTGCTCGGTGCCTTTCCTGGGCAAGGAACTTCCCGTAATGCCCAATGGCATCAAAGCTCAGAGAAGCTGATAGCCAAGAGGTGGTGCCATGCCCCAACTCTATACCATCCTGTCAGGGGACCCCCTTCTGTTCCAGCCACCCCGGGATCCCTCCCATCCTTTGGGGGTGGCCATGTAGCCCCAGCCCCTCGGGCTCCAGACCTCTGCTTCCCACCCTGAGCTCTGCCCAGCAAGTTCAAGGGAGTTAGACTCCTGGGCTCAGCTTTTTCTTCTCATCCAGGAGTGGTTCAGCTCCCCAAACATCTACAGTGACACCCATCAGACTTTGCAAGGTAGACATGGGTCTGTTACTCAGCTGGGACATCACACAGGGCCTTTCAGCCCTTCGGCAGAGGCCTGCGTGCAGAAGGCACATGTAGGAATCGTATAAATGCGTCAGATTATGCCCCCTTCAGGACACCTTGGCCAGCAGCTCTGGGGCTGGCAAAACCACAAGGAGCCTGGGCTGGATTCTCAGCCACTGCCTCCCTGTGGGGAAAGGAGGATGCAGCTGGTTTAAAGACTTTGAGCTGCCTGCGTTCTGGGTCTTGTGTATCTTAGAGCAACCTCCGGGCTGCTCTCACCAGTGCTTAACTGTTTTTTCTCTGCTGTGCTGGTTAGGTCTCAGGTGGAGTATTGTGTCCTGTTCTGGACACCACATTTCCGGAAAGATGCGGAGAAACTGGAGAGAGTCCAAAGGGGAACAACAAAAGTGATGAACAGCCTAGAAAACATGGCCTAGGAGGAAAGACTGAAAGAACTGGGTTTGTTTAGCTTGGAAAAAAGAAGGTGGATAGGGGACCTAATAGCGGCTTCCAAGAACCTAAAAGAGGGTTACAAGGAGAAGGGAGAAAAATTGTTCTCCTTGGCTTCTGATGATAGGACAAGAAGCTATGGGCTTCAGCTGCAAGAAGGGAGGTTTAGGTTGGACCTAAAGTCTTCAATTACATCAATAAATTGCCTAGAGAGGTTGTAGAATCTCCATCACTGGGGCTATTTAAGAGCGGTGGGGGAGGGCAAGGACAGTCTGCCACCCCACCTCCAAGACCCACCTGTGTAAGGCTCTGGCTTAGCCCCCACCTGCCCTGGTTCAAACCCCCCATGCGCGGCTCTGGCTCAACCCACTACCGGTTCAAACCCCCAACGGCTCCGGATCACCATCCCCACGTGTAGTTCCAGCTCAATCCCCCCCACCCCAGTTCAGCCGTCCCCCCACATGCGGCCCCGGCTCAGCTCCAGCCCCTGCTCCCCTGCAGCCCCAATACACCCCAGGCTTAACCCCCTCTCCCACGGTCCCAACCCACCGCCAGGCTTAACCCCCCCACAACTTCCCCCCGCCCCAGGATTTCCCTCTCCAAAGGAGCTCCAGGTGCCCCGGCTGCAGAACGTGCGTCCTGCTGGGGAGAAAAGCCACCCCTGACTTATGCGAAATTCGAGTTACGCGAGGGCACACGGGAGCAAAACCCTCGCATAAATCGAGGGGCTACAGCATTAGGTGTGGACACGTTCTGTACCAAGAGGTTCTGTCAGGAAACATCAGTCAACAGTGACTTCCCTCGACAGAACTCTGTCGTGTAGACACACCTATAGGTTTTTAAGGCCAAGAATGACTGTTATGAATATCTAATTTGACCTGCCTGGTGCCCGGTCACTTGTGACTAACCAAGGGAGCCAGCCAGAGAGTTACCCTCAAATAAACCTCTAGAACAGGGGTGCACAGAGCCAGGGGCAGGCTGCTTCCGGGAGGGGTGTGACTGCTGGGTCTCAGCTTCATCCATCTCATTCAAAACGCTGAAATACAGGAAGTCCCCAATTTACACTGTGCATTTGTTCCAAATGTCACCGTGTAAGCTGAAAACCGTGTAAGTCGGGGAGGGCTTGGGGGGTGGGTTGTGGCCCTGGGAGGGGGCAGGGGGTTAAGTCTAGGCTGGGTTCGGGCTGCAGGGGGGTGGGAGGGTGCAGCTGAGCCGGGGCGTGCAAGGGCTTGGGGTGGCGTTTGAGCTTTTCCGGGGGTTTGAGCCAGGGCCACGGGGGTGCTGGGTAGTGGGGTGGGAGCTGGAGCCCCACACATGCACACAGGGAGCCCCAGGCACAAGTGGAAGCTGGAGCCCCATGTGCTGGGGGGGTCTGAGCTGGGGCCACAGGGGTTGAGGAGGAGCTGAACTGGTTGGACCAGGGTGGGGGGGGCATCTGGGGGGGGAAGAGCCTCATGTGCCTGCAGTGACTGATGGCTGGAGTCCCCGCGGGGGGTGGTGGCTGACAGTCCGGGGCGCCAGGGGGGTGGGAGTCCAGCATGTGCTGGGAGTTAGAGCTGGGCAGAGGGGCAGTTGAATGAGGGTGAACCGGGGCAGGGGTGCTTGGGGGTGGGGTTTGGAGCCTCACGCTTGCTGAGCCAGCCACACAGGGTTGGGTCTGGGTCTGGGTCTGGGGGGGCGTTGGGGCACAGGGGCTGGAGCTGGCTCCGCAGGAGTTGGAGGGGAGCCCCCCAAGTGTGGCTGGAGCCCCCTGCTGGAGGAGGTGAGCCAGGGCATGAGGGGGGACATGAGCTGGGGCCACGGGGGTGTGGGGGTTGAGCTGGCGGGAGGTTTAAGGGGGGGGTGAACCGGCACCACTGTCAAGCGGTGCTGCTCTAGGAAGCAGGGGAATGGGGTTTTAGCCAGCCGGGCTGCCTGCAGGGGCTGGCAGATAGGTGGGCTAAAAGCCTTCCCCGTCTCTTCCCAGAGCGGTGCCTAGGCAGGGGGAAGGGGCTCTTAGCCTGCCTCGCTGCCCACAGCTGCGGGCAGCTAAGTAGGCCGACAGCCACGTGTCTTCAAGTTGTGTGAAACGTGCGTTAAAGCAAGTTTCGCTCAACGTGCAGCCGCGTAAAGGTGGTGATTACTTTATGACTCGGGGTGAGCCGCGTAAGAGCGGGGTTGCGTACTCTGGATTCTGAGACCTTACATATGTGTGTATCTCTAGATCCATGCAACTCGGGCCCGTGTAAGTCGGGGATTTACTGTGTGTTACTGGTTTTATGTATGCGTATTCACGTTTATATACCGATTAATTCAGTTTTTACATTCTACAGACTTATTTTCTTACACTTGCTGAAAGGCTGGGTATTTTTTTTCTTCTTCTTCATATGAACAGAACGAAAATTCCCATCAGTTTGGATTAGTGTGGGGTGGGGGTTTTCCTAATGGCAGGAATGAAATCTTAGGCCTTACATACAAAGTTTGCTCCCGCCTTTTCCAGAGCTGATCTTTTAGAAACCCATCCAATCTTGATCTAAATTGTGTCAATGATGGAGAATCCTCCAGCTGCCTAGGAAGGTTGTTCTTGGAATTGGAATTTGTCCGGTTTCAACTTGCAAGGAATCAGTTCTTCCATTCTGCACTCACCTTTCAGATTCCAGGATGCATGGATACGCTGAGAACCAGCCAGCAATAAATCTTTGTGAACTAAACCAACTGCCATCAGATACATAAGCCACTGCCAAGAAGACAATTTTCCAACCCCCCCAATCAAATTTCCAGCTTTTCTCTCAATCAAAACTCAGGCAAAATATCACCTGATTGGCTGAAATGCTCCTAAGGTTTGGGTTTATTCCAGTGGCTGCTGCTTTCTTTGCCTGGCTTCTAACCTTCTCTCTAGCTCCAGCAAGAATGGACAACTATTCTCTGTGTAAGGAATGTGGCAGCAGGAATGCAATGCTGCTGAAGGCTGGGAGGAATGTGTCTCCCAGAGGGCATTTACATAAGAATGCATGGGTGTGCGTGTGTGATACCTTTCAGGCAAAGCCTGATGGGTAGCAAGTAAGCAATGAGATTTTGTCTATTGTAAACACAATTATTGTAAAATCACAATTTATGCTGACACTCAGTGTGGGAGTTGTGGGATGTCACCAATGCTGTGGGTTGTTGTAGGGGGACAGGGCAATTGCCATAGCCGTGTAAGATGTTAATTACACAGGGCTCCCTGGTTTAAAGCATGGTAAGGCAAGACAAATAGCATAGTGATTAGAAAAGTTTTCTGGATTCTGTGCCCTGCTGATATAGCTTTAAGCCTGGTTTGTCTAGCCTTTTTTTCTCTTGAAAAATAGAGCTGGGTACTAGGGTTTTCATGAAACCCCAAGCTAGACTATGTCTACACTAGCCCCAAACTTTGAAATGGCCTTGCGAATAGTCATTTTGAAGTTTACAAATGAAGCATGGAAATACATATTCAGTGCCTCATTAGATGTGGGCAGCTGGGCACTTTGAAATTGACGTGATTTGTTCAGATGGGAGTCCTTTTTGAAAGGACCCTGCCTACTTTGAAGTCCCCTTATTCATATGAGCAGATGGGAATAAGGGGACTTCGAAGTAGCCAGAGTCCTTTAGAAAAGGAGCCCCGTCGGGACGAGCCGTGTGGCGGCGAGCCGCATCAATTTCGAAGTGCCGCGGCCACCCGCATGCTAATAAGGCACTGAATATGTATTTCAGCACTTCATTAGTAAACTTCGAAATGGCCATTTGCATGGCCATTTCGAAGTTCGGGGCTAGTGTAGAGGTAGCCCTAGAGATACCAAGAACTGAAATCACAGAGTGGTAGCTGAGGCCATGCAGAGCTGAAATCACAGGGTTCTGCCTCAGGGCAATCCCACAGTGGATGAGGGTGGCTGGTAGGAAGAGCGGAGGATGGTGTGATGGGTGGGCAGCTCTTAAGGGAGCAGCAGATGGGCAGACGGATGGATGGATGGATGGACGGCGTGACTGGCAGGTGGCCGGTAGGAGGAGTACCCAGAAGGTGGCAGTCAGTGGAATGCTGCAGACAAGTGGACAGGTAGTACTGTCCTGGTGATGCACCTGTGGGCTCTGGGTGTGGGACTGTACTGCGAGAGGTACACCCTGTAACTGTGTGGGGGGGAAAGGCAAAGAGTCCCAGCAAGAGACTTGGTTCTATAGCCTGTGGGGATGGTATCTCGTTAAAGGGGTTTGTCTCTCCTTTGCTTAGACAAACTGCATCTGTCACTGTAAACTTGGCGTAGGTTAGTGTTATTAAATAAGCTGTTTCTATCTTAAACTCTGTGCTTGTGGGGGGTGGGGGAGAACTGCCTTACGGGCACCCAGCAAGTGGGGTGAGATTGTCCCAGGCCACTGGGTGGGGGCTCGAGCTGGTTGGTTGTATCCTTGACAGAAAACCCCTAGGAGCTGAACCCGGCCCTTCTGGCAGGCACCTGGCATTAATAGAAGGGTTACATCTGCATTTGATTTTAATGAAAGCCCACCTGTGCCGAGCACGGCCTTTGGAAAGGAAGGAAGCCACCAGAGAGCCTGGGGAACTCTCCAGAGCTGGTAACGCTGAATTTCTCCTGATGAGAAGCTGCAAGCGAGAAGCCTGAGACCTCCTCTCCTGTGCCCAGGAAGCTGCAGGAGACGAGGCTGCGAGAAGGGGACGGGGCGGCCGGTGGTCAGCGAGAGACGGCGCAGAACTTGGAGGGCCGAGGCTTATACCCACATTCGCCCCTCTGGTGCGAGGTGTCGATTTCCTCCGGGCGGGTGAGGGGCGTGAGAGTGAAGTGCTGCAGGACGGTGGTGAAGAAGAGGAACAGCTCCATGCGGGCCAAGCCCTCGCCCGGGCACATCCGCTTCCCTGGGGGACAGGCACACGGTGACGTCTGAGCCATGCCTGGGGGCCAGGTGCATTTCAGGACCTCTCTTGCCCAAAGTCTTGGCTAACCTGACCCTGCAGATGGGGCTCAGGCACCTTTAAGGCTCTTTTCAAGCGCCCTGTATTCTGGGACTGGCCTCCAGCGTCAGTTACAGCATCCTTGGGGCTGCTCTAAGTCAGGCTTCCTTCACTTTATGGGCCAGGGGAGCAGAGACCGGCCACAGCACAGTGCGCTTTGGCCACAACCCCCGCGCATCCCCACAGGCCCTGGGGGGCAGGGAACAGCCACAGCACACACACCCCGTCCAAGCTCTGCATTGGCGCCAGGGAGCAGGGCCCTTATGTCACCTCTGCAGCTTGTGGGAGACCCCGGCCCCTCAGGGGTCATTTCTACCCCATGGTGTCACAGAGAGGATGGCACCCCCACAAAGGGCTGGATCTGAGGCCAGGGCTGGTCCAGGCAGTCACAGCCAGGGATCCCTCCAATTTATTTCAGTCATAGAATCATAGAAGAGTAGGACTGGAAGGGACCTCGAGAGGCCATCGAGTCCAGCCCCCTGCCCTCATGGCAGGACCAAGCACTTTCTAGACCATCCCTGAAGCCATCTATCTAACCTCTTCTTAAATAGCTCCAGTGATGGAGATTCCACCACCTCCCTTGGCAATTCGTTCCAGTGTTTGATCACCCTGAGAGTTAGGAACTTTTTCCTAATGTCCAACCTGAACCTCCCCTGCTGCAATTTAAGTCCATTGCCTCTTGTTCTATCCTCAGAGGCCAAAAAGAACAAGTTCCCTCCCTCTGCCTTATGACACCCTTTTAGATACCTGAAAACTGCTATCATGTCCCCCCTCAATCTTCTCTTTTCCAAACTAAACAAGCCCAATTCTTTCAGCCTTTCTTCATAGGTCACATTTGCTAGACCTTTGATCATTCTCGTTGCTCTCCTCTGGACCCTCTCCAATTTCTCCACATCCTTCCTGAACTGCAGTGCCCAGAACTGGACACAATACTCCACCTGAGGCCTAACCAGCACAGAGTAGAGCGGGAGAATGACTTCTTGTGTCTTGTTCACAACACACCTGTTAATGCATCCCAGAATCATGTTTGCTTTTTTTGCAACAGCATCACACTGTTGACTCATATTTAGCTTGTGGTCCACTATAACCCCTAGATCCCTTTCTGCTGTACTCATTCCTAGGCAGTCCTTTCCCATTCTGTATGTGTGACACTGATTGTTCCTTCCTAAGTGGAGCACTTTGCATTTGTCCTTATTAAACTTCATCCTGTCTACCTCAGCCCATTTCTCCAGTTTATCCAGATCCTTTTGAATTATGACCCTATACTCCAAGGACGTTGCAACCCCTCCCAGCTTGGTATCATCTGCAAACTTAATAAGTGTACTTTCTATGTCAATATCTAAATCGTTAATGAAGATATTGAACAGAACCGGTCCTAAAACAGACCCCTGTAGAACCCCACTAGTTATACTTTCCCAGCAGGATTGAAAGCCATTAATAACTACTCTCTGGGTATGGTTATCCAGCCATTTGTTCACCCACCTTTTAGTAGCCCCATCTAAGTTGTATTTGCATAGTTTATTGATAAGTATATTATGTGAGACCGTGTCAAATGCTTTACTGAAGTCTAGATATACCACATCCACCGCTTCTCCCTTATCCACAAGGCTCGTTATTCTATCAAAGAAAGCTATTAGATTGGTTTGACATGATCTTTTTTTAACAAAACCATGCTGGCTGTTCCCTATCACCTTACCACCTTCCAAATGCTTGCAGATGATTTCTTTAATTACCTGCTCCATTATCTTTCCTGTCACAGAAGTTAAGCTGACTGGCCTGTACTTTCCTGGGTTATTCTTGTTCCTCTTTTTATAAATGGGTACTATATTTGCCCTTTTCCAGTCTTCTGGGATCTCTCCCATCTCCCACGATTTTCCAAAAATGATTGCTAAAGTCTCAGATCTCTTCTATCAGCTCCTTGAGGATTCTAGGATGCATTTCATCAGGCCCTGGTGATTTGCACACATCTAATTTTTCTAAGTAAATTTTAATTTGTTCTTTTCTTATTTCATCTTCTAAACCTACCCCTTTTTCACTAGCATTCTCTATGTCAGGCATTCCTTCAGATTTCTCAGTGAAGACTGAAACAAAGAAATCATTAAACATCTCTGCCATTTCCAAATTCCCTGTTACTGTTTCTCCCTCCTCACTGACCAATGGGCCTACCCTCTCCTTGGTCTTCCTCTTGTTACCAATGTATTTGTAAAAAACCTTCTTGTTTCCCTTTATGCTTGTAGCTAGTTTGAGCTCATTTTGTGCCTTAGCCTTTCTAATCTTGCTCCTGCATGCTCGTGTTGTTTGCCTATATTCGTCCTTTGTAATTTGTCCTAGTTTCCATTTCTTATACGATTCCTTTTTTATTTTGAGATCACACAAGATCTCCTGGTTAAGCCAAGGCAGTCTTTTGCCATGTTTTCTATCTTTCCTATGCAGCAGGATAGCTTGCTTTTGGGCCCTTAATAACGTCCCTTTGAAAAACTGCCAACTCAGATGTCATGGACAGAATAAATGTTGTTACCGGCACCTAGGCAGGTGTGGATGTGCACCACCACGAGAAACACAGGCTGCCAGCAGCGGGGGCTGTGGGCGCTCTGCTGATCAGCTGGGCAGCGCCTGAATCTCCCCGGGCTGCTGCCTCAGCCCTCAGAGCATAGGGAACCACGCTCACCTCCACTGAGGCCAGTACAGCAATAGACACATTGAGGGAAACAACCTCCCTCCCCTGGGCTTCCAGCCCATTTGCTCCCACGTCCTGGCCCAGGAGGCCCCACACACCCGTCGAGAAGGCCATGAAGGCCGCTTGCTTCCGGAAGCCTCCCCTCTCATCCAGGAAGTGGGCCGGGTCGAAGGTGTCCGGATCGTTGAACTGGGTGGGGTCGTTGTGGACAGAAAGCAGCAGAGGGATCACGTTGGTGCCCTGGGCAGGAGAAGTGAACGGCTCCAGCACGTGTCCAGAGGCTCTCTCCACCCAGCCAGCTGTCCCTCTGCCCATCTTCAAACTCACTGACTCTCTGCCCATCCGTCTACCCACCCGCCCATCTAGCCACCCATCGCCTGCTCACCCATCCATCTGCACGTCCCTCTGACTTTGACCCCATCCAGCTTTCTGTCTCTCCACCCATCCTATCTGCCTGACAGTCCATCCACCTCTGCCCAGACGTGGCTAGGTAGCCTTCTGTCTTGGGTGCCTTAGACTACAGGTCCTGTGTCTTAGCCGGGGATTAGATTATTTATCCCTTCCGGTCCCTTCCCAGCCTCTGGTTCTGGGCGTCTACATCCATCCTGTGTCCCCACCCTCTCACCCGTATGTGCGCACGTCTCTCTGCCCACCCATCCGCAGTGTCTCATCTTTGCGTCTGTCCCATGGCAGCACCCTCCCACCTTGCCTGTCTCTACATCCGTCCCCCTCTCGGTCTGTCTATCCATTTATCCAAATTGTCTAGCCATCAGCATCATTTTCTGTCTGTCTGTCTCCTTCTCTATTCATGACATCCCTCAGCCTCTCTGCCCACCTCGTTCTCCCCGCCACCTCTTAGCCATGCTACGAACCCACCCTCTCGCCAGCCACCAGAACACCCATGTGTCCGTCCCATGGTCTAGCCCTCTGCCTCCCTCTGCCTCCCCTTTGGCAGCTGCTTAGCGAGGAGATTCCAGCCCCAGGACAGAGGTGGGGAGCGGGAAAGCCCTTTACCTTTGGAAGCAGAAAACCCCGGAAATAGGTGTCCCGGATCACCCTATGTGTCATCCCCAGAGAGACAATGTCAGTGAACCGCTGCATCTCATGGATCACAGCATCCGTGTAGGGCATGTGCACTCGGTCCTCTGCACACGGGCTGCGGTGCCGGCCGATCACCCGGTCGATCTCGGCGTGGACACGGGCTGTGGAACAGCAAGCAGCATGGGAAGCGGGTCAGGGCTGAGCAGGGTAGCTGGAAGCAGCCACGCAAGCCCGGCCATGTGGCAAGGCGAGCAAGGCAGTTGCTTTGGGTCTCATGCCTCAGGGCAAGCGGAAATGGAGGCGGGTCAGGGCTGGGCTGGGCAGCTTATGATCTCAGCTGCCCTGGGGCCAATTCTGAATCCCACGCCCCATCCCATGGCACTGGAATTGAAGTCAGACCTGGCTTGGGTTCCCAACTCTGACACTGACTCCCTGTGCAGCCTTTGGGAACTCCCTTAACACCTCCCCCTCTGCACAGGGTGAGACCAGCCACCTGCCTTTCCTAGGCTGAGTGTGAGGCAAATTGGGTTTTGGCATGTGTAGGGAGCAGGAGTGGCTGCGCCCTGAGCCAGAAGGGGAAGAGCCCCTCCCTGCACTTTGGTGGACAGAATTTGGCCCTGCTCCCTTACCCGACAGGAAGGCAAGCAGTGGGGCTACCAGTATCAAAACCCCAGCCCACAGCTCAGTAGGGTCCCAGCCACCAGTCCTGACTTCCCAGTGGGGCCAGGTGCCGGTAGCCCTGTCTCCCCCAGGCTCCCATGGGTGGTGGTAGTGGTGGCAGCTCAGTGGGGGAGGGATAAGCTCTGTGGTTTGAATATTGGCCTGCTAAACCCAGGGCTGTGAGTTCAATCCTTGGCATGAGGCCAAATAGATATTGGGGGTGGTGCTTAGCCCTGCCAAGAGGGCAGGCAGGGGACTAGACTCAATGACCTTCTGAGGTCCCTCCCAGTTCTGGGAGATGTGTATCTCCCATTATATACCGACCAAGGCCCTGCTCCCTGCTGGAGCCAGACCTGCCCCTGCCCTTGGCCAGCTATGAGGAGAGAGGGAGATATGGAAGGGTCACAGGGATCAGCATGGACCCCAGGTGCCAGGCTGCTGCCACCAACAGGGCCCCAGGCTGGGAACAGGGAGTGGGTGGCACCTTCCCTCCTGCCCCTGATTGCCTAGCACTCATTGCTGGACTGTAGTGTGACTGTTCCTGGGTGTTTGCTGCCACACCAGGCTTACTTTATATTCAATATGCCAATATTTTCATGGCTGACCTGGAACAGCGCTTCCTTAGCTCTCATCCACTAACACCCCCTCTCGACTTATGCTACATTGATGACATCTTCATCATCTGGACCCATGGGAAGGAGATTCTGGAGGAATTCCACCGGGACTTCAACAACTTTCACCCCAACATCAACCTCAGCCTGGAACAGTCCACACAGGAGATCCACTTCCTGGACACCACGGTGCTAATACACGACGGCCACATCAATACCACCTTGTACTGTAAACCCACTGACCACTACGCCTACCTTCATGCCTCCAGCTTCCATCCCAGACACACCACACAGTCCATTGTCTACAGCCAAGCACTAAGATATAACCGCATTTGCTCCAACCCCTCCAACAGAGACAAACACCTACAGGATCTCTACCAAGCATTCTTGAAACTGCAATACCCACCTGAGGAAGTGAAAAAACAGATCAACAGAGCCACACATGTGCCACGAAGCCTCTTACCACAGGACAAGCCCAAGAGAGAAACCAACAGAACACCACCACCCATCACCTACAGTCCTCAGCTAAAACCTCTACAGCGCATCATCAGGGATTTACAACCCATCCTGGACAATGATCCCCCACTTTCACAGGCCTTGGGAGGCAGACCAGTCCTTGCCCACAGACAACCTGCCAACCTGAAGCAAATCCTAACCAGCAACTATCCACCGCACCACAGTCACTCTAACTCAGGGACCCATCCATGCAACAAACCTCATTGCCAGCTCTGCCCACATATCTACACCGGCAACACCATTACAAGACCTAACCAGATCAGCCACACCATCGTGGGTCCATTCAGCTGCACATCTACCAATATAATTTATGCCATCATGTGCCAGCAATGCCCCTCTGCTATATACATCGGACAAACTGGACAGTCGATATGTAAAAAAATAAACGCACACAACTCAGATATCAGAAATGGCAATATACAAAAACCCGTAGGAGAGCACTTCAATCTCCCAGGCCACACAGTAGCAGACTTAAAAGTAGCTATCCTACAGCAAAGAAATTTCAGGACCAGACTCCAAAGAGACATTTCTGAGCTACAATTCATCTGCAAATTCGACACCCTCAGCTCAGGCTTAAACAAAGACTGTGAATGGCTGACTAAATACAAAAGCAGCTTCCCCTCCCTTGGTGTTCACACCTCCAGATCAACTGCTGGTAGTAAGCCTCACCCTTGCTGACTGAGCTAACCTTGTTATCCCCACCCTTGCTCTGGCTTATTTATACCTGGCCCTGCAGATTTCCATTACCAGCATCTGATGAAATGAGTTTGTGCTCACGAAAGCTCATGCTCAAAACTTTTCTGTTAGTCTGTAAGACGCCACAGGACCCCTTGTTGCTTTATATTGACTGTTTGCTGCCCTGCCTTGCACTAGGGCCTGGTCTCCACTTGCTTGTTGCCCCATCCTGCCCCAGGGCTTGAGCCTTTTGACTCTAGGATTAGACTAACAGTGTTGCACGCCCAGGGCCGGGCACGAGCCCACTGAAGCCAGCACACAGGACTGAGCCCCAGGACTGGGCACGGTAGGGAGCAGGAGCAGCCGCTCCCTGAGGCAAGCAGGCTACAGGGTGTCCGTGCAGTGCCTGGCCCCATCGCCCATTAGCAGCAATGACAGCGTCACCCGGCAGTGACTCACCCTGGATCTCTGGGTGCCTCGTGAGGATCAGGAAGCCAGACCACAGGGTGGTGCTGGTGGTCTCTGTGCCCCCAAGAAACAGGCTGTGTGCGGTTATCACCAGGCCCTCCATGTGGAAGTAGCTCTGGGGGTCATGTTTCTCCTGCAGAGGAAGCATATACGCCGCCTCAGTGGGTGGGTACCAGTCAGAATTCCACCCCACAGCACCCAGACCCCCCACTGGGAGGAGCAGCATCTCCCCACGGCTGCTCCCCAGACGTCTGGGCCCACTGCTGCTGCCAGGCGAGGGGCTCATCGGGCAGGGCGGGTGCTGGTGGCCCTGCATCTCTCCAGCTCCCACGGCTGGTGGTAGCTTCTCTCAACAGCCTGGCTCAGAAGAGGCTGCACTTTCAGGATCCCTGCGATATTCAGCAGCAGCAGCAGCATATGCTTCTCATTGGCACCGGCCTGGAGGTGGTTGGGTGCAGGCGTTGGGTTTGGGGGAGGTTCCTGGTGCTTTTCTCACCACTTTGAAGGGTGATGGAGTTGGTCGTTGGAGAGGCTCCAATGATTCCCTGTGGGGGAATGTTAGATCCCTGATCTCTGGGGTTAATCATTCAGACTCCTCTGGCAGAACCAGATTCATCTCCCCAAACCAGAATCAGAGCACATCATTGTAGCCAGCGATGCCAAAGCAAGGGACTGGCCCTGCCCCAAAGAGCTGACAATCTGTCTAGGCAAAGAAAGGACTGTGAGCCCTATTGCATGCATCGGGAACCTGAGGCACAGGGCAGTGACCCAGCAGACCAATAGCCACGTCAAGAACAGAAGCCAGGCCCCCTGGAGCCCAGTCCAGCACCCAGCCACTAGGACACACTGCCTGTCTTATTGAACCAACAGCAGTTTTAATGGGGTCGGTCATCACCCCCATTCCTGCAACCCTCTGACCTGCTCCATCCTGAGTAGGAAGCAATCAATGACATCACGAGGGCAGTTGGGGTTGAAGGATTCCTGGTGCATCTTCACCTGCTCCAGGAGGAAGAGCCGCAGCTGCTTGAAGTTCTGGAAGAACCTGTTGTGAGGCCCTGGCAGATAGTACATGAGGCCAGGGAAGATGCTGTACATCTGGGGAGAGGGTGTGACATTACTGGACTGCAATACAGGACGTTGTTGTAACCACTGGGATATGGGAGGTTATGTTTCTGATATTTATATGCATGTGCATTTTGAGTATTGGCTTTGTTTCTCTTTCTTGGCAGTCACTCGATAACGACCTGGACATCTTCATATCACCCTCCTGTTGGCTCTGTAGTTGTACTTCAAATGCTTGATTGCGGAGGACACCAACAGAAGGCTTGGCCAGCCCATTGTGAAAGGACGGCTGGGCAGTGAGGAGAGGGGAGCCAGGCCAGGCTCGAGCACGGCCACGTGTGTCTGGGCGGGTTACCATCCCAGACCGCCTCAGGCGTGCATGGGAGCATAGTCATTGCCGTAATGAGCTGTGCTGCACAAGCACAGGGGTCAAAACAAAAAGCAGTCAAGTAGCACTTTAAAGACTAGCAAAATGGTTTATTAGGTGAGCTTTCGTGGGACAGACCCACTTCTTCAGACCAGAGCCAGACCAGAACAGACAATATTTAAGGCACAAAGAACCAAAAACAGTAAGCAAGGAGGACAAATCAGAAAAAGATAATCAAGGTGAGCAAATCAGAGAGTGGAGGGGTAGGGGGGAAGGTCAAGAATTAGATTGAGCCAAGTATGCAGACGAGCCCCTATAGTGACTCAGAAAGTTCCCATCACGATTTAAACCATGTGTTAATGTGCTGAATTTGAATATAAAAGCCAGCTCAGATGTTTCTCTTTGCAAAACGGTGCGACAATTTCTTTTCTGTAACACACATACCTTGAGGTCATTGACAGAATGCCCCATTCCATTAAAATGTTGACTAACTGGTTTGTGGATCTGGAGTGTTTTGACGTCTGTTTTGTGCCCGTTGACCCTTTGTCTAAGGGAGTTAGAAGTCTGTCCAGTATACAAAGCATCTGGGCATTGTTGGCACATGATGGCATATATGATGTTAGTATCATGGGCACTTTCTCAAGCTCCTCTACTAACATCATATATGCCATCATGTGCCAACAATGCCCAGATGCTTTGTATACTGGACAGACTTCTAACTCCCTTAGACAAAGGGTCAACGGGCACAAAACAGACGTCAAAACACTCCAGATCCACAAACCAGTTAGTCAACATTTTAATGGAATGGGGCATTCTGTCAATGACCTCAAGGTATGTGTGTTACAGAAAAGAAATTGTCGCACCGTTTTGCAAAGAGAAACATCTGAGCTGGCTTTTATATTCAAATTCGGCACATTAACACATGGTTTAAATCGTGATGGGAACTTTCTGAGTCACTATAGGGGCTCGTCTGCATACTTGGCTCAATCTAATTCTTGACCTTCCCCCCTACCCCTCCACTCTCTGATTGGCTCACCTTGATTATCTTTTTCTGATTTGTCCTCCTTGATTACTGTTTTTGGTTCTCTGTGCCTTAAATATTGAGTCTGTTCTGGTCTGGCTCTGGTCTGAAGAAGTGGGTCTGTCCCACAAAAGCTCACCTAATAAACCATTTTGCTAGTCTTTAAAGTGCTACTTGACTGCTTTTTGTTTTGATAGTGTATAGACTAGCACAGCTCCCTCTCTGTTACTATTCAAGCACAGGGGTGTGCATGTCACTGATCTCGTGGGATGGAGTCACCAAGTGACGAGACAGCTCAGTGGGGATCGATTGTTAAACAATTGCTCTCCATGTCAGCCAAGGAGGCAGCGAGGAACACACACATGAAAGGAGACCACCCCAGAGAGGCAACCTCCCCCAGGCAACACCCACCTGCCCCCATTGGGAGCTCAACAGATGGAAGTTCTGGGTGATGAGGCCGACCAGGGTGAGAAAGTTCCTGTCCTCGTAGTCAAAGCGCTGCCCAAAGACGATGAAGCAGATGACGTTGAAGACGGCCCGGCTGAGGATGGTGGGGCTGAAGGGTGCGGCTAGCAAAGGGGAGGAAAATAACTTTGATTCTTGGTCAAGTCCTGAGCAGGCCCAGGCTAAGCAGGGTCTGAAAGGGTCACTGCAGGGCTGGGAAATAGGGGAGGGGGGGACCTCAGCGGTGGGTGGGGATTCTCCTTGGTGTAAGGGCAGCACCAGTGGTGCTGTGCAGCACAGAGTGCGGTCTCCTCTGTGTTGACCCCTCTGTCCTAGCTGACATGGGGGGGCGGAGGGTGCTGTGCTCAAGGGGGGTGCACTCCCTTGGCTGGCAGGTCTTGTCCCAGGGCAGCACGACAGGCTAGTGTGGGAGCAGGGAGCAGTACAGGGTTTCACTGGCCCTAAGGTGGCACTAGGGGTGTTGAGTGGGGTGGGGGTTCAGCAGGGGGCGCTCTCCCCCGGCAGGCAGGGCTGGCCCAGGGTGGTGCTAAGGGGTACTGAGTGAGGCAGGGAGCGGGGTGGGGGTTCAGCAGGGGGCGCTCTGCCCCGGCAGGCAGCACTGGCTGTGATGCCCCAGCACAGCACTAGGGGGCGCCGACTGTTCCCTCCCTGCAGGAGGTATGGCAGCAATTCTGCCTGGACGGGAGCTGCGTCCCGGCGGCTGCAGCCCGGCCGGGCCTTTCCCCCAGGCGCCCACCTTGGGTTCGGGCGAGCTCCTGCACCAGGCACTGCGCCTCCTCCTGGATCCGCTGCTCCAGGCTGCGCTTCCCCACGCCCAAGTCGCGCAGCGTGTGCACAGTGAATCTCCGCAGCACCTTCCACTGCTCCCCGTGGCTCATAAAAAGACCTGGGGGGCAGAGGGGTGAAGGATGGGCATAAAAAAATCCTCCCCCACGAATACAGCTGGGCTGCCTCAATGTGCACCAGCCCCAGGCCTGGAGGAAATGAGGATCTCTGAGCTCTGCTCATCCACAGCCAAGAGACCTTCCCCAGCGCCCGGCATTCCTTCTCTAGCCCACTAGTCCCCACTGCCCTCAGGAGCTAAGGAGAGAACCCAGGAGTCCTGGGTCTCAGCAACCTGCCGTGGCGCTAACCATTAGACCCCACTGCCCCTGAATCTGGTCTCTCGCTCTCTCACACACTCTGTGTACACACTACCATACACCAGGTTGGAGGGACTCTTGGAATACAGGTCACCTGGAGATGGCCTGTGACACTGACTCTAAATCTGAAGCCCTCTGCAGGGGCAGAATCATTATCTGCATTTTGTAGGTGGGGAAACTGAGGCACAGCAAGATACATGCACCTGCTTGTGCTCATGAAGGGCATTGAAGGCAGAGCTGGGAATTGACCCCTGAACCCTCCAGAGCATGTTACCGTGTACTCAGCCAGAGAGTGGGGGGGAAACTGAGGAAGAGACAGGTGAAATGCCTGGCTCGTGTGGTCATCCAGTAGGTTATTGGTGACCCCGGAGGCGTCCTGGCTCCAGACGAAGTGCCTGAACTATAAAACCAGGTGTATCATCTGTGGGTCTTGCCCCATTTCCCTAAGTCTGCAAATCTAAGACACTGAATGCTGAGCAGGGTCATCCAACTGCACCGGGAGGGAGAGGGGATACCTCACCATTTCCTTGGTTGATGCGGACCAGAAAGGGCATATCCCCACGTCCGCTGAACTCCTCCGCTTGGTCCTGCAGGGCCTCCTTCACCGCCCGGTAGCCGCACAGCACCACAGAGGGCCGGGGGCCCAGGTGTATGGTGTAGACAGGCCCATAGCGTTTGCTGAGCTGCAAACACGGAGTGATGTCAGGAGTAGGCTCAGGGGTCCCATGTCAAACATATAGCCATGCAATCATAGCACTTAGCTTCCACTGCGAGTCCCAATCCTTCCCTGAAGCCGGGGAGAGAACCCAGGTGGCCTGGTTCCAAGCTCGTCCCTTGCTCTCATCAGTAGACCCTGCTCTCCCCACCAAAAGCTTCCTACAGAGCTGCTAATCCTTTTGCAGCTGTTTAACCGGATATTCCACGTTCCTCCTTGCAACAGCTGGGCGCAGCAGGAGGTGCTGGGCGCAGCTGGGAGCCAGGACGCAGGGGGCTTATCCCTGCCTTGGTGAGACTTCTGGACTTCTGAGGCACTGCTGACAGGGTACATTCAGGGTGAGTTCCTCAGTGACAGAGCCACATGCAGCCCGAGACTGGAGTCTACCACCGGAAGGCACCCCTAATCGGTCACAAAGAGCACGTCGGTTCACCACATTGGCCAGCAGAAAGTCAGACAAGCAACTCCCTTAGAAACTGCAGCTTTCTCTGTGCAATCACCAGAACCACTCCTACACCTGAGAGGTTACGAACACGAATCTCACCAACTCCACACAAGTTCCTCTGATCCCAAAGGATCAGCTGCATGCCCCGGTGAATTCATACCTCAGCTCTTACCACACAGAACATGCTGTGCGTGTCCTTCAGAATCTAAAATCGAAAGGGTTGTTAATAAAAGGAGATAAAAGGTTGAGAATAAAATTGTTAAAGGAGTTAAATTACAGGCATCATGAGCAAGGCGCTTGGGTCAGGCTTGCAGCAGAGACGAAATAATCTGCTCTTTTTTATATATCTCTGGGATACACACTTTGATAGGATGGGTCATCAGCTCCGTTCATAGCAAAGAGGCTTAGTCGCCATGAAGACAAATGGAGGAACCTCTAGGGCCCTTTCTGTCACCTTGGCAATGTGGAGGGAATTCCATCATTCTTGCTTTCTGAGAGTGCACCCCAGATGGAGTGTATCGCATGAGCAAGTCACCTCTCAACGCATCACTCAGTACTTGCTTACATACTTGCCCGAATATTCACACCAAAGTTCCTCAGATGAGAACTGGCACTTTGTCAGTCAAATGCTCCGATTCACCTGACTAGCCATCCTCTAGCAAGAGGCTGGCCAAGGATCCTGTTGACATCTTCCAGAAGCAAATATTTGAAATATAAGCACAGAGCCAATACGCATAATTTCAAATACAGAAATGACACAGGCATATGAGCAGTATAACCAGAACCAGAGAATTATAAGCTTTTCATAGACGTCTCATTTGGTCCACTTTGTGCAAGATTCTCATGAAAATATATAAAAAGTGGTAGAAACAATGTTTGTACGTCCATCTCGAAAATTCACTAACATCACAGTGGACTGTGGTAGTTGGGGGGGTATCTGGGAGCCAGGACTCCCAGTTCTGTCCTGGGGGCTGGGAGACCAGTGGGTGCTAATGGTGGGAGATGATGGCTGGAAACGAGGACTTCTGGGTTCTAATTCCCATCTCCACCAAGGGAGTGGGGGCTAGTGGTTAGAACTGGAGAGACTGCGAGGCAGGACTCTTGGGTTCCATCCACGATTCTGAGAGGGCTGTGGGGTCTAGTGGTAACTGCAGGGGGTCTGTCAATCTGCAATCCAGGGCTCTAGCCCTACTGCTGTCTCTGCCCCGATTCCTTGTCTTACGTGAGGGGAAGCTGCAGCACCCAACACAGGGGGCACTGTTCCAGAGTGGGGTCTCCAGGTGCAAGCGTCAGGCACATATGGAGGACACTGGGAGGAGACCCAGCTTTAGGGAGCCTGCTCTAGGAACTTGGGAGAACAGCACGGGATCAGCCCCTCACTGTGTTAAGCATGGGGCTGAAATAGCTGTGCTGTCCATTCTCCTAGCAGGGTCTGGGACCTGCCTGGGTTGCATTAACCTCCCTGGTCCCCACCAGTCACAGCTAGAGGCAGCCAGAAATTCCCCAGCCCTGTGCCCATGTCAGCCCCTCCAGGAAGGCAATGCCGGCCCTCACCGTGAGCAGCGCTCTGGACATGTCCTGCAGGTCCAGCTGCAGCAGGTTTCCCAGAAGGGGCAGCGGGCGCGGGCCGGAGGGCAGATGTCCACCGCTCCTCTGGCCCTTCCTGCTGCGGAACAGAAGCAGGCCGATGCCGATGAGCAGCACAAGCAGCGCGGCCGCAGCGATCGCCATGTGGGCGCAGCGACAGGAGCCCGGCTCAGCTCAGCAGAGGGTGAGCAGCCCGGTGGGGTGTTGGCGGCTGTGCTGGTATTAAATGCCCCTTCAGGTGCACAGCTGGCAGACTTCTCGGGTGAGAGAGGGGCGGGTTTTGCAGCCAGCTGACTCGCTGGCAGCCGGGCCAAGGGCTTTATGCCAGTAGCAGCAAGTTCAGAGGGCGTCTCTCACCCACTTGCACTCTGGCAAGGATGCAAAACATGGAGGACAGAGAGTCTGACTGTTCTGTTCTGGACCCAGGTGCATAGCGGGGCTGGTATGGAGTGGTACCAGCCAGTAAGTTCTTTGGCATATCCTCCCCTCCACTCAGGGCCAGGACTAGAACCCAGGGCCCGACTCCCAGGGTGGCTGCTTGACCATGTTCCCTCCAACCTGGATTCCTGTCAGCAATCCTACAGGTTTTCCCTCACAGGGCAAAATACACAGGTTTCAGGCAGGGTTTTCCCACCTTCAAAGGTCTAAAGCAAGCGTCAGCAACCCCTATGAGAAGGAGGGCAGAAATCTGACTTCTTGAACTCTTGTCCCATGGGAAGCAAGATTAACAGAAAAAACAACTGAAGAGAGCTGGCAGGTTTTCAAAAGGACATTATTAAGTGCCCAAAAGCAAACTATACTGCTCCGTAGGAAGGATAGAAATTATGGCAAAGGTCCGGCTTGGCTTCGCCAAGAGATCTTGCATAATCTCATGTAACCCTTCTATTAATGCCGGGTGCCTGCCAGAAGGGCCGGGTTCAGCTCCTAGCGTTTTTTTGTCAAGGATACAACCAACCAGCTCGAGCCCCAACCCAGTGGCCTGGGACAATCTCACCCTACTTGCTGGGTGCCTGTACGGCTGTTCTCCCCACAACTCACGAGCACAGAGTTTAAGATGGAAACAGCTTATTTAATAACAATAACTTACGCCAAGTTTACAGTGACGTATCTAAGTCACTGGATATCTAAGCAAAGGAGAGACAAACCCCTTAACAAGACACCATCCCCATACGCTACAGAACCAAGTATCCTGCTGGGGCTCTTTGCCTTTCCCTCACACACAGTTACAGGGTGTACCTCTCACCATGCAGTCCCACACCCAGAGCCCACAGGTACATCACCAGGGCAGTACTAGCTGTCCACTTGCCGGCAGCATCCCACTGACCTGCTGGCTGCTTCTCCTACCAGCCACCTGCCACTTGTGCTGTCTGGCCACTAGCTGCTCACCATCATCCACACCCTGAGACAGAAAACTGTGATTTTAGCTCTAAATATCTCTAGTGCACAGATTCATGAAAACCCTAGTACCCAACTCTATGCTTCAATAGGGCTAAGTCCACACTAGTCAAAAACTTCAAAATGGCCATGCAAATGTCCATTTCAAAGTTTACTAGTAGAAGTGCTGAAATACGTATTCAGCACCTTATTAGAATGCAGAATTAACACCTCTCATCACCCCACAGCTGGTGCAATCACAATTCCTCTTCAAAAAGACCTCTGAGGCTACATCTACACTAGCCCCAAACTTCGAAATGGCCACACAAATGGCCATTTTGAAGTTTACTAATGAAGCACTGAAATACATATTCAGCGCCTCATTAGCAGGCGGGTGGCTATGGCACTTCGAAATTGACGCGCCTCGCCGCTGCGCGGCTTGTCCCGACGGGGCTCCTTTTCGAAAGGATCCTGCCTACTTTGAAGTCCCCTTATTCCCATCTACTCACAGGAATAAGGGGACTTCGAAGTAGGCGGGGTCCTTTCAAAAAGGAGCCCCGTCGGGACGAGCTGTGCGGCAGCGAGTCGCATCAATTTCGAAGTGCCACAGCCGCCCGCATGCTAATGAGGCGCTGAATATGTATTTCAGTGCTTCATTAGTAAACTTCAAAATGGCCATTTACATGGCCATTTCGAAGTTTGGAGTTAGTGTAGACATAGCCATAAGGGCCATCTCCATGCTAGCCAAAAACTTCAAAATGGCTATGCAAATGGCTATTTTGAAGTTTACTAATGAAGTGCTGAAATACATATTCAGTGCCTCATTAGCATGCAGATGGCCACAGCACTTCGAAATTGATGTGGCTCCTCCAGACAGGGCTCCTTTTCGAAAGGACCCCGCCTACTTCTAAGTCCCCTTATTCCTATGAGCAGATAGGGTAAAGGGACTTAGAAGTAGGCGGGGTCCTTTCGAAAAGGAGCCCCGTCGGATGAGCCACGCAGCGGTGAGCCGCATCAATTTCAAAGTGCCGCGGCTGCCCGCATGCTAATGAGGCACTGAATATGTATTTCAGTGCTTCATTAGCAAACTTCTAAATGGCCATTTGCATGGCCATTTCGAAGTTTTTGGCTAGTGTAGACATGGCCTACACTTGCATTCCTCTTTCGAAAGAGACATGCAAATGAGGTAAATCAAAAATGCAAATGAGACATACATTTGCATGTTCTGCACCTCATTTGCATATTCTAATTTGAAAAGAGCTTCCTTCGAAAGAAGAAAGCCCATGTAGACGGTGCTTTTTCAAAAGTACACCCCATCTTCGAAAGAATCCTTCTTCCCATTAAATAAAGGGAAGGATTCTTTCGAAGATGGGTTTACTTTCGAAAGAGCAGCGTCTACGCTGGCTTTCTTCTTTCGAAAGAAGCTCTTTCGAAATTAGAATATGCAAATGAAGTGCTGGGTATGCAAATTTATACCTCATTTGCATTTTCAATTTGCCTCATTTGCATACCTCTTTCGCAAGAGGAATGCAAGTGTAGACACACCCAGGGTCCATCTACACTAGCCAGCTGCTTTGAAGTAGCCGGCACAACGTTGAAATAGCAAGCGTCACGTATACACGCACAGTGTGCTATTTCGACATTGAAATCAACGTTAGGCAGTGAGATGTCGAAGTCACTGTTCCCATCCAAAGATGGGCATAACGCCCTACTTCGACGTTCAACATCGAAGTAGGGCATGTGTAAACGATCCACATCCTGCTACTTTGAAATAGCGGGGTCCTCCATGGTGGCCATCAGCTGAGTGGTTGAGACGCTCTGTCCAGCCCCTGCAGGGCTCGATGGTTGCCACGTGCAGCAGCCCTTGCCCCAGGGCTTCTGGCTGCTGCTGCTGCAGCTGGGGGTCCATGCTGCATGCACAGGTTCTGCAAATGGTTGTCAGCTCTGTGGATCTCATGCTGTGCAGGGCAAGTGTGTCTGGGAGGGGCCTTTAAGGGAGCGGGTTGGGGCTTTGCTGGCCCCTTATTTCGATGGGGAGTGCTTGTGTGTGCGGACGCTCCACATTTCCTTCTGGGGCAGCTCCTTTTGACGTTCTCTGTCCCTACTTCGATGTTGAACATCGATGGCACCAGCCCTGGAAGACATGTAGATGATACATGTCGAAGTAGCCTATTTCGATGTCCTTACTTCGAAATGGGCTACTTCGACGTAGTGTGCTAGTGTAGACGTAGCCGAGGAGATTTCTGAGCCTTTAGCTATAATTTTTTAAAAGTCCTGGAAGTCAGGAGAGATTCCAGAAGACTGGAAAAGGGCAAACAGTTCCCACCTATAAAAAGGGGAAAATGAACAACCCAGGAAACTACAGACCAGTCAGTTTAACTTCTGTGTCGGGAAAGATAATGGAGCAACTAATTAAGGAATCCATCTGCAAACATCTAGAAGAAAATAAGTTGATAGGTAACAGCGAGCATGGATTTGTAAAGAATAGCTCATGCCAGACCAATCTGATAGCTTTTTTGACAGGATAACAAGTCTAGTGGATAAGGGAGAAGTGGTGGATATGGTATACCTAGACTTTAGTAAGGCATCTGACACAGTCTTGCATGATCTTCTTATCAATAAACTAAGCAAACACAGCTTAGTTGGGTTGGTGCATAACTGGCTGGATAACCGTTCTCAGAGACGAAGGGTCCTGTGGCACCTTATAGACTAACAGAAAAATTTTGAGCATGAGCATTCGTGAGCACAGACTCACTTCATCAGATGCTGGTCTTGGAAATCTGCAGGGCCAGGTATAAATAAACCAGAGCGAGGGTGGGGATAACAAGGTTAGCTCAGTCAGCAAGGGTGAGGCTTACTACCAGCAGTTGATCTGGAGGTGTGAACACCAAGGGAGGGCATTCACACCTCCAGATCAACTGCTGGTAGTAAGCCTCACCCTTCCTGACTGAGCTAACCTTGTTATCCCCACCCTTGCTCTGGCTTATTTATACCTGGCCCTGCAGATTTCCAAGACCAGCATCTGATGAAGTGAGTCTGTGCTCACAAAAGCTCATGCTCAAAACTTTTCTGTTAGTCCATAAGGTGCCACAGGACCCTTTGTTGTTGTTACAGATCCAGACGAACACGGCTGCCCCTCCGATACTCGTTCTCAGAGAGTAGTTCTCAATGGTTTGCAGTCAAGCTGGAAAGGTATAACAAGTGGAGATCCACAGGGGTCTGTTTTGGGACCGGTTCTATTCAATATCTTCATCGATGCTTTAGATATTGGCATAGAGAGCACACTTATTAAGTTTGCAGATGATACCAAGCTGAGAGGGGTGGCAACTGCTTCGAAGGACAGGGTCAGAATTTAAAATGATCTGGACAAACTGGAGAAATGGTCTGAAGTAAACAAGATGAAGTTTAATAAAGACAAATGAAAAGTGCTCTGCTTAGGAAAAACAATCAACTTCATACATATAGACTGGGAAGCAACTGTCTAGGAAGGAGTAGTGCAGAAAGGATTTCCAGGGGTCATAGTGGACCACAAGCTAAATATGAGTCAACAGTGTGATGCTGTTGCAAAAAAGCAAACTTGATTCTGGGATGCATTAACAGGAGTGTTGTGAGCAAGACACGAGAGGTCATTATTCTGCTCTACTCAGCTCTCATTAGGCCTCAGCTGGAGTATTGTGTCCAGTTCTGGGCACCACATTTCAAGAAAGATGTGGAGAAATTGGAGACGGTCCAGAGAAGAGTAACAAGAATGATTAAAGTTTGAGAGAACACGAGCGAGGACGGAAGACTGAAAGAACTGGGCTTGTTTAGTTTAGAAAAGAGAAGACTGAGAAGAGCCATGACAGCAGTTTCCAAGTACCTCAAACAGGGTTATAAGGAGGAGGGAGAAAAATTGTTCTCCTGGGCCTCTTAGGTTAGGACAAGGAGCAATGGGCTTAAACTGCAGCATGTTTAAACTAGACATTAGGAAAAAGTTCCTAACTGTCAGGGTGGTTAAACACTGGAATAAATTAGCTAGGCAGGTTGTGAAATCTCCATTGCTGAGGATGTAGTCAAGAGCAGGTTAGATAGACACCTGTGTGGTATAGTCTAGCTGCTGTTTTCTCCTGCCAAGAGAGCAGGGAACTGGCCTCGCTGACTCTTGAGGTCCCTTCCAGTTCTAGTGTTCTATGAGTCTATCTATGTACGCTCCGAGTGCCAGTGATACTTTCTAAAGTCACTCAGGCTATGGCGGGACTGTAGCTATAGTTCAAAATAATTTATGCAATTTGGATAATGCAAATTGCATAAATTATTTCAAGCTACCTTATTTTGAACTCAGTGCCAACCAAACAGCACCAGCATTCAAAGTAAGGCACAATTGGGAGATATCCACCACCCCTCCTCATGAGAGGGAAAGAGACAGACAGACACAGGTCAGCCAGCTGTATGTGGTGTGTGTGCTGCAGGGACGGCTGGATCATTTGTGGTTGCAGACCCCCTGTGCTGGCCTGTCCTCAGGGCCAGGGTCAGCTAAGAGGGTGGCAAGAAAAGGCCAGGAGGAATGGCTCCCCCTCCACCCGGGTCGGGGGACCTTCACCTTGTTCCTGTGGGTAAGCCTGGCCTGGGCTGGGCAAGCCGGGTTTTTTTACTTGTTGGGTGCTATAGATTTTGCCTGCAAGGGACTCCTGAATGACATAGATCCCGTAGCCCGGGTCTGTGACAGCCAGAATCTCCATCACCCGGTGATTATTGCCTATAATAATAATAAAAGACAGGATCTGATTTATGCAAACCAAACGAGTGGAAGTTTACTATGGGTAAATGTACAAATAAAGGAGGAAATGTAAACTACATGAGATTATAAAACTAATGTATAAAAGCAAGATCCAGGATCAAGGAGTGGAACTGATGGTGGCACAAGAGAACTGGAGTGCCAGAGGGGATTACGTATACAGCGTCTTGCTGGCCAGCATGCTGAAGAGGAGCACGTTGTGTGACTGGTTGGGTGCCTTGCAGTGGAGGATTCTCAGGCGTGGGCTGTCGGTAGCTCTGTCTCTCAGCAGTTTGCCCTGACTTGACACTTCCAGCAGCGCGCTGTGCGTCCATACACTCAGTGAACACAGCAGCAGGGTGTGTGCGTTACAATAAGGCGGTGTGCCATTGCACTTC
Source organism: Carettochelys insculpta (assembly GCF_033958435.1). Taxonomy (NCBI): domain Eukaryota; kingdom Metazoa; phylum Chordata; order Testudines; family Carettochelyidae; genus Carettochelys; species Carettochelys insculpta. The sequence goes on along the minus strand of NC_134158.1, from coordinate 22,426,922 downwards.
TGTTCACACCCATGTGCATCCATGGCTGTAACCAACGGTCCCGGGCTACGTGTACATTACCGCAATGCAAGGGGCAGCCGGGCAGTGGGCACACATTACCCAATGAGGGCTGTAGTGCCTGTGTTGCCCAGTTCCTCACATGTGCTCAGGCAGTGCTACCATAGCCAGCTGGGCACACTTGGCTGGTTACTGGAAGCACCAGGCACCAGAGTGTGCACGTGTTACCATGGCCAGCCTGGGCACGAGTGCAGCCATGTGTGTCCGGGCAGGTTACCATCCCACACCAAGCTGGGCGTGCACAGGAGTGCGGCCGTTACCGTAACGAGCCGTGCTGCAAGAGGACCGGGGTGTGGGTGTCCCTGCTCTCGCACAACAGACTCACCAGGCGAGTGATGAGACGGTTCAGCTGGGACCAAGGAGACGCAGACCAATTGCTCTCCATGTCTGCCTAGGAGGGCAGCCAAGAGGACCACCCACGGGTGGATGGAAACCCGCCCCCCGAGACGCAGCCCCCCCCCGCCCCCAGCAGCACCCACTTGGCCCCACAGGGAGGTCAAGCTGCAGGTGATGAGGTTGACCAGGGTGAGAAATTTCCTATCCCCACAGTCGAAGCGCTGCCCGAAGACGATGGAGCTGACGACGTTGGAGACAACCTGGTTGGCGAGGATGGTGGGTGTGGCTAGCAAAGGGGATGAAACCAGCTGTCGTTGGTGTGGGTTGTCACGGGGCACAGTCCTGAGCTGGCGGGCGTCCAAGCTAAGTAGCGTCTGCCTGAGTCACTGCAGGGCTGGGAAACTGGGGTGCAGACGGAAGCGGTGGGAGGGGACTCTCCTTGGAGTCAGGACAGTGTCCCAGCTGGCATGGGGGGGAGGGGCTGTGCCGAGGGCAGCAGGGAGCTCGGGAGGGGGACACTCCCTTGGCTGGTAGATCTTGCATCAGGGCAATGCAACAGGCCAGGTTCAGCAGGGGGCGCTCTGCCCCGGCTGGCAGCACTGGCTGTGATGCCCCAGCACAGCACTAGGGGGCGCCGACTGTTCCCTCCCTGCAGGAGGTATGGCAGCAATTCTGCCTGGACGGGAGCTGCGTCCCGGCGGCTGCAGCCCGGCCGGGCCTTTCCCCCAGGCGCCCACCTTGGGTTCGGGCGAGCTCCTGCACCAGGCACTGCGCCTCCTCCTGGATCCGCTGCTCCAGGCTGCGCTTCCCCACGCCCAAGTCGCGCAGCGTGTGCACAGTGAATCTCCGCAGCACCTTCCACTGCTCCCCATGGCTCATAAAAAGACCTGGGGGGCAGAGGGGTGAAGGACGGGCATAAAAAAATCCTCCCCCCCCCCCGAATACAGCTGGGGTCCCTCAATGTGCACCAGCCCCAGGCCTGGAGAAAATGAGGATCTCTGAGCTCTGCTCATCCACAGCCAGGAGACCCTCCCCAGTGCCCGGCATTCCTTCTCTAGCCCACTCGTCCCCACTGCCCTCAGGAGCTAAGGAGAGAACCCAGGAGTCCTGGCTCTCAGCAACCTGCCCCAGCTCTAAGCACTAGACCTCACTGCTCCTGAAACTGGCCCCTCTGTCTGTAACGCTCTAACACACACAAGGATTGAGGAGCACTAGGAATAGAGGTCACCTGGAGACAGCCTGAAACACCAACCATTTGGGGTTCTTCCACCAATGTCCCTGCATGACTTTGGGTTGGTTACCACTGCTCCCTTGACCTCAGTTTCCCCACCTGTGAAAGCATTTGGGCAGTTCTAACCCAAGGTGGCAGAGGGTCACTTCACTGCAAGGTTTCCTAAACCTACGTGGTCCCAAAACATTGCACGAAGACACATCATTTCCTGGGCTGTCTGTGCCTCTTTCTCCTTCATATCCAGCTATGAACGGTACAATTTTGCACACACTCATTTGCACCCCTTGTCTCCAGCTGGAGATTAATGCTGGGCAATGCAGTCCCTCCAAACTGTCCAGGTCAGTGTAGTGCCACTGAAAGCTTCCTGCAGAGCTGCTAAGCCTTTTGCTTAATGCAACCTCTGCATGGTTTGACTGGATAGTCCATAGTCCTCCTTGGAACAACTGTGCACTTCAGGAGCTGCTGGAAGCAGCTGGAAGCCAGGACGCCAGGGTCCTATCCCTGCCTCAGAGATGGGAGAAGGTGGCATAGAGTAGGTTTCTGGGGCACTGTTGAGTGAGTTCCTCAGGGACAGGGCTACATATAGCCCAAGACAGGACTGAAGTCCTCCACTGTAAGGTACCCCAAACCAGTCACAAAGAGCATGTCTGTTCACCACACTGTCCAGCAGGAAGTCAGACAAGGAACCTCCTTCAGACAGCAGCTTCTCCTGTGCAATCGTCAGCACCACTCCTTCTATAGGTGAAAATGAATGAAAATGAATCTCACCAACTCTGAAAAAAAGAGCAGTCCAGTAGCAGAAGGGTGGGGGGGAGTCAAGAATTAGATTAAGCCAAGTATGCAAACAAGCCCCTACAGTGACCCAGAAAGTTCCAGTCTCGGTTCAAACCACGTGTTAATGTGTCAAATTTGAATATAAAAGAGAGTTCAGGAGCTTCCCTTTGAAGAGTGTTGTGAAAATTCCTCTTCAGTAACACGCAAACTCTTAAGTCATTAACAGAATGGCCCACTCCATTAAAATGCCGGCTAACAGGTTTGTGGATCGGGAGTGTTTTGATGTCTATTTTGGGCCCATTAATTCTTTGTCTAAGAGAGTTTGAAGTCTGTCCAATATACAAAGTATCTGGGCATTGCTGGCACATGATGGCATATATGATGTTAGTAGAGGAGCATGAGAAAGTGCCACAGAATCATGAGATTGGAACTTTCTGGATCACTATAGGGGCTCGTTTGCATACTTGGCTTAATCTAATTCTTAACTTCCCCCGCTTCTACCTCTCTGCTCTCTGATTTGCTCACCTTGATATTTTTTTTCTGATTTGTCCACCTTGATTACTGTTTTTGGTTCTCTGTGCCTTAAGTATCGAGTCTGTTTTGGTCTGGCTCTGGTCTGAAGAAGTGGATCTGTCCCACAAAAGCTCACCTAATAAATTATTTTGTTAGTCTTTAAAGTGCTACTTGACTGCTTTTTTGTTTTGATAGTATATAGACTAGCACAGCTTTCTCTCTGTTACTACTCATCTCTGAAAAAGTTCTTCTGATCCTAAAGTGGGAAATCCCCACATTCCCAGATCCATTTATACATCAGATCTTACCCCACAGAACACACTGTGCCCGTCCTTCAGCATCTAAAATCGAAAGGGTTGTTAATAAGAGGAAATAAGAGGTTGAGAGTAAAATTGTTAAAGAAATCAAATTACGGCATTAATAGCAAAGTTCCTGGCACAGGCTTGCAGCAGAGATGAAATAAACTGCTGTCTTATAAATCTCTGGAATTCATACCCTTTGGTAGGATGGGTCATTGGCTCAGTTCATAGCAAAGATGCTCTAGATGTGATGAGCCTGAATGAAGACAAATGGAGGAACCTCTAAGGCCCTTTTTATAACCTTTCCCAAGTGAAGGGAATTCCAGCATTCTTGCTGTCTGAAAGTGTGCCCCAGATGGAGGGTATCACATGAGCAAGTCACCTCTCAATGCGTGACTCAGTCAGTTTTAGGTAGCAGCCATTGCTTACATGCTGGCTGGAACATTGACAGGAAGGTTCCTCCGATATGAACGGGCACATTGTCAGTCAAGTGCTGTGATTCACCTGACCTGCCACCCCTTCCCAACAGGTTGGCCAACGCTCCTGTTTATACCTCCCAAAAGCAAATATTTGAAATACAAGATCATGTTCTTATGTTCTTAAGCAACACTCGTAACTTCAAAAACAGAAGTGATGCATGCGTGTGAGCAGTAGCAGAGCGGTAGCTGTGTGAGTGTATATTTGAACAACACAAAACAGCTGTCATGTAGCACTTTAAACACTAACAGAATGATTTAGTAGGTGAGGAGCTTTCATGGGACAGACCCACCTCATCAGATCATATATAGTACCTGAGCAATATAACCAGAACCAGCAAATTATGAGCTTTTCATAGACATCTCATTTGGTCCACTTTGTGCAAGATTCTCATGCAAATATAAAACAAGTGGTTGAAACAATGTTCGCACATCCATCTCAAAAATTCACTAACATCAGAGTGTACTACAGTCGTCGGGGGATATGTGGAAGCCAGTACTCCTGGGTTTTCTCCTAAGAGCTGGGAGCACAGTGAGTCTTAGTGGTGGGAGGAGGGAAGCTGGGCACCATGACTCCTGGGTTCTAAGTCCCATCTCTACCATGGGAGTGGGGGCTAGTGGTTAGAACTGCAGACACTGGGAGGCCGGACTCTTGGGTTCCATCTGTGCTCCTGAAAGGTCTGTGGGATCTAGTGCTGAATTCATAGGTCTAGCAGCTTGGAGTCCTGGGCCATAGCCTTTCTTCTAGCTCTGCCCCAATTCCTCGCGTGGTGTGAGAAGAAGCTGCAGCACCCAACAGAACAGGCCCTGATCCAGAATGAGGTCCTCTGGTGTGAGCCTCAGACACAGAGAGAGGGAGCTGGGAGGAACCCCAGCATTAGGGAGCCTGCTCTCGGTACCTGTGGGAACAGAATAGGATCGGCCCCTCACTGTGTTAAGCTGTTCATTCTCCTAGCAGGGCCTGGGACCCGCCTGGCTTGCATTAACCTGCCCTGTCCCTCTCCAGTCACAGCTCAAGGTAGCCAGAAATTCCCCAGCCCTGTGCCCATGCCAGCCCCTGTGAGAAGGCAAAGCCGCCCCTCCAGGCAAGCAGTGCTCTGGCCATGTTCTGTGTGTCCAGCTGCAGCAGGTTCCCCAAGAGGGGCAGCAGGCGCAGGTCGGGGGGCAGATGTCCACTGCTCCTCTGGCCCTTCCCGCTGCAGAAGTGGAGCAGCACAAGCAGCGCAGCCGCAGCGATCGCCATGTGGGCGCAGCAACAGGAGCCCGGCTCAGCTCAGCAGAGGGTGAGCAGCCCAGTGGGGTGTCGGCGGCTGTGCTGGTATAAAATGCCCCTTCAGGTGCACGGCTGATGGACTCCTCTGGAGAGAGAGGGGCGGGTTTTGCAGCCAGCTGACTTGCCGGCAGCAGGGCCCAGGGCTTTGTGCCAGCAGCAGCAAGTGCAGGGGGCGTCTCTCTCCCACTTGCAAAGATGCAAAACATGGCAGACTGGGAGTTTCATAGGCCTGCTCCGGACCCAGGCCCCAAGTGGGGCTGGCATGGGGTGTTACCAGCCAGTAAGTTCTTTGGCACGTCCTCCCCTCCGCTCAGGGCCAGGACTAGAACCCCAGGGGCCTGGCTCCTGGGATGGCTGCTTGGCCACATTCCCTCCAACCCAGATTCCGGTCAGGAATCCTACATGTTTTCCCTCATGGGGCAAAATACACGGGTTTTAGGCAGGGTTTTCCCTAGCGGGGCTGGTATGGAGTGGCACCAGCTGGTAAGTTCTTTGGCATGTCCTCCCCTCCGCTAAAAGCGAGGACTAGAGAGGCTAGAAAGACTGGGACTTTTCAGTCTGGAAAAGAGGCGATTGAGGGGCGATATGATAGAGGTATATAAAATCATGAATGGTGTGGAGAAAGTGAATATAGAAAAATTATTTACCTTTTCCCATAATACAAGAACTAGGGGACACCAAATGAAATTGGTGGGTAGTAGGTTCAAAACTAATACAAGGAAATTTTCCTTCACACAGCGCACAGTCAACCTGTGGAACTCCTTGCCGGAGGAGGCTGTGAAGGCCAGGACACTATTAGGGTTTAAAAAAGAGCTCAATAAATTTTTGCAGGTTAGGTCCATAAATGGCTATTAGCCGGGGTAAAGTATGGTGCCCTGGCCTTCAGTACAAGGGCAGGAGATGGATGGCAGGAGATAAATCACTTGATCATTGTCTTCTGTTCTCCTTCTCTGGGGCACCTGGCATTGGCCACTGTTGGCAGACGGGATACTGGGCTGGATGGACCTTTGGTCTGACCCAGTATGGCCATTCTTATGTTCTTATGACTAGAATTCAGGGGCCTGGGTCCCTGGGCTGACCACTTGGCCATGTTCCCTTCAGCCCAGGAGTCCTAGGCTCATAGAAGCTCAGAGATTCTATCTAGTCCAGTCTCCTGCTCTCATGGCAGGACTAAGTATCACCTGGAGGGGGCAAAGTACAATCCACAGGCTACTTCCAGCCTGCAGGACACTTCTATCCTGCCCCCAGCTCCTCCCTGAGCAGGCGAGCCCCAGACTCTCTGTAGCCCCCTCCCACGCAGCCTCAGCATGGATGTGTTGTATCAGGGGCTGGCCATGCAGAGGTACTGAATTAGAAGCGCTAATCGTGGGACTCACAAATAGGAACTGTCAGTCACAGGTTTTTCTACGCCCCGAGAGCAGAAACACAGGCAGCTTCCAAATGCCCAGAGCCCCTCTCACTGCTCCTAGGGAACAAATCCTGGAAAGTTCCAGTTTCCGCTGATTGAGAAATAGCTGTCCGTTCCTCACACAACGAAACCAGGGGTCAGGCCTCAGCCTCAGCTCCCATTTGCCCCTGGACAGGAAGCAAATGGCTGGAATCAGTCTGCAAAAGCCCCCACCTCATTTCTGGCTTATAAAAGCAAGTTGAGGACCTCCCATGGTTATTACGCACCTCAGACAAGGAATAGGAATTGCCAAGGGACAGGGATCCTGTTAGTACAATCCAGGCTGGCAGCTGCTTTAACAATAGCGCCGTTCAGCTCGCAGAACCAAGCAGGCAAACTGTCCCACTGAGGTAGTGTGGTGATGCCAGGCCAGGGGCAGAACCTACATCTGCAGGGGTGAAGGAGCCAATTGAGTGTGGGCCGGCTAAACACAGGCTTGTGAGCTTGATCCTCGAAGGAGCCATTTAGGGATCAGGAGCAAACAGGTTTTAAAAAAAAAAAAGAGGGGTGGTGCTTGATCCTGCCAAGAGGAGAGCGAACTGGACTCGATGACCTTGTGAGGTCCCTTCCCGTTCCATGAAATGTGTGTATCTCCAATCCCCAGCCCTGTTCTCACAAGGTAAATGTCATCCCCCCTCCAACGGAAAGAGTTGAGACTGAAAAGACCTATGCTGCCAATACCTTTCTTCCCTGCCCTCCCCAACCAAGCACCCGCCTGCCCTGTCCATGGGAATCACAAATAAGAATTGCCAGTCACAGTTAAGGTAAAAATCCTAGGTTTTTCTGTTGATAGAAGTTGAGTACTGTTTATGTTAATGGCAGGGAAGCCATTTTGTTAAACAAAATGGTAGTTTGGTCAGGTGATCTTCAGGTTGACCATTGGCTCTTCCCACCTTTTTCTTATGCTAAACTAATTCCAGTCCAAACCAGATTCCAATCAGAAATCCTACAAGGTTTTCCTCGCCAGGACAAAATACACAGGGTTTCTGGCAGGGATTTTCCTGCCTTTGAAAGTTTGGCACACAAATTTAGTTAATAATAATTATAAGGTTTCTAACCATTGTGGGAACACGAAAAAGGAAGACTGTCCTTAACTGACTTCAAGGGAAGGCGATGCTCTCAGTTTAAAAATGAAATTCTGGCATGTCTATATAAATACATTTTGCTCCCATGTGCTTAGATATGACAGACAGTCAACTGACCCAGAAAAGTTTTGCCTATTGTAATCAATTTGGTTGCTGTGCAACAACAAATTATGTTACTACTAAACACAGGAATTATGAAATGTGATCAGCAATGCTTGCCATGATTGTGGGAATACAGAAAAAACAGAGTGTATTTAACCCATTTCGTAAGGAGAGAGGCTCTGTGAGTTTAAAGAATCTTGGCTGGACAAGTATCAGAGCCGAGTCAGTCTGTATCTTCAAAAACAAAAAGTCCCGTGGCACCTTATAGGCTAACAGATATTTTGGAGCATCAACTTTTGTGGGCACAGACCTGCTTCTGTCAGATGCATGAGTCGGGGGGTTCCAGAGGAGGGTTTATATATTTGGGCTCATGAAAAGGAGGGAGGGACAGAGTTAACAAGGTCTGTTGAGTCACAGAGGAAGTGGCCCATTATCAGCAGCTAATGTGGAGCTGTAAACACCAAGAGAGGAGAAATCAGGTCAGTTCAGTCAGGGAGGATGTGGCCCATTGTCAGTAGCTAATGTGGAGGCATGAACACCAAGAGTAGGAAAACTGCTTTTGTAATGGGCCAGCCACTCCCAGTCTCTGTTCAGTCCTTGGTTGATGGTGTCAAATTCACAAATGAATTGCAGCTCTGCAGCTTCTCTTTGGAGTCTGTTTTTAAAAGTTATTTTTATTGTAGGACGGCTACTTTTAAGTCTGGTATTGAGTGTCCGGGGAGACTGAAGTGTTCTCCTACAGGTTTTTTGTATGTTACCGTTCCTGATGTCTGATTTGTGTCCATTTGTTCTTTTGTGTAGACACTCCTCGCCAGACCTCTGTGAGGATACATGGGGACCTTATGGTTTGGAGTCACCAGCTGGGCTGCCCTCCAGGTGTGAGCTGAAAGACTTGTTTGACTTGTTACTCCTGCTGTTTTTATGAAAGAGCTCACACAGGAGCCTCTTCTTATTGAAAACTCTCTCCGTTGGATGCCGGAAGTATCTTGTGGCTAGACTCTGCTCTGGGCCACAAAAACACTGAAGAGTTGTTCAGAGCTGTAACCCTTGCAAGCTGAGAGGGTGGGTGGCTTTTGGGGGGCAGCATGAGATGACATGCCCCCCCCTTTGTTCACATTAAGGGGAGACTTCATGCAGATGTACCAATGGACTGTGAGTCAGCGCAGAACTGGAGCTGAAGTGGGGGGAACTCTCAGTGGGTATTAAGCTAAACAACTGGAAGCAAAAGAACTCTGCACAGTGGACTCTGGGAAACCAGCCATACATTGTGTGTGCAGAAAGTGCGTGTGCTGCAGGGAGGGCAGGGTCATTTGTGGCTGCAGACCCCCTGCGCTGGCCTTGTCCTCAGGGCCGGGTCAGCTAAGAAGTTGGCAAGAAATGGCCAGGAGGAATGGCTCCCCCTCCACCTGGGCCAGGGCCCTTCACCTTGTTCCCACAAGTAAGCCTCCAAGTCAGGTTTTGTACTTGTTGTTAGGTACTATAGATTTTGCCTGCAAGGGACTCCCGAACAATGTAGATCTCCTTACCCAGGTCTGTGACAGCCAGTATCTCCGTCACCCGGTGATTACTGCCGAAATAATAATAGAAAGGAGAGGATCTGATTTATGCAAACCAAACGAGTGGAAGTTTACTAAAGGTAAATGCCCAAATAAGGGAGATAAAAGGGGTAATTGGAAACAACATCAAATTATAAAACGAATGCAGGAGTCGGTCTTCATGGTATGAAACCTAGATCCAGGATCAAACCCTTGGCCCGGAAAACAACTGCAGTGAGTAAAACAGATTATAGAAACGTTCTTCAAAGTTCCTGTCAGCCGCTCAGGATCAACCTGTCAGTTCATGGCGCCTTCAGAGGGGACGACTGAGTGGTCCCTCGGTGTCGGGTGGAGTGGGTGAGGTGTGCCTGGCTGCTGGCTGGAGCGGAGTCGCCGGACCGCTGGGTGGTGTATGGAAGGGAGTACGTGAGATGTTCTGCGGGGAGGACTGGCACACCTCCACTACTGCGATGGGCGGTGTTGGACTGACCCTGCACTCACCTTTCATGTGAGGGGTCGGCAACCCTGGCACGGGGGCCAGGAGTGGCACGTAGTCATCGGCACGCAAGGCAGGAGCTCAGCCCCCGTCCCACCCCACCTCCCCCACGCAGCAGGGAGCTTGTTCAAAGCCTGTAGATGAGCAGAAGCCCAGCTCATGCCGCCAACCACCACCTAAACGGTAAAGCTCGGCCTCTTCGTTTATTTGTTAATGAAGCTGTGGTAAGTAGAACTACTGGGGATTTTAAATAGTATCATTGGCCATGGGACCGTCCGTAGAGGTCAAAAGGACAAATTTCAGCACTCTGCCTCCGAAAAGTGGCTAATCCCCGGTTCAAACCTTCCAAGGCAGGAAAATCTCTGCCAGAAATCCTGTGTATTTTGCCCCCGCCAGGGAAAGCCCCATAGGATTTCTGACTGGAATCCGGTTCAGACTAGAATTTGCTTACCACGAGAAAAAGGCGGGAAGAGCCAACGGTCAGCCTGACGATCACCTGAGCAAACCACCATTTTGTTTAACAAAATGGCTTCCCTGCCATGAGCACAAGCAGTACTCAACTTCTATCAACAGAAGAACCTAGGATTTTTACCCTAACGTTACTCCCATTCTGTGATGGGCAGGGCAGGGGGGTGCTTGGTTGGGGAGGGCAGTGAGCTTGATGCGGGGGAGTCTGGGGAGAGAGGCATGTGGAGGGAAGAAAGGGGGCGCATAGGGAGGAGGGTTGTGATATCTGGGAAGAGAGGGGGTATCAGTAGGATAGGTCTTAACTCTTTAAGTCTCAACTCTTTCCGATGGAGGGGAGATGACGTTTGCCTGGTGAGACCAGGCTGAGGATTTGATTCCTTCACCCCTGGGGATGTAGGTTCTGCCCCGGTCTGGTAACGCAGGCACCGCCACGCTGCTTCAGTGGGACGTTTTGCTTTCTTGGTTCTGCAAGCTGAATGGTGCTATTGTTAAAGCCACCACCAGCCTGGATTCTACTGACAGGATCCTGGTCCCTTGGCAATTCCTATTCCTTGTCTGAGGTGCGTGCTGCTGTTTGTACCAATAAGCATGGGACGACCTCTGCTTTTGCTCATGGCACAATGAAAATGAGGTGGGAGCTTTCGCAGACCGATTCCAGCCATTTGCTTCCTGTCTGGGGAAAATGGGAGCTGAGGCTGAGACTTGACCCCTGGTTTTGTTGTGTGAAGTAAGCGCAGCCACTTCACAAACAGCGGAAATTGTGGAGTTGCCCAGTGTTTGTTCCCCAGGCTCGGTGAGAGGGGTTCCGGGCATTTGAGAGCTGCCTGAGTGTCAGGTAGCAAAAAACCTTGTGACTCACGTCTCCTATTCATTGTTCCCAAGTGTAGCGCTACGAATTCCGTACCTTCTGCAGGGCCAGCCCCCGGGTACCAAACATGCTCCACTGCACTGAGAAAGAAATTGCACTGAAGAGGAGGGTTTGCAGGGCTGTTTGCTTTTTCCAAAATAGTATGCTTGGGCTGAGGGATTTGGCTGGGAAGGGAGCAGCGCGCGCTGAGCAGAGAAACAGCACGCACAGGGTGGGGAATGGAAAAGAGGAGGGAGAGGGTGGGAAGGGGTGCAGCTTGGGCAGGGAATCTACTGCCTCCCCAAGGGGAGCTACACCCACCACACATTGCTAAGGCTGCGTGGGAGGGGGCTACGGAGAGTCTGGGGCTAGCCTGCTCGGGGAGGAGCTGGGGCCAGGATAGAAGTGTCCTGCAGGCTGGAAGTGGCCCATGGGCTGTACTTTGCCCCTTCCAGGCGATACTTAGTCCTGCCATGAGAGCAGGAGCCTGGACCAGATAGAATCTCTGAGCTTCTATGAGTCTAGGACGCCTGGGTTGGAGGGAACGTGGCCAAGCAGCCAGCCCGGAGAGCCAGGCCCCTGCGTTCTAGTCCAGTTCTAGTCCTGGCTCTCAGTGGAGGGGAGATCATGCCAGAGAACTTACCGGCTGGTACCACTCCATACCAGCCCTGCTAAGCACCTGGGTCCAGAGCAGGCCTAGGAAACTCCCAGTCCGCCATGTTTTGCCTCAGTGCCCGGGTGCAAGTGGGAGAGAGAAGCCCCCTGCACTTGCCGCGACCGGCACAAAGCCCTGGGCTCTGCTGCCGGCAAGTCAGCTGGCTGCAAAACCTGCCCCTCTCTCGCCCGAGGAGTCCGCCAGCTGTGCACCTGAAGGGGCATTTAATACCAGCACAGCCGCCAACACCCCACCGGGCTGCTCACCCTCTGCTGAGCTGAGCCGGGCTCCTGTCGCTGCGCCCACATGGCGATCGCTGCGGCCGCGCTGCTTGTGCTGCTCATCGGCATCGGCCTGCTTCTGTTCCGCATCAGGAAGGGCCAGAGGAGCGGCGGACATCTGCCCTCCGGCCCGTGCCCGCTGCCCCTTCTGGGAAACCTGCTGCAGCTGGACCTGCAGGACATGTCCAGAGAGCTGCTCACGGTGTGGAGTGGCTTTGCCTTCCCAGAGCGGCTGACGTGGGCACGGGGCTGGGGAATTTCTGCCTACTTGTAGTTGTGGCCAGCAGGGAAGAGGGGGCTACTGAATGCAGGCTCCCTAATTCTGCAGACTCCTCCCAGCTCCCTTCATACATGTCTGATGATTGCACCTGGAGTCCTTCATCTGGATCAGGGCCCCTTGCATTTGGCTGTTGCAGTTTCCCTGAGGTCACACCAAGAATCAGGGCAGAGCCAGCAGTAGGACTAGAGCAGGGATTCCTAACCTATGGGTCAGGGCCCAAACATGGGTTATGATTAGGTTGGTTAAGGGTCCCTAGCAGCTCAGAGCTGTATGTGGCTCTTAAAGAAGCCATTTGCAGCTCCTTAACACTGCCACATCCAGCAGCTATCTCTACCAATAGAGAAGCAATGACACCTTACAAAGACAGCTTCTCCACTTTTAATATTCAGAGGCATCCCAGGTGAGCCACTTTAGACTTTTGCGATAAGCAATTTTCAGCCCCTCGTCCCCCTTTTGCTCCCCCGCTTCTGTTCTGTGTGGCTCATTTGTCAGTTTTCCTCTTTCTTTTTTTTGTATCTCACCTTCAACCTCTGAGTGTGACTCACCCAGACCCTCCACTCTCTGAGTGTGACCCTCCCAGTCCTCCTGGCCCATGCGTGACTCCCCCAGGATCTGCCTGTGACCCCCCAGCCCCTGAATGAGACTCCCATCCCCTCCACCCCCTGAGTGTGACCTCCCAGCCCCAAGTGTGACTCTCGCCCATCCCCTCCAGCCTCTGAGTCGGGGGTTGGAGCTGGGGGAGCAGGGGGAGCGGTTTGGGGATGAGGGTCTTTCCCCCACCACAGCTCGGATCAACTATAATAATAAAATAATTAACTATAATACACATAGTGTTTTTTATTATTAACGTATTTTTCCTTTTTCAATTAAATTACTGCTACGAATATATGAACATGAGGGGGCATGAGTTTATATTCTTCCCTCAGGCTTAAAATTAGCTAGGTATGGCTCTGCTTCCCTTTCCTTCACCTTGTTTTTGAATTGTTTTGGGTCACCAAGTCTTCCTGAATTGTCAAAACGGGTCCCCGTCTGGAAAAGGTTGGGAACCGCTGGACTACAGCCCAGGCTTCCAGATGTCTGCTGTAAGCACTAGGCCCAACAGCCCTCTCACAGAGAGAGGTGGAACCCAGGAGTCCCTATTCCCACTGTCTCCAGTTCTAACCACTAGCCCCTTCTCCTCTGCTAGAGATAGGGTAGAACCCAGCAGATCTGGTTCCCAGCTGCAACCACAAAGAGAAAACCCAGCTGTCCTGGCTCCCAATTCCCCCTCAACCACTAGCCCCACACTGTGATGTTACTGAATATTTGAGATGAACACACATACATTCTTGCAAAAGCAAACAGAATACTAGGAACCCTTAAAAAGGGATAGAGAATAAGACAGGAAATATCTTATTGCTTCTATATAAATCCATGGTATGCCCACACCTTGCATACTGAAAAAGGTAGGTTGTTACTGGAAAAGGTTCAAAAAGAAGGCAACAGAAATGATTAGCAGTTTGGAAGGGGTGCTATATGAAGAAAGATTAAAGAGACAGGAACTTTTCAGCTTAGAAAAAAGGAGACTAAGGCAGGGGGGATATGATAGAGGTCTATAAAATCATGACTGGTATGGAGAGAGTGAATAAGGAAAAGTTATTTACTTTTTCCCATAACAAAAGAACTAGGGGGTCACCCAATGAAATTAGCAGGTAGCAGGTTTTAAACTAACAAAAGGAAGCTTTTCTTCACACAGCACACGGTCGGGCTGTGGAACTCCTGGCCAGAAGAGGTTGTGACAGCCAAGACTTTAAGAGGGTTCAAAACAGAGCTGGATAAATTCATGGAGGTTCGGTCCATCAATGGCTGTTAACCAGGATGGGTAGGAATAGTGTCCCCTCACCTCTCTTTGTCAGAAGTTGGAAATGGATGTCAGGAGGGGGGATGGCTTTGGTGATTACTTGTCCTGTTCACTCTCTCTGGGGCCTCTGGCATTGGCCTCTTTCAAAGACAGGACACTGCGCTAGATGGACCTTGGGCCTGATCCACTGTGGCCGTTCTTAAATACTTGTTATATGGTTGCATGGACTCTGCTCAAAGTGGGCCAAGAGAGGTGTCTATGAAAACCTAGTAATTTACTGATTCTGATTGTACTGCTCACATGCACGTCTCTGTTTTGTATCTGAAGTTATGAGTATTGGCTCACTGCTTGTATTTCATATATTTGCTTTCGGGATGTATCAACAGGAGGGTGTCTAGTCAAGTGACTAGCAGCTCTTGGCTGACAATGTGCGTTCCTATGCGCCAATCCACATCTGAGGAGCTTTGCTGTAAACATTCAGACCAACATGTAAACCATGGCTGATCCCTAAAAGGAGAGAGGCACATGTGGACAGGTGGCTTCCTCATGTGACAAACTCCGTCTTGGGCATATATTCAGAAAGCAAGAACAGTGGGATTCCCTTCATGTGGACAAGGCTATAAAAGGGGCCTACAGGTCCCTCTATTTCTTTTCATTCCAGCTCTGCACTCCTAGACCATCTTCACTATACAATCACAGAACACTAGAACTGGGAGGGACCTTGAGAGGTCAGTGGGTCCAGCCCCCTGCCCTCATGGCAGGAGCAAGCACTGTCTGATTTCAGATTCTAAAGCACAGGCACGGCGTGCTCTGTGGGGTAAGATCTGAGTTATAAACTGATGTGGGAATGCCGCGGCACACTGTTGGATCAGAAGAACTTGTCTGGAGTTGGTAAGATTCGTTTTCATGTCTTCTCACCTGTAGAAGGAGTGGTGCTGGTGATTCACAGCATCATAGAATCCCAGGGCTGGAAGGGACCTCAGGAGGTCATTGAGTCCAGCCCCCTGCCCAAAGCAGGATCAACCCCAACAGGAGAAGCTGGACAGTCAAAGGGGGGGTTGCTTGTCTGACTTCCTGCAAGCCAGTGTGGTGAACAGACATGCTCTTTGTGACTGGTGTGGGGTGCTTTACAGTGGAGGACCCAGGTCTTGAGACATATGTAGCCCTGTACCTGAGCAACTCACCCTGAATCAACCTTCTCAGCAGTGCTCCAGAAACCTACTATATTCCACTCTCTCCCCTCTCCGAAGCAGGGGGACAACCCCGGCATCCTGGCCCCCAGCAGCTCCTGCAGTGCACAATTGTTCCAAGGAGGAATATGGAATACCCCATTAACAGCAGCAATGGCTACACAAAAGCAAAATTACGAGGTGCTCCACAGGAAGGTGTTGGTGGGGTTGCACTGGGTTCATCTCTCCACCAAAACTCTACTAACACCTACACTGACCTGAACATGTTGACTAGTAGCAGAGAGGGAGCCATGCTAGTCTATATACTATCAAAACAAAAAAGCAGTCAAGTAGCACTTTAAAGACTAACAAAATAATTTATTAGGTGATGAGCTTTCATGGGACAGACCCACTTCTTCAGACCATAGCCAGACCAGAACAGACTCAATATTTAAGGCACAGAGAACCAAAAACAGTAATCAAAGTTGACAAATCAGAAAAAAATTATCAAGGTGAGCAAATCAGAGACCAGAGGTGGGAGGGGGGGGGTGTCAAGGGGCTCTTTGGCATACTTGGCTTAATCTAATTCTGCTCTCTGATTTGCTCACCTTGATAATTTTTTTCTGATTTGTCAACTTTGATTACTGTTTTTGGTTCTCTGTGCCTTAAATATTGAGTCTGTTCTGTTCTGGCTCTGGTCTGAAGAAGTGGGTCTGTCCCACGAAAGCTCGTCACCTAATAAATTATTTTGTTAGTTTTTAAAGCACTACTTGACTACTTTTTTGTTTTGACCTGACCAGTTTGGAGGGATTGATTTGCCAATATTAAGCCCAGTGGAGACACAGGGAGTGAATGATTGTATGCAAAACCCTAGCACTACTACCTGAGTAAGAAGGAGAAAGAGGCAGGGACATTCCAGCAAATGACTAGTTTTAGGGCAATGTTTGGGACCACTCAGATGTAGAAAACAATGCAGTGTCGCAACCCTCTGGCACCTGGGGTTAGAGCAGCTCAAATCTTTCCACAGATGGGGAAACTGAGGCCAAGGCAGCAGAGGTAACAAGCCCAAGGTCATGCAGGGACCTCGGTGGAAGAATCCTAACGAACCGAAGGTTTCTGATGCCCAGTTAGTCTCCCCATGGGGTCCTGCTGAGTAGAAGTGACAGAAACTTTGGATTTCTGGTTCATGTGAAGTTTTGCTATTTTCATTTTTTTTTTTCAAATTTTATTCACAATTTCTTTCTGGGAAATGGAAATTCCAATATAGCTTGTTCTGCAAACACCTTTTTTTGCTGCCAATTTCAAATGAAGATCACCTGCTGTTCTGAATGCTCTGTGGTAGGACTTCCTTTGAGGCTGTTCTCAGGCCTGTTCCAGCCAGGGGGACAGACACAATGTTCCTTTTTGGGCCTTGGCATCTCCCAGACTGTGAAAGGAAACCTAGGCTCTGCCCCTAGTGAAATGGACGATTCCTGTCAGTTTCAAGCTGACCTCAGTGAAGAGCAGCATTGAAACGGACCACCAGCATGTCTGTTTCACTCCACAGCACTTGGCTCTGCAACTACTGTGCCAGTGGCTGCTCCAGGCTGAGGACCTCAGTGCTCCCAGTGTCTTGGGCCAGCTCCTAACAAAGGCTGCTTGGTGCTTTGGGGCAGTCTGGGGTGCTGAGGTCCTATCCTGGAGCAGGAGCCCCGAAGCTCAGCCCCATCCCCACTGCCCACTAAGACACCAAGCAGGTGCCGTTGGAAACGTTTCACACATCTGGATTTTCCCACACACTGCTTTTCCATTGGAAATTCCCTGACCAGCTCCAATGTTAATAGCCAACAGGACACGTGCTATCCCGGACTCCTGGGTTTGCCTCCCAGTTCTGTGAGGACAGTGAGGTCTAGTGGTTAGGGTAGGGCAGTGGCACTAGGAGCCAAGACAGCTGGGTTCTGTCGTGGGCTTCAAGGCAGGAGTGGGGCTCGCAGTGGGAGCTAAGTGGTGTGGTTGGATGGCTGTATGTTTGACACACGGCCCCAGGGCCTCATGCTTAGATCCCGCCGTGTTTGCAGTTGTGCCAGCGCTATGGGCCAGTCTGCACCATATACCTGGGCTCCCAGCCCTCCATGGTGCTGTGCGGCTACCAGGTGGTGAAGGATGCCCTGCAGGACCAAGCTGAGGAGTTCAGTGGACGTGGAGATTTGCCAGTTTTCTTCCGCATCAACCAAGGAGATGGTAAGGAATCCCCCTCCCCCAACCAGAGTGGCTGGATGGCACTGCCCAGAAATTAGTAACTCTGGTCTGAAATCCTGGGGAAATGGGGCAGGACCCACAGAGGAGCCACCTGCTCTTATAGCTCAAGAGCCAGGACACATCAGTTGCCCAATAACCTGCTGGATGACCAGACTGGCCAGTCAGTTTCCTGCTCTCTGCCTCAGTTTCCCCCAACTCTGCTATCAACCCTCTGCGTGATCTTGAGAAGATCCCCACATGTCACTGTGCCTCAGTTTCCCACCAGTAAAATGTGGATAATAATTCTGCCCCTGCAGAGGGCTATAGGGTTAGCATCAGTGTCACAGGCCATCTCCAGGTGACCTGTACTCCTAGTGTCCTTCAGTTCCAATGTGTTTTAATGTCCCTGCAGAATGCACGAGAGAGGGGCCTGTTTCAGGGGCAGTGAGGTCTAGTGCTTAGACCTGGGGCAAGTTGCTGAGAGCCAGGACTCCTGGGTTCTCTCCTTAGGTCCTGAGGGCAGTGGGGACGAGGGGGCTAGAGAAGGAATGCCGGGCACTGGGGAGGGTCTCTTGGCTGTGGATGAGCAGAGCTCAGAGATCCTCATTTCTTCCAGGCCTGGGGCTGGTGCACATTGAGAGAGCCCAGCTGTATTCGGGGGGCGGGGGGGTTTATGAGCCACAGGGAGCAGTGGAAGGTGCTGCAGAGATTCACTGTGCACACGCTGCACGACTTGGGCGTGGGGAAGCGCAGCCTGGAGCAGCGGATCCAGG
Source organism: Carettochelys insculpta (assembly GCF_033958435.1). Lineage (NCBI taxonomy): Eukaryota > Metazoa > Chordata > Testudines > Carettochelyidae > Carettochelys > Carettochelys insculpta. The sequence goes on along the minus strand of NC_134158.1, from coordinate 22,408,768 downwards.
AGGCGGCGCAGTGCCTGGTGCAGGAGCTCGCCCGAACCCAAGGTGGGCGCCTGGGGGAAAGGCCCGGCCGGGCTGCAGCCGCCGGGACGCAGCTCCCGTCCAGGCAGAATTGCTGCCATACCTCCTGCAGGGAGGGAACAGTCGGCGCCCCCTAGTGCTGTGCTGGGGCATCACAGCCAGTGCTGCCAGCCGGGGCAGAGCACCCCCTGCTGAACCCCCACCCCACTCCCTGCCTCACTCAGTACCCCTTAGCACCACCCTGGGCCAGCCCTGCCTGCCGGGGCAGAGCGCCCCCTGCTGAACCCCCACCCTGCTCCCTGCCTCACTCAGTACCCCTTAGCACCACCCTGGGCCCCGGAGCACTGCCTTAGCTCCAGCCCCGCCTGATGACGGGGGGGCGCCCTCCTGAGGTTTTGCTCCCCTCAGCACTGCACCCTCCAGTCCCCAGGCCAGGTCGGACCCTGGGGTCAGCGCTGAGAGAAGAGAACCCTCCCCTGGTTCCCACTACACAGCACCCCCTGGTGCTGACCTGACTCCAAGGAGAGTCCTAGAATTAATACTGAGGCTCCCCACAAACCGCTGGTTTTCCAGCCCTGCAGTGACCCAGCCAGATCCTGCTTAGCCTGCAGCCCTCCGCTTCGCCCACCAGCTTAGGGCTATTCCTCACAGTTTTCCCCTCTTCATTAGCCTCACCCTTCGACCTCGCCATCCTCACCAGCAAGGCCGTCTCCAGTATCGTGTGGTCCATCCTCTTTGGGCAGCGCCTCGACTATGAGGACAGGAACTTTCTCACCCTGGTCAACCTCATCATCCCAAGCTTACAGGTGTTTCACACCCTGTGGGTACAGGTGTGTGCTACTGACGGGGGGGGGTCCATGCATCTCTGGGGGGAGTCTCCTTGCATCTGTGTGGGGGGTGCTCCTGGCTGATCTCAACAGACATGGAGACCAGTTGGTCTGCGTCTCCTGGGTCTCCACTGAGCCATTTTGTCACTTGCCTGGGGTCTCTGTCCTGCAGGAACAGCGACGCACACGCCCCAGTGCTCATGCAGCACAGCTCATTATGGCGACGGCCACGCTCCTGGGCATGCCCGACATGGTCTGGGATGGTAACCTGCCCGGACACACATAGCCGGGCTTGTACCCAGCCTGGCTCTCCTCTCTTCACTGCCCAGCCGTCCTTTCACAATGGGCTGGCCAAGCCTCCTGCTGGTGTCCCCCGCGGTACCCTGGGAGAGCGGCGTCCCCTGGGTCTCCTGGAGCTGTGAGGATGGCCGCAGCTGCTGCTCTGCTCCAGGTGAGGAACCGGATGGGCTGACGGAGAGCTGGGGAGGGGCTGTGAACGGCCTGGGCCCAGGGGTCTCCCAGTGCTCTGGGGGGTGCACTCGCCCAGCTCGCTGACACCAGTCACACAGCTGCCCTGCAGCCAGGGAAATGAGGTGGGGACAGCAGGCATGGCTGTTACTTGGGTCCTAGATGCTCCGGGGGAGCCAGCACCTCCCAGGGAGTCTGGGGGACACACCTTGCTGACAGCTGGAGTCACCCTGTCCCCTCCCCTCCCTGCACAGGACCCCCCAGGATCTCAGAGGACAAGGAGGGGGAGGAGGAGGAGGAGGAGAGGGTGGATGACAACATGGAGGAGATGGAGAAGGAGAACGAGTTGCTCCTTGAGGGCTTTGCCGAAGCTGATTTCCGGGACATCTGAGAGCAGCTCAAGGCACAAACGTTCCCCAGCTGGGCAGGAACTGTGTGTCCATCTCCTGGGCAAGGCTTTCCCCAAGCACAGGATGGGGGTGAGGGGACTGGAGAGGCTGCAGGGGGGCTAACAACTGGGGAGAAAAGATGGGGAATTCTGAGCTTGGTCACTCATGGGCAGTGGGTAGTGAGGGGGTGGGGGGCAGCTGAAGCTGGGGATGAGGAAGAAGCTGGTTCCAGCTCAGGAGCTGGGACAGTGCTGGACAGGGAAGTTCTGGCAGGAGGAGGGGAGAAGGGGAAGGGGCCGAGCAGGGCAGGACCAAGGAGGGGGCCCTGCCTGCTGGGCAGGAAGGAAGTGGAGCAGCGGGAGGCGGGGTGTGGATGCTGCTGGCTGGGTGGGCGCTGGCTGTGGGGCTCCTCATGGACGTGTGCGAATGGGGCCCGAATGTCACACACTCCTTTGTCTCCTCGGGGTCTCACAGGAAATCATTGAAGATGAGCCTGAGGACTCTCCACCCCGCGCTGTGCTGGCCAACGCCCTCAGCACTGTGGGCAGCCTCAGGGACCGAGCCCTTCCCCTGGCTCCCTGCCCTGGTGCTGCTATGGCCTTGGCCTGGGCCTTGGCCCTTCCAGGTTCCTACCAAGGGCAGCTCCGCTGGCACAGGGGATGGGCATATTCCTTGTCTCCTGCCTGGTCTTCTCCTTTCAGTCCAGTGATGTTCTGGGGGCCTTGGGGAGAGGCTCCTTCCTGGGGTCAGATACAGAAGAGCAGCAGAGTGCAGGGAAGAGGTGCTAGTCCTGCCCTGCCGCTCTCTGTGTGAGTGGCTTTACCATGCCCTGGCTCGCTGCCTCAGTTTCCTTTTTTGCCAGTTGTAATGTGTCAGGTTAGTTGGGGTATCGCCAAGAGGATCAAATCAGGGCACTTACAGCCCAAGACTGGCTGTCTCCCACAGTAAGGCACCAAATCAGTCACAAAGACACTTCTGTTCGCTGCGCTGACTACAAGAACTCACACAGGCCATCTCCTCAGACGCTTCTCTTCTCCTGGGCCGCGACCAGGACCCCTCCGTACACAGCTGAGAGCTGATGAAAACCAATCTCAGCAAATCCAGACAGGTTCTCCTGATTCCAAAAAACCAGCTGCCTTCCCAGCTCAATTTATCCCTCGGATCTTACCCCCAGGAGCTCGCTGTGCTGATCCCACAGAATCTAACGTCAAAAGGTTTCCGAATAAAAGAAAGAGGGAAAGGTTGAGCGTAAAATTGCTAAAGGAATCAAATGACACACACCAGAGCAAAGTCCCTGGTGCGGGCTTGGAGCAGAGATGCAGTAGAAGTCGCTGCAATCCAGCCTTTGTTGGGATGGGGCATGAGTCCTCCCAGGCTGAGTTCGTGGCAAAGAGGCTCCTGACGTGAGGAGCTGGAACAAAGACAAAGGCGAACGAAGCTCTAGAGCCCTTTCTAGATCCTGGCCCAGGTGCAGGGAATTCCATTGTTCTCGATGTGTGACAGGGACCTCCCAAGATGGAGATGGTCACATGACCAAGTCACCGGTCCAGGCATGACTCTGCCGCAGCCATTGGTGACGTGCTGGGCTGAACCATCCCAGCAAAGTCCCTCGGGGCGGTTTGGCCCCACTTGAGGTGCGTTGTCCATGCAGTGCAGAGGCGTCTGTGGTGAAGGTCGCAGGGGCAGAGGAGCTAACTCCAGCAGAGAGTGGACCCCCCGAGAAGGGGCAGCAGCACTGAAGGGGGACCCCCCAGGGATGGTGCGGGACCAAGTGTGGGCACGACCTGGGAGTCTGTAACACCACATCAGGTTCTCTCTCTCACTGTCGGGACCAGGGCAACTTAATGACTCCTGTGAGCTGCTGGGAACCAGATGGAGACCCAGAGATCCCACCGCCCCCACCACCGGCTGGGAACAGCTCCTGCTCCCTGGGGCAGGCAAAGCAGCTGCCCTGCCCCTGCCTCACAGGTCTCGAACTCAGGCCCACAAGGCACATAAAAGCAGCCTCACGCCAACCCTCCCCTCACCCAGCTGCCCAACCCAGCTCTGCTCCGGCGCCCTGACGTGTAATCCCCAACCCCGGCTTTGCCTCCTGCCTCTGACCCCCTGGTCTCCTAACCCGGCCTGACCGAGTCCTGGCTTGTGACCCCGACTACCACGAGCCAGCCCTGACAGCTGGGCCTATGAGCTCGGAGCTCCACTCAGGCCAGGGGCACAGAAGGACCAGGTCTTCCATGAGCAGAGCCCGGCGGGAGCAGCTTTCAGCACCTGGGTAAGTTTTCAAGAACTTGAACTTTTTCCCTATGTGGAATTGGGACAAAAGGGTAAAATCTCCCAAACACTCGTGAGCTGCCAGATGGAACCCAGAAAGGTGGCCCGGCGCCGTGGAACCGCATTACTGCAGAGACGCTTTCATTCAGGTCTGATCTTTTGACTTTTAATTCTTTTAAAGGAAAACAAAAGTCCAGGTGAAAGATTTGAAACTTCCCATTTTCCAGCATCTCCGTCATGCTGGGAAATTCATCTGTGAGGCCGCGGGGTGTGAGGTGTTTAGGCCCTGGTTGGGTCACGTGTATTTCCTACGGGCCTGTAGTAACACCAGCTGGGTGCCTCAGTTTCCCTTGGCACAGCATCAGTGCATAGTTGGCGATGGGTGTTTTGGCGTGATGACCTCTCGCACACATACAGTGGCATCGGTGGCCTTTTTTAATCTAGGCAACCAGGGGACATCCTTCTTTCTGGGGAAACAGGACAAAGGCAGGGGGAGAGGCCTGGCAGGGTTGAATTGGAACAGGGAGTGGGATGGGGGCACTCTGTTCTGGCTGGAGAGGGAGGAACGAGGACCAGGGCCCTGGCTCAGGGACCCCCTCCGGGCCCAGAGGGGTGGATAGCTCAGTGGTTTGAGCATTGGCCTGCTAAACTTGGGGCTGTGAGTTTAATCCTTGAGGAGGCCATTTAGGGATTGGGGCAAATAGATATCAGAGATGGTACTATGGTCCTGCCAAGAGGGCAGGGACTGGACTAGATGACCTCCTGTGGTCCCTTCCAGTTCTAGGAGATGTGTATCCCCAGTTATCTCCCCATGATGGATTGTACTGACGCTTCTGGTTTCTGTGCTAAGTCTGTTCTACACTGGGTCCCTGTTGCCCCATAACCTCCTGCTCTCCCTGTGGAGTGAGTCATAGCTGGGTGCAGCACCTGGGGACCCACACCCACTGTGACATCATAGCTCCCCATAGGCGCCTGCCAGCTTCCAGACCCTGCATGGGTGAGGGCACAGAGATTCCTCTCCCCAAGAAGTCAGTAGCCAGCTGGAGTTCTAACCCCTCTCCAGCCCCCTCGGTTTGGGTGCAGCAGTGACGGGGGTATGTAGGTGTTCTTCTGCCCCAGGTTTCTCTCCCGGAGCTTGGCGCTCCAGCTCATGAGGTACTCGACATCATAGAACCGGCTACAGAGGTACCGGAGGAGGTGACTGTTCTGCACCTCTGAGGCGGCAGTGCTGCCGTACAGCTGACGGGTGAAGCAGCGGAGCTGCAAAACGCCCGGTTCGTGGTGTGAACGGGTGGGGTATTCAGTCGGACTCAAGGCCTGGGGGTCTGTCACTGCAATTACAGCAATATGGAGCCTCCCCAGCTAATGCTGGCCCCGAGCACCCCCCCAGGAGGGTCTGAGGTTAAACGCAGCCGCTCCTCTCCCAGGCGGCGAGAGCCTCAGCCTGCAGCCCAGCACGGCAGCAGGTGGTGGCCACACAGGGTTCCCTCTGCAAATCCCAGCACCAGCGCGTGGGTGATTTACGCCGCTGCATCCTCTGCGCTCGCACCAGGCGGGTGGGAAACTGACCCTCACACCTCGGATGGCTGCCCACGAGCTCACGGCCACAGACAGCTCAGCCCATGGCCAGGAGCCCTCCACCCCCAGGCTGGGAGCAGCCTCTCCTTTACCATCCTTCTTCCTGGGGGGTGGCAGCCAGGACTCCTGGGTTCTAGCTCCGGCTCTGGGAGGGGAGTGCGGCTAATGGTTAAAGCTGCAGGGGGCAGGAACTAGGATGCAGGACTCCTGGGTTTCTTTCCCTGCTCTCATCTGCCTACTTCATGACTCAGTTTCCCCTGTGCATAAAAAGGATAATAAGGAACCTGAGAGATGAAAACCTCAATCCCATCCCCAGCTGGACGACCAGTTTACCACCAAACCTTGGGCAACTCCCTTCCCTGCTCCAGGTATCAGAGAGGGAGACGTGTCAGTCTGTGGCTTCAAAAACAAGAAGTCTTGTGGCATCTTACAGACTAACAGATATTTTGGAGCATCAGCTGTCATGGGCACAGCCCCCGCTTGGCTGTACTTCTGTTTCCCTGTACCTACTCACCTCGCAGCTTCATTCACTCGCTGCATAACCAGAAGCTACACTTAGAGGGTCTTTTTTTAGCCTGAGCCAAAAAGCCCTCTGCCCTCTCCCCCACCACAGCCCTGGAGCAGAGCAGCCCACCCGAGCTGGGGAAGCGGGTGACCAGGAAGAAATCGTTGTTTGGCCCTGGCTGAGAAACCCCCGGCTGCACAGCTGCAGACAGACTCTGCCCCCTCTGCATATGACCTGAGCACTTCTGTTCAGGGCTGGAGCCATGTTACCAAGGGGAGATCTAAGCCGTCTGGTTTTGCATTCCCTCACCAAAGGGGGAAAAGCAAAGCACAGACGTTACAAACCAAAGCTGAGCTGGGGACGTGGGTGTGGCGGGAGCCCTCTGCAGGGAGCAGCTCACACAGCTCCACCTGTGTGGAGGGAAGCAGGGCGAGCCGTCTGTCCTGCGTTTTTAGGCCAACCTCCCGATTCTGGGCGAGTCACTGAATGCTGGCGGCTGGCACTGCTGGGGTCCGCAGGCAGGTCTGACCCACAGCGCACCTGGGCCTGGTTCTCCTGTCGGGTGACGGGGTTGCAGGCAACCCCACAAATTAACCAGGTGGCAAAGATTATGGCCAAGAGGCGTCATCCCCCCAAGAAAGATGATGTCACGAGAACAGGGGCTGGGGCCTGCCCCATGGCGTCCTGCTGAGGGTGGTCAAGGCTAAGGAGCCCTTCACAGCAGGTCCCGGCTGGATTCCTGCTGTCCCTGCAGAGGGGCAGCTCGGCCACACACCAAGTCCCTCACCAAGCGCCCTGAGCTCGTCCCATAGAGATCCAGTGACACCTACTGGCCACTGTCCTCGGCTCCCTCTTCCTTCCCAGCGGTTCTCAACTCACAGCCAGCGCCTGTATCAAACCGACCCGGCTCTGCCCTCCCTAGCAAAGGCCACCAGCGTGCGGCTCGGCCCCTGCAGCCAGAGGCATGTCTGCTGCCCAGGAAATGCAGCCAGCTCTGGGCTGGAGCACAGCTGCTGTGTCAAGGTGAAATCTGCCCCAAAATATCGGGAGGGTCTCATCAAAGTCCCAGTCCGGCTCTCAATGGCTCCGGGCGGGACAGTGACCAGAGAGGGAGCTGACAGTGACACAGCCCAGCAGACAGCCGGCTCCAGGAGGCACCAGCTGGCTGCCAGCACCGGGCTCACATTCCCAAGGCCTGGCTCTGCCAGTGAGGCTCATGCACCTGAAAGCTGCCGGCCTGCGCTAGAGAACCTGGACACTGGGCTGCCCCCGGAGGACCCAGGACCACAGGCCTGTGCTGTGCTCCCAGGGGGCTGACGCGGCGTTCGGCTGCTCCCCAGACCCAAGGCAGGGGTCACCCCCTGCTCCATGGCAGGGATATGAGCCGCCTCATGGCCGACAGCAGGGAACTCCACACGAACAGTGCAGTGACGCTGGGGGTGCCTCAGCACAGCCAGGCAGGCTCAGCCCCGCAACACTTGCCCCAGGGGCCCTGCAGAAACAGCCCCAGGACGGTCCAGACCCGGTGGAGCCACAGCCCAAGAGGGCAGGAGGGGCTGGCCAAGGCAGGGAACGGCCGGCACAGGGTATGTGGCACTAGGACCAGGGATGCGCTCAGGCAGCAGAGTCGGGTGAGTGGAGCCGGCCAGGAGCTTGGGGAGCAGGTGACCTCTGCAGCAGCCCAAGGCGCTGTGGAGGGGGCGTTACAGGGCAGGGGGAACAGCAGGGGGGAGCTGTGGATGGGGTGCTACAGGGCGGGGGAAACAGCAGGGGGCGCTGTGGATGGGGCGTTACAGGGGGTGCACAGTAGGGGGTGCTGTGGATGGGGTGTTACAGGGTGGGGGGAACAGCGGGGGCGCTGTGGATGGGGCGTTACAGGGTGGGGGGAACAGCGGGGGTGCTGTGGATGGGGCGTTACAGGGGCGCACAGCCGGGGGCGCTGTGGATGGGGTGTTACAGGGTGGGGGGAACAGCGGGGGTGCTGTGGATGGGGCGTTACAGGGGCGCACAGCCGGGGGCGCTGTGGATGGGGCGTTACAGGGTGGGGGGAACAGCGGGGGTGCTGTGGATGGGGCGTTACAGGGGCGCACAGCCGGGGGCGCTGTGGATGGGGTGTTACAGGGTGGGGGGAACAGCGGGGGCGCTGTGGATGGGGCGTTACAGGGTGGGGGGAACAGCGGGGGTGCTGTGGATGGGGCGTTACGGGGGGGCACAGCCGGGGGCACTGTGGATGGGGTGTTACAGGGTGGGGGGCGCACAGCAGGGGGTGCTGTGGATGGGGCATTACAGGGGCGCACAGCCGGGGGCGCTGTGGATGGGGTGTTACAGGGTGGGGGGAACAGCGGGGGCGCTGTGGATGGGGCGTTACGGGGGGGCACAGCCGGGGGCACTGTGGATGGGGCGTTACAGGCAGGGAACACGCAGTGGTTGCCCTGTGGGTCAGGGCAATATGAAGCAGAGTATTACATAGATGGGTCACCAGGGGGGCTGGGGGCTGTTCCCAGCCCCGGAGCAGAAGGGCTGGACGGTAATGGGGAGGGCCCTGGGCTAGGGGGTGGGGTCCCCCCCTCGTGCTGCCATTGTAGGCTTTGCGAGAAGCAGGACACCCTCCCCCCTGCCTCCTTCCTGGTTTAGCCGCACCCGCTCTGCCTTCCTGTCCCCTTAGTGTGCACAGGGCTGGGAGGCCGGACTCTTGGGTTCTCTGCCTGGCTTTGGGGGGGTCGGGGGAGCTCAGTTCTGTGCCCCACTGACAGCCCTGCTCCATGCCTCAGTTTCCCCTGTTGCTGCCCTGCTCCTGGCCTGTACCCAGCCAAGTCCTAGTGCAGACTGTGGGTGGGCATGGGTCCCCAGCCCTGCCCTCCACCATGGGGAAAGCAGCTGGGCCCCTCAGCGCCAACCCACTATGGGGCCTTTCTTGGGGGGTGCTGGCCCCAGGCACCACACCTCTGTCCCCTGGCATGAGCCAGCCTGGGCACCCGCTCCCCATCACCTCCCCAGCAGCTGTGAAACCCCCACTGCCTGCCCTGGGGTGAGGATGGAGCTGGCCCCCAGCTGAGCAGCCCCACCTGCCTGCCCGCCCCCCCGACCCCATGCCTGGCCCACAGGCTCTGTGCCCCTTCACCGCTCGGGGTCCTCAGCTCAGGCCAGGAGTTTTCCTGCCCCAGCTTGGCCTCCCCCCGGCGCAGCCCCTTCCCCACAGCCTCGGCCTGCCCCAGGCCCCGTCCCACCAGAGCACAGATAATGCTGCACTTTCCTGACAAGGGCCCTGCAACAGGCAGCGCCGGCTCCCGGCACCTCCCGCGCAGGCCGCTAGGGAGTCACTGGGGAGGACGGGACCCCGCACAGGGCCGCCTGCCAAAGGGCGCGGGGACTCGCTGCGAACTTTGCCCCACAGTGCTGCAGGGCCTGGCCACTTATTACCCTCTGCCGTCAGCGTGCAGAGCCGCTCCCTGCGCCACAGGCCCCGGCTGGGCTCAGCGCCTCCCCGGGCTGGAGGAGGAGAGAACCGGGGCTGCGGCTCTCACGCTGGGCCGGCCCTTCTGCTCGCTCGGTAAGGAGGGGCCCTTCAGCTGCTGGGGGCCGGTGCTCCACGGCCGGCTTTCCTGCCGTCCCGTCCTCCTGCTCTACCACCCGCAATGCAAGAACCACCTCCTTTGCAATCCCCTCCCACAGGTAACAGACTGCCGGCCCTTACCGCAGGCCTCAGCCAGGCTCTCTGCGCGGGCCGTCTGCCCACACGCCCCCATGAGCATCCCAAGGGCTCTGCTTGGGCACGGGGTGCTCTAGGAACGACAGCCGAGCTGCAGGGTCCCGGTCGGCTGGTGGCCACCTCCATGCTCCTTGGCCAGGAGAGTGGTGTAGTCAGGAAGGATTGCCAGGGGAAAACCAGGGGCAGGGAAGGTGTGGATGATGGCATGGCTGGGATAGAGCCTTTGGAGCAGGAATCCACTTGGGGGAGCCACTAACAGGGGTTTGCCAAACCCCCAAGCCTGCCTCAGGGACGCCCATGGCGGAACACCACTGGATGGAAGAAGAGGGCTCCTTTTGCAAGGGGCTGCCCCCGCTCCCTAGAGGGCTGCAGACGCCCCCCGCATGGGGCCCGCTGGCGACGAAGGCGCTAGGAGCACATGAGACAAGCCGCCAGGGGGGCCTCGCTCCGACGTCCAGCCTCCAGGCCAGGATCTCGTGGGTGCAGAAGGAGCTGGTGAGTCCGGGCTGGGTGCAGGCGAGTGGCCCTGGAGAAGATCGAGTCCTAAGGGGGTGACTGACTGCAGGCAAAGGCCGGTCTGGTCCCCACAGGCTGCCCCAGGGAGGGAGGGAACATCCTCCTTTGCTGGTGGTTTCTCCGCTGGCTTGACAGGCTGAAACACAGGAGCAGCCGCAGTGGGGCGCCTCCAGCACAGGCTCGGGCTGGGGTTGTGGGTAGCGCTCCCCACCCCCAGCCACCTCCTGTAACTTGCTTGTCCTCTGCCCCCAGCTCAGCCTGCAGCAGGGTGACCTGGCACTTCTCCGGCAGCTGGGCAGCCTGGCCCAGGAGATCCAGGACCTGCGGGAGCTGCGCCTGGAGCTGGAGGAGTTCTTTGCCGCAGGGGAGCTGCTGGGTTCAGCTGCCTCCTCCCACTGGCTGGGGAGCAGCTCTGGAGGGGAGGGCATCATGGCTGCAGCCTTCTAAGGGACCCTATGAAGCCAGAGAGCTGCATGACCCTGCAGCGCTCTAGTCCTCACTGCACCTGGGACAGGCCTCAGGCAGGTGGCTCATGCTCCCAGCCCTTCCCCTCACATCTGAGCAGCATGAACCTAGTGAGCTGGAGGGAAAGCCCTTTAAGCACGCAGGGAAGAGCGGATTGGCTAGATGAACCGTCAATAGCCCACCCCAGGGGAGGGACTTCCTTACTCTGCAAAGGGTTCTGGGTAGGGAAGCCCCTTATAAAAGCCCTGCCACGCAAGGCTTGGACAATATACAATAGGGTCCATCTAAGGTGGGAAAAGAGGTTATTGTCTGCGAGGGTTTGTGTTGTATTTAAAATAAAATGTGTTGAGCCTTTTCTTTCTTCTTGCCACGACTCCTCTGACCTGGGCCCTGCTGGTTTCTTGGGAGTTTTATGCCCATGTGTGATGGAGTGGGGGGAGTGCATGTGTGAGACTCAGGCTGGGTGTGTGTGAGACAAGCAGAGCAGCTCTCAGCAGCTAAGGATGACCCTGGGGCTATAACCTGGGCTGATCTATGCCCCTTCTGCCCACAGTGATAACAGCCCAGGTCTTGCTGTGTCCCTCTGGTCAGCTGCTCTGTCCAGGCTCTGGCTGGCCCTCTGGGGGGTGGGCAGCCAGCCCTTCTTTCCTGGGCTCGCCCAAGAGGTGATCCCCTCTGTCGTACAGCCAGGAATCGGTCTCTCCGGGACTCCCTCTCTTTGTGGGGCTCACTTTCAAACATGGCCCAGGTGTTTGTGAAGTCATCCGCCAGCTTCCCTGCACTGTGTGGGTCCCTGGGCGTCCAGTCCATGAGCCACACCCTTAGGTCAGGTGAGCACATCTCGTAGAATCGCTCCAGGACCACCAGCTCGACCAGGTCCTCCACGGACTGGGCTCCCATCCCGAACACCCACTTCTGGTAGTATTGCATCAGCCAGGAAGCCGCATCTACACAGGTTTCCTCTGGCCTCTTCTGCGCCTCCTCGAACTTCTTCTTGTACATCTCCGGAGTCAGCCCAAACTTCTGCAGCAGGGCCTGTTTGACCCGTTCATAGTCCCCAGGCTGCAGCCCCTCCAGCTGGCTGAGCACCGCTGTGGCCTTCTGGCCCAGCAAGGGGGTGAGATTTCGGAGCCACTCAGCTGGGGGAACCTCGTGCAACTCACAGGCTCGCTCAAAGGCGGTAAGGAACCCGTCCATATCCCCTGGGTCCTGACACTGGGCCAGCACACGCGTCTCCAAGTGACTGGCCACCCCGAGCCGCCTGGCCCTCTCCCCGCTTACCGCAGCTGGGGCCTCTTGGCGTCTCGCCTCCGCCATGGCCCGCTCATGCTCCCGCTCTCGCTCTCTCTCCTCCCACTGTCTCTCTGGTAGCTGGCGCTCATGTTCACGCTCTCTTTCCCACTCCTGGCGCTTGTGTTCCCCCTGCTGTTCCTGGTGCTCTCTGCCCCGTCCCTGGGCTTCCAGTTCCTTTAATCTCACCTCGAGCTCCAGCCGTCGCAGCTCTGCAGCAGGGAACTCTGCCCGCGATGGACCACCGCTAGCTGAGCTTGACCCGGTGCACACCATGTCTGTCTGACGGCATCAAGCCCCTGCTCCTGTCTGAGAATCCGAAACACTTCCAGGGGGTGACCGGCCAGTTCCTGCTGAGACAGGCTCTGGCCCCCCGGATCGGTCATTCTCTTCCAGCTGGGCAATCAGCTGGGCCTTGGTCGCCTTCCCCGCGGTCAGGCCCCTCTCTCTGCACAGCCCCGCTAGCTCTGCCTTCAGGAGTCGGGTATAATCCATCTCCCCGCTGTCTCCCGGGGTATCCACTCATCACCAGCAGCAGCAGGAATCGCTCTATTCCACCTCCGGCACCTCCAGCTCTTGTGAGGCTCCTTCCTTCTCCTGCAATCAGTCAGCCACCGCTGGGAGCTCATCCATGGGTGCAATGCATCCCACTGCTGACACCAGTGTGATGGGGTTCAGGGGTCCCCATGCACTGCACCCCGTCCGCAGGCAGGAGTGACTCTTACTCAGCAGGTAGAACAGGAAGTTTATTAGGCGACAGAGGCCCAGTTTCTTACAGAAGAGTCAGTGCAGCAGTCAGAGACAGTCATTCCCACCCGTCCGGGGAAGAGAAGCCCGAGGGGTGCCCCTTTGGGCGTAGCTTCCCCCTCGCTGGCTGGCTGCCTTCCAGCTCCCTCTCCCCTCCAGCCTCTCACTGCCACTTCCGGTTCAAACCCAGCTCGGCTCCTCCCTCCTCTTTGTTCAGGGCAGAGGTGTTACCTGCCAGCCTAGGTTATAGCCCCAGGGTCATCCTTAGCCGCTGAGAGCTGCTCTGCTTGTCTCACACACATCCAGCCTGAGTCTCACACATGCACCCCCCACTCCATCACACCATGCCCTGCTCCCACCACAGGACCGGGGTGAACCAGAACAAATCACACGTGCTCTTCTCATGTGGCATGTCTGTCATTACCTGTCTCATGAGCTGGTGCAGTGAAATCAAGGTGGGTAACAGGATTGTCCTGCTGTGGAAGCGGGGCAGAGCAGGGAGATTTCTTGGGGGGAAGAGGGCACAACCCCTCCCCTGAGGGGGGCCCTGGATCTGGAATTCTCTTTGCTCTCCAGGGCGTACAGAGAGCAGCACTCGTAGGTGGCGATGAGAAAGGATGGGGCGATTCCCACACGCACCGGGGCCCCTGTGCATAATGAGGGAGCAGCAGCCCTTGAGAAGCGTCACACCCACAAGGGGCGGAATTCAAGGTAGAGCAGCCCCAAGGCTGCTGTAACTAATGCAGAGCCCAGAACCAGAGGAACTATGGGGGTGTTTCAAAGCTGACCTCACTCTGGCCTCTCAAAACCGCCCCGGGGGGTGTTCCCTGCAGGCTCTGCACAGCCTGGTCCTGATCCCGGTGCCAGGTTAGGACAACAGAATCTGCACGATTAGAGCAGCGATGGGCTGACCCTGCTCCGCTCCCCTCAGTCTTTGCCTCAAAGGAGCTGACGGATCCATGGAAATGTCTTAAAAACCATCTTTAGTTGGACAGAAAATTTAAGGGAGCCAGAACGACGCAGCAGGGGACGACACCGTCCCCAGGCGATTCACAGCAACGTGGCTGGGCCTGCACAGTGGGTGGCTTGCTGCCCTCCTGTGCCCCCTGCCGGCCAATCCTGATGCGTGGTGTGTGGCCGGGCGGTAGCTGGGCACCCCCGTCCTGGCAGCACTGTGCTAGGAGCTGTACGTAGGCAGGGCAGCAGCTGGCCCTGCACCTGTGAGGTTGGAGTCCACATGGCGTCGGGGGGTGAGTGACATCCGGAGACTCAGGAAGCTGAAGGCTCCTTCGGTGCTGATCTCAACCACTGCCCCACATAGGAGTTGATCCGCTGAGGACGCAGGAGGGGGCGGGGACAAGGAGAGAGCTGGAGAGACCCCGCTGGGATCATGGCACTTCCCCCACCCCTCCAGGCCCCTCCTGTGGGCAAAAGCCCCTGTCCTGTGCCCCCAAAGGGCCTCATCCTCAGGGGTGGGACCAGCCCCCCCATCTGACCTAATGGCTCTGAACCGCCCCCGCTCCCAGCACACAGGCTATGTCTACACTAGCCCCAAACTTCGAAACGGCCACGCAAATGGCCATTTCGAAGTTTACTAATGAAGCGCTGAAATGCATATTCAGCGCCTCATTAGCATGCGGGCGGCCGCAGCACTTCGAAATTGACGCGACTCGCTGCCACACGGCTCGTCCAGACAGGGCTCCTTTTCGAGAGGACCCCGCCTACTTCGAAGTCCCCTTATTCCTATGAGCAGGTGGGAAAATATGTATTTCAGCGCTTCATTAGTAAACTTCAAAATGGCCATTTGCATGGCCGTTTCGAAGTTTGGGGCTGGTGTAGACACGGCCATAGTGTAGGAGTCAGTCGGGGGTGCGGGGGTACGCAGTGGATGTTTCCTTCCTTTCCCCACTGCACTGGGGCTGTTCCCTGCCCCCCAGGGCCCATAGGAGGCAGATTGGGGGTGTGGCCAGGCCTCCCAGCCCTGGGGCTATTCCCTACCCCCCCCAGGGCCCATAGGAGGCAGACTGGGGGCCATGGCCAGTTCTCCCAGCCCTGGGGCTGCTCCCTGCCGCCCAAGCCCAGAAGTGGCAGATTGGGGGTGTGTCCAGGCCTCCCGGCCCTGGGGATGTTCCCTACCCACCCCCAGAGCCCATAGGAGGCAGACTGAGGGTGTGACCAGGCCTCCTGGCTCTGGGGCTGTTCCCTGGCCCCCAGGACCCTCACAGGGCAGTGTGCGAACTACAGCAGCCCAGGGGCTGCGCAGGCATCACAAGCGGTTGTGGGGTTTGAGCCCGGGTTGGTCCCGAGGGCAGCACCCCCCCCAGCTGCAGGCCATGGCTCTTACCTGCCGGGCCCAGACGAGGGTGGGGCGGTCCGAGGGCCGGGTGGGGTTCATGTCGGCGCAGTGGGCGGTCCCGTTGATGAGGATGGCCGGCTCCGAGCGGGACTGGTTCCTCAGGACGCCCAGGGCGTGCCAGGGGTCAATGTTGCCTGGGTGGGCCAGAGGGGAGGGACAGCAGATGACACGGCGAGCAGTTGGCTCTGGGGTGGCTGGGATGGGCCCAAGGGTCCCATCCTGCCAGCCACCCCCCCCGCCCCGCAGCTGCGCCCTCCCCCGTACCGTTCACAAAGAGGACCCTGCTGGCCTTGGGGTGGTCGGCCCCATAGTACTGGTTGGTGAAATTCACGGCCCCCTCCACGTGCTGGGGCGCGAGGCCGAAGATCTGGGAGCAGAGGTCGAGCGCAGGTGCCAGGGTCAGGAGACGGGAGAAGGGGCAGGTGGCGTCTTCGCAGGTCTGGTCTGGAGCCGGGGTTGGGGGGACAGGGTGAGACGCCCACACTGCAGCTCTGGGGTCCCCCCCCACCGAGACACACAAGGAAATGGGGCGACAGGGGGCAGGCAGAGCAGGGCCAGTGGGTCTCCCAGGCAGGGGGACGCCAGGCGAGCGGGAAAGGGATCCCTGGGCAGAGCCCCTGGTTGCTCTGTTCCTCCCCCCAGCTACACGAGGGGCCCCATTGCCACTCCCCCACATTAGAGCAGGGACGGGGGGGCTTTAAGTGCCATTGTGCTCCCCATATTCTGCCCCCTGGGGTGGGGAGCAGGGAGGAAGCTGGGAGCAGTGAAGGGGTTGCGGGGGGGGGGGATCTCACGGGGGCAGCCCCCCCCGGCTTACAGTAGCCGAACTCGGTGCAGGTCTGGAAGTACCACTGCCTCTCGCCCACACCGGTCAGCGTCAGGTTCGTGCTGCGCAGCTCCTCCAGGGTGTGCTGGTGCGAGTTGTCCATGCAGGCCAACGCCATGCACTCCAGGTACCCCTGCCGCAGGAGCACACGGGCGCAGGGTCAGCCGGTGCCAGGGCCACCCCCTCCCTCCCTCCCTCCCTCCGCCCTGCGAGGCACCTGCCAGCCAGGCCAGGTCCAGCTCTGGCGTGTGGGATGGGGCCCCCAGGTGCTCCAAGAGATGGACAGGAGCAGGCGCACCCAGCACACTGGCCGGGGGGCAGGACCCTCTGCTAGCAGAGGAGGGAGAAACTGTGACCCCCTTCGCCCATCGGGTTGGCTGAAATCACACACACACACACACAGAGTGTGCATTGCGGGAGATTACACACACACACACACACACAGAGCGTGCATTGCGGGAGATCTCACACACACACACACACACACACACACAGAGCGTGCATTGCGGGAGATTACACACACACACACACACACAGAGTGTGCATTGCGGGAGATCTCACACACACACACACACACACAGCGTGCATTGCGGGAGATTACACACACACACACACACAGAGTGTGCATTGCGGGAGATTACACACACACACACACACACAGAGCGTGCATTGCGGGAGATCTCACACACACACACACACAGTGTGCATTGCGGGAGATCTCACACACACACACACACAGAGCGTGCATTGCGGGAGATCTCACACACACACACACACACACACACACAGAGCATGCATTGTGGGAGATCTCACACACACACACACACACACAGAGCATGCATTACGGGAGATCTCACACACACACACACAGAGTGTGCATTGCGGGAGATCACACACACACACACACACACAGAGCGTGCATTGCGGGAGATCACACACACACAGAGTGTGCATTGTGGGAGATCACACACACACACACACACACACAGCGTGCATTGCGGGAGATCACACACACACACACACACACACACAGAGCGTGCATTGCGGGAGATTACACACACACACACACACACACAGAGTGTGCATTGCGGGAGATCAAACACACACAGCGTGCATTGCGGGAGATCACACACACACACACACACACACACACACAGAGCGTGCATTGCGGGAGATCAAACACACACAGCGTGCATTGCGGGAGATCACACACACACACACACACACAGAGTGTGCATTGCGGGAGATCAAACACACACAGCGTGCATTGCGGGAGATCACACACACACACACACACACACACACACACACAGAGCGTGCATTGCGGGAGATCAAACACACACAGAGCGTGCATTGCGGGAGATCACACACACACACACACACACACACAGAGTGTGCATTGCGGTAGATGCCTTTCCAGCGCTTCCTTCCTGTTTCCCAAAGGGGGTTCTGCAGAAGAGCCTTGGGGGTCCGGCCAAGTGACAATAAGGGTTGGGCGACTCCTCGGCGGCTCCCTGCCCCATGGCGCAGCCCCGGCAGAACTCAATGGAGTTGGTTTAACGGCTGGCAGGGCGGCGGGAGGGATGTGGCCGTTAAGCCCAGTGAATTCAGTTCCATTGTTTTGAGGGGGCAGGGCAGGGAGCCCCTCACTCACCCCGCTCCCTGAGCGGCCACCTCCCTCCGTTGGGCCTGGCTCGGCTGACCCCCGCCAGCAGAACGCCTCCTCGCCAGCCTTCCCTCCGCCGGGCACGCGTGGCTGCCTGCCGTAGGCTCCCCAGCCAGCGCCGCCGATGGGTTAGCCCTGGGGGAGCGGTTTGGGGCTGGGGCAGGTTAAGCCTGGGGATGGGGTGCCGGGATTGCAGGGTGGGGGGGAAAGCCTGGAGATGGGGGTGGAGGAGGGTAGAACATGGAAATGGGCTTCCGCCAAATTGTTTCAAGTCTAAAACGGTTCTCTGGCTAAATAAAATTGGGAAACACGGCCTTATTGGTTGGGCTTCCCAGCTGGACTTCATCTCCCATGATGCTCTGCAGCATGGGCCCCCCCCCCATACTGCAGTGCATCATGGGAGATGTAGTACCACCTCCTTATTCCCTAAGGGCTGGGCATCACAGCTGGACTTTTATCTCCCATGATGCTCTCCAGTATAGCTCCCCTACTGCAGTGCATCATGGGAGATGTAGTACCAGCACCTTATTCCCTCAGGGCTGGGCTTCACAGCTGGACTTTATCTCCCAAGATGCACAGCAGCCACTCCTGTGAGGCACCTCACTCCCCAGCTGGGGTGCCTCAGGCCCTCGCTGTCCTGGGCTTCCCAGTCAGATTCCCTCTCCCGTGAAGCGCTGCAGCCACCACCTGGCTGCCTTGAGGCTACGGTGCATCATGGGAGATGTAGTCCAAGCCGGGAGGCTGGGCCATAGAGGACAGCAGCAGAGGAAAGCTCTGGACTGCGCCCCAGCTCAGCTGGGATGTTCCCTGGCCCTGCGTGCAGTGAGTGTGCTGGGTCTCGGCAGACTGGCTCCAGGCCCCGCCCCGTCTCACATTCATGATGACAACGAGTCTCTGGTAGGGGGAGCCCAGGCTGTCCCTGGTCATGACACTGCACTGCTTGGTGACACTGCCGCACAGGAACTCCTCATTGTACTGCACCGCGCCCATGAAGATGTCGGCCAGGTTGCTGGCGAATTCCCAGTGGTCGCTGGGCTCCGTCAGGGGCCTGCAGGAGCGGAAGTCCTTCTCCAGCTCGGCCAGGCGCCCGGCCGCCAGGTGCTCATCCACGGCGGCGAAGGCCTCTGCCACGGCCTGGCAGCACTGCAGGGAAAGGAGAGGATACGCTCGCCAGGGCATCTGCGGTGGCTGGGGCTTTAACTAGTGGGAGAGGTGTGGAGGCTGGGAGCCAGGACTCCTGGGTTCTCTTCCTGGCTCTTGGGGGGGAGTGGTGCCTAGTGGTTAGAGCAGAGGGGTGAGAGCCGGGACTCCTGGGTTCTCTCCCTGGCTCTGGGAGGGAAGAGGTGCCTAGTGGTTAGAGCAGAGGGGTGCGAGCTGTGACTCCTGGGTTCTCTTCCTGGCTCTGGGGGGAAGTGGTGCCTAGTGGTTAGAGCAGAGGGGTGAGAGCCGGGACTCCTGGGTTCTCTCCCTGGCTCTGGGAGGGAAGAGGTGCCTAGTGGTTAGAGCAGAGGGGTGCGAGCTGTGACTCCTGGGTTCTCTTCCTGGCTCTGGGGGGAAGTGTTGCCTAGTGGTTAGAGCAGAGTGGACTAGGAGCCGGGACTCCTGGGTTCTCTCCCTGGCTCCCGGAGGGTGCAGGGTCTAATTCTCTGCTCATTGACTCTGGCCCCAGTCAGGAGGACACGGGTGAATGTGGGGCCGGGGGCGAGAGCCCTGGAAATCCGACGCCCCTTCCTCTCCACCTGCCCAGCTGGGAGCGTCCCGCGCAAGGCTGGGGGAGGGGGACATGGGAATCTCCGGGATTTTCCCCCACCCTGACTCGAGCCGCTCACCCACCTGGGCCGAGCCCCCCACCACCGGGTCCGACAGACTCGCCGCCACCACCTGCAGGGGGGACAGAGGCAATTTAGCGCAGCTGGGACGGCGCCATGGCGCTGAACGGGTTAACCCCCGGCCAGGGCCCTTCCACCCACCTCTTCCCCTAGAGCGAGGGGGGCTGGGGGTGCCCCCCTGCTGCCCAGGGCCAGGCCTGCAGCCTGCAGGCACAGGAAGGGAGCCCAGAGAACTCCAGGTGGGGTTGGGACAGAGACACCCCCAGTGTCTGCTTCCCTGCCCGGATCCCCCACCACTGGGGTGTGGGGCTGGGGGAGGAGGGGAGAGCTGTGCTGGGCCCAGGTCTTCCCCAGGGAAAAGAGGGGTACAGCAGCTGCCCCTCCCCCCGCACCGCTGGACGCCACCCGCTCACCCGGTTGTAGCCAGTGAAGTCCAGCTGGGCCCGGACCGGGGCGGAGGACGCGACGGCGGCAAAGACCAGGTGGGGGAACTAGGGGAGAGAGGACCCCAGCCCTGTCAGTGTTCTCCTGCCAGGCAGGAGTGCGCCCCTGCGCCCTGCCCCCTCCCATAGGCCCTGGGGGTGGTAACTGGGGGCTGCCGAGGAGTTCTGGGGTGAGCCCAGGACTGGATCAGTCGTTCCTCCTCCCCCACAAACCCACGAGATCCCCACATCCCTGCCCCAGCTGAAAACAGAACCCAGGAGTCCGGGGTCCCAACCTCCTTCATAAGAACCCCCCACTGCCCTCCCAGAGCTGGGATAGTACCCAGGAGTCTGGGTTCCCAGCCCCCCGCCCCCCCCGATCTAACCACTAACCCCCACTGCCCTCCCAGAGCTGGGAGAGTACGTAGGAGTCCTGGCCCCCTGCCCACTTATCTGCCCACTGGACTCCAGGCTAGCACCATCTGCCTCTGCATCCCCCTCCAGGGCCTGCACCACTCCCAGCTAAGTGCCCACAGAAGGGCACCGGGTCGCACTTCCAGGTCCTGAGATGCTGGTCCCAGTGCTGTATTCTGGGGGTGGTCGGAGGAGCCCCACAAAACAACAGCCCGGCCGGTACCTTGAGCCTGAACCAGGCAGCGAGGGACCCAGGGTAGGAGCCCCCAAAGCAGATCCAGGTGTTCTGCCCCAGGCTGTACTTCTGAGTGACGAAGAGGTGGAAGGAGGCCAGGTCAGCCAGGCTGTGGGACATGGGGAGAAAAGCCCACACTGGTGAGCCAGGGTCCCCCTCCCCGGTCCTTCACGGGCACACCCCTGGGAGGGCGGCTGTCTAATCACCCCAGGTCACTGAGGGGAAACTGAGGCACAAAGGGTCCGTGACTCGCCTGAGGCCATCGACAGAGCCAGGCTAACTTCCAGCCCCCTTCCCCCACGGAAACCACTGTCCCGCACTCCCAGCACTGGGGAAAGAACCCAGGAGTCCGAGCCCCCAGCCCCCGCAACCCCCGCTCGCCTCCAACCACCACTCCCTTCCCAGGGCTGTGGAGAGAGCCCAGAAGTCCTGCCCCCCAGCCGCTTGCCCCAACCACTAGCCCCACTCCCCGGGCAGAGCTGGGACAGAGCCCAGAAGTCCTGGCTCCCAGCCCCCACGCTGCACACCACGGGACCGGCCGGCGCTGAGCACCGGGCGCCCAGGACCCTGCCCAGCCAGCGGCCGGGGGGACTCACGCCTGCTGGCTGGACAGGAAGCGGAGGCTGGTGTTCGTCAGGCCATCGGGGTTGATGCTGGCGCCGTAGAAACGATGCTCCAGGGCCACCAGCAACGCGCCATGTTCCTCAGCCAGCTCCACATGGTGCCCTGGGGCCAGGCCCGGTGTTAGTGGCCTGGGAACCCCAGACCCGTTCTCCACCCCGAGGCAGCCAGTCCCTGCTCTAGGGCTGGGGGGGAGCCAGCGCCCCCTAGAGGGGACAGGCTTCTGCCCCATCCCATGCACCCCCCCGCCCCCCAGCAGTCCCTGCCCTAGGGCTGATGGGAACCAGCGCCCCCTAGAGGGGAGAGGCTTCTGCCCCATCCCATGCGCCCCCCCCAGCAGTCCCTGCCCTAGGGCTGATGGGAACCAGCGCCCCCTAGAGGGGACAGGCCTCTGCCCCATCCTGCACGCCCCCCACCGGCAGTCCCTGCCCTAGGGCTGATGGGAACCAGTGCCCCCCTAGAGAGGATAGGCCTCTACCCCATCCCATGCGCCCCCCCTCCCCCCTCCGGCAGTCCCTGCCCAAGGGCTGATGGGAACCAGTGCCCTCTAGAGGGGACAAGCCTCTGCCCCATCCCATGCCCCCCCGGCAGTCCCTGCCCTAGGGCTGATGGGAATCAGCGCCCCCTAGAAGGGACAGGCCCCTGCCCCATGTCCCACCCTCTCAACGCTGTCCCACCCCCACTCACCTGACAGCACAGCATATGGCGACAGAGCATTCTCGCCCCCAATGTAGAGGAAGACGGGCCCGGCTGGGCGGTTCCAGTGTTCCTCATTGATCCAGAACCGCTGCAGGCGGGGAGAAGGAGCCATGGATTCAATGTGGTGGGGACCCTGGGCCTGGCACTGCCAGGGCTGTTGGGGGCAGGAGCTGGCCTGGCACTGCCAGAGCTGTTGGGGGCTGAAAGCCAGACTGGCAGCACTGGAGCTGGTATTGGTGACTGGAAGATTGCTAATGTGACGCCAGTCTTTAAAAAGGGCTCTAGCGGCGATCCTGGCAATCACAGACCACTCAGTCTAGCGTGCCAGAGGACCCCTCTCACCTGTTGGAAGGTGTGCCCCTCCTCCCGATTGAAGTGGTCCAGGGGCTGGCTCAGGGAGCCCTCGATGGGGGCCCTCCAGGACGCAGGGCGCAGCAGCAGCCTACGCGAAACCACCTCCTTCATGGCCAGCACCTCTCGCTGCTGCAGCACCCGCTGCTGCACCAGCCAGAAGTTGCGCCCTGGGGAGATAAAGGCAGATGGGGGCTGGGGCTGGGGCAGACCACCCTGCACTGGCCAGGTGGGCCCAGGGCTGCTCCCTGGCTGGCAGGGAGTGGAGGTGAGGTGACCCCACAGGAGCAAAGCCCCCAGCCCAGCTGGCACAGACCAGCCCTGCGCTGGCCCCAGGGGGCGCACACGATGGGGGCGAGGTTCCCCCCCCATTTCCCAGGGTTGCAGGCAGAGGGACCCGGCCTCCAGCTGCCGCATTAGCAGAAGTGAAACCATCGCACCCAGCAGGAAGGAGGCGGCCAGGTCACATGAGCCGTCACACCACGCTGCCTCTCAGAAACCGACTCAGCAGAATCCAGAGGCAGATGCTTCCCACACGCTGGCTACAGCCCCCCGCATGCCTTTGGCACTGGAAATGGGACCCAGGTGCCCAACCATCCTGCTCTAACCATTAGACTCCACTTCCTAGAGTCAGGGGGCAGGGGGAGAACCCAGGTGTCCTGGCTCCCTGCCCCCTGGTCCAACCCACCAGCCCCTGACTCCCTTCCCGGGGACAGAACCCAGGTGTCCTGGTGTCCAGCCATCCCCACCAACCACTAGGCCTCACACCCTAGCAAGTACGTGTGTGGCTTGTGAGACAGGCCCATACAGAAACCCAAAAATCTCACCTCCAGGCTGGGAACACTCCCGATGTGGCCCGACCCCCCCATCCTACCTGCACCACTTCACCTCGCTTGGGTGTGAACGCCAGGGCGTGAGGAGTGGGGCAGCTGATCTCTGGTTCAGCGTGGCCTCGTGCCTCCTCCCCACCCCCCATCTGAAGAGTGATCCTCTTCCCCTGTCCTTACGCCCCTTAGCTGGGTGCCAAATGCAGCCACCTCTGGGGTGCGGCCCAGCAGCTGTGAACACAGGGCTGGTTCCCTCAGCAGGGACACCCAGTCTCCTCCGAGACAGTGTGGCCCCGTTTCAACAGGGTTCCCGCACTGAAATGCAGCCGCTCCTGAGGGCTGGGACACAGGACTGTTCATACAGGGCTCCCTCTGTGCCAAAATGCAGCCACCTCTTGGGGGGAGGCAGGGGCTGTTCACACAGGGCTTCCCCAGCACTGAAATGCAGACACATCTGGGTGGGGACCGGGGGGGCTGTTAAAGAGGAAGCCACACAATTCACATTACCCTAAGCCTGCACGCTAACCCCCATCTCCCTCCCCCAGGCACCGGAGCAGCCCTGATCACCCATGTCCAACTCCATCGGGGCCAGGCCCAGCTCGCCCTTGGGTGCCCGTACAGCACCAAGCACCATCGAGGCTGCACCCATCTCGACTGTCACCCGCTTACCTGCCTCGGTGAGGCTGAGCAGCACCAGGAGCACAGCCCAGGGGATCAGCCGCCCCATCTCCTGCCCGCTCGCCGCCAGGCTCCCTGCTCGCCTGGCCCAGCGCCAGGCGCAGTCTGAACACTTCCTTCCTCCCGGGGCGGGGGCCGGGGCCCAGGCAGAGCTGAGGGAGTGCCTGAGGCTGGCCGTGGATCTGGCTGGGCCCTTCCCCAGCACCCCCACAGTAACGCCCCTGTGGCCAGATGTGCAGCTCCAGCAGGCGAGGGGGTGGGGCCGG
Organism: Carettochelys insculpta; assembly: GCF_033958435.1. Lineage (NCBI taxonomy): Eukaryota > Metazoa > Chordata > Testudines > Carettochelyidae > Carettochelys > Carettochelys insculpta. The sequence goes on along the minus strand of NC_134158.1, from coordinate 22,384,795 downwards.
GCAGAGGGCGTGAATTGTCCCGTGGCTGGGGTCCCCTGCTCAGAAAGCAGCGCCCGGCCCCTCTGCAGGGAGGCCCGCGGCTCCCAGGGTGCCCGTCGTCGTGTCTGTCCAGGGGCAGAATAAATTTTATGTGCACCACCACTAGGAATCCATGCTGCCAGCTGGGGGTGCTCTGCCACTCAGCTGGGTGCCCCCGCCCCCCCCCCGAGCGGCACTGGGGGAGAGGGTCTGGACAGGGGGTTCTGGGGTGGGGGGGTGAGGAGCGGCTGAGCTCAGAGTCGGCGCTGGCTGATCCCTGGGGGATCTGTGGTCCCTGGAGCACAGCAGCTGCCTGGCTCAACCCCAGGTGTCTAGTCAGACCCCACCGGTGTGGGGCTGGCTGGCAGCACAGCCCCAGGTGTAGGGTGGCAGCTGGGACCCTGGGTGTGGGGTTGCGGGGTGGACCCCCCCCCAGCCCATGGGAAGGCAGAGGGGACCCAGGCATGTGGTGGGGGCAGAGGGGACCTGGCAAGTGCAGGGTGCACAGGGCACCTGGCTGCATTGAGCTGCCTTCGCACCCCTCATTCCTGGGCCTGTGACAACCAGGACCACCCAGTCAACTGTTCCAGCCCACAGAGAGGGGCCCCCCGACTCCCTGCACCCCAGGAACAGCTCCGTGCTGCCTGCGGCGTGTCCAGGCTGACGGGTCTGGAAGACTGGCTTGCCATCCACCCTGCTCCCAGCCCCCTGCCCTCACACAGGGCCTGGGTCCCAGGAGCCCCACCCCCCAGGTACCCCCCGGCCCATCTCCCTGCCCAAGGCCAGCCTGGGCCTTGTTCAGTGGGTTTGGGAAGCAGGGAGGTGAGTGGGCCGTGCGGGGTTATTCCGGACAAAGGAGGCCGGGGACTGGCTTTCCCACTTCCCAGAGGCCACTGGCTCCAGCAGGGCTGGGGGGGGGGGCTCCGAAAGCCCCCGCCACACCCAGGGGCAAGCGCCTGGGCCCTGCCACTCCAGCCACCTGACCCCCATCCCAGCGCCTCGGCTGGGGCTGTTGGCATGAGCCCGCAGCCCGCCTGGCCCAGCCGGGTACCAAAGACGCGACCATTCGCGGGACTCATCGATCGACTCCCTAGTTCCACTCGGGTGGGTTCAGAGCCAGCCTGCGCAGGAGAGCTGCTGAGTGTGACTCACCGGCACAACGGCACCCACGCTCCACCACTCACCACCACATACCGGGGCCAAGTGACACGGCGGTGACGCTCCTGGGGAGCTTAGCGCAGGGGTGGCTGCAGGAGGGGTTCAGGGCCCCAGCGGATCCGCAGAGCTCCCCCATCCAGCAAGCGTGCTTGTCTCCTGGCGGTGCACCTCTGCACACAGCTGGGAAAACGAGAGGGAGGGAGCCCACACAGGGGCTGCCTTTTGTTACACATCCTTTGCCTGGGTGGTCAGGTCTGCCAAGACCCCCGGCGGCAGCAGAAGCGGGATGCTGGCCTTGTCGGCTGCACCACGAGGCCGAATCCCTGAGCCAGTCACACCTCCCCTTGGGATCCAGGCACAGGCCCATACAGGGTGCCACAGCCCAGGTCTCCGTGCTCAAGCCCCACACCAGGCCTGGCCCATGGCCCCCAGGCGATGGAGAAGGTCTCTGGGTGGGAGGGCAGAGGAGAGGGGCTCACGGAGCCTTTGGCCCTTCATGCGATTAACACGCACAACCCGAACTCAGCCCTGACGAAGGGTTCGGCACCACCATGACGTTCCCACACCTCCGTCCGCTCTCCTTGGCTCCAGGTCCGTCCCCAAACCCAGAGCCGTCGGCACAGGAGCAAGGTCGTCGGACGCTAAGCCAGCCAGCACAAGGCCCAGATCTCAGAGCTGCAAGCCTCACCGACCAAGGCCCAATGCAGCCCAGGCTTCGATTCGCCTCCTCTGGGGTTGCTTCAGGAAGCTGCTTTTGCAGAAACTCCCACCGCCAACATTTGGGAGGCAACGTTCGCTGTTTCCATTCCACGCAGCAGCCGTGTTCCAGCCCAGAGCTGGCTGCATTTCAGGGGCGGGAGATGCTGCGCTCTGGCAGCCGGTGCTAGGAAGGACCAGCCGGTCAGCTGGAGTTTTGGCAGGGCCGGGAGCACTAACCAGTAGGTGTCCCCAGCTGGCCAAGGGACAAGCCTCCCAGCTGGAGCGATTGGTGCCAGCTTCAGCAAGGGGAACAGGGCTGGCACTGGGTCAAAGGGCTGATCCAGCCAGATCTCCAACCCCCAGCTGGGAGTTTGCAGCCCCTCCAGAAAAGCTCACCCGGCCCCAGCCACCCGCAGCACCTCTCCATCCGCTCTGGCAGGGCCTGGCCGCGTCCGCACCAGGGAGGAGGTCGCTGTAATGGTTAAATGGGGACCAGACCTTGCCTCCAAATCCCCCCTGTGACTCGTGGGGGGTGGATGTCTGTCTAGTAACTCTCCTGGCTGGGTTTGAGTCCCCATGATTCCCCCACACGTGCATTAGCCCAGACAGCTCGGCCCAGCCGGAGCAGGTAAGAAGGCTGTTCCCATGGAGAGACAATGGAAGATGGGCAGGACGGCTGCCAGGCTTGGGGCTGGGGGCTGGGAGGGGAGTTGGTCTCAGCTGGGTAGGATGAGGACAGGAGACTGGGAGCCGGAAAGGGGGGTTCAGGCCCCGTGAGCCTTACCCCCCAAGGGGCATTGGGCTGCCCGTGCTCGCCCCGCTCCTGTGCTGTGCTGTGTCTGTGAGCAGCAAGAAAACCTGCTACTCTACGGGCCAGTGGAGAGTCACATCTGGCTGCGGATGAGGGTGCAGAGTCAAGGGCTCCCCGATGCACCGTCAGCCCCACCTCCATGCTGCCCTGGAGACCCTACAATAACAAACGCCAGTGATTAGAAGCAGCCAGAACTCAAACAGCCTGATAAACACAAATCTACAGACACAGCTACAGTGCCCACAAGCAACCCTACAAAAACAAACCCACATATTCCCCAGCCCTGCCCAGTAACCCTACGTAAAGAAACCCTGTACACAGCTTGCACGTTACCCACCAACCCTACAAAAACAAACCCACGTGTCCCCCGCCCTGCCCAGTGACCCTACATAAACAAACCCTGCACAAAGCCCACACGCTCCCCCCCAGCCCTACAACAACAGTGAAGTCCCTGCACACAACCCACAGGCGACCCGGTGCCCCGCTCCGAGAGTGGCAATGCGTGCTGGGAGCTGCACGTCACGCAGCAGGACGGCCGGTCGGTTCTCGTCACGCAGGCCCACGTGCGACCCGCTCCCCGTGGAGCTGCAGCCCCAAGGGAAGCGCTCCTGGAGGAGGGGAGCCCCAGCACGTCTGCACCCCCCTCTCTGTGCATCTCTGCACTGGCTGCTCCCCAGCGCACAGCGGGGCCTGGCTCTTCATGGGCCAGCACAGCACCCCAAAGGCACTCGCCTGGTGCCCACAGCCAAGGCTGGGAGTTGGGAGATGGGTGCGGCTCACCCAACTCAAACGGCCCCAGATCAAACTGCCCCCAGAGGCTCTGCTTTGGGGCCCCAGGGAGAATTACCCACAGGCCCTGCTAGCCTAGAGCCCTGTCCACACCGGTGCCCCTCGGTCCCGACCCAGAGCTCCTGCCAGCCCAGCCCTGGGCTCCCCCCAGCTCTGCCGGGGCCACTCACTCCCAACCCATAGCCTCTGGAACCCCAGCTTTCCCACAGAGGCAGGCTGGGCAGGGGAGACCCCTTTTCCCAGCAGGTCAGGGCCCCCCGACTCTCCTTGTCCACTTCATTAGAAAATTTAAACCAAGCTTAGCCCCCTCCCGCCGCACACCCCCAGGGCTCCATTCCTTGGTTCACCTTTGCAAGGTCTCCGCCCAGCTGCCTCCCTGCGGATCAGGCAGATTAGAGTCCAAGCTGCTGGCTGGCTCCTGCTTTAAAACCTGCTGACAGGTTCGCAGATTACATTCCCCAGCCCCCCACAACGCTCCCCCCCTCACACCCCACCCAGGGTCACAGGAGGAACCTGAGTGGCACTTGGGGGGGGGCAGTTTATTTTGGGGTTACCCTGGGGCCTCTGCTGCTTCAAGAAACCCCACGCCACTGCAGGGACTGGGGGGGGGCATCTGTCCATCCATCTGTGTCCCCCCCGCCCCACAACCAGGCTGAGCTGGCACGCGCGTGTGCTCCTGCTGGGGCACTCTGACACACAGCATCTTTTGGCCTTTCTTAGCACTGCCTGGCTGTGCCTCAGATTCCCTTTCTTAGCACCGCCTGACCGTGCCTCAGCTTCCCTTTCTTAGCAACATCTGGCTGTGCCTCAGTTTCCCTGAGCGCTCTGGTGGCCCTGGCAGTGCCAGGCTCTCACTGGGCCTGGTACTGACTCAGCTGTCATGCTTGTCCTCTCATTTTGGCCATTGCAGGTTTGCACGTGAGCCCTCTGGGTCCTAGCCTTACACCTATGGATGTAACATCGCCCCTGGGTCCTAGAACCTCACTGTCCCCCTTTCAAGGCAACTCAGACACCCCACCCCCCAGCCTCTCTGTGGGGAGCAGGTGGGGCTATGGAAGGGGGCTCAGACCAGGCACACTCATAGCATGCAAGGACACCACATCCAGGAGTTAATCACAGTCATCTGAGCCACTGCCTGGCCCCTGCCTGGCCCAGCCACATGGGGCCATCCTGCCCGGCTCAGCGTCACAGGGAGTGGGGCTCATGTACCCTGACGTGGCACCAGAACCATGGGCTGCAGCCAGGGCATGCTGGTACCAGGGGACCAGCCATTGCATTGCCTCACATCCCAAACACACACCCTACCTCTCAGCTGGGGGCTGGGCAGCGCCCAGCCCAACGGGGCCCTGATCTCGGCTGGGGTCTGGGTGGTACCCAGCCCGACAGGGCCCTGATCTCAGCTGGCGTTTGGGTGGTGAGTGGCCTGACGGGGCCCTGATCTCGGCCGGGCTCTGGGCAGCGCCATCTAATGCGCTCCCAGCCCCGCCTTTGGGCTGCCAGATGCCATACCCCCATGCAGCATTCAGGGGGTTCCTGTGTTGGGGGACAGAGGGCAGGCTCCCCTGGGGGTGACCCCCACCAAGCACAGCACTCAGCTGAGGGAGGGGGCTGAGCTCCCCCAGCCCTGGCTCCGAGCTGGTGCGGCAGCTGTGCTGCGTCTGTGGGGATTTGCCAGGCATGACCCACATCGGCCCAGGCTGGGCCCGGGTCACATGGGCGCCTGGCATCGCCGGCTTAGAGCGCCAGGATTTGCAGAGTCGTTTCAGGGCGGCTTTGGGGGTTAAAGGAGACGGATTTTTTTCCAAACACAACATTCATTACAGGGCCTGAATTAAAGACGCTCTGGGAGGGAGGCCAGGAGCCTGGGAAGCCCAGGGGGCAGGGGGCCACCCCCACGCCCAGCCAGCTCTGACAAAGGTGGCTGCAGTGGGGGGGTCTGGGGCTGGCTTCTGACCGGTGAATCCCTGTGCTGCCGGCTGGGCAACAAGGGGAGTTTGGAGTGTGGCCTCCTGGGTTCTAGTCCCAGCAGGGAGTGGTGCCTAGTGGATAGAGCAGGGCTGGGCTCTGCAGCAGGGGCTGTGGTACAGCATAGGAGGGACAGTGGTCCCTCAGAGGCAGCCACCTCTGGGGACTAGCACAGCAGCTGATAACCACCGCATCAGCTGTATGAGAGCACTGAGGTTTTTGCCTCTGTCCCAAGGGGCTGCTTCACATCAGTGCAGACGGATGGATCTGTATCCATCACCCCTCCAGCCAATGGACCGAACCCCTCCTGCCCCAACCTGTAGCGAAGAAAACGAGAATACGAGAACGTGCGATGTCATTTTACACCATCAGGCCGGGCACAGCCCAGATACCAGCAGAGCTCAGGGCCCCATCGGGCCGGATACAGCCAGACCCCGGTCAAGACCAGGGCCCCATCAGCCAGGCATCATATGGACAATGAGGAAGATTGACCCTGCCCCAGCTAGCTCAAAGCCTAAAACTCCAAAGGGAGTGCTGTTCTCCCCATTTTACAGATGGGAAAACTGAGGCCCAGGGCAGAATGGTGAGTTGCCCAAGGAGCCTGCGACGGAGCTGGGAATTTAACCCAGATCTCCCGAGCCCCAGGGCAGGTTTAGCCATATCCCTCTGGGTGCCAGGACACCCGGGTTCTCCCCCAGCTCTGGCGAGGGAGTGAAGTTATCCTGGGGCTGGGTGTGGGGGCACGAGGAACCTGGCCCCTCTTTTGAGTTCCTGGTTGTAGCATGACTCTTCTGAAAAAGCGCTCTTGGCTCTAACCGCTGTCTCCCGCTGCCCAGCCAGGGCCAGGCTCCCTTTAATGAACGCCCAGCCCCCAGGGCTCCCCATGCCCGCCCGGTGGCAGCTGTCAGCCGGCATCGGGGAACCAATTTGTCATCTCTCCCAGCCCCCTAATCCCCTGCTAATTCAGCCCCAGCTGCGGGGGAGGGGCAGCCCCCTAAGCCGATCGGGACATTTGCTAAATTAGATCAGTAAAAATAACAAATTGTGTGTGGTGGGTGGGCGGGTGGGCAGGGCTGGGGGGACTTGGCCGGCCCAGGGGAATGGGGGGTGGGTGGGAAGGGCTGCAGGGGCTCGGCCGGCCCTGGGAAACAGGGGGCACATGGTGGGTGGTGCAGGGCTGGTGGGGGCTCAGCTGGCCCTGGGAAATGGGACACATTGTGGGTGGTGCAGGGCTGGGGGGGACTCAGCCAGCCCTGGAAACGGGGGGACAGGGCAACAGGGGCTGGGGGCTCAGGCGGCCCCAGGGGTAGGTGGCACAGCGGGGGGGCCAGCGAGAGCCCTGGGGGGCACCCTGGGCCAGCACAAGCAGAGCTCCCCTCCCATGGGGTGAGACTGCAGGGCTCAGCCCGGTTCCGAGCTTGTCCCCCTCTGTGTGCGGTGCTGGATGGGGCTGGGGCCCAGCTGGCCTCTCAGGGCAGGGAACTGACCCCAGGAGTCCTGGCTCCCAGGCCCACCCACCCAGCTGTAACCATTAGACCCCACTCCCCTCCCAGAGCTTGGGAGAGAACCCAGGCTCCAGGTGCCCCTGGCCACTAGCTTTGCAGCCCCTTCATGGAGCCACGTTGCCCTGGCTCCTGGCCCCCTCCCTTCCTGCTCTGTGCCATTGTCCCCCCCCCCCCCGCCCTGTGCAGCAGGAGGGCAGGGGGGCAGGGGGACACTCCTGGCTCTGCCAAGCTCAGAGCCAGAGGAAGGACCATGGCCCTGATTCCCAGAGGCCATGAGAGAAGACGACTTCAGCCACTAGGCAGCACTGCCTGGCACGGCCCCTCCGGCCTGGCAAGCCAGGAGAGCGCTGAGAGCTGCCTCTCACGCCCACTGTCCCTGCCGGGGCTCTGCCCCCTGCTGAGCGCAGGCTGAGGGTAAGCGGGACAGCACGGAACCCCCGGCACCCCCACCTCTGGGTCCTGCCCCTCCCCAGTCAGCCCTGTTACAGGGATGACCCCAGGGAGCCGACCTGACCAGTCAGGCAGCAGGGAGTGCAGGCTAGTGGTTAGAGCAGTGCGGAGGGGGCTGGAAACCAGGACTCCTGGGTTCTCTCCCTGGCTTTGGGAGAGGAGCAGGGGCTAGTGGTTAGAGCTGGGGGGAGGCGTGGGAACCAGGACTCCTGGGTCCTGGGGGAGGGTGCTGATGACATTCAAAGGACAGGCCTGTGCTGTCTGCGGCTGAGCCAGCCTGAGCCCTGCCCCGCACTTGGGGGGGAGCCCTGGGCACAGGTCCTGCTTGTGGGCACATCCAGGGCTCCGGATACTGCTGCAGAGCCCTAAGGGCTGACAAGGGAGGGCCCCAGAGACCCGCGGGAAAAGCCCCCTAGAGGCTGGGAGTGCTCTGAAGAATTTCACGCCCCCGTCGGCCCCCAATCCAAGGGGGATTGAGGCACCTCTGGGTCCCTGGAAACTCCAGCCTGACCCTGCTCCCCTGAGTCTGGCCTTTGGGTGAGGATGAGCACCCGATCACCTACAGCCACTGGGCTGCCTCAGTTTCCCCTGCTGCTTTGAAGCCAGTGGGGGAGGGGTCCAGGGGTCAGGAGGGCAACAGGGACGGGGGGTGGGGGCAACGTGGCAGCTCTGAGGTTGAGCTCTGGTGCCAGGGCCCTGAGCAGAGGCCGGCGATTTTGTGACAGGAGTGATTCCAGGTTTGCTTAGAGCCGAGCTGGGGGCTCAAGCAGCGAGTGCTCATCCAGGGCGGGGACCCCCTGGCTGCTCAGCAGGTTCACACCCCAGCCTGCCTGCTCCCTGCCTCAGTGCGGGGCTGCCCGTCCCATGGCCCCCAGGCCGGAGCACCCAGGAGACAGTACCCCAGTTAACTAGGCTGCAAACCCCCAACCCGGGGCCACGGGCCACAACTGGTAGCCTGCCTGCCCCCCACAGCTCTGCAGTGCCCCTCACTCCCGACCCCCAGCCCCTGCCAGCCCAGCCCTGCTCCCCACCAGTGCCCCTCACTCCCAAACCACGCCCCCCATTCCCCCAGCCCTGCCAGTGCCCCTCACTCCCAACCCCCAGCCCCTGCCCACCCCCCTGCCTGCCCAGTTCTGCCAGTGCCCCTCACTCCCACCCCCCCCAGCTGGTCAGTCCTGGCCTCCCCCCAGCTCTGCAGTTGCCTCCCATTCCTGCCCTACCCTGTGAGCATCTCACCTGAGCGACCTCACACAGGTGTGTGAGCATTTTGCAGGCTTGGGGCTTAAATCAGCAAGGGTAAAAACCAAAAAAGCCAGCCCAGAACAGAGAGTCCTTTGCACAGATCTGGTTTTATTTTTAAAATGTTTTTTCTTTCTTTCTTTTTCAGTCTTTAAATCACCAAAAACGGGCTGGTACAGGAAACTGCCTCTCGCTAAAACAAGAATAAATATCAAGTCATCAAAAATAGCTTGCGTGCAACGGCTGTATTCCTACAGACCCTGGACTTCAGCATCTAACACACCTACTCTAAGCCCTCCCCTACAGCAAGTTACAAAATAGATTTTATTTTTAAGCCAGTATTTTAGTGCACACACAAAAATCAGATTCTTTACAGGTATTTCTTTTCTCTGATTGTATTTGTTGCCCGTTTCTTCCTTTAAGAAAACTGACTGGAGCAAACCTAGGGCTAGGAAAAAAAGCAAAAAAATAAAACGTTTCCACAGAGAGGGGCATAAAAATAAACCCAGCCAGGCCAAATACAGACGGATGTGCCAACGTCAGCAGCTACGCGGCTTGCTGCTTCTTTGAAAAGGGAACAGTGGCAGGAATTAATTCCACTGAGGTATTCAGCAAAATAATAAATAAAACTGGCCTTTGTCTCTGAAGGTGGAAACCGGGATTGTACTCATGACGGTTTGGTTGCGAATGAAGAACTACAGAATAGCCCTAAACGAAACTCACGACTTGGTGGGTTTTATTTACATGCAACATTTCAAAACACGGCCACTTAATTCCCCTCGTGAGATTCACCACTGCAGATTGCTGCTGGGTCACGAGTGTTTTGCACTGGTGAAAATGATTGCACAACAGGAGACATGTGGGCCCCAGAATGATGTCAGGTGGCTGATTTAAATGCAAGTCCCTTGCAAGGAAAATTAATCTGCTACAGGCGACGTGTGTGGTGAGGGGGTTTCTGTTGTTAGAACCTCTGCCAGAGCAAAAGGGCCACCCCGCTTCTGAGTCGGGCACCGGTGGGTCTCAGCAGGTCAACTCCCGCAGGGATGGAGCAGAAGCTGGTTCTACTATGGCTTTGGGGTTCGTTTCCAGCCAGCCAGCTTGGGAAAAGAGGAGCAGCTGAAGTGGTCTGATCTGAAAAGAAACAGACCACCTCAGCCCTCATCTTGCACCTGCTAGTGCAGAGCAGGCGTGGACAAGAATTCTTCTGATCGGGTTTCACACCTCTGGTGCGCTGGTGGAAATGCATGTGCACGGCAATGCAATCGTACCAATTCCCTCCCCTCCAACATGCTTTGCAACTTTACGCAAAGCTCCGTGTGAACGCAGCTGGGGTGAGTGGGGGCCCCCCAACACCCAGCCACCTCTGGAGAAGAGCTCTCGGCCCTGCCCCGCAATGGGGCTGCAGACCAGGACGATTCCAGGAAAGCGGCTGGACGGTGGGAACACGGGCCAGGCTCCCCCATTGCTGGGCTGTTCACCCTCTCGGCTCTCCTGCCCGCATAAGGGAGGGCCTGATCCTGTCCCCATCCGGGGGCGGTTGCCACTGAGCTCTGAGAGGCACAGGACCCAAATCTGACTTGACCGCATCCCTTTCGGGTAAGCCCTGGGTGCTGGAAGCACGTGCAAAAGGCTTCCTGGCTTGGGGCCTCCGTCCATGCAAGGCTGTGCTTTGCACGTGGACTCTGCCCAGCTCCTCCGAGGTGCTGCGGGGCTGGCTTCCCCCAGGCCTCTCTTGGGAGAGCCCGGCTGGGTCCTTGCATCACGCTCGCCCTGGAGCTGTTTCCAGGCTGCTGGCCTGACAGCTGGTGATGTGCAGCCTGAAATCAACCCTCCCAGCAGAGTGCTGGGGTGGAAAGGGAGCCAGTGGCCCCAGGGCAGGGGCCTGGAACAGCTGGGGCAATATTCCAGAGCCCGGAGCATGCGGCTGGGAGCTTTGCAGGGGAGGAGGACAGAGGGGAGCCCTCGAAGCACAAGAGTTTCTCGTCGCTTTCAAGCAAAACCCCTCGAAACAGGCTTTGCACCTGAAATATCCAGGGGGATGAGGAAACGGGGGCTGCTGCCCTACCGGCGGCAGGTGGGCCTTGATCCCAGCTCGCTGCTGGCCTCTCAGCATAGATCTCACCCCTACAACTCACTACGCAAGAGCCCCTCCCTGGACCCACTTGGCTGCCTCAGCATAGGATGAGCTGGGATCTCCACAGCCTGGGATGCAGGCTCCTGTCCCCAACCCACTGCTGAAATGCAGCCACCTCTGGGGCAGAGCTCAGCTGCTGGCATCCCTGCACCACAGCACCCTCTGGCTGGACGTGGCTGGGAAACTCTCCACTCAGCGAGGCTGCTGAACTGGAGCCCATTCAAATCTCCTCGGGGGGCTGTGACCACAGGGCATGCCCTTCCTCCTGCCCCTCCGCTGTGCACCGGCTCCCCCACCTCGGCTACCAAGCACACAGCCCAGAGCTGAAGGGGAAACTGAGGCACACGGGTCCCCAGTCATGGGCTGAGCTGGAACTGAAGCCAAAGTCCGAACCGCCAGGCCCATTTCTCTAACCCTCGCTCCCCTCCCAGCATTGGAAATAGATCCCAGGAATCCTGCGGCACATGACTGGACCTGACCCCCACCCCCATTTCATTCACCTGTAACTCCTTGGCACGGACCCTTGATTCCAAGGCTCAGAGCCTGGGGGCTGCTACAGCTGTGGCCTAGCTAGTTCCAGCCCCAGCCGGTGATGGGGGGGCTGCTGCGCCAGCTGCCCCCCACCCCCGCTGAGCCAGCCAGGCGAGATCCCATGACAGCTTTCCCCTCCATTGCTCAGGCAGAGACCCCCCACCTGCTGCCCGGCACCAGCCCCGCAGTTCAGCCACCGAAAGACCAATGGGAGCAAGGCAGGAGGATTCCCCGCGGTGATGTCACATGGGGGGAATCCCCCAGACACCTGCAGTCTCAGCGGAGGTGGTTGGAGGACGGTGTCCCAGAGTGCTTTGCAGGGGAGAGGGGGGGCCGGGGAGGGAGCGGTGGAGGGGTCCCCCCGTCAGCCTCCCGCTCACTTCACAAGACCTGGAACTTCCAGGAGCTCTGGTCTTTGTAATCCAAGCAGTCCGCGGCATTGAAGTTGAGTTTCCAAGAGCTGGTCTGATCCTTGTAGTCTAAGCAGTCCACGGTGCTGAAGCCCAGGCCAGCCGCGCCGTAGCCCTGGCTGGAGAGGGAGGCCGGGGACTGGCTGAGGTGGCTGCCCATGGCCGGGGTGGCGATGGGGCTGAGGGCGGCGCCCGGCGCGGCCAGCTGCGGGTGCATGGGCGAGAGGTAGGAGCTGCAGTCCAGGCCGCTGAAGTAGGAAGAGGAGCTGGCGTAGCTCTGGGGGTAGCCGGCGGCCTGGGTGTAGGTCATGGGGTAGGCGGCTGAGCGCTGCATGCAGGGTGTGGCGGAGGAGGCCAGGGGGTCGGGGATGGGGGAGATGGAGGCCGGGCTCCAGATGGAGACGGTGGCGCTGGCGGAGGAGCTGGGGGTCCCCGAGGCGCCGGCGGGCGGGGGGCTGTACTGCCCGGTGGCACTGGTCTCTGAGCTGGTCTCCCGGGCGGGTGAGCTCTTCTTCTTGGCCGGGCGCGCCTTGGCCTGCCCGCTGCTCTGCTGCTGCTGCTGCCGGCACTTGGCCCGGCGGTTCTTGAACCACACCTGCCGGGAGACGGGGCGTCAGGGCAGCAACGCGGGGGGGGGGCCCAGCTGGCCTGGCCCAGCCACAGTGGCCTCCAGCACCCGGCTCCGCCCCCTCCCACCAGACAGGGGCTGCTGAGTGCCACCTTCGTCCTCTCCCGCTGGACCGACCCGCTGGGGGGCCATTGCCCAGCCCGTCTCTCAGAGGACCTCAAAGGCCCTCATGGAGCATTGGCTCAGCCCCATAACCCCCCCCACACACACACACACGGAACCAGGCAGCCTCCTCCCACAAGGCAGAGCAGAGCCAGCTGCCATTAGGATTAGCCCCAGAGCAGGAGGGGAAACCGAGGCAGCAGAGGGCTCTGCCACAGGGGGACCCCGAGGGCTGGGGAGTGCCTGGCGGCAGCAGGTACATAAGACTCGGTCTCCCTCTCTCACTGCCCCCCTCGCTGCGTTCTGCACTGACCCTTGGCAGTACAGGGCCTAGGACACAGAGTGGTGCGCTGCTGGGTCCGTCCAGTAGAGGGCAGTGCTGCAAACCCACCCACACAGCCCACCCTTCCACCGGGGGCAGCAGGGCACCCAGGTACCACCCACCCCGCTCTCCCGGCCTCCCACCCCGCCTGGGATGTGTCCCCCCCGGCCTGCTGCCTGCCTGGGCTAGCCCCAGATGGCTCAGCTGCTGGGACCCTGGGGGAGAACGGCTCCCGGCCCCACCACGGCGCTGCTGGTCAGGGGCTGGCTTTGGCCTCCCTCTGAACACAGCCGGGGGGCAGACACCCCCGGCCCGAGGCCATCCCAGCATTAGCAGCAGCGCGGCATTTCGTGGGTTAACAGCTCGTGTGGCGGGAAAGCTGAGCGGCCGGCGAGGGGCAGAGGCTGTGACCCTCCACAGACTCTGGGTCTGGGGCTCAGCCCTTCGTGGTCGCGGCGGTGACCTCATCCCAAAACGTCTCCCCCGAAACCTGGATCGCTTCCCCTCCCACCCAAGGCTGGCAGCAGGGCAGAGGTAGGGAGCACTGCGGGGCACAGCTCAGTAGGGGGCGCTCTCCCGGGCAGGTTGGGCTGGCCCCATGGCAGAGCTAGGGGGCGCTGTGGGGCAGGGCTCAGCAGGGGGTGCTCTACCAGGCAGGTTGGGCTGGACCCATGGCAGTGCTAGGGGAACGCTGTGGGGCAGGGCTCAGCAGGGGGCGCTCTCCCGGGCAGGTTGGGCTGGCCCCATGGCAGAGCTAGGGGGCGCTGTGGGGCAGGGCTCAGCAGGGGGCGCTCTCCCGGGCAGGTTGGGCTGGCCCCACGGCGGTGCTAGGGGAACGCTGTGGGGCAGGGCTCAGCAGGGGGTGCTCTCCCGGGCAGGTTGGGCTGGCCCCACGGCGGTGCTAGGGGAACGCTGTGGGGCAGGGCTCAGCAGGGGGCGCTCTCCCGGGCAGGTTGGGCTGGCCCCATGGCAGTGCTAGGGGGCGCTGTGGGGCAGGGCTCAGCAGGGGGCGCTCTCTCCAGTGGGATGGGCTGGCCCCCAGTGCCATTTTCCAGCAGAGATGCCCATGGCAGCCTCTCATGGCTCCCTGTTGCTTTGCACGCAGCCCAGGTATCTACCCAGGTGCCCTGCGGACACAACCACATTCATTGTCCCAAACCTCCTGGCACTTTCCCTGGGTGTCAGCTCCTATCTCACTTTGCCCAGTTCATCGCACAGCCCTCGCGCCTCTCCAGAAGTGGCTGCCTCCCAGGGCTGGGCAAACAACCCTCTCCAGACATCATCCACATGGGATTGCATTTGTGCAGCCTCCCAGAGGGTGTAAAATCAGGTTCCACCTCCTGTGTGATGTAGACTTTCCCTGGCGGTGCCGTGTGACCACAGGGAACTGTGCCCAGTTTCAAGCCTGCTCCCAAACCCCAGCATTCTGCTAAAGGAGAATCCCCCCTTGGCTGTCTGCAGTACAGGGCTTATGACACACTGGTGAGCAGTGCCAATTCCACCCAGCAGAGGGCAGGGGACAGCCTTGTGTGCTGACACACACCCTTTCCAGCAGGGAGAAGTCGTACAGTGCGTGTGCATGTGCGTGCGCGCACACAAACACACACACGTCTAGCCAGGAGTCAAATCCAGCCTCACCTGCACCCGGGACTCTGGCAGGTTGATCTTCAGCGCCACCTCCTCTCGCATGAAGATGTCGGGGTAGCGGGTCTTGGCGAAGAGCGCCTCCAAGATGTCCAGCTGCGCCCGCGTGAAGGTGGTGCGCTCACGCCGCTGCTTCCGTGGGGTTGCTGGGGGCGTAGGGAAGATGGTTATGCCCACCTGGGGGTTGCATTGTTCCCTTCTCCCCGGATCAGGGAGCAACAAGAAAAATTCCCTCTGGCTCCCCCATCTGCCTTTCCTTGCCCATCAGCAATCCCCTCCTCCAGCGCACGGCTGGGGAGCAAACGGCTTGTTCCACTGCACTACCGTACTGCACTTAATAAAAAACGTACAGCACCTAGCACCTTGGGGGCATGGCATGCCACTGGGGCACAGAGGCATTACCATAATACACCTACTAAATAACCATCATCATTCAGCCCTGGGATTTTTGGGCCACTCCACAGTTCAGAGCAGTTTGTTACCAGCGAAACAGACCTTGGCTAATTTGTGACTCAGGAGGCAGGAGAGTCTAGTGGTTAGGCCACCAGGCACGGGAGCAACGAACTTGGGCCAGCAGCACTTTGTGCCTCAGTTTCCCACCCAGGGAAATGAGGGCCCTGTCCCCATGGGGACTGCCCACAGCGCATCAGGGCAGGGGGGTCTTGAAAATCTCCCCCCCCCCAAAAAAAAATATGGTCTTTGATTTACGGGACAGGCCAGGGCTCAGCGGGCTAAATCATAGAATTAGAGAACACTAGGACTGGAAGGGACCGTGCAAGGTCATCGAGTCCAGTCCCTGCCCTCACAGCAGGACCAAGCACCATCTGGACCATCCCCTTACAGACATATGTCTCACCTAGTCTTAAATATCTCCAGCGATGGGGATTCCACAACCTCCCTTGGTAACTTAGTCCAGTGGTTAACCATCGTGACAGTTAGGGACCTTTTCCTAATGTCCAACCTCAACCTCCCCAGCTGCTATTTAAGCCCCTTGCTCCTTGTCCTACCCTCAGAGGCCCAGGAGAACAATTTCTCTCCATCCTCCTTGTAACCCTCCTTGAGGTACTTGAAAACCGCTGTCATGTCCCCGCTAAGGCTCCTCTTTTCTAAACTAAACAAGCCCGGTTCTTTCAGTCGTCCCTCCTCGCTGGTGTTCTCTCAGCCTTTCATCCTTCTTGTCGCTCTTCTCTGGACCTTCTCCAATTTCTCCACATCCCTCTTGCAATGTGGTGCCCAGAGCTGGACACAACGCTGTAACCGAGGCCTAACCAGTGCCCAGCGGAGCGGGAGAGCGACCTCTCCCGCCTTTCTCTCAATACTCCCGTCTGTTCACTCATCCCAGAACCACGTTTGCTTCTTGTGCAACTGCGTCACGCTGCTGCCCCACATTTAGCTGGTGCTCCACTCTGACCCCTCGATCCCTTTCTGCAGGACTCCGTCTGAGTCACACACCCAGCTCACGAGGGGCTCAGCTGGGCTCGGATGCTTAAGGGAGCTGAAGGAGCCAGGCAGAGCTGCCCCCAGGGGCAGGGGTGGAGCAGCTGTGTCTGTCAGAGTGAAGGCCCCAGGTGCAGTCATTGGCCTAGCTCCATGGAGAGCGAGTGGTGGGGTGGGCAGTTTGGGTGGCTGTGGAGGATCCCAGATGGAGCCTGGCTGCCCGGGCAGGTGATTTAAACTGGCCGGTTGGACTCGATTATGCTGTTGCTTGCACCAGTTTCATCCCAGGGGGATGGTTCGCCTCTTGCCACTGGGCAAAACAAGGGCACAGTGCTGTCACCTCAGGGTCACCCATATCACACTGGGGTATATGAATTTGTGCAAGGAGCCGTGCTCGGGGTACCTGCAAGGGGCACAGCACAGCACTGCGCTGCACTGCAGGGCATGCACGGAGCATTGCATTGCACAGGGATGGGTGCGCAAGGGGCACTGCACTGCGGGGCACGCATGAAGCATTACACTGCTTGGGGATGGGTGTGCAAGAAGCACTGCACTGCACTGCACTGCACTGCACTGCACTGCGGGGCATGCATGAAGCATTACACTGCTTGGGGATGGGTGTGCAAGAAGCACTGCACTGCACTGCACTGCACTGCACTGCACTGCACTGCACTGCACTGCGGGGCATGCATGAAGCATTACACTGCTTGGGGTGGGTGTGCAAGAAGCACTGCACTGCACTGCACTGTGGGGCATGCGGGGAGCATTGCATGGGGATGGGTGTGCAAGGGGCACTGCACTGCACTGCGGGGCATGCATGGATCATTGCATGGGGATGGGTGCGCAAGGGGCACTGCACTGTGGGGCACGCATGAAGCATTACACTGCTTGGGGATGGTGTAGCCAGACAAAGTCTCCCCCTTACAAGCCAGCTTGCTCGTTGTCCCCGTCCCCCACCCACCGAGGAGCACAAAGGGCACAGAAATGGCTGCTGACAGCACAGTCTTTGATGCCCTCATTGAGGCCCAGATATGCTGGCTTATCGTGACCCTGAGAAGCAGAAAGTACAGATGGAAGGCTAACAGGCCAGACTGTCAACACAAGAGGGGGGGGGACCCTCAGAAATCACCCCAGCTGGCATTGATCAATATGATGCACACACACAATCACCCAGAAGGGGAAGTGCCCCGCCCGCACAAAAGAATGTCCTGTACTCCTAAATTGCTTATCTCTTGTCTTACAAGTGCAAACTAAGTAGAAATGCCCTTGTAACAAACTGGAGTCACAAAGACAGACCAGTATGATCTGGTACCATAGATAAGAAAGAGAATACATAACCCAGAAGGGGTATAAAAGATGGGTCCAGCAGAACTCTAACGTTGAGTGCATTCAACCAACTTCCTGCTGGTCGGGTCAGGTGATTGCCTCCCGAGGTCCACAACTGGGGACACCCAACCTCGTATTCTTCTTTCCGTGGAATTGAGTGACCGATCCGGCTTGGCTACGCTGGTATCGAGAGACACAGAGAGGGTAAGATACACCCATGCTAGGTCTCCGACTTTTTTTTGTGCACAGCTAAAGAATTAGAGCTCTGTAACTAGTGTCAAGATATCATTGTGTTAGATGGTAACAGATATCTTTGTATTGGATTGTAACGTAACTTATTAACACCTGTACTTTGCTAGCATATAAGAAGTAAACAATAGCCTTTTGTAACCGTACGCTTATAACTGTAGCTTAATAAACTTGTAACTAGTTAAGATCCAAGCCTAACTATTTTGTTAACCCTTTTGTTACTGCAACACAGCCGGCACAACAAAAGAACTTTAACCGTTTGGTTACTAAAGCCTGGCCGTGGGTCAGAGAGCTAGCAGGTCCCTGCTCTAACAGTAAAAAACTGGGTTGCTTAGGACCCAGGGGAATCCGTCAGCCTGTCTTGGCTGCTTGCAGCGACGAGCTCTCTGCTCTTGTAGTTTTAAACTTGGATGATAATAAGGGCATAGTTGGTACCTCACCGCACATTACCTGGCCACCGGCTAACAGAATTGGCGCAGCGAGCAGAGTTGTGACTCAGGCTGTACCACAGTGACAAAATGAAACCAGTCATGATAAACAACTCAGATTTCCTTGACATAGAAAAGAATCTAGCTCAGGAAGGATGGGGTAACCCACAGTGGAGTAAAGATGTGATAGAGAAGGATTGGGGAAAACCGAAGGACATTTGGCAACACTATTGTAACTGGAGAACTGCCTGTAAAATGAAAAGAGGGGCATGTGTGGATCATTGCACGGGAATGGGTGTGCAAGGGGCACTGCACTGCACTGCACTGTGGGGCATGCGGGGAGCATTGCATGGGGATGGGTGTGCAAGGGGCACGGCACTGCACTGCACTGCGGGGCATGCATGGATCATTGCATGGGGATGGGTGTGCAAGGGGTACTGCACTGCACTGCACTGTGGGGCATGCGTGGAGCATTGCATGGGGATGGGTGTGCAAGGGACACTGCACTGCACTGCACTGCACTGTGGGGCATGCGTGGAGCATTGCATGGGGATGGGTGTGCAGGGGCACTGCACTGCACAGTGGGGCATGCGTGGAGCATTGCACTGCACAGGGATGGGTGTGCAAGGGGCACTCCATTACACTGTGGGCACTATGCAAGGGGCACTGCACAGGGGAACTAGATCCTTTAGTGCAATTACTCCTGCTTCATGCCCATTGCAATGGAGAGCCAGGGACCATGGAAAGCAAGATCAGGGGGATTTAATGCGTGGTGACTTCCGACCCTCTTTATTTTGAGTTTCCACCCAGGGGCATTAGTATAGTGGCATTGAAATAAATAATACAAAGATCCTGTATTGGATGCAATTTGGATTACGTCTCCGGCATTTGATGCTTCTCTGACAATTGCGGATTTCAGGTGAGTGGAGAGGGATCTCTAACAATGTCAGAGCATTTCTGAGCAAAAATGCAGGAACCAAATGACTTTACGGTTCTGACCAAAAACCCAACAGCAATCCTAGTCGCATCGACCAGAACCACAAAGAGCATTGCAAAGTTGTGGTGAGCCTGGCCTTGCCACCATAGCGATACAAGCAAATAAAAGGGTTTCAAACTGCTGGAGAATCCTCACAGGGTGGCTTTAAGAAGGGATGGAATATTTTCTAAAATATCCCTCTTCCGAAAACTCAATCATTTTATTGACGGATCCAACTCCGTGAGGCTCGGAGAACATTCGCTTTCCCAGCCGAAATTCTGGCTTCCGGGAGCTCTGAAGACTGACCCATAAGATCCCAAGTATCAGAGCGGTAACTGTGTTAGTCTGTATCTTCAAAAACAAGAAGTCCTGTGGCACCTCATAGACGAACGGATATTTTGGAGCATCAGCTTTCTTGGGCAAAGACCTGCTTCGTCATCTGACGAAGCAGGTCTTTGCCCAAGAAAGCTGATGCTCCAAAATATCTGTTCGTCTATAAGGTGCCACAGGACTTCTTGTTGTTCCGTAGGATCCCATAAGACTAACAGGTTGGGACCCCGTTCAGGTGAGTTGTCTATATCTGGATTTCACGCTAGTTTTGAGCTGAGACTCCCTCACACCGCTAGGGCCCCGGGCTGGTTTTATAAGGTGGTACGTTTCCAGACCCATTTAACATTCACAGTGGGTTGTCATCCAGCTCCACAGTTCACTGCAGACATCCAGTTTCGTGCTTGGGACATTCACGTACTGAACTGGGGTCATGTCTCTTTGAGTTCCACTTTTGGAGTGACCTAGGCACTATTCTGACACTTTTTTTCTTACTGATGCTTTGTTTCCACCAATAAAGTGGTAACACCAAACAGCTCCAAGGCAAGAGCTGCTTGAGACCCACGGATTTCGGTTGTGCTGAGCGGCTGGCCCCAGAACAGCAAGGAGATCTGGGGACTTAAACCATACAGCGTACGCAATGCATTAAATCCCTCTGCTGGGGAAAGCAGCCAGGGCCGTGAGACCTACTGGACTATCTGGTTTTTGAGCACTTGATTCACGACGATGCAGCTTAAAGTTTGTAAACGAGTCCACCGCCGAGCTTCTGTTTCCTTTTAAAACGCGAATAAAATCCAGGTGGCAATAAAGCATTTGCAAGCGAGCGAAACGCGTTTCAATAAGGGGGATGTGAATGCAGGGACAACCAAACGATTCTGATCCCAACCCTCCGGCACTCAGCTGACCTCTCTCAGAGCTCCTCAGAACCTCTAGCTGTGCCACGAATCAAACCCCAATCCCTTCTAGGTGACTGGTTCACTCTGGCACCTGGTTCCGCTCCCTCGCTAATAAGTAGCACAGAGTAAAATAAACGGATCACAGAAAACAAATAAAATAAACCTAAGTCTGTATAGCTCACTGGATAATAACAGATTTATTTCATAGAATCATAGAATCCCAGGGCTGGAAGGGACCTCAGGAGGTCATCTAGTCCAGCCCCCTGCCCAAAGCAGGATGAACCCCAACTAAGTCATCCCAGCCAGGACCTTGTCAAGCTGGGACTTAAAAACCTCTAGGGATGGAGATTCCACCACCTCTCTAGGCAACACATTCCAGTGCTTCACCACCTGCCTGGGGAAAGAGTTTTTCCGAATATCCAGCCTACACCTCCCCCTCTGTAAGGTGAGACAGTTTCACTCACCTTCTAGACAAACTGGCCTACCCCAATAATTAATTAGGTGATGAGCTTTCATGGGACAGACCCACTTCTTCAGACCACAGCCAGACCAGAACCGACACTATTTAAGTCACAGAGAACTTAAGAATATTGAGTCTGTTCTGTTCTGGCTCTGATCTGAGGAAGTGGGTCTGTCCCACGAAAGCTCATCACCTAATAAATTATTTTGTTAGTCTTTAAAGTGCTACTGGACTGCTTTTTTGTTTTGCTAGTACATAGGATAGCACAGCTCTCTCTTGGTTACTGGCCTACCCCAGTCTCTGCAGAATAACTGGGCTCCCTGACTCTTCCCAGGTCTGGGTAACTTGTGCATTTTGCTGTATTTACGGTAATAAGCAGCTGATTTTACTTTCTCTTGCTACAGAGTTCTAGCAAGAGCCATCTGCTTTCTGCAGGGCCTGTGGTGGAACTTCCCTCACTCGACAGACAGCGGAGGCCATGCTCCTGCGCTCCGCAGACCCAGCCTGGGTGAAACGATCGTTAACAGGCCCAAGTGGCTCACACAGATGAATGGCAAGTGGGGCTTTCAGCTCTGGGCACAAGCCCCAAGGCCTTTGGCGGGCGTGATCATGTTAAGGCGAAGGGAAGGCAAAGGAATCCCAGCCACAATGGGGTGACCAGCTGCCCCAGCACTCAGGCTGTGTCCTCCAGTACATTTTTCACACTGTATCTGGTCAGCCTGATCCACAACCCGCCTGGCAGATGCTGCCGGCTCTGAAATCGATGGTAGGTCCCTCTACGCCTCCCGGCCCCTAGGCTCTGAGTGCCCCCGGAGGACTCTGGAGAGGCACTTACTTGGGTATCCCACGGCGGAGTGGAGCAGGTCCATGCTCGGTCCAGTCAGCGTTAAGCCATTGACTGCGTAATGAGGCTGCTTGATATAGGACATCATGCTCAGCCGGGGGCGATCCCAGGGGGCGCCTGCTCTTCTCACCCTCCCAGGGGACTGGCCGCTAGGTTATTCCGATCCACGCAGCCTCCCAGGCCACCTGCAGAGTGGGGAGAGGAAGAGACACCCCCAGACATTGTAGTCGCCCTCTTCTCCAAGCGGCCAGGGGGAGCCGGGGCGGAGAAGGGCTCGTCCAATGGTGAGGAGGCAGTGCTGGGACTTCACACCTTCCGGGCCCCACAAGCGAAGGAGATGCCAGTTAACCCTTTAATCCACGTTTCCCTGTCCGTTAAGTCAATCAAGCCTACTCTCGGCCAAGCCTTAGCAACCTGCTGTGCCCTTCCCGGCACCGACGCAGCTCAGGCGCTGGGGCACGAGAAGTGGGCGGCGGCAGACCACAGCCCCTTGAGGGCATCCCCTGAAAGGTGAGGCCCCCCACTGCGGCACCAGCCCACGCCGCACGTGGCACATCGGCACCTTTGCCAGAGATGCTCTGGGTCAGTTTTCACAGCAGCAGAGGGGGAACTTTGGCTGGGAGGTGCACAGGCCAGATTTGCTGCACAAGAGTGGGATGAGGATGGGCAGGTTTGGGGCTGATTTTATCAGGCCACCTCTGCACTGGTGTGAATCAGACCCGATGTGCTCACGAGCACCAGCTGAAGTTCTAGAACTCGGGCAGCAGCTGCCAGCTGGGTTGGGGGGCAAACGGGGGGGGGAGGCTCTGCTGGGGGGGAGCAGGGTCTGCTTACGGGGGTGGGCTCTGCTGGGGGGGGGCAGGCTGGCTGTGCAGTGCTCCCAAGACAGATGAAGAAATGCCCCAAGTTTCGCAAACAGAATAAATGAATGTGGTCAGGTGACCGGGGACAGACCCGGCGGGGTGTGACAGAGGATGAGGCCCTGGACAGGGATGCTGAAAACCAAGTTCCACTCCTAGCTCTGCCAGCGCACTGATAAATCCCAGTTTCCCCTCCCCCTCCTGTTTTGTCCGCTCTTGGGAGCAAGGGTTGCCTATCACAGCGGTTCGCAAACTTTTTCCAGCTGAGAAACACTTGGACGCCGCAGCGCTCTCTGCGGAACACTTCCTCTTTCTTACACCGTCATACGAACGATGAGGAATATTAATTATTTAATTTGTCGACCTTTCCTACGTTTTACACATTTAAATTGGTTTTATTTTTACGAAATTGTTTAATAAAAATGTATGTTCATGTTGCTGCGGCCCACGAGGACTTTCGGATAGAAACAACAGTTTCAATTGGCCCTGTCCCAAAACAAGTTACTCACCGCTGGTCCGAGGCGTCTAAGCTCTTCACAGACACAAGCGGTGACTTAACAAAGTGAGCGCTTGTTGCCTGTTAACGAGCAGCGATGATAAGATGAATTGGTGACTGTACCGTCATTTCAAGAAAACGGTAAAATCGAGACAATTCCATCCCCAAATTAATTTTTTTCCTTGGGAATGGGGGAAGCGACACCATTACTCAATCTCACTCGCCAGAGCTTGTGGAACACCAGTGGTCCACCAGACATAGCCTGGGAACTGCTGGGCTATCACTCTTTGGGCATTATCTGGCACAAAGTGAGTCCTGATCTCAGTCACTGTCTGGGCCGCGCCCAGCCCGACGGGCCCTGATCTCAGCCAGGGTCTGGGCAGCGCCCGGCCCAATGGGCCCTGATCTCAGCCGGGGTGTGGGTGAGATCACCTCCAGGGCCAGCACACTACAGACAAATCTTTCCCATGCCAAAGGCTGCCAGTCTAAGCACAGCTCTCCCTGAAAAGCAGCTGGTCTCAAGTCCCAGACAGGCCCCCACTACCACTGGCCTTCCCTGTGGAACTGTTGCCCCAGTCTTCAACCCTGGCTCCTTAATTTCCCCCCACCCAGGAGGCAGCAACTTCGGTAGCTCTCATGGAGCTGAACCTCAAGCACGTTGGAGTTGGCTGCCAGGAGCAGAGCTGTCACCACCCTGCTGTGCAGGGGATTTATGTCCCATCCCTCCCTGGTCACACTGCCACGGACACGGCAGGAGGGCGCCGTGAGCCCCCGCTTCAAGATTGTTTTAGGTTCTGAGCTGCGGGAGCCAGGCGTCCCTTTTTCCAGTGGAGATGAGAACTCA
Organism: Carettochelys insculpta; assembly: GCF_033958435.1. Taxonomy (NCBI): domain Eukaryota; kingdom Metazoa; phylum Chordata; order Testudines; family Carettochelyidae; genus Carettochelys; species Carettochelys insculpta. The sequence continues at coordinate 22,361,247 of NC_134158.1, read as the reverse complement.
CTTCTCCCTTTTGCCTTAACTTGCTGCCCTGGCCTCCACTGTTCCATTCCGAGCCACAGCCAGGGCTGGCGAGAGAAACCACGCCACCCTTCCACCTCCCCACCTATGCCATTCCAGTTCCCCCCAGGGAAGACGCTGTGCCTGGCCAAGCCACATTTTATTGCTCTCGTTCCGGTTAATAACAGGGCTCGCGATGAGCAAAGCCCACGAAATGCTCATAAATCAGGCGCGGATTCCACATGTGCTCTTGGTCAGGTTTGAGGCTGCTGAGAGAGAGCCCCAAGAAATGGGTCCGAACAAGCCAAACGGAAAGGAATAAAATGAAATGAGCCCTGGAGACGGACGAGGTTTGCCAGGGCTTCGGCTGCCAGCAAGTTTCTAAAGGAGGGCAGTCGTTTCGCAAAATTCCCAGCCCTATGTTTTGTAGTTCCTTCTTTCTGATTGGATTGTGGGGGCTGTAAGATACCGCCAGGCAGATTTCTGAAAGCAGAAGACTCTCTCTTCCAGCAAACAAATGCTAAATGAGCCCCTGTCTTCATTTGTACAGCACCAGGCACAACGGGGTCTGGGGAAAGGTGCCACCATAATACACCCAGCAGAAAAGTGGGTCTGTCCCACGAAAGCTCATCACCTAATAAATTATTTTGATAGTCTTTAAAGTGCTACTGGACTGCTTGTTTGTTTTGATAGTATATAGGCTAGCACAGCTGTCTCTCTGTTACTAACAGAAACAAATATGTACAGTACGTGCCACAGCAGGGGGCTGTCCCATGCCTGGGTTATCTAGGTGCTACTGTAATGCACGTAATAGAAACAAAAATGTACAGCCCCTGGCACGGGGGGTGGGGCACAGGGGTTATGGTGATAAAAGTAAAAGAAAGAGACAATGGCTGGAAGTGGTCCGGAATCGAGGTCTGGCACCTTTAGGGGTCACGTTTACCAGCCATTCTCTGCCCCCCTGACAGGTAAAACAAGCCCAGTGAGCAACCTCGCATCATCACGGCACTCCAGGGGCCGAGGTCTCAAGGCAAGCCTCCGCTCTCACAGACTGGCCATGCTGGGACACCTGGGGGTGGCTTTTTACAAGACAGATGCCCCTGATGGAATCTGGTGTGGGAACTGCTGCTTGAATTTCTCTGATGGGGGCCATGTGGGGCATTCAATCTGGTTCCTTTCAGCCTTCAAATCTGTCCATCAGAGTAAGCCCTGAAACGCCACATGCCTGGGCCTTTTATACTGCCGGGGGCTGCTAGTTTTACCTGGCCCCGGGACTTCTGGCCTGTGCTGCTTTGGCAGCAATTAATGGAGCTATTTGATGGTGTTGTGGGGGAGTCCTGTTAATTCCTATTCTACCCATGAAAACAAACAGTGGGTAATGGACAAAAATAATGAGGGTTAAACCAAACTTCCTCCTCAGCCAGTCCCTGGATTGAAATTAGCCGCCTGGAAGGGTGCTTGTAAACAAGTGGAAGGCAGGCGTGGAATGAACTGATAGACTGACAGTTAGCAACCCATTTGCACCTTCCACAGCTGCATGTTGACCCTGGAGTGAAACCTGCAAACAGGGCACTGATGGATTTTTTGCCTGTCTGGATAAGATCAGTGGAAAAACACATCCGAGCCAGAAACCAAAGCCAGCCCTGCACGGCCACCACAACCAAATCAGAAATAGAGCCTATCAGGGGAGGGAAATCCGGCGGGAGCCTTTCAGAACACATTGATGGATTGTTTAAGGGGAAACTCTCTTTGCATCACTTGACGTTTCCATAAAATGAAGAAAGCAGTCCTGCAGCACCTTAAAAACAATATTACTTGTTAGGTGGGTCTTTCCCAAGAAAGCTCATCACCTAATAAATAATTCCACTAGTCTTTAAGACGCTACAGGACTGCTTTCCTCCTCTGTGACGATACAGAATAACACGGTGACCTGACAAATGTGGGGTAAAATTAGCAAAAGCATCTAAGCAATAGGGGAATTTAAAGTCCTGTGTTTTCAAGAGGGCTCCCAAAGTCGAAGTGACTTGGGCACTATTGAAAATGTTACCCTGAGTTACAAATTATTATTATTATTATTATTATTATTATTATTATTACCTACTTCTTGCATAGCACTTTTCATCAGTAGCTTCCAACTCTGAAACGACAACAACCTGAGGTGACTGTTAATAAATTCTCCCCACCCCCGGAACCAGTTTAAATGCCCATGTGGTTTTCTTCCAACCCTTTTATACAAATAATTCCAGTGATTTCACTGACAAATCAACGAAATCCACTTTAACTAAAGCCAGCAGGGATAATCTGGAAAAGCACTCAGATCAATTTAAAATAGTGGGTTTCGCAGAATGGTCGGGCAAGGGAATGGAAAACGCAGTGTGGAGTGTTGAAAATACACCTTTCAATAGCTCAAAGCATTTGAAAGAGGTTTTGTTGGCTTTGCTCAAATTAAATTCAGATCTTTTCTCTTCTTCCTAGTCCATAAAGACAGCTGAGAAATCAGGTTTTCCTCTATGAGGGGACAGCCCAGGAATAAATGAAGAAATGTTCTTTTAGCAGGGTTGGGTCTGAAATATTTTGTTAGCTTTTAGCTTTTTTCTGGCAAAAATACAAGCCACGAATCACTGAATTTTTAAATTAAAAAAGCAAGATACATGCATCCTCGGTCAGGATGCAAACCGAGCTGACCTGTAGAATATTGTTACCAATCATAACTCTGCATTTGCAGTGTGACCAATATGTTGGGCATTATTTCCCCTTCTATCGGTTAATGCACGGAATTTAGAAAAACTCAGGTGTCCCTCAGAGTTTAAAATTGGACCTTAAAACTGGGTAATATCGATTGAGTTTTGAAGAGCTTTTTATAAATTACTCTTCGTTTGCGTTTGATGGATTGAAAGTAACAACCATTGGAAGGGTCCTTTTCAAGGCTTGTGGTGAGGACTTAAAAGACAAAATATTCTTCTTCTGAGTTAGAATGAAACAGGCAAGATTATTGATGGTTTGATGCATTTCTGGAGGGAGGTTCCCACACTGGATCATAACAGAGAGATAGCCGTGTTAGTCTTTATTCTAACAAAACAAACCAGCAGAAATGTATCAGAGGGGTAGCCGTGTTAGTCTGTAGCTTCGAGAACAACAATAAGTCTTGTGGCACCTTATAGACCAACAGATAGTTTGGAGCATAAGCTTTCGTGGGCAAAGAGCCAGGTCTTTGCCCATGAAAGCTTATGCTCCAAAGTATCTGTTGGTCTATAAGGTGCCACAAGACTTATTGTTGTTCCAGCAGAAATGTAGTACTTTAAAGACTAATAAAATGATTTATCCGGTGATGGGCTTTCATGAGACAGACCCAATTCCAAATGCGATTGATCTGATGAAGGGGGTTTGTCCCTCAAAAGCGCATCACTGAATAGACCACTTTGTTACTCTTTAAAGTGCTCCCTTTCTGCTGTTTTGTTACATTGGATGGTAGTTCTTTGTGTGGATCACAGCAAACAATCATGCTGCTCTGACTACCCCGTTTGCACCTTGAAAGGGCATGTATTCACCTTGGAGCACTCAGTATTGTTTGGTGAACTTTGTCAGTGAGTCATTTTGTAACAAAACTTCTCAGGCTAAATGCCCATTGGTCAGATATTGTTTTCTCCTAAGTTTTCTCCCAGTGTTGTTCACAGTGAGTCAAATGGTGAGTTTAAACCCAGCCTATGTGGGTTCAATAGATCATCCAACCAAAAATGTGTTCTTCTTTAATCACTGAAGACAAAACCTGGGCTCCTTCAAATCTACTTTATTATTGTTACTTTGCCATTATAGAAGCAACTTTGGTTAAAATGCCTGTAAAAAAAAAGCTGATTTGACTTCCATTAATTTGGTATCAGAGGGGTAGTTGTGTTAGTCTGTATCTGCAAATACAATGAGAAGTCCTGTGGCATCTAATAAACAAACAGATATTTTGGAGCATAATCTGATGTTTAAATCTGTAGCAAAAATGAGATTTTTTTAAAAATTACAATTTCTTCTTCAATTTGTTCTCAACATATCCTTGTTTTTCAGTGTGTTTGGTGCCAGTTTAAGCCATTTTTCCCTAGTCAAGTTATAATCTTTGCAACAGGAAAAAGCAAAGATTAAATTACTCTCTGAATTAAAAAACATGACAAAAGTATAAATAGTAAATGCAGTTTTAAAGTCCGCTCAATTTAATGCAATCCCAATCCCAGAAACTGACACACGGCTGTTGAATATATGGGTGTTTGCTTTTCTTTAATCTGTCTCTTTAGATATATTTTGCAACATTTCACATAAAATGACAGCTTACAAACAAAACATAAGGGAGCAAAGTGCTCCTGTAGCACTTGAAAGACTAACAAAATAATTTATTACATGATGAGGTTCCTTACAGAGTTTTCCAGATCTGAAGAAGTGGGTCTGCCCCAGGAAAGCTCATCACTTAATAAATTATTTTGTTAGTCTTTCAAGTGCTACAGGACCACAGGTTTGTTTTCTGAATATACGGACTAACACTGCGACCTCCATGTGACTGTCCAAAATGTAAGGGGAAATCCTTAGTTGCTTAGCTGCTGAGAATGGGTACCCAAAAGGTAAGCAATAAAAATAAACCAAAGAAGAATGCCTCGTTTTAGAGCTACCCAGCTAGCAGAAATAAGGAAGATTTACATATTTGCTGTAGTTGTGTTGTTTTCTTTTTGAACTGTCCTTACCTTGGAAAGGTCAGGAAAGTTAGTTTTCAGGGGTACTTTGGGGACTTTCATTCTTGCCCTAGCCAGTGCTTCAATGATATCAAAGTCAGCTCTGGTGTTGGCCGCCAAGGTGTGCAAAGTCTGCTCTGGAGGGAGAAAAAAAATTCCCTCCCCCTTTTCCCAAACACCTTCTTACCTTTTTGCGCAAGCGAATGCCTTTCCAAGGGTCCCAGGTGGAACAGAGCCGGGGGGCGCTGGAAGAGAACATAACAGAGACCAGTTTGCTGCTGGATCACTAGAAGAGGATGTGCAAATCTTCAGCAAACCCCGGCCACGCCACCCCCCAAAAAGCAGCCAGAAAGAGCAAAATGTGTTAAAAGGATAACGGAGAGGAGTGGAGCTGTATAATCTGCAATAAAAAGAGAAGCTTAACCTGACTCGGGGAGCAGATTTAGAGCAGTGCAGTGGATTCAGCAGACTTTTCCTCTCCCTCTCTCTCTGCGCTTCCCGAGCTGAAGATTTGGGATTTTCTCCTCTAAGCCCCAGGAGTGGGGGTGCGGGGGAGGGGAGAGGGTGTTTGCTCAAGACAGTTTGTGTGTGAGCTAGGTCCACTCTCAGTGCTGCCTTGAGAACCTCACATGATAGGAATTATAACAATAGCCCTCTTGCGGATTAATATCCGGGGACTGTGGGGTCCTCAGGAGGCAGAAAACAGCAAAGGAAGGGTGCGGGTCCAGCATGGGGAGCTGTCTTTTAAAATTCCATTGGAGATTTTGGCTTGAAATTGACCGTGATTGGGCTAGAAGAAGTCCCGTGGCCCCTTATAGACTAACAGATGTTTCGGAGCATAAGCTTTCGTGGGCCAAGACCTGCTTCGTCAGATGCATGTGATTGGGCTAGGTGTCTCTTGGGGTAGCCTGTGATCCAGGACAGCAGACGGAAACAACCTATTGTCACCCTGTTGGATTTGAATTGGTCTAACTTATTTTCCCATTCCAACAGGTGGATTTAAAAAAAAAACGAGAAGACCTTGTGTGGTGGCAGCGGGGTCATATTTCTTCTGGAAAATGTCAAATCTATCGTTCTGACAGGGTAAATCTGATTTATTTTTTAAAATATCAGAAACAAATTGGCTTTGACCTCGGTAGGAACACTCCTTGTTAGTTACCCATATGTTAGTTACCCATACACAGAAATCTCTGCAGCACTGAGGCCTGGGGTTTCAAAAAGCTCAGCTACAGCTATTGTTTTTAGAGATCACCAATCTACTCGTGAAACATAAACCTCCCATTCCAAAAAAAGATACAAATCAATACAAGATTGTTTCCTAAAATCATCAACATCATATTTAAGGTTACTTAAAAGCAATTACCAGAGGAAAATAACATATAAGCAGAAAGAACATTCATGTTTATTACAGTCAGATTAACCCAGTTTGCATAAAATGTGCTTAGCTGGCAATTAACAGTTTTATTTCACTTCAGCATTCCTTCCCCTTACGTTTAAACCCATGTAAATTTAAAAAACAAAACAAAACAAAACAAAAAAACCCCATGGTATTAAAAGAAGAAAGCTCCAGATTTTAAAAGTTTTATGGGCTTTCAGAGGGAGGAAGAGCTCTTTGCAATCTATGGACCCGGTGTTTAACCAAGTTGCTTGCGTGCCTTTAAAAAGGAACATTTCACTTTTGAATTGTGTCTCTAAATTTGCAGGTCCAAATTGCTGCCTGCAGAAGAAGTCGGCTCTTTTCTGCAGAGCTGTGCATCCTCAGAGAAGATATGGTCCTTTCATCCAACTCCTTCCCTTCCCCCCGGCCTTCTTTTTTTTTTTCTTTTTTATATATATATATAAAAACAAATAACCAAATGGACACTCTCCGCAAAGGCAGCGAAATGAGAGATTGTAGCTGGAGATTAACAATCTTTGGAGCAAGCTGATGAGAGTAGAGACAAGGTCCAAAAATTTCATTCAGGAGCGCTCAGATGGCTCGGCTAAAATTACTCTCCTAAGAAGCTTAGAGGCAAAAATAAAATTCAGGGAGAATGTCGGATTCATTTAGATACAATTCACTAGCAGAGAAAGAGGGAATACGTTACTTTCCCCTTGCTTTCTCCTGCTTATTTTATCAGCAAACCAAAGGGGGGGTACAATAGATTAAGGGTTCACTTTGCATCTAAGAAAATGCAAAGGCCAAAGGGTGTGAAGGGTGGCGTGTGTGTCCTTTGGATGTTGAGTTGTTGTGTCTGGAGTCCAGCTAATAATCAAGGGCCCAGTTGTGTCAGGCGAGGGGAGAAACAGTTCCTGCCCCGAGAAACTTACAATGTGTGGGTAAGAAGAAAGACAATAGGTAGAGCCAAACCCACAAAGCATATGGTTCAAAGAGATAACATGGCTCCGCCTAGTTTCACACCATTTCCAAAAGTCTCTCATTTCCTTTGTCTTTAAAACAATCGTATATGGCCACAGCCAGCTTCTCAGATCTGATCTGCTTCCCTGGAAATATCAGAATGGTCCACTTCCTTTTCCGTCTCCCCCTCTGATCTCTGCTTCTAAGGCTACATCTGCGCTACCCCAGAAGATCAACCTACTCAGGGTCAGTCTTCTGGGGTTTGATTTTATGCGTCTAGTGGGACATGCAAAATCGACCTCTCCTTGCAAGATGTGAATAGTAAGGGAGGTCGAGGGCCACCAACCTTGTTCACTAGGGACAGCCAAATAAGCCGATTGCCAATAGGTTGATTCTAGCTACGCAATTGCCATGGCTAGAATTGCATACCTGCGGTTGACTTACTTTGTCTAGAGTAGAGATAGCCAAAGTATTTAGCTTCTTGTCATCACTGGTCTGTAACCCAAGGGATCAGTATAAGTACATGGTGTGTGTTCCATAACTTGCGTAATACCACATAGTCAATTTCTGTTGTAACACCTTCACAGCCTACAGCTTACCTATGTAATGCTAGGTAGTGGTGAGACTAGCATGAGAAGGGAACGTGTTACAAGCAGTTTCTTCCATTACGTAGTTGTTCTCAATGCATATTTTGAAATGTTTGATAAAATGCGACTAGAAAAAAAGAACTGCACCATCTAATAAAGAGGATACGGGGCTCAACATTGCATCTTTCCAGCACAATGTTCTCCAGGGAGCCAGACCACGAACCAAGAGGCTTCTGCAGTATCATTTGTTTGTTCTTCCATTTGATGGTTGAGAACTTTTGGGTCAAAAGGACAAGAAAACCCAGCCACTGTGGAGCTGCCTTAAGAACCTTTGTAAAAGACTCGTTCATCCTCTGCTTTGTCCAGTCATTGACGCGCCCCCCCGTCAGGCTCTGGTGACTGCGACCGATGGCATCCCGCCCCCTTCCCTGCTCGGTGCACTCCAGGAAGTCCAGCACAAAAGGGAATTGGCTTGCTGAGAAATTTCACCGTATCTGGACTTTGAAATCTGACCATTTCAATCTGTTCTCATCTCACCCAACAGGCTGGTTCTAAAGTAAAGTTTCACACCCTATCAGCATCCAGAACACTGGCTTGGTAGTGCCTTACAGGGACAGTCCTATTGCAGCCTAGGCCCCTGATGGCTTTTGCCAGGGCTGGGCCTGGAAGTCAAAGTCCTGTGGCCAAAGCCTGGGGCTGGAGTCAGAAGCCTGCATCCCACTATCCCCAGGAAGGAGGGTCAAGAAACCAACTACCCCCCTCCCCCCAGCATTGAGCCCCACATCTCTGGACGGATGCAGGGCGACTCCTGCTGGCGGTCCCAGCAACCTGCACCATGGTAGCACCTCCAGGATCCACAGGAAGGAGAGGGGCTGCGGCTTTGTGCTCTGTGGCCGCCTTTGATGAACACCGCCTAGTCGCAGCTCTGTCATTGACAGCGATAATCCAGGAAGGGATCGTCCCTTCTGTCTCCTGCTCTCTGGCTCCGGGACTCACACAGGCAGTGTTGTCCCCTGAGTCACAGCCCCAGGGCAGGGACCTCTGTACTGTCTACACCAGCTAACCTAGTCTCTCGTCCCGGGCAGCATCGCTGCAGGGATGTTTGGGAGCCAGTCAGTCCACAGGCTGTTTGGAGCTGCACCCAGGGGGAGACACCCACCATTCCTCCCGGGTCGCAGATTTCTAAGCCTCTTTGTCACCCAACCTTGTGAAGAGCCACGGACCAGAGCATCACAAGGCATGTTCCCCACCCAGCCCAGCAGGATTTTAACACGGACCATCCTGCGAGTCAGGGCTGGTTTATCAGGCCAGTCCCACTCTGAAATGATAAGCCACGCGCCCCTACTCTGTCACCAACGACACCAGCTCTAGAGATGGCACAAATCACTAAGTGATCACCTCGCACAAAAGTGCCTCGCTTCCCGGTATCTGACCCGACCAACGAAGATCCCCAGCTGCACGGGCCTTTATCCCAAGCCCAGCCCAGCCAGCTGAATGAACGCCGCTGGCACCTACCAAGAAATCCCTCCCACCCCCTCCTACACCTCCAAACCAACTGGGACCGTGCCCCTCTCCCCCAGTCTGACAGCACTTTCATGAGGCGCACTAAAGCCAGCCGAGTGGCATTACAGAGGTAAAGACTTTAAATCATTAGATACAATTTTATCCAGAGCACTAACCCCCCTCCACTGCCCCCGCCCGCTAAAGCTGGATCAGTGGCAAATAAAATCTCCCCATCGCGTGCACAGACAAAAAAGTCAGAATAGCCAATCTGTCGGCAGAGCAACTCACCTGGGTGTGCTGAGCCCGGGAGGCGAGAGCTGTCTGGAGGGGGTGGATGTGAGGAGCAAGAGAGGGGGAAAGGCTAGACAAGGAAGAGGCCCCCGAAATGTGGAAGATTTAAGTAAGGGAGGCAGTGATGTCAGCTGTCATTGTCTATATTTCACCCCTTAATCCTGGGAGTGTGGCAGGCCAAGGGGGTCGGAGGTGGACTCGCAGCGAGGTGACTTTGGGGAAGACAGTCCACCCGGCTGGCAGCGAGTCACTAATCCCTTGCCGAAATGCCAGACGCAATTAACTTTGATCCCCCAGGATGGACGGGGGGCTCTCTGCAGGCCCGGGGGGGAGCATGGAAGGGGAGAGGGGCAGCTGCTTGGGGCCCAGAGACCCTCCTGCACAATCGGGGCTTGAGTCTCAGGTGCCTCCTAAACTGGTGGGCTCATTTAGAAGTGGAGTCTACTGGTTAGAGCAGCGAGGCTGGGAGCCAGGCCTCCTGGGCTTTTTCCTCAGCTCTAGGAGGGGAGTGGGGTTGGATGGTTAGAGCAGCGAGGCTGGGAGCCAGGCCTCCTGGGCTTTTTCCTCAGCTCTAGGAGGGGAGTGGGGTTGGATGGTTAGAGCAGGGGCGCTGGGAGCCAGGCCTCCTGGGCTTTTTCCTCAGCTCTAGGAGGGGAGTGGGGTTGGATGGTTAGAGCAGGGGCGCTGGGAGCCAGGACTCCTGGGTTCTATTCCCAGCCCTGGCAAGGGAATGGGGCCTGGTGCTTAAAGCAGTGGGGCGCAGGAGCCAGGAATCTGACAGGATCCTGATCTTGCTCGGGGTCCGGGCAGCGTCTGGTGCAATGGGGGCTGATCATTTCATGCCTAGGTGTTATTGTGGGTGATAGATTTAGGCTGGGCTCCCCTGCTGTGATAGGGGTCCCTCCCTGGGGCTGGGCCACGTGGCTTGACTAGACAGGGGCTGGAAGGGGAGGGCTGGTGATGAATGGAGCTGCAGAACCCACCCTTGCTGGAGCCCCGGGCGCCTCTGGCATTGGGGGTTGAGGAAAGAGACTGGGGTGCAGAACTGCTGGGGAGCTGCAGGAGGAATATGATCCAATCCAGAGATGCACCCCACCCCCACAGGGCATTAGCACATGAGTCTGTTCTATCCTGAATCGGGGCCTCCCATGCAAGGTCCTGGCTGAGGTCACACACTCCAGGGCCTCCCTGACACCGTGGCGCATGGACAGCACAAAAACCCCTGGCACTGCCCCCACGCATGGCTTGCGGGATGAGATTATTAGCGGAATTACAGTAGCACCTAGACGTCCCAAGCAAATTTGGAGCCTCCTTGAACCAGGTGCTGCACACACATGCAAGAGGGGGAAGGAAAGTGAGGCCCAGATGCCAAAGCTGGTTCATGGCAGAGACCCCCAGCATGCTGAGTCCCAGTGCAGCATGGGGGGCTGGGAGCCAGGACTCCTGGGTTCCATCTCTGGTTGTGGGAGGCAGGGACAGTGGGGGCTAGTGCTTGGAGCAGGATGAGCTAGGAGCCAGGGTACCCAGGCAGTGTTCCCTCTCGTCTTCTCCATCCATGTGCAGAATAAATTTTGTTCTGTGCACCGAGATGTGTGTGCATGTGCACCACCCAGAGAAACACAAACCTGGCTGTGGACACGCTGCTGATCAGCTGGATGGCACTGGGATCTCTCCTGAGCGGCTGCACAGGAGTCCGGTCTACAGGGAACACTGCCGGGCGCCACCCAGACCCTGGAGCAACGTCAGGGCCCCGTCAGGCTGGGCACCACCCAGACCCTGGCCGAGATCAGGTCCCCATGTGGGACAGTGCCTCGGCAAAGGTTGTCCAGATGTAGAACTGACACCTCCCATAGGGGTGCTGTGCCCCTCTCCCGCCCTCCCTGGCTAGGGAAAGGAAGGACACCGACCGACACAAGCCACCTGCCCCATTGCTCAGGGTTCGTGGCACTGGGTGGCAGCCCGGTGCTAGGAGAAGGTTGCCACGACGACCAAAGGGATGATGCCCCAGAAGACTCCCCCACCCCGGATGTGCCGTGAGGGGGTGGCAGGCCAGGATGACCCAACCAGCTCCCCTCATGCCCCAGGTGTTCCCTTGCCCAGGAAGGAGGCTGCCCACCACAGCTGCAGTGTGGAGGTCAGGGCAAGCGGGTGCTCTGCCAATGCCACTCCGAGCCTGGATTCCCTCTCCACCTGTGTGCTGGGTTTGAGATGCAGTGTCCTGGCAGAGAGCAGGGTGCGCATGTGGGGGTCACACCCCACCTGAGCCCGTGTCTGCCAGGCGTAAGCAGAAGGCTCTGGAGTACGGAGACAGAAAGGGGGAAACCCCCTCCACAAGCCCTCCATGGGATCCTCTCGACCGGGGACGGGGGGGTCTGGTCCTACCCACAGCATAAATGCTGGATGGATGGCTCCCAGCTCTAACCTCTAGCCCCCATTGCCCGCAAGAGCTCAGATGGAACCCAGGAGTCCTGGCTCCCAGCCAACTTTCCCTCTAATTTTTTTTCCATCCGTGTGTGGAATAAATTTTCTTACGTGCACTGAGGCCTGTGTGGCTGTGCACCACCAGTAGAAACACAGGCTGCCGGCTGTGTGTGCTCTGCTTTTCAGCTAGGCAGCACCCGAGTCTCTGCCGGGCAGCTGCCCAATCGGGAACCCTGCTCCCAGCCCCCTTTGTTCTAACTCATTAGGCCTGCTCCCTTCTGAGATCAAGGAAATGCACCCAAGGCTTTAGGTTCCTGGCACTACTAACAGGCCCCTCTCCTCTCCCAGTCCTGGGGATAGAGCCCAGGATACCTGGCTCCCAGCCCCCCCTGCTCTCCCCACCAGCCCCCACTCCCCACCTGGCCCAGAACCCAGGAGTCCTACCCTCTCTCTCCACCCCCTCCTTTTTGACCCCTCGCTCCCCGCCCACCCAGAGCCCACTGTTTAATTGGACTCTTGCTCTGCTATCCCCTTTAGCTAATGCACTTAAAATGAGGCTGGCGAAAGGACTATTCCATTGTCATCAGTCGGAGAAGCCGGGACAACAATGCACTTTTAATTACCATTAATTCCCAGCCAAGACAAAACCAAGCAATGGGATTTGCCACCGAGCAGCCGGGCAGCCAGGCCGGCTAAGTGGGGCTGGACCCGGGGCTGTGTTCAATAATTCCCCTGGGGCAGGGCTGGGGGGCTGCAGGAATGAGTCCAGAGAGAGAAAAGTTAAACTAAGGGGTTTCGTTAATCCCCAGCCTTGCCCTGGCCACGTGTTGATTAATTACACACAGCGGGCTGGACCCAAGCAAGGCCTTCCCTCTCTTAATTATAATACACAGGAGGATTAGGGTCACACTGTCAGGGCTATTAATTTGTTACCAGCCACTGCTCATTAGGGAAAGAGCAGGGAGAGGAGAGGAAGGCTGTAAGTATTCTTAATTGAAAATCCCCTGTCTTGGAATAGAAGCAGGGAGGAGATTAGAGGCCGTAGCATAGGGCTGAGCACTGGCTGGGGTATATACACAGCACAGCAGGCAGCCTGGGCACCATTAGACGGGAAGGGTTTGAAATGGTTTTTGGGCCCCTGGCACAAGCCAGCATTGAGGCATTTGGCCTGCGCCCATGGAAACTCAAAGGGAGTCAGCCTGGGAGTATTCGCCCTGAGAATTGGTGCCACCCACGTATAGAGCTGCAGAGAGCAGGGCGGGGCTCCCGCAGGGAGCGCTTGCCACCCACGGTCCAGGCTGGTGTAACCACCCACAGGCAGACTCGAAGCTGGGACCTCTGGAGCCTTGTGCAGGGGCCGCTACAGCAGGGATTCCCAGCCTGTGGGTCGGGACCCAAACGTGGGTCACGATTAGATTTGTTAAGGGTCGCCAGCAGCTCGGAGCTGCACATGGCTCTCAAAGAAGCCATTTGCAGCTCCTTAACGCTGCCATATCCAGCAGCTACTGCTATCAACAGAGAAGCAATTACGCACTACAAACACAGCGTCTCCGCCTTTGAGATGCGTAGTAACAGGGAGACAGCCGTGCTAGTCTATACACTATAAAAACCAAAAAGCAGTCCAGTAGCACTTTAAAGACTAACAAAATAATTTATTAGGTGATGAGCTTTCCTGGGATAGACCCACTTCTTCGGATCAAAAGCTCTTCACCTAATAAATGTGCTGCAGAAGGTGGGACGGGGGTTCCCATAGGGGGGTGCTCTCTTGCAATCCATGCAGGCCGCTTTCTCGGAGTGTATGTCTACACAGCAGCCTTATTCCGAAATGAGCCATCCCAGAAGAGCTCTTCCGAACTAGCGCAGCGACACACACAAATGCATTTCGAGATCGCACTCAGCTACGTCGAAATATGGCGTCTGCGCCCATAAAGCCTATGTCGAAATAGAGACATTGGCCACACTAGGGCTTATTTCGAAATAGGCGCTGGTCTTACAGGTGAGGCCAGATTAGGGCTACATGAACCCCTCAAAGATTCAATGGGAACTTTTGGCAAAAACAGAGGCCTGGCCACCCCGGGTAGCAAGGCCGAACCCCACTGTGGTTCAAATACTCCTACTTGGGCGTCTGAAATCCTACCCCCAGCTCTGAGATTTGTCTCCATAGCTCACCTGTGGCCCAGGCAGTGGTGTCAGACCGAGAGATCACCCTCCTTTTTTCCCCCAGATAAAGCCCCAGAGACTGAAGACTAACGACACTATCGCAAAGAAATGCAGCGACGGGTCTCTGCCGCAGAACACGGCGGGGCAGGGGCACTTCAGCCTGATATTACGGTAGCGCTGACCCCAAACAGAAACTGCAATTACTGCGCAGAGTGGCGGTGGTGACTGGCAAGCCAGTCCGCAAAACAGCAGGTCCAAAGGTATTAAACGCTGATGAAAATGGATTGCCAGCGTCCTTAATCCCCTGCCAATCCTCCGCGCAAAGGCACAACGCACGGCGCGACCCTCTGCAATTAGACACTTACAATTTAATTTGTCCAACTGGCTTAGAGAAAATTGAAAAGCAAAACAAGGGAAACGTACGGAACCGGGATGTTTAAAAGGCTACCTCGCGCCACACAGGGCTCTGCTTCAGGGCTTAAAGACACCCTGTGGTCAATGGCCTTTTCTCTGGTAAGCTTGGTTGGGAAGTTTCTAGTCTTGCACAAACCCAGCTGGGTGCTAGGCCCAGGGGGTGTTTTGGAATCAGAGGGTGTCAGCAACACTCACGGATCAGTTCGAGTCCTGCTAAACTTACAAGAGTTGGAGAAACACAAAATCACGAGGTTGGTGTAAAACTAACAAGATTTAGCATAAAAATCATGAGATTGGCTTAAGACACAGGAGAACTGGCTGTAAATCACGATTTCTCTAAAAATATATTTCAGGCTTATTTTTATTTGCGGCCTGGGTCTAGCACCTTTCAGGTTCCCCCTGTGACCAGGAAGGCTAGCAAAGTATTTGTTTTAATTTGTTTTAATTTTTTTAAGATTCACATGACTCCAGGGGCTGAGGCTTTTAAGAAAAGCTCCTTTGACTGGGAGATACAACACCAGCAGCTCTCCACTGCCCTACTGCTGCAGTGCCCAAGGCCTCAACCTCAACTCTCAGGGCCAGGCAGGGCCTGGCTGCGATCCACATTGTGTAATTGCAGAAACTGAGTCACGGAGCCATTAATTGTCTTGGCCGTAGTCCAACAGGCAGTCGGTGGTGCAGCAAAGAATCAGAACCAGGTCTCCCAAGTCCCAGATGAATGCTGCAGCTCCCTCCTGGCAGCCTCTTTGTGGCTTCTGGGATGGCGGGCTGAGACTTTTCAGCACAGTAAGATTGAGGAGCGAGCATTGGACATTGCCACGGCCGTGCAATCAGTGGAAGGATCTGTAAAATTTCATAAGGTAACACACCCAGTAAAGTACAGTGCCCAGCACTGCATGTCCCCGTTCCCTACCGGGGACATGTAGGCAGCAATGTTTGCTCAAATCTTTTCCATACATGCACAAATATTTTCCACCAGTGTGTGGAATAAATTTTATGTGCCCTGAGATGTGTGAATGTGCACCACCAAGAGACACACAAAACCTAGCTGTAGGCGCTGTGCTAATGAGCCACGCAGCATTGGAATCTCTACTGACTGGTCGCACAAGCCCACAGCTTTCGAGGCACACCAGTAGGCACTTCCCTAATATACCCAATAACATACAGCCCCTAGCACCACAGGGTTCCGGCCCCTGATAGGGACTAGTAGGCACTGCCATAATACACCTACCAATCTACAGCACCCAGCACCTCCGAGCACCAGCCCCGACTGGGGCTTGTTGGCATTACCATAATACACCTACTAATGCGCAGCACCATGCGCCACAGAGCCCTGGCCCAGGAGTGGGGCACGCAGATGCTGCCGTAATACAGCTACTAACGCGCAGCGCCAAGCCCTGGCCCAGGAGTGGGGCACGCAGATGCTACCGTAAGACACCAAATAACTGGAACTCCCAGCTCTGAGCTTTGGATGTGGACTCAGTGAAACCTCCCAGCACTTGGGGGTCATTAACAACTCCCTTCTTGCCCCCTTCCCAGCTCGCAGACACCCCCCTTCGTGGGCTGCCTGTTCTAGGATGGCCTCTCTTACCAAGCTGCTGCTGTCACCTGGCTCCTCCCTGCAAATTAACACAAATCAACATACAGGGGCTAATTCCACACTCCTGTCCCCAGCTCCGTCCCCACTCCGGGCCAATTAACATCTCCCCTGCCCCCCACCCTGGCTGCCCAGGAACACAAGGCTCCCAGACATCATCTTCCCCTCCAAGGGACATCCTGCCCAAGGGGCCGAAGGCTTCCAGAGTGGGATAGGCAGAAGGAAGCCAGGTGGCTCCCCAGCACATGAGCGGGCAAAGGATCCGGCACAGCTCTGTGGTCGGCTGAGGCTGCTGCCCACTGCGGTGCCCACAGGAGAGGGATGGAGCCGTGATGCCAGGCCCAAGGCAAAGCAGGGGCTCCATGCTGAAGGCTCATTCCCTCATCTCCATGGGGTGCCGCCGGCAGGGCAGGGAGCAGCCCAAGGCTCCAGGAAGGCATTAATCCTGGAATGGCTTTTCCCCCGCCAGGCTGTGTCCCCGTCATGTGGCCAGGGCCTGGGATGTGGGAGAGAGAACAAAGGAGACCATTGAAAGATGCTGTAAATCGCCTTGTTACGTCAGGTGGGAGGGCATGTGGGGGACGGAGGGCGCAGGCCCTTCAGATGGGGCTGGGCCTCACACAAACCTGTGTGCCAGTGTGTGTCCCCTCTACTTTCAGAGAGACATGGACCCTCATGGCCCCGCTCGGCTGGTTGCACAGGAACAGGGAAATCAAGGACCCCCACCCTGAGTGTACGTGCACCAGATACCACGGCCCCCTGTGCACCCGGTACAGACGCACGCTGTACGCACAACCCCCCCAACTTACCCATTGTAGCCACACAGCCCTGCCTCACCGCACACACACACACCCCTACCTGCATCCACACTGTACACACAACCTAACTCACCCTGTACGCACACACACACACTTTATGTAACACACCCCACCTCATGCACTGTTCACACACCCACACACATTCCAACTCCCTGTACACGCTCCCCCCAGCACCAGGCACACCCCTACCCACAGCACACACACCTTGTGCACATCCCCCAACTCACAGAGCACACACACGCACACCCCTCCTTGTACGCACACGCCCCCCAACCCGTTCCACTGTGCCCACATGGAACACACAGCCCCCCCACCACCACCGCACACACTGTACAAGCCACTTACAAGAGACACACACGGGGCCCCCAGCGTGCACAAACTACCGCCCCCACACCACACCCAAAGCAAACCACTTGTGCACACAAGCACACTGTGCACACCACAGGCACGCCCCGCACCCCTCCACACGCGGCACATTCCCCCAACCCCGCCATGCACACGCCCTCCAGGCAGCTGCTGCTGCGGGTATGTCCAGAGGGCCCGTTTCTGCAGCGCCTGGGGTCCGAAGCATAGCCCTGGGCAGAGGGAGGCCATACACCAGCCGGGCAAGGGTCTGTTCATCCCCCTTAGCCTGGAGGGATGGAGCAGGGGCTGTTCAGCCAGGGCTGCGACCCTCCCCTCAAATTTGCTAATCTGGCAGCCTCCTAGCCCATTCCCGCGGGCGCCGGCTGGACTAGGCTGCAGACTGGCAGACTCCACACACCCAAGCCTAGACCTGCCCTGGCACTCCGTTGCAAAGGCAGGTCAGTGCCCTACAGATGGGGAAACTGAGGCTGAGGACAGGAAGGAGTTTTACTGGCGATGTCACAGTTCGAACATACTGAAACAGCCCTGCCCCAGAGGTGGCCACATTGCCAGAGCAGGCAACGGGGCCTTGTATAGACAGGCCCTGCACCCTGCCCCAGAGGTGGCTGCATCACCAGACCAGGTGACAGGTCCCTGTATAAGCAGCCCTTGTGCCCTGCCCCAGAGGTGGCTGCATCTCAGGCAAGCAATGCCCACAAAATGCAAAGCACAGAAGGAAAGAGAAGCACCTGATCATCAACAGACACAGCAGGGGGCAGAGGTTAGATTCAGCAACACAAGAGCCCCTTGGGGGGGAGCTGTGTGGGGCAGGCAGGGAAGCCACTGGGGGATAATTATTCCTGGTGCATGGGCTGTTGATTTCATTAGGCCGGCTCTCAGCAGACAATGGCTGGAATTTCCTTATCAATCACCCTCATCCCCATACAATGGGCCTGCTGATGGCTTCCCTAATTAGCCAGGGGGAGTCAGTGCCCAGCCCCACCCCAGGTCCTAAGCACTGGGTTCTCCCTGTGCATCCCTGGGACAGGTTCTCCCCAGGCCCCTCTGCTTTGGGAAGGGAGCAGGGCCCAGCAGTTAGATGGAGGAGAAGCTGGGAGCCAGGACTCCCGGGTTCTCTCCCTGGTTCTGGGAGGACAGTGAGGCCTCATGACTACAGCAGGGCACCAGGACCACGAGGTTCTGGTCCTGCCAGCGGGTGGGAAGCCCAGTGGGTGTTTTACCCCACAACTCCCGTGGAGGTGGAGGGAAGTGAATGGGGAGAGCAGCCCTGGGCCCTGCAGAGCCAAGCATGAGGCTCCCCAGCTGAAGTAAAAGCCGGGGCTCAGACAGCCAGGGCTGCAGCTGCTCAGGTTGGCCCAGCACAGAGCTCCCTCCAGAATGGCGCTGGGTGACAGGGCCCTGGCTCCTGGCCTCCTTCCCCAGTCCGGCAGCACCCAGCACTAAGGGGGTGGGTGGCAGCTCTGCAGCTCGGATGCTAACACACTGGGCGGATGGGAAAAGTGACAGTGAATTTGGCTTTTCCAGTCTCTTTAGCAATTAAGCAGAGACACCCCCGGGCACCTGTCTGAGTGCAGCCTGTCAGTTCACACACGACTGGGGAAACTGAGGCACCTTCTGGGAGCCAGGACCTGGGCCTGGAGCATCTGAGCCTCAGTTTAGCACCTTATCCAGCTGGCCAGTCCTTCATCCCAGAGCTAAGCCACTGCCCCCAACAGCATAGCCCGGTGACTAACACAGGCCTCGGGGCTGCTGGGTTCTGTTCCCAGCTCGGCTGCTGGCTGACCTTTGGCAAGTCACTCGCCTTGCTTTGTGCCTTGGTCTCCCCATCTGTGAAATGGGGAAGATCCCGCTAGGTGTGACTCTGATGAGCTGTCACGGCGACACCCTGTGCCCCGGAGCACTGGATGGAGCCCAGGGTTCTACCGGGCTGGATGCCAGCCCAAAAGCCACCCACCAAACCCTGGCTGTGGGGCGCCAGGCCAGCAGCTCCCTTGCTGGAACTGGTGCTTTTATAGCTGGGCTGGGCTGCTTTTTTATGGGATGGGGAGGGAGGGAGCAAGGGCTTGTTCCATTGTTTCCCAGGAAGACTCTGGCAAAACCCATTATTAATTTTATTGCTGCTTTAACTCATCTCCCAGCCATGCTGCACGCCTGCCAACCCCTGGGGCAACAAGGTGGGATGGGGGGGGTGATTTTCCCGCTAACACTAACACTCCCTCCACCCCCGCCACCCTTTCCCCAACTGGTCAGAAGCACCTTCCTTTGCCCCGGGGGCTTGGGGTGGAGTTAAGGGTGCAGCCCAGCCCCCCACCTGCCCAGGTGAGTCACCTAATGGAATCAGAGTTCAGCTGCCCCTACTCACACAAAGGCCTGATCTCACAGTGCCCTGCCCTGGCCCCGGCCTGGGGATAAAGTCGCAGGAGTCAGTTCCTTCCCCGTCTCCTCGCCCTGTGGTGCAAGGTCACAGGGCTGCCTTGATTTCACCTGTCTGCCCAGAGGCGGGAAAGAGACAGGGCCAACCCCCTGAGCGTGCATCCCCAAAGCGCCTGTCCGCTGCTGGCCTTATTCACGGCCAAACAGATATTAACCCATGGCAGAGAGACAGGCTTGGATAACTAGTGGCCCTGTGTGGTCTGGTTCCCTGCCTCCCAGGCCAGCATCTCAGCTCGACTTGCAGAATTGTATAGATATATATATAACTGAGATCAGAGCCGTTCCCCACTGTGTCCAGTGCCACGTCGACAGACAGCGGGACCCAGAGGTCTGCACTGAACAGCTCCCAGGCTAACCAGCTACAGGTTGGGTCAGCTGAGGCTCACAGCTGACGTGATTTGATCACAGTCCCCCAAGGAGCAAGGAACTGAAACTTCCTGCAGTCCAGCCCTCAGCCATCAGAGCTGCAGGCGAGATGCAGTCTGTTTCATGTCAAGTTCCCCCGCAGCACAGGTATTCCTGCTCCCAAACAGAAGGAACAAACCAAGCCACAAGCAAACAAAGACAAACCAGAAATTTCCCACACAACGAACTTCTGAGGGTGGGGTTAAACCCCCCACGCCAACCGTTCCAGGTTGAACAAAATGGCTTGTTCTGATCCAGATCTGTGATTTTTCAAAATGTAAGTCCAGCAAACCCCTGCAGCCCACCAGGCTGCCCTGGAAGTGTCAGCACAGGGCGTTTGACAAGAGCCAACTCTTCCTTCCGAGAGGGGGATATTAAGAAGGAAGTTTCCAAAGGGATGTGGTTTTTCCAAGCCTTTTGGCATTTTTCTTGGGAAAACTGTTTGGATGAAACTGTTATCCTCCAGCCCAGGCCTCCCCTCTAACACGCCTGGCACAGGCTGCACACTGTGCATCCACCCCGGAGGTTTAAATCCAGAAGGCACCATTGCAGTCCTGGGTGAACTACACACGGTCCTTCAGCAGGCTTGATCCTTCCCAGGCTTGACCTCCCAAGTGACAGCCAATCCACCCCGCTCTTCCGATGGCTGTGCCCTCTCCACCTTAACAAAAACCACAGCAACCCAACCACATAATCTAACGGCGTCTAGGCAGCGAGGCCGTTATTAACGAGCTCTCACCAGATCCATGGCTCATCTCACCCAAGCCTCTTGCCCCGGTTGCAGGAGAGTCACCCCTGCATGTACACCCCCTAAAATCCACCTCAGTACAACAAGCTACCAACCGTGAGCGGCAACGGGGGCCAGCACCTTGCCCTGACCCGTTTCCCCAGCGGCTGCTCCTAGGGAAGCGTCCTGGTCCGACCCTTTGTCTCCATTTTATTCTCCACCTGCCTTCTCATTTTTTTTAAACAAACTGAGCCGCTGGCGTGTTCCTACAAGCGCCAGACCCACCCTGTGCCGGCGCTGGGAGCAAAGCAGCACCCTGTGCGCTCCACACAGCCGGGGACGGTTAGGACTCGCTCGGGTCGTGTCATGGCTGGAAGCGTTGGCTGGAGAAAGGCGGGACACGGTTGCTGTTGAGAGCCCAGCCCAGAGAGGAGGGGGTTTATGGCAGCTCCCTCCTGCCTCCCGACAGCGCACGACATTAACATTTTAAGAGCAAGGCATTTTCCCCTCTTCGAGAGACCTCCCACGAGGCCCCAGTGGAACAGCCAAAAGGCAGCTGAAGCACGGGAGTAAGACACCAGTGATCTCTGTTCAGTTGCCTGTGCCAGTCACTCCAGCGCTCTCCGTGCCTCGGTTTCCCCTCCAGGCATTCATGCCTCAGTTGCTACGGTGATCATTCCCTGGCTTTATAAAGCAGCCCATCACCATAGGAGCTGGGCGCCTTGCACATACAATCAACAGCAATGGCAAAGCCCCCTGGACACTGCATGGGAACTCGAGTTCTCAGAAGTGAGCAAGGGCAGGGGCTTCCCGAGGGGACGAGGAGCAGGGCAACGGTGTGGGGTTGGGATCAGGAGCCTCGCTGAAATGGGCAAGCGCTCTCCCATCGCTTCCTAAAGAGATTCTGCGGTGGCCTGGCCTCTGGAAGACGCTTCTACCATCGGCTGCTGCTCGTTCATCCTCACCTTCCGCATGACCTGCTCTGGGCAGTGAGATCTGAACAGGGCGACCGCAGCTCCCTGTCCCATGTATGGGACAGAGCAATATGGCGGGGAGGGGCGTGCTCTCCCTATCCAGCCCCAGGGAAGCAGCAGCCGCCAGCCCTCCCCGCCAGGAGCCCCAGGAAAGCGGCAGCCACGGGCACTCCCGCCCACGCCCCCACTCTATTTACCACCCCCTGTGCGGGCCCCCCCACTACCGCCAGCAGGCGGCAGAGCTAGAACAGCTCCTGCGCCACCATAGCACATCCCTGTGGCCCATGGATGGCGTGTGCAGACCTGGCCTCATTGCACTAGGGATGGGACAGCCCCCATTCTCGGGTTAGCCCCTGGGACCCGAGAGGGGCTGGGACCAGCGGCAGGGGTTGCCCCTCCTCCCCCCACACGCACTGCAGCAGCCTCTGCTCCACTCTGCCACCTCCCAGGCCAGACTGGTCCTGGTGAAGAGCCCGGGGCTGGGCTGGGAGATGATGGCAGAACAGAGCCATGGCTGCTGCATGGTTCCATTTCTCCAGGATTCCTGCTGCTGCAGCGAGGGCAGGGGGAGCAGACCCCTGCTGCCGCCCCACACCAGGCCTGGGCGGCAATCCCTGAAGCCGCGTGCCTCAGGGGAGGGGACTTGAGGAAAGGGGTGCAGAGCAGGGATGGAAAAAGGTGGGACGGGGGACAGAGCAGGGTTCGGGCCCCCTCCCAAGGGCCACACAGCAGCAGTCGCATATGAGCCAGATTGTGGAACTGCCTGGTCTGTAGACGGCCCAAGGGCTGTGAGTCTGAGACTCCTGATCTAGTGCTAGAAAGTGACATCTAAGTCCCCAGGCCAGACCCTCATGATAGGTCAGAGTTGGCTGCGGCACTGGTTTCCTGCCTTTGCAAGAGGGGGGGATTTTGCCCTACGTAGGACCAGGGGCAGAAATCAAAATCTTCAACAAACTGAGACTCCAGAAGGAAAAATGGGCTCAGCTGAGACCTTCGCGTCAAGGGCAACGTTTCCTTCGTCTAGCCGTCTCGTGCAGAAGAACCCCGGGTTCCTGAAGAAGTTCTTAAGACAGCTGGTTTTGGAACAAAACATCACCCTGGCCTGTTTGGATCATTTCAAATCTGGTTTCTCCCCACCCCCTGCTAAAAAAAATCTGGATGGCAGACTCATGGGACAACCCCCTTCCCGCCAAGACGCAACCAGCGATCTACCCGGCTCTGAGCAGCTCTCGTACCGTATTTTGGTTTCTGAAACAGGCATGAGCCAGGACTGCAAGCGGGGGGCCAACTCCGAGAGCCCAATTCTGCACGTGCTGGTGTCTGCACTGTGCCCGCACGACTGTGTGATCTAGGCGGTGCAGGAAGGCTTGTGTTTGCATGACCAAAGTGACACGCATTATTCTGGACACGCAAGTCCTGCCAACGGTTGTACCGACACGGACACTTGTGCATCGGCTTTATGCCCTGGGCTGCGACCCTGACTAGGTCCTTGCCAAGCCAAAGGCCAACCAAGCCCAACAGGCGGGGGGGCATGTCGTGCTGCGTCTATCACCCTCTCGTGGCAGTAACAGAGAGGTGGCCGTGTGACTCTGTATCCTAACAAAGCCAACCAGCAGTCCTGGAGCACTTTAAAGACTAACACAACAATTTACGAGGCGATGAGCTTTCGTGGAGCAGATCCACTCCCCCAGATCCCACATTATTAAACCGTCGGGTCTGTACTGGAAATGTTACGTCTGCAGAGCTGAGGGTGTGGGTCTGCCCCCGAAAGCTAAATAAATTATTGTGTTAGTCTTCAAAGTGCTCCAGGACCGCTGGTTTGCCCAACTGGGCCAATGGAGAGGACCAGCAAGAAGAGGATGCAGGGAAAGAGGGCAGGCAGACCTTACTTTGCACCATGACTTGGAGAGTTGCCCCATCTAAGCTGTCCATCAGCACTGAAGGCCCCGCTCCCCTGCTGCTGTCAGAGGTCGGCTGGGGATTGCGGGATGCCTGGGCGAGGGTGGAGACTGAGAGGCAGGAAAAGGCAGGGCGACAGGAGGGAAGCTATAAGCATCGTTTTCCTTTGGAGAAACAGGAAATGTTTGGGCCCATGAGCCAGGGCTGAAGCCAGACCTAAGGAGAGGCTGGTGCCCCTCTCTCTGGCACCAAGCCCCCCATATTCGTGACGCTGCACTGACCCAGCTTGTACACAGCCAGGGCCTCGGCTCTTCGCTCAGGATCAGGGCAGGGGCCTTCTCCAACCAGGGACGGGGGCTGGCTTTGCATAGTTTTGACTGAGACGGAGTTCATTCTGGTGAGGGGCTGGGGAGCAGACAGATGCTTCACTTGTAACTGGGACCGGGGATGCCTGGGTTATGTCCCCATCTCTTGGCCTAGTGGGGAGATTGGGGGTGGGAGCCAGGACTCCTGGGTTCTCTCCCCAGCTCTAGGAGAGGAGGGGGGGCAGG
Source organism: Carettochelys insculpta (assembly GCF_033958435.1). NCBI lineage: Eukaryota > Metazoa > Chordata > Testudines > Carettochelyidae > Carettochelys > Carettochelys insculpta. The sequence continues at coordinate 22,337,060 of NC_134158.1, read as the reverse complement.
AACCAAAAGGACCCACTGTGATTATCTAGTCTGACCTGCCACAGTCCCACAGAACCTCTCACCTGCCTGTAGCAGATCCTGGCTGAGTTACTGGAACCCTCCACGTGGGATTTACTTTCCCATAAAAAGGAAAGATTCTTTCGAAGATGGGATTTACTTTCGAAGGAGCAGCGCCTACCCTGGCTTTCTTCTTTCGAAAGAAGCTATTGCAAAATAAGAAAATGCAAATGAGGTGCCAGATACGTAAACCTGCACCTCATTTGCATCTTCAATTTCCCTCATTTTCATGCCTCTTTCGGAAGAAGAATGCAAGTGTAGACACCGCCTAAAAGACTCCACCTGCGAGAGAATCAACCACCGCATAGCAGATGGTGGAAAGCCCCAGCCTGACCTTCACCCAAAGCCAGCAGCTTGGTCCCTCAAGCCAGGATAGCAACCACTCAATAGGCGCCTGCACAGTGTGAGGGGGTTCAGGGGTCCCCAAGCTTTGCACCCTGTCCTCAGGCAGGAGTGACTCTCACTCAGCAGGTAGAACAGGAAGTTTATTAGTCGACAGAGGCCCAGCATCTTACAGAAGAGTCAATGCAGCCATCAGAGACAGTCATTCCAACCCATCCTGGGGAGAGCAGCCCGAGGGGTGCCCCTTTGGGGTGTAGCTTCCCCCCCCTCGCCAGGCTGGCTGCACCTTCCAGCTCCCTCTCCCTACAGCTTCTAACTGCTGCCCCCGATTCAAAGCCAGCTCAGCTCCTCCCCGCTCTTTGTTTAGGTCAGAGGTGTTACCTGCCAGCTTAGGTTACAGTCCCAGGGGGTCATCCTTAGCCGCTGGGAGCTGCTCTGCCTGTCACACATACATCTAGCCTAAATCTCACATGCACCACCCCGCCCCCCACTCCATCACACACAGCATGATCCAAGTAGGGGATCTCAAAACATTGGGTCCTTGCAGAGCAATTTCCTACTTGGGGAAACTGAGGTGCAGAACACTGAAGGGAGCTAGGCTGACCCAACCTGGAATATGGACTACTGCTTATACTCTGGCAGGCTGTAGGGACCCCACGGGAGGAAGGATTCACCTAAGGCCCAGCTCCTTCCTGCAGGGTGTGGCCTAGCAGATCTGTCTTCTCTGGCACCGCCTGCAGACAGCTTCTCAGTCCCACTGTGGTCCATCATGCCTCGGCTGGGCCATGTTTTCGTACCACCCGTTCCAAGCTAATGGCAAGCAACGTCCAATCTCATCTTTTCCAGCCATGTGCAGAATGAATTTTTTCTGTGCACTGAAGCATGTGGGCATGTGCACCAATGGGAACCCAAACCTGGCTGTGGACGCTCTGCTCATCAGCTGGGTAGCACTGGAATCTCTCCAAAGCTGCCTGAGCCCACAGCTTACAGGATACGCTCGTGGCAAGTCCCCCAGACAATCCAGTGCCCACATGTCTGGTACTGAGCCCCAAAGGCCCAGCCCTGTGGGCTTCACAGCCTTTCCCTCCATGCGTAAGACAACTGTATCCCCTTACATCAGGGGCTCAGGAACCCTCACGTGAGTGGGTGAAGGCTGAGCCACCAGGCCACTTCCCACCAGTGGCCTTTCATCCCTGTTCCTGCCAGGGCTTTTTGTAAAGATCAACCCCTTTCTGCCAGCCTTGTGCTGGGGGCACCCACAGGAGCTGGCTCCAGTCCTACATCTTCCTCCCACCCCTTCTGCTAAGAGCAGGGCCTGCAGAATTTTCCCTTCCTGCTCCGGACTTCCAGTTTCTCTGGCAGGTGCCAGCCGGGCTCCCACTCCGATCAGCCTCCAGATGCAGCCAGATGTTTAAACTGGCCTCATTCACCACCTGTGTAGGACCGTGAACCCCAAGGCAGGCCCCAGTCACTGGACAGAGCCCCGCTGTGACAGGCAGACCACGAACACAGGCTAAACAGACAAGCGCTGGGAGGGGAAACTGAGGCAGAGAAAGGGGGGTGGGAGCTGGGAAGATGACCCAGGCCCTTAGAGATCTTACAATGCACCCCCTCCCACTCGGCCTGAACTGGAGAGGGGTGCAATTTATGGCGACAGTTGGAAAAGACCTGAACAAAGGCAACAACATTTCCACTCCAGCAGGGGATCAAGCTAATCCTCTAGGTGACAGCTGTGTGTGTCTGAGAGGCCAGGCCTGCGCATGCTGGGGAAGGATGTGCCCTGTCTACCAGAGCCCACCATGAGGAGCCCCCTCGCCACTCCTGCGGCCAGAGGGTGACAGTGAGGTCTGGGGTACAGGCATAGAGGGACCACCAAGGGGGTGGCCATCTCATAAGGGGAAAACCTTCAGGCACCCCTCAGCAGGGTGCCCAGCAACCCCATTGGATCAGCAGCAAAGCTGCCACAGGCTCGCTGGGCTCCCGGGGAATGAAGCCACCAGGATATAGCAGAGAGGGGGCACCAGAGTACTGGGTCAGCTCCCTGCCCACTAATCTGAGCACAAGGGGAGCTGAGCGGCACAACCCTCCTGTGCTGCAGTGGCAGCTTCACAGTGGCGATGCTGGATCAGAACCAGATCCGCCCTCACCAGCACCAGCTGCTCGACCCCTGCACGTCCCTGATGGCGGGAGCTGGGTTTGTGTCTGGGAGCATGGGGGACGGCCAATGGTCTTTTAGGGGAGGGATAGCTCAGAGGCGAGAGCATTGGCCTTGTGAACCCAGTGTTGTGAGCTCAGTCCGTGAGGGGCCTGTATAGGGCGGGTTAGGTTTTAAAAGAAAAATGTCAGGGATAGGGACGGATGGGGCTGGGACTCAGTGACCTCTGAAGGTCCCTCCCAGCTCTGTGAGGTAGGTATATCTCCATGTCCCCTTGTGTTTTAACCCCAGCTCTCCTGAACAAGCCAGCATGGCATGAACGACCGGGCACTGGGCACCAAGAGAGGGGTCCATAACCTCCTTGCACCATCAGGATCAATAGCAACAGAGAGGGAGCCGTGCTAGTCTATACACTATCCAAACAAAAAGCAGTCAAGTAGCACTTTAAAGACTAGCAAAATAGTTTATTAGTGACGAGCTTTCGTGGGACAGACCCACTTCTTCAGACCAGAGCCAGACCAGAACAGACTCAATATTTAAGGCACAGAGAACCAAAAACAGTAAGCAAGGAGGACAAATCAGAAAAAGATAATCAAGGTGAGCCAATCAGAGAGTGGAGGGGTGGGGGGGGAAAGTCAAGAATTAGATTGAGCTCAGTGTGCAGACGAGCCCCTATAGTGACTCAGAAAGTTCCCATCACGATTTAAACCATGTGTTAATGCGCCGAATTTGAATATAAAAGCCAGCTCGGCTGCTTCCCTTTCCAGAACGGTGCGTGTCTGGTCTGGTTCTGGTCTGGCTATGGTCTGAAGAAGTGGGTCTGTCCCACGGAAGCTCACCTAATAAACTATTTTGCTAGTCTTTAAAGTGCTACTTGACTGCTTTTTGTTTTCATCAGGATCAAGAAGCAACTGGCCCTAGGGCCGGTTTCTCTCCCCATGGCCAAGCACAGGGAAGTGGGAACAGCCTGTGGGGCCAGATAGATGATCCTGGCTCCGGGGCTGCTTTGACCCCCAAATTTAACCTTCCTTCTCCCTCCCTGCCACCCAGGGCCGGAGGGGTGTGTGGAGTCAACTTCCCAGCTGCTATGTCTGGTGTTGAGCAGCACGGTCCTAGGGCTGGGAGCCGGCGGCAGCCCTCGGAGGGAAGAGGTGCATCAGCCAGCAGACCACTTCAACGTGCGTGCAGAGCACAAAGCAGCCTTGTGAGCCCAGCTGGCAAATCCCCCCAAGAATCCCAAACGGCTGCTAATGCTAATGCCCTGGCTGGGCACTGTACTGCGCCCTCCTGGAGGCGGCCAGTCCCTCCTCACCATTCCCAGCAGGGCCGGGGAGAGGCCACCGTGACGGACCACTGGCTGTGGCAGTCTCCAGCCCTCTCTGAATCGAAACACAGGAGCAACCCAGGAGGGCAGGACCAGCCCCCACAGTTATTGAGTGGGTGGCTAGAAAGACCAGCCGTCGGAGACCATCTTGCTCTCTGCCACAGGTGGCAAGGGGCAGGGGAGTGACGGAGCAGAAAAAGGAGCCAAAGACCCAATTCTACCGTCCCATCTCTCGGCTCAGGGAACATCAGTGTTTCAGTCTGCCACAGATACCCCTCCCCACCCCAGCAGAGGCTGTCTCTGGGCCACCACGGAGCAGCTGGGGGGAGAGTGTTGAAATCTTGATTAGTTTGTTTTTTAGACGCAGGGATTTGGAGCTGGTTAGCCCTAATCCTTTCAGTGTGATGGAAGCCCATATGCACTGGAGGTCTCTCTCTCTCATGCACATGCACTACTTACACTGGACCCCAGCTGCAACCTACCACTCCACATCACCTTTAGGACCACCCCTTCCCATGCCCTTGGAAGAAACGTGCCCTTAGGCAGAGTGCACCATGGGACTAACCTTTGCAGGAGCTTAGCACGACAAAAGGGGCCACATCTGCCAAGGACCTGTGGCACGAACGCGGAGGTCTTGAGCTTGTCACCACAAATGAGCACAGGTGCAGCTCAGCGTCGTTTCACAGGATGTGTGGCTAAGCGACTCACATGAACCCTGCACTAACTGGTGCTGGCTGCACCCCAGTTCAGGTTGCCTCAGAATCAGGCCATGCTGTGGGGGTGCTGGGGAGCACTGGCTGGCAAGAGGACCAGGCCTAGAAGAAAGGGGATGCTGCCTGGCATTCTGTCTTGATGCCCCCACACAAAGCAGCTGGCACTGGGTGTTCACAAGGACTGAGCCAGAAGGACCCTTGGCCTGGCAGCTTCTCTGTAAACCCTCCCTTCCCACACAGCCCGTGAGCCTGGCACTGCTACAGCACAGCAACGAGGGAGTGCTGCCCAGCATGGCAACAAAGGGCAGGAACCCTATGCCACTTCCACAGTCAGGATGGCATTTCATTAATCCCCCGCCACACCACCTCTTTGCTACAGCATAGATGTTTGCCCATTTATGTCCCACCTCCTTGGGAAGGGAGGATTTGCCAGGCCTGGGTGAGCCATCTGGGCTGCTACCCAGCGTATCATTAATGCAGCAGCAACTAGAGGCCCCAATGAGATCAGAGGCTCTTTGTGCCGGGCACTGCACAGACACTAAACAAGATCAAGGCCCCATGGTGCCAGGCTTTGCTCCGATGCCAACAGGGATCAGGGTCCTCAGTGTACTGCCCAAAGTGCCCCCAGTCCAAATAGACCAAGAGTGATTTTCCCCTGGTACAGATGGGGAAACTGCAGTCCAGGCTGGTTCAGTGACTTCCTCAAATTTGTGCAGGGTGGCTGCAGCTGAAATAAAACACAGATTTCCTGCAGCCCAGCCACCGCCTTATCCACACAGCCACTCTGGAGAGCAGTGAGCGGGGCAGAAGCCAGAGGCTCTGATTTCAGGCAGGGCCTAGCTTAGTGTGCCAGCTGGTCGGCATGCTGCTTGCGGCAGGACACAGGCCTCTCGCTGTGCTGTCAAACCTCTTACACAACTCTGCCTGTCCCACGTCCAAACACACTGTCTGCACTCTCTCTCTCTCTCTCTCTCTCTCTCTCACACACACACACACACACAACCTCTCGCGTGTGAGGCCTCTTGCTCATCTGGACAGCTGCTTCTGTCATGAGACGGATCCCGAAGAGGGCCTCTGACAGTCGCTCTGTAGACAGGGTCCAGTCAGTACCACCTGCCTCAGCAGGTGTGTGACAATCGCATCCTCCTGGTCCAACCCTAGGCCCCAGGAGACAGGCCTGCGGCTGGGCAGAGACCTAAACTGCTGGGCGGTTGTGGCAGAGGGGACTGGACATACCAGGAGAGAAGGCAGCCCAGGGCAAGAGCCAGTCTCTGAGCCCACATCTGCAGCACAACACGTGGCTCTGGGTTTGCACCACAGGCTGGGAGCACACACCCAAGGGCAGCCTTTTCTCAGCTAAGAGGATTATTTTTGGGAAACACAGTGCCTGCTGCCTTGGATCACTAAGACCAGCTTCGCTAGTAGCACTGTTCATCAGCCTCCTGTTGGTTACATCCCCATGCAGCGGTACAGCCGGGAATGAACCAAAGGGTCCAGAGCAGCTTGTCAGCTTGCTCCCCAGCACCAATTCAACAGAACTTCCCCCACCCCAACCCCTTAGTAGTAGCACCAACAGCTTGGCCAAGCTATGCAGAAGAGGGCCTGGCCAGTCCTGGAATGAGAAAGTGCAAAGAAAACCAGGGGTGTTGCAAGGTGCTGCTGCTGGAGGGCTGCCCCCGGCAGTCATTTCTGGCCCCCAGGGATGACAAGGGGCTCTCCCATCAGTGCTGACCCCAGCTCCTAGCAGGGGCTGGTGGGTCCTCTTCTGAAGGGAAGGGGGTGGTGGAGTCAGGGGGATGCTCGCCTTTCACAGTCAGTATTCGTAGCCCAAAGTGGCACTATGCAGCTTTGTGTACCACTGTTCAGAAAGTTAGGCCTGCCAAACCTCAACCCGCAGCCTCCCACTCTCAGCTGGAAAGTGGACTTCACTTACTATCCTCACCTGCGCCTGCTGTGTCCTGCCCCAGCAGTGGCTGAATTTCAGCAGCAAGGGAGCGAGGCACACTGCCATGCTAACACAGCTGAGAACAGTGCATACTCACACTTCAAAAGCTCAGGCGCGCTTGCCTCTTGAGCTAATGGAGAATCCCATTAGCATCTGGCTGTATGGAAAGTCTTGACTGCGTGTCAGACTCTCTAATTCCACCCATTCCATTCTTTAGGAGCGGCACACATCTACGCGTAGCCACAGGGCAACGCTTAGTGTTCATCTAGCACAGGCTGGATTTAAAGACAAGCAAAATTATCAAATTAGTTCTTTTTGCACAGCCAGGCAGGAGCATCATCGTCCAGAGATACTTGCAACCTGGATCTGTCCTCTCGGATGCAGAGAGGACGAGTATGCCGCAAGGGGTGGAAGAAATCTAGACGTGCTGCTTCAAGCCCAGGGGGAAGCGGCGCCACACACAGCTATTTCCAAACCTTTAAGACGTTAATTCAAATCCTGCCCTCGGGTCAAAGACCAGCCCTGAGCAGTGGCCACATGGCAGAGCAGCCATAATTAAACCTCAAATGGTGCAGCACTGCTCCAACAAACCTGGGACTCATTTGCAGAGCACAGCAGGGAGAGAAGGGGGAATGCAAAAGGGACATAAACCAACTGCAGCCACATTAAAGGAGAAAAGTCATTGTGGATAACCCATTTCCTTCCCGGACAGGCCAAAATTCCTCAGCCTGTCAGCTTCCTATGTCCCTGTTGAGACCTACCCATGGTAAGCTTTTAGCCACTGCTCTCGCTTGCTGAAAACATCTAGGCTGTGTCTACACTTGCATTCCTCACCCAAGAGAGACATGCAAATGATGGAAATAAAAATGCAAATGAGGTGAAGATTTACATATCTGATGTCTCATTTGCATATTCTTTCAAAAGACAAAAAGCCGTGTAGACGCAGCTCTTTCAAAAGTAAAATCCATTTTTTTATGGGAAGAAGGGTTCTTTCCAAGATGGGGTTTACTTTCAAAACAGCCACATCTATACCGCTTTTCCTCTTTTGAAAGAAGCTCTTTTGAAATATGCAAATGAGGCACCAGATACGTAAATCTGCACCTCATTTGCCTTTTCAATTTCCTCATTTGCATGCCTCTTTTGAAAGAGGAATGCAAGCGTAGACACAGCCCCATTGTGTTTCTCACCTGTGTTAGGGCAGCACCCAGCATCTTCAACCAAGGGCGAGGTCCCATCATGACCAGCGCTGTGCAGACACAAAGCTAGATGCAGGCTCAGCCCTGCAGGGCTCACAGGCTAATGAGCCAGGAGTGGGGAAAAACCCCAAAAGGGTTATTTATCCCTATTTTACAGAGAGCAGAACTGAGACCCACAGGGATGAAAGTATTAGTGACAGATGGGAGAACAAGGAGCAATGGTCTCAGGTTACAGTGGGGGAGGTGTAGATTGGATATTAGAAAAAACTATTTCCCCAGGCGGGTGGTGAAGCACTGGGATGTTACCTAGAGAGGTGGTGGAATCTTCATCCCTAGAGGTTTTTAAGTCCTGGCCTGACAAAGCCCTGGCTGGGATGATTTAGTTGGGGTTGATGCTGCTTTGGGCAGCGGGGCTGGACTCGATGACCTCCTGTGGCTCCTTCCAGCCCTAAGAGTCCATGGAGGTCACCTGGGGAGTCACAGCCAGGAGTCCTGACTACCAGTGCTGCTCTAACCGCTAGATAACATGCAGTCCCCTGAACCAGGAGTCCAGGAGCCCACTCTCTTGTTAGCCACTAGACCCCACTCCCCTCAAGAGCTAGGAACAGAACCTGGCTCTCCCACCCCTGCGCTAATCAGCAGATCACCCTTCCTCCTACAGGCTGGTGTTGAACAACTCTCCCATCATTTTGAAAACAGCATTTGGACCGAACAGGGCACAAGTATCAGAGGGGTCTCCCTGTTAGTCTGTAGCCACAGAAACGAGAAGTGCTGCGGCAGTTATGTTAGTCTATAAGGTGCCACAGGACTTCTTGTTTTAACAGGGCACAGAGCAGCTCCCATTACAGCCATTTGGCCTCCTCCCAGTCTCTTGAGACAGCACCTGGGAAGGGAAGCAAGAGATCTGCTTGGGGGCTGGCTGTTTGGAAAACTGCCAGTCCCTCAGATCTCCTGAAGTTCCTTTTCCATCCCAGACACTTCAACCTGGTTCCAACAGCAAACAGTTGTTGATAGTGAACAGCTCCCTTTAGAGCCGGGGCCTAAATACTCTTAACTAACACACCACTGCCGCCTTCTGGTCACTGAGCCTCTTTACAAGGGCACTAGCAAGGAGGCCTGGCAGAAGAGGTTCCAGAGATGCAAGGCTTCAGTTGCTTTTCCAGCAGTGAAATTTCTGCCAACGGTCACCAGAACTGGGAGGTTCTTATCTCCCCTCCTGCAAAATGAGCCTCTCGTGGTGCAACACATCATTTGTTACATTTCTGAATCTGAAATGACATCGGGGGAGGACACAGCATCAAAATCCATGTCCCCAGCCACATGTAATGTCCAAAAGCTTGTAATTCTGATGTGGAAATTCAGAGCATCTGAATTTTGATAGCATCTAAAAGTGCCAGGGGAAGGCCCCATTGGTGCAGTGACAGGCAGTCTCTGCCCACAAAGAGCTGAGCCTGAATCAGTGCTTCCCAACTTTGTCCATACCATGACTCTTAAGCATACAGCTGGGATCTGCCAAGGACCCCCCCCGCCCCCACCACATGGAGCAACAAGGTGAGAGATATAATGCCCCCTACAGAACAGGGAATTTTAACTAGGAGCAGAGAGGTTATTTGTCCTCTGTATTTGGCCCTGGTGCAACCACTCCTGTGATCCTGTCCAGCTGTGGTACCCAAAACTCAGGAAAGAGGTTGATAAACTGGAGAGGGGTCAGAGAACAGCCACAGACATTGTTAAAGGAGTGGAACACCTGCCTTATAATGACAGACTCCAGCAGCAACCTGTTTAACTTGTCAAAGAGAAAGTGAAGGGGTGACTTGGTCCCAGGCTGCACGTTCCTAGATAGGGAACAATAAATTCTGAGTGGAATGAACATGCAAATTTTTAACAGTTCGGGTGACTAACGCCTGGAAGAACCTACCCAGGGTCACGAATCACAATGAATTCTCCATTACTGGAAATATTTAAAATGAGCCTGGAAGTTTTGGTAGACGACTGACTCTAATCCATCCACAGAGATAGGATATGAAACTGGAATACGTGCCAGGAAGTTCCATGCCAATGGCACACAAGAAGTCAGCCAATACCAGCACAGTGGTCCACGCCAGCTCCCTAATCACTGAAACATCCTGAAAAAGGTCATACTTCTGGGACACAAGATGATGAGGGAACTGAGGCTGTGACCTACCTGATTCTAATCCCAGGGTTGCTCCAGCAGACCAGGGCTCAGCATTAAAACTCGAGTCCCTCAGCTTCTACCCTACAGGTAGTCAGAAGTCTACAGGTGTCAGAAGTCTGACTCTGGCCTAAGACCGTCTCCAGCTGCCTGCTTAACTCACCTCCTTCTCTCCGAAGCAGGAGACCAGGGGGTGCGCTCCCATCCCATCCGATGGTGGGGGGGAGGTGTCGGAGTGAGGGTGCAGTACTCAGCAAGCCCAATTTCAAGTGCGGCTTTAATTATTTCCTTTAACAATGTTTATCCGAGAGGGTTGTTTGGGCTTTACCACATGGTCCCGCTCACTCACCTGGTGAAACTCAGTGAGGCAGATCACTGCACACACAAAACCGGGGGATCGGCCACCTGCAGCTCTTTAAGGAGCCAGTTGCAGCTCCAAGCACTGCCACCACCCAGCTAACTGCAGTGACAGCAGGGGAGGGGGGCAGCCCTCACTAAGGAAGCAGCGATAGGACGGGACACAGGAGGGGAGCCAGGCTGGGTTAAAACCTGACCCCCGTGCACTCCAAACTTCCCTGGCTGCTGCTCTGGGCCTGGCTCTGAACTCAGCCACCCCCAGGGCCCCCTTTCTCTGCCACGCGTCACCTTCCTGGATCAGAGTACCCAGCAACCTGAGCCTCTCCCCAGGGTACAGGGGGCTAAGCTGCACTATTCCAGGCCTCCAAGCCCAGCCCCACTGTCGCCTGCTGCACGCCCAGTACAGCCCGGCTGGGACTCAGCAGTTTGCTGCCTCCAGGACAGAGCCCGGGTCTGCTTATGCTGCGTCCCTGGTGCAGCTAGCACCTCTGCTCTGCTGGCAGCTGGTGTGCGCAGCCAGCCTGGCCAGGCCCATGCCCAGTCCCAGAACAACTCAGCACTGCCAGCTTTTGAGGGCGCAGCTGCCCCTGCTCAGGCCAGCTGAGAGCTCTCTCGTGGTAAGGCTCCCAGCGCTAACACCCCCAGGAGGCTGGGACGGAGCTCATGGGACGGGGGTTCTGATCCTTCACCCCAGTCACTAGAGCATGGGGCAGTGGCTCTGCTGCCTGCCCCTCAGGGAAGGTTAACACCTCAGAGGGGTTAAGACTGGGGATGGCGGGGCAGGTTTGCAGGATGTGAGGGTAAAGCTTGGAAGGGTGTGGGGGCGCAGATTTGGGGCTGAGCTGGGTAGAGCCTGGAAATGGAGGAGGTGTGGAGGGTTGATGAGAACATTACTCCTCCCTGCTTAAGAGCTTATCCCCAGGTGCAATGTTTTCCTTGTCCTCATTTGCTCTCCAATCCAGGGGTGAAAGTAACAAGCTTCCTAACTGGTACAAATCATTGCGTGCGCTGTTCTTAAAAGAGGGGTTACAAAAAGTACAGTTTGCCTGTCTCTTGCATCCAGATGTTTGCAGCTCTTGAAGTATTGATTTTGTCACTGAACTTGAAAAAGTGTCTCTCCTCGCTATTTTGGTTGCAGATCGTCACCCTAGGGCCTGGCTGGGTTGGGAAGAACGATATATATTATACGATGCTAATAACAATAGACCAGTCACATATCCCGCCTGTGGCTTTAGCAGGTCACAATAAGCAGACGTGGGAGCGTGGATATTTTAGAAGGTAAATTAGCATCTGATATTCACTGCCCTCTGCCGAATGGAAACAGAACTTCCCAGCTGTGGCTTCTAGATCTTATCTGGTTAACTGCTAATGTGAAGTACCCTCAGATCAAGGCCTACCCTTTTGGAGGAGGGGTCCTAGGCTCCATTCCCACTACCGTCATGAAGTTGGCATGACACCGTGCAGCACAACGATCATAAAGGTGGGGTGAGCCATGGCAAAAGGCAGCCACCATATTTTGAGTGCTTCGGTCCATCACATTTTGTGTTCTGAGCCCTGAGTCCTGACATCCACCAGGCACCGGCTCCCACTTAACAGCTTGTTCTTTGTTACAGTGGCCTCCTACTCAACACGGACCTGAATACAGAGCAGAAAGGAACCAGTTAGATGGCTGGTCTGTTGAGATCCAGGGAGATAAGTGCTGCCCCTGTTACAGTGCTGTGCATTTCCTTTTGACAAGGCAGCTTATTAATAATAAATATGTGGCTGTTGAGTGGCCTTTTCATGCAGACTCTCACAGTGCTCAGCTAACAAAGCTGGCCCTAACCTCCACAGGGCAGGCACTTTTATCCTCACCTTACAAAGGGGCCTAGGGAGGGGACAAAAATTAGTGAAGGATAAATGAGTCTGTGCCAGCTCAGGACTAGAAAGAAGAAAATCCACTCTGTGGTTCCCTGCTGTAACCTCTACCCCCGCCCCATGTCCCTCCCGGAGCAGGGAACAGAAACCAGGAATCCTGCATCCCTACTTCCTGCTCTAATCCTTAATTGATATCCTCCAGAGCAGGCAACAGAACCCCCAGCATCCTGAGTCCCAGGCCTGTTGCTCTAACCACTAGACCATATTGCTTCCCTGCAAGGCACAACACAGAGATATTAAAAGCTTTGTAAACAAGAAAGGAAAAAACCCTCCAGCAATCACCATACACTTGTCCTTTTTAAGCAGAGGGACTGCATGTCCTCAAAGGCCCATCTGCCTTCACTACCCTTGAGAAAATAAAGCAGCCCTGACACACCAGCACTGTAATTCCACTTAACGTGGCTAAAACAGAGCTTTCGCTCTGCCACACTGTCTCTAAATTTGATGCAACTTGTCAAGTACAATCAAGTCAGCACTCCAGGGTAATCTGCACTCAGCCCCCTTAGCACCTGCACCATGGTGATTTGACAGAACAGATGTACAAAGGGACTGGAGGGGGTTTTCACTACCAGTTGAAAGGAGAACAGCGAAGCTGGATAAGTGGAAGCAGTGCAGCTGGAAATGTGCAAGACACAGGTCAGAGCCTGCAGCAATCTTGGGCCTGAACTGATGTCATCTTGACTAGTTATCTACCCTACTGCGAAGTGAAAAGCACTTAGAGCAGAATACGAGATTTTACATCCATGTTGCCAAGGAACAGAATCCAGACATGGACTGCACTTGGCTTGCCTCTTCCTGGCAGAAACCAGTAGGTCTGGGACTCCGGACTGCTGGCTTCTCTGTCTGTCTCTCTGCCAGTGCCTTGCACTTTAAAAACAGAGACTTCAGCACAGCTACTTCCCACATGTAACCTCATCTGTAAAGCTCTTCGTGATTTACAGAGAAGAAATACTTCGATAAATAAAGCTACAGGTGTTCATCTGCTTCAACTTTTACTGGTACATTTTTTTCCCTCAACATGTTTTCTAGTCAACATCTGGTGATTTCAGATACAGACCCACCCACGACAATAATTTTGTGATTGAGTTTTCCAAGACATTAAGCAAGTGAGTGGCATCCACAGTCCAAAACTATGTGTGGGAGTAAAGTGCTTTTTAAATGTGTCTTGTGGATTCAGACACTAAGATTCCAAAGCAAATCCTACAGAGGGCAGAACACCTGAGCAAAAAGTAGGTCAGTGCAAAAAAAAAATAAACACTTTCCCTCCATTCTTACTGCAAGAGAGACACTGCTCTTCTCTAAAGGGCAGTATGTGTTAAAGGCAAAGACAGAGACACTTCCATTCAGAACAGATCCTCTTGGAAAACAAAACAAGTACAAAATATCCAGCTGAGTGGCTGAGGCATATCAAGAAAGGACCAATCAGAAATCCCAGATCCTTCACCAGCAGCAGGAAACAAGCACTAAGCTAGCTAGGGTCCAGATTCTGATCTCGGCTATATCACTGTAGTACTACAGCACATCCACTGAAGTCAATATACCGTAGGACAGAGCTGAATTTGGCTAAGGCTTGGTCTATGCCAGGAAAATAAGTCTATTTCAGATATACAATTCTAGCTATGGCAACTGCGTAGCTAGAATCAACTTATCTGAAACTGACTCACCTAGCCATCCTCACTGAGGAAGGCTAACGGGAGAGTTTCTTCCATCAACTTCCCTTACTCATCATCATAGCAAGGAGCACGGGGGTTGGCTGCCACCCTTGATATGTCAATTTCATGCACTCCCATCAGGCACGTGAAATCGAACCCTGGAAGATCAACCCTCAGCAGGTCGACCTTCTGGATAATGTAGATGTTGCTTCAGTAAACTTCAGTAAGGGCAAGATGTGTGTGGTCTGAGTTGAAACTAAGGGCTTGTCAGTACTTGAAATGGTACAGCAGCACAGCCGTAGCACTTTGGGACGGGTTGTCCATCAGCAAAGGTAATCCATCCCGCACCTCATCTCACTCCCAGAACAAAGGACAACCAGGCCTGGATGGAACACCACAGCTGAAAGAGCAGATGTCTGAAATTCTAAATCACCATCTTCTTAAAGGGCTGCTAGAAGGAGGACTTATCTATCAGAGTTCACACCCCCTATACTTTCTGACTATACAGCACCCTTCAAACTGACCTGAGCCCAAATCATTTTAGAACACCACAAATATGGCACTCTCAGGCACCAGGGAGAAGACGAGCAGCCAGCTTCACTGTGTCCAAGGTCATACCAAATCAGCCCAAGAACACAGGAGTCGTGAGTCCCCAGCCTTCAGTAAATACTACAACACAAAAGGAGGGTTGAGATGGAACTGGGGAGGCATCTTTCCTCTGCATCCTGAAGCCAAATTGCATAGTATAGTATCACATCAAGTAATTGGATTTGCTTTCGCTGGAGCAGGGCCCAGGATTCCAGACTCCTGGGTTTTATTTCTGGTTCTGGTACTGGCTGCTGTGGGATTTGGGGATGGTTACAACAGTCTTAAATTTCAACTTCCCACCTGTGCAAAATGGATCTAATACCCCAAAAGGGTGTGAAAGCTTTAAACAATGCTCACAGAAGGGCTCAGATATCCTCACAGCACAAGATTTATCTGACATAATATGTTGCTTTGGATTTACTAGAGAGCATGACTTACACACCTATCTTAGTTTTACAGCAAATATCAGATTCAAAGCAAAAAGGTTATTGTTCAACATTTATTTTTTTCTTTTGTTCCCACCACAGGGTGAAGAAACCTGAAAGTTACAAAGGTCCAAGTCACATTTTACCAGACAGATGGAAATAAGAAAACAAATTTAAAGATCATGCCCATTCTGAATACAAAGGAAAACAAATCAAGTGATGCAAAATAGCATAGCGTGATCTTTTGCAGATATATTTTTACAAACCAAAGACCAAAAGCTGCTTATGTTATGCCTATATCTACTTACGTTTTGTGTATAAAACCAGATATTTCAAAAATGTTTCTCCCTTGTTTCATATTTTTTTTGCAATTCTGAAAAAAAAAGTTTACAAAAACAAAAAAATCCAAGTCTTGTAAATTTCTCAAAGTTTTTTTTCCTTGTATATTATGAACAAAAGGATTCAATTCTCCTGATTGCTTACATACTACTAAGATAGATTTATAACATCTCCCCATGTCCTAGCCACTACAAACAGGAGTAGGAAAAAAACAACCCTGGAGTCTATTCTAATACACCGTGTGAGCAGGTATCGGCCACCAATGAGTTAAGCCCGCTCGCCGCGGATACGACGCGCCAGCTGGATGTCTTTTGGCATGATGGTGACTCTTTTGGCGTGGATAGCACACAAGTTGGTGTCTTCAAAGAGACCCACGAGATAAGCCTCACTGGCTTCCTACCAAGGAAAAACCACAACAGAAGTAACAGCTCAATTTGTTTTGCAACAGTCTCTTTAGGAGGCATCAAAATGCTCCCATTGTACGAAGGGCCAGATTTTTTTCTAGGTGTGTTGATTTTGATGTCTATTTGCTAGCTGGGCTCTCTTGAAAAACTGGCATGCTCAGCTCCTACCTGGCTCTGTGTGGTTCCCAAGTGTCAACCCATTTGGCATGTGAGAACACTCATTCAGATATCCCAAATTTGCACCCCACCCATCTATATTAGCAAGCAGCACAGGCTCAGGCCATTTGCTCAACATCTGCAGGCCAGCAGCTCTGAGAGGTGGATGCTTTCCCTTGCTACAAATGGGTGGATTCAGAGCACAGTCATAGTAAGCACATTACATTTCTGCAGAACCTTGTGCCCACAGAAGTTCACATGCCTTAGACAGAGATATTGGGGAATGCAGCTGCCACGGATATCAGCATCACTCCTCTGCCTAAGCACACACATCACTGAGGTGCAGTCACCTGTGGACATCAGCAGGCAATACAGATTCCACATTCTGAAGCCAGCGGCTCTGAGCAGCAGAGGAATGTTCTCCAGGTCCCTCTCTAGATAAGCATATACCGCCATCTCTAGTGTCTACAGATGTTGTGAACGCAAAGCAGGACAGATTCACTCTTTGGAAGGTGCTTCCCAATCTTCTGGGGAGGACGCTGGACAAGTTTCCTTCTGTTTGCCTGGTGGGAAAGAGATACAAACTTGCCTACCTGAAGGGCTCCAATGGCCGCACTCTGGAACCGCAGATCCGTCTTGAAGTCCTGAGCGATTTCACGGACCAGACGCTGGAACGGGAGCTTGCGAATCAGCAGCTCGGTGGATTTCTGGTACCGCCGGATCTCTCGAAGGGCCACAGTGCCAGGCCTGGAAGTGATTTCAAAGGCATACCCTGAACAGCTCAGAATTTAATCCCTGTGCTCCCACTAACACTCAGACTTCAGAGGGGCCAAGGACTGCAGATAGGACCTCCCTTTCCTCTGCATGCCTCAGTTGTTCCCAGGAAGGGCTATACGTACACACTGACAGAGAGAGGGTGCACAGAAATAACTTGCCCTTCCACAAACAACAAGAAGTCTTGTGGCACCTTATAGACCAACAGATATTTTGGAGCGTATGTTAGTCTATAAGGTGCCATAGGACTTCTTGTTTTTGAAGACAGACTAACTCAACTACCTCTCTGATACTTGCCCTTCCACAGTGTCTAGGGACCAAGAGGACTCCCAAGTTGTTAAACTGGCTTATTTCACATACAAAAATAAAGCAGAGCATTTAAAGGGGATCAGCAAATTTGACAGCCCCTAATACATCTATGTTTTCTTCTTTTTTAAGTGGCCTTCTGATACTTTCAGAAGTGGAAAAAGTACCCAAAAAGTTACCTGAGTAAAAGTGCAGCTGCTTTGGGGGGGTGGGATGAAACATACAAGACACAGGTGCTGCTCTGGAAAACTACTTGAGTAACAGTACACACACATGTGCATGCATGCATGTCACATCTTGATCGTACTCATGTATCCAGAAGTGAAAGCGGCTGCACTTTTACTCAAGTAACTTTTTGAGTACTTTTTCCACTCTGGGTACTTTCACAGCTCCTTCTGAACAAGGACTGGAACAAAGATAAAATCTCAATCTTTGGAGAGGAGCCCCACCAAACATGGGTTGCTGGGATGGCCACAAGCATCTTTGTATGCATGTAGTTGTCCCTTATGCTTGTCTTTATTAGTCAGCAGAGAGGTATTATGTTCAGAAAACTTTTCACTACAAATCACTATTTATTATCTGTAATTACAACAGCCACTTGGAGTCCTGATCTACGTCGATGCCTCTTTGTGCTCAGTCCTGTACATATCCCTCTGGAGAGGCTGTCCTTGCTCTGAAGAGCTTACATGCTAAGCAGATGGGACTGGCAAAATCTGAGTCAGGATACTGAGACACAGGAAAGGGAAGCAACATCCCCAAGGTCACACCAGCAGGCCAGCAACATAAACCAGAACAGTAGTCTTAATCTCCAACCATTAGCTCACACTCCCTCACATATACTACATAGGAATATAGGCTACAACAAAGATCACTTTTTTTTTTTTCTCCTTATGCTGGCAAACCTCAGCCCTACCCTTTACATCTCCCACATACACCAGCAGAGAAAGCAGATGCCAAGTACCTGTAACGATGAGGTTTCTTCACTCCCCCGGTTGAGGGCGCACTTTTCCTGGCTGCTTTGGTGGCCAGCTGTTTACGGGGGGCTTTACCCCCAGTAGATTTACGAGCTGTCTGCTTGGTACGGGCCATTGCAGATGGTCTTTAATGCGGAAGAAATCTGCTAAAAAGGGGGGAGGGGCAGAAAAGACGTTAATTTAACCTTATCAGTAACAGCTAGGCTCCGACTGTGCTTGTGGCAGGGACACTGATCACCAGATGGCAGAGTACATGGTTAGGAGGACTACCCAGTGGGGCACTACCCTCAGATTTCAGTCATGTGGTTCATGTTGTGTGACTGGCAAGTTCCTAAACCAGGGTGGTTCCCTGCTGGTAAAATGGAGCTAATCGTACTGCCCTGCCTTTCCAGGATGTTGGGAGGAGAAATATATCGACAACTGTGCAGTGTTCACCTATTACATTAACTCAAAAGATTGCCATATAAACGTTTAGGGCACGTTTCCAACACTCTATATAATAAAAAGTACAAAAACATTCATGAAAACTTTAGCTACAAAACCGCTCACTCAGAACTACTTGGTTTACAAAAGCATCCAACTAGATGTGATAGTCAGAATTTAATGGTGTGGTGCCCTGACAGGTCTTGAACTCCGTCAATGATGAAAATCGTTCGGCTGTGCGTTTCTGTGTATTTCTATACATTTGGCCCCTCTGTGACATGTGTTAGCCTGTGTAAATAGCTAACACAGCAGACACAGGGAGAGCCCATCCCAAAGACCACCAAATCAGATAAGGATCGAAGACACCAGGCTAGGTTTATTACAAACAAAACACAGTAACAGCTTCTCCAGATCAGATGCCTTCAGGTAAGTGAAGAAATCTGTGCCTGTGACAATGGATGTGACTCAGTCAGTGACATGTGATCCACCTCTGACTGCTAGGTCAGATAAAGACTAACTCCCTTGGGTGACGTTTTTATGTACAGATACCAACAAGCTACACATCGCTCCTGATGCCTCCCTCTGAATTACAACCCAACTACCTGGTGCATGGGGATGTTATCACTCTCTACCTTGCTGTCAGTAACATGAGCTTAGATCCTGTCCTGAACCTGGGTTGGCAGGTCTGTTATCTGTGGGGAATGTGTTGGTACCAAGATGTTATTTCACAAGGTGCTCTGTTACCATCCGTCTGGAACGTGCTCCCAGTCAGTGCCTAGTGCCATTTAGTGTTTTATACCCTTAACCCTCTTTGTGCCAGATTCTGTTAGCAGTGTCAGTCTCTTCTTCACAGCTTAGCATTAGGACAGTCTTGACCACTGTGGCACAGGCTGCAGGCCTCGGAGCAGGCCTGCGATACGTGGGCTTGTATTTGAGGCCCTCGTCTTACCACACTAGACTTACACAGATAAACCCATGTTTTGTTACTGGTATAATAGAAAACGATCGTTTCAGTCAGTAACAGGAGTTGCTCAGCATAGAAGAGAACCATTGTCTTCCCAGCTCTGGAGAAGGATGGGGTCTAACGGTTAGGCCTAGGAGCCAGGACTCCTGGATTCTAGCCCCAGCTTTGAGAAGGCAGCAGGAGATAGTGATTACATTAGGAAGTGGATGTGAGCACCAGGACTTCTGGGCTCTGGCAAAGGACTAGGGCAGGGGTCAGCAACCAGAGAGCCAGTGGTACTTTTTAAAGTCCCTAATAGTCCTCTTTACAGCAGCTTCATTAATAAAGAAATGAAGATGCAGAGTGCACCATTTCAGTGGTGGTTGGTGGCACTAGCTGGTCTTTCGTTAACTCACAGGCAGCCTGGCTTCCAGCAAGCTCCCAGCTGCAGGAGGGAGGAAGGGCGAGATCGGGCTCCCACCTCACACGCCGATGAGACTAGGCCCACGTACTGCTCTTGGCACCTGTGCCGGGGGGCTGCTGCCCCCTGGATTAGGGTCTGCTGCGGAGATTCTCAGACTGCGGTCAGGACCCCAAAGTGGGTTGCGCCTCCATTGTAAAGGGGTCGCCAAGGCTGGCTGAGACTTGCTGGAGCCTAGGGTTGAAGCCAAAGCCCCAGCAGAGGTGCTCACTTTCCCCCCACCCCCGCGGCAGCCGGGCCCGGGCAGGGCCAGGCTGTAAGTGCCAGTGTCAGAAGGGAGGTGGTGCAGGGAGGCTGCGGACCTGACTCGACTGGGAGGGACGTGGGAACCTCCACCTGCTGGGAGGAGAACCCAGCTGTGAGAAAATCCCACCAGGCTGCCGGGGCTCTTGTGCGGAGGGTGCTGGGGCACGGAGAGGCAGGCAGGGAGGGCATGGCCGGGAAAGGGGGGTGCTGGGGCAGAGGGGCAGGCAAGGTGGGAGTCAACGTGCAGCTCCCCCATCGTGCTACACAGCACCACAGCGCCCTGACAGAGCCACCGCCAGAGTGTCTTGCACGGAACCCAGGAGTCCGAGAGCCCAGGCCCCTTCCCAGCGTGCCCCTTTTACCTAGCTCAAGAAGTGGGTCTCTCCCACAAAAAGCTCATCACCCAAGAAATTATTTTGCTAGTCTTTACAGTGCTACTGGACTGCTCTTTTGTTTTGGTAGTGTATAGACTAGCACGGCTCGCTCTCTGTTCCTTTGACCTTTTTAAAAAAAACTACATCTCCCAGAGGTCTTTGCGCCAGCACTGGATTTGATTGGTTAACAAGAATCAAGTGACCTTCCCCAGCCTGAGGTGGTCTTTCCCCCGATTGGCCAGCGTGGCCAGCCAACCGGTTTGTAAACTGAGAAGAAATGGGGAGGGGGGCCGAGCCGCGAAGCCTCCTCGGTGACTGACGTGACCCGTGACCAATCGATCTCGGGGCTTTCTCAGGGGTTTCCAGCCAATCAGCACGAACACTGTACACCCGCATCGCCCGACCAATGAGCTGCAGGATACAGACGGAAGGCGGGACTTACTTGGTGGCAGGGTCTCCCTGTCTCCCCTCAGACCATCGCGCTTTCTACTCCCCCTTTCCGAACGCGGGGGAGGGGGAGCCTCGCGCCCCTTTGTTACCTGTGCGTGCGGCTCGCGCCCCTCGCTGCAGCGACCGTTGGAGCCGTTGGGAGTCCCGCGCCGGCGCTCGCGCCGCTCTCGCTGCCTTCCCGCCTTTCCCGCCAGCCGCATCAGAAAATGGCGGGCTCCCCGGCTGGAGCTATTTAACCATCATGCAGTGGGGCAGCGGGGCGGGGAGGGAAGGGGAGGTCAGCTGAGGTGAGCCAGGCTGTGTGGTCGCCATCTTGTGAGCGCCACCCGGGCTTCTCCTGCCTCCCCCGAGGAGCAGGGCCGGCCAGGGGAGCCTTCATTTGCACCCTGTGGCCCTCATGTGAGTTACGGACAGACCTCCCCAGTGCAGCGAAACCATGGCAGGTGTCATGCCAGCTGGCCTTCGTGTAACACGCCAAGCCTTGCACAAGTCACGCCAACCTGTGCCTATGTGTAATATGCCAAGCCTGGCCCGAGTCACATCATTTGTGTCACGCCAAACTGTGCCTATGTGTAACATGCTAAGCCTTGCACAAGTCACACCACATTGTCACACCAATCTGTGCCTATGTGTAACACACAGCCTTGCACAAGTCAGACCATGTGTGTCACGCCAACCTGTGCCTATGTGTAACACAGCCTCGCACAAGTCAGGCCATGTGTGTCACACCCATCTGCTTATGTGTAACACACAGCCTCACACAAGTCAGGCCATGTGTGTCACACCAACTTGTGTCTGTGTAACACACTAAGCCTCGCACAAGTCAGACCATGTGTGTCACACCAAACTGCCTATGTGTAACATGCTATGCCTTGCACAAATCAGGCCATGTGTGTGACACCAACCTGTGCCTATGTGTAACACGCCAAGCCTCGCACAAGCCATGCCATGTACATCCCACCAAACTGTGTGTAACATGCTAAGCCTCACACAAGTCATGCCACCTGCCTCACACTAAACCATGCCTATGTATAACAGGTATTGGAGGCAAGTATCGGAGGGGTAGCCGTGTTAGTCTGGACCAGCATCTGATGAAGTGAGTCTGTGCTTATGAAAGCTCATGCTCAAAACTTTTCTGTTAGTGTATAAGGTGCCACAGGACCCTTCGCTGCAGGTATTGGAGGGGTAGCCATGTTCATCTGGATCTGTAACAGCAACGAAGGGTCCTGTGGCACCTTACAGACTAACAGAAAAGTTTTGAGCATGAGCTTTCGTGAGCACAGACAGGCTAAGTCTCACACAAGTCAAATCATAGCCCCCCTCATGCATGCCACACCAAACCATGTGTACATGTAACATGCAAAGACAAGTCATATCAAGTGCATCACATCAAACCATGCTTACGTATAACATCCTAAACCTCCGGCACAAGTCACGCCATGTGTCACATGAAACTGCTTACATATAACATTAAATTGGCCCAAGTGCTAAGCGCCCCTGGTATGTGTCATGCCAACTTCACCAAAGTAACACAATAAATCTCTGGCACAAGTCACATCATGTGCCATCCCATGTGTCAGAGCAAATTGTCCTTATATGTTACATGCCAAAGAACTATTGCATTAAACCATGCGCCCCTCACGTATGTCATCAGCCTTGGCTTCATATAACACACTATACTGTCACAAGTCACGCCAAGCACAACTGATGTGTGTCATGCCAACCTCATCTACATCTACCATGTGGATAACACCTAACTGTGCCTATGGGTACCAGGCCAAAACTCTGGAATGCATCTCGCCAACTACCTCCCACCTGCATCACACTAGCCTGGCCTACATGTAACATGATAAGTCTCTGGCACAAGCTATGCAGGCTCCCCTTAACATTCAGCTCTGGTACAAGTCATATCAGGTGTCACCGGTGCATGGTCTGCCAACCTTGCCTACATGTCACATGCCAAGTCTACATGTTCATGCCAATTTATCATGAACATTAAACTGGCACACATCACACCAACCTTCCCTATATGTATCATGCCAAGCCACCAACACATCTTGCTAAATCCCAGTATTTCATATCCGCAACATGTTCGCACCAATCTTCCCAATACATACCACACCAAAGCCCTAAACCTTTCACAACCCCCTCAAGTGCACAAATTAGTCATATGAAACTCCCCTGTATGAGGCACATCAAGCCACTTGTGTCATGCCAACTAGCCACATATGTCACTACCAAAACCTCACGAGTAAGATCTACCCCTCCTGCAGTGGGCAGTTGGGCTGATGCCTCCATATGTCAGCAGTTATCATCAGTCATGTCAATTAGTGTGGGGGCACATTTGTTTTCCTGGCATCAAAGCATGCTAAGTGGGATGGCTGCTAACATCATGCCAATCTCCCTCCAAGCCCTGTCAAATGACCTTGACGTGTGCTGTGCCAGCAACCTTCTGGCACAAGTCACTTCAAGCTGGGTCAACATTATGCGAGCCATCCCTGTCACCAAGTCACGTCAACTGGCATTGATGCCAAAACCACATCAGATGAGCACCTACACAGGCAGGTGCGTTAGAGAGGAGAATTAACTAGGCCTTGACATCCTACTATCTCCTGCATAGCACTTCTGGTACCTTTGGACATGTCATTAGACAGTCTGTCACTTCTCCCATATGCTCAGTTTTCTCTTTGTGAGTAGAAAATACTCTTGACACAAGAGCTGCCTCAGTGAATACACCCCCTCGTGGTGCTGTGTTTAAAGATTGAGGAAATGTGGTGGAGTAGGAAAATCATTACAACCTGTACAAAGGTCATTGCCAGTGGCCTATGGTAGGAAAGAGATGATGGTTTCACTGACTGCTCACCGGAGAGGTATCCACATTGTTACCAGTCCCCTTGCTGAAGCTCACTGATGATGGGTAAAGGGGGAAATGAAGTCTGACTTCTCCTCAAATTAATGCTCCATCTAACTTTTAGTATCCATGTGTGGAATAAATGTTATGTGCATCAAGGCGTGTGAGGATGAGCATCTCTAACAGAAACACATGCTGCCAGCCGTGTGCACTCTGTCAGTTGGCTGCGTGGCACCTTAACCTCTCCTGGGTGGCTTCCCAAGTGCTCAGGGCTTATAGAAAACACTGCCTCTAACCCTTAGTACTCACTCTAGGGATATGGTGAGGTCCTTTGTCCTGCCATTGCCTGGGCTGTGCAGGTTCTGCAGACAAACACACTGTATTAGGCTGCAAAGCTGCCAAACTGGTGCTATTCTTTTCCATGCAGTCAGCTACCCAAAAGGCACTGCATAGCTGAAGATCTGTAAATTTTGACACCAAGAGGGACACCCATTTGTAGAACAAACACAAACGTATTTACTTTGGGGTCATGCGGAAATCTTCAGTCTTAGGCGTTGATCCTGCAGACATATGTTTAACTTTATTGTCATGAGCAGTCCTCTCACTCAACTCCTAGCTGCTTTAGTGCAGCATATGCAAAACGTGTTGGCAGGATTGCAGCCTTGGGAGCATTGTAGGAACATATGGCTGAACAGGACCACAAGAGGTCATCTAACCTATCCCTGAGCACCACAGTAGGTTGAATTATGCTTAGATCATCCCTGACAGGGATGTGCTTAACCGCTGCTTAAAAACCTCCAGTGATGGGGATTCCCCAACCTTTCAGGGTCACTTGTTCCAGTGCTTAGGTCTCCTCAGAGATAGTTTATCTTGGTATCCAGTGTGAGAAATTAAGTCAATTACTTCTTGCCCTGCCCTCAAAGAACAATGGATCATATTCAAAATATGTTCAACTCTACTATATGTTTAAAATGCCTACGCTCTTTGGGGCGGTGGTATGTCCTTTTCTGTATATGTGGAACACAACATAATGAGGCCCTGTTCTTGGCCAGTACATCCAGCAGGGCCTCCATTTGCACTTGGATAACCCACAGACCTCAGCCTACATAAGTAAGAGTGTGTAGTAATTTCTAAGTAATCACCAGTACAAAGTCAGTTACAACAGCAGACAGATGGAAAAGACTGCCTGATCCAGTTTTCCTCAAAGGCCCACTGCTAAGACAATTCAAAACTCATTCCAATGCCTGATTCTTCAGACAGAAAGTCCAAAATTCCAGGACTATTTCTCCCTGAGTGTTCCCACAACAGCCCAGCACAGACAATCAAATGATCCTGACTGGGCTCCCCAGGACACCACCCCAAAAGAAATGATGAATTCCTAGACATGTCTTGCAAAGACATTCAGAAAATCACCAGAAGGAAAATCACTAATTTACACTAATTGCACTTATCACTGTACACACCAGAGGGCACCCTTGTACCTCATCACCCTCAGCAGACAGAGCTGCTGAAAACTGTCTAAATATGAAGAGAGGTAGCTGTGTCAGTCTGTACTCCAAAAAAACAAGGCAGCAGAAATGCAGCACTTTAACGACTAACAAAATGATTTAGTTGGTAAGGAGCTTTTATGGGACAGACCCACTTCTTCAGATGAAATAAAGATGAAAAGTCCCAGTCTTTTTAATGCTATTTATATGGCATGTTCCAAACCCCTAATCATTTTTGCAGCCCTTTTCTGAACCTTTTCCTAATATCTTTTTTGAGAGGAGGCAACCACATCTGTACATCATATTCACAATGTGGGTGTACCACAGATTTACAGAAAGGCAGTAGGATATTCTCTGCCTTATTCTCTGCCCCTTTAATTATTTGTTTTGGCTGCCGCTGCACAGTAAGTGGATGCTTTCAGAGAACTGTCTACAGTGACTCCAAGATCTGTCTCAAGGGGTTACAGCTAAATTAGTCTCCATCATTTTGTATGTATGGTTGAGAATTTTTTCAATGTGTATTACCTTACATTTATCAACATTAAATGTCATTTGCCATTTTGTTGCCCAGTCACTTAGTTTTGTGAGATCTTTGAAGCTCTTCAGACTGCTTTGTTCTTAACTACCTTTAGCAGTTTAGTATCAACAAATTTTATTCCTTTCACCAGATCATTTATAAATAGGTTGAATGGGAATGGGACACCACCAATTACCACTTTCCATTCTGAAAACTTACCCTTTATTCCTATCCTTTGTTTCCTGTCTTAAACAGTTACCAATCCATGAGAGGACTTTCCCTCTTATCCCACGACCATTTACCTAGGAGCCTCCAGTGAGAGACATTGCCAAAGGCTTTCTGGAACTCTTAAGTACACTATATATCCACTGGATCCCCTTCTCCATATGCTTACTGACCCCCTCAAAGAACTCTAGTAGATTAGTACATAGTTTCCCCTTACAGAAAGCATGTTCATCTGTCTGATCTTTTTTACCTAGTTTCAAACTATTCCAGTACTGATGATAGATTTACCATTCTATAACTGCCAGGATCATTTCTAGAGCCCTTTTTAAATATTGGCATCACATTAGCTATCTTCCAGTTATTTGGTACAGAAACTAGCTTAAAAGGTAAGTTACTAACCACAGTTAATGGTTCCACAATTTCACAGAAAGAACTCTTAGGTGAATGATGCCTGGTCCTGGTGACTTGTTACAATTAAGTTTAACTGTTTGAGGCATCATTAGAGGAGGTTCTGAATAATCTGGGACAATTCCTCATATTTATTGCCTAAAGAGAATGGCTCAGGTTTGGGAACCTCCCTAACATCTTAAACCTGAGCCAAACATCCTAAACCTGAGCTGTTCTGTTCAGCAGAAACCAGGAGTCCTCTCTCTCTGGTTTAGGCATAAGCTGCAAAACCACCCTTTTTCTTTAAGGCCTACATTTAAAGGGAGCATGCAAATAACCAGATCTCTTGACAATCCTAAACTACTTTCCTATGGGATACCTCACTGATGAGAAAAAGCATTTAGCATCACTCTTCCAGAAATGTGGCGATTCTGAACTAATCCCTAACCAACAGAAAGGTGGTCATGGGGGTCCTAAGTGACCTGATTAAATATGGTGCTTGTGGAAGAACAGAAACAGGCTTGTTGGATTAAAGGGTAAATTTATTACAAAAACCAGCACCGAGGGAGGTAAGAAGGCATCAAGTTACCATGGCAATGGAAGGTCAGAGCTTTAAATAAGTCTCACTCTGCACAGCAGTGACCTTTTGTCAGCCTAGCCTGAGCAAGCCGAGGCTTTACTCCCTTACAGGCTACTTACAAGAGTGTTTCTCAATAGATACCAATTGCATGGATAACTTGTGCCAAGCTGATTCATTCTGTCCAGTAGAGGGTTTTTTTTTTTTTTTTTTGCTTTCATGAAAAATTAAGACCCTATAGCCTAGGATAGGCAATGAGCACAGCTCATGTCATTCAGTCCTCATGTACAGCCATCTTTTCTATTACACTTGTTATTCTCTGTACAACTCTGCAATCTTGACTTGCGGCACTCTATGCAACCATAGCGCT
This sequence comes from Carettochelys insculpta, assembly GCF_033958435.1. Lineage (NCBI taxonomy): Eukaryota > Metazoa > Chordata > Testudines > Carettochelyidae > Carettochelys > Carettochelys insculpta. Next base: position 22,309,932 of record NC_134158.1, on the reverse strand, counting down.
GAGGGCAGAGAAGGAGGGAGAGAGGAGCAGCACAGACATGGCTTGCAAATATTACAAGTTTTCCTTTGTTTCATGGTTTGGGAACTGCAAGCCAAAGCCATTATGGCAAGAGGACAACTGATCTCACCTAAAAAGCAAGGTCCTGGTTGCTTTAAGTATCACTACTGAATACCTCTATTACAGTTGCCAAGAAGTCTGGAAAGAGGAAAGGTTGTGAGAATGACATGCCTAGATGAAGGAGCTTGGTTTGGATATAGGACCCAGAAAGATACTTTCAGGAGATTCAGACTTCAATGAAACAGGAGATCATTCACTGTCCTGTTCTCATAGTAGTGTGAGGATTATGCCCATTATTGTAAGGGAAAGGAGAATGTGTTATTGCTGTGTATTTGGTCAGCTAGTGAGCTAGAATAAAATCACTACACAACCAGTTTATGATTTTTCATTATTTTATTTGAGACACACCTAACTGTTGCACTGTAATCAGACAATAAAATTAAAAAACCCACAACATTTTGCAACACTGCTAAAAATGGGGAAGGGGGATGTGCCTTATCGCAATTCAGAAATACCAAAATTTAGACATTACACTTTGTGAGCAAGCTCCACTGTCCAGCTGGGACATCTGATTTGTCAGGACCACATTAAAGTTCTGCAGAAGGGGGAAGAGGAGAAGCTGTTTTGACACTAGTCAAAGGCCATGTCTACACTGCCACTTGCACATACCTGAGTGGGAAAGGTGCAGCACAGGAAACGCCTGCTGAACAGAGAGCGCCTTGCTAGCCACTCAGCTCTCTTAGGCTGTTTACTTATGCTGGTGCTATGGTCATGCTTAAAACATTCCAGCATAGACTTTGCCTAAGAAAGCATTGGGAGTTGGTAAAAATCTTGTTCTATTTTAACCAGACTGAGTCATTTGTTAAAACATTTCCTCATTTCCATCCCAGTTTCACACGTGGGCACTAAGCAGTTAAGTCCTTTCTCCAGAAGCCTGAGAAATGCTGATGGATAAGAATTCCCAGGTGGTGACCCTCCCTTACTTAACAGACAATATCCCAACCAATTAGCACTGAACAGTGAAACTCACTCAAGCATAAGTTAGAGGCACCTTAATGGCACACAGCAAAAACAGAACATTAGTGGGGCCCTTTTGACTCCAGCCATTTGGTAGCGTACCGATACAAAGCAATGCCAAAGCACAGAGCTGGATTCTCATCTGCATTTGTTCAAAATGGCTTCCTGTGCACAAGCTTCTGGGAATGGCCACGCGTCAGACGACATTTCGACAACTCCCGTCATCAAGCACTCGGCCGAGTTGAACGAAGCAAATTTGCATCACGCTAGAGGAAGGAGGAATGTATAGAGTTAGAGTTGCAATTTAAAAATTAATCAGACTGGACCGGGCGCAGAGAAAGGCTGTCAGGATGATCGGGGGGACAGCTCACCCTACAAGGAGATGGGAAGAGCATGGCTTGAGTTGCCTGGCCAAGAAAAGGTTCACAGGAGGAAGATACTAGAAGAGCTATTGAAGCTCAGGGCCATTACTGACACAAGAACCAATGGCTACAAATTGATTCTGAACAAGCTCAGCCTGGAAATGAGAAGGTTCCTAGCCCTCAGGAGTGCTTGGGACAGCCTCCGAAACTGAGGCAGTGTAGATGAGTTAGTTTGAAGATGGAGATGGATATATTTACAAGCAAGAGTACTACACTGCTGCTGCCTGACTGATGTAATTGGGCTGGCCTTGCTTTGATCTCCTGAGGTCTCTTCCAATCCTGATCTTCTAGGACAGTGGTGGACCAAACTCAAGGCTCAGAAAGGTCCTTTCCAGTTTGAGGTAGTGGACCTAGCAATGACTCTGTACACCCCCAAGGTAACAATGGCCCACCCACAGAGGACAAGAGACCTTCTAGAACAGTGGTTCTCACTCTTCCCTCCACCCCACCAGCCAAATGCATCACTGGAAAACTGCTGCAGGTTTCCAGCAGACCATTCAATGATCTTTCCAAATGTTGTTTGTACTGGTCAGCAATGTAAAGCACTTCGCATAAAAACACTCGGGGGCGGGGGGGGAAAACGAAACTGACTAAAAGTAATGCTTTTGTTCTACAAATAAAAGTGCAGTGGATTTTGATATCACAGCAGCCACTGAGCTCATTTCTGGCAGCCACAGCCCTGGAGCTGGGAAAGTTGCCGCCTCCTCTGGCTTTTACAGCCCTGCATGCCTCAAATTCCCCCAACTCTCTTCTCCCCCTGCCGCCTCCTCCCCCTACCTCCTAAAGCCACCACTGGAGGACTGGAATGCAGCCTTCTCTGTGGTGACGTACAACACCAGGCAAATACTAGTGGTACCGCACATGTGAGCCACTAATTAGGTGGGAGGCCCCTTCTCTCCCTAGTATGCAGCTGCCTGGGTGAACATTTTAGGGGGAAATATACCTGCAGACCACTTGAATGGAGCTCATAGACCATTGGTGGTCAGGAGCCATAGTGTGAAAACCATGATTCTAGAAAGTCAGGAAAGTCTCAAGCTCAAGTGCTAGGAGGAGTGGGGCATTTGGAGATCCAAAAGAACAAGCTTATAGCTTGGTTCTGGAGGTTGCATGCATGACTGACAACAAGGGCAAGTTCACTTTCAGCACCACATGGATTCCCAGTGCCTCAGCCCACAAAAGCCATGCTCCTTTTCCAATCCCTTTTGCAAGGTTAATTTCATGAGGAGTCAGACTTTTCGCCTCCCACAAATGCTCTGCACTGCCAGTAATAACCAGCACAACTGGAGTAGCTGAGTGTGCTAGGATCTGCAGTATGCTAGAATTAACACAGGGTTCCCAATTGTTTCCTCATATATACAGGCCCACACTGGAATGCAGCCACCTCTGGAGTGAAGTCCAACAGCTACCCCAGTGCTTCGCATAATAGCAGTTGTGGGAGATCAAGTTCTGACCAATCATATCATGCGAAGTCCTTGCCCTTTCCTGTGCCCCATCATACCTGTAATACCCATGCCAAGGAGACTAGGACTTCAGTTAAAGGTCTCCTAGAAAGCCACAACTATTTATCCAAAAAGGAAGGGCCAAGACAGTCAGATTTATCACCTTACCCCTGCTACGGACAGAGTCACTGGTGCATTCTGCCATTCCTATCCGCAAGCCAACGCCTCTTTAGTGGCTGCCACAATCTTGGAAAGCTTGGTGCTGCTATCCACAAAGCCATCTCCATTCTGCCATAGAGCAACAAGTTAGAGATAACGATGCTGCTAAACCCACCCTTGCATCCCCGCAAAGGGCTGTCACAGCATAAGAGGGCTGTTTGTCAGAGGCTGGGAGTGGACAACAGGGATAATTGTCCCTTCTGTTCATTCTTTCTGGGGCACCTGGCACTAGCCATTGGCCCAGACAGACCTTTCAGCTGACCAAGGATAGCCATTGTGATGTTCTAAGCAAGGCATCTTTAATTCTCCACAGTCATACAGGACTACTGGATGTGTCCAGAATTATGCCCCCAGAGAGCGTTCAACTCCTACTTAAGAGCATTCCTCAGTAAGATACCTTCTACTGAGGCACTGTGTCACTGCCAAGCAGCACTGAAAGACAGCAGCACCAGGACTAAAAGGAAAATGCAATGTTGTGGAGGGGCGGTGGAAGAGGCGGCCTTGGAAAAACATCACAGCTACTCCTTTGCTAGAGAAGCAAGCAGAGGATGCTTGTTTCTGTGCAGGACATTCCTAGCTCAGAAAGATCTCAGACAAAATACTTGATTAAAAAGTTAGAGCAGGTGAAATTCACAGCTCCCTCCCCACCCTTAAGAAACATGGGCAAACATGAGCCCCTCTAGAAGTTGTCATATACAGTACAGCTGAAGTTCAGGCTCCTGGAGCATCCTTAAGGAAAAAACAGAGCTGCAGAGCTCAACCGTTCTGCCACCTGAAAGAGATGCTTCTAAGTGGCAGTAATTTAAAGGTTGGACCAACAGCTCTAATTCCCATCAGACCTTTAGCCATTGCAAGAGCCAAAGAAGCTGCCTCCCCCCCCCCCACCCACTATAGGAGCAGTGGTGGCTGCTAATAAGCTGGTCATTTTGGTTGGCCACCATCTTTGAAGTGGAAAAGGTCAGCTTCAAAATGGGGGGAGATGTGCTGGCCAACAAGGAAAAAAAGAACAAAACCCCCCAAAAACCCAGCCTGTACCCTACTACAATAGAATGTTTATGGAGTCAAGATTACCTATGCTGCAACATGGGCAGGGCATGGAGTTCACACAGGCGCACCCAGAACATGGGCTAGTAGGACCTAGTGGCTGATCTGGGTCTCATCTCTAGCAGCATGCAGGGAAGAGTTCTAACCTATAACCCACAGCAACTGTTCCTTAGAAGTCCCACCCAAATACTGTTCCCTTCAACATGCAGATTCTAAGGGGATCAGCTGCAGACAGGACAACTGTTCCAGCTTGGCTAGCAGACTCTGGCTACAGATGTCAGAGACAAGGCTCCCAGCCACTTGCCCACATCATTCTCACACCTTGGTGACCATCAACTGAGCAGTCTGATTAGGAACTAGAAGGGAGGAGAAGAAGAAACCACTCACCATTTTTGAATGCACCAGTTTGCCCGCGACTGTCACTTCAAACCATCCTGTGACCTGAGGGGTCCCTTCGCCACTCTAAGCGGAGAGGAGGAGCAAGTCACCTTGAGAATGAAGAGTCCCAAGGGGGTCTGGGCTATTTTAAGCAGCTGCAGATTCCTAAGTCATCAGCACTGCTCCCCATAGTTCTCGCCAGAAAGAGGATAATAAATCTGCAGACATTCTGAGCTTGATGCAGAAGTGATGGTGTGATCCTCTGGCTGGGGGGTCATGGGAGAGGACAGACTAGATCATAGAGGGCCCTTCTCTGGCCTTAGAGTCTATTAATTTGTGTTACAGAAGCCAGACTCTCATTGGATCAAGTGCTGTAAAATTTATGAAAAAGATTCCCTATCCCAAACAGATTATAACCAAGAGTAAATCTCGGTGGTGTCCACTGATAATCAAAAGACTGCTAAACTTGTGGCTGTCATCTTTATTTGTCATGGGCACGCCTCCCCCAACCAGGATCCTGCAGCCTCCCACCCCCACTGCAAAACCAGGCTCCCCCAGAAATGCCTTTGCACCCTCAGAAAGCCAGGCACTCCCAGAAATTAATGCCAGTGACTCAGAGCCAGAGGAGTGACTGGGGCTGCCACAGCTGGAGGCACCAACACACCCTTCTCCCACCCAGGGTAGGGTGTGCGCGCGCACAGGCAGCACTTATGGGTGGCTCAAGGAGCCACATTTAAAGGCTCCAAGAGCTGCATGCACCTCCAGACCCTGAATCACCACAGCAGCGTTCCGTTCGCCACACAGGGTGACCATATTTAACACCACTGGTATATCTTGATTGAGGCACACAAAGAAAGAGGAAGTTACTCACCTTGTGTAGTAACAATGGTTCTTTGAGATGTGTCTCCCTATGGGTGCATGTTGCCCTGTGCCTCTAACTGGAGATTTTTGGTAGCAGTGTCCCTTAAGCCTGCCCATGTGCTCTCCCTTCCACGTGGTCCGCCTCAAGGCTAACCTAACACCGCACAGGCAAAAACCCTGCACTTCCCTCTCTACCACAGAGCCCTAGGGAGAACTCTGAAGTAGAGGGGAGGAGAGTTGGTTGCGGAGCACCCATTGGGACACACATATTGAAGAACCATTGTTATAGCACAAGGTGAGTAACTTCCTCTTCTTTGAGTATTGTCCCTACAGGTGCTCCACTGCAGGCAACTCCTAAGCAGTACTCGACGCTGGGACTTTGGAGCAGATTCTTACTACATATACTATGGGGTGGAAGGAAAAAAAAAAAACCACCACAGAATCTCAGGGCTGGAAGGGACCTCAGGAGGTCATCTAGTCCAGCCCCCTGCTTCAAGCAGGATCCACTCCTACTAGGTCATCCCAGCCAGGACCTTGTCCGGCCAGGACTTAAAAAACCTCAAGGGATAGAGAATCTACCACCTCTCTAGGCAACACATTCCAATGCCTCACCACCCGCCTGGTGAAGTAGTTTTTCCTAATATCCAGTCTGCTCCTCTCCCTCTTCAACTTCAGACCATTACTCCTTGTTCTGCCATCTGACACCACTGAACAGTTTCTCACCCTCCTTTTTAGAGCTCCCCTTCAGGAAGTTGAAGGCTGCTATTAAATCACCCCTCAGTCTTCTCTTCTGTAAACTAAACAAGCCCAAATCCCTCAGCCTATCCTCATAGGTCTTGTGCTCCAGCCCCTTAATAATTTGTTGCCCTTCACTGAACCTGCTCCAGCAAATCCACATCCTTTTTATACTGGGGGGCCCCAAAACTGAACACAATATTCCAGATGTTGCCTCAGTACTGAATAAAGAGAAATAACTACTTCTCTAGATCTGCTTGAAACGCTCCTCCTAATGCACCCCACTATGCCGTTAGCCTTCTTGGCTACAAGGGCACACTGTTTACTCATATCCAGCCTTTCATCCACCATAACCCCTAGGTCCCTTTCCATCATACTGCTGCTGAGCCAGTTGGTCCCCAGCCTGTAACAATGTTTGGGATTCTTCCGCCCCAGGTGCGGGACTCTACACTTCTCCTTATTGAACCACATCAGATTTCTTTCGGCCCAGTCCTCCAATTTATCCAGGTCCCTCTGGATTCTCTCTCTCTACCCTCCAATGTATCTACCTCTCCCCCTAGTTGTGTGTCATCTGCAAACTTGCTGAGGGTGCAACCCAGTCCCTCATCCAGGTCATTAATAAAGATGTTGAACAACACCAGTCCCAGAACCGAGCCTCACGGCACTCCACTTGAAACAGACCGCCATCCAGATATTGAGCCACTGACTGACCACCAAGCCAGCTTTCTATCCATCTTATAGTCCAAGGATCCCATCCATATTTCCTTAACTTATGGACAAGAACGTTGTGGGAGACTGTATCAAAAGCCTTCCTGAAAAGTCAAGGTATATCACATCCACTGACTTCCCCACGTCCACAGAGCTTGCTACCTCGTCATAGAAGCTAATCAGATTGGTCAGGCAGGACTTGCCCCGGTGAATCCACGTTGGCTACTTTTGATCACTTTTCCCTCTTCCAAGTGCTTCAAAATGGGTTCCTTGAGGACTCCTTCCATTATTTTCCCAGGGATTGAGGTAAGGCTGACGGGTCTATAGTTCCCTGAATTGTCCTTCTTTCCTTTTTTTAAGGACGGGCACTACGTTTGCCTTCTTCCAGTCATCTGGAATTTCCCCCAATGGCATTAGGAGCTAAATCTTCATTGATCACAATGTTCTGTGAGCGGGTGGGCAGAGGTCTACGTATTACTCTACAAAATGCCGATAGGAATACCTGTAAGGAACGTGACCAAGGTAGAAACTGACATCATTGAATGCATATGGGCCCAGGAAGGAACATGCTGTGTCTTTGTATTAGTCAGAGACTCATTTGGATAACCTGAGCCAATAGCACATCTTAGAAATCATTCTGGAGACAAAAGGAAGCATTTCGGGGATTTCCTGCCATCCCTAATCCAGTGCAAGTACAATGCTAGTATTCCAACACGTAGCATACGCAGAATCATCTCCCTGCTGCCACAGAGTGCTTTTGGGGAAAAAAACTGGGAAATGGATTTGTTAATTTACATGGAAATACAGACAGTGGTGGGAAACATCTGAGACATGGCCTTAAGTTTGGGGGGGGTGGGGGGGAGTGGTTTTTAAAACATTAAAAGGGTCATGAATGGCAGATGTGTCATCAAGGTTGCAGTTTCTCTTATGTCTCATTGAGGAGGTGGCAGTTACAAATTGATCATCTCAGACATGTGAGAGAACAAGTTGCCATAGACTCAAAGGCAGGTCTAGTAAGACACACCCACCCCTTGGTTAACATGCCAGGCTAGAGGATGGTGTTAGTGAGCAGATATTCTCCATGTCCTTAAGGGATTACATCAGTCCCTGGAAAAATCATGGAGGGGCTCCTCAAGGAAGTCATTTTGAGGCACTTGGGAGGAGGGGAGAGTGATCAGGAATAATCAGCATGGATTCATGAAGGGCAAGTCATGCCTGACCAATCTGATTAGTTTCTAATCTGATGAGATAACTGGCTCTGTGGATGTGGGGGGCGGGGAATGCATGCAATTTATCTGGACTTTCGCAAAGCTTTTGATACAGTCTCCCACAATATTCTTGTCAGCAAGTTAAGGGAATGTGGATTGAATAAATGGATGGTAAGATGGATAGAAAGCTGGCTAGAAGGTCAGGCCCAGAAGGTAGTGATCAACAGCTCGATGTCAGTCGTTCTGAGTGGAGTGCCCCAAGGTTCGGTTCTGGGCCCTGTTCTGTTCAACATATTTATCAGTGACCTGGATGAGGGATTGGACTGCACCCTCAGCAAGTTTGCAGATGACACTAAGCTAGGGGGAGAGGTAGATACGCTGGAGGGTAGGGACAGGGTCCAGACTGACAGACAAATTGGAAGACTGGGCTGCAAGAAATCTGATTAGGTTCAATAAGGGCAAGTGCAGAATCCTGCACTTGGGCCAGAAGAATCCCAAGCATTTTTACTGGCTGGGGTCCGACTGGCTTGATAGAAGTTTTGCAGAAAAGGATCTGGGAGTTGTGCTGGACATGAGTCAGTGTGCCGCTGTAGCCAAGAAAGCTCACTGCATATTAGGTTGCATCAAGAGAAGTGCTGCCAGGAGATCCAGAGAAGTGATTATTCCTCTTTATTCGGCTTTGGTGAGGCTGCATCTGGAGTACTGTCTCCCGTCCTAGGCCCCCATTTATAGGAAGGATGTGGATACACTGGAGAGGGTCCAGCAGAGGGCAACCAAAATAATCAGGGGGCTGGACTTATGAAGCAAGCTTGAGGGAACTGGGACTGTTTAGTCTGCAGAAGAGACGACTGAGAGGGGACTTGATAACAGCCTTCAACTTACTGAAGGGAGGCTGCAAAGAGACTGGAGAGAGGCTGTTCACAGTGGTCACGGATGGCAGAACACGGAACAATGGTCTCAAGTTGCGGTTGGAAAGGTCCAGGTTGAACATTAGGAAAAGTTTTCCCCCTAGGAGGGTGGTGAAGCATTGGAATGGTCTACCCAGGGAAGCAGTGGAGTCTCCATCCCTGGAGGTGTTTAAGTGTTGCCTCGACAAAACCCTGGAAGGGCTGATCTGATGAGTTTGGTCCTGCTTAGAGGAAGGAGCTAGACTCAATGGCTTTTAGGTCTCTTTCAGCTCTATCGTTCTATGATTAGGAATCTACACATCTAGCAGGTGAACAAATACAGAGCAGTTGTCTACCTGGTGGTAAAAGGACAATTTCACTGCAGTGTGTGTGTCTTAACTGAGCCAAGTAAAAGTTTTGACCCTTTGAGGTCTAAAAATCAGAGGGATGGAAGATTAGGTTAGGTCCATGCAAGTAGAACAGCTATGACTTTGAATGGTTTCCATTTTATAGGTATGTCGCATAGTCAGTTTGGCTATGTACTGACACATCTTCCAGCTCCTTAGAGCTTTCCGCCTCTCGGGCTTGAGTTAGAAAAGGAGCCACACCTGCAGGCCTCAGACTCTCAGGATGGGGTAAAGGAACAGCCCATTGTTCTGAGAGATCGGGTAAGGAATCAGCTGAGGACATGTTGCCATCTGTGTCAGATATAACAGACTTGTCTTGGTCCAAAGGGGACAGTAACTCCAACTTTGTCTTGTTGACTAGAAGAGAAAAACGGAACAGGCATACAAGGTCCCCATCCCAGGCCCCTGACCACTGCATGAAAAGTGCTTAGAGGTGGGTTGATACGTAGCAGCTTTTGAGCCCTGGCCCTCTTACGCTAGGGCTGTGGCTACACTTGGCGAAAACTTCAAAATGGCCATGTTAATGGCCAAATCGAAGAATACTAATGAGGTGCTGAACTGAATATTCAGTGCCTCATTAGCATTCGCATACTGCTGGCTGTGGCACTTCAAAAGTGCCAGTTTCAAACACTCATGGCTTGGTGTGGCTACACAGGGGGTCCTTTTTGAAAGGACCCTGCACATTTCAAAATCCCCTTATTCCTCTCAGCCAAGGACCCCTGTGTAGCTGCGCTGATCCTCACACATTCAAAACAGGCACTTTCGCATGCTGCTGGCTGTGGCACTTCGAATGATAATTAGGCACAGAATATTCAATTCAGCGCCTCATTAGTATTCTTCGATTTGGCCATTAACATGGCCATTTTGAAGTTCTGGCCAAGTGTGGCCACAGCCTAGGAGTCCTAACTGTGCTCAGATGGGGAGTACTGTGTGGCTGAGAAGAATCTGCCCTGCAGTGTAGATGCTCAGGGGGCAAGATGTGGTCCAGGATTGGCAAGAAGGATACGTCTTCTCTGTGAAGAGTATGGGCCCTCCATCATGGAAGTCCTCTCCACCTCTCTGGGCAAGCCAGAAAGCTGCCGCTAAGAAGCCTGACACAGTACCACTGTCACGAAGACTGCGCAGGCTGTTGTATCAGCCATATACAGTGTCTAACCCAACATGATTATATCCAGTCCTCTTAAGGATAGCCTGTAGAAGGGGACTTCTCTGGTAGAAATAGAGATGCTTTGAGTCCATCTTCGTGTTCTGAAAACGCTTCCTCTAGGCCTGGCCCAGGGGCTCTGGCTAGCCAGGTTACAGGGACCATCTGATGGACTCCAACACACTGGATGGCTGTGGCATGCAGAAGTTTATTGCCCAAAGACTGCAATAAAGCACTATGGCAGGGTGGGGCAGGGGGAGGGAGATGAAGATAGGGTTACCCTACTGGTCCCATGCCACAATTATGGGTTGGCTCAGTGGAACAGGAGGATCTGTGTGCTAGGACAGTGGATCCTGAATTCCTCCTGGCAACTGTAGACTTGTTTCTGGGTGGAGGCAGCGCTGACTAGGGTATTGGCAGTATACAGCTCAGTGCCAAGAGCAATTCTTGGTGCCTGGGTGTGCTCAGTACAGGGGCCCTGGTACTGTGTAATGGGGATTGCCGTACTTCCTCAGCCATCCCGTCTCCAGGGTACCAGAGTTCATGTTGCACCCTGGGTTCACTCTGTACCACAGCAGTGTCCATCATACCAGCAGCTCAACTCCTCTAACGGCCCTTGCCAGCAGATGCAGCTTCAACATCGCTCTGGGCTTATTACCTGATGGAGTATTTCACATATACCACTTAGTTACCTTTCCCACTTTTACTACAGTTAGTTCAATTAGGTGCTCATTGCTTCCCTCATTTAAATTACAAAGAAAAAAAAAGCTTCTTCCCCGCAGGGGACCCGAATGAGGCTCAGCCATTCAGGGGCAGCATGAACCTGACCTCCCTACTCACAGACAACTTTATATGTCTGGCTCCTCTGGCTTCAAAAAAGATCAAGAGTGCAGGGAGTTTATGCCAGTAGCAGATGGTCATTCACTATGGGGCTGGTGCTTGGGGGGAACCCACGTACCACACAAGTGTGACCCCTGTTCTTCCCTCACACGAGAGCCAGGAAAGAGAGAGTGCCGCCCCAGGAGGATATTATTTGATAAGGCTTTACAGTCCACGGAGGTACAGAATGCCTCCCGAGCGAGGGAACGCTCACTGCAAAATAGAACAGCCTCCCTGCTCTCTGGAAACGCTTCTGGAGAGAAGCCTCCTCTTCACGCTCTCTTCCACCTTCCTCCTCCCCAAACACCAGCGAGGCAGAGAGGCTGGCACTTCAAGGACCTCCCAGCCAAAGCCGCCAGCAGAGCCTCAGTGCTAATGCCGGGAGCAGCGTGTGCTTCCTTGGTGTCTAGAGAAGCTCGAGAGCGCTCTACAAAGGCAGCACCACAAATGAGAGTGGCACCGACTGACAGTGCTGCGTGCTCCCACACCCATGCCAATGGCACACACTGACCTGCCTCTGAGGCAGGAAGCAGCAGGGATGTAACAATCAGTGGTGGATAATTTGAGCAGGCACCAGCACTCGGGCCCCTCTGCTGCACTAGCATGTGGCTCTCCTCAGTTACTAACATGTCCAGAACTGCCTCACTATGGCCATTTACCCGATGACTGCATTTGCTTCACCACATGCATCACCAACAAGGTCATGGACCTACCATTACACATTTGGACCACGCCTCACCCACCATACTGGGCACACTGGGACCCATGAGACGGCAATCCTCAACTCACTTCCTCCAGCCTAGTCCCTCCCTCCCAAAGAAGATTCAGAGGGGGAGTATGAACAAATTCTTGACAGAGACCTGACTCCCACACACACAGTGCATTCACGTCAGACAATCCTGCCTCAGTTCCAGATGACAGTCATACCATCTGGTATGTGCTCAATTGATGACCTCAAGCAATTTCAAGAGCTCCTTGGAAAGAGGCTTCCTGCCATTCTTTTTAAAAAAAAGTACAGGAAAAAATGTCTCAAACCCCTGCACCTGCATTACATGGAAGATGCCTCATCTATAGATAAGGCAATTATGAAAACAGACAAGTTATGGAAAAAACACACCCCCATCTATTCAGTCTACCAGTAAAAGGACGGACAGAAAATACTTTATTCCCCTGAAAGGCAGGAAATTTGTTTCACATCCCCAAGCAAACTCCTTGGTTGTAGAATCAGTCCAACACAGATCCAGACTACCACTGTACAGGTCAGGCAACCAAGTCAAGGTTCTCAAAAAATTCTCTCTTCGGCAAGTCTGTTTTTCTTCTACACGGCAACTGAGAATTGCAAATTGCTCTTTTGGCAACCACTATTTTGATGGCTACTCCAAATTAGAGGATAGAATTTAACAGCTCCCTGAGTCAAAGAGGGACTTGTCTTACATAATCCATGATACGATTGCCCACGCTGCCCTACAAACAGCACTCGTATCACCAATACCGCTGCCCAGGTGATAGCCGTGGCAGTGGCAATGCACAGCATTCGAAGAAGTTCAGTCCAAAGTCAAGGACCTACCATTTAACAAACTAAAGTTATTTGCAGTGAAAACAGATGAGGTTCTGCACAGTAGTAAACACTGAAGAACCATGCTCTGCATGTACACTCCACCCTAGAGAGGTAAATGATACACCTCTCTAATCGCAATAGAAACAGACAGTATACTCAACCACCATAGAGAACCTACAAGGACACCATGCCAAGACAGCGGGCACAGTGAAGACACCCCAACCCGGGCTGTCCCTCTGCCAACCAAGCAGCAAATCTGAGTATGGTCCAGAGTTGGCAAATATCTCCCTCATGAGCCAATGCCAAAGGCAACACCACCATCTTTTTACCCACCATTTGCGTCCCTTCTCAAATGTAAGAAGCATCTACATCAGATTGGTGGGTATTGGAAACAATTTGCATAGGTTACACTACGCCTTTACCTCTTACTGCCCTACCTCCTCAGCACCATCCTAACCAAGTCCCTTTTCAGGGACCCCTTTCACAAGGGCCTACTAAAATAAGAGGTCGATTGGGGCTATAGCAAGGGTACCGGAGGAACTTCACAGAAGAGGGTTCTACTCAAAATTACTTCTTGATGGGGCGTGGCGGAAAAAAAAATCAGCCTCCAGCCACCTTCTACCTCTGCACACTGAACAAGTTTCTGAAGAAACACTAATTCAAGACGGTCCCACTAAATGCAGTTATTCTGGCATTAGAGCAAGGGGACTGGTTCACAGCCCTTAACCTGCAAGATGCATACTTTCATATCACCATTCATCCAGCACACAGACGTTACATACGTATCACGCTTGATGGGACCACTACCAGTACGAAGTCCTACCTTTTGGCCTCTCATCAGCCCCCCAGGTATTTCCAGAAGTACTAGCCGTTGTCGTCACACACCTCAGACGACACAGCATCATCTTTCCATACCTCAATGACTGCCTGATAAAAGGCGTGTCATGCAAGGAAACCACTTCCATGATAAATATATCCAGAGTCCTTCTCACTTGCCTGGGCCTTCTAATCAATGAACAAATCAACATTGCAGCCAGTCCATGCCAATCTCAGCTCATGCCTACTTACCTCAGCCACACCTCATAGCTATATGAAGACCTCAAAACAGGATATCCATGACCCCTTTTACCATGATACTCACCTGCCTCTGTCTGATGGGGCATATGGCTGCAACAGCTTAGGTGGTCCATCATGCCCATCTGCACCTCAGTTGTTTTCAACTCTGGAGACCAACTGTTTATGTTCCTGCCCAACCTTCTCAAAACAGAGTTACCGCGCCTCCAGACAGAGTCTCACTTCTCTGTCCACTAACATCCACCATCGTAATCTCCTGGCAGGGTTTCGTTCCATCACACCAGACCCTTGGTACAAATCATTAGACATCTTTCCTAGGCTGGGGAGCCCACACAAACAACCAATTGGTCCAAGGCAAATGGTCCCCAAATGAGACATCATTGCACATCTTTACAGACAATATCTCCACGATGGAGTTAAAGAGGGAAATGACTCTCTCAGACTATCAAGGAGAGCAAAGAAATAAAAACCAGATAATCTTTTGCTAAATGATATAGATACGGACAACTGGGAGGCCAAAGGCAGTTGAGAAGGAAGCAAGGGGCTTTCACCCATACAGGGCGAGATGGCCTCCAGGCAGACCACACATGCGGGCTCAACGAATACTGCTACCAAAATTTTCTGATTAAAGGCACACATACCCCAACAGTGGAGCACCCATAGGGACACTACTTGAAGGATAGGACATAGTAAGTCATCCAAACATCTTCAGCCCTGCAAAGCTGCAAGGACTATCTTTAATGCCAAGTCTTCATGCTTCCTTACATCTACCACACAGGGCATGCTTGGTAAGCCAACCAGCAGCACCCCAGGGTCCAGTCAAAGCCCCGGTGTCCCCCCCGCCCCCCCCGTTTGTACTGATTTGCCCATAAGAGGTTTAGCAGCTTCTCTGAAACATGCAGCATCAGCCACTTTCCCAGACAAGACATTGCACTAGATCGAAGGCATCCAATACATTTGCCACTTGCAGTGAACAGGACACCAGAGCTGTGTCTACACGTGCACGCTACTTCGAAGTAGCGGCACTAACTTCGAAATAGCGCCCGTCACGGCTACATGCGTCGGGTGCTATTTCGAAGTTAACTTCGACGTTAGGCAGCGAGACGTCGAAGTCGCTAACCTCATGAGAGGATCGGAATAGCGCCCTACTTCGACGTTGAACATCGAAGTAGGGAGCGTGTAGACGATCCGCGTCCCGCAACGTCGAAATTGCTGGGTCCTCCATGGTGGCCATCAGCTGGGGGGTTGAGAGATGCTCTCTCTCCAGCCCCTGCGGGGCTCTATGGTCACCATGGGCAGCAGCCCGTAGCCCAGGGCTTCTGGCTGCTGCTGCAGCAGCTGGGGATCCATGCTGCAGGCACAGGGTCTGCAACCAGTTGTCGGCTCTGTGGATCTTGTGTTGTTTAGTGCAACTGTGTCTGGGAGGGGCCCTTTAAGGGAGCGGCTTGCTGTTGAGTCCGCCCTGTGACCCTGTCTGCAGCTGTGCCTGGCACCCTTATTTCGATGTGTGCTACTTTGGCGTGTAGACGTACCCTCGCAGCGCCTATTTCGATGTGGTGCCGCGCAACGTCGAAGTTGAACATCGACGTTGCCAGCCCTGGAGGACGTGTAGACGTTATTCATCAAAATAGCCTATTTCGATGTTGGCTTCACATGTAGACGTAGCCCAGGTGTGGCAAATCCAGCACTGGAGGCCTTTAAATGCAGCTGCTCAGAGCTGCACACATGGTATGCCCTCTACCTGCAACGCACATGTGCTCCACTGGCCTGGTGGAACATGTGCACGGTGGCAGCAGCTCCTGTGGCTCAGGTGACTCACTGACATTCAGTTTGCATGGGGTTGGGGGCTGGCTCTGGGGGTGCCTAGATCAAGGGGAGGGGCTGTGGCAACTGTGGAAGGGCAAAAGCCACAAGTGTGGCAATCCTTGTATTTCTACTGGACATCACTGCACCACATGAAGCAGGGCTCCGACAATGATTTACGTCCAACATAACGTGCTTTTAGTTTAATAGTTCCCAGACCTCATCTGGTGGGACCTGAGGGACGTAGAGCAGCCTCCCGCGCTATGGTTTCTACCAACGACAAAAGGAACATGGGGAGTACAGAACGGGAGCTTTAGAGGGCATGGCTATTCCCTAGCGGAGCACATTCACTGACTGGGTATCAGGAAGACACAGAAGCCAAGTGCTCTGGACAGTCCCAGGATACTCACGATCTCCAGCTTGCCTGGGAACTGTTTTTCAAGTTCCCTCTTGAGCTGTTGATACTAGAAGGGAGAGAAAGGAAAGGCAGAATCTGGAGTTAATACCCAATTGGGGTTTGGTGAGGCTTGCCCCTGCTGTTACCTCACACACCTACACTGCTTTGATGTTTGGCTCTCACCGCTACCACCACCTCTGGCCAAAAAAATTTGAAGGCAGCCAGTAGCAACGCCCACAAGTGAGCAGTGCCTCACCCAGTCAGGCCCCACGGCCTGCTGTGGGTACAGAATCCACTTCCAGCCCCACTGCTTGCTTCCCACCACACCAGTTCGTCAGCACAGCTTCCTCATGCCAGACGGCTAACTGGGAACCAGGATGTCCCTAGGATGGTTTAGCGCAGCCACCACAGAACCCATGCTTTGTAGGGACCCCCACAGCAACTACCTCAACCATCCTTTGGATCTGACCCTCAGGGCCTAAGGCAGCCAGGGGGTTTACCAGCGGAGGGGGAGGGAGCTGGCACAGGGCATCAACAAGAGTAGGTTCTCCCCACTTACTGCAGCATTGAAACCAGACCACTCCCCACTCCTCTGCCCGCATCTCCCTGCCGGCTGTGCTCTGTGCTTCACCTCAGTGCCCCAGTGAAGTGGAGCACAGCCAGCTGGGAGAAGGTGGTATGGTGAGGTAGAGCAGACTGCTCTGGGGCACCAGTTCCCTCCACTGCAGTGAGTAAAGGGGAACACAACTCCTGCTCCCACCCTGCAGCACCTCCCACCACTGACCCCCAGTACTTACACTGCTCAGGGGGCAGGGCAGAGGCAGAGCTTGGTGGAAGGGGGAGTGCCCCAGACCCTGCACCCCTTAGGGACAGCCCTGCTGGGGACTAAAGGAGGAGGAAACAAGTTGGGGGGACAGAAGTGGTGAGCCTTCGTTGCTGCCCAGACTGCCAGCAGCCGTAACAGGCTTGAGTGGACCCAATGATGCTCTACAGACCAGCTTCCCCTGGAGGAGAACCTCCTCTCCATGAAGAGGGCCAATAACTTGAACCAAGTGCTTGAATCTGGCGCACACACCCCCCCCTGCAGGGATGGGGAGAGGCAAATAAAGGATCCCAGCCTGGGGAAATTCTACTGAAGGAATGGGAAGCTATAAAGGTCATCTGCAGCTGGCTTTTGCAACTGCCTAGCCCACCCTAGGAGGCTACACAGGAAGAAATCTGAAAAACAAAGGACTCAAGGAGCTGTTAGACCCAGGCTAGAGAAAAGATCACCTCTATCTTGAAGGCTTTTATCTAAAGTGAGAATAAGGGCCCACTGTGTATTAGGATTAGCTGGCGTGTTTTATTTCAGATTAGCAGCTTGCTTTCTGTTCCCACTTGCAGTCACTTAACTACTTCTTGTAGTTAATAAAAAGCCACTTGTTTATCAAACCCAGTGTGAATAATTGCACAGCTGTGCATCTCTCACTTTCACTGGTAAGGAAAGCAATGCTCATAAGCTCTCTCTGTGTAGCACTTTTATACAGAGTAAGACAGATTTACTTGAGGTTTGAGCCTTCTGGGGACTGTGCTGCTGGGCACTGGCAAGTCCCTACAGCTGAGACAAATCAGGATCTGTGCTGCTCTGCTGGGGGGCCGCTACCCCAACTCTGTGCCTTGCCTGGGGAATACCAGTTTCTCGCCCAGCAGGACAGGGTGGTGGGGTGCCCCAGAGGACAGGCAGGTTGGCTTAGTGGTTTGATCAGCACACCAGTTGACAACCTTAAAAGGTACCTTGATTAAACTCACCACACTTACCTTGGGACGGTAGCCTCAGGCCCCACTGCAAAGAGACAAAAAAAGATTTATTGCAGCATCTAAACACTACCCAAGGACAGGACAACGGCTGAAATTCAAATAGGAGCTGAACACCTAACGTTCTCAGATCCTTCCTAGACGCCCGTCATTTGAAAGGAAGGAGAACTACATTAAACTGCAAAATGCCACCATCATTTGCGTCTTCTAGAGTGCTTTGCAAATGACCATCAAGTAGTTCCACTTTACAGCTGGGGAAAGAACTTGTCGAGTCACTCAAGCAAGTTAGGGGCAGAGCTGGGAATCTCTAACCCCCTGTCCAGAGCTCTGCAGTGCTGCCTCTAGAAGTAGTAGGCCGTTGCCCTCTGTGGGACAGGACACTAGAAGGGAACATGGGATCCTTTCTGAGGGTGTCTCATGGGTTTTGAGCATTCACGTGGGGCCACAGAAAGCAAAGTTACAAATAATTGGGATAGTAACAGTCTTTAAAGTGCTACTGGACTGCTTTTTTGTTTACATAACTGGGAGGGTAAAAACCCACTGAAGATGCCGATTGTTGCTAATTGTTTTCCTTAGAAGCTTTAAGACTGAAGCTGATTCTTTTTGCCACATGCTTATTTTCACTGCATGTAGATTGTGTCATGCAAGTCAATTGTTGACTTCACCTGCCTGCTAGTGCAGCAGCACACTGGCCCCCTAACCTCCCTCCTACTTGAGGTGCAAGAGAGCAACCAGCTGCTTTTACAGACAGAAGTCACACCAACCCTTTTTGTGCCAATTCCTGATTTAGTGCAGTTTAACACGTTTGATTCAAATCAACCTGCGCCCGATTCACGCTGGTGTAACCTGGCTGTGCTATATCGGAGAGGTAGCCGAGTTAGTCCACATCTTCAAAAATGAGAAGTCCAGTGGCACCTTGTAGGCTAACATATTTTGGAGCATAAGCTTTCATGGGCAAAGACCTGCTTCTGATTCTACTTTAGATGCACAGGCAGCAGCAGAAGGTGCTTCCAGAAGTCGTTCTTGTAGGCAGGGGAATGTAAAATAAGAGGTTCTTGGCCAAACACCGCTTACAAAACACTGACTGCTGTTTTGTAAGACCCTGTAAGGAATGGTCTCCAGCAACTAACCATGTAGCAGAACACCATTTTATCTGCAGGCTCATGGGAATGTTGCCCTCTCGCTCATTTCTCTATTCCACCCCCCAGCTCCATTCCAGCTTCAGCCACCACCACTCCTCAGGGCTGCCCCAGGGACATTGACAAACCCCTCCACTCCCCAAGCACACAAGCATTAGTATTGTTCTGCAGCTTTTGTTTCACCTATACAGCCAGAGGATACACAGCAACGACAACAGCCTGCTCTACTGAAGAGACAGGCGAAGCCGCAAGAGAAGAGTTACAAAGTTTGAATCACCCAAACGAAAAGCAGGGCAGCTCAGGTCAGAATAGGAGGCAGTGCTGGAAACTCCACACCTACAGTTCTATGGAGTAATGAAGGGCACTAAATTGTGATGGGAGGCCCGGATTGCTCTTGCAGAAGGAGGGGCTGCAGATCACAAAAGCACCCTGACAGGCTCCACTTTGCAAAAGGTGCAGCAGGTCAGGATTAAGGTGTCTCCCAGCCTCCAGGCTGACAAGACCTATATCAGGCTCTGGATGACAGAACATGGGCAGAGGTCATGTGTTAGCTGGCAATTCACAGCAGCAGAGCCAAGGATAAACTAGGACTCACCTGACAGCTCAGAGGTGGCATCAGTCCACCTACCAGTCAGCCAGTGCATACTACACAGGTTAATTCAGCCGGTGAGACAGGAGTAGCTTAATCTCCATCACATTCACACAGGCTTCTTAAGAAGCTCCCAGTTCAACACCCAAACAGCCAAGGTATCAACTCAGTTATCTCCCAACCCAGTCAGCAGACCTCAAAGCAGGCAGGAAGCAAACCTCCAGCCAGACCATCCCTGAGGGGGCAGCACAGGGTTATGCCCCACAGTTCTGCAGTCTTCTGGCCAGTTAACAGCATACTGGGATTTACAGAAAGTCTCTGAAGTCAGAGAACCTTCCATTGATATCACTGGACTTTGGGCAGGACTACTAAGCAGCTGGGGCAGGAAGCACAAGTTATGCGGTCTTAACATCAGAGAGGTAGCCATGTTAGTCTGTATCTGCAAAAACAAGTCCCGTGGCATTTTATAGACTAACAGATTTTTGCAGCATAAGCTTTCCTGGGCAAAGACCATCTTAATAGCAGCCCTTAATGGATACATAACATGCTGTGCTAGAGCAGCACTTTTTCCCTCCCTGCCCTCTGGAGCATCCTCTAGAACAGCCAGTCTCAAAACTTTGTTGCACCACAACCCCATTCTAACAACAGAACCTACTACCAGAGAGGTAGCCGTGTTAGTCTGTATCTTCAAAAAAACAAACAAGAAGTCCTGTAGCACCTTATAGTCTAACACATACTTTGGAGCATCAGCTTTCATGGGCAAAGCCCCACTTCATCCCATGCATCTGATAAAGCAGATATTTGCCCACAAAAGCTTATGCTACAAAATATCTGTTAGTCTATAAGGTGCTACGGGACTTCTTGTTGTTTTAGAAGAACCTACTAGGGTCACTCCAAAGTCTGAGCCCACCCACCTTCACAGCAGGGAAGTCAAAGGACCTGGGGGCCTTGGATCCCACCACCCAGGGCTGTGACCCTCAGCCTTAGTAAGTCTAACGCCAGGCCTGGTGATCCCATTAAACACAACTTTGGGGTCCCCACACACGGCTCGAGAACTGCAGCTCTAGATTACCCCACCCGAGGTCACCGCCTGGCTTTGTGGTAACTGCAGGCAAAATGCCACCGCTGGCCTCTGCTTGAGACACAAGGCGTGGTGGGAGGGGACTAGCTTTTACGGGACCAGCCTCTGCTAGCGACAGCCCCAAGCCTTCCGATGAGGTCGGAGGAGCGGCAAGTTGGGCAAAGATCGCAGGCGATTGCCATCCACATGGCAGCACCTCGGGCGTGGGTTGGGAAACGCCCTCTCGGCATTTTAGCCTCGCGCCTCCCCTGCGCCACTTTCAGGCCTCCAACACCAGCCGGGGTTGGCTCCCTGCGGACCAGCCGGGGAGGCCCGGCCCGCAGCTGAACGGCCGCAAGAGAGGGCAGAGGGGCAGGCCGCTTTCCTCCTGGCCTAGGAAGACCCTGGCGGGCTGCGGCCGCCGCCGCCGCGACCAGCAACACCAGGCCGGCTCGTACGGGGCGGAGGCCGCACGCACGCAGCGGCCACCGCCTCCCCAGCCCCGACTTACCAATACACCACGTGGACGCGGACAGCCATGGCGCGGCTAGTGCAGGCGCCCGGCCAGCAGCGGCGGCGGCGGCGGCGGCGGCGGAGCGGAGCGGAGCGGAACGAACCCGGCCAACAGCGAATGCCCCGAGCGTTCTAATTCCGAACGCCGCAACACGCCTGCTTTGAAGCCGACGTTCTGACGAGTCCATTGGCAAGAAGCAGGGGGGGGAGATGACTGACTAAAGCCCCGCTGTTCCTCCGCCGCGCGTTACGTCTTGCCGCCCTAACTGTCCCCGCCGCCCCAAGTGCGGCTGGGACACAACCAGGGCTGAGTCTCCTGAGAAACGAATGTGGCACTGATTGCACGGCAATGACCCATCCCACACCCCCTCCCCTTCGCTGCAGTGGTCTCGCCCCATGTGCGCCTCGTCACCGAGGCTGGCGGGGAGAGGCTAGGGAGAGCGCTTGCGGCTCTGTGCGTTCCCACGCCCCACGGCGGGGACGAGGCCCAGCCCGTACCGAAGCGGAGCCTTCAAGCCCTGTGGCTCCCCAAGGAGCTCCGCGCCCCAGCTGCTCCGTTCCCACGCTCGCCAAGTCAGACCTGCGGGAAGCCCAGAGCTCCTCCAGTCCTGGGCTGCCCTGCCCCGCCCCGGCTCACTGCGGGCAGGGGAAGTGTCACTTGGCCAGGCCAGAGAAGGCACGACTCTCTCTCCTGCTTTCCTGGGGGGCTGGGCACAGCTAGAGCCCTCACAGAGACAACATTTGGATCCACAGCTGCAAAACCGAGAGGCATACATCTGCGCCCACAGCCGCAGGTGCGGATCCCTGTGGATCCAAAGCAGATATCTGCGGGTTTGTAGGGCTCCAGGCGGTGGGTGGCCAACCAGTTAGGGCCTAAGAGCTAAGGGTAGAGTATTTTGTCTATTTTTAAATAAATAAAATGAAATATGTGGCTCAGTGCCCTCCCCGCCTCAAGAACTAGGCACCCCCAGCCCCCTATTATTACCCAGTCCCCCACCCTCCTCCTCCAGAAACAGGCACCCCCAGCTCCCCACTATAACCCAGTCCCCCACCCCTCCCGCTCCAGAACGAGGCACCCCCAGCTCCCCACTATAATTCAGGCCCCCATCCTCCTCCTCCAGAGCCAGGCACCCCCAGCTCCCCGTTATAACCCAGTCCCCTAGCCCTCCTCCTCCAGAACCAGGCACCCCCAGTTCCCTGCTATAACCCAGTCCCCCACCCTTCCCCCAGAGCCAGGCACCCCTAGTCCCCTGCTCAAACTTGATGTCGGTGACTCAACGGAGCTCTTGCTGCCTCCACACACTTCTCCAACCAAATGCTGGGCGCGTGCGCAGAGCGGCAGATAGCACTCCCGGCGCACAGCTCCAAGGAGCCGCATGCGGCTCAGGAGCTGCGGGTTGGCCACCCCTGCTCTAGGCCGAGCAAGGGGAATAGATGAGCCCTGGCTGGCCATTATGATGTTATCTTGAGGGAAAGGAACCAGCCACAGGATCAAGGCAGATGGAAACGCAGCACAAGAACATCTTTGTCAGAGGGTTATAGGCTAGAAGGGGGTCCCAGATCATCTGGTTTAACTGGCCTGCCTCCCACACACCACCACCACCACCTGCGTGCAAAGCCCAACTACAGACATTAGTCCCTGCTCCTGCGTGTGTGGGTGTGTGCAACGTTCACGGCAGAGCCTCTGAGGAAATCCAGGTCACCAGAGTCCTAGGATGCTGCTTTAGCCACAAAACAAGCCTCCTTCTCTGTGCAATCATTGGTGGGTTGTGTGGGGCAGGGGCCAAGTTAGAACTCCCAGCTTGCTCTTGGGTGCTATACCAACACCACCCTGTGCTCCGTGGGCAGCTACAGCTCAACGGGTACTAGTGGCGGGGGGCATTATTCCGATCAGAGGGTACTCACATAGACCATTGAGCCCTAGGCACTTCAATACACTTGAGAATTTGGGCCAAGAGACCTACCCATGGTCACGCAGTGAGGCTGTGGCAGAGCAGGGGATTGACCGCCTATCCCAGGTGATCACCTAAACCATTCTTCCCTGCCTAAGGACAGGAAGGCTGCAGAGAACTTGCTCTGTGGGTTTAAACTCCCTGTTGCCAGGGGCTCTGATCACACTGCGGTGAGCAACAGCTGGAAGCAAGATTTGAGGACAGGGTAGGTGGAGCTGGGCCTAGGCAGAGCAGTCAAGCAAGACCCATCCTCTGAAAGGCCTTAGCAATAAGGATGGAACCGCAGGGCCCCAACACTGCAGAGAAGATAGGGATGCTACTTTCACCCTTTTTCTGGCCCCAGGCTTGGTGGGAGGGGTGATGGATTTCACATTCCTGAAGGCCGTGGGTGAGCCCTCACTAAGCTTTGAAGCAGGCGAGGCAAATTACACCCACAAAGCAGACACAGAAGAGGAAGCAGATAGCATCTGAGTCCTGGATGTCACAAGATCAGCTTGCAGCTCTGGGCAGAGAGAGGGACCTGGAGAAATCCAACTCAGCCATGTCCTACACTAAATCAGAGCAGCTTTTCTTCGCGCCATCATGAGATCAAACCGCACATTGACTGCAGAACAGCTTTGGTGGTACAGCCCCAGTAGGAGTTTTCCCTTGGCACTATGCAAAGCCCTGGTTGATGAACTGATTAACAGGATGGCAAGCCCCAGAGCAGAATAACCTAATAAATGATTTTGTTAGTCTTTAAAGTGCTGCTGGAGTGCTTTTTTTCTTATCATGTGCAGTGACCTGGAACAGTGACCACAAAACAACCCCGAGGTTCTATCCCCGCCTAGTGGAACCACAGAGAATAATTAATTTCTTACTCTCTTAAAGTCAACCTGCTGTAACCCTCCATGCCCACATGACTCCTTCTGAATCCTGAAAGTGCTGGACAAACATCAATCAGAAGAAACACTCAAATCCCCTTTTTATTTTGCAGTCACTGTTGCCCAGATGTGTAACTTACCCCATCCTACATCCACATTGTGTTTGTAGGCTATGCTCACAAGGCTCAGGATGGCTGGTGTTTTGCAAAAACTTCTGGAGTCAGGAGATTCGGAGCTCATGATTAATAATAACAAGTTTCTAGCTCTCCAGGTACCAAAGAAAAACTTGGAAACCTGGCCCAGTGTGAGCTAAAAAGGGAGAAACCAGGAGATGATGAAGAAGAACCCAACATTTATTACTACCTACTATATGTTTTAGAGTCTGTCTGTCTGTCAGTGCTATGTTCAAGAACTCTTAAACGGTAAGAGCTTTGACCATGAAATTTGGTATGCAGCTTCCTCTTGCCCCAGCTTAAACCAAGGCCAGGGCTCGGTTGTGCCTGGAAAGTGGGAAAGGCCTTAAATCCCAGAACTTACCAGAACATGGCAAGGGAGGGGCACCAACAGGAGGGATGACACACTTCAAACTCACCTCTGGAGGCGGCCCACCCCCATGCCCCAACAAGGCTTCCAAGCCCCGTGAAACCTCAGCCCCCAACCCCTGCCCTCAATCTACCACACTCCCCCCCTGCCCTAAGCTTCCCCCATCCCCAAATCCCCCATTCCCCCCTCAACTCACACCAAATGCTGTCTCTGAGTCCTCATGACCCTGTCCTCACTCCAGTACCCCCTTCACTGTCCTGGGCCCCCCATGCCCAAGCCTGCCTTCACTTCTCTGTTCCCACCCCCACCCTCAGCTCTACCCCACAAGCTCCTGCTCTTAACCCCCTACTCTCTGCCCTGCCCCCACAACTCTCCCAACCCCCGGCTCTGACACCTACACCATCCACCCTCCCACAACCCAACACAAGCCTTCCCCCTCTAGTTATTTTAGCAAAAGACAGAAAGTCTGCAAATGTTGTCTGCCAAGATGGTCTATGTAATCTTAGAATCACTCTTGGACTTTTATTAATACAAACTTCTTTTTTCCTTCCTTTTCCAAAAATATAATCATTTGCATGCACCAGATACACTTTCCTTTTGCTTTCCAAACAGAAAAAACAAACAAAACGAAACCCCCTTCCTTTACTTAAATACCTGAGCACCACTGGGTCAATTTCCTAGTTTTTGAAATAATCTCATGGTTTCAAGACCATCTCGCAACATCTCAGAAAGCAAAGAACACAACCTGGATCCAATTCACCATCACGCTAAGTAACTGGTAACTCAAAACCCCATACAAATACAATACTTTTTTTTTTACATGTGGAATGGGTTAGAAGGCACCGAGATTTCATTCTCTTATTCATTATGATGAATATTAGGCCGTGGCTACACTAGTACCCCACTTTCGAAAGGGGGATGCTAATGAGCCACTTCAGCAGATGCTAATGAGGTGCTGCTATGCATATGCAGCGCCTCATTAGCATAACGACAGCTGCGCGCATTTCAAAAGCGCCGCTTTCAAAACGCACGCCACTGGTTTAGATGGGGGCCTTTCGAAAGGACTCTCTGATTTCAAAAACCCCTTCTTTGGTTTTGGGAAGAAGGGGCTTTTGAAATCCAGGGGATCCTTTCGAAAGGCCTCCATCTACGCTGGCAGCTTGCGATTCAAAAGCAGCACTTTCGAAATGCGTGCGGCTGACATTATTCTAATGAGGTGCTGCATATGCATGATAGCGCCTCATTAGCATCTGCTGAAGTGGCTCATTAGCATCCCCCTTTCAAAAGGGGAGTGCTAGTGTAGCCACGGCCTTAGGGTTTAACACTGCCATTGCAGGGACAACTACAGCTGTCAGCCAGGCTGTCCCCGCTTGTGCTAGGCCCTGCACAAATACGCAAAAATCGACAGCCTCTGCCCCAAAGGACTTACAGTCTGAAAGACAAGATGTAAGCAGTGGAGGAGATATATGAGCAGGTTGAGGGAGGGTGTAGGACCAGGGTAAGAAATACACATAATTCTTATAACTGAATTCTTTACCTGTCAATAATAGTTATCACCACCAGCTGTTAGCCATAGCTTCTGGCCAAAGAAGCTTGCAATCAAACAGCAGTTCAGCAAAGTTAACAGAAAGGGAACAATACATATTTTATAGGATTGTTATAGCAGGTGTCACCAAGTGGTGCTGTTATGCACAGCCTTCTAAATTTCCCACATATGAGCAAGGTTTTAGTCTCAGAGAGCCCTGCTGTGTAGCTGTTAATCTGGGATTAAGCCAGGCTGTCATATAGAGGCAGCTTGTGGCGAAAGCTGGCTGAGAGCTCATTTGATTGCTGCCTTTCACACTATAGAGTATCTGTCTCGGAAGCAGAGTTGCTCTAAGGGCATGGTTGTTGGTCTATGATTCCCAGGAGAAGGCTTTGCCCTCCATGCTATTTGACCAACTCATGTCAAGACTAGCATGTGAGTGTGAATAGAGCAAGTTACACCTAGACTAGGCCCACTCTCCCCATCATTCCTTTCTCCACAGGGCAACTAGCCAGTGAGGCTCTGAAAGAGCAGATGTAACCCTGGCTGCCTGAACGGGAGAATCTGCAGTTGGAGCAGAGATATTATTTGAGCTCTGTGTTTAGCACTGGTGTGACAGTTGCAGGACTCCTATGTCACCTTCAATGCCCACACTTCCCGAAAGGTGCAGATGAACTGGACAGGGGACAGAGAAGAGCTGCAGTAATTAAAGGATTAGAAATTCTGCCTCAAAGAGACCCCCATGTTCAATAATTGGCTCTTCAGCCTAGCAAAGAAAGGAATAACACGATCCAATATCTGGAAGGGGAAGCTAGACAAATGCAGACTAGAAATCAGATGGAATTTTTTATGGTGAAAGTAATTAACTGCTGGAACAGGTTTACCAAGGATCGTGGGGGATTATCCACCACAGGCAGGTTTTATATCAAGAGATGTTTCTTCCTAAAAGACGGTTTGCAGGAATTACAGCAAACTCTTTCATATTCAGCATTCCCTTGTCCAGAACTCTTAAATAACTGGCATTTTAACCATAAATTAATTTTAGTTATGTTTTCCATAAGTACAATCTAGTGAAAGTAAACACAAA
The DNA here is from genome assembly GCF_033958435.1 of Carettochelys insculpta. Classification (NCBI taxonomy): domain Eukaryota; kingdom Metazoa; phylum Chordata; order Testudines; family Carettochelyidae; genus Carettochelys; species Carettochelys insculpta. The sequence goes on along the minus strand of NC_134158.1, from coordinate 22,282,630 downwards.
TAAATGCAGCAAATCCAGTGTAAGTTTATAGTGTACAATGCTACTGTTGTTAGTACATAAAGTACTCTGCGTACGTTTGTTAGTTCCTTAATATCTAATCTTGTTTTTCTGTAAAGTTATGCATTGCTAGGTATTATACCTCGATCATCTAGAATATTTGAATATCCGGCAACTTCCCATCCTGGGGCTGCCAGATATGAAACATACCATATACATAAGATGACCGTCCGTCCCATATTTGGCAGGACGGTCCCTATTCGGGACGTCAAAAAAGCGTCCCTACTCATTTTTTAAAAGGGACTAATTGTCCCATATTTGGGTCCTCCCCCGCAACCTTTTCTGCCAGCAGCTGCACTAGGTCACTTCCCTGAGCCTCGCGGAAGCTGGGGGAGCGTGGGCAGCTGCCACGTCCCCACCATTTCCCTGGGGCTCCCTGGGAGGGCCAGCAGCTGCCGCATCCTTCCCAGCTCCCCGGGGCTTGGTGGAGCTGGGAGGAGCTGCCCCCTGCCACCCCAATATCTCCCTGTCCTGTATTTGGGACAGGGAGATATGGTCACCCAACATAGACATAGGAAAGAGTTTACTGTATTCAGGGCAGCTCTCTGACCTGTCTTTTACAGGAGGTCAGGTTAGAACACATGTTTTCAAATGGTGGGCCAGGACCCCAATGTGGGTAGCAAACCTGCTTTAACAGGGCCGCCAGGACCGGCATTAGCCTTGCTGGGGCCTAAGACCATAGCCCAAGGCCTTCAGTCCCCCTCTCCCCGAGCTGGGGCTGTGTGATGGGGTTCAGGAGTCCCCGTGCACTGCACCCTGGCCGCAGGCAGGAGTGACTCTCACTCAGCAGGTAGAACAGGAAGTTTATTAGGCGACAGAGGCCCAGTTTCTTACAGAAGAGTCAGTGCAGCAGTCAGAGACAGTCATTCCAACCTGTCCTGGGGAGAGGAGCCTGAGGGGTGCCCCTCTGGGGTGTAGCTTCCCCCCTCGCCAGGCTGGCTGCTTTCCAGCTCCCTCTCCCCTCCAGCTTCTAACTGCCACCTCCCATTCAAACCCAGCTCGGCTCCTCCCTCCTCTTTGTTCAGGGCAAAGGTGTTATCTGCCAGCCTAGATTATAGCCCCAGGGTCATCCTTAGCCGCTCAGAGCTGCTCTGCTTGTCTCACACACATGCAGCCTGAGTCTCACACGTGCACTCCCCCCACTCCACCACAGGCTGAACCCTGGATTTTTGGCAGAGGAGCTCGGGTGGGGGGGCGGGGGGGGGTGCCTCCAGGGTCCTCACTCCCGGAGTGACGTAGTCATTTTTATTCTCAGAACAGGGTCACGATGCAGCAAAGATTGAGAACCGCTGGACTAGAAGATGATCCCTAAGGTTCCTTCTGGCCCTGGAATCGACCAATCTGGAATACACACCTAGGCAGAGGAGAACATGGCTACGTCTACACTAGCCCCAAACTTCGAAATGGCCATGCAAATGGCCATTTCGAAGTTTACTAATGAAGCACTGAAATGCATATTGAGCACTTCATTAGCATGCGGGCGGCCGCGGCACTTCGAAATTGACGCGCCTCGTCGCCGCGCGGCTCATCCCGACGGGGCTTCTTTTCGAAAGGACCCCGCCTACTTATTCCCATCAGCTCATGGGAATAAGGGGACTGTGAAGTAGGCGGGGTCCTTTCGAAAAGTAGCCCCGTCGGGACAAGCCGCGCAGCGACGAGGCGCGTCAATTTCGAAGTGCTGCAGCCACCCATATGCTAATGAAGTGCTGAATATGCATTTAGTGGCCATTTCGAAGTTTGGGGCTCGTGTAGACACGGCCCATAAGATACATGAGAAAGGGCCAAATCCTCACTTGGGGCAAATCAGCCTTACTCCATCGAAGCCAGTAACCCATCATCATTCGCATTACGGTAAAGCCCAGTGTCTCCGACTGGCACTGGGACCTCCTTGTGCTGCCTTAAAGCAGAGACCGCTGCTCTAACCCCACTGGCATCTGTGGTGTAGTCTGGCTCTATCCTGATGCAGAGGTGGAAGTAAGCGGGCGTGGCCTGGTGCAAGACCTGGCTGAGCTGCAGCACAAGCCAGCTAGGAGCAATTTAGAGAGCGGGCAGGTACCTGGCTGCACTAGGGCAGCATCCATACGGACTCTGACGTTACTTTCCCCCGCACCCTCATGGGGGAGGGGAAGTGGTCTACAGAGCCCCAGGAGGTTCACATGAGTTCGTTAGGGGCAGCTCTGCACTGCGGCTGGGCTGCTGTTGCAGGGCACTAGAGAAGGTTGTGTGCATAGGTCTGAGCCGGGCTTCAAACCGCCCAGTGCTGTGGGAATCCCACAGCAGCCCCATGAAGGGAAAGCGTATATTAAGCAAGTGCTAATGTGCTGTCCCGACCCAGGGCCTAATACACAAGTAGAGTTTAGCAAGAATGCAACAGACAACAACAGGGCACAAACAGTTGCGATCAGCTGCATCATCTGAGCCCGGAACACCCTCTAGGAGCCCATCCAACAGGGGCTCCTTGAGCAAAGGAAAGGGTCTCTGGGCACTGCCCTACTCGGCTGTAACTACTCATTAATGCTGCCATTTGCATATTGTTAGAAATACACCCCCCCCAGGAGGGGGAGCCACCCCCAGAGACCCTTCTGATGACATAAAACAAGAATTTAGGGTTGTCTCCCCTTGCAATGACATCGTCCCAGAGCCAGGGGGCAGAAGGAGACACCTGGTCAGTCACTTGTTACCCTATACAGACCCTTTTTATGGGGTGTCCCCACAAGGCAGTTGTGGGGTATTTCACCCACCTCCAGGGAAAAGTGTTTTCACTTCACTCATTTACTTGGTGACTCTCCAAAGTCTGTTTTCACAAGTTATTAATTTTGCACGAGGCTTCTGGCACAATTCTCTCCGCACACTCCATCAGTACCTGCAGAATAGATTTGGACACACACAGCCTCACGTGTATCCACTGCATGTACTACACGCCAGATTCACCGTCCCCTGCACTGTCACTCACTGTCTTTCTCCTGCACGCACATCACAAACCAGCTTCACACGCACGAGCTCTTGTGCGCAGTGTGTGCAAGCCTGCTTCAGGCCTGAAGGGAGGAAAATTAGTCTTTCCTCGCAGGGGAGATGCAAACAACCTTTAATCCCTTTTAATTATTTTTAGCTTATACGAAAAAGCCACCAAAGGCCTTGTCTACAATGAAAGCACTGCTGGGGCGTTTCAGCACAGACCTCAGATACGGTGATGGGTGTTAATCCCCCTCCCATGAAGGTAGTGGCTGGGCTGATGAAGGAGTTGCATTCTCTGCCAAGGTTAGGCTGGCCTAGCTCCAGGATTTTCCAGACTCCGAAGGAGGAAGCTATGCAGGGCATTTGGCACAGACCAGCCCGAAGATGCCACAGAAGTAAGCTTGGACTTTTTCCTCTTAAATTGTGTGACCAAGGCTACGTCTACACATGCAGCCAACATCGAAATAGCTTATTTCGATGTTGCGACATCGAAATAGTCTATTTCGATGAATAACGTCTACACGTCCTCCAGGGCCAGCAACGTCGATGTTCAACTTCGACGTTGCTCAGCCCAACATCGAAATAGGTGCAGCGAGGGAACGTCTACACGTCAAAGTAGCACACATCGAAATAGGGATGCCAGGCACAGCTGCAGACAGGGTCACAGGGCGGACTCAACAGCAAGCCGCTCCCTTAAAGGGCCCCTCCCAGACACACTTGCACTAAACAACACAAGATACACAGAGCTGAGAACTGGTTGCAGACCCTGTGCCTGCAGCATAGATCCCCAGCTGCCGCAGAAGCAGCCAGAAGCCCTGGGCTAAGGGCTGCTGCCCACGGTGACCATAGAGCCCCGCAGGGGCTGGAGAGAGAGCATCTCTCAACCCCCCAGCTGATAGCCGCCATGGAGGACCCAGCAATTTCGACGTTGCGGGACGCGGATCGTCTACACGGTCCCTACTTCGACGTTGAACATCGAAGTAGGGCGCTATTCCTATCTCCTCATGAGGTTAGCGACTTCGACGTCTCGCCGCCTAACGTCGAAGTTAACTTCGAAATAGCGCCCGACGCGTGTAGACGCGATGGGCGCTATTTCGAAGTTGGTGCCGCTATTTCGAAGTAACGTGCACGTGTAGACGCAGCTCAAGTGTCCCACTTTTATAGAGGAAAGTGCCAATATTTGGGGTGTTTTCTTATATAGGCATTTATACCCTCCCCCATCGTGATGTTTTACGCTTGCTGTCTGGCCACCCTCCTCAAACTACGGGGGTCAGTTTTTTGTCTTCTTTTAGAGCTCAAGGAGACACATGCCTCTGTGCTGAGCAAGTGACCTCTGTGCTGCCACTTCTGATCAGCGAGGGAGCGCGTGTGATTACACAACCTTTCCCTCTTCTTGTGTTCTCTTGGTGGGCCCAGATCTCCAGCAGGCACAGGTTACCCTGGGGCCAGACTCCAGCTGGCGCAAACTGGAGTCCCTCCATTGCAATCAATGAGTCACATCCCCACTCCATGCCCTTGACTTCCGTGAAGCTGCCACAACAATTGCAAGTTCCCTCCCCAGCCCTTGGAGAACCTTGCTTGTCCGCACTCCCCCACCCACTGCCTCCCACTGAGTTTTAAACTGATCCGAGTTGCAATTAACTTGGGCTTGTGGCATATTCACCCCATTGTTTGAGCCTCTGAAGAAAAAGGCTCCTCCTCCTCCCTCGCCCTCCTCTCCTTGTGGCGTCTGCTTCCCATAAGCCCTGATAAGGTGTGTGCACAAGACGAAAGCGGAGTAGCTGAGCTTACCCTGAAACCTACAGCAGGAGGCTGGGGTTTAGGACAGTCACCAAGCAAAAAGAAAATTCTCCTCACTAGAGGACTCAAGACCTGCCAGTTGCAGATGAGCTCTGGGGACCACCCAGTTTCCCACAGTTACCAAGCCAAGCTCCACAGAAGGGCAAAGCCGTTTTTTTAGCCATGGAAGTGTCATGCACAGAAGGGTTTGGGCAGTTCATGCAGGTCACGCACCAGCCTTATCTTCAGCCCACACTGGGATCTTCTGGCTTCTCCGTCACCCACTGCATTTCTCAAAGCTCCATGCGAGGCTACTGCACTGGGCCATTCCCAGGCCCCGCGGAGCTACCAGCCTACCACCAGGACAATTACCGCAATGGGCTCACCCACGGAGACTGGTACGGGCAGACGCAGGACGGACCCTATCCAGCAAGTAAGTGAAAGGAGCACAGATGATAGCCTCTCCTGTCTCTGGCCCATTAGAAATGTCAGATCCATAGCAGCTCACCTTCCCCAGACCACTTGGCTTCACTGGGGCCACTCTTCAGAGAGGAGGTGCACACAGGTTGGCTCTGGAATTCAGAATTGTTTTATTATTTAGTCTTAGACGTCACTGAATCCTTTTTGCATAGGGGGCTACTGATTTAAATTGCACTACATGGGCCCCGGCATTGATGTTGGTTTATTTAGAAGGCAAGGCAAACTCCCCTGGTTAAAAGAAACAGCACTTTTCGTTCACCTGCCTCTAAAAAATGTGAATTGATTTTCTAATGTCGAGAGATAGACACATAGAAAATCTCAAATGCACCTAATTGTAAAGCAGCATGTGAAAAATATGAACGAAGGAATTTAAGACACTGCGTTGACTAGAGCTAACAAAATGCTCCTTCGGTCAATGAGAGTTTTGCCCTGAGTAGGGGAGTCAGGATTTGGCCCTCTGGTTTTTAAGAACATCCCCACGCATGTCACTATCCCAGTAAGCTTCAGCCCTATATTGTCAGGCAAACCACTAACAGGAGTTGCCCCACTGAAGCCAATAGGGTTCCTTGTGATTTACAACGGTATAAGCAAAGACCCAAGCTTCCTGACCAAGAATATCAGCTAAGTTGAATACGTGCAGCTCCCTTGACTTTAATGAGGCTGTCCTGATTTACAGCAGTGGGGGATCTGGACCCAAGGGTGAAAGGAACGTAACCTTACTACCCATACCATCCTATTACAAATGGGGTCCCTGCCAGCTCTTTAAGTAGCTCCCTGCTGGCTTTTGCTGCAGCTCAGCCAGCTGAGTAGCACCCTCCTGCTCTCCCCTGCACCCTAGGTTCAGCTCCTAGGAGTTCAAACTACTTTGATTACAGATTTACTGGACGGGTTATAATTCTGGAACCTGTAATTACATTACACCGTTTCTGCAAAATCTTCATGGAAATTCATATGTGCACGTTAACATTACACCACAAAGCGGGCAGATCTCACCTGGCCCGCTGTTGAAAAGATATTTTAACATGTCCTCTTTTGAGAGGAAAGCTAGCTTAAACATTAGCAGTTTAATGAGCAGAAACCGACTGATGAAAAGTGCTATATTAATTTTACTTAGGAGAGTAATTAACCATTGGAACAATCCACCAAGGATTAGGGCATGTTCTCCATCAAGGGAATCTAGATGGGAATTGTCTACCCTACCTGCTCCGGGAATTATTTGCCGGGAGTTCTCAAGCCTGTGTTATGCAGCAGGTCAGGCTAGTTGAAAGCAATCCTCCTTTCTGGCCTTGGTATCTATGAATCTATATGAGAGCTAGGTTTTTTTCATTCCTCTTCATCTTTATTAAAGAGACACCTTAATGTACACATATGAAACAAAATCCCCAAAATATGTAACAATCAAATATAGAAATAATATAACAAATTATTAAATTTATATTCAAAGAATTCAACTCTTAGTAAGACAGCTGCTGAGAAATAAAGACAGAGGAAGGAAAGGAGCGTGCACTTCATTCCGCTTGAATATGTTGGATTTTTCCTGTCCAAATGTTTCTCCATTTATCTGATCCTCAGGAAATTGATTTTGATTACATCCTGCTCTGCTAAGTGTATCACTAGGGTTTATATAAGTCATAGACTGCAAGGCCTGAATGGACCCTTGCGATCATCTCGCCTGACCTCCTGTATCGCACACACAGAATTATGTTGTTTCCCTGAAAAGAGAAGCTGCAATTTAAGATCAGCTGATGCACAGTTTTGGATTCCCATTTTTTTAAAATCCTGTTACTGAAAGGAAATATCACGGTTAATTTCTCCCTTGTGGTCTGTAACCTGGCGGCTGGATTAAGTTATCAATAGCTGAGAAGTGCAGATTTCCTAGGGCACGGGTGAGGTATTTTGGCATATATGTTTTGTGTGTGTCTCTTGCTCATTCAGGCTGGGAAATTAATATCTGGGTCAGATGCTGATCTCCTTCACAGATGTGATTCTGGAGCAAATAACTTCATGGAGATAGAACAGAGTTGTAAGGGTGACTGTCAGATCCTCAGCCGGTGTAAATCACAGTTAGGGGTGCAATGGGGCTGGGAATTTGTTCTCAACCTCCTTGACATTGACTAAGCTTCTCAGGGTTTAGCTAACAGCTAATACCTATTGCTGTTTACCCATGAGCAATCAGTTACCCATTCCCCTCTCCCAGTACAAACCCCTCATGGCTCTATTTTTAAAACTAATGCTAAAGATCTGGTGGTCACATCTGGAACAACGGAATCAAACCAGCTCACTGGAAACAATTAGTAGTCAGTTCAGAGCATTCCTTTGGCTGGTGGGCTGAATAAATCCGATGGAGAACATATGGGACAATTTCCCTATAAGATATGCACTGTTCAAACAGGCATTATTGGAGAGAATTATTTATTCTTTAACTCTGGCCCCAGGAGGTCAGATTGGATGATCACAGTAGCCTCTTCTGACCTGGGAGTCTATCAGGAATCCACTGTAATCTCTAAGAGAACAAACTGTGCCCAATAACAATTCATCACATGTGCTTGTATATGTCCTTACCTCCCCAACATGCAACCCTTTATTACTGTCCAGTCACCTCTCTCATGGTTCCGCCAGCATAACATCAAATCTATTTGCCCAGCAGGTCTATGGAATAAAACCCTAATGAGACCAGAGCTGTTGCAGAGGCATTTCTATAGTTTCATGTTTAAACTAGCTTTGCTGGTCAACAGCCAATTCTTCAGCCTGTTCTAAAATCCGTTCTACATAATTGATTTAAAATAATTATTAATAAAAAAACTTAAACCTCTAATATTTTAAACATTGCCATCCAAACTGTTTTTTTTAATTCAGAATGTTTAGAATAGTGATCCCAGCAGTTCTTTTTGACTTTAAAAATCCCAAGATTGAAAGTAACCCTGTCAGTTACTTGCATGTCGCAAGGTGAGTTAATACTACTTACCCCCTACTTGCTACACTGTACCTCGATTTTCCCCCTGTAAAAATGGGAATAATGGCACCAAGCCACCTTTCTAGACCGTCATCTAGACCTACACCCTGAGAGGTGTTTGTCTAACCTACCCTTAAAAATCCCTAATGACGGAGATTCCACAACCTCTCCAGGCAATTTATTGCAGTGTTTAACCACCCTGACCATTAGGAAGTTTTTCTTAATGTTCAATGTAAACCTCCCTTGCTGCAGTTTAAGCCCATTGCTTCCTGTCCTATCAGCAGAGGTTAAGGAGAACAATTTTTCTTCTTTCTCCTTGTAACAACCCTTTAGATATTTGAAAACTGTTACATCCCCTGGTAGCCTTCTTATTTCCAAATGAACAAGCCCAGTTATTTCAATCTTCCTGCACAGGTCATGTTTTCTAGATCTTTAATTTTTTTTTTTGGTTGCTCTTCTCTGGACCTTCTCCGACTTCTCCGCATCTTTCTTGAAATGTGGTGCCAAGAACTGGACCTGATACGCCAGTTGAGGCCTAATTAGCGCAGAGTAGAGCAGAAGAATAACTTCTCACGTCTTGCTCTCCACACTCCTGTTAATACACCCTGAATGATACTCACTTTTTTTTGTTTGTTTGTTTGTTTTGCAACAGTGTCACACAGTTGACTCTGATATTTTGTTTCCAGTCCACTATGAGCCCTAGATCCCTTTCCACAGGACTCCTCCCTAGGCAGCCGTTCCCCATTTTGCATGTGTACAACTGATTGTTCCTCCCTTACCAGAGCACTTTCTATTTGTCCTTATTCATTTTCATCCTATTTATTTCGCCCCATTTCTCCAGTTTGTCTAGATCGTTTTTCTGTATAATCCTGTTCTCCAAAGCTCTTGCAAACCCTCCCACCTTAGGGTCATCCACAAACTGCATAAGCTCTCTATGCCATTATCTAAATTGTTGATAAAGATGCTGCTCCTTGCCTCTGAACTACTGGGAGCGGTTAATTATTATGGTATTACGCTGATGCTCAATAGTTGGAAGTGATGCTGCCACCACCTAGTTTTCCACAAACCTCAACATTTAAAACCAAGGGCCCAATCCAACTTCCAGACCCGCACAGATGCAATACAGGAGAGAGGACTTGGTGACATTCATTGCCCCTCCCAGTCCAACACAACCCTGTAGGCAGGCTGTTTATTTCACTGAGGTCTACCTGGGAGCAGGATCAACACCAACGTTATCCCACCTTTCTTGTTCCTTTCCTAGTCTCGAGGTACGTGGGGCCCTCTGGATTTAACATGCCCAGTGCTGGCTGCCTGGGATATATCGACGATGTGGCCAAATCTACCCTCTTCCTCCAGAATACGTCCAGGCGGAAGAGACGGGTGCTGTTCTCCCAGGCTCAGGTGTACGAGCTGGAGAAGAGGTTTGAGCTCCAGAAATACCTGACTGCTCCTGAGCGGGAGCACCTGGCTAAGGTCACCCACCTGACTCCCAACCAGGTGAAAATCTGGTTCCAGAACCATCGCTACAAGATGAAGAGGCAAGCCAAGCAGCAGGACCTGGGGCAGCCCCATAGCCCAGCCTCAGCACTACACAAGACCTGCACCAGCAGCTCCATCACCTCCCACGCTGACTATGGCTTTGCAGCTCCAGAGGTGGAGAATAAATCTGCTCTGGAAGCCCATTACACCCTCCCCAGACTTGGGCAAGGTGATCTCCGAGGCCAAGGCCTGGCTGTGAGCCCCAGCGCTGCTGCAGACTATCAGCCCAAGGGCACTAACAGAAGCCTCACGTTTAGCAAATCATGGTAGCTTTATTTTGGGAGGACATTTTCCTCCAAACCGAGACAATTCTACAGGTTCGACATGAGTTCACAAAAAGTTCTCTCAATCCAAACCTCAGTTTTTCAACTGAAAAAGGTTTCAACCAAAACAGTTTTGTCCGGCAGAAATGAGTCATCCAAGGTCCACTGGGGAGCAGCAGAAGCAGGAATGGAGCCCAACTTTCAGGCTTTCCCCATTCTTTCTCCAAGCTCATTTCCTGCAGGTGCAGAGCTCGCATGCCATCCTGATGTGTGGAGCCTGCAGGACTAGGAGGCAGCCTGACTGCAAAGAGAGAGACCCCATTAGACATCCATATGCTCCACTCGGCTGTCCCCAGGGAACAATGGACACACACACACACACACACACACACACACACACACACACACACCCCGCTTTGGGTCAGTGACTGCACGGCAATGTTAGCAAGGGGTGGCTGGGGCTGATGCAACTTACCACTTTGTAAAATGCTTGCTATGGCGCTGGTCTTAAAAATGCCAATTCTTTTTCACTGTTAATTTTGGGGATAATATTCTTTCTTTTTTAATCTCTGCCAAATTTTCCTGCCCTCTCCCCAACACAAATCTCATCCTGGAAAAAGCTAATTTAAAACTCTTCTTAGTAGTGTTCCCTCTAATTTTTTTCCATCTATGGGTGGAATAAATTTTATTATGTGCACCAAGACATGCGCAAATGTACACCACAAATAGTAACACAGGCTGCCAGTGGTGGGTGGCTGTGGGAACTCTGCTGATCAGGTGGGCGGCACCTGAATCTCTCCTGGGCGGCCACTCAGCTTACAGTGAATACTGCTCATTAGGTAAAAATCATTGGATGTCAAAAGGCAGTAAACAAACATTTTAACCCCAAATTGACAATTTTTAGTAAAAAGTGTTCAGCGATTTTTTTTTGACAAAAGCAAGCATATAAATGCAATCTGTTTACTTAAAGAGGTTAAGGGGTTATTTGACAACAGTCTGTAAGTATGTACACAAGGAACAAATATTTTATCTAGGAGAGAGAGCTACAACAGGACCCAGTGACTGGCACATGAATTTAGAAGAATTCAGACGGGAGATAAGGCGTATATATTTAACAGTAAGAAGGAGCAATCATTGGAATAACTTACCCAAAAGGTCCTGGTTGCTTCTCGGTTGCATGACATGTTTTACATCACGCCGGGTTCTTTTTCTTAGACCGCTGCTCTAGGACTTACCTTGGAAAAGTTCTCAGGCCTGTGTGATACACATCAGAAGTAGATGATCACAATTTTTTCTTTGAGCCTTAGAATCTCTGGGGGGAAAAACAACCATTCCCCATTCAAACATTCTTCTGGTCTCGAAGTCGTTTTTATCAGGAAAGCAAGTGGCTCTTTGTTTTGGTTTGGTAAAAAGCTGTAGATGAAACACATCGTATAACGACTAGGTATTACATTGGTTATATGATCACCATCGGCACATCATCCGATTAATTGTATTTAATAATACATTCCAAATCAATTTATTTTTTCGCTTTTAAAGAAAAATGTATAAATCATAAAATGGATTTTTTTTTAAACTTGATACTTTCATTTCTAAGAACAAGGTTGAAAATCAGGGACAGTCTACAGGGTAGCAGTTGAAATCTCCCTGTGTATTAACAGATGTATTTAAAAAATCATAGCTGTGTTTATATTTTATAGCTTCTTTAAAAAGGGGTGAAAGGCAAAGAGTTAAATAAAATATTGCTGTCTTGCTTAAAAAACTATTCTGGTTGTATTTCTCCATTCATGCAAAGGAAATGCTTTTTTCATATACAACAAGAAGTCCTGTGGCACCTTATAGACCAGTGGTTCCCAACCTTTTCCGGATGGCAACCCATTTTGACAATGCAGTAAGACTGTGTTACCCAAGGAAATTCAACATCTGGGGAGGGGAGGGTTCTTCCCCAGGAAAAAAAAATATAAATCTTAATTCCCGCTCCCCAGGCTTAACCGCTTGCAGCCCCAAACCACCCCTCCACCTCCAGGCTTAACCACTTGCAGCACCAAACCACCCCTCCGCCCCGGGCTTAACCGCTCGCAGTCCCAAAATGCCCCCCACCTACCTCACACAAGCACCACAGCTGCTCCTTCGCCAGGCCAACTCTGCCACCACCTCCTCCACATGGCTCCTTCCAGCCCTCCTGCTCTCTTCCCCCACCCGCAGCACAGGCGGTTCCTTCAAGTTAATCAGTTTAACAGCCGGATCCCTCTTGCCAGCCGTTAAATCGATTAAATGGAGTTCCATTTCAGCACGGCAAGGCAGGGACTGGGAGCCGGAGGAGTGAGCGGAGGCAGCAGTGGGAGCCACAAATGGATCCTTAAAGATCCACATGTGGCTCAGAGTTGCCCAGATGGCGACCCTTAGAAAATCTAATGGCAACCTGTGTTTGGGTCCCCGTCCATTGACTGGGAATCCCTGTTGTAGACGAACAGCTATTTCGGAGCATAAGCTTCCATGGGCAAAGACCCCCTTCGTCACCCACACCTGTGGCATACAGAGGGTTGGCCTAGAACAGATGAGCACAGTGGTTTCCTCTGGCTCAGGCTGTATCGTGAAAATGTTCCTTTTTTCATGGAAAACGGAGGCAAAAGACGCTCACAAAAACGTTGGTTTTGTCAAATGCTTCAGGAGAATCTTCGTGTTTTCGGCAAAACAAGCCGAAAATAAAGCTCTCGCCCTGTGGAAGCCTTGCTGCGCTGCTCAGCAAGCGATCTCCCTCGTCCCCTGGGCCAGGACTTTCTCTCCCAGCCTGGTGGAGACTCTTACGCTCACTCTCCGCGTCTGGTTTTCCTTTGGTCCAAACCAGGGGCCCCTGAGGGAAAACCTAGTGCGTGGTCCTTGTGGGAAGTGACTGCTTTACTACTAATGGCCTGGCCCCTCCCCCACAGGAGCATCACTCCAACCTGGCCCCTTTGTTTTGATCTCTGCTGGACAGCGGACTAATGAGGGACGATCCCAGGCTCTGACACTATGGCTACGTCTACACGTGCACGCTACATCGAAATAGCCTATTTCGACGAATAGCGTCTACATGTCCTCCAGGGCTGGCAACGTCGACGTTGGGCAGCACCACATCGAAATAGGCGCTGCGAGGGAACGTCTACATGCCAAAGTGGCACACATCGAAATAAGGGTGCCAGGCACAGCCGCAGACAGGGTCACAGGGCGGACTCAACAGCAAGCCGCTCCCTTAAAGGGCCCCTCCCAGACACACTTGCACTAAACAGCACGAGATCCACAGAGCCGACAACTGGTTGTAGACCCTGTGCATGCAGCATGGATCCCCAGCTGCAGCAGCAGCAGCCAGAAGCCCTGGGCTACGGGCTGCTGCACACGGTGACCATAGAGCCCCGCAGGGGCTGGAGAGCGCATCTCTCAACCCCCCAGCTGATGGCCGCCATGGAGGACCCCGCTATTTCGATGTTGCGGGACGCGGATCGTCTACACGTGCCCTAGTTCGACGTTGAATGTCGAAGTAGGGCGCTATTCCCATCCCCTCATGAGGTTAGCAACTTCGATGTCTCGCCGCCTAACGTCGATTTCAACTTCGAAATAGCGCCCAACACGTGTAGACGTGATGGGCACTATTTCGAAGTTGCTGCCGCTACTTCGAAATAGCGTGCACGTGTAGACGTGGCTTATGACCGCTGTGGAGGAAGTGACCAGGGACATGGCCCTGCAAGCTAAGATGATGACGCAGGCCCACGCTTTAGGCGTCCCTAACCCTCTGCCTGCCAGACCCTGGGACTGGAGTGCGGGATTGAATCACCCAACAGCTGCGCTGTTCTGTTCGTTGCCTCACAAGCAACCGGCCCAGGGCACTGCCAAAAAACGGGGCCCCGGGCTGGACAGTCTGACTCACTATGGCTGTTCTGATGCTCCTTTGCAAGCCTGTGAATTTACACAGCGACACCCCGCCCCCCCGGACTTGGCTTCCCCCCAAAGGCCACACTCCAAATGGTCAAGAGACGACGAGACACCCAAAAAATGAACGTTGGGCTCTCGGTCTGTGTTGCCGTTCCTTTCGGGGGGCCAAGTCGCGTCTCCGGGCGCTTCTCTGCTCCCTGGAGAACTTGACATTTGCTGTCGATTAACAAAGCAAAATGAAAGTGGTGGGTCAGAAGCAGCCACGTGCCTCCCAAGCTGGGGACCTGAATGCACAAGCTGCAGTGAGGCTTTGTGGATGCTGGCCTGGGCCTTTGTAACATGCCTGGCTGAGAGATCAAGACTAGTTCTGTTGCCAGGTAAATATTTTGATCTGTTTCTGGGGGAAGACGGGCTGTTATTGCTGACCGCTGGAGAAGCCACGCCGCTGGGTTGAGTAAACACTATTCACGGCCTTTAAAATAAATATAATGCAGGTTACAGACCTGCACCTTTCTGTTCTCGCAGGTAAATATGTACCTAGGCTGGGGTTTGCGTATTACTGTGCCCTTACCAGCCAGCAGCCTCTTCTCCCCAAAGCAGAGAATCACAGAATCACAGGGCTGGAAGGGACCTCAGGAGGTCATCTAGTCCAGCCCCCAGAGCACCAGTACTGCAAGAGGATTTGACTTGCTGCTGGTCATACACACAACTGAGAAGCCAGGAGTCCTGGCTGCCAGTTTGACGGGTCTCAGTGCTCGACCAGGCCTGGAAGCTGCATCTCCTCAGACACTGAGGCCAGAAAGAACCCACCATGATAATCTGCTCTGGCCCTCTACTCTGAGGGGAGGGATAGCTCAGTGGTTTGAGCACTGGCCTACTAAACCCAGCGTTGTGAGCTCAGCCCTTGAGGGGGCTGCTTAGGGGTCTAGGACAAAACAGATTTAAAAACAAATCCATCAAGGAGGGTGAGGGAGCGGCAGACTGGACTCCACGACCGCTGAAGGTCCCTTCCAGCTCTCCATGTCCCCCCCACTCCTGGAACAGCCCCCCGCCTTCTGGCTGAGTCACTGACACCCTCTGACCAGGATTTAGAGGCTGCACTCGTTGACACCTACCAGACCTTGAGGATCAATCCCCACCCCTGGCCTGGGGTCAGACTGCTCCTCTAAGGGGGAGAGATACTCCACTCCTACTCCCTGAGCCAGTCTGGGGCCAGATCTGAGCCAGAACCCACCCAGAGAAAGGCCCCATGTCACCTTCCCTGCCATCCCATCCCCCAAGCGCTCCTCCTGGGACTTCCATCTAGGCAGACCTCAAACCTCACCCCCATGGCCCCAGCTGCCCCGGCCACGGAAGCTGAGCAAAAGATCATTATTTGTCTCCCTCCTTCACCTCTCCCAGAGGGCCTGGGCGCTTCCCCTCTTCCCAGGAGCCGGCTCAACCTGCCCAAGAGCTCATGACCTCATCTGCTGCACGTCTATTGTGCACCAGGAGTACTTGGGTCAACAGAGATCTATCAGCTTCCTTGAGCCACCCCCGCACCCGGCTTGCCCCCCCCAGCGAGTCAGCCTGCGGTTTGCTTTGGGAGCCACTCCAGAGACCGGGGCAGGGCCCAGTGGCGCCAGCGAGGGAAGCAAGCTGCGTTGCCTCTTCTGCTTCTGAGATTAGAGAACGCTGCTGTTTGATCCTGCCTCCGGCCAGGCCCGGCAGTCAAGGGACTTCACCTGCCTGGTTCAGGGACGGGCGTCCCCCTTGGTTGCTTTGGCCCGTCCCCTCGCTCAGATTCTCTAGCTTTGTCACGGTGTCTCGGCACGTGCTGAAGGGAGAGCCTGTGGAAATGGGCCCAGCTGAGTCCAGGGGGAAACTCCCGCCTTCAAGATGAGCCTTAGCAGGTAGTTGGGCTCAAACGTCACAGCTGGCAGGGATTTCCTTGGGGCCTGTACCAGCCGCTAAATGTACAGCCAGGCATCAAGGGTGTTAACACCTGAGATTCATTTTGGGCGGGGGGGGAATATACAGCTTCATGCCTTTGCCAGGTGCTGGGGGGGAAGGGCTTGGGTCTGGGCTTTTGATTTGGCAACACGTCTGAATTTAATATGGTAGCACACAGAGACCCCGAGTGAGAGCAGGGCCCCAGTGGGCTGGGCGCCCCCAGACATGCAGCGACCAAGATCGGGACCCTATTGGGCCAGCACTGCACAGAACCAGACCGGGATCAGAGCCCTGTCGGGCCGGGTGCTGCCCAGACACGCAGTAACTGAGATCAGGACCCCGTCCAGCCAGCAGTGCACAGAACCAGACCAGGATCAGGGCCCCCTTGAATTGGGTGATGCTCAGGCTGTGACCTCTATCAGGGCCTTTCAGGCTGGGCACCACCCAGACCTCAGCCGAAATCAGGGCCCTGTCAGGTTGGACGCTGCCTGAACACTTCCTGGACTTTGACCAAGATCAGGAAGGGCCCTGTTGGGACAGGTGCCACCCAGACTTCGTCCGAGATCAGAGGTGGGCGAGGTGCCTTTCAGACTCAGAAGCAGTCCAAAGATCTTATAAGCTAACCAGAGGAACCCATTTTACAGCTGGGGGAACTGAGGCTCAGGAAGATGCAGAGCAGCGGTCACCACTCTCCTCCCAAGTGATTTTGCCCTATGCTCATCCTAGTGATGTCCCCGCTCCCGGTGGTCAGGGACAACAAGCTACTGGAGTGGCCAGTGCCCGCCTGCTCTGGGGTCACAAATACGCCACCCCGTCCCTTCCGCAGGGGGCAGTTGCGAAGGAAGGTCGATGGCCTCCGCCCATCCTCAGGCGATAAGAACGCATTTCAGGGCGAAGCCAGCTGGCAAAGCCCCGGCTCACTTCAGTTGCTGGATACACAGCCTCAGCCGCACTGGCGACTCACATTCCAGGCACGTAAGTCAACACGCTTCCCCTGAAGAGCAGAGACAAGAGCGATTTCAAAGGCCGGGCCGCCTCCCTGCCCCTTTGATCTGGCCTGGAGCTTTGGCAGAGGGCTGGGGGTGTGGGTCTTGGCCTGGGAACAAGTTCAGCAAAGGGCAACCAAGAGGCTGAGGGAGATGGAACAGCCACTGGATGAGGGGAGAGGACTGCGCCTGGGGCTTGGAAGAGAGAGCTGTGGGGGGGGTAGGACCGAGGTCAGTGAGATCCTGGCTGGTGTGGAGACAGCGAATAAACACTAGAACTAGGGGTCACCTCATGCAATTCAGAGCCAACGGGTTCAAAACAAGTGCTTCCCACCACACACAGCCAACCTGTGGAACTCCTTGCCGGAGGGCACTGTGCGGGCCGAGACTATAAAAGGGCCCAAAGCAGAGCTCAATACATCGCTGGAGGTTGGGTCCATCGATGGCTGTTGGCCAGGGCTGGTGTCCCTCGCCTCCATCAGAAGCCAGGGATGGATGATGGGGAGGGATTACTTGATGATTCCCTGTTCGGTTCACTCCCTCCCTCCCACCTGGCATTGGCCGCTGTCGGCAGATGGGACACTGGGCTGGATGGACCTGTGGTCAACCCAGTCTGGCTGCTCTTATGATCTCTTGCTAACCGACAGCTCTGTCCACAGCAGCCGGGGAACCTTCCCACCACAGCCAGATCCCATCCCAGGGTGCCCCAGCATGGAGACAAGGAATCCGCTGTTGTGCCTCATTCAGCCTTCTAACAGATGGCCTGAAATGGAGGGCAGCAAGGCCTAGTGAACAGACTACTAACCTGGCCCTGCTCTTGGGTAGGGGCAGGATGTGCTCTAAGCAAACCCTCGGCCTCACTTTTCCCATCTGTGGAAGGGGTCTAATGACCCTGCGCTCCTTTGCTAAGGGCTCTGGGACCCCCTGAGCAAAGCCTCGGCTACCTGCTGCCGAAACACTTTGCAGAGACCCCCAAAGAGAAAAGCCCCATTTCCCACTCCCTCAAGCCACACCCACCATATTCACCTCCTAGGGATGCAGTCAGCTCTAGGGAGCTGCTATTTTTCATCCAGAATTCTTTGTCCCCCACCCCCAACCCCCGGGCCTTTCCCCCACAACAGGACGTGATGTTCGATCGTGGATTTGGGGGGCCAGGGGGAACACAATGCAGGTAGCCATTTTTCAGCAGACATTTAAGAAGTTTAAGAAGTCTCCTTTTGGGGGATTGTCCAGGATTGGGTCCCTGTGGCCCCTCACATCCCCACCTCCCAGAACAGGGCACAGAACCCAGGTGTCCTGTCGCCCAGACCCCTCTCACAAGGAGCCTTCTCAGAGGCCAGGCACAGATCAAGTCATGCTGCTCTCGGATGAGCTAAAAAGCACACCTCAAGATTCACAAGGCAGGACTGGCTGAGTGGGCCACGGGGGGCCTGGCGCAGAGGGAGCCATTCTGGCTGCTGGGAGGAGATGCTGAACCCTCCTCGACTCCCTGGTCTCCCAGCGCCACATGGACCTATTCATGGTTAACCAACGCCTCAGCACAGCTGTGTCTCTGCTGGGGCAGGGCTGGCTCTGCAGATAACCCCAAGCCTGCAGCTGGGTAAATGGAGCAGGCTGCTGGTGCTCAGATCTCTGGGACCATGTGGCCAGCAGGGGCGGCCGGTGGGTTGCTAGCCCAGCAGATCCTGCGTGCATTTCTCTAGGCTTACTTCCAAATCCCTTGCAAGCCCCTGGGGTGGCAGTCAGCTTGGTTTGGGACAGAAGGAACAACTGCCCCGGGGTTTCCCTGCGTCTCCAGGGCTCAGGGTCCCATTTCCAGGAGCCTTTCAGAACTAAGCTCCACAGCCGGACCCAAGTGTACAGGGAAATCAGGTGTGGGGGACCCAGGTGGACTCGGGGTGGGTAAGTCCCCCTTGAGTGTCCACAGCGCCCCAGGCTCTGGCTCTGGTCTCCCAGCTGCACACACCTGACTCAGGGCTACTGCCGGGAGTGAGCCCACGCTGCAGGATGGCCAGGCCGGGAGTGGAATCTCAGCAGGGGGGAGTGGGCCAGCTCTGTGCTCAAACCAGAGTCAGTCCTGGGGCTCGGTGTGCAGTGTAGACAAACCCTGGGGCCCGGCTCGGCCGTGTGGCAAGCAGCCCAGAGTGACGTGTGGAGGAAAGGGGCCCCACCCCATGGCTCCGGGGCTGTGTGCACAGAGCCTCTGTTCAGGGCCTCTGTTCGGTGGGGCGCCGCCCACACCCCAAGATCCAGTCCCTGCCCCCCGCCCCTCCCAGCCGAAGCAGACGAGCCTGAGGCTGGCGTGGAGGGAAGCCAGCTCCGGGCGCTGCTGGCACAGGACGGCTGGCGCCAACCCCGGGGCAGCACCCCCAGGCCGGTAGGAGACCTGACACTCTGGCCAGCGGCCTGGCAGGGCCTGGGATAACCGGGCAGGGTGGGACACAAATCCCCCGCTGAGCCCGCAGCTGCCTAAGGACACAGCCAGTCCCACCCGCTGAGCAGCTTTAACGAGGTCACAGCCATGGCACCACCCCGCCTGCCACCTTGTGTCGTCATGGCAACGGCTCTCCCACTCCTAGCCAGCCTCCTGCTTGGGGTGGGGGGGCGTGCCGGGGCCCCCCCCACGTCTCTGCTGGTTATAACAACCCCCCCGCCCCACCCCCAGCAGCCAGCTGAGGGCAGGGGGCGCGCGCCTGGGATGCAGGGAGAGTGAGATTTGTTATAGTAGGGTCACTCCTAGGTGCTGGAGCCATGCACCAGGTTTGTTATTGTAGGGTCTCTCAGGAGCAGCCGGGCTGCTCAAGCAGGGCAGTCACTGGCAGGTCACTGGGTTAAGTGCATTGCACACAGCTCAATTGTCTCCAGCTGCATCTTCGCAGCACCCAGCCCAACCGGGCCCTGATCTCGGCCAGGATCTGGGTGGCGCTGTCCCAACAGGGCCCCTATCTCGGCAGGGGTGCGGGCGGTGCCTGGCCCAACAGGGCCCCGAGCTCGGCAGGGGTGCGGGCGGTGCCTGGCCCAACAGGGCCCCGAGTTCGGCAGGGGTGCGGGCGGTGCCTGGCCCAACAGGGCCCAGATCTCAGCTAGGTATATCTCTCTATTATCCAGATATTTGGATATCCAGCAACCTCCTGGTCCGAAGCTGCAGGATGTGAGTTTACCTGCATACAGGTCTCTGGCGGCTGCTGTACTTGGTACCAGCTCACCTGCAGGGGCTGAGAGGACTCAGGGCTATAGGGCCTTTCTCCCACAAGAGTGAGCTTTGAACGGGCCTGGGATTTCCAACCCAGCTGGTGCATCCTGGAAACCGCAGCCGACAAGCAGCTCCCAGGGCTGCTGCTGTCTGCACAGGGAGGGGCGCTGGAAATCCCCTCCAGTGACAGGGTCCTGGCAGGTGGGATCCACTCCTAGCGAAGGAGAAAGGAGCCATTGCCACACACCCCAGTGCCACCCATCCCCAGAGAGCTGTACCCCCACCAGTCAGCAGAGCCAATCCCTGTGGGGTAATTAACGACCCCCAGCTGCTAAGGCAGGTCTCACCCTGCAGTACCCAGCGTGGACACTAGGCAGGGCTGGGGAAGTGCCCTGCCCTGCCCTGGGCGGCTCTGCTGCAGACCCTGCAAAACCAAACCTGGGAGGGGGCCCAAACCTAACCCCGCCCCCTCCTGCCACATGCAGGAGTCAGAGACAGGCCGAAATCAGCCCCCTGCTCAGTCACCCGGAGCCCTGCCCCTCTCCATGCCGGGTGGGCGGGTAGAATGCTGCCTTCGTCCCCTGGTGCGTGGCTCTGTGGGGCACACGCCAGGATTGCCTGGGGTCAGAGCCAGCCTGGACCGCAGCACGCAAAACCTGGGGCTCTGCCAGGGGCAGCAGAAACAACAGCGCCCCTCCCCCACCCCCACTAATCACACCCCCCAGTCCGGGCATTTGTCCTATGAACCTTCCCACGCGCTGCAGCCGACACGTCTGCGTGCTGAGCCTGGGACTCAGGGCTCCTGGGTTCTGTATCTGCCACCCTCCGGCCAGGTGACCCTGGGAAAGCGACTGCAACACTCCGAGCCTCAGTTTCCCTCCCTGCACTTGTCTCTTGACCCTGTGAGCTGTTTGAAGTCAGGGCAGTCTGTTGGTCTGTGCTCTTCCCAGACTTACAGGCCCCTGATCTCACCTGGGTGCTGCGCAGAGCTCAGCACCCGGCCCGAGGGGGCCCTGATCTCACCTGGGGGCTGCGCAGAGCTCAGCACCTGGCCCGAGGGGGCCCTGATCTTACCTGGGGGCTGCACAGCGCTCAGCACCTGGCCCGAGGGGGCCCTGATCTCACCTGGGGGCTGCGCGGAGCTCAGCTCTGTTCCATCAGCCCCTGTCAGCCAGGACAGGGAACTGGGTGGCAGTGGAGACGCATTCTCCTTCCCCAGGGTCATCAGTCACTGCCCAGTGGCTCTGGGCACCACGGCCCCCCACCAGGTGGCTTCCTCGTTATCCATAGCCGGTGGCCAATGCACAGCATGCTGGGGCTGCATGTCACTGCAGCGTCCCATGGGGCCTGGAGCCATTCCCTGGCTGGCAAGCCTCTAGGACCAGCCCTGCCCCCACAGCTCTGGCTATGCCCCTCTCTGCCCCTCCAACTACCGAGACCAGCCCACACAATGGGATATTGGCTGAGAAAAGTGTGCGCACACTTACAGCTACATTGCAATCAGCCAGTGTGTGTGTGCACATGTGCAACTGTACTGCATTACACCAGTGTGCACACACACAACTACACTGCAATCCACCAGTGTGCACACACAACTACACTGCAATGCACCTGTGTGCACACAACTACACTGCAATCTACCAGTGTGCGTGCACACACAACTACACTGCAATGCACCTGTGTGTGCACACAACTACACTGCAATCCACCAGTGTGCGCACACATGACTACACTGCAATCCACCAGTGTGTGCACACACACAATTACACTGCAATCCACCAATGTGAGCACACACAACTACACTGCAATCCACCAGTGCGCACACATACAACTACACTGCAATACACCTGTGTGTGCACACAACTACACTGCAATACACCAGTGTGCACACACACAACTACACTGCAATCCACCAGTGTGTGCACACACTATATTGCAATCCACCACTGTGTGCACACACAACTATACTGCAATGCACCTGTGCACACATACAACTATACTGCAATCCACCAGTGTGTGCACACACAACTATACTGCAATGCACCTGTCCACACACACAACTACACTGCAATCCACCAGTGTGTGCACACACAACTATACTGCAATCCACCAGTGCACACACACAACTACACTGAAATCCACTACTGTGTGCACACACAACTACACTGCAATGCACCTGTGCATGCACACAACTATACTGCAATCCACCAGTGTGCACACACAACTATATTGCAATCCACCAGTGTCCACACACACAAGTACACTGCAATCCACCTGTGCGTGCACACAACTATACTGCAATCCACCAGTGTACATGTGCACATGCAACTGTACTGCCATCCACCAGTGTGAACATGCACAGCTCTACTACAATCCATCAGTGTGTGCATGCACGCACCTGTACTGCAGTACACCAATGTGTGTGCACCTACAGCTATACAGCAATGCACGAGTGGTGAGCGTATGCACACACAGCTCTACTGCAACATTGCAGAGACTGTGTGTGCAAGCACAGAAGAAACACTGCAGCACATCAGGGTGTGTGAGGCACTGAAATACTGCAAGGCACCTCTGTGTGTATGTGACACAGAGAGAGAGAAAGCGACAGCACAAATACTTCAACACACTACACAACCCTGCTACACACTCCCATTTGTGGCTGTTTGTAGTGTGGATGGACAGGAAAAACCAAACCAATGTCACAACCTGACCTTAACCAGGCTCACAGCTGGGTGTGGGTGCCTTGTTCCGATAAATTGTTGCACTGTGATTTCTGCATCTGCATTGTTGTGGCCTATGCTTAGTGCTGTAATCTGTGCTTATGGGTTTGTGCACATTGCCGGATGCGTATTTTGCATGTGTTGGGATGTGTAATTGTGAGTCCATTGTTGCAGTGTGTGTGGATGGGGTTATGTGTGCATTGCTACACAGTGTCCATGTCCGCCTTGTCCAGATGTGTTTGCACGGGTGTATTACTGCAATAGGTGGATGTGTGTTGTTGCAGTGCCTGTGATGGGTGCACACCGGTACTGTGTGTTTGTGTGCACCGCTGCAATGCATTTCCGTTGTTGCAATGTGTGTGCTGTTGCAAAGTGCGTTTTGTCACAAAGTGTGTTGGGGGGCCTGCAGCTGTGGCTTGTTGCAGTGCGTGTGATGAGTGTATGGCCGTGTTGTTGTACTGTCTGCACTGTGGCACTGGGTGCATTGTGTGTTGTCCTGTTGTCAGAAGGGTTGCGTATTGCTCCCGTGTGCGTCGCCTGCTGAGATGCGCGTTGGGGCCGCACGTGCAGTGCGTTGTTGCAGTGTGTGTTACTGCCGTGCCTCCATTGTGGCAGCGTTGTGTGGCTGCGCCGTGTGTGTGTGTGTGTGGCTGCCGCGGGAGAGGTCACAACTCGCCCCCCACCCGCCTGCCCGCCGACGAAGGAACCCCACAAACTTTCCCTCCGCCGGCCCAGCCCCCCCGCGCCGGGACCCCGCTCAGGCACTGCGGGGGGGGCTGCGCTAATCCCGCCCGCCCGGCGCCCTTGACAGCGACGCAGGTGGCACGCGGCGGCCGGGCTCCCCGCTCCCCGCGGCCATGGCCCGGGCTGCCCGGCGGGGGCCCGGAGGCCGGGGGCCCCGCAGCTGACGGGGCGCGGGTCACTCTGCACGGCCCGGCCCGGCCCGGCGCTCCGCCGCTATGGGCGAGTGGACGATCCTGGAGCGGTTGCTGGAGGCCGCGGTGCAGCAGCACTCGACTATGATCGGCAGGTGCGCGCGGCGGCGGCGGCGGCGGCGCCGGGGGCGGGGGTCCGCCGGGCTCAACCCCAGCCCCTGCCCCGGCGCCATGGAGAGCTGGGGGGGGGGCTGCCCTCTGCACCTCCCTGCACGGGGGACCCCGCACCCTCTGCACCTCCTGCTTTGGGGACCCCCGCACCCCCCTCACCCCCTGCACCTCCCTGCACGGGGGGACTTCGCACCCTCTCCACGGGGGGACCCCGCACCCCCTGCACCTCCTGCTTTGGGGATCCCTCCCTCCCTGCACGGGGGGACCCCGCACCCTCTGCACGGGGGGACCCAGAATCCCCTGCACCTCCTGCTTTGGGGACCCCTTCCTCCCTGCACGGGGGGACTCCGCACCCTCTGCACGGAGGGACCCCGCACTCCCTGCACCTCCTGCTTTGGGGACCCCACACCCTCTGCATGGGGGGAGCCTGCACCCCCTGAACCTCCTGCATTGGGGACCCCCACCCCTGCATGGGGGACCCCACCCTCCCTGCACCTGCTGCTTTGGGAACCCCGCACCCTCTGCATTGGGGACCCTGCACCCCCTGCACCTTCTGCTTTGGGGACCCCATACCCCCTGCACAGGGGGAACCTGCACTTCCTGCTTTGGGGACCCCGCACCCTCTGCACTTCCTGATTTGGGGACTCCCCACCCCCTGCACGGGGGGAGCCTTCACCCCCTGCTTTGGGGATCCTGAACCCCTTGCACCAGGGAACCCTGAACCCCTGCTTTGGGGACCCTGCATGAACTGCTTTGGGGCACTGACCACAGGGGCTGGGCCTCCGCACCCTCTGATATGGGGGGCTCTGAACCCCTGTGCCCTCTGACTTTGGGGAGGGGAGGCTCAGAGCTCCCTGCCTGGCCAGTATGTCCAGTAGTTAGAGCAGGACACCGGCATTCTGGTCCTGGAGCTGGGGGCACAGAGCAGGAGGTGGGGAGGAGCTAGGATCCCTGGGTTCTATATCGGCACTGGGAGGGGCATTGCAGGACGCCTGGGTTCTATCCCAGCGCTGGGAGGGTGTTGGAGTTGGGGGCTGGGGACCTTCAGCTAGTCCCAGCCCCTCTCCGTGCCTCAGTTTCCCCTCTGTGCCATGAGGGTTCAGAGCCCTTGGGGTAGAGGCTGTGAGATCCTGGCCAGAGATGCGCCCTGTAGGCAGACAAAGCCTTGCACAGCTTTGGAGCGTGTGACCCTGGGCCCCAAACCCCTCCAGCAGTGGCACAGACTGAGCCCCGGTACAGCCACCAGAGCAGTGGGGTGGTCAAGGAGCTGCCCTCACGGACCCAGGCGGGCAGAGAGAGAGGTGGGCAGGGAGGGCCAGGCTGACTCCAGGGGGTGAGTCCCAGCAGGGAACAGTCTCCGCCCGGAAGCTGCTGGCTGCATGAGCGGCCCTGGGGTGCCCCAGCCCCCATACAACAGACTCCACACTGCCGTGTGCAGGGCGTGGGTGTTAGAGGCACCCGCTGGCTGGAACTGGGGCACTTCCCTGGTCAGGTGGGGCACTGCCCGGGCCGCCGCCCAAGACTGGGGACCTGCTCCCCACCAGGACACATGGGCGAGTAGCACCCACCTGTGGCAGCCCTCTCGCCCCAGGAACCGCAGCCTGCTCCTGGTGACCCTGCTCTGCAGCCAGCTCTCTGCGGGGTCCCCCGCTTCCTGGGGTAGCGAAGCCCTGCCATTGAAACGGTCACCTTCCCTGCACTGTGCCACTCCGCCAGCGGCTGGGACGGGAGCCCAGGCCCTCCCCTGGCAGCACCTCCAGTCCCATGAATCAATCCCCACTCGCTGGTGGGCAGAGTAGGGAGGGTGGCCCATGGTGCTCCCAACCCAGGGAAACAGAGGAGGGGTTTGTTATACCCATTTTCTAGCTGGGAAAATGGAGGCACAGCTGGGATGAGCTGGCAGAGGTGCCCTGGAGGTGTCCCTGGCAGTGCTGGGAATGGAAGCCGGGCATCCCATGCGCCATCCCAGGCCTGCAGGGCCCAGGGCATCACTCCGGGAGAGGGGCCCACATGGAGGACAGTGTCGAGCACGGGACAGGGGCTCTGCCTTTCATCTCACTGTGCAGCTTCCATGCAAGGGCCCCTTGGTGTGCTGTGGGGGAGTGGGGCTCAGTGGTTAGAGCAGGGGCTGGGAGCCAGGACTCCAGGATTCTCGCCCTGGCTCAGTGACTGCGTTCCTGGGAGACTGGGTGCAAATCCTTGACTCACTTTCCCTGTTTGTATGGCTGGGTTTGGGGGGTTGCGCGGACCCATCCCGAGGGGCCTGAGGCTCCTGGGAGGGAGGGAGTTGTGTGGCTCAGCAGCGTGTCCGTGGGGCAGGGTCGGGGGATGTGGATCCTACAGCTGGAGTCATCAGCCCCCCGCAACTCCCAGCAATTCTGCCCCATTCAACTCACTCCCCTGCCCCATGAGTTCTGCCCCAAGCCGGCCTGACATGCAGGCCAGGGTCTCCAGCTGGGGGCAGCTCCGGCACTGGGTCTGCAAGGGACGCGTTCACAGAGATGGGGTTCCCCGTTAGCACCAGCTGGGCTGCTCAAGGCAGGCAGGCTGCACCTGGGCAGTTCCCCCCAGCTGTGTCTCCCCAGGTACCCTCCCCACACTGGGGCACCTCTGGGACAAGAGATCTGGAGTCGGGTGTAAATATTGTGAGAATTTCACGTGTTCAGTGGGAGGGGGGTAAGCAGCGAGCGCTCTGGTACACGCAGGGGAAACCGAGGCACGGCAGCCAGGCAAGAACTTGGGCCGGAGATTTTTTGGTCAAGACAATGACAGAGCTAAGAATAGTCCTGGCTCCAGCCACCCCCCCACTCTAACCACTAGACCCCACACCCCTCCCAGAGCTGCGGGGAGAACCCAGAAGTCCAGGCCCCTCTGTTCTAACTACCAGCCCCCACACTGCTCCTAGAGCTGGGGACAGAACCCAGAAGTCCAGGCCTCCAGCCCCCCCTGCTCTAACCGCCAGACCTCATACCGCCCCCACACAGCTGGGGAGAGAACCCAGGAGTCCAGGCTCCCAGACCCCACACCCCAGAGCTGAGGAGAGAACCCAGGAGTCCTAACTCCCAGACGCCCCCATCCCCCTCCTGGAGCTGGGGAGAGAGCCCAGGAATCCTGACTCCCAGACCCACCCCCCCAGAGCTGGGGAGAGAACCCAGGTGTCCTGACTCCCAGACCCCCCCGACCCCCTCCCAGAGCTGGGGAGAAAACCCAGGAGTCCTGACTCTCAGGCCCCTCTGCTCTAACAACCAGCCCCCTCACTGCTCCCGGAGCCGGGGACAGAACCCAGGTGTCCTGCCCGTCACGGGCTCCTGGCTTCCCACCGGGGTTGCAGGCCCAGCCGGGTGTGCGCTCCTCCCCACCACCCCTGCCCTGTGCTCCCCCCCCGGCAGGATCCTGCTGACGGTGGTGGTCATCTTCCGGATCCTGATCGTGGCCATCGTGGGCGAGACGGTGTACGAGGACGAGCAGACCATGTTCATGTGTAACACGCTGCAGCCGGGTTGCAACCAGGCCTGCTACGACAAGGCCTTCCCCATCTCCCACATCCGCTACTGGGTCTTCCAGATCATCCTGGTGTGCACGCCCAGCCTCTGCTTCATCACCTACTCCGTGCACCAGTCGGCCAAGCAGTGGGACCGCCGCTACTCCTTCCTCTACCCACTGCTGGAGAAGGACGCCCGGAAGGGCCGGACGGTCAACGGCATCCTGGTGCATGCGCCCGAGAGCTCGGCCAAGGAGGAGCCCGACTGCCTGGAGGTGAAGGAGCTGCCCAGCGCCCCCCTGCGCCTGCCCAAGAGCGCCAAGGCCAAGCGGCAGGAGGGCATCTCCCGCTTCTACATCATCCAGGTGGTCTTCCGCAACGCGCTGGAGATCGGCTTCCTGGCCGGCCAGTACTTCCTGTACGGCTTCCACGTGCCGGCCCTGGTCGAGTGCGACCGCTACCCCTGCGTCAAGGAGGTGGAGTGCTACGTCTCGCGGCCCACCGAGAAGACCGTCTTCCTGGTCTTCATGTTCGCCGTCAGCGGGATCTGCGTGCTGCTCAACCTGGCCGAGCTCAACCACCTCGGCTGGCGCAAGATCAAGGCGGCCCTGCGGGGGGTGCGGGCGCGGCGCAAGTCCGTCTGCGAGGGCCGCAAGAGGGACCTCTCGGCCCTGGCCCCGGGGCCGCCGCTGGGGCGCACCCAGTCCAGCGAGTCGGCCTATGTCTGAGCCATGGGGCCGCACCGTGCAAACCTCCCCCGCCCGGGGGCACGGCCGGTCTCCTCCAAGGGCTGAACGGGGGACGTGATGCGCCCCTGCTCTGGGATAGCTGGGGGAAGGGCAGCTCCCGGCTCCACCTTGGCTTTTTTAAAAGCTGTTATTTATTGTTTCTCATGGTGCAAGCAGGGGGAGGGGGCCGGACCCCACCCCCACCAGCCTTTACTGCCCCAGGGAACAGCCATGGGGGGGGTCTGCAGGGAGGGGGGCAGCTCCCTGCTTTGCTGCAGCCTTGGCGCAGGGAATAAAGAAACTGACAACCTGTCCCCCCATGTAACTGCTAAACAAGTCAGCTGCAGGGCAGATGGCGCTGTGGGGCAGGGAACAAGGGGGCTCAGCAGGGGGCGCTCTCCCCAGCAGGCAGGCAGGGCTGGCCCCAGGGGCGCTGTGGGGCAGGGAACAAGGGGGCTCAGCAGGAGGTGCTCTCCCCAGCAGGCAGGCAGGGCTGGCCCCAGGGGCGCTGTGGGGCAGGGAGCAGGACAGGGGGACGCTCATTACGAGAGGGCCCTGCTGCCAGTTGACCCCCGATGGCAGGGGGCTGGGAGATGAGGCAGCGTGGGGGGCTCCCAGCCTGGCTGGGTGGGGGAGGGGCTGGGTGCCCGTGGCCCATAGCCCAGCCCCCACCCTGCGGGGGATTTACAGCCCTTAAGCGGCTCTCGGCTGGCGTGGAGCAGGGACCATCTGGTCAACACCCCGGCACTTCGCCCCCAGAACTCCTGGCTCCCCCTGCCCAGCTGGGCCAGAACCCACATACAGCGCACCCCCCCCCCCCACACTGGGACTGGGACAGGCCCAGGCATCCTGGCTCCCCCCAGCTCTGCCCCATTTAATAGCCCTCCTGCGCCTGCCCCAGAGCTGATCACCCCCCTTCCCCCACCACACAGCTTTCACCTCTCAAGCCCCTCGCTGGATGCCTGACCCCCCCGCAGCCCAGCCTGGGAGGGGGCTGCTCCCGGGGGAGACGGGGGGGTGGGGGTGGGGCGCGTGGTCTGATGCCAGGGTGGGAATTGTGAAGTGACCCCTGCGGGAGCCGCCACCTGTCACACACAGGGCAGCCTTAGTGGGTGGCTTGTGGGCCTGGTGGGGGCAGGGATTGGCACCAGACCTGGGGGAGAGAGTAGGTTGGCCAGCCGCGGCTGTGCCCGGCCGGGGGGCTGCGGCTGTGCCCGGCGGGGGGCTGCGAGTGCCGCGGCTGTGCCCGGCGGGGGGGGGGGGGGGGTCGGGCTGTACACACACCAGGGCAGTAGGTGCCAGGTTCTGACCATGGCGCCAGGTGCTGTCCTGGGTGCAGGGTGACAGCAGAGGCAGCTCTGGTGTTGTCGGGTCTCTGCCTGCAGGGCAGCTCTGCCCAGCCAAGGCCCGTTGTGCAGGCAGCTCAGAGCCAGGGCCCCAGCCGAGGGGTGAGGGCTCCCTTCTTGGGCAGCTCCCCCCTTGCTGGGGGTCCCACACCCCTGGGCAGGAGGGAGGGAACAGCAGAGAATTGGTGAGGCAGGCAGGACACAAGGGAGTGAGGGGGGGCTGCAGGTGCCTCCCCACAAGGCAAGGAGGCAGAAGGGGACATGGGGGGGGCACTGCTCCCAGCTCCTGCCCCCCATGGAGATTGCAGCTGAGCAGGGACCCGGCAGCAGCAACCCTGCCCCCCCCCCATTAGCACCACTGAGGTGCTGCCTCCGTCACAGTCACACCCCTATTAACACCCACTGCACCCCCCCACCCCAGCAGGGCGAGGATGGGACCTGGAAGGGAGAAGGGGCTGCGAGCCCGGACTCCTGGGTCCAATCCCCATCACCTCTTTTCTGACCTCTGCCCCAGGTCAAGGGACACACCCCTCTGCTACCTACCCCCTTCTGCCCCCGCTGCAGGAACCTGCGCCACCCAGGAACACCCCCCAGCTGGCCCAGTGCCATGCAGTAGCCCAGCGCCTGGCCTGTGGAGCCTGCTGGCACCAGGGCAGAGCAAGAGGCCAGAACGAGGAGGGGAGGCCAAGGCCTCCGTGGATCAGCACTGGCTGAGCTGGAGCCCCCCAGGGGTGCTCTGCACTGAGACCCACAGCCCTGCCCATGACACACTGCCAGGGCTGCTTCCGCTGGGGAGAGCCGAGCTGCAGCCCAGGGTGGGCACAGCAGGGGCGGTTTCTGTGCTGGAGGTAGCCCCAGGGGGGCTGGCGATAACCAAATTGCATTAGGCAGTGTGAATTATGCCTAGGAGCCAGGAGGCAGCCTGGGCCCCCCCCAGAGCCAGCCAGGGGTCACGCCGACCGGCAATACACTGGCCTGAGCTTGCGCCTGTCAGGCCCCAGCTCCATTCTGCTGCCCAGCAGCAGGGGCAGAAAGGGAAGTGGGCCCAGAACCCAGGAGTCCTTGCGCGCAGCTCCTGTCCCCCGCCACCCCACCAGCCCCCAGAGCTAGGGCTAGAACCCAGGAGTCCTGGTGCCCAGCTCCCCCCTCCATCCTCCCACAGAGCCAGGTACCAGGAGCAAGGGTGTTCCGCAGCAGGGCCAGACACGGGTACAGGGCAGGGCCGGAGGTGGTTGGGATATACCCGTATCTGTCAAAGTGAAGGCTAGGGCAGAGTACGAGGGCCTCCAAACGGGGCAACTGCAGGCAGGAGGGGGAGGTGGGGGGGCTCAGGACAGGGGCATACAGGGGACCAGGCCCCCCAGGCGAGACTGGGACCAGGGAGGCTGGCTGTTCCCCTGCCTGTCCCTGGCAGGGCATGGGGAGCTGCACTTTTCCCTCGCTCCCTGCCAGCTGGGGAAGAGCTCTGTAAATACAGCCCCGGGGGCAGCCCTGGACCAACATAGGGTATCCCCAGCCAGCCCCTCCCAGCCGCCTGCTGCTCCGGGGGGCAGCCTGGCTCAGCGCCCCCAGCCATGCCGGGCTGTCACCCTTGGTGTGAGGGCTGCTTGCATCCAAGTGGCTCCCAGCAGGGCCCCAGCAAGGCACAGCCAAGGGCACCCACAGCAGCAGCAGACACACGCCATCCCTCCCTTCCCCCCACTCTTTAGCTGGCGGGGGGGCTAACCAGGCCGTGCATCGGGGTCGGGGGGTCACTGAGCCTGGGCTCCAGGGTTCCCAGGGAGTCCAACAGCTCAGGGGCTGGGCCAGAGCCAGGGAGCAAACCCAGGTGTCCCGGCTCCCAGTGCCCCACCGGGCGGCAGTGCCCCACTGGCTGGGGGAGGGGCTGCTGGCTGGGGTAAGCCAGCTGTGAACCCAGGCCTGCAAATCTAGCCCAGCAGCACCCACAGGCAGCCCCTGCCCAGCAGCCAGCGAGCCCAGGCGGCCTGCCCCAGCGGGACACGCTGCCCCACCTCCCCAGCAGCAAGGGAGGGGGGAGAGACGCAGCCGCTGCCGGGGCAGGTGCAGAGCCCGGCCTCAGGCCAGGGCAGGTGCCCAGCAGCCCTGTGAGGGGGGTTCAGAGCGAGGGGGGGGGGGGCCCTGGGGGAAGGGGCACACAGGACTCGAGCAGCCAGAGCGACAGGAGATGCCCAGAGCTTTAATGTGCCCCTTGGCACGCGGGGCCGGCGCTGAGCACAGAGCAGCAGTGTTACAACCTGCAAGGCAAAGCACAGGGCGGTCAGGGAATCGGAGCCTGTTACCCGCCTGGCCCGACCAGGGACCCCCAGGGGAGGTGCCAGCCCTGCTCGCCCCACCCCAGCCCCGGCCCCGCTGCGCCAGCCCCTCCCCCCCACCAGGCAGCCCCTGGCCCCTCACTCACGTGACCTCGCGGAAGGCTCTCTTCTCCACGTACTTCAACCGGTATTTCCTCTTGAACCTGGGGGACGAGGGAGTCAGATCCTGGCTTTGCCACCCACTGTGGAGCACAGCCCTCAACCCCCCACCCCATGGTAGCTGCCACAGCCTGGACCGTCCTTCCCTGCAGCTGGTTTGGGAATCATGGGGTGAGGAGGGAGTCAGGACCCCGTGGCCCCTCTGCTCTGCTCTCCCCCCGGCAGAGACCCTGGCCCCCCCCACTCACTTGGCTCGCTCCCGGGGCTCAATCAGGTTCCTCTTCTGCAGACTCTTGAACCGGTCGCGCAGGATGCTGCCCTCGGGCTGGGGAGAGACAGGCCAAGCCAGTCAGGTGGGTGGGGGGCACCAGTAAAGAGGGGGGGGTTTCAGTCTGCACTCTGGCTAAAGGCAGGAAAATCCATGTGCTGCCACTGACCAGTGGCCCCTCACCCTGGCCCCAAGCGCTCAGTCCTGGATCTCAGCACCAGGCCGGGCCCCGCCTGCCCCCGCCGAGCATCAGGGGAGATCTCTGGAGCAGCCGGACAGCTCAGCACCAGGACAGGGCCCGGTGGGGGCTGGCTGATACCCAAGCTGGGGAGCTGTGCCCAGACTCGATGGCAGGGGCACGGGGCGGCAGGAGACCATCCGTGGGCACCTGCCATCCGCCAACGTGTCAGGGACTCCCTGCTCCAGGCAGGAGCCTGGTGCCAGCCACGGGGGCCGGCAGGAATCGCTGCTGCTGGCAGTTTAGCTCATACTCCTGCATTTGGGGGAGCCCCTGGCAGTGCCCCCCATGGGGACTGGCCTGTCCAGCGGGGCAACGGCTGGTGCCCTCAGTCCCCAGGTGCTGCCCCACTGAGCAGGACCCAGGGAACCCCAGAGGATCTTCACATTCCCAGCATGCACTGCTGCGAATCCTCGTAGCGCAAGGATGGGTCTCATCACTGGGCACCAGCGTCTGCTCTGCCCCCAACATGGGGGGCCGTGAGAGGGGACCCAGGGGGCTGGGGATGGCCGCAGGCTCAGCCCTACCTTCAGCGTCCGCAGGGACTCTGCCAGCTCCGTGCTCAGCTGCACCTCCAGGTCTGGCTCTTCGTACCTGCCGGGAGGGTGGGTTAGAGGGGGGAGCAGCCCACCCCCAGGTGCCTGCCTGGAATACAGATAGCCCCCTCCCCCACAGCCAGAGCGCGCCCCCTTTATCTCATGCCAGCTCCCTGAGGCCACTCCCCCCAAGGCCGTCCCCCACCCTTTCCCCCATCCTCCTGCTGTGCCCCCCTTCAGCCCGTCCCCTCATTCCCTCCTCCGCCCCGGGGCACCCCAGGAGCCGCCCACCCCCACTCACTTGAGCCGGCCCAGGCGCCGGGGCGTGGTGGCCTCCGCCCGTCTCTTCGCCAGCCGCGCCCGTCTCCTGCGCAGCAGCTCGGCCTCCCGCTGCCGCACCAGCCGCCGGATGGAGCGGAGCCGGAAGAGCTGCTGGTGCCGGCCCCGCGCCGCCCTCTCGCCCCGCCGCTGGGCCTCCTGCGGGGACCGCAGCCGGGTCAGAGGCGCCAGGAGTCCCAGGCCCAGCCCCAGCCCGGCCGACCTCCCACGGGCACCGCAAAACCAAGGATGGAGCGTGCTCTGGCCCAGGGCCCGGCAGGCTGCTTGCCCCCCGCCACTGCCCCACAGCCAGCTGTGGGGCCCCAGGATCGGGGCCTGCGCCCCAGTGACTCTCCTGCGGGGGGGAGGGGTTCCTAACTACACCAGGCAAGAGTCGGGGGGACCCTCATTCCAGACACCCCACCCCCACCTGGCTGCCTGCTTGCTACAGCCCAGGGCCGGAATCAGTGGGGGCCCCCCCCCACCTCCCACCCAGGCAAAATCCCAGGGGCATCGGGCACCAGGGCTTTGGCTTCCTTCTCCCTCCGGCGCTGCTGCTCCGTCTTCTTCTCCCGCAGGGGGGCCGGAGGCGGGGGGGCCGCAAGCTCCTCCTCGGGGTCACTCTCCTCGGCAGCTGACTCCTCCAGCAGCCCCTCGCACTGCTCCTGGAACAGCGCCTCCTACAGGCACAGTGGGAACCACAGTGAGACCGGCCGGCCACAGGCCCTGCCACAGGGAGGGGAGCGGGGCCTAGCGGTCAGAGCAGGGCCAGGCGCCAGGGCTGCTGGTTCCGTCCCTGGCACTGAGATGGGAGCAGGGACTAGTGGTCAGAGAGGGGTGAGCCCACACGGCCAACAGCGCAGTCGATCGCCATCGCTAGCGTCGTATTGGCGCCGCCTGCCCCTGAGGCCAGGGCGGGAGGGAGGTGCTGAGGCCCGGGGGACGACACGGGGGGCTGCAGCTCTCCAGGGAGCTTTGCAGTGGGGGACTCGCCAGGCGCCGAGCCCAGCTGGGAACCCCGGTGCGACCAGGCCGGTGGGGGTGGAGGTGGAAGCCAGGGCCAGGCCCCTCGCGCTGAGCCCTCCCCGGCAGAGGCTGGTGACCCCAACCCAGCCACGGCTGCCTGGCTGACAGCCGCCCGCCTGCCCGCCCAGCGGAGCCAATTTGAGGCTGAACACACCCGGCTGCCGGGCATGGGTGCCACCAGGCGAGGGCTGGGTGGGGGAAGGGGGCATGAGCCAGGCTTGTGCCCTGCACCCCCCCCCAGTTCTCACCTGCGTGGGGGCCTCAGCCGCCGTGGGGAACCGCAGCTGCCGCTCCAGCTTCTCCTCGGCCCTCTGCCGCTTCAGCTCTACCTCATGGGCTTGCAGCAGCAGTGCCTGGGGGATGGGCGGGGGGGGGGGGGGGTCAGCAGGTACAGCCCCATGTGCCCCTGGCCCCAGAGGACCCCCCCCCCCCCCATGTCTCCCCACCCCTGCTGGGCCCCAGAGCCCCACCCACTGGGCTCCCCATGCACCCCAGAATCAACTCACCCCACTAGGTCCCAGAGCCCACCCACCCCATCAGCCCCCCCATGCACCCCAGGCCCTGGACCCCCCACCCCCGCCGGGTCCCAGTTAACTGAAACCTCATCCGGTCCATTTGTGGGGAGGGCTACCGCTCAACAGCTGAGCCGTCAACGTCCCCAGGCCTGGGACCCCCCACCCCCACAGCCTCTCCATTCCCAGCATGCACTGCTGCAAACTCCCAGGGCAGCCCCCCCTACCTGGTGGGCCTGGAAGGTGGGGTTATATGACCCCCCCGGGGGGATTACTTCCACTGCCGGCAGCTCCGAGGGCTTCTTCCCCAGCCTGGCGGGGCGCTGCAGAGAGGCAAGCAGGGATGAGCCAGGAAGGACGGGTCCCCTCAGCCCCCCACCCCCCGCCATCCCACTCACCCGCACTCTCTGCTTCTTGGTCTGCTCCAGGAACCAGGCGTCCTGCCTGGCCAGCACCCGGTCCAGGGGATCTGCAAGGAGAGCGGCAGAGTCACCAGCACGCCCCGAGCAGGAGGGCAGCGGGGCCTAGTGGGTAGAGCTAAGGATGGGCACAGGAAGTCAGGTTCTTTTCCTGACTTGCAGAGGGGAGGGGGTGCTGCCCAGGCCCCACAAGCAGGGAACACAGACGGGGCTGAAGCTGTAGAATCCAGGAGCTCTGGCTCCCAGCCCGCACCCACCCCCGCCCCCCGCTCTAACCACTAGACCCTGCTCCTCTCTTGGGCCCAGAGAACCCAGAAGTCCCAGCTCCCAGCCGCCCCCCCAGTCTAGCCACTAGACCCCACTGCCCTCTTGGAGACAAGGAGAGAACCCAGGAGTCCTGGCTGAACAGGAGAGTGAGGCAGACGAGGAACCTGCTCCACTGCTGTGTTTGGATGCCAGGTTTTAGCCAGGCTTTGCTGCGAGAGCCGCGCTGCCCCCTGCTGGAGAGAAGTAGCCATGCACCAGCCCCCTCCCCAGGCCCCTCCCAGAGACAAGGGGAGAACCCAGGAGTCCTGGCTCCTAGCTGCGCCCTCTCCCCACACCGTAAGCACCCGCCCCTCCACTCCCCTCCGCGAGCTGGGCGGAGAACCCAGGAGTCCCAGCTCCCAGCTGTGCCCTCCCCCCCGCCTAGCGCCCCCCCCCCCCACGACAGGCAGAGAACCCAGGTGTCCTGGCTCCCAGCATTCCTGGGGTCTCTACTAGACCCCACTGCCCACCCCCAGAGCTAGGGGGAACCCAGGTGTCCTGGTTCCCAGCCTTCCCCGGTCTACCCACTAGACCCCACTGCCCTCCCAGCTGTGCCTTCTCCCCACACCGAAACCACCCGCCCCTCCACGAGCCAGGCGGAGAACTCAGGCGTCCTGGCTCCTAGCCCCCTTCCCAGGAAGCACGTGCACTCTGCTCACTTGCGTCCGACCAGATGTCATAGAAGCCCCTGGCAGCCCCGCCCTGGCTGCCTGAGGCCGTCGCTGGTGCCGCTTTCTGCAGCCTGGCCTGGAGGCGCCGCTGGTCTCGGGACACCACTCCCTGCTCTGCCAGCTTCTCCTGCAGCCGCTGCTTCCGCTTCAGCTTCTTCCCATTGGGGACCTGGTAGGCCAAAATGCTGCCAAGGGGAGCGAAACAGGGTGAGGGCGGCAAAGGGCCCTTGACATCCCTCGTCACCACAGACCCACCCATGCGCTCACCACTCCCCAGCCAAACCCAGCACCCTCAGCCAAGTTCTACTGACTGGGGAAACTGAGGCACAGAGGGCTCAGACTTGCCCAAAGTCACCCAGGCAGAGAACCACTCGTGATCCCCGCAGGGCCAACGCTCCAGCATGACAGGACAGACAGCCAGCACGGTCCACACACAGGTGGGAGCAAGATCAGCTGAACGTGGGCACCATCCCCACAGGCCAGGCCAGGCCAGGCCAGGCCAGCCCCCCTCTCCGGCCCGGTGACAGGACACTCACTCTTTGGGAGCAGGCACCTTGGAATCCGGCTGCAGCATGAGGTCTATCCACAGGGGCTTCTCTTTGCCTTGGTTCAGCGTCCGGTCTGGGAAAGAGGGGGACAGATGGGCAGCCGCCCACACACTCAGCGGCAGCCCCACACTGTGGGGTAGGGTGGGGTGGGGTGGGGTTGCAGAGCTCAAATCCAGGCCAGCTATGGCCCAGGAGCTCCTCTGACCCCCTGCCTACCATGGGCCAGAGAATCCTGCATTTTATCCATCACCCCCTTCTTCCCTGGCACTCACCCTGTTGAGCTCACAGTGCTTCACCCTTTAGCACCATTTTAACAATGGGGAAACTGAGACACTGAGAGGGAATCACCCCAAAGTAGGGCTGGGACTGGAGCCCAGGAGTCCTGACAACTTGTCAAGGGCTCCAGCCACTAGACCACATGCTCCCGGGTGTTTCTGGGATTCCCGCAGCCAGTCCGTGGCTTGCCAGCGAGCTCACGTCCTCCCCTCCTGCCCCCCCCCCGGGCACTCAGGGCTGTCTGTGAGCAAGTCCCCGCTTCACTCCCCAGGAGCAAGATATCTCAATGCTGCTGGTGACTGGGGGAAAGAAGGGCAGGCGGCAATTCTTGGTGCCTTAAGGAGCTTGACATTCAGACTGTACTGAGCCCCCCCCAGCTCTGCAATTCACCCCTCTCGAAGGCACCCCTGAAATCAAAGCACTTTTGCCACATGCTCCAGGGGAGAGCCAGACAGAATCCTTCAGAACTGCTGGGGCGGGGTTACAGTGGCCCCTTGGGATCTCAATAGAGACCAGCACCAGCTGCTGCACATACTCCCTGCCTGTTACAGATAGGGAAACTGAGGCACGGGCACCTGCTCAAGCTCACTCCAGCAGCCTGTGGCATGGCCCAGGCAGGACTTGAACACCGAACTCTGGCCCAGCAGGGAAAGAGGCTGAATCTCTGCCCAGGGCAGAGGGAGCCGCAGGACTGTGATCTGGTTCTCCAGGGCCCATTCCGATTGCAGCCCTTTGGCTGATGCAGCCCCTGGACTCGGAGAGGGGCCCCCACCCTGGTTTTCCAACTTTCCCCTAGCCCCACCCCCCGGGCCCTTCTTACCTTTCTTCTCATTCCCCGTGTCCAGGAAGAAGAGGCTCTTGTCGGGCTTCTCGGCCACCAGCCCACTGGAGAGAGGCGCCCCATTACTCCCACATGCTGCTGAGGATCCAGCCGGGGCCCCCAAAGTGACCTCAGCCCAATTCAGCAAAGGTCCCCCATGAACTCTCCCCTCACCAGCGCCCCAGCTTCCAACTGGCTCCTCCCCCAGCACCCTAGATTCTCCCACCCCCCTCTCTAAGCCCTCCCCAGTTCTATCCCCACCCACTTCTAGGCCCCTCCTAACAGCCCTCCAGCCCTAAGCCAGCAGCCCCTTCCCTCACAGTTAGCTCCATGGGGGTACCTTGCCCACCTCAGCCCCCAAACTCTCCAATCCCCAAAGCCCATGAGATCATTTTCAGTCCCCCCTTCCAGGTACCCTCCCTTCCCCAGCCCCCTGGAGTTCCTCCATCACTCCCCTCTCTTACCAACAACCCCCACCCCACAAAGTATCCCCCCGGCCCCATACTCACCCCTCAGGATCAGTCTCGCTCCCTGACTCCTCACCTTCGCAGCTCCCCAATTTCCTCTCCCTGCCACCCCCCACCTTCTTCCTCCCAGTACCCCCTCCTACCCCCCACCCCCAGCTCCCCCCACCCAAGTGCCTCCTCCCAGACCCCCATCCCCCTCCGCCCTGGCACCACATGTTCCCATAGCTTCCCACACCCCATGGCCTCCCAGTCCCCCGTCCCCCCAGTCCCTCTCCCCATCGCCCCCTGCCCCCATCAGCGCCCCTCCCCCCATCTCCCCACGGCCCCCCCTCCCCCATCAGTGCCCCTCCCCCACGGCTACCCGGCCGCGCGCTGCTGCAGCCCCACGTCCTCCAGAAAGGCGCCGATCTCGCGGCCCAGCCGCGCCTCGGGGCCCCCCCATCGCTTCCAGCTCTTCTTCCGGTTGCGGCTGCCCCGGACCCGCCGCGGTCCGCGCGCGGCGGGATCGCGGGACCCGGCCCGGAAGCCCAGGAAGCCCGAGCCGGCCGCGCCGCCGCAAGCGTCCGTGGGCGCCGCCATCTTGGTAAAGGGAGGAAGGAGGGGCCGGAAGCGCCTGAAGAACGACATCCGGCAGCTCCCACCATCTTGGTGAAGGAAGTGGCTGGTGGGAGGAGGCGGAGGGTTTTTATCAGCAGATTCCACAAGGCCTCAGGAACGGAAAGGGCTTTCCGCGTGCCGCCCGCGTCCCCGAAAATCAAAGATGAAGCCCGCCCTGAGGGGCGGTTGGTTTTGGGCCGCTGTATTGTTATTGGTATCCGCAGATTCGACAC
Source organism: Carettochelys insculpta (assembly GCF_033958435.1). Classification (NCBI taxonomy): domain Eukaryota; kingdom Metazoa; phylum Chordata; order Testudines; family Carettochelyidae; genus Carettochelys; species Carettochelys insculpta. The sequence continues at coordinate 22,243,596 of NC_134158.1, read as the reverse complement.
TCGAACCCATTCCCAGATACCCTGGGGTGAATGTGGGGTGTGGGGGCAGGTAGTAACACCTGACGCGGGGAGCAGGGCCCTGGGGCTGCCATTGCACTTCGCAGCCTGGCCCATCCCATGGCAAATCCAGGGTCACCCCCATTTCCTACTGGGAATCCGTATCCGCCCCACACCCCAGATACTGCTCCCCGCTGCTCAGCCAGCTGGCGGCAGGTCTCAGTGTAAATGCACAGTCTCGCTGGGGTGTAACTCCCACACCCAGCAACCTGCAACTCCCATGCCTGACTCCCAGTAATTCCCACGCCCAACTCCCCTGACTGACTCCCACGCCCGACTCCCTATAACTCCCACACTGACTCCCATGCCCGACTTCCTGCAGCTCCCACGCCTGACTCCCAGTAATTCCCATGCCCAACTCCCCTGACTGACTCCCACGCTCGACTCCCTATAACTCCCACACTGACTCCCATGCCCAACTTCCTGCAGCTCCCACGCCCAACCTGCTGTAACTCCCATACCTGATTCCCAGTAATTCCCACGCCCAACTCCCCTGACTGACTCCCAATAACTCCCACGCCTGATTCCCACGCCCAACCTCCTATAACTCCCATGCCCAACTCCCTGTAATTTCCATGCCCGACCCACTGTAATGCCCACACCTGACCTGCTGTAATTCCCCCACCTGACCCGCTGTAACTCCTCTGTCCAACCTTACGTAACTCCCCAGTTCAGCTCCCATCTGCCCGACCTGGTGTAACCCCCCCACCACCCGACACAGTGTAACACTCCCACCCAACTGCCATCTGATTCACTGACTGTAACTCCCCTGCCAGGTTCTCATCTCCCCAACCTGGTGTAATTCCCCTGCCCGTCTCCTGTCTCACCGATGTTGTCCAGGGCCAGCACATGTGGGCCATTACAATGTGCACCACGTCCCTGCGCCGGTACAGGGCTGGTGAGCGCTGTCTGTCAGCTGGTACGAGGCCTGTGTGCACCCCGTCTCCAGGCCAGCAGAGGGACTGTGTGCACCATGCAGCTGTAAGGCAGATGGAGTGATGCTGTCTGGGCCCAGGACCTGCAGGGTGTGCACCGTGGGCGTGAGGCCAGAGAGGGGCAGGTCCCTCTGCAGACCCACCTGGCAGCACGCAGTGGGGTGAGGGCTGCAGGCAGCAACAGGTCACAGGCAAGGACTTCACCCAAGCACAGAACTACCGCACTGGTACCCCCAGAACGTGCACGCCCAGATCACGCCCACACCCAACAGAGCACGGGGACCCAGGCAGGCGTGCACTCAAGCCCCCACAACATGTACATAACACAGTAAGTGAGCACACACCCACCCGTCTGCACACACGGCTCAGCCACACACACACCAGCTTCCTGCTGTTTCCCTTTAACAAGCCAGCGTGCCTGGCCTCGCCCACAGCTGTTTTCCAAAGCTGGGAGCTTGTCTCCCCACTGGGGTCAGGTGAGGCTCCGCAGCTGCCAGCCCCGAGATGGGCACATGTGAGTGGCACGGATGGGTGGGGCTCGGGCCAGATTTCACCCCCCAACACACACACACACACACTTGTGTTTCACACCCAAACAGGGCTCCAGAAACCTGGAACTATTGCAGCAGCAACAGAAAATCCAGAGAACAGAATTTTAAAGGGAAAAAAAGGAGGAGCTGTGGGTGAAGTACAGGACTCCTGGGTTCTCTCCCTAGTTCTGGGAGGGGAGTGGGGTCTGGTGGTTAGAGCAGGGGTCCTGGTCCCACCCCAGCTCTGTCCAGGACTCTGTCTGCTTAACCACCACTCTTTGCAGTCTCGGTGCCTTGTTTTCTTCTCCAGGATGGTGAACTTTCTCTGGGGGCTGAGAGCTCCATGGGTGAGGGGGTAGGTGGCAGTGCTGGATGGGATTCAGTGGGACCAGAGGTGCTCCCTCTCCACGCTTCATGGACAGGCCCGCCCGCCCCACCCGTGTTGTTCCCAAGCCCAGCCGAGGAACACAAGTTTCCCTTGGCCAGGACACTGGGGTCCTGGCAGCTGCCCAGGGGGTGAGTCACCAGCCAGAGACGCGCGCTCCAGCCTGCGGTGCAAAGGTGAAGAGAGAGCAGAATGCACCCCGCCCCCTCCCATGGTCCTCGACTCCAGGGCCCCCCTCGGCAGTTCCCCCCAGGTGTCGGGGGTGAGATGCCCTCAGCTGCTTCCCCGGCCCTGGGCTGAGGGGTGGGCGCCAGCTGGCCTTGTGTGGTGAGCAGGGTGCGCTGCCTGGGCAGGATGGTCTGTTCCCACAGTGGCTCCCAGCCCTCTGGACTGCAGGCTGGGCAGTCCCACGGCCCCTCCTCCCTCAGCCACATCCCGCTTAGGGCTGGCTGGGGTCCCCACTGCTCCTGTGCCTGCAGGGGAGGGCGGTTTGGGAGTCGGCAAGCTCCCTCTCCAGCTCCAGGGACCTCAACCCGTGGGCTGAGAACCTGCCCCTGGAAAGCTACCTTGTCCCCCCTCTGCCCAGCGCTTTGGGCACAAAGGGGGCAGCAGGGCTCAGCCTTCTGGGGGCTCAGCTGGACGGGCGGGTCTGTCCCGGGATCCATGGGAAGAGGCAGGGGATGGGCGCAGGGGGTGATCTGGCCTGACGGGGATGTGGGGGGCAGGATAGCTGGGGTAACAGTGCAAGTGGGGTCCCTGGCTGACAGGGCTGGGGCAGAGGGGCAAGCCGTGGGCTGCTGGACCCACTCCAATTCCACACAGGGCTGAGGCCCAGGAGTCCATGTCAGCTGGTAAAGGCACAATCTCTTTATTGCAGCAGGACGGACAGAAGTACAGGCCCGGGGCAGAGGAGGTGGCGGATGGAGGCTGGGAGCCCAGCTTGCACCAGGGTGGCCAGTGAGCCCGAGGAGGACAGACCTTGGGCCACATGCTGCCCTCAGTGGCCCGAGGCTGATCCCCAGCTGTACCTGGTCCTAGAGCCGCAGGGGCTGTTATGACCAAGGCTGATCTCAACCCACAGCTGGGAGACCCCCCAACCCAGTGACCTGACCAGTCCCCTCCTCAGCCCCTCGACCACTATCCTGCCCAAGGGATGGGGACCAGAGGGCCTGATTCTCAGTTGCTTCATTTGTGCAATGGGAGTTGGGATGGTGGGGGAGGGGCTGGTGTAAAGTAGAGCGACCCCAGGGCTGCTCTGTCCCATGCTCTGCGGGGCTCTGGGGTGGAGCAGGGAAAGGGCCTCACACCACCTGGGCATGATCCTTGGGATGGCTCTGGTTCTTGGGGGGCCATTTGTTCCCACTTTAAGTGTTCAGGGCTCCCCAGGCCTCACACCCTCTTTCGCCCTCTGCGACACTGGGCTCCTCCATTCGCAGCCTGGCCTGCTCAGGGTGCCAGCAGCAGCTGGCCAGGAGATAAGGCGGCTGTTGGAGTAACAGAGCATTTGCCGTAACAATGCCAAGGGGCGCAGCACGGGGCAGGGGGAGCAGGGCTGTGTGCTGGGGCAAGCAGCACAGGGTGGCTAGTCTGATACAAGGCTCCCAGGGGCACAAAGCACCTGGCTGGAGGGGAAATGCTCCCCATGTAGGACTCACCGGCCCTGCCTGACAGCCCCACGGCCAGGCTGGGCCCCAGATCTCTAGTGGATTGCAGGGCTGCTACCGTGCAGTGGGGCAGGCGGACTGCGGGGCCAGACAGGGATGTGTGGTGCTCAGGACAGGCCCTGTTCTCTGCTGGTAGTCGGGTTCTTACCTGCCCGCAGGGGTCTAGCAGGTCTCCCCATGGCTGGGATGTGAGATATGGGGTGTAGCTCCCAGGCTGTCTTCTCCCTGCTGTGCAGGCGACAGGCGAAGGGTTCAGGGTAGGCAACAAGCCCCTGAGCTGAACTCGCGTCTGCTGGCCCCAGCTGGCACAGTCTCAAGGGAGGTGCTGGGGAGGATGGATGGGCTATCCCAGAGCAGTCCAGCCTGGCACAGGGGCGGGGGATGGGCTATCCCAGAGCAGTCCAGCCTGGCACAGGGGTGGGGGATGGGATATCCCAGAGCAGTCCAACCTGGCACAGGGGCGGGGGATGGGATATCCCAGAGCAGTTCAGCCTGGCACAGGGGCAGGGGATGGGCTATCCCAAAGCAGTTCAGCCTGGCACAGGGGCCGGGGATGGGCTATCCCAGAGCAGTTCAGCTGGGCACAGGGGCGGGGGATGGGCTATCCCAGAGCAGTTCAGCCTGGCACAGGGGTGGGGGATGGGCTATCCCAGAGCAGTCCAGCCTGGCACGAGGGCGGGGGGTGGGATATCCCAGAGCAGTTCAGCCTGGCACAGGGGTGGGGGATGGGCTATCCCAGAGCAGTTCAGCCTGGCACAGGGGTGGGGGATGGGCTATCCCAGAGCAGTCCAGCCTGGCACGAGGGCGGGGGGTGGGATATCCCAGAGCAGTTCAGCCTGGCACAGGGGTGGGGGATGGGATATCCCAGAGCAGTTCAGCCTGGCGCAGGGGTGGGGGATGGGCTATCCCAGAGCAGTCCAGCCTGGCACAGGGGTGGGGGATGGGCTATCCCAGAGCGGTTCAGCCTGGCACGGGGGTGGGGGATGGGATATCCCAGAGCAGCTCAGCCTGGCACGGGGGCAGAGGATGGGATATCCTGGAGCGGTTCAGCCTGGCACGGGGGCAGGGGATGGACTATCCCAAAGCAGTTCAGCCTGGCAAAGGGGTGGGGGATGGGCTATCCCGGAGCAGCTCAGCCTGGCACAGGGGCGGGGGATGGGCTATCCCGGAGCAGCTCAGCCTGGCACAGGGGCGGGGGATGGGCTATCCCGGAGCAGCTCAGCCTGGCACAGGGGCGGGGGATGGGCTATCCCGGAGCGGTTCAGCCTGGCATGGAGGGCAGGGATGGGGGTCTCACTCGGCCGAGCCCTTGTGTCTCCTCTTGGAGGGCGGCACCAGGTGGCGTGGCAGGTCGGCGGGCAGGCCGTGGCCCTCCAGCTTGACCTCGATGAGGTGGCTGGCCAGGGCGAACTCCTCGGCGTCCAGCATGCCGTCCCGGTCCACGTCGCTCAGCTTCCAGATGCGGCCCAGCACCGAGTTGGGCAGCTTGGTGGTGATCATCCAGCTCTTGGCCTTGGTGCCGCTCAGCTTCCCGTCCAGGGGTGAGAGGTTGTAGAAGATCTCGTCGTACTTGGGCTTGTCCTTGGTCACCACCCAGTCCTCGTCATCCACGCCCTCGTAGGCGCCCTCAGCCAGGCCCTCCACGAAGGGGCCACTGCGGGTGCCCTCGAAGGCCCCGCCCTGCACCCCGCCCTCGGGCACCTCCAGCTCCTCCTGCCGCAGCAGGGGCATCAGCTTGGCGATGTCGACTGTCAGCATCTCATCCAGCACCTCCAGCAGCCGCGGCTTCAGCCCGTGGAACTTGGTGAAGTCATGCACCATCAGCAGCTCCTGGGGTGGGGGGTCAGTGAGGGGGCAGCGTGGCTGGGCCTGGCATCCCCTGCCCAGGCCCAGCCTGGCCTCTCACCCCACCCCACCCCAGGCCCAGCCCTGCCTGGTAATCCCTCCCAGGGCTCCTGGACACCCCACCAACAGCTGAATGTGGCCCATCACCCCCCAACACATGCAGCAGTCCAGTCCCACACGCCTGGAACCCTGCCCCAGAGGCCTCAGCAGCTGGGAGGGGCACTGGTGGGTAAGCGCACAGGGGCAGCCTGTAGGGGGCACTGAGGTGTGGGCACAGCCTGTAGGGGGTGTTTGGGCGCTGGGACAGCCTGTAGGGGGTACTGGGACAGGCTTTATGGGGTGCTGAGGTGCGGGCATGATATGTAGGAGGCGCTGGGGTGCTGGCAAAGCCTGTAAGGGTTCTGGGCAGGGCGTGGGAACAGCCTGTAGGAGGTGCCAGGGCAGAGCATGGGAACAACTTGTAGTGCGTGGGCAGAGCTTGTAGGGGGCACTGGGAATAGCCTGTAGGAGTTGCTGGGGCGGGGGACAGGAACAGCCTATGGGGGTACTGATGTCAGGGAACAGTCTGTAGTGGGCACTGATGCCTGGGAACAGCCTGTAGGGAGTGCTGGGGTGGGGCGCAGGAACAGCCTGTAGGTCATGGGCAGAGTCTGTAGGGGGCGCTGACACTGGGACCAGCCTGTGGGGGCGCTGGGGCGGGGCAGGGTGGGAGAACAGCCTGTGGGGGGTGCTGGGGTGTGTGGGGGACCAAACTGTGGGGGTGCCCGGGCGGGGAGGGGCGGGGCGGGGTGGGGGACCAACCTGTGGGGGCGCTGGGGCGGGGTGGGGCGGGGTGGGGGACCAACCTGTGGGGTGCCCGGGTGGGGCGGGGGACCAGCCTGTGGGGGTGCTGGGGCGGGGTGGGGCGGGGTGGGGGACCAGCCTGTGGGGGCGCCGGGGCGGGGGCCGGTCTCACCTGCATCTTGCCGCAGTCGGGGAAGTCGCCGGGCGAGATGTGATGCTCCAGCTGGATCTTGGCGAAGATGACGGGCAGGTTGGTGATCAGCTGCTTCTTCTTGGCCTCCTTCCCGAACACAGAGGGCATCTCCCGCTTCAGGTGGCTGATGATGTGGGCGTGGACCTGGGGGGGCCGAGGGGTGTCAGCCGGGCCGGGGGATGGGGGCTGCCTGCAGGGGCTGTCACTCCACACTGCCAGATGCAGCACTCGCCCTGGCTGCTTGGAGCCACTGGGTTTGTTGGCTGAGCTGTCAATTATCCAGGTCCCCCTTCCCCTCACCTGGCCTGGCCCTCGCCACCCCACCTTCCTCCCTTCCCCCACAGTCCAACCTCTCCTCCTCCCCCAACCACCCCCAGCCGAGCATTGCCCTCCCCCACACCACTTCCTACTGCCCCAGCCCCCGCCCTGCACTGACCCAGAGCTTGGCTCCCTCTGCTCCACAGGAAGCGTCTGTCTGGGGCAGAGGTTGGGCAGGGCAGGGGAGTGAATACCAGACCCACCCGCCCAGGCCCAGCTAACGCTAGCCCCAGCTCTGGGCAGGGAGCGGGGGCTAGTGGTTAGAGCAGGGGGCTGGGAGCCAGGACTCCTGGGTACACTCCTTGGCTCAGTGAGGGGGTGTCCTAACAAAGGGCGTGTGTGCTGAGAAATGCATTTATCCAGGGAAGATTTTAACCAGCCAAATCCATCTCAATTGTCTGAAAAAGGATGGGGGGTGGGTGGCCCTTGGTGAGCGCCTGCAGCCCCCATGGGGTGCACTTTAGTCTCCCTCACACTAACCACTGCACCTGCCTTCCTCTCCAGCACTGGCTGCACGGGCCAGGGCCTGCCCTGCGCGTACCACATCCTGCCTGACCCGCCCCGTTGCCCCCACCTTGAGCCGTCTCACGCCCGGACCCTGCGGTTTCACTGCTTCCTGCTGCAGAGACAAAGGGGCTGCGGGAACTGTACACCTCAAAACCTGGACCGGACCTTGGAGGCTGGGTGAACACGGCCCGGGGCCAGGCTCGCTGTGCGGGTGGGGGAGCAGATGCCAGCCCGGCAGCTCAAAACCCAACCTGCACAACTTAGCAGTTAGGAGCTTGGGGCTCAGGACTCTTGGGTTCTTGTCTGGCCTCTTGCATCACCATGGGCCAGTCTCTGCCTCAGTTTCCCCTCACACTCCAGCGAACTAGACTGTGAGTGCCTGCACAAAGGGCTCTGAGCTCCAGCGGGGTCTGTGCAGCACCAGCCTAACAGGGCCCAGCTCACTGGGACCATAGGAAAGTGACTCCAGCGCTTCGTGCCTCAGTTTCCCCTCAGCATCGAGGCTCAGCCAGGGCAGTAACGGGGGGAGGGTAGGTGAGTGCCGGCCAGCCCCATGACCCAGGAGCTTGTTGGTGAGCGGCTGTTCCATGGACGTTTTGTTCCCTGGCTCAGGCCGTGGCAGGAGGAAATTAGTACTTGGGGGCCCGGGCCGCACACAGGGCCCCGGGGAGCCGGCACGGCAGGTGGCAGGAAAAGATAAGGCCGCGCGGGTGGGAAAGGAGCTGTGACCGCCAATCTGGCGCTTCCTCTCGGGGCAATGGAGGAGCCTCATTAAACCTCCCCCACGTCACTGGGGCGCTGGGAGAGGAACCGGCCCTACTGCAGGGGCTGTGTTTCCGCCCACCTTGCCAAGGCCTGGGGGGGCTGTCCGAACGCTTGTTCCAGTACGCAATGGGAGCGCTGGAGGGGGGGTGGGGGATGGGCGCCGGCCCCAACCTGGGGCCATGGGGTCTTTCCCCTCCAAGGGGTGCTGGCCCTGAATTGAGGACATGGGGCCTTTCCCCTCCATGGCCGCCCGCCCTGAATTGAAGACAGGGGGCCTGCCCCTTGGGGTCACCCAGACCCTGGCCTATCTGCACAAGCGGAGAAGGAGCAACAGGGGGGTGGGAAATTAGGCCTGGGGGGCAGGGGTTCAGGCTGTCTCTGAAATGGAGGCGCCCCGAGTTAGAAGCTGTTTCAGGGGATCTAGAGATAGGCATTTCTCAGGAATTGCACAGGCTGGGAGCTGGGGGCGGCTGTTCTGGGGAAGGGGCCCCATTTCCCAGACTGAGGGGTGCTGCAGAGGCCGGGAGGTGGGGGCTGCTCTGGGGAAGGGGCCCCATTTCCCAGGCTGAGGGTGCTGCAGAGGCCAGGAGTGGAGCTGGGTGGGGTCATTTCCCAGGCTGGGGCAAGGGGGAATTGTGTGGAAGGATGGGGGTGTTGTTCACAGCTGCGGCTGGCCGTGTTGTATGAGAAAGCTTTAATGAGGAAACCAGGCGCAGGATGTGGGGGTGGCGGGTGGGCTGGGAAACCCCTCTCCCTGCAGCACAATGAGAGCCCCCCGCCCCGGGGGGGGACGGGGCCATTGTTCAGGGCAGGAGAGCCCAGGGGGCGTCGGGAGATGAAGAGGGATGTGGGGTGGGGGAGACCACAGCAAAACCTGCCCTCAGAGACTTCTCCCCCCAGCGCCCTTACAGGTATGAGACCCCCCCCACCCCACCCCACCCCTGGCTACAAGAGACTGAGGCCCGTCCCCACAGCCAGGGGGTCTCTAATGGCTAGATCCCCTCTCCCAAGCCAGGGATAGAACCCAGGAGTCCTGGCTCCCAGCCTCTACCCCACGACTGCTCTAACCACTAGACACCACTCCCCTCCCCAGAACCACTCCTTCAGGCTGGTGGGGCGCACTTCATGGACTGAGAGCTCTGCCCCACAATCAGCAGATGGGCCAGGTATCCTCTCGGGAGTGGTGGGGGGCAAGTAAGTCTCCTGCAGAGATACTGAGCCTCCAGGCCTTGGGGTGGGGTGTAAAGCCCTCCCTCCACTCTGCGATGGAACACTCCACCAGCGGGCCAAATACCTCTGTACCCCCCACCCCCATCGCAATGGAACAGTCCCCCGGCCGTGGGGTCTGCTATGCATTGCAATGGAGCATGCCTGGGTTCCTTCACCCCCTTTCCTATTGCAATGGAACGTCCCAGCCACTCGATGGGAAACTCCTGTCTTTGGGGGACCCCACCCTGGGGCCCTTTCAATGCAGCTACGCTCCAGCGCCCTGGCTCCAGCATAGAACCGGGCATCCTGACACCCATCCCCCCCTGCTCTAACCACTAGCACCACTCCCCTCCCCCACCTGGGCAGAGAACCCAGGCGTCCAGGATATTACCCAGCAGTTTTTGCCATGTGGGTGGCCAGAGGCTCCCTCCCCTCCATGCCCCCCGTGGCCCTGCTGTCCCGTTCCGGGCCCCCCCTTCCCCGAGCTCACCCTGACCAGCCGGGCTCTCTTGACGAGGTCGTTGAGCTTGCGCAGGGCAGAGTTGCGGGGCAGGTTCTGGATGTCCTGGAACAAGTCCTGCTCCTCCAGCTCAAAGAGCCGCCGGTTGTCAGAGACCAGCAGCGGCTCGGCCCAGAAGGAGCCGATGAAGACGCGCAGCACCTCGGGCGTGTTGAACACCTTGCCCAGGGACCACATGAGGGCCCCATAGACCCGCATCAGCTGCTGCGTCTCCACCATGTCGGCCTTGTTCAGGACCACCCGGATCTTGTCCTCGTTGCCCTTGAGGGCCCGGATGGCCTCCGAGAACTCGTCTGAGATCTCCAGCTTGTGGGCATCGAAGAGCAGCACGATGCGGTCCACCCGCTCCGCGAACCACTGCAGCACTGCCGGGAAGTCGTAGCCTGCGGGACACCCGGGGACAGGGCCTGAGGGCAGGTGCGAGCGGGCAGGCGCGACGCTGCCTGGGGCCCTGGGAACAGCCCTCACCAGACCTGCTCCGGGTTCCTGCCTTGGTGCCTTACACCCAGCATACACCTGCCTGGGGCCCTGGGAACGGCCCCGTCCAGACCTGCCCTGGGCCCCTGCCTTGGTGCCTTACACCCAGCATACACCTGCCTGGGGCCCTGGGAACGGCCCCAACCAGATCTGCCCTGGGCCCCTGCCTTGGTGCCTTACACCCAGCATACACCTGCCTGGGGCCCTGGGAACGGCCCCAACCAGATCTGCCCTGGGCCCCTGCCTTGGTGCCTTACACCCAGCATACACCTGCCCGGGGCCCCTGGAACGGCCCTGCCCTGTTCCCCGCGTCTGCCCTGGGCCCCTGCTTCAGTGCCTTATACCCAGCCTGCACCGTCCCTGTACTCCAGGCATTCCCTGCCCCTATCTATGCCTCACCCCCATCCTGTTCTGCCCTTGCACCCACGCCCTGCACAGCCTTACCCTGCCCCCAGCCCTCCAGCCCTCCAGCCCTCCAGCCCCTGTGCCACATATCCAGCCCTGCCCCTACTTCCCCAACCCTTATAAGCCACACCCACCCTGGCAGGGCCTGGGGCATTTCCTGCAGGATGCACGGCCTGCCCCCAGCCTCGCCGCAGGTGTGGGTGGGGAATTTCTTCCCCAGAAAGATCCTGGCTTGTCCACCTCTCCCACCACTGCCTCCTACTGAGATCAGGGCCCCGTCGGGCTGGGCCCTGCATGCATGGCAGACGCGGAGGGGTGAGGGAAGAGATGTCTCATTACAACCCCCCCAGTGTCCCTAGTAAGGGCCTAGCTGCTGGAGCCCAGCCTGTCCTTCACCCTCATCCCCAGCCCACCCCTCGCCCTCCCACTTGGCAGCCCCAGGCAGCCAGCGTCTGCACAGCACCAAAAAAGGCAGCCCTGCAGCCACGCAGAGGAAAGTCTGAGGCAGCTGGGCCGGAACCTGCCATGAATCACAAAGCCCAGCTGGGAGGATGGAGAAATACCCAGAGCTTCCCCCCGGCCTTGGGCTTCGCTGGGTCCTGGGAAGGGCCGGGGTGATCAGACTCCAGAGACCCAGCCCCTCTTCGCCCCCTGGCAGCACTGGGGGCAGGGCTAGGGGCCAGCCCCTGAGTCTGCAGTGATGGGACTGGGGGTGGGGAATCAGGTCCAGTAAACTGGTGTGTTGCCCTCAAGAAAGTGGAGCCACTCCGGAGAACTCCCCGGACGCTGAGACGAGGCGGCTCCCCCGGTGGAGCTGGGGGAGGAAGCGGGGCGGAGTGCATCTGGCTGGAGCAAGCCCGGCTGCAGAGCCAACCTTGTCCGGCCCAGATGGGCTCTGGGGACTTTCCAGAGAGGGCAGGAGGTCCAAGGAACACGTAGGCTGCCTGCCCCACTGACAGCCACAGGCTCCTTTCCCCCAGGCCAGCCTGCTGCGGTGCAGGATCGCCCAGGGCCCCACACCTTGTGCCAAGGAGCTGTATTGCTCACCTTTACGTGTGGGCCAGGTGCAAGCCAGCTAGTGTGGACACGAGGTTTCACAAGTAATTGTGCAACAACCAGTCAGCCTTTGCTACTTCCCAGTGACCTACAATAACCAGACAGCCTGTGTCACCTCCCAGTGACACTACAACAACCAACCAGCCTGTGTCACCTCCTGGTGACCCTACAACAACCAACCAGCCTGTGTCACCTCCTGGAAACCCTACAACAACCAACCAGCCTGTGTCACCTCCTGGTGACCCTACAACAACCAACCAGCCTGTGTCATCTCCCGGTGACCCTACAACAACCAACCAGCCTGTGTCACCTCCCGGTGACCCTACAACAACCAACCAGCCTGTGTCACCTCCTGGAAACCCTACAACAGCCATCCAGCCTGTGTCATCTCCCGGTGACCCTACAACAACCAACCAGCCTGTGCCATGTCCTGGCAACTCTGCAACAACCAACCAGCCTGTCACAGAATCATAGAATCCCAGGGCTGGAAGGGACCTCAGGAGGTCATGGGGTCCAGCTCCCTGTCTAAAGCAGGATCAACCCCCACTAAGTCATCCCAACCAGGGCCTTGTCAAGCCGAACTTAAACACCTCTTGGGATGGAGAATCCACCACCTCTCCAGGCAACACATTCCAGTGGTTCCCCACCCACCTGGGGAAATAGTTTTTCCTAATATCCAACCTACGCCTCCCCCTCTGTAACTTCAGACCATTGCTCCTTGTTCTGCCGCCTGTCACCACTGAGAACAGCCTCTCTCCAGCCTCTTTAGAGCCCCTGTCAGGAAGTTGAAGGCTGCTATCAAATTGCACCTCTGTCTTTTTTTCTACAAACTAAATAAGCCCAAATCCCTCAACCCCTCCTCATAGGTCATGTGCTCCAGCCCCTTCATCATTTTTGTTGCCCTCCGCTGAACCTGTTCCAATGCGTCCACATCCTTCTTATACTGGGGGGCCCAGAACTGGACACAATACTCCAGATGTGGCCTCGCCAGTGCTGAGTAGTGGGGAATAACAACTTCTCCAGATCGGTTGGAAATGCTTCTACTAATGCACCCCAATATGCCTTTAGCCTTTTTAGGTAAAGGACACACAGGCTACGTCTACACGTGAACGCTACATCGAAATAGTCTATACGTCTACACGTCCTCCAGGGCTGGCAACGTCGACGTTCAACTTCGACGTTGGGCAGCACCACATCGAAATAGGCGCTGCGAGGGAACGTCTATACACCAAAGTAGCACACATCGAAATAAGGGTGCCAGGAACAGCTGCAGACAGGGTCACAGGGCGGACTCAACAGCAAGCCGCTCCCTTAAAGGGCCCCTCCCAGACACAGTTGCACTAAACAACACAAGATCCACAGAGCCGACAACTGGTTGCAGACCCTGTGCATGCAGCATGGATCCCCAGCTGCCACAGCAGCAGCCAGAAGCCCTGGGCTAAGGGCTGCTGCACACAGTGACCATAGAGCCCCGCAGGGGCTGGAGAGAGAGCGTCTCTCAACCCCTCAGCTGATGGCCGCCATGGTGGACCCCACTCTTTCGATGTTGCGGGACGCGGATCGTCTACATGTGCCCTACTTCGACGTTCAACTTCGAAGTAGGGCGCTATTCCTATCCCCTCATGGGGTTAGCGACTTCGACGTCTCGCCACCTAATGTCGATTTCAACTTCGAAATAGCGCCCAACACGTGTAGCCATGACGGGTGCTATTTCGAAGTTGGCGCCGCTACTTCAAAGTAGCGTGCACGTGTAGACGCGGCCACATAGCGCTCCTCTCATCCACTGTAACCCCCGGGTCCTTTTCTGCTGCACTGCTACTTAGCCAGTCGGTCCCCAGCCTGTAACAGTGCTTGGGATTCTTCTGTCCCAAGTGCAGGACTCTGCACTTCTCATTGTTGAACCTCATCACATTTCCTTTGGCCCAATCCTCCAATTTCTCTAGGTCACTCTGGACCCTGTCCCTACCCTCCAGTGTATCTACGTGGCCCCCTAGCTAAGCGTCATCTGCAGATCTGCTGAGGGTGCAATCCATCCCCTCATCCAGGTCATTGATAAAGATGTTGAACAGTACTGGCCCTAGAACCGAGACTTGGGGCACTCCACTTGAAACCAACCACCAACCAGACACTGAGCCATTGACCACTACCTGTTGGGCTTGTCTGTGAAGCCAGTTTTCTATCCATCTTACAGTCCATGTATCCAATCCATACTTACTTAACTTATGGGCAAGAATGTTGTGGGAGGCTGTATCAAAAGCTTTGCTGAAGTCAGGGTATATCACATCCACTGACTTCCCCATATCCACAGAGCCTGTTACCTCATCATAGAAGCTAATCAGATTGGTCAGGCAGGACTTGCCCTTGCTGAATCCATGTTGACCACTCTTGATCACTTTCCCCTCTTCCAAGTGCTTCAGAATGGATTCCTTGAGGATCCCCTCCATGATTTTTCCAAGTACTGAGGTAAGGCTGACCGGTCTATAGTTCCCTGGATTGTCCTTCTTTCCTTTCTTAAAGACGGGCTCTACATTTGCCTTTTTCCAGTCATCTGGGACCCCTCCCAGTCTCCACGAGTTTTCAAAGATAATGGCCAAAGGCTCTGCAATGACATCTGCCAATTCCCTCAGTACGTTTGGGTGCATTAAATCCAGACCCATGGATTTGTGTGCATCTAGCTTTTCTAAATAGCTCTTAACCTGTTCTTTCCCCATCGAGGGCTGCCCACCTCCTTCCCATACGGCACTGCCTAGTGCTGTAGTCACCTGTGTCACCTCCCAGTGACGCTACAACAACCAACCAGCCTGTGTCACCTCCTGGGAACCCTACAACAACCATCCAGCCTGTGCCACTTCCCAGCGACCCTACAACAACCATCCAGCCTGTGTTACCTCCCAGTGGCTTTCCAACAACCATCCAGCCTGTGTTACCTCCCAGTGACTTTACAACAACCCTCCAGCCTGTGTCACCTCCCTACAATAACCAATCAGCCTGCACCCTCTCCAGGTGACCCTGCTGTACCCCGCTGTCCACATGCTGTGGGGGGTTGGGTGTGTTTGGGGTGCACATCTGGGGCAGATCCTGGCTGGCCACTTGCGCTTGGGCATGAGCTGCTCATGGGACGGCAGTGTGAGGTCGTCAGGGTGTTTACGTGCTCCCCTGTGGCCGGGTTGGTCCTGCATTGCTGGGGGGAAGGGGGCGCCTGGCCCCAGGGCCTGGCGAGCAGCCGGGTGAGGGAGCCCCTGGGGATGGTAGCTTGTGCTCCGCTGCAGGGGAACCCCTCCGCATCCCCCGCCCCCACCCCTTGGCAGAGGCCCAGGGTAAGTGCAGTGGAGAGGAATGCTAGCGAGGAATTCCAGCCTCACCCCGCCCCATGTTCCTCTAGGCGGGGGACCCCAGCGCGCACCAGGCACGGCACATGCCAGCTTGGCCCAGGGTCACGGGGAGGCTGGTGCTCGGCACATCTGAAACTGGGCTGCCGCGGTACTTTGATGAACTTTTCCAAAGTATGCACAGTCCTGTCCGCTGAGATGCAGCCACCTCTGGGGTGGAGCACAGGGGCTGGTCATACAGGGACACCTCACCCAAGACTGAGAAGCAGCCCCCTCTGGGGTGGGATGCATCCAGGCCTGTCTACACAGGGATCCCTCATCCTGCGCCGAGCTGCAGCCACCTCTGGTGCTGGGCATGGCAGCTGTTTATACTGAGAGTCCCTCAGGAAGGATGGAGATGCAGCCACCTGGGGGGGTGGAAGGCCTCAGGTATTAAACATCAGCATCGTGCAGTGATTTAGGGAAACAACTAAATGGTTTTGTGGTCTGGAAACAGGAGGGGAGCCAGGACCCCTGGGTTCCGTCCCTAGATCTCAGAGGGGAGTGGGGTCTAGTGGTTAGAGCGGGGGGGGGGGCAGGTTCAATCTCCAGCTGCTCAGGGGAACCACTGCCTGCAGTTTCCCCAGGCACTAATGCCCCCTCAGATGGGGCTGGCTTTGTGCTGCAGGGTCACGTCCCCCAGGGCTTCTGCCAGCCCACAGAGCCAGGGGCCTGGACACCCCAGCCCTGAGGTTGCTGCCCTCTGTGCCTCATGCACCCGCCATCCCCTGCAGGAAGAGCCAGCCCCTGCTCAGCTGACCCGATCCCAGCCAAGTCGAGCCACAGCCTGACTGAGAGGTCATGCTCTGGGGCTCCCTCTGCAGCTCCCATGCCCTGCTTCATCGGGGCCAGGAGGAGTCACCCTCGCTTCCTGCCCCGAATGGCTGGCTGGCATGTCTAGGTCATAAACAGGGCCTGCCCCAGAGGTGGCTGCCTCTCAGCGCTGGGCGAGGGATCCCTGTGTGAACCACCTCACATCCCATCCCAGAGGCAGACACACCTCAGTGCTGAGAGAGGGATCCCTGTATGAACCACCTCACATCCCACCCCAGAGGTGGCTGCATCTCAGCGCTGGGCGAGGGATCCCTGTGTGAACCACCCCGCGTCCCACCGCAGAGGAGCACCTCGCACTCCACTGATGAGGCTCATGAACAAGCTGCATGCTGCAGGGCTGCATATCACATCGGATCCTGGCCTGGGACATTTCATGCCCAGTCAATATCCCCTTTGTAAGTGACTCATTCCTGCCTTGGCCAAACGTTTCCTTCCAGGAATGATTCTAAACAAAACAGGGAAGAAAACGTCTCTGCTCCAGGTTTACATTTCCCACTTGGCCATGACTGGCCTCGGTGTGTCACTCACCCAGCCGGTCCCAACCTCAGCCTGAGGCCAGGAGAGAGGGCAGCACGGGGCTGCGAGTCTGGAGTGAGAGGCATCAGCTGAGCTGGGGGTCACGGGGCCAGGCTGGACTGGCAGGACTCCGGTTCAGGAGTGAGGGGCACCGGCCAAGCTGGGGGACAGGGCTGCAGGTTGGGAGTGAGGGGCACTGGCAGAGCTGCCGGGGAGGGAGCTGCCGATGCAGCTGAGCGACTCAGAGCCCCGGCTCCTGCGCTCCTTTGCCCTGTGCCCAGCGACCGGCCCTCCAGCTCCTTCCGTTGTTTGGACTCCGCCGGCTGCATTGTTTCCCTGAGGGCAGCTCCAGGCTGAGTCAGTGTTTCCCGCGACCGGAGCTGGGGCAGGAAAAGGGGGTTCGGGCACCGCCCGCGCCAGGGACACACCCGGCCGTTGGCAGCCAGGGCTGGGGCCAAGGAGACTCAGCCCGGGGTTAATTTGTGTGCCCAGCCCTGAGGGCTGAAGGGCCTGTGGGAACCCAGGAGTCCAGGTGCCCAGCCCCCCCGCCAACCTCCCCGCCCCCACTGCGGCCCCGGCCTCCGCTGCTGAGCTGCTCTGGTGCCGGCTGCCCCTGACCAGACGCGGAGCCCTCCTCCTGCCTTGCCCAGGCTGTCGGCCCGGCTGTGCGGGGAACTGTGGCCCGGTGGCCCCGGTGCTGGGCCCTGTGGCAGGGGCCTGGGAGATGCCCCAGGCTGGCATCACACCCATGAGCGTGCAGCGAGGGGCCTGCCTGGCCCTGTGCACAGCAACCACTGGGCAACTGTGTGCACACGCCCCACCACGGGGGTACAGACACGCCCTGCCACGCCTGCACACACACAAACATGCCCTGCCACGCCTGCACACGCCCTGCCACGCCTGCACACACACAAACATGCCCTGCCACGCGGGCACACGCCCCTCCACATGTGCACACACAGACACACCCTGCCATGCAGGCACACGCCCGGCCGCGCGGGGAGCACCACGTGCGCACGCACGCGCACACACAGACACACACTGACACGCACGAACAGTGTGTTCAAGCAGCTCGCTCCGAGCAGGGCTGGTCTCATGCCGTGCCAATGACTCACTGAGGAAGAATGCCCCAGCCTGGCCTGGCTCCTATAGCAACAGGCCCTGGGGCCAAGCGGAGCTCCACGGGGCGGGGCTGGGAGGAAGGGAGAGACACAGGTCCAAAGGGACACCTCACACGACCCCCCCCACCCCAGCTCTCACCACTAGGCTCCCACGCCCCTCCCAGAAGCAGCAAGAGCACCCAGGCGTCCGGGCTCGCAGCCTGCCCCTTCTTTAACCACTAGCCCCCGCTCCCCTCTCAGAGCTGGGGCCGGAACCCAGGAGTCCGGGAGCGACCGGCTGGGCTGCGCAGCCATCCCGTGGCACTGACCCCATGCGGGGGAGACGGGCCTCCACGCCCGCCCTTGCTCCACCAGCCAGCAATGAGCCAGGAACGCCTCCCGGCCCCCACCCCAGCCCCCCAGGCCTTACCCCGGGACACGCGCTGCTTGGCTCCCGACAGGATCCCCGGCGTGTCGATGAGACTGATGCTCTCCAGGACTTGGTTGGGCAGCTGGGCGCACATGAACCTGGCAGGGATGAGCAGCCGGTCAGACAGGTGTGGGGCAGCCGGCCCTGGGCCGGGGCAGGGCTGGGAGCCAGGACTCCTGGGTTCTGTGTCAGGCTCTCACTGAAGTGCTGCATGATGTACACGTCTCTTCCCTTTTGGGCCCCACATCCCCCACCCCCGCCTGCCCTCACCCACCTAGACTGGGACCTTTTCCAAGTGGGGACACTCACTCTGGGGCGCCCGGCCCGACGGGCCCTGATCTCGGTCACTGTGTGTCTGGGGGCACCCAGCCCGATGGGGCCCTGATCTCGGTCGCTGTGTGTCTGGGGGCACCCAGCCCGACGGGGCCCTGATCTCGGTCACTGTGTGTCTGGGGGTGCCCAGCCCGACGGGCCCTGATCTCGGTCGCTGTGTGTCTGGGGGCGCCCGGCCCGACGGGGCCCTGATCTCGGTCGCTGTGTGTCTGGGGGCACCCAGCCCGATGGGGCCCTGATCTCGGTCACTGTGTGTCTGGGGGTGCCCAGCCCGACGGGCCCTGATCTCGGTCGCTGTGTGTCTGGGGGTGCCCAGCCCGACGGGCCCTGATCTCGGTCGCTGTGTGTCTGGGGGCGCCCGGCCCGACGGGGCCCTGATCTTGGCCCAGGTCCCAGGATTCAGAGGGCTCAAAGTCACTTCTCACCCCCCAGGGGGGTAATCAGAATTGCAGCGCCCCTGAGCCTGGTGCCTTCAGCGATGCTGGGGAGCCAGGTCACCCCACATAGAGCAGCCCAGCCCTAGGGGAGCCCCGAGCTGGCTGGAGGCCCCAGCAGAGGCCCTGGGGCCAGGGATCTGGCTCCCTGCAATCCAAGGGTGTCCATCTCCCAGGGGCACGGGGAGCAGCCCATGTTTACAAACCCTCTGCTCTGGAGGCAGCTGTGCTGAGCCCCCCCGGCACTGCAAACAGCCCTGCCCAGGCCTGGCTGAGCCAGTGGGGTGAGGGGGGTCCCGGGGGCATGGGGCTGGGCTAACTCCTGGCCTGGCAAGGAGCGTTTCCCGTGCTGGGGGCGGGGGGAGTTGTGGCGGACTCCTGACAATTTTAGTGCAGCCCCTACCCCGCCCCCACTCAGCGACGCATGGGGCGGGGGCAGCTGTAACCAGCAGCGCAGGAGCATCGCAGAGCTGGGGAGTCAGAGCCCAGCGCCGCCGGCTGGGACCCAGCCAAGGGAAAAGGGTCGCAGCTCCCGTGGGTGTTACTGAGAGTGTGGCCGGCACACCCAGGGACCACAACTGAGATCAGGGCCCCGGCAGGCCAGGCGCTGCCCAGACCCCAGGCAAGATCCAGGCCCTGTGGTGCCCAGCACTGTGCAGAGTGAGTACCCACCCGCCGGACGTCTGTGACCCCACGGCACAGACAGGGAAACTGAGGCACGATGCAGTTTGCAGTAAAACTGTGACAACCAGAAACTGAACCCACATCTGCTGGCTCCCAGGCGTTCCATCACACGCCCCCCCGCCCGCTGCTCTGTCCTCTCCCGCCCCCCGGCCTCTCAGTTCAGCGGTGAGCAGCCTGGCCTGCCCCGGGCCTGCTCTGCCAGCCATCTCGTGAGCCGGGGCTGTGGGCTGTGGCTCACTGCCACTGCACATCTGGAGCTGTGATGCCTTCTTTCCAGGCAGGCGGGAGAGGGGCAGGGCCTGGCCTCCATGTCCGGCATTCCTGAGCGCCTGGCTCAGCCCCAGCCCGGCCATCCTCGCCACGGCCCTGGGCTGGGGAAAAAGGGGCCTGCCGCCCACGGGGCCCCCAGCTCACATCCCAGCCCAGATGGGGCCCGGCTGGCCCCCCGTCACAGGGGGCTGCTATGCAAACCTGCCCCCGGGCACAGCCCCCTCCCCTCGGCCAAGCCCAATGCTCCAGCTCGTCCCGAGGGGCTGGGGAGGGATAAGCTGGGCCAAACAGCCGTTTGCCAGGGGCTCGAGGGCAGGGAGCGAGGCAGGTCTTTGCCAGGTGGGACAAGGGATCTCCGCTTTCTGGGGGAGTGGGGAGTAATGGTTACAGCAGGGTGGGCGTGGGAGCCAGGACTCCTGGCCGCTGCAGGACAGGGGGCCCAAGGAGGAGAAAAGAGCCACGCAGGGCACTGCCGAGCCAGGAGAAGAAGTCAGGGTTGTGACACCAGGCTCGAGCAGCCTCGCCATCACCCTGCGTGCTGCTGCTGCAGCGCTGCCATGTTCCACCCCAGAGACAGCTGCACTTGGGCACGTGCTGACGCAGCAGCCCCATGCGACGCACTAACACGGGAGATGCTGAGGGAGCAGGGCCAGGGGCTTAGCTGGAAATTCAACCACTGACAGCGGCAGGCTGCTCCCCGCCCCGGGAGAAGGCTGGGGGCGCAGAGGGTGGGAGGTGACTGGGAGAGATGAGGGGCTGGAAATGAACCTCCATCCAGTGCCCTGGTCCCCGTGTGCCAGGAGACAGCATAGGCTAGCAAATGTGTCACCACACAAAATACACACACACACATACACAGTCTAATGTGTAGCCACACACAAAGGCATACAGCCACGCAAATGTGTACCTACACACAAATACACACATGTAAATGTGTTACCACACACAAATGCACCCACACACAACTATGTACCCCCACACACACATGGAAATGTGCACACACACACCCAAACACACACACAAATGTGCATGCACATATACCCAAATACACACACATGCAAATGTGCAACCACACAAAATACACACACACGCTGATGTGTAACCGCACACAAATGGATACAGCCATGCAAATGCGTAGCTACACACAAATACACACATGTAAATGTGTTACCACGCACAAATACACCCATGCAAATATGTACCCCCCCCACACGAATGCAAATGTGTACAAGTGCACAAAGCAAATCTGCACCCCACACAAATACACACACAGAGAAATGTGCACACACCCCAAATACAGACACCGATGCAAATGTGCACCCCCCACACAAAAAAATGTGCCTGCGCACACACAAATACACACCCAAAGGAATGTATACCCACACACAAATACACACCCACGTTAATGGCCACACACATGCAGATCTGAACAAACACACATGGATTCCACATAGAATCATAGCACAAGAGAGCTGGACGAGACCTAAAAAAGCCATCAAGTCCAGCCCCCTGCCCTCGGCTTGCACATGGTCACAGAGGCTTTCACACACACACACACACACACACACACACACCACACACACACACACACACACACACACACACACGAGGGATGGCTGTACACATGTGAGCTCACGTGTACACACGTGCCCCACCCAGCCTTTCACAAACACGCCAGAATACACCATTGGGGGGGGTGGGGGGGGGGGGTGTCACTAGGATCCTCTCCCCACCCCGGGCACTGCATGCCACCAGCCCCAGCTCAGCTGTTGCTGCGCCCTGAGGCGCTAGTCAGGGAGCTGGAGTCCCCAGGCCAGGCTCTGGTCACCCCTCCTTGCCTGGAATCGCTGAAGCAGTGAACATCCCCAGGGGGCGGGCAGCCGGGGAGGGAGGGGGTCTCCTCTCCCCACACCTCTGCCAAGGGAAGAGCCAGAGCCCCAGGGCACACAACACTGAAACTGCAACTGGCGGGGGGTGGGGGGGAGCCCATCCCTGGGAGGGGCCGAGGGGAGCACGGACCAGCCAGCCCCCCAGGGTGGGGGTCGATAGGAGCAGATAATCCCAACCTGGGGGAGCACACTGCCCCCTTCCTGCCCCCCAGGGCCCAGCTGTAGAATTGACCCAGGCCCCACCCAGCGCTGGGAGATGAGAGGCACGGGAGGGCCACCAGGAGGCACTCAGCAGCCAGGCAAGGGGATGGGGCTGCCCCACGGTGGCTGCTCTTTGAGGCACTCCCCAGCAGTGCCCTGGCCCCGGCCAGCGGAATTCCCTGCTACAAGATCGGAGCCCCAGGGCTCAGGGAGGCAGGCGGGGGCTGGGGCCATGTGCCAGATGGGGGTTGGTTTCATAAGGGATGTAGGCCCCCCCAGCGTCAGGGCATGAGCCCCCTTCCAAGCCTAGGAGGTTGGGGGAAGGGTCCCCGAATGGGTGGCTATCCCCTAGTTCCCTGGGCTGGATGGACCCGCTGGCCTGGCCGACGTCAGAAACTCTCCAGACAGGGCTGGCTGCAGCCCGGGCTAAACCGTGGCAGGGAGGCATTATTTGTGCAGGCAAGTGGCAGGAGCTGCTGTGGGGCAGGGTCCCTGGAGGGGGGCCCCACAGAACTCGCAGCCCTGTGCCTAACAGTGGTTAGCTGTGGAACATTGTGGGAAGGCACTGGAGGACCTGCAGCCCTTGCTGGGTGGTGCGAGCCAGGCCCGAGTTAACGGTGGTGGTGGTGCATTGTGGGAAGGCACTGGAGGACCAGCTACCCTGGGCCATAGTGTGGTGGTGCTGGCCTGGGTCAAGGGGCCGTGGAGAGAGGCTTACTCCAGAGTCGCCTGCAGGGCTGGTGATGGGGCTGTGCGCACGCAGACGGGGCCGACCCACAGCCTGCCCCCAGGGAGCAAGAGCCAGCGAGCGGGGATTGGGGGGCTGGAGCTGCACTCACCGGTTGAGGAAGGTGTTCCCGAAGGGGTTGAGCTTGCGGAAGGGTTTCTTGGGGTCCACAATGAGGGCGTTGCCTGGGATAATCCCCTCGGTCTCGCCATGCATGACGGCAATGAAGGAGTCGGTGGTGGGCTCGGGCCCGATGCGGCTGCCGGGGATGTCCTGCTCCAGCAAGTACTTGATGAAGGTGGTTTTGCCGGTGGAGTACTGGCCCACCACCAGCACCATGGGCTTGTTGTCGAAGTCGGCCTCCTCCAGGGCCGGCGAGTGGAAGTCATGGAAGTGGTAGAACTCTTCCACGGGCAGCAGCTTCTTCTTGTAGAGATCCTTCAGCCCCTCGGTGACCGTGTGGATCACCTCCGGTGTCTTCTTCTCGTTCTTCTTCATCCAGCTGAACATCTCACCCTAACCCTGACGCAGGCCCTGGGGGAGAAACACGCCAACGGGGAGACGGATGGGCCCTAATCAATGATCTATGAGACAGTTGTTCAGCCAACGATCAATTCATCCAAGGTGTAAACCCGTCCAAGGCCAGGAAGAGCCCCAGCAGTTGGGGGATTAGCCAATGGGAAAGTGGTAGACCTCTAAAAGGCTGGACCTCGGGAAGGGCAGTCAGTCCAAACCCAAAGATCTGAAACCTTGAGAATCAGCCCTCCTCAGCTCAGGAGCTCCAACTGGATGGCTCTTCCTTTGCAGGGAGACCGGCGGATCTCTTGAGTGATATCCAGCCCTGGAGTTGTTGGCTTGGCACAGGGAGGGGGGTTCCTCTGTCTCTGGTGCAGAAGGAACTTTTGCTGCCTGAAAAGTTGGGAGGAACGGAGCAAGCCCCAGCCCCAGGCGCTGGCTGCGAAATCCCGGCTGGGATCAGAGCGGCTAGTGTCGCTTTCCCGAGACAATTCCGTCTCCAGCCAACACAATTATTTCTTTAAAGGAGGAAAATATCTTTCGGCGAACTTGCAGGAGAACTTGCAGAGGCTCTGAGGAGGGGCTGGGAGGCTGCCTAAGGGGAAAGGAATTGCCAGATGACATAAGGCAGACAGTGGAATGGATTAACATAAATTAACAGGGGGCGTGGGGGACTTCAGAGGGAACATTGTGCAGGGGAGGAGTATGAGAACTGCGGCCCAGGGCAGGCAGGGCCGCAGACGCACAGGCAGGCTCTGGGGCCACCGCGCGGCAGGCTGACGCATGTGCTGCTGGAAGGAAGCAGCGGCAGGCGCCAGATGTTGCCTGTCAACGTGCCCAGCTGTGCAGGAAAGGCCACCCCAGGTCAGCAGCGGTGCAACAGTGCAAGGGAGAGGTTAACCCCCCACCCCTGCAGCTGCGCACATGCGTGGGTATGTGATGGGCTCAGGGGTCCCCGAGCTCTGCACCCCGGCCACAGGCAGGAGTGACTCTCACTCAGCAGGTAGGACAGGAAGTTTACGAGGCGACAGAGGCCCAGTTTCTGACAGAAGAGTCAGTGCAGCCGTCAGAGACAGTCATTCCAACCCATCCTGGGGAGAGGAGCCCGAGGGGTGCCCCTCTGGGGTGTAGCTTCCCCCCTCGCCAGGCTGGCTGCCTTCCAGCTCCCTCTTCCCCCCAGCCTCTAACTGCTGCCCCCGATTCAAAAACGCCCTTTGGCTCCTCCCTGCTCTTTGTTCAGGGCTGAGGTGTTACCTGCCAGCCCAGGTTATAGCCCCAGGGTCATCCTTAGCCGCTGAGAGCTGCTCTACTTGTCTCACACACATCCAGCCTGAGTCTCACACATGCACTCCCCCCATTCCATCACAGTGTAAAGCGCGAGGGCTCTGCTGCCAGCTCCTGGGACTTAGTGGGAAGTGTGATGGGGTTTGGGGTCCCCCAAGCTTTGCACCCCGTCCGCAGGCAGGCGTGACTTTTGCTCAGCAGGAGAACAGGGGGTTTATTAGCCGACAGGACACAGCATTGTACAGAGGAGTCAGTGCAGCCGTCAGAGACAGCCAGTTCAATTCATATTGGGGAGAGGAGGCCCCGAGGGGCCCCCGGAGCCAAGGCCTTGCCCCCTCCTTGGTCTCTCTCTCTCCCAGCCCAGACTAACTGCTTCCAACTCCCAGTTCCAATTCAAACCCCTTAGGCTTCACCTCCTCCTTTGTCTGCAGTACAGGGGTGTCACCTAGTTGCCAGGTTACCCTCAGCAGGAGACCCACACCCTGTGTGACACACAGGTACACACGTATTCCCCACTCCATCACAGGGCGTTGCCGCGGAACAGTGGTCTCCAGAAAGCCCCAGCTCCCAGGGTCCAGGGGCCTTCAGCCTGAGTCCTCAAGGGCGAAGTCAGGCCCCGGCCCTTGGGAAAGCGGCAGGGGGAGAACGAGCCGAGCCCCAGGCGGAGCTGCAGGGCTCGGGGTGCCTGGCTCGCTGGTGTGGTGACAGCGCAGGGTAAAGTGTGCTGAGCACAACCCCTCCAGCTGACCTCCCAGCCAGGGCTCCCTGCCAGCTGAGCGCTGGGCGACCGCCAGCAGGGAGCCAGGTACCACCCACTGATGAGTAGCACACTGGCAGCCAGCAGTGTGTTTCACGGAGGGGGGAGCGTGAGGGAGCTCAGGGGTCCCCAGGCTCTGCACCCCGTCCGCAGGCAGGAGCGACTCTCACTCAGCAGGAGAACGGCGGGTTTATTAGCTGACAGGACACAGCGTCTTATAGAAGAGTCAGTGCAGCCGGCAGGGACAGCCAGTCCCATCCATACTGGGGAGAGGAGGCCCCAAAGGGCCCCTGAGCTGGGGCCTGGCCCCCTCCTTTGTGTCTCTCTGTCCCAGCCCAGACTCACCGCTGCCCAACTCCCAGTTCCAGTTCAAACCCCTCAGGCTCCACCTCCTCCTTTGTCTGCAGCCCAGAGGTGTCACCTGGTTGCCAAGGTAACCCTCAGCAGGAGCCCCACACCGTCTGTGAGGCACACACACACGCACACACCCATGCACACGTATCCCCCACTCCATCACAGGGGAAGCTGAGGCTCAGGGCAGGGTGGGGACTTGCTCTTGGTTCACAGGCCCAGGGCAGAACCTACATCCCCGAATCCCACTCCAGCAGCCGGTTCGCTGAGTCAGGCCGAGCCGCAGGGTGGTGACCTGCCCCTCCGTACAACACAGCCCTGGGGAGGGGCCCGTGCGTGCACTGGGGTAACTTAAGGAGCTTTGCCGGGTGCTGCTGAAAGAGCCAATCCAGGGCAAATTGGTTAAAACAGGGCTGCTGGCAGCCCTCGGCAGGACTCATAAGGCACCAAACGTGTCACACAGAGCACCTCTGCCATCACACTGGCCAGCCGGAGCCACAAAGCAAATCCCTCAGGCACTCCAGCTTCCCTTGAGCCACAACCGGTCCCCGCCTCACAAGGATGAGAGGTTACAAGAACCACAGGCACACGGGTTCTGCCAGCCCCGAAGGGCCAGGCTTATTCCCAGGTCAGCACCTTCCTCAGGTCTGCCCCAAACCAGCAGCCTGGGCCCAGCTGACAGCATCCAACAGCTGAAGGGTTATTAAGAAAAAGAAGATGGTGGGAGTAAAATTTTGAAACCAATCAAATTCCACCCACCCATCACAAAGTGCCTGGTGCCGGCTGCAGCAAATGGACGAGGCAGCTATATTAAAAGTCTCTGGGGTCCATCCCGCGTCAGGCTGGCTCAGCTCATAGGAGTGGTGATCCTGGAGTGATGAGCTGGGCTGAAGCCGGAGGACCAAATGGAGAAGCCTCAGGGCTCCTTTACAGCCCTGTCTGTGTGGCAGGAACACCATTGTTCCTCCCTGTGCAGTCACCTGCCCATGTCCTCCTCTGGGCTTTCGGCCATTGGCTGCCTCCAGGCCGTACGCTCACAGCCACATTCCTCAGCTGTGGCTCAGAGTCTGACAAGGTCCTTTCCCACTTCACCTGACTGGCCGGTTCCACGTCTCCTGGTGTGGTCTCCCAGAAACTCACACTGCGACTACAAGCCCAGAGCCGGCATTTCTAACTCCGCTCGCAGAGTGATCCAGACACACGAGCGGCACAGAGCAGGTCAGCAACCCGCCAGCCAGCCCTCTGCCCGCTTGGCACAAGGGCTGGTGCAAAGCCAGGAGAGCGGTTACAAGAGCAGTGCTCGTGTTTATTTTATAATCCCACCACGTCGCCCCAGGCTCGCAGTGTCTGGCCGCAGGTGCCGGACATGCTTGTCCCATTGCAAATTGCTCATTGAACGGGGTGGGAGCGAGCGGGGCAGAGACAGCTGAGCCATTGATTTTTTTATTGGCCCTAGAGTGCATCAGGGGCCCGCTTAACTTTTTCCACCTGTGTGTGGAATAAATTTTGTTGTGTGCACCAAGACATGTGCAGTGTGCACCACCAATAGAAACCCACGCTGCTGGATGTGGAATGCTGCTAACCAGCTGGGCAGCACCTGACTCTCCTGGGTGCTGCCCATGCGCTCGGTGGCCAGGAAAGCCTGGTGTATGTTTTCCCTTCATTCTCACCCAGTCCTACCTCTGAAGGGTGCATTTTTCACCAAGTATCTTCATGGCACTTCTCTGAGGGGCCCCTGGCGCCAGAGGTGAGGCAGAGTCCGGGAAGTGGCTGACAAATCCCAGAGAGTGACGCTGCCAGGTCAGAGCCCTACAGAGGACGAGCAGAGCCCAGGGGACAGCATGCAGCAGGACAGGTAGCAGGAGGGAGGTGGAGGAAAGCCAAGGAAGCTGTTGCCCTCCAACCACAGCAGACTCACTGGGGTGGTGTGGTGGGAAGCTCACAGAGCCCCCAGACCTGATCTGGGGCATTCATCAGCCATGCACAACAATTGTGTGTCTTTGGCTAGAGCTGCACGCATGACAGCTGGCTTCACACGGCCACAGCCCCACTCACAAGCAGTTCATGAGGGCCCGGGAGCTGCGTGGCAGAGACCAGGGTTGGACAGATGGACCCACAACGGATGGGCCCCTGGGTGATACCCCTGCAGTGGGAGCATCAAAGAAAACGGCTTCCAGGGCAGGCTGAAAGGGGCCCCGGGCGTCTTGGCCTATAGCACCCTCCCTACAGCCGCCTTGGGACAGTGCCAACGTGCATGGGCCAATGTGTGACAGGCAACGGCAGCAGGAACGCGGCAGGCAGAGGGGATTAAAGTGGCTGGATCTTGGGTGGATGGGCGGTGGCAGATCTGGGCATGACAGCCTGGCCGCAGAGGGCGGGAAAAAGGCACAAGGATCCTGCTGTTCTCAGAGGCAGAGGCTTCCTGTGAGAGCTGCTCTTTGGTCAACCCCCAAAACTGCGCCTGGCCCCCTGCCGTTCCACCCTGCTACCCCACCCAGCCTGACCAGTGCCCCCCACTACCCCCCACCGTCCCACCCTGGGACCCCAGCCTGGCCAGTGCCCCTCCCTGCCCCCCGCCGTCCCACCCTGGGACCCCCCCACCCAGCCTGGCCAGTGCCCCTCCCTGCCCCCTGCCATCCCACCCTGGGACCCCCCCACCCAGCCTGGCCAGTGCCCCTCCCTGCCCCCCGCCGTCCCACCCTGGGACCCCCCCACCCAGCCTGGCCAGTGCCCCTCCCTGCCCCCTGCCATCCCACCCTGGGACCCCCCCACCCAGCCTGGCCAGTGCCCCTCCCTGCCCCCCCGCCGTCCCACCCTGGGACCCCCCCACCCAGCCTGGCCAGTGCCCCTCCCTGCCCCCCGCCGTCCCACCCTGGGACCCCCCCACCCAGCCTGGCCAGTGCCCCTCCCTGGCCCCCCGCCGTCCCACCCTGGGACCCCCCCACCCAGCCCGGCCAGTGCCCCTCCCTGCCCCCCCGCCGTCCCACCCTGGGACCCCCCCACCCAGCCTGGCCAGTGCCCCTCCCTGCCCCCTGCCATCCCACCCTGGGACCCCCCCACCTAGCCCGGCCAGTGCCCCTCCCTGCCCCCCAGCCCTCCAGTGTCCACTGTGCTGGAGGCATCCGCCTCCCTGTGCTGTGCTCAGTGGGGCGGTGGCGGGTGGCACAGAGCAGGCCCAGCCAGGGCTGCCCCCGGGGTCGATCTCTGCCAGCTGCCAGGCACTGGAGCATACCTGGTGTCGGCGTTCAGGGCGGCCCGGACGCCTGGCCCCGGGCTGGGGGCTGGCCCAGAGAGCAGCAAAGGGCTGCCTGTGACTCCAGGCGCGGCAGTGCCCGCAAACACAGCGCTGGCCCTGCGGGGCCAGCAAGCGGCTTGGACGCCCCCCTCCCAGCCCAGCAGGAAGCTGGTTCTGTCCCGATTCAGGGAGCCAGCACAGCGCTGGGGCTGGAGTGGCCGCAGCCATCTGTGTACCACACCCAGGCAGAGCCAGCTCCAGCACGGGCACAGGCAAGGCCAGGGACCCCTCATCCCTCCTGGGTTACAGCGCAGCCGGCCCAGGCTGCAGGGCCTCCTCACCGGCCTTTGCAACCCACCAAGGCACAGCTGGCCCCAGCCTAGGGCGCCCCAGGGAAGGACGGGCCCTCAGCTCCCTCCGGCCACAAAGAACGGACAGTGGGACCTTTTCACTTCCATCAGTGGCCTTCGGAGGGGGTGGGGCCAAGAACCAGGACTCCTGGGTCCCCTTTCCTGCTCTGGGAGAGGGGTTTAGTGGCTACAGCTGGGGGGGCTGGCAGCCAACCCTGCTGGTTCTAGCTCCAGGCTGGGTGTGGGATTTATTTCATGGGCTCCGGGGACGCTCAGGTCCCTCCAGGCATTGGGCCCTGGCAGCAGGCGGTGCCCAGCTCGGAACACCAGCACAGAGGGTCAGTGGGGGCCAGAAAGGAGACGTTGGGGGAACCCAGGAATCCGGCACGCCCGCTCTAACCACTAGCCTGTCCTCTCCCCCACCCCCGCTCCCACACTCCCTGCCCGACCAGGCTGCCAGAGGCCTCGTGAGGGCCCATCTTGCCCAGGGCCGGCTGGGATCACCCCGTGCCTTGCAAAGGGTTAACAGGAGCCGCACCCCAGAGCAGGAGGCAGGTCCCTGGCAGAGCAGCCCAGGCTGCATACGGAGGCTGCTAACCACCGAGGCACACCCAGGAGCGGCAGAGGTGCCCAGTGCCTGGCGCAGCAGGAGGGTAACACAGCCCAGCTCTGCATGGCCTCCCCCAGCATCACCGTGCGGGTCGTCCGCCAGCCCGGCACAGCACCCGCCCGGCCCCTGCCCTACTGCGGGCAGGAGTACGAGGTGCTCAAGCAACAATGCCAGCAGCGGCAACGCCTCTTCAGGGACCCCTTCTTTGACGCCGTGCCCAGCTCGCTTGGCTACCTGGAGCTCGGGCCCTGGGCCACAGCCACCAGGGGGCTGGAGTGGAGGAGGCCTCAGGTAGGGGGGACACTTGGGCGGCCAGCCAGGGCCAGGCAGGGGGCTCACTCTCGCCAGGAGAGGCGCGTCACGGAGCCCCACTGAGTCCCGTCCGTGTTCCCCCCCCCCCGCTGCTGCTGCTGAGCAAAGGGAGCTGGGTGGGCAGGGTGTGAGCATTGACACCTGGATGCCCCAACTGCGACCAGAGCTCTTGTCACACAGGGCGCTGCCCAGACCCTGGCCGAGATCAGGGCCCCATCAAGCCGGGCGCTGCCCAGACCCCAGCCAAGATCAGGGCCCCATCGAGCCGGGTGCTACCCAGACCCCAGCCGAGATCAGGGCCCCATCGAGCCAGGCACCACACAGACCCTGACTGAGATTGGGGCCCTTTCAGGCTGGACGCTGCCCAGACCCCGGCCGAGATCAGGGCCCTGTTGAGCTGGGGCCAGACACACTGAAAATCCCTGTCTGTAAGCGGAGTGAAGTTCCCTTGTGGGTCAGCTGTTGGACAGACACTCGGGAGACAGGCTTGAAATCCTGGTTCACCCCCCTCCCTTTTCCCCCCGTGACCTTGGACAAGTTACTGCACCTCTCCAGGACTCGGTTTTCCCAGCCAAATACGGGGGGGGGTGGGCAAAATAATCATTTGTCCGCTGAGACGGTACGTATCCCGTGGCAGGCACCGGCTGGCTCTTCCTCCCGCCGTGCAGCAGCCAATGCAGGTGCTGCGACTTGGAGCTGGTGTGGTAAATAACCCCAGTGATGCCTCGGGAATTGGGTTGGTGCCGGGATGGCTGCTGTGGGCCGGGGACGGCTGCAGCCGTCACTGAGCAGCCCAAGCCTGCAAGTGGCTGATGATGATGGTGACTCATTTCCTAGCCTGGCAGTCCCTGCTCGGCGCCGGGGGCCCCAGAGGCTGCAGGGGCTGATTGCTTTATGATTTTCCATGTGGCAACTGATTAATTTTTTACTAGCGAGAACCCGGAGCTGGGCAGAGGTTGGAAGCTGCTGCCTCCCATAGCTAGGTGTGTCTCAGGACAAGGGCAGATCACGAGCACTGGCTGCTTGACACAGGCTTTCACACCACTGCCGCAGGGACTCAGGCAGGGCCCACTTGAAGCTAAACCAGGCTCAGGGCCATGCACGGTGCTCTGGCAGTGGTTTGGCTAGGGATGGTGGGCACCCTGCACGCTCAGCTGCCCATGGAGGATTTCCCATCATTTGGAATGGATGAAAGGTTCTGAGACTCACCTAAAGCTGCTCCCAGACAGCTCTTCCATGCTTCCACAGAGGCGGCTAGGCACTTGTTGCTGGGGTGGGGCTGCTGAGGAAGACTGGGCCGTAGACAGATCAGATAGGCCCGGGGATGGAGAGCTTTCAGCTGAGAACACTCAAGAGTAAGAGGGCTGCCCCGGTGACGGTAGTATCCCACTGCTCACACCAGCACTGCCCACGCTAAGCACCAGCTGCTGTTTGGAGCTCGGTTGTTCAACTTCCCCCAGGAAAGAAATTGCTGAGGTGGAAGTGGGTCTCTTTTAGCCATAACTTGTTTTGGCAGTCCCCAGTCTTGGCAGTCAGACAGCACGCCGGGTAAGATCGTCTCCCAGGAGTCTTAGACTAAAGGCGGTGCCCTCTCAGGAGCTGCCACTCAACAGCATGAAGGGCAGTGAGCAAAATTCCTCCCCAGGCTGTCACTGCACAAAATGCTCGAGGACCCCCCAACGAGCAGCTGCCCAGCATGTCTGCCTACGACGCAGACCTGGCTCGCGCACTCACCACAAGCCCTGCACTCCCTTACCCGCTGACACCTGCCAAGGGCGGCGACGGAAAAGACGCTCAGCCATTCCCTCCCCTCCTGCTGTGCAGCCCCCAGGCTGGCCTCCACTCCCCTCACCAGCGCACTCCCATTGTTCTTTCTCTCAGGAAATCTGCAGGTCCCCAAAGTTCATCCGGGAGGGTATGAGCCGCACTGATGTGGAACAGGGCCAGCTGGGTAAGTGCCGGCCCATCCCCTCCTGAGCCCACTGGCGGGTGGGGGGGGATCTTGTACAAAGTGCCCAAAGGTGGGCGAGACACAGCCCCACTGCCCTGTGTGGGCAGCAGCTGCGCCCTCCCCACTGCGTGGCCTGGCACTTGTGGGCCCCAGTGGTTCTCTCCAGGGCTCACCCACGCACCCAGGGAAGAGCAATTCCCCGCCCACGTCCTGGCAGCACCCAGGCCAGCCTTCTTACACAACACTGGAGAACAAGCCAGCGACTTTCTTACGGCCCCTCTATAAACCCATCGTGTGCCCACGTCCTGAATACTGCATACAGACCAAAGAATCCTGGAATCCAAAGGCTGGAAGGGACTGCAGGGGATCATCGAGCCCAGCCCTGGTGATGTGGTCGCCTCATCTCAGCAATGTATCTCGGCACTGGAAAAAGTTCAGAAAAGGGCAACTAAAACGATGGGGGGGTTGGAACGGGCGCCATATGAGGGGATTGGAAAAGGACGGACTTTTCAGCTTAGAAAAGAGGAGACTAATGGGGACGTGAGAGAGGTCTATAAAATCGTGACTGGTGTGGAGAAAGTGAATAAGGAAAAGGTGTTTGATTTATTATTATAAATAAAAGGTTTAGAAAGTCTCTCATATCAGCTAAAACAATGCCAGGTGCTGAATGCTATAATGATCATGTCCCAGTGGCAGGCAAATTGAGAGTAAAATTCAAGAAAATTCAGTGTGTTGTAAGAAACATCAAACTTGATCTGAAATTGCTCCAAACATATAGAAAAGTTCGAGATCAATTTGCTTTAGCAGTCAAAAATAGATTCAGCACCTTAAGAGACCTAATTGATATTAACAGACAATAGGAATTATTAAAAGAATCCATTGTAACATCGGCGGATGAAAACATTCCAAGAAATAAAACCGTTATTAAGAAGGGGATGACTGAGGAAATTTTGCAACTCATGGAAGAAAGACGAGTAAGAAAAAGAAATCTTCTGAATATGAAAAGTTGAACAAAGATATAAAGGTAAAATGTGCAGCTGCAAAGGAGAACTGGGTAAATGAACAGTGTAAGATAACTGAACAGCAACATGGAAGTGATACAAAAGAGATGCATACGCAAATCCAGGAGGTAACAGGTAGGAAAACATGTTCATCATCTGGCTGTCTGAAGTCGAAGGATGGTAGCATAATAATGGCAAAGGATAACATTTTGGAAAGGTGGTCAGAATACATTTCAGAACTCTATGATGATGAGAGACTGGAAAAGTTGAGTCCCTCTAAGAATGCAGATGGTCCACCTATACTCAAGGAAGAAGTAAGAAAACTTTGAAATGCATGAAAAGAGGAAAAGCGCCTGGTCCGGACAAACTCACGAGTGAAATGTTTGAAGCCTTAGAAGACTTTGGTATTGATGCAATTACGAAACTCTTAAATGATATTTACAGTACAGGGCACGTCCCAGAAGGCTTATCAAGATCTGTCTTTATTGCCTTGTGATGGAGTGTAGGGGGAGTGCCTGTGTGAGACTCAGGCTGGATGTGAGAGACAAGCAGAGCAGCTCCCAGTAGCTAAGGATGACCCTGGGGCTACAACCTAGGCTGGCAGGTAACACCTCTGCCCTGAACAAAGAGGAGGGTGGAGCCGAGCTGGTTTTGAATGGGGCGGGGTGGCAGTTAGAGGCTAGGGGGAGAGGGAGCTGGAAGGAGCCAGCCTGAGGAGGGGGAAAGCTACACCCCAGAGGGGCACCCCTCGGGCTCTTCTCCCCAGGATGGCTTGGAATGACTGTCCCTGACTGCTGTACTGACGCTTCTGTGAGAAACTGGACATCTGTTGCCTAATAAACCTCCTGTTGTACCTGCTGAGTGACAGTCACTCCTACCAATAGATGGGGTGCAGTGCATGGGGACCCCTGAACCCCATCACAAGCCTTGCCGAAGAAACCATGTGCAACTGAATTTGAACAGCATAGGACAATCAGTCTCATGAGTCACATGACCAAAATTCTTTTGAAGATTATTATGAACCGGATTCAAAATCAAAATCAGTCTGAGATCTCTGATGAACGATATGGATTTGTTAAAGAGAGAGGTACTGGTAACACAATCTACATTTTAAGGTCATTAATCGAAAGAGCACTGGAAGTTCAAAAGGACATAAATTTGTGCTTCATCGCCTATGAGAAAGTGTTCGACAGAGTAAAACATGAAGAAATGATGAAACTGCTGGAAGAACTGGATATAGATGGGAAGGATTAAAAACCTCTACTGGGAACAGACAGCAGTCATCAGGGTTGGAAAAAACCGTAGTAGATATGTGAAGATAAAACGAGGAGTGAGACAAGGTTGTGTTCTTTACCTCATCTCTTTAACTTGTACAGTGAAAGAAAAATGCACAAAATAGAAAGTCTGCCAGGATTAAACGTTGGAGGATGTAA
Source organism: Carettochelys insculpta (assembly GCF_033958435.1). NCBI lineage: Eukaryota > Metazoa > Chordata > Testudines > Carettochelyidae > Carettochelys > Carettochelys insculpta. Next base: position 22,209,361 of record NC_134158.1, on the reverse strand, counting down.
CATCAATGACCTGAGGTATGCAGATGATACTGTTTTAATAGCAGAAAGTGAAAAAGATCTTCAGGAACTGGTTAATATTGTGCATAAAGAAAGCGAGCTGAAGGGACTCAAGCGGAACATCTTGAAGGCGGAAGTCATGGTTATTACGAAGACAAAGGTACTGCCAACATGTGAGGTACTAGCAAATGGAACAGTTCTTCGTCAAGTGACTAAATTCAAGCACTTAGGATCCTATATCACATCCGATGGTCGGTGTTCAACTGAAGTGAAATGCAGAATCGCTCAAGCGAAAGCAGCATTTCAGAAATGAGAAACATTCTCACAACCAGATCTCTATCATTGGAGGTTAGGAAAAAAGTGCTGCAATCTTATGTAGAACCAGTCCTCATGTATGGATGCCACATGGACTATCGGTAAACAAGTTGAGATGTACGTCGAAGCCACAGAAATGTAGTTTTTAAGAAGGATGTTGTTCATGTCATGGATGACCAAGAGGACGAACAAGTCTGTCTTCAATGAAGCTAACAGCAAAAGAACTCTATTAAATAGGATAAGAACAAGGCAGGCAAAATTTCTAGGCCATATCATTAGAAAGTCTGCACTTGAAAATTTAGTGACAACAGTTCACTATAACGGAAAGCGAGGATGAGGTAGACAACGTGAGAAAATATTGGATAGTGTCACCTCATGGTTGCATTGCCACATGTGGAGATGCTCCAGAGTACTTGTAATAGACAGGGGTGGAGCACCATGATTGCCTATGCTAACCAGCATGGCACAAATGAATGTTTGCTTGTTCCCAGAATACCAGAACTAGGGCTCACCAAATCAAACTAACGGGTAGCAGGTTTAAAACCAACAAAAGGAAGTTCTTCACACAGCACACGGTCGGCCTGTGGAGCTCCTGGCCAGAGGAGGTTGTGAAGACCAAAACTTGAAGAGGGCTCAAAACAGAACTAGATAAATTCCTGGAGGTTCGGTCCATCAAGGGTTGTCAGCCAGGATGGGTGGGAATGGTGCCTTGCCTCTGTTTGCAAGAGGCTGGAAATGGATGATAGGAGAGGGAACAAAACAGCAGAAATGTAGCACTTTAAAGACAAACCAAATGATTTATTTGATGATGAGCTTTTGTGGGACAGACCCACTTCTTCAGAGCAATTTCATTTCCAAAACAGACTGACATTTATAAGTGCCGAGGACCAAAAAAAATTGTCATGCAAACTGACAAATCAAATAGGAGAGCGGGAAGGGGGTGAGAGGTGAGGGGATGTGAATTGTCCTGTCTGAGGTCATTACGAGCATCAAAGGAAGGGAAGCGGTCCTTGCGATGTGCGAGGTAGCTGATGTCTCTCTTCATACCGTGTTAATGTGTCAAATCTGAATACATATTCTAACACAAATCTCTCGCTCCAATCTGTTGTTAAATTCTCTGTGTTCCAGGACACAAATTCTCAGGTCTTTAGCAGAATGGCCCATTCCATTGAAGTGTTCACTGACCTGCTTATGCGTATTGAGTTCCTTGATGTCTGCTCTGTGTCCATTTATTCTTTGGCAAAGGTTTTGCCCAGTCTGTCCAATGTACATCGTGCAAGGGCATTGTTGGCGCATAATGGTATATATAATGTTGCTGGAAGTGCAGGAGAATGTGCCTTTGATCTCTAACATGGTTAGGTCCAGAGATAGTATCTCCAGAATAAATATGTGGACAAAGTTGGCCGCAGGGCTTGTTGCAAGGAAAAGTTCCAGGATTCGTATTACTGTGGTGTAACCTGTGATTGCTGGTGAGACTCTTTCTGAAGTTAGGAGGTTGTCGACAGGAAAGGACAGGCCTGTCACCTAGAGCTTTCCAGAGTGTAGCATCCTGATCCAGAATAGGATGTAGGTTTTTAATGACACATTGCAGGGGTTTGAGCTGGGGGCTACAGGTGATGACAAGTCGTGTTCTGTTACTGATCTTCTTGGGCCTAGCTTGAAGTAGCTGGTTTGACTCCCTGTTCTCTGGGACATCTGGCATTGGTCGCTGTCGGCAGAGAGGACTCTGGGCTGGCTGGACCTGTGGTCTGACCTGACCCAGCCTGGCCGTTCTCGTGAAAGGCCGACAGCAGCAGCGTAGGCACCCAGCATGTTAAAACAGAAATGGTGCTGTGTTCTGGCAGGCGTCTCGGCCGCCTCCCTAGGAGGACTCATGCAAACTGCGGCCGGGTGGGGAGCTTGGGAACAACAGGTGACGTTCTGCAGGAGATACACATCTCTTAGCGCTGGAAGGGACCTTGGGAGGTCATTGAGTCCGGTCCCCTGCCCTCTAGGAGTCCTTGGTCATGGAGGTTGCTGGTTGCACAGGGTAGGCAGGGGGCTGCAGAACATGGCCAGACGCTGGGCAGAGGGAGAGAGGCAGAGGTGCTGGCTGGGGCCTGGGGCGTCTCCGAGCGGGTGCCCTCACTGGACAGTGAGTCGGAGCCAATGCCAAAGGTTGGGGGTCCAAATCATCCCTCCCAACAGAAAGGTTAAAACCCACCTCCCCTGTCCAACAGGCAACTGCTGGTTCCTGGCTGCAGCTGCGTCACTCACCCTCTACCCACGCCTCATGCAGAGGGTGGTGCCCAGGGGGCAAAGCTTTGCACAGGGGGACTACGCTGGTATCTTCCATTTCCAGGTGGGTAGCACAGCCTGTGGGACCCATCGGGTGGCGGGTGGCAGGACGGGGTATCTCCCTGCAGGTTGGGGTGGGTAGCTTACACTGTGGATTGGGGGGGTAAATGAGCCTTTGCGTCAGCGCGGGCACATCGCAGGGTCCCAGGCTGCCCCACGCTGACAATACGTTGATTTTTTCCACGCGTGCGTGGAATAAATGTTGTTCTGTGCACCGCACGGTATGCGGATGGACACCACCACAGACATGCCGGGGTGGGGGCTGAGGGGGCTCTGCTAACCAGCTGGGCGGCCCCTGGCTCACTCTGGGGCGTCCACCCCAGTGCTCAGCCGACCCGGAACCGGCTGCTGCCCGAGCTCCAGGCAGACAGGCTGTGTGGACGCTGGGCACCCTCGGCTCAGCCCCTTGCCGGACACCGCACCCTTCTGGTGCCGTGGCCAACCCTCTCCCTGGGCGCACTGGGCGCCTTCCCCAGCCCCTGGTCCTACCTGCCCTCGGGGGCGGGGGTGCGACTCCCCCCAGGCAGCATGCAGGCTCACTCAGGCCGTGCTCCCAACCAGCCACGGTCTAGCCAAACTTCCCCCAGAGCAGCCGCATCCATACGGACTAAGCCAGCACGCAGGGAACTGGGCTCCCACCTCCACGGGCTGGGCCAGCGGCTCCTGCTGACCGCGGTGGAGCTCCCTGCTGGAGACACGCAGGGCGCTGCTGGCGGGGGGTTCTCTGGACGTTTCCCACCCAATGCTGCAACCCCTGAAACAGCTGGAATGTTGTCAAAACAGCCACCTTGGTGGCTCCTGGGAACTGTAGTTCTGGGTCTCACACGCCTGCTTAGCTGTATGGGGCAGACTTCGGGGTTTGGGCTACATCTCCCAGGATGCATCACAGTCCGGCCTCTTGGAGGGTGTCTCATAGGCCATGCAGCATTGTGGGAGATGTAGTCCAACCAGAGGGCTTGGCCCAGAGAGGTGCATGGCAACCTGAGGTGACCGAACTACAACTCCTAGGAGGCACCGGAGTGGCATGGTGGAAGCTGCTTCTCAACCTTCTGGACACCAGCTTGCTGCTTGCCCAACCTGCAGTTCGGGGGCTGGCGCTGGGCCACAGCCCGGTCACAGGGCAACACAACTGCACAACTCCTCATGGGGCCACGGAGCCACACACATGGGCCTGTGGAATCCAGGGGGCTGGGCCAGGGCTGGCTTTAGCAGAGCTGGGGCCCCACAGAGCCCAGCACCAGCATGAGCACACCCACCCACATGCACATGCATGCACGCGCGTGTGCACACACACACACCTGCACTAACGCACCCAAAGACATACCCACACGTGCACACTCCCCCCACACACGTGCGCATACATGCACACATCCGCACACGACTGCACTAACACACCCATAGACACACCCATACATGCGTGTGCACACACATGCACACACACATCTGCACACATGACTGCACTAACACACCTACACGTGCACACCCACACGCGCACACACATCTGCACACATCACTGCACTAACACCCATAGACACACCCACATGCGCACACCCACACACATGCGTGCGCACACACGCACATACACATCCGCACACATGACTGCACTAACACACTCATAGACACACCCACACGTGCCCACCCACACACGCATGCACACACACACACACACACATCCGTACACATGACTGCACTCACACACCCACACCTACGCACGCACACATCTGCACACATGACTGCACTAACACACCCATAGACACACCCACACGTGCACAACCCATGTGTGTGCGCGTGCACGCACACAAACACATCTACGCACATCCTCACACAACTGCACCAACGCACCCGTAGACACACCCACACACTCGAGCACAATCACACCCACGTGCCACGCTCATGAGCACGTTCACACACGCACGCATGGCCGTACTCACACACCCCATGCACACCCACAAGCACCCCCCACAAGCACACACACACTCACATTCGCACACCCACGCTGTGGCATGGGCCGTGGGCACCTCTCCTAGCCCAGCTGCGCAGTGGTGCCGGCTGAGGCACGCTGGCAGTGCCGGAGCCGGGCAGTGTGCGCCCACAGGCCGGAGGACTCGGTGGTGATGTGGTGTTCGGATGAGGAACCCCCTCCACCCTGCTCCTCCGGCCTGTGCGGGGGGGGGTGTGGAGCCCACACAGAGCCTATCGGGGGGCGGGGGGCTGTGGGGATGGGGGTGCGCCAGAGCCCCAGTGCTGAGCCTGTGGGGATGGGGCTGGCGCTGCCCACGGCCATGGAACAGCCCAGCCCAAGGCAGCAGGGCTCCCCTGGGGGCCAGGGTGCGGCACTGAGGGGCTGGGCCAGCCAGAAACCCTTCACAGCACCGGGGTTTGAGGTACCACAGAGGTGAGGCAGCAGGAGGCCCTGTGTGCGGTGCAGCTCTGGCTCTAAGGCCCCCCCCCCTCAACCCCCCTGAGAGAGCAGCCCCCAGTGCACAGGCCAGGGCCCCCTCAGAGAGCCAACCTCCAGCTCGTAGGCCAGTTCCCCGCCCCCAAGATCAAGCTAGAGCCCCCCTCATCAGAAAGGACACCCCCCGCCCAGCTCACAGGCCAGCCCCTCCCCCGGGCACTAACGAGCTCCCCACAGTTCTGGCAGTACGGGCAGTGGGTGGACGTGGTGGTGGACGACCGGCTGCCGGTGAAGGACAGGAAGTTGGTCTTTGTGCGCTCCCACCAGAGGGATGAGTTCTGGATGCCGCTGCTGGAGAAAGCCTACGCCAAGTGAGAGCTGGGCCCTGCCCCGGGGCAGAGGCGGGGTGGGCTCCGGGAGGCAGTCGTGCCCCTTCCCTGGCACTGCTACGCCCACAGGCTGCTCACGGAGCTGGGAAAAGGGCTGTTCTCCCAAGCTGGCGGTTGGGGAAACTGAGGTACACAGCCTGGCCAACCCCACCACATAGGAATGGGGCCCAGGCGTCCTAGGTCCTGTGTTAACCCACCAGCCACCTCTCCCCATTCAGGGCTGGGCTGAGAACCCAGGCGTCCTGCCTGCCCCCACACCTGCATTCTCACTGCCCCCCCCCACCCCGCTTCAGGCTCAACGGCTCGTACGAGGCCATGAGCGGCGGGTACATGAACGAGGCATTTGTGGACTTCACCGGCGGGGTCGGGGAAAGCTACCCGCTGAAGCTGCCCAACCCGGAGCTTTTCCAGACCATCCGCGCGGCCCTGCAGACGCGGTCGCTGATGGGGGCGCACATCAAGGTGAGCCTGGGCAGGGGGATCGCTCCACTCAGCTCAGTTCTCGCAGCAGAACAGGACGGGAACCCGGGCCAGCTGAATCCTAACCTGGGAGGTCCAGCCCCACGTGTGAGGGCTGCACCTGTCCCCCAGGTGCGTCTCCTGGTGGCTGGGCCACACAGCTGGTTAGTATCAGAGAGGTAACCGCGCTAGTCTGTATCCTCGAGAACAACAAGGAGTCCTGGGGCACCTTAGAGCCTAACAGAGATTTTGGAGCATCAGCTTTCGTGGACACAGACCTGCTTTGTCAGATGCAGGATGAAGCAGGTCTATGCCCACGAAAGCTGATGCTCCAAAAATCTCTGTTAGTCTCTAAGGTGCCACAGGACTGCTTGCTCTCCCAGCTGGTTCGGTGATTGTGCTGCACCCCAGTGGAAATCAAGGCCCCCATTGTGCCGGGTGCTGCACAGCCCCCCACCCCCAAGGTCAGGGTGTCCCGCTGTGCCAGGCGCCGGCCCAAGCCCAAGTTCCCCTTTGTGTGAGGGTCTGTAAAATGCAGCGTCAAAGATCTGCTGCCCACAGAGGTGGGGCCAGGCAAGCAGGGGATGACCGGGGCGCCCTGGGGTGCTCCTGCACACGGTGGTTGCAGAGCTGCGGGGGGAACCACCCTGCTGGGTTTGGCACAACAGGGGAACATGGGGGGCGGCGGCCTGACAAGGGGACCCCGGCCCTTTGCGGGTTGCCTGGCTGCAGCCCAGGCCGGGCCTGACTCTGGGCTTTTCCCCCCCAGATCACCCAGCAGGAGGACATGGAGGCACAGACGCCGGAGGGGCTGGTGAAGGGACACGCTTACTCCATCACGGGCGTTCGCACGGTGCGTCTCTAGCCCCTCCACCAGCCGAGGGGGCGTGGCGCATGCAGGGTGCGGCAAACAGCTGGGTTAGCTCTGGCAGATCTAGCCTGGGGCCCACAGCAAGATCGGAGACCCACCCCCCCCACCCCCCCCACCCCCCCCCATGCCAGGGCTGCAATGCTCCAGTCCCTTTGCAGTCACAGTCTAAATCCGGGAGCCCGCCTGGCTGGGCCAGTTGTTGTCTTTGGCCAGCCACGCCCAGCCCGTGGAAGGTGGCAGCCCGTGGTCCCATGGCAGTGTGTGGAAAGTGGGAGTCCATTGTGCCATGGCAGCTTGTGGGCCGGTGGCAGCCCATGGAAGGTGGAAGCCCATGGTCCAGAGGCAGCTCCTGGTCCCATGGCAGCCCGTGGTACGGGGCGGGGGGGTCCCCTGCTTCCCTGTGCCCCTGGACCGGTGGCAGCTCATGGGCTGGTGGCAGCCTGTGACAGGTGACCTGGCAGTGCTGGGGTGGGGAGGAGGGGGCGCCTGGCCTACACGTGGCTGTGTATGTTACGTGGTGCTGTGGGGGGGCCAGCAGGCTGTACGGGGCACCAGGCACAACGCATGGGACAGGACAGGAGATGCCATTGGAGGGTGGGTTTGCTCTCCAGTTCCCCTGCTCACCGGGGCATATACCCCCCCCGTGACACGCAGCCAGGACTCACCCCCCACCCCCGCCACTGCAAAGGGTTTTAGCACATACCATGTCCTGCTGCTGCCTTGTGGCACCCGCCCGGCTGTGAGCAGCCCAGGAAAGGGGGAAACTGAGGCCCAGGGAGAGGCGCCAGTTTGCCCAAGATCCCCCAGGGGCCTGATGTGCTCCTGGAGCTCAATTCCCTGGGCTCCGGCCAAGCACCCTAACTGCCCTTTGCTAATTACCACCGTCCTGGCCGCCCCGGGGAAACCGGTCACGGACTGGACCCCTGCCCTGCCGGTGCAGGGAGCTGTACAGACACAGAATAGCTCCACTGGGGTACGGGCAAAGGACAAACCAGAGTGCCCAGGTGGGACACAAGGAAGACACAAGCTAGGACAGGTCTGCATGATGGGCTGGGGGCCCAGCCACCCCCGACCAGCGCCCATGTCCCGAGCAACTTTCCCCCCTGTGCCTTTGTGCAGCTGCACCTCAGCGGCCGGGAGCTGAAGCTGCTGCGGCTGCGAAACCCCTGGGGACAGACGGAGTGGACCGGCCGATGGAGCGACCAGTGAGTGGGGGACACCTCCTCGCCTGCGTGAACAGCCCCATCTGTGTTAGCTCGTTGGCCCTGTGCCTGCACTGGGGGTTGGGAGTTGGGTTCCCAGAGGGGGAGAAAGCAGGGGTGTGGTGTTAGGAAGTGTTTGTTCAACATGCCAGTCCTGGAGCAAGGGGGTCCCACAGGCCTGTCAGGGGAGCCCCTCTTTCCAGGGTCTCAGCCGTGCTTCTGGCTCTGCACCCCTGCACGCAGTCAGGCAGGGGAGGGAGGCGTGCAGACTCCACAGGGAGCCCAAAGGAGACAAAATGACTGGGCAGCGTTTCTGCAAAGACTGAGCACTTGCTCGCACACTGCAAACCGGTCTCGTGCGATAACCCAGCTGGCATCTTCCCCACCTCGACAACATGCCCGGCCTGGGAACGAACGTGGAGGTGCTGCACTGCAACCCATACGACTCGGCTGCCAGAGCCACTGGCTTAGGGGCAGGCTGCGTGTGGCCCAGCCGCTGGTGAGCTGCTCCTCTAATAACTGCACCTTCTCCTTCCCGCTGCTCAGCTCCCCGCTGTGGGAGAGTCTGGATCTCCAGCTCCAGGCCAGCCTGCGCGTGAAAAAGGAAGATGGCGAATTCTGGTAAGAGCCCCAGGGGCTGATACCAGGAGGGGCGGCCAGAGCAGCCGTGGGTGTGTCCAGTAGGGCTGCTGACCGCTGACCCTGCGTAGGGATAGCAGTGGTCTTACCCGCGCTTGGATGGGAGTGTCTCAGCTGCTGGCTGAGACCAGGGCTGGGCGCCGCCCAGAGCCACTACAGTCCAAGTCGACCAAGGTGGGGAGGGGAAACTGAGGCGGGGGGTGGGGAGCAGTGCCTGGCCAAGCTCAATGGCAGAGCTTGGCCTAGAAACCAGCTCTCGGGACTCCCTGTCAGCTCGAGGGGACTCAGCAATGCTGGGAGGAGCTGGGCGAGGTCAGCTGGGCCTCTGTAAGACCTGGGGAGCCAATGGGCCCAGCCCCAGCTGGGGTGTACGCTGGGCATCTCCAATGGTGGCCCCAGGACTTAATCAGTTTGGCCACTGGGCCAGGGCTGTGCTGGAGCTGGGCTGTCCTGGGCTGGGCAGTCCCGGGGCTGGGCTGGGCTGGGCTGGGCGGTCCTGGGGCTGGGCTGGGCTGGGCAGTCCCAGGGCTGAGCTGGGCTGTCCTGGGCTCACCCTGTCCCCACTGCCAGGATGCAGATGGCCGACTTCCTGCGGTACTTCGACGCTCTGGAGATCTGCAGCCTGACCCCAGACCTGCTGGAGGAGGAGGAGGGGCGGGGCTGGAATGTGAGCTCGGTCCAGGACCGCTGGAGCATCGGCCTCACGGCTGGCGGGTGCAGGAGCTCCGGCCCCTATGGTAAAGGGCTCTGCCTGCGGGGGGGGACCCAGCCCCGGGCCCTTCGCATGGGCTCGTAGCTGGGCTAGGGCTGGGAGAGCGAAGGCTGCCGTGTTCAGCCTGGGCCCCCCCCCCCCCCACCCTGAGGAAACCCCCAAAGCCGGTGCACGCAGAGATGTTGACTGGGTGGCAGGCCCTGGCAAAACAGGGGCCGCGGGTCGGGAGTGAGGGGCACCTGCAGATCTGGGGGGGGCAGGGCGCAAGAAGTCCCTGGCAGGACCCAAGTGGCCCTGTAGGTCTGTGGGGACGGGCCCTGCCCGCTGGGGCACACTGGGGCCTTCGGGGCAGCACCTGGGGCAGGCAGGTCAATGACCAGGAGCCCCACCAGGTCAGCTGAACACACCTCCCCCCCAGTGGGGCAGTTCCTTGGCCCCAGCCCTATAGCGCTGGGCTCCCTGGGGAGGGGCCAGCGCCCTCTGGCCCCCGGTGAGTCTGGCCTGGCCTCACCCTGCAGACAGCTTCTGGCTGAACCCCCAGTACCACCTGCGCCTGCGGGAGACGGAGGCGCCAGCCCAGAGCCTGGAGCCCGGCTGCACCCTGCTGGTCTCGCTGATGCAGATGGACCGGCGCCGGAGCAAGAGGCTGGGGAAGGACTTTCTGCCCATCGGCTTTGAGATCCTGAAGGTGAGGGCTGCGCCCCCCTCCCCCCCCAAGCTGTGAGCTGGAGCCTCTTCCACTGGGCCAGTCCAGCACACCTGGCCCAGGCAGAGAGGTGGCCCTAGGGAGTGCTGGGTCCCGCTGCCTGCCTAGGCCAAGGGGCAGCTGCCCTGCAGCGCTGGGCTGTGCACTCGGAGCTGTGTGACCCTGGCGCCCGTTGAGCGAGAGGCAAATACCCCCTGCCCCAGGAGCCAGGCTGGAGCCTGGGTGCTGGGCAAGGAGGGTGGCACGACCAGGATGACAGGTTCATGAGTTCGGTGCCTGGGCCGAGCACCAGGCCCAGTCCTGCAGGCACAGCCTGGGACCCAGCGGCGCTCGGGGGACACGTTGCTCAGGGCACTGCCCAGACGTACAGCCAGGCAGCCGCTGGCCCCACTCATTTTTCACACCTGGGTGCGGAATACATTTTGTGCTGTGCGCCGAGGGGTGGGTGATGTGCACCACCCACACACTGTCTCCTTGGGCCCCAACACGCCTCGCGAGGGCCGTAGGAGTGGGCAGCCATGAAGCAGCCCCAGGGGCAGAGAACCACAGTGGCCACGGCCCAGCCAGACCAGGGGCAGGAGGGAAGGAGGCGGCTGGCTGCATCGTTCACCCTCCACCATTTCTCTCTTGCAGATGCCCCAGGAGGTAACAGTGAGCCGAGCCCGGCTCCGTCAGCTGCGGCCTTACGCAGCAACGCCTGGGCCAGCGGTTAAAACGTGGGTGGGGGTGAGAGGTGGGCAGAGAGCTGGTGCCACGGCCCTTGGGAACTGTGGGACAGACGAGCTCATAGGACCCCAAAGGTGTGACCAGGGCTGGACTGGGGGATCAGTTGGTGTTTGCTGTCCGTGGGCCGGATGCCCAGGTGGTGGGAGGGGCGGCTACCTGGGGGGGGCGTGATCCACAGACGGAGTGGGGGGCGGGGGGACTGGATGCCCAGGCAGTGAGGGTGGAGATCCCCAGGTGGGGGGGGGGCTGGATCCCCAGGGGGTGGGGCAGATGCCCAGGCAGAGGGGAGAACTGATCCCTAGGTGGAGGCGGGGGGACTGGATCCCCAGACTTGGTGGGCAGAGCCCAGGTGGAGGGGGAGCAGATGCCTGCGGGGGGGGGGGAACCCCAGGTGGGGCAGGCTGGTGCCCAGGTGGGGGCAGGGGGGGGGTGCCCAGGCTGGGGAAGGTGGACCCCCAGGCGGAGGGGTGGGTGCCCCGGTCAGGGGGGGACCCCAGGCAAAGGGGGCGCCAGACCCCAAGCAGCGTGGCTGTGCTGTCATCCATGGAGCATGATGGGTTTGCTGGCGAGGAGACAAACCAACCACACACTTCGGCTCCAAAGGGCCCCAGCGGCCCCGATCCTGTCTCTGAGCAGCTCCCAGCTGCACGGCCCGGAGCCTGGGGCGTCCTCCAGCCTCCCCCAGCCCTGTGACTCGGCCCTGCTCCCTGCAGTACCTGGCGCTGCAGAATGCAGCCGCGAGGAGGGCCTGGCTCCAGTCACGCCGAGCCGAGGTCTGGACCGCGTACGTGCCCATGAGGGATGTCACTGGGCGTTACAAGCTGCCGCCGGGGGACTATCTGCTCATCCCCAGCACTGGCTACCCACTGCAGGAGTCTGACTTCACCCTGCGCATCTTCACAACCACGCCCCACGAGTTCTCGTGAGTCCCGGCTCCGAAACCTGCCAGCCCTGCCGAGAGGAGACGGCAGCCTGGCTCAGCCAGTGGAATAGCGCCTGGGGCCATGGCCAGGGCAGAGCAGGGATGAACGCCAGGCACTGGGGTCAGGTCCCGCCAGGGGGGTGTCTGTCACCTGCAGACCTGTCCCAGCTCTGGGCAGGGAGTGTTACCTAATGGTTAGAGGGGTGTCAGGACTCCTGGATTCTTTCCCTGGCTCTCTAAGGGAGTATCACCTAGTGGTCAGAGACAGGGGGTGGGGGGGGTGGGCCAGAGCTGGGATTCTTGCCCCCAAGTCTTCCACCGTCTCCCTGTGTGACAAGTTGTGCTCCTGCTCTGTGCCTCAGTTTCCCCAGCCCTAACCTGAAGGGGACTTCCCGGCTCCCCAGAGGGCGTGGCAGGGCCAGACCCAGGGGCTACAGCCCCCTGCATCCTGAAGGCTCTGGCTGCTTTGCCCCTCAGCTGCACAGGGATTTGTGTTGGTCCCTGCCATGCAGCGCTGGGTGGGCTGCTGGCTGCAGTGATGCTGCCCCCCCCACCGGCCGGACACCGTGGCCACCACTAAGGCCCCACTTCAGCAATGCAGTTCAGGCACTTGCTTATCTCCCCCGCCACCTCCCCACCCTGGTTTGCAAAGCACAAGCTGCCCTGTGACCACGCCCCGGTGTCAGCCGCGCTTGTGCCCTGGAGTCCTGGGGGGGCCGGGATGCTGATGCTCACTGGCTCCCCAAAGGGACCCACTACAGAGGAGCTGGGTGAAGCAGCACCCAACAGCGGGAGCCAGGCAAGGGAAACCAAGCCCAGGGCTGGCACAGACACGCTGCGCCCCAGCAAGCCTCACTGCCCCAGCTGTCCGCTGGAAGAGCAGCGTCTCCCAGCCATGCAGCGGTGGGCGACGTCCGCGCGGGGCCTCGCGGGGTGATACGGGCCCATTGCAGCCCCTCCGATGCCAAGGGCCCAACTTGTGTCTTCCAGGGAAATTGATGACGAAATCAGAATTGAATCAAGACCCCTTCAGGTAATGGCTGCTCAATGAACTCAAAGCCCGCGTTGGCCCCGGCCTCTTCCCAGGTCCCTCCCACCCTGGGGGAACGTCCTGGGATTCTCCCACCCTGGCCTGTGCGTGCCCCCAGCGTGCGGCTGTCTCCACTTTTGCACCCAGCCAGGAAGCGCCAACACCAGCCACCCACAGCTGGGCACCGGGTTCTGCAGGACAAATGCTGCCCCTTTGGCCCAGGCGCTAAGGTCCCAGGGGACCAGCCCGGCCAGGATTGATCCTGGCCAACTACGCCCGGCTCTGTTAATGGCTCCAGAGAAGAATAGGAGCCAAAGCCGGGAAACAGGCACAGCAGAGAGGGTGGAGTTTCTTCCAACCTGCACGTGCGTGCACGCCGCAGTCGAAGTGCACACAGGTGTGCAATGGGAGTTGTGCAGACACCACCGTGGATGAACGACACCAACGCCGGCCTCTCTCCAAGGCTCAGGCAAGCCAAGAGGGAGGCTTTCTACGCCCCCTCCCCCACCCCGAGCCCTTGGAGGCACCTCCCCCCCATGGGCGTGCGCCAGGTGGAAACAAGTACCCACAGAGTTACTTGAGTACAAGTGCAGCTGCTTTCAGGGATGGGGGTGTTGTACTGCAATACAAGGCACCGGTGTCCTGCTGGAAAAGTGCTTGAAAAAAAGCACTTGCCCACACAGGCATGCGTGTCACAGCTTGATTGTGCACACACATACGGGTCACATATTGATTGCACTCACACGCGTGTGCATTTCACATCTTGCTTGTACTCACATGCACGTGCATGGCACATTTTGATTGCACTCGCGCGTGCGCATGTCACATCTTGATTGCACTCAAGCCCCGGTCAGTGAAAGCAGCCGCATGGTTACTCAAGTACAACATTGGATATTTTTTCCACCTCTGTGTGGAACCGGCGACGGGAACACGAGGGATTCGCTCCCAGCCTCGGCCAGGTCTTGGTGCTGCTCGCCTCGGTGCAGGGCTCTCTGCACACGGCCTTGCCCCAGTTTCACTCCTAGGACAATGTTTAAGCCGCTGGAGTTCAGTTGGGGCCAGGCTGGGTGGCCGTGCCGGCTGCAGTCAGGCAGGAGGAAGGCCGCTTGGGTTCTGCTAACAAGGGGGCGGGGGGTCAAGCCAGACGAACACAGGCAATCGGGAGTAGGAACCAGGAACCCTTTGCTTAGCCATGCGGGTGCCATTGGACCTCACACCAAGGGCCAGGGTGAGTTTGCCATCTTGGTGTGGCTGCAGCCCCAGACCGCCCCCGGAAGGGAGGCAGTAGCCAAGCCCACCTAGCTGGGCATAGCACGGACAGGTGGATAATATGCTCTGGCCAGTGTTACGGTCAGGTGAGGTCACCCAAGGGGACTGTTTGGCTGGAGCAGGGTGGGATTCACCCCCCGGTGCCTCGGGGGCAGGCTGTGTGTCCCCATGCTGCCCAGCTGAGAACCTCCTGTTCCCACTCTGCCCGAGCCTAGGTGCTTGGTCTGTCCCTTGCGAGCATGGCAGTAAGAGCCCCACCGCACAGCCATGGCTGGTGCAGAGCAGCTGGCAGGCCCTTGGGCTAACAATCAGCCGGAGCCCAAACAGCTCCACTGCCCTGGCTGGCCCCACAGCCCAAGTCTGAGTCAGCTGGCCTGGACCTGGACCTGGGGTGAGCTGCGGATTTTATTGCAGTGGAGACCGGGCAGCACCCCTCTAAGAATCAGCAACGACAGGTTGAGGGAATTGGGACGGTTTAGTCTGCAGAAGAGAAGACTGAGGGGGGACTTGATAACAGCCTTCAACTTACTGACGGGAGGCTGCAAAGAGGCTGGAGAGAAGCTGTTCACAGTGGTCATGGAGGGCAGAACACGGAACAATGGTCTGAAGTCGCAGTTGGAAAGGTCCAGGTTGAACATTAGGAAAAACTTTCTCCCTAGGAGGGGGGTGAAGCATTGGAATGGTCTCCCCAGGGGAGTAGTGGAGTCTCCATCCCTGGAGGTGTTTAAGTTTCAGCTCAACAAAGCCCTGGCTGGGCTGATCTGATGGGTTTGGTCCTGCTTAGAGCAGGGGGCTGGACTCAATGGCTTTTTTTAGGTCTCTTCCAGCTCTATTGTTCTATGATTCTATGGAAAGGGCCTCGAGAGGACATTGAATCCAGTCCCTGCCCTCATGGCAGGACCAAGCACCATCCAGAGCATCCCCGATAGGTGTCTATTGAACCTATTCTTAAATATCACCAATGATAGAGATTCCACGATCCCCCTCAGCAATTTATTCCAGTGTTTAACCACCCTGACAGTTCATAAGTTTTTCCTAATGTCCCACCTAAACCTTGCTGCAGTTGAAGCCCATTGCTTCTTGTCCTGTCCTCAAAGGCCAAGGAGAACAAGTTTTCTCCCTCTTCCTCCTTTTTCATACTTAAAAGCTGTTCTCATGTCCCCTCTCTTTTCCAGGCTAAACAAGTCCAGTTCTTTCAGTCTTCCCTCATAGCTCATGTTCTCTCAAACTTTAATCATTCTTGTTGCTCTTCTCTGGCCCTTCTCCAATTTCTCCACCTCTTTCTTGCAATGTGGTGCCCAGAACTGGCCACACACCAGCTGAGGCCCGGTCAGTGCAGGGTAGAGTGGAAGAATGACTCCTGATGTCTTGCTTACGACACTCCTATTCAGAATGGAGGGGGGGGGGGGGGGCGGCCTGACAGGTGGCTATCAGGTGCCCACCAGGCCAGGGAAGCCCTCACAGGGGAGACCCCATCTGGGGAAAGCAAGTGGTTGGATCTCTGCTGACCTGCCCCACCTGGGCGGGGTGGGGCTGCTGGAGGTGTGGGTGCAGCTGGCCTGGTGCGACTCTGGCTGAGGGGCTGATTTTCCCCTAGGCTGGGGCGACAAGCTGTCAGCCCACAATCCAGGAGGGCCGTGAGCAGCTGGGCACCGCCTTCCACGTGATGTGCGTGAGCCGGGCTCTAGCTAGCCTGGTCCCAGGGTGGGCGTAAATAAGCCCTTCCTGGGTGCAGATGTGTGCCTTGGCAGCAGGCGAGGAGCACGAAGGTGGAAAGCAGCCCTGGGAGGGATGGGACCCTCAGAACCCTCCCAGACTAAGCAGAAAATCTGGGGCCCAGTTTTCCCTCTGAATATCACACAGAGGCAGCTTGCCTACCCGCCCCATGGCCTCCCATGGTCCCCTGGATCCCATCAGCAGCTCCTCTCCGGCTGCAGGCCAGGAGCCCGTTGAGTTGCTTCAAGGGGGAAACTACAGTAGGTGCAATGGCCTGAAATCACCCCCTCTCTCCCCAGGCGATCGCCAATGAGGAGGCAATGGAGCGGGCGGTCCTGGCGCAGGCGGGGCTGGTGAGTGGGGTGTGGGGGGCTGGAGCAGCGCTCGGGATTCCCCAGGAATGGTTCAGTTATCTGACCCCCTCCCCTTTCTCTGCTGTCTAAGGGTTGTTCAGCCCTGAAGGCGGCTCCGAGCGAGGGCTCAGAGATCTGGAAGGGGGGAGAGAGCCGCATGATGTTATTTACTCCCCCCGCAGTGAGAACCGGGGTCCCCCAGGCAAGCAAGAGGCAGCGGGTTTCACACGACTGAGCAGCGATCCTGCAGAACTCCTGGCTGAGGGATGCTGGGCAGGGCAGGGGTAGAGCTGGGCACCAGGAAGTCCCAGAGGACAGACCCCCCACCACTGGCTGCTTGCCATGCTAATCACAGCCACAGCCCCATGCTGGGCCAGCTCCAACCCTCAGCCTGCTACAACCCGGGCTGGGCCGGTCCTTATTCATCCTGGTCTGGACAGTGCCCCTCAAGCTCTGGTGTAGGTCACTGTCGGGCAGGAAACGGGGCCAGATCTGACCCAACATGGCAGCGCTGTTGTTTTTAATCCCCCTACCGCTGCGACAGCAGGCAGAGCCTTCCTCCCTCTTGTACGGGGGAAACTGAGGCACAGAGCCGCTAAGTGACTTGCCCGGGTCGATCCAGGGAGTCCAGGGCCAAGCAAGGAGTCAAACTGGGTGCCAGGCTGGCTCAGCCCCTGGCCCACCCGAGATGCCTCCTCCAGAGCAGCTTGCTTGGTTGGCAGGACAAGCAGATCGATGCGGCTGGACTGCAGGATAACCTGAACTCCTACCTGGCAAACCGTGAGTACATGGCCCCAGGGAACTGGTTCTACCCCTCCTGGGCTGGCACCGATGCTGTGCGCTGCTGTCCCGGAGAGGAGCTTTCACCCCAGCAGCCCCGGCGCTGTCCACCACCTCCAACGGGTTTTGCTTAGAGGGTGGAGAATTGACCTGCCCTGGGCGCTGTCCTCTCCAACAGCCAGCCCCCAAGGCAGGCGGTGTTTGGCCCAGTGTGGAGTGGGTCTGGCCAGCTGGCCAGCCTTTCCCCCTTGCGAGGGAGGACAAGGACAGTGCTCCTCCTTGGGGAGATGGGGAAACTGAGGCACAGAGCAGGGGTGTGACCTGCCCAAGCAGACAGGCAGGAAGTCCTGGCTCCCAGCCCCCCAACACTGGCCCACACTCTGCCCTCTGCTGCAAGACTGGAATACCAGAGTCCTGCCCCATCCAGCAGAACTGAAACCCTCCCAGCTCCACCCCCCACCCCCGGGAATCCACTTCCTTCCTAGCGCCGAGGATGGAACCCAGCCAGCCTCCTGCCTCCCCGAGACAAGCCTTTGTCTGACCCTCCCCCCCGCTGCTGCCTTGCAGAGAGCCGCCTGAAGCTGGATGGGTTTGGCCTGGAGCTCTGCCAGAAACTGGTCCAGCACTGCAATGTATCCTTCAGGGGAGCACAGGGGGGCGGGAGAGGTTACACCAAACCCATTGCAGACATCACGGGGCCCAGGGCAGAGCAACCTCCCAGCAAGGCCTTGGCAGTGATGTCTGACGAGTCCTACTTTTGCTCCGGGGGCAGGGAGAGAGCGCGGGCCTGAGCTGCTGGGGACCAGGCCTGCAGCAGGATCTCTGGGGTGTAGATCTCGGGCCACGAAGGCATCGCAGGTTTCCCAGGGGACGGCAGATGTGCTATCAGCGATAGACCCCCTGGGGTGAGGGGGGTTTGAACCCAGGACCTTTGAGCGGAGACGCTCAGACCCAGCGCGGGAGAGCGACAGGAGCTTTGCCCAAGTCCCTCTGAAAGGTGGGGCTTCAGTCCTGGGCTCCACGCTGCCTGAAGCAGCCTCATGTGTGCACAAGCAGGTCACCCACAGTCCTGGCATGCACCCAAAGAGCCACGCCTGCCTCGTGGCAAGGTAACCCCTCCCCAAGGCTGCCTGCCCTGGAAGCGGCCAACCGAGCCCCAGTTCTCCAGCGCCCGGGGAAGGGGGAATCGTGACAGCTCCCCCTTTGCTAGCACAGCCAGCCGGGCTCACAGCAGGAATGGGAGAGAGCAGGGCCAGGGCTGGCATTTCCCTTCACTGAGCCGCATCAGTGCAGCCAGATGGGCAAACTGACACTGCCAGAGTTCAAGGATCTGTGCAGCAAAATCCAAGCCTGGGAGGTGAGCGTGGCTGCAGGAGGCCCTGGTTTGGGGGCTCACCCCAAGGGGCAGGGCTGCTGCAGTATTGGCCAGGCCAGGACACAAGCCAGCCCCATTGCTGCAGAGCGCCCAGTGGGTGGGCTGGAGCGGATGGGGGAGCTCTGCGTAGCACCTTGTATGGCTCAGTGCCCCCCCGTCCTTAAATCAGGGACAAAATAGTTATGGGGCACCTGCCGGGTCTCTGCACCCGCCCCCTTCACCAAGCTGGTCCCACCTCTCTGAGCCAAGGCTCCTTCTGGTTTTCCAGCCACATGCAGAACGAATTTTATTCTGGGCACGAAGGCCTGGGCCCATGTGCACCCCCAGGAGACACAAACACTGCCAGCCGGGGGCCTCTGCTAAGCAGCGGGGCGGCTGCCCAAGCGCTCAGCTCCCAGCGCGTCCTGCTCTGAGCTAGAGCCCCTGGCGACGGAGCTGGGAAGGAGCCAGAACTTTCAGCCAAGTCAGGGAGAGCTGCAGCCTCCCAGCACTGACCGGGGCGGAGAGGAGCAAATCACAGACCTTGGGCTCAGCGCACACCCAGAATTAGATTCCCCTCAGTGCTGACCTCTGGCTCAGGGCCAGGGCAGGGTCTTGAGGTCTCTGACCTTTCTCTGACTTTCTCCTGCTCCCGTTCCAGGCTCTCTTCCTTGAGTACGACACCGACCTCTCAGGGACAATCAACATCCACGAAATCCCGCTGGTGCTGGATGCAGCAGGTGAGGGGGGGGCCAGGACTTCAAGCAGAGCTGCAGGGGAAGGTGGAGGGATATCGACCTCTGGTGGGAGGCGGGAACAGCAATGGCCACGCCCACCAAAGGGGGAGGTCTGAAAGAACCCAATCAGCTCACCCGCAGATGAAGGGGGAACAGCAGCTGGCCAGCAGGGGGCGCTGCTGCAGAGGCCTCGGGGCGGGGCCTCAGGGCACTGCTGCTCAGGTGTGTGCCAAGGGCGGAGGTGAAGTGGGGGGCAGAGACCCTCCTTGGGGCGGGGGGGGTGTGTGACCCTCTGCTGCAAAGACCTGAAGCGTCCCACCCCCCCACCCCACCAGCAAGTGGGAAATGCTGCCACCCCCTGCCAATGCCTGGCCAGTGATGGGATCCCACAGCTCCCCCAGCAGCCAGGCCAGGGGGCTGCTCCCCTGCAGGTTAGAAAGCTCTTCCCGATGTCTGCCCTGCCCTGCTTGCTGCAGATGAAGCCTGTCACTTCCTGTCCTAACGTCAGCAGCCATGAGAACAGCTGCCCCCTGCTTCGCCCCAGCCCTTAACCCCCAAAAACGCTGTTCTCAGGCCCCCCAGTCCAACTGTGACCTGTTTGCAAATGAGGAGGGCGAGGCCGGACTCTCGGCTCAGCCTTGGACCTGTTGGGGGCTTGGGCAAGTCACCTCCCCACTTTGCTCTCAGACTATAAACTCTGGCTAGGGCTGTTCGTACAGCGCCTGGCACACGGGGCCCCTCTGCCAGGCGGGTTCTGCTGCCGTACAAACAGGGAAACGCTGTGTCCCCAGAGCACTAACCCTTGCTCTCGGAAATCGACCTGGGCCAGGGCCCTGGGCCTGACGCACCCCTTCCAGTCCAGCGCTCCTGCCAATCCCATAGGGAATCTCTGCACCCCGCGACATGAAGGAACTTGCAAAGATCCCAGGGCTCTGGGCTCCCTGGGCCTGTGCTTAAACCACTAGGCCACCCAGCCTTGCCAGTGCGGGAACTAGAGAAGAAAAGAACCAGGCCAGGAACCGCTGCAGCTGCCGTGCAGCTGGCCCCAGGGCCCGGCTGTACGCTGGGTGACACTCAGGCCTTTTGGCCCTTGGCCCGCAGGGTTCCACTTGAACCGCTCGCTGCAGGAGGCCATCACACGCCGATACTGCGACCGCTCCCTGCTGATCGACTTCAACAACTTCCTGGCCTGCATGGTGCAGCTGGAGGCCATCTTCAGTAAGCGCTGCCTCCCTCGGGGCTAACGCCTCTCCCACCACAGCGCTGGGGGGGTGGGGCGCAGGGCTGGGAAGGGAGGGGTCTGCCCTGGAGGAGGGGACAGGGGCTGGGAGGGGCTTGTGACGTGGTGCAAAGGGTTGGGGCCATCGCCTGGGGCAGGGGGGTTGGGATGCAGGGGCTGGGAGGGGGCAAGGGTGCAGGAATGGGGGGGGCAGGGGGGGAGCAAAGGATTGAGGGGAGGTTGGGGCTGCCAGAGGTGCTCTCTGGTGGGGATGTGCTTACCTAGGAAGCTCCAGGCAGCAGCCTGGCAGAGCCCTCAGTTCGGCTCCCTGCTCAGAGCGAGGGGCAGGGCAGAGTGGGGAGCCCTGGCCAAGACTCCTGCTGAGCAGTGGGCCGAATCTAGGAGCTTGGTGGTCCGTATTTGGCCCTCCCCTGGGCTAGAGACTTACAGACTCGGGGGCGTCTCGTAGCAAGGGCTAGGAAGCCAGCGGGGAGCAGGCAGCGGAGGGGACACCTGAAAGAGCAGGGGGCAAGGTTCCAGCTCCCTGGCCTGCTGCAGGTCACTAGCTGCTCCTTTGGGAAGAGTGTAAAACACAGGCCCTGGAAGGAGGGCTCAGAGCGCTGCACTCGCTGGGTGGGGGATGGGGCACATGGGCACTGCTGAATCTCAACGCCCTGGGGCATGCCGGGATCCAAGGGCTGAACTCCTTCGCCCCAGTTCTGTGCTCACCAGGCAGCCACTTGCACCAGTGCCCAGGGCTCCCACGTGCGAAGGGCAGCAGTGGGCACCAGCTTTGCACTGTGCCCGAGTGTGCATGTTCTGGGCAGAGGAGGATCCTGGTGCACAGACAGAGAGAGGGTGGGAGAGCTGTAGGGGAAGGAGCTGCCTGCTGAGTCTCCCTTTCCCTTTGCTGCGGCAGGGCAGTGCAAAGAGCACGACAAAGCCAGCACGGGGACAATCTCCATGACGCAGGAGCAGGTGAGAAGCCTGGGCTCCCCGCTGCTCTGTGCCTGGCCTGCTTGAGCGGAGTGGAGACCTCGTGTCAGGTCAACACCTGCCTCCTGGGAGCTCCCTCTCAGGTTGCACCTGCCTGCGCTCTGTACCCTCCTGAGACCCCCTTAGAGCAGGTCTCCGGTGATGTCTCTTGGGCTCCAAGTCATCTCCTTCTTGGTTTGGGGCTGTGCACCCACAGCTGCCCCACTTGAGACCCTACCTGGGGCACTCCCCGGACTCAGTCCTCACCCAGTCCCTGCTGCCAGCTAGGAGCTCCTTCAGTGCTCCCCCCGCCCCTGACTGCAAATTGCCCTGAGCTCAGTCTCACTCACCAGCCAGGAGGCTCAGGCTGCCACACGTTTAGCTGTGGTTGTGCTGCAGTTCCCTCAGGCAGCTGGGCATGGAGGCCTTCTCCAGCTCTTAGCACCAATGCTATCCAACCACACTGGCCCTACCGCTTGGGTGTGCCACTCCTTTTATATGGCCCTCCTGGTCCTGATTAGTTGCATCCCATGCAGCCACTCTAGCTTGTGTGGAGGACCTCTCCACTGCTCCGGTCCTGGGACGGGTGTGGCAGAGCCCCAAGGTCTCCAGCAGGGGGCCTCTGGGCTCATTTCAACCCCTGAGATTATGCTTGTGCGCTTCAGTATTCAGGCTGCCCCCCCCGCTGAGCTGCAGCCCCTTCCCCTCCTAACCGCCCCCTTGTCTCACCCCCAGGAGAAGGCATTAGCAGTCCCTGCTGAGCCCTGGCAGGAGGAAGGGCTGGTGTGAGGCATGTGAAATGCAGCCAGGAGCAGGGCAAACTTCCCCCTCAGCTCAGCCAAGGCCAAAGCTACACCTGGGTCTCTGGCCACTTGGCTACTCGCTCCTGACCCTGCGGCTGTGCCGGTGCCCCTCCGGCCCAGTCTGCAGCCTGTGTCTACCCACAATCTCACACCACTCCCCTCTCTCTCCTTCCCCACTGCTATGCTGAGCCCTTTGGTCCCAACCCTCCTGCTACACTCCTGCCCCCAACCCCTTCTCCTGGTTACCCAACACATCCCCCGGCCACCACCATCAAACACCCTCCAGTGCTTGCAGTTCCTTCCTGGCCCGCCCTAGGGTGTCAAATGTGCTAGTGAAGTAGCGTCTTACCCCTTGCTTTTTCCTCTCCTGTGACCAAAGCAACCAAGCGAGAGCCGCTTCCACACTGGGGTGCTGCTTGAGGGCCTCATCTTCACACGCAGCGTGGAAGACGGGGACAGGCTTGTGTTGCCTGCTAATGGGTGCTGGTTTTGTTTCTACTTTCAGTGGTTGGAGCTTGCCACCCTCACCTAAGCTGGAAGAGCTGGCAACCATCTTTAAGGAGGAGCAGCAGTAAACACCTAATGAGATGCAAGTTAAAAAAGGAGTTAAGGGGGATGCACTAGGAGAAAGAATGTACGATTTTTGTACTACTCATTTGTCGCCAGTTCACAGCATTCAAGGCCAGAAAGGCCTCAGATCATCTCGCTTGATTTCCATATCACACAGGCTGCACTACTTCAATGTTATCCTTATATTGAGCCAAATACTTTAGGCAGACAAATTATCTCGTCCGGAGAGTCGTAGTTGCGATTGGAAATCTTCAAGACATGGAGGATCTGCCAGTTCCCTTGGGAGTTTATTGCGATGCTGCTGATCACTGCCTGCTTTGTAACTCTGATTTGTCTGGCTTTCACCGCCTACTGCCGGTTCTTGCATCTGCCCGCTTGGAGCCTTTTAATCATCTGATGTTCTCTTCCCATGAAGGTACCTATACACTGAAATCAAAACACGACCAGGAGTCCGCGGCACCTTACAGACAAAGACTGTGTCTGCATTGGAGAATTGTGTTGACAAAACCTGTGGTGTTTCCACACTAAAAATGTGTTCGGACAACAGAACTCGGCACTTTTTGTCAACAGTCTTCTCTCCGCCCCACACGGCCAAACCCCTTTCTCGACAGAAGATGGTAACAAAAAAGTCGTGTGGACGCTTGGGGTGGAGAGGTGCCCTGTCGACAGACAGGGCTTCTGGGTCACTGGGCAGCCCTGTCCGCTGTGCTTCCAGTTGGCCGCTCTGTCGAGAGTGCGGCTGGGCAGTCTGGCCCCTCTCTGTCGACAGAGCAGTCTGCTTTCGTGCGTGACTGTGGTCTGTTGACAGTGTAGACGCAGCCTAACAGATTTATTTGGGCATAAACTTTTGTGGAATAATTTTTGCGATGCTGTTGCATTTTTTCCAAATACTCCGCACTGGGCTCATCTCTTGAGATGGAGCAAATTCAGTCCTCTCTCAGCACGCTGGTCTGCTGGGGCGTGGCTCTGCCCTTCCCACATCCCAGTCAACACCCAGCTCCCTAGAGTGTGGGGGTTGGCTGGAGGGAGGGTTACTGGGGGGGTAGAGTGCACATTGCGCTGCTCAGCGCTCCGGGGTGTAACTCACCCGATGTTCCCAATATGCTGAATGCTTTTCGGTGTCGAAACAGAATTTTTACCTTGAACTCGCAGCAGCTGAAATTAGCATCTAATAAAAATGTTAAAAACATTATCTATTCGAGGTGTCTTTACTCAAAGTGGGTGAAAGCAATGAACACACATCTACATATTCTGACTACACACCCACGTATATACATCACCATTGTGCTCTGGGGGCGAGTTCAGATCCCAGATCCACGGACTCAGGCTTGTGGGTTGCATACGGCAGGGCTCAAACCAGCACTGCAGACATTCAGGTTGGGGCTGACGCCCACAGTCTGATCCCAGGGTGTGGTGGGAGAATTCAGGGCTTAAGCTTCACCCTGGGCCCGAGCTCCACAGCTGTTTATTGCCCGACTCTGTAAACGTGAGCTCTGAGACTTGCTGCTGCAGATTTTAAAATGCAGTGTAGCCCTACTCGAAAAGCCCAAGGCATGGACTGTAGCCCTATAAGCACTGAACACCTTGCAGCAGTTGGCTCCAGCCCTGGAAATGCCAATAGAGCAAGCTGGGAAATTATTTTTTCTTCTGCTAAAATTTTTCAGTAAAGCAGTTTTGGTTTGGACTTCAGTATTTCAGGGTTTTGTTGGGAAAAATGATTTTTCCCCCCAATTAAAGCTTGAAATATCAATGAAAAATCCCCCCACCCCAAACTGATCAAAAAGGCATTTGACAGACGTTTCCCCCAGCTCTACCTTACAAAGGTGATAGCAGCTGTGGAGGAAAAAAGAAAAAAACATCCCCCTTCCACACAGTTTAAGCCCATGTGACACCATGTGCCTGGGGGACACCCCGAGTCGGCTTGCAAGAATGAGACTGCAGGACTGGGATCATGTTTCCAAAGCATCGGGCAGAATAGCCCTTAACCGTATTTCCGCAGAAAGAAACTTTGGGTCATGTTTGTACCCAGGTGCTGTTTGGGTTCTTACATACTGGTAAGATACAGCCAGGGCCTAACTTGCAAACCATTGCTAGATATCAGACCGTCTTGAAGCAAAAGCACTACAAATAAGGAGTTCCATAACAAATAATAAATGAACCATCTGAAGTCAGGAGTGCTTCATTTACATATTTTGAAACTGTATTCTTAAGGTCTTTGGAAAGAAACACAAAACAATTCGTATACAGTATTTAAAAAGAAGAGCAATTTAATTTACACAGAAGTACTAAATGTACATAATTCTTTAAAAAAATTGTTATACACAATAAATACAGTACAAAATTATTTTATAGTACTATATTTTGTTTTGAACTGTGATAGCGTTCACTGGTACCAGCGGGGCAAGAAAGAAAAGGGGAGCGTTTTACTTGGTTAAGTGGTGGGGAATTTTCCCTCTCCTTTTTTGCAAGTGTTGCTGTGACTTTATTTGGGGAATATGGGGTGGGGGGTGGGGATCTGGGAGGGGATGAACAGTTGGGGAGGACAAGTTTACTTTTTGCCATGGTTTTCTTTTTGCATTTCCTCTTCTGATTAATTCTACAGAGACAAGCTGACAAGAATAGGGGGCAGCTGCAAATAAAAACTCATTAGCTGTGCCCCTGCACATCAATGTAAATTAAAATGTGCAGAAAAGGGGTGAAAAGTACCCCCACTCCCCGCTGTGGAAAGAAAAAGTTAGTCACTTCAAGTTCATTTCAAAATACTGGGAAGTTGTAAAAAAAAATTTTTTTAGTTGACTTTCCTGTAACAGTGAAAAAGCCAACACACATCAGCCTTTGTCCAAAAGGGGGTGTCTGGTTTTAAAGTTATCCAACTTGCAGAGAAAGGAAAAAAAAATAATGCTCTAATGATCCCAAGCCACACTTCCTTTTAGATTAAAAAATTAGACACTAAACAAAAACCAAACAATTTAATACACATTTTTATATATATATATATGTATATATAAAAAAAGAAATTGCCAAATATTTTAGCCTGGGAATTGTCATTCCTTATTGCTACCTAACCAATCCTCTCATTACAGATAATGAAGGGTTCAGAGGGGCCACTGGCTGATTTGACCTCTAGTATTTGCAAGCCAATCCAAAATGGGGTTCTCTCCTTGGATTTTTTTTTAATCTTCCTGCTCTGTGGCACAAAACAGTGTTCAAATGCAAAATTAAAACCTCAGTAATAACAATAAATCAATCACTTTCAGTTTGCTTGTCTTCTAACAAGACCAGGCTATCATGATAAAACAGGAGACCTCCCTTCTTAAGTATAATCAATGCATCAGAATGTATCAAAGGCAGTTCCCCAGCAACAAACCTTACAAAGTGTGATTGAGAAGGCTACCCAAAATGGAGGACTTAAAAAACACCTGGGTACAAAGGCAGAATTTATCAGGTAGTTTTGTGAACTGCTCCACAGCATGAAGTGAATGGAAAAGCAACACTGCTAATTGTTTTTAAAGTAAAATATTAGAAAACCTGTGGGCACAGAGGCACAGACCTGATACGTAACTATCCAAGAAACCTACATCAGTGGTGGATGGTCTGATTTTAAACCATGCTTGTCAAAGAAAAAAAGCAGACCTTTTTATTTTTCATTTTTGGTTAAATTATAATCTCTAAAAATTGTCTCCAGTAAACTGCAAATTTTCCTTAAGACACAAACTTTTCTCGACTTCACAAGACACGTAAGGGCTAAGAAGAAGAAATCAATGTTGCAGAATAGTTTGGGTGAGCAGTCACTGTCCAAAACTTTCTACTTTCGCCAGTAGTCATCTTATTACTGTTCGGGGGCATGACGAATGGCGATGTCTTTGCCCATATTGCTGTTTTCCAAAAAGGACGTGTCAGGAAATATTTGGCTGAGTGCATAAAGCCACTGGAAGTGAACAGGACACGTAATGAACACTAATGTTGGACTTCAATGTTTCTGTCACAGTTTAAAAAAAAAATGGTTAGCTCATAAAAAGGTGTGCAAAAGACAGTAAGGCCAGGTGGTAGAACGAGAACCCGCCTGTGGTTCTCCAATCCCAGCACGCACCTTCCAACAGATTAGGGCATCTTTGTCAATTCTGTACTTTCACAGCTGGAAGGACCTGATTACATAAACTTCTCTAGTCTGTCAAGTGCTTTTACAGTCATGAGAGTTAAATGCACACTGCTGGTTTACACTAGGTCTTCAGTATTTTTGATTTACACCGTGGGCGAGCATGTCCTGAGTTGGGAGAAAGGAGGCAAAGGCAAGAATGAGTGTGCAAAAATAATGTCAATGATAAGAATTGAAAACAAGGGACTAGCAAGGGATTCTAGTATGTACCGAAGACCCCAAGGGTGACCCTGCACAAATCCTAAGAAACCGGTGTTCAAATGACTTACTGCTTAAAGTCACCATTCCCTATGCTACAGTAATTCACCTTCCTTACTGCTTTTAAAGCCACTTCATTCTTAGAAAATACCCGATTCCATCCGCTGAATTGCAACAGCTGCTTCTGCTCTAAATTAATAATTTTCTCCTTTTTGTATTTCTTGGAGTGGAGTTACAAGTAGCATGAATACTTTTAAGGCCTCTTTTTGGTAAGAAACGAAGAGGAGAGGGAGGTGAGGTAAGTAATAGGGTCCAGATTTTCAGAAGTTTTCAGCAGTTTCAGTGGATGCTGAGTATTTTTGAAAATCTAGACATTTCATTTAGACGCCTAAATATGAGCTGTTGAGTACTGAGCCGGAGGGAGAAAAAGAAAAGTTGCTGGTAGAGTCTCTTGAAATGTAATATAAAAGTAGGCAGTTGCATTTTAAATGGAGTTTGCAGATTTCAATACAATGTTCATCACACAAAATTGGCCCAGAAAGGGAAAGATACCTTGATGATTTACAAAATTCACAGATCCTAAAAGACTAAGTTTGAAGTCTGTTTGTAATGAGCAGATGAGAATATGTAGGAATTTGAATGCAGTTATGGCTAATTCCCAGGGTCTGGGAATTAGATTTATGATTTCTTCTTGGAAAGAAAGGGAAGCAGCAAAAGACAAAAATAATACAAGAGTTATAGCTAGTGCCTGAATGCAGTTCTTCTGGCTCCCTGTCAAGACCGCAAGCTGCTAAGCTCCAGTACAACTTCTAGGCCTAACTTGTTCTGTTGGTAAAACACTGGGCCATTAGCCAAGAGGGTGGCCTGTGTTTAATCTACAGCCTGACCATGTGTTTCTCTTTTCACATGCAAAAAGCAGGAAAAATAACATGGATCTGGAAGTATATGAAGCAGCTACTTATTAAGTAACTCCTAGAACGAGGCCAAGCAGTCCCGTCTCTTCAAGCATACATTCAGGAGATGAACTGGAGCCTCTAAAATATGTAAGAGGGCATTACGTATGTGAATAAAGATTGAGATTCTACCTTTTAAAAATAATGATAATAAAAAAGAGACAAGAAAAGGTTAGGGGAATTCCAGGCAACTGTAAGGGTTACACTGCAACCAGTTCTAAAGGTGACCAAAAAAGGGTTTAATAATGCGCTTGGTTAATGCTGACAGTGTCAGACAGTAAATCTGCTCCCACACAGACAGGAACCTACAACAGAACCTTTCAAAGCATCTTTTTCCCTTAAAAGTACAGGTCTAACAAAACATGGGCCCAGGCACTCTGGCTCCCCTGCCATGTTAATAACCCGATTCACTTTGTAATGCCAGACAGAGCTAAAGGTCCAGAATTTGCAGCTTGAAGGGACTCAGGGATGCAGCAGGTCAGTGAGATGCCAACACACACAACTCAGGGCTCTTGTGTATTAGAGTGAGAGTACCCTGAGGATAACTCAGCACTCACTGCACTTGGTACTGCGGCGCTGTTCCCACCTGAGCCAGGGAGGTAAATGGATCAAAATAGCACATTATTAAACGGTCAACAATGGGATTCATCTTTCTACTACCGATGGTTAAGAGACAGACAGGATGGAAGGCTGGAAGGAAGGGCATAGCAGATCAGCACTTCAGAGGTGAGATCGTTACCTCCCTCCTACCCTGGGCATTGGTACCAGACAGAGACCTGAGGGGACCAAACACTTGCAGAGTACATTGTAAATAAAGCACATGGTGACCAATCTACTCAAGACATGCATGCGAGGAGCCCATGGAACCCCATACTGGACACTCCCGCACTTGGCTCCTCAGCTTACGTATTATACCAGGACCCAGGACAGGCACTCACTGGATGCTAAGCTGCTCTGACTCATGTGGCATGAGCTGGATACACTGATGGCTGGTGGAAGAATGTTAAAAGGTGTGAGCCCAAAGACTTGGGTGAGTCTGGCTCCAGTAGAATCTTAATCCACTTGTTCGTGGGAACAGTCTTCATACCACACCTAGAGACATGTGCCTTTGCAGACTCTGTTTTAATTCCCCCAGAGTTGGCAAACTTTCTGGGAGGCCCATTCTTCTTCCAGTGAAATCAATGGAGTCTTGCCATTGATTTCAATGGGACCAAAGTTTGGCCCTAGGAAGGAATTTACTGGGACATTCTGAATCCTAGTAGACAATATATGAGAGGCTAGTGTGGTGGTTCCCTTAAGATTCGAATTCTGTTGCTGGGATTGCTGTAGAAGGAAAACACCGAACTTCCAGGGAACAGCAGGCGGCGGCTTTGCATTTTGCTGTGGTGGCCTCTTATAGTTAATCAACACATACTAACAGGCTTCCTCCTACAAGAGTCCGAGAACAGAAGATGCAATTCAGGGCATCCATTAGAGGTGTGTGCTGGGCATGTTGAATTGCAGATGAGTTTTAACCAAGGGGCAAATAAAAGCAGGAGAAGGCCAAATTTAAATGGCTCTAATTGATAACACTAATAATTCTTCCTTCTTCTGTTCACAAACGCTCTCCTTTGACATACGATAATGCCAGCAGGCCAGGTACTCCGCTCCAGGTTCACAAAGATACGCTTGCCCTCCTTTCCTACCCTCCCTCAGGGACACTTTTGCAAATAGGAAAGAGGCTGATATCGGAATAGTGTCCATCTGTGTTAACATCACCATCTTTGCAGCTTGCTCTGTTAGATCTCCCCCCCGCCACATAGGCCCACCACCCAGGAAATTGTACATTATATCATGAACTAATCTGGGTTGAGCAGGTTCTCCATCAGGCCATATGTCCAAGGTGAGTATGTATGAGAAGAGCTAAGGAAAAGAAAAGTATCACTCCCATGCTACTACCATCGTTACCCATTTTGTCGTAAGCCTCTCACACAAAGTAGTACCTGGCACCTGTTTTTCTCTGAATGCCCTGCTTTAAAGATGTTCCTTAAAAAATTCAACATTGAAGGCCAAAAAAAGAGGATGTGGTTTGATAAAATACCATTATTGAAATGAAGGTTAGGAGGACTGAAGCCCATTAATTTACAGAACTCAGTTCATGGACAAAACTGAAGAAAGAAATACTGTAAAGAATCAAATACTAAAAGGTGCTAGAAAACACACCTACCTTCCTCTGCCTTGGGATGGAGAATCGCCCAGTGACTGTAATAGAACACTTTGCATTCTAAGTGTAATCAACCCCGTTGCAAGCAATGCATTTTAGGGGAGCTTGAGTTTCTTACAAGTTGATTTTGATTGTGTATTTATTATAACTTCCTGTTTGTATTACCCTCCTGACATTTCACCACTTCTTAATCCCCACTGTGGGCAGTTAAGAGCACTGGGAGTGGGGCATAAGTTACTTTAATCAGGCTTCTACTTTAGATCATTCTCTCTGTCTTGCCTATTGACAGACGGAGTGACACCCTTTTACACACGTACACTCCAGACCAGCAAGAGGAAATACATTCCCTCACAAATTCCATTCTCCCATCCAGGTTTGAACTGTGAGATCCCACTGAAAGAAGTAGGGACCCGTCAGCTTGAGAGACTAAGGAGGTGGTGTGCTGATACTGCAACCCATCTGTATGGTATATACAGCTCCTATCATGTGGTAATGAATGACATCAGCAAGTTGAAGGAAACCAGATTAATGGCACATAACAAATACTTAATGGCATTGATGCAAAGCCCTTACTGCCCTTACTGCTACTACCACCCATAAAAATGCTCTAATGGGATGAATGCCACACATACAGGTTACAGCATCTACATATGTACAACATACATATATAAATATAATTAAATTATGGTTACATACATACCCATGTGAGGAAACAGTGAAAAGAAACAAAAATATTTCCACTGTTACCACACATTTGGGTAAAGAAATAATAAGGCATGAGTGGGAATAAATAGATCCTCCTCAGGGCTCCTGGCATTAAACAATGTAAATTTTTGGAAGGGTTTATCTCTGTTGTTTGCAGTGAAATAATTGTAATCTAATACAGTTCACAGTTCCTGGCATTTTCTGTATCGCAGTACTTGCTGACATTGTCCATGTGTCGGTCTGGTGTGAGACTGACCATGAGCATTGTGATAAACTTGCAACACAGGGAAGATTGAACTGGAAAGACAGAGCCCCTACACATTAAAACAAAATGTCTTGATGTTACGTTTAACAGCGAGCATTTAACTGACAAATCTAGGATAGAGAGGAAGCAGCAGCCCTAATGTACACGTGGTTGGAATCCTTAACACAAGGCAGGTGTTAGAAGTCAATCTAGACAAAGCCACTGGACGTTTGTCAGCAAAAGATCTGCTATCTGATCCACCACAGCATTCACCTGCTCATATACATTTAAGAAGGCTTCTAAACCTCTCTCTGTGCCTCTGAGTTCCAATGCCTGCAGGATGTGGAAAGAACCATAATGAGAAAGAACTAAAGGAAAAGTAAAATCAGGAACTGATCAAAAACAATCACGCAGGGGGACAAGTGGGCCTGCTGGCACAGTGGAAGTGTTCTGCACTGCTATGAAGAGGATGATTTGGGTTTGACACTCAGTCTAATACTCTCACACCCCAGACTGCCAGAGGCTAGCAGTGCTATTGAAGTGGAGAGGAAAGAGCACTTGTGTCATTCATCAGTCCCAACTTCTAACTGATATGGGAGAGGCTTTGACAGGCTCCTAAGGGAGACTGATCAAGTCCTCCTTAGTCAGAAGGCTGACGATCATGTCACAGGGTCTTAAAGGTACACACTGTTTAAAAAAAAAAAAACCAAAAAAAAAAACAACCCAGGGATTTCCCCCTTATGGCTTTAATAAAGAAACACAGGGCCCCCATGGGAAAGCAATACGATGAAGGCAGCCGAGATCATGGAAGAAGAGCTTAAGAAAACGTTTAAACAAACAACAAATGATGAGAGCAGAAATGTAAAACATGTAAACATTCACTTGGCATTTTTTGCTTTCTGCCTTTGCCTAGCTCCAGGCAGAACACTGTAACATAATGCCATGGCCCCAGAGTGTTCTCCTATCAGCACACCCCCTGCCTTGGAATGCTGCAGGGAAATGCCAGACCAGCTTCGCTTCTAACACAGCTTGAATACACTTTGCCGGGTTGCTATGAAAATATCAGGTTGCCATGGAGTACAACAAAAAGCAATGTAGCCACCCCCCTCAGAGTAAAAGATTGCATGATATTCCTCTCTTTTTCCTCAACGCTCCTGCTCTGCTAGACCCACCCAAAGCTACTCCCAAGGGAATTGCTTCTCTTCAAGTTGAAGGAGTAAATCTTACAGGCTTATTTGTAAACTTTCTTTTGAGTGATTAGTGTTTGCATTTCCTTTCTTGACCTCTTTTTTTTTTTCTTTTTTTTTTTGCCCTTTCTTGACCAATGAGATGTTCCACAAGCACAGGCCTGATTCTTGAAATAACTTAACAAAAACAATAAATTTTGCCCCTGTGGTGATTCCCGCAGTCCCTTTTTGCCTCCCACTGGCTTGACTTGCAATCTGTTCAAAGTTTAAGATGGGGTGGGGGGGGAGGGAAGAGACTGATCAATCAGATAGTCAAATTAGCAATTTGTTACAGAATCTAAATTACACAGCCAGCACTACCTATGGGCCCCGTCAATCCCCTCCCACCCGCCTGGTTGCTTCTCACTTGCAGTTATAGGGTGCATTTGATGAGACGAGTGTATTGTAAATCCAGCCTCAGCCTGTATTTTACAACATCCAGAACCCATCATTTAAACACTTGGATGAAGCATCCTTAGGATACCCTCTTCCCCGACTCCTGCTGGTGCCAGGCCCGAGCCATTAGGTCTCTGGGTAGGCAGCACCAATGACACCCATGGTGCTTGACCACTTCAGCCAGCAAGAGCTGCTTCTTCGGTCCTTGCTTTCTGTCCAGCTTCTGCTCCATTTGGTTTTGTGTTATCTGTTCAACGTCCTTGCTCCAAGGCCACCATTGTGATTAGGGGCAAGGTAAGCATCTGTACGATGGACAGGTGAAGAGAAAGGGGAGGAAGAGGAGTTGTACGAGGAGGAGGGTGTCCGGATGTTCTGACCCCCAGTCTGAGGTTGCTGCAGGTTGAGAATGCTGTCAATGGCACTCTGTAGGTGCTCATTAAGGGAGTCATCCTGGGGGCTGTCGCTGGAGAAACTGGCATTATCCACGTCAAAGGACTCCGACTTCCTGCGCTTGGCTGGAGGCAAGGGCACCTCCCAAGTGAGCTCTGAGCCAGAGCTGTGGTCAGGGGGCTCCGTTTTTATCATTCCATGATAAAACTCATCCTCTACTTCTGCAAGTTCCTTCATAAGGCCACTGGTAGAGTCATCAGTCTTCTGAGGGGCCGGGCTGTCTTGCATCACCAGAGAACGGGCATCACTCCGGTTGAAAAACAGCAGCTTGGAGCTCTCCTCTGGCTTGCTCTTCTCTGCTGCAGCCACAGTTGGGGTTTCGTGGGTTTTGAGAGAGGTGATTACACCTTTGGAGCTTTCCTCCTGCTTGATCACAAGGGTACTGGGGATCATATCAACCTTTGGGATGCCTCCCTTTGGACAGGCATCACTGGCTTTATCTGCTACAAAAGCATCCACATTCTCTCTGTAAGTCTTACGAAGCGGAAGCCTGCAGTAGGTCACAATGGGTCTTTTCTCCACAGGAGCTGAGGTTACATGGTCAATAGTCCCATTCATTTGCCCGGCGGCGGCAGTGGTGGTGGTGGTGGTGGAGGAGGAAGAGGAAGCTGAAGAGTGCTGGTCAGCTGTTTTAATGACTGTGCATACTGGAGGTGGTTGATGAACTGGGTCCAAGGCAGTATTGTGGACCACCTTGCTCAGACCAGCCTCCTGTTTGATCTTCAGCTTCAGCCCAATCCGGCTCCGTGCCTCATAAGTTTTTATTGGGGGCTTGCTCCTTGAGGGTAGGGCATCCTCATCTCCATCCAAAGAAGGTGACGCTTTTGCCCATGTGACTGAAGGGGAGCCTCCACTGTGCTTGATAACCAATTTGGTGGGGTGGATCTGAGTAGCTGTCTGCACTGGAGGCACCTTTAGGTTCTCAGAAACTGGAGTTATGCTGGACACAGAGGCTAGAGCCAGAGAGGAAGTGAGGCTCTGTGAGCGAGAAGATGATGAAACATACTCATCTGCAACAAAAACACAATGTCACAATCTAATCTAGTCAAATCAGCACATGGTGAAAACAGCCATTAGAAAAATGGTAAAAATACTGTGTCGACCATAAAACTAATAATAATTCTTGACTTTTCTTAGCATCTAACACAACTGCCCCAACTAATTAACTCACCCTAAATTACCCTTAGCCCATGAGAGTAGTTTTATTCCTATTTTAGAGCAAATCACCACTAGAGCTGGGATTAGGAAACCAGGAGTCCTAATTCATTCTCCCTTTCTTCAGTCACTACACAGTCTCTCCTTTATGCAATTCCTTACCTTTGTAACAAAATTACATAAAATATTGTTTACAAATGAACACTTAGTTGCAGCTGGTATTTATTTTGTGTTCTGTAATCTCCCCACTTTGCTAGCTGCTGCTTCTATTTTTCAGCCACTCTTTTTGTTCTCTTTGCTAATTTTCTCTTCTTCTGCCTCTCTATATGGTTTAGTCCCTTCCTGGCTCACCCTGCCCCATGTGCTTTCACTGAACACACAAGGAGAGGAACACAATCATTCAAAAAGCCACCTGTGTTCCTTTGATCATGAGTGCCCAGCAGGAAACACTGCAGAGCCCTGGTAATTTGGCTGTTCATGTTACAGACACCACTGCCTAGCTGCTCTTTCTTCTCTAGGCTGCACAGACTTCCTCCTTCTTCCAAGGCTCTTTCCAGATCTCTCAAGTTAAGCCAAACAAATATATATGACTGGGAAAATAACGCCACAAATTTAAACAAATGCATTAGTATTCAGGCACCCAAAATTAGGGCAACTGAGTGCTGTGAGCAATCTATCAGGAGCCTACAGACTGCATCTAGTTTTTATAAGACAGAGAGGACTGCAGTCACTGACTTCCTTGATACAGAGGGACAGATGGAGCAGCCTACAGAACATAATACACACCACTCCATCTTGTTCTAAGCAGCCTTCCACTCATATCATACAAAAAGCATTTTAAAACAGGGCTTGCAGTCTCTGCACACTGACCCATCTGTATCACAGGTGAAATTGGCTGAGAGCTGGCATGGGACAGCTCACTGGTTTACAAGTTTTCCACTCTTGCGTTAGCAACTGACAGAAGAAGGAAAATACTGGCCTTAGAGCTTAAAAGCGCGAGGTGGGAGGAGCTGCATATGAATAAGTCAAGTGCACAGAAAACAGTAATGATGTCTCCCTAACCTGGTTTCTCCTTTGCTAGCTGTTTATCAAGAGCCAACATCGTCTTTTCTTCCTGAATAAACATTCGATCAATCATCACCATCTCTGCAGAAGGACTGACTCTCTGCAAACCAAGAACATAAAACAGGTGAGAACTGGAGGAAGAGAAAGGCACATTAATCACAGTACAGAAACTGGGGACCCAGGCTCAACCTACAAGCCTCACCAAGCTTCTGCTTCAAGG
This sequence comes from Carettochelys insculpta, assembly GCF_033958435.1. Lineage (NCBI taxonomy): Eukaryota > Metazoa > Chordata > Testudines > Carettochelyidae > Carettochelys > Carettochelys insculpta. The sequence continues at coordinate 22,173,911 of NC_134158.1, read as the reverse complement.
GAAATCTGCTCTATTTCAACGCTGAATTACCGTGGCGCGTCACTAACCCAGGCAGTGGGAAGCTTTCCTTACTCAGGTATCTGGAAAGAGCTTTTGGGGAGTGTGAGTCCTGTTTTAATTTGAAAGTAAAAGTAAATATTTATTCATGTAGTTGTGATGAGTTCCATCCAAAAAGACAGAAGCCTTTTCCCCCAGTCTCCATACTTACACCTTGATCATATTCTAATAGAAAAACGGAACAGCTCCCACTTGACTTCAACAATATAGGTTTGAGTGCTTACATCCATATGGTCATATTGGCTGCGTCTACACTGACTCTCCCAGTTGGAAGGGGAAAGTAAACGCAGCCGATTGAAAATGCTAATGAGGTACTGATATGACTATTCAGAACCTTATTTGCATAATGGCAGCCACTTGCCATGTTCAAAGTGCTGCTTTCGAAATGCAAACTGGCCATGCAGATAGGGTTGCTTCAAAAGGAAGCCCCGTTTTTGAAAGCACCCTTTTTCCTGAAAAAAGTTAGGAAGAAGGGTGCTTTCGAAAGAACCCCATCTACATGGCTAGTTTGCATTTCAAAAGCAGCACTTTTGATGTGATGAGTGGCTGCCATTATGCAAATGAGACACTGAATATTCATACCTGTGCCTCCTTACCATTTTTGATCTGCTGCATTTACATGTTCCTTCCAAAAGGAAGGGGCAGTGTAGACACAGCCATTTAGTAAATGAAATGCAGTTCCAACTGTCATTACACAAGCAGAGGCTAGATTAGAGCAGACAATCATATCATTGAGCACAGTAGCACATAAAGCACAATCTTACCCGAGACTCTTCTAAGAGCAGCAGGCGGTATTTGTTCAGCATTGCTTGTGTGCGTTTCAGCAATTGGGTTGACACTGTTTCAAACTCTTCATCTACTAAAAGAAGGGGTGAAAATAAGAAGCCTATTTGCTTTTTGTACCTGACATTGGTGGGTTATCTTGTTGGTCTGAAAGGAAAGTATCCATTCACTGAAAGACATTTTACACAAGGTAAATGCTGAAACAAAACTTGCATTCTGTACCAATGCTAATGTTACAATGTTACTGGAAGAGTCAGCAGCAGCATTTGTGATTGCTTCTTCAAATAATTTCCACATCATCCGGTTTTTGTCCTAAACTACGGGCTAGTTTTAATTGTTCACATGACCGCATGATTGGTCTCCTAGCTTACCTGCTGTGACTGCAAATCATTGCCAGGCCAGCCATTGGCTGTATGTCTGGGTTGCAATACAGCGCTAGGCAGTGAATCAACTTGACATTTGGAGCAGAAGAGTGCTTCAGCACACAGTTTTGAGGAATACAAGAAATGCCACACTGGATCAGACCAAGGGCCCATCTAGCTCAATATACTGTCTCGGATAGTAGGCAATACCAGATGCTTCAGCGGAAGGGACAAAGTACACCCTAAAAGGACAACTATGGAGTAGCTCGCCCAGAGGGAAATTTCGTCCCATACTCCACCACCCAACAGTTGTCCCCTATTTACTGTCTGGTTTATGCCTTGAATCAGAACAGATTATGTCCATATAATGTATTTTGCATCCTATCTAATGTAACTGGATGTTCTCATTATCCATATGGATGGATATATCATTGCATTCCTGCTAAGCTCTTGGCCTCCATCATATCTGTGACAATGATCTCCACAGGTTGATTATGCAAGATACATAAACATATGTTGTGTGTTTCCAATGTGTTGCCTTTCAATTTAATAAAATGCTCCCCTTATTTTTCTGTTCTAGGAGGATAAACAAAATCACACAATTCACATTCTCTATTATGATCATTATTTTACATACGGATATGATTTAGACTTAGAGTAAAAGAAAATCACAGCCTCCAGCTACAGCAATTCTTCTTTCTTGAATTTTAACATTAGGAAACTGATGGTCCTATGGTCTGTGTTATAAAGATCAGACTAGATGACCACAAAAGTCCTTTCTGAGCTTGTAATCTATGAAATGCAGCCACTCCTAGGGTGGAGGATGGCAAACAGCAAAGCAGCAACAGGGGAAAGAGAAATTCTGACCAAGGATATTAGGGTAAATTCCAACTCATATGAAAAACCTGAAGGGGCCATTAGTGGCCTTACCAACAGGAGGAAGGCTCTCTTTTAATGTCTTGTCCAAAAGCTTCAAAACACAGAACCCCGTGAGGGAACTCAATTTATCTAGCTTTGAAATATTAAAGGGCTGAGATGCTGCCAGAGTTCAACATGTTTGTTCTAGGAAGTTCATTCAGGTGTTGGGATTTTATCTTTTTTCTAGAGTGGAAGCAGCACAGCTTCCTTCACTCTTTTCATGGCTGAACAAATCCATTTCCCAACCTCGCATAACCTCCGAATCGTGATCTCACCCATACCAGTATCAGAAGACAAGGCTGAGGAAGAGACCCTCCTCCACTCTGTTGCTTAGCTAAGCCTTGCTAAGTTTAAAACACTTTGCTATAGCTCTAGGACTAATTATTATCATCTCTTCTCATATACACAACTGAACTTACCCCTTCTGTAGTCATGGGCAGAGGGAAGCATCCCCTGATAGACATGATAGGGTAGGAGCCTTTGTAAAGCATCTTCAAATGATCGGAATGAAGTTTTATAGTCAGGATGCAACACTGCTCCTTGATGTTTATGTAACTGTTCCAAGAAACTTTAAAAAAAAAAAAAAAAAGGTCAGACAGTTGTACAAACAGTATGGAAAACAGACTCAAAAGCAGAGATATCTGTAAATGCATTATATGAACAGTAACAGAGAGACAGTCGTGCTAGTCTATAAACTATCAAAACAAAAAAGCAGTCCAGTAGCACTTTAAAGTCAGCCAGCACTTTAATGTAGTGGGCCATTCTGTTAATGACCTGAAAGTCTGTGTTTTACTGAAAAGGAATTTTCACAACCATTTGGAAAGAAAGGCTGCTGAACTCTCTTTTATATTCAAATTCGACACATTAACACGTGGTTTGAACTGGGATGGCATTTTTCTAGCTCATTTTAGGGGCTCTTTTATACACTTTGCTTTATCTAATTCTTGACTCCCCACCCCCTTCTGCCCCTCTGCTCTCTGATTTGCTCACTTTGATGATAATTTTTCTGATTTGTCAACCTTGATTACTATTTTTGGTTCTCTGTGCCTTAAATATTGAGTCTGTTCTGGTATGGCTCTGGTCTGAAGAAGTGGGTCTGTCCCACGAAAGCTCATCACCTAATAAGTTATTTTGTTAGTCTTTAAAGTGCTACTGGACTGCTTTTTTGTTTTGATTATACAAACATTGTGTCTACACTAGATAATGAAGTCGAATTTAAGGCAATTAGCTCAATTTTACAATGTCACTGTCTTCACTGTAAGTAACATTAGCTTGATTTTAGGGAGCACTACGATCCATACCCCAACACTGGATCAAAAGCGGCTGGGTGTAGCGTCCAGTTCAAATTTAAAAGTTCAAATAAAGGCTAGTGTGGAAGTGCCATGTCCTAAAATCTAATTTATTAGCCTCCAGAAGCAACCAGTACGTATCCCACAAAACTACACAGTTATGTGCTATGTATGGCCGCTTCCATCTCCGCTGCTCTCCAGGTCCACAGGAAGTAGGTCACAGGAAGCCCGCGAATTTCAGTTCATCACCAGCAAGCCCAGGAAATATAAGGGGCACCCAGGAGTTATAATTTCTTTTACCCATTGCATTGCACTGCCTCAGTACCCATCCCATCGGTACCATATCTTGCAATCATGAGCACTCAGGGTAGTAGCCTGCTTAGTTCTCAGGGCCGCAAGAGAGCTCCAGCATGGAGCCATCAGGAGATTCTGGATCTCCTTGCAGTTTGGGGAGAGGAATCAGTGGTGAGCAGACTTCGAGTGTCCAAGTGAAATGCAGATGTATTTGAGAAGACGTTGCACGGGATGATCACCAGAGGTTACTCCCAGGACTCTATGCAAAGCCGGGTGAAGGTGAAAGAACTCCAGCAGGTGTATCGTAAAGTCCAGTAAGCATCTCTTCTTTTTCGCTATCTATTATTCTTAGAAGGGTGATGTCTTCTTTGACAGCCTGAAGAGGCATAGGAATTTGGACTGGATTTTTCTGCAACACTCTGCCCTATAACATTTCTCTGGAATTTATTGCTGCACCATGTGTCTGGTGGGTGCTCTGTCTTCCCCATTCCACAGGGTTGGCAGGCTCTCCCGGCCTTCTCCTTTCCCGTTTCCCCTGGATTTCTTTTCACTTTACAGGGATTCCCCCACACCCAGCTGTCCATGCAGCCACAATCAAATCCTTCCTCCTCACCACAAGGCTGCCAGGCTCTGCAGACCCTGGTCCTGCACACCAGCATGTCCAGCACAGGCAGGTTTTCCTTTTGGAAGGTTGCTCCAGTGAATGTCTGAAAAAACTTTTCTCCCTGCTCCAGCATACTGGCCTGCTTCCCCAGCTTTGCACCCTCCTGCCCTCACTACTAGTAAAGCGGACAATAGCTTACCATGTCCACAATGAAATAGTGCAGGTAAGTAATGACTTATGTAATGCATGGTTTGAATCCTTGTCATCTTTAAGAAGCCTTGCAAAAAGAAAGTTTGACTGACTGTAAAGACAGAGACCCGTTCATTCCATGGGCGAGCACTCTGTGAATTGTATCTCAGTTTTGACCTGCGCTTTCCAGCAGGCATCCTCCGTGTGGGAGCCAGAGCAAACAAGTGCAAAAGGTCCAAGCAGGACTTTATCTTGCAGCACATGGAGCGGGCTCAAGCAGAAACCACTGAAAGCAAAAAGGGACACAGCACAGTGGTGGCAGACTGTGCTGCTTCAATTCAGGAGAGAGCAAATGGTGCACCTGAGGGAGAATACAGCAAAGCTCATAATGGCAACAAGCGACCAAACCGAGGTCCTGTGCTTCATGCTGAGCTGCAAATGGATTCCCTAGGTAGTATTGAGGGCTCCTCTCCCTGCCGCCTGCACTCCCTGAATACAGGTCATCTACCCCCAGTCGTCGTGGTCCCTGAACATGGGGAGGGAGGGCAAGGACAGTCTGCCTCTCTACCCCCAAGAGCCACTGCAAAAGGCTGTTCCACCACCCCAGAACACAATATATGGGGCTACGCATCTCACAGAGCTGGAAGGGATCTTGGGAGGTCATCGAGCCCAGTCCCCTGCCCTCATGGCAGGACCAAGCACCATCCCTCACAGATTTTTTTTTTTAATCTATTTACCCCCGGCCCCTAAATGAAACCCTCAAGGATTGGATTAACAATCCCGGCCAATGCTCAAACCACTGAGCTACCCCTTCACCCTTGACACACCTTCTTTTCCCTGACATTTAACATAAGAATGGCCATTACTGGGTCAGACAAAAGGTCCATCTAGCCCAGTATCCCATCTGCCAACAGGGGCCAGCACCAGGTGCCCCAGAGGGGGTGGACTGAAGACAATGATCAAGTGACTTGTCTCCTGCCATCCATCTCCAACCTCTGACAAACAGAGGCCAGGGACACCATTCCTTCCCCCAGCTAATAGCCTTTTATGGACCTAACCTCCATGAATTTACCTAGCTCTTTTTCGAACTCTGTTATAGTCCTAGCCTTCACAGCCTCCTCTGACGAAGAGTTACACAGGTTGACTGACCGCCCCCACAAATAAACTTATTCTTTTGATGACAACCATGGTGCGATTTTTTTGGTACCCATGCGTGGTGTTGTGCATACACCATTGCAGGGACAGAAAGGGTTGATAGCACAGCTGCCTGCTGCTACGTCAAGGTCCACAGGGGACTCATGGCAGAGGGACCCAGGCAGTGGTAAAAAGGGCCAACAGCATAGTTGCCTACCACTATGGCAAGGTCTGCAGAGGACTCGAGACAGAGGGATGCGGGTCGGGGTGGAGAGGGCTGATAGCACAGTTGCACATCTTTTTGTGAAAACAACCCTCCCTTTACATCCATTCTTCTTCTTGCAACTAATCCCCTCCCCCAAATAAAAACATTCTTTCTGTGAAAGCCACAGTGTGATTTATTGGTTCGCATTTGGTGAGGAGCACAAATCATTTTGGGGAGTAGGGGGTGGTATTATAGCAGTGAAATACAGTGAAATCATGCATCTGGCAGATCATTCATGAACTTATGTTCCAAAGCCTCCCTGATTGCCACTGCCTCCACATTGTTATTGGAGAATGGCCTTGTGTGAGGCTGCGAATAAGCCCTGATCATAGCATCAGCCTCTGCACTCCAGGTACTCGTGAAATTCTCCCACCTGGATTCACATATATTACGCAAAATACAGTGTGCTGTAATCACAGTGGGACATTAGTTTCTGAAAGGTCCAAACGGGTCAACAGGCACCTGAACCTAGCTTTTAAATGGCCAAAGGCTTATTCCACCACCATTCTGCACCTGCTAAGTCTTAAACTGAAGTTATCCTTGCTCAGTCCAGGGTGCTGTGTATGGTTTTATGAGGTAAGGAAGGAGAGGGTAAGCAAAGTTACCCAGTATTACTATAGGTATCTCCACGTTGCCAGTCTTGATTTTCTGGTTTGGGAAAAAAGTCCCATCCAGGAGCAGACCAGAACTTCTGAAGATGCATGCGTCATGTGCCTTCCCTGACCATCCCACTTTGATAACGGTGAAATGATCTTTATGATCTAGCAATGCCTGCACCACTACCGAGAAGTATCCCTTTCTGTTTATACGTTCAGAGGCCATGTGAAAGTTTTGCACCCACTGCTGGTTGTCCTGTGACTCAAAAATAATGTGGTCCCACCAGTGTGTGCTGGTTTCACAAGTCCAAAACCACCGTTCCACTGTCAGCAATACATCCAGGGCAGCCAGCATTTCTGAGTTCTTGGACTGCAATTGAATAATTTCCTTTTAAAAATCTTCATTATCACTCTCAACCACCATCTCAGCCCATTCTCTTTGTAGTTGAAAGAAAAAGTGCATGACATTCCAGGAAGTTGCTGTAAGAGTCTGTGCAATCATAGAATCACAGAATCCTAGGATTGAAAGGGACCTTAAGATGTCATCTAGTCCAGCCCCCTGCCTAAAGCAGGATAAACCCTAGCTAACTCATCCCAGTCCAGAACTTTGTCAAGCTGGGACTTCAAAACCTCTAGGTATGGAGCAACGACTTGAAGCATTCAAGGATTCCTGCTTGCATCAGTGCTGTGCTGGAGAAAATGGCATGATCTCCCGTTCTTTTTTGTGCAGTTAGTGGGTGCTCTGAATTCTGGGCTAGTGACATCAAACACCCACAAGCAACCCTGGCAATTTTTTTCCTCCCCAACTCAGTGATACAAAACCCCCCATAAGGCAACAGGTACCCACAATTCTTTGCTCACTCAGTTGAAGGCAATGGAAATGCAGTAAGTTGACACAGAGAAATGGTATGTCAATTTTCTGGGACGTTTGAGGACAATTAAATCCAGATTCATAAGAATGAGGTTAAAAAAATAAACTTTATTCAATGTCGATTTTATTTCATAGTGTAGCGTGGCCTGAGTGGTTGACATTCTTATTGCTTCTCCTTCCAAAAGATATAGGCTTTTTGCAGTGATTGCAGCATGATATACAAAAGCACAGTACAACACTTACCTTCTCTCTCTGCAAAAAAAAGCAGTCTTATACGAGTGGAACATGAAATACACATATGTGCAGACACTAGGAACACACACACAATTACCTATCCCTACTAATATTGTATATAGTTTTATGATTGCCAAAGGACACTCATAACTCAGTTATATAGCATCTTGTGAGATTTCTGGGCAGCAGCAAGAGGATCCTAGAACAGATGAAAGGTTCTTTTGATACATGGAATGTGACTTTGACATTCTATAAGTCAATTATAAAAATGCCCCCGGGAGCCTTCAAATTATATTACTACAGTTTTACCAATTAAGGAAATGTAATTTATCTTCAAGTTAAAACAGCCTCATCCTAACCACACTAACAATAAAGTCGATTGAGTTAAAATGGGCAGTGATGGAATGTGGTCTGACATGCATGTGTGAAGGACTATGTATATACACAGCACATGTGGATATAAACAGAAGAAGTGGTGTAATTCATAGTTAGCCATGCAATAGATGCATGTGTATGTGTATGCATATGCTAAGTACACTAACAGAAAAGGAAAATGAGAGCAATAGGGAAGAAGGAAGAATGAATAACTACATAGGAAAAGAAAAACAGCAAATTTAAGAGTTATCCTCTTCAGTGTGAAATGTACATTTGACCAAGTGTCACCCATGAAGCCCTCTGGAGAGCACCCCGTTACAGAGAATTGCCATGCCATGGTAAGGATCATGCTTCCTCCCCAGTGAAGTGTATTCGGGTGTATAACACTGCTCAAAGAGTGCTAATATACCCATATATAATATACAATTAAATGACTCCAAAGTTAACACAGATGCAGCATATCTGTTAAACTTTAACTTTACTGTGCATGTGATGTGACTGCGACCCTTACACTGATTCCTTTAACTTCTTATGCTCCAAGACACACACACACACTCTGGCAAACACTTACCAAGCTTCTTTGCTGGGCTGTAGTGTAGGAGTTTTTTTCAGACTTCCAAGCTTACTATCATACTGGTAAAGGGGGAGGAAAAAAGAGAGAACACAGATGAAAGGAAGGAGTAAATTAGATTTTAGCCTGCAAACAACTATAACCTACGGGAGAAATTATCCTGCTCATATTGGAGAGAACGCTCCCTGTTCAACATATTTGTACAGGGAAACTGGTGAATAAAAAGGGAGTGTGGGCTGCAGGAGTATCAGCTGGATGCTTTTGGAGATTCTGGACATAGGTGCAGAAGAAAAGGGAGAAATCCTGCTGATGATTCTAAGAAAAACAGCTTTGCTCACTTTAAACATGGCAGCTTTCAGGTGACAGAAAAAACACACAATTTCCTTTGGCTCTTCCACGTTGCTAGGACAGTAAAAAAAAACTTGAGCTATTATTGGGAGGAAAAGCCTAACTGTCTCCACTAGATGCACTGTTTCAAAAAGAAAAGCTTTCACAGAACTACATTTCTTAAACATGCTACACATTGGCATAAGCTTACCTGCTGCTGAGTTTGGACTGGGACTGAGGGCACAAGTTGTGATAATCCTTTCCCAACTACCTGGATCTGCAAGGGACCTTTTCCAAGATTCAGGCCAGAGATGGAGCTAATCACTCCAGGCTTGGCCTGAGGAAGAAACAAAGGATCTTTTTCACTTGGTATCCCAAAGTGAATGTAATGGCTACAAACTGATTACCAAAACACATAACAAGAAACTGCTTGACAAGAGGATGTCAGTCATCACTGAAATAGTTTAGAATAGAACTTCTTGGCGTTGACAAGCAAATATTCTAATACATATTTTGATACATAATTATTTTTCCTTGCACTTCTAGAATGTATACCCCAGCAGTATTTGTATGCCATTAAATAAATTGTGAAATACATTAATTCCCTCAAGGAAGAGGAGCAAAGCTCCCTTCCTCAGTGATCTAATTAATACTAATAGCAATGATTTGTTTTCTTTTTGTTTAAGAATTCGAAGCCTGGTACTTATAAATACTTACACAACAAAGTAAAATAATTTTTCGAACTTAATTCTTTCTTTTTGCACAAAAAGAACAAACCTGGAGTGAAACTCGAAAGTTTTGTTCATTCTCAAAATGGACAAACTATTGCAAGAAGCATTAAAACCGAGCTCTCACCTGAACTGGCTGCTGTACTGCAAGAGGTGTTCCTGGTTTCCCTTGCACTGTAGTCACTTTCCCCCCAGAAACAGCTGCAGTGCCACTGGAAAATGTTTTACTCTCTGCAGGAACTGGAGCAACTATGCCTAGCAAATATGAACAGATTTTAAAATGAGGTCTAAGTTTAAACAATAGCAACGCATCTTGGATTCCTGCTGTATATTTCACGTTGACTATCTAGATATAATAGGCAAAATTTTCAAAGGCACCTAAACGACTTATGTGCTTTTGAAAATTTTGCCTATTATTTCAGCCATCACTGACATGCAAGACATCTCAGTGAGCTGCTTAACAGCACACAGCAACATTCCAAAGCATGGCAGCTGAGGAAACGAAGAAATCCTCCTAATTCAACTGAATACTAATGTGGGGGACTGTAGGGAAGCAGAAAGCAATTAATCAAAATTGGAATTTTCCTAGGACACAAGGGCTAAACACCTCTCCTCTTCAGATATGTATGAGGGGATCTTAACCACCGTAAGTGGGGAAAAAGTCAGTTTTATACCCATACAGAAATCATTACTGCCAACACAGCAGAAAGTAACTGAAAATCAAAATACCACCACACTGCAAATAATGTATTTTTTTCTTTCTTTTAACAAATGAAACTATGTGCACCTTTTTTCCTAATATCTCAGCTTAGTTATTTCAGTGTATCACAGGCAAACATTAAAACAGTATTAATGTCCCACTTCTGAAAGTGCATGAAAGCAGCTGACAGGCACAATGACTAAATCTAAACAAGTAAATCTGAGTATGTATGGAAACTACAGAACACTTGTAGTCTAAAATTCATTCCTGTAAAGCTGGCAGGCATAAACCCTGCACATGAAAAGTCCCACTTGAATCTTTAAATTAAGATTTAAGTGAGAATTAAGTGGTGCACTGACGCTAAACTAGCATTCAGCACAATGTGACATTCACCCATAGTTCTCGAAGGGCTTTACACAAGAAGGTAAACGTAATTAATCCTCTTTCAGATGGAGAACTGGTGGCTGGAGGAGGTGAGTGTCGTGGCCAAAACTACACAGAAGGAGAGTAGCAGAACTGGTATTAAGGATGTCAACACTCCATCCAGGGTCTATATCTGCCCTGCCACCATGGTGCTCCCCCTGCCTCCAATCAATGGAGTTACTTCAGAATTATACTCTGAATGACGGCAGCATTTGGCTCTTGTGTGTCCATGAAAGTTGAGGGCACTCAGCAGCTCACAGAATCAGGCCCCGAGAGAGAAAGATGATAAACTTCCAAACATTTTTAGTGTGGAGGGGAAAAAGGAGGAGAAAGAGGAAGCTGAAAGTTGTAGCCCAACAAAAATTGTAACGATAACAGAATTCCCCCTCCCACTGTTGCCTCCCTCCCTCACCCCGCCCCGAGTACACAAGCAGGGCCCTACCAAATTCACAGCCATGAAAAGGTCGTTGTGGACTCACAAAACAAAGAAAGCAACCTTGTAGCACCATAAAGACTAACAATAAGACCAACAATTTTATTTATTAGGTGATGAGCCTTTGAGTGAAAAAGTCAATTCTTCAGATCTGAAGAATTACTGAGAGGAAAAAAAAACCAAAGAAAACTGAGGAGTCAGCTAAATAGGGGGGAAAAAAAGGTAGGGGAGAGAGAAAATAAACACCTGCAAAGTGTCTATTAAGTTAAGTGGGATGTCTGCCATCACTGTGAATGTCAAAGGTGGGGAAATTGTCCTGGTAATGCGTAAAATAACTGAGATCTTCGTTGGGTCCACGGTGATAGGTATCAAACTTGAAAATGAATTCCAATTCAGATGTCTCCCTTTGTAATCTAGCATTAAAATCTCTTTGCTTTAATACACATACCACTAAATTGTGGACTGGGAAATCTGGCCTTGTACGCTTTTATCCTATACTATATTGATTTCATGGGGGAGACCAGCATTTCTCAAGTTGGGGCCCTGACCTAAAAGGGAGTTGCACAGGGGTCATAGATTAGTTTCGTGGGGTCATGGTATTGCCATCCTTTACTTCTGTGCTCCCTTTAGAGACAGGTGGTTGGAGAGCGGCAGCTGTTGGCCTGGTGCCCAGCTCTGAATGCAGCACCACCAGCAGCACTGCAGAAATAAGAGTGGCAATGACATCCCATCCCATCCTTGTTTCTGTGCTGCTGCTGACAATGGTTCTACCTTCAGAGATGGACTCTGAGCCAGTAGCTGCTGCTCTCCAGTTCTGAAGAAAGAACTGCTGTCAGCAAGAGCACAGACGTAAAGGTAGCAGTACCTCAACACCCCTACGATAACTCTGACTCCCCCCTGCCCCACTAAACTACTTTTTGGGTCAGATTTCAACACATGTAGTAATGGAATTTATGATTTTTAAAAGCCTGTGACCATGAATTTGACCAAAACAGACCGTGAATTTGGTAGGACTCTGTGCATGGCTTTAGCAGTTTACACACAGATGCGGTTTTAATGAACACTGATTGCTGCTGCAGCAGTACTGACAACTGTGCTTGATGACCCCCTCTATTAGCACCTCCTCCTCCCCTCCGCAAGAACAGGATCAACCTCACTCGAACCTGCAGTAGAAGGCTGGACTGCGGCGGGGACAGACGGGTGGCTGTGGACTGGTGTTTGCGTTGTCGTCACTGCTACTGGCTGTCCTTGGCTGCTAACCAGGACAGATGAAGTCTGGGTGCTGAAGTGGTTCAAAGCTGATGATGCCTGGCTGGTGGAAGTCTGGTGTTTTGTTTGCAAGATAATCCCTTGGGGCACCTGTGTTGGATAAATGGTAGAGGCTGAAAATATGCTCTAAACCCACGTTTTGGTATGTTTTATCCTTTTAATATACAATAAATATTTCTACCCAGCAGCAAACATGGAAAAAAAGGGGCCCTCCCTTAGTGTCATGCTTTCAACACAATTCACTGGCTTCCATCCCAAAGTCCCAGGATCTCACAGTTTTAGACAGTGAATATAAAGGAAACAAAAAAAAAAAACAACCCAAAGTCTTAGCTTAGCAGTTCAAATCTCCAGGTCTATCATTGACAAGGAACGAAAAATCACAAAAATATGCCTTGTGTATTTGAAATATAGCAAACTGAATCCCAGATCAACTCCTTTCAAGGGACATTCATTTTTATATGCATTTTTTAAAACTGAGTTTAGCTCCCCTTTCCCTTGCAGACAAACAGACAGTAAAGACAGTAACAGAAATGTCAATTTTCAAGAACTTTTCTGAATCTTTTTAAGACATAAGGGCCTCAGCCACCTCTTGCTGAAGTTAACACGAATGGGAGTGTACTGGGATCTACAACCCTAATTATGTCAGTGTCTACACAACAATACTTCTGCTGATGTGAGTGGACCACTACAGCAACTACACCTCAAAAAGGCTGAGAGCTGGAGCCCTTCCCCCGCCCCAGCCTGAACAGTCTGATTGTCAGTGGAGCACTGGCTTACAACTGTGAGCCTCCCACCACTCTAAACTCCTGGTAAAAGATTGCAGGGGCGGGAGGCAGCTGGGTTCGAGTTCTCCCCATCACAGGAATCGATCACTGTGAGGGTTCCAACTGTGAGCCTCCCAGGAGGCTAACAAAGATAAAAAGTAAAACAGCAACAGCTGCGAAACTGACAAGACTGTCAATTTCATGCCTGGCAGACTTCCATCTGTAAAACTGAGGTGGGACTCACTGCTATGAGCCTACTGACCTGACAGTAAAGGCTTTCAGGATGAGGGAGCCCCAGATGTGAGCTGGTGCCCACTAGTATCTTGTGGGAGCGGGCAAGCTGTGAGCCCTCTGTGTGTAGCTGAGGCTGTCAGTTTCAGGGCTTCCAGAACCCAGCTGTCTGTGCCTCGCTTCAGTCAGTGGAAGTTGTTAGGAAGCATATCAGAGACAGAAGGAGCAGGTGTGGACATGAATTACTACTTTAATTACTGCAGTAGCTGTATGTCAACTTAAGGCGACTGAATTTTGTAGTGTAACGCAAGCCCTCAGACTCCCTGGAAACATAGGCTTAGAAGCCAGCGGGTTGATTCATTGTCCTGTCTGCTCTACGTGAATAGAAAAGATCCACAGGAGCATGGGTTTGCTTTTATTGTTTTGTCCAAAAATTCCTCCCTCTTTTGGTCCTTCAGTAAGTCATATTGGCAAAGAGCTTGGAAGAGGCCAAACCCTTAAAATCCTAACTAGTAAATAACTTTTAACTTATGTATTATTTACACACTACTTTGTAGCAAAGATACATTCACGGCTCGTCTACATGAAAATCAGTTTCTGACAAGCTGGGATGTGAAAGTACCTTGCGTTAGTTTGCTGTGGACTAACCATTCATGTGCCAACATACATTAAGAGCTAGCTAATTCCCTTTAATCTCATCCTCTTTGTAATGAGACTATCAAAGTAAACTAACAGACTGCTAATGTGCAGACAGAGTCCACAGCAAGAAGTAGTCCATAGTAGGCCAGTGTGGGCACATTCATACTACAGCATGCTGGAAACTAAACATTTGTGTAGCCAAGCCCTTAGTTGTTATTGTTTCCTACAGGCTGACAATGTGCTCGGCACTGTCCATAATACAAATATCAAGATAATTCCTCCAAAGAATATTATCATAAATACAAACAAAACAAGATATAACCTTGATAGTCCATATTATAGATATTTAAAGCTTTTTTTTTTTTAAAGTTGAGTCTTGTAATTTGCATAGGTGTCCCGAAGCTAGACCGAGAAATCTCCACTGTCTAATCCATCTGACCCATCCATTGTCATTGATATATGGGGGCATATTCTTTTAATTACTAAAGAGTTGTACTATATTTCTACGTTTAATTTACCCCCTTTGATGATAATTATTTACCTGCTGGAACCTGTCCAGTAGTTGCTTCTGCTGAGGAGCGGAATTTGGAATTGCAGAGAGTGTCTGGAATTGATTTGGGACCATCTGAAAACTCCTCTGTTGTTCTGGTGTTAGGTGAAGAGCCTGGGTTGGGACTGGTGGTTTGATTTGGCCTTGGGGAGGGAACTGGAAATGTGGGGAATGAGTATGAGGAGACTCAGCTGGAGCCTGGATCTGGGATTGCAGCCGTGCCTGCACCTGTGTCTCAGACTGGGGCTGGATCTGAGCGGCAAGCTGAACTTGCAGCTGCATATGTGGAGGTGTTGCTAGCGGAGGTTGCCCTTCAGCCTGAGACTGTGGTGGCTGGAACTGTACCTGAGGCTGCGAGGGGGGACGTAAGGGGTGTTGGGTGGGACCATGGGGCGATGACGTAATTTGATTCTGTATCACATACAAGTTCTGCATTTGCGTCTGAGGGGTGCAGGACCGGGAAAGAGGTTCAGAAGGAGGCCGGGACAAAGTCTGTGGTTGGGACGGAGGCCTTGAGTGAGGTCGAGAGGGTGGTCGGGAAAGTGGCTGGGGCTGTGAAGGAGGGCGGGACTGGTGGGGAGACTGCATCTGGGAGAGGTGTGCAGGCTGGAGCTGGGGACTCTCCCCCATTGGAGGATGAGGTAGCGAATGGGATGGGGAGGCTCCAGGGAGCTTCTGCTGCCCTGCGGGTAACTGAAACGAAGAAAGAAACAGGGAATAAGTTAGTTACGGCTGATGTGTCTAACCACATCCTCACATGTTCTTCAGGCAATGTAGGGTATGTCCACACAGGAAAAACTGTACAGACACAAGTGTACTAGTGGGCTAACATGAATCCTGCTAGCACTGGCAGTATCAATAGTAACAACTGCACAGTGAATGCTCCAGCACAAGCAGTACAAGTTCATTACAGACCCTACATATAAACTCAGTTTGCAAGTTGCACTTTCTTCACTACTACTGCTACAGGTGTCTGTCTAGATTTGAGCCAGCCCAGGTAGGCTTGCTTGGGCATAACTTCTGCTGTGTCAATACACTCCTAGACTGTACAGCAAACCACTCTTAAAACATAAAAAGCCTGGGGCTGCCACACTGCTATTAAGTCCAGAAACCCCAGAGAATGCAAATCACTCTGTGATGGGCTTTTCAGAGGCATTGCCTTGAGGAACTGAGCAATTTATATCATGCTCCTCTTCTGGTTTATTCCAGAGAAATGCAGGATGATATTTCAGGGGCATACTTGCCAGATCTCACACCTTCCACCAGGGATGTTTGTGGGCATAGTACTGTCACTTGCAGATTTATTGCTCTGGGTCAGCTGCTTAGAAGCTATCTTCAAAATGTTTTTAAATCACTAAAACAAGCAACTTGGGAATAAAACTTGAATGACATCTTATGTGGGTGTTTCTTAAGCTTCTGAAAAGAGCTCCAGGTCTCAGCCAGTGTAGCCAACTTTTCCCAACAAAGTCTTACTACTGGGGTACAGTGTTTGTAGCTGTGTGCGTGTGAATATAAATAAAGCCCAGCCTTTTCGCTCCACAAATATGGCCCCAGGGAAAACAGAAGGGAGGGGCATCAGGGTGTTGGTTTTTTTGTTGGTTTTTTAAAAAAAAAAACGTATTTAGGTTCCTCCCCTAGGCTTGGCGCATACATCACACAAGCCCTGCACCAGGCACAAGAGCTCCTTGGTTTTATTTATTCTCTGTATGGCACCAACCTAAACACTCTGAATTGCTTAGAACAAGACTAGGAATCCCTTCCCACAGGATCTAATCAAAATTAAGTGCCTTCTGCCCTAAGGAGCAAGCTGGAATCCACTGGCTCCTCGCATATGCCAGTACATCAGAGCCATGCAGCTAACCCTAGGAAGGCCCTGACCACTGTGAGCCCCAGATATGACAGCAGGGTTAATATCAAGCTATTTTAAAATTACAGTGGCAAAACTAATCTATTATAATGTCAAATTCTCAAGTCGTCTTACAGCTAAGAAGAGCCTTTTGACTAACAGACCACTTTAATGTCTACCACAGTCCTTATTATAACCATTTGCTACTAAAATACAAAGAATAAAAGAACAATAAAGCCTGTGGCAGGGACACAAATGTACCAGAACAGCAGCGTGCAATTTGTAAAGGGACAGAAGAAGAAAGCATCGCAAGAATGCAGCAGCTTCCAGCACTAGTGAGAACCTGCAGGCAAGCAAGCAAGAGCAGCAGGAATTCAGAGAGTAGATGAACAGGCAAGTGCCACAGATTGACAACAAGGGCCAGAAGTGGATTATGATTGGAAGGAGAAAGAAAGATTCAATAGGCCTACTGATGCAGCAATTCCCAGACACGTTCCAGTCTCTGAATATGAAGGAAAATTCCTCAGTCACAGACCTTGGTGTAAAAACATCTGTAGCTCACCCAACCCAGCATGCTGATGTTCTATATATTGGCTGGAAGCTTCCAAACAGAACTAAATTGCAATCTGTACTCCCCATGTTCTCTAGGCTGCTCAAATAATGATCACAAGTGTTCAATTACTCAGGTCCATTTGATCACTTGGTTGCTATACAGGCCCAGCCTAGAAAAGTGAACCAGAAAGTTGCATGTGGATGCTATGAATATTAGAATCATGGAGATAAAAGGTGGAATTACATCACCCAAGTCATCTCTGCCAGGGTCTGATGGTATCATGCAGAACACCTCCTCTTTTGCTACAGAAATGTATTTCTGAATATTTATATGCACCTATTTTAGAAAATGCGTGTATATGTGTATATGTGTATAATATGTATATGTGTATACGTGTATAATATGAATCCCCCCCACAATGAATGTAAACTTCTGATACGTTTTAAGATTCTCAAAAACATTTTAAAGCATATATTTTATTACAATTTTTCAAAACCTCATTAACACCAAGAAACGAATGTCAAAACTATCTCCCCTGGGCAACTCTCACAAAGAGTTTTACATGGATCCTGGGCCGGGTGCACTGTCAATGTAACCATGACAAATTTAGGCCACTGTAAATGAGAATAAGAATCCAGCCCTCAGTCTGACTATTAATAATCACTCTAGAAGGGAAATGAACATTCCAATAGCAAAATGATTTTCCCAGTGTATTTTGCATTACACCACAAGAGGGCGACTTCTATTACGATTATGCAGGTCACCGTATCACTACCTACTCCTATCTTTGTTTAGAAATGTGAAAAATGTGGGTGTACACCTAAGAGACATGTTAATATTTTGTCTTTGTCTACTGATCCCTCCCCTCCTGCACAGAGAGAAAGCCAAAAGCAAAAGGGAACTCTAAGAGGAAAGATCAAACAGATTAGACAGAAGCTAAAGGACAGAGGGAAAAAGAGGAAGATAGGCCAAAGCAGGCTTTGTGGAATTACAACAGGTAAGGGCTACCTGGCAAGCCAGTGCCTGTTGGGTATGGCTGGCTGAGAACTGAGGTATAAGATTCGGTCCTTTGGACTCCACCGTTGCCAGATTCTGATTCTGGGTTAGCTCTCGGCTGGCAGGCGGCTGCAGAGCTGTGCCTGCACTGCTGCTGACTATCACTGATGCTGGGACACTGCTTGTGGTGCTGAGAGCTGTTGTGGCTATGCTGTAGACGGGCAGAGCCATTGGAAGGTGTGGTGGTACTGTGGACTGATTCAGATTGTTCTCCTGCTGCATTTTCAAGGCTGCCGGATAAAATTGCTGCTGCTGCTGGCTCCGATCCTTCTGAAATTTCCAACAAATTTAGCAGTGACCAGATTTATGGATCTTTTCCCTTTCCTATTTTCTGTTGATGTTCACCATCCAACCCCCATCCAATTCAGGCATTTGCTGTAATGGACCTTATTAACAAATACCTCAAACTACTGTCAAGAGCAAATAATTTCTGCTTTTGCTCTTCATCATGCCTGCCTACCGATATTGGTACTATACTTTTCAGGATTCTTGACAGGAACTAGGTTTATGCAAATCCAAGTTACTGTTCAGAAGTGAGACTCTCTTCTCTAAAGATAGTAAGAGTCACTTTATAGCAGATTCTTTCAGGAAACTGCAGAATCCGACCACAGTGAGCAAATTAGTTTATGCTCTCTCAAGAAGACTAATATAAAATGCTTTATACCAGTGTTTTTCAACCGGGGGTACATCAACTCATCTAGTTAGTTGCCTAGTTTTACAAACAGGCTATATAGAATACACTGGTAAAGTCAGTGGAATCTAAAAGTTCATTCAGATAACTGACTTGTTTCTACTCCTCCATATGCCTTATGCTGAAATGTAAGTACAATATTTCTATTCCCATTCATTTACTTAATAATAAGATGGTAGAAAGTCAGCAAGTTTTCAGTAGTAGTCTTCTGTGATATTTTTGAATGTTTTTGTAAGTAAAGAGAAGTTACTCACTTGCCTAGTAATGATGGTTCTTCGAGATGTGTCCCTGTGGGTGCTCCACAGTAGGTGTTGGGCTCACCCCGACACCACAGATCAGAGATTTCCAAGCTGTATCTCATTGGATCGTGCACGCACTGATGTGCACTGGTCCTTCACGTGCTTTTGGTCACTTGCACAATCCAGTCCATGCCAGTTCCTCGACCAAACGCCTTGGGTGCTCCTGAAAACTATAAAGTAGAACTCCGAAGCAGGGAGGAACGGGTGGGTGTGGAACACCCACAGGGACACATCTCAAAGAACCATTGTTACTACACAAGTGGGCAACTCTCTTTCTTCTTCGAGTGGTCCCTGTGGGTGCTCCCAGCAGTGAACCCAGAAAAATGGAAGTGGGTACCAGATTATGTGCAGTTTGCCCCTGAAAGGACAGCTGTCGATAGGTGTGTATCCTCTTCCAACACCTGATGAATCGCATAGTGTCTGGCGAAGGTGTCATAGGATGACCGTGTCACAGCTCTGCAAATGTCCTTCAGGGAAACTCCTTTGAAGAAGGCTGTTGAGGCCGCCATCGCTCTGGTGGAGTGAGCCCTGGGCGGAACTAGCAGAGGGGTCTTACGTAATGCATAGCACATCTTCATACAGGATACAATGTCATTTGAGATTCTTTGTGGTGACAGTCCTTCCCCTTTTGATCTGGGTGAAAGAGACACCAAGAGTCTATCCGTCTTATGGAAGGGTTTGGTTCTGTCTATATAGAAGGCCAGTGCCCTTCTCACATCGAGTGATGAAGCCGTACTTCCCTACTTGAGGTGTGCAGCCTCGGGTAGAAGGATGGTAGATTAATCGGCTCGATGATATGAAACTCTGAAGAGATCTCTAGAAGGAACGCCAGGTGTAGGTGTAGTATCACCACTTTTTTGGAGAAGGTTGTATAGGGTAGAACCGCCATTACCACTGCCAGCTTGCTCACCCTCCGAGCAGATGTGATCGCAAGAAGAATGGTCGTTTTTATGGTAAGTAGGTGGAAGGAAACAGTGGGTAGAGGTTCAAAGGGTGGTCCAGCCAGTGTGTCAGGGAGCAGATCTAAACTCCATGAAGGTGATAACAGCTTCCGCGGGGGGTATAAGTTCACAAGGCCCTTCAGCAACTGTGTCGTAAGGGGATGGGCAAAGACAGTTGACCCTTCCACTGTGTGGCGGAATGCCGATATAGCCGCAAGATAGACCTTTAGTGATGATAAAGAGAGTCCCCCTTGTTTTAGGTCCAGTAGATAATCCAAAATTGTGGGAACCGGGACCTCCGGGGTGGGGTGGGAGGTCAACTGTTTGGACAAAACACCAGGAAGTAAAGTGCTTCCACTTGTACACGTAAGCTTTCCTGGTAGAGGCCCATCGACTGCATTCTAAGACCTCTCCCACTCTTTCTGAACATACTCCCTCCAGGGCACTGAGCCAGGGATTAGCCATGCCTTGAGGTGTAGCGTTTGAGGCTGAGGGTGTCTCAAGATTCCCTGGTTCTGTGTGAGGAGGTCCAGTACAACTGGGAGGGGGAGTGGTGGGCAGCACGACATGCGTTGCAGCGGAGGAAACCAGTGCTGATGGTCCCACGTTGGGACTGTAAGTATCAAATGTGCTCCCTCCCTCCTTGCCTTCTCCAGGACCTTGTGGATAAATACCATAGGAGGGAATGCATACAGCAGGGGGCCCTTCCATGACAGCAGGAAGGCATCCCCTAGTGAGCCTGGGCCGATGCCTGCTCTAGAGCAGTACTGAGGGCATTTCTTGTTGATGTAGGTCACACACAAGTCTATCTGAGGGAACCTCCATGTGTTGAATATACTGCAGAGCAGATCGGAGTGGATTTCCCATTCGTGTGTGAAAGCAAAGTGCCTGTTCAGCTGATCTGCCCTTGCATTGCTGACACCTGGTAAGTATGAGGCTTTTAGGTTATGTTTGCAATGCACCAGTTCCACAGGAGGACTGCCTCTGTGCATAATGCGCGGGATCTGGCCCCGCCCTGATGATTGATACAACACATTGTGGAAATGTTGTTGCTATTGACCCCAACTAGCTTGTGTCGTAGGTATTGGCGGAAGTTCTTGCATGCATTGACCAGTGCTAGTAGCTCCAGTATGTTATGTGCATTGCCATTTCTGTATGGGACCATCGCCCTTGCGCTGACCTGCTTCCCATGTGTGCCCCCCAGTCTATGTGGGAAGCATCTTGAGAAAAACTATGGTTTGCAGTTGCTGAAAGGGCACCCCGACAGCAAATTCTTGGTGTCCATCCTCCATGTCAGAGACTTCTGCACCTCTGCTGGGGGCGACACCTTTTTGTGAGAGGTGTGTATCATTGGCGCATACACAGTCGCCAACCAGTACTGGAGACAGTGAAGATGCAATCTGGCATACCCCAACACAAATGTGGTGGCAGCCATGTGTCCCAGGAGCTGCAAGCAAGTTAATACTTGTACTGGGGGGCTGTACATCAGCACCTGTATCAGAGACTGGACAGCATGAAAACATACAGTAGGAAGATACACTCTCGCTGTGATGGAGTCTAGGTGTGCGCTCCTATGAATTCTATGTCCTGTGTGGGTTCCGTCGTCAGTTTTTAGAAGTTGATGGCTAGGCCCAGGGAGAGGAATGTCTTCGTAGTAATGTCTATCATGTGTAACACGTCTGCCTGTGATGCACCTTTCAAGAGTCAACCAACCAGATACAGGAAGATGAATACGTCCTGCTGATGCAGGTAAGCCGACACTACAGAGAGCGTCTTTGTAAAGACCCTGGGTGCTGAGGACAGGCCAAAGGGCAAGACTCTGTACTGGAAATGTTCTGTACCCACGGTGAAGTGGAGGAAGTGCCTGTGTGTGGGGTGAAGGGTTATGTGCTCCATAAGTCGTGTAAGTCAAGGGCTGCGAACCAGTCCCCATCTCCCAGTGCTGTGACTATGGAAGTAATTGTCATCTTGAAACACTGTTTGCGGAGGTACCAGTCGAGAGACAGTAAGTCTAGGATTGGTCTCCAGCCTCCTGCTTTCTTTGCCGTTAAGAAGTATCGGGTGTAAAAACCTTTCCCCTGAAACTCGTCTGGGACTCTCTACCGCTCCTGTGGAGATGAGGTGGTCTACTTCTTGTTTCAACAGAATCTCGTGAGGGGGTCCCTGAAGAGGGACTGGGTGAGGGGTTTTGGTGGAGACAGGGAGTGGAATGGGATGGCGTATCCCTCAGCAATAATCTCCAGTACCCATTTGTCTGTTGTGATATTTTTCCACTGACAGTAGAATGGTCTGAGGCGATGGTGGAACAGACGTTGAGGTTGTCGCTGGCACTGAATGATGGTCGTGGCATCACAGTACTCAACATAACAGTCAAAATTGCTTCCTGGCTGTCTGTAATGCAGGGATATGGTCTTGCTGGGGACGTCGTCTAGGTGGCCTTTGTTGGTGGTGGTGCCCTTGATCATAGCCTCGTTGGTATTGTGGGCACTGAGATTGATAGGTATAACATCGCTGGTATGAGTAGAATTTCTTCTTCCTGTATGGAGGAGTGTACATGCCCAGCGTTCTGAGCATAGTTCTCGAGTCCTTGCTGGAGTCTGTGGATTCGGCCAACAGCTTTGCCCTATCAAAGGGAAAATCTTCAACTTTCATTTGTAGATCCTTATGAATGCCAGATGTCTGGAGCCAAGACACTCGCTGCATCACCACTGCAGTGGCTGCGGAGCGTGCTGCTGTGTCTGCCACGTCTAGTGCAATTTGGACTCCTGTACACGAGGCCGCGTATCCTTCCAGAACTATCACCTTTAAAACAGGCTTCTTGTAGTCCAGGAGAAAGTCCATGAGGGAGATGAGTCTTGTATAGTAGTCGAAATTATGGTTGGAGAGGTGCGCAGCACAGCTGGCCATGCGTAACAGTAGGGTGGAGGATGAGCATACCTTCCACCCAAATAAGTCCAGTCTCTTTGCGTCCTTGTCTCACACTGTGGATTTGTATTGTGGTGTCTTCGATCTCTGTTGAGAGGACTGCAGCACGAGGGAGTTTGGTTGGGGGTGGTTAAATAAAAACTCCATTCCCCTCGATGGGACAAAATACTTTTCGTCCACCCATTTGTTGGTCGACGGAATAGAAGCTGGGGTCTACCAGATGTTTGTGGCAGCCTCCACGATGGCCCCATCTAGTGGGATGGCAATCTTCGATGGCATGGGAGGTCTCAGATTCTTGAGGAGCTTGTGCTGCTTCTCCTGTACCTCCGCCACCTGTATAATATCCTGGGACTGTGCCACCCTTTTGAACAGGTCCTGAAATTGTTTAAGGTCATCTGGAGGAGATATATCTCCTGGGATGACTACCTCATCTGGAGAGGACAAGGAAGCATCTGCCTGATATGCCTCTATCTGTTCCTCGGACACCTCCTGTGCCTGTTCCCCTAAAGGTTCCGAGGGGAGGTTGATAACCGACTCTGGACCTACTCTCGGTGGGGAGACATGGCCCACCTTAGCAGCAGGGGGTGAGAACTGTCTGTATGATGAACATGGGTGCGGGGATCTATCCCTTGACCTTGAGTAGCTTCAGTGCCCGATGACAGTCTTCACGATGATATGGATGAATGTAGTAACAAGGACATGGTTCTGGTGATGAAGATCTAGAGCGTGAGTGTCATCTATATCTGTAACGATGGGAGGAGTGTGATCTCCAGGATGATGTGGACATAGGTGAAGAGGCTCTGTAGGGATATATATGTAGCTCATGTGAGGCAACAGGTGAAGGATGTCTAAGCCAGGGAGAGGGTAGCTGTAGGAGTGGAGATGGCGGTCTCAGGAAAGGTGGTGGTGGTGGTAATGGCTGTTCCAGTATGTACGTTTCAGGAGGAGAGCTGGGAGAGAGGTGCGATGAGAAGGTCTGGTGATGGACTTCGGTGCTGAATATTAGACCTTGCCTTTCTCAGTTCATGAGATTGATGAGTCAGTGCCGATACAGGTGTTACATCTGGTGCCTGAGATCTCGGTGTGGGTATCGGTACCAGTGGTGCCGCACTCAGTGCCCCAGCCTGCAGCTCTGCACCAATGGAGATCTCCGGCACCTTGGGACCCCGTGCCAACGTGCCCGGTTCTGATGCTCTCGGTGCCAGGAGTCTTGGTGCCACAGTCTCCGGTGCCTGTCGCTTAGGCACCTGTGGGATCTTTGGGGCCGCATCTTTTAAAGTCTGAGCCCCAGGCACTGTCTTCTGCTCTCTGGTTTTTCTGTTGCCCTTAGTAGCATTTCCTGGTTCTGTGCCTCACTTGTCCTGCTCGTAGGTAGCACTGGCAAGGATTGAGTAGGGGATATCTTCTTCCTCTTATAGGCCAAGGAAGTCAAAGAAGTTGCCTTCTGCTTGTGCAGCACCAGGGGCCCTTCCGTATGGGATATCTCAGTTGGCTCAGGCTGAACAGCTTTGTCAAATAAAATCATTTTTAGCCTCATTTCCCTGTCCTTCCTTGCTCTAGCCATCAGTTTAGTGCTGTGAGGACATTTCTGCGGGACATGGGTCTCGCCCAGACAATGAATACCTTTGCTATGGCTGTCCGAGGCAGTCATAGCTTCACGGCATGACTTACATTTTTTGAAGTCCACCAGGAGACATCTTCCTTGTTAAACTACTTAACGAGGTGTAACTTTAACGAGGGTATTTAACAGGTACTAACTTGTAGATAATATTCAACAAGTCTATTGTAGAGATAAGCAGGCCGCAGAAGCAGCTGCTCTTCCCTCTCTCTTCTCCCCTCTTTTTTTTTAAAAAACTATATACAGTAAAGATTTTAAGAACAGGTTTTAAGAGAAAAGTTTTGAAAGGGAACTAGCAAACAGTTACAAATAATGGTTTTATCTCTCTAGGCGTTGGTGCCGAAGCGAAGTTCATCTGCAGCCACTGGTGGTTGAGAGGAACTGGAGCGGACCAGATCGTGCATGTGACTGAAAGCATGAGAAGGTTCGACGTGTATTGGCGCATGCGCAATCCGATGAGATACAGCTTGGAAATCTCTGATCTGTGGCAGCGGGGCGAGCCTGACACCTACAGTGAAGCACCCATGGGGACCACTCGAAGAAGTAGTAGTTTTTAAATGAGATGTACCTTCCTTGGGGATATGCAAAACATATCTGACTCCTCAAGAAGGGACAGTAATCTGGAAAGTTTGAATGGTACTTGTTTCAAGACCTCAGATTACCTTAGAAACATGTTTCTCAACTGGTGGAATGTGTACCCTTAGATGTATGCGGGAGAAATCTGTTTGGTTTGTTTTTGGGAAAAAGGGGTACTTTATTTAAAAAAAAAAAAAAGGTTGAGAAACACTGGTTTACACGGTAAAATAGAAACAAAACACCTCAAAGCCAAGACTTTGGGAGCCATGTCTGAAACTCCATTCTCATTCCACACCCTTCTGAATAGGTAATGCAGCACAAGCAGGGTTCATGGAAAGTCATTTATGCTTTAGATATGTGAAGGTCTTTTCCTCTCCAATATCCAGCAATGTTCACTTTTCTCTCCTAAGGTCACAGCTTTTACAAATTTCTTAGCATCTCAGTGACACTTCCTTCCACAAGCTGCTTTAAGATTTGTACATTTCTTTTCTTGTTCGTAACAATAAACAGTGACGAAAGTAGAAAATTTTAGACAGATAGAGTCACTGTCAAGATCAAAGCCTTGTATTTAAAATGAAATATCCTCACCTTTGTTACTAGCAATATCCAAAATAAAATTACAAATTAAATAACAAATCATCCCCTTAATGTTCACCACCACTGATGCAGTAGGTTTACTATTTGCACTTAGGACAAAGAAATGAGGCTAATCAGTTTCACTATCAATTCTAGTCCCTGCATCAGAGTTCTAAACCAGACCCTGCAGCCTTGGGAGTCATTTAAATTCCTTACCTCACATTCACCATCTGTAAAATGGGGCTAATATTAATTTCTTAAATACCTCACAGGAGTGTTATAACAGATAATTACATGTTTTCACAGAGCTTTGAAAATGTGCAGCACTATATAAAAGAGGTATTTAAATATTAGCTGAGTTTTGTAAACCCCAAAGTGGAACTGATTATGATTGTTAATTATCTGCACTTCTACTTGCTTTATAGGCATTAATTAACGAATCCCCACAATACCTCCATGAGATAGGTATGCACGATTAATACCTTTATTGCTTTTAGAACAGGGTGTTACAACTACAGCAGACTGTCTTTTAATTTAAACAAATTTAATTAAATTGAAAAACATAAAATATCTTTCTGTTCATAATAGGTTATCCTATCCCAAATCCTCCCCACCTTTTAAACCATTACATATATCTGGGGTCCACTTCACCTGACAGTGACCACTTCAATGGATTATGCTGTTAATATATCATAATAGTGCAGCAAGTATATTTAGAGGAATATAAAGACAAAGAAAATTCACAGATGACACTAGTTTTTCAACCTTGAAACTTGCTAGAGGATCATTTGGGCACACTTCACGGAAGGACGGGTAGGAGGGCGGAAGGGTGGGAGAGAACAGAGTGGACAATTCAAATGACATCAGTAGTGTTACGTCCATTTGTGTCAGTGATAAATCTGGCCCATTGTTTTTGGGGAAAAGGGCATGTGTGAGCATGTGGTGGTAAACTGGTAACACTATTCTTAGGTCATAGTTAAGGGGAATTAAAAGAAGAAGATTGTAAACCCCTTTCTTCTCTCTAACGCAGTTCAGTGATTTCAGCAGGCTTTGGATCAAGTCTTCACCACTTTTTAAATTAAAGAATAAAAATACAATGGCTTCAAACTGAAATCCAAAGCAACTGAAAAGCCTTATGTAATCTGACATTATATAAACAGATGAGGTGAGACACGTCTGCTTTGGGTCTACACTCCTAAACAGAGTACATAGTTGACTGCATCAACACTTGTGAAGGTGGAAGATGCTGAACTGCAAAGCCCAGAGGCCTAACTCTTATCCATAGACAGTAGAACACAACCAGTGTCTGTGTAAGTCTTCCCTTGCTAATGCAGCTCTGCAGAGAACTGGGGATAAAGTCTAGTGGAGAGATGGGACCTCAGTCAACATGGCATATTTATTTACTGGCTTCTCTTCTGAGACTGCCAGCCATAGTGGTACCTTTTGTGATCTGGATTCAAGTACCACTGACCCATCTATTCATTCCACAGAAGCCATCAAATGGACAGTAGATGACAACAGCTGCCAGATACTACAAACCTGGGCTACATTCAAAATACATAAAAGGTTACGTATTCATTAACAAATCCCTGAGACCATCTAGTTCTTCTAGTAGTTTTAAATTGTAACACATATCCTAAGTGAGTAAATTTAGGATGGGATAAGCTCTTTTGAAACATAATTTAAAACCAGTTAGTGGTATAATAAAGCATTTACAAAATGTCCTGTCTATGAGGAAAGATTTAGATTATTTAGCCTGACTCCTTTAACTCTCTTTTGTCCTTTTCACAATAAATGAATAATTAATGTGATCATTATAATGTTTCACTTGCCTGTTGCAGAAACATCTGCATGGAATCTTGGTTTATGACTGTTCCAGATGCTGTCTGGCCCAAGATGATCTTCTCTGGACTGGATGCCAAGTTAGGGCTTGGCTGTGAAGTCACAGGTAGCTGTGTGGGCTGCGGAGGAGGTGGTGGAGGAGGCTGCTGCTGCTGCACATTCAACTGAAGCTGAGGTGGAGCTGGAGGCTGGGAAGCAGTCTGGACAGTAAGTATAGAAGACTGGTCGCTGCTTGGCAGCAGACTGGTGCCAGAAGCGGGTTGCGTCTGAATGAGACCTGGACTTTGACTGCTTGTGGGGGCAGATGCTTGAATGCTTACAGTTTGGTTCAGATTCTCAGGGGCATTTAACATAGCAACTTGATTAGGCAGAGTTACACCTTGGATAACTGTCTGCCCAGTCTGACTGATGGCACCACTGGCCAATGAGGCTGCAACAGAGGGCTGACTTTGAGTGGTCAAGCTGCCAGCTAGAGAGACAGGCATCTGGAATAAAGTTGGCTGACCCACCTGACCAGGCTGCAGCTGAATGGGTGCAGAAAGAATGTGAGCAGTGCCATGTGCATTCTGTGATGTAAGCACCTGCCCCAGGTTCAGCTGGCTAGCTATGTTCTGATTGGTGAGGATTTGGGCAGGCAGGGCCTGATTGGTTATCAACTGTCCACCAGGCCCTTGGCTAGCGATGATGTGGGCTTGGCCACTAGGATGCGAAGTTGTTAGGATCTGCCCCCCCATGTTAGCCTGCAAGGCTGAGAGCTGCTGGGGTATCTGAACAGCAGAGGCACCTGCTAACTGCCCAGGAAGAAGAAACTGGTTCTGACCCTGTAACATGGCCTGAGGAACATGCTGTGCTGGGATGACAATACTGCTGCCTTGGTTTAGCAAGTGGACACTCATGGGCTTGCTGAGGGCTTGCTGCTGTGGAGGAGGTTGTTTGAACATGTTGGCAGGCAGCCCTTGAGGGAAGCCAGACAGTACCACATTCTGTCCTGGTTTGCCTGCCATGAAAGTCAGGTTCTGTTGGGCCTTCTGTTGTTGCAGAGCAGCCTCATTCTGGATGGTCAGGGTGGTATTATTGGGACCAAATGGCTTAGGGGTGATCTGGTACAGCTTTTGTTGGAGGACCCCGGTGGGTTTGGGCTGAATGGGTGTGGGGGTTCTGTGGATGATCACATTTTGGGCCTGCACCAGTGGGCTGCTTAAGTTCGACGTGACCGTGAGAGGCTGGGAGCCTTGGGTGGCAGATACATTCCCAAACATGGAGTTTCCATTCAGCGTGGTAGTGGCCACTGAAGGCAGGTTTTTCTGGATGACAAGGCCAGCGTTCTGTGGAGACACCCCAGTGGACGCGAGAGTGACCTGCTGCTGCTCAGGTGCTGTCTGGGTGATGTAACTGCCAACAGGCATAGTGGCCACTTGGGAGGGCTGCACTTGTTTTGCAATGATCTGTTGAGCTGACTGGTTAATGGCCATCACTTGTTGCCCCACTACTTGAATCGGCCCAATTCCCAAAGTCCCACTTGGACTTCCATTAGGCAAGCCCTGAAGGTTGGAAATTGGCTGTATGGTAACATTCCCCAAGCCAACCTGCTGAAGAAATGGCTGAACACTGATGGCCTTGTTAACAACATCAGCTCCCACTGACTGCTGCACCAGTGCTTGATGGGTCAAAACTGCAGGCTGCTGCAACCCAATTAGATCAGTTCCACTGGAGAAAATCTGTGGTGTGCCATCAGAGGCCGTCTGAACCACTGGCTGAAGTGTAGGGAGCTGGAAAGACCCCAGGTCCAGTTCTGCCTCTGCTTCCAGAGTCTGTTCTGTAATGTTAGCCTCCTGCAAGCTCTGCTGGAGAATATCGCAGGGCTGATCTGAGTTCTGAAGGTTCGCTCCACCACCAGATGGTGACCCCAGGATGTCATCTTCTAAGAAGTCTAGGTCAACGCTTGTTGTGGGCTGATTCTGCTCAGTGCTCAGATGGTTGCCAGAGGATTCTTGTACATGCAGCTAAAAGGTTTAAGATTAAAGGGAAGAAAAAAGCATTTAATGCAAACCCATGACAGGATTTTTATTCTTTCTATGCTAAATGATTGTGCATCCTTACTGGGAGCTGTTAAAATGCTTTTTGTGGCTCAAAACAGAGTTCACTGAGATGCAGTCTTGGGTGAAGTGATCCTAATGTAAAGTTTGGGTATCATTTGCTAAATACATTTGTAAACCATCTTGCCATCCCCTCAAAGCACTAAATAAATGCAGAATGTTTCTAAAGGGAATCTGAGGCAAGAGATGAAGCGCCTTGCCTAAAGTCACAGGGTCACTCAGTGGAAGCACAGTAACAGAACTCAATTGAGCAAACTCACAATTATTTTGCATTAGCTATTAGACCTCTCTAGAGCAGTGCTTCTTAAACTTTTTGAGACCACCAAACTTTTGGAACACCAAACAATAATATTTTTACGTGGAACACCTATGAACATTTTCTTTAAAAAAAAAAAAAAAAAAAAAAGTGTTCAGACCAAAGAACCCATCAGCATGCACAGCAAAACCAAAATTAAATAACTGAATTAAGTATCATAGCAATGAAGAATTAACATTGTATCTGGTTTTTATAACAGAAAATATACACCACCCATATATGATATTAAAAAAGTGTCAGATGCTCGCGGCACACCTGCCAATTGTTCATGGAATACCAGTGTTCCACGGAACATAATTTAAGAAATGCTGCTCTAGCACATAAAGGTAAGAAAGGGAGGGGATAGCAACAGAGTCTGGAAATATAACTCATCTTTCCATCAATCAGTTAAATAATGGAATAAAATAGCTGTTGGAAATAGAATTAAAATTTACATACTCCAAAACTAGAAAAATCATTTCTTGCCACTGACATTCGAATTAGCTCAGACATATGACTCCATTGTATTTCAAATATTAATCCATACACCGGCTACCCTTAGACTGCAAGCTCCTCAGAGCAGAGACAGTCCTTGCGTGTTTGGTAAGTGCCTAGCACACAGTGGGCACTATCATAAATAAATAATTACCACACAGTCTAATCCTTAGCACTGGCTCTAGTATGTCAGTGTTTTGTACGAGGCAATTTTGGTTCCATTTGCTTTTGGATCAAACTGAAATTTAACAGAATCTAGCATTTAGATCTGAACTCCTGTAAAAACTTCTCTGCTTTCCAGCAAGTACCACTAACTGTCAGTAGTTTTAATATGAGGCTTTTAATAAATAAAACCAAGCTCAAGATGGTCAGCAAAGGAGTTTAAAAAAATAGCATATTTGGGGAAAACAAAAAATACTGCTCATGTTTCCAATTAGATTTACACAAAATAATCACGTGAGGATTTCCAGGGTCTAACCCAGCAGTGGGCAACAGCCAGCCCACTTGATGCTGATGCTACATCAAGTGCACAGATATGAGCACTTGCAGCTCCCATTGGCTGTGAATTGCCGTTCCTGGCCAATAGGAACTGCAGGAAAGAGTGTCCTGTTCCACACCAATTTGCACAGCTCCCATTGGCCAGGAACGGTGATCTGCAGCCAGCAGGAGCTGCAAGCACCTATACCTGCATAGGCACAGATAAATAAAGTGGCAAGTGGCCCTCCAGGGGTTAACCCTGACGAACAGCATCCATCTTATTGCCCACCCCTGTGTATACCCACTTTTACCCTGTTTTAACTTTACCTTATTTACTGCACACAAAACTCAGCACTCCTACATTAGAAGAAAGAACTAAGAAGGTCCCACAAAGAAATTTTCATGAACGTGTAACAATCAGCCCTATTTTCCCCACAGGCTTTTAAGACAGATGTTCTCATCACACTTCCTTTTTTGCTCTGTTGTATTCTCTGTTCTTAAAGTTTCCCCAGGTTTATAGGAAAAACCAAACACAGAGGCCGTGTCTACACTAAGAGAAATCTTTGAAATAGCCATGCTAATGGCCATTTCGAAGAATACTAATGAAGCGCTGAACTGCATATCAGCAGATAGGCATAAGAGATTTCGAAGTTCGCGGGGTCCTTTCGAAAAGGACCCCGGTCTGGATGAGCCACACAGGAGTGAAAAGCAGCAATTTCGAAGTGCCGCAGCTGGGGGCATGCTCATGAGGCGCTGAATATGCATTTCTGTGCCTCATTTGTATCTTTGAAATGGCCATTAGCTTGGCTATTTCAAAGATTTCTCTTAGTGTAGACACAGCCAGAGAGAGCCCTATGCATATAAACTCATTCCCTGCCCGCCCCCCCACATATGGGGCACACATTGAACCCATTTGTTCTTCCCTGCCCCGACTTTTAAGATTTTGGGAAATACTCCATGCATCCTGTGTAATTTACTGACACCGGAAAATAGATTTATTAAAAACAAAAATGTGAAACAATAAGATGCAGGTCTCTAATATGAATTTACCAAGCAACAATTAAAAAAAGATCTATTATCAGTACATACCCCAGCACCTTCAAAGAAGGCACTGGCTGCATCCCCTGTGTTGTCAAGGAGATCATCACTGTCAATCTGCAATTAAAAATATTTCATTTACTTTACTTAGATAGAATATACTGAATTCAGTGCTGACACGGTGGATGGTGCAGGCTGACAATCACAGGAGAGAGATGAACGTTCTCCCTATCCGCAGAGCTGGTACACCACTGGCAGCAATTGAGCAAGCTTCCTTCACATGCACTGGCCTCAGCCAACCTTCCTCAAAGTTCACATGCAGAGCCCCAAATCAAGAGGTGAGAAGGTAATTCTCTCTGGAGCTCATTCAAAACCTGGCTTCATTGCTGAAGCTGCAAACAAGTACCAGCTGTAGTGCTAGATCTACTAAGGTAGACACATACCTCCTATGAGGAAAGACAACAAATTTATTTTGCTCAGGCTAGCAAACAATAACTAAAAGACAGGAATTTATGACTGCTAGCAACATAGGTGATTAGTTTGGGCCCCTCTCTCGCAAATTGTTATATGCCTGACAGACTATTGTGTGTATATAGCTCTGATCACTTCAATGGGTCTCTGCATGAAGCAGAGCTTGAAGGTTTATATCCTTAGAGACAAAAAAATTCCAGAACCTATGACCAACTCTTTGGGCTACCTAATCCCTTCCCTCTTTTTAAAAAGAAGAGAGACATTCAGAAGTTAGGGTTTTTTCCCCCTTTAATTTAAACTTCACTGTAAAAATATTTAAATTTTAATATTTTAAATTAACAAAACAGTAAAAGTCACTACTCACTTTTTCAGATCCATGTAAAAAATCATTCAAAGCCTGAGGATCGCTGCAAAACAACATATGAAATTGTTTAAGGAGAGAATGTACAACCCAAAATTTCAACTGGGAAAAAAAAAAAAAAAGACATCTCTCTAAAGAATATATTGAAATAACTGGGCATTCGCTTGCATTCTGATTGGTGGAAATGTCAGTTTGCAGCTAAGGGATCATTGTTTTATTGACAGTCATTCCTCAGCTGCACTATAGTAGCCAGTGTTCAGTTCAGATTGCTTCTGTGGTGGCCAAGGATTCCTTATATAGCAGAGGTGGCCAAACTGTGATTTTTTCACTGCTAAAGTAAAGAGCCTCCCAGCAGTGTTCTCTGTGAGCTGAGCACTTAGGCAGCAACCTAATACAGATTCAGGTTCTGCTCAGCTTATTAGCAAACACCCACAGTTGGCATCATTTGTTTTTGCTGGAGGTGCACATGCACAAATACCTGGGTGTACATAAGAAAAATTATTCTACACAGGGATGGAAAAACTTAAGCGAGAACATTGCCCCCCGCCACTCACTCAGGACTGCTACTTTGATGGGGAGTAATGAGGTAGGGGCTTCAACCTCACAAGACACACTTGCCATGGCTTGGGGTTTCGGCAGGAGCAAGGCTAAATCCCCAAGCCCTGGCAGGTGTGCCAGGGTTCTCAAACAGAAGATTATTGCATGCAGCTTGGAGGGTCAGTAAGTTTTACATACACTGCATTGTCAGGAGCCACATAAAATCCATGAGATTCTATCATAAAAAATATTGCATTCAGGTGTCAATATGGAACTGGGAACCATATGGATGCTCTGTCCACCTCCTGGACAGAGCTGTTGTGGACAAATTTTGAATGAAACCAAGTACATCCCATATCCCAGAACAGGGGCTCTCAAACTCCAATTCACTGAGAACCCCTTCTGACAACAAATATTACTACATGACCCATGACGGGAGACTGAAGCCTGAACCCACTTGAACCATGACACTTTGGCTAAGGGGGCCACAAAGACCAAGGTCTTCAGACCAGGCCGACACCTATAACCTGATCCCTGCCACCTAGCACTGAAGACCTCAGTCTTTGGCTTCAGGTGGTAGGATCCACAGTTTAGCTTCAAACCCAGGCCCCAGCAAACTGAAGCCAAATTGTGTGACCCCATTAAAATGGGTTCACAACACACCTCGGGGTACTGACTCAGTTTGAGAACTGCTGTCCTAGAACTTGTTTACAAATTTAACTTTTACGTAAGATTTCAACCATCTAAATTAAACAACCAATAACATACATAACTATATGCCCTGTTTTTACACTACTTAAATATACTCCACCAAAATTTACTGACAGTAAATGGTGATATTTCTTTTTAGCCTCCTTTGTCACAAACATACTTTTATTTCTGGTCTCCTGTTATTTCTGCAGAGCCCTACTTATCAAGTCACAGACAACAATTTTATGGCTATGTCTACACTAGCCCAAAACTTCGAAATGGCCATGCTGTTAGGAATAAGGGGATTTCAAAGTTGCCAGGGTCCTTTTGAAAAGGAGCCCCGTCAGGACGAGCCGCGCAACGGTGAGCCGCGTCATTTTCGAAGTGCCGTGGCTGACGGCATTCTAATGAGGCACTGAACATGTATTTCAGCGCTTCATTAGTAAACTTAGAAATGGCCATTTGCATGGCCATTTCGAAGTTTTGGGCTAGTGCAGACGTGGCCTATAATTGCAATAATCCCTTTTGGAAAATTGTCCAACACTGTAATTAACAAGCAGTTTGCCAAAACATTAACTGTTCTGCGTTACTAGCTACCTTCTTTCACTACGCACTTCTCCCAGCAAGCACTTTGTAACAGAGCAGCGATACTGAAGATAGCTGTACATTTTTAAGCATATATGTGATAGTTACTGGTAAAATACCACAAAAATTAGATAGATATATCCAATATGCTTTACATAGAACAAATGAAAAACAGAATGTGCATGAGTTAAACTGTTAACGTCTAGTTCCCTATAAGAAATTGGCTGTGCAAAATGTTCTCAATTAAACCTACACGAACAAACAAAAAATAAGTGAACAAAACCATAAAAGTTTCAAACAAGAAAATCAGGGCTGATTCAGCCAAAAACTCACTGCAGCTAAGAAACCTTTCAGGAAAATCTAAGACCCATTTATGGGTCATGAATTTAATACAGAATTCAATCTGATACATTCTCCTTTGAGTTTTGAATTATGGTTTGGGTTCATTGACAAGTGAAATCCTGGTGATATAAGCAGATTAAAAAAAAAAAAAAAAGGCCTGCAGGGCCCCCTTTGAAGAGAGAGATTTTAGTTTCACAAAGTTTGTTATAAAATTTTCACATAAAATTATTTTTGTTTGTTTGTTTGCAGGAGAGTTTACATTGTCATAAGTTTCAGAGAGGTAGCTGCATTAGTCTGTTTTAGCAAAAACAAAAAGGAATTATTTGGCATCTTAAAGACTAACACATTTATTAGGGCATAAACTTTAATGGGATGAGGCTCACTTTACCAAATGCATGAAGGAAAGAATTAGATGGCAGGAATACAGACATACATACAGAGATGGGAATGTTGCATCAATGTTAATGAGGCTAATTCAAACAGGGTGGATGTGGCCTAGAATATCCCTATTCAGGGCTCTAGAAGTCTGCCTGTTACCCAAGATCTCTAAGCCTGGAAATCCTGGACGACCAGGTATCTCAGGCACTGGCACTCTTACAGCAGGACTGTCTGGCTATGTAGACTCTCTTCTCAGGTGCTACGCTACCAGCACTCCCAGTTATTTTTGAGGCATTACTGACTTTCTGAGCAAACTACAATCCATTAGTGATCTTCTAGGAAAACACTATCCTGGCCAATATGGATGTAGAAGCTCTCTACACCAACATTTCACACACTGATAGACTATAAGCCATCACAAACTATATCTCCAACGATGCCATGGCATAGCTGGTTGCTGAGCATTGTGACTTTGCTCTCACCCACAATCATTTCAAGTTTGAGGACGATTTATACTTTCGAGTCAGTGGCACTGTTTTGGGTACCGCATGACCCCAGAGTATGCCAACATTTTTATGTCTGGCTTAGAACAAAGCTTCTTCAGCTGTCGTCCGTAAGTGCCCATCTCTATGTGCGCTACATTGATGACATCTTCATTATCAGGACTTACAGAATGAAGGCCCATGAAGAATTCCACCATAATTTCAACAATTTCTACCCTACCATCAATCTCAACCTTGATCAGTCCACACAAGAGATCCACTTCCTTGACACTACAGGGCAAATAAGGGATGGTTACATAAACAGCATTCTACACCAGAAACCTACTGACCACTATACTTACGACAACTTTCACCTAGATTGCACCACACAATCCATCATCTGTAGCCAAGCCCTAAAATACAACTGTATTTGTTCCAATCTCTCAGGCTTTGCCTACACTAGAGCATAAAGCCAATCTTAATTCACTTAGCTTGATTTTACAATGTGACTGTTTTCACTGCAAATACTAATAGGTCTATTTTAAGGGGCCCTAAGGTCAACTTGCTCACCTTCCCCTTCCCAGACAGAGTACCACCAAGTCAGAATTTAAAAGGTTGAATTAATTCTAGTGTGGAAACAGCATAACTTTAAATAGATTTTATTGGCCCCCAGAGGTATCCCACAATGCCCCAAATGTGTCTGTTCTGGCCAATTTCACTTCTACTGCTCTTGCGGTGTGCAGGAAGAAGGTAATAGGAAGCTTGGCAATTTGAGTTCATCTTCTTTCTGGCCAGCGTGGCTAGCAGACCTTAGATGCAATTGTGTCTAGCCAGGATTTCACAGGGTCGCAAAAGAGCCCCAGCATGGAGCCATCAGGAGATCCAGGATCTCATTTCTGTGTGGGTAGATGAATCTGTGCTGAGTAAACACCAGGGACACAGCAGTTTTGGGTGAATAAGTCAAGACACTCCAACCCCACTACCACACAGCTGATGGGCTATGTGGACCATGCTTGCAGACAGCAGCATGCCCTGTCCTGTGCAGGGTTTCAGTGCTTGAGAGGGCTTCTTCCCTACACAGGATTTAGCAGGAGAGGCCAAGAAACTTATTTTCTGCGCTTCACATTTTACGGGGCTGCACGCCCCCCGCTGCCCTAAGGCAACCATAGCTCCCTGTCTCAAATATGGGACAGGGAGATACGAGGGGTGGTGAGGGGCGGCTCCTCCTGGCTCCAAGCCCCAGGGAGCTGGCAGCCACTGGCCCCATCCCTCCCACAGCTCAGGGAAAGCAGCAGCCACTGGCCCAACCCCATCACCAAGCCCCAGGGAAGCGGCAGATGCCAGCCTTCCCCCACCCCCAGCCCTAGGGGGGAAGCAGCTGCTGCTAGTGCTCCCCCACACCCGCTCCGGGGAAGCGGCAGCCACCTGCCCTCCCCCGAGAGCCGCAGGGAAGCAGCACAGACATGGCAGCCACGTGCTCTCCAGCCAGCAGCTGCTGGTGGAAAAGGTCAGCGGGTGGAGAGGGGCTCAAATATGAGATAATTAGGCCCTTTTAAAAAAATAAGTAGGGACACCTTTGTGGCTTCCTAAATACGGGACCGATGGTCACCCTACCCTCCCCCTCCACCACCACCACCACGGCACCAAGCAGCAGTTACATTGTTAAGTGGTTCTTGTTCGAAATGTGCTTCATTCTGACCCTTTTTAAAAAGTAACCCCAACCCAACAGGTTCTTTGGTTAAAGACAGTTTTTATGGTCTCCCTGAAGGGCCATAGTTCTTTTCCAAAGCGTGTGGCTTGGGGGACGATTTCCTATGAAGGAATGGTGCTTGTGGGCTCTCTCTCTTCCTTCCCTCTCACACAAAGGCAGTTGAACCAGGGTTTCTTTACCAGAAGAGGCAAGGGAATCTCTCAAATTTTTCAGTGGGGCCAACAGACAGTCTCAAGGGTTCATCATTCCTCAACTTTTCTATCTTCTAATGCTTCCTTAGCTTTTTCTTCTCTTCTCCAGCCGCTACTACTTCTGATGGGGTAACGGGCTCCTTCCAGCATGCTATCCACTAGACACCAATGCCCTCTGAGATTCTCGACAGAGTCTTCCCTTCTCTTCTATCTAGTTTTGGGGATTCATAATGAGTCTTAGAAGTACCATTTTTAATAGTCTCCTTGCTTCATGTTGGATACGTCAGCTGCTTCCAGCATGCTAAACAGAGAAGCTAAGCCCTCTACACAAGACGCCAACACTCCCTGGGATGCCATTCTGAGTCTTTCCTTCTCATGTTGTTGTATTTTCTTTCTATGTGAATCATACGAAGTCTTTCCATAGCTGCATAGACCCACTTCCAAAGAGCATTCCTCACTTCAAAACCTGGCTCCTTCTGTCTCTCTCTCTCCTAACGCATCCTTCCATAATGTGAACGAGTCAGAATTTTCACCCTCTCTCTCTGTTTTAAACCTGGTATCTACACCAGCTGCAAGGAGTAGACACGACTCATTCCCTTGCACATGTGGTGAATCCCACCTTCCAGCTACACTTTGTTTCACTTGGGTATCATGGGCTACTGAACCATTCCTGTTTGGTGTGTTTTCACCAGGGGGAGAAATGTCTGAAAAAACAGCTTTTCTTCACTTCTCTGTGGTGAACCTGACTCCTTAAGCCTCTCTCTCTCTCTCTCTCTTCACTTGTATTTAATGTCTTTTGTAAAAGCTGCCTCTTTCCGTAACGCATCAAAAAATTTCTCATTGTGGGAAGAGATGTCTGAAGAATGGCCATTTGTTTTCAACGGCAGAGGTGAATGGTCTCTGGGAAGATGACAACACCCCCCCAACCCACAAGCACTTGCAGGGCATTTCCCCTCACATAATGCACCCCAAAATGCAATGGAGCTGAAGTAACTGTGGGACAGGTGCCCAGAATGCACTGCTGCAAAGAGTTGAACTTAGGCAATTTAGTGGGGACACACTACATTGACTTTGTGAGAAGGTGTAGACGCTCAACTTCGACTTCATACAATCTAGTGGTAAAAAGTTGACTTCAATAAATTTGACTTTATTTCGTAGTGTAGACGTAGCCTCAGACAGGGACAAACACCTCCAGGATTGCTATCAAGCGTTTTTCAAACTACAGTATCCACCTGGGGAAGTGAAGAAACAGACTGACAGAGCCAGGTGGGTACCCTGAAGTCACCTACTACAGGACAGATGCAACAAAGAAAGCAATAGTACCTCACTGACCACTACCTACAGTCCAGGACTAAAACCTCCTCTCCAACACATTATCAGAAATCTACAAAAGGGGCAGGCAAGAATATGACCTGAAGGCTGAATTTGGCTTGGGAAGCCTTTTCATCCAGCCCACAACAGGGGGGAGAGCTTTGTATGTTGTTCCCACTGCCAGCAAAATCTCTGAGCTCCTATTGGCCAGAAACCAGCCAATGGAAGCTGAAAGAGTTTGCTGGAGGAGGGGGGATGGGACAGTCCTGCACAGGTTTCTCAAGTCCCATTGGCTGGAAACCCACCAACAGAAGGGGAAAGATTTTGCTGGAGATGGGGGCAGCGCAGGAGGCATCCCACACTGTTCAAACAGCCAGGTGATCTGGGACTGTGGGAAGACAGGGAAACCTGCCTTAGAGTCCTGCTGGCTGGTTGCTTCTTAGGTAAGAGCAGAGCCTGCCCCTGGCACCCCACCCCATTCTACTCCCCACCTCCCTCCCAGACCTTGCCCCCCACACCTTTTCCCCAGGCCAGAATTCTCTCCTGCACCCATATTCCTTCCCAGACCCTAATCTCCAGTTCCCTGCCACAGGTCACAACCCCTCCTTCACTCAAACTCCCACTCAGACCCAAGCAGAAGGACCAACAAATCGTGTGGACCCAGGGGCAGTGTGTGTGTGTGTTGGGGGGGGGGGTGCTTTGTGCACCTAGAAGTGGCAGAGCCTCAGGTAGAAGGGGAGGGACTGAGAGGAGTCTGCCCTCAGTCCGCTTCCACGGTGTTTCAAAAGGGGCTCAGGGCTGCAACCGCTGCTGCTGCAACCCCCCACAGCAGCTGTGTTGGAGTTCCGGACCCCTTTGAAATGATGGGCCAAAGTTCAACTGCCCTCTTTGCCCCTTCTACTGGTGGGCCTGCCTGTACTCAAGTCCCCTACCCTGTGCTTTCTTCTGGACTCAAGTTCCTTTCCACATCTTGCGCCCACTTCATACAAAAGTGCAGCCCTTGACCACTTACCAAAATCTTGGAGTGGCCCCCATCAAAAATTATTGCCCATCCCTGATCTACAGTCTATCCTAGATCATGATCCCTCACTCTCACAAACACTGGGAGGCAGGCCAGTTCGCACTTAGAGACAGCGTTCCAATCTGAAATAAATACTCACCACCAATTACACAATCCACAACAGAAACTTTAATCTAGGAACAAATCTCTACAACAAACCCCACTGCCAACTGGGTCAACATTTCTACTCTAGTAACACTATCATAAGACTTAACCACAATCACCCACACCATCTAGGGCTCATTCAACTGCACATCTACTGATGTGATATATGTCAATGTACCAGCAATGCTCCTCTGCCATGTACATTAGACAAACCAGATTGTTTCTGCACAAAAGAATAAATGGACATAAATCAGGCATCAAGATCAATAACATACAAAAAACTAGTAGGAGAGCACTTTAACCACTCTGGACACTGGAATTCGTTAATTGGACATCATCAGAATGGGTCTGAACAGGGATTGGGAATGGCTAACTCATTACAATAAATAATTTGCCCTGTTAGGTATTCACCTTCTTATCACTACTGGAAGTGAGCCACATCCACCCTGATTTAATTAGCCTCATTAACACTGATGTAACATTCCCATCTCTGTATGTATGTATTCCCTGCCATCTGATTCTTTCCTTCATGTATCTGAGGAAGTGAGCTGCAGCTCACGAATGCTTATGACCTAATAAATGTGTGAGTCTTTAAAGGTGCAGCAGGACTTCTTGTTTTTACAGTGTGCCAGCCTTCTTTAGCACATCAAAGAAGGGCTAGTTCCTGCCCCCAAACAGTTCACAATCTAATACAGACAAAGGTAAGAGAAGGAGGGCAACAAGATTCACTACAGAAAGCAAGGCAGAAATGGGCATTAAGAGGAGTGTTGAAATCACAGTGTAGGGGCCATAAAGTGGAGTTCAAGGAGGTTGAACCATTCACAGACAACTGCATGGAAAAAAGCATGGAGCCAACTGAGAATGAGTGCAAAAATGAATTCCATGGAAATTCTCTCAACTCCAAACATGGAATCTCAAGCGTTTGACAAGCCCTTCCCTGACCCCTTCCCACAAAAAAACACCCTTAGAAAAGAATAAAAGATGATAAATTGGCATGGGGTCTGTTTCATGAAGTGATCAGACTTACCAAATTACATCTAGCAAGCACCGGCCATCTTCATCATCCATGTCAACTGAAATGAGGGGAGAGAGACTGCATTTAAATTCCAAAAATACAACTGTGCCATGCAGCACAAGCTGCTCTTATTGATTGCTGCCTTCTGAACCCCACCCCCATCCACCCCAAAAACCTCAAACAAGAATTATCCCCTACTCATCCCTTACATGCCAACATAACATTTTGCAATTCAAATGTCTTCCTTTCCCAAACAGATCCAATATACATTTTACCTTGCTTATGGCAGCTGAGTAATCTGTTAGCTAGATAAGTGCAAAGGGCACCCAGAGGTCTTTGGGCTTCAGCACCTTAGAGCACAAATGCACGTTACAATATTCTGTTCTCTTTATTTTGAGCGTGATTTGGTGCTGTTTAAAAGAGCTAAACTGCCAGCCCCTGGAATGTGAAGTCCCCTCTTTATCCAAAGAATGACAATGACAAGTCAAATCGCAGGCCCACATGCTGCCCTCAGCAACATACCTCACGCCTCTAACATGCTTATAGGGAACGTATCAGCCTTCATTCAATCTTTAGCTTCCCTGCTGAAACAAGAGAGGAGCAAACAGCTAGTGCCAATTTATGGCTGCAATTTTTCCGATGTGGACACTTGTCCACTGACACCATAGTGAGACTATATAGGATACTGAAGAGCTACTCGTAACTTTGGGCTTGTCTACACTGGGTTTTTTTTTTCCCTGTGAAAACCCCTTTCTTCCATAAGAAAACACCTTGCATTCACACAGCTGAGCCAATTATTCACGAATAACACGGCATTTACCTCCGAATAGTAACCCCACCAAAACAAACAGACTTTTGCCAACTCCTTGACTTTCAATTCCATAATTGAGTCAGTGTGTACAAAGCACAGCTAATCATGACTTAATTGGCCTCCTGGGAAGCATCCCATCTAGCTCAGGAAAGTGTCCACTCTAGGCAGCTCCACAAACTCCCATGCCCTCTTTCCCAGGTGTCCCAACATGCCCCTCCCTGCTGCAAGCCCTGGGAAATTTAAACTCCATTGCTGAGCACTCCTCCCTTCTTTCCTTAACAGGTGAGTTGGGAGCCCGTGCTGGGAGTTGTGCAAGCTTGTTCAGGTGAGTGTAAGCAGGGCAACCCTTCCCCAAACCCCTGCTCTGTTTTTCTCCTCCAAATACAGCCCTTCATTCCCACTCTGTGAGCCTCAGGAATGTAAAACCCCATGGCAAAAGCACGGGGAAGGGGCGTGAGGGAGAAGACTTTTGGGGACTCGGGGAAGAAGGAGTGCACATACAGCCACGTGGCTGTATTTTGAGCAGGGTACACCTTCACCATCCCCATTTGAGCCACAGGAATTTAAAACCCATGTGGCTTTCTTCCTTTGCAGCTACAGACTCCCACCTGGATTTGCAGAGGGGAAAGGGGACTCCCCTCCCCTGTTTAGCTCCACATCCTCCAATCAGCATCTGCCCAGAGCTATGGCCACTAGAGTCCCCTCCTCAACCCCTTGTTTTTTTTGGTCTGACCTGTGGAGAGTGATGCGCCGTCCTTGGCTTTGTTTGGCACAGCACCTGACTATGATCAAGTGCACATTCCTGCTTCCCGAGAGCTCCCAAGGGCCTGCGCCATGCCTAATATGTTGGCAGCAGGGTTGGCATCTTCCATGTGCCAGCAGGACCCTGCTGCTCTGGAAACTGCCCTCCTCCCAACTGCAGAGCTTCTGCAGGGACCTTCCCAGGGGCAGCCCAAGGGTTGGACACTGCTCAGCTTCCAGGCCAGTACAGTCACTCTGACTGGCCAGGGAAAGTCCCCAGGGACTCAGCACCAGCCTCCTCTCTGCAGTGATGGTCCAGACTGGCTGAGGGTTACTGAGATTCCAGACAGCTGAGAAGCAGTTCCAAGCCCAGAACTAAGAGAGTTAAGGGCCTTGTGGATCTCCCACTTCCCCAAGCTATCAAAACAAAAGAGCAGTCCAGTTGCACTTTAAAGACTAACTAAATAATTTATTAGGTGATGAGCTTTCGAAGAAGTGGGTCTGTCCCACAAAAGCTCATCACCAAAGAAAATTATTTTGTTAGTCTTTAAAGTGCTACTGGACTGCTTTTTTTGTTTTGATAGTATATAGACTAGCACGGCTATCCCTCTGTTACAATTCCCCAAGCTAGGCACTGACTTTCCCCCAAGGACCAGTCCACTCGCCGCCCCACCCCCGCCACTACCCCCACAATCTCCTGTAATCAAACACTAGCCATGAGTGGTTCCATTTTCTCTTTTACAGGATAACAACACATAGTAGAATGATCTGTTTTTTTCCTCCTTCTTCATGGCTTTTTCTGCTTATATATTTTTAAGTCATGGCTTCAACAGAGGGCTCTTCTCAGGCTGGTTACCGATCCAAGAGGGCAACAGCCTGAAGCCGAGGAGCAATCTTTGGTGAGGGTGAAAAGTCCATAATAGCACAGCTGCCTGGTACACGTATGAATACGGACACATATTTACCGATTTCACACTCCCTACTAGGCAGGAGTTATAATACAGACGCAGAGCACCGCAGATCAAAATAAAGGAGCTTTGTCAGTCCCACCATAGGGCTCATGAGGCAAACAACCGCTCTGGAGCTGCCCCCCATGCCTACATGTACTCTGAACAGCTGGATGAAATACTAGGGGTGCATCCCATCAGCACCAGATCCCCCTTGGATACCTGTCCTCTGTCATCAAACTACAGTCCTAGTAGGGAAGGGCTACAGGCTTCTGAGGAGGATCCGTGCACCTGAGAATCTCCTGGTTCCCAACACCTACCTAATAGTCAGAATATGTTCAGCACACAGGAGGAAGGCAGCTTGCAGCAGTCCAGCCTGGCTGACTGAAGAAATATGCACACAGAGTATATATAAGGATGGTCACAATTCAGGTTTGTTGAAGCACAGCCGGGGAAGGAGCTTGTCCTATGTGGGGAGGTGCTTGTGGAAGCTGAGAGGTGCTTGTGGAAGCTTGCTATGGATGAATTTAGTGATCCATCTGGGCTCTCAGAAATGCGACAATGCTTTAACATCTCCATCAGATCA
The DNA here is from genome assembly GCF_033958435.1 of Carettochelys insculpta. Lineage (NCBI taxonomy): Eukaryota > Metazoa > Chordata > Testudines > Carettochelyidae > Carettochelys > Carettochelys insculpta. The sequence continues at coordinate 22,129,657 of NC_134158.1, read as the reverse complement.
TGCTCTGAGATATTTCCAAAGGATCTTTTGAGGTAACGTTGAATCTTATCTTAAAGATTCCAGGGAGTGCAAGGCTGTCCCTCTTCCCATGGTAAATTCCCATGCCAATCCACTCCTGCAGCTTCCAGGGTGGGACTAGAGTAGTTGGAATTTCCATACCATAGCTTGCAATTCTGAACTCACTGGTCTGAAGGAGGTGTTGCCTTCTTTTCTGGTGAACCTTCAGCATAGATATGTCCCTGAGAGAGATGGCAGCCTATGGACAAGTGACCGGGTGTGATGTTAATGCTGTGCAAGTCATGGAGCAGCCACTGACACCACTCAAATCTCCAATATGTGCCCTTTGCCTCCAGCCTTGCCCAACCCTAGCTGCTATTTCCTGAGGTTTCCCCACAGACCCCCACAAAAAGCAGGGCTAAGTACTCATCATGCACAGTAATGTGAGGGGTCTCTGGGTTTCTCACAGGGCTGTTCTCTGTCCGTGGAATCCTGCTCGTAGCATACTGGAATGGGTGAGTGACAAAACTTTAACATAGGCACTTGTGTAGGGGTTTTCAAGGCCTTATGGAATATACAGGCATTGTTATGCTAAATTTTTCTTTTTGTTTTAAATTGCTGCTGCTCATCAGATATCTTCCTCTGACAACCGAGGCAGTCGACTGGCCAGTTTAAGGAGACAAATAAACCAGTCCAGAGAGGAGTTCCTCAAGGACCTTGTGAATAGCACTAACCAAATGGTGAATATAGGAGGACTGAAGATAGATGGGACTGGAAGGAGTCCACAGCCCGTCTTTCACATGCTCTAGATGAGCAGAACATCATGCACACTCCGGTTTCTGAGAACAAATGAATGCATTCACTTACTAAGGCTTTCCTGCCTGCAACAGCATAATTCTGCTGCCACGACCACCCACTACCCCAGCATTCAACTACAAAAGCTGCCCTGGCATGATGCTGGTCCCCCCCTGCCCACCTCATCCAGTACTCTAACCATTCAACACCTCTCCCTGGCTATTGACAGGATGGTAGCTGGGGACCCTGACACAGCTGTGATCCTGTCCCTCCCCCACTCATTTTTCAATACCCGCCTTTTCTGTTGCTGATAGGGTCATATTTTCACACAAGAAGGGTGTATATCTTTCCCTTCTCCCCACATTTTCCAGGACTCCCCGCTCCCTGCTCTGCTATCCTTTGCTGCTATGTGTCCTATTAGTTGGCACACAAGAAGGATGATTCAAGTATTTCTTCCCCTCCCCCGACATTTTCCAAGGACCCCCACCCCCACTTATCCTTTGCTGCTATGTGTCCTGCTAATTTGCATACAAGGATAATGCAGGTGTATGTCTTTCCCTCCCCTCACATTTTCCTAGACCCACCCCCCCAACTTATCCTTTGCTGCTGTGTGTCCTGTTAGATGGCACATGAGGGATAACACACATCATGTTTTTCTCTCCCCACTCGATATGAATTATAACTTTTTGGATAAAGAAAACATGAAAGTGTGTTCAGTAAATTTATTCCTAAAAGTAACAGAGGTAGGAGATCGCCGGGGGAGATAGGCGTCACCCACCCAAGTCCACATATCCAGAAACTGCACAATCATCTCAGTGCTCCTCCTTGTCACATTGTATTCTCAGGGCCACCCTGATAGCTTGAATATCTGGTTGCTTAAACGCATTGGCCAAATGCTCTGCATCCACACTCCAGGCCTGAGCAAATGTGTCCCCCTTGCTCTCACACAGGTTCTGAAGGCAACAACACGTGTTCGGGACCATAGGGATATATGGTCCTGAAGCAGGTCCAGCCTCCCATATAAAATTCACCACTTCGCTCTCAAGAGCCCAAATGCATGCTCAGCCACCATGTGGCACCTGCTGAGCCTGCAGCTGAACTGCTCTTTGCTGCAGTCTAGCTGCCTGGTGTAAGGCTTCATGAGCCAGGGATGTAAGTGGTATGCAGGGTCCCCTAGGATCCTGATGAACCCTTTCACCCACTCTCCCAAACTTATTTTGTGACATGGAAATAAAGTGTCACCCCGCAACTTTCGGTACAGACCGCTGTTTCTAAAAATGCATGCCCCATGCACCCTTCCAGACGACCCAGTACTTATGCCTGTGAAATGACTATGGTGATCTACAAATGCTTGGATCACCACTGAGAAGTAGCCCTTATAGTTGACAAACTCTGAGGCAAGGTAGGGGGAGGGGCGAGAATTGGAATATGGGTCCCATCAATTGCCCCTCTTCTGAAATGTCAGCCACAATCTCATCCACATTCCCCAGTCATAATCCGGCACAGCAAAATGCAATCGATTGCCCTGCACACCTGCATCAGCACTGTCCCAACAACAGACTTCCCCACTCCAAACTGGTTGGTGACCAAGCAGTAGCAAATCGGGGCAGCCAGCTTCCACAGAGCAATGTCAACATGCTTCTCCATGGAGAGAGTAGCTCTCATTTGGGTGTCCTGGCATTGTGGTTCTGGGGTCAGCTGAGCACACTGCTCAAGGCAGGCAGCTTACACATCCCGAAGTTCTGTGCCACTGGTCATCATCCCAGGTCTGCAGGACTGTACAATCCCATCAGTCGGTGCTGATCTCCCTGGCCCAGAAGCGATGGTCCAGTGTGCTCAGGCTGTGAGACAGATTGTGGCACTGATCTGCCTCATGTTTGTCGTCATCCTCTTCCCTCCTCTGACCAGTTGTTGAAAAAGTACATTATTACCTGTTTTGGAGTGTGTGCTGCCAAATCTTGTTCTTGCAATGGAGGATCCATGGCTGCTTCCTTGCGCACACAGGTGAGCTGGGCTCCCAGTAGCACTTTGAAATGGCACAGAAAGGAAAAGGAAACCGTAGGGGGAGATTCAGGAAGAGAAGTGGCTCATGGGACAACTTCCTGATTTCTGGGGCACCTTGTGTTTTCTGTTGACATTGCTCAATACCATAATGAGGGCAGGCATGATGGGATACACACCCAAAATGCACTGCTCTTATTTCTGAATAGGGTTCTGTAGTACAATGCTCAATTTGGAAATGCTCTTGCTGTGTGGCCGCTCTAAGTAGAAATAAGGTATTCCAGAAAAACCCTGCAGTGTAGACATAGCCTTTCTGTCACTACTTATCCATACTGGATTTGAAATGGTGACTTAAATGTGAAAGGTTTCAACTCCAATTACCTACTCATCAAGCAGGCCAATTCCTGAATTTATTTATTCTCTCTCACACACACAATCAATTAAAACTAATACTTATGAAAAATCAGTCCTTTGCTAATGCCTGGAAGTATGAATTTGAGTGTTTGCAAACTTACCCCACACAATAACACCTCATCTTATCTGGAACTCTTCAGAACAGATACAGCCAAACAAATACGGCTGCTTCACTATTCAATTAAACCAATCATGGGACATGAACTAAATTAGAACTTGGCTCTTCAGACTGACTATACAGGACCAGCTTGCTGATATTTGCTACAGAAGTAACAGAGCTACTTTGCTGCATCTAAGAGATTAGTTCTGTACCACTCTGATAGAATACCTTATCCCCCTAGATTTTGCACCCTGTGTTCTGGCTCTTTGTTTTGTATATTTGTGGCAAAGTGGGGACTGTGTGGATTTTATTCCCCTTGTTATATTGTGTGCATTTCCTATTGGCCTGTAGTAACTCCCTAGGCACAGCATCAATGCACAGTTGGTGAAGGAATTTGAGTGTGATGACTTCTGACACTACACAATGGCCCTCCATGGCTTTTGTAACTTAGACAACCAGGTGACACTCCCCACCACCGGGAAACAGGACACAGAAAGGAGGAGGGACCTGGCTGCTTTGAATTTGAACTGGGCTTTTGGGGAGTAGAGAATCTTCATCTGGCTGGAGAGGGAGAAATAAAGGCCAGGACCCTGGCACAGGGACCCTATCTGGGCCCCCTCTTCCCAAGATGCATTGTACTGACTGCTTCTGGTTTCTGTGCTGACAAGTCTGTTATAAACTATGTCCCTGTTGACTAATAAACCTTCTGTTCTACCTGCTGAATGAATGACATCTGACTGCAGATGGAGTGCAGGGCCTGGTGACCCCCATACTTTGTGAGTATATTAAATCACAATTCTCTCTTGCCTCAGACGTGATGGGGTTGACCTTACAGGGGGAAGATTCATACTAGCTGACTTCAAAGTCATGATTTGATTTTCAGCAAGTTCTCAGAAGGGATTAGTGTAACTTGCAGCCAATATGAACAACCTCCTTTTAACTATTTCTGGACACCAGAGGGCTCTCGTTCAAAAAACACTAGCTGCAGGATGCATCTGGACATTCCCAGGGTTGGTGAAAGAGGAAAAAAAGTAAGGCAGGTGCACAGAATGGGGTGGGTACAACTCTCCATACAAAAACAAATGAGAAGTCTTGTCTTAAAGAGGCTTAAAACTGGTTTGTCAGCTGTAGCTAAACAACTGCTAAAAAAAAAAAAAACCATTAACTCTCCAATGCTGACACTCAGCTACAATACAGTACACAACACTGAAGACTATATCATTGTCCCCTTCAGATGCACATGCTACTTCTATTAATGTTAATGAGTAGTCCTCAGCACACATTAGTTCCATATAACATCACATTGTCAGAAGTCAGTTTCCTGCTGTGAAAAACACTGATTCAAGAGGGTTTGGATTTTGCTGTTTTTTTTAAAAGCATGAAGGACATTAAATAAAGGCGACATTGTAGCTTCATCAGTAAGAAGAAGCCATGTAGAGAAAGCTGCAATAGGGACAGTCTGTGCCACAGCTGTTGAAGGCAAACATTGAATCACTGGCGATCGGTATGCATCCGTGTGGCTGATCCCGGGGTTTGTGCTAGGGCAGTACCAAAGGCACTGATACCACTGCATCATGACCTGGTGCCAATGGAGCCCTAGTTTTGTGGGCTCTCTTATGCCTCTGAGACTTAGGGACATACTAAGATCTCTTGGGTTGAGCTAGTGCCTAATTTAGGCAGGACTAGACTTATTTGGAGTAAGACTTAGCCTCATGCTTACGAGAATGCTCCCTTGTTCTCCCAACAAAATCCTGCTTGGACACCTGGAGGGAGGTAGAACCCATTCACTTCTGAATTGGTACCTTGTGTCAGGGAAGCACACTCTGAGGAATCAAGATGACAAACTGGGGGTCAGGAGCCTCGTTGGGGCCCCATGGTCTTTGCCATAAGGTGATTCCTCAGATGAAGTTCCATCTTTCCCAAGTACAGTTGGGAATGGACAACCGATATTGCACCTTACCACAATGTGGGCTTCCCCATGGCAGTATAAGCAGAGTTGGTCATCAGTGACTGATAAGGACTGTGGGCAGAAAGCACAAATTTTGAAACCTGGAGTCCAGGACATAGTCCAGGACCCAAACAGAGCATAGGGCAGTGGGTGCTCCCCAAGTCAGGGAAACTAATTAACTTTTTAAAAAAAAGGACACTAAAATATCAGATAAAAATGTAAAGCTCTAGAATATAAAAATGATTTACAGATATCTAAATATATTTTCACAGATAAAGATGAAAGCTGAAGCTTCGGACACTGGAGGTTCTGACCAAGACCATGTGATGCAGATAGACCACCTTGCCCTTTATATCCTTGGTCAGAGGTATGCAGTGAGCCATGGTGCAACTAATAGACACTACTTTCAAAACACTCTCACTTATGGAACGTGGAATACATGTGTACCTACAATGGAAGATACGTAGGGACCAGCACTTAAAGAAAAAAAAAAAGGAACTTGCTTCATTCCGGAAGAAAATATTGAAGTCTTACACTGAAGGCACAGACTTTTTCCATTAAAAAAATAATTTTTCAAAACATTTTAAAAACTCTCCCCCTCTTCACTGTTTATTAGCATCCAGTGGAAGTTTGAAGAAAAAATGTTTCCGGAGAAGCATACTCTGATAACATTATTCGTATTAAGGATGGCTACAGGAGTAAGTATCTATTCACAATTTCAGTGGAAGTATTCAAAGAATAAGAGTATCAAATTTGGGCCATTAAATAGTTTTCTCTTTCAAAAAAAATTTTTTTTTTAAATTAGGATTGTTCATGAATAATGGACTGCTGAGGCTGATTAATTTTAAGGAAATAACGCACTAATGCATTGATTTAGAATGGCCTTTGCACAGAGATATCCAGACAACAGCACACAGGTCTTGTATATTCTTTAGGACATAACTGAATCACCACTCATTTCTGGCAATTCATCTCAAAGTGGAGAGCACCCTTTGCTGGTTAAAGAAATAGTACTGGGAAACTATTTTAGATCTTATCCATCACCTTCAAACTTGCTGTTGCTTTCGCTATTCTAATCACTATTTCCTTCTTACAATCTACATCATATGTCATGTTGCTCCCCAGATACGTGAACCTCTCTACATTCTCTAGTTCAATCCCATCTATGCTGATCTTCCTTCCTCTTTCCTTATCTCCAAATACCATTGTCTTCGTTTTAATTAATGTTCACAATCAGTCCATGCCACTTCCCTTCCTCATTTAACACCTGCACCTTTCTCACTAGCTTCTCTTCATCACTGTCGATGATAACTATATCATCTGCAAACCTCAAGTTGTTGATTCTCATCCAGTGCACCAATATCTCTTCTACCTCTTCCTTGATCTTGTCCATCACTCTCTCTAGATGCACAATGAAGATATTCAGCAGTATCGTACCTCCTTGTCTTGTATCTCTACTCATCCTAAACCAACTTCCCAACGCTCCGCACATTCTCACCGCTGCCTCCACATTGTTGTTGTTATCCTTCAACAACTATAATCAATCAGTCTTCTATCCATGTTGTAAGACTCCAACACCGTCCATGTCACTTTCTGATCTATACTGTGAAATTCCTTCTGAAAACAGACAAAAGAATTGTAGACGTTCTTTTGTTGAGCTTTCTTTGCTATCAGTCTCAGTGCCGATATCTGCTGTATGGTACTTCTATCTTTCCTGAATCCTGCTTTCTCATCTGTTCTTCTTCTATCTGCAAGATCAGTCTCTCCATCAGTATCATCATCAGCACCTTGCCTAGAGGACTTGCTAGGGCAATCATTCTGTAGTTCTTGCACTCCAATGCACTTCCTTTCTTGTGTATTGTCATTAGCATGGATCTTGTTCACTCCTTAGATGCTTTCCCTTCTTTCCAAGCTATATTACAGAGTCAGTGTATTTCCTGAATCATACTTTCTCCACTGTATTTGATCATCTCTCCTGTAGTCTTATTTCCAGGGCTCTTGTTCCTCTTTTGTCATTTCACTGCTCTTTCTACTTCCTCCTTCAAAATATCAATCTATCTATCTCACTCTCAATGCTCAACGGTGATCTCTTTCAGTTCTTTGATCAGTCTCTCAGAGACACTCAGGTCCAACTGTGCTTTGTACAGATCAGTGCAATATCTTATCTATCACTGTACAACCTTCTCCTTGTTCATGAGAACCTCATCATTCTTGTCTTTGATCACCATCTGCTTCAGCTGCCACTTCCTATTAATACTCCTGATCATCTTATACACCTACCAGGTCTTACATATGATGATACTTCTGTGTATCATCGCACTGCTCCTCTAACCATTTCACTTTTTCCATTTCCAAATAGCAAAAGCAATAGCAAGTTTGAAGATGATGCATAAGATCTGGAAAGGCAAAGTGATTAGCTTAGGAAAGAAGCTGAATGTCCTGAAAATGTGTGTATTCAGCATCGTGTTGTACAGATGCAAGATCTGGGTGATAATGACAGATTTGAAGAGGAGGACATTGGCATTCGAGAGGAGTTGCTATAGAAAGATCGAGAATAGAATGGATGCAGGTGGTCACCAATGAGGAATTATATAAGATGATACAGCTGAAAGAGAGCCTACTGAAGAAGGTTATACAATGGAAATTACAGCTATTTGGGCATATCTGCAGAATGAACAACGCGTGAAACACCAAGACCCTAGCATTCGGCATAATGGACAATTCGAACAGGAGAAGTAGACCCCACAGAGAATGGGTAGATGATATAGTAGATTGGTGTGGAGCTAGTCTACAGAAAATAAGCCTCTCTACAGCAGACAGTAAAGATGGAAGGAAATAGCGAGGGAGGCATTGGACATCAATGAGCATCGAGCCCATGGTTACTGATGATGATGATTCAGAAGCTATACATGACATTGACTCCGCCATGGAAGCCTTCATATCTTTTCACCTTACTGGAATGGCATGGAATGGAATGGCAACTCAAAAGTTGCAAGTTCTCCAGATTCCAGCACATATAGACCAATACTGCCAACTTCCCAAGCACACAACAGGCAAAGACAATTTCTCCTGTTCATTCCAAGAAAACCACTTGAAATTGCCTCTGATTTAAAAAAAATCAAAAATCTTAATTTGTTCCATGTTATCACACAAACCAACTAGGACCGGACTCCATTTTTCTGCACCAAATCTCCACCATTCTGAGTACAAGAACCTTCTACTCCTCAACAATCTTCCTGTAGCATATTACCCATTAACCATCTCATTTTAAATTTCACTAGAAAAAAATAAAAGTCTTCTCTACTTATGTTACAGCATAGCTTGTGGGGAGGATGAAGAAGCTATCATTTAATTCTAATTATATATTTAGTTCTCTAAAGCATTCTGGTGATCCTGCTTGTGGGAAAGACAGTACAGTACAAAATAAAATTCTATTGTATTACATAATGCAAGAGGTCTGCAAACAGTGACTGAGCTGATGTACAAATAAAACCATTGTGATTATACCTTGTATCAGGAGGGCTGGAAAGGAGGAGGGGAAAAGGAGAATCTTTTCAAAATGTACATAACCACAGATTAGTATCCAATTAAAAGAATCGAATAATTTCACTCTGTTCTGTCATTCTAATGCAAAGCAGTTTTATGGGCATTTAAGGGTTTTATGAATGAAAATGTTTCTTTTATCATCCTTACATCAATAAATAATTTTTAAGTGTGACAAAAAAACCAGGGATTTCAAAGTTTTGTCTGTTTTTAATACAAATACTCTAGAAAACGGGCTTATGTGAAAAGGTCATTACTTCGCACTGAGAATATGTTCACATTTTGGAGGAAACAGAAACTCCATAATTACCAAATATGTTAAGGTAGATTAACCTTCCTAACTGACTTTTAGCCATTTTTCTGACTACAAGCCTCTGGTCAGCTGTGAGGTATGATTCCCAGTTTGCCCTTGCCAGCTGCAGTTCCAATTGTGCTTTAGCTTTTCTGAAATGAGGGGCTATATCTCCTGCCTGAGCAGAGTCTTGTGACAGGGTTCCTGAAGACGGACGGGGAAGGTGAGTGGGAAGGCGGGGGTATGAGGAAAACTGGAAAGCATATGCCCTTTTCACCGCATGTAGGACCCACTGGTCTGAAGTTATGTCACACCAAGCACAGTAAAAGGGGGATATGTGGAATGAAAACAAAAGCTAAGCTGGAACTAGAGTGGTGACTGGTGTGCCGCTCCTGACTGCACCATTAAAACCCTTGTGGGGGTTTTTGATGACCCTGGCCCTAGGTCTGCTGGCCATGGAGCATTCTGTACGTATGACCCCTTCTCCTATTAGCATCCCTCTGTTGTTGAGGGAATTGTCTGAACGGAGACCTAGGAGTAAAGTGTCGATGTTTGGTTGCAGGTGTATCCAGGGCAAGAGTGTGTAAGGTGACCCCCCCCCCCCCCAAGCCTTTTAGGCCATGCAGCCTTTTGTTGGTCTTTTCCAAAAATAGAGACGGCCCCTCGAAAGGTAGATCCTGGATGGTTTGCCGGACCTTCTAGGGGAGTCCCCAAACTTGTAACCATGGCCCTCTATGCATGGATATCCCTGGGGCCATGACCCTGGTGGTGGGATCTGCTGCATCCAGTGCTGTCTGCAACGCTGCCCTGGATATGAGCTTATGTTCTTCCACCACCGCCTTAAAATCAGGCTTACGCTCTGGTGGGACCAGCTCTGAGAAACTGGATAAGGAACTAGCCATGTTGTATGCATAACTGCTAACCAGATCCTGCTGGTTAGCAATCCTTAACTGTAGGCCTCCCATTGAATAAGCCTTTCTACCATACAGGTCCAAATGTTTGGCCTCTTTGTTTTTTGGAGACGGGCCCTGAAACCCTTCTCATCCATGTGGTAAATCACAGGGAGAGACGAGGGAGTCAGGGGAGGGTGGGTGAACAGATGTTCATTGACCTGGGCAGGAACGAAGTATCAGTGCTCGTTCCTTCTGGCCGTGGGCACGGCAGAGGCTGGGGTCTGCCACACCGTCTTTGCCGTATTGGCAATTGTTTTAATAATGGGCCCCGATGCAGAGAAGATATCTGTCAGTGGGTCCGTTTCATTGCTGACCTCCTCAGCTTGTATGTCCAGGCCCTGGCCTACCCTGCACAGCAATTGCTAATATGCCCTAACATCCTCCGTGCCTGGGGACGCCGACGACCCAGCCAGGGCTTCATTTGGGGAGAACAAGGACAATGCACCTGCCTCTTCCATGTCTATTGGCAAGAGCGGTAAGCCTAAATCCCCCATTTGAGTCCCCAGCACTGGGACCTGCAGTGCCATGCTCAGTGGCTGGGGTAGCGCACCTGAGAATAGGGCAAGCGGTGTCAGGAGCACATCCTGGTAACGTGATGGTGCCACGGGTTCTGGTGGCTGTACAGACAGTGCTCAGATTTGGGCCAGTGCTGACATTGGTGCCGATCCCACTGAAGGGGTCTCTGACACAGTCAGCCCGAGACTGTTCCGGTGGAGGCACCCCCAGTGACACTGATGGTGCAGTTCATGGCACCTGGGGAGTACCAGGCACCTGGGATGGGAGTCCTACAGCTTGCCCCTGCATTTCATGGAACGACAAAGGGGTCAAATAGGCCACTGGGGTGCATGTTGGGAAGATGCCTGTCAACCCTTGTTTGCAGAGTGATGGCTTCGGTGTCTACACCAGCCACAGTGCCACATCCTCATGCTCCCGCTCCTAGCCGAGCTGAAGTAATACAAGTTGGACTCTGAGGCTGATTCTGACACTGATGACCACAGCAACGCCACGGGACCTGGGGCTTGTGCAGACTCCTGTTGTCCTTGCACCTCATGGTACGTTATGCTAAGGAGGGTCATCGACGGTGATCTGCCCTGTGGAAGCTGGTTTGGTGCCAGGAATGGCAAAGATGCTGTAAAAAGATTACACTTGCCCAGTGCTCGGCCTTGGCACTTGTGCCCAGGATGGCCCCTCTGGCAGCAATGTGGACTCCGGGTACAGTGTTGGTGCCGGCACTGATCTGTAAGAGGCCCTGCGTCAAGTTCAAAGCCCCCTGCATTGACGGCAGCCTCGGAGAGCACCGTCTCCCACCTTGCACTGGTGTTGAAGCCCGCACTTCATGACCCAACTCATGATGCAATCTGGCAGATGCCTTAGAGGGTTCTCAGTACTATACCCTTTCTAGTGATCAGCCCCTTTCATGCCTCTTTTTCTTGTGAGGCACCAGGGACTGACTTCTGTGTCACATTGTAGTGCTAGGTGCCGGCGCCTGGTCCCGATGCCAGGAACTTTCTGACGGCACCGAAAGTGCCAGAGCACTCTGCACCAAGGATGCACTGCTCTGAGCTCCCGCAGGGGAACTGTCTAGGTGCAAGGCCATGTCCAGTCCATGGGGGCTGGACTAGATGACCTCCTGAGGTCCCTTCCAGCCCTATTATTCTGTGATTAGCAGGACTTTTAAACACTATGCTCTGTATTTTAGAGTCCTAGACTTGAAGGCCTTACAGATGGAGCAATGTTGATGAAGGTGTGACTCACTGAGGCAACTTAAACAAGTCCTGTGTGGGTCACTCTTGAGCATTTGTTTACCACATTTTGAACAGGTCTTGAAACCTAGATAGTCAGACATCCCGTGGTGCCGAAGTGCCAAGAGGGGTTAAAGTCTCGCCCCGGCTCTCTAACAATTAAGCGATAACTATTTACACTAACCATTACTAACTAATTTACAGGTAACGGCTACCAGCTGAACAACAGAGAAGAGTAGAGGGAGCTCCAGCAACCAACAGTGCAGCAAGAAGGACCTGAGTGGAGGTGAGTCAGGCAGGGCATACAGTGGTCGCCATATCGGCACCACTCCAGGGGCGCTGCACTGACCCTATGGTTACTGGCTAGGGCAAAAAAGCTTCTGGCAACTGGGAATTTGCTGGCACCACACCCAACTTGGAATGCACATGAGCAATCACTTGAAGAATAATCAGCTGATTTGCACCACTTCAAAAGTGCTGTGAGGGAGGGGAAGAAGTAGGAACTGTAGACACCCCCCCCAGTGCACAAGAGGCGTGTTAGGGACAGAAGCAGACAGGGGTTCTGCAGGTGACACCCCCAGTGGGCCACATGCAGGCCACAGATTGCCCACCATCAAAACTCTTTAATTAACTTTGCATTGTTGCTGTCGCTGGTTAAGAATCACAAATTGAGAGGCCATAAGATATCTTTAACTCCCACCTCATTCATGATGCAGACTGTAGGTTTTACCCAATGATTCTTCCACCTAACCCATCAACTTGTTGAAGCACACCATCACTTCTAAGAAAGACACCCAATCTTGATGTAACGACTCTGAATGAGAGAATTTGTAAAAACTCGATAACTTGGGATGTTACTGGAACCTTATGGATGGAGGGGGGAAGGAAGAGCACAAAACAAAAAACATTCCCACCCCTCCTCCAGACTTGAATTTGCGATGGGCATATATCAGAAAGGTTTGGCTTGTCCTAGCCATACATGTCACCTTGTAATGCTTACAATAAAAAGAAGAGCTACATAGAGAAAAGGAAAGCTAATAGGAAATGCCATATAAGGACCACATTTCCTTGCATGTTCTTTCAGTTTTTAATTTCTAGTATTATAGAGCAATTCTCATCTCCACTTTTCCATGGAATGTGAATGAACTAATACATAACATTATCAGCAGTTTTTAATAATTTTTTAAAGATTCATACACAAAAATACTCCTTACATAAAACAAAAAGACTTGGTTGAAGGAAATAATCAACAAAGAACCAGATTCACAGAGGCCAACAATCAGCAATACAAACTGATCCTCCTTTTCATTTCTAAGGTAAACTATGTCTGAAGAGTTAAATAAAACAATAGGATCCAAGACCAAACTATGCTCCTTTATTTCAATTGCTAGCAATAAGGACTGGAAAAGTGGGCAACAAACTGTATGGCACCCAAAAATACAGTCTTAATTTAAAAAGTGATATGTGTAGCATCGGTGGGAAGATCCACAAAGGATATGGAAGCACTGATAAGCACCTAGACATTCTGATTATTACCCAAAGCCTTTTGGTTTTTTTTTTCCAGTTCTGACGGAAATCACTGTAAAGCCAGTTTCCAACACTTCATGCTTATTTTCGGGCTGAAAATGCTGAAAACTGCTCTCCATGCTATTTTGAAAATAAAAATGTGATGGAAGGGGGAGGATAAAAATTATACAAACTTTTTGCCCTACATCAAAAAAAGTTCAAGTTTGTAGTGAAATCTAAAAACGGTTGACTTATTTGTTCCAACAGCACTACTTACAAGAAAGTTACCATAATTTACTCAAGGGCTACGACTACACTAGCCCCAAACTTCAAAATGGCCACACAAATGGCCATTTCGAAATTTACTAATGAAGTGCTGAAATGCATATTCAGCACCTCATTAGCATGTGGGCGGCCGCGGCACTTCGAAATTGGTGCGGCTCGTCCCGACAGGGCTCTTTTTCGAAAGTATCCCGCCTACTTCGAAGTCCCCTTATTCCCATCAGCTCATGGGAATAAGGGAACTTCAAAGTAGCTGGGGTCCTTTCGAAAAGGAGCCCCATCGGGATGAGCCGTACGGCGGCGAGGCGTGTCAATTTCGAAGTGCTGCGGCCGCCCGCATGCTAATGAAGAGCTGAATATGCATGTCAGCGCTTCATTAGTAAACTTTGAAATGGCCATTTGCGTGGTCATTTTGAAGTTTGGGGCTTGTGTAGACACGGCCAAGGTGTTTTAAACCCTATCTCACAGATCTTTACAGTAGCCAGCAAAAAGGAAAACATGTCCTCGCTAACTTGAGCATTTCCTTTCTTCAGGTAATAGGGTCCACTGAGCAGCTGTTACAATGGATGCTAACAGACTAACTTGGCTACGTCTCTGACAATAGATGCTTCAACCTCCTTACAGCTTAGGAGGCATAACCAAACCTGCCAGTCCCTGGAAGCTGGCACCCATATCAAATGCACCCATATCAAAATGAGAATTTCCACAGACAAAATAATTCAAACCTTTCTTAAATTACTGACTGTGTTAAATATTATTTGAGGAAAAAGCATAACTTTTTTTTTTATTTTAATTTCAGAGCATGGTAATTTTCATCTAATGACAACAAATCTAAATCCTCAAATACCCATTTTCATCTCTATTATTAATGATCATTTCTCTCTGGAGTGGGTCAGGTCTGTGGGTCTTCTGATTTAAAAAAAAAAGACATTTTAAAGTAAGCACAGATAAAAGGTCCTATTTTTCTTCACACTAAGTATCACGGATCCAGTACTTTGGGATCATAGCAGTGTGCCTTCAGGATGGGAAATGGGACCATCCATCCTCTAAAAGTGGACATCCAAAATGCAATAGTGTATATATATTATCTCCTCCATCATATCTGGATATGGAGAAGGTGTGGAGAAGACTTCTGCCACAAGAAAGGAAATGGTACTAGCTAAGATAGGATGACATTCACAGAACACGGTGAAAATATCGGTTTCCCAAATGGTGTCCCATAGAACCCTGGGGTTCCAGGAAGTGAAAATAAGGGTTCCAGGAGAAAATTCCCTTACAACATTTTGATTTCTAAAACAATAATAATTTTAAGCATTTATTAATTTTATTAAAAACAATTTTCATGTGTGTTTGCCATGATAAATACCATTGTATAATGCCAGCTTTGCCAGAGAGTGGGGATGATGATGTCACTACTCAGTGCTGCATGCGCAGTCAGTCAGTGGTGCCTGTTATATACCACCATAAATCCCCATGCTCTATTAAATCTATTAAATGTGACTTATTTTTAAATATGTGCAATTAAACTAAATGTTGATCTTGTGACCTTGTTTAGCATTTGTTTATTATTAGCCTTACTTATTTATGGTCTAATTTTTCATCTCCACATAGAAGACTTATTAGGGGTTCTGTAAAATTCTTGTGTGTTTAAAAGGGTTTTGTGGCCAAATAAAATTGGGAAACACTGACTTAGCAGATCTCAAAACAGGAGACATGTCTATTCTGCCATAAACTTTCAATGCTCTTAAGGACTTGACTTATAATCTAAATCAAGGAGGAATATTTCTTGAAGTTTGCCTTGGGAATGAATTCTATAACAGTTGTGAGACCCACCTGTTCAAATTAAAAGTACAATAGTCTCATGAGAGAGTAACTGATGGAAAGCCTGCTCTAATGAACAAAAAGTATGACATCTCCTGAACAGGTTCATTCCAGGTAAAGCTGGAGTTGGAATAAGGTCGATGTGTAAGGAAGCAGTTAATGCTGGAATCTGTACAAACTTATTTTTCTTTACTATGCTGAGAACATTATACTACAGAGACTACCTTTTTGCAGTACCACTCACTCATCTACAATAAAACCTTCCAGGAGAAATTCAAGGTTACATTTCATAGCATAACATGGAAATTACACTGTGAACTTTGCAACAGCTAGAGTCCATGACAGAATAATCACTTCACCCAAACATTTATTTTAAATCTTTCTGGTCCCAGATGCAGGGCTGGTTTGGAAAATGCAAACCTCTCATTTGAGAGACAGAGATGTCTGAAGATCCAATGCTAGGTTTATCAGGCCCACCAAGTGCCAAACCCTATTTAGCCAGAAAGGCCTACACACTTGCTCTCTCATTCCTATCTTTTGTATCTTGGGAGGGGAGAAGTGGAAAAGGTGGGATGGCAAAGAGTGGAGACCTTGCCAAGCTTTGCAAGAGGTCATTCACCACCTGATCCTGACAGGCAGACAGGTTGAAGGGCACTTTATTTATTATTTCCAGATACAAATAAGATCGATCACCAGCCCACTAAATTTACCTCGATGAGCAACAAATTTCCAGGTGTCAGAACCACTCTGCTAATTCATCTTCTGCCAGGTAAGCCTTGGAGTTCTTCTCCCCCTTGGGCAATGTACACAGGACTGTTTGCTCCACCTAAGCCAGAAGAATTTTCCTGTGGAGTAGGACTGTCTGTGTTGTTCTCAGTTATTATGAAAACTATCAGACATGTTGGCTGTTTCCACCAGGAAATCATCTGATCTGTTATCCTTTGAGAGCAGCTCTCTCAGACCTCAGTAAACTACTGGTGGATATTGGGCTTTCCTTTCCTTTTTCTGGCTTCCTTTCCCTGAACTGAATCAGACACTGACTGTCTGCATTCACTAGCTGAGGGAATAGAGAATATACAAATGGAGCTAGTTTTCTGCCCATGACTAAGACACAGTGAGGTGGGGAGAAGATACGCAGAATTAGTGGCAAAGTGTCATCTGGATCACCGAAGTCCTTCACAAAACATAAGAGCTATGTCTACACGTGAATGCTACATTCAAATAAGCTATTTCGATGAATAACGTCTACACGTCCTCCAGGGCTGGTGCCGTCGACGTTGGGCAGCACTACATCAAAGTAGGCGCTGCAGGGGAGCATCTACACACCAAAGCGGCCCGCATCGAAATAAGGGTGCCAGGAACAGCTGCAGACAGGGTCACAGGGCGGACTCAACAGCAAGCCGCTCCCTTAAAGGGCCCCTCCCAGACACACTTGCACTAAACAGCACAAGATCCACAGAGCCGACAACTGGTTGCAGACCCTGTGCATGCAGCATGGATCCCCCAGCTGCAGCAGCAGCAGCCAGAAGCCCTGGGCTAAGGGCTGCTGCACATGGTGACCATAGAGCCCCGCAGGGGCTGGAGAGAGCGCCTCTCAACCCCTCAGCTGATGGCCGCCATGGCGGACCCCACTATTTCGATGTTGTGGGACGCGGATCGGCTACACTTGCCCTACTTCGATGTTGAACGTCGAAGTAGGGCGCTATTCCCAGCTCCTCATGAGGATAGCGACTTCGACGTCTCGCCACCTTATGTTGATTTCAACTTCGAAATAGCACTCGCCACGTGTAGATGTGGCGGGCGCTATTTCGAAGTTGGCGCGGCTACTTCGAAGTAGCCGGCACGTGTAGACACGGCTAAGAAGTGTCTGAGTATGGTGCCATGGGAGTGCTCTGAAACCTAGCCTCCTTTAGAAATTTTTCGCTGTAATTGACAAGGCTTTGCTCTGCTTTTTCCTAATTCTCAGAGACTAGAAATAGGGGGGAAAAACAGCAGGCGGTAACGCTCCAATCAAAGCAAAGTATTATTTCATTTGTGTCACAGCCTTTCCATGGGTTGCTCATACTGGGAATGGGACAAGGCTTTTCCTGAAATTCTTGCCTATTTGGACAACATCCAGGGACCTTAACTGATGAAAGCACTTGTGCTCCCAAACTGAAAGAACCTGGCACCAAGCAGTGGTCTACTACAGACAGGGAAAGTTGAGAGGTAGACTATTAGCCTGTACACAACAGAGAACAGCTAATAATCTGGCACTTGTTCTAGCTAACATTTGCACAGAGGTGTTTTCTTCTGCTATAATTCAGACACCTTCAACTTGCTGTACGACAAATCCTTCCTGTAATTTCTAGTCCAAATCAGGATTTTAAATATACTTTTCTGATCACTCTGAATAGCCACAGCTTTTCATAAAGTGTTTAATTATATTACCAGAGCAGCCATGGAATAAAGGGATCTGAATCCCTCCTTCTTTCTTTTAAGGGAGAAGCCCTGAGACCACAATCCTTAGGCCGAGAAGAACCAGTCTCACAATACTGTCCACCTACATTAGCACTTCTTGGGAAAGCATGTGGGGAATTTCAGGATTTCAGATGACAGCTCACATTTGTTGATTTGTTTTGGTCTGATGTCCTTGGAGGCATTTTATATCCAAAGGAGGGGGGCTGAGGTGATGCTGGCCTTGCTACTGTGTAGAGCTTGTGGAATGAATAGGCCACTCCAAGCAAAATTTCCCCTAAATGGAAGCATTGAGTTCTTGACCACTGAGAAATATAGCCACATCTATTTTCTGTAATAATACCAGATTAAATTTTGATGGACACACTGAGAAACCTTAAATAATGGGGCCAGGAGTTGAAGGAAATAAATGGCATGCCAAGGGGTCCTTTACTGCCTGCCAATTCTTCCACCTCTGGACTGCTGTCCCTCTTTTCCCCCCCACAGCCATCTGCTGAAGGAAAGAGGCAGAGATGAGGAACAGCAGCCTGCAACAGAAACCGGAAGCAAAACTGACAGGCACTAAGGCTCAGCAACCTATAGCAGCAGCTGTAGACTATAACCCAATACCTTTTCCATCTTTTAATGTGGCTGGAAAGCACTAACTTATTACCCATCCAGGGAGAATGAGGAGAAATTTATAGCTAATTGTAGTTTCACCATATTCAGTATACTTTCACATGAAAGAGACTAACCCCTGCCTTAAATTCTTTTTGTTTGTTTTAAAACATTTTAATTCTGTAAGGCTAGGTCACTACAGATGATGTCAACATAACATATTACTTAGGGGTGTGAATAAATCACCCCTCAAGCAACATAAATTACGCTAACAAACTCTCATGTGCAAAGCACTATGTTGATGAAAGAGCTGTGCCTGCTGACATCTTAAATCCTGCCATTTCGAGGAAGTGATTTTATTATGCTGATGTGAGAGCTCTCTCCCACATTGGCACAGAGTATCTTCACCAGATGCTCTGCATCAGTACAGTTCTGCCGTTGCAGTGTTGTATGTGTAGACACGCCCTAATTCTGATATGGGCTGCTGGACTTCCTTTGGTAGCGAGAAAGAACTCCTTGGGAAGTGGTAACAGGGATGAGAGGGAAAACGTACTCAGAGAGGAATAAGCCTATGTCTATGGCCTAATCTTTAACGCATTAAACGGTGATGCTGTATGCTTTCTAGTGACCAGAAGAAATAGTGCTCATTTTAACATTCACATATATCCCCATAAGAGTTTGTCCTAATCATCCTGCATCAGAGGAGCAAGTGAAATTGTGCTAATAAAAACAAATATTCCAAGTGACTAGAAATAGCTCTATCCTCTGAGTCTGTATTCATTTGTCTCTCCACCCGACCCCAACCCACCCCTCCCCTCCGTGGTTCCCTTCTAGGTCTTTCAGCAAACTGAGGGGCTACAGCTGAAGGATGGGTTCCCCAGAAACTCTATTCCTGGATGTCTGTTACAAAGGATTCACACAATGTGTGTTTCCCCAGAACTCTAAGGATGGGAAACACTTTGGGATCCCTTGGAGTAAGGAGAACCCAAGATATTGAAGAAACAGGGGGTGGAAGCTGCATCTGAAGTATCCTTATCATACTCTCCACCGTGGGCAGCACCTCTGTTATCTCCAATGTCCTACACCCATTATTCAAGTAGAAGGGGAAGGAGAGGGAGAGAGAAGAAGGCGGCTGAATTCCACTGTCAGAAGTGTGGCTGTTGGTGAGGGCTATCTACCAGGACACTACTCTGGCTTCAATCCTCTCATTGAAATGAAGAAGAGGCTTGCTCGCATCTACATCTTTCCAACCCTTCACAGTACATTTCCTGCCTGAAAAAGCCATGGTGATGCTTCCCTGAACAGGCTATGCTGGAAACAACTCCTTCCACACAGCACTGGCCAAGCTCCCCAGTGAGATATATGAGAGAGAAAATGCAATGGGAATCAGATGAACATATTACCGAACTGAATTTTTAGTCTAAAAGCTTGACCTAAAGTTAAGAGTTTTCCTCAGCAAAATTCAGCAGTACGGAGGGCTAACAAGCCACACAGGCTTCTGTGGAAAAAGAAAAAAATCTAAAAGGCAAAGAAGTCTTATTTATCTAGTTCTTTTTTATGTCCCTGGAAGAATATTTCTGCTGCCATATTATGCAAAAGAATTGGCATGAACATTATATTATTAGATTCCTACTGCAATATTTAACTAAAGTTCTACACTGACATTTCTGTCTCATGCTAACGTCTAACAACTCTGTTACAATGGTCCTTCAGTCTCCTTGCAGGTTACAGACAGAACCAGAACCAACAGCTGGGGAACGCCCTATTTCTTAATCATGAATCTACCTTAAAACTGATCAAATTTAAAGGTGTCCTCAATAACACCCTTCTCAAGATCATTTCCAAATTCTCTTCTGACAACTGACTAGTCAATAATTTATCATGATTTGTTTATAACAATGGAGTTATGTCTGCCACTCACAAATCTGAGGTATTATCTGAGAATGGCAAGTATTATGAATGGCAAACTCTTTGGAAACAATACTTTCGGGACCAGTTATTTTACCTGCATAAAAAATAAAATGTTTCTATCTTTCATTTATCATCTGTATAATCCCACATTATTACATATAGCTAATAACTCTCAAAACTGTACCATGTAATTTGATGTCCAATATAAAAACGAAGTAACTGTTTAACAAATCTACCATTTACTTATCTGCCGTCTTCAATTTCCCATTGCATTTATTTTAGTAGGTGGGTTTTCTTCCTGCTTTAGTTTCTTTCATCTATGAGTGCATCTGAAAAACCCTATATTGTGAGATAAAATGTTAGCTTTAGTTCAACATTCTGTATTTCTTTTTGTTCTACTGATGATGCTTTTGACTTACTTTTGCTTATCTGATTAGACAAATCTTCCTCACCAGATTTTATTTAACAATAAAACAAAGCCTTCTAATAAGATGCTTTATACTCACCACGGTTGCTCTAGTTTCTTTTTAGACTTATCTATAATATGCTAAATTGCAATTATTTGAGCTTTGGGAGAGAATAATTTGGCTTTTGGGAGCTAAGGAACTAAGCAGTGCTCAAGGCAAGGGATACTCTAGAATGGTGTAGCTCAATAAAATCCTTCTTTATCTCTGGCAGTACACCTCAGTTTTGCGGTACTCTTGAAGAGAAACTTTTAATCAAGCCCAGTTCAGCTATGTCTTCACTAGGGTGTTTTATGAAAGATTCCCACTGTTATAAGCACTGGTTCAAATGAACAGGTGTTTACAACAGCAGGTGGTTAGATCAAATTACCTAGTGGTCATACACTTGAAATATTTGATTTTGAAAGAGAGATATTTAAACAAATCCTGCATTTAACTGTTAGCACAAAGTCATTATGTAGATCCTGGCAAAGTACATTTTGAAGTTTTCAGCTCAGAATGGTGAAACTGAGGAATTTGTAGTGAAAAACCTCAAATATGGCATAATGCCATCCCCAGGCAAAGCCTGTTTTGTTACTGAGCCTGGAAGGGGATTTTTTTTTCCCCGCTGTCAGATATGCATTACAGCTGTGATCTGAGAAGTGTTTAAAGACAGTTTGGTATGAAACCCCCTAATATGATCTTGCTAATACAAAAAATCCGAATTAAAAAATTCAGATGCTTAACATATTGTATACTAAGGATAAGACTATGCATCTCACATCCACAGAATCAGAGGGGAGGAAATCAGCACCTCTCAGAGACTGAGGTTTGCATGTTTAAATGGTATGGTTTTAACACTTATGAGTCCTCTTTACACAGTTATTTTAGGGTGCAAAAGATGTATCCTTAAGATCATGGATTCCAAAGAATGGCTGGACCAGTTTCTGTGAACAAGAATATAATTTAAAAACAACATTTGCCCACACAACTTCACCTTTTTTACAATGCCACGAACAGGCTAAAGCAATAATGACAACTACATTCATTCAGGGCTTTTAATCTAGAAGGATCCCAAAATGCCAAGGGACTGCATCACTTGCTGACAAGGGATGTTAATGATTAACCAGGTAATCAGAAGGGGCTGGAGCAGCAGGGGCTGGACTGTAGTGTCTCTGCCTGCAGTGTACTGGGGACTGGGGCACTTCAGCTGAGCTGTGGTGTGCCCCTGCGCCCGCAGCATTGCTGAGGGCAGGGGTATTCCAGCTGGGCTGTAGCAGGCCAAGTTCCTGGCATACCATGGGCAGGGGTGCACCAGCCTGTCCATAGCAGCCTGGGTCCTAAGTGTGTCACAGGTGTGCTGGGAGTCACTGGGGAGGCTGCTCCAGCCTGGGCCACTCCAGCCAGACCCCCCTTTAATTGGTTAACTGGTTAAGCCTACCCTTTAATCAGCTAACTAATTAAAATGGGATTTTACATCCCTATCACTGACCACTGAAATGCTGCCAACAATACCACAATACAGTAAGGGTCCAAAAAGTATGTGAAATAACAAGGGTCAATTTTTCTTTTTAGCGAGGTAATATGTATTAACCTAAATTGAAATTCAAGGAGGACTTGGGACTGATACCACTACTCCTATGAAAACTGCCATGGGAACATCTAATCCTCACAGATAATTCACTTCAGTTTTACAGCTCTTTCAGAAAATACAGTTTCCCTATCATTCTGCTACACAGCTGGTTGGGAACTGGCACCAAAGAAAGAGGTTTTCTTACTGAATCACGAACACTGATTTTTGAAGGGCTTTTAGTGTTTCTTTGAGCTCTCCAATCCAACTGCTCATCAGATCCAGCCATGCTTAATTTATCAGCCTAAGCTAATCTAAATGTAGTAACTCAGTAGTGAGGTACAGTAGACCCCCCGACTCGCACGATTTTGGCTTACGCATTTCCTGTAATAATGCGAGTCGAAATAATCAGCAGAGGGGAGTGGGAAACCAGGCAGAAGCCTGGCTCCCAGCTCCCCTTCACTTGTGGGAACTGGGAAACTGATCAGTGATGCTGTGCTGGTCAGTTTCCTGGCTCTGGGGAGTGGCATGGAGCCAGATACTGGTCAGTTTCCTGGCTCTCATAAGCAGAGGTGAACAGGGAGCCAGGCACAGCCAGGATGGCAGGTCAAGAAAGCAGCAAAGCCACTCCCCCACCCAGTCCCGACTTGCACTAGATTTGACTGAAGCGTGCTTGCCCAGGAACACAACCTACGCAAAAGTCAGGGATCTAATGCACAGGCATCAAAATATGCTGCAATAACAGGCCTAAGCAGTAACCTCAATATTGCACAGCGACTATTTGGTAGCTCCAAGGAAAACAACAATAAACTCACAATAACATGACTGTGTTGTCTCTGATCTTGGGCAAGGTTGCTGGATGTAATCCAGTAAACAAAAAGTCTGCAGGCTGGGATGAAAGATGGGCTTTTCTGCTCAGTTAAAAACTGAAATTTAAAAGTGCTTATTTACACATACTTAATATTTTATGTATTTAGTTACTCTACAGAAAATTAATGCCTAGCTGCATGCAGAGAATCATTCAGCCCCCAACAGAGTTTCTGTCTGCTTGTTCATATTATCAGATAAAACTCTGCACTGGGAAGAGGCACATGTTCATAAGAAACAAGAAGGGGAATACCACAGCTGCAAAGGATTAATATAAGAAGGGGACTGAGGAACAGAGGGGAAGAGTATCTGTACGCTGCCCTGCGGTTTGGGAAAGGCGGTGTGAATAACAGCATATAGCAAAGTACCGTGCTGTAGCTCCCCAAGATGGATGCTATGGTTGTGGGATGAACTCAAAAGGTCCTCCTCAAAGACAGCATGAGTTATTTGCACACTTGGTCTAAATTGCGAGGGGCAAGTAGACTGAGATTTGCCCAAGTTCAGACTAGGAATCTGTCGCAGAGCTGGGGAACTGACAGATTTTTCTTGAGCTCCTCTGAGTACACTTACTGCTTTCCCTTTCTCATCATCAGCCAGTTTACCTACAATGGTCCTGAAATATCAATCCAAAGAAATTCACAGAAATGTAAATAAACCAATGCAAAATGTTAGTGTAGGAGTGGTGCAGTGGAGTAAAATAAGATAGGCACTGATGAGATTAAGTAAATTTCATTCGTGCAAGTACTGATTTGTACTGATGCAGTATGTCTACATAAGGGATTTTGACCAGCGTAAATATATCAGTGCACTTACACTAGTTTCCTTAAGGAAGACAGGAACTCAGAGATACATAGCGTAGGTTAAAAACACAGATTAAATGTTGAAGGCTTTTCTTACAATATTCCAAAATAGGACAGAAGTTTATGACTTTTTCCAAAATAAGGGAGGTTATAAGAATTGTGAATTTAGCAAAATTGGAGATAATTACCAACTTCAAGGCCCTAAGAAATCTATAATGTCAACTCTAGCTTCTCAGCCAGATGAATGTCATCCATGGACCCTCACATTTACTTTGCAATTTTGTGTCAAATACCAGCCTCCCAGGAACAGAAGATACCCCATATAGTATTCCCAAATTCCTGTTTCTCACCTTACCGTGAATATACTAAAGACAGGATTCAGAGGGGCTGTCTAATGGAGAACCACAGGGAGTAGATGGAAGCTGTAAGAACTATAATGAAGTGTTAATAGCACACACAGAGGCACTAAAAGCTGTAAAATTAGCCTTCTTGGGGTTGGAAACATGGGACCATGAGACTTCATCTACTGTCATGGACTCAAATGTACAAAATCAGCACAGTGAAATTTAGCACAGAACTACAGTAAATTATTTCTGTGTTTGAAAGAGCTATTCATAATGAGGGAATTCCTTGCAACACAAGGCACTCCCCCATCCCAACAATTCCTCACTGGGTAGAATTATATTTGTTTTTGCCCTCTGTTTTATTGATTTGTTTAAATTATCTACTTTTCAGTAAACATGGCTACAAAGGTCCTTACTCTGACTGATATGATATATACATATTACAAGACACAGATGGAGAAAACCCAAGCCAGACATTGCCAGAATATAACAAAGCCAATTTGAATTTCTACAGCACTTCTTATCACAAAGCTTCAGAAGTGGTTTACAAACAGATTTACATGATACATAGAAAAAATGCTTCACTGGCCACTAATGTGCAGCTACCGTGGGTCACTAATGTGCAGCTATCTTTGGCAGGGGTGGGGGGAAGGAACGCAGGCAGCTATTACCAGTATAGTGCAAGAGCACAAAATTTAGGGCTGGAAGTAAAGACGGATCATGCAGCCAACTGAAGGAGAATTTACCAAGGCAAAACGGAATTACCAAGTACTGAAAATACCATGGTCACCATGGGCAGAAACTGACAAGGACCATACTTTTACATAACAAAATATAATTTTACAATAGATATATTTAAGCAATGAGTACCCAAGACAGACATTAATATCACTATTCTAACATTGCTACTCAACTCTAGAAATTACAGGGAGTTCTATTAAATGAACATGAATGACTTGTTTTCATACGCAACATTGGAGAGGATTTTGCTGCTCTTTATGAAGTTTCACTCTTCTGAACTCTACACCTACTCTATTTGCAAAAAGGTGCATCTTAACAGTAAATGCAGTAGCACAGGTCCATTTTCACTGGGATAAAATGTTGACCATTGCATTTGCACATCAAATAAAGTCAGCCAGCAATGGTTACACATTTACATAACTTTCTGGTCCAGCAGAAATTCAAAATACTGAAGCTCAATGAATAAAAGGAACTTTCAATGGACGACGCTTTGGAGCGGAGCGTGTTTCATAGAACTGGATGTGCCAATACCAGGAGCCCCAGAGCGACTGAGTGCTTTGTTAGTCTTTAAAGTGCTACATGACTGTTTTTTGTTTTAATAGGGTTTAAAAAAAGCTGAATAGATTCATGGAGTTTCGGTCCATTGATGACTATTAGCCCTGATGGGTCAGGAATGGTGTCCCTAGCCTCTGTTTGTCAGAAGCTGGATATGGAGGGCAGGAGGGAGATCATTACCTGTTCGGTTCACTCCCTCTGGGGCTCCTGGTATTGAGCCACTGTTGGCAGACAGGATATTGGGCTTGATGGACCTATGATCTGACCCAGTGTGGCTGTACTTACGTTATATCTGCCCTCTCAGTCCTCATCCTCAAGTGAAGCCTGCACACGACCTTCAAAAAAATGATCCAGGGAGCTCAAATTCACAACTTTGTTAAACACCTATCACAAATCACAGCCTGAATAAAGAAACTGGGTTTATAGTTTACTGTAATAATCTGAATCCTCCCTCTCCTTTTTACCCTCCACGACTGGACAGATGCTAAAGGGACACTTCACCTTAAAGGATCCTTTAAACTATGTGTTAACTACTTACACTAAACAATCTGTTCCACCTTGTACTTAGCTGTGACACTCAGAGGACTTTTTCTGGAGACGAACAAGAGCTGTATGTCAGCTTGAAAGCCTGTGTCTCTCACCAACAGAAGTTAGTCCAATAAAAGATTTTACCTCATCCACCTGAAACCAGCTCCAGGAGATCACCAAAAACCTTATCACCATCTTTTCCACATGCAAGGTATTGCTTCAGCAATATTCCAAAGAGCAAGGTGATGGTGATCGAAGACACTCCATACATTGTAACTGGGAAACATAGCATGATCCTGTCCTTGCCATCAACACAATTCCTTGTGACTGACATTATCAGGAGACAAGAGGTATTTAACAGTCAGCAGAGAAGAGAATTCCATCTGAATTTTTGATAACTGGTCAAGGTCAAAGAGTCCAGACCACCCTGGAGGGACATTAATTTTATTTATGAAGGGCTTTATTTGCACAAATCTGTACAAATGACTACTTGACAGGGTGCGTATATTCATTAGGTGATCAAAAGGCATTAAGAGATGTCATTAAATAAATTAGCTAATCCTTGTACCCTCCTCTGTCCTTATTTAGCATGAAGAAGCTTGTAGTGAGCAGAGGATTTAGAAATCAAGAGATAGCAGTAAGATGCTTCTTAATCCCTTCATATTAAAAGGATACAGGTGAACCACTATCCACACAATCCGCTATTTGGGTAGAAGGAAGATGTCTACTTCAAAGAAGAAGGGAAGCAATAATGTGCACTATCCTTTCTAGAAAGGATAGCTGGTGGTTCACTGTGGGTCCTGGAAAACATCAGGTTCCACTTGCAAAGCTGTATTTTGCTACCATTAGAATCAAAAGATATATCAACATTTATCATGGTCATAATAGTTGGCTTCCTATCATAAGCTGGTCCTAGGATACTGGGGAAACTGTTCACTACACAGACATTTAAGATCTGGAGATGGAGATTATTAACCATTTTATTTTTTAAAATAACCAGAGACACACTATTTGTATGGCAGCACAGTATTGGAGGCCTCAATGTCCTAGGCATAACACATACATAAGATGAAAAGATAGTCCTGGTCCTAAACAGCTTCCATTCTAAGCCATTTTGTAGGGGGTGGGGGTGCAGTATGACAGTATGATTGACACCCCCCTCCTCCTATGGCTTGTGTTGCCTCCCCAGCCCTTTGCTTCCTTCCCTGCAGCCTTCACTGCTATCCTGGTCAAGGGAATGGCCCCCTGCTGCTGGGCCAATCAGAACATTCAGAGGCCCTGAGTCAAGTGGCCAGGCCTCACAGTGTCAACATGGTCGGGGAGGTAGTTGAGGCTGTGGCAGGAGTGACTGCAAAGCATGTGTAGAGCCGGTGGTTGCCAGTGTGGGAGCACCCTGTTCCTGAGTGCTCCCTCCCCCTGCATCTCCTCCTTTGGTCCTTCCACAGGTTGAGGGGGCCACAAGTAATTGCAAGGCCAAAAAGGGAGGTGCAATGAAAAAGGTTTGCTTACCCCGTTCTAAGCCGAGAATACAACATTTATACAGTCAATGGGTCTCATATCTTATTCTCTTATTCCACGTATAACCACTGCATCAAAGCAAAATGAGTACATATTGCTATTTGATCAAATGGAAACATTCAGCACGCTTTCTGTACCAGTCTAAATTACTGCAACACAGGCCAGGGCAATGATGAATCAGGCCCATGGCCTTTGAGAAGTAAGGTGACAGACCAACCAGAACAGTTCCAACCATCATCAAACAACACATCAAGAGCAGAGATGAAGGCCAGATCCATGGTACTGGGGGAAAAGAAAATTGATTTAAGATCGCAATTTCAGCTACATGAATTTCATAGGCGGAGCTGACCTATCCAAAATCAATTTTTTTTCTTCCATCTCTAAAGTGAGAGGTTGAGGGGAAAAAGGTGTTTTACACGGTCAACAGGAATGCACTTTGGAAGATACCTGGGTGAGCTGGCTGTCCTGAAAAACGTATAAATATAGTTCAGCCCTTTCATGATGATACGTTGGGTTGTGTCTTTAACAGTGGAGAAATAATGGTACCTTCTGAAGCATCAAATGGTACAAAGCAAGCTCCTCTCCTATGCAGCATCTACTTTTCAATGATGGTGATAGTTGCTTTCAATGACTGCAGGTTGGGCATATCTCTTCAGTTCAGAGCTGATAGCAGCAATTTCAACCTCAGTAAGCCTTCATGCTCATGCCAAAGTTTTCACAACTATCTGTGACCTTCTGTTTGCATTGTTGACTCATTTAGTTAAGGATGCACAGGAGCTTTTTATAGTTTTGCCACATCTGATCATTATTTTTGACTCACTGTGCAGCAGAACACAGAGGTTACATCTCAGTCTGTTCAAAAAGAGCCCAGTACTCCAGTGATCATTGCCACCTGATACTGTTCTTAAGGCTGTTGATAAGTTTTGCCATCTTGGAAGCATACTGTCCTCCACTATAAATGCTCCTGCTGCTGCTGCTGCTGCTGCTGCTGCTGCAACTGCTCCAGTAGCCAAATCCAGTGCAGCCTTCAGAAGATTGACCAAATGCTAATGGAATGACCATGGTCTTAAACTTCATACAAAGATAACAATTTATTAGGCACTGGTCCTGACTATCCTGCTGTATGGCTTCGAGTCATGGACTATATATTGTCGCCATATTTTGAAACTAAACCAGACTGCCCAGGTGAATTGTTGACAAAATTCCAAACACAGATGTCCTTAAAACTGTGTGGTGTCACGGGCATAGAAGCAATGCTTACAAACAAACAAACTGGATTGGTCATGGAATGAGGATGGATGATACATGGCTACAGAAGATGGTCTTCTATGGCTAGCTTGCTCGCAAAAACCGGTGATCAGCTTAAACGTTATAAAGATGTCTTAAAGGGCAATGTGAAGTCAAGTGGCATATCTCCCAGTGACCAGGAAATCATAAATCAGGACAGATTATTCAGGCAACAAACTATTGCACAGGCTCTCAAAAGCTTTGAGAGTCAACATATCCTGACATTACAAGAAATGTGTAGGATCCAAGAGCATTCAATATACACAGATAGTGTTTTTTTTGTGTGACCTCTGTAATCACCTTTTCTGATCCAGGACTGGTTTAGTTGCTCACCAGCAGTGGCACAGAAGATGAGATCCGCTGATTGACCACTCAGCCTGTACATGCTACCCTGGCAGTTCTTCAGGTACACCAGAAATCACAAACACTGAAAAACAACTCTTTCTGGACTAGAGGGCAGCAGCCAAAACAAGGTATGCTATACTAAGTGTGTGTGTATTTTATATAGAATATAAAGGTGTGGGCATGCAGACAATGAAGCCATGATTCTGGTAATACCCAGGCACTGAAGACAAGAAGGTCTCTTCTGAAACACTAACACCAAGTGAGCTACATGCCACTCTGCTGATCCACATAGAATAAAGAAGGGCAGTTTTAACTTTCCCAGGACTTGTTCCAAACTGTCTAGAGTATTCCAAATCTAAAACACACAGATGCTCTTTAAGCATATGCCTAAGAATAAAAGATAACTAACAAACTTTAAAAAGGGAAAAAGTGATGTGTCTGAAGAGGTGACAAATACTTCTTTGATTTTCTTTTGGAAAGTTACAGCATTCCATAACCTCTCATCAGCTGCAAATGTGCAGAGAAAAAATGCACGAGTCTCATATACTCAGACTCTTCTCTATAAAGCATGAACATCATAACATACCAGACTTCTACTTCCGGAGGTCTATGACTCTGTTTCATTCAAATTCTTACATCACCCTCATCACTGTAATATCTGAGTTTTAACAGCGAGTCTGATGGTCTCTACCAGATACTAATCATGTCTCAAAACTATCACTTAGAGCAGGGGCAAGCAAACTTTTTTACAATGGGCACCACTTTTCATCCCTGCAATTAGCAGTCCTACCCTCCCCCAGCAACCTGTTTAATGTAATACAAATCAATGGAAATTTTGGTTATGTTCATATGAAATACCCCTTCCGGCGCATGTAAGAAAATAGGTATGTAGAATGTAAAAACTTTTAAGATTAGTATATAAATGTGAACACACATACATTAAAAGCAGTAACAGATTTCAACATTTTTAATGAGATGGATGAGCCTGAAACCCAGCAGCTGATCACGCTATGCCCCCCCTTATGAAATTTCATGGTCCCCCCAGGGGGCTCACCCCCAATTTGAGCACCCCTGACTTGGCAGAGATGCCAAGAAGTGAAAGGTTTATGGAGACTGAACTCTTCTCTTTTCCACATAGCAGGGGTCTTTCTCCAGATCAAAGCTAGCTAACGAAAGCAAGCCTGTGCTAATGCTGCCAGTTGAATGTGTATTCTAGGTAAGCAGCTTTCAGTTCCCAAACCTAATTTAGCACCTTCTGAGACCAAAGAACTCAAATCTCACCTCTTTTAAATATTAAGTTCCCCTGTTTTTCACTAGACTAGCCTTGAGCACTAAATTCAGTTAAAAAGCCCAATTAAGTACTGCCAGTGACCAATATTTTTGCCCACCTCTTTGATGTTGATTTTGACGATCTGCCCAAATACATTTGGAACACTTTTGAGAGTCATCTGCCTTTGCTTCCGGCTCTTAGCCCCTGTCGTCTTATGTGGGTGACCTGATGCAGCTGCTGTTAAAAGCAGGTAGCCAGCAAAGACCCACGTGGAGCAAGCTGCCTCCTGCAAAGGTGAGTAAGTGTGGGCTGGGGAGGGGAGCAGAAGGAGGTTGGGGTTAGATGTAGGGATGGGGTGCCTGGCTCGGGGGAAGAGATGAGAGTGGAGGGCTTGGGGTGCCTGGTTTTGGGAGAGGGGAGGGGAGGGGCTTGGGCGGGAGGGGCTCCCTGGTCTCGGGTGGCCAGCTTGTGGGACTCATGGAGCTTGGGTGGCTGGCACTGGCAGGCAGTTGGGCAGCTGGTCCTGGCGCCTGGGTGGGCAGCTGGCCCCAGCAGCACAGGGCTTAGGCAACTCTGGCAGTTGGGCAACTGGTGCAGGCAGCTCTGGTGGCTGCACACGGCTCAAGCAGCTGGCCAGCTGGAGCTGCACTAGGCACCTGCAAGGGGCCAAGAAAAGCTATTTGTACATATTTTTAATTTAATACTAATACTTTATATCAAGTCTGTCTTTATTTTAAATTACAAATTATTACAATGTATTTATTTATTTGTGGTTAAAAGGGGGGTTTGGATGATGGTAAAGAAGAGGTGGGAAGGCTTGAGGATTTCTCAAAAATCAAAATGGGGGCATGATGCTGAGAAGTTTGGGAACCACTGGTGCAGATCAACAGTCTCTCTGGATTATTAAAGAGCAGCACCGATTGCTTTCCAAAATGGGGTGCTTGGTCTATTTGTAGGAATGGAAAGAAGCCCACAGGTGCACATACACCGTGAGTCCTTCCCACCCTACACCCCCAACCAAAGAGCACTAGTGACTCTACCCCCGAGGAAGATGCTCATAGGCTTAGAGCACTGAAAAGAATCAATAACGAACAGCAACTACAAAGAAATTTTCCATATCAAAATATTATTGCTCAATTACCCATGAAAGGTGTTTTTGCACCTGTCTCTGAAGCAGTTGGTACTGGTCTCAGAGATAGGTTAAAAATTACTTAGGGTATGTCTACACTACAAAATTAGATCAAATTTGTTAAGGTTGATTTTCTAGTACAAGATTTAATAAAATTGAGGGCGGATGTCCACACTGGCACATAAAAATCAATGGAGTCTATTCCCCCTTAAGGTTGCCAGACTTGACTTTGTCCCACAACATTTGACTATCTTACAGCTCCTGCTGCACCATTGCATTGTGGATTTCTGTTCAAGTGTCTGAGAAGACAAAAGTATGCTGCAGGTGGTTCTGGGTGTGTGTTGTTAGCATCCCATAGCAGACAAGTTTCTTCCCCATTCCTTTGGAAAGCAACGGCAAAAAGTGCTCTTGCACCCTTTTTTCATATCTGTGCAGATGCCATTGCAAGTCTAGCAGGGAACCCATACAGCTAAAAATTGTTGTGGCAAGTATTATGACCACCTCACACATTGTGTGGTGGTATGTACAGAGCCTAAGCAACCACCAGAGCAATGAAGACTCGGGGCTAATCTACACAAGGGATTTTTTTGAGGAAAACCCCCCTTCCCCCCCAAGGGAAAAAACCCCAAAACAAACAAAAACCTTGTGTCCACACTGCAAAGGATGCGCATCATTTTACTTGAAATAGTAACTCCACCAACTTTCACTGACCTCCCAAACTTTTTCAATTTCAAAACTGACTCAACAGAAATAATTACGACTTAACTGGCATCCAGGGAGACATCCCATCATTGCTGTTATTTTGAAATTGGGCGCTCTAGTGTGAACGCTCAATTTCAAAATGCACTTGCAGTGTGAACACTCTTTTCAGAAATAGCTTATTTCAACATTAGAACGTAGAAATAAATTATTTCTGAAAAACCCTGAAATGTAGACCTAGCTTCTGAGGAACACATGGACACACACATATACAGGTGGTAACCTGGTCCAGCCTCTTTCCTCAAGCAGGATCAACACCAACTAAATCATCCCAGCCAGGGCCATCTCCAGATGGGACTTAAAAACCTCTAAGGATGGAGATTCCACCACCTCTCTCGCTGCTTCCAGTGCTTCACCACCCTCCTGGTGAAACAGTTTTTCCTAATATCCAACCTACACCTCTCCCTCTGTAACTTCAGACCACTGCTCCTTGTTCTGCCATCTGTCATCATTGAGAACAATCTCTTTCCATCCTCTTTATAGCTCCCATGCAGGTAGCTGAAGGCTGCTATCAAATTGCCCCTCAGTCTTCTCTTGTGCAAACTAAGAAAGCCCAAATCTCTCAGCCTCTCTTCATAGGTCATGTGCTGCGTCCACTTAATCATTTTTGTTGCTCTCCATTGGACCCTCTCTTATGTGCCACAACGTTTCTATACTGGAGAGTCCAGAACTGGACACAATACTCCAGATGTGGCTTCACTAGTGCCGAGTAGAGGGGAACAACATCCCTCAATCTGCTGGAAGAGCTTCTACTAAAGCACCCCAACATGCCATGAGCCTTCTTGGCAACAAGGGCACCCTGTTGACTCATATCCAGCCTCTCATCCACTATAATCCCCAGGTCCTTTTCTGCTGCCCTGCTAATTAACTAGTCAGTCCCCAGCCCGTAACAGTGCTTGGGATTCTTCTGTCCCAAGTGCATGACTCTGCACTTCTTGTTGAACCTCAACCAGTTTCTCTTGACCCAATCCTTCAATTTGTCTAGGTCACTCTGGACCCTATCCCTACCCTCCAATGTGTCTACTTGACTTAAAAGCTTGGTGTCCTCTGCAATTTGCTGAGGGTGCAATCAATTCCCTCATCCAGGTCATTAATAAAGATGTTTAAACAGTACTGGTCCTAGAAACAATCCGTGGGGCACGCCACCTGAAACTGACCACCAACCAGACATGGAGCCATCGACCACTACCCGCTGGGCCTGTCCACCAAGCCAGCTTTCTATCCATCTTACAGTCCATGTATCCAATCCATACTTCCTTAACTTACAGGCAAGAAGGTTGTGGGAGACTGCTAAAGTCAAGGTGTATCACATCCACTGAATTCCCCATGTCCAGAGAGCCAGTTACTTCATCATAGAAGCTAATCAGATTGGTCAGGCATGACTTGCCCTTGGTGAATCCATGTTCACTACTCTTGATCACTTTCTCCTCTTCCCAATGCTCCAAAATGGATTCCCTGAGGATCCCCTTTATGACTTTTCTGGGGACTGAGGTCTGTATTTCTCTGGAGTCCTTCTTTCCTTTTTTAAAGATGGGCACTCCATTTGCCTTTTTCCAATCATCCGGGACCTCTCCCGATCTCCACAGGTTTTCAAAGATAATGGCCAAACACTCAGCAATGATATCTGCCAATTCCCTCAGTATCGTTGGGTACATTAAATCCAGACCCACGGATGTGTGTACCACTAGCTTTTCTAAGTAGCTCTTTACCTGTTCTTTCCCCACCGATATCTGACCACTTCCTTCCTATACTGCATTGCCTAGTGCCGTAGGCTGGGAGCTGACCTTATCCATGTAGACTGAGGCAAAAAAAAGTATTGAGTACTTTAGCTTTTCCTGCATCATGTGTCACTAGATTAACTCCCTCATCCAGTAACAGTCCCACACCCTCTCTGATAACCCTCCTATAGTTAGCCTATGCTCTCCCCAGCCCTGACGCACTGCAATAACAAAATGAGACCTGCTCTGACAGTTCAGAAGCTTGAGGCAATAGCTCTGTAGAAGCTTGCAATGGCATACAGCTACTGGTCAGTGGGCAATCAATTCAGAGTAGACAAATCTACAGTGCGGGCTGCTGTGATCCAGGCAGCCAAGGCAATCAATACCCTTTTGCTTCAGAAGACAGCGACTCTGAAATGTGCAGGATGTAGCGGATGGTTTTGCTGTGATGGGGCTCCATTACTGGAGCGGGGGGGGGGGGAGGGGAGGGAATAGATGGAACGTGTCTCCCTATTTTATCACCAGACCACCTTGCTACAGAGTAAATAAATAGCAAGGGTTACCGCTCCATGGTGTTGCAGGCATTGGTGGATTACAAAGGCTGTTTCACCACCATAAATATGCGATGGTCAGGAAAGGTGCATAATGCATGTATTACAGGAGCAGCTGCAACTTCTCCTACTGGGTCTCCAATTCATGCTCTCTGAGCCCTCTCCTCTCTTTCTGATCCGTCTGCCTCTCCCTCCATGCATTTAACTGTGCCCCTTCCATGTGGACAGCTTGCATTTTTAGGAACAGGTCTTCCCACATTCATTTTCTCCTGTGGATCTGTGCCAGTCTAAGAGCTGGGGGTTGGGGTGAGTGGTGGTCAAAGAGCCCACTGTTGAGTGTGCCACAACAAAAAATAAGTGAGGAACAGACATTAAAGAGACACATTTATTGTACACGAGAGAAGTTTAACACTCAAATGAATTTCATGAAAGAACTTCTGTGAAAGACAATAGGGACATATTCCATGCACGCACACATTTTGGCTTTTAAGCATCCTCTGTGCAGTAGGTACTACACAGAGATCTTAAAGAAGCTGCTTGACTGGATTCGCTTTCCTTGGCTGGGACAGTGCAAGTGTTCCTCCCTCTAGCATCCCAGGGAAGAGAGGGAGTGCTCCATGAATGGCAGAGCAGCTTGTACTTTTCCTCCTGTGGCTGTGTGCCTGGCTCTCTCACTCACCGTGTGGTCTCTCCCAACCTTTGTTGAGATAGTGAAAGTTTCCTTTCCCTCAGCAGCCCAGGAAGGGGAGGGGAGTGATTCAGGCATGCCAGAGCAGCTTGTGCTATCATTTAGTAGCTTAGTGCTCCTTCCTCTTAGTTGCAAAAAGAAATATTAGTCTCCTTAGAATAACAAACACTGATAAAGTAATAGATGCTGACTGAATGTGGGCACAAGACTGGCTGACATTCCACACTGGTTTGTGGTGCCCTATCACCAGATTACTTGCTGGTGGCTTGGCAGGGAAATGTATTCTATCAAGGAGGTCAGAATAAGGCAGGCCTCCCCAAAAAACTTTTGAGAAGAATTAAAGAGTACCTGTCGGAAAGGTATATGGAGATGTGCAAGAAGGATCAGCACTCCATCCCAAGACACATTAATAAGCTGTTCCAGGGGCCCCAGGCAGTGTTGGTACAGCGCTCACCACAGATCACATCTGATTGCTTCAGCCCACTTGCAGCATGATTAAAAATGAGAATTCACCAGAGGTGCCCTCCCTGCCAATAGGTTCCCGCTGTGAAACATCCTGGGAGGAAGGGATGAGATTCAATGTTACAAAAAGTTCTGGTAGGTGAGATCAGCTGCCCTGTTCACCTAATGTCCGCAGTCCTCCTCCTCCTCCTCTTCCTTATCCATGTTCTCCTTGCTGCTGCCAGAAGCTTCCTGACGAATCTCTTTGGAAGTATCCACGGACTCCTTAGAGACAGTGGTTGGGTCGCTCCCTAGAATTCCACGCAGCTGCTTAGAGAAGCGGCAAGTTGTGGCAATGATCTAGACCATCCATTTACTTCCTTTTTTTATGGTATGCCTGCTTGAGTTCCTTTATTTTCACACAGCACTGTTGGTAATTCCTGGTGTATCCTTTTTCCTCCATGCCCTAAGAGATCTTGGTGTAGGTCTGCATTTCTTTTGCTGCTTTGTAATTTTACCAGCACAGATTCATCGGCCCACAGCAATGAGGTCCTGGATTTCCTGCGTACTCCATGCTGGAGCTCACCTGAGAGTCTGGGAATTCATGGCCAGATGTACTGCTGAGATGTGCTGCCTGCTCCACTTGCCGGACTGGCCAAAAAAAATTTCCCAGGCTGTTTACTGCATACCTGGAGAGCAGTGGATCTTAAAGGGGTGTCCAGAGCAGTCACATTGTGGCACTGTGGGATGCACCCAGGAGTTCAAAAACACTGAATTTCACAACACTCCGTCTGAACTACCCTAAGGTCACTCATGCAAGGTTGAATTTGGCGGTACTCCTTGTGAAAGGCAGGAGTATAAAAGTCGACAGAATGGATCCTGTAGTGTGGACTGATTCCTTAGAAA
Organism: Carettochelys insculpta; assembly: GCF_033958435.1. Taxonomy (NCBI): domain Eukaryota; kingdom Metazoa; phylum Chordata; order Testudines; family Carettochelyidae; genus Carettochelys; species Carettochelys insculpta. The sequence goes on along the minus strand of NC_134158.1, from coordinate 22,092,838 downwards.
TTCACCTAAGTCACCTAAATGCAACAATCTCCTTGTGTAGACCAAGCCTTAGCCAAGATAGATGCCTTCAAGTCACCAGTGCTTGATGTATCCCAGAATACTCAAGATCTGACTGAGGAGTTGTATGAGCCACTAGCTATTATCTTTGAAAAGTCATGGAAGACAAGAGATTCTAGAAGCCTGGAGAAGTGTAAGTAGAGTGCACATCTACGAAGAAGGGAAATAAGGACAACCCAGGAAACTACAGAGCAGTCAGTTTAACCTCTGTAACAGAAAACATAATGGAGCAAATAATTAGGGAATACATTTGTAAACCCTGTATGTGTGAAACTGATTGTTCCCTCTTAAGTGGCGTACTTTGCATCTGTCCTTGTTGAATTTCTTTTTATTTATCACAGAGCATTTCTCCAGTTTGTCCAGATCATTCTGAATCTAATCCTATCCTCCAACACACTTGCAACCCTTCACAGCTTGGTATCATCCACAGACTTTATAAGCATGCTTTCTATGCCATTATCTAAATTGTTGATAAAGATATTGAACAGAACTGTTCACAAAACTGACCCCTGAAGAATCCACTTGTTATGCCCCTTCAGAATGACTGTGAACTGCTGGTAATTACTTTGTCACTGGTGATCCAACCTGTTATTTACTCCTAGCAGTCCCATCTGGGTTGTATTTCCCTAGTTTACTAACAGAGCCAGCCCAGCAAGGAGGAAACAAGGAGGAATGCTGACAACTGGTGGGCTGTGGATGCTAAGATGAATTGTAGAGCAGGGCCCAAGGCCACCATCTTGCTTATCTTGACTTAAGACCGGGATCGCTTATTAATAAGACAGTCATTCAAGACTTTTACAAAAGCTTTACTAAACTCTAGATATACTCATCTTCCTCTTCATCTCCAAGGCTTTGTATCCTATCAAAGAAAACTATCGGGTTGGTTTGACATGATTTGTCCTTTACAAATCCATGCTGTTACTTATCACCTTATTAAATTCTAGATCCACTTACGAAGTAACAATCAGTTTCACAAATACAATATGGGAAATATGACTGTGTAGAAGGAGTACTGTAGAAAGGGAACTAGAGATCATAGTGGAGTCAAATATGAGTCAACTATTGCAAAAAAAGCAAGAATAATTCTGGGATATACAGTAGGGTCTCAAGATTCACAAACATAATGTTTGCAAATTCAATTATTCATGAGCAGCCACTTCCCCGGGGTCTCTGGGGAATGGAGTGCGGGCAGCCATCACTTTCCCGGGACCTCGGGCAGGAGCACCGGCAGCCACCGTTTCCACTGGGGTCCTGGGGCAGGCTGCCGTATTAGCAAAATTCAGCATTTGCGAGGGTTCTCAACACGGAACCCTCGCAAATGTTGAGACCCTACAGTATTAACAGGAGTGTTGTAAGCAAGATTTAAGAAGTAATTCTTTTGCTCTACTATGCACTGATTAGGCCTCAATTGGACACTGCGGCCAGTTCTGGGACCCACATTTCAGGAAATATGTGGATAAATTGAAGAAGGTCCAGAGAAAAGCAACAAAATGATTAAAGGTCTAGAAAACATGACCTGCGGGGGAAGACTGAAAAAACTGAGTTTACTTATTATGCAAAAGAGAAGACACAGGGTACATGACAATAGCTTTCAAGAATCTAAAACGATGTTATAAGGAGAAGGGAGAAAAATTCTCATTAACATCTGATAATAGGACAAGAAGCAATGGGTTTAAATTGCAGCAAGGGAGGTATAGGCTGGACATTAAAAAATTAGGCTAAGCAGAAAGTATGAAATAAAGTCAAATTTATTAAAGTCGACTTTTTAACACTAGATTTTATAAAGTCAAAGTTGAGTTCCACACCTGCTCACAAAGTTGACAGTGTGTTCCCACTAAATTGTCTAAGTTTGACTGTAGCAACAATGCATTTTGGGGCCCTGTTCCTTCAGCCCCATTGCGTTTTGGGGTTTTTTGCCAGTGCATTATGGAAAAAACATGCCCTGCAAGTGGTTGTGGGTGTGTAATGTCATCTTCCCAGAGTGCATTGCCCCGCTTGCCTCCTGCCATTGAAAACAAATGGCCTTTTTTCAGAAATCTCTTCTCCCAGCGAAAAATGTTTTGAGCTGTCTGCATTACAGAAGGAGGCAGCTTTTACAAAACAGTTTTTACAAAAGACTTTAAATTGACATTAAATACAAGTGAAGAGAGAGCAAGGCTGAAGAAGCCAGGTTTGAACTAGAGGGAAAGAAAGAAAATTTTGAGAGCCATCACCACACAGAAGTGAAGAATGTCCATTTTTCAGAAGTCTCTTTCCCCAGTGAAAATACACCAAACAGGAATGGTTTAGTAGCTGAAGCCTGTGATACCCAAGTGAAACAAAGTGGGTCTATGCAAATAGGGAAAGACTTCATGTTATCCACAAGAAAAGACGACACCATGACACGAGAACAAAAAATACGGAATCCCAGAGAGCAGTGGTGTTTAGTGGTTAGCGTGACTAAAAGAAGAATATAGAAGAGAAGGGAAGACTCAAAGAGCATTGGTGTCTAGTGGTAGCGTATCTGGCTGAAGAAGGCAGATTTGAAGGAGAGAGAAAGATCTGGGAGTGGTCACTACATAAAAATGAAGAACACTCCAGGCCAGGGAAAGACTCCATATTATTCACAAGGAAAGACGACACAATGATCTGAGAAGGGAAGTCATGGTTTACACAGCTCAGCAGCCACATGGCGGAGGGATGGGAGCTAGCCTGCCAGCTGCATAAAATGTACATTGCTAAATACTGTAGGGAATATCTTTTTTTTTTTTTTTTTAAGCAACTCTACTATTTCTTGCTAGCCCTGGGAGAGAACCACAAGGGCAAACGCTCTCAAGCAGGAAAGCCTAATGCAGGATAGGACATGGCATTGTCTGCAAACATGGTACGCACAGTCAAGCCACCATGAGGTGTGGTGGGGCAGCAGCTAGCTACATGGTGGGGGAGGGGGGCTAGCACAATTTCAGCAGTGACCGCTTAAAAATGTAACTGCCAGCAGCTTGGGTAGGGGGACAGCACCGTAAAATGTGAAACGCAGAAAACAAGTTTCTTGGCTTCTCCTGCTAAATCCTGTGCAGGGAAGAAACCCTCTCAAGCACTGAAAACCTGAGCAGGACAGGGTATGCTGCTGTCTGCAGGCATGGTTTGCACAGCCTGGCAGCCATGTGATGCGGAGGGGGCACTTGATTTTCACCTGGCACTGCTGAGCATCCCTGGTGTTTAGTCAGCACAGATTCATTCACCCATATAGAAATTAGATCCTGGGATCTCCTGATGGCTCCAAGCTGGGGCTCTTTTGTGACCCTGAGAAATCCTGGCTAGATGTGATTGCTCCCTGACATCTGCTAGCCACAATGCCTTCAAAGAAAAGTAACTCAAATTGCTGGGCTTCCAGTTACTTGCTTCCTGAAAACCTGGAGAGCAGTAGAGGTGAAAGAAGCCAGAATGGACATATTTTGGAGCCTTGTGGGATACCTCTGGAGACCAATAAAATCCATTTGAAGTAATGCTGTTTCCATATTAGCATTAATGCAAACTTTTAAATTCGAACTTGGCACTACACCTCCTAGGAGAGACAGGGTGAGAAAGTCAACCTTACTGCCCCACAAAATCAAATCTAATAGTATTTGCAGTGAAGACATTCACATTGTAAAACCAAACTAAGTGCCTTAACATCGACTTTATGCCCTAACATACACAAAACCATACTGTTAGCGTGGTTAAGCACTGGAATGTAGTGCCTAGGCAGGCTATGGAATCACCATCATTGGAGATGTCAAGGAGCAGATGAGACAAACACTTGTCAGGGAGGATCTAGGTGACATTTGTTCCTGTCATGGGTGCAGGGGACTGGACCTGATGACCTTCCGAGGTTCCTTCCAGTTCTACAATTCTATGACACACAACTAGATGGACCCATTCGTCTGCTCCAATCTGGCAACTCTTAGATTCATACAAATGGTGACCATGAAAAGGGCCTCAAGAGAAAGAGCTGGGGAACAGGATGGATTTAGAGGATGTTTATGCTTTTGAACAAGACAGAAATCTCAGGAACTGACTTAAGCTGCCAAAGAAAACAAATTAAAATTTTCTTATCCCATCTTGTGCCTGAATGTACATCTTTCCCACCTGGTCAGGATTTTGTATATGTGTGGATATATATAGGGCCTAATTCTCATTTATGAGAAGGTTTTTCTGCACATCTCTCATAGTATAAACAGGCCCTTGGTGTAAATGAGAATCAGGTTGACAGTTTATGGAACTGAAGCTATAAAAAAAGCCTTCCTTTGAGCTAAGCCAGTTATGCATTGCTATGTACACCTCTCGACTATCAAGAATATTTGACTATCCGGCAGCCTCCCAGTCCTGGGGCTGCTGGATTTGAAAGAGTTTACTGCACTTTAGCATGCAGACAATTGGACCAATGTTTAAAAAAAAAAAAAAAAGAAAGAAATTAGAACAGAATGAACTAACAAAAGCCATATGTTAATTACCTAAAACTTTTTTTTGGGGGGGTATGTGTTAAATAAGACTCAAAAAATTAGTTTTGACATGAGTTCTGGTCACAGTTTTTAAAAATATGTTTTATGTGAAGTTTGTTGGCACAAAGTTGTTCTGGCTCTTTCCAGCTTATAAAAACCAGACACTGGAAATTAAACGAGGTTTTTAAACACAACTGATTTTCCTGCCAAAATGGAGGTCTCCTACTACAATGCTGCACCTCAGTCAGATGGCCACAAGCTGCCCCCGTCCACCAGTATTTAAGGTTATTTCTACTTATCATTTACAGTTGTATTTTCTGTAGGCCAGTTACAATGAAGTCACAAAAATTCTCCAAGCAGCAGAGGGAGGCCTACAAAAAAACTCAGATTCATTTCTTCCCTCCAATATTATCTATGCTATTTTATACTCATATACAGTAGTGCCTTGAGTTATGCAAGGGGTGTGTTCCTATGTACCCTCACATGAGTCGGGGGCGGGGGTGAGCAAGTTTCCCCAGCAGAATGCATGTTCCGCACCCGGGAAAGCAGCAGGAGCACCTACAGCTCCTTTTGAAAGGGAAATTGGGAGGGTTAAGCCTGGTGGTGGGTTGGGGTACTGTGATGGGGAAGTGGGGCAGAGCTGCGGTGGAGGCAGGAGGTTGGAGTTGAGCTGTGGTCGTGCCGGGAGGGAGGGGGAGCCTGAACCACAGGGAGGTTTGAACTGGCGCCGTGGATGTGAGCTGGGGCCTGCGGGAGTGGGAGTTTGAGGTTGTGCTTAACTCACATTAACATGAGTTAAGTGCAACTCAAAAGTGTGCATTTTGAGGGATTACTGTATGTTCGGCTGCATAGCTCTTGAAATCTTTTCACATACCACACTTTAGGAAACACTGGTATAGGGAAACATATGGGCATGGAAAGATAATTGATCTCATCAGTTGATCCTCCAGTATGTCAATGTCAAAGTGAGTTGTGTCTCACCTGAAAATAACCTAGTTTTTCAAACTCACTGAAATCAGAATATGGATGCACTGCCAATTAAAGAGCAACATTTCTGTTCTTGAGTTTTTCTGTGGGAAAGTAGCTCTGAAAAAAAATATTTGGCTCTGACTTGTTGAGTTAGTGAGAGCCAGATTCCACTCCTCGTTAGTCATTATTGATGCTTTCCTCTTGAGTAATTGGAGACTTAAATTTGTGGTTCTTGGATAGCTTGGTTTTAATGCTGACACAGGTACAGTTAACTGGCCTCAAACACGGTATTTTTCATTATTTATGGTTCTCTTCAGAGAGATTTTATTGGCCTAGAACAACTTTAAATAAAAATCTAGAAAGCTTGCTATCAATTTTGATGCTTTCACAGCTCAGTGTTAATTGCTAGACTGTTTTGCAAATATCATCCTTTGATTTAAATGCCATAGTTAAAAGTGCTTACATTCCTTCAATTTTCTTGCTTAGCATTCTCAATATATAAGCTAAGGATACAGAAAGAAAAATATAGGGCTGGATTCTGCTACAGTTACATTAACTAGTTTCTTACACAGTCAAGTAGTCCAAAAGGATTATCCTGGGGTTGCTTGCGCAAGTAGAGGTGGAAGGATCAGTTCTTCAGAATCAAATGCTTTGTTCATAATTTGGTGGCTAATTCAAGTGTACATAGCTGCTTTGTGGTAGAAGAAAGAAGCACCAGGTTATTTTGCTGTTGTTGGGAGTTGCTAGTTCTGTAAAATATGGGTCTCTGTGAACCAGGTTATTGATTTGTCTGCCAAAGTTTTTAGCTATTTGGAGTCAAGCCACAAGAAATCCAAACGGGAGGAAAACAGCCATTGCTTGTCAAAAAAGACTCCCTTGTGTAGGAATTTCAGTGTGTATAAAGAGGGGAAAAAAGCAGAGTTGCCTGTTAGTTCAAGAATCAGAGTCAGAACTTCTGGCTTCTTCTTCTGGCTCCTTCAGAAACTCCATATGACCCTAGACAAAAGTCACTCTACTTCTTTGTATCCCCTTTCTTACCTTTCTCCCACTCAATGTTTGCTTATAAAGCACACTGAGAGCTATGGATCACAAGGGACTATAGCGATCCATGAAAATACATGATTTTGAGTTGCTCTTAACTCACATTAACACAAAGTTAAGTGCAACTCAAAATCCTGCTCCCCCCAGCACTGGCTCAATCCCCCTTACCCCAGCTCAACCCTCATCCCCTGTGGCACCCGCTCCACTCCACACCTGCTGCCTTCCCTGCAGCCCTAACCCAGTCCAGGCTTAAGCCCCCTGTCCCACTCACATGGCCCCAGCCCAAACACCTGGCTTAACCCTCCCCAACTGTCCCCTGCTGCAATCCCAGGACCCATCTTCCAAAAGGAGCTCCAGATGCTCTGGCTGCTTCCCTGGGTGCAAAATGTGCATTCCGCCGTGGAAAAAAGCGCCCCCCCACCTTATGCTAAATTCAAGTTATGCAAGGGTGCATGGGAACACAACTCTCACATAACTTGAGGGACTACTGTACACGAATATTTGAGTTTGGGAAACACTGCTTTGTGCTATTCAGCTACAAACAGCCTAAAAAAATCCAAAGGAAATATGCTAATTATAAAAACTTTTTTTTATTGTTTCATTATCATCTCACCTTTATACCAGATTAGTCTGCCAAACCTGCACCTTAAAAACTGAATACGAAAAATAACAGTTTTGCTCCTCTACAAATATAAAATCGAGAAAATTTTGATTGAGTAAGAACTAGAGTCTAGTTAAGTTGTGAATTCTTTGAGGCAGGACAACATCTTCCTGGGTGTCTGTACAAAACTAGCATCAATAGGGCTTCAATCCTAACTGGCAAAGTAAATGAAAGGTTACTCACCCTGTGCAGTAACTGAAGTTCTTTGAGATGTTGTCCCCTTGGGTGTTCCGCCTTCAGGTGTATCAGGTCAGCTGCACCCACGGTTCAAAGACTTATGAACCAGTGTCCCTCAGCTGGCTGCCCGCATGCACAGGGATCAAGCACGAGAAGCCTGTGACAGCTACTGAGCATCTGCAGGCAGCCGGTTACCTCAGTTCTTCTCTGATGTGGAAGTCAAAGTGGAAATCCGAAGCAGAAGGGAGGAGAGTGGGTGGTGGAGCACCCATGGGAATAACACCTTGAAGAACTCAAGTTACTGCACAGGGTGAGTAAACTCTCCTTCTTCAAGGGTCCCTGTGGGTGTTCCACCTTTAGGTGACTACAAGGGGGTCCTTCAGATGACATGTATCAACTGATAACAACATGGACTGGCCAAACACAGTCTGAGAGCAAGCAGAGGTTTGTATAGCATAATGGTGTGTGAATGTGTGAGCAGAGGCCCAGGCTGCTGTTCTGCAAATGTCCTCAGTGGACATGCCTCAAAGGAAGGCTGTCGAAGTGGCCATTGCCTAGCTGGAATGTGCATGAATGCCCACTGGAGGTTCTTTATCAAAGTTAATGTAAGCAAGTCTTATGCAGTCAGAGATCCATTTAGAGAGCCTCTGTTTGGAGATGGGCATGCCGCAGGATCTGTCGGCTGCGGAGAGGAAGAGCTAGGCTGTTTTCTGGAAAGACTGAGTTCTCTGTAGGTAAAAGGCGAAAGCCCTGTGGACAACGAGGGTGTGCATAATTCTATCCCTATTGTTGGTGTGTGGTTTAGGGAAGAAGATGGGCAAGTATACTGGCTCGTTGCAGTGGAAAGAGGTAAGTACTTTTGGGAGAAATTTGGGAGCGGGAGGTTTGTAGGACCATCTTGTCTTTGTAAAAGGTTGTATTTGGTGGGTCCGACATCAGTGCACTGATCTCTCCTGCCCTCCGTGCCAAGGCGATTGCCACAAGGAAGGCCACTTTCATGGAGAAGTGCAGCAGAGAGCAGGTGGCTAAGGTTTCAAAGGCTTAACCCCATGCCTCACTCCCATGGCTGGTTAGGGCTCTGAGGACTAAGCTAAGGTCACACACAGGTATAATTTCTTTGATGAGTGGAAACAAGTTGTGAAGACTCTTCAGGAACTGTTTGAGGAAAGGGTGGGTAAAGACAGAGTGTTCTTCAACAAGCGAGTAGAAGGCCGATATGGCCGCTAGGTGGATCTTCATAGTATTCATTGACAGATTTGTTTGTTGGCTGTGAAGTAGGTAAGTAAGTATATACAAGATCCCTGCTTGCATGGGGTCACATGATTGGAAGTGACACCAAGTTATAAAACGTTGCCATTTTTGCAAATAGGTCTTTCTTGTTGCAGGACATCTGCCATTTTCAAGAACCATGCAGACCTGAGATGGACAACAGAGCTGTAAATCTGTCAGACAATCAGGAACCAAGCATGAAGGTGAAGGCAGTCAATAGCTGGGTGACAGCTGGACCCATTCTGCTGGGTGAGGACCAGAGGCATGGGAAGAAGATGGTGTGTGCGATGTCTGGACAGCTGTAGAAGTTTGGAGAACCAGGTTTGTCTGGGCCATCTGGGTGCTGTGAGTATGAATTGAGCTCTGTCTTGTTTTGTCTTGATCAGAACTCTGTGCGTGTGCCATAGCTGTCACAGGCTTCTTGTGTTTGTGCTGTGCACGTGCAGGCAGCCAGCTGAGGGACACTGCTACACATCTTCGACCAATGGGTGCTGTGGAGCTGACACAACTAAAGGTGGAGCATCCATGGGGACCGTCGAAGAACTACTTATTACAGGAGCTGCAATGGTAAAGTTGTGGCTATTAAGGTCGGCTTCTAAGTAAAGGTGTGTGTCTGTTTGTGTTTTGGGGTGTTTTCCTTCCAAAGCTAGCAACTGTTTTAGGATAGGTGTTCAGAGCTTTTCCACAGATACAGATCTATACCTGAAGACAGTAACTGGAACATCAACTATCCCTGTACGAAAAGATTTTTCCCCTTAGAATATCATCATCCTATTAATGACTTCATTTTCATATGAAGAACAGCAAAACACTACACTTGATTCACTGCAGCAAGAACTGTTGAAGTATCCAGGCCAGCCTGGAAAGGAGCAGCAGCACCACATCTTTTCAGCTAATGTTCAATGGTAACAGACAGATAGCCGTACTAGTCTATATACTATGAAAACAAAAAAGCAGTCCAGTAGCACTTTAAAGACTAAAAAAATAATTTATAATGTAGTGCCTTGCATGCTGAATAGTAACAGAGAGATAGCCGTGCTAGTCTATTTACTATGAAAACAAAAAAAGTGTTTTTCTGTGAGGGTAGTGTATATGTGGTACCCAGAAAATTCTCCCTGTTTACATTTTATTCCAGTTATCATCACATCCATTATTCCAATATCTCCATGGGCTGCTCAACAATGAAAGATGCCTATAGAGAAAAAGGCTTCGCCACAAGAGACAAGCATCTGATACTGTATATTAGCACATAATTCTGTCTCCCACTTTAGCTTGGCTGTGATTCATGCTCTGGCCAATGGCAGTGGGTCTGAATCACAGAGCCCTCAAAAGCTGGAAGGCTGCCTGCTAAGTTACAGCTGGGGATGAGGAAGAAGGAGGTAGGAAAATGCCATTATAACCACCAAGGATATTTGCACAAGGAATATGCTAAACAAGGTACAGCAAGCTGTTGAAGGTTTCGCAAGGAAAACCAAAGCATTTACACTATTCATTATAAAGGGAAAGCCCCGTCACTCATATGAGCAAATTCAAGTTTGAAATTTAAGATTGCCTTGAGTCACTCAGCTTGCCCAGGTGCTGTGCAAATATCCCTTAAACAACTCTGCCAATGCAACTCCTCACCTTAACCTGTCATAGGTCTTACTGCTTTAGTTTTGTTTCCATCTACAGCTCTGCCAAATGCTTTCAATCCTTGACTGGCAATCCCTCACCGCTATTCCAACATGTAAGCTTATCCCTCACACACTCTGCTAAAGCATTTAATTCAGCCCTACAAGAGCCACTCTTGCTGCTATGTCACATAGAGTTCTACTAATGCGCCTCTCTTAAGACCTACACTAAACGCCTGTCAATTATTCCTGGACCTTGATGAGCAGTGACTGCCAGTCATTTCTAATTGTGAGGTACTTTTATGTGGACCAGTGCTATTGCTGAGCTAAGGAAATCTAAACTTGGGATTCTTAAAAAAAAAAAACCAGCAACAACCAAAGCACACACACAAACCTCATCTACTCTAGGAAAATTATTCACGGCTGAAAAGATTGTCAGCAATGGGTGTAGTGGATCTAAAAGCCAAATGGAATCACGAAATATTACCAGTTAAAAATACTCAATTCTGAAACTAGGTCTTGCTTTTAAGCTTCTACATTAAGAGGACAACTATGGTGTATTTCACTTTGTACTCAAGTGAATAAATGACACTTGGCCCTTCTATAATAGCTTCCACTCAGAGATCACAAGGATTTCACAAGTTTAACAGGTATCAGAAGTGAGGCAAGATATATATCATTTGTGGAACGAACGAAGTCAGGGAAGTGTGAAGGTGGTACCAATTATAGAAAAGCTGAGTGAATCCAGGCTTAGATGCTTTGGGCACATAAAAAAGAAAACTGAAAGGATAAACAGGAAACAGAGTATTTAACTTAGAAGGGAAGTGAAAAAGAAGCGTTGGAAAATTGAAAATTAGACAAATTGAAGGATCCATAGACTCTATGGAAGGATCCATAGAATTCATTACAAAGATCCATACAGAAAGATCTGATTAGGTCCAGAGTTTCAAAGGAACTGCTTTAAGAATGACATATTGGAATGGTGAAGGATTTGAAGAGCTGACAATACTAGACATTTATTGTGTTTGTGCTAGGCATGATGAATCAACCCCCACTGGTCACAGCCTATCATACGCTCTGTTGTAATGGATTCTGACAAAAGGAGGAAAGAGGAGCAGTAAAATACAGACCCTAGATTTCAGAAGAGCAGACCTCGACTTCCTGAGAGAACTGATGGGCAGGATCCCCTGGGAAGCTAATACAAAGTGGAAAGGAGTTCAGGAGAACTGGCAGTATTTTAAAGAGGTCTTATGGAAGGCACAGGAACAAACCATACCAATGCACAGTAAGAAAAGCAAAACATGGAAGGCGACCAGCTTGGCTTACAAGGGAAATCTTTGGAGAGCTTAAACTCAAAAAGGATGCACATAAGAAGTGGAAACTTGGACAGGAGGGGTATAAATATATAGCTGGAGAATGCAGGTGGGTAATCAGGAAAGTGAAAGCACAATTGGAAGTGCACCTAGCAAGGAAGGTGAAGGGCAACAAGAAGAGTTTCTACAAGCATGTTAATAAGAAGGTGATCAGGGAGAGTGTGGGGCTATTAATGGATGAGGGAAGTAACCTGGTGACAGATGACATGGGAAAGGCTGAAGTACTCAAGGCCTTTTTTGCTTCGGTCTTCACAGACAAGGGCTGTGTCTACACGTGCCCCAAACTTCGAAATGGCCATGCAAATGGCCATTTCGAAGTTTACTAATGAAGCGCTGAAATGCATATTCAGTGCTTCATTAGCATGCGGGCGGCAGCCGCGCTTCGAAATTGACGCTCCTTGCCGCCGCGCGGCGCGTCCAGACGGGGCTCCTTTTCGAAAGGATGCTGCCTACTTCGAAGTCCCCTTATTCCCATGAGCTCATGGGAGCGTCCCATGAGCTCATGGGAATAAGGGGACTTCGAAGTAGGCAGCATCCTTTCGAAAAGGAGCCCCGTCTGGACGCGCCGCGCGGCGGCAAGGAGCGTCAATTTCGAAGCGCGGCTGCCGCCCGCATGCTAATGAAGCACTGAATATGCATTTCAGCGCTTCATTAGTAAACTTCGAAATGGCCATTTGCATGGCCATTTCGAAGTTTGGGGCACGTGTAGACACAGCCAAGGTCAGCTCCAAACCTACGACACTAGGCAATGCAGTACGGGAAGGAGGTGGGCAGCCCTTGGTGGAGAAAGAACTGGTTAAGAGCTATTTAGAAAAGCTACACAAACACAAATTCATGGGTCCATATTTAGTGCATCCCAGGGTACTGAGGGAATTGGCAGATTTCACTGCAGAGCCTTTGGCCATTAACTTTGAAAACTTGTTGGGATCAGGAGAGGTCCCAGATGATTGTAAAAAGGCAAATATAAGGCCCATATTTCAAAAAGGAAAGGACAATCTAGGGAATTACAGACCAGCCAGCCTTACCTCAGTACTTGGAAAAAATCATGGAGGGGATCCTCAAGGAATCCCTTTTGGAGCACTTGGAAGAAAGTTATCAAGAGTAGTCAACTTGGATTCACCAAAGCCAAGTCCTACTTGACCAATCCTATTAGCTTCTCTGATGAGGTAAAACTGGCTCTGTGGACATGGGGAAGTAAATGGATAAGTTATTTATATTTATTTCTGTTGCCATAGAAATAAATGTGATGTCATGAACTCTGAACTGCATCCTCACCCCAGGGCAAGATGTAGTCACAGAGAAGCAAAACTTACTTTTTGGACTATAACAACTGACATATGGAACCTGTATTTTTATTTTTATATTACACAGATATAGATATAGTGTGGGTATGTTTGCATGCATATTTTGATAGGCTATCAAAACAAAAAAGCAGTCTAGTAGCACTTTAAAGACTAACAAAATAATTTATTAGGTGATGAGTTTTCGTGGGACAGACCCACTTCTTCAGACCAGAGCCATACCAGAACAGACTCCATATTTAAGGCACAGAGAACCAAAAATAGTAATCAAGGTTGACAAATCAGAAAAATATTATCAAGGTGAGCAAATCAGAGAGCAGAGGGGCAAGGGGAAGAGTCAAGAATTCGATAAAGGCAAGTATGCAAAAGAGCCCCAATAATGAGCTAGACAATTCCCATCCTGGTTCAAACCACTTGCTAATATGTCAAATTTGAATATAAAAGTTCAGCAGCCTCTCTTTCCAAACTGTTGTGAACATTCCTCTGCAGTAAAACGCAGACTTTCAGGTCATTAACAGAATGGCCCACTCCATTAAAGGTCTGGCTGACAAGTTTGTGAATCAGGAGCATTTTTATGTCTGTTTTATGCCCATTAATTCTTTGTCTAAGAGAGTTTGAAGTCTGTCCAATATACAAAGCATCTGGGCATTGTTGGCACATGATGGCATATATGATGTTAGTTGAGGAACAGGAGAATGTGCCCGTGATTCTGTGAATAACCTGGTTAGGTCCAGTGATGGTATCTCCAGAACAGATATGTGAACAAAGTTGGCAATGGGCTTTGTTGCAAGGAAAAGTTCCAGGATTGGTGTTCCTGCGGGATAGATGTTGATAGTTTCAAACATTGGTTAGAAAGACTTCATCACCAACTAAGAGACTTAAGAAATCACCAGCAAGCAGCTTATTTCTACCAAAATCCGAAGGACATACTGGACATATTTGGAGGTTGATGTCCAAGTACCGTAAGAAACTTTGAAGCAGAAATCAACAGGTACAAGGAAATAAAGATGCCCAAGAGAAGCATTAAGAAGAATGCTTACCATAAATAATAAAACAATCTCAACACCACAGCCATATGGAAGCAGCAGCCAATGACAGAGAAATGAAAGAGACTGGGTTTTGCCCTGTATAACAATACTGGTGTGAGAGGCACATAAAAACAAAACTACACTCCAACCACCAAACCAACACCTATCACAATGGGACAGCCATAGCAACTGGGGACTACAAGCATTACCATAATACAAAGAGTAATACTTCTAGTTACATCTCTTGTAATTATAACATGGATTTACTACTATTTGTATTTTACTCTAGAGCCCAGCAGCCCAAAAATCAGGAATGGACTCCATTGTCCTAGGCAGAAGACTACATATAAGACAAGGAAATTGTATAATTTAATATATAGAGCAGTGGAAATATATACTGAATAGTTCTGTATTAAGGAGGAAAAAATAGAATATAGAACACATCAGTCTTGAATCAGATAAGGAGCTCAATAGAAAAAGTAATCTATCAGAGTAAGAGTTCTGTTAATTTCTCTTTGTTCAACATGTTCAATTTCTCTTTGTTCAACAGAAAGAATACTGCCATTATTTTTCATAGTACTGTATATCAAAAACATTCCCTCCATTCCATTGTTTGTTATAACAACCCTGGACTCATTTTTATGAGTGATTTCTTTTATGCTGCAGAAGAATGATTATATAGAGGGACAATAATCTATAGGAAAAGAAAAAGGGAGAGAAAAAAATAACTTTTCTAAATTACCATCTTACCATCCACTGCACCAAATTTTATCTGTGGATGCATTTTAGATCTCAGTTCTGTGTAAATCCTGGGTGAGCGGACCTCCTTGCATATATGTAGACAGACCAATGGCTGCAATGGTGGCTTATGCATGCAAAGCTCAAGGCAGGATCAGAGCCTTATTGTTTTAGATCTTTGGGCATATCAGTGTTATCTTGTCCAGCTTTCAGCACATCACCCACAAATAATACTTGAACCTTATATGTAACACACTCGAAAAAGAATAGAAGAGATTGTTATTAAAGCATATATGGGATTCTCTCTAACTATGCTGCTGACCTCTTCTACTCCCCATTCATAGCCCCAGAATTAGCGCATAATCACTTTTAAGCATTTTTGTTCAGGGGGAGTTTAGAGATGCTCATCGATCTATAAATGCCTCTTCAGTGACTGGCACCAAGCAGCTTTTGAAGTGGAAGCAGTGAAGTGACAAGAGGCTGAAATTCCAAAATGGGCTGAATGAGCATAAGCTAGAGATGCTGAACTATAGAAAACCATGTGATTCAATGTCTTACACTTAAGAAATGTGAATATTTTCAAGCTTAAAATCTGACTGTTTTGTTTAGAATTATTATTGGATGAGGAAAAATCCTTTAGCAAAAATAACTACAAAAAATGCAAATTGTCCACAATAAGAAATAAATAAAGCACAAATTACTACTTAGATAATACACCACCTAACAACAAAATTTCCAGTTGTCAGTCAACTCCATATTAGTCAATTCACAATGTATCTATAGCTTTGCACATATCAATGGATTTTTAAAAGACATTTGTAAGCAAAGATCACTTCAGCTCCATTCAAAACAGGGAAATTTTTGGGCTGAGGGATAAAGGGGGCAAAGCAGAGAATAAAATAGTGCTTGCCTAAATAGGAAGCAACACAATTAGCAGGATTAGAAAAGCTTTCTGAGGGATCACTTATAGATAATGGAGGGGAGCAAGAAAAATGAAATACTGAACATGAAGACCACTGCCTAGAGCAGTAGTTTGATAATCAAAGTGGAGCTTCAAGAGTGTCACTAACTGTATTATGCAAATGTTTGTATTTGGTTATATTCCCAGTTCCTCCAATGAATCC
Source organism: Carettochelys insculpta (assembly GCF_033958435.1). Lineage (NCBI taxonomy): Eukaryota > Metazoa > Chordata > Testudines > Carettochelyidae > Carettochelys > Carettochelys insculpta. The sequence continues at coordinate 22,077,030 of NC_134158.1, read as the reverse complement.
TTTTGTCTCTCCGTTTCCCAGTCTATGAAGCTGGGCTAATACTGACCAACATCATAACAAAGTTTAAACGAACATTTATGAAATGGTTTGTAATTTCCAGATAAAAGATGCTACAGAAGTACAGAGTATGATCATTAAATAACTGAACATCCTCAGTTTGCTAATTTATACATTGAACTATAAAAAGATCATAATTTAAAAGACAAACATTTGAGCTTCACATTTTAAAAGGCTGCACAGATATTTGCAGTCTGTGTTCATGATGTAGTATATTTGCAAACCAAAACTGAAGCTGCCAAGAGACTAAAGCCTAAAAAGTACAGGGTTGTAATTATGAGATTGGCTGGCAGTGTCAGTTTTTACAAGCATGGAGATTCTGGGTTAAGGTTCCCATTCTCACAGGGGGGGAGGAGCACAAGAACTGAGTCATGCTACTGAATTTCCTGTTTCGTGTCAGCACAATTCACACTGAGCAACAAGTCCTTGCACTCTGGTCCAGCAGCTGATTTACAAGGTATCCTTTGCTCTTTTGTTTTAAAAGGGACCTGACCACTTCTTTAAAGAAATTGCTTTCGTGGTTTTAAAATGCTGTCCCATTGATTATAATAGCCTTTTAAAAACTTCAAGGCTAATTTTTTTCTTTTCCATACAGTAATTTTCCTATGCACACATACACTGTTTTTATAAATTACAAGCAAACGTAGTGCCAAATAATATTTATCGGTTGGAGTACTTTCAATCTTGAAAGTATTTTTTCAAAACAATCTTGTAACATACATGATGGGATGAATTATTACAGCCGAAAAATTCGAGAATGGAGAAAATAAGGGATCAAGATCCCATTTTATTATGGAACCTTCTCTTTTTCTGTTCTCTTACTTGTCTGAATCAGAAGACAAGCAAGGATGTCAGCTGCAATGGATATGGGGGCTGAAAAGATGTTCTGACAGTTAACCATAGTCACTTGAGTATTAAAGTGCAAACTATGAACATGAAAGTGTTCATGTCTCAATTTCTTAACATAACGTATTTTTTAAAAGTCAGCAGGGCATTCGTAGCCAAGACAGCTAATGGCATATTAGGTTGCATCAAGAGGAGCGCTGTCAGTAGATCCAGAGAAGTGATTATTCCTCTTTATTCGGCTTTGGTGAGGCCGCATCTGGAGTACTGTGTCCAGTTCTAGGCCCCCAATTATAGGAAGGATGTGGAGACACTGGAGAGGGTCCAGCGGAGGGCGACCAAAATAATTAGGGGGTTGGAGCATATGACGTATGAAGAAAGGTTGTGGGAATTGGGACTGTTTAGTCTGCAGAAGAGAAGACTGAGAGGGTCTTGACAACAGCCTTCAACTTACTGAAGGGAGGCTGCAAAAAGGCTGGAGAGAAGCTGTTCACAGTGGTCACAGATGGCAGGACACAGAACAATGGTCTCAAGTTGAGATTAGGAAGGTCTAGGTTGAACATTAGGAAAAACATTTCCACTAGGAGGGTGGTGAAGCATTGGAATGGTCTACCCAGGAAAGTAGTGGAGTCTCCATCCCTGGAAGTGTTTAACTCTCGCCTCAACAAAGCCCTGGCTGGGCTGATCTGATGGGTTTGGTGCTGCTTAGAGCAGGGGGCTGGACTTGATAGCTTTTTTAGGTCTCTTCCAGCTCTCTTGTTCTATGATTTCCCACCACATTTTAAGAAATTCAGAGAAGATCAAATTTGGGTCCTAATAAGTATAAACTACTTGACAGAATCTGTTTAAAAGCATGAACATTTTAAAGAGGCAACAGGTTGATATTACAGTTTGCCTCTCTTTTTTAATTGCATGTTTCGTACAATGAGTGCTTGGATTTTAAAACTAAATGATCAGACTGGATATGTAGATGCCTTGTGGGCCCTATTTCTGAGAGAGCAGTCCTCATGGCGATGGATTTTTTGACCCCCAGCCCGTTCTTTTGAAAGAGTGGGGGCTTTGTAGACGCTCTCTATTGAAAAAAGTGGGTTGATTTTTTTTGGGGGGTGTTGACCTGCTCTTCCAAAGAAGTTTTTTTTTTTTTTTTGGGAGAGATCTTTCTGAAGAACTTCTTTTGAAAGATTACACTAGTGTAGATGTAGGTCTGTAGTGGGTATCAACGCCGTACCCAAATGCTCCTTAAAGTCTGAATTACAAAAAAAACTAGATGCCTTTGAACTTCCTTCAGTCCCAAAAGGGTGTTCTGCTTAATTTATTCTGATATCTATGTCTATGCCGCATATTTTGATCAATACAACCATCCTACAGTTGACACTGAAGGGTTCCAAAAGTACTTTACAAACTACAGATTGGAATGCTCTAGTATGGCGCCATACCAACTTGACTGGTGCCGAACGAATTTGCCAAAGCAGCATTACCGACACTCCCTTTGCTTCCTGGGCAGTTTGAAGACATTTAGGGGTAAATTAGAGCTAAATACCAGCACAAAAAACACTGAGAACCAGGACTGGTGGCTGTGAACGAACTTTATGGGACCACAGCAAACTTGGCCACACCCATAAGTGGATATAAAATCATGCTGGATCACAGATGTTGTCAGACCAGAGAGTGGCAGACTAGAGAGGTTCAAACTGTCCTCTAAAACACGATTTAAATTGCTAACACAATAATCAGTAAAAAATCAGTACATTAGAATCACCAGAAGATATGGATCTATAACTGAAGGTCAAACGCTATACAGTGGAACCCTGATTATCTGACCTATTTGGGACAAGGGACAGATGGAATCATCAAAAATCTGGCTAAACTGGGTATAGGATGGCTTGGTTAATTCAGAAAACTGTATTTGTGGACGTCTTGGATGAACAATGTTCTACCGTACTAGAAAGCTTGTGGATTCCAGGGTCACTTAAGTCAGGAGGTGGCAATGTTGAAGAGTCAGATCTTTTTCAGATTTCTGTTTATATACACACACACAGAGGAATCATTTTGCCTGACACTGAGCAACAGCCACCCCTTGGCTGAAACACAATTAATTCAGTGGTGGGCAAAACTGGAGCTCCCCACTTCCTAGTTTTCTCCTTCCCTTCTAGTTCCTTCAGCCTTATTCCTGAATAAGCTATTCCAGAAGAGGCATTCTGGAATACCCTTTTCCAAAATAGCACAGCTACATACAAAATAAATTTTGAAATAGCTCTCAGCTATGTGGAAAGACAGCATCTATGCACAATAGAGCCTATTTTCAAACAGAACCATAGGGTGCCCTATGGCTTATTTCAAAATAGGGGCTATTTCTTGTGGAATGAGATTTACATACAGTAGAGTCTCACGATTTGCAAACTTAATGTTCACAAATTCAATTATTTGCAAGTGGCTGCTTCCCCCAGGGCACCCCCTGCCCATTTGCAAAAAATCAACATTTGTGAGGGTTGTGAACATAGAATCCTTGTGAATGTTAAGACCCTATAGTATTTCAGAACAAGGCAACTGCTATTTTGAAATTATTTTGAAAAAGCAGTTGCATTGTGTAGATGCTCACATAGTTATTTTGAAATAGCGGCTGCTGTGTAGGCATACACTCAGAGACCCCCCCAGTACACGAGATGTTCATGAGGGAGGAGGGCAGACAAGGGGTCTATGGGCTGCAGGTGGAACTCCAGCAGGCCATGGGCTGCTGCAGCCCACTGAGATAAAGGAGGAAAACCCATGTGGCCCACTCTCTATTCTTGGTTGCCCATCACTGTTGTAACTAATCACTGCAATGCTACACAGTAGCTTAGTGAAGGAAATGAAGCTTAGTATCTTAACCAACTGAAACCACTGGAAGAAATTTAGGTAAATAGAATACCATCACACAGCCTGGAAGTTCACCAGAATACCAGGATTAACAATAAAACTGAAGTAACTGTGTTGGGATGTCACCCTATCTTGGTAGCTTTCTTGTTATGACTACTTTCTGTTAAGAAAATTATTAATGTATATAACTACGGTTGATTTGTTTTGCATAATTACATATGAAAGTAATTTTCTCCAGACTTGTCATGCTTTGTTTTGAAACAACACATACTGATGTCAGGCTAGGAACTGAATTTCTACAGCATAATGTCCTATTTGCCCAAAATGGGTGGGTCACAAATTGCCACCACGAGTACTGAAGAGGCAACATGGTCCAATGGAGAGGGCACTGAAAGAGGGGTAGGGAAACCTTGGATCCACTCTATGATGAACTGCCCATATATAGGGGTGTAATATTCATGATGAACAGAGATTAGCTGATTTTGAATATGTTATGGAGTTTAATGTATTTTCTGTACCAGTTCCCAGTATTTTCAGAAACACATGACTTCTTCAAAGTTAGGAAGTCACTGATTTGACATTGAATTTTGAGCAAAGCCAAAAATAAACTGTGGCCTTATGACTCTGCCTGCCATGAATGTAACAGTCTCCTGCAACTGAAACAAAAGTTCCCCAGACAAGTTAAAACGTACCTCATGATAACATGGTATGAAACAGCAAACAAAAACCAATGAAAACTAGACTATCGAGGAGATTCTTTTAATACTATTATTTCTTTCTTGAATGAACTTTTATGGCTCAGATTACTCCTGTCTTTCAAATGTAAAACTGGGAGGCACTCTTAAATTTTCAATTGCAGGACATTTATTTTAACTGGCAAATTTTCATTTAGTTTCTTTTTTGGAGGGAAAGAAGTACCAGAAAAAAACCTGTCTCCTTCATACTCAGTCAATCATATGTTAAAAATATGGTTAAAAGGGAGCTCTGTCACAGTTTGTAGTCCTAAAATTGATCTATCCTGAATGCCTGATCCTTCAGATTGGAGATTTCATGGAAAGGAGATAAAGTGATCAGGACGTTGATTATTACAGAGACAAGGTGGCGAGGTAATATCTTTCACTGGACCAACTTCTATTGGTGAAGGAGAAAAGCTTCCAAGCTTATGCCAAGCTCTTTTTGAGGACTTCATCAGAAAGCCTCAAACTGAAGTGAGAGAAGAATGAGAGCAATATGCAACTACAAATTCCATGATCTTGACATCAGCACCCTTAAGGGTCTGGTTTACCATGATCTAAAACAGGAAATTCATTATAAATGTTGAAATTCACATTCTCAATCAAGTACATGCTGCCCATAAAGGGAATTGCTCAAAAGAGGATGTTACTAGTTTTGTACCTAAATAAATAAATAAATAAATGGGGGGGGGGGGTAAATCTCCTTGCAGAGAAACATTTCTGTGTTTATATCGTGATCAGTGACTGACTGCAACAGGCAAACTCACATTTTACACCTCACTGAAAGACTGTAGGCAAGACACTGATCTTAGCAATATTTAAATCTGGTTTGAACCAGCTGTTCGCAGATCACAGCAGATAAGAGCATAATCTCAAGACTAAGTATGTCCTGAATATTTTACAGACTACCATGGCTACCTCTCTGAGACAAACTAGTAGTTTTATTGGTGACAACACATCAGTTTGCTACAGAGGATAGTGCTTCCTATTGCTTTGAATCTGTGTTCTTTCCAGTTAAGTTGTCTTTTGCTTTAAAATAATAATAGCTGTCCCACCATAGTTGACAGTTCGAGGTGCACAGTGGGCATGTGCAACCCCAGCATCACTGGCCTCACTTGCACTCACTGGGAGCAGTATGCTACTTTCAATGAGCGCAAGGGGGAGTCCCACTTCCGAAGAAAGAGGAGGGCGGAGCAGAGCAGAGATGGGGAGACAGCAAAGCATTGATGAGAGGGGGAGGACCAGGGTCAGGGAAGCAGTTGGGCATGGACAGAGCAGGAGCAGAAGGGGGAGGCATATAGGTGCACAAGGTAGGTAATGTGGCACATGGACGGTGCCCCAACTAGAATTCCCACACCAATCACCTCTGTCTTGAATACACCTATATAGACAGTTGACTTTTGTTGGTCCTTTGAATAGTCATTTAACACAAGCTTCACTGGATATAATTAAATTCAGATAAATTCATACAAACAACATGTGATCCTATAGCACCTTAAAAAGACTAACCAATTTATTAGGCCATGAGCTTTCGTGGGTAAGAAACTTAAAACACCTCTGTGAATTAGGAATGTAAACCAATCGCCACTTATATTAACTTGCGAGTTCTCAAACTTCATTGTACTGCAATCCCCTTTTGACAACAAAGATTACTACATGATCCTGGGAGAAGAGACTATTATCTGAGCATGCCCGAATCCTGGTACCCAGGGGTGGGGAGCCAAAGCCAAAGGGTTTCAGCCCCAAAACACAAGCAAGCCTAACACCAACCCTGGTAACCCCAATTAAAATAGGGTCCCAACCAAAAGTTTCAGAACTATTGCACTAACCTAATCACAAGTCTCCTCTCAGGGAGTACGAGAGCTGTGATGCATCTTACATAAATACAGGAACTGCAGCTTGAGTGAAGAACTCAGTTTTACGTATGTACAACGTCAGTGTAAAAGAAAAAAAGCCCCCCAGGTTAAACAACCCCCAAAAGACTACACACTCAATATTTCAGGAAACAGCTACAGTTTCTCTGGAAAAGAGGGGAGTTTCCAAATGGGAATGCCAACACACCCTTAAATATTATCATTAACCTATTCTAGATCATGATGCTACACTGCGGAAGGCCTTAGGTGATATGCCTGTCATCTCCTATAGACAACCTCCTAATCTAAGAAAGAGTGTCACAAGCAATCACAGGCTACGCCACAGTAATACTAATCCTGGAACTTTTCCTTGCAACTAACCACGCTGCCAAGTTTGTCCACGTATTTATTCTGGGGATACCAACACAGGACTGCACCATGTTAGTTAAAAGAACAAGGGCACATTCTCCTGTACTTCGACCAATATTATATATGCCATTACGTGCCAAGAAAGCCCCTCTACAACGTACATTGGACAAACTGGACAAACTCTTCGCCAAAGAATGAATAGACACAGGAATCTCAATACACATAAACTGGTCAGTGAACACTTCGATGGAGTGGGCCATTCTGTTAAAGACCTGAGAATTTGTGCCCTAGAACAAAGAGGCTGTGCCTACACTTGCATTCCTTTTTCGAAAGAGTAATGCAAATGAGGGAAATCTAAAGGCAAATGAGGTGCCAATTTACCTATTACATGCTTCATTTGCATAATCTCATTTTGGAAGAGATTCTTTCAAAAGGAAAAAAGCAGTGTAGATGGGGCTCTTTCAAAAATAAACCCCATCTTCAAAAAAACCCTTCTTCCTGAAACAAAATAGGAATAAGGATTCTTTCAAAGATCGGGTTTATTTTCAAAAGGGCCCCCTCTACATTTTTTTTCTTTCAAAAGAATCTCTTCCCAAAAGACATTATACAACTGAAGCACACAATATGTAAATTGGTGCCTCATTCGCATTTTTTATTTCCCTCATTTGCATTCCTCTTTCAAAAGAAGAATGCAAGCGTAGAGACAGCCAGAGACTTTAAAAACAGATTACATAGAGAAAGTTGTGATTTGGAGTTCATATTCAAGTTTGACACATTAACACTTGGTCTGAACAGAGACAATACTTACCTCACACATTACAAGGACTACTTCCCTTCCTTTGATGCTCGTAATTATCTCAGGCAAGGCACTTAACATTCCCCACCCCTTACGCACCTCCTTCAGTCCTATGTACTCAATTTGTCAGTTTTCATTGCAATTTGTTTTGGACCTCTGTATTTATACATGTCACTCTGTAGTGGTAATGCGATTGACCTGATGAAGTGGGTCTGTACCACAAAAGCTCATCACCAAACAAATCATTTTATTAGTCTTTAAAATGCTACATTTCTGCTATTTTGTTTTGACTGAATACAGACTAACATAGCTACCTCTCTGTTACCCGAAAATGCGGAAGCGATAGCAATCCTATCATCCAACTAAGAATTACAATAAGGCAAACAACAGCATAAGCTTATACACAGAGTAAATCAACTAAGAGTAACAGAATGGAGTTTGGAGGAGGAAATTACGTTCTTTTTCAAGGAAGCTTAAAAATTAAAGGCACACATTTTTGCTTTCTGTTCAATTTTGTTTGGGTGAAAGTGTATGCAATGTTTAATTGAGACAAACTGCTTTATATTACTGGGGTATGCAATTCAAGAATGATTTTTAAAAAAAATTATTTATATAGTTAATTAATATTTCAATAATTTCTTCTTAAACACTCATGTAGAGATTAACCTTTCAGCAATTCTCTCTCTCCTGAGTTTTTACAACATTTGATCCTGTTTCAACGCCACAAATGTATCTGACATCCCTTCTGTATGTTTGCGGCAATACTCACATGGAACCACATACAACTGTGCTTACTCACACTTTGTAAATAATGCTAAAAATTGGCATCTGGCAAGCAGAATGACACTTACACAAAAATTGCTTCAGCAAAACCACCTTCTTTCCATTAACAAGACCTTAATGAAGTGCAGTAAAAGGAAAAAATGCTGCTGCAGTCAGTGTATAATCATATGCTAAAATTAATTCTTTACATTAAAACATTGTTATGTCTGAGAAACTAAATCTCCCTGAAAAGGGCTGCAAGGAATAGTTCCTATCCTCCACCTAATGATTCGGGGGGAAAAAAACCCATAAAGCTTCCCATAAATATGGCAAAATGTATTTAAAAGCATATTTTGTTGCTAATATAGAAAATGTTCTGAAGCCTCATTTTCCTTATACCTTCAATGTCATTGCTCTCCATTTTGCCTGTTAGAACACAGAAGAAAATATTTTTTGGGAAAAGAGGTATTCAAATGTTTCAGTAACAGCTGTGTTCAGCATGCTGATCCAACTGCAACAATATTAGAAGCTGATTTGCAATTTCTTTTGCAGCTCCTCATTCCATTCTAAGCAGGGGATGCCAAGGGTAATTCTGACTTGATTTTACTGGAGTATAACACGATGTTAGTCTATTTTTAGAATGTTTACACACACACATAAAGGAAGCTGGAGATGGTAATGTGATGTAAGGAAAAGTCTTTTAGTAACAGAAATGTATTGAGTGCAATTCTGAAGGGGAAAAACTCCTCCATATCTCAGAATACTCTTTAAAAAACAGGAGAGATGAGGTGGGAGAGAAATAGTCACATTTCCTCCCTTGGGCATATGCCAACATGACCAATATCAAAGTAATCCCAAAGAGGTACCGATGCTGAAAAGTAACCACCTCTTACCAAAGCTACATTCTAAAACAATTGCACTATAAAAATGGAAGTCAATCAAAAGCATGGTGGATAAAAAGAAACAATTTTTAAAATTTAAATGATTTTTGTAAAAAAAATACTAAAATTTATCATTTAAAAACAACAGTTACAATGACACTTCATTACAAACATGCTACACCTACATTTACAGTCTCATAAAAACAAAGTACAGGCTCTAGTTCATCCACTTAACTACCAGCTCTTACTTCTTGAAAGTTCTGAGCTTTCCATTTCTGTAAGGTAACATGTACAAAGACAGACACAGGCTGGATAGGATTGTTTTTGTTCTGTACTTATGTGGCAGGGGAGCTGAGCAAAGCACAGCTGAGGAGTTAGTTAAGACATTTTCTTAAAAGACAGAAGCTGTGCCTATGAGATAAAAATTGAATTTCAAGGAGTTAGCTCAATATTAAAACATCCCTATCTTCACAGTTATCATCATCTTGATTTATTGAGCCATAATCCTGATGACAAAATATCAATATTACAGGACGGGTATAGCATCATATTTGAATTTAAAATCGCAAATCAAGGCTAGTGTGAAAGCTCCATATCCTTAATTCAACTTTATTAGTCTCCAGAAGTGTCTCATCTGTATCCCACAAAGCTACCTTACATGTGTAACACCGACAGACCCGGGTCGCTGGCACCAGGGATTGAACCTGCAACAATAGGGGCTAACGGCCTGTACTCTACTACATGAGCTAAAGGCCAGATGGCTCTCAGCCAAGGCTGCAGAGCAGAGACTTCACTCACCTTGGTATGAGGTCTCAGTGCTTCTGGGTACTACACGTGTACGGACACTTCATTGTATGTTGCTCTCCATACAGGTGCACCCAGGAAGGAGGTCACAGTAAGCCCACAAAGCTTTGATTGGATTTGAATTCAGCAGCGCCCAGTCCCGCAAATATAAAGGGTGTCCATTATGAAAAAATTCCTTTGCCCATCGCGTCACACTGCATCACTAGCAACTGCATTGTTAGCCATCTACTGCAATCATGAGCACTCAGGGTAGGGATCTGCCAAGTACTTCTCAGGGTCACAAGAGAGCCTCAGTGTGGCCCCATCAGGAGATCCTGAATGTTCTTGCGATTTGGGAAGACCAATCAGTGGCTAAGAGACTTGGGGTGGCCAAGAGAAATTCAGCAATCTATGAGCAGATGTCATAAGAAATGACCACCCGAGGTTACTCCAGGGACTCAGTGTAACACCGGGTGAAGATGAAAGAATTCCGGCAGGCCTATCAAAAAGTCCAGAAAAACAACCAGCAGTCAGGGGCAGCTCCGTGTACGTGCTGCTATTATGAGCAACTGGACATATTTATAGGGAGCAACCCCACAATGGAGGTCAGTCTGAATTACGACACTTCTGGAGGCCTTGGTATGGAGTTCAGGGTTAGTCCAGAGGAGCTGTGTGGCCCAGAGGAAGAAGGCAACAAAGAGGAGGAAAGGGGCAATGAGCAGGGGACAGAGGAAAATGTGCCAAACAGCCTGGAGCTCTTCACCATAGGCCTGGAACCAGTCCCCTCCACAGTGCTCCCCCTCCATGCCAGTCCCCAAGCCTCCTGGGCCAAGCGGTTCAGGTGAGTTGGTATCCCCAGCATTTCTCTTCGTTTTTCAGGAATCCCCCATACCCAGCAGCTGCCAGGCTCTGCCGCATGCTCCCTGCCCATGACCCATTCCCCCGGCATTTCTTTCTTATTTTTCAGGACTCCCTGGTACCACACAGGTGCCATGCACAGCTGGGTGTCTCCCCTCCCATGTCCCTTTACACCCAGCCTTCCTCTCGATTACTTATTTTTATTTTTCTTTACATTTCTTTCACTGTACAGCAAATCCCCGCATGTAGCGGTCCATGCGGCTGTAATCGAACCCTTCCCCACCATACCCTCCATGCAGCTTGATCACTGGGGAGGATTGCTCCAGAAACGACTGAAAAAAATTGTTTCCCTGCCACAGGACACCTGGGGCCTATGCCTGCTTTGCAGCCCTCCCCTTCACCCAAAAAGTGGACAATTGCTTATAGCTTACCCTGTCCACAAAGCAACATGCTGGATAAGTGATGTGTTGTGAAATGTATGCTTACTAGCCCATCCTTAATAGGCCATCAGTGGCCTTCAAGAAAGATAACTTTCCCCAACTAATTAACCCAGAGACCCATTCATTCAATTTCAAAGCACATTATGTAAATTGTATCAATGTTGATCTTCATTTTCCAGAGCCAATGCCCAGCATAGCAGAGAAGAACAGAAGAAAGAAGTGCAAACAAGATCTTATCTTGCAGCATATGGAAAAGACTGAGGCAGAGCACACCAAGCTGAAAAAGGACGCTGCTCAGTGGCGTCACAGTCAAGCTGAGTTTAACCAGAGAACGCTTGCAAGTGGCAAAACAGAGTGAGGCCACGGCAAAGCTTGTAACACCAGTTATAGAGCAGAGGGATTCTCAACACAGCAGTGCAGGAGCAGATGCTTGCTGCCCCGAGTCCCCAGAAGAGAGGTCGCCCACCCGCTCATCATCACAGTGCCCGAATGAAGGGAGGGAAGGCATTTTTTTATTGTACATTGTGTATAACTCATGTCCTGTATATTGGAAAATCATTGTCATAGACCATAATGATGATGTCAAAAGTCTACTCTGTGTTTTATTTCAGCATAACTCAGCCTTCCAAGGGCACCACATCATATACTGGTTTTTCTCAAAAAACAGAAGTGAGAGCGAGTTTAATGAGGCTCACACCAAAATTAAGCACGCTCTAAGTGCAGTCAGGCTTAGCTTTTTAATTTGGAATAGGATCTGCATTCTTGCCCAAAAAAATGTGAATGATTAACTAAATAATGGAGACAGTGGCTGTGGTCTGAAGAAGTGGGTCTGTCCCACGAAAGCTCACCTAATAAACTATTTTGCTAGTCTTTAAAGTGCTACTTGACTGCTTTTTGTTTTGATAGTGTATAGACTAGCACGGCTTCCTCTCTGTTACTAAATAAGGGAGTGAGAAAAACAACTATTCAAAATCATTATTTTTTAATTTCTTTTCAGGATCCCACTTAAGTCTAAAAGACACTGTCTATATGCAATAATTTCAGGGTCATCTGTTGGTACTTTTAGCAGCAGTGCTACAACTAAACATATTTCAGAAAACAAAGCAGCAGGAGGAAGCAAAAGATTTCAATCATTCAGGAAAACAATCATCATGGAGCGGGGTGCAGTAACCACCAGCAAATGCCAACAAGACACCACAGCTGAAAACACTGCCCAGTTCATTTAAGCCAAAAATTCTCCTTTTCACATTGTTAATAATAAACACCTTCACTGTGTCAGCTGAGTCCTCATGACCAGGCTATGCTCTACAGCCACAGTCTATACCCCAGGAACACGTCCTGGAACCTTTCCCTGTAATAAAGCCCGCTGCCAGCTTTGTCCACATATCTTCTCTGGAAATACCATCACTGGACCTAACCAGGTTACTCACAGAATCACGGGCACTTTCTCATGCTCCTCTACTAACATCATATATGCCATCACGTGCCAACAATGCCCAGACGCTTTGTATATTGGACAGACTTCTAACTCCCTTAGACAAAGGGTCAACGGACACAACACAGACATCAAAACACTCCAGATCCACAAACCAGTTAAGTCAACATTTTAATGGAATGCGGCATTCTGTCAATGACCTCAAGGTATGTGTGTTACTGAAGAGACATTATCACTCCGTTTTAGAAAGAGAAGTGGACAAACTGACATTTATATTCAAATTCGGAACATTAATACATGGTTTAAATTGTGATGGGAACTTTCTGAGTCACTATAAAGGCTCATCTGCATACTTGACTCAATCTGATTCTTGATCTTCCCCCCCCACCCCTCCACTCTCTGATTTGCTCACCTTGATTATCTTTTTCTGATTTGTCCTCCTTGCTTACTGTTTTTGGTTCTCTGTGTCTTAAATACTGAGTCTGTTCTGGTCTGGATATGGTCTGAAGAAGTGGGTCTGTTCCACGAAAGCTCACCTAATAAACTATTTTGCTAGTCTTTAAAATGCTACTTGACTGCTTTTTGTTTTGATAGTGTATAGACTAGCACAGCTTACTCTCTGTTACTATTCTACCTGGTAGTGCAGACATTGGTGGAATTTTGGTAGATAAAGTGTGTGAGACGGAACTTGAACAGTGAAATCAAGTTATCAAACTGCACAAATGATATCCTCAGATGTTGTAAAATGCTGTACGGATGTGTAAATTAGCATGGACTGCAAGATGGATAGAAAGCTGGCTGGATGGACGGGCCCAAGGGGAAGCAGTGAATGGCTCAATGTCTGACTGATGGTCGGTTTTAAGTGGAGTGCCCCAAGGTTCGGTTCTAGGACTAGTACTGGTCAACATCTTTATTAAGGACCTGGATGATGGGATGGATTGCACCCTCAGCAAATTTGCAGAGGACACTAACCCAGGGGGTCAGGTACATACATTGGAGGGTAGGAATAGGGTCCAGAGGGACCTAGAGAAATTGGAGGATTGCACCAAAAGAAATCGGATGAGGTTAAACAAGAAGTGCAGAATCCTGCACTTTGGATGGAAGAATCCCAAGCACTGTTACAGGCTGGGGACCAACTGGCTTAGCAGCAGTGCAGCAGAAAAGGACCCAGGGATCACAGTGGATGAGGGGACAACAGTGTGCCCTTATAGTTAAAAAGGCTAAAGGCACATTGGGGTCCACTAGGAGAAGCATTTTCAACAGATCTAGAGATGTTATTATTCCCCTCTATTCAGGACTATTCAGGCCACATCTGAGAGAAGGGTATCCAGTTCCAGGCCCCCCAATACAGAAAGGATGTGGACACATTGGAGACTATTCAACAGAGGGCAACAAAAATGATCAAGTATCAGAGGGGTAGCCGTGCTAGTCTGGATCTGCAAAAGCAACAAGGGGTCCTGTGGCACCTTATAGACTAACAGAAATGTCTGAGCATAAGCTTTCATGGGCACAGGCCCACTTTGTCAGATGCAGACCTGACGAAGTGGGTCTTTGCCCAAGAAAGTTTATGCTCACACATTTGCGTTAGTCTATAAGGTGCTACAGGACCCTCATTGCTTTTTTAAAAATGATTAAGGGGCTGGAGCACATGACCTATAAGGTGAGGCTGAGAGATTTGGGCTTATTTAGTTTGTAGAAGAGAAGACTGAGGGACAATTTGATAGCAGCCTTCAACGTCCTGAAAGGGGGCTCTAAAGAGGATAGAGAAAGACTGTTTTCAGTGATGACAGATGGCAAAACAAGAAGCAATGGTCTGAAGTTACAGAGGGGGAGGTGCAGGCTGGCTATTAGGAAAGTCTATTTCATCAGGCGGGTGGGGAAGCACTGGAATGTGTTATGGAAAGAGGTTGTGGAATCTCTATCCCTAGAGGTTTTTAAATACTGACTTGGCATAGTCATGGATGGAATGATTTAGTTGGGGGTGATCCTGCTTTAGGCAAGGGGCTGGACCAGATGACCTCCTGAGGTACCTTCCAGCCCTAAAATTCTAGGGTTCTATGTTTTGATGATCAGATTTACACCACTGTTTAAGAAAAATGTGAAGCAGTATTAGTGGTTTAAACCAATGATTTCCAATCACCTTGACTTAAATCAATACATGCTGCCCAAAGGGAAGCACAGGCTAATGATTCTGCTTAGTTGTTTTCGGAAAGTGTAGCGAAAAGGAGCCATTTTTTTTCCCAAGCACAGTCTGTTCTTAACCAAGTTTAAGTTACTTTTACCCCTAGATTGAGAATCTGTGTTCCACCAGGCTCTCCCCCTGCCCCCACACCCACAAACCCACCCCCAATTTCCAGGCTCTATCTGCCTCAGCCCCTAAATCAACATCCAAGTTTTACCCCCTCATCCAAAGGTTTAACCCTTCCCAGCCCCAAACCCACTCCCCCATTCCCCAGGATTAACACACTTCAGCAAACGAGCTGCAGCTGCGTGCAGGGTGGCTCCTTGCCCTTCTTGCAGAAGATCTCACACAGCTCGAGCTGCAGGTGCTTGTTGTATGGCGTATGCTCTTGCCCTCAGCCAGAAGAAGATGGTACTGCTCCATCAACTCTGCGCGCTGCCACCTCCTCTTCTTCCTTCTCCGCGCGGCTGTGCAGCTTCAGCAGGAGCAGACTTGGCCACCCCTCCTCCCAGCTCTCCTGTGGGCTTAGCACTTCCCCCAACCTGCAGCTCCCCGACCTGCCACCGCTGAAATGATGGAACTAAAGTTAATTAGTTTAACAGCTGGATCCCTCCCACTGCCCTGCTGGCCATTAAACCAATTAAATGTAGTTCTACTGTTTCAGCAGCAGCATGGCAGAGAGTCACAGAGGAGTCAGCAGTGGAAGCATCCGGCCCGCAAATGACTCCTTAAAGAGCTGCATGCAGCTTTGGAGCCGCATGTTGGTAACTCCTGCTCTTAACACATTTGCAAACCCTTTGGGTTCAGTGGTAGAAAGCTCACTGACTTTGCCTTTCAGTCTTTATACCATTTCTCATGATATAAAGCAAAGTGAGAGTGTGTGTTTCACAGAATTATAGAATACAGTAAACTCTTTCATATCCAGCAGCCCCAGGACGGGAGGTTGCCAGACATTCAAATATTCCGGGTAATGAAGGAGGTATACCTAGCAATGCATAACACAAAAGAAAAACAAGATTTTAACTATTAAGAAATGAACAATAATACATGCAGAGTATTTTACTAACAACTGTACTGTACACTGTAAACTTACACTGTACTTGCTGTACTTATTTGAATTTACTTTCACCACACTGTACTTATGGAAAACATAACTAAAATTTACTGATGGTTAAAATGCTAGATATTGGAGAGTTCTGGATATGAACACCTGAAATGCCAGTATGAAAGAGTTTACTGTACTAGAACTGGAAGGGACCTTGAGAGATCAAGTCCAGTCCCCTGCCCTCATGGCAGGGCCAAGCACCATCATCTCTGCTGGATATTTATCTAACCTGTTCTTAAATATTTCCAGGTGACTGAGATTCTACAACCACCCTAGGCAATATATTCCAGTGTTTAACAACCCTAACAGGTGGGAAATTTTTCCTAACGTGCAACCTAAACCTCCCTTGCTGCAATTTAAACTCATTGTTTTTTGTCCTTTCCATCTAACAAAGAATGTGGACTGTGCTCTCCCAATTTACAATCCCTGCGCCTTGCTTGCTTCGTCTGCTGAAGGACAAGCCAGAACAAACTTTTATGACAAAGGGCAAAATGGCTTTAGACGGGGAAATCTACCCCTTCTAATTATTTCGGTCTTTCAGGCTGCATGTCCATATTAACCTGAAATTAAATACTTCCCCCTTTAAAACTGTCACTACAGTTTCTACCGGATACAGTTCTCTTCACTTAAGTGTTCTAAACTATTGCATGTTGTTAAACAGATGCTGCCACTAATGTTACATTCACACTGAAAAGCAGCGACAGGGCTAAAAAGGGGGAAAGGTAGGACTTGTTCCCCTCCCCTCAGAAGGCTTGAAGGATTTGTGTGGTGCTTAAAATACATTATGCAATTGACAAAAGGAGGTGCATTACTTTAATTTTTAAATGGGACTGATAAAGCAAACTCTGCACTCACTGGGGCCAAGCTCCTTGCTCTGGGCGTAGCAACACAGCGCACAGGTCATGTGCAGCTGCATCTCATGTACCATTTTCAATGGCACTCAGTCAAATTTAGTCCAGATGCCCCTCTGTCATGACTGAGGAGCAGTCAGGCCAAACACACACCAGGTTGTACTGCCTGAAGTGAGTACGTTTTCTAGTCTGTCAGCAATGACCCCTTGCAGTGTGCAAAATCTAGCTGTTACTGCTGCAAAGAATGTAAGCATAGCTCACCCAAGCATATTCCCCACACTTCAAACAAGCCAGCTAGCCTGCGATGTACGTTGCAGTGGTCTGAATGTGGACAACAGGAAGAACTGGGCATCTCCATGCACTGGATACAAGTGGAAGCTGCAGCACAGACATACCTGAAGAACTTACCATTTCTGAGGAGAGAGGGAGTGACCTGTGTTTTACATAAAAGTTTATGGGGCACTTGTAAGTCCTTCTGGGTGTAAAGGAGGTATATGCAATGGGCACCAACATTTTCAAAAACAAGGGAAAAGTCTAAGCCTGTATGTACCTGAGAAGTTTCACTCACTTAGGATTAAATTTGGGAGTCAGAAAAAAGAATAAAATACTTATTTTTACCATTACCTTATTTAAAAAAAAAAAAAAAAAAAAAAAGGATTGTGAGCTGTGTTCTCTCTAACCTGTGCCCTTGGGCAGACACCCAGGAGAGATGTGGGTGCTGAATAACAGATTGCCCACAATCAGCAGCAGTCAGCAGTACATTCCTATTGGTGAAATACATCTGCACATGCCTCAATGCATGCAACAAAACTTATTCCTCATAGGGATAGAAAAACTTAGAGGGAACATTGTTTGTGAGCAACAAAATCCCTGCATCTCATTTCAACACTGGATTATAAAATGAGATGAGTAATATGACTAACAATAATTATTTTAACTTCTCTAGCTACACCTGATTGAGGGTCAAAGCGCTTTACAGATACTAACAGATACCTCGCAGTAAGGTACTAATATTACCCTTATTTTATAGGTGGGCAAACTGAGGCCCAGAAAGATTAAATACATTGCTGAAACCCATACAGCAAACCACTAACAGCATTTGCACCGAACACAAAGAACTCTCAATTTTATGTTTTAATTGCTAGGCTACACTGCTTCTCAAAATTGTTAAATAAAAGCAAACCGGTTAATCTAGTGAATTATGTGCAAAGCATAAATGCAACAAAAATATAAATGGGACACATGCTCACAGACCCAAGTAGCACAGACATTGGTTCCAATACTGTTACAAGGATAAATCCAAATTATATTTCACTTAAGCAGACATAGTAACCTTTGTTTATAAATCCTGCATGTGATAAAGCAATCTCTTAATCTCATTCTGCTCTTCATAATCTGACATAATAGGCTGGTAGGGTCATGTTCACTAGGTGTGTATCAGCAGACTACAACCTGGTAATTGCGTCCACCAAAAGAAAGGTTAGAATAGGTATAAACAACCTCCTCATTTCTGTTCAGTTATTTTACTTCCTTTGTGGAGTCACTGGATGCGACTGTCATCTTAAAAACAACCATGAACTGAGTGAAGTTATAACTGGTGCAAGAGGAGAAATAGGCCCATGTTTATTTCTGAGAAACAGCAACATCCTGTCAGAACATCAGATCAGCGAAGTGAGATCCCCTCGAAAGGCTTCTTTTTTACCAGAATTTAGCTCATGCTATTTGCTATTTTATCCTAATCCTACTTACAGGAAGAAAAATCTCCAATACCATTGTTAGCTAAATAAATATTCACTAAATAAAAATCTATGGCTATACCTAGACTACAAGGATTTGTTGGCAGAAGTTTGTCGGAAGATATCTTGTGACAAAACTTTTTTTGACAGATCACATCCAGACGGCAGGGCGGATCAAAATAGTGATCCACTCTGTCGAATGAAAGCAGCCAGATTGCCTGGCCACTTTACTGGCAAAACAGCCACCCAGAACCACAGCAGACAAGGTTGTATGGCATCTTGGAGGCCTTTGCTGTTGACAAGAGACACTCCTGGAACACCCAGCTCAGCATTTTGTCAACAGACATCCGTCTACAGCAGCGTTTTTCCTCATGGTGGGTGGGGTATAGCTGTTGACAAAAGTGCTGTGTTCTGTTGTCTGCCAACGGAATACTCTTGGCAACCTGAACGCTCTGTGAGTTTTGTCGACATTTTTAGGTCTGACTGCTGCCCTGAACTATCATTTATATTAGTGAGCAATTGCATTCAAAATTCTATCAAATCCTATTTTGAAGAAATCAGTGCAATCTATTGGTTAAAAGCACAAAACTGTAAGCTCACAATTGAGAATTAGACCCTTTGAGTCCTACTCAGAAGCTTGCTGTTTAATTGTTAATTATTCTTATTATATTTAAAACAATACAAAAAGTTACTCCTCTGTGATTTATCTGTCTTTGTAATTAAAGGTAAATATCAAAATATATTTTATACTACAATGGAATTTTCCTTTAAACCAATTCTTTAACAACCCATGCAGCTGACTATATCTCAGACATGTTTTTACACAAACATGGTATATGGAGACAGAATGTCAAGTCTTGAAATTAGCAATGTTTCAACAGTTAGATAAATGGTACAGGTGGTTGCCACCAGAACATTGAGCTGTAACTGGTTTCTAGCCATACATTAAATTTTTCAATGCAAAGGGAATTGTTTCTAAGGCTATGAGCAATTCAATTCACTGTATTATGTGGAGAAGTGTTTAGTACTAGTGAATACAGTAGTTTTATAAATGTAAATTTTAACAACATTAGTAGCAATTACCCACGAAAATCCCCTGCACAGACAGACATAGGAGAATAGACACCTATATTCTGGTGACAGATCTATGATCTTGAACATGCCATTAGCAAACCCTCTTTGATACTGTAGGGCAACAACAGAAAGACAGGTACGTTTTATACGAACAGATATTTTGGAGCATAAGCTCTCGTGGGCAAAGACCCACTTCGTCAGATGCATCTGATGAAGCGGGTCTTTGCCCACGAAAGCTTATGCTCCAAAATATCTGTTAGTCTATAAGGTGCCACAAGACTTCTTGTTGTTCTCGAAGCTACAGACTAACAAGGCTACATCTCTGATACTAGGTACCTTTTATGTAAATAGTGTTCTTTCAGATGTGCTGCTCATGCCCATTCTATATTAGGAAAAAAAAAAAAAAGCAAAGCAAAGCAAAACAAAAACAGTCTTGTGAACATTTTAAAGACTGACTATATAATTTATTAGGTGACGAGCTTTCATGGGAAAGACCCGCTTCTTCAGATTTGGAAAAACTGAAAAGTGGGCCCACATGATCTGTGATGGTGAAGCCCAGGTTAGGTCACAGCAGGCCCAAATATATGAGGTAATCCAGCTGGAACACCAGCATGCCCTTC
This sequence comes from Carettochelys insculpta, assembly GCF_033958435.1. NCBI lineage: Eukaryota > Metazoa > Chordata > Testudines > Carettochelyidae > Carettochelys > Carettochelys insculpta. The sequence goes on along the minus strand of NC_134158.1, from coordinate 22,056,795 downwards.
ATCCTATCAACAATAGTGACAAAAGGCTGAGATGACTTGTAGAGCAGCTTAGTACATTCTAGGTAAAAGGCCAAGAACCTCCTGACATCCACTATGTGCACTCGCCTCTCCTCCTCTGTCTTGTGAAGTGTGGGGAAGAACACAGATGAGATGATGTCCTTGGTTCACGTGGAAGGAAGAGACCACCTTCCATAGAAGGCCAGATGAGGCCATAGATAGACCTTGTCCTGGAACATATTATCTCACTTTTCCATGGAAGATCCACAATGTGAGGTACAGGGATGAGAAGCTGTGATGGAGAAGCCAGGCGTGGTCCTCCTGTAACAGGTTCAGATGGACAGAGAGGGGCTGGAGAGGTAAATCACCAACTCCAATAATGTCCCATACCAATGCTGGTAATGCTAGGGTGATCAGGCCTTGTCCTGGGTTTGAACTGAATGAGGACTCTGTTGATGAGCGGGATCAGCAGGAATGCATACAGCAGGCAAAGATTTTCTAATGGTAGATTAGATTTTCTAGATTTTAGAAAAGTAGATTTTCTAATCCTATTATAAATATGAAAGCAGAATTTGCTTTGCTGATTAGCAAAATATAGCTTTATCACTTTATACGTCCATTCTGAGGCAACAAATAACCCGACATTGACACATGGATAACTCAATAGGTACGGAAAAGTAAGTGCTTAAAAATATATATGTCCTCAGCAGACCATAGCTCCTTCATATCCTGAATCTACTGAGACAGTTTAATGTTGCTTACCCAAAACTCTTGATAGATACCATCTTTAACAGCTGAAATGCAATAACGTTGGGGTTTCTTGTTTTATGTTTATTAGTACTTTTTTAACATTAGCAGACCTCTGTACACAGTGCATCAAGTACAGATACAAACATATAGCCAGAAAGCATGTGCAAATATTTTAACATTTACATCAATATTTACTGGCAAAATAATCAGAGGGGTAGCCATATTCGTCTGTATCCACAGAAACAATGAGGAATCTTGTGGCACTTTAAAGACTAACTGATTTATTTGGTCAGAAGCTTTTGTGGGTAAAAACCACTTTGTTAGTCTTTATGGCAACACAGGACTCATTGATTTTGGTAAAATATTGGCTGCAAAAGGGGGAATGGACAGGAGGGAGGCTGGGGGGGATAATTTTCTAATAAAATCTTGGTTTGTATGGAAGCTGCCTCAAATCCGTTCCTAGTATAGTGCTCATACCCTGTTTATCACCTTCTGCAAGAGTTATACTGGGGAGGAACGAGGCACTGACAGTTAATAGCTATACATATTAGTGGTCAATAACCAAGCATTTTACATTTTTATAACTAACTTCATCCTGAAGAATCTTAAAAGAACATTTTCTAAATATACAGAAGGAAATACCTCATCTCCAACCTTAAAAGCAGATACCTCAGGGATGAAACATGGTAATTTTAACATACTGAACAATATTTTAGAAGAGATTAGTACTGTACAAAAAGCAAAAATTAATTCCTCATGTAATTGGGAATATAGAAAGGCAGAAAATAATTACGTGCATGGGAATTTGGCCAGGGCAGAGGCTAATATCCCTGTTCTCTTGAAAAATGAAAAGGGACCTTTAATGATCAGAAGCCTTCAAGACCCTGGTTTTAACATTTCACGTGAAAGATGACACACAGCTTCAGCAACAGAGTACTAAAAATCAGAACAGAAATGCCTATAAAATTGGGCTTTTCAATTTCACCTTTATATTTGCCTCAGAAATAAATCTAGGAATACAAGAAGGATAATAATAATAAAAATATGGAAATCCTTGAGTTAATCTTTTTTTAAATTAACGGTGAAGGGAAAAAAGTTTCAGAAGGAGTAAATTTAGAGATAATGGGATTGTGGAAAGGCAATACATAACTTAAGAGAGCTTCCAGGGAAGAGTTAACTGCAGCTTTTTAAAGCTGTAGCAAATGTTTTGTACACGTTTAACTTGGGATGAGAATCCAAGTTTAAGAAGCACTAGCATACTTGTTTCTCTCACATTCTGAAATGAACAGATGATTAATTTCTCCTGTGCAACCCATTCCCTTTGCAACAATGTAGCTGCCATTTACATTTACTGGGTAAGGAGGATTGCACAGACTAATAAGGGATATGACAAGCCAATACAACAAATAAAGAAAGGGTAAAAAACACAATAGTTCTAATTCTCCTTGTGTAGTCATTTACACCAGGCTGGTAGCATTCTACATTCACTTTGTTCTGGTGTCAATAACTATGCACAATGAAGGCAAATGGAGAACAAATTTCACTGTGACTTGAAATAGTACACAACACCACGTCTGAAGAGAAGCTATTTCTATGAAGTTACCCCTTCAACCCACTCTTGTCCAAAACCACCAGATTTTCAAATGGCCATAGAGACAATATTTTCTAATACTGCAGAAGTTCTCAAAATATTGTAGTCCAATGGAGCACATGCTGGCACTTGAGAGGTGGCAGATTATAAATTGCTGTTTCCAATTTCCTTTTGGTTGTGAAGACAATTACATCACAGCAAACAACAGTCCTGTAAAAGTACCAGAGGGATGTTGCTGAGTTCTGAACAGAAGAGGAGGTGGGCAACAGGAGCACAACTAGGAACAGAAGTATCTTGATGACACTCATATCCACTGTGACTCATATCTGAACCAGTTTGAGGACACTGACCATCAGTATTATTGGAATTTGCATTACTAACTTGCAATTAAAATTAAATTAAACTACAATTAAAATAGCCGCCAACATAGCAGGATTTATAACACTGAAAACTCTTATATTTTCCACCAATTGTTTTTATGTGTTCATCATATAGCCATAAAACAAGTCTCCAGTGCTCACAGGCTCTGAATGTTTGACTTAGTCACCCAGCTACAATCACACATTAGCAGAATTTTCACATCTAGCAACTGCTACATGATGCAGTTATGGTGTAAAGCAATGGATGAACAGGTGCATACTTCTATCACAACCCTCTTGAGCTGTAGCTACACAAAGAAAGAACTGGGGCCAACAGAAATACCAATGGATCAACCACTTTTTCCATAAAAAGCACTAAACGTACCTTGGTGTAGACTACACTAGTGGCCAAATCATATTTTAACAATAGCTGAAAGGCAGTCAAGAGAACCATGCCTGACACCCATCATCAACTATGGCTGTTTCCTAGATTCTGATGATTCAGTGTTATTTCAGAACATCATCTAGATTATTTAGTTTTCTAGCCAATCACCTGTGTCCCAGGTTATCTTGGTGCAGTAGACCTTTCAAATGGGAATATCTCAATTTATTACACTATCTAGTAAGACAATTCGTCTGCAACAGCTGGTTTCAGACCTTTATTCTCTGTAGCATATATATTACTGGCTTATATTTATGATTTCTGACTCCAAATCCACAAAGAATTGTCAGAATTAAATGTCACGATGAGAGTTGCATATGGCTGTGACTGGATTGCTGGTTACAAGCAATTCACGGAGGAAATATTTGACCCTTATATAAGCACGACTCATGCAAGGGCCTGAAAAGACAAAAAAATCCTCCCAACAATGCCATGAGAGAAGTATAGATGAGTAAACAGAGTCACAGAGAAGAATAAAAAAGCTTCTATCTGAAGACACCTGGGACCTGATTTTCAGATGTGAACCCACAACTCTGACTGACATCAGTGGGAACTGCAGGTGCAAAATTAGGGCCTAGGTCTCTCAAACTAAGTACTCAAAAAATAAAGATATTGAAAAATTCAAAATGAGGGCCTAAGGTCAGAGATTTTGATAAAATTCCAATCTCTGCACTAACCACATTATATACACAATACAGCAATTTTCTGGCCATATTATCTTGATTCTATGAGTAATAATTACCAGTAGCGCATTAATTTTCCACAATTTGCCTTTCAATAAAAAAGCACCATTTAAACATATTTCATATAGTAATACATGCAATAGCTGTGTGAATAAATAATACCAAATATGCGTTTCTAAAGCCTTGTCTCCACTACCAGAGTAAGCTGACCTAAGTTACACTACTCCAAATATTTGAATAAGGTAGCTGGAGTCAATAATTTTGTCTGACTCACTACAGTGTCTACATCTAACTGTATTGATGGAAGAACCTCTCCCATCAACTTCCTTAATATTCTTGTACCAGTTGACTGGAAAGCAATCTGCGGTCAATTTAGTGGCTCTTTGCTGGACCCACTAAATTAGTCCCCGCTGCAATGATCACAGCAACATCAACCCCCAGTAAGCGTAGACATGGTTTAAGTCAAAGCATTTTGGAGAGAAGACAAGTCCAAGAAACAATGTAGCTAGGAAAAATCTTAAAAGAAATTAAAAATAACTCAGCTTTGAACCCCACCATATCCTAAATTTTCTTTTTTGCCCCATACATACCAGAAAAAAAAAATTACTCCTGAGAAAGTTTGGGTATGTGAAAATTTCACATGGATTGGTTTGGTTTGGTTCTGGTAAAGTTAAAAGGCAGGAAGAATTGCAATGGTGTCACATGTTGCCCAATAATGGGAAGCATAAGCAATTTCTCTTCATTACGCTTAATTTACAGTTCCCAAGCTGAGCGTAAATGAAAGTGTGAAGCCTTGAGAGGTATACAAACTTTGACCATACACACTATGGGACGTTTTAACTTTTTTTCCTCCAAGTGTGTTAAAGCCTATATAAAATGCCTAGGGAAGCCCACAACGACTTACTTGGAAAGACCAGTAGTAACTACTTGTGTGTTAAGGACATTACCTGTTTACCCCCTGGATGTGGCTTCTGTACTCCTGTGCTTACGTTGAAACCCACTATTTATATCACTAAGTAACCATAACAAACTCTTCCCAAAATAGCAAAAGGTACTTCACATTCAAGTCAAAGTGCTGGGCATCAGCAATTCCCAGATCCAAGCAGGAGATACTCAGAATCCTGTAGAATTAGCTTTAGCCTATCAGAAATTATTTTTTAGTTTTATAGGTTAAGCTGGTTTAAAAAAATATGGCAAGGATGTTAGAAAAACAAAGATCTTTCTTCAAGATACCTTGTATGAGCATTCCTAAAATTTAAATAAAATATTACACCATGAGATATAAGTGAAAATTTTAAGTAGGTTGATTTATCCACACTTCCTCTACTACTACAACCAAAACAGATTTATACTGGGAAACTTTAATTGTAACCTTAACTATAGAAAGACCATAATGTCACTGAAATCACAGCTGGACACTTGGACAATCCATTCTCTTGATCACTGCAGGACTGTATCTCCGTCCGGTCTATTCACCATAGCTTTGTCAAGTTTTTCACGTTTCTACCGTTTTCCTTGGGAAACTATTCCACCATCTAATCAACCCTATTGTTAGCATACACACGCTCACCTCTGTGACATTTCACTTAAAACAATATTCATAGTTTGGTATGGTCATGGGTGTGGCCAAGTTTCCTGAAGTCCATGAAGTCTGTTTACAGCCACCAGTCCTGTCTTTCAGCGTTCTGTGCTGTTATTTAGCTCGACTTTATCCCTAAATATCTTCTAAGAGCCCAGGAAGCAGTGGAAGTGTTGGTATGCTACTAGACAATAGTGACCTCCCATAGTCTGGCAAGTTCTCTGGTTCAGCATCCCCAGAGTGGCAGAATAGAGAGGCTCAGCCTGTATGTACAAATAAATTGTTCTCCAGAGAAAATCTTTCATTCTCTCCATTCTATGTTTAAAACTCTTACCACAGAAGGATTTAAAGAATGGGATCATATTACATACAACCTCTAGGTGTACAGGCTTCCCATCAATTAAATTTTTAAGTTTTATTTCTTACTTTTATCTCCACATTTTTCTCTACCTTTCATTCACCTTATGTAATGTTAGAAAGATTAAATAAGTTCTTGAAGTTTTGGGTCTGCAAAAATACAGGATGAGGTGTTTAATGATCTTTTTCCTTTTTCAAAATAAAACAAAAGTTAATTTCAAAGTACCATGGATCAGTAAGAAATGGATGGCATGTAAAAACACTGAAATACAGATTTACACAAAAGAGCTAAAATGTATTAAATAATTTTTAGTGCTCTGTACTAAGGCATCTCTCTAGTTCATGGTTTCCCAGACTGTGGGGCATGCTCCCCGGGGTGCGTGTGAAGAAATTCCAGCAGGAGCGGGGCATGAGGCAATTCAGCCCCACCCCCATCATTCCCCACACCCAAAGAAAGAGCTGGCCTTTGCTTCCAGATCTCAGGCCCTGCCATTTTATGTGGGTACCTGACACAGCCACTATAAAAAGCAGGTCAGCAAAGACCCACACGGAGCTAGCTGTCTTCTGCAAAGGTGAGTGAGTGTGGGTTGGTGGGGGAGGGAGGAGGAGGAGGATAGGGATAGATGAGGGGCTGGGGTGCCCAGCCTGGGTGATGGAGGTGGGATAAGAACAGGGGACTGGTGGTACCTGGGTTTGTGGGAGGGAAGGGGCTTGGGCAGCCGGCTCACCAGGCTTGTGGGGCTCAGGTGGCTGGCTGGCTTGTGGGACTCATGGGGTTTGGGAGACTGGCCCCAGCATTGCAGGGCTCAAGCAGCTCAGCTGGTGGCTAGCCCCAGAAGTATGGGACTTGGGCAGGCAGGCAGCCAGCTGGCCCTGGCAGCATGGGGGTTGGGTGGGCAGCTTGGGCAGCTGGCGCCCAGCTGAGGTGGGCAGCTGGCTCTTCCTGGCAGCGTGCAGTTTGGGACAAAGAAAAACTATTTGTGCTTATTTTTAATTTTAAACAACAACATTTTAAATTATGAATTTAATTTTTTTCGTTCAAGAGGGACTGGATGATGGTAAAAAAGAGGTGCGGTGGGGCGTGAGGGTTTCTTAAAAAAATCAAAAGTGGGGCACGATGCCAAAAAGTCTGGGAACCACTGATCTGGTTGGTGGATTTTTTTTGTTTTGTTTCTCTCTCCCTCAGACCAACTAACCTCCTGAGACAGGAACAAGTGAAAATAAACTAGGAAAAATCCTTTCCAAACAGGTGAGCCTGCCTAAATTTTTTACTCACAGATTTTGTCTTATATTGTAAGGTTTTGTTTGCTTTCGATTTCAGTGGCCAAATTGTCCCCATGATCACTGAAAAACCTCTACAGTCTCTACCATCAAATTTAGCAGTTCCTTCTGTTGAGGCTTTACTGAGATGAGGAAATTTTAATTTATGAGTGTATGGTCCCAAAGTGGAGAAACAATGCAATACTAGATTTATAGATACTGCCATAACTGAAGTATACGTATTTTAGAAATTTAAAGGCAGGCTAATATTTAACTGTTTTCAGTTATACTATTATTGAGGACTTGTTTGAGAAAGGTTCTTTCCCTTTGTCTCGTTTTTATGTCAAACAGTAATTCTGTGGGATGTCAGTATTAGCTGAAAGCTGGGAAAGGTCTAAGCTGTATCATAGCAATTCTCTGGGAGGGAAAAAAAACCTAGTGGGTCGCTTTTCACCTCAGTGCACATGCGTAAATTCCATTAGCAACAATAGGAGTTACACACATGCGCATGAAAAAGGAAATAACCCTTTTTCCTCTTGTGTCAACCACCTCTCCCAAAGTTACAACAGTTTTTCTATCATGCAAGAAGAACAGGGTTGGGATGTACAGAGACACACAACAACAAAACATCCTACAGTGCAGAAAGCTGAAAAATCACAATTTCCTTGGGGCCTGCAGTGAGGGATTTGCAGAGCCTGCAAGAATACTGCAGGGAATCAAGAAAATCTCCATTTCAATACATGCTCTGGGTAAGGATCTGCAGGAATGCTCTACCCTTTACCAACTGTCTTCACTAGAATTTTGCAGTGGACAGCATATTTAAAAAAAGTATTCCAGCTGAAATCACCTGTATGCTAAGCTTTTAAATATTCACTGCATCCCACTTCACATGCCTGAAAAATAAATAAATAAATGTTGATGTACAAGATTTTCCTTTTATGCTAGAAATGGTCGTCATACATAGCGAGTAGACTCAGTATTTGCTTAGCTTTCTTTATACTCTTAAAATTAATAGCATTCGAACAAGCACGACCACAATCACTACCACACTCACGCAATTCTACTGCCTAAACATTTTGGGAGATTTCATGTTAAAATTGTTTTCAGGTTCATGCCTGAACCGTATTAGATTTGAGCACGCTAGATGGAGTGGCAGGGACTAAATGATAAAGAGATGAACATTTCTGTGGCCACTGACCTTGGCTCTAAGTACTTGCTGGCCATAGCAACATTAGCGTGTGCCAGGTCACTTCAGATTTTTTTTTCCTATATGGTGTGCATAACCGACCTTAGCAGCTCAGCCTGGTGTTCTAGCTTTGAGAGACAAACCAGAACCTGATTGTTCTATCTTAATAATGTTCTGCTTGTCAAGGTATAACTGTTTTCATTTTGTTTTTGCTTTCCTTTGTTTTTCAGACAATGTTTATTAGTAAGTTTGAAAGGAATGTAAACTAGAGAGAAAGAGCGCAAGCACAATTGTGCATGCAGTGGTTAAGCTTTCAGAATGTTTACCAGTCAGTCACTCTCATCCTTACCAATTTTCTAAAGCAACATTTCTTTTTAGGATGTGTTGGCCTTGCCTTGCTACTTCACCAATTGCTTTGGATGACATCAGCTACTTTCCACCAAAAGAAACCTGTACTGCTAAACTATTGTGGGCCTTTGCACTATAATTTTCTCTCTTAGGAAAGAGATAATAGGGACTGAAAATGTTTTTAGTTTTAACTTTGGGGACATAGCCAGATGGGTATGCTTTTCAAAAATCTTGCTGCATGTATGTATTAGCAAAGATAATTATAACAGGAAATTTTTAAAAGTAGGATGTTGGCATAGTTCCAGCATACTAAGGGCCTGGGTACACTTTTCCCCCCCAAAAGCCCCTCTTGTCCTCCAAAAACCTGAAGCGTTCACAAAACCAAACAGAATAATTCAAGATAAGAGGGCTTTTCCCTCTAAATAATTATTCCAGGTCTGCGAACACTTTTGCCGGACACCCTCCCCCATGTCCCCTTTCAAGGTGGAAAAGGAATGCACGTGAACAAAGCACAGGCATTACTGGCTCATCTCAAGACTCCTTTTGCAATGCTGTGGCTGTGTAAATGCGATTTTCTGACATTATTTATTTAGACTTTAAAACAGGGGTCTGCAACCAAAATAGCGAAGTGCCATTTTTTCCAAATTCAGTTACGCAATCAATCTTCAAGAGCCACGATACATGTGAATACGAGACAGTCCTTAATAAATAACCTCAAACCACCCCTTTTGTCACTCTTCTTTTAAAAGCAGCACATACACAATGATTTGCATGAGTCAGAAAGTAAAGCGGGCCCCATCCCCAGGCTTAACCCCTCTGAGCCCCAACTTTCCCCCTCCAGCCCAGGTTTAACTCCTCTGAGCCTCAACCTCCCGCCCACATGCCCCCAGGCTTAACTCGCCTCAGCACACGCAGCTGCTCTGCTGTTCCCTGCTGCCTTCTTGGCCGGCTGCAAGGCTCCAGCAGGGGTGGGCTTGGCCACCCCTCCCCCTCTTTCCTGCTGGTTTAGCCTTCCCTCACGTGGGGCAGCACACTGCCCTGCCAGCTTTGACATCTGGGCTCCCTGCCCTGCCATGGCTTTCACTTGCGGGACTCCCTGCCACACCTGACTGCTCAGCGGCTCTGCAACAGCTGCCGCTTAAACAAACAGAACTAAATTCAGTTGGTCTAATGGCAGGCAACCGAACATAGTTTTTTTTGCTTTAGTGGCAGCAGCCACTGGAGCCACAGGTGGAGTCAGCAGTAGCAGCCCTCAGAACCACAAGTGGCTCCTTAAGAGAGGTGCATACACCTCCGGAGCTGCAGGCTGCCAACCCCTGCTTTAGAACCCCTGCTTTTGAAATAAGTAACAACCAAAAAACCCTGCAGTATAGACATAGCCTAAGGGTCTAATTTTAATACAGTGCAGAGAGGCAAGTAAGGACACAGAATCTCCCAAAAATTCAAAACTTTTGCATGCTAAAATTAGTTGGATTGATCTATCCTCCATAATGCATATGAAAAAGTAGTTCTCATATTGGGCTAAAACCAGAGAAAAAAAAGGAGAACATTTCAAACATGAAACCACATGCGCAAACTTCCTGCCTTGTCTAGATCAATGCTGTATTGCCTGACATTTGTACTTTTTGCTTCTAAACACAGTTTGTATCACCAGTAGTTTAAAAAGAGACGGGGCATTCCAATGGTTAAAAAGGGTCACAGGAGTCAGGACTCCCGAGATCCAATTTACAGTGATGCCATGAACCTGCAGATCCCAGACATGAACAAAAGCAAAACAGCTGGTGGCCAGCAACTGACTCCCTCTGTGACTCTGGACAAGAACAATAATAGCACAGACAGTATGCTTACAAAGTTTGCAGATGATACCAACCTGGGAGGGGTTGCAAGTGCTTGGAGGATAGGGTCAGAATTCAGAAAGATCTGGAGAAACTTGAGAAATAGTCTGAGGTAAGTAAGATGAAGTTTAACAAATGCAAAGTACTCCACTTAGGAACAATCACTTTCACCCATGCAACACAGGAATTGACTGTCTAGGAAGTACTGCAGAAAGAGATCCAGGGGGTCATAGTGAACCACAAACTTAAATATGAGACACAATCATCATTCTGGCATGTATTAGCACAAGTGCTGTGACCAAGACATGCAAACTGATTTTTTTCTTTACTCAGTGACAAGTGTCAAAGAGGTAGCCATGTTAGTCTGTATCTTCAAAAGAAAGAAAAACCAAGAAGTCCTGTGGCACCTTACAGACCAACAGAGATTTTGGGGCACAAGCTTTCATGGGCAAAGACCCACTTGGCCACGAAAGCTTACGCTCCAAAATATCTGCTAGTCTATAAGGTGCCACAGGATTTCTTGTTGCTTTTGTCTACTCTGCGCTTATTTTAGGCCTCAGTTGGAGTGTTGTGTCCACGTCTGGACACCACGTTTCAAGAATTATGAGGAGAAATTGGAGAGGGTGCACTGAAGAGCAAAAAAAATTAGTAAATATCTAGAAAACATGGCCAATGAAGGAATACTGAAAGGACTGGGTGTATTTAGTTTGGAAAAGAGAAGACTGAGGGGGGGCATTATAGCAGTTTTCAAATACCTAAAAGGGTGTTACAGGGAAGAGGGAGAAAATTGTTCTCTTTGGCATCTGATGATAGAATAAGTAGCAATGGGCTTTAAATGCAGCAAGGGAGGTTTATGATAGACATCAGGAAAAACTTCCTGTCAGGCTGGGTAAACACTGGAAAAAATTGCCCAGAGAGGTTGAAAAAAATCTCCTTCATTGGAGATATTTAACAGCAGATTCGATTAACATCTTTCAAGGATGATCTAGAATCTAGATGGTGCCCGGTCATGTCATGAGGGCAAGGGACTGGACTTGATGACCCCTTGAGGTCCCTTCCACTTCTAGTATTCTACGAGTCTATAAGATTAATTTCTCTGTGTCTTAATTTCTACCCTCTGCAAAATGAAGATGCCAACAATTTAACAACTTTGTAAAGCCCAGAGATCCTCAAATGAAGGATAAAAAACCAAATGATTTTATTAAGGTAGAGGGAACCAAATTTTAAATGACAAACAAGTTTGTAATTCGCTGGTGTGAATAGGTCAGTTTCTCCTGTGTGATGCTCAAATCATGTAGCAATGGGTGCTGTAAGAACACCAAACATAAAACAGACAGATTTTACAGGGAAATTTTCATGATGTTTGTAATGTGAGTCTGCTACCATGGAAATGAATGTATCAGATTATCAATATTATGAGGACGTCACACTAAAATCACAAAGGGGGGAGGGGAGAGAAATAAGATGGATCATATACATTTTCTTAAACCATGGTGGGATAGGAGGGATATGAAAATGAGTTCCTCAAATAATACCTTTAATACAAATGTATATATACTTTATGCCACAAAACATTTGTTTTGCTGTTCAAATAATCATTTTAAAACAGTTTATTTTGGAAACTGGGATTTGGAATAAGGTGTCTTGTACATAAGCAAAGCATCAAAACCTATAATGTAACTGTTATTTGCCAAACATGCTAATAAAACATTAAATCCATTAACACAATTTTGCTTATATTCAGACTATCTAGCAACGGAAGTCCAAGAATATCGTGAAATATTAACTGCCCCTGCCACTTCTTTTCCTACGGTCCATAGCTGTTGCAAAAAGTCACTGTGCTAGTGCTTCACATTTCCACAGTGCCATTCATCTGAAGATTGAGAGTGCTTTTCAATTAATTAGTTAACCTCAAACCCTTCAAACAATGTAAAGGACATCAATATAATTACAACCATATTATAGCCTGGAGCTGGGACTTCGGAAGTATCCTAAAGAGTTGCATGCCCAACTGCTAATGAAATTCACTAAGTGTCTTAACTTCATCGGGCTCCTTTAAAAATGGCGGAGAGAAAAGGGAGTGACCTGCCCATGATGAGAGGGAGCTGCCAACAGAACCCAGAAGCCCAATTCCCAGAACCCCTAGAAAATGCAGCTAAACTGAGCTGGTGCTATAGAGAATAATACTTCGCAAAAACTATTGGAGTTACACATTTAACTTAAAATAATGTAAAAATATATTTTATATAGACATTTTACTGTACTTCAGTATTTTTACATTCCCCTCAGTTGAGTTCTGTAATACAATTAGCCTTCAAACACTTTCCTCCCTTTTCCCACCTGCCTGAAAACAAATGAATAAAAAATAAATCAGGGCACAAATGACTTAATGCATGGAAAGTTTATTACAACAAACAGAAAATGACAAAATACTGTATTTTCTCCCATAATTACATTAATGACAATAGCTAATTGCACTGCACTTCTACCACTGTCAACATGGTAACTGTCAACCCCAAATTTTATCTGATTCTTTTCAATTTCTGTTGTCCTGCCTCTGATGGCATCATGAATTCCTGTTTAAAGTGTAAAATGAAATTATACCCTAATTATGGAGTCATACAATCACCTGTTGCTATCAGGGGTCTGGCATCATTCCCCTAACCCGCATGAACGGAAGGTTTTTTTTCCCCTTCCCTGAGAACAATGACACAAAACAGGACTATGGGCAAGCTGGTGGAGGACTATGGCAGGAGTCAGGGGGCAAAAATGTTGGAAGGGGTCCTGCAGTTTTATCTGTAGTGTACATAGTGCTTCAGATTGATGGATTTTTCTAGACTATCAATCAAAGAAACATACAGAAGGAAATATGTCTAGAGTATCCAGTTCTGAGTCCTTTGGTGCATGGGCCATACGGGTTTTAAAATGCTATTTTACAGTAAAACTTTTTTTTTTTTTTTCAGTCGGGTATAATAATTTTTGGTTTCATTTTATTTTTCATAACAGGTGCATAATTCTAAGAAAATTTTGAGAAGCCAGCAAACTTGCATTTATCAATAGGATTTACACACAAAAACTTAACTTGGGACTAAAGCAGGGGAGGGAGGAGTACAACTCAGTACATGATATTTAGCAATAATTCACTTTCCCAGAAGTGGTCAGTCTCTCCCTTTCTCGCTCTCTTTATTTAAGAATAACATGTTCTTAAAGACTATATACACACTTATATAGGAAAATTATTGGCCCAAATAAATGTAAAGGAATCAAAATACACCAAAACATAAGATATAACAACTCAACAAAAGAACATTCAAAATTCTGCTGTCCTCATCCCCTTTTTTCTCCAGCGAGGTAGCCATATTAGTCTGTAACTTCACAAAAAACAAGCAGTCCTGTAGCTACTTAAAGACTAACAGAGTTATTTATTAGGTAATGAGCTTTGGTGGGCAAGACGCACTTCTTCAGATTGTCCAATATGACAATTAGACAATCTCCAGAAGTGGGTCTTACTCATGAAAGCTTTCCTCTTCAGTTATTTGCAGACATCTCAGACCAGCATTTGATAAAATACTGTCTGCAACAAACTGATGATACACTCTTGATGGCATACATTATATTAGTAGATGTGCAGATGAATGAGCCCCTGATGGTGTGGTTGATGCGGTTAGGCCCTTTGCTGTTGTAGATATGTAGGCACAGTTGGCACCAATGTTTGTTGCAGGGATTGGTCCCTAAGTTAGAGTTACTGTGGTGTGGTCTACAGTTGCTGTTGAGAATTTGTTTCAGGTTGGCGGGCTGCCTGTAAGAGAGGACTTGCCTACTTTCCAAGGTCTGTGAGAGTGAGGGATTGTTGTCCAAGATGGGTTGTAGACCATTGATGATGCGCTGCAGAAGTTTTAGTTGGGGGCTATATGTGATAGCCAGTGATTTTCTTTGTTGGGCCTGTCTTGTAGCAGATGACTTCTGGGTACTTGTCTGGCTCTGCCAATCTGTTTCTTCACTTCCTTAGATGGGTGTTGTAGTTTTAGGAAAGCTTGGTAAAGGTCTTGTAGGTGTTTGTCTCCGTCTGAGGGATTGGCGCAAATGTGGTTGTACCTTAGTGCTTGGCTATATACAATGGATTGTGTGGTGTGCCCTGGATGGAAGCAGGAGCCATGTAATTAAGCACAGTGGTCCGTGAGTTTCTGGTGTAGGGTGGTGTTTATGTGACCATCATTTACTTGCATTATAGTGTACAGGAAATGGATCTCTTGTGTGTACGGGTCCAGGCTGAAGTTGATGGTGGGTGGAAACTGCTGAAGCCATGGTGGAACTCTTGAAGAGCCTCCTTCCCATGGGTCCAGATGACGAAGATGTCATCAAATGTAGCGCAGGTAGAGGAGAGGCACTAAGGGACGAGAGCTGAGGAAGCATTGTTCCAGGTCAGCTATAAAATGTTGGCATACTATGGGACCATGCAGCTGCCCATAGCAGTGCCACTGATTTGAAGTTATAAATTGTCCTCAAATCTGAAACAGTTGAAGGTGCCCACATACCCACACCAGTGACACCATCACAGGATCTAACCACATCATCCACACCACGGGCTCATTCATTTGTGCATTTACTAAAGTCATCATGTGCCAGGAAAGCCCCTCTGCCATATACATTGGCCAAACTGGACAGCCTCTACTTAAAAGAATAAATGGACACATATCAGTATTAGGAACAGTAACAAACAAAAACCTGTATAACACTGAATTCTCCCTGAGCACTCAGTAACAGATTTAAAATAAGCCATCCTGCGACAGAAAAACTTCAAAAAACAGACTCCAAAGAGAAACTGAAGAGCTACAATTCATTTGCAAATTTGACACCATCAATAAAGGAGTGAACAGAGCCTGGGAGTGGCTGTCCAATTATAAAAGCAGCTTCTCTTCTTTTGCTGTTTACACCTCCACCTTAGCTGCTGGAAGTGGGCCACACCCTCTCTGACTGAACTGACCTCAACTCTGGTCTTCCTCTTGAGTGGGACTCCCTCCTTTTCATGAGCCTATATAACTAGACCTCTGGAATCTCCACTACATTGCATCTGGCAAAGTAGGTCTTTGCCCACAAAAGCTTGTGTTCAAAAATATTTGTTAGTCTAAAAGATGCCACAGAACTTCTTGTTTTTGCAGATTGACTAACTTGGCTACTCCTCTGATACTCTTGATGATCAGGCTGGTTTCTGAACTGCTATGCTTTGGGAGCTTTCACAGAACATTTTTTCTATTTTTGGTATGTACAATAAAGAAACTACCCAGGCGGGAGAGGAGGGTACAGTTCTTGCTCTGTTCCCTCATGTTGGTATGCAACAGACACACTAGTATGCAAGTATGATAAATAGGCTCGGGGGTAACGTGTTAAGTTTGTAGCTTCACAAAGAACAAGCAGTCCTGTAGCACCAAAAAGACTAACAAATTTATTTATTAGGTAATGAACTTTCATGGGTAACATCTGAAGAAGTGGGTCTTAGCCATGAAAGCTCATTACCTAATAATTAAGTTTGCTAGTCTTTAAGCAGCTAGAGGACTGCCGGAATTCTGGCCAATCAGAGCAGTAGGACAAAGCCTCCAGGCAGCACTGCTGTTGCTGATTCTCCTCCCCTTTCCATGGCTGGGGGAACAGCAGCAGCAAAGTGTGGATCTGCTTCCCCCACTGCCTGCTCCATCACCTGCCTAACCCCCATAGGCCAGATCCAGCCCTGGCTTGCCTGATCTGGCCTGCAAAACTTGGGGCTCATCACCCCTCACCCTGCCACTAGCAGGATGTCAGGAAGGGGAGCCCCAAGCTTCAGGGTCCAGATTCAGGCAAGCCATGGCCTGGATCTGGACCACAGGCCAGGGGTTACCCTTCCCTGGAGTAACGGAATGGGATTAGGATTGCCAACTTTCTAATTGCAGAACACTGAACACTCTTCCCACACCCCCTTCCCCGAGACTCTGACCCTGCTCTGAAGCCACACCCCACTCACTCCATCCCACCCTTCCTCTGGGATGGGGGCCAAAATGAGGGAGCCAGAGCATACGAGACAGGACTATTTTTTGACCAGACCACCAGTGGAAAGGGGATACTGGCTTCTCTGATCAATACTACAGACTATGCCATTAAAAGTCCAGATGGCAGGGGGCTGCCAGGATCTATACCTGGCTTTGAGTGGCTCCCAGCAAGTGGTGAAATGGCTCCTAGGTGGAGGTGCATCCAGGGGACTCTGCATGCAGCCCTGCTCCGAGTGCCAGTTCTACAGCTCTCATTGGCAGAGACACACAGGAGCTGCACAGACAGCATACGCAGCAGCCTGGCCATGCCTTCACCTAGGAGCCAGAGGAACATGTCACTGCTTTTGAGGAGACGTCTAAGGAATTACGTTCAACAAGGACAAGCGCAGAATCCTGCATGTGGGACGAGAGAATCCCAAGCATTATGACAGACTGCAGACAAACTGACTAAACAGCAGTGCAGCAGAAAAGGACCTGGGGATTATAGTGGATGAGAGGCTAGATATGAGTCAACAGCGTGCCCTGGCAGCCAAGAAGGCTAATGGCATATTGGGGTGCATTAGGAGGAACATTTTCAGCAGATATAGAGAAGCTATTATTCCCCTTTATTTGGCACTGGTGAGGCCATATCTGAGAGAAATGTGAGGGGGGGATTTGATAGTCTTCAGTTTCCTGAAGCGGGCTTCCAAAGATGGAGAGAGACTGTTCTCAGTAGTGAGGGATGGCAGAACAAGGATCAATGGTCTCACGTTACAATTGGGGAGGTTGGCTATTAGGAAAAATTATTTCACTAGGTGGATGGTGAAGCACTGGAATGGGTTTCTAAGAGAGGTGGTGGAATCTCCATCTCTAAAAGGTTTTTAAGTCTTGGCTTGACAAAGTCCTGGTTGGGATGATTTACTTGGGACTGGCCCTGCTTTGGGTAGGGGGCTGGACTTGATGAGCTCCCGAGGTCTCTTCCAGCCCTAGGACTCTATGACTATGAAACATGAGAAGAAATATTTTCAGGGAAGTTTTCTAGGCCTACTGCTGTTCATATGAATTAGAAACAATGATTATTCTCCGTCTCCCATATTTAGGAAAATACCACTTTTAAGAAAGATGCAACAAATATTGTTTGAAAGAATTTCATGTTCTTATCTGGTTTATGCTGCCATGTCCCTAGGTGATGACTAAAATGTCTCATTTCTAGGTCAGGGGACCTTCCTTTTAACATAGAACTCCAAGCCTGACTGCCCTCTCTCTCTCCTTTCCTTTCCTTTCCTTCCCCTTCCCCCAACATGCTGTATTTACTTGTAACATTTTGCCTGAAATCACTTCCAGACTCACTTTCCCTCAACCACAGCAGGAGGAGGGTACAATAGGAAGCAAAGTGTTCTCTGGGGGCGCGGGGGGGGGGGGGGGGGGGAAAAGAGGATTGAGGAGAGATGCCTTCCTCTTCACTTGCCCTATGAAGGGCAGAAATATTCCTTGAGTCTGAAACCCATGGTCAGGATTTACCTAAACAATGAGCAACTCTGGGCTGTTTTCTGACTCATTGCTTAAGAAAGTCTTAGTTCAAATATCTTTAGAGACTGTTAATCATTTTAGTTGCCAAACTACTGTAACTGAACTTTATGGTGATGAAAGGTGCCAGAACAACAGTCCTTGCTCTATAGAACAGCTAAAGCAGATACCGTGGTATGGGCTTTCCTGCTAGTGTGCCTTATAGCCCACGTCTGGATGGGTCACGATTAGCAGCTCTGTCTACAGCTTCAGCAAAGGTGAATTATGGAGCACATTATTTGCCAATACAAAAGATGCCAAATAAGCCAATTAATGTGGAGAGAAGAGAGAGGGAGGGAGATGGACACTCACCCTACTAGAAAATGAGCTAAACCCATACTTTACTTACATAGAAGACGGCTGACCTGTTGACCACAACTGACTTTAAACTTATTTCTAGTATTTTTACAGCTATTTAACATTTCCATGGATTTTTTGAGTCTTCGTTAGAAAAGTAACATTTGTTCCTGGATGAACAGGGAACACTGTCTGGTGAAATACCTGAAAGGTGAGGCATTCAACTGCTTAATAGTAACAAATAAAACTTTGAGCTGAATGTAAAATGTTTTTTGTCTTCCTGCCTCCGCTGCTGCTTACAGCTTCCACTAACTGCACCAGAATGAAAATGCAGCAGAACTATGCTAGTTTTCTTGGCTGATACTCAGTTCTCTCTGGGCAGCAATGAAAATGACAAGAATCAGGTCAATTTCATTCTGTTGAGGCTGGACAAAGCAAAGAGAAAAAAAGAGACAGAGAGTGGAGTCCAGAACTAAAACATAAAAGCTGGGAAAATGGAGTGGCAAAAACAGCTCCCTGCAGCAACCAGAAAGTTCATGGAGGGGTAAACTTGCCCTGAACAGTGAAGGCACTGCCCCCCACCCCTCCCCTCAACACACACACATTCTTTCAAATCCATCTGTAGACAGCAATCATCTTCCTGTTAGTGGTCTGGTAAAATATTCAAACTTTGTTCATTCATGGATGGGGCTGGGAAAGAGGAAGAGGAATATGTTAAAAAAGAGAAGTAAAGAAAGGTGCTAGAAGGAGAAAAAAATATATCAGAGGAGATGAACAAGACAATGACTGAAAAGGGACTGGAGGAAGGAGAAAGAAAAGGAAACACTAAAGACAACTCAGGAAAAGATCTTTTATGATCTATTATAGAAAAGAAAACGTGGAGACAGGAAAGGAAAGAAAATATAGCAAGAGAGATTTAAACAGCGTTGTGGCAAAATGCACTGATGATACTAAACTGCTCAAGACAGTTAAACACAAAGCAGATTGTGTACATTTTCAAAAAGATCTCACAAAACTAAGTGATTGGACAACAAAATGGCAAATGAAATTTAATGTTGATATATAAGTACTGCACATTGGAAAAAAAATAATCCAACCATACACACAAATATGACGGGGACTAATTTAGCTATAGCCACCCGAGAGAGATCTTGAAGCCATTGTGAATACCTGTCTGAGAACATCTAATCTCAACGTGTAGCAAGCAACAGTCAAAAAAGCAAAACCGAATGCTAGGAATCACTAAAAAAGGGATAGAGAATAAGACAGCAAGTATCTCATTGCCTCTACTTAAATTCATCGTACACCCACATCGTTAATACTGTGTACAGAAGTAGTCACCTCATCTCAAAAAAAAGATATTAGCACTGGAAAAGGTTCAGGAAAGGACAACAAAAATGATTAGAGGTTTGGAACGGGAGCCATATGAAGAAAGACTAAAAAGACTGACTTTTCAGCTTAGAAAAGAGGAGACTAAGGGGAGATATGATAGAGGTCTATAAAATCATGACTGGTGTGGAAAAAGTGAATAAGGAAAAGTTATTTGTTCCCAGAACATAAGCACTAGGGGTCACCAAATGAAATTAATGGACAGCAGGTTTAAAACTAGCAAAAGGAAGTTTTTCTTCTTACAGCACATAGTAGGTCTGTGGAACGCCTTGCCCGAGGATGTTGTGAAGACCAGGATTTTAACAGGGTTCAAAAAAAGAACTAGATACATTTATAGAGGTTAGTTCCATCAATGGCTGTTAGCCAGGTTGGGTAGGAATGGTGCCCCTAGCCTCTATGTGTCAAAAGCTGGAAACAGATGACAGGAGAGGGATCACTTGATGATTACCTGTTTTGTTCACTCCCTCTGGGGCATCTGGCATTGGCCTTTGTTGGAAGACAGGATTCTGGGTTAGATGGACTTTTGCTCTGATCCAGTATGGCTGTTCTTATGAAATAGGTAGAAATGTTCAAATGAGAAATGGTAAAGGTATTATTTGATTGTTTTAGTTTGGGCTTAAATTCATATTGACAAAGCTACAGTTTTTGTGGTATTGAGAACACATCTATTGTTGAAAAAAATCCTGTTTTGCAGATATACTGCTACATTAATACTGGAAAAACTGAACAAATATAGGCCATTTCTTCTGCTATGCCATCAGTTCCAGTAGCAAGTTGTACTTGAAAAGACTTGTTAAACAGAAGGTTTATTAAAGTTACAATTAATTGTAATACACATCTGTTTTATTGCTCCATACCGCAGGGGGACTGAGGGTTTGAAGACAGCAGAGGTTAGCACAGGTGTTTGCATCTTGACTAACAAGCTTAGTCTTAAGGTAAGCAGAAGTCATGCACATTTTTAAAAACTTGTTAAACGCCTTTTCTACAGCCTTTGGTGGACACAATTTCAGGATTTCAGCCTTTGGTGGACAGAAACCAGTGTAGCTAAAATGGTTCAAATCCCCAGTTTAGACAGGGAAATCTTATATTTGCATAAATGAAGCTTATCCTAGTATCAAAGAGGGTAAACTCACCCTGTGTTTTAGAGTGGCTTTTCCTGTCTACTCTTGTGGTTTACACCAGTTTAGCTACTCAATGGTGGACAGCAGCTGACAAGATCAAGACAGATCTCCAGTATTCGTAAGACCTCAAACATCTGTCAATATTTCTATACAATATATAAACTCCATTGTCAAAGGTGGCTTGGATCATTTTATTATATTTTTTATAGAAATAAAAGTGGAAATTGAATATCACAAGTCTGTGACTTTACTTTTAATGAAAATAATATAATTATGCATCTTAGTGGTGAGAAAGATTATTTCAAAAAACATGCTGCCTTAATTGGGAGAGTGAGAGAAGACTGATTGTATATCTATTTACTGCATTAAAAGGTTAGTCTTGAGCAAACTTCTTTGCTATGAGACAGATATAGAAAGGATGACAATTGCAGTTGAGGTTCGAAAGCCTCTGAGGGGAGGGGAAAACCTCCGAAGGTGTAGTCTGAGTTGTCAAGCGCAAAGAAAGGAGGCTGGGATGTGCTGTCAACCTATTTGGATGCTTCATATAGAAGATACTGTATAGATAGATGTATGAGTCCACAGCTTTGAGAAACAAGAATGCAATATTGGACTGATTCCAACCACAGATAATGAGATGGCAACACTGCTCTGGGGCTGAACTGATACCCCGATGGTTACCAAGAAATGCAGGTGAAATCAAATGTTACTCAAGGAAAGGAAGGAAAAAGACGGAACCACCCTGCAGAGACTATTGATAATAAAAAATTAACTACAAATGCCTGCCAGTAAATCACAGTGGATCCCTCATTTTCAAAATTACATAAATTATGAGTATATAAATTAACAGAGTAGAGGTGAGGGTGAACAAAAAGGTATTAGTTTTGCTGCTTTTTGTGAGTGGCATATAACTGCATTCGGAACTATAAAGGATTGTAGCTTTACAACTCTGAAGACTGAAGTCCTCAAGATATCTAGCCTACATCTGAGGTTTCTCCTGTGCTGTCTCACATATGGAAGGAACACCTTGGATGATAAAATAGCTGTCTCCGTATCAAAATTCAGGCTCTCTTCTCAGACAATCACTATGGTTGCAAATGCATGGAAGTGGTTCTCGCAGCATGAAAATTAAGGCCACTGGAGATTTCTGGCATATTATATAACATTAACCCATGCATGCCAAACATACATACAAGTTTTCAAAATCATAGTTTATACTTTTTATGTCAGCCCTTCTACAAATCTAAATAATGTCTGTTTTTAGTCAGCACTAACTTGTGATGCTACATTGCTAATAAAGGCAAGATCTACTGGGAAACACACTAGCTATTAGACCTCCACTGTCCCATAGTACGCAGATTACTCATTTGGAAACTTTTGGTCCATTTCTGTATTTCCACAAGCTACTACACATTACAGCTGTGCCATGAATGAGATTATAGGTTTCCAGGAGGCACTGTTCATGCACTGTTTCACTATGCCAAAGTGTGTGGACAAGGGGATAAATGCAACTGAAAAAGGGCATACAGTTCAGGCTCTGAAAAGTGCCAGTCACACACATGCCAAAATTAACATTTTAACAGCACACAGTGTAATTCTCTAGTGCAGATGAGGCATTACCCATTGGTAATTGGTTATGATGTCTCTTTTAAACAAAGTATTATGAATGGGAGAATATGCACATATGGTCTGACTAGTACACAGAAAAATATTAACTGCACAGTGAAATACCAGTGAAAATTTCACAACAAAACAATATAGTTTATAACTGGCACTGAGCTTGGCACATATGAAATAATTCAAGATTTTCATTACTGCTCAATAGGCTGTAACTAAATTCAAATTCACTATAAGCAGATTCTACAGTATTTATGCAACATATGTGTACATATATTCTGCAGATTCTCCATTCCTGAGGGGACTTCTTTATCTGGTGTCAACTATTTGCGAAGTTGAGCAAACCCAAGCCGAAAGCAGTCTAGTTAAAAGGGTTGAGTCTCCTGGCTATGGATGCATATTAACATTAACTGGCATTATGATACATGAAAACACATCTACAGAAGGCAGCAGTGACTAACCGTAAAGAATTATAAGCAGAAGCAACAATTTTATTTAGGGAAAATTAAGGAGGAAGACAGCTGTTTGACATGTCTGTAGAGGTACACCATACAGGAAAACACACAAAATAAAGGAAAAAGCCAGAGTTGGGAAAATGCTAACTGCGGCACCTTCAGCCTAACAGCTCCAAATCTATCACCACCTACGTAATTTTTTCATTGGACCTAAAGAACTATTCATTACTTAGGATATGACTATACTTGCACTAAACTGACATTGACAAAACTGATGTTCATGGTTGCGTGTCTCTCTCTCACACACACACACCCACACCCCCCCGCCAAAGTTCTGCCATGGCAAGAGAAAGAGAACAATTCTTTGTCGGCAGGAGTTCTCTGCTGCAGAAAAGCAAAACCTCCTTGCTGCAGGAGGAGGTATTTTGCCAACAGTGTTCATGTATGCTGACTTTTAGCCAGAGAGATGTGTTTACACTGATATATCAGTGTTACAGAGTGTATTTTAAAGTAAACTGTAAGGAGTGAAATCTAATAAGCATGCTGGATTATCTATAATTTCCCTCAGTCTTAAAAGGGCTACTCTTTTTTTTAATACAGGTAAATTCCCTTGCCAAAAGGTTTCATCCTACCATCCATTAACCTACTCTCCAAGAATAAATTAAAATGAGGTTATCACAGTTTAAAAATATTGATGTTTATCACAACATAAAAAGGCATACTTATATACAAGTATATAAAAGATATGTAACAAGAAGTTCAAACAAGTTATGTAACTACTAGACATTATTATAAACCTTGTTCTTCCTTCGTCCTATTTTCCTCAAATAATTTATCACTTCCACTTGTGGCATAATGTCTTTAACCAGGACTTGATCCTTTAAACACATAAATACATTTGTATCTTTACTCACTGAGAAGTCACAGTGAATTAATTACCATAACCACCTCTGGAGTTATATTTAAATGTTTCCAGGATCAAGGCCTTCATTCCCAAAGAGAGAACACCCACACCCATACAAAATCCTAATGATCCTGCTGAACCTCTATGGCTACGGCCACACAGCCAAGTTACTTCGAGATAACAGCTGTTATTTTTAAATAACTTTGCTGTCATCTACACTATGCACAAGCTATTTTGAAATAAGTTCAAAATCAGCAAACATCCTTGCAGCAGGAATTTCAAAATAGGGCTGCTCTGTAGACAAACCTGTATTAGCATAAAGTTCTTTTCACCCACATCATGCAACAGGACTAGTGGGTTAAATAGTGAATTCTTTAGGACAGGGAGCTGGGTTTATTTTATTTGTCTTGAAAACACCTTGAGTGCACTTCAGATGATCTTCCTGCTCTTTTTGCACACAATGGAGACCTTGGATGACTTCCCTTGATGTTTTTAAAAAATCATTAAATGAAAACTCTGAATCAAAACTAAGCAGGCTGTTAAAAGTAGAGAAGTTAATGTGAACCTTCAAGTAACTTGGTTTGTCTGTATTGCCAAATATCCAGAACGTGTATTACACAGATGGAGAGTATGAACTTTGAGGGGTGTATCAAGACTACTTTCTCTAGGCACTGAATTATTTCTCTCATACGTTGTAAACAGTATCTTTCTTTGCTTTTACCTTCTATATTCAGGGTGAAGCTGCAACACGGAAGAGCAGTAAAGGGTACATAAACAAATGTATTATTTTATATTTCACACATTAAGGCTCTGAAATAGAGAGCAGTGTTTGTTTAAAAAAAAAAAGATGTGATGGCAATGCTGTTTCAAACAAAACAGACACAATATCTCACATAGTGTTTTCAATTAACTTTGATTTTTTCCAAACCATTCTTAGCTGTAGTATGAGAAATCATTTACTCTTTGAACAGAAAAAGAACTATGAACTTTCAGCTCCTACTTGGCACAGTATAGTGAATTTGCACCAAATGGCAAAGTAGCAAATAGTACCTGGCAACAGACAGGAATTTTGGCACTGCTAAAGAACATTCATACAAATGCCACATGTACCTAAACTACAGCCATGAAAATAGGATCCCTGAACAATCCATTCCATTTGTTATTTTCGAAATCACAACTCTTTAAGAAGGGGGGGGGGGGGAACCAAAGCTGCTGCATTTGCTCAGTTTTAAAAGTTGAATTAGTCCTTACAGTTATAACTGAATGCTCTGCTTAGAAAGACCATAAAACAAAAAGACTGAATGTAGAGACTGTAGGATTTTGACACTAAATGATGTAATCTGTAAAAATTCACAAGGAGCTTCATTACAGCAAAATACTTGACTGCTCAAAGCACTTAACAAGGAAACAGCCACATATCTATTATTCTGAAGCACAACAATAAATGAGGCTAAATAACCAATGAAATAAAGCTACCCATATCATTTTAACTTCTTGTTTTAGAAAGATCAAGGATGTTTAGTGCAATTATTTAACAGAAAACACTACAAGCAAAATTGAAAATATTTTAACCAGTATTAAAAGGAATAAAACTCTAAACACTGCAGTAGATGATGGAGCACAATAATGTGATCTTATTTTTAAAATGCTGTTTAAAAAACCTAACCTGAGCACAACAGAACTAGTGCATCTCAGCATCAAGCTGTTGCCAAACACCCTTCCTCGTGTACTTGGCAGTAAACAGTTTTGGTAAGTAACACCTGTACTCACAGAAATATCACTGCAGAGCAATACAGGCAACGCAAGTTTGACTAGAACCCTTTGAGTCAATCACAAACAAAAAAAATTAATCAATACAACACACTCAGTCCCAGTCAGTCTGAACTGGTTTGGAAAAGATCAGTTCTAATTTGGATTAAAATAAGTTTATATATAATTAACTAAAATTCAATTACTTTTCAGTGACACATGCGTGTTGTTTATCTTCATCATATTTTAAGTATACAGATATTTGTACAAACTCTAGCTGAATACTACCAGGTTTGACAATAAGGAGACTATGCAAAACTACAGAAAAAAATGAGACTATGTTGTGTGCTATACTAGCATGTTTTAACATCCATCAAAATAGGGCCAGTGCACTCTCCAAAATATTTTTGCCACCTAAAATTTAAAACAAGCCATAATTTCCACAGAAATGGAAAATGTGAAGAGCATGAATATAATCCAATTCCAGATTTATTTACCAAATGTATTTTTAAATGTATGCATCCAAACGTCTGGCCCATAAAAACTAGTGAAACACCCTTTTGCAACAAAGGTTAATAATTTTAAATTTAGTTTTCTTTACTAAACATCATAACCATGCTGCATTATATTGTTTTTAAATAAATCTGTGCTAGGCAGATACACACCAGTTTGCAAAAGTATGCCAAAAACACTAGTATGAAATTTCATAAAGGGAGGAGCAAGTGAAGGATAACCCTTAACTGGCAGGTCTTCTTTCCACAGTGGAGCTCCAGGCTTGATTTTACCATACCATGTAAAATCTCAATGTACTGTTTGTAATACCTTGCTGAGCAGCAACCATAAAGATGTTTCTTTGACAATGCAAATCTGTTTTGCTTCACCTCGCCATTAAAACATTTATTTTAAAATCGATCTTAAGACCTATCTGTGGGCATCCTTCTTGATTTTTACTTGGGAAGAGAGGGGGGTGGGGTAATAGAGACAGACGATGGCTCTACAACCTCAACAGAGAAATCAAAATCAAGTCATAACCATCCAACACTGCAAACTAACAGCTCCTTTTTTTTCCTCCCAAAGCCCCCACCCCTTACATAGGGAGGGGGAGACGGGTGATTTCAGAAGGTTGTGGGGACTGAGAAAGGGGCACGCAGCACCCCTCTTTCCTCTACCCTGTATGTGCAGGAAACGATAGAACGTTATGTATCATTTTATAAAGCTACATTGTATTCTGCAGACGTGACCTGCAGACGCAGTAACAGGAGGCTGTTTGTGGGGGAACTGGATTGGGGGAGCAATGGAAAGGGAACAGGGATGCTACCCTAGGAGGGGTGCAAGGCTCCCTTTCCCTCCCTCCTCCCCAGTTTTTTTCGCCCTGTCACAGCCCTAAGTTGCAGGTAGAGAGAGTTAAGAGATTTAAAGAGAAATTGCTACATTGTAACAAACTCACCGTGATGTTTGAGCAGCAGTCAGCGCGGGGTCTCCGAGACATCCCCGCACGGGCTCCGGAGGCAGGACCCCGGCAGGCACAGACACATAGAGGTTCAGCTCACTGCCTGATTATATTTCAACGGAGCTTCCTAAAATGCAAACTATGTTAGACAGGGAGGGAGAATAACGACTGGAATTTTACTTCATTAAACAAAAAAAAAAAACAAAACACTTCACTCACCTCTTGTTAAAAAAAGAAAACCAGGTATAACCTGCCCCCACCCCTTTCAAACGATTTACATTTGTGATGCCCCACCCCCCTCTTTCAAAATAGCCACACACACACACACAAGTGAGAGCGGCGGAGAAACACCATAGGGCTGTCAAGCTGGAATGAGTAAGACTTAAAGAGGCAGACGTGCCAAATGTCGTTCATTTTTCAAATGGAATTTTAAGGCAGGTTTTAGTGCATCTCCCTCACAGGAGGAAATATTTTGCAGCATCTGGGCACGTATGGGTGTTTATTTCAAGAGCACTTAAAACCTAATCTTTACATTTTTAAAAAAAAAAAGATCACTGCTCCAAATTGTTGCAGTTTGAGGCAGTTTAACTACAGATTAGAATGTATGTATTTACGTAAGAATGTTTTCAATGGTGCCTATATTAAAAGGTCTTGCTACCCCAATGAAGGCCTCAGACTCACACACTTCTAAATCCTTCATCAAAACTGTCTTTGAAATAAGGCCAAAGTGAAAGTTTCTTTCTGAAGCCTTATCTAGAGATTTAAAAAGAAAAACAAAACAAATCCATTGCAAACACCAATGTTAGCAACCCAAGGAACCCTTACATAGACAGCCTGCTGGTTACCTACAAAATTTAAACAGTGGGGAACAGACTTGCACCCAGGAGAGTCAAACTACATGGGCCCCAGGCCTGGACACAACTCATTGCAGGATTGGGGCGCAATGTCGTCCAACTTTGCTGGAAGCAAGTCTATTCAACCCAGTTCTGAAAATTATGTCAGCAGCTTTCAAGATCATTACACTGGAGCTCCCAACCCATTTCAGTATCTTCCTTAAAGCAGTCAAGGCCTAAAGCTTTCCATCCACCCTGACTGAAGAGTAACCAACAGTTCTCAAATGTGGGTCTCAAACTAACAAAATTTAGCAAGGTTACCTTCTCTCTAAGTTACAGGAACACTCATTCCTTGGGTGGGAGTATGTGGAAAGATGGATAACTTGATCCTTAGATATTTTTCGCTGACTTCAGTAGTATCAGGTTTTGTGTTCATGGGGTTTCAGTTTTATAATTGTTATTGTCTTGTCCTTTATTGTTTAATTAGCTCTTAGGCCCCTCGTGAAATTAATCCACATTGAGCTCGCTACAGAAAAAGGGTTTAAGGCCCTGATCTTGGCAAACCTTACACACATTAACTTCATGCATCTGAACAGTCCCATTGAAGTCAATAGGATTAGACACACGCTTAAACTTTAACATTTTATATAAATGTTTCAGGAGCAAGACCTAAGAATCATACAAATAAGCTTACTAATGTTTGAATAGTGCTTTATAAAAATAAGTTACACATTATTTGAGTCGTAGTTTGCAGAGTTGGTAAGGTACCCTAAAAATCAATATTATTGAGTTTAAAATGTTGTTGCTGTTATTTATTAATTACTAATGTTTTCAGCTTACTATAGTAGTACTATTGGATGCAGCTCACTCAATTTAAGAGGAAAATATTACTTCCATGAAACCTGGAGTCGTTAGTTTTTATAGAAATTTCTGTTATAAGTCTCTGGATTATAATTACAGCTTTCTGTGGAAGCACGAAAGCAACTTGGATAAACAAACCAATAAAATATATTTAAATCGTTTAATGGATGCACAATATACATGAACAAATGCAAAGTAGTTATGCTATTACTAATCTTAAAAACAAGGAACATATTAAAACAAAACTGTTTAAAACAGACAACACAAACATACCACTGATCAGTGAAAGCAAAGACAAATCTCATGTAAGTAAATATAAATTTAGTTTATCTACACCTGTAAATAATAGTCACTGATCACCACTTTCCTCCCCTAACATATTTTTCTGGACTTAAATAATTATTCATCTAACTTTTTATATGACAAATTTCACCAACTAATTGCCATCATACTAAATCTGGACTTTGACAAGATCTGGAAAGAAATCCTGGTCCTACCGAATTCAGTAGAAGTTTCAGTAGGACCAGGATTTTACCCACCCTATGTACTTCTTACCAATTATTAGTTATATTTGTACTGTGCTTTCCTGGTATATCATATCAACACTATTCATTTAATTTCCAAACATTAATTTCCTTATCTTAGATGTTTAAAATTAAGCATGCGCGTACGAATTTGTGGGATTATGGTCTTTTACTTTGCAGGTGGGTATAAAGGGATGCAATTCTTGATAACCACAGAGAAAGGTTTCCTTGGAGGCACGTAGCACTAGCTACTGTGATTCTTAAGACTGCCCAGCAGGTACCTCTGATTTCAAATAAGTTTATAGATAAGGAACAGAAAACAACAACTCCTCCCAGCTATTTACCGGTGGCATAGTAGTCTTGTTTAAAAATGACAATTTTTCATGTAAATGTACTTCATACTCAAAATGACTGAAAATATGAATTTTAGTATTGTGAGAAATTGAGTAAATTAACCACAGTCTCTTAGTTTTCACATTTTGTCCCAGGACCAGTTATGTACAGCAGGCTAACTGGAAAACCAGATACTAAAGATAATCCTTGCCCATTCCTTTCTAGTAATGAATGATATCACTGACAAAAGGCTAAACTGAGGGATATTGCTGAGGGGAGTCAATCAATATTGCTAGGAATTACAAGCATAATTACACCAGGAAAAGTAAGGATTTCTTTAAACCTAAACTATCTTTAATATATTAACACCAAGTGAACATACTGACTTTGATATAAAACCAAGTTATATTTACAAAAACAAAAAACAAAAAAACAGTGCTCAATTACTTACAGTTTTAGGGCCAAATTCTGCAAAGCCTTCACACTAAGAGTAAGCACTGTGCTAAGTAGTTAATATTTGTAGGATCAGATCCTTCATTAGTGCGAAGACAAAAAATAAAATGTCTTTCATTTCATCATACTACATACTCACTATATTTATTTTTGTTATTGCCCATAAAAGCCAAAGTAGCCAGCAAAATCTTATGACTGTTTTGGATGTTAGACATAGCTACATACTTTGAGAGAACATATATTTAAGCAATCTACATACTTAAAATTTATATACTGAATTCTAGTAGTAGTACTACTGTACACTGAGCACAATCACAAACTGGCTCTGTGCTCAGGCAGCACAAAGTACAGCTCAAGCTAGGGTCCTCAGCATACCAATTAAAAACTGGTTCTACCAGAGAAAGAAAGACCTCTCCTGATTGGTCAAAAGTGGAGCAACTCAGAAAGGAATGGGAAGGGCTATATGCATCATCCGGCATCCTGATTAGACAGGTTAAATGTGATTGACCAGCGTGAATAATTAATGATCAAGAGGCAGGGCTTACTGCTTTGTTTACACCCTTTGATTGGCTGAATTTGAATTAGATATACATTGTGTTTACACCTGGGTGGGACTATGCAAGGGTTTGTTTTGGGGCATTACACTATAAAAGTGTAATGACAGTTTAACAGCTGGAGGAGAGAGAACAGGATTTGCAGTGTAGTCATAGCCTGCAGCCTCATCACTATTTCCTGGCTGTAAATGGCCTTATGATCATCCTGCCAAACTGCTGAAAACTAACTTAATCAGGAATGTAACTTTTAATGAAGTGCACAGGTCCCTGCTGTGGCTTCTACTGTCAAATACATATAGGAATTTTACAGTTAAAATAGTTTGAATAACATGTTTGTGAGAGGAAATGACAGTAATAGATGTTGTTCCCCCTTCATACATACATTTTATCTGCATAATCAGAACTGCTATAATTTCTAAGTAATGTAACAAATCCTTATTCATATTTGAAAATATTTTCGCCTTGAGCTTTTCCATCCCAACCTGAAAAGTTTAATAGTTACAATGAAGCCTATCTTGTACAGAAATCCTGACAAGAGCCCACAGTAATTTTAGTTGGGCTTAAGCATAGAGTAAAATGTCTCAAGTCAACGTCATTCTTGATATTACCATCAGTCAAGATCTTCAGGCACAGGACACGTTTACAAATGGAAAAAAAGATGAGACTGATTTTTGAAAGAAATATAGATTTTAAATTGCATTACATTCCCCTAATTTTGTAATACTGTCTCATTTTCTTTTCAACAAAGTTAAGAAAACAACCACAAAAGTCCCCAAACAAATCTCAACACTTACTAGAATGACAGGAGGCTGCCCCACAGCTAAACCCTGCCATTCTGAATAAAAAGTGTCATTCAATTACATGAGCAGAGAATTTGTCCAACAAATCCACTGTTCAAAACTAGAGAAGGGAAAAAATTAAAATATGCTGTAATTCTCCAGCACCTTTCAGTGAAAATAATACCTACTCTTTGTCATCATTAAATCTCAAAGTGCTTTAAAAATGAGAGGAACGTGTAGTGAAGTAATATTCTTTATTGGATTCATTTCTGTTGGTGACAAAGACAAGCTTTCAAGCCACAGAGAGCTAAAGTTGTCAACCATCCAGTTTTCTATTACAACACCCAGCTAAAAGGAATACTGGCAGCTCCCCACTTAGTCTGCACAGTGGATAGCCCCATACATTTCCTGGAAATGGCCTGTATGTCCCTCTGGCTTCTAAGTGGCCAGGAGGACTCTGTGCACTGCCTCTGGTTGTGGCACGTGTTGCCCCAAGCACAAGGTGGTCCACAGATCCTATTGGCCACACACCGCACGCAATAGCAGATGCAGAGGCAGCACCTGCAGATGGGGGCAGCTAGGAGCTGGAGGGATGTACCAATGGTTTCCTGGGAGCCACCTGCAGTAAATGCCACCCAAAGCCTGGTCTTCTTCCAGTGCCCCAGCTGTGAGCCTTCTCCTGCCCCCAAATACTCTCCTGGAGCCCACATCTGCATCCCCACACATCCCAACTCCCTGCACCAGCCCAGAGTCCCCTCCTGCACCCAAACTTCTTATCTCTGGCCTCATTTCATGCCCAGACCCCATCTTGCCACCCCAACACCAACCTCCTGCCCCCTCCCAGGGATCCCTCCCATAACATGAACTCATTTTTGACCCCACACAAGAGCCTCTCAGTGTCCATGCCACCTCACACACCTCAACCACTTGCCTGCACTCTGATCCTTCCTATGCCAACCCAAATACCTCATTTCCAGCCACATCCTTTACCCCCACAATCACCTCTTACCCCTAAACTCCTCATTCCCATTTTCACCCCAGAGCCTGCTCTCCCAACCAGAGCCTTGATCCTCCCTAACCCACTCCAGAACCCACCATACTCTGAACCCTTTGGCCCCAGCCCAGATCCCCCTCCTACACGTCAAACTCCTCATCCCCAGTCCCACCTGGACCTGCACCCCCAGCCAAACCTCTCACTGCTTTCTGCATCCATACCTTCTTTCCCAGTCCAGTGAAAACGAGCAGGTTAGGGTATGGGAGAGCAAGCGTGTGAGGGAGGTAAGACAGATGGAGTGGGGGTGGAGCTTTCGAGAAAGACTGAAGCCTTGGAGAAGAGCTATGTCGGGGTGACCCAAAAGTTTTTGGTTTTCTGCAATCAAAAAGTTGACAACACTACACGGTCCTTTTTCAGATTAGTATAATTATGCCCATTTTTTAGGTATGGAAAACCCATGGTACAAGGAGGTGAAGTCACATTCCCATGTTCACAAAGCAGATCCAAAGCAGAGTTGAAAATAGAACTTTGGTCTCTAGAATTACTTGGGTTCTAATTACTAGGCCATAACATCTCCCATCAAATACAAATCTCAAGCAGCTTTTTAAACCTCAGGTCAGATCCTCAAATAAAGCAAATGCTTACAGCCCTACTGTTATTAACATAGTTGCACCAATTTCATAGCTGAAGATCTGTCATTTTAAACAGTAAATGAAAATGCCACTGTCCCTCTCTAGAGCATGGAAACTAGTTAGTCCTTCTAGGCCCAGCTCATCGTTGCTGTGTACCTTGGGCAATCATTCATTACAATAGGTACAGAAGCAGTTTATATACAATTTCCAATGGGGTAAATGACTATATAGGTGCAATGATGAAACAGAATATTTGTATTTCAGCTTATCATAGTATAAAATGTATTATATATACATATTTCCAAATAGCATTGTTGGTGATGCTAATAAAATAAAAAATCAGCCAGATTTACAAATCTTGCTTTGTCAGAGATACATAATTTATAACAAGGATTCAAGCATTCACTTCAAAGTGAGACTTTTCATACAACATGTGGATGTCCCAGAAAAGCATTGTTGTTTGTGATTTTTGTCAAAAATATCGAAGTTTAAAATGACAATCGACATGTCTGGACACCTCCAATACATTTCAGTTCTATTTTAATAGGGCAATCCTGTACAAGAAGGGATCTCACATGAAGACTAAGAATTTAATTGTAAATTCAATTTAACTAATCATTAATTGTTCCTGCTTTAACCAACAGACTACAGTAACAATAGGTGAGAACTGTGTCACTGCGGGTTTTAAAAACATTGTATGCTAATTACTTTCAGTTCTGTGATCTTTTTTTCCTTTTGTTTTCTCTTCTGAGTTATTTTACTGCAATTCAGGTGACTCCAGATGACTCCTCTCTCTTTATGACCTGGTAAAAAGCATCAAAAACTTCCCCACCCCTCCTTCAACAGCTACCAACACTTGCCCCTTCTGTCCTAAGATCTGTGGGTCCAGAATTGGGCTGATAGCCATCAACAGACTTACAAATAGGAGGGTGACATGAAGACTTCCTACTTGTTATCAAGTGATTGCCAAGAAGAGGAGGAGGAGATTGGTAATAGAGTTTTTTTTAATAGATACAGAGGGAGCAATAATGGCCAGAGAACACTTTCTGGAACATAAGGCTATTCCATCAGAATTAAAATTGCATCAGTTTTCTAGAATAATTGTAAATTCTAGTAAATAGTAAATTAATAGAATAACAGTAAATTCCTTCGCCAGGAAGGAAGTGAATGGTATTACAGAATACTTATTAGTGGTATTTTCACTATGCTAGGCCTGAGGATTTCTAATAATTTTACAAACATTAATTCATTAAGCCTCATAACTTCCTGATGAGTTAGGTCTTAACATTTTAAGGAAGAACTAACTGAGGCAAAGAACAATTAAGTAATTCATCCAAGGCTTTCCAGTAGTATGTGGCAGAGTGTCCAGGAAAACAGGGGCTTCTGACTCATACATAGCCAGTACTCACTTTCTCCTAATAATTTAGTCCCAAAGTTTAAATTTTACTTTTAAAAGTTTCACACAGAAAATCTCTGTTAAAATGTCTTTCTTTTGGATTCAAACATTTTTCTCCAAAGTATACAAATCATATATGACAGCATGTTTCTAAAAACTGAGAACCAACCGCTAGAATGCAACTGATTTAGTTTATTTTGTTCCAATCCAAATGAAGTGTGGAAAGAAAACCAGCATGACTGATGACAAATACATAAGCATTTAAAATCTCTGACGGTTTAATCATCTCTATGGTTATATCAGAAAAAAGGAGTATTTTAAATATAGAAATAGTCCAATTCAGGCCTGATTTGGAATTGCACTAGGAATACATTTGTCCTATTATTTCTAACTTGACAGTAAAAACATTTAAATGTTAATTTTAAAAATTAAATATCCTGTGTCCTTAATATATAAAATTTAACTATTGGGATATTGAGATCTATTTACTTATATCTGTCTTTATGTGTTATATGACAAAGGCAGGGTTCACATGGCTCAATAATTGGGAGTTGTTTTTTTTTGAGTTGCAGATTTATTTCCATGTTTTCTGGTGCAACCAGTAATAAAGCAGGTTAATAAAATCTCTGTCCACATTCCCTTTGTTCAGGTGAACAGGCTTCAAACTCCAAATCAAACCATTAAAAACATTACAAATACACAGGGCATTTCTTAATGTACTTCCAAAGCTCCCTGTTCAGCTTCTATGGTAAGCTGCCATCTGTTCTCTTCTGAAATCTGTCCAGTCGCTTTTTAAGGCTTTGATCTTGATTACCTGAGCTGCAGATAGTAAGCTTGGGGCCTACCAGCCTACCCGTGGATCCCCAAGTTTTGGGGAGTCACTCCCAGCCCAACCTACTTGACAGAATTGTACCACGTCTGAACATGATTGCTAGCAATTGTAGTTAACTGACAGTAATGAAACTGCGCCTGATTCAAAACAACCCTGAACCTTGTATAGTCATTCATATTGGTGCAAAATAGGCATTATATAAAAATGCCACATAATCTTGCCAACCGCATTATGGCAGTCCCAAAACTATTTGAAGTCTAATTTTATTTAAATGCAATAGATGGCAGCAAATTTTACAATTATATAATCAAAAGACTATTATATTATTTCACTGTTCTAATTTTGCCACTTTTATTGACATGGAATGTTTCCATATCCATGGAAATGGTAGGTCCTATTACATTAAATGCAGTAACGATGTGTCTGTTCAAATGCTAAAACCGTTAACATTGTTCTTTATTTGGCAGATCATGATTAGCATTTACATTTGAACTGACATAAAATTAAACATGATACTGTTTTAAGGTAAACAGTGGATGTTCATCTCTCTCTTGGTGATGTTGTCAGAACCTGTTATAAGCTGAAAACCAAAATACAATAGACAAATGTACAGTACAAAGGGATAGTTGTTAAAATATAAAACCAAATCTTCCCTCATTTTGAGTAGTAAAGGAACTTCGAAGCTGCCCAGGCACTTCAAAGTACCAGCAGGTTAGCCGCGGCTACACGCGAGCCGGCACTTCGAAGCTGCCATGGGGGAAAATTAACTTAATCAAGTGCTGCATATGCATCACAGCACTTCATTAATAATCTCCCAACACCCTACTTACTATCCTCCCTTCAAAGTAGGGAGGTAGTGTAAACACAGCCAAGGAGCAGGATAGTCCTGAATCAGGCCCATTTTCATTACTGTCTCAATTAGCCAGAATTGTTGGCAATGATGTTCAGGCACGGTACAATTCTCTTGTCACCTCCTGAAATACAGCACTCAGTAACACTGCAATCATAGAATCACAGAGCTGGAAGGGACCTCAAGAGGTCATTTGAGTCCAGCCCTCTGCTTCAAGCAGGATCAAGCCCAACTAAGTCATCCCAGCCACAACTATATCAAGCCAGGATTTAAAAACCTCTAGGAATAGAGATTTCACCACGTCCCTATTCAATGCATTGCAGTGCTTCACCACCTTCCTGGTGAAGTAGTTTTTCCAAATATCAAATCTACTCTTCTCTTTCTGTAACTTCTGACTGTTGCTCCTTGTTCCACTGTCTGTCACCTTGTTATCCCCACCCTTGCTCTGTCTTATTTATACCTGGCCCTGCAGATTTCCAAGACCAGCATCTGATGAAGTGAGTCTGTGCTCACGAAAGCTCATGCTCAAAACTTTTCTGTTAGTCTATAAGGTGCCACAGGACCCTTCGTTGCTGTCACTGAGAACAGTTTCTCTCCCTCCTCTTTAGAGCACCCCTTCAGGAAGCTGAAGGCTGTTAAATCACCCTCCAGTCTTCTCTTCTGCAAACCAAATAAGCCCAGATCCCTCAGCCACTCCTCATAGGTCATGTGCTCCAGCCCCTTAATGATTTTCATTACCTTCCGCTGAACCTGCTCCAGCACATCCACATCCTTTCTACACTGGGGGACCCAAAACTGAATGCAATACTCCAGATGTGGCCTTACCAGTGCCACATAGAGGGGAATGACAACTTCTCTAGATCTGCTCGAAATGCTCCACCAAATGCACCCCAACATGCCATTGGCCTTATTGGCTACAAGGGCACACTGTTTACTCATAGCCAGCCTTTCATCCACTATAATCTGTAGATCCCTTTTCGCTGTACTGCTGCTTAGCCAGTTAGACCCCATCCTATAACAATGCTTGGGATTCTTCTGTCCCAAGTGCAGGACTCTACACGTCTTCTTGTTGAACTGAATGAGATTTCTTTTGGCCCAATCCTCCAATTTATCCAGGTCACTCTGGATCCTATACCATCCAATATATCTACCTCTCCCCCTAGCTTGGTGTCATCCGCAACCTTGCTGAGGGTGCAATCCAGTCCCTCTTCCAGGTCATGAATAAAGATGTTGAACACCACTGGCCCCCGTATCAAGCCATGGGTCACTCCACTTGAAACCAACTACCATCCATATATTGAGCCACTGACCATTACCGATTGTGCCCAACTGTCAAGCCAGTTTTTTCTATCCATCTTACAGTCCATGTATCCAATCCATACTTACTTAACTTATGGGCAGGACTGTTGTGAGAGACTGTATCAAAAGCTTTGCTGAAGGCAGGGTATATCACTTCCACTGACTTCCCCATGTCCACAGAGCCTGTTACCTCATCACAGAAGCTAATCAGATTGATCAGGCAGGACTTGGCTTTGGTGAATCCATGTTGACCACTCTTGATCACTTTCCTCTCTTCCAAGTGCTCCTGAATGGATTCCTTGAGGATCCCTTCCATTATTTTCCCAGATACTGAAGTAAGGCTGACTGGTCTATAGTTCCCTAGATTGTCCTTCTTTTTTTTTTTTAAATATAAGCACTACATTTGCCTTTTTCCAATATCTGGAATCAGTCCCAATCTCCAATCACCAGTCCTGGAACTTTTCCTTGCAACAAAGCCCACTGCCAGCTTTGTCCACATATCTATTCTGGAGATACTATCACTGGACCTAACCAGGTCAGTCACAGAATCACAGGCACATTCTCATGTTCCTCAACTAACGTCATATATGCCATCATGTGCCAACAATGCCCAGATGCTTTGTATATTGGACAGACTTCAAACTCTCTTAGACAAAGAGTTAAGGGGCACAAAGCAGACATAAAAACACTCCTGATCCACAAACCTGTCAGCCAGCATTTTAATGGAGTGGGACATTCTGTTAATGACTTAACAGTTTGTGTCTTATTGAAGAAGAATTTTCACAACACTCTTGAAAGAGAGGCTGCTGAACTCTCCTTTATATTCAAATTCGACACATTAACGTGATTTGAACCGGGATGGAAATTTTCTGGGTCATTATAAGGGCTCGTATGCATACTTGACTTCATCTAATTTTTGACTCCCTCCCCCGGCTTCTGCCCTTCTACTCTCTGCTTTGCTCACCTTGATAATTTTTTTTCCCCCGATTTGTCCACCTTGATTATTATTTTTGGTTCTCTGTGCCTTAAATATTGAGTCTGTTCTGGTATGGCTATGGTCTGAAGAAGTGGGTCTCTTCCACGAAAGCTCACCTAATAAATTATTTTGTTAGTCTTTGAAGTGCCACTTGACTGCTTTTTTGTTTCAATCTCCAAGAGTCTTCAAAGATAATGGCCAAAGGCTCAGCAATGACATCTACCAATTCCCTCAGTACCCTTCAGTGCATTAAATCCAGACGCATGGATTTGTGTACGTCTAGTTTTTCTAAGTAGCTCTTAACTTGTTCCTTCCCCACTGAGGGCTGCCCTCCACCTTCCCATATTGTATAGCCTAGTACCATAGTGTGAGAACTGTCCTGGTCCATGAAGACTGAGGCAAAAAAACAAACAAACATTGGGTACTTCAGCTTTTCTTACATCATCTGTCACTAGGTTACCTTTCTCATCCAGTAACAGCCCCACACCTTCCCTGATAACCCTCTTATTGTTAACATGCCTGTAGAAACCCTGCTTTTTACTCTTCACATCCCTTGCCAGCTTCAGTTCCAATTGTGCCTTTGCTGTTCTGACCACTGCCCGGCATTTTCCAGATGTTTATCTATACTCCTCCTTAGTCATGTGTCCAAGTTTCCACCTCTTATATGCATCTTTTTTGAGTTTAAGATGACCAAGGATTTCCCTGTTAAGACAAGCTGGTTGCCTACCATGTTTGGGTTTCTTACTATAAGGCAGGATTGCTTGTTCCTGTGCTTTCAGCAAGACTTTAAAATATTGCCAGCTCTCCTGAACTCCTTTCCCTTTCATCTTCGTTTCCCAGGGGATCCTGCCCATCTGTTCTCTCAGGGAGTTGAAGTCTGCTCTCTTGAAATCAAGGGTCTGTATATTACTGCTCACTTTTCTTCCTTTTGTCAGGATCCTGAAATCCATCATCTCATGATCACTGCAGCCCAGGGTGCCACACACTTCTATTTCTCCTACTACTTCCCTGTTTGTGAGCAGCAAGTCGTGCATGGCCCCTGGTTGGCTCCATCAGCACTTGTACCATGAAGTTATACCCAAAATTCTCCATAAACTTCCTGGATTGCCTGTGTGCTGCTGTATTAGTCTCCTGACAAACATGTGGATAATTAAAGTCACCCATGAAAACCAAGACCTGTGATTTGGAAGCTTCTCTTAGCTGTCAGAAGAAATTCTCATCCACTTCATCTCCCTGATCTGGCAGTCTATAGCAGACACCAACTACAACATCACCTCTATTGTTTTCACCTCTAAGGTTAACTCAAAGACACAACTGGCTTTCCTCCCTCCTTACACTGGAGCTCTGAGCAATCAAAGTGCCCCCTTACTTAAACTGCAACTCCTCCTCCTTTTCTCCCCTGCCTGTCTTTCCTAAACAGTTTATACCTTTCCATGACCGTGCTCCAGTTACGAGACTCATCCCACCAAGTCTCTTGTTATTCCAACCCCTTCGTACCTGTGCCAGGTACTTCATACCTGTGTCTTAGACTGTGCCAGGGCCTCTAGTTCCTCCTGTTTGTTTCCCAGGCTTTTTGCATGTGTGTACAAGCGCCTTAGACAAGTGACTGATTGGCCCACTTTCTCCTCTTCACCAAGGAATCCTACTTTGTTGTACCCTACTCCTTCCCCACTTACCTCAGGGCTTGTGTCACTGTCCCCAGATGAACCTAGTTTAAAGCCCTCCTCACTAGGTTTGCAAGCCTGCCCACAAAGATGCTCTCTCCTCTCTTCTTTAGGTGGATCCCACCTCAATGGTACACTAGAACCCCTGCAGACAAAATCACTTGTCTACGCTAGTGATTTGTCACCTTTCCAGTCACCAGCATTGCTGCATAAGAAGAAAGCCAACAGAGCAAAGCCTCCACAAACCATTAGTAGGATCAGTGTACTTACCTTACCCCAATTTTAAGCAAGGGTAAGTGCTTCACATCTTTTGTTCTGAACAAGAAGTAGTCTTGTGGCACCTTATAGACTAACAGATATTTTGGAGCATAAGCTTTTGTGGGCAAAGACCCACTTCATCAGATGCTCCAAAATATCTGTTGGTCTATAAGGTGCCACAGGACTTCTTGTTGTTCCTGAAGCTACAGATTAACATAGCTACCTCTCTAATATCTTTTTCTTCTTGTTTGTGATGTGCTGTTGTCTTAGGAAGATGTTCAAGTCACAATTAAATTTAGTCTCTATTGGGTTGGATGGAGTGGGAAAACAGTCACAGCATTCTCACCTACTTTTATTTTACTTCTCTCTCACATTGTCTCCACACCACACCATTACACTTTCCATCTCCCTTCTCCTCAGAAACCTCTTCCCTCTTTGCACTACCCCCTACATCCCTTTCATGATTCTACTCCTGCCACTAACCAATCCTTCTTTATACTTTTCCCATGGTCTCATTACATATCAATCCCTTCCCCACTAGTCCTTCCAATACTCCTCCCTCACACATCCCATTCCCTAAACACTTCCTCTCACTCTTCCACCTACACCTTCCATTACTTGCTCCCTAAGCTCCCCTTCACAACTCCTCCACCCTATATTCATCACACACACCCCTAACCTCTTCTTATTCCTCCCCTTTGCATCTCCTCCTCACACCCTCAAGCCTCTCCTCCCACACATATTTCCTCTGCATGCCCCCTTCTATCCTTCCATATATCTCCAGTCTTCCTATTCTCATTATTCCTCCCTTCATTTCTCCTCATCTTCTAGAAGTCTGTCACCCTCACCCCACTTCTCACTCTCCCCTTTCCCCACCTCCCTTCCTGACTTCTCTATTGCATAACAGCTCCTGTCCCCACATGCACCTCCCATAACCTCTCCCACATAACCCCCTTCTACCTCTACCCCTTCCCATCTACACTTCCTTCTGCCCTCCCCACTTCTTCCCCTTCCCTGCCCCATCACAGCTCCCATCCCCACCCTGTTCCACATGGGTATCCCCACCCCTTCCTACATAAATCCCCTCCCCAGCTACACTTGTCTCCCCTCCTGAAGTCTGTCCCTTCCCTGCCTCAGCACAGCTCTAGTCCCCACTGTCTCACACACCCCTGCCCTAACCCCCCTCCCCTCAAGCTCTTCCCATCCCCCTTGTACATTTACCTATTCCCTCACTCCCCTCTCGATATTCTCCTATCCCCAACCCTTATACCCCCTCCCTGTCCCCGCACCACACCGTAACCCCTCATTTCTCCCGCTCACAAAATGGCGCCAACCCGACGGCCCTTTTTCCCGCCCAGCTTGACGCAGCCTCACGTGACATGCCCTCGCGGAACGTTTCCCCCTCCCCCAGCCCTGTACGCGGCGCGGGCTGCGCGAGACGGGGCGGGGTGGTGCTGCGCCGCGTGCCGGCCGCCGGGCGGGAAGGGAGCGAGGCGACGGGTAAAGTAGCTGGCTCCTGGCGGGCGGTGCCCATTGACCTCTCAGGCGGTGGCCCCGATCCGGGGGCACGGCTGGACGCCGGGCAGCGACCCCCGGAGCAGGGACCCCGTCGTGGGCAGAGACCCCCTATCACAGGCAGGGACCCCTCCGGGGCATTGACCGCCCCCCCCGGGGCAGAGACCTCCCATCACAGGCAGGGGCCCCTCCAGGGCATTGACCCCCCCCCCCCGGGGCAGAGACCCCCCCAGGGCATTGACCCCCCCGGTGTAGAGAGCTCCCATCACAGGCAGAGACCCCCTGGGGTATTGATCCCCCCCCCGGGGTAGAGAGCTCCCATCACAGGCAGGGACCCCCTGGGGTATTGATACCCCCCCCGGGGTAGAGAGCTCCCATCACAAGCAGGGACCCCCGGGGCATTGACCCCCTGGGGCAGAGGCCTCCCATCACGGGCAGGGACCCCCAGAGCATTGACACCCTGGGGCAGAGACCTCCCATCACAGGCGGGGAGGGACCCCCTCCCCAGGGCATTGACCCCCTCTGCAGAGATCTCTCATCACAGGCAGGATCCCCCCCACCCCCCAGGTCAGAGACCTCCCATCACAGACAGGGACCCCCTGGGACAGAGACCTCCCATCACAAGCAGGGACCCCCCCCAGGGCATAGATCCCCTTGGGCAGAGATCCCCACTACAGACAGGGGACGTCCCCCTTGTCACAGGTGGAAACCCTGCATCACATACAGCAAACACTAGGGCAGGGGACCCCCCGTCATGTACAGCAACCTCCAGGGCAGGTGCCATCCCGGAGCAGGCATTTCCCGTCATGGACAGCAACACCTGCCCACCCCCCATGGGTAGGGTCCCCCCAATACCCGCCTCCAGGTGTAGGGTCCTTTCTACCGGTCCACCCCATTATGTTTCCCATACCCATCCCTGCAAACTGGACAGGGACACATAGGACTCCCCACCACCCTCATCACAGACAAGAACCCACTCCCCATGCCTGCCAGGTACAAGAACTCCCACTTGCCATCCTTATGCTTGACAGGACCCCCCACTTCCCTGCCTAACCTTCCAGGGTCAAACAGGGTTCTCTGTAAGCCGAGCGCTGGGGTGGCTACACAGGAAAGGATCAGATGGCACCTAGCTGATCAGTAGAGTACCCACAGATGGCACGTGTGTGGTGCACATTGCAAAATTTATTTTGCAAAAGGATGGAAAAAATTAGAGGGAACAGTGCTTCTCACCCATTCCATCTATGGGCAGGGATACCTCTCCATCATGGTTTGGTGCCCATCCCCCACGCGTCAGGAGCACATCCCCATCAGAGTTAGGGGCCACCACCCCCACACTTTCCAATTGGAGCAGCAACCTTATCCCACCAGGGGAAGCAAACTGCAGTCCTACCACACCAGAGCCAGTAGCAGCTCCAATGGGGAAGTATTAGTCTTCCCTGAGGCAGGTGAAGCTCCCCCACCCCATCTCTGCCTAAGCAGGACCCTCTCCTCCCTACTACTGCGATTTTCTGCATCCTCACAGGGCAGGAGCGGTGCCCTATGCCACGTGGGCCCAGAGACAGTAAGCAACCCCCATCCCTGACAGCAGCTGGATCACCCCCCCATCAGTGCCAGAGCTCTACCCTCAATTGGTATAGGCCCAGGGGTTGGTATAGAGAAAAATGGCTTCAATTTTTTTGATTCTTTTGAAATTGAAATCAGATTTCTTTATTTAAATTTAATGCATTTTCTTTTACAAATAAACCTATTAGAACTTAAAATTTAAATTTTAAACCTATATTACGGCATACATTTACTATATTAAAATAATTTAAATAAAATTCAAACAGTATGTGTTTGCTATTTAAAGTCAAACCACCAAACTGGTGAAAGTTGCTGACTAAGCACTTTGAAACAGAATTTGCTGGCAAGCTAAATCTGCTTGTGACAGCAGTAGCCTTTTCAAGTGCAGAGAGAATATTTTCTTCAGATGAGTTTATTTAACTGGTTCAGTTCAATGACTAGTTAATACTTAGCTTCCCTCACCTCAGTTCAGACTAGGACAACTGCAACCACCCC
This sequence comes from Carettochelys insculpta, assembly GCF_033958435.1. Classification (NCBI taxonomy): domain Eukaryota; kingdom Metazoa; phylum Chordata; order Testudines; family Carettochelyidae; genus Carettochelys; species Carettochelys insculpta. The sequence continues at coordinate 22,013,053 of NC_134158.1, read as the reverse complement.
TCTTATTCTTCATATGAGAATGAAGAGGTCATGCCCTGGATCTTCCCTCTTGACAGCAAAAGCATAGCGATCTCAGCTTCTCTGTCATGTTTCCCTGTCCCTAATACCCTGCTCCCCCATTATCATGTTGCTTGACTGCCTGGGTACAACCCACTAACATCTCCCCTAGTTATAATGTGCTCTTCCTCCTTACTCTAACACAATTCAGACCTCTACACAAGAAAAATTCTAAAGGTCTGCAATTATAATGTATTTATTAGTCTTCAGATCTCAAAGACAACATGTTATAAATTATTTAATGGCTCTCCACACATTAAAAATGATATTCTGGATTTTAAGGTACTTAATTTCCTTACCATCTGATTTTTTTAAAAGGATGAATTAAAAAATACTGTGAGTAACTGAAATTCTCTCAATTCTTTTGACCCAGCGGATCACAGTCCTAAAAATTCAACCTATGGATCCAGAGCTGCTTTCTACCTATAACGATGTGAAGACCTAAGTCAGTCAGCTTCGGGTTTTGATTGTTGGTTAATGCAAGCAGAGGGCTTTAATTTAACAACATAGATTCGAGTGTCTGCAGATTATGTGGGTTATGTGTGTTTATTGTTAATTTAAAAAAATGATATGATTGAGCCCAAGTTCATATGTGTAGCTTTATCAATATGAATTAATTCATGTCTGGGCCTGTTATCTGTGAATTAGGTACAGTGCTTTTTACTCCTGGCAAATGTAGACCTGAATCTTATATATGTGCTTAACTTTGAGCATGTGAGCAGCCTCACTAAAGTCAAAAGGATTAACATGCATAAAATTAAGCATAATATTTCAGGACTGGGTATTAAATGCTATGGTTAGGAGCATTCTACAAATAGGAGTAGAAGTTTATTTACCTCCAGTTTTGCAAATTTGGCTGCCTCTGGTTGAACAAAATTAAGAATTGTCTTTATTTTTTTCTTAACTCTTTGTCCCTGTTCTTGCCATCCTTGCTTAAGCAGAAACTCCCAGTGATTTAAATGTGAGTTTTGCTTGGGCAGCAGACCCATTATGGAAGTCTTGGATGTAATTTTAGTAGCTTTATGAAATTATTACAAAAAATTAGAATTACTTGTCCAGTCTTTGTCTTAAAACAAAGAAAGAAAGTCTTTAGAGGGAGGGCGAGAGAATAGAAATTTAATACATTTGACTTTAGAAGGAAAATAGTACTTAAAAATTGAGAGTGGGGGAGTATGTAAATATTTTTCTTGTTATTCAAGGTATAAGGGTGGGGAACAAAAGAAGGATTCTCTGTGTATACCAGGGTAAGCAATGTTTTTATGGTAGGCACCCCTTTTTGTCCCTGCAATTACAAGGGGCTCTTTCTCAACCTGTCTAATGTAATCCAAGCTGATGGAAATGTTGGTTATGTTCATATGGGAAAAAAAAACCTGAAAAAAAAGCATTATACATAGAGCTAGAAGGGACCTTGAAAGGTCATTGAGTCTAGTCCCTTGCACCCACAGCAGGACCTATCACCATCCCTGCCAGGTGTGGTTTCTTTTTTTTTTTTTCCCCTTTAAATTAATCTAACCTGCCCCAGACCCTTGAAAGGCCCTGTTAGGGATTGAGCTCACGACCTTGGGTTTATAAGGCCAATGAGCTATCCATCCCCAACAGCCTGTTGGCTTGTGTAAGAAAATAAGTGTGTAGAATGTTAAAAGAAAAAATTGGTACATAAATGTGAATGCACAGGCTTAAAAATATTTAAATATTTTTAATGAGATGGATGAACCTGAGTCTGTGGCATAGAACGTCGGGGGGTGGGAGGTTAGGGGCTCCAGACATCAGCAATAACTGACTCCCAGCCTACTTCTTCTGGGTGAAGGGCTGATACATGGCACCAACAGGATGGCCTAGTCCACTCTGAGAGAAGCACCCTGGATAGTCCTGGAAGCGAGAGGCAGTATCAGGGAAGTGAAATGCTGCACTTCTGCGGCAGAGGCTGGGAGTCAGGGAGTCAACAGAGGCCATGGGGAGACAGCAGATGATGGTGGGAGGGGCAGCCATGCTATGCCATGCTTATGAAATGTAACACCCCCCAAGGGGACATGCCCTCCACTTTGTGCACCCCAGTATATACAATGCTGTGCATACAGTTAAACAGAAGAATTTATAATGAAAAGAATCAGTTTAATTTTTATTATGCCATCTCCTGTAAAATTTGAACCTACTTCTGGAAAATATCATTGCCTTGATAGGAGTAGCATAAGGAAATTCTTTGTTCTCAGATATGGAGCAATAAAATATTCTTTTTGTGGTGATTGCGGAAATTGTGCCTCTTAATTATACATGTTCTACCGGAAAGATGATGAAGAGTGGATGAAATTCAGTTCTCTGCAGGTCCTGCACCCTGGACATACTTTTTCCTAGGCACAGAGCACCAAAAGTTACGAATTTATCAACAGGAACATTTTTGTAGGACATCTTTTGACGTCTTTGAAATACATGAGATTCTTCACTAAACTTTTTGAAATGATGTTGTAAACAAATGAGAACATTTTTCATGTTTGCAGCAGAACTGGATGGTTGTAAAGAGCTTAAAGTTTCCTGGATAATTCAGAGTTCCGATGTGTATACCTGTTGGCATTTAGCTGTATTTAATTGTGTAAGAATTTTTTCATATGCAGTTTTCAGACTTAGTTTTAGTATATTCTCTGGAGGTTGCATTTCCTAAAATACTTTAATCAAGATCAAATTTCTCATCATGTTCATGACAAGGCTTGTAAGGATTAGATTTTTACTGGTAAAATTTAATTTCACTATACATACACAAATCTATGAAAAATATTTCCATAAATTATTGAAATTTAAGCATAGAAAATTTAAGAAAATTGCTTCTTGAGTGCATATGGGAGTTAATTTAAGAAAATCTATTTTGTATGCTTTATGTAGTATTGACAGTTTGTGTTTTAATGGGTATAAAACAAACTTTTTGAGTTTCAGCACATTGTGCCACTAAATAGTCATTGTACTAGCCTCCCATATTTTCCTGCAACTATGAAAAATTAATAAAAATAGAAAAAATGCTTAAAATTTTGCACAATTACGAAAATTTTAATTGATACATATTTTTAAAATGCTTAAAAATGAACAGTTGTATTTATCATCAAAGTTATATTTTGAAAAAATAAGAATTCTGTTCAAACCTGTTTATGATAATCGTCAGTTAAACAGTACCACACATAAAAAGTCCTGATTGTTTGAACACATATTTCCATCTAAGATGCCAACCAGAAGTATTTATCTCGATAAGGATTGGTTTACATATGGGCTATTGCATCAACACTGATAGTGTTTTGATTTTTAAAATGTACTTTCTGTTGATTTCTATTATCTAACTTTTTTCTGTTGCCTTTTGTTTAGGAATCTTGCTATACATTAATGGAGTTTTCAAGCTCTGAGTCTTGCCCTAGTTTATGAGAAACAAAAGCATATTTCCTGATCAAACACTGAAGGTGGATAAACATGGACCGGTACCACCTCAGTGAGGAAAACTTCATCCAATCAGAGATGAATATTCCAGGATTTTCAGAGAGTCAAGGGCTGAACTGTAGTGACACTCTCAACCTTAAGCTGTGTCCAGACACAAGAGACATAATGTATACTGGCCTGAGCAGCCTAGATATGGATCCTAGCCTTTCAACTGCAGATATGGCTAATGACACTTTGGAGGACAATTTAGATGCACTGTCTTTGTATTCTGTGAAGGACTGTGATTTTGTTAAACTCCTTGATGAGTCTGACTTTGGCTCACAGCCTTCTCTGAGTGGTGAGTACGCTGGAATCTCCTTTGGTTATAATTGTGCAGGGCTATGGCAAGGATGTTCTTTTATGGTTAAGTGTAACCAGAATAATAGTTTAATTTAAACAGTAAAGTAAATCTAGTGTTACTTTCTTTGGCTCAGGGACATTTGTTAAAATTTTCAAATGCCGTTAAGTGTCTATGAGACTAAATCTCCATTTAAGGTGCCTTTAAAAATGAGATGTAGGCCTCTAGGTCACTTAAGTCCTTTAGAAAATTTTGCCAGTTGTCTTTATTTGTCTAATAAATTGTCATAGCTCTAAAGAAAATATTTACTAGTAATAATTGTAATGTTAAATATGATAGGAGTATGTCACCTTAATATTGTCCAGTATGTAGATACACTCCATGCTCAAAGCCTTTGCAACTTCTTTGAAAGTTGCAAATGGAAAAGTTACAGAAATTACGATGACAGGTTCACTAAATATGCTGCTAACATCTACATCACCAGCTTTCCCTGAAGCACAGAAGAGACATTCTATTTAATACTTGCATTTTAGGTTCTTTGGGAAATGGATTTGGCAGAATGACCTTAGTCCAAAATTGCAATTGTAAGTCAAAAGGAGAACATCCTTAGTAAAATGCTGTTCTTGAAAGAACAAGGTAGCATCACTGCTAATGCAAAACTGATCATGCAGAAGTTTAGGGAACTTTGAAGAGAGAAGAAATGAAAAGATACAACTGGGAGTCCTCAAATAAGAGAGTAATAGAGGTTTTCTGTTTAAAATTTGGTGGATCTTTTATTCAACTGATAAGGCCAACTGATAAAAAGGAGAGAGGTAGATACATTACACATTTTCATTCTGTTTCATAGGTAACAAATCTTAAATTTATGAAGAATTGTAAGCTTCATTAGGTCATAAATATTGTTCCCTTTAATCTTTTCCATACGTGTGGATTTTTTCTGTTCATAGGCTAAATTAATTTTATGTGGACCACCACATGTGCAAATATGCAACATCAGTAGAAACAAAATGCTAGTCATGAGTGCTGTGCTAAAAAGCTGAGTGATGTTTGACTCTCTCCTGAGCACCTGCACACAGCTGACAGGGAACACTGGTCACAACGGGCAGAATAAGTCTCCTTTCTCCCTTTTCGTCCAAAAGAGGGGAAATATTGTGGTAGATTTCAGCACACTTGACAACTCAAGAGATTTAGGACTAAAATACCAAGCTACAGCTGAGGTGCATTGTCAAAGCTGTGTGAGGACATAGTACTGGAATGGGTGTTGCAGGTCACAGGCTATATTAGACACAAAACAGTGGTGCATCATGCGTGTACTAGTTATTCTACTCTGTAACTAGGCTCCCCCCATAAAAAATGGGGAGAGGGGACTAAAGAAGAGAGATCTAAGAAACCTAAATTTATTGAGGTAGTTTGATATGACACCTAATGAGTATAACTTTCACCCTTTATTTAGAGTTGGGAATTCCAGTCCCAGTAGCACCTAAAGAAGTCGATCAAGAAGGCAAGTCCAATTCTGGTGGTGCTAGGAAAGGGAAGCAACAGCACAGCTCTCCTCAAAACCCTGTCCTGGATTGCAGTCTCTGTGGGAAGGTGTTCGGCAGTGCCAGCTCTCTTAGCAAACATAACCTGACTCACAGCCAGGAACGGAAATACATCTGTAAAATCTGCAGCAAGGCTTTTAAACGACAGGACCACCTGTATGTAGGCATTTATTAATATAAAGTCTTAAAACTATATTCAGTTTATGTTTAAAACAATTTGATAGTATTCACTTCAGTAGCACTTTATTTTTCTGTTCCAGTTTGGATTAGATGCACAGTTACAGTGATTGGTATTTTGGTGTGGGCATTTGTCAAGCCAGCAAACCCCATCAATTACATTGCAAAACTATATCAGTAGTGGAAACAAGTTACATATATGTGGAATTTCCTGAGCATATTGGTGCAGAAAGGGTCGTGTAAGACATAGTTCACCTACAGAAAACTTGTTGAGCTTGTATTGCGCAATAGAAGTTTAGAGTCATTTATTTGTCTTTCTGATCAGTGGTCCAGGGAAAAACTTGCTAGCGTTGGAAGTACTTGTTTTAGACAAAATTCTTGTGTGATTTTAGCAGCCAATATGTTGTGAACTACAGTTAAAGGTTTTTTTTCATGTCATTAATAACTGGGATTCTATGCTTTCTAATGCTCTATTCCATTTGTTCTGCTCTCTAGTGGTTCTTGAAGTATTGGACCTTCAGTTGTGTATTCTGGTTTCTTGGTGTAGCAGTGCTGGTCCAGGTTCATTGTATCAAGTCCAGAATACTGGACCAGTGCAAATGCCAGTACTAGGGAACAGGCTGGAGGTTTCTTCCTGTATTTCTGTATATACACATTTTGGACTGTTACTCTTTCCTAAAAGTGTCTCTGTAGAAAGGAAATTGTAATGGTTTTTGTTCACTTGTTTCCATTTATTTCTGTATCTCAGTCTCATTTGCTTTGCTTACAAGATGTTTTTTCTAACTCCAAGCCCCCTGCTCCTCTCCACCCCCTCGCCCTCCCAACTCAGTGAGATTGACAGACAACCAGGATTTTTTCCGTTTCATGCATTAAAAGAAGCTCTGCTGGTCAAATTAGCTGCTCATTTCAACTGTCTTTGGGCTAGTCCTTCAATGAACATTATCCTTTGGTGGGTTTGCACAGATGTACTTCAGGGCATAACTGGAAGAGAACAGAGTAGCAGTGGTATTGTTTAAAGACATCATATTGTCCACTGTACTTCTGTAACTTGTTGAAATGCAAAACAAACTAACTTGACTCATAGGCATAGGGTGACTTTCTAGGCACTGGCAGTTAAACATCTTTCTTGAGAGCTTTGAGAACTGAAAGATCAGTTTTGAATTGCATTCAGCAATAGACAGCCAGTGCAAGTGTTAGAGGATGATAGTCATGTAATCCATCTTCTAAAAATGAAAAAAAAAAAAAAGAAAGCAGTTGGGCTGCAGCTGCATGGACCCCTTTTACTTTAAAAACAAAAAAGCAGTCCAGTAGCGCTTTAAAGACTAACAAAGTAATTAATTAGGTGATGAGCTTTTGTGGGACAGACCCACTTCTTCAGATCATGGCCGTACCAGAACTGAAGAGGAATTTTCACAACACTTTGGAAAGAGAGGCTGCTGAACTCTCTTTTATATCAAATTTGACACATTAACACATGGTTTGAACCGGGATGGGAATTTTCTAGCTTATTATAGGGACTCTTTTGCATACTTGGCTATATGTAATTCTTGACTGCTCCCACCCTTCTGCCCCTTTGCTCTCTGATTCACTCACCTTGATAATATTTTTCTGATTTGTCAACCTTGATTACTATTTTTGGTTCTCTGTGCCTTAAATATTGAGTCTCTTCTGGTATGACTGTGATCTGTCCAAGTGGGTCTGTCCCATGAAAGCTCATCACCTAATAAATTATTTTGTTAGTCTTAGTCTTAGTCTTGTTAGTGCTACTGGGCTGCTTTTTTGTTTTGATAGTATCTGGACTAGAACAGCTATCTCTCTGTCCCTTTTACTTTAGTGAGCCCTAATTAAGCCTTGTTTCATGCTTTGTGCAACCTCTTTGTAGCTCTGTAGTTGTACTGGATATGTCAGTATAGAATTTCACCTTCAGAAGTTAATAAAATTGTAAGTGTGTTAATTGTCATAGTTCAGAAAAGAAGTGATTCAGTTTCTGCTAGTTTAAATGAGACTTCTCTTCTGTCTTTTGTCTTTTTACCTCAGGAGTGGACACATGCTAACACATCAGAAAACAAAGCCATTTATGTGTATACAGCATGGTTGTAATAAGAGTTACTGTGACCATCGGTCATTGCTTCGACATTATGAAATGCAGCATGGCTTTTCTGTCTTGAAGGAGACCACGTGTGATGAAGATGCCTGTAAAGTCTCTTCACCTTCTCATGATACTTTTGTCCAAAGAGGACAAGGTAGCATGAGAATGGAGAGGCTGGCTGTACACGCTGAATCCGGATCTCCCAATTCTGTCCTGCCCAACAGAGACCTACTAAAATGCATGGTTAGCAGCATTGTAAATCAGAAGCTTCCATCAACCACAGCATCTCCTGCAGGGCAGTCAGAGGCTGACTTGAAAGGTTCGCTGCAGTCATGCTCTGCTGCTGGTCTTCTTTCTTGCATCCCATCTAGCACAACTGCACTATTTGAAGCTGCAAGTGACAACATGTTGAAGGAGCATTATCGTTGCCAAAAGAATGCCACCTCTTCCAATGTGTATGCCCTAATAAATCCTGGTAATTTATCTGTGATCACACCAGGAGAAAACATAGTTACCAGTTTGACTGATACATCCCCTGTTTCAGAATCACAGTTTCCTTTAGAGAGTACAGGGTTAGAGTATTGGCCAAACAGCACTTTACCTTGTTTTCCTTTATTTAGGGGTCAGAAGATTTCTGCAAACTCCTCCCATCAGTCAAGCAGTAACTTTCAGTGGATTAAAAACATGCCAGTTTATACTAAAAGTAAAGGGAATAATGTTTATATTACTGACAGTCCATCTGTTGCACTTCAGAATGTTTCAGGTGGGTTTTCTGGCCCTTCTCAAGTGTTTGACTCATTTGCACAGATGCATGAGCGTCCAGATTCTGTGTCATTTGCACTTTTGAAGACCCAAGGGGAAATTTCAAGTGAAACAAAGCTCAGCAGTTTTGAGGAAACCTTTAGGCCAGCTAAAAGAGAGGAATGTGACACTGATTCCTGTCACTGGCCGAATGTTCAGAGGCACAGTGTGTTACAGAATGATGCTAACCCACGCTTCAGGCAGCTTTTCATGGAATCCTCAGTAAACCAGGAGCATATGCAAGTGAAGCAGCACCTGCTCCAAATGTTCACCAAAACTCAGCACATTTTGTCCCACACCCAGGTTCTGTCTCCATCACAGCAAGCAACTTCTGAGATGAAACAGAGTGTAGAAAAACCGCTCCAAAATGTAATGCAACAGAAACAGCAGATTGATGTAATTCATTCTCTTCTAGAGCACACAGAATGTGAAGGGTCTCCCTTGTTTATGCAAAAAACTTTGGCCCAGTGTCAGAAGGATGTGCCTTCTGCTAGTGAGGAAGAAGGCCAAATAGGAAGGCAGCAAGCAGCATATACTTTGCAATCTTTTCAGTTGCCATCAGACCCTTTCATAAATACAGACACTGTTTACTCTGCCAAGCAGACTAGACCCTTGAAAAGGTGTGTGGGATCCAAAGAGAGTGCCAACTCCAGCCAACTCCAACCTACAGTATGTGGTAAAGCCATGGGCTACTCTACTCATGGAAAATCATGTCACTGGGAAAGTAACACTTCTGTGTATACCAGCAAAGAGAAAAATGAAGGATATTGCAAAGCAACAGGTGGCAAACTGCATTCTAATAGTGGTAGACCTCGCCGCTTGCCCAGTGTTCGAAAAGAGAAGCTAAAGTTTGACCTATCTTGCACAGCCTCTCCAAGTCAAGTAGCCATGGCTTCCTTTTCATTACCCGAAACTTCATCCAGTCATGTAACTGAAAAGAAACACAAACTCACCATTTTCAATAGAATTCAGGTATGTTCAATCCCTCATTTATTTTTAACAAAAAAAAAAGTTTAAAATTTTAAATGAATGAATAGAAAAGAGTTGGTATCTTAATGATTAGAGGTGGCAGTGAGGAGTTAGAAATCCTTACTTTTGTGTTGAAAGTAATTGGGAGGTAGGTGTCAAACTCATTCAGGAGCTTTGGTATCTTTAGGTATCTAAATAACTTTGTATAGCTGGCCCTCTGTGCCTCAGATTCTCCATCTATAAAAGGAGGATAATGAAATTTATGAACCTTTGAGAGGTCTTAACACATTACTGGTGCAGTGACATGAAGTGTCATTTTTTAGCTAAGTGAAACCACCCTCGTAACCTTTGTGGTTAAAAACGAAACCAAACCACCACATAAGCAAGTCTACGAGTATTGGAGTGTAAATATATAGGGGAAATTATTTTAAAACTAAGACCTCCCTTATTAAATTTGTGCGGAAGAGTGCAATTTGTTGTGGACATACACATTTTAACAGGGCTGTGTTAGTAGACTATGCTATAATAACTTGTTGCCAAGAGGAATCCAGCTGGAATCTGGTTCTGGTTTGTGATGGGACTCTAATCAGTTCACCTGAAAGCAAGTTCTGATGTTGGTGTAGTTTCAGAATAAAACATTTTTCAGACTATAAAGAAAACGAAATCCCAGCAGTATTTAGTATTCCACAGGATAAATAAATATTCACCGTTACTGTTGATCTTGATGTCTTTGTCAGGTTCATATTACTACATTATTTTAACATGTAGGAGAAGTGTTCATAATTCATTCAATTCTTCTAGTGAATTATGTATTAGGTTTAGTCACTAATCAGTGAAGATATCTTTCAGTGCTCCCTTGGGTTGGGCTGTAATATTTTTTTTTTGCTTTTCATAAATGAAGAATAGTAAAGCTTGGTCTGACATCCTTCACACTTGATAGTCTGACAGGATCCTTATTTGTCAATGTTGCTCTATTAATATTAAGCTTGAAGGGTATGGTAAAGTGAACTCAATTCAGTGTTCTTTTAAATAGCACAACAGTTACTTCTTCTTCGAGTGGTCCCCATGGGTGCTCCACAGTAGGTGTCGGGCTCGCCCCGGCGCCGCAGCTTGGAAAATCTTCAGCAGTTTCTGTTGGGTTGCGCAAGCGCCGATGCGCGTCGGCTCTTTGCGCGCTTACGGTCACATGCGCGATCTGGTCCCCGCCAGTTCCTTCTCAACTCCTAACGACTGCAGACGGAGTCCTCTCCGGCTCCAACGCCTGAGACAGATAAATCTTATTTTTTTCTCATGTTAATAGTTTTTAACAGTTCATAGTTAGCAGTTCTATAGTTATTATAGTTAGTTACTCTGTTAAAAGTTGTTAAAAGCTAAAGACTATCTTAAAACCGCAGCAGCCGCCTCCGGGCGGGCCCGCTGCTTTTGTTTGTCGGCCTTCAAAGGCCAACAGTTATTAACATCACCTAACAGACTGTTAAGTGTGCTGTTAGCACCTAAGGACTCAGAGTTAAGTTTTAACAATGCCATCCCCCGGCTTTAAGAAGTGTGAATCTTGCTGGGAGGCCATGCCTGCTTCGGATGGCCATAGCAGATGCATACGGTGCCTTGGGGAGACGCACGTTCCCCAGAAGTGCTCCCATTGTTCCAAGTTGACTAATAGAGCTAGAAAAGATAGAGAAATGAGGCTGAAGATGCTGTTAGTTGACAAAGCACTTCAGCCTGCCTCATCGGAGGCAATGCATGCGGAGGGCTCTTCAGGATCGCACAAGAGGAAGGCTGCCTCTTTGACCTCCTCTGCGCAGAAGAAACGAAGAGCCTCGCTTACTCGATCCCTGCCCCTTACTGTTGGGAGCGGGACGAGTGTAACAAAGGGCCCGTGCACTCTGGCTTCCTCCACTGGTAAAGCCGCGGCGCATGCAACCACTCAAGGCCCTGCAGCTACCGGGGAGACGGCACCGAGAGCTGTGCGGGCACTAGTCAGTCCGGCACCGGCTACTGCGGCACCAATCGAGACTTCCCCAGAGGCACCGAGGACATCAGCACCGGCGACGACGGCACCGGCAACAACGACACCGGGAGCAGTGGAAATCAGCATGACACCTGCTCCGGTACCAAGTTCACTGACAAGACCACCCGAGAGGGTAAAGGCTAAAACGAAGACCAGGCACTGCAGCCCCTCTCCTGAGGTAATTGCGCTGCCTCTGTCACCACGATCACCACTGGAGATTCGACGGGCAGCAACACCTTCAGCCTGCCACAGACATCCTTCTCCTTTTCTTCGGAGTCCATCCCATGGGTCTGCACGCTTTTCTCCATCATCTAGCAGAGATCCCTACGAATCTTCTCACAGAGGCTCTCCTCGTACGTCGGTATCATCTCGGAGGTCTCGACATTCCAGGCACCACCCTTACATCCTTGGGTCATGGTCCGGGTCTCCATCGCCGGGCCCCTGTCCCTGTTGCTACGACCGCCATCATTATGCGGGGCGTCAGCATAGGAGGTCGACGTCTCACTATGGATCCCCGTCGACCACCCCTGAACGCCACAGTGTTCTGCTTCCACCTGGGGGAACACCACGAGTTCCTCAATCAGAGGCTGGGTGTAAAGGCATTGAACCCCACCTCGAAATTCCACAAAGGCAATCACATCAATACAGCCAGGATCCAGAGGAATTTGAGGAGAGATACCATAGTGATGCCTCCTCATCCTCGCCAGATGAGGCCGTGGTCCCTGGAGACATTTCTCCCCCAGATGACCTGAAACGGTTCCAGGAGCTGTTCAAACGAGTAGCTCAATCCCAAGATATTCAAGTGGCAGAGGTGCAGGAGAAACACCACAGACTCCTTAAAAACCTCAGGCCTCCATCTTCTTCTAAAATTGCTATTCCTCTGGACGATGCAATCATGGAGGCAGCCACTAATATATGGCAGACTCCAGCATCCGCTCCTCCTACCAACAAAAGAGCGGAGAAAAAGTACTTTGTCCCTGAGAAAGGTATGGAATTTCTATTTAGTCATCCACAGCCAAACTCGCTAGTGGTTGAATCGTCCCAACACAGGTCCAAATCGTCCCAATATAAATCTGGGGGATTGGACAAGGACATAAAGAAGCTGGATCTTCTGGGTAGAAAAGCCTACTCCTCCTCTACTCTGTTGCTCCGCATGGCCAACTATGCCGCTCATTTGTCGAATCACAATTTCGATAACTATTCCAAACTTACTGCCCTCATGGACTTCCTTCCGGAGGATAAAAGGCCAATTCTTAAGGCAATTGTGCAAGAGGGCTACGCGGCTTCTCGAGCAGGCGTGCAGATTGCACTGGATGTGGCGGACACAGCGGCCCGCGCCGTGGCCACTGCAGTGGTAATGCGGAGAGAGTCATGGTTTCACACATCCGGCATTCCAAAGGAGTTACAGGTCAAAATTGCAGACCTCCCCTTCGACAAAATAAAATTGTTTGCTGAATCGACCGACTCAGTCCTACACTCAAGCAAAGATTCCAGAGCGACACTTCGGACTTTGGGGATATATACCCCACCGTTCAGAAGGAAGAAATTTTATCCTCAGCAATGCTGTTATGGTTACCAACAGCAACATACCCAATTTCAACGGGGGTATGATCAGGGACGTCATCAACAAACACATTATAAGGGCCCTAGGCGCCGGCCTCAGCAGGGCAACGCCTCCTCAGGGCAAAGTGCAAGACAGCAAGTTTGACGGGTATGTCGAGGGCCGCGAAGCCAAGACCGTACCTCAGTGCCAATCTCAGTACGTGTTCCATCACCGACTCAAGCCATTTTACCCACAATGGAAAAGCATCACGTCGGACAAGTGGGTATTGGAAACTGTAAACACGGGATACACGATCCCCTTCCAGTCTTTACCTCCACCAAATCCTCCCACCGCACCCCTTCTCAGAGACCCCTCTCACCTACCGGAATTAAGGCGGGAGGTGGACCACCTCCTATTCATAGGGGCGGTGGAGAGAGTACCGGAACAATTTCAAGGCAAAGGGTTCTACTCCAGGTATTTCCTGACGGAAAAGAAGACAGGAGGGTGGAGACCCATTTTGGATCTATGCTCACTGAACCAGTACCTACGCAAACAGCGCTTCAAAATGACTACGATGGCTTCAATAATCACGGCACTAGACCATGGCGATTGGTTTGCAGCCCTCGACTTACAGGATGCGTTTTTTCATATCGCAATTCATCCAGCCCACAGGCGTTTCCTCGGGTTCCTTGTGGGCACAGATCATTTCCAGTACAGAGTCCTCCCATTTGGACTCTCTTCAGCACCCAGAGTCTTCACCAAGACCTTAGCGGTGGTGTCAGCATACCTACACAGACAGGGAGTTTTCATTTTCCCCTACCTGGACGATTGCCTGCTAAAGGGAACTTCCCGGGCGGAGGTATTACGGATGATACACATCACCACAAAAACATTTACCTCACTGGGCCTCATCATCAATTTCTCAAAGTCAAAGACCGACCCCACACAAAATATAGAGTTTATAGGGGCTCGGATAGACTCAGTCACGTCAAGGGTGTATTTACTCGAGGCTCGTTTTCGTGCCATCGAATCTCTCGTACAACTTCCTAACGTACAGCCCCACTGTTCCAGATCTCACGTGCTTACATCTGTTGGGGCATATGGCAACCACCACGTTTGTGGTGCAAAACACCAGGCTGCATATGCGAGGATTGCAGCATTGGTTGGCAACCGTATACAAACCCTCAATCCACACCGTCCACAAGAGGGTGTCACTTACAACAGAGGCACGAAGCTCGCTAACATGGTGGGGAAACCCCAAGAATCTCCTAACAGGGGTGCCCTTCTGCCAGCCACAAATTACTGTGTTCATTACAACAGATGCCTCCCATATGGGATGGGGGGCTCACATGGACAACAAAACCACTCAAGGATTATGGTCCCCCACAGAGAAGACACTGCACATAAACATATTAGAGCTCAGGGCAGTGTTCAATGCGTGCAGGCATTTTCACAATTATCTGCGCGGAAAAATAGTCGGCGTGAATACCGACGACACCACCACGTTTTATATAAACCGACGGGGGAGCCAGGTCTCATACGCTTTGTGTGGAGGCAGTCCAACTCTGGAACTGGTGCATCGCCAACAATATAATCATAAAGGCTTCATACCTACTGGGGGTCCGCAACGTCAAGGCGTACCAACTCAGCAGACACTTTGCGCCCACTCACGAGTGGCAGATCCGTTCAGACCTACTTCACCAGGTGTTCCGCAGATGGGGTTTTCCCCAAATCGACTTGTTCGCCACCCGAGAAAACAAGAAATGTCCCCAATACTGCTCCAGAGCGGGCATGGGACAGGAGTCTTTGAGGGACGCCTTCATGATCCCATGGAAGGGCCCTCTACTTTATGCGTTCCCTCCCACGACACTTTTACACAAGGTCTTGGAGAAGGCCAGAAGGGAGAAAGCATGCATGATACTCATAGTCCCAACCTGGGACCGGCAACAGTGGTTCCTATTGCTCTTGCGCATGGCTCAACATCGGCCATTTCCCCTACCAACAGTACCGGACATTCTCACTCAGGCTCGGGGGTCAATACTGCACCCACACCCAAAGAGACTTCGGCTACAAGCATGGCTAATCCATGGCTAAGCGCCTTAGAGACTACATGCTCAGAGGGAGTACACCAAGTCCTTGAATGTAGTCGGAGAACTTCCACCAGAAAGACTTATCAGCACAAATGGTTGCGTTTTTCCGAATGGTGTTCCTCCAGGCAACTAATACCCCAGGACGCCACCATACCTACGATTCTGGATTATTTGCTACATCTCAAACAAAACGGACTTTCGCTATCCTCTATAAAGGTGCATCTGGCGGCTATATCAGCGTTTCAGCATGAAGAGGATGGATCAACCACATTTGCCCATCCTGTTGTCTCGCGTTTCCTAAAGGGGGTGGTGAATCTGTACCCCCCTCGGAAACCAATACCGCCATCATGGAGTTTAGACCTAGTTCTACACACCCTCTCGGGACCGGCCTTTGAACCATTGGCTACGGTCCCCCTTCGACTACTTACTGTTAAAACGACTTTCCTCCTGTCAATCACGTCAGCTCGCAGAGTGAGCGAACTTGCGGCCATAATGTCCACACCACCCTGCACGATCTTCTCAAAAGAAGCAGTGGTCTTACGATTACACCCAGCCTTTGTTCCTAAGGTCTCTTCAGACTTTCATATCAACGAACCGATAGTGCTGCCCTCGTTCTATCCTGAGCCTCACAACTGAAATGAAGAGGCATGGTTGCACTTACTTGACGTGAGAAGGGCACTGGCCTTCTACATCGATAGAACTAAACCTTTCCGGAAAACGGACAGACTACTGGTGTCCATTGCATCCAGGTCAAAAGGAGAAGCGCTATCTTCACAGAGGATTTCAAATCACATTGTGTCTTGCATAAGACTGTGTTATGAGATTTGCAAGACTCCTCTGCCAGTTCCGCCAAGAGCCCACTCTACTAGGGCGATGGCGGCGTCAACGGCCTTCTTCAAAGGCATCGCGCTGAGAGATATCTGCAGAGCGGCGACGTGGTCTTCCTATGACACCTTCGCCAAGCACTATGCCATGCACAGGATGCTTGATGAGGATACGCGCCTGTCGACAGCAGTCCTTTCACGGGCAAGCTGTGCATAAATCGGGTCCCCACCTCCTTTTTCGGGGGGGGCGGGGGGGTTACTGCTGGGTAGTCAGCTCCTGTGGAGCACCCATGGGGACCACTCGAAGAAGAAAGAGAAGTTACTCACCTGTATAGTAACGATGGTTCTTCGAGATGTGTCCCTGTGGGTGCTCCACTACCCACCCGTTCCTCCCCACTTCGGAGCTCTGTTTGTGTGTTTTTTCAGGGGCGTCCGGAGCGGTTGATCAGGAACTGGTGGGGACCGGATCGCGCACGTGACCGTAAGCGTGCGAAGAGCTGACGCACATCGGTGCATGCGCGACCCGACGGAGACTGCTGAAGATTTTCCGATCTGTGGCGCCGGGGCGAGCCCGACACCTACTGTGGAGCACCCACGGGGACACATCTCGAAGAACCATCATTACTACACAGGTGAGTAACTTCTCTTTTTTTTCCTTATGAATAAAAACATGGGACAATTAGGCTGTGCTTTTAAATAGATCTGAAAATAATTTATAAAGGTTTGAGAAGGGGGTTAACATTACTCCTGTTAAGGGCTGTTAACATTACTCCTGTTTTATAGTTCGGAAGACTTGGGCAGAGATGTCACGTGATGTATTAAGTTAGCTTCCGGTGTGGAGTAGAACCTAGGGTTCCCAACTCTAGGTATTGAGCATTAGCTATTGGACTTCTTTGTCTCCTTGTGTTCTTTAAGGTGCTTTTTATGAGTGTTGACAGCTCTAGACTCACCAAAACTAATCTTTAGCATTTATGTGACACCTCAAGTATTTCATTCTGTATTAAAAACATGAACTAATTAAGCCAATGTCAGAGGTTTAAAACGGATTTAACAAGTGGAAGTCTCACGGGATGCTTAATAATGTAGTTCAAAGCCTTTCACCTAGGTTCTTGGTTCAATTTGGGCTCTACTCAGTAATAAAACATTATGAGCATCAGACTGTTCTGGTAGCTGCGTAAAATGAATTAGTACAATAATGGACATATGTCCATATAGCACAAATCATTTTCTCAATTGGGAGTAATTAGTAACTAACTGCTTGTGTCAGCAGAGATATCAGAGGCTGAATTGTTACAGATAATGAACTTCTCACCCTTTGAGATACTCCTTTCAGGTCAGATATAAGGCACATTGATGGAACGGGATGAGGAAGCTTGCAATAGTGCTGCCCAGGCTGTACCTGTTCTGTGGAGCTATGGCCAGACTGCAAAGCTGTTATTTTGAAATAAGTTTGTTGTAGTCTACACTATATAAGTGCTATTTTGAAATTAATTTGAAATAGCAGCCGTATTATTTTGAAATTGGTAAACCTCATTGCAGGAGGAATAGTGCCTATTGCAAAATAACTATAAATATATTGAAACGGGTGCTGTTAAGATGTGGAATAGCACTTATTTTGAAATAGGCACTATTTGGCTACATCTACACTTGCATTCCTCTTTCGAAAAAGGAATGCAAATGAGGGAAATCAAAAATGCAAATGAGACACTGATTTACATATTTGCACTTAATTTGCATAATCCCTTTTTGAAAGAGATTCTTCAAAAGGAAAAAAGCAACGTAGACAGGGCACTTTTGAAAATAAACCCCATCTTTAGAAAGAACCCTTCTTCCTAATTTGTTTCAGGAAGAAGGGTTTTTTCAAAGATGGGATTTACTTTTGAAAGAGCCCCATCTACACTGCTTTTGTACTTTCAAAAGAATCTCTTCTGAAAAGAGATTATGCAAATGAAGCACAAGATATATAAATCAGTGCCTTATTTGCATTCAGTTTCCCTCATTTGCATTCCTCGTTCGAATGTGTCTACAGACTATGTATTTTGAAATAGCTAAGTGCTGCTTCGAAATACATTTTTGTTTGTAGCAGTCCTGTTTTGAGCTCTTTGAAGAAATTCTTTGAACTCTGTATGGGACATCTTGCTTCCCTCCACAAATTCCTGCATGTGCCCATCACGCTTGTGGCCATCAAGCGTAAGGAACCTAAGGCTGTGTCTTTGAAATATGGCTATTTCGAAGATTTGTGCCCATGTAGACACAGCCTTAGAGATTGGAAAGTAGGAAGAGAGGATCCTCCTTCTCTGTCATTCTTCTGCAGGAGGCTACTTTCTCTGTGCTGATGATTGCTCTCTCTGTTTTTTAGAGGCTCCTGTAATGGGAAGTATGTAACTTATGATACAAGAGGGGTGTTGTTTGGAACTCATGTATTGTTTTCATATGTATGAAAGAGTTATGAGGATATATTCATTAATCCTTGTAAAGGGTGTTGGAATCTTGTTAAGAAAGTTTCAACACTTAGGGTATATCTATACTTGCTGCGCATTTGATGCACCGTGGTCGATCCTCTGGAGTTTGATTTTGTCGCATCTCTCTGGGCTCAGCCATCAACTGTGGCACTCCATGCTATCGCGTGGAAAAGGGACATAGGCACAAGCCCAAAGAGCCCTGATCTACACCAGGGAACAGAGTCAATCCTGATATGTCAATTCTACGTGTGCTAATGGGCTGTGCCTACACTAGAGAGTTCTGTTGACAGAAGGGCCTTCTGTTGACATAACTCAGGGAGCATATGCACACGGAAAGCATTCTATTGACAGAGTCTCGACAGAACTCTGCATTTGTCTCAACATTGTTATCCCTTGAAACTTTGAGGAATAACACTTCTGTCAATGGAGAGGGCTTCAGGTTCAATGAACAGCCCTGTTTGCACAGCTTCCGATCAGCCATTGTGCCTTGCTCTGTTGATCTGCTTTTGTGTGTAGATGCACTCTGTTGACAGATGTTACTGTCTACAGATGCTTCCAGTGTAGATGTAGCCATGCTGTAGCTAGAATTGCGTATCTGAGATCAACTTTTTTCCCTACTTCATCAGGTCTATATAACTGTAAAGTGTTGTGTTTACAAATGAAACAACTCAGAAGTTCCATGTTTCGTTTCAGGATGGAATAACTATATTGTAAGTTTCAGTCATGGACAGTATCACATCTGCTTTTGATTTTTTTTTTTTTTTAACTGCAGGGTGGAAATATCTACAGCCTTACTAATGCAGTGAGGGAAGGAAACTTGTCAGTTGGATGGTAAGCAGGGTACACTGTATTCATGACAGAGTTTCAAATAAATTAATGTGACACAGATTTTTATTTATACATTTAGGTTTGGCCTCAAGTGTGGGTGTTAGTAAGAGTCCAACTGATGTATTTGTCTGTTCCCTTAGGTTTGGATTTTTATATATTATCCTTTTTTTTAGCTCTAAGATTATGCTAATTAATAGATGTTTGAATTAGAGTCACAAAACTTTCATAAAGTTTCTACTTTCTAACCTGCAAGCATGAAGCCATATAGTAACTTACCTCAACTGTGACAGAGGGATACATTAGTGCAGTATTTAAGATTATTACGAAGATCATAAAAACTGACCAGTCCTTTTCTTTCCACACATTACCATAATGAATAAGGAAGCACAATGAAAAGAATGGAAGGGAAATTTAAAATAAAATGAAAAGAGATTCACTGCTGTGCAAAAAGGGGCTTAATGGGATCAGTTGAACCTAGGTCTTGTGCTCAGTGCCAAACACAATGAGTAGTCATCCTTCAAAATTTATTGTAGTGGCAGAAACTAAAATACTGAAGATTGGTGTTTAAAAATGGATGGATAATTTTGTGACCAGTAATTTATTTTAGGGCATGTTTGTGCCCTAGTTCTGTGTGGCCTCCTTTCCCTTCCCTCTGTTGAGCTGTTTAGAACTTACTTGCTGCACAGCTTGGGTGCTGGTGTAGAGAGCAGGGATTGCACATACCTGATATTCTCTATAAAAACAAAAAGCAGTCTAGTAGCACTTTAAAGACTAGCAATCTATTTCTTGATCTTCCCCCCCACCCCTCCACTCTCTGATTTGCTCACCTTGATTATCTTTTTCTGATTTGTCCTCCTTGCTTACTGTTTTTGGTTCTCTGTGTCTTAAATATTGAGTCTGTTCTGGTCTGGCTCTGGTCTGAAGAAGTGGGTCTGTCCCACGAAATCTCACCTAATAAACTGTTTTGCTAGTCTTTAAAGTGCTACTTGACTGCTTTTTGTTTTGATAGCGTATAGACTAGCACGGCTTACTCTCTGATATTCTCTAGTAGCAGAGAGAACGCCATGCTAGTCTATATACTATCAAAACAAAAAATCAGTCACTGCTTTTTTATTCTGATATTCTCTCTGCAAGAAAACCATGGCCTGTCTTCCTTTGTGCCAACCAGTAGAGCTGGTCAGTTATTAAATGAAGAAATAAGCCATTTTCCAAAAGGGGGCATCAGAGGCTACTTCTCACTGGGAAAGGAGGGGAGGAATTGTGATTTTGGGTCACAATTCATTCCTGGGGTTCCTTCTTGGATGATGCAACTGTGTGGTGCGCCAGGCTTAAGTATGAGTGTTGTTGACGTTTCCTGTACTATCCAGGGCTGGGAGACACCTTGCTACTATTGGCCCTTAGTGTGAGGAAGCTTTTTTTGTGTCTTCCAGGGCCCATATCCCTGACGTCAAAAGCCTCAGGCAACTAAAAGCACTACTTTCATGTTTTCACAGGCCCCATCTTTCTCTTTATAGGTTAATGAAAGGCACACTTCAACCCAAGCACTCTGAGCGTCCTCATGTAGTATCCAGCACCCGTTCACTGAACATTCAGAATTTATAGGTCCACTCTTCCCCAAGGAAGAGAACAGTTCAGCACAGGCAGTAACATCTCAGGATCACCATTTTAATCAATTCCCACATTTGGATATGCTTATAGTGAAAACTAGAAGTAGTTCATTTAACAATGAACAGAGATCAGGAGGAAGCAAGTAGAACTCATAGAAACAAAACAAAAAAGCAGTCAAGTAGCACTTTAAAGACTAACAAAATAATTTATTAGGTGAGCTTTCGTGGGATAGACCCACTTCTTCAGACCATAGCCAGACCAGAACAGACTCAATATTGAAGGCATAGAGAATGAAAAACAGTAATCAAAGTTGACAAATCAGAAAAAAATTATCAAGGTGACCAAATCAGAGAGCAGAGGGGTGGTGGGGTGGGGAGGAGTCAAGAATTAGATTAAGCCAAGTATGCCAAAGAGCCTCTATAATGTCCCAGAAAATTTGCATCCTGGTGCAAACCACATGTTAATGTGTCGAATTTGAATATGAAAGAGAATTCAGCAGCTTCTCTTTCTAAAGCAGACTGAAAATTCTTCTTCAATAAGACGCAGACTCTTAAGTCATTAAGGCTACGTCTACACGTGCACCCAACTTCGAAATAGATTATTTCGATGTTGCGACATCGAAATAGTCTATTTCGATGAATAACGTCTACACGTCCTCCAGGGCTGGCAACGTCGATGTTCAACTTCGACGTTGCTCAGCCCAACATCGAAATAGGCACAGCGAGGGAACGTCTACACGCCAAAGTAGCACACATCGAAATAAGGGAGCCAGGCACAGCTGCAGACAGGGTCACGGGGCGGACTCAACAGCAAGTCGCTCCCTTAAAGGGCCCCTCCCAGACACATTTTCATTAAACAGTGCAAGATACACAGAGCCAACAACTAGTTGCAGACCCTGTATATGCAGCACGGACCCCCAGCTGCAGCAGCAGCAGCCAGAAGCCCTGGGCTAAGGGCTGCTGCCCACGGTGACCACAGAGCCCCGCAAGGGCTGGAGAGAGAGTATCTCTCAACCCCCCAGCTGATGGCCGCCATGGAGGACCCCGCTATTTCGATGTTGCGGGACGCGGATCGTCTACACGTCCCTACTTCGATGTTGAACGTCGAAGTAGGGCGCTATTCCCATCCGCTCATGGGGTTAGCGACTTCGACGTCTCGCCGCCTAACGTCGATTTCAACTTCGAAATAGCGCCCAACACGTGTAGACGTGACGGGCGCTATTTCGAAGTTACTGCCGCTACTTCGAAGTAGCGTGCACGTGTAGACGCAGCCTAACAGAATGGCCCACTCCATTAAAATGTAGACTAACTTGTTTGTGGATCAGGAATGTTTTGATGTCTGTTTTGTGCCCATTAACTCTTTGTCTGAGAGAGTTTGAAGTCTGTCCAATATACAAGCATCTGGGCATTGTTGGCGCATGATGGCATATATGATGTTTGTTGAGGAACATGAGAATGTGCCTATGATTCTGTGAATAACCTGGTTAGGTCCAGTGATGGTATCTCCAGAATAGATATGTGGACAAAGCTGGCAGCAGGCTTTGTTGCAAGGAAAAGTCCCAGGACTGGTATTCCTGCGGTATAGACTGTGGCTATTGGTTAGAATCCTCATAAGGTTGGGAAGTTGTCTGTAGGAGAGAACAGGCCTGTCACCTAGAGCCTTCTGGAGTGTGGCATTCTGATTAAGGATAGGTTGTAGGTCTTTAATAATGCATTGCAGTGGTTTGAGTTGGGGACTATAGGTAATGACCAGTGGTGTTCTGTGCTTGGCTTTTTTGGGCCTGTCTTGGAGTAGCTAGTCTCTGGGTATTCGTCTGGCCCTGTCGATTTGTTTTTTTATTTCTCGTGGTGGGTAGTTCAAGTTTATGAATATTTGGTAGAGATCTTGTAGGTTTTGGTCTCTGTCAGTTGGATCAGAGCAAATGCGCTTGTACCTAAGAGATTAACTGTATACAATGGATCTAGTTATGTGTGCAGGATGGATGCTAGAAGGGTGTAGGTAAGTATAGCGATCAGTGGGTTTCCTGTACAGTGTGGTACCAATCAGGCCATCCTTGACTTCTACTGTACTGTCCAGGAAATGTATTTCTTGCATGGAGTAATCGAGGCATAAGTTGATGGTGGGGTGCAGATTGTTAAACTCTCTGTGGAATTCTTCTAGAGTCTCTACACCATGGGTCCAAATCATAAAGATGTCATCAATGTATCTTAAGTAGAGGAGGGATAATAGGGGACAAGATCTGAGGAATTGTTGTTCCAGGTCAGCCATAAATATATTAGCATATTGTGGGGCCATGTGCGTGTCCATAGCAGTTCCACTTATCTGGAGGTATAAATTGTCCCCAAATGGGAAATAATCGCGGGTGAGAACAAAGTTACAGAGGTCAGACACCGGGTTGGCTGTGTTGACATCAGGGATGGTATTCCTGATTGCTTGTAATCCGTCTTTGTGTGGAATATTAGTGTACAGAGCCTCTACATCCGTAGTGGCAAGGGTTTTTTGTTTTGTTTTGTTTTGATAGTATATAGACTAGCACGGCTCCCTCTCTGTTACTATTCATAGAAACAAGTGGTTACATATTAAACAAAATCATAATGTGCTTATAGAGCCTAAATTTCACAAGACATTATCATGTCATATAGAGGAAAAGCTCCCCCCAAATCTTTCCAGTGTTATATTGCAAGTCTTGACTATAATCTTCAGTTCATGAGAAAAGTCATGTTATCTTCTTGCTTGCAAGGTGAAGAGAGCCCCTGTGTCTCTTTGCAGTCCCAGAGGCAGTAAACCCTCAATTTAATGGATCCTGATTTAACTGGAGGAGCTACCACTGCAACTGGGACCAGAGGAGCCACTGGGGCTGGAGGAGCTAGTGGTGCCACCAGAGCTACTGTAGCATCTAGGGCTGCCAGGGCTGCTGCAGTGGCTGGAGCTGCTGCAGCAGCTGGAGCCACCAGAGTGATGGGGGCTGCCACTTCAGCTGGAGCAGGTGAGCCCAGAGGCTCTGCTCCATAAACAGTGCAAAGAACCTACTGCTGAGCTCACTCCCCCAAGCCCGCTGCATTCCTCCCATGTCTCAGATGGATCCATACTGTCTTAGACCCCCTCCTGTTCTTCCCTATGGCTTCCCTCTCTTGTTGGCCTTATAGTCTTTTAATCACCATCTGGCTCCACATGCACATAAGCTTACCTTGTGGGGGACACAGAGGCTATGTTTACACTAGCCCAAAACTTCGAAATGGCCATTTGCATGGCCATTTCGAAGTTTACTAATGAAGCGCTGAAATACATATTCAGCGCCTCATTAGAATGCTGGCAGCCGCGGCACTTTGAAAATGACGTGTCTCGCCACCGTGCCTCTCGTCCAGACGGGGCTCCTTTTCGAGAGGACCCCGGCAACTTCAAAATCCCCTTATTCCTAACAGCATATCGGAATAAGGAGATTTCAAACTTGCCGGGGGCCTTTCGAAAAGGAGCCCCATCTGGACGAGCCGCGCAGCAGCGAGACACGTCAATTTTGAAGTGCCGTGGCTGCCGGCATTCTAATGAGGCGCTGAATATGTATTTCAGCGCTTCATTAGTAAACTTCGAAATGGCCATTTTGAAGTTTTGGGCTAGTGTAGACATAGCCATAATGCATAATGCACATTTGACCAAAGAGAGAGATAAGTATCTCCTGTCCCATGACAGAACAGAATCTATCCAAGACTGGTTTCCTCTTGACATACCTTCGACCTCATGGTTTTAAGACATAATTTCCAGCATAGATACATGCCTTTCTAAATACTTTCAGTGGCTGTTGATAGAGACTTCGCATACCATCCTTTGGTATCAGTATTTCCCTGCCAAATTCAGATCAATGTAGAAAGCATCATGGACCATGGAATCTGGTGTCCAACCATGAAATTTGGCCTTTTACTTTATACTATCAAGATTTCACACAGAAGACCAGAGTTTCTCAAATTGGAGATCCTGACTCAAAAGCAAGTTGCAGAGGGATCACAGGGTTATTTTAAGAGGGTCACGGTATTGCCACCGTTATTTCTATGCTGCCTTCAGAGCTGGGCAACTGGAGAGCAGTGATTGTAATGTTGGCTGGCTGCTCAGCTCTGAAGGCAGCATCCTTCCAGCAGCAGTGTAGAAGTAAGGGTGCAATAGCGTGCTCATCTCTCCCTTACTTGTACTTTTGCTTTCAGCACTGGGCTGGCACCCAGAGAGTGGCAGCCATTGACTAAGGTCCCAGCTCTGCAGGCAGCAGTGAAGAAATAAGAGTGGTGATATCATCCTAACCCATCTCATTCTCTTTGCTGTGTTGCTGCTGGACTCCCAGTCAGCAGCCACTGCTGTCCAGATGCCTAGCTCTGAGGGCAGTGCTGCTGCCAACAGCAGTGCAGAACTAAGGGTAGCAGTGCCTCAGCCTCCCTGTACAAGAGCTTTGCGACCTTCACACAACTTCTTTTTGGATCAGGACTGCTACAGTTACAACACTGAAATTGCTGATGTCATAGAATCACAGATAACTTGAACTAGAAGGTCAGCAAGTCTAATTCCCTGCACTCATGATAGGATCAAGCACCATGTAGACCATCCCTGACAGGTGGTTGTCTAATTTGCTCTTAAAAATCTCTAATGATGGAGATTCCACAACATCCCTAGGCAATTTATTCCAGTGCATAACCACCCTGCCAGGAAGTTTTTTTTTTCAAGTCCAACCTAGACCTCCCTTGCTATAATTTATGTCTATTGTTTCCTGCCCTATCATCAGAGATCAAGGAGAACAATTTTTCTCCCTCCTCTTCCTTCTCAGGTCCTCCAACTTGTTCACATCTTTCCTGAAATGTGGTGCCCAAAACTGGACACAGTACTCCAGATGAAGCTTAATCAGTGCAGAGTAGTAACAGAGAGGTAGCCGTGTTAGTCTCTTTTCTAGCAGAACAAAACAACAGTCATGTAGCACTTCAGAGACTAACAAAATGATTTATTTGGTGATGAGCTTTCATGGAACAGACCCACTTCTTCAGATCTATATATTTTCCAGTCCAGACCCAGATATATAGTATAGAAATCCAAAAAGGTTGCAATAAAAACTGAGAAGTCAAATACATGAACTGAAAGAAGCGGGTGAGGGGTGGGGGATGTTATGTGTCTTGCCTGAGATCATTATGAACATCAAAGGAAGGGAAGCAGTCCTTGTAATGCAAGAGGTAATTGTTGTCTTTATTAATACCAAGTGTTAATGTGTCAAATTTGAATATGAAGCCCAGTTCACAAATCTCCCTGTGTAATCTGTTTTTGAAGTCTCTTTGTTGTAGGATGCATATTCTCAGGTCTTTAACAGAATGGCCCACTCCATTGAAATACTCACTGACAGGCTTTACGTGTATTAAGATTCCTGATGGCTGCTCTGTGTGCATTCATTCTTTGGTAAAGCGTTTTTACCCAGTTTGTGCAATGTACACTGTAGAGGGGCATTGTTGGCACATAATGGAATATATAATACTGGTCGAGGTACATGAGACTGAGCCCCTGATCTTGTAATTAACATTATTAGTTCCAATAATGGTATCCAGAGAAAATATGTGGACAAAGTTGGCAATGGGGTTTGTTGTGAGGAAAAGTTGCAGGATTAGTATTACTGTGTTGTAGCCCGTGATTGCTAGTGAGACTCTTTCTTAGGTTAGGCGGTTGTCTATAGGAAACAGGCCTGTTACCTGGGGCCTTCTGGAATGTAACATCATGATCTGGCATAGGTTGTAGGTTTTCAGTGATGTGTTGCAGGGGTTTGAGCTGGGAAGCTGTAGGTAATTACAGGTGGTCTGTTATTGGTCGTCTTGGACCTATCTTGAATTAGCTGGTTTCTGGGTATTTGTCTGGCCCTGTCAATGGCTATGTCTACACTAGCCCCAAACTTCGAAATGGCCATGCAAATGGCCATTTCGAAGTTTACTAATGAAGTGCTGAAATGCATATTCAGCGCCTCATTAGCATGCGGGCAGCCGCGGCACTTCGAAATTGATGCGGCTCGCCGCTGCGTGGCTCATCCCAATGGGGCTCCTTTTCGAAAGGACCCCAGCTACTTCCAAGTCCCCTTATTCCTATGAGCAGATGGGAATAAGGGGACTTTGAAGTAGCTGGTGTCCTTTTGAAAAGGAGCCCCGTCTGGACGAGCTGTGCAGCAGTGAGCCGCGTCAATTTCAAAGTGCCACGGCTGCCCGCATGCTAATGAGGCGCTGAATAAGTTTGGGGCTAGTGTAGACCCAGCCAATATGTTTTTGTATTTCTCCTGGTGAGTAATTAAGTTTTATGAATGCTTAGTAGAGATCTTGTAGTTTTCGGTCTCTGTCAGTAGGATCAGATCAGATGCGATTGTATCTAAAGGCTTGACTATAAGTGATGGATTGTGTGGTGTGTGCCAGGTGGAACTGGAGGCATGTAGGTAAGTGTAGCAGTCAGTGGGTTTCCTGTAAAGAGTGGTGTCGATGTGGCCATCAGTGATTTGTACTGTAATGTCCAGGAAATGTATCTCTTGTGTGGAATATTCTAAGATGAGATCGATGGTAGGGTGCAGATTGTTAAAACCTCTGTAGAATTCTTCCAGTGTCCTTTTACCGTGGGTCCAAATGATAAAGATGTTATCGATGTAGCATAAGTAAAGGAGGGATAATAGGGGATGAGAGCTGAGGAATAGTTGTTCTAAGTCAGACATAAAAATGTTAGTATACTGTGGGGCATGCGGGTGCCCATAGCAGTGCCGCTAATCTGGAGGGATAAATTGTCCCCAGATTGGAAATAATTGTGGGTGAGAACAAAGTTACATAGGTCAAACACTGCATTTGCTGTGGTAACATCAGGAATGGTATTCCTGATGACTTGTAGTCCATCTACATGTGGAATATTGGTGTAGAGAGTTTCTGCATCCATGGTGGCAACGATGGTATTGTCAGGAAGGTTTCCAATGTTTTGTAATTTCCTCAGGAAGTCAGTGGTATCTTGGAGGTAGCTAGGAGTGCTGTTGGCATAGGGTTTGAGGATGGAGTCTACATAGCTGCATAGTCTGGTAATAAGGGGGCCAATGCCAAAAATGATAGGGCATCCTGCGTTTCCAGGTTTATGGATTTTAGGAAGCAAATAAGATAACCTGGGTTGGGGCTCAGATAGTGTGTCTGAGTGAATTTGGTCCCGAGTAAAGCAGAAGAATTACTTCTTATGTCTTCCTTACAATAGTCCTGTTGATACAGCCTGGAATGATGTTTGCTTTTTTTGAATTAGTCACACTGTTGACTCATATTTAGCTTATGGTACACTGTGACCCCTAGATCCCTTTCTGCAGTGCTCCTTCCTACACAGTTGTTGCCCATGTTGTATGTATGACACTGATTGTCCCTTCCTAAGTGAAGTACTTTGCATTTGTCCTTGTTGAATTTCATTCAGTTTATCTAGGACAATTTCTCCAGTTTGTTGCATTTAAATATCTGAAATAATGAAATTTACCATTTTTAAAACCCTGTGACTGTGAAATTGACCAAAATGGGCCATGAATTGGCAGGGCCCTAGATATCACATACCACTAGACCCAGAGGATTCCTATACATCCCTGTGTAGCCTGTGTGCCCTCTGCTGGTTGGCACCATGAGGTTCTTGGGTCACATACCCTTACAGTTCAGTCTAACAAAATTGAGTTGAATTCAGTGAAGTTGCATGGGTGTTGCTTGAGAGCACAATATGGCCCACTGATTTTATTCTTCTATAGACATTGCATTAATTAATTTGATATTGTTCTTCGTTTCAGCTGCCCATGTTGAACTGCACAAACAGCTGACTTTCCTACAGTGCCAATAGCCATGGCATGTTAGCCAATAATTTCCCTTCATTAAGAACATGATTGAAATTTATTATGAATCTGAAAAATCCATTCCCAGTTGGTAATGACTGACAGTCACAGCTCATAGTGAGCAACTTGTAATGGAATCCCCCCGAGATGCAGCCAGGAACTGTGGGACCACCGTACCCCCTTAACTCTCTCAAGTCTGAGCTGTCTTTCACAATGCCATGCTAGTGACCAGCAACAACCACAGCCCTCCTTTCACTCAGCACAACCACATTTGGGGACACCACACCCAACTAGATTGCATGAATGCTCCCAGAGAAAGGAAATCCCCCTCATTCCCAGGACTGTACCTAAGGAATATATTGTATAATTAATTAATTGGTTCACCACTTCATCAGTGGAAAGTTGATACACACCAGCTTTTATAAAACCTGCACAAATTTAGCAAGCATGGCGAGGTTGAGCAGTCCCTAGTGTAGCCTCATACGGGAGAATCATTGCATAATAGCTCCTTGGTTCAACAGCAGCTGTTGACACCCATCTGGGCATGGATTACTCTCCTTGCTGTTGGATAGTCACAGAGAGGTAGCCCGGTTAGTCTGTATCTTTACAAAACAAAAAAATCAGTCAACTAGCACTTCAAAGAGAAAACAAAAAAGCAGTCAACACTTTAAAGACTAACAAAATAATTTATTAGGTGAGCTTTTGTGGGACAGACCCACTTCTTCAGACCATAGCTGTACCAGAACAGATTCAATATTTAAGGCATAGAGAACGAAAAACAGTAATCAAAGTTGACAAATCAGAAAAAATTATCAAGGTGACCAAATCAGAGAGCAGAGGGGCGGCGGGGTGGGGAGGAGTCAAGAATTAGATTAAGCCAAGCATGCCAAAGAGGTCCTATAATGTCCCAGAAAATTTGCATCCTGGTTCAAACCACGTGTTAATGTGTCAAATCTGAATATTAAAGAGAATTCAGCAGCTTCTCTTTCTAAAGCAGACTGAAAATTCTTCTTCAATAAGATGCAAACTCTTAAGTCATTAACAGAGTGGCTCACTCCATTAAAATGTAGACTAACTGGTTTGTGGATCAGGAATGTTTTGATGTTTGTTTTGTGCCTATTAACTCTTTTTCTGAGAGAGTTTGAAGTCTGTCCAATATACAAAGCATCTGGGCATTGCTGGCACATGATGGCATATGTGATGTTAGTTGAGGAACATGAGAATGTGCCTATGATTCTGTGAATAACCTGGTTAGGTCCAGTGATGGTATCTCCAGAATAGATATGTGGACAAAGCTGGCAGCAGGCTTTGATGCAAGGAAAAGTCCCAGGACTGGTATTCCTGCGGTATGGACTGTGGCTATTGGTTAGAATCGTCATAAGGTTGGGAAGTTGTCTGTAGGAGAGAACAGGTATGTCACTTAGGGCCTTCTGGAGTGTGACATCCTGAACGACAGTTCAACTAACAATATTGTTAACCTTTCCAGCTACCAACTCAGCTCAGCATAAGAGTCTCTCTTATCCCGGGGTCTTTCCTTCTGCCCTACTTCCTCCTCGAACTTAATACAACTCTGTGGTGACCTTTAGAAAGAGAAGCTGCTGAACCCTCTTTCACATTCAAATTTGATACATTAACACGTGGTTTGAACCGGGGATGCAAATTTTCTGGGACATTATAGGGGCTCTTTGGCATACTTGGCTTAATCTAATTCTTGACTGCCACACCGCCCGCCCCTCTGCTCTCTGATTTGGTCACCTTGATAATTTTTTTCTGATTTGTCAACTTTGATTACTGTTTTTGGTTCTCTGTGCTTTCAATATTGAGTCTGTTCTGGTATAGCTCTGGTCTGAAGAAGTGGGTCTGTCCCACGAAAGCCCATCACCTAATAAATTATTTTGTTAGTCTTTAAAGTGCTACTTGACTGCTTTTTTGTTTTGATAGTGTATAGACTAGCACGGCTCCCTCTCTCTTATATTTAAAGACAAACAAAATGATTTATTAGGTGATGGGCTTTCATGGGACAGACCCACTTCTTCAGACCTGGAAATTCTGATCTGATTCTTCGCATTTCCAGACTCGTTTTTCACTGTTTCCAGATCTGAAGAAATGTATCTGTGCCATGAAAGCTCATCACTTAATAAATTATTTGCTAGTTTTTAAAGTACTACTTGACGTTCTCCTTGCTCTTGTCTCTGGGATGCTAGTATCTGGCTGATTTCCCAACTTTTACAGCATGTTTTAATGACTGCTCTACAACACAATGACATAAATGTGTATACATTGATGATATATAGATAGAGATCATAAACAGCAGATCATAAATTTTCCCAATACCTTACTTTTCCCCTGATACCATGTTTTATATATAAGATCACGATGGTATAAAAATGAGGAATATGGGGGTTTCAGGGCACTCCTCCAAGAATGTCAAGTAGGTGGCCACACCAAAAAAATTACCCATACATCAAGGTAGTCTCCTTCTCTCTCCCCATAGTCCTCCATTTCTAGCTCCAGGGGAAGAGCCCAGGACTGAATGAACCGTCTCATTCTCACTCCAATGGTGGTCCCTCTGGGTTAGGGTGGTATGGAGGGAGGATTGTACATGTTTGAACTAATCTGTCAAGGCAATCAAAATCTGAGTTAGGGTGCTATGTGTGAGAGTGATGGGAAGCTTGAGCTGCCTTTTGCTTTGTTTGTATGGTGGATAGAGGACTTGAGGTTCCAGAGTTGTCAATGTGCCACCTTTCATCATCAGCAAATATTCACTGGGGGTGGGGAGAGGAAAACAAGTCACATGCAAAGTTTTCGAATGACAGCATCAAAAGTACAGAAATTTCATATGGTATGTTTAATGTATGGCTTCTTAAGAAAATGCTTGTAGGATTTTCGAATGCAGGCCATCATTTTTAGAGGAATTGATGTGGAGTCTGTGTAAGCTCAAAAGCTTGTCTCTGTCACCAACCAAAGTTGGTCCAGTAAAAGATATTCTTCTTTGAGTGACTGCTCATGTACATTCCAATTTGGGTGTGCACCGGCACATGCCCAGTTGCTAGAAGCTTTTTTCCCTAGCCAGTAGCCCTAGGGTCAGTGCGGCGTCCATATGGCAGCCCATATAGGCATTGTCTGACCCGCCCCCCTGCTCAGTTCCTTCTCACCACCCTGTTGGTTGCTGGAGTTCGCTCATTGTTGAGTGTTCGCTGGTCATCTTTACTTTTAAATTAGTTGATAGTTAGTGAAAACAGTTGTAAATAGTTTAAATAGTTGTAATTCATTTGTAAATAGTTCCACTTAGCACTTAGTGAGCCGAGGTGGGACTTTAACCTGTCTTGCTGCCAGGGGTTGCCTGGCTCTCCAGGATTTAAAACCTGCTCAAAATGTGGTGAACAAATGCCCAAAAGCATAGGGCTTGCCTGAGCTGCCTTGGTGAGGCTCACCTCTAGGAACGCTGCTCTACATGCAAGGCTTTCAAGCCTAGGACTTTGAAAGACAGAGCT
This sequence comes from Carettochelys insculpta, assembly GCF_033958435.1. Classification (NCBI taxonomy): domain Eukaryota; kingdom Metazoa; phylum Chordata; order Testudines; family Carettochelyidae; genus Carettochelys; species Carettochelys insculpta. Next base: position 21,980,983 of record NC_134158.1, on the reverse strand, counting down.
CAATGGCTGAAGATACTACTAATGGAATCAGCCTTGTGCCTGGACATTTTCCTGGCAGGAGCTCAGAGCGGTGCATCATCGGTACAGAGTGCTCCAGCACCATCGGTGCTGTCGGAAAGCTCCCAGCAACAAGAGCAGGACTCGGCACCTAGTTCCCCCCCGACACCATAAGAGCCAGTCCTCGATGCCTCACAAGAAGAGGAGGTGGGACCAGGGTCGATCCTGGGAGAGGAGGAGGTGATGACAATCCTCGGGAGAGTCCACCAGATCACACTGTGACCAGGGTCATGAAGTGCAGTCGTCGACTCCAGTGCGAGGCAGGAGCCTGCGCTCTCCCAGATTGCCCTCGATGCTGGAGGCCTTTAGCGCAGCATAAGGCTTCCTGCAGAAACCAATGCTGCTGCATATGCCACACCGGCAGCCTTCATCTCCCCAGATACAGGTGTCAGAACTGTCTGTAGAGCCCCCAGCACGGTTCCTGTCACCGGTGAGATCCCCACAAACGGTCGCCTCCTTCGGTGCCTCACATGAGACTGTGCAGGGCATGCAGGAGCTGATAGGTGTCATGGGACCCTCAACGCCTCCATGGTCGTTGGCATCAGAGTTGGCGTCAGAGCTGGACTCTTTTTACTCCAGCTCAGCTCGAAATGGGAGTACAAGATCATCCCGGTGTAGTGGACACAACACTGGCCCCGATGCCCCTCGGAGGGGGAGTGGCAAATGCACCTCCAAGGTGCACTGCAATGACCTTTCTGCACTCTGTGGGTGATCCATGAGGCACAGAGGTGGGCTGTGGGAGTTCCTGCTAGGGCGCCTGGCACTCCCCACGTGCCGAGATCGGCACCAACTCCTTCACTGGGACCACTCCTGAGAGAGTAAGTGGAGTCGTCGGCGCCGGCACTGACTCTTGACTTACAGGACCCATATTTTCACATAACAATCTACCCACCTCACAGAAGGTTCCTCTTGTTTGTGCTAGGAAAGGACCATTACCAGTTCACAGTCCTTCCATTCGGCCTCTCCTCGGCCCCAAGAGTCTTTACCAAATGTATGTCAGTAGTAGCAGCCTTTCTACGCAGGCAGGAGGTACACCTCTTTCCCTACCTGGACAACTGGCTGGTCCGAAGTCGGTCTCAGCAACAGGTGACGCAACATGTGCAGTTGATATGACAGACATTCGACACACTAGGCCTCCTAGTAATCGAAGCAAAGTCCGACTAGCCCCAATTCAGGTCATGGAGTTTGTGGGCGCCCGACTAGATGCAGAGCAAGCCAGGGCCTTCCTGCCCCAGAGCAGAGTCCAAGCCGTGGCGTCTTGCATCCAAGAACTAATCAGGTTCCCAACCACAACGACCAGAGGATGCCTCACACTGTTGGGCCACATGGCAGCGTGCACGTTCGTAGTCCAGCATGCCAGGTTGCGAATGCGCCCCTTCTAGTTGTGGCTTGCATCAGTATACAGGCCTTTCAGGGACAGTATAGACAAGTTAGTGACAGTCCCCCCACGAGTACTAACGGCATTACACTGGTGGCTAGAGGCCTGGTTGGTCTGCATGGGAGTGCCCTTCAATACCCTGCAACCCTCCCTCTCCCTGGTCACAGATGCCTCGGACCTGGGCTGGGGAGCACACTTGGGGATCGCCAGACTCAGGCCCTGTGCAGCAAGACCGATGCTCAGCTCCACGTAAACTTGCGGGAGCTCTGAGCGGTTTGGCTGATATGCAAAGTGTTTCAGAGCGACCTGAATGGGCAGTGTGTCTCAGTCAGCACAGACAATGAGCGGTTTGTCTGGCATGCAGTGTTTCAGAGCGACCTGAAGGGGCAGTGTTTTGCAGTCAGCACAGACAATACTATGGCAATGTACTACATAAACAAACAAGGGGGCGCACGTTCATTGCCCCTGTGTGTCGAGGCCCTTGTGCTGTGGGACTTCTGCATCCAGCACCAGATTCTCCTGAGGGTGTTCTACCTACCTCAGTCTCACAGTTCTCTAGCGGACTGGCTCAGCAGGTCCTTCATGGACCATGAGTGGTCACTGCACACGGAAGTACTGAGTTCAATTTTCCAGAAGTGGGGACGTCCCCGGGTAGACCTCTTCGCCACCCGTCTCAATGCGAAGTGCCAGACGTTCTGCTCTTACCAGAACCAAAGCCCGGGCTCTTGGGCAGACACCTTCAGCGTTCGTTGGTTGGGACCCTTGCTTTACGCCTTCCCACTGATACTGCTTATCCACCGAACACTGCTGAGAATTTGGTTGGACCGAGCATTAGTTGTCCTAGTGGCCCCATCTTAGGCTCAACTTGACCCTCCTTGGAGATATCTGTCTGCGACCCAGAGGTGCTTCCACTACACCCAGATCTGCTGATGCAGGAGGAGGGGAGACTGCAGCACCACAATCTCCAGGCACTGCATCTCGCAGCATGGAAGCTGCATGGCTGAAACTGATTGAGCTGGCCTGCTCCGAACCTGTCAGGGAAGTATTGTTAAACAGCAGGAAGCCCTCCACAAGGGCAACATATGTAGCCAAATGGAGGAGGTTTACTGTATGGGCCACTCAAAAGGGATTATCCCCGGGGGAGGCCCCAGTACCACATATCCTAGAGTACTTGCTGGCCTTTAGCCAAGCAGGGCTGTCACTGTCCTCCCTGAAAGTGCACTTGGCAGCTATTTCGGCATTTCACCCCAGGGCCCGGGATGTCATCGGTCTTCTCAGACTCTATGGTGAAAAGGTTCATGAAAGGAATGGAAAGGGTCAAACTGCAGATTCAGGCCCCCCTGCCAACGTGGAACCTTAATTTGGTATTGTCTAAGCTTATGGCTCCCCCATTTGAACCCCTCGCCACCTCTTCCATGTTATTCCTCAGTTACAAGACAGCATTTGTGGTGGCCATTACCTTGGCCAGAAGGTTGTCAGAGCTCAGGGCCCTGACGGTGGACCCACTTTATACGGTGTTCCACAAGGATAAGGTCAGGCTGAGACCCCACCTGGCGTTCCTGCTGAAGGTGGTCTCTCCCTTCCACATTAACCAAAACATCACCTTACTGGTGTTTTATCCAAAGCCCCAGGCCTTCCCAAAGGAGCAGAGCTTACATGCTTCAGATGTCCAGAGGTCTCTGGCTTTCTATATGGACAGGATCAAACCCTTCCGAAAATCTCAACAGTTGTTTGTTGCAGTGGTGGACAGGATGAAGGGGCACCCAGTCTCCTCTCAGCGAATCTCCTCCTGGATAGTTGCCTGTATCAGAGAGTGCTACACACTGGCAGGAGTTCCCCCTTCCCTGATCAGGGCTCATTCCACAAGGGCACCAGCATCCTCTGCAGCATACTTGGCCAGGGTCCCTATCCAGGACATCTGCAGGTTGGCCTCTTGGTCCTCCATTCACATGTTTTCAGCACATTACGCATTAACGCAGCACGCACAAGAAGACAGTGCGGTTGGTGGGGCTGTCCTGCTCTCCTTCCAGGGCTCTGACCTCGTCTCCTAGGCATTGGCTTGCATTCACCCAAATTGGAATGCACATGAGCAATCACTCAAAGAAAAGACAGTTACCTGCTCTGTAACTGGTGTTCTTTGAGATGTGTAGCTCATGTCCATTCCAAAACCTGCCCGCCTTCCCCACTGCAGGAGTAGCCGGCAAGAAGGAACTGAGCGGGGGGCAGGTCGGGCAGTGCATATATGGGTGCCATTCCAGGGGGTGCCGCACCGACCCTAGGGCTACTGGCTAGGGCAAAAAGCTTCTGGCAACTGGGCATGCGCCGGTGCACACCCAAATTGGAATGGACATGAGCAACACATCACGAGAAACAGCAGTTGCAGAACAGGTAACTGTCTTTTACGTCACGCATCTGTGTCTGTCTTTGGAAGACACATTTGTACTTGGTAACAGCATTGTACATGAGATGTAAGGAAATGCCCTCTTGAGCATTCATGTTTAAAACTTAGTCTTTCTGATATGGATGATTTATGTTCCTGTGGGGATTTTTCTCTGTTAACACAGTGTGCTGGTAAATGAACTGTAGAGACTTCTTTCCTAGCTAAATATAAAACGAGATCTAAAGGAGGGAATGCAAGCAAACACCTAATACTGATAGAGACTAAATTGTAAACAGTAATTGAGTTTCATAATGTTAATTTTCCATCCTTTTACCTTGCTTTCTATGCTTAGTAATAACACCAGTGGGGTCCCTGCAGATGGTAACAATTATGCAAGTGGTTTCGTTTGTAAGACCTGCGCTCAGCTGTTCTACACTGAAAAAGGTTTGAACAGCCATATGTGTTTCCAAAGTGAACAATGGCATTCACCGCCTGGGAAGACAGAACAGCAGGTAAAGGGAAATTGAATCCCTCAGAGCTTGTTAGTTAATGGGAGTTTGGACTGAAGTCAGAAGGATTCTTTAAAAACTATTCCTAGCCTATAAGGATAAATATGTCTTGAAGAAAGTTAACCTTTGTATTGAAAATTAAGAATAATGGGATAAAATCGAGAATTGTGGAGCTATCAGACACACTTCACGTGGCTGTTGTTTTAGTAGGCAACTTATACAATTGTAATGTTTCAGGAATGTTGTTTCTCACAACATTCTCTATTATGTAGACAGGGAATATTGCTAAAATGGTCACTTTTTCTTTATAAAATAGAATTTTTTAAATTTGTTTACTGTGGAGGCAAAGTCTACACCTGAGGTCAGCATCCTTTAGTATGCATGCCAAGAGTGGCATGCAAGCTGATTTTCATCAGCATGTGATGCAGGAGCTCAGCCTTGCCCCTCCTCCCCCATGCAGCTGGGAGCTTGCTGAAAGCCATGCTGCCTGTGGATTAACAAAAGACCAGCTAATACTACCAACTACCACCAGAATGGTAAAGCTCTGCACCTTTATTTATTTATTTATGAAGCTGCTGTAAGTAGGACTATTAGGATATGTTTATACAACAGCCTTATTTCAAAATAAGCTGTTCCGGAGGAACTATTCTGGAATATCTTATTTCAAAATAGCGCTGCTAAACACAAAATGCATTGTGAAATAGCCCTCAGCTATTTCGAAATACAGAATCTACACACATACAGCCTATTTTGAAATAAAGCCATTGGAAGCGCTATGGCTTACTTCGAAATAGGCTCTGTTCCCTGTCTGTGCAGCCACTATTTTGAAATAGGCACTGTTCATTGTGGAATGAGGTATACCTATTTCAAAATAAGCCAGTATTCTTCTCTATGTCCATTCCATGTAGGTGTGCGTACACAGTGTGCACATGTAATCAGAAGATTTCCCCCTAGAATTCCCATTGAGCTAACAGGGCACCCCCTGGGGTGGCGCCAGCATATCATCTCATAACCCCTGCCAGCTCTATGCCTTTTCAATTCCTTCTTACAGCCTGTGACAGTCCTTGGAATGTACTCTTGCTCTCAGTAAGTGCCCTCTAGCATTCATGTATATAGGTCTTATGTACAAGTTGTTATGTTGTTATGTACCTGTTAGGTGTTCGTTGTTCGTCAGTTGTTAGTTGAGGACCAAAAGGTCCCTGTGCTGTGTGCTCGGCATGCTTGGCATGGCAGGCCTGGCCCTCAGGGCTTCAAATCCTGCAGGAGTTACCAGAGGTCAGTGCCCTGTAGTGATCCTCACACAGCTTGTCTCAATTGCCTGGGTGAGGCTCCCTTGTCCAAGGCCTGTAAGATCTGCAACTCTTTCAAGCAGTGGACTAAGCATGAGCGAGAGTCACGTCTTAAGATCCTTCTTATGGAGTCTGCCCTGTGGCTGGCACTGGAGTCGGATTCAGCACCGTTGATGCAGAGTGCACTGGCCTCAACACGGGAGGCGTCAGGACTTCCATGCGCCACCCCAGCACTGGTCTCAGTCCCTGGTGCCCCAGAAGAGAAGGAGTCCTAATAGAGGTAGATTGCCTCAGTGGCACGGGCCCTCAAGTGGGGCAAGTGGCACCATTAGGCACTGAGCCCAGGCCCAGTTCGTCAGGCGAGAGACGGAGCCAGGGCAAAGCATCCAGCCTGGCTTGGAGTTTTCTGGAGTCATTGACTCCTGAGGCCTTTGAGGTACCCAGAGACCTTATCGACTGGTCTCTGCCTTCCCTGCCAGCACCGGCCTCAGGGAAAGGCTATGGCTGAAGGCAGCACTGGTAAAATAGTAGGACAGTGGATGCCTCTGTACCAGCATCGCGGAAGCACTATGCCACTGCCTCTGACCAAAGCATGGCACTGGCAGCATCTACAGCACCAGTGACATCCTCGGTATCGGGGGCATCCTCTACCCCAGCTCACGTTCCGGCGCTTGCCCTGGACCCAGAGTTGGGAGGGGTATGCCTGGCACAGAGGGCAGACTTGGCTGATGGGGTCCTTAGCATCTCTCTTGGCCTCCGAGGCCTGAGGCTGGTGATGCCTCCTTCATCCCCCCATCGGCCCCATAGGAAGCTGGAGTCAATGGCATGGCATGTGATGGTTTTGGCACCAGCAGCACCTGCGTCCAGTCTGCCGTGGTTGCCATCGGATTACTCCTTGGACTCTGAGGTGGAATCTACCTGGTCCCATTGGTCCAGGTCTAGATCTTGGCACTGGTCTCCCTCCTGGCTCTGCTCCTGACACCGGAGCCCTTCAGCAGGATGGCATTATTGGTGGCCTCAGCCTAACCCCATACTGGAATCTAACAGTCTTGGCCACCTCAGAACAATCTCAATGGTCTTTTTGGACCCCTTGGGCCTATCATCAGAGCCAGGGCATGGGACCCCCCAGGTTGGACTCTGCTGCTTTGGGGTCCAGGTGATCATTGGCGACCCCCTGAGCCCACTCACCTATGTCAGGTCACTCGCTTCCCCTGAGGCCGTGTCTACATGTGCCCCAAACTTCGAAATGGCCATGCCCATGATTATTCCCGTCATGGGACTTCGAAGTAGGCGGCGTCCTTTCGAAAAGGAGCCCCGTCTGGACGCGCCGCGCAGCGGCAAGGAGCGTCAATTTCGAAGCGCGGCTGCCGCCCGCATGCTAATGAAGCGCTGAATATGCATTTCAGCGCTTCATTAGTAAACTTCGAAATGGCCATTTGCATGGCCATTTCGAAGTCTGGGGCACGTGTAGACGTAGCCTGAGTCAGCTTTCCCCCCACCATTTAGAAGCTGAGGACTAGGCAGCCCTTACTCTGGCAGGCCCTTCACTGTCAGCCTCTCGAGCCCAGTCGCAGGCTGAGGCCTGGGGGACCTGGGTTAAAAGAGGTCTTTGTCCTCTTCTCCCGACGAGGCCGGGGCGACACCCTCCCCTCATTGCCCTAGATGGACTCCAGGGTGCACCAAGACCTCCGGCAGCTGGCATAGAGTCTGGGAGTGCACACTGAGAAGTTGTCAGAGGATTCCAACCCAACAGTGGAAATCCAACTACTGGATACCCCCTCTAGGGTGGCCCTCCCTATTAATAAGACAGTTGCCAAGCAATTGAAGACCCTTTGGCAGATTCTGGCCTCTATCTCTCCTACAGACAAGAGGGTCGAGAGAAACTCTTTGCTGAAACTACAGATGTGGTGTTCCATTCAAGCAAGAACTCATGTACTACCCTCCGGATTTTGGGTTTGTACACGCCACCATTCAGACGTAGGTGATATGGACCTTACTAGAGAAGGTACTTGCAACCTTTCCAGAGGCCGTATCAGCACAGCCAATATGAACACCCCAGGTCTTCTCAGAGGCCGCCCAGGCACAGACAAATGCAGCTTCGTGGCCAGCAGCAACAGCAGCTGAGGCAGCAAGTTTGATGGCATCATTGCTGAGAGCCAAAATTTCCCCAAGCCATATAACTTCATCCTTCTCCCTGACACTGTCCCACCAGAGTCTGTGACTGTTCTTCAACCGATGGTCCAAAGTTACAACAGACAGATGGGTACTAGAGAGAGTATCTGCAGGTTACGTGATTCCTTTTCGCAACACCCCCGCCACCACTCCACTGAGCCTGCCCCCTTCAAGGACCCCTCACACAAAATTATGTTATGGCAGGAGGTAGACCACCTTCTCGCCATAGGGGCGATAGAGCTGGTGCTGGAGAAATTCAGAGGAGGAGGCTTCTACTCCTGTTACTTTCTCATGCAAAAGAAGTCCGGAGGACGGAGACCCATTCTGGACCTCTGCAGTCTAAACTGCCATCTGCAAAAGCAACGATTCAGAATGGTCACATTGACCTCCATAATTCCTGTACTCGAACAAGGGGATTGGTTCGCAGCTCTCGACCTCCAAAACACTTACTTTCACGTCTCTATCCACCCTGCACACAGGCAATTTCTTCATTTGTTGTAGGGGAGGACCACTTTCAGTACCAGGTGCTACCCTTCGGCCTAGCTACGGCTCCCAGGGTACTCTCAAAAACCCTTGAGGTGGTGGCAGCTCACCTGCACCACCTGGACATCATCATCTTTCCATATCTAGATGACTGCCTCATAAAAGGACCCTCCTGGGAGGAGATCTGTATGATGGTCCGGGTCACCAGGACAGCTTTCTTGCTCTGGGCCTTCTGATAAATGAGCAGAAGTTGACTCTAGAACCAACCCGGGACGTAGAGTTTATTGGGGCAAGGTTGAACTCCGTCACTGCCTGTGCATATCTGCCACCTCTCTGCTTTCAAGCCATCCAGGACCTTGTTCACACAGTGTTGACAGGTCCACAGGTGCAGATCATAACATGCTTACACCTCATGGGTCACATGGCCACCACTACGTATGTGGTGCAGAACGCACAATTGCATTTCTGATGTTTCCAACTCTGGATAGTAGCTGTTTACAGACCGGTACACCGAAACCTACTCAAATGGGTGGCAGTGCCAACCGATGTGTGCAACTCTCTGTGATGGTGGACAGTGCCAGACAATTTGTTGGTGGGAGTCCCCTTTCAGCGCGCACAGCCCAAGGCTCTCATGATGATAGGCGCCTCCTTGTTGGGTTGGGGGGGGGCACACCTCAATGGGCAGTCCATGCAAGGTCAATGGTCCTCAGTGAAGTCGACCCTGCATATAAACCTACTAGAACTCAGGGCAGTATGCAATGCCTGCAGGCATTTTCTACCGAACATTCACGACATGCCTGTGAAGGTACTCACGGACAATGTTGCCACAAAGTACTACATCAGTCATCAACGGGGAGCCCATTCTCAATCCCTCTGTGTGGAGGCCATCAGCCTATGGAACTGGTGCATCTGCAATGGGATAATGCTAATTGCATCATGACCTGATTGATCGGTGGTTCAATGTGGCAGAGGACCTTTGTTCAGATCAAGTGAAAGCTGTCCTCATTCAGAGTAGACGAGAAAACACATGGAAAAGCATATTGTGCAAAATGGCGACGATTCGTCACATAGTGCTCAGCCAGACAACTAACCCCAGATAAGACACAAATTCACTTGATACTTGACTACTTACTAGATCTAAAAAGTCATGGCTTAGCACTGGTGTCCTTAAAGGTACGTTTGGCTGCTGTCGCAGCCTTCAGATATACAGTAGATGATATGTCGGTCTTTGCACACCCAGTGACAGCACAATTCCTCAAAGGCCTAGCAAACATGTATCTACCAAGGCAGCCAGTAGTTCCCCTTGGAGCTTGGATCTGGTCTTAGAAACACTGTTGAGAGGCCCATTTGAACCCTTGGCCACAATTTCGTTCAGATTGCTGGCACAAAAGACCACCTTTCTTCTTGCAGTCATGTCAGCCCAAAGGGTAAGCAAGCTATGGGCTCTTATGGCGACCCCGCCATATACGATTTTCAACAAGGACGGGGTGACACTCAGGTTACATTCCCGCTTCATTCCTAAAGTGGCCTCAGAATTTCATGTCAACGAACGGATAGTGCTTCTGGCATTCTACCTTAAGCCACATGCCTCAGCACAGGAAGTGCAGTTGCATTCCTTGGACGTTAGAAGAGTCTTGGCCTTCTACATCAACAGGACTAGGCCCTTTTGGAAGACCAAGAGGCTGATGGTGTCCATAGCCCATTGCTCTAAGGGCGAGGCAATTTCCTCACAAAGACACTCTAACCTTATCACGTCCTGCATCACAACTTGCTACTCAGTGAGGGGTGCGTCCTTGCTGTGCCAACCGAGGGTACAATCAGCGAGAACGAAGGCAGTGTCGATGGCGTTCTTCATAGGAGTCCCCTTCGAGATATCTGCAGGGCAGCGACCTGGGCATCTTACAACACGTTCGTGAAACACTATGCCATCTATCGACAGATGACTGAGGACACCTCCTTGTCCATAGCGGTGCTGTCTGTCCTGGACAAGACCTGACTCTGGTACCCATCTCCTAGTTTCTCGGGGAAGCGGGGGGACTGCTGCTACTCAGTCACCTAAGGTGGAGCACCCACGGGGACACTCGAAGAAGAAAAAGAAGTTACTCACCTTTGTGCAGTAACGATGGTTCTTTGAGGTGTGTCCCTGTGGGTGCTCCACCGCCCACCTTTCCTCCATGCTTTGGATTCTTCTTTGTGCTTTATGTTTCAGATCCGGAGTGATTTTGAGGGACTGAATCAAACCGGACCATGCATGTGATGAAAAGAGCATGAAGAGGAGCAGAGGAGCCGTGCATGCATGGTCTGGCAGAAACAGCTGTTGAGATCTCCTATCTGCGGCACCAGGGTGAGCCTCACACCTAAGGTGGAGCACACCTGGGGACGCATCTCAACGAACCATTGTTACTGCACGAAAGTGAGTAACTTCTCTTTTCCATCCCCTTCTCGACCTCTGGAACCTTAACACCTTTATAGTTAAGAGGAAGTTCAAGATGTTGACTCTGGCGTCCATCATTCCCTCTCTGGTTCCAGGAGACTGGTATGCTGCCCTTGATCTAAGGGATGCTTATTTTCGTATTTCTATCACACCCCAACAATGGCAGTTCCTGTGCTTTATTGTGGGCAGGGAAAATTATCAATTTACAGCCCTTCCTTTTGAGCTGTGAGCAACCCCATGGATGTTTACAAAATTCATGGCAATTGCTGCTGCTGCTGCCCTTCGGAAGCTGGGGATCCAGGTGTTTCCATATCTGGATGATTGGCTACTGCAGGGGCGATCCGCCACTGAAATGTGGGCCCATATTGTTCTGGCCAGGAGCCTCTTCCAGGGTCTGGGCCTCCTCCTGAATGAGCCTGAATCTACCCTAACCCCTACTCAGGTGGTAGAATTTGCGGGTGCTACCCTGGACTCATTGGCGGCCAGGGTCTCCCTCTCCAAGTCCTGCTTCCTGGTGATCAGGTCTGTGGTCCTGTGCATGTAGGCATTCCCTATGACTATGGCAAGGGCAGCACAGTCCTAATCCTATCAGACAACACATTGGCGATCTTCTACATCAACAGGCAGGACAGGGCCTGCTTTGACCACCTGTGTTGGGAGGCCTTTCACCTGTGGGACCTCTGCATCAGGGCGGAAATGCATCTGATTGCTTCCTACCTCCTGGGTGCCCAAAATATGTTGGCTGAGCATCTAAGCAGGTCTTTCTGAGGCCACGAGTGGTTCCTCAAGGGGGATGTGGCCATGCAGGTCTTCTGCAGTTGGGGTTTCTCTGTCTGGACCTGTTCACTTCGCACCAGAACAGGTGTTGCTCCCTGATGGGTTTAGGCAGTAACTCAGTAGTGGATGTGCTGCTTATTCCCTGGCCAGAGGGCCTGCTCTGCATATTTCCCTGCTTCCCGCTGGTGCACTGGGTATTCTGAGTGTGTGGAAGTTCTGGACGTTGCTGATTCTCGTCATGCCCATGTGGCCTAGGCAGCACTGTTCCTCCACTCTCTTGAGCCTGTCATGCAACAGACCAATAGTGCTCCCACTAGTCCCTGATGTGATCATTCAGGACTTCGACAGGCTCCACAATCCAGACCTGCAGTCCCTGTACCTGGCAGTGTGGACTCTCCGTGGTTGACAGCAGTGGAACTTTGGTGTTTAGCCCCAGTTCAGGAGGTACGACTGGGGAGCAGGAAGCCCTCCACCAGGACCACTTATTTTGCCAAATGGAAATGTTTTCTTGCCTGGTCCACCCAAAAGGGTGTGTCCCTTATGGCTCTCCTGGTTCCCCTGGTTCATGATTACCTTATAAATCTAAGGGTTATGGGGTTGTCCCCTTCCTTGATCAAGGTCCACCTGGCGGCCATTTCTGGGGGCAGGGAGCAAGACCCTCTTTGCAGACCCATTAGTTAGCAGGTTCCTGAAGGGTCTGGACAGACTTTACCAGCATGAGTATCAGCCTGTCCCACAGTGGGATCTTAATCCGGTTCTATCTAAGTTCATGGGTCCACCTTTCAGACCCCTGGCAACAAGTTCTCTGCTTCACCTGTCCTATAAGGTCTTTCTGTTGGTGGCCATTACATCATGCTGGCAGGTTTCTGACCTCCGGGCCCTCACTGTAAATTTCCTGTTATACGTTTTCTTTAAAGGCAAAGTCAGGTTGTGCCCCCACCCTCCTTTTTTGCCCAAGGTGGTGTCAAATTTCCATATGTCCCAGGACATTTCTTGACGGTCTTTCGCCCAAAGACCCACACATCAGGTTCTCCATACCTTAGAAGTGAAGAGAGCCTTGGCTTTTTATTTAGAGAGGACTGAGCCTGGCCTTTTGTATGTCGCCCCAGCTCTTCATAGCCATTGCAGTATTCAGCCAGTCTCAGCCCAGAGGCTTTCTTCTCGGGTTATGGCCTGTATCAAAGAGCATTTATGGCTGGCAGAGGTTCCAGCCCCTCTGCTCATGGCGCACTCTATGAGAGTGCAGGCCTCTTTGATGGCTTTTGTTGCTCAGGACCCAATTTGGGACATCTGTGGGGCTGCCACTTGGTCCTCTGCTCACACTTTTGCCAACCACTGTGTGGTGTCTCATCAGGCGAGGGAGGTTGCTACTCTGGGTAGAACAGTCCTGCACTCTGGAAGGGTAGAACTCCAATCCCACCTTCAGGGAAGGCTGCTTTGGAGTCACCTACATAGAATGGACACGCGCAAACACTCAAAGAATAAAGAAGGGTTACTTACCATTGTAACTGTTGTTCTTTGAGATGTGTTGCTCATGTCCAGTCCAAATCCCGCCCTCCTCCCCTTCTTCAGAGTAGTCTGGTAAAAAGGAATTGGAAAAGGGTGGAGCTAGCAGGGGTGCATATGGTCTGATATGCTGGCATCATTCCAGAGGGCTCCCTGATGGCTCGACAGGTACTTCTGGGGAAAAGCTTCCGACGACACATGCACGCTGCATGCATACATCTGCATGGAATGGACATGAGCAACGCATCTCAAAGAACAACAGTCATAATGGTAAGTAACCGTTCTTTTTGAAATAAGGGCTGTTATTTTGAAATAACTTTGCTGTGTAGACATACCCTTTGTGACTTTAAAAAGTCTCATCAGCACTCGGAGGTCAAACCATCAGCTTTTGGCACTCTGCTAACCTCTGATCTAGACTTAGGATTTGAAAGTCAGGTTTGGAGTGTATGGCTACGTCTACACGTGAAGCCTACATCGAAGTAGCCTATTTCGATGTGGCAACATCGAAATAGGCTATTTCGATGAATAATGTCTACACGTCCTCCAGGGCTGGCAACGTCGATGTTCAACATCGGCGTTGCGCAGCACCACATCGAAATAGGCGCTGCGAGGGAACGTCTACACGCCAAAGTAGCACACATCGAAATAAGAGTGCCAGGCACAGCTGCAGACAGGGTCACAGGACGGACTCAACAGCAAGCCGCTCCTTTAAAGGGCCCCTCCCAGACACAGTTGCACTAAACAGCACAAGATACACAGAGCCGACAACTGGCTGCAGACCCTGTGCATGCAGCATGGATCCCCAGCTGCAGCAGCCGCAGCCAGAAGCCCTGGGCTAAGGGCTGCTGCACATGGTGACCATAGAGCCCCGCAGGGGCTGGAGAGAGAGCGTCTCTCAACCCCTCAGCTGATGGCTGCCATGGCGGACCCCGCTATTTCGAAGTTGCGGGATGCGCAACGACTACACAGTCACTACTTCGACGTTGAACGTTGAAGTAGGGCGCTATTCCCATCCCCTCATGGGGTTAGCGGCTTCGACGTCTCGCTGCCTAACGTCGATGTTAACATCAAAATAGCGCCCAACACGTGTAGCCGTGACGGGCGCTATTTCGAAGTTAGTGCCGCTACTTTGAAGTAGCGTGCACGTGTAGACACGGCTTATGAGTTCTATTCCTGTCTCTATCACTAACTTGTTATCTCACTTTGGAGTAAGTCTTTGGGTCTTTTTTCCATATCTCAAACAGTGATGATAATAGTGAACAAACCCAGAAAGATCCCATGAGACTGGTTTGCAAAGCCGTTCGAGATGCTCAGATGAAAAATGCTATGAGATATGCTTGTTGTTATTATTTATCAATGTTTTTTGTGTTAATGTGTACAATGCAGAAAATGTAAACCCTCAGAAATTGTCATTCCAGCCCGTAGAACATGGAAACACTTCATCAGAAATTAAGAAACCTTTAGAAGATGTAACAGTGGCACCTCTAGTGATCCCAGTCTCCGTACCTGTGACAGCCAACCAACAGACCAGGAGCAAAGTGGGTTGTGATTTATGTTTCTTCCAAATATCATACATTGACTTCAGTGGGGTGAGTTCTGTGAGCAATTGCTCACCACTGTGTGAAATCCATCCCTGCTCAGGCTGTTAGCAAAAAAAAAAAAACCTATGCACCACTTAGGTCCTACTTAAACCCCTACAATAAAATTTAAATGACACTTCAGCGGTGGCTGTCTACACAACGGTGGATTTCATTTCAGTATAAAGGTTGATGGTTTGGACCTGTGAGATTAATCAGTTGGAAATACACATTGAGCCTCTCAGGACATGACTGGTCCTGAACCAGAGAATTAGCTGAGTATCTCCTCTTACAAATTATTTTAAATGCCTCTTTTTGCTCATGTGCAATGTTCCCTATAAGCTGTGCGCTTGGACAGTCTTTCAGGAGAGATTTACATGACACTCAGCTAACTGGTAGAGCACCCACAGCTGTCCACAGCCAATAGCCTGTTTCTACTGGTGGCACGTGCCTCAGTACACAAAACAGCATTTACTCTGCACATCCTAGATGGAAAAAATAAGAGGGAACACTGGTCATATGCCACACATTTTGAATTCCAGAGACTCACACTTGTTCCCATGGACAATTAAAATTCCAAATGAAATGTCTCCTCAGGTTAATGAAAAGGAAAGCCAGGATGAGAAGGACCACAGGAAAAGCTTGCCCCAAAAGAAGAGGAAGAGGCAGACTCATCCCAAATCGCTCTTTATCCCACCTCCACCTGCCTTGTGTGCTGAGATGCAGCCAGCTGTGGGAGGATGCCATGAGAGTAATCTTCGATCGCCTGTCTACATGGTTGATCACCTTCTGCGAGACTTATTCCACAGCTCTCCATATACCCCGCCTCCTATGCTTAGCCCAATACGAGAAGGATCTGGGCTTTATTTCAATACTCTTTGTTCTTCCTCTGCTAATTCTGGTCCCAACAAGTATAGTACCATTCTAGGTAATAAAAAGGGCAATGTTCACATTGATCAAATAATAACAACAAGAATAGTGTGCCCAGATGCACAGGCAGACCTAAGCCTCATATTAGAAAGAAATTCCATTTGCTGTTATTAGCTCTATGAGCCCAGTTTGTTGCTCTGCCCTTTGTGCAGATATTTACTATATACAGAAGGGGTGTAAAATGCTGCTAAATTAGAAAGAGCCCCACTGTTGCAGTGGTGTCAATGGCAAATCTGGACTGATATATCCAGCAGTGTAAGTTAAGAATGAAAACTGCTCACCTCATTTTCCTGCACTAGTTTCAGAGAGGTAGCCATGTTGTTCTGTTTCTGTGAAAGCAACAAGGAATCCTGTGGCACCTTAAAGACTAACAGGCCACAAGAACTGAGTCCCAAATAAATGTGGTAATCTTTAAGTTGGCCCAGGACTCCTCATTATTTCTTGCACTTACTTGTCTTCTGTGTTGGTCTAAACATTAAAGCACATCTGTCCTGTCCATAGGACAGTTCAGTGTGGTTGCCCAGGTCCCCTGTTTTGCGGAACTCTGTGGTGCCTGCCCTATGGATGGAACCCATGGGACAGCCTGGGGGATTACCTGGGGGGCCTGGTGCAACTCTGCAGCCCTGTTCACAGCTCTCCCTCTTCCAGGGTCTGATTATTCTTGTTTAAAGCCTGTATAATCTGCGGTCAGGTTATAGTTAGGAGCCATGGCAGAGCTAGGGGTGTACAAACTACTGCCTAAGTGTTTGTAACTCTTGTTACAGACTGCCAGGAAGAATAGTAGCAGACATCTCCCAGTTTGTGTTGCCTGTGCTGGCTGCTGATTTCTCTGCAGGAGTAATAAAATACCTGCTACATTTTGGCTCTAGATACTTTATTTAATAGTTTATGATATTTAGATTTTGTTTATGATTATAAAATAAAGACGTGTTATGTCTATGAGAGGACAACTCAAAATGGCTACGTCTACACTAGCCAAAAACTTCGAAATGGCCGTGCAAATGGCCATTTCGAAGTTTACTAATGAAGCACTGAAATACATATTGAGTGCCTCATTAGCATGCGAGCGGCCATGGCACTTCGAAATTGGCGCAGCTTACTGCCGCGTGGCTTGTCCAGACGGGGCTCCTTTTCGAAAGGACCCCGGCTACTTCGAAGTCCCCTTATTCCTATGAGCAGATGGGAATAAGGGGACTTCGAAGTAGCTGGGGTCCTTTCGAAAAGGAGCCCCATTTGGATGAGCCGCGCGGCGGCGAGCCACGTCAATTTCGAAGTGCTGTGGCCACCCACATGCTAATGAGGCGCTGAATATGTATTTCAGCGCTTCATTAGTAAACTTCAAAATGGCCATTTGCATGGCCATTTCAAAGTTTTTGGCTAGTGTAGACATGGCCAATGAGCAGTCAAAAAAAAAAAAACCCTGGAAAACTGTGTGAGGATGTTTCATTAGAGCGGCTTTTCTTGAAAGTCATAGGTGAGTAGTTCCACTGAAGTCAATGAGATTTCAAGAATAAAATAGCTGCCTACACTACAGAATTCTGTCGACAGAAGTCACTTTTGACAGATGTTTCCCGACAGAACCTCTGTGTACAGAACAGGTCCACACCTAATACAGGCACCCCTGTCAATGCCCTTTGTTGACGGAGAATGATCAGCCTGCACAGCCCTCTGTCGATACAACAGCCAAACGGAAGCTCTGCAGACAGAGCTGCCCAGTGAACTGGAATCCCTCTCCCTTGTACGGTCAAGACAGAATCCTGCCAGGAAAACTGCATTCTGTCAGCAGATTCTCAGCAGAACACATTTGTAGTGTGGATGCTCCTGCAGTGTGGAACCAGCTAATAAGTTTTAAGATGAGCATGGCAAATAAGGTCAAGGTGAAGGGTCTTGTGAAAACATTTATCTTGAAAGTATTTATATTTTTTGTAGGCAGAATGGGTGGAGACTTTGGATTCTCTCTTGTGAAAGATGATACCAAAATCAGCATAAAGCCGTAAGTTGGAGAATAATAATAGTAAAAACTTCGTGCTTGTCCATTATTCCATATTGTATCATTAACCTAGTGATTGGACAGATCACTATGAGAATACAGTGATTTTCATTCCTCTACAGTATCCTTTGTTGGCTACTGCAGAAGATGAGATAACTAGACGGTTACTCTGAGTCAAGGAGTGAGAAAGTTTCAATGTAAGGCGGATCTCACTGCATGAGTTTGAACAAGCTAGACATAGGCAAAATATTTGCATGTGAAGCTGTGTGTTTTCTGTAATTGCACTGACACAAAATTGTTTTTTGGGCTCTAAATTTTAAGTAGACAGCACAATCCCAGGGACAAGAAAATGAAACATATGGTATAGAAGACAGTACTTTAAGTGTATGAAATGTTGTTAAGTGGTTAAAGAGGGGCCTTGGTGTAGTTTGCTGGGTTCAGTTCTTTCATACTAATTTGCTGACAAGTTCAGGCACCAATTCAGCACATGTCTAACTCTAAGCACATTCGCTGATTCATCGACTTGAATGGGATTACTCATGTCCATGTATCGGAGGGGTAGCCGTGTTAGTCTGGATCTGTAACAGCAACGAAGGGTCCTGTGGCACCTTATAGACTAACAGAAAAGTTTTGAGCATGAGCTTTCGTGAGCACAGACTCACTTTATCAGATGCTGGTCTTGGAAATCTGCAGGGTCAGGTATAAATAAACTGGAGCAAGGGTGGGGATGACAAGGTTAACTCAGTCAGCAAGGGTGAGGCTTACTACCAGCAGTTGATCTGGAGGTGTGAACACCAAGGGAGGGGAAGCTGCTTTTGTATTTAGCCAGCCATTTGCAGTCTTTGTTTAAGCCTAAGCTGAGGGCATCAAAATTGCAGATGAATTGTAGCTCAGAAATTTCTCTTTGGAGTCTGGTCCTGACATTTCTTTGCCGTAGGATAGCTACTTTTAAGTCTGCTACTGTGTGGCTTAGGAGATTGAAGTGCTCTCCTATGGGTTTTTGTATATTGCCATTTCTGATATCTGATTTGTGTGCGTTTATTCTTTTACGTTGAGACTGTCCAGTTTTTCTGATGTATATAGCAGAGGGGTATTGCTGGCACATGATGGCATAAATTATATTGGTAGATGTGCAGCTGAATGAACCCATGATGGTGTGGCTGATCTGGTTAGGTCCTTGCTCTGGCTTATTTATACCTGGCCATGCAGATTTCCAAGACCAGCATCTGATGAAGTGAGTCTGTGCTCACGAAAGCTCATGCTCAAAACTTTTCTGTTAGTCTATAAGGTGCCACAGGACCCTTTGTTGCTGTTTCATGTCCATGTGTTATGCACATTGTTAACTACTGAATTGGGGCCTACTTTGAACTTCTGTAGACCATTCAGTCTAAGGATCAAAAGTACTCATGTAAGTTACAGACCTGGATGAATAAAGCTTCATAACAGCCATATGAATTATTTTGCTATAAATTTTCTAGCAAAGAGAATATTCTCATTTGGAAGTATGTGGTAGTGCTTTAACCACTGTAGCATGCTGCTCTTAAGCATGTTTAAATTTCACTCCTCTTTCTGTGCCTTCGTTTATTCATCCTTGAGTAGAAATAGTAATCAATCCTTTTTCAATATTTGTAGTGTGATCCTTAATTAAATGGCTATAAAGCAATCAATGTTTGGAGCAAAGGAATTGAAGAAAAAGAGATTGTTACGGCATCTGTTTAAACAAACTCTGTTATTCCTGATGTTTGCCAAGTCATTCTGTGTGATGCATCCCTTTTTTTCTACACTCCTCATTAAAAAGGAAACTTGGAAAAATGTTCATAGTGGGGAAAAATACAGTTTTAGGGGACTGAAAATCTTGGCTGTTGCAAGTGCATATTACATTGTTTTAAAAGCCTTTTAAAATAAAATTATCCATCTCCCTTCTCCTTCATCTGTACACGTACCTATAATTTGGCTGGCTCTCTGTCTTGCATCACTGTGGGTTTAATAGCATTTTTGACCAAATAATGTCAGACACTGGCTAAAATGAACTTGCAATAAAATATTCACTTCTGTCCCCGTTAAACATTGACTGCATTCCGCATGAGGCAAGCATGGTAAATAAAGATTGCTGTGTCTTTTTCTTTTTTCTTAGTCTGTTTAGGTATACCCTTCTGTCATCCGTCATAGCCACCTTTCTTATTAGCGATTGTTAATTTCACCTTCTTACTCTCACTTTACATATCAGAAACTTAAGAGGGAGGGCCTGTTGTCTTATTTGTGTAGAGAAAAATTAATTCCTGTGATAACTTTATGATTGTCTAAGAGAAAAGACGTTAATGTGCTAAGATTAATCGAGGGAGGTAAGCCTCAGAGCTCTGTTGCATATTCATGTGGATGAATGTGAGACAGGTGGAGAGGTGTGGTCTGAGCACAGGACTAGGAGCTGGAACTTTTAAATTCTAATCATGTTTCTAAAATTATTCCCTCTGAGGCTTTGGACAACTCACTTAATCGTTCCTCCTTGGTTTCCTGATTTTTTAACTATCTATCTCTCTCTCTATCTATCTATCATAGAATCACAGAACAATAGAGCTGGAAGAGACCTAAAAAAGCCATTGAGTCCAGCCCCCTGCTCTAAGCAGGACCAAACCCATCAGATCAGCCTCTCCAGGGCTTTGTCGAGGACAGACTTAACACCTCCAAGGATGGAGACTCCACTGCTTCCCTGGGTAGACCATTCCAATGCTTCACCACCCTCCTAGGGAAAAAGTTTTTCCTAATGTTCAACCTGGACCTTTCCAACCACAACTTGAGACCATTGTTCCATGTTCTGCCATCAATGACCACTGTGAACAGCCTTTCTCCAGCTTCTTTGCAGCCTCCCTTCAGTACGTTGAAGGCTGTTATCAAGTCCCCCCTCAGTCTTCTCTTCTGCAGACTAAACAGTCCCAGTTCCCTCAACCTTTCTTCATAAGTCGTATGCTCCAGCCCCCTAATTATTTTGGTCGCCCTCCACTGGCCCTCCACATCCTTCCTATAGTTGGGGGCCCAGAACTGGACACAGTACTCCAGATGAGGCCTCACCAAAGCCGAATAAAGAGGAATAATCACTTCTCTGGATCTCCTGGCAACGCTCCTCTTGATGCAAGCTAATATGCCATTAGGTTTCTTGTCTACAACGGCACACTGTTGACTCATGTCCAGCTTCTCGTCCACTGCAACTCCCAGATCCTTTTCTGCAATACTGCTACTGAGCCAGTCGGACCCCAGCCTGTAACAATGCTTGGGATTCTTCCGGCCCAAGTGCAGGTCTCTGCACTTGCCCTTATTGAACCTCATCAGATTTCTTGCAGCCCAGTCTTCCAATTTGTCTAAGTCAGTCTGGACCCTGTCCCTATCTATCTGTCTACCTCATGAGGAAGAGATTGGATTGTGTAAATTAATAAATTCATGTTTTAATTCATCTTATAAAAATGATTATTTAGTGGAATCTAAATATTATTGTAGTGTTAGATTTACAAGGAATCTAATGTGCTAGCAACGATCAGTCAGATTTCTGTCCTGCATATACTGTGGGAAGTAGAACAAATTGGGTATTAGGTCTTTTCCATCTTTACGAACTAGGAGCATAGGAATTGTCACACTGAATCAGACCAGTGGTCCACCTAGTCTATTGTTCTGTGTTTGACAATGGCCAATACCACCTGCTTCAGAGAAAGGTGTAAGCACCATGCAAAAAGTAGTTGTGGCATAACCTGGCACAAAGGAAAGATTTTTTCTGATCCTGCATTAGAGATTGGCTTATATCCTGAAGCAGGAGGGCTGACAGCCCTTCTGGAACATTTGTCTTTTAAAAAAATCCTTACTATTATAACTGAGTATTATTTTATCCATATAAATGTCCATCCTTAACATCTTTAATTCTCTGAACTGCATGTATGTCAACTGGTGGTAACAGATGGTGATATTTGAAATACATGGCTAGCTATTTTAAATATTTTATTAGTACGGAGTGATTTTAATCATGATAGTGTGGTTCTTGTTAAATAAAATAGTTGAACAGAGACTGTATATAAATTACATTATTTTTGTTTGGGCTGTGATTAGCTAAGGAAGGTCAGAGTCTTCTTTGATTGTCATTGGGTGTTTAACATGGACAGATAGAGTGACACTACTAGAGTAGGAGTGGAATAATAAGACTGTATTAGTTCTGTTTGCAGTGAATATAGGAGTGTTGTGTCGTTTTGAATGTAGTGAAAAGCTGATTGGGATAACGTAGCCAGACGGGAGCATTGTTAACAAGATTGCGTGATGTGGGTTAAATATACCTTATAACAAGATTATATGCAATAAGATAAACCACTGAAGAGTTTCATGAAATTTACAAGAGCAAGAATTGAGCTGTGCATAAGGGGAGACTATTAAAACCACAAGTTGGCAAAGCTGACTGAGAAGTAAGGAGGATAAAAGCAATACAGGTGGAAAAGATCTAGATAGCCCAAGAGTTTTACATGCGGTTGAGGCACACAAAACACTTGAACCATACACATTCTGCTGAATGCTCATTATATGGCCATGAGTTGAGACTACACATCTGTTCTGAGTCTTACTTTGAGCCAGCCAAAGGTCAGTTATTAAGCTCATTGCCTTGTCTCTCACGGTAAATTATCCACAGCTTTGAACTCTTATATTTTAAAAAAGCAGCAGCTCATAATTTCAAGACTGGTAGCAGGAGAACTGAAGTTGTGACAACTGATGGAGCTGGCTGGCATCTCATTTCAGGCTTTCTTTCCCTGTCCTGCCAATATGCTTGAGCTTACCTTTGCCTGTAGAGGTACTCCCAGTAGATGTAAGGTGTTCAGTATCTTTGCCTCATTAACTCCTTGTCCTTGATTCTGAGTTCCGCAATGGGGCACCTGTTTTAATAGTTTTTGTGATGTGGGCACATTCCCAGTTGTAATCAATTGTTGTACTCGTGCAAGCCATTGAAAAGCTGAAATTCAGGGTTAGTGACTTACATTTAATTTTATAATTGCTTAGTGCCTGATGT
Source organism: Carettochelys insculpta (assembly GCF_033958435.1). Lineage (NCBI taxonomy): Eukaryota > Metazoa > Chordata > Testudines > Carettochelyidae > Carettochelys > Carettochelys insculpta. Next base: position 21,958,469 of record NC_134158.1, on the reverse strand, counting down.
ATTGCTGTGCTGCTCCAGTTTTACACCATTGTAATGCATTGCTTTAGATGATGTTACATTGGCATAAAACTGGAATAATGCAGCACTACACCAGGTACTTCTATATAGCCTGCAGAAGCAAGCTTCCTGATCCTGGACAAGAACATTGAGTTAGCTGGGCTCACATTAACACTCTAAAAATAGGTGTGTAGACAGTAGTTTGAAGTTGTGGATTGGGTTAGAATGGGAGGCGTCATAGCCTACCTCTTCCATCTCAAGCTGCAAATTTAAAGTGCATTCTTACACAGCAATTTTAGACCGCTAGCTCAACTGCTGCTAGCCCAACTCTGGTTAACTGGGCTGGGAAGCTCAGTCCTGTTGTCAGTGTAGACGTAGTCATTGTCTCTATTGTTTACTTGGAGAAAGATAAAGATGCACTAGCTATGGTGTGCAGAGGCATTTGTGCACAACATAAATAACATCACAATGCATCTTGCTCATCCATATGCTCTGAAAGGCTGTATTGCTCTGTGTATGTTTGTGTGTATCTGCTTACTTATCGAGTTATATTTGTTCCCAATTCATTCCCCCATCCCCAACTTTTTATTATTTTAGGCATATTAACATTGGAAACAGGTTTCAGGCAGAGATACCAAACATCCAGGATAGAGCATTTTTAGAAAATGATGAACATTCAGCATCGTTAGTGTGGAAACCCTGGGGAGACATCGCATCCAACCAGGAAACACAGGATAGAGGTGTCTTAACATTTTCATCTCAAGACTATCCCAAGATTTTATGCTTAGAAGTTGTTTTTCTGTCATTGCAACCTTATGTTCTTTTTTAATTCTCTTCCTTATTAACTAAATTGTGCTATGGAAAATGTTAATTTTCTTGACCTTTTTCTCAGTACAGTTACATTACAGGCAAGTAATGTGCTTAGTTTTGGTAAAACAGGAGCAAACAATTTAAATAGCCATTATGCTCTCTGTCACCTCTCCTCATCACAGGTAGTCAAGAACATCTCCATTAGTCCCCATTCATCTACAATGGTTTTGAAAGAGGAAATGTTTTGGTGAACTTCACTGCTTTATCAGTGAGACAGCCATGTTTAAAACAGAGGCAAGACTTTGACATTATTTATGTGTAGTAACAGAGAGGTAGCTATGTTAGTCTATGCTCCAACAAAAGAAAAAAAATGTAACACTGTAAAGACTAACAGAATGATTTATTTGGTGATGAGCTTTCATGGGATGTTATTTGTTGATTGCCCATTTGACTATTGCAATTATTCTTTTTTCCCTTGAAATAATAACGTCGTATGCTTTTCCTATCTCCATCATGGACCTTAACTCTGCTTTTGGATTGTGGTTGCAGTAACAGGACTACTGAAAGTGGCCTGCTCCAGTGCGATGCCAGGGGGAGGGACCAATCTAGAATTAGCCCTACATTGTCTGCATGAAGCACAAGGCAATATTCTGGTAAGAGATAGTTATTTAGTAATAGGTAATTGACCAACTTCTGTTCTTAGTTCAAACTTTTGAATTTGAAGTAATTCTATTTTGTCCAGGCTTACACCACTTGTAACTAAGAGTAGAATTTGACTCTGTGTCTAAATTTAAATGCAGCCTACTGAATCCTGTTGTTACTGTTAGAATTTCTGTATCTTAGAATTATTAAACGTTACTTGTTATGCCTCCATACTTAACAGGCATCAGGAAAGATTTATCACTTTTTCCATTGGAGATAATAAAATAAAGCAAGCTGTCCTGTAGCACCTCAAAGACTAACAATTTTATTTATTACGTAACCACAAAAGCTCATTACCTAATAAATAAAGTTGTTAGTCTTTAAGGTGCAAGAGGACTGATTGCTTTGTTTTGTGACGATACAGACGGAGGGTATGTGTACACTTGGGAATCAAGTCAAATTTGTTAAAGTTGTATTTTTAACACTGGATTTTACAAAGTTAAGGTCAAGTGTCCTGACCAGCCAAGAAATTTGATTTTGTTTGTCCCCTCAAATGTGCCTGAGTATGATTGTGGACAACAGTGCCCTCTGGGCACCTATCCCACAGTTGCTGCCCCTCCGTTGCATTTTGGGATTTTGTACCAGTGTCTAATGGGAAAAAAAGTTGCTGCAATTGTTTCTGAGTTTCTGATGTCACCATCCCAGAATGCATTTTCCTCAGCTCCCCTTTCATCCTGGAAAAAAAAATTGACATTTTTGCACACTTTTTGCCTGGACTGCCAGCTACCATTACAGACACTAACATGGATCCCGATACATTTCAAAGTTTGATGCAGTGTTATGTGCTCAGTTCACACACTGCGATGCAGTATCTTCTGAACATAATGCCCATGCGTAATGAGCTCATTATTGCTGAGGACATCGAGGGACATGACTATATGGAGAAAAGAACACTGATTTTATGGCAGCACTGAAGTCACTGTACAGTGTGGAGCACAGGTTCTGGAGCCATGAAACCAGCACAGAGTGGTGGGATTGCATTGTTCTGCAGTCATGGGATGGCCAGCAGTGGTTGCAAAACTTCCACGTGCATAAGGCAACTTTCAAATCACTTTGTGAGCTGCTGTCTCATGCCCTGAAGCGAAGCAATTCCAGAATGAGATCTCCTTTGACAGTTGAGAAGTATGTGGCAATTGCTCTTTGGAAGGTTACAGTGCCAGACAGATACCGGTCAGTGGGCAATTAATTTGGGGTGGACGAATCTACAATGAGGGCAGGTGTCATACAGGTAGCCAAGGTGATCGATGTGCTTCTCCTGCAGAAGAGAGTGACTCTGGGGAACGTACAGGAGATATTGGATGGATTAACTGTCATGGGGTTCCCTAACTGTGGTGGGGCCCTAGATTGAACTCACATCCCCATCGTAGCGCTGGACCACCAGGCCTCCGAGTACATTAACCACAAGGGATACTTCTCTATGGAGTTGCAGTCGTTGGCGGATCACAAAAGTCACTTCATCAATATCAGCGTGGGGTGGTTGGTGTGAATCTTTAGGAATTCTGGTCTGTATAGAAATCTCCGGAGTAGTACTTTCTTCCTAGACCAGAAAATTAACATTGAGGGCATAGAAATGCCAGTACTGATTTTGAGTGACCCTGTTCACGCCTTATTTCATTGGGTTCATTCATTTTATTTAATGTAGTAAGAAAAGCCAAAAAAGATTTTGAGGAACAGCTAGCCAAAAATTCAAAAAACGATAGTAAAATGTTTTTTAAATACATTAGAAGCAGGAAGCCCGCTAAAAAAGCAGTGAGGCCCTTGGACGATAAAGATATAAAAGGAGCGATCAAGGAAGACAGTGCCATTGCGGAGCGATTAAATGATTTCTTTGCTTCAGTCTTCACGGCTGAGGATGTTACAGAGGTTCCTAAATCTGAGCCAGCCTTTTTAGGTGACAAATCTGAGGAACTCACTCAGATTGAAGTGACATTAGAGGAGGTTTTGGAGTTAATTGATAAGCTGAATAGTAACAAGTCTCCAGGACCAGACGGCATTCACCCAAGGGTTCTGAAAGAACTCAAATGTGAAATTGCGGAGTTATTAACAGTGGTTTGTAACCTATCCTTTAAATCCACTTTGGTACCAAATGACTGGAAGACGGCCAATATAACACCAATATTTAAAAAGGCTCTAGAGGAGACCCTGGCAATTATAGACCGATAAGTTTAACATCAGTACCAGGCAAATTAGTAGAAACACTAGTAAAGAATAAAATTGCAAGGCACGTAGAAGAGCACGAATTGTTGGGCAAAAGTCATCATGGTTTCTGCAGAGGGAAGTCGTGTCTAACTAATCTATTAGAATTCTTTGAAGGGGTTAATAAACATGCGGACAAGGGGCACCCAGTGGACATAATATACCTAGATTTCCAGAAAGCCTTTGACACGGTCCCACACCAAAGGCTTTTATGTAAATTAGGCGGTCACGGGATAGGAGGAAAGATCCTTTCATGGATCGGGAATTGGTTAAAAGACAGAAAACAAAGGGTTGTAATAAATGGTAAATTTTCACAATGGAGGGGGGTAACTAGTGGTGTTCCCCGGGGTCAGTCCTGGGACTGATCCTGTTCAACTTGTTCATCAATGATCTAGAAAATTAGGTAAGCAGTGAGGTGGCAAAGTTTGCAGATGACACCAAGTTGTTCAGGACAGTCAAAACCAAAAGGGATTGTGAAGAACTACAAAAAGATCTCAGCAAACTGAGTGATTGGGCAGCAAAATGGCAACTGAAATTTAATGTGGGTAAGTGTAAGGTAATGCATGTTGGAAAAAATAACCCAAATTACACGTACTACATGATGGGGTCAAATTTAGCTACGACAGATCAGGAAAGGGATCTTGGAGTTATAGTGGATAGTTCTCTGAAGACATCCACGCAGTGTGCAGCAGCAGTTAGTAAGGCAAATAGGATGTTAGGAATTATTAAAAAAGGGATCGATAATAAGACAAAAGATATCATACTTCCCCTATATAAAACTATGGTACGCCCACATCTTGAGTACTGCGTGCAGATGTGGTCTCACCTCAAAAATGATATATTGGCATTAAAAAGGTTCAGAAAAGGGCGACTAAGATGATTAGGGGCTTGGAACGGGTCCCATATGGGGAGAGGCTAGAGAGACTGGGACTTTTCAGTTTGGAAAAGAGGCGATTGAGGGGCGATATGATAGAGGTATATAAAATCATGAATGGTGTGGAGAAAGTGAATATAGAAAAATTATTTACCTTTTCCCATAATACAAGAACTAGGGGACACCAAATGAAATTGATGGGTAGTAGGTTCAAAACTAATAAAAGGAAATTTTTCTTCACACAGCGCACAGTCAACCTGTGGAACTCCTTGCCCGAGGAGGCTGTGAAGGCCAGGACTCTATTAGGGTTTAAAAAAGAGCTCGATAAATTTTTGCAGGTTAGGTCCATAAATGGCTATTAGCCAGGGATAAAGTATGGTGCCCTAGCCTTCAGAACAAGGGCAGGAGATGGATGGCAGGAGATAAATCACTTGATCATTGTCTTCTGTTCTCCTTCTCTGGGGCACCTGGCATTGGCCACCGTCGGCAGATGGGATGCTGGGCTGGATGGACCTTTGGTCTGACCCAGTATGGCCGTTCTTATGTTCTTATGGCTAATGAAGCCCTACACAGGTGCCCTGGACTCCAGTAAGGAGCTCTTTAACTACAAGCTGAGCAGGTACAAAATGGTGGTAGAATGTTCTTTGGCCATGTAAAAGCCTGGTATAGGTTCTTTCTGACCTGCTCAGACCTCAATGAAGTGGTCATTGGGGACTTCGGTATTCTTTATAACATTTGTGAAGTGAGAGAGGAAAGATTCAAGCCTGCTTGGGGGCCGAGACAGATGTTCTATCAAGAAATTATCAGCAGCCAACCCCAAGGGAAAACAGGAAAGCCCAAAAAGGTGCAGTAAAAATCAAGAATGCCTTGAAAACCATGTTTGTGAATGAGCACGAAATGCATTAACTGGCACCCCGCCAACCATGTTGTTTCCTTGCCTTTCATGAAACCCCCCCCCATAAACCACAAGACAACCATCACCACTCACCCGATCCCAGAGCATTAACAATAAATGAAACTCTTTTTTCCAAAATATATATATATATATATATATATGTATATATATTTATTTAGGGGACACTAATGGAAGAGTGTAACAGCAACGAAGGGTCCTGTGGCACCTTATAGACCAGCAGAAAAGTTTTGAGTATGAGCTTTTGTGAGCAAAGACTCACTTCATCAGATCTGATGAACTGATGATCTGATATGATGAAGTGAGTCTTTGCTCACAAAAGCTCATGCTCAAAACTTTTCTGTTAGTCTATAAGGTGCCACAGGACCCTTCTTTGCTCTTACAGATCCAGACTAACACGGCTACCCCTCTGATAATGAAAGAGTAGGGGATATAGAGAAAAAAGGGAAAATAAAGTCATGGTTAGTCAGAATAGTAACAGAGAGTAAGCCGTGCTAGTCTATACACTATCAAAACAAAAAGCAGTCAAGCAGCACTTTAAAGACTAGCAAAATAGTTTATGAGGTGAGCTTTTGTGGGACAGACCCACTTCTTCAGACCAGAGCCAGACCAGAACAGACTCAATATTTAAGACACAGAGAACCAAAAACAGTAAGCAAGGAGGACAAACCAGAAAAAGATAATCAAGGTGAGCAAATCAGAGAGTGGGGGGGGGGAAGGTCAAGAGTTAGACTGAGCCAAGTATGCAGACGAGTCCCTATAGTGACTCAGAAAGTTCCCATCACGATTTAAACTATGTGTTAATGTGCCAAATGGGAACTTTCTGAGTCACTATAGGGGCTCGTCTGCATACCTGGCTCAGGTATGATCATGCCTCACAATTTTTTGGTATAAATATCAGCATTCCTTTTGCTGGATTTGAGCTGGCTCACAGTAGCTTCTTTGTCGAACACTGAAAAGAGGCCCAAGATCTCCTGATGGTTCCATGCTGTGGCCCTTTTGTGATCCTGGGAACTCATGGCTTCAAGGTGTGCTAGGTGTACTGCAGAGGTGTGATCCCCACATCTGGTGGCTATGGTGGCCAGAGAGGAAAGGAAATCTAATAAAAATTCCTGGCTGATGACAACCGCTTCCTGTCACCTAGTTCCAGCTCACCTGGGGACCTGCAGGGGTGGGGCAATGATCTGAAAGGACACATTGAGGGGCATTGTGGGATAGTTTCAGGGGCTAATCAAATCAATTTTAACCCTGGTTAATCTACACTGTTATAGCTCAACATTGCAAATTCGATTTTTCCAGTACCTTCGCTGGGAAGTCAGCGTTACAGCAGCTTAGAATCAACTTACTGAGCACTGGGATGTAGATGGAAAGTTTTTAAAATCGACAATAGAGCCTTAAATTTGACTTTGTTTCCTAGTGTAGGCCAGGCCTAACACAGCTATCCCTCTGAGACCACTGAAGATAGTGCTAGTCTTAATGTCATTCATGTCAGTGGATGCAGGATTGACCCTCCAAATTATACATTTGTTATCATTACACATATAAGCCTGTCTGCTATTGGTTTGTAACATTATATTTGTTTTGAGGTTTGGGTATTTTTTGGCTACATTAATTAGCAGTGTATTGTGATAGAGTCAATACCACTCCCTGGACCCCAGAGCCCTGTTAGTTTCAGTCTCAGAGATAGTTTATGCAATGAGTCCTTGTCAGGGTTTGGACTTCTGTCACCCAGATTGAAGGATGATGGGGTAGGTGCCCCCTGGTCTGCCTGGGCTGGGGGAACATTACTCCCCAGCCATCAGCCAGGCTCTCAGGCTACCTGGCAGAGGTGTGGGAGAAGAAAGCCCGAATACTAATCATGGGAGGTCCTCTCCTCGTGTTCTCCTTATCAGCTTGCTACCTCTCATAATCCTCTCACTCCCAACTTCCTCTGCCACTCTCCAGCTCTCCCTACTGGAGGGTTGGGGGAGGGCTTTTTAAAAGGCCTTGCAGCAGCCTAAAGTGAGATCAGCTGGCCCTAACTGATTTATATCAGCCCCTTCCCTGCTGCTCGCACTCTGCCTGTGATAATTCCTGATTAGCCAGGGCTGTTTCACCTTTTTAGATTTGTCTTTGTCCCCTTGTAAGCTAGCCCTCTGGCCTGACCCTGTCACAACATTATGTTGTTACTTTAAACTTTTTTTTTTTTTAATTATGGTGTGCCCCTTTTGAAAATTAAGAATTACCAGACTGGATCAAATGCAGGGTACAAGTAGTTCAGTATGCTGCCTCCACCAGTGGCTGGCACCAGATGCTTTAGAGGAACATGTAAGAATCTTGCAGTGAGCAGATGTGGGACAATTTGCCTCCCTCACAGGTCTGATACTAGTCTTTAAGACCTGGAGAGCAAGGTTTAATACCCTTTTGAAAATTTTCGTGATTTATTACAACACATCTGGACCCAGTTCCATTTTGATTCTTGTTCATTTCTTGGTCTCAGTGGCTTCCTTTGGTCATGAGTTTGTAGAATCATAGAACACTAGACTGGAAGGGACCTTGAGAGGTCACTGCATCCAGTCCCCTGCCCTCACAGCAGGACCAAGCACTGTCTAGACGATCCCTGATAGATTTCTATCTAACCTGCTCTTAAATATCTCTAGAGATGGAAATTCCACAACTTCCCTAGGCAATTTATTTCAGTGTTTAACCACCCTGACAGTTAGGAACTTTTTCCTAATGTCCAACCTAAACCTCCCTTGCTGCCAGCCCATTGCTCCTTGTCCTATCCGCAGAGGCCAAGGAAAACAGTTTTTCTCCCTCCTGCTTGTAACCCTCTTTTAAGTATTTGAAAGCCACTCTCATGTCCCCTCTACGTTTTCTCTTTTCTAAACTAAACAAGCCCACTTCTTTCACTTTTCCCTCATGGTTCATGTTCTCTAGACCTTTAATCATTCTTGTTGCTCTTCTCCCCAGTTCTACAGTTTAATTTCATGTTTGGAAAAAGCATTTCTTTTTGCCAGTTTTGAATTCCCCACTATATTATTCCTTTGTTCTTGTATTATAGGACAGAGAGAACAGAAGTCCCTGATCTACCTTCTGGATACCATTTATTATTTTGTAGACTTTTATCTTGTCCCTTCTTATTCATCTTCTTTCCAAGAAAAACATTTCCAGTCTTTACCATCTGTCTTTGCATGGCAGTGTAAATTAAACCATCAGAGCCTGTTTTTCTAGGGGGAAGTGGGGATGGGTCGGTGCCTCATTGTCCAGCTGTGAGGGAAATCACATGAAGGACAATGGATTATTTGTTTGATCTGCAACAGTGTATTTTTTGTTTGTTTATGATTACATAAAATTATAAGAAACGTAGAACTAGAAGAGACCTCAAAAGGTTGCCTATCTAGTCTGTCCATCTGTGCTGAATCAGGAGTAAAATATATCTAGACCATCCTTGTCAGGTATTTATTTAACCTGTTTTTGAGTACTTGCTCATAGCTAATTGAAGTAGGTTTATGTGCCCTGCATGCAGTAACTGTCAGAAAGTTTTACCTTAGCTGCTATCTGTCCGGTTGGCTGTAGAGCCCACTGGAGTGGCACCAGTGTGGACCCCTATGTGTGACCCTGCCAACTTAACCCCCCTCAGTCCTTTCCTAGGCATGTGGGGGCTGTTGGAATGGTGGCTAAGTAGTCTATGATTTTCTAGCTGTTTCTTGTATGAATAGTTGTAAATCTTTAGCACAGACAATGTTTCCAGTTAGCTAATGTTAGGCAGTTGATGGGTGAGGAAGGGCTTTTCCTTCTCTTCCAGTCCACCCTCCAGGAGTTTGGGGCCCAAGGCTTTAAGCAGTGCATCTTCTGCTTGAAGTCCATGCCAAGTAGCGACCCTCATGACTCCTGTCTCTGTTTGGGTGAAGCTCATGAAACAGATATGTGCCGTATCAGGAGGAGTTTTAAGCCCTGGATTCATATGGAACACAACTTTGGGCTTTGTCAGCTCCATATGGAGGCAGCACTTCAACCTCCGTGGCAGGTCTTCACACCTTTTTCAGTGCTCAGCACACCATCCTGTGCTCTGGCCTGGTGCTGATAAAGATTTGTCTTGGCATTGGCATTCCCTGAAGCCTTCAGTGCGGCTCTGATCTGACTCTCCAGTGCATGCTCCCAAGACACCTAAGTTGTTGGTTAACCATCTCCATCAACCCCAGTCTCTTTTGGCAGTCGCTCAGTAACACGTATGATGTCTTCATGTCACCTGCATATTTGTGAGTCTGTTGATGGCTGGTCACCCCTATTCTGGAGCCATAGATCTTATTACAGAATGGGCAGGCATTGGTAGCTGTTGGAGGAGCACAGGGCAGTTTTTGATGCTCTTCTCTGCCTTTCCTCATCAGCACTGCAGTGGGACCTCCCGGATTGCACCACCCATTCACAGATTACCTTTCTCCACTGTGGATGGTCTTGGGCAAGGTTCTCCCAAGTGTCGACACCAATGCTGCACTTTTTCATGTGTGCCTTCAGTATATCCTTATATCGCTTCTGCTGACCCCCAATGCTCCTCTGTCCTTCCTGCAACTCAGAGGACAGAATCTGTTTTGGGAGGTGCTGATCAGACATCCAAACCACATGGCCAGTCCAATGAAGTTGTTGATGAATGATCATGGCTTCAGTGCTGGTCATGTTCACTTCTTCCAGGACACTTGTGTTTGTGCGCCTATCCTCCCAAGAGGTATTTAGGATCCTCCTGAGGCAGCATTAATGATATTGTTCAAGTGCCTTCAAATGATGCTTGTGTGTTGTCCAGGTTTCACATGCATACAGTAGCGTTGGAGCAACCACTGCACAGTATACAAGCTTTGTCTTGGGATAGATGTCTTGGTTCTTGAAAACCCTTTGTCTCGAGTGGCTGAAAGCAGAGCTTGCACAGCTCAAACGATGCTAGATTTATGCATCAATGTTGACTTTAGCGGAAAGATGACTTCCAAGGTATGGGAAGTGCTCCACATTTTCCAGTAGTTTTCCACTGACTTCAGTAGACGGTACATGAGATTGTTCCTTTGGCAAGGGTTGGTGGAGCACCTTTGTCTTTTTGATGTTCAGTGTAAGGCCAAAATTCTTGTATGCTTCAGCAAAGGCACTTAAAATGGTCTGAAGGGCTTTGGGAGAAAGAGTAGCAACCATGTTGTCATCTGCATACTGGAGTTCTGTGATCAATGTTGTGGAGGGCTTGCTTCTAGCCTTCAGTCTCCTGAGACTGAAAAGCTTCCTGTTTGTTCTGCAGACAATATTCACACCTTCTGGAAGCTAGCCATAAATGAGGTGAAGGGTCGTGGCAGTGAAGATGCAGAACAACAACGGAGCGATGACGCCGCCTTTGCTGATTCCCGTTTTGACCTCAAGGGGGGTCACTTTGGGATCTGTTGTTGCTCAATAACGTGGCAGTCAAGTTGTTGCGAAGCAGCCTCAAGATGCTAATGAATTTTTTGGGGCAGCCAGTCTTTGAGAGGATGGTTTACAGAGTGCTACAACTGAGTCGAATGCTTTGGTCAGGTTGACAAAACTCATGTATAAGGCTTGGTTTTGTTCACAATATTTTCTTGTAGTTGCCGGGTGGTGAAGATCATGTCTGCTGTTCCTCAGAATGGTCGGAAGCCACAGTGGCATTCTGGGATAATTTCTTCTGAGAGTGGCAGGAGTAGCTTTGCAAGGGTTCGAGCTAAGATTTTCCCTGCCATTGCCAGGAGGGAGATGCCACGATAGTTTCCGCAGTCTGACTTGTTGCCCTTCTTGAAGAGACTGGTGATCAGCATGTCTTTGAAATCTTGCAGCATCTGCTCTCTATCCCAGATCTTGAGAATCAAGAGGTACAGTTTGGGCAGCTCTGGCCTGCCTTCTTTGAAGACTTGAGCTGCAATTCCATTTAATCCGGTTGCCTTGCTGTACTTCATTGTTTTGATGGCAGCTTGGTCCTCATTCAGGGTAGGAAGTGTTGCAAGAGTGTCACTGAGTGGTTGCTGAGGGATTTGGTCAAGGGATTATACAACGATGGTGCAAGGGGGTTCAAAAGCTAATTATAGTGGTCCCTCCAGCGAGAAGCTATGGCTTCATTTACTTTCAAGAGTTGGGTGCCATCCTTTGATCTCAGGGGAGTGATTCTATGGTTCATCGGTCCAGAAACAGCTTTGATAGTATTGAAGAAATCTCTTGTATTTTTGATGTCTGTGAGATGCTGGAGTAGTCTTGCACCTTCTCGCACTGGTTTTTCAGAGTCCTTGTTTTACTTTGGACTTCTGCCTTGGTGTGTGCTTCTCTGTTCATTGCGCAGTTGATGTTGCTTTGCCAGGCCCTAAAGTCTTTCCTTTTTGCTTCAGTCAAGTGTTCAGTTTCCACATCGTTCTCCTCAGACCACTCCTGATGTTTCCTGAACTGGGAATGAATTGTTTCTCCACAAGCTCCAATGATGGCATTTTTCAGTTGACACCAGTGTTCTTCCACATATTTAGGGTGTACTGTTAGCATTCCAAAGGAAGCTGCTATCTGGAAGTTACTTCATTTGAAGGAGTCCTTCAAGCTTTTTACACTGATCTTTTGTTGGATCTGTTCCTTCTGACTTCTCCATTTGATGACAATCTTAATTGCCATTGTGATCAGTCCAGCAGTCATCCACACTAGTCATTGCATGTGTGAAAAGAACATCATGCTGATCCCGAGCAGGTATGGTGACATAGTCTGTGAGGTACCAGTGTTTTGACTGAGGATGTTGCAATGAGGTCTTAAATTTGTCTTTCTGGTGGAAGAGGGTATTGTTCGTGATGACAAGCTCATGTTCTCCACATTTCGTAAGGCGGAGCACTCCATTACAGTTGCTGTTGCCAACTTCTTCTTTCCCAATGGTAGTCTCCCAGAGCTCTGCGTCTCTTCCCACCCTGGCACTGAAATCCCAGAAGAGAATAATCTTGGATTATTTCGGGATGCCTTTCAGGACTGTGTCCAGTTGGGTGTAGAATTTCTCCTTCACGTCATCTTCGGCATCTAGAGTTGGTGCATGAGCACTGATGACGGTTGCCTGTTGGCTTTTGGCAAGTTTCAGGGGGAGAGTCATGACATGGTCATTGATGCTGACAGGAGCTTCAGAAAGGATCTTTGTTAGTTCATTTTTTATGGCAAATCATATTCCATGAATTTGTTTTTCTTCCTTTGGGTTTCCTTTCCAGAAAAATGTGTACATTCCACCTTCTTCTCTTAGCTGTCCTTCTTCTGGTGTACACGTTTCTGCCAGGGCCACTGTATCAATGTTGAATCATTGCAGCTCACAGGTAATAATTGCTGTGTGTCTTTCAGGTCACTCACTCTCTGGATTGTCCATTAGAGTACAGATATTCCATGTTCCAAAATTTACTGTGTGATTTCAATCACATAGAGGTGAACCCACTGGACGTGGTTATCCAGTCAGGAGGGTTGAGGCGGACTATTTTTAGGGCACCTTTTCAGCCATGTGGGGTGGAGCAGAGTGGATCCTAAATAGGGCTGCTCAGTCGACGATGCAGCAGCCGGACTGTTCTACCACCTCAGTCCTCGAAACGTAATGACTGATCATACATCCACTGCTTACATGCTGATTCATGACTAAGAGCTTCCAGATTTCACAATCCTGCTCCCGTCACTGTTCGCCAGTCTCCATAGGGTTAAGTTTTGGAGAGTAAATATGTAGTATGCAGAGGAAGATGCCTGTGCGTGACATCTTTTAACATGGAGAGACTGTTGCATTGCAGCCACCACACAGTTCTTGATGGATAGAAGGCTCAGGTCCAGTGGGATGCGATCCATGACAAGTGGGAGTCTCCTGTCTGCTGCAGCCTTCACTTGCCTTCACAGCCATTGCAGCAGTGCATTTGCTATCCTCTGCCTCTTCTGCTGTTGAGGACTTCAGGATCATTCTTTGTCTAGACTCTCCCCCTTGATCTTGCCACTATGGGAGACCCTGCTGGGAGTACAGGACTCCCTACGGCATCGCTGTCAGGGTCATTGGAACACACAACTTCACTCACCACGACAAGGTGGCAGTCCAAAGAGTGAGTGACACCAGTACCTTCAGTGCAGACAGCACCAGATGGTCCTAGGGCCTGTGATCCTGATGCCCCAGCGTCATGTGCACTGAGCTGACCCTCTTAGATTTACCCAGAGGTGAACGAGGGCTTGTTGGCCTTTCAGCTATGCCTGATACAGACCAGGAAGCATGGGGCTTATCGAGATGGTGAACTGCCCAGCACAGAGGGAAGCTTCTGCTCCTAAGCACTTCTCCAGGGGTAAGCCTGCTCTATTGGCTCTGCCTCTTCAGGCTTGGTGTCCTGGCACTGCTCTGAGTCCCAACCCAGCTGTTTACATTGTCTGACTCACGACACTTGTCACACTCACTGCTTCAATCTCAGTCTAGCTGGATGCATGGCTTCTCCTGTTTGAGAGTCTCCGTGATGGATGGCTCTGGTTCCAGATCTTCGACATTCTTTGCCCTCCGCAGTGACCCTCGGAACCATGTCTCACCAGCCCCACACCTGTCTTGATGCTGTTCCAATTCAGGCTCCAGAATCTAATTGCACTGGCCCCATTCAGCAGCCAACTTGGACGTGACTTGGCACTGCTTGCACTCTGGCAGCAGGTCCCGCTTTTCACACTGGTCTGGCTCCATTTGCCAGGATTTCCATGATAGCCACGGCTTGGGCCTGTGAGCACTGAAACTCCATGCTGGTGGAGCTCTTGGTGCTTCTGCCCATTCGACTTCCCCTGTTCCCAGACCTCGTCATGCAAAACCACAGTGGCCTTTGTCACCCAGACTTTGTCCCTTCACCTCATGGTGTGGTGGCTTCATGGTTGAACAGTATACAGTGTTCCGTAAGGACAAGGTCCAACTCTGCCCTCACCTGGCTTTCTTACTGAAAGTAGTGTCCAGCTTCCATATTAGCCAGGACATTTTCCTTCCTATTTTCTATCCTAAACCTCACAGCTCCCAGCAGGAGCAGCAACTGCACTTTCTCAATGTGAGGCAGGTCCTTGCCTTCTACATCGGATGGGCCAAGCCCTTCTTCAAGCTCACAGGTCTTTGTGGCCGTTGCTGATCGAATGAAGAGTCTCTTGGTTTCGTCACAACGCATCTCTTCCTGCATCACGCCCTGTATATGGACATGCTATGACATTGCTAAGGTTTCCCTACTGCCCGTCACAGTGCACTTTATGAGAGTTTAGACCTCTTCAATTGCCTTCCTGGCTCATGTGCTTCTCCAGGAAATCTGTTGAACTGCAACATGGTCCTCTGTTCACACATTTACGTCTCACTGTGCTATTGTGAAGTCTGGATGGGACGCTGCCTTTGTGGCCTGCTGTCTCCTCCTGATGGGTTTGTCTTGAGAATCACCTAACTCACATAGATATGAGCAAGCACTCGAAGAAGAATAGTGGCTAGTCGCCATTGTAACTATCGTTTCTTTGAGATGTGTTGCTCACCCTCCTTCCCCACTGTTGGAGTAGCCAGCAAGAAGGAACTGAGGAGGGTCAGCAGGGTCATGTATAGGGCACTGCACTGGCGGTATTCTGGGGGGCTCCACAGCAATTACTTCTTGTCCTGTCCTCGGTGGACCTGGAAAATATTTGACCTCTATCTTCTTTACAACAGCCTTTTACATATTTTAAAAGACAATCTATCATCTCTCCCCTCTTGTGGTAACTATCACACTTAGGATTTGGTCTCTGCTGCCAGTGAAGTCAGTGGCAAATCTTTCCAAGGTCTACTGGCTTAGGACCAAGTTGTTTCTGAGCCAGTGCTGAACCTAGCAAAAGGAGTGAGAAGGCAGGCAATGTGCCCCTCAGGGGCTTACTCATTCACCTGAAGCACAGATTAGAGTAGTCTTTAGGCTTGCACTAATGGTTCCTACAGAACACTCTGACCATACCCTCATTCCTGCAGCGTGCCCCCAAATGCCCCATGATGCTTCCTTTTTGAGGCAGAGAAGGATCATAAGCCTGGGATGTCCCTGGCTGGCAGTGGTCTTTGGTTGTCGTGTGACTGCTTTGTGCTGGCAAAGCAACAGAAGCATAGGACAAATAAGCCCCTTCACGTTGCAGGACATTGCTTCTTTCTGCACAAGATGTTTGCACAATAGGCATTTTTTTAAACACTTGCGGCATGATCTAAAGCCATTGAAATCAGTGGAAAAATTCCCATGGACTTCAGTGGGCTTTGGATCAGACCCTTAGAGAGTCTTACATTACAAGCAAATTCCCTTAGTGATGCCAGCATGAATCACTAAAGTCAGTGGATTTATATCAGCATAGCTGAGGTCAAAATGTATCTCCCCGCTTCCCTTTTGAGGGCTCTGATTACTTTCTGGATTAAATTGTTACAGGAGGCCCTTGAGATGCTGCTGTTCAGAGGACCTCAGAAAGCTCCATCCCACGCTCTTGCTGACTATCGTTACGCAGGTAAATTAAAAACAAAACCTGTTGATTGGAATCAGTGAACTGAGATGCTAATGGACATGCAGTAATTTGATAACACTGTGGTTTGCCTTTAATTCGGCTTTAAAAATACATGCATTTAAAGAACAAACAAAAGATTCTTTCCCTACAGTGCTATAAAATGTGATGAACTCTTCAATTTTAATCTTGTTTACACTGTTTTCTTATGTTAACTCCCTGCTTCTCCTGTGACAGCATGACTTTTTAGCATGCACTGCCCTGCAGTGACACCCTAAGGGAAGAAGTACACTGAAACATGGCATTGACAGACGCTCAGCTATTGTGTGGTATTTTTTGCAATGGTGCATATGTTTTATAGTATGTGGCATTTCCTGTGCCAGTAGTAATTTGAATTCTTCAGACATTTCTAATGTATTACTGATTACTGTTTTGGATAGATTGGAATTAAGTTTCCCTGAGAGAGAAAAAATGTGTACATGAATAATCAAGTGTTTTAATTTTATAAGTGTGGTGGTCTATTAAGCATGCTATGTGATCTAATAATTTGCATCTTATTACCATTAGGTTCAGATGTTTGGACACCTGTTGAGAAGCAGTTGTTTAAAAAGGCTTTTTGTCTACATAAGAAAGATTTTTACCTGATACAGAAGAAGGTAAGACTTCTATGCAGACGTTGATTTCAGATTGCTAGAAGTCCTTCATGAATTAATTAAAGGAGTTATTCGTACACTCTTTCTCAAAGCTAAATATTTTTAATTGTTTTTTAAAAGAGTTACACGTGGAATTTGTGTGGCTGAGAATTTCAAAGAGATTAGGATAAGGGATTGTCTACAAAGGTAATTTAAACTGGTCAGATTAATCTGGTTTGAAAATACTTGTGTACACACAATGTATTCTCTGGCTCTGCGTTTATCATGACCTCTGACGTCCTTTTTCAAATTGAGCTAACTTTGCTGCAGTTTGGGTTAGTCTAATGTATTGTCCACTTTGGCAGTCTTCCATTGGATATCCTGCACAAGAGGTCATTATTAACTTATCTGTTTACCTGTGTGCTCTCCCCTACACTAGGATCAGTTCATTCAGTTGTCTCCTCCCTGTCCGTAAACTGAACAGTTGCCAGATTTTGTCCTTTTGCATCTGGATTTGAGTGTATCACAATAGTTACAATAAGACTCCACAAACCTTAGAACATGCCTTGAGCAGTTACTTGGATCTGAGCTGAGACCCTGGATTTCATCACCATCTGGGGAGAAGGATAAATGTAGGAAGCTCATGTGGCCAGGCTGCCATTAGAATAATTATCTTGTGGACCTTGCTAAATGTCTTCGAGACCATGACTGGCTTGGCAAACAGTGATAAATAAAGAACAAACAGCTCAGGAGGACCTGTGTAAAAATCAGATTTGACAAGAAGAAGTGTGTTGTATGCAGTGTTGTTGTAGCTGTATTAATCCCAGAGTATTAGAAAGACTAGGTGAGTGAGGTAATATCTTTTATTGCGCTAACTTCTCTTATTGACAAAGACAAGCTTAGAAGAACTCTGTCTTCTTCTTCGAGTGGTCCCCGTGGGTGCTCCATAGTAGGTGTCGGGCTTGTCCCGGTGCCGCAGATTGGAAATTTCCAGCAGTCTCTGTCGGGTCGCGCATGCGCCGATGCACATCGGTCCTTCGCGTGCTTACGGTCACGTGCACGATCCAGTCCCCACCAGTTCCTTCTCAACCACCAACGGCTGAAGACGGAATCCACTCCAGCTCCAACGCCTGAGAAAGATAAAATCTGATTTACTTACTGTTAATAGTTATTAGTTGATAGCTTAGTTATTATAGTTGAAGTTGTTTTATGTTAGATGTGTATATAGTTAAAAAGAAAATAGAGCAAGGAAAAGTACAGAAGCAGCCGCCTCAGGCGGGTCTGCTATCTTAAGGCTGCGAACGTTATCTGTTATCTGTTACTGGACTGAATAACTGTTAAGTGCTCTATTAGCACTCAAAGACTTTAACGTTCGAGCAATGTCCTCGCCGGGGATTAAGAAATGTGACTCATGCCGTGAGGCTATGCCTGCCTCAGATGGGCATAGCAAATGTATCCGTTGCCTCTGGGAAGCCTACGTCCCTCAGAAATGTCCTCACTGCTCTAAGCTTACAGCTAGAGCCCGAAAGGACAGGGAAATGAGGCTGAAAATGTTCCTGTTTTTAAGACCCTCCAGCCTGGACCATCGGAGAAGCCTGACAAGGAGGGATCCTCGGGGTCGCACAAGAGGAAGGGGGCTTCCCTAACCTCCTCTGTGCAGAAAAAGAAGCTTTCACCAGCTCGATCCCTGCCAGTAACTTCTGTGAGTGGGACGAGCGGAGCACAGGGCCCGAGCCCGCTGGCTTCTCATAGTGGGAAAGCCACGGCGCATGTGCCCGTGCAAGGGCCTCCGACCGTTAAGGAGTTGGCACCGAGTGCCCTGCAGGTGAATGACCTCTATCTCATGCCGAAACCCCAACTATCAACCATTTTCAGGCCCATAGCATGGAAGGCACATGCCCATATTGCTCAGCGGTCTGAGTCCCCTCCTGCAACCCCATTCTCCAGCTCAAAATGATGGTTGTTAGCATGTTGCAGCTTCAGTCTCCCTCTCACCCCCACAATGGCATCAAATCCCTGGTACAAGTAATAACACAGCCCCACTGTCCCAATCCTAACATGTCTACAACTGTTGGGACACATGGCAACCACCACGTTTGTGGTACAGAACGCCAGGCTGCATATGCGAGGCCTGCAGCATTGGTTGGCGCGCGTTTACAAACCAATAGCCCATACCATCCACAGGGCAGTATTGCCCACAATGGAGGTGTGAAGGTCACTGGCATGGTGGGCAGACCCCAAGAACTTACTAGTAGGGGTGCCTTTTCACCAACCGCAAATTACCATTTTTCTCACGACAGATGCATCCCATATGGGATGGGGAGCGCACATTGGCAACGAAGTTACTCAAGGGTTATGGTCCCCCGTGGAAAAGACACTGCACATAAACATACTAGAGCTCAGAGCATTGTTCAATGCGTGCAGGCATTTTCGAAATTACCTGCACGGCAAAGTAGTCAGGATAAATACCGACAACACTTCCACCATGTTTTATATCAACCGACAAGAAAGGGCCAGAACTCGTGCGCTCTGTGTGGAGGCTGTCGGGTTGTGGAACAGGTGCATTGCCAACAATATAACCCTAAAAGCCTCATACTTACCGGGTGCTCACAACGTAAAGGCGGACCAACTCAGCAGATGCTTTGCGCTCACGCACGAGTGGCAGATCCGTTCCGACCTGCTCCGAAGAGTGTTTCACAAATGGGGGTTTCCCCAAATCGATTTATTTGCCACTCACAACAACAAGAAATGCCCCCAGTATTGCTCCAGAGCGGGCATAGGGCAGGGATCCTTGGGGGATGCCTTATTGATCCCATGGAAGGGCCCTCTACTCTATGCGTTCCCTCCCACAACACTCATCCACAAGGTTTTGGAGAAAGCCAAAAGGGAGAGAGCACACATGATACTCATAGTCCCAACCTGGGACTGACAACAATGGTTCCCTGTGCTCCTGCTCATGGCATGCCGCCAGCCACTTCCCCTACCATCAGTGCCGGACCTTCTCACGCAGGCTTGGGGGTCCATAGTGCATCCACATCCTCAAGGACTCCGCCTACAGGCGTGGCTAATCCATGGCTCAGCGCCTTAGAGAGCACATGTTCGGAGGGAGTGAAACAAGTCCTGGAGTGCAGTCGGAGGACCTCCACCAGAAGGACTTACGAGCAGAAGTGGACGCGATTTACCTCCTGGTGCTCTTCCAAGCAGTTAGCTCCTCTGGACGTCCCTATAACTGTAATTCTAGACTATCTGCTGGAGCTCAAACGAGACAGTCTCTCCCTATCCTCACTAAAGGTCCATCTTGCGGCTATATCAGCTTTTCAACACAAAGAGGAAGGGCCAAACATATTCGCCCATCCTGTTGTCACTCGGTTCCTAAAGGGGTTGGCAAACCTATACCCCCCTTCATTCCAAAGGTTTCCTCAGAGTTCCACATTAACAAACCAATAATATTACCTTCGTTTTATCCTAAGCCTCACAACTCCAGCAAGGAGGCACGGCTGCACTTACTAGATGTGAGGAGGGCTTTGGCCTTTTACATAGACAGGACTAAGCCTTTCCAGAAAATGGACAGACTCCTGGTGTCCCTCACACCCAGGTCGAAAGGGGAAGGCCTATCCTCACAAAGGATTTCAAACCACATCGTATCCTGCATAAGACTGTGTTATGAGCTTCGCAAGACCCTTCTGCTAGTTCCGCCCAGGGCTCAGTCCACTAGAGCGATGGCAGCATCAACGGCCTTCTTCAAGGGAATCGCGCTAAGAGACATCTGCAGAGCAGCGACTTGGTCATCCTATGACACCCTTGCCAAGCACTATGCCATGCACCGGGTGTTTGATGAGGATACACGCCTGTCGACAGCAGTCCTTTCAAGGGCAAGCTGCACATAAATTGGGTACCCGCCTCCTTTTTTGGGGTCACTGCTGGGTAGTCACCTACTGTGGAGCACCCACAGGGACCACTCGAAGAAGAAAGAGAAGTTACTCACCTGTGTAGTAACAATGGTTCTTCGAGATGTGTCCCCATGGGTGCTCCACTACCCACCCGTTCCTCCCCACTTCGGAGCTCTGTTTCGTGTTTTTCAGAAGCATCCGGAGCAGTTGATCAGGAACTGGCAAGGACCGGATCGCACATCTGACTATAAGCACACGAAGGACCGACGTTCATCGGCGTATGTGCGACCCGACGGAGACTGCTGGAAATTTCTGATCTGCGGCGCCGGGGCAAGCCCGACACCTACTGTGGAGCACCCAGGGGGACACATCTCGAAGAACCATCGTTACTACACAGGTGAGTAACTTCTCTATCTTGAAAATTTGTCTCTGTCACCACCAGTAGTTGGTCCAATAAAAGAAAATGTCTGGAAGAGGACATGTGACTTGTCCAGGTTTTGAGGAGCTGGACAGGATTTTACATAAGTCTTCAAGGAAAGCTTGGTTCATACCATGCTGGAATCAGCCATGATTCCCAGACAGCAATGCAGACCAGAATAGAGTAGGCTGATCCTAAGGAGGGAACCTTGGCCTGTGTGTTTTTTAATAATTAGTAATCTTATATATAAATTTTCATTTATTATTGTTACACTTTGTTCTGTCTGCCTCATGGCTGTAGCCATTGTAGGCAGATGTAAGTCTAAGATCCTTGCCTTCCTCCATCTGCTCATGCTAATGATTCACTCCTGCCCTACCCTATATACTTGTCCAAATGGCAGTGACTCTGGCAGGGTGAATGACCTCTATCTCATGCCGAAACCCCAACTATCAACCATTTTCAGGCCCATAGCATGGAAGGCACATGCCCATATTGCTCAGCGGTCTGAGTCCCCTCCTGCAACCCCATTCTCCAGCTCAAAATGATGGTTGTTAGCATGTTGCAGCTTCAGTCTCCCTCTCACCTCCACAATGGCAGATTCAAGAAATGAAAACATTCTTTTGCACAGATTGCAATAGTTTATTGAGAAAGTGATTACAGGAAAAGCAGTATGGTTAGCATTCTCACTTTCTAAGAGGTAGACATGCACATTGCATGCCCATAAAGCTACAAAGAGTCCAATTCCTTGCTGAGGTATAAGTGCCTAGTAACACACATTTGTACAGCAAAAAGCCTTGCTGTGAGGATAGCCAAACTCTTAGGTTTTCACAGGCTTACATAGAGTTAGACTGTTAAAAATGCTTCAGGCAATTATTACAGAGCCCTATCACTTTTTCTCTGCACTTTCACCATGGCTACATCTACACAACCCCCTTCCTTTTGGAAGGGGCATGGTAATGAGCGACTTGGGAAAATGCTAATGAGGTATTGCCAAGAATATGCAGCACCTCATTAGCATAATGGTGGCTGTGCATGATTTGAAAGTGCCTCTTTTGAATTGCACGCCGCTCGTGGAGACGGGGACCTTTTGAAGGACCCCTGGACTTCGAAAGCCCCTTCTTCCTCAAACCAAATCGGAAGAAGGGGCTTTCGAAGTCTGGCAGGGGTTCCTTCAAAAGGCCCCTGCCTCATGAGCATCTTCCAAACTTGCTTGTTACCATGCTCCCTCCAAAAGGAAGGGGCTAGTGTAGACGTAGCCTACGTCTCTCATACAGGAGAGATAAAGCAAAATGTAAGGCTGAAAAATTGCTTAGGTATTGCTTGTAGATTATGAGGAAAAGCTACACAGGTATAGTTTGCAATTCCTTTCTGCTCCTGCAGACTTCTGGGGAACCATCTTGGTGTATATCTTGACTGCGGCATTTCTCTGGCGTGTCCTTTGTCTTTTTGAGTAAGTCAGTTCTCTACCCCCTTGTCACCTGCTTCAGGTCATCCAGAGTAAGGACACTAGAACAGCTAAAAGGGATGGAGGGGGTATTAGTATCTGTCTCACTCCCACATTCGCCCTGCTCTTCCCTCCAAGGCCATATGAGCACCTCCAAGTCATAGTGGAAATCCAAAGCCAGACCAGGAACATCATTCCCAACTTCAGCTCTCTCTCTCTTTTCCTGGCCAGCATCTGAGGCACAGTGGCAGAGTCAAAATGCGTATACCGCCCAGAGAAAAATACTATTACACCACATCACTTACCATGGCTGCGGTTCTGCTGAGACTTGTAAGAATCTCGGGGAGAGAAAGCCAGATACGCATATACGAAAAAATGTTGTTATATCCTCTCTAGAATATGAACAGTAATTGCTTGTCTCAGAGGAGAGGCAGTGTTAATCTGTAGCTTCACAAATAAAAAGAAGTCATGTGGCTCCTTAAAGACTCATGGGTGCTACAGGACTGCTTGTTTGTTAATAATTGTTTGTGAATTTTGTAATTCCTGCAGCCAAAGCGTATGTACTGGTCAGCCAGTTCCTCAAGGAAGGACTTTTATCTGTGGCTGAGTAGTTGCCAAAACTGATGGACAGAAAAAGGAAAACAGGATGAAATATTTGTACAAGTTATTTAAAATAGTGGGGAAGCAGAGGCAGCATTTGTGGATGGAGAGAGAAACAGGCAAATTGGTCTCCAGGGGGATTGTTGCAGTAGCCAAAGACAGCATGGCATTTGTCAGGGACCTCATTGGCATGGCAAAAACTGTAGGGAAAAAGAGAGGGAGATAGAGAAGCAATTATTGGAGGTGATACAAAGCCAAGATGTGTGCTGCAACATGTCACCATTAGGGCAGCTAGTAATTCAGTAAACTAATACCCAGCCATGTTTTGAAGCCTCTGGACAGTACATACTGCTGGAAGCTACATTAGCTCCTCCCTGCTGTAACCCTGAAGCAGGGCTCCTAGAGGCCAATCTCTTCACAGACTCAAGCTCAGGGAACTGAGAACAGTGTCAGCTCAAACAACTGCCTTTTGAGCTTTCTATCACTCTGAGTAACTTCAAGTGTCACCACTCAACAGCAGAAGATTCAGAAGCATAATGAAGGGACAGAGCCAAGGAAAACAATTGCTGTGACTTTAAGTTCCTCCTCTGCTTTCATTGTGTCTTATGTTGCAGTGTGCTGTTTTGTTTTGCTTCTGTTTAAAAGAAATCCTTCTTTGTATTTAGGTAACAGAGGGTGCGTCTACATTAGGAGCTAATGTTGAAGTTAACTTCAAAGTTATGCATCACATCAAAGTAGCCATCAGAGAGTCTACACACATTTTTTTCCTTACTTCGAAGTAGGGAACCCAACTTCTTCTTCGAGTGTCCCCGTGGGTGCTCCACAATAGGTGACGGGCTTGCCCGGCGCCGCAGATCGGATCTTGCAAGCAGTTTCTGCCGGACCGCGCATGCGCCGGCGCGCGCCGCTCCCTTGCGCACTCCTGGCCATGTGCGCGATCCGGTCCCCGCCAGTTCCTCTTAACCGCCGTCGGCTGCAGACGGAATCCGACTAGGCTAAGGCCAAATAGCGTATTCAACGACTTTATCTGTTTTTCTTTGAAGTTTTTTTCAGGTACTTAGGCTACTACAAGTTAGCCGGTTGTTATTTTGCAAAAAAAAAAAACAAAAAACTACGAGCGGGACAGCTTCAGTCCAGTCCCAGTAACAAGCGCCGGAGGCCAGGAGCTAGGGCCATCAGCCCTCCTGCTGAGGCAGGCCATCGGACGGGGAAAACGGCACAAAGAAGGTGCTAAGTACCCGCTTAAAAACTCAAAGACTCACCAACAATGTCCTCTTCAGGCTTTAAAAAATGTGAGTCCTGCCGAGAGGCGATGCCAGCGTCCGATGGGCACAGTCTATGCATAAGGTGCCTGGGGGAGTCCCATGTGGCACAGAAATGCGCCTTTTGTGCTAAATTAACGACCAGAGCACGGAGAGACAGGGAGATGCGGATTAAAATGCTGCTTCTTGATAAGGCCCTCCAGCCAGACGTGCCGGAGCGGCCGCAGCAGGAGGGACCCTCCGGGGCCCTTAAAAGAAAAGCTGCCTCCCTCATTCCATCAGCGCAAAAACGGAGGAAAGTCTTTCCAGCCCGATCCCTGCCGGCAGCAACAGTGAGCGGGACGGGAGGAGCAAGCAGCCCCCAGCCGCAGCAACAGCTGATTGGCGGCGGCACGGAGAGCCACGTGGAAGCGGCTCAGCCTCCGATAATCAGCCAGCCGCCCCGCACCGCAGGCAGGGCGGCGGCTAAACAAGCGCCGGTACCGGCGGCACCGCAGGCAGCGGCACCGACCCCCAGGGAACCGGCGGTGCAGAGCGCGCAGGCACGTAGCCTGCAGGCGCAGAAGGACACTGCACGTGTGGCACCGCCTTCGAGCGTGCCTAGCACGGTGCCGACGGAGCCGGGATCCCCCGCGCATCAGGGGGCGGAGTTACCTCCTCCAGGGAGGGGGAAGGCTGCACACAAGAGGAGGCATTGCAGCCCCTCTCCGGACAGGGCTGTGGAGCTGCTTTCTCACAGCCCTCCCCTCATGTTGCAGACTCCAACCAGAAGGCAGGGGTCCCCCCTAGCCTACCCGGAGCCCCCTTCTCCATTTTTACAACCAGCCTCACCATGGCTGGCACCACCTTCACCCGTCCTGGGGTTTGAACCGCTGGACTATTATGCGAAATCGCTCTCTCCAGTGTCTCGACGATCTCCCTCCCCCAGACACAGAGGGTACGCACCAAGGGAGTGGTCTAGGTCACCTTCCCAAGAACAGTGCCTATACTGCCATGGTCGCCCCTACCACGCGGGGCATACACACCATCGGCAATCTACTAGGGAAAGATCCCCACAGACTATCTCGTACCCCCGAGGGCAATTGCGACCGGGGACAGAGACTCAAGCATCTCAGGGGGGACTGGTCATGGAACCCCGAGATTTTTCCCTCGCACACCTCCAGCGAGAGGGTGTACCATCACCAGCAGGAACCGGAAGGGTCCAGAGAGACGTACCCCAGCGGTTCCTCGCTCTCCTCCCCGGACGAGGCTACGGCCCTGGGGGACGTCCATCCTACGGACGATCTCAAACAGTTTCAGGAGCTGTTTAAGAGGGTGGCCTTCACGCAAGGCATCCAGACAGCAGAGGTGCAAGAGAAACACCATAAGCTCCTCAAAAATTTGAGACCTCCGGCCTCCTCCAGAGTAGCAATACCGCTTGATGAAGCGATCTTAGAGTCCGCCACTACGATATGGCAGACCCCTGCAACTATTCCGCCTGTCCAAAAGAGAGCGGATAAGAAATACTTCGTGCCGGCGAAGGGCATGGAGTTCCTGTTTAGCCACCCACAGCCAAACTCCTTGGTGGTGGAGTCCTCGCAACAAAGATCAAAAACTTCTCAATTTAAAACAGGGGGAACAGACAAAGATGCCAAGAAGCTAGAGCTGTTGGGCAGAAAGGTCTACTCCTCCTCCACTTTAACGTTGCGAATGGCAAATTACGCAGCGCACTTAGCGAACCATAATTTTGACAACTATTCCAGGTTAACCTCCCTCATGGACTCGCTTCCAGAGGACAAAAAGCCGGTCCTCAAGGCCATAGTGCAAGAAGGCTACGTGGCTGTGAGGACAGGAGTTCAGATTGCTTTGGACGTTGCGGACACAGCAGCACGTTCCACAGCAACCGCAGTGGTGATGCGAAGGGAGTCCTGGCTCCAGACCTCGGGTATACCGAGGGATCTGCAGGCGAAGATAGTTGACCTTCCCTTCGACTCGCAGAAGCTGTTTGCTGAATCAACTGACTCGGTCCTTCATTCCAGTAAAGATTCAAGAGCCACACTCAGGACCCTGGGGATTTACACCCCTCCATACACAAAGAAAAGGTACTATCCTCAGCAAGGGCGGTACCAGTACCAGCAACAGCTCCCCCAGTATCACAGGGGTTACGAGCAAGGGCGACATCAACAGCACCAGCAGTACAGACCTCCCAGGCGACGCTCACAACAGAGCCGTGCGTCCTCGGGGTGGGGCCAAAGGCCACAAGTTTGACATACAGATCCAGGGCTGCGCCATCACTACCATCACACAAGGTCATCCGAAGCGGCTATTCCACCATCGCCTCCGACCATTCTACGACCAGTGGCAAAGGATCACCACAGACAAATGGGTGCTGGAGATCATAGCCACGGGGTACGCCATCCCCTTCCAGTCGCTCCCACCGTCGCGACCTCCACCCAAGCCCCACCTCCAGGAGGCCTCCCATGTAGCCAGGCTCAGGCAGGAGGTGGCCCATCTCGTGCTCATAGGGGCGGTGGAAAGGGTGCCGGAGCAACTGCAAGGAAAAGGGTTCTACTCCCGGTATTTCCTCACGGAGAAAAAGACAGGAGGCTGGAGGCCCATCTTAGACCTTCGCGGCCTCAACAGGTACCTGCGCAAGCAGCGTTTTCGGATGACCACGATCGCCTCCATCCTTACAGCACTGGACGATGGAGACTGGTTCGCAGCCCTCGATTTACAAGACGCGTACTTCCACATAACCATCCATCCGGCTCACCGGCGATTCCTCCGGTTCATGGTAGGCAACGAACACTTCCAATACAAGGTCCTACCGTTTGGCCTCTCCTCGGCCCCCAGAGTCTTCACCAAGACCTTGGCAGTGGTGTCAGCCTACCTGCACAGACAGGGGGTATTTATTTTCCCGTATCTGGACGACTGCCTGCTCAAAGGGGCCTCGAAAGGGGAGGTTCTGCGCATGATACGCGTCACAGCAAACACGTTCTCCTCACTTGGCCTGGTTATCAATCTGACAAAATCAAAAATAGACCCCACACAGGACATAGAGTTCATAGGGGCTCGCATAAACTCGGTTACAGCGAGAGTATACCTACCAGAGGCTCGCTTTCGGGCCATCGGTTCCCTCGTGCAAGTCATCACCTTCAGCCCTACGGTGCCGGTCTTGACATGCTTGCAGCTGCTGGGCCACATGGCAGCGGCGACGTTTGTAGTGCAGAACACCAGGTTACACATGCGCAGCATGCAGCACTGGCTGGCGAGTGTATACAAACCGGCAGTACACACCGTTCACAGGGTGGTGTCGCCCACAGCCGGGGTGCGCAAATCCCTGCAATGGTGGGTAAACCCCAGGAACTTGCTAACAGGGGTACCCTTCCACCAGCCACAAATATCGGTTTTTCTCACTACAGATGCCTCCCTCATAGGGTGGGGAGCGCACATGGGCGAAGAGGTGACTCAAGGACTGTGGTCACCCACGGAACAGTCACTACACATCAATGTACTGGAGCTCAGAGCAGTGTTCAACGCCTGCAAACACTTTCGAGACCACATACAAGGCAAAGTCGTCGGGATCAGTACAGACAATACCTCCACCATGTTTTATATAAACAGGCAAGGAGGAGCTCGATCCCGTGCCTTATGCGCGGAAGCAATCCGCTTATGGAACTGGTGCATCGCCCACGATATAATCTTGAAAGCCTCATACTTGCCGGGTGCGCACAACGTGAAGGCAGACCAGCTGAGCAGGCGTTTTGCGCTCACACACGAGTGGCAGATCCGTCCCGATCTGCTACGGCCGATTTTCCACGCATGGGGTTTTCCCCAAATAGATCTGTTTGCCACTCAGCACAACAAGCAGTGCCCACGATTCTGCTCCAGGGCAGGATTGGGATGGGGGTCCCTGGGGGACGCGTTCGCGATCCTGTGGGGGGGCCCCCTGCTTTATGCGTTTCCTCCCACAGTGCTGATCCACAAAGTTTTGCAAAAAGCCAGGAGGGAAAGGGCCCAGATAATCCTGATAGTCCCAACGTGGGATCGCCAACTATGGTTCCCCCTACTCCTGCGCATGTCGGACCGTCCACCGATGCCTCTTCCGGTGACGCCGGATCTGCTCACGCAAGCCCAGGGGTCCATAGTGGATCCGCACCCCCAAAGCCTGCGACTGCAAGCGTGGTTAATCCATGGCTCAGCTCCCTAGAGAGCACATGCACAGTGGGAGTACAGCAAGTCCTAGAAAGTAGCAGGAGGACTTCCACTAGGAAGACCTACAAACAAAAATGGACTCGCTTCACGGCTTGGTGTTCTACCAAACAGCTGGCCCCCCTTTCGGTGCCTATACCTACAATTCTAGAGTATTTACTGGACCTCAAGAGAGGAGGACTCTCGCTATCCTCGTTAAAGGTCCACCTTGCCGCCATCTCGGCGTTCAGACATGAGGAGGAAGGGCACACGGTGTTCGCCCACCCTATGGTTACCAGGTTCCTCAAAGGGTTGGTAAACCTCTACCCCCCTCGGAAACCGATTCCACCTTCGTGGAACTTGGACCTGGTGCTTACCACACTGATGGGACCACCGTTCGAGCCCTTGGCCACGGTTCCCCTCCGCCTCCTTACAATAAAGACGACCTTTCTTCTTGCAATTATGTCAGCTTGTAGGGTGAGCGAGCTCGCGGCAGTCATGGCAACGCCACCCTGCACTGTTTTTTCCAAGGAGGCGGTAACCATACGGCTGCATCCAGCCTTTGTTCCCAAAGTTTCTTCCGAGTTTCACATCAACGAACCTATTGTTCTACCCTCGTTTTATCCAAAGCCTCATAACTCCAACGAAGAGGCGCGCCTACACCTCCTGGACGTGAGGAGGGTGCTAGCCTTCTATGTAGACAGGACCAAGTCCTTCCGGAAAACGGATAGACTCCTAGTCTCCCTCGCTCCCAAATGGAAAGGAGAGGGTCTCTCCTCGCAGAGAATCTCGAAGCACGTTGTATTCTGCATAAAAATGTGCTACGAGCTCAAAAAGACTCCTTTATCGGCCACTCCCAGGGCTCATTCCACCAGGGCGGTGGCGGCATCAACAGCCTTTTTCAAGGGCGTTGCGTTAAACGACATTTGCAGAGTGGCGACCTGGTCGTCCTACGACACCTTCGCCAAACATTACGCCCTTCACAGGGTATTCCAAGAGGATACCCGTCTCTCTGCAGCGGTCCTCTCGGGGACAAGCTGCACATAATCCGATTACCCACCTCCTATCTTGGGTTACTGCTGGGTAGTCACCTATTGTGGAGCACCCACGGGGACACTCGAAGAAGAAAGAGAAGTTACTCACCGTAGTAACGGTGGTTCTTCGAGATGTGTCCCCGTGGGTGCTCCACTACCCGCCCATCCTCCCCGCTTCGGATCTCTGTTAGTGTTTTGCAGGAGCACCCGAGGCGGTTGGTCGAGGAACTGGCGGGGACCGGATCGCGCACATGGCCAGGAGCGCGCAAGGGAGCGGCGCGCGCCGGTGCATGCGCGGTCCGGCAGAAACTGCTTGGAAGATCCGATCTGCGGCGCCGGGCAAGCCCGTCACCTATTGTGGAGCACCCACGGGGACACATCTCAAAGAACCACCATTACTACGGTGAGTAACTTCTCTTTCTAAGTCCTTACTCAATTCCTGGGAATGGAGTGTTGCCCTACTTCAAAGTTTAACTTTGAAGTAGGGTGTGTGTAGACGTTCAGCTTCAAAGTTGCTTGCTTTGAAGCTATTTTTGTTGTGTAGACACAGCCAGAATGTTTTTAAATACATTGTTTCATAATTAAACACATTTTTCACTATGGTTTCACTTCAAGATGCATTTTATTTTTAATACATGATGGGTGCGTCTACACTAGCCAGCTACTTTGAAGTAGCTGGGGCAACGTCAAAATAGCATGCGTTGCGTCTACATGCACCATGCGCTATTTCGATGTTGAAATCGATGTTAGGCAGCGAGACGTTGAAATCACTATTCCTATCGAAAGATGGGAGTAGCGCCCTACTTCAATGTTAAACGTTGAAGTAGGGCGTGTGTAGACAATCCGCGTCCCGCTACATCAAAATAGTGGGGTCCTCCATGGCGGCCATCAGCTGAGGGGTTGAGAGACTCTCTGTCCAGCCCCTGCAGGGCTCTATGGTCGCCGCCTGCAGCAGCCCTTAGCCCAGGGCTGCGGCTGCTGCTGGGGGTCCATGCTGTGTGGACGGGGTCTGCAACCGGTTGTTGGCTCTGTGTACCTTGTGCTGTGCAGGCCGGGTGTGTCTGGGAGGAGTCCTTTAAGGGAGCTGCTTGCTCTTGCCCCAGAAGGGATAGTCCAGCCTGTTACCCTGTCCACAGGCTTTGCTGGCCCCTTATTTCGACGGAGAGTGCTTGTGTGTGTGGACGCTCCGCATTTCCTTCCGGGACAGCTCCTTTTGACGTTCCCCATTGCTACGTCGATGTTGAACGTTGACGGCACCAGCCCTGGATGACGTGTAGATGATACACATCGAAGTAGCCTATTTCGAAGTAAGAACATCGAAATAAGCTACTTTGACATAGTGTGCTAGTGTAGACGTAGCCGATAGGTGAAATAATAAAATCCTGATGAACTTCATTCCTAAGGAGTGCATGTCTCATGAACTTCATTCCTAAGGAGTGCATGTCTCATAGAAAATCACTGTGTTTCTTTGAGTGATTGCTCATGTCAGTTCCAAGTAGGGGTATGCGTGCTGCATGCACAGTCATCAGGAGGTTTTTCCCCTAGCAGTACACAGTGGGTCTCTGGTGCTATTTAAGAAGCAAAGATGAGCCAAGACTTTTCTCCAACAGTTAAGTGTGGAGGAGTGCAATGATGCCTGCAGAGTGTGTTCCATGCTGGGACACTCAGCTCCTGCTCATGCAAAACTGGAGCCAGTGACTCTGGCTGCATACACAGAATGGTTGAGTCTGGTCCTGTTGGATTCCCCAGTGTGGAAGAGCCAAATGGGGAGGTTGGACCTGCCATCTTCCATGGACACATTTGAGGCTACTGCAGTCACTGGCATTGGTGGCTCGGAACTGACACCAGCACCATGCAAGGAGCCATTTCTCTTCAGGGGAAAACCAGCCATGCTTCAAGCAACTGTCCCCTACTCCTTGATGCTGCTTTCCTTGGCACCATTCTCTGGCACTGTTCTGCACAGCACCCCTGTTGTCTTCAAGATCAGACTCGACCTCTGAGTTTCAGCTGGCACCATTCTCAGCAATCCACCCTGGCCTACCCAATGGCAGGCTTTGACGCAGTGGTCTTTCTGGACCCTCCCTTGGCACCCAACAAGCCCAGGGACCCAGTACCATGTCCCTATCTGTAGCCTCAGACAGATGCCCCCCCCATCTTGATAATGAGGGAACCTCCAAGAGTATAGGAGCACAGTGCCTGACTAGGCAATGAGGCTGGTGCTGAGCCTGGCACCAAAGTTGGCATGATGATTGAAAGCAAGTTTGTCACTGAACTATGGTACTATGTCTACCTCTGGAGAAGAAGGAAGTAGGCATAGAGGGAGGAACCCCAAGAACTGGAGAGCAAGGAAGAACCTGTGCCCCTGGTGTTGTCTTCCACCTTCTCCCCAGATAAAACAGTAGTGGCTTCATCTGCCCCTTTGCTGGTGAGGCATAATAGGGGCCTCCAAGAGCTGCTTAGAATACTACCTGAAAACCTAGGTCTTCAGGTTAAGGCGAGTATCAGAAGACAAAGATCCCATGGTCACTATTCTGATGCCAGAAGAGCCATCCAGGGTAGCCTTGCCTTTGATCAAGAACATTTGCAACACCACAAAGCTGACCCAAATGAACCAATATTGAAACACTTGGAGGAGAGAGGAAGGTGATTAGGAACAGTCAACATGGATTCACCGAGGGCAAGTCATAGTTGACCAATCTAACTGCCTCCTATAATGAGGTAACTGGCTCTGTGTGTAAGGCTGATGAACCTGGGTCACTGGCAAGAGAGAATTAAACTGTGACCTTACGGGCTAAAGCCATGTGGTCTACCATATGAGCTATAAGTCAGCTGGCTCTCAGCCAAGGCTGTAGGGCAGATACTTCACTCTTCCTTGCCAAAGCTTTTGATATAGTCTCCCACTATATGCTTGCCAACAATTTAAAGAAGTAGGGTTTGGATGGTGGACTCTAATGTGGATAGAAAGCTGTCTAGATTGTTCGGCTCAACAGGTGATTCACAACTCAAGATCTAGTTGGCAGACGGTATCAAGTGTAGTGGCTCAGCTGTCGGTGCTGAAGCCAGTTTTGTTCAGCATATTCATTAAGGATCTGACAGGTGAGATGGATTGCACCCTCAGCAAATTCAGGGGTAACGTTAAGCTGAGGAGAGAGGTAGTTATGCTTGAGAGTAGGGATACAGTCCGAGAGACCGTACAGACAAATAGAGGATTGGGCCAAAGAAATCTTATGTGGTTCAACAAGGACAAGTGCAAAGTCCTGCATTTAGGATGGAAGAATCCCAAACACTCTTACAGGCTGGGGTCCAACTGACTTAGTGGCAGTTCTGCAGAAAAGGACCTGGGTATTACAGTGGATGAGAATCTAGAAAAGAGTTAACAGTGTGTCCCTATTGCCAACAGGGTGAACAGTGTATTGGGCTGCATTAATTAGGAGCATTGCCAGCGGATTGAGGGAAGTGATTATTCGGCACTGGTGTTTTCGGCACTGGCACATCTGGAGTTTTGACCCCCCCGCACTATAGAAAGGATATGGACAAATTGGAGAGAGTCCAACAGAGAGCAAAGAAAATGAAAGGGGACTGGGACACATGACTAATGAGGAAAGGCTGAGGGAACTGAATGTACTTAGTCTGCAGAAGAGGAGAATGAGGAAGGATTTGATAGTAGCCTTCAACTACATGAATGGTTGGTGAGGGGGATTCCAAAGAGGATGGAACCAGGACAGGAGTCTTCAACTGCCAGCTCCAGAGCTGCATGCAGCTCTTTAAGGACTTCTTTGAGGCTCCCGACGCTATAAATGCAAAGTAAAACAAACTCTCCTGATTATATTCAGTAAGTGGTGAATGTCTAAAACCCCAACAGTGACCAACTCAGATCTAAACAGCAAATGATAAGTGATCTCAAAACTTTGGATAACTCCCCCTTTAGTATGTGGGACATGATATTATATCTGTGTTTTGATTGAGTTGCTAATGAGGGCTTAATTTTAAAAAGAAAAAGGAAGCTTGAAGCATTCCTGCTGTAAGGGCAACATGCATTTTCAGAAAGAAAACCGAAATTAAACATGAAGGAAAATTGGCATAATTAAAGTGGAGTTGGAGTGGCTTCAAAAAAGAGGAAAATGGAAGATGAAACAGAATTTCAAACTGAATGGACCCAATCCTTCACATTTATATTAAGTTCATCTGGGCTCCCTTTATGGCTCAGTTGCAGTGAGAAATTTGTCAGCAACAAAAAAATGCAATGACTTTTGCTGAATGGTATCCAACTAGAGGCGCCAAAAAAAAGCCATGGAGGAGCTGCTATGCAAAGCAGAGCAAAATATGAACTCATTTGCTGGATGTGTGAAATCAACAAGTACTATAACTGAGGGAAGTTTTGTGGCAACTCGAGATTGTGAAACAAGAAAAGCTGTTCATGGGTGGCAAATATATAAGAGTGTGCTTTATCAAAGCATCAGAATAGCTGTACAATGATTTAAAAAATAAAATTGTTCAGAATCTAATGTCCTCCAGAGAGAGAGAAGGTTCGGGAATGAAGATCAGGAAGACAGTGATACAAACGCACATAAAGTGTGAGGAAATAGAATGTGTAAAAATTTGTGAAAGTCCTGCAGTAAACATTATCACATTACAAATGATTGTGTATGCCCTGTTCTTAAAATAGGGGTTACAGAAAGTATGGTTTGACATTATTCATTAAGGATCATCTCGTATTCACATGCATTGAGGCTCTTGAATTATTTGAGTTTTTTACCTAATTCAAAAAGAAAAAAAAAAAAGGAAAAAGGCTCTTGCTATTTTGGTTCCGACCCCTGGGCTAGACATTCAGAAAAAGGTGAATGTAAGCTAGTGCACCCATAAGAGACTGTATAGTTGGGAGCAGGGATCTAGATGCTGCCAGCACCTAAGCTCCACGGCCACAGCACTCCCAGGCTTCAGACCCATTGCTTGTGCACAGCCAGGCACCGCATTCTACGCTGCTTTGGCCAGCCTCCCCCACTCCCACCTCTCCTGGAGATCTGGTGACTGGGCAGAGTGGTCTCTGCTGCCCTTTTGCTTGGTTAGTCGGGCAAGAATGGTCCCCACTACCTGCGGGATCCAGTACCCAGACTAGCATGGTCTCTCCTGTTCTGGAGATCCAGCAGCTGGGCAAGTGTGCTCCCCGCTGCCCTGCAGATCTGGCGGCCATGCTGGGCAAGCACGGTCTCCACTATCCCAGGGGCCCAGTGGCTGGGCAAGCACGGTCCCATCTGTTCTGGGGATCTGGTGGCCAGCCAGCATGGTGCCGGCCATCCTAGTGCTTGGGCATCCAGGTAAGCATATTCCCCACCACCCTGGGATCCAGTGGCTGGAGCAGGCAAGCGCAGTTCCTGCCACCCCAGGGATGGCTCTGGTGGCTAGGCAAGCCACAGCCCCCTCTGTCCTGAGGATGCATTGGCCAGGCAATGCAGTGGCCCGCCGTCCTACTGCTTGGGCATCCAGGCAAGCACGGTCCCCACCACTGGGGATACCATAACTGGGCATGCATGGGCCCTACCACTGCAAGGATCTGGTGGCTGGCCAAGCATGGTTCCCACCACTCTAGGGATGTGGCACCTGGGCAAGTGTAGTTCCTGCTGCCCCACCCAGCCCTGGGGATCTGGTGCTGAGCAGTGCAGTGGCTGCACTCTCATCCCTGAGCTCCCCACACACAACCCCCACCCCCTGCCCTGAACCTCTCTCCACACCCCAGTCCTTTGCTCTGATACAGACCACTGCCCTGACTCCTGCACCTCTCCACATCCCCAGCTCTTGCCCTGAGTGCCTCACAGCCCCCTGACCTGAGCTTTCTCTCTCTCACGCACACACACCCTCACCACACTTTATCCCACAATTAATTTTTTTACAGTTACTGTCCTATGGCAAACCCATCCCCACAAACTCTTGTCCTGCCCACCCCCTTAGAACCCACACAAATTTAAGTTACTTTCACCTCTGCATTAGGTGAATATTCCTAACTGTACAGATAGTTAAGAACTGGAACAAATTACTTGGGAAGGTTGTAGTACTTGTTGTCATTGGAAGTTTTCAGGAATAGGTTAGATAAATATCAGTCAGAGATGGACTCTAGCTAATACTTAGTTATGCCTCAGTGCAGGGAACTGGACTAGATGACCTTAGGATGTCCCTTCCAGTCCCACATTTCTGTGATTTCTATTAACTAGCTTAACTATTTTAGTTTTAAACAGCATTCCTTATCAGGGACAATCACATTTTGTGCTTAACTAGTTTTCAGTATCTGTTATATTTGTAAATCCACTGTGCATGACAAGTCAAACACTGATTTTCTTTCTTTCTTTCTTTCTTTCTTTCAGTATGCCTGTACATGTGACTCACTGCCCTTATACATAAATAGTAGTACGACAAAATTCCAGACGCATTAAAATAATCATTCAAATGGGAGCTTAGCTAGCCATCAATGAAAACATCCATTCCACCCTTTCATCCTTCTGGGAAGCCTACTCTGAACAGTGTTCCCTATAAGCTGAGCACTTGGGCGGCTGCCTAGGAGAGACTCAGAGGTGCCAGCCAGCTGATTAGCAGAGCACCCATAGCTACCCACAGTGGGCAGCCTCTGTTTCTACCAGTCACACACACACTGGTCCACAAAACAATATTTATTCTGCCCATGGATGGAAAAATTTGGAAGGAATACAGACTCTGAGCCTTCTTCAAAATACCCATGAAACACACACCTTTTCAGCCTTCCAGGAAGGTCACCGAATATGGGCTATATCAAACTGGATGAGAAACCAGTACCAGACCCCTCCAGGGGGATACCTTTTCAGCAGTCTCTTCTCTTTTAAAATGAGGGGTATCAAGCTCAGGCACCATTATTTACTGCAGCTCTAGCAGCATCTTATTGTATTAAAGGCCTTCAAAGCACATTACAAACATATATTAATTAGTATCAGAGGGGTAGCCGTATTAGTCTGTATGTGCAAAAACAAGAAGTCCTGTGACACCTTTTCGACTAACAGATATATTGGAGCACAAGCTTTTCTGGGTAAAGACCTTCTTCATCAGATGATGAAGCAGATCTTTGCCCACAAAAGCTTATGCTCCAAAATATCTGTTGGTCTATAAGGTGCCACACGACTTCTTGTTATATAGTAATTAAACCTGTCAGATTGGCTCCTAAGGCTTGGACTGAGCCTATATCACGAATACATATTTCTAGATGCTTACATGGCCCTTGCTTTGT
Source organism: Carettochelys insculpta (assembly GCF_033958435.1). Taxonomy (NCBI): domain Eukaryota; kingdom Metazoa; phylum Chordata; order Testudines; family Carettochelyidae; genus Carettochelys; species Carettochelys insculpta. The sequence goes on along the minus strand of NC_134158.1, from coordinate 21,921,838 downwards.
GGTATCTGAGCACCCATTGTTGATGGGAATGAATACAATCCCCCACAAACATGGAAAGTTTTACTATTTTTGGTTCTCTGTGTCTTAAATATTGAGTCTGTTCTGGTATGGCTATGGTCTGAAGAAGTGGGTCTGTCCCACGAAAGCTCACCTAATAAATTATTTGGTTAGTCTTCAAAGTGCTACTTGACTGTGTTTTTGTTTTGATAGTATATAGACTAGCACGGCTTTCTCTCTGTTACTCTTCCACAGACACAGGTTTGTGTTGTGTTCTGCAGAAATAACTATATTATTTCTGATATATTAACTGTGAATTGCTTCTGTTTTTTCATAATAGATTCAGACTAAGAGTGTGTCCCAGTGTGTTGAATATTACTATATCTGGAAAAAAATAATAAAATTTGACTTCAGTCGACCAAAAGTAAGTGATAGAAGGTTCAAAGAAGAGAGGAGGATGAGGTTAAAAAGACTGAAGAAAAGGTAGAAAAAGACTGCTTGGGGAATCTGTCTGAATTTCACATCTTTAATTTAAAGATTGTCCATTGCCTGAGGAGATGTGGAGTTCATGTATGCAGCAAGCTCTTTTCAGGAAACACTTGTTATTTAATATTCTGTTGCTAACCTTGTTTAACTTGAAGAGAACTATGGAATAATATTGCAAAAAATCACAAACCATGTTCAATAGTTAGCATGTTGTACCATGCCTAGCATTTCCCCTTACTCCTGTAGGGTAATTCTGTAACAATATTTGCTCTTGACTTCATGATACCATTGCTAATTAAAACAAGAAAATTAAGATAACTCTGAGCTCTTAATTAGCCATCTAAAATAATCCCTAGATTCTTGTTAGTATTGCTGTCAGCATGAAACTTGTCAGTGCTGAAATTGCAGTGGCATCTTTTGACATGCCAGTGTTCTGCAAAAACCCGTCAGGTACGATACGCAGAGCACAGTCACTGCTGAACTGCTTCATAGCAGCAAATGGGGAATAAGATTTACCAAAAAGAATTTGCAGCAGAAACCTGATGAGCACATAGCTTCAATGCACTATGCACCCAATTTTTAAAGGTGTTAGTATGCCTAGTTGAATTTTCAGAAACACCAAGACACACATTGCCCATTAATTTCAATGGATAGTAGATTGCTAGGTACTTTTGAAAAGTCAAATATGTTCCTAAATACCCTTAAAAATCTGGCCCCAAATGTTAGTTATATTTATGGCTCTATGTCCATTTAACTGATTTTTCATTTGAGGACATTGCAGTTTCACCTAATATAGGTAACTTGTAATTTACTAGATCTGTGGGGTTTTTTTCGCAATTCATTTACAGGAGTTTATTTTTTTATGGTTATTCAGCGTTCAAAGCAGTTCACGGGGCAAATTCATGTTTGGTATAAATATATTCACATCAGTGTGATTGTGTATATTAATCTGGTGCATGGAAAATGTAGCCTTTAACCAAGGGTTCTTTAAATCTGGTTCCTGTTCATTAGATCTGGATGTAAGGCAGAATTTATGCTTTTAGCTCTGGTATCAGGGCTTTATGAATACCAACCCCAAAGGTAAACAGCAACAGAAAAAGAGAGTCTGTGGAAATGGCGCTAGACTATAGGATCAGTAGTATCTTCACTCCAAGCAAATGGTAATCAGAAGGGTCAGATTTACCCCACAGAACCCTAAAAAGATGAATATTAAATATAGAAACGATTCCTTTATCCTGATGAGGAAGACAACAGAAGACTTGGAGTTGTATTCTCAATGGATTTCTGCCAGTTTGCACCAGCAGAGGATTGTGCCCACTAACCTTAACCTATCACCATGATGGTCCATCGTGATGGTTGGCCTTCTCTAGAACCATTTGAACTCAATGGAAAGACCCCCTTTGGTATCAGTGCCTTTGGGTCAGAGGTGTGTGTGTGAGAGCGAGAGAGAATCATATGAAATCCCATGCTCCTCTAGCATACCCCCTTTTTTTTTCCAAATGTTTTATACCCCTCAGACACGTTGGAGAAACAAGGTGGGAAATTGTAATGTTATTGGGTCCAGTCCTACAATGGTGCTGAGCCCCTTTCACTGCCTGTGGATTTTAGTGAGAATTAAGTGTTCTTTAAACGTTACAGAAGGCACTCAGACCCTTTCAGGATCAGGCCTTTAAATTATAATTCAGGGTCAGCTTTGTAGTGTTCTGGATTTGATGCACTCTGGCAGTCGAGGCATTTTAGAGGTGTCTGAACTAGGTTTTTTTGGCAAGTGTTACCCACAGCTGTTAGCACTGGGTCAGCTCTAGTGGCATTAGCAATGATGGGTATACTACTATAGACAGGGCTCTGTGTAGGGCATTGTTGTCTGACCCTGCTTAAAGCAAGTTTACTTGACATGGTTCTTGAAATGTTGGTGGCTGTCAGTGCCTTGAAAACACCAGCACTCCTCCATTGTTACCGCTGGTAGAGCTAGGCTGTCACAGGCTCTGGTGCCAAAAATACTAGTGTAGGCAAGATGTTAGGCCCCAGGTCAGGAACACATTGAAGTACATGTCTACATCTGTTTGTGTTTGAGAAAGCATTTAAATATGAGCTTAACTTTAAACGTGGCTTAGGTCCCATTGAGCCTGATTCTCATTTACGCTGTGGTCCTTTTAAAGTTCCAGAGCAATGTAAAGAGCCTTGGCTGTAAACAAGAACCAAGTCCATTCTTCTTGATGCTGATATCCACAGATCAAATACAATGAGTACTTTAACCTGTTTGCAGCTTGGGGGTGGAACAAAGGCTGCCAGTCCCTGGAAGAAGGGAATGGCCCACCTCAAGTTCTCCAGCTTTTTTTGCCTGTGATTCCCCTGGCCTCACTTCTGCAGATTTGCTGAGGGAAATTTCAAACTTCATTTCACATTTTAGGATGAACTATTGGTCTTAACAAAACAAACCAGCGGTCATGTAGCACTTTAAAGACCAACAAAATAACGTATTATGTGATGAGCTTTCATGGGGTAGATGCACTTCTTCACATCTGGAAACTGGGCTTAACAGTCTGTCTGTGTAATTCCCTATCATGTCCCAGGACTTCCCTGCATTTTTGGGGGAAACTGTGCCAATCACTCTACTTCCCCTTTTGAGGTATTGGGTCCCTGGAGGCTCCAGGGAGGGAATTAGGATGAGAAAAGCCAAAAGAAGGGTTTGTGTCTCTTGCATCTCCCCTTACAGGCATCCCTCTGAAGAATTTGTCCAGCCTCGTGGGCAGAGAGTAGGTTCCCTCGTAGCTCAGGCCAGGTGAATTGCCTCAACCTGTCATCCCATAACAGGAAAAAAGAAGGCAGGATTAGAAAAGAATTGGTTCTGAGGTAGCCACTTCCCCACCTCCACATTTCTATGATAGAACCCATGTTGAAGGGGTAGTGTGCCAGATCTAAATCAGCTGCCAAGCCTCTGATTATAGAACTCAGCTGCACACTCTTCTCCCCCTTCACTTCCCTATGAGTCATAGATGGAGAGCACTGGACACAGCATAGAAGCTACCAACACCTATAAGAGGCCTTTGGGTCCAGCTCCTTTCCCCTGCAGCCCCTCTCTGTAAAGCTCCTACGATCCTGCCACCCAGAGGATGCCATCTCACATCCCAGGCTGGGGCCTGCAGGAGAAACACAGACCTATTCAGACAATATGGATCCCGTGCAACCCAGAGAGCCTGCTGGAACACCCATCTTGATGCTTTCCTGAATAACCATGTGGGGAAGGAGAGACAAACAGATTCAGCGTATTTGAGGACAGAGGGATTGCTAGCTACTGGAAACATTTTCAAAGTAATTTAAGAAAAACAGCTTTCTATTATCCTGTCTGTGACAACTGTCTTAACTGGATGTGGAGTATTTCTCAACTGCCAGGGACTGACAGATTTGGTTCTGCCACTAAGCTGCAAACAGGTTAAAATCACTATTGTAATGAAGCTTTTAGAATGAACAGGTAATTCAATGAAAGATCTTCTTATTATTCGCTGGAAGGAAATATTCAGGTAAGCATGGATACATTCTCCTGTTGACTTCAGTGGGTCTGGAGTTGAGAGATGTTGCATTGTCTCATAATGTAAAAAGTCTCATGGGGTAGTCATGTTAGTCTGTAACTTTAAAAACAATAAGCAGGCCTGTGGCATCTTAGTGACTAACACATTTATTAGGTCATGAGTTTTTGTGGGTAAAACCATGAAAGCTCATGACCTAATAAATTTGTTAGTCTCTAAGATGTCACAGGATTGCTTGTTGCATCATAATGTGTATGTGTGCAAGCACATTCGTGCAGCTTTTAAAAAGTGCATAGCTCATTTTATTTTACTTCATTTCCTTTAAACTGTCCAACCACAATACAAATCTTTCTGAAGAGGGGGAAAGAATACTATTTTAACAAATACTCCATACTTCGTAGATTGCATGCAGTCCAAAGAAAATGGATCATTATTTACCTAGACATGACATGAAGATAAAGTCAAAGAAGTACAAAAAGCCATCACACAAGACATACAGTCCAGTCTGCAGTCAGAGGAGAACACCAGACCAGTCTGGGAGCACAGACTATCAGGGTGCATTTCCATGTAAAGAGTGTGAAAGGTATAAGCTACATTATTAATCTTGCTTTGTTCAGTGATTTCCAAATGTCTGATTAATTCAGTTTGTACTTATAAATAAATCTTTCTTAATTAAAGGAGCACCAACTATTTTAAAATATAATTGTTTTTTAAACAAGTTAAGTGCATGGTGCCTTTCTCCCTGAGCCTCCCTAGCCACTTTGTGTGATTTTATGACTATATATAACTTTTTAAAGTATCTTTTCTCCTCCATTTCACCATGAAAGACTTCCAACAAATGGGAAGTTGGCAAAAGTGAGACAACAAAAATGACTGTGCACAAAGTAAAAAAAAAAAAAAAAGAGAGAGAGAGAGAAAAATAAAGGAAAAATGTTTTCTTTCTCTAATCTCTTTCATTTTGTATTGTTAGCTGTTATTTCTAAATGATAAAGGCAAAATGGTTTCGGGCAAAAACATGATATTTTAGAAGGTTGCTTATGTCACTTTCATTTAATGAACCCTGGGGTACACGTACACTAGGAAATTAGGTCAAATTTGTTAAAGGTGATTTTTAGCACCCGATTTTGTAAAGTCAAGGTTACATATTCACACCAGCACATGAAATCAATGGAGTGTGTTCTTGTTAGGGTGGGCTGCTTTGCCTTAATCAGCAGTGCACTATGGGTAACAGTCCCACAGTTCCTGATGTCCCCTTGCATTATGGGTAAAGGTGTCAGTGTCTGATGGGACAAAAAAGTGCCATGAGTGGTTCTGGATGTGTGTTGCCAGCCTTACATAGTGCACTTCTCCCGCTCCCCTTGGAAAGCAACAGCAAGTGTTTTTGCCCCCTTTTCATATCTGTGCAGATGCCATTACAAGGCTAGCATGGAGCCTGCCCTGCTTCAAGTTGGTGTGGCACGTATTGTGAGTACTATATGCATTGTGCTGCAGTATGTGCAGAGCCTAAACATCTTTCAGCCTGATGAAGACTCTGAGGAGGACATGGACATGAGAGCATGGACATACAGAAATGTGAAGTACTGGAGAGAGAAGGAAAGGGAAGATGTTGGCTGCACTCAATGCTTTGCACATAATGGAATGCCCATTGTGCTGTGAAAAAAGCTCAGACTGGTGCAACTTCTTATTTTGCAGGTATGGAGTAATCAGCAGTGGCTACAAAACTTCCATATGCACCAGGCTGCTTTCATGGAATTTCATGAATTGCTTTTCTTGCCACAAAGCACAGCAATACCAAAATGAGACCTACTCTGACAGTTCAGATGCGAGTAGCAATAGCTTTGTGGAAACTTGCAATGCCAGACAATGGACAATCGATTCCAAATGGGTAAATGTGCAGTGGAGGCTGCTGTGATACATGTAACCAAGACAATCAATACCATTCTGCTATGAAAGATGGTGACTCTGGGAAATGTGCAGGATGTACTGGACAGTTGTGCTGTGAAGGCGTTCCCTAACTGCTGTGGGGCGATAGAAGGAACATACATCACTATCTTGGCACCAGACTACCGTGTCACAAAAGTACATAAACCATAAGGGGTACTTCTGCATGGTGTTGAAGGCATTGGTGGATCACAAAGGTTTCACCAACATCAGTGTGGGATGATCAGGAAATGTGCATGATGTGCGCATCTTTAGGAACTCTGATCTCTTCAGAAAGCTGCAGAATGGAATTTTCATCCCAGACCAGAAAATCGTTATTTGAGACGTGACGATGCTAATGCTGATCCTGGGAGATCCAGCTTACCCTGTGCTCCCTTGGCTTATGAAGCCGTACACAGGCAGCCTGGACTGCAGTAACAAGCAGTTCAGCTACAGACTGAGCAAGTGCAGAATGGTAGTAGAATGCGCATTTGGTTGTTTAAAAGCCAGGCTCAGAAGCCTGCTCATTTGGTTAGACCTCAGTAAAAGCAATATTCCAGTCTTGGTGGCACACAGTTGTGTGCTCCATAAGTTATGTGAAGGTGAGGGGGAAAACACCATGCCAGGCTACTGGGCTGAGGCAGATCACCTGGACGCTAATTATGAGCAGCCAGACACCAGAGAAATAAGAAGAGCACAGTGAGGGCACTGCTAATTGACAAGACTGCAACATGATGTAAACCCAGGGTAGTGAATTCAGTCCTTGAGGAGGCCATTTACGTTCTAGGCAAATAGATTTTAAAAAAATCTACCAGGGATTGTGCTTGGTACTACCAAGAGGGCAGGGGACTGGACTCAATGACCTCTCAAGGTCCCTTCCAGTTCTATGAGATATGTATGTATGTATGACGATTACGTCTCTCGCTGTAAGGAGGTGCCCCTGTATGATGTGTGCTGGTCTGTAACTCCTGCAAACCTACCCCCATGCAACACAAGCAATAAACACACTGATTTTTCAAGCTTTATCATTTTTATTCGGGGGACAGTAAAGTAGATCATGACAGGGGCTTTGGGTGGGGAGCAAGCAATGGCAAGAGGGGTTTTGCCATCATCAGTGGAGGGAATGTCAGCATTCTGCTCTGAGAAGTGTCCCTGGGAGTGGAATGCAAAGCTGCGCTTGACCTCCCCAGGTCCAGTTGGAGGAGGGCACAGAACATGGTGAGGAGTACATGTCATTCTTCATGGTGTGCGCTTGTACCAAGCACCTCAGCAGCTCTGTTTGCTGCCTCATCAGCTGCAACGTCGTCTCCTGGGTCTGGACTTCAGGCTCCCTGAGTGTTCTGTCCTCCTGATCTGCCCTCCTCTCCTCCTGCATGGTTCTCCTCTGGGCATTTAACTGTGCCCTGTCTGTGCAAGTGGCTTGCATGTGCTCTAGGAACATATTTTCCTGCATTAGTTTTCTCCTTCAGATCTGTGCCAGTTTAACAGCTGGAAAGGGATAGAACAGTGGTCAGAGAGCATGCTCTTGAGCACACTGCAACGAAACATAAGAGAAGGCCGAATATTAGGGAGATACATTTACTGTAGATAAGTTTCACAACACACAGAGGAATTTAATGAAAGAGCCTCTGTGGCACACAATAGGGATGCATTATGTACAAGGACCAGTTTTGGCTTTTAAGCATCTTCTGTGTAGCAGATCTTAAGTGACGTGCTTGACTTGGTTTGCTTCCAGTTATGATAAGGCACAGATTTCCCCAGAGGTACAGGGAAGGGAAGTGAGGCAGGCATGATAGTCTGGCTTTTGCTGTTGGGGCTGTGTGTTCCCCTCACTCTTGGCTGGGACAGTGAAAGTTTCCCTTCCCTCAGCAGCCTGGGTGAGGGGGCAGACATGGCAGTGCAGCTTGTGCTTTCCTCCTTGTGGCTATGTGGATGGCTCTCATGGTAGCTGAGTGCTTTTTCTGCCCACTCTGCTGGGACAGTGACAGTTCCCCTTCCCCCAGGAACCCAAGGAGGGTGTAGACATGGCAGTGTGGCTTGTGCTTTCTGCCTTGTAGCTGTCTGCGTGGTTCTCATGGTTTCTGCATGCACCCCTCTCCCTACTGATGCTCGGTGGTGAAATGACACCAGATTACTGACTAGTGGTTTGGAGAGGAAAGATGTCCTATCCTGGAGTTTGGAATAAGGCAGTCATCCCCAAAAACCTTGTGAGAAGAATTAAAGCATGCCTGTCTGAGAGCTTTATGGAGATGTGCAGGGAGGATTAGCGCTCCGTACCCAGATACATGAACAAGTCGTTCCGGAGGTTCTGGGCTGTCTCAGAACAGTGCCAGCCACATATCATACCCAATTGCCTTAACCCACTTGTAGCATGATTAAAAATGAGAACTCACCAGAGGTACCCTCCTAGCCATCAGGGTCTGGCTGTGAAACATCCTGGGAGGAGAGGATGAGATCTAAAGTTACAAAAAAGAATTCCTGGCTTTTGGTGGGATCAGCTGCTCTGTTCACTTGCTGACCAGTGTCATCGTCCTCCTCTTCTTCATCCTCCACGTCTTTCTTTCTGTTGCCAGAAACTGCATGAGAAATTTCATGGATGGTATCCACAGACTGTTTGGAGACGGGGGTTGCCTGCCTTCCCCTGAATCCTATGCAGCTGCTGATAGAAGTGGCACGTTTATGGTGGGGACCCAGAATGTCCATTTGCTTTCTTTGTCTTTTGGTACTTCTGCCTTACCATCTTCATTTTCATGCAGCACTGCTGAATGTCCCTGGTGTATTCTTTTTCCACCAGATCTTAGGATACATGTCTGCATTTCTTTTGTAGTTTTGCCAGCAAAGCTTCATCCTGCCACACAACAATAAGGCCCTGGATGTGCCACGCTGGAACTTGGGTGCGACTCTGGGAATTCAAGGCTGCATGTGCTGCTGAAGTGTGCTGTCTGCTCCACTCACCACACTGGCCAAATAGGAAATAAAATTCAAACTTTCCCAGGTCGTTTCCTGAACACCTGAAGAGTCACAGAGCTGAAAGTGGCGGCCAGAGTGGTCACGTTGGGGCACTGTGGGACACCTCCAGGAGGCCAAGAATGTCGAATTTCACAATGCTCCCTCCATCTGTACTACCTAAAGTCGACCATGCAAGCTTGATTCTGGTGTTACTCCAAAAGTCTACCTTAGGAGCTCTTACAGGTAGCAGAATGGACTCTGTAGTGTGGACTGATTGTTTAGGAAATCGACCTAAGTCAGCTAAATTTGACCTAATCTCCTAGTGTAGACCAGGTCCTTGAGCTGTAGATTCATGGCTCATTTTATCTGCAGGCTAATCCTTACATATTTAATGAAATGTGGGTTTTTAGCTCTATGGCTGCCACTGATATTGTGGGAGAATCATATGACTAAGGTGAAGTAGGTCTTTCAGCTGTTGCCCAACACATCCATGATTATCTCTGTTGTCTTGTAGGTCTAATTCCTTATCTGTTTTCACTACAAAACAAGTGTCTCTTTTACCATAGTGCAACATGACTTGTAGGTCCTGTTTAGGGCATGTGGGAACTGTCCTGGAAAAGAAGAGAGAACAATACAGCTAAGTACTGAGGGGGAAGTATACCAAGCAGTGCTGTAGGGCAGGATTGAGGTGCAATTGCAGACCTACCCACAGAAGCTTCCATAATACTAACCTCAGCATATGCTGGGCCCTTACTTCCATGCGTACCGCACACCAAAAAATTAAGGGAAAAACTAAATGGAGTCTCTTCTGATTTTTACATGGGAAAAGCTGTTATATGGGACTACCATTCTGTTTAGCTTCCTTAAGAAAACTAACAACTGGCCCTTGTTTTCTGTCAACTTGTAGGGTGTTCAACAAGATAAAAAGTCGGAATGCTCATATGAAATGTCACCGCGTGCAGGAGCATATGGAGCCACTGATAAATATTAAATGGCCCATAAAACATTAAAAAATGAGCCAAAGATGAAAGAAACAAACTCAGACATTGATCTTCTCCAATGGTAACTGCGATTTCAGGGTACCGGTGGTAATCTTATCTAAGCATGGAAAAAAGTAAATGGTTTTGAGCATGTGATCAGCTTTGAGCAGAGTTAGCTGACATGATAGCTGCCCAACCCACACTTCAGCTTATACCATTGTTGGCACTGCCAAAAAAATACTCACTGTTTTTTCTAGTTAAAGAAGCATCAGATGAGTCTGGAGAGAAACCTCCACTTGACAGTACAGAAAGGAGAGTTGTAACTGTTTGTATACAGTAGGATGCCAAAGCCTGCTTGGGTGTTTTTAGCATTTAGCACCAAAATAACATTGTTGGTGCCAGGTATAACTAAAAAGAAACATTAAGGTATTAAATGCTCTTTACTTATATTAACACAGTAAGAACGTGTATGTTCAATTAAGTATGCATACCTGGCATTAAATTACAATTATGCATTTTTGAAAAAATATATAGTTGTTAATGACTGCAAAATAGCTGTTTTACAAATTTGAGAGGCTCTGTATTTCTACTATAGTTCAATAAAAAAGCTCTCTTGCCTCCATTTAAAAATAAAAGTTGGATGTGGATTGCTTTTTTTTCTTACCATCAGTTTATGGGTTCAGTTGCTGTTAGAAAAGGTCAGAATAGGAGAATCAATGAGGAATTGCCATTGTATTTAATCTGTCTTTTGATGGAAAATGATGGTCATGCCCTGCATTTCAGATTTCATATGTAGTCCTGTGATGATCTGTGTAGTGCTTTTTGTGTGTACTCACTTCATAGCTTATTAAATTGGGTTTTTGAGCTCTGGTTGTAAAAGTTGTCATACTGCCTTTAATGGTTATTTCAAAACTGGTTGCACCATGTTAATGGAGCAGAACACGGACATCAGATTTGAAAGTACCAGTCTTATTTAACTTAACAAAGAGACTGTGATGGGAAGATTTGATTCCAGTCTGTGGGTGCATAGATGGGAACAAATATTTAATAATGGGCTCTTCAGTCTTGCAGAGAAAGGCATAATATGATCCAGGGTCTATGAGTTGACTGAAAGTAGGCAACTCAGACTGGAAATGAGGTGTACATTGTTAAAACTGAGAGTGATTAACCAGTGGAACAACTTACAAGGGTCATAGTAGATTCTCCATCACTGACAATTTTTAAGTCAAAATTGTATGTTTTTCTAAAATATCTGCTCTGGGAATTATTTGGGGAATTTTATGGCCTGTGTTATACATGAGGTCAGAGTGCAGAATCAGTATGGTCCCTTCTTGCCTTGGAATGCAGGCATCTGCCTATCTAAATCAGGGTCAGCAACCTGTCCAAGGCAGAGCACCAAATTTTGACCTTTTGACCTCTATGTACCATCCAAGTGCTGGTGATACTTTTTAAAGTCACTAAGGCCGTGTCTACACGTGCACGCTACTTCAAAGTAGCGGTGCCAACTTCGAAATAGCGCCCGTCATGGCTACACGTGTTGGGCGCTATTTCGAAGTTGAAATCAACGTTAGTCGGCGAGACGTCGAAGTCGTTAACCCCATGAGGGGATGGGAATAGCGCCCTACTTCGAAGTTGAACGTCGAAGTAGGGCATGTGCAGACAATCTGCGTCCCGCAACATCGAAATAGCGGGGTCTGCCATGGTGGCCATCAGCTGAGGGGTTGAGAGACGCTCTCTCTCCAGCCCCTGTGGGGCTCTATGGTCACCGTGTGCAGCAGCTCTTAGCCCAGGGCTTCTGGCTGCTGCTGCTGCAGCTGGGGATCCATGCTGCATGCACAGGGTCTGCAACCAGTTGTCGGCTCTGTGGATCTTGTGTTTAGTGCAACTGTGTCTGGGAGAGGCCCTTTAAGGGAGCGGCTTGCTGTTGAGTCCGCCCTGTGACCCTGTCTGCAGCTATTCCTGGCACCCTTATTTCGATGTGTGCTATTTTGGCGTGTAGACGTTCCCTCGCAGCGCCTATTTCGATGTGGTGCTGCCCAACATCGAAGTTGAACGTCGACGTTGCCAGCCCTGGAGGACGTGTAGACGTTATTCATCGAAATAGACTATTTCGATGTCACTACATCGAAATAAGCTACTTTGATGTAGCGTGCACGTGTAGACGTAGCCTAATAGTCCTATTTACAATAGCTTCATTAATAAATAAATAAAGATGCAGAACTTTACTGTTTACGTGGTGGTTGGATCATTTGTTAATCCACAGGTAGCATGGCTTTGAGCAAGCTACTGGCTGCATTAGGGAGAAGTGGAAGGGTTGAGCTCCTGCCTCATGTGCTGATGAAAATTGACTCACATGCTACTCTTGGCACATATGCCATGGGATTGCTGATCCCTGATCTAAATATATGCTGTGCTAACTTCATACATTTGTTTGGTAGGTAAAATATACAGGAAAGTCATTATCATTATCAAAACTACTTGGATCTGAAAGTGCTTTACAAATAAGTGAAAAGCCAGGTGAGCTGAGGATGGGTAAAGGCCAAACTAACATGATTCTTCACATGCTTGCTTATGTGATTTTGATTCCATTTTAGGTGTGTGTGTGCCCACATGTGCGGTCATTGGAAATTTCTGCCTTAGCAGTATCAATAGGAATGGCTGTTCTGCCCTTTGGACTTGTGTCTTTTTGTGGTGCTATATTAGGCACAGCTGGCCTTCTGCTTTCTCTGTTCTTTCTTACCCTCAGTGATGGTTAGTTAGAGCTCCTTTCCTTGTTTAGCAAGGGATAATGGTTTGTTCTTGTCTCAGTGGACTTCATTCCTTCAGGCAGTGTTTCCTAAAGTGTGGTACACCTACCACCGGTGGTAAGTGAAAGGATTTCAAGGGGTACAGGGCAGAAAATAAATTACTAAAAGTCAGGAGATAAAAATGGTGTAGAAATACATGTATATAGCGGTTTACATAATTATTAGCAAATGTGACATGTTCAACAACATCTGGCATCTTACCCAAATGAAAGTATAGCAGCAGTTGTTTGTCAGGTATGAGCTGAATGGGGAAGTCCATGATGATATTTTGTTCTGCCAACCTTTGCCAATACATATAACTGGGGAAGCTATTTTTAAAATTATTGATGACTTCATCAAAAGCAGTCACTTGGATTGGAGTCGATATGTTGGGATAAGCACAGATGGTGCCAGAGAAAGTAGTTGTTGCACATATTCAAGCCATTACACTGGAAGCAAAGTTGACTCACTGTTGTATACACAGGGAAGCACTCAGCACTCAGGACATGCATGCAGATCTAAAGCAAGTACTCCATGAAGCTGTTAAAATTATCAATTTTGTGAAAGACCAGCCACTGAATGCCCAGCTTTTTTGTCAGCTTTGTGAAGAGATGGGCATTGACACACAGCTTCTGTTTCACACTGAAGTATGTTGGCTTTTGTGTGGAAAAGCCCTCACTCACCTGTTTGAGCTGGGAGAAGACAGTTTTTTTCTGGATGAAACCTTCAACCTGTGAGACTGTATGCATGAATGGAAATGGCTATGTAAATTAGCATACATTGCAGATACCTTTGCTCATTTGAACAGCCTCAATCTGTCCTTGCAAGGCAAGCTCATATCCACATTCCATGTTCAAGACAAAATGAGTGTGATGATCACTAAACTGAAACTGTGGGGTAAATGCCTTAGTCATGGTGAATTGGATTCCTTTCCATCCCTTCATGACATAGGTTGTTTCTACACTATGAGATAAAATCAAATCGAAAGGAGGTAGATCAATATTAAATATCATTGTCTTCACTGTAAATACCATTAGCTCGATTTAGTGTTTCTATTACCTGCTGGATATAGCGTCAATTTCAATTTTAAAATTTCAAATAAAGGCTAGTGTGGAAGTGCCATGTCTTTAATTCAAATTTATTAACCGCCAGAAGTATCCCATATATGTCTCACAAAAACTATGCAGTGACCCTCCATGCATGGCTGCTTCCTTCTCCACTGCTCTCCATCCAGGTGTGCAGGAAGAAGGTCACAGGAAGCCCGTGAATTTTTGAGTGAGTTAGAATTAGAATTTGAATTCAGCAATGCCAAGGCCTGCAAATATAAAGGGTGCCCACAATGAAAAAATTACTTTGCCCATCGCATTGCACCGCAATGATAGTCATGTCACTGCATCAGTAGCAATTGCATCGGTAGCCATCTCCTGCAATCATGAGCACTCAGGGTAGTGATCTGCGTAGTAGTTCTCAGGCTCGCAGGAGAGCCCCAGGGTGGACCCATCAGGAGATTCTGGATCTTCTTGCAGTTTGGGGTGACCAATCAATGGCCGAGGGAAATGCGGTAATCTATGAGCACATGTCACATGAGATGAGCGCCGGAGGTTACTCCCAGGACTCTGTGCAATGTCAAATGAAGGTGAAAGAACTTTGATGGCCCTATCAAAGAGTCCAAGAAGCCAACGAGTGGTCAGGGTCATCTCCACAGACCTGCTGGTATTATGAACAGCTACACATGCTTATGGGGATCTACCCCATAAGTGGAGCCTGGCATGAATTACAACACTTGTAGAGGCCCTGGTCTGGCATCTGGGGTGAGCAGAGAGAAGTTGGGTGCCCTGGAGGAAGAGGCCAGTGGAGAGGGGGCAATGAACAAGGGATTTGAGGAAGTTCTTCCTGACGGCCCAGAGCTCTTCACCATAGACCTGGAACCAGACCCTCCATGCTGCTCCCTGAGGCCCCTGGACCAAGCTGTTCAGGTGAGTATTCTGCATGCTAGAAGTGGGTTGTGGGTGGGTATAGGTATAGGTTTGGGCATGGGTACAGGCTTGCTATAGATCTCTGCCCATCAAAACAGCTTGTTAATGTTTCTTGGGATGGAATGCTGCTCCTTTTTGGATGTCTCCTTGAAGGCCTCATCCAGGCACACTTGTATTTTTTTACGCAAGGTTCTTGGCCAGACCTGACTTCTTGCAGCCTCCATGGTAGAACACCTTGCCAAGCCAGGCAAGCAGATGGCAACCTGGTGTCATGGTGCCACACAGCATTTTGGGAAATTTTTCAGGCTTGTGGTCACACAGGATGAGTGGATCTTTTTTGTCCATATCTGTGAGTTTTAGGAGGGTGATGTCTTCTTTGGCAACCTACAGAAGCATGGGAATTTGTGTCAGATTTGTTTCCCATGCTTTCTGACCCTTCATATTTCCCAGGAGCAGCTGGTGGGTGCTCCATTCCCCACCCCACAATGCAGGTTGCAGGTTCTGTGGGGCTTCTCCCGTCCCATGCCCCTTTTCATCCAGCATTTAACTTTACAGGGATCCCCCCCCCCAGCACAGCTGTCCATGCAGCTGTAATTGAACCATTTCCTCTCATCACACAACTGCCAGTGCTGTGTTCCTTACTGTAACACATCCTGCGACGCCCAGCCCCTTGGTCTAGGGCGGGCGGCAACAAAAAAAAGGGGGTTAGGGCACCAGCCCGTACTCAGTTCGGGCAGTCAGCGGCTCACCGCTACCACCGTACAGGCCCCCAGCCCTCAGTGTAGGGTGGGGCAGCAGTTCACAAGAGTTGTATAGTTCTGGGCCCGGCCCTCAGTCCAGGGCGGGCAGCAGTTCACAAGAGTTAAGCACCGTCCCAGCCCTCAGTTTGGGGCGGGGCAGCAACACAAGGGTTAAACGCCTGCCCAGCCCTCAGTTTGGGGCGGGGCAGCAACACAAGGGTTAAACGCCGGCCCAGCCCTCAGTTTGGGGCGGGGCAGCAACACAAGGGTTAAACGCCGGCCCAGCCCTCAGTTTGGGGCGGGGCAGCAACACAAGGGTTAAGCACTGGCCCAGCCCTCAGTTTGGGGCGGGGCAGCAACACAAGGGTTTACCGACAGGCTCAGCGGGCTGGCCCTGTCAAGGAGGGGGTAGGGGGTCCTCCGAGGTCGGTCTCCTCTGGGTCATCCACCTTTGGGGGCTCCGGCCAATCGTCCATAACCACGTCGTTAGGGTAGTCAGGCGGCGGCAATACAGGAGATGCAGGGCGGTCCTGGGTCTGAGTGTTGTAAGGGTCTGCCGGGACTCTGGGGCAGCCTGCTCCCGGGGCCTCTTCCAAGGCGGGGGGTCTCCGCCGGCGGGAAGGTCCTGGTAGGTCCGGGAAGTCCGGGTAGTCTCCTTGGGGCATACGGACCCGGGATTGCGTGGAGCCTCTGGGGGCCTGCTCCTCCGGCCTGGCCGGGTGGCCGCAGGCCCTCTCCCTTTGGCCCCGAGGAGCTCATGAAGGCACGTCCTACCTGCCCGGAGGCCCAGCCCTGAATGGTTCCTGAGTCCCGCCTTTGGCTCTTCTAGCCCTTGGCCCCGCCCTCTGAGGGGCGGGCCTCTGGTCTCCTGACTCCGGCCCTGCCCACCAGGGCCTCTGCATAGCTTCCCCGGCCTCCGGGTCTGCAGGAGGCCATACTGACTCACTACATTCCGCCCCCCTCAAGTCCGTCTCCCATGCCATGGGGGCGGGCTCTTCCATTTCCCCCAGGCGGGACAGGAAGTCTGCATTTATGTGGTCCTTACCTGCCCGATGATGTATGTCAAAGGCATACGGTTGTAGTGCCAAGTACCACCCCATAATACGGGCATTTGTACCCCTCATTCGCGCCAGCCACTGTAAGGGTGCATGGTCTGTAACTAGGGTGAAGGGGGCACCCAGCAGGTAGTACCTAAGGGCGTCGCAGGCCCACTTCACCGCTAGAGCCTCCTTTTCTATCACGGCGTAGCGCTGTTCCCTGGGGAAGAGCTTCCGGCTGATGTAAACTACTGGGTGGTCCTCTCCGTCCACCTCCTGGGACAGGACAGCTCCCAGGCCTACCCCCGAGGCATCCGTCTGCAGGATGAACGGACGGGTGAAGTCGGGGCTGTAGAGAACTGGTTCCTGTATTAGGCATTGTTTCAGTGCCCGGAATGCCCTGTCGGCAGCTGCAGTCCATACCACCCTTTGTGGCTGGGTTTTCGTTAACAGCTGCGTCGGGGGGCTGCAACTGAGGCGAATTCAGGGATGAAGCGTCGATAATATCCTGCCAGTCCCAGGAACTGTTGTACCTGCCGCTTGGTACTGGGGCGGGGGGGCAGGCCGCTAAGGCCTGTACCTTGCCCATGAGGGGCTTTACCCGGCCCCCTCCTATGGTATACCCAAGGTAGGTCGTCTCCTGCCATCCAATCCGGCACTTCTTTGGGTTCATTGTTAGGCCCGCGGCCCTCAGAGACCTAAGGACCGCGGCCACCCGGTCTAGATGTTCCTCCCAGTGACGACTATATATAACGATGTCGTCAAGGTAGGCCGCGGCGTAGTCCCGGTGGGGCTGAAGGAGACGGTCCATAAGCCGCTGAAAAGTCGCTGGGGCACCATGGAGACCAAAAGGCATCCGGGTGAACTGATATAGGCTTGATGGGGTCGCAAAGGCGGTCTTCTCTCGTGAGGAAGGTGTCAGGGGGATCTGCCAGTACCCCTTGCTGAGATCCAGGGTACTAAAGTAGCGGGCGGCCCCCAGACGTCCCAGCAGCTCATCGACGCAGGGCATCGGGTGCGCATCAAATTTGGAGACTGCATTCACCCGCCTGAAATTGATGCAGAACCGCTGGGTGCCGTCGGGCTTCGGGACGAGCACCACAGGGCTGCGCCACTCGCTTTGGGACGGCTCTATGACTCCCAGGGCCAGCATCGCCTGTACCTCCTCCTCTACTACCTCACGCATCCGAAAGGGTAGGGGGCGTGTGGCGTCGCGAACCACCTTCCCTGGCTCAGTGCAGATGACATGGCAGACCAGGGAGGTGTGTCCTGGGAGGGCCGTGAAGTTCTCTCGGAACGCCTGGAGGAGGCACTGGGCCTGTTTCCGCTGCTCCCCCGTTAGCGTTGCCCCAAGGGCCGGTTGTACAGGTTCCTCCCCATGAGGCACCTGGGGTCCTAGTTCGGGTTCTGGGGGGCAAGGGTTTATCATGAAGCCCTCCCGGTCCCGCCATGGTTTTAAAAGGTTAATATGATACCGCTGTGTCTTCTTGCGGCAGTCGGGTTGGCGGACTTCGTAGGTGACCGGCCCTACGGCTCGAACAACCTCGTAGGGTCCCTGCCACCTAGCCAACAGCTTCGATTCGCTGGACAGCAGTAGGACCAGGACCCGGTCACCTGGCTCGAAGCTGCGGCTCCGTGCCTCCTGATTGTACGATCGAGCCTGGGACACCTGCGCAGTTCTCAAATTTTCCTCTGCGAGGGTCCCTACCTGTTCCAGGTGCTTCTGGAGCTGGAGGACGTATTGCAGCAGTCCTTTTGAGGGAGACGCGGTTTGTTCCCAGACCTCTCGCACCAGGTCGAGGACTCCCTGGGGACGCTGTCCGTATAACAGTTCAAATGGCAAAAACCGCGTAGAGGACTGGGGAACCTCGCGGATGGCTAAAAGCAAGGGGGGCAACAACTGATCCCACCGTCGCAGGTCTTCTGGGGGGAATTTGCGCATCATTTCTTTTAGCGTGCGGTTGAATCGCTCGACCAGGCCATCTGTCTGAGGGTGGTACACGGAAGTGTGTAACTGTTTGATCCCCAGGAGGGCACAGACCTGTTTCATCAGGTGTGACGTGAAGTTAGTTCCCTGGTCCGTGAGCAGTTCCCGTGGTAGTCCTACCCGGGCAAAGATCTTCATTAGTTCCCCCGCGATGGTGCGGGCCGTGATATTGCGCAGTGGGATTGCCTCCGGGAAGCGAGTGGCATAGTCCACGAGGACTAACACGAACTTATAGCCAGCTACGCTCTTAGGGAGCGGGCCCACTAGGTCCATAGCCACCCGCTCGAACGGGGTCCCCACCACTGGCATTGGAATCAGAGGGGCCCTAGGGACCCGCGGGGGCGCAGCAAGCTGGCACGCGGGGCAAGAACTACAATAGTCCTTCACATCTTGGTAGACCCCGGGCCAGAAGAATCGGGACAGTATTCGGGCCACGGTTTTTTCTTGGCCCAGATGGCCTGCAGCAGGGATGTCATGGGCCAGCTTCATCACAGCTCGTCGGTGGCACTTCGGCACCAAAAGCTGTGCCCACTGGCCCTGGGTCTGGGGGTCCCGATTCACCCGGTAGAGCCGATCCTGGTGTAGCTCAAAGTGGGGCCACTGTGTCATGAGCTGGGGGTTTGTCGCCACCCCATCGATGGCCGCCACCTGAGTATAGGCCCGACTTAGTGTGGGGTCGTCTTTTTGATCTCGACAGAAGTCCGAGGTTGCCCCGTCGTCAGGGCTGGTCCCCTTTGGGCCTTCAGCCGGTCTTTCCGCTGGGGACTCCAGGCTCGGCTCCACACTCTCCTCGGGTGGGTCCTTGGGCGTGTCCCCTTCTAGAACAGGGGCCGCCTCTTCGTTGGGTCCCGTAGCCGGCCGGAAGATGTCTGTAAAGCCTGGCCAGTCCCGACCCAACACCACAGGGTACGCTAGTTGGGGGGCTAGGCCGACGACCAGATACTGGGTCACCCCTGCCACTGTCAGGGGCACTCGTGCACTGGGGTAAGGGCGCACATCGCCATGGATACATTGGAGCCGGATAGTCCCTAGAGTGGGGTCAGCCTCCAGGCTGGCACGTTGTCGTATTAGAGTCTGGCTGCACCCCGAGTCCACTAAAGCGACCATGGCCTTGTTTCCCACGAGGACTGGGACTGTAATTGTGGGTGCCTGAGGGGGTCGCGCCCTCTTTTCAGCCGCCCACACTCGGCCAAAACTACAGATGCCTTCCAGGTAGTCCCGTTGGAGGTGCCCCCATTGACCGCAACTGAAGCAGGGTCCTACCGCTGGTTGGGACCGCCCCTGGGTTTGGCGCCCCTTAGGACCTGGTGGTTGCATGCTAGTAGCCCCCTCCATTCGCCCCTGGGGTTTACTGGGGTCTGGCTTCAGGGGTGTCGTCCGACGCGGATTGGGTGGCTCCCGCAGCTGGCTGGACGATTTGGAGCGGGGCTCCTCTGGCTTCCCAGCTCCCCGACGCAGGGGCCAGGACGATGGGACCAGGCCCGTGGGCGCCTCTGGCTCCTCCGCCGCTAGGAAGTCTTCCATGAGGCCCACAGCAACTTGCACGGTGGCAGGGCGGTGGCGCCGCACCCAAGCCCGTCCTCGAGGTGGGAGGATGCAGAGGAGTTGTTCGAGCACAACCTGCTCCATGACCTCTGCGGAAGTTCTCACCTCTGGCTGCAGCCACCGCCGGCACGCGTCCCTCAACTCCTGTGCCACGCACCGCGGCCGGGCTCCCGGGGCGTAGGTCAGGGACCGGAAGCGCCGGCGAAAGGTCTCCGGGCTGACGTCCAATGCGTCCAGGACGGCTGCCTTTACCCGGTCATAATCTCGGGCGTCTGCCACCGACAAAGCCCGGTAAGCTCTCTGGGCCCCCCCGGTCAAATAAGGGGCCAGTAATGTGGCCCACTGGCTCCGGGACCACCTGGCCACCACTGCTACCCACTCGAAGGTGACCAGGAAGGCCTCCGGGTCATCCGCGGGGCCCATCTTCGCCAGGCGTACCGGCGGGGCCGACGCTGGGCCCTCCCCTGGAGCTTCTTGCCGTGGCTCGGTGGGTAACGGCACCAGGGCTGCCAGCTGCTGCAGACATCGTTGCTGGTGCCCCTGGCTCTGCGCCATCAGTTCTGTCAGGAGCTGCTGCTGCTGGGCTCCCAGCTGCTGGATTAATTGCTGCTGCTGCTGTAGTTGGGCAGCTTGCTGTTTTTGCTGGCTCTCCGCCAAATACTGCAGTAGCCTGTCCACCTCCATTGGGGAAGCAGAGTTAGCAGCAATACAAGAACCCACAAAACAAGCACCAGAGGAAAAGAGGGGAAAAAAAAAAAAGATAGCGGACAGTTGCCCTCACTGCCCAGGGACCTTCCCGTCCATGGGTCTGCACCCACTTCCTCACCCCTTACGTCAGGGGTGGGGACCAGGTACCCACATTCTCCACCACGTGTAACACGTCCTGCGACGCCCAGCCCCTTGGTCTAGGGCGGGCGGCAACAAAAAAAAGGGGGTTAGGGCACCAGCCCATACTCAGTTCGGGCAGTCAGTGGCTCACCGCTACCACCGTACAGGCCCCCAGCCCTCAGTCTAGGGTGGGGCAGCAGTTCACAAGAGTTGTATAGTTCTGGGCCCAGCCCTCAGTCCAGGGCGGGGCAGCAGTCCCACGTAATAATACAGTTCTGGGCCCGGCCCTCAGTCCAGGGCGGGCAGCAGTTCACAAGAGTTAAGCACCATCCCAGCCCTCAGTTTGGGGCGGGGCAGCAACACAAGGGGTAAACACCATCCCAGCCCTCAGTTTGGGGCGGGGCAGCAACACAAGGGTTAAGCGCCGGCCCAGCCCTCAGTTTGGGGCGGGGCAGCAACACAAGGGTTAAGCGCCGGCCCAGCTCTCAGTTTGGGGCGGGGCAGCAACACAAGGGTTAAGCGCCGGCCCAGCCTTCAGTTTGGGGCGGGGCAGCAACACAAGGGTTAAGCGCCGGCCCAGCCCTCAGTTTGGGGCGGGGCAGCAACACAAGGGTTTACCGACAGGCTCAGTGGGCTGGCCCTGTCAAGGAGGGGGTAGGGGGTCCTCCGAGGTCGGTCTCCTCTGGGTCATCCACCTTTGGGGGCTCCGGCCAATCGTCCATAACCACGTCGTTAGGGTAGTCAGGCGGCAGCAATACAGGAGACGCAGGGCGGTCCTGGGTCTGAGTGTTGTAAGGGTCCGCCGGGACTCTGGGGCAGCCCGCTCCCGGGGCCTCTTCCAAGGCGGGGGGTCTCCGCCGGCGGGAAGGTCCTGGTAGGTCCGGGTAGTCTCCTTGGGGCATACGGACCCGGGATTGCGTGGAGCCTCTGGGGGCCTGGTCCTCTGGCGTGGCCGGGCAGCCGCAGGCCCTCTCCCTTTGGCCCCGAGGAGCTCGTGCAGGCACGTACTCCCCGCCCCGAGGCCCAGCCCTGAATGGTTCCTGAGTCCCGCCTTTGGCTCTTCTAGCCCTTGGCCCCGCCCTCTGAGGGGCGGGCCTCTGGTCTCCTGACTCCAGCCCCGCCCACCAGGGCCTCTGCATAGCTTCCCCGGCCTCCGGGTCTGCAGGAGGCCATACTGACCCACTACACTTACTCATTGTGGAGGATTGCTCCAGGAACAGACGAAAAGAATATTCCCCTGCCCCAGGACACCTGACGGCTTCCCCTGCTTTGCAGCCTTCCTCTTCCTCTGAAAATGGACAATTGTGTATAGTTTACCATGTCCACAAAGAAATGTGCTGGGTAAGTGATGGTAAATTATATATTATAAAATGCACACTTAGAATCCCATCCTCAGTAAGCCTTTAGCGGCCTTGCAGACAGAAACTTTCCCTGATAGTAGACACAGACACCCATTTGTTCCATCTGAAAGCACATTGTGTTAATTGTATCTTAATTTTGACCTTCATTTTACAGCTGCCATGCCCAGTGTGGGACACAGGTCGAGAAAGAGAAAAAGGTGCAAGTAGGATCTCATCCTGCAACATGTGGAGTGGGATGAAGCAGAAAACAGTAAGATACCAAAGGGCACTGCTCAGTGGTGTCATAATACAGCTCAGTGGCATCACAGTCAAGCTGAGTTGTAGCAGAGAGTGCTTGATTTCCAGCGACAGCAAGTGGCAAACCAGAAGGAGGCCATGGCAAAGCTCGTAACGGCAGTTACTGAGCAAACAGGTACTGCACTCCCTGCTGCAGCTGCACAGGGGCTCTCAGCACAGCACTGCAGGAGTCGATACTTGCTGGCCAGAGTACCCTGAAGAGAGGTTGCCCACCACCCATCATCGCTGTCTCCAAATGTGAGGAGGGAAAGCAAGGATAGCCTGCTGCTCTAGCCCCAAGAGCCACTGCAAAAAGCTGTTCAAGCACCTTTGACAGGCAGGCTGCTACACCAAGGTCTGCAGAGGATGTGCAGTTCAGGGAACCCCAGGCGGGTTTGGGGGAGGGCTGAAGGCACAGCTGCCCACTACATGCATTCTACGTACTGCAACTTAACCCACTTCCACCAAGTAAAAGTATTCATTCCTTACAGCATGGTATGATTTATTGGTATTATGACAGAGAAATACATCGGTATCATGTATATTACAGATCATTCATGAAGCTATGTTTGAAGCATCTCTTATTGCTGGTGCTTCAGTGTGGTTATTGGTGAATGCTTGTGTAGGTGGCTGCGAGTAAGCCTTGCCTATGGCCTCAGATTCAGAATTCCAGACGGATGGGAAATCCTCCCACCTGGATTCACAAATGTTTTGCAAAATGATGCACTCTGTAATCATGGTGGGGACATTTGTTTTGGAAAGGTCCATATGGGTTAATAAGCAGCTGAACCTTGCTTTTAAATGGCCAAAGGTGCATTCAACCACCATTCTGCACTTTCTGAGTCTGTGATTGACGTTTTCCTTGGTGCAGTCCAGGGCTCCTGAATATGGCTTCATAAGGCAAGGGAGCAGAGGGTAAGCAGGGTTGCCCAGTATTACAGTAGGCATCTCCCCATTGCCAAGTGGGATTTTCCGGTCTAGGGAAAAGGTCTTGTCCATGAGCTTTCTGTACAGACCAGAATTTCAGAAGATGCACACATCATGAACCCTCCCTGACCATCCAGTATTGATGTTGGTGAAGCAATATTTGTGATCTACCAACCTGTGCTAAACCACAGAGAAGTATCTCTTCCAGTTTATATACTGAGAGATCATGTGGTTGGGAGCCAGTTTGGGGATGTGTGTGCCATCTGTTGCCCCACTGCAGTTAGGAAACCCCTGGGCAGCAAAGCCATCGACTCTAGCTTCTACATCTTCCAGGGTCATGATCTCCCAGAGGAGACACAGATATTGCATGGGCCACCTGCATCACCATAGCCCCCAGTGTAGATCTCTCACCCCAAATGGATTTGCTACTGACTGATAACTGTCAGGTGTTGGAAACTTCCACAGAGCAACTACCATGTGGTTCTGAACCGTTAAAGCAGGCCTCATCTTTGTGGAGTTGCACTTCAGGGCAGGGGCTAGCACATCACAAAGTTCCATAAAAGTGGACTTGTGCATGCAAAAGTTCTGCAGCCACTGCTGGTTGTCCCATGACTCCAAAACAGTGTGGTCCCACCAGTGTGTGATGGTCTCACAAGTCCAAAATCCCCACTCCAGTCTCTGCAATGCATTCAGGGCAGCCAGCATTTGTGAGTTCTTGGACTGCAGTTGTGAGATTTCTTCAAAACCATCATCATCATCCTGAACCATCACTAAGCTTTGTAATTGAAAGACAAATTGCATAACAGCCAGTGTGGTTGATGAAATGATGTGTGCTATGAGTTGACGCATTTGGAGATCCATGCTTGCGCTGGCAGAGAAAATGGCGCGATTTCAAGTTAGTTTTCACATGGTTACTGGGTGCTCTCAATTCTGGGACAGTGCTTTGCATTCTGGGATTCTAACATGAAACACCCAGGAGCAACCAGGGCTAGTGCACTGTGAGATAGGTACCCACAATGCACTGCTCATGCTGTCGAACTTGCATAGGTTAATGGGGATGTGGAAACTCAACGTGGGTCAAATTTAAAGAAGGTCTGTGGACACTTAAATTCGGATTCATAAGAACGAAGTTAAAAATTGAATTTATCTCTAAGTGTAGACACAGTCTTAGTGATCAACTCAGCTAAAGAACTCAGTTGTGATGTGTTGCAAACTATGAAGGAACGTTTGGAAAGTTTGAAAAAAAGGTCTTCATAAGTACTTCCCTGAACCAGACAGCAGCTTTGAGTAGATAAGGAACCCTTTCCTTGTCAGTGTCTAGACATGGCCAAATAACCTCTCAGATTCAGAAGAACAGCTCTTGGAGTTTGCTTCAGATGGCTTCCTGAAAACAGCATTTGAGCAAAAGACACTGTCATTTTGGTTGAGCATTAGTTCCAAGTATTCAGCCCTGTCAGAAAAAGTAGTTAAGTATCTTCTCCCTTCCGCTGCTTCATACACACGTGAGTTGTGATTCTCGGTGCTGGTTGGCATCAAAAACAAACAAAAACATTAAATTGTCTTATTGATGTGGAGCCACATCTTTACCTTAAGCTCACCAACACTGAGCCAGATAGCCCTCTCCTACTGTCTCGTCACAAGCAGTAACACGTTGAACAACTTGGTTATTTCTAGGTAAATATGTAAATTTGAATTTAATGATTATTACTTTACATTTAACTGACAATATTGATAAAGCATAAGCTTCTGTACTGTTTAATTTTTTGTACATTATGTTTATCTTTGAAATAGGGGTTGAATTTTAGAATTTTTGTGAAAAAAAAATAGATGGTTAGCAAAAATTTCAATACCAAGATAGTATTAAAACGGTTCTTTCTGCACTAGATTATAAAAAAAATTTCCAGGGAGCTACCCAGAGTTCACTAAGGACTGTCATAAGACTGCCTATGGCACTGGAAGTGTTGATATGCCGATAAGTCCGAAGTCCCAAAAGGGGTATGTGAATATTTTAAGTTTGGAAAACACTACCTTAGGGTCTTTGTAAATAATTGGTTGATAGCATTACTTAATTATTAATAAATAATTTTGTTAGTCTTTAAAGTGCTCCATGACTGCTGTTTTGTTTTGTCAGCATTACTTAAATAGTTGTTGAGTATTGTTGTTAGTTAGCAATAGGGACTTTGCCTCAGGTGGGGCATGGCTCACACACCTGGCTTCAAGTCACATTTAACATGCAGCAAGTCAATGCCCATCAGCGATCCACACAACAGTTGTCTCAAATGTCTAGGGGAAAGCCACAGGAAGAACGAGGGTTGTAGTTGTAAAAACCTTCACCCTTATGCCCAGAAGGAGCTGAATGTCTGCTTGAAGGCCCTACTTATGGAGGTGGTTGTTCATCCTGAGTCAGAGCCCTCCACAGCTGACCACAGGCTGAATACATTGGCTTCAGCACAGAGTGCACCACAGCACAAGACTCAGCCTGGAACTGCTCCCCTTTGCTGGTGCCCAGAGAGCAGCATAAGAAGTGGATTCCTTTGGCGCTAAATGGCCGAGGGTCTGTGGGCAAAGGACCTGTGTCAGGCCATGTGCCCACTTTGGAGCATCAGTTGAGTACTGCTAAAATAGACCCCCTCAAGCCAGGCGAGAGACCTGTCCTGCACCCTGGGCTGTTTCCAGCCTGTCGTGGAGCCATCAGTTCCCATACCGGTTCTGGCACTTAAAGAGCAAAGTCAACTGGATCTGCAGGTGCCAGGTCAGCATACTGAAACTGTCTCCTTCACAACTTTGGACCCTGGCACCGCACCACAGCTCATAGCCAAAAGGCCTCAGTCCCTGATGAGATCCCTGCTTACTAGGTGCAGAATCTCTGACTTGAGGCACAGTTCCCTTTGCCACCAGTAATGGCAAATGTCCAACTGCAATCTATAACCAAGAGAAAGTGTTGCTTCTGTCACTGCCCACTATACTGGAGTGTAAGCCTTCTCGGTAGTCTTTCTGGCCCATGTGCCTATTCAGGACATCTGCAGAATAGCCATACCTTTACACCCGGCTATGCACTGACCCAGCTGGCTTGAGATGGTGCTGGCTTAAGCAGAACAGTACTGCAAGCTGCTAAGTCTGTGAACTCTGTGCCCACCTCCATGGTTAATATCAAAACAAAAAGCAGTCAAGTAGCACTTTTAAAGACTAGCAAAATAATTTATTAGGTGAGCTTTTGTGGGACAGACCCACTTCTTCAGACCATAGCCATACCAGAACAGACTCAATATTTAAGGCACAGAGAACCAAAAACAGTAATCAAGGAGGACAAATCAGAAAAAAATGATCAAGGTGAGCAAATCAGAGAGTGAAGGGGTTGGGGGGGGAGGTCAAGAATTAGATTAAGCCACATATAAAGACGAGACCCTATAGTGACTCAGAAAATTCCCATCCCGGTTCAAACCACCTGTTAATGTGCCAAATTTGAATATAAAAGCCAGCTCGGCTGTTTCTCTTTGAATAGCAGTGCAAAATTTTTTTTCAGTAACATGCATACTCTTAAGTCATCAACAGAATGCCCAATTCCATTAAAATGTTGACTAACTGGTTTGTGGATCTGGAGTGTTTTGATGTCTGTTTTGTGACCATTAACCCTTTGTCTAAGGGAGTTAGAAGTCTGTCCAATATACAGAGCATCTGGGCATTGTTGGCACATGATGGCATATATGATGTTAGTAGAGGAGCATGAGAAAGTGCCCGTGATTCTGTGAGTAACCTGGTTAGGTCCAGTGATGGTATTTCCAGAGAAGGTATGTGGACAAAGCTGGCAGCGGGCTTTGTTGCAAGGAAAGGTTCCAGGACTGGAATTCCTGGAGTATAGACTGTGACTGTGAGGATCCTCATAAGGTTGGGAGGTTGTCTGTAGGAGAGAACAGACATGTCCACAAACCAGTTAGTCAGCATTTTAATGGAATGGGGCATTCTGTTAATGACTTAAGAGTATGCGTGTTACTGAAAAAACTTGATTAAGTTCATCAATTGATTAAGTTCATCAATTTGTTCCAAAACCTCCTCTAATGACATCTCAATCTTGGACAATTCCTCAGATGCGTCACCTAAAAAGAATGGTACAGGTTGGGGAATCTCCTTAGCATCCTCAGCGATGAAGACTGAAGCAAAGAATTCACTTAGTTTCTCCACAATGGCCTTATCATCTTTGAGCCTTAACCAAGCCCTGGACCCACCCATGCTCCACTGTCTCCCCCAGTGGGTGCCCAACCCAGCAATGGGGTCTGGCACTGGGAGCTGGTGCTGGGGGTGGTTCAGTGCAGGTGCTGATCAGTGGCTGGAGCAGTTTGGCCAGAGTTTCTCTGGCAGCAGAAGTGGGTGCTCAGGGCTCTAATGGATAGGAGTTTGGGGGGAGACACTTGGGGCTGCAGCAGATGCGGGGTAGAGGCAGGGCCTTGGCTAGTAGGAGTAGAGCTGCATGTCTGGCCCCCCCAAAGTGGAGGATCACGCACTACCCATACACACAGAATCTTGAAGCAATTTAAAATCCCCCTTTAATTAAACAAATGTAAAATAAACTACAATCCAGTTCCTCAGCCACTTATACCAGTATAAGACAGGAGTATCTCCATTGAAGATAACACAGAGATAACCATGTCAGTCTTTGTTCTATCCAAACAAAAAGGCAGTCCAGTAGCACTTTAAAGACTAACAAAATAATTAGGACTGCCTTTTTGTTTCCATTGAAGATAGAGTTACATGACTTTAACACTGGCATGTGAATGAAGAATTGAGTTTATGGACCAGGTCATGAGTGGATGTAAATCCGCATAGCTCAGTTGATTTATTGTACCAGCTGAGGTTCTCGCCCTATATGTAAAACTTCTGAGAGATTTCCCTCTCTCTCTCCTCCCAACCAAGCTAGGCACACACACTGAAAACTAGCGACAGACAGGGTCTGTCTTTCAATCTAGTGTCCCATTGCATGATGTATTAAAGGCTGCCCTAGGTGAATAACTTTCATTTGTTTCTCTCTGTTACCAGAAGCAAAATATTGGTAAAGAGGAGAGTAGCTCTAGGGACAGAAGCTTTTAACATCAGTGCAACTTAAATAACATCTCAGAATAATGGAGAGTGGCCTCTTTCATAAAAACTCACAGCTTTTGACTATGTAGCAGTAGGATCCATGCAGCAGTAGTGAATACTCTTTAACATTTACATATATTAGTATATTTAACCTTTGTTTTGTAAAAAGGTTGCTACAATGTGTTTTTTAAACATCCTTTAGGATTTTACTCGCACACCCTATGACCAATTCAGAGGTAATGCTAAGAAATCAAAATTGGTATAACTTACATTTTCTTTCAGCTCTGGAATTATGTTACATTTCAGTTAGATGAAACTATCACAAAGTGGTTACAAAGACAGTGTTGTACATGTAGGGAGGGTTTTGGAGAAACACGCAGCATTGGCTTAACTGTGTTCCCATTGACATCCAAGGATAATTTCGGTGGAAATGAAGTTGGCCAGACACCTTTTCAAAATCCCCTCAAGAAAGTAGGCAGGCATTAAACACTTCTATACATCACCTCTGAGCTTAGCCCCACCCCAGCTGCATTTTAATACTGGGTGTGTAGATTTCTGCCCCGGATCTCATTATTGTTTCTCATTGATTCTAAAAAATCAAAATTTTGGTGCAAAAACAGAATTTGGTCCAGATTTTCAGGGGCAAGAACTGCTCTCCGATGCTCCAAGGTGCTCTCATTGGCAGCAAAGGCCTGCTCTGGCAGCACAACGGTGGCTGGTATGGAAAGGTACTGCCTGCCTAATCTTGCCACAGCAGGGAAGCGGTGCTCATTGGTTTTCCACCAGTCCAATGGATTGGTGCTGCGTTTGCAGAGTGGTTCCACAATGTAGTTCTCCAATTGTTGATGGATTTCAGGCATGCTCTCCGTTGGATCTTTCCCCAGAAGGATATCATACATGCTCTGGGACTGGCCACTTGGGCCTCTGTCTTTATGAGCAGACATCTGGCTCCCTGCTTCTGCTACTTCTGCTTTGTAGTCTGAGTTTGGCACCCAAAACTGGGTAGAAGATGGGGACTGGTGGTTGAAGACCTGGGATAACATATTTTTGACTCTCTTATGTAGCTCACTCCTCAGGTTGGGGCTCAGGAACCTCATCTCCTTGAAACGGGGGTCTAGAAACGAGGCAATAATTGCAGGGCTTTCTAGCACTTTCTCATCCTCCAATATATTCCAGCGCTGCATCAGCTCTGACTTTATATTGCCTACCACCATCTTGATGACATCACTGGACTCTTCCAACTGCTGCCCAATGGCAGCGACAACACCATGGATGCAAGGCATCAGAGAAGAGATGGAGATGTTCTGCTCCTCACGCAAGAATGATGTGGCTATTTTAATTGTTCTCATGACTGGCACCAGGTCCTGCAAGAGCTTCCATTCGTGGTCAGCTAAGTTCTGCACAGCCAACGTCCCTTTGGGATGTTCCTCCAACAAGGACATGATAGCCCATTTGAGGTCCAGGAGGCTCTCACACATCTCAATTGTGGTTATCCAACGAGATCCTACATCCATCACCAGCTTCAACTTATTTTTGTTGATTGCTTCCAACTTGCTGTTCAGCGAGCAGGTGGCTTTTGCATCCTGCTGGAAGTATCTCACAATACCCCGGGCGGCAGTCAGAGCCTCCTGCACCTGCTCGACCTCCAGCCCTGCCTTGATGCACAAGTGCAGCATGTGGGCAGCACAGCACAGGCTGGTCCAGCCATAAACCCTCTTGAGCTGCTGCGAATTCATCATTGTATTTTGCAGGGTGTCATGCATCACACAGAAAATGGATTTGTTTGACAACCCAAAGTCTGTGAGGATGCTGTAGAGTTTCTCCCCTAAATCACTCTCCCCTTTAGTCTCATGCACTAGCTGGGTTTCCAGGATACATCTTGCCCGGTGCCACTCCCCATCAATGAAGTTGGCTGTGATTGTCAGGTATGTCTGGTTGGGTTGGGACACCCAGAACTCTACGCAGATGACTATGGACTGGGCTGTTTGCAGATAGCGTTCCAGGTGCTGCTTTACCACATTGTATCTATGCCACAGCATGCTGGAGAGCTGAATAGGAGATGGGAGGGTAAAATTAGGCTCTAGATACCCAATGAGGAGGCCAAAACCCTTGTCTTTCACCACAGAAAGAGGATGGAGGTCACGAAATATCATCTCAAGCACCAGTTCCAGAATCACATCAGTCCTCGGTTCCGAGCAGGATGCAGCATGGTACATGTAGTTTTCTGGTGTCATCTGCCGGGACCTCTTTATCATGTTCTCTTGAGCTATGAAGTCAGACTCGGAAGCTTGGTCATCCTTCAGCTGCGACAGCAAAGTGTCACGAATGCTGTGCTTCCTCACGAGGTGTTCCCGCATGGTGGTGGTACTGTTGTGGAAGGAGAGCTGCTTCTTGCAAACATTGCACTCAACATAGGCATCTCCCAGCTTGGTATAATAGTTCCACACCTTTGACTTGCGGCGATCAACATAAAGGGAGGTGTTTGTGCCATCGTGATTTGCGCTTTTCTCCCTCTTCCTCCTGGAGCCTGGGCCAAGATTGGTTGCCATGTTGTAGGTGTTAAACACCATAGATATTTCCTCTGTCAGGAGAAGAAATACTAATGTCACTATTAATACCATCCGAAACCACGCATTAGCCCCTCAAAGCACAGTAATTTCATTATTTCACAGATTTTCATAGAGAGTCAAGCCAGAAGGAACCATCTAGTCTGATCTTTGTATCACAGGCTATAAATTTCTTCCAAATACCTCTGTACTGAGCCCAATTACTTTAGTTAGACCAAAGCATTTTTGCCTCCAGGAGATCAAACTGTGTGCTACTGGCAGAGAACAGGAGAACCCAAGGTGCCATCAATGGCAGAAACTATGCAAAAGTAGCAGATTGATTAAGTGAAATGTGTCCAGATGATCCCAGCAGGCAAACCATGCCTTAAAGTTCAGAGGAACATGAATAAGTGATGGGGATGGTAGAATTATAGGAAGGAGATCTTTACTGAACATGCTGGAAGACCAGTATTAGGTGTGAAAGTTCTAGAGCTGGTGTGGAAGCCATCTGGCTCAGCCAGCATTCCTAAGCTCCTCGGTGCTGTGCCAAACTGTGTTCCTCCTGAAAGCTGGTCCTCTCATCAAACTACACAGCAGCATGCAAAATTAAATTTTATGCTTTTAGTTGAGAAAGTTTAATATCACTTTGGTCACACTTTATATAGAGGAGATGCATGTACAGTTTTTATGGGTTTAATTGATGTTATAAGCATGCTACAGATATGAATGGCATGTACTGTAGTTGATAGCATATCAGTAGAAGAGATTATAGCTGATTATGAGTAACCTATTGTCTTATCAGACTCTTAACAAATGTTCAGTAACTGTTACATCTATTCAGCTATTTGCAAATGACTTAAAACGTCCCCTTCACGTCAAGTGTGATCATTATTTATACAGCACCATACATGGACCTGGCTCTTTGCATCTATACATGAGACTGATAATAACAACGACATAATGACATCATTGCCAAATGCATTTCTAGAAAGATGCCGGGGAAATGCACATACCTTGCACTGTCTGCGGGTATGATTGAGTGATAACAGGCAGAGACTGCTCTTCTATGATCTCCTCTTTAGGCTGAGCATCCCCCCCGTTGTCCTCTGGCTTAATACATTTCTGCAAGAACTGAGGCGCCCTTTTGGCATTTACATCTGCCATTTCGCTCTTAAAGAGGGAAACAAAACGATTGTTAGAACAAGGACAAGGGACAGGGTCCTGCAGTTCTGACTTAGGCATTTAAGTGGATGCCTGGATAGGAGTCCAGCTTCTGTTCCTGGTTCCTTGGGATTTACATCACATTATTGTAATCTACCCATAGGTCTTCTCTACTATGGACATTACCTCCAGGCAATAATTAGCACTAACATAGCACCTGTCATCCATGATTTGCAAAGCAAGTCAATATTGTTACTCCATTGTACAATAAACATTTCTGCCAGTGAATTTGTAGATTTTAAGGTCACTGCAATTTGTCTAAAGGGAGCTACTGCATAACATCACGCATGGAATTTCTCCCAGTAATTCCTGCGATGTAGGAAATTGTCCTTGTGAAGACAACAGTGTGGTCTGTTCTGTATAGGCACTCAGATATCTCAATGATGTATGACTTTATAAGCACCTAAGCAAAAAGAACAGTTGAAAAAATAGGTGCAGGGCAGGGCTAGACTCTGGTCTATCACAGGAAAACCTCTGTAAGAGATCTTACGGGTGGGGTTTCCTTTATTGGCAAAGGATTCTGATTTCCCAGTTCTGAATTGTGCACTGTGAAATACTCATTTCTAAATCCCCTGTGTCGTCCACTCCCAAGTATATTCAGAAGCTAAAAGCCAACATTCTATCTATGTCAATACCAAAAGGGATGCTCAGAGCACCCATTTATTTTAACAGGTGATCATTTAAGTATCTGATACCTATAACTGCACTGCAGTGTTCCATGCGAGGAGGAGGAGCCATCTGGCAACAACCTACAAAGACCAACAAGCCTTAAAGGCATCATAAATCATGAATATAAATATTTTGACAGAGGGCTTTGCAGTCACGACTCTACTGTGTCATTTATAAGACATTCAGCTATATGCACTCCATATAGTGCAGGAGATTCTGGAGGAATGCTGCAAGTCAAACTATGTATCATTTCATGGGGGGTTAGGAATCCCTATTTATTATTTTACAATCACAAGATCTCATGACATCAGTAGATACTGTGGTGATAGATGCACTATAAAAACCTAGGTCATCTCTGACAGCAAGAAGCAAAAAGAGCAAGACATATTTTCATGCAAAAATCACAGCCTTTGCACGGTTTGCACCTGTTTCAGCATGCTTGTCACGAGAGTCTTTTTAAAGTCCAACCCATCCTTATCTCATTTCCTAATGCTTCCTGCTTTCTTCCTGCCCTCTGCTGCTATTTATTCCTGAAATTGCATCATTTAACTCTGCAAAGCCTTCGGGAAGGACATGCCATTTGCTCGGAAGGTGCTACACAATCCCATTGAGAATCTGGCTGTGCTGTTTAAAGCGTGCTGGGTTACAGTGGAAATAACCAATGTGGTGACGTCACATTTAAAAACCTCCAGCTGGTCATAGGCAGAGACTAGTTCAATAAGGCAAGCCTGGAAAATGATTTCAAGGTTAATTTGCTGTAAGAATCACTACTTTACCTCCCTTGCTTTAAAATACTTGTAAATTTCAGATATTGTGTCCAGCACAGAAAAATACACTAGAGTGCATAGACGGAAAAAAGACTGAGACAAATGAAGAAACAAGCAGGCATATGACAGTGTATACTCACTGCTTTGTTACCATAGGCATAAAACAGGCTGGTGGGTTGTTTGCAGTCTCTGAGCTCCCTGCAGTGAAACGGGATAGCTAACCTTTCATCTGGAAGTAATTCATTTAGGGCTCCTCTCAAAAGTTCACACTGAGATGAAAAGTGATCTGAAATTAAATGGATGTTTTCTTGGATGCCAACGATGCTGCAAGCACATCAGAACACAGATGTTGCATACAAACTTCTTTGTGTACAAACAGGGAAGTGGCGGGGGGAGGGCATCTTATGGCTTGCATTTATAATAATATCTCTGCATCTTCAATTCACTGGGCAAAACAATCCTATTAATAAGCAATGATTTCAACATCAAGGACCAAAACACTGTGCTTGGGCTACCCAATTAATAATACACACATTTTTAAGTGTGGATAGTTTGCCATTGGAAAAAAAACTCCCAAAGGGAGGGGTCGTGGTTCTTCAAATGCTGTTCCCTGTGTGTATATGACATGTGAGTACGTATACACATCACGCCCCTGAAACAAAATTTTGAGCAAGTAGTGTGTCCACTGGTCCACATCAGTCCAGTTGCCTTCCTTGTGCTCTGAACTGGGGTCAGTAGGGAATCAACTGACTTAAAACGTGTCCAGCTCCTTCTGAGCTGGAATCCTCTATGCCTGTAACTACCTCTGTGTCTTTCTCTTCAGAACCTGTAAATATAATTGTATATAGTTTTTAGTTTTCTTAGTGTTAGAATTTTAACTTTATAGCATAGATAGTATGGGCTAGTTTTGCCCACCTTCTCCTCATTCTCGAAGACTATGCCCAAATTTCTGGGCCACAAGAACAGTATCTCCTGTCTCCAATCCTTCTCCAGGCAGGACAGAAACTGGCACTGCCTCTGTTGCCTTGAAGAGGTCACATCACCACTAAGTACAACATCTAGTGCTCTCACTGCTTCCCCCAAATCTGTGATGGATGAGAGCACTGACTGAAGAAATACCTTATGGAAAAGGCCTGTTGGATCCAAGCCCAGAAGACCCCCTACCCCTCCTACAACAGCCTCAATTGATGAGTAAAACCCTTTTGAACATGAGCTCAGGAGCCAAGGCCAGAGCAGCTAAGCCCAAGAAACCATTAACAGGAAGCCCTGCTGTAGGCTTGACCCTGAGAACCATAGCAGCAATAGAAGACTACTTCATTATACTAATACATCAGCAATTGGATTCCTGAAAGGTCTCACTAAGATCACCCTAGTGGTGCTGAAACCTGCATCACAATAGGACCTCAACTTGTACTATCTACATGAAATGAACCATTAAACCACTGGCCATATATTTGATGTCCTGCTTTTCCATGCAGATTGTCTTTCTAATTACGATCAGTCAGGTGGACTGGTGAACTAGAAGCCCTCATGGCTGCTGGCCTGCTATACATAATTTTTCACAAGGAGATGGTTTCTCTTCAATTGCACCTAAAATTCATCCCCAAGGCAATTTCTGAGTTTCATATGCATCAATTTATTCACTTACCGGTATTTTTTCTAAATCCTCATCCTTCCAAACAGGAGAGGAGACTCACTCTCTTAATATCAGATGTGCTTTGGCATTTTATCTGTAAGAACAAAACTGATTAGAAAATCACCAAGGTGATTTGTTGCTATAGTAGAATATCTGCTCAGTGACATTCCTAAGTCGATTTCTTGCTGCATCATTCTTTATTATCATTTGTCACATATTCCTCCCTGGATGAAATGGGCCATCCACAACCATCCTTAACAGCATCTCTTCAAGAGGTAGGTAGCCACACTAAGTGACCTGATGACTTTCTGAAAAAGATGCTTTAGCCAAATACACATTTTGGGCTTGATACAGGAATAGCTGGATAGAATTCTATGACCTGTGTTAATCAGGAGATTAGATGATCTTAAAATCTGTGAGTCGATGAAACTCAGAATTTGTCTTTAGCTAATTAATACAGGACATGCTGCCTTTATTAAATATCCCCTTATGTAGCTGTGGTCCACTGTGCAAGGCACAAGATATGGGAGGCTGGATCATCGAGACCATGCAAAGCCCCGTCAGATCCATGAAGGGTCTGTGCAGGTTGTGGGGTCCAACTTAGTATGTCAAACAGTGTACCTAATGAAGGCCTAATCCCGGGAATTGCCCACTGAACTCAACTCACATTGACATCAGTGAGGATGTCCAGATTCCAGATCTCTGCAGAATAAGTAGGGATAATATTTCCTGCAGCTGTGCACAAAAAAGGCTATGATCCTATCAGGAGGGTCCATGTGATATATACTCCCAGAACAAAGTGTGGTATTGTATATTCATTATATATATATCTATCAGGAATGATGGGCTGCACCACAACATTGTTTTTTAAGCAGAAGTCAGTACTGTTGGTGGGGATATGGTCTAATAATACCAAAATAAATAAAAGCTGCTATTTTCTGCATACGTCTGCAATGCCAAAGGATTTTGAATTGTAAATTCAACATGGCAACATACAATTTGCCTATAGCCCAGAGTAGATGTGGGATGTCTTGTGGAAAGAGCACTGACTTAGGACTCAGATCAAGGTGCCATTTCTGGTTCTGCTACCCACTCTACGTGACTGCGTGGAATTTGTCTGGACTTCAGTTGCCCATCTGTTAAATAAGGTAAGACTTTCTTATAATAATAGTGGGGGAATCAGTGTTGCCTAGTGTTTAGAGCATGGATTTGACAGGAGAATGGGATGCTGGTGATGATGCTGCCACTGCCTTGGGCAAGTCACTTCACATTTCTGAGCCTCAGGAGCCCCATCTCTGAAAGGGGGATAATGGTACCAGTCGCCTTTGTAAAGTGTACTGAGATCTGAAGAAGAGTATTAGCTAATAACTGCCTTTGGATTATAAACTTTTGGGGGCAGGAACTGGTTCTTACTTTGTGTCTGTACAACACCTAGCACAATAGAGCCTCTAAGTCAGCAGTGGGCAACCTGAGGCCCATCGGGGTTCTGTGTGTGGCCCACAGAAAATTTTGTTTGCTGTTGCCCATGCACAGGGTTGCCAGATTCTGCTAATTTTCATCTGCATAGTTTTTCTTTCCTACCAGTATCGCTAAAGGGAAACATGCTTAAACTCAAGACATATGAAGTGAGGTGTGTGCTGACTGCACACTACATTATGCGAGCCATGTACTCCCTCTGCAGCCAATCAAAATGTGATTACAGCTCAATCAGCACACCCCACAAATTCTAGGACACAAGAGTGGTTAGCAAAACTACCCTATCTTGGCAGAACATTTTGGTTACAACAATTTTGTGGCACTCTGACATGAAGGAGGGCCGCTCATACAGCCCACTCACTAGCTTAGGTTGCCCCTCACTGCTCTAAGTGTTACCCTAATACAAAGAAGAAATAATGAGCATTAATATGTATCACCGGAATGCAGACACCTCTGGGCTGGAACATGAGGCAGCAACACTTAGTACAACAGGTGAAGACCAAAAGGGAAGAATTAAAGGAATGATGTCCTCAGTTTTTGTTTCCTGCTGCTGTGCAAGCCTTATTGATATTTTACATTTTTAAATGATTCATCTGACATTAATCTTTACCTAGCAGATTCACACAGGCTGTATATATTAACATATTCATTGTGGATTTTGTCACTACATTTTTAATAACTTTTTCTTTTATACTCTTTCCCTTGTCAGAAGGGATGGCCTACTTAGCTACAGTATTCCCTGGCAAGGTTTCTTTGACCTCTACAGTGCTAAGCAGTGACTGAATGTATACAGTAACAGAGAAGTAGCTAAGTTAGTCTGTATTCTAAGGAAACAAAACAGCAGTCATGTAGCACTTTAAAGACTAACAAAATGATTTATTT
Organism: Carettochelys insculpta; assembly: GCF_033958435.1. Classification (NCBI taxonomy): domain Eukaryota; kingdom Metazoa; phylum Chordata; order Testudines; family Carettochelyidae; genus Carettochelys; species Carettochelys insculpta. The sequence goes on along the minus strand of NC_134158.1, from coordinate 21,884,246 downwards.
GGTGATGAGCTTTCGTCGGACAGACCCACTTCATCAGATCCGATGTGGGTCTGTCCCATGAAAGCTCATCACCAAATAGATCATTTTGAATGTGTACAGTTATACAAAAGGGGCCTTTACTGCCACAGAGAAATCTGTAGCTGTTGAAAAATGGCAGAAGATATTAAAATAAGCAAAAGTGTGGCAGCATCTCTAGTTCTAGTTACCTATGTAGGCCTGTAGTGTGTCTGTTCTGCCATGCCAGAGAACTGAGCTGCACACCTCTGTCAATCTCTTAAAATATTTGTAAGGGAATTGGTGTCATTGGAACAAATTCAACCAAAAAATATGTATGTATTCATTTGCAAAGGAGTGACCCAAAAATATTATTTGGAAAGGAGCAACCCTAGTATGGAATGTAATAGATTCTGTGCTGTTCCACCCTATCCATTTGCAAAGCTCTGGATTTTCATACTTATCAATTGGAAAATCCTGTTAGAGTAAGATTTTCAAAAGGGGAAAATAATCCAACAGACAAGTGATCAGGTAGCACAGTCCATTCACCAACGCCCTTTTGTCCCAACCCTCTCACCTTGCTCCCTTTGGCACTTTCTACCACTCACAGATTTTGCCTACACTACACAGCTTTTAGCATAATGAATGTGTGGATACAGCTGCATTGCAAAAAGTTGGGCAGCGTAGCCACTGGTCGTCAGCCAACCTGCTGTGTTCATGTTGTCAACAGGAGAGTGTCGTGTTGACAACCTGGTGTTCACGCTGACACTCGCTATGACAAAACTTTGATCTTTTGTGGGCGAAGGGCAGGGGATTTGGCACTTCTGAACCAGGAAAGTTTTATTTCAATTGCCAGGGTAGACATAACCTAGGTTAAATACTATTTCCCTGCCTGCAGTCTTCCCTGTAAGCTGAGCGCTTGAGGTGGCCACCAGGTGAGAATCAGCTGCCGCGCAGGTGATTAGCAGGGGTATGTCACAGATGCCAAGGTCACAGAGAGGTAGCCGTGTTAGCCAAAGGCTACCCCGCTCTCCAGGGGGACAGCTATAGTGGCTTCTTCCCCGAAAGAGCCCTGGCATCATCTCATTCTCTATAGGGAACTCTATAGGAGCTCCTCCCATAGGAACCTGGAGGTACCTTCCTCCCAGTACAGTGACGGCTGTCGGGGTTTCTCGCCATAGCAGCACAGGGCCACCAGCACCCAGGGATACCCCACGCTACAGGGGTCTCTAGAGGGGCCTGTGGCCGTCGGCGCCTAGGGGGCGCCAGAGGAGCGAGCCGGGGGAGCGCGCGCAGCGCTCCCGGGGCGCCGGCCCAAGCCGCGCGGGAGGGGGACCGTCTGTAAGGATTTCCCGCGGGCCCTCAGCCGCCTCCTGTCACGTGATCCAGGTGGCGGCGGAGGGGCGGCCCCACCCCCGGTCACGTGGCGCCGGGCGGGGGAGGGTGTTCCCCGCGGTCACGTGATAAAAGGGGGCGGGCGCCCCGCCTGCCGTCCGTGGTCACGTGACGGGCGGTGTCGGGCTGGGTCCGCGCTGAGGCTGCTCCGGCGGCCGCCATGGACCCGGCCGGGAAGGAGAAGGAGGCGCTGCAGCTCCTGGCCGAGGCCGACAGGAAGGTCCGCGGCTCCCAGTCCTTCTTCGCGGGGCTCTTCGGGTGAGTCCGGGGCGGGTGGAGGCCAAGCGGCCTGGGGCTGAGGGGGCTGCGCCCGGGGGTGACGGGGCGCGTCTTGAGGGGTGCGGGGGTGGGAGCGCCAGGCGCCGGCGCGGGGGGAGGCGGGGGTGAGCCTGGGCTGCAGGGGAGGCCCCAGCCTGGGGGGACCCCGGAGCGGGGAGCCGGTGTCTGCGCCTCTGGCAGGAGCAGGGTCCTTCCCGCCTCCGCCTCTGGCGGGGACGGGGCAGGTCCCCAAAGGGGGAGGGGGTCTTGGCCTCCCCCCCCCCCCCCCACCAGGCTGGCGGCGCCTAGCGCTGCCCCTCATCTGGGCGGGGGCAGCTGCGGTTCCCAGGGTGGCTGTGTCCCCACTTGTGCCCAGAGCGCCCCCGAGACGGGGAAGCGCGTGGAAGTGATGCAGCTTTAGCTGGGATGCTGCCGGGGTGACTTGCAGGTGGCTTGCGCTGGGTTAGCTCGCGTTGGTATGTGCGGCCTCGTCTGTTGATGTAACTAGTTGTAACCTAAACCCTGCCTGGGTGCTCGAGGCTGTGCGATTGAGTCGCGCGCCGCGTGGGCGCATAGCTGTAACGTGGCCGTGTGTAGGTGGCGCGGGTAGGCTTGACAGAAAAGATGTTTGTGTTGCTGGCTATCGGTGTTGCTTTCTAAGCATCTTTTTTTTTTTCTTTAGTAAAATGACTTAGAATGTCATAGCGGTGGGGAGTTAAATAGCAATCCTCTGATAAGGTGTCCGTCCAGTTGTGACACAGTAGCCATTATAGTGGTGGTTGCTATAGCAAACTAGCCACACTATTCTGAAATTTATATTTACGGTTTAAGCCAACTGGCCATGCTCAACCTGCCAAACAATGCGTGGCTAGCGGCTGGCGTGTTGGACACCCCAGCTATCGATGTTAAGACTCAAGAAACTTAAAACAGCAACGAAGGGTCCTGTGGCACCTTATAGACTAACAGAAAAGTTTTGAGCACGAGCTTTCGTGAGCGCAGACTCGCTTCATCAGATGCTGGTCTTGGAAATCTGCAGGGCCAGGTATAAATAAGCCAGAGCAAGGGTGGGGATAACAAGGTTAGCTCAGTCAGCAAGGGTGAGGCTCACTACCAGCAGTTGATCTGGAGGTAAGAAACTTAAAGTTTTTGGTAAAGCTTAAACCGCAAAATGTCAACATCACATATCAAATTATATAAAATAAATATACTTGCAGCAACCTATAATGTTCTCCAGCAGCTCTTTTTTTTTTTTCCACAAATTTCAGTTATTGGTGCAAACTGAAGAAAAGGGTTTTTTCACTCTGGGCCTCCAGGGCCTAGTTATAGGTTCTTCTCTTTGCCTGATCTGTGGAGACTGTGCTGTTGCAGCTCTACTTGGGAGCCTTAGCTCAAGCCATCACAGCTCCCACTTTTACTCTGTAGTCAGTGCAGTCCAATAATAACTCGAGGGTCGCCACGCTTGCGGTTATGATCCTTGCATATTTGCCACAGGGCCCCTTCCCCCAAACGAATGCCCTCCTTCTCTCCCAGAGACAGGCACTGCCAGGCCACACACCTCCTTCCTTTCCTCTCCCTCCTCTCGAACAGTATATTTCAGTGACTTGCTAGAGCTGGGCCACCTGGGCCGAAGGAGCCATTTGGCTCTGGGCAGCAGCTGCAGGAGTTGTGCGGCTGCACTGGGGCAAAAGGAGATGCATGGCTCTCGGGTGGAGCTGCTTTGGGAAAACTGCTCCAGGGGCCCCCTCAGCTGCTGCCACTGCCATGCACGTGTCCCACCAAGTGGTGGGGTGCATGAGTGGAGTGGCGGAGATTTTGCTGCCCCTCCTCCTCCGGTGTGTGAACTGGGAGGGCGTTGGATGCCACTGCTGTAGGTTCCTTCTTTGATCCCCTGTGTATCTGCCAAGATGGTGGTTGACGCTTGGGCCTGGTGTACACCTAAAACTTTGGTTAACTTAGCTGTGCCTGTCAGAGATGTAGTTAAGCCAACCTAAGCTTTGATAAAGCCACAGCTAGGTCGACAGAATTCTTCTGAGGGAGTGGATTTACTGTCCTGGTCCTCCTGTTCTTTTAGAAAGCGTGTACACTAGTGCTGCTGCAGCTGGGCTACTGTGGTGCTTGTAGTAAACATGAGCCCTCTGATGGGCCTTTAGTTTCTCTGTAATCAAGTGAAGTGCTTGTTACATGGGGCATACTCAGTGACTTACCTGAGGAAGAAGTAATGGCTGACAGGCTTAGGGGTGATGGTAAGCGACAAATTAGAGATGAGCTTACAAAGTGCTGTGGCTGGCAAAGAAAAGCCAATGCAGGTTTTTGAGGCTGTGTTCTGCAGAGCCAGCATGTCACTGGAGAAGTTTGGCTGTAGTTCCTCCTCCTCCCCCATGTGACCCTATAGCTGGGCTGTTCAGTTCTGGGGCACAGTTGACTGGAAGGGAGGTCAGAGGAGAACAGTAATAAGATGGTCAAGGGGAACTTGGTAGGAAAGAGCAGATCTGTTTCATTTGGCAAAGTAGCCACTAATTCTAAGAGAGAGAGCGTGCCATGCTAGCCTAGATACTATCACAACAAAAAAGCAGTCAAGTAGCACTTTGAAGACTAACAAAACTTATTAGGTGATGAGCTTTCATGGGACAGACCCACTTCTTTGGACCATAGGCATACCAAAACAGACTCCATTTAAGGCACAGAGAACCAAAAAAAGTAATCAAGATGGACAAATCAGGAAAAAAAAATTATCAAGGTGAGCAAATCAGAGTAGGGGGCAGAGCTACTTGACTGCTTTTTTTGTTTTGATACTAATTCTAAGTGGTGATTTGCCTACAAATAATGGGCAGGTGTGAACATCAAACACTAGTGGAATTTAACATCATACAGAGGCAAAGGGGTAGGACTGATTAAAAAGCGAGAGTGCTGAATATAGGAGAAATCGCAGGGGAGGCTTCTTGGTAATGAGAGGCACTACTGCAGAATTAATTTTGCTTGGGATTCTAGAAACCATACTGGATGTTAGAGATTCTGTAAGCAACAATCCTGCATTGTTTCCCCTGGTAGATGGGAGCGGGGAGAGAAACTGAAGTGGCCAGATGCTGCCTGTTGAAAATGATGCACGTGTCTGTGTGCAGAGGGATGGGGGAGGTTTAAAATGCAGTTTCATCTGCAGGGAGATGGGGTTAGGTGGAAGTCAGCACAGCTAGTGGCTTTAATTTGATGTCCTATGTGGGATCTCAGTCTCTGCAGCTTGTCAGCTGTGCATCTTATTTTGCTGCAGGCTGGGTTTTCAACTGAAGCAGCAGCAGTAGCAGCCAGAGGAATGGTGTTGGGGGAGGTTATACAAGAGCAAATGATGAGGCCCTTGTGACTCAAGGCACATTTGAGCCACTAGATTCTCAAGGCCTCCGAAACAGGGAGCTGCAATAGATAACACTTTCTCAGACAGCACAAATTAAAGGCTGGGAGCTAGGCTGGGTTTCCAGGCAATAGAGGAAGGGGCTGATGTCAGGAATGCCATTATTAATGTGATTGTTAATTGTAAAATAGGAAACTGAAAACTCCAGAAGAGGCTCTTAATTTTTGTCTCCTAAAATTCTTTGCCAAAGACGGTGTGTCCTGGTTCTAGGAACTTGGATTTTCACACTCTTCACATTCTTCTCTGCAGATCTTCCTTACAAAATTTTTACTCAAAAAGCAGTTTAGAGAAATAGCACAACAGAGAGAATGCTTTCTGCTGAAGTGGGCATGGTGGGTGTGTGTGTGTGGGGGGGGGGGTGTTGTGTGTGCGCATGCAGGCACTCCCCCCCCCCCCACATGCACAACTTTTATAATTAAGAGACTTAGTTGAAAATAACAAGCACCAACTATGTCATCATGGTCCATTCCTTGTCATGGTGAGGTGGCTTATGTGTCTCAAGGACCCAGAGAGCTATGCCAGCAGGAGCTACAGCTTCTGGAAGGGTCATCCAAACTGGACAGGTCAAAGGCTAGAGACCAGACAAATTTGGATCACCTCTGGCTTAGGGTTAACAATCCTATCCATATATATATAATTAAAAAAAAAAAAAAAAACAAAAACAAAAACAAAAAAAAACCCTACAGTAACACAAGTCTTGGGGAGGAGTTGACAGTTAACTCGGACTGAGCATGGAGCGTGGCAGGGGAAGCTGCCCTGCAGATGATTCTTCTCTCGCCCAGGATAGCCACCCTGTTTGGTACATGGAATGTTCAGACCATGTATCAAGTAGGGAGGACAACACAGATTGCAGTTTTGGGCTTGAGGGACTAGGTAGGCATAATCTGGGCAGCTACGCCTGGCAACAGGTGAAATGCTTATCTATTCAGGGCATGAAGAGGGCACACCCCACACAGAAGGTGTGAACTTTATCAAGAGAGGCATCTGGTGCTTTAATGCAATGGACAGCAGTATCACGTATCATCGCAGCGAGATTCTACACCAAAGTGCGAAAGGTACTTATTGTGCAATGTTACGCACCAACCAGTGAAGAATCTGAGGAATGTCAAACAGACTTCTATGAGAAACTATGAAGTGTGGTGAACCAGAAAGCAAAAAAGGATATGTTGATTTTGATGGGTAACTTCAATATGAATATTGGAAGCATAAATACAAGCAGAGAACAGACCATGGGAAAAGGCCTAGGCAACATGAATGAAAATGGAGAGTACTTCAGTGGTATTTTTGTTCTTTCAATGGACTGGTGATAGGTGGTGGTGTTTCCACACACAAGGATCCATAAGGTCACTTGGGTTTCATTGGACCACCAGTCAGAAAACAAGAATGATCACATCTGTATCAGCAGTTATTTCAGAAGATTGCTGCAGGACATCCACACTAGAAGAGGAGCAGATGTAGGGTCAGACCACCTGGTCAAGATAAAACTCAAGTTCAAGCTGAGAGGCACACCACAGAAGTGAGCAAGCTGGGACTGAGACTGAACCCAGAGCAGCTGCAGGTTTCAGAGACGAGCCGGTTTTTAAGTGGAGCTCTCCAGCAGATATGCACTTCCGGGAAACCACGTCACGAAAGATGCTGCTGTAGAACAAATTTGGGAACACACCAAAACAGCCTGGAAAGAAACCTGCAATAAAAAATTGGGAAAGAGGATAAGGTGCCACAAAGAATGGATCACAGCAGAACTCTGAGAAAAGCGAAGGAACAAAATGACAGAAAAGCAGCAAAGAACAGCAAAATGAGAGCAGCCATGGTGGTAGCTCAGACTTATTCAGAAGCCAACGAAGAAGTTTAAAAGGCTGTAAAATGGGACAAGAAGAACGTTGTGGAAAACCTTGCACAACAACTCGAAGCTGCAAGACAGAGAAACTTAAAAGAGCCCTATAACACACAGCTAGCTGGATTGCAGCATTCAGTGGATCAGCTGCTATGGGGTAAGGAGGGGTGTGTGCTAACAAACCCAAGTGAGCAGCTCAGTTGATGGAAGGAACACTTTAAAGAGCTACTGAACCATCCTGCCCACATGGAACCTCCTGCGTTACCACTTGCAAATATACCGCTGCAGATTAACAGCAGCAGACGTACAAAAGAAGAAATCGGAAAAGCCATTGCCCATCTGAAAAGTGGAAAAGCACCTGGTCCAGACAACATCCCTGCAGAAGCAATCGTGGCAGGTAGTGAGACATCAGTCAACATGATGTGTAATCTACTTGGGACACTGTGGAGATCCCACAAAACTAGAAACACAGCTACCTTATCAAGCTCCCAAAGACAGGCAACATGAAGGAATGCAAGAACTGAAGGGGCATCATGTTATGGTCTATTCCAATAGGATTCTCTTGGAGAGAATGAAGACAGAATTGATAGACAGCTTGGGGAAGAACAGGCCAGTTTCTCAAGCAAGAGATCCTGTACTGACTAAATAGCAACTTTCACATTGATCATAGAACAGTTAGTCGAGTATAACTCCACCATGTACGTAACCTTCATAGACTTTGAAAAAGCCTTTGACAGCATTAAAGGAGACACTTTGTGGAAACTGCTGCAATACCATGGCATCCCATCCAAAATTATTAACTTGATTTGGTCAGTGTATGAACCCTCCACGAGCCAAGTTGTCCACAATGGTGTCTTGACAGAATCCTTCAGCAGACTCACGGCAGTGCAACAAGGGTGCCTATTGTCACCTTTCCTGTTATTGATCACAATGGACTGGATTACAAACGGGATGACAGATGGCAATCAACCAGGCGTTCAGTGGGTACTTCTCAAACAGCTAGAGGACGTAGCTTTTGCTGATGGCGTCACCCTTCTTTCACACCAGCATGAAAGAAAAGGTCACAACGCTAAACAAAACTGCCTCAATGGCTGGACTGGGCTTTAGCAAGGGAAAGACCAAGACAATGAGGATCAACCAGTCCAACACCACCACCATCACACTGGGAGGGAATGACCTGGAGGATGGGGATCAGCTCACCTATTTAGGGAGTATTATGGGCATAGATGGAGGAACAGACAAGGATATCAATGCCAGGATAGGGAAAGCAACAGCTGCATTCAAGACTTTCTATTCTGTATGGAATAGTAACCGAGAGAAAGCAGTGCTAGTCTATATACTATCAAAACAAAGCAGTCCAGTAGCACTTTAAAGACTAACAAAATAACTTTAGGTGATGAGCTTTCATGGGACAAACCCACTTCTTCTCACCATAGCTATACCAGAACAGATTCAATATTTAAGGCACAGAGAACCTAATAGTAATCAAGTTTGACAAATCAGAAAAATATTATCAAGGAGAGCAAATCAGAGAGTAGAGGGGCAGAAGCGGGAGAGGAGTCAAGAATTGGATTAAGCCAAGTGTGTAAAAGAGCCCCTATAATGACCTAAAAAATTCCCATCCTGGTTCAAACCATGTGTTAATGTGTTGAATTTGAATATAAAAGAGTTCAGCAGCCTCTTTCCAAACTGTTGTGAAAATTCCTCTTCAGTAAGATGCAAACTTTCAAGTCATTAACAGAATGGCCCACTCCATTAAAGTGGTGACTGACCGCTTTGTGAGTCAGGATTGTTTTTGTCTGTTTAATGCCCATTAATTCTTTGTCTAAGAGTTTGAAGTCTGTCCAATATACAAAGCACCTGGGCATTGTTAGCATATACGATGTTAGCTGAGGAACATGAGAATGTGCCCGTGATTTCGTGAATAATCTGGTTAGGTCCAGTGATGGTATCTCCAGAATAGATATGTGGACAAAGCTGGCAGTGGGCTTTGTTGCAAGGAAGAGTCCCAGGACTGGTATTCCTGCGGTATAGACTGTGGCTGTTGGTTAGAATCCTCAAGGTTGGGAGGTCGTCTGTAGGAGAGAACAGGCCTGTCACCTAGGGCCTTCTGGAGTGTGGCATCCTGATTAAGGATAGGTTGTAGGTCTCTAATAATGCGTTGGAGTGGTTTGACTTGGGGGCTGTAGGTGGTGACCAGTGGTGTTCTGTTCTTGGCTTTTTTTGGGCCTATCTTGGAGTAGCTGGTCTCTGGGTATTCATCTGGCCCTGTCAATTTGTTTTTCAATTTCTCCTGGTGGGTAATTCAGGTTTATGAATATTTGGTAAAGATCTTGTTTTCGGTCTCTGCCAGTAGTTGGCTCCCTCCTCAAGCCCTATTCCACTGACTTCCTGAGGAAGTTACAAAACATCCGTGTTAAGGGAATTTAACACATTCCCATTCTGACTGGTAGCATTTTTTTGTTCTAAATGACCCTACAGGGCAGTTGGGAAGGGGGATGCTTGTATTCAGTTAACCAATTCTGTGGCAACCTTAGAGACTTTAACTTTGGCCCCTCTTTAGAAACTAACTTGCAGATGTTGGATAACTTTGTACCTCAAGCTGATCAAGCCCCCGGAAACACTAGCTGACTCTGGCAAGATCTGTCATATGCAAACAATTTTCCAGGGGAATGAAATCCCAGTCTTGTGTGGGGTGAGTGACATGGGAGTAGTTACTTGTAAAAGTAGAGTGTTTATTGCAAACAAAAACTGAATCTGAATTTTGGGATATAAATGGTCTCTAGGATGAAGTTGAAATATTTCTGCAGAACAGGGGTTCAAGCTATATATTTGGTTAGAGTAGAGCTGGGATATGAGGTAAGTGGGTCCTATTTGTTGCTGAGGCCTTGTCTCTCTGTGGTGTCTTAGGTCAAGTTACTTTGCCTCTGTTTCAGATTCCTTTAAAATAGGTGGTGCTTGCGAAGCACAGACTGTTGTCTGAGACCCCTTGAGAAGGGTGATAGAAGCATGTTTTTATTTCTCTTTGCCTTCTTGAACTGGCAAACAACTCCCTGCTACCAGCATTGTGATTTCATCTCCTCTAATTCAGCAGAGCCCTGAGTGGAGAAAAATGCTGCATAAACTTTCATCTTCTGATTTAAAAAAAAAACAACCCATGATACATCTTGAATTGTTGGTCACCTTGTGTCCAGGGTGTTAGTGAGAATCAATAACTTCAATAGGTGGATGTGTGCTCATTAGCAAAGCTAATGGCAGCTGGGGCGTGTGCCTTGCCGCAATGCCTGAATTTAGAGCACTTCAGGCTGTGTCTGCGCCATCTTCGTAACTTGCTCTGAGATTAATGGGCAGACTGAAAGCTGCCTGCTTGATCTTGGCTGGCATGGTGGCAGCCTCAGCAGCTAGCAGCTACCCCCCTGCTCTTGGGAATGTGCTATTTCTAGGATCCACGTAGCTTGTTTAAGATCTGTGGCTGTTCTTCAGTGGTTTTTATGGCTCTCCCACACCATCTGTTTTGCCTGAGTAGCAGCAAAGAAAAAACATGGGAGGAGGGTTGAGCTGATGGCTTTATTCAGAACATGTTTCCTTTCCTCCCTGTCTGGCTCAGCCCTCTGAACCAGTGACCTTATTTTACTTGGTGTAAATTACACTGCTTCTGTGCAGGTATCAACCTCACTTACTGTTATGGGCTTTGGGGACTAGCCTGAAAGTGAGTGGGAGGTGGGGTGGGGTGGCCTGGCCCACTGGATATGTGGAATGTCACATGTATGCCTGGTACTTGGCAACGTTTTCAGGTGGGATCTGGAGTGGCGTCAGGGCTCATGGTTCTCGCTGACTCTGGGTGGAGGATTCTCTGTTTTTGAGTTTCTAATGATTGGTCCATGAGAAGAATTCCTGTCCTTGTGGGGAGTGTAGTATCATGGCGGCAGAGAGGGAGTTGGTGCTGCGGGGGCGGGGGCGGGTACTGCTGCTCCATTGGCACCCTGGGGAGGGGAGGACTCCTTTAGCCAATCTTCTGGCCATTGTGCACAGGGCAAAAGACCCTTGCCACTAAGAGGAGAAAATGTTCCCTGGTGCGGCATTTCCAGTGGTCTGAGCAGAGGGTTACGGCTTTCCACTTCAGTGAGTTTGTGGTGCCTGGTTTGTTTGCAGGGGCTCCTCCAAGATAGAAGAAGCATGCGAGATCTATGCCCGAGCGGCGAACATGTTCAAAATGGTCAAGAACTGGAGCGGTACGTACACCTGCCCTGAAGCTGCTGTCTCTGCTAACCAGGCCATGTTATGGGTGTGGGGAGGGGAAAGAACCCCCAACAGGACAGAGCAGTACCTCTTTGGCTCTGGGTTTGCATTGCTAGCTTGTGGCAACATGATCAGCAGTAGCCAAAAGTTATGGCACTGCAGAGGGACCATGATGCACCAGTAGCTTGATCTCAGAGATCTGCCTGCCTGTAATGTCTGAACTCAGTGGGACCTGCAAGGGATCAGTAGTTTTGAAAATCAGGCCCAAGACCTGCTCGTTGCTCACCTGGCATGAGAATGAGCCCTAAGGTGTCGTCCTTGGGGAGGGGCTTTCTGAGCAGCATCTTGCTGATTGCCTCCCTCCAGTTGTCCCTGTGAACTAGGTCTAGGCTCAGGATAGATAAGCTCTGGAAAATCAGTTTAGCTGTAGTTGAGTATGAAGTGGGTAAGCAGTGTAACAAAACCCTTGTGTACAGGCAGAGACTTGGGCAATGTCACCTCCCTATTGGCATCCTTAGCTTGCTGTTGGATGCTGCCTGGAAAGAGGAAGCTGTACCTCCAAAATGACCCTCTTGGGTGTCCCTGTGACTGGCTGCATCTCAGGAATGGCTGAGATTATGCTCTTCACCCTCCCGGTTTCCCTTACAGCTGCAGGGAACGCCTTCTGCCAGGCTGCCCAGCTCCACCTGCAGCTGCAGAGCAAGCACGATGCAGCCACCAGCTTCGTGGATGCTGGCAATGCCTTCAAGAAAGCTGACCCACAAGGTAAGGAGCCAGCACAGCTGCTGTGTGAGCGCTGGGGAATAGGCTCCGCTGTGGTTGGTGTGGAAGAGCTGGAAGTGGGGAACAGCTGTTTTATTCCTGGCTCAGGGAGAGAGGGGTGAGATGCAGGTGCCAGGAGGAATCCTTTCTGGAGGAGTCCACAGGTCAGCAGGCGGCTGCTGCTGGGACTGAGTAACTTGCTCGTATCTATTCTTGTAACAAAGTCAGAATTCACTGACCTCTGTAGAATGTACCCACATCAGCTGGGACTACATAAAATGCACATTTAATTGGATTCACACCTTCTAGCTGGAGGTATGTTGTGGCCAATAGATCCCTGTGAAGAGAGACTTTCAGACTTCTTGTGGAAATGTTTTTTCTGTGTTGTGCCCTTAACCATCAGAGGTTGGGCGCTGTGCTTGGCAGCATGAAAGTAAATAAAGGAATATTGTTCTTTCTGGTAGCACATAAACGGGGGCACCAAATAAAACTAATAAACAGAAGGAAGAGTTTCTTCACACAACACACAGCCTGTGGAATTCCTTGTCAGAAGATGATGCGAAGGCTAACAAGGTTTTAAAAAAAGAACTAGATGAGCTCGCAGTGGATAGGTCTATCTGTGGCTGTTAGCCAGGCTGGGCAGGGATGGTAGGCAGAGCCTCTCTTTGCCAGAATGTGGGACTGGGGTGGGGATGGTGAGTGTCACTTGAGTCTCTGTTCTGTTCAGTCCCTCTGGGGCCCCTGGGATTGGCCGTTGCCAGAAGACAGGATGCTGAACTAGGTGCGCCTTTGGTCTGATGATATGTGACTTGCAGCTTGAGGGAGTTCACCCCACTGGGCAGCATGGCTGTCAAATGATACATGAGAGGCCTAGCTCTGTGGAAATCCTTGTGCAACCTGAAGAGCCTGTTTGCTGTGTTATGTGACAGCTGCTGTTGTAAGGGAACCACTGCAGTCACAAACTATGTGAGGGGTGTTTGTGTGTGTGTGTGTGGGGGGGGTGCATAGAGAATTGCATCGCAGTGAAATATATATAAAATATTGCAAGTGCTTCCAAATTTGATACTCTGCTGCCCTGACTGAGTGCCTGGGGGCTTGCCTTGAAGCTGCAGATGTGCGTGTCAAGTGGTCAGCTGGATCTTCTGGTGGAGACCGCTCTGCAGTGATGACTGCTGCAGTTGTCACGATCTCTGGCGTGGATTGGCTGTTTAGGATGCAGCAGACATGCCACCCTGCTCCATAGGGGACCTTGATGAAGTTTGACCTACCATCTGGGAGCATTCCTCTTTCCACAGATGGTGAAATCGTGTGTTGTGATGCTCACCAGCACGCAGACAGGAAGCCTAGGACTCAGCTCTGCTTGGAACTTCTTGCGGCTGGCTCACCTTATCGAAAGAGCAAGGAATACAGCTGAAAATGGGATAGCTTGGGCAGCCTACAGAGATGCGCTCTTTGTGGCCGTCTGGTAAAAGGCAAAGCCTCCTAATTAAGCTTCGAAGGGGCTAATTGCTCTATACAATCATTCCCTGTGCAGTTGAGAAATGGAGGGGTTCTTAGAAGTACCTTCTCTTTACATCTTTTTGCTGTTGAAGTGGCATTCATCCTGTAAGTAGCTCTGGGGGAGTAGAAGCTGTGAACTCTGTGGGGCTCTCTGTAGGCCTCAACAGAACAGTTTGCAGCGTGTGCTGTCTGTCCCCCTTTCCTTGTCGTGCCCAGCCCAAGAGGGCTCCTACTCAGTGTTACGTGCTATGAGGGTGATAACATAAGCCATGTCTATCTGAGCCGTGGCAGGGGTTGAACATGGATTTATATCTGCTTAGGCGGTGATTTTGGAGAAAAGATAGCAAAGTAACATGAGGAGAAAAGAAATTTAATCCTCTAGTGGATTTGCTTAATCTGTCAGATTTATGTTCTGATTATCCAGCCACCCTGCTCTCTGCACAGCAACCACCGTTTATTCTCCAAATGACTCTGGCAAGGGTGGGAGACGGTATCTAGTTAAGGAGGGCAGAGGGATTTGTCCCCGTCCTGGTGGGGTTTGTGGTATTTTCCCCTCGTTAGTGCAATTATTGTTTTCCCCCACTCTTGACAGAGCTCCTTGAAGAAGACAGGCTACTGTGCTCCTCTGCATCAGGCAAAATATAACTAGTGCACCAGCTCCTGGGACTGCAGTTCCTAGTTGCCCGCCAGTGGGGACGCAGGCCCTCTCCTCTGATCAGAGCCACGACATCCCCAGCCCATGGTAGGAACTTGAGGGTAGCCTCATGGTGTTTGCTGTGAGCCAACTGGAGCAAGGCTGGCCTGCCTTTGAGACAGGGAGAGATCATGGTTATGTAGCTCTGGTATGGGTATGCTTCCTTCTGAAGAGGCTGGCTGTAAACCCTGGGCATTACTAGCTTGAGTGACTGGATGTGCAGAAATGCTAACTGATGGCAGGAATTAAAATCCCTAAATCTGCCAGTCTGAGTTTGCTGCCTCTTAATGTGGGACAACACCATTGTTCCTTGTAAGCTGAGTGCTTGGGTGGCTGCTCAGCTGATTAGCACAGCACCCACGGTGCTCAGCATGTTTCTCTATTGGTGGTGTCCATCTGCACATGCCGTGGTGCATATAAACATTTTGCCTATGGATGGAATAAATTGGAGGGACCACTGGACGGCACTGGGGCCTGACTGGACATAGCTCAGGGAAGAAGTGAAGGCAGATCCTGTCTTTTTGCTGACAGTTTCCTAGCTATGGAGTCCCTTAATCAATGTACAGGACAGAAATGACTGACTGGCAACCTTAAATGGCCTTGGGCACCTACAGCAGACATCAGAGCTCCCTGCAACAAGGGAATATTTCCATAATGTCAAAGCCAGAAGGGACTGTTGTGACATGCAGAAGGTCAAACCAGAGAGGCTCGCTCAGTGGTTCTTGTGTCCAGCCCAGTAAGTGGAACTTCTGGTTCTCCCTTTTTAAAAGCTTGCAGGTGGAAAGGCTCCTATCCATGTCTCATGTCACTCCTTGGCTCTGTTTCTCTCCCCCAGTCTGCCTTAGATTTCCAAGTCCCTAGGATTGAATTCAGTCAAGGATTCAGCAGGTGCAGCACCTCTAGAGTTAGACAGCAGCTGCCCCTGCTTATTCTAGGGCTGATTTTTGATAGTTCTGCTTCCTGCTGGGGAGCAACACAAGTGACGTGTGGGAACAGCAAGAGAAAAGTCCTCTTGGAGTTTGGCATTTGTATGCTGAAAAACACCTCCCACGTCTTTCTGGAGAGTGCTAGTGAGAGAAACTCCTCTTCTAATAGAGGAGGGTGTCATAGCAAAGGGAGCCATCTTGGCTTGCTCACAGTGCTACAAGGTATTTTCCCAGGGCAGGCTGGTAGCCTTGTCTTTAGAAGCCTTCATAGGAGTTCCTGGCTGGTCTCTTTGGCTGGAAGATTGTGTCTGAAGAGCAGTGAATTTGCTCATCTTCCTTTCAAATGGTCTCTGAACTTTAGACCCTAATCTCCTGGGGGCCACAGGTGATTTGAGCTGAAACTAACAAGGCTTGATGGGAATGCCGGGACTCCCTTGCATGCTGCCAATTGAAGGATTGGCACTGCAAATCATAGGGGTGCATGGGGTGTCCAGGGAGAGGTAGCACCTCTGGTGTGGGGACTTGCTGTGTCTCTTCGGAGTAGTTTGTGCACCTTGGGTCCCCACCTGGCACCCAGCTCTCACCTGTGCCTCCGAGAAGCTGTAGCCTGCAGCAGCCACACCCCAATAAACCACTCCGACCAACGGGCTAAACCAGGTGCAGGTAGCTGGCAGGTCTGAAACCTGCGGTGAGATAGGGAGTTGCCTATCCCAGCATGCAAAGTTGGCCCTGGCAGATTGGATGGATGAGATCAACAGTATGATCCGATGACCAGGAAGGTGGTTCTGCACCGCTCTGTGGAGAGCGAAGGGCATGGCAAGGCAAGGCACCAAAGACCATCCACTGCGGCCTAAGAAGTCCCAGCCGTGACGACTTTTCGTGCCACTGGAACCAGGCTTCTGAGGTTGAGAGAGTGGAACTGCCCCGTGCAACGGCTTTTCCACTTCACACATTCTCCTGCACAGGTTGTTTGCATGTTGTCATCACTGTAAAGTGTTAGAGGCCCTTCCTGTCCTTCTGCAGTGTTTGTGCTGGTGAGCTTTGCACATGACTGCCGGTAACTGAACAAAGAGTTGTTCTGGAGAATAAAGTGTAGCGTGCAGGTCTTCCAGATCATGTCTGTTTGTAAGGAGGCAGCACAGCCTGGAGAAGAGGGCACTGTGCCGTCTGTCCAGCCAGCTGGTCTCTGCTCCTACCTGTGCGGCTGACCTGCTGTGGGGTCTCTGTCCCGTTACTTCCACCTGTCTGTTGGTCATCTCTGGTGCCTTTAGACTGAGCTCTTCAGGGCAGGTGCCGTTTCGCATGAAGAGTTCAAGGGGCCTGGAAGTACCACTGTGCTATAAATGTTGTGGGTACAGTTCACAAAAGCTCATAATGCTTAAGCTGTTGGCTTCCTTGCAGGCAGCACTGGTCAATGATCAGCGGATTCTTGTGTGCTGTGTCCACTCTACCATCCTAGCCAAGTCATTGTCTGTTTCCTAGTCCCCTCACTCCTTGCAGGCTCATGCTCGGGTCCCTGTGGCACTCTGCCTCGCTGGTGGGAACAGCTCTGGGACACTGGAGCACAGGGTGTCAAATAGCAGTGCTGGAGAGAATCTTTACAGATTCATAAGCTCCTCTGCAGGCTCTGCTACCTGTGCTCCTGCCTCTCATGTGCTCTCAGTTCCATGGAAGTTTGCAGCCTCAGCAGCTTTTCTCAAGTGGCTGTTGATCTTGGGGAGGGATGGTATAAATACTCACCTGGCTTTTGTCCTTTTTCAGGCAGCTCAGCAGAGTTACTGAGTGGCTTCCTTGCTCTAAGCTCCAGTGCTAATTATTTCTCTTTGTGTTTCAAACAGAGGCCATTAACTGCTTGATCAGAGCTATTGAGATCTACACAGACATGGTAAGTCTGTCCTGGCATGTCTGCAGAACTACCTAACTTTCTCTTTGTTGCTGGGCTGCTGCAGAAGGGATTGGTGACCCAATAGCTGGTGCTCTTCCCTGGATTTTCAGCCCTTCAGCATTGCAGGAATTGCTGCCAGCTGAGTCAGACATCAAACCAAGTCCCTGACTACTTGTGGTCCCTGAAGGGACCATGAAACTTCTTGCAACAGTCAGTGATTCAGCCACCATGTTCTTGGCCGAGCTGAGGCAGAAGCAGAGGGAGCCTCTGCCTAACGGCCGAACAGTGAATAGGCATCCTCGCCGGCGGTGGATTGACCTGAGCAGTGCAGCCTGCTGCAGTTTTGCCAGTTGAAGACTTATGGGTTTGTAGCAACTTCTAAGTCTGCTGCCATAGCAAGTGGTGGTTATACCCAGGGTGGTGCAATTCTGAGAATTCCAGTGGGGAATTATCCTTGGCAGCCCTGAGGTTTGCAAGTTCATCCTCCCTGCAGCAAGTGCAGCACAAACCAGAAGACGAAGGTGTGGAGTTGGTGGGCGTGTTCATTTCTCTCTGCTCTTTCAGGGCCGGTTCACCATCGCTGCCAAGCATCACATATCAATAGCGGAGATCTATGAGACGGAGCTGGTGGATATAGAAAAGGTAAGTCTTGAGTGTGCTGGGGCTGGGAAGGGAGTCAATCTGCCCTTGTGGTGCTTTCAGCTAGAAATAGGTTTTGAAGGCAAATGGTCTCCTGTGATTGGCCTGGAGTAGTTGTGGTGACTGGTGCTTGCAGCCTTGCGAGACCCAGAGCTTAATCCTATGTTGAATCCTGTTAGAGGCTCTCACAGCTAATGAGAACATCCAGTGTTAGAGTAACTTCTTGGTAATCAGGGACATAAATCCTGCTGCAGGGCCTAAGCCAATTGTTAACTGATGGGCGGGGGCAGGAGGAAAAGTAGGGTCTGGAAGAAACTGTTGTAGCAGGCTGTCGTAACTATTCAGTATGATTCTTGCACCTTCCTTTGAAGCTGGTGCTACTAGCCAATGTCTGAGGT
This sequence comes from Carettochelys insculpta, assembly GCF_033958435.1. NCBI lineage: Eukaryota > Metazoa > Chordata > Testudines > Carettochelyidae > Carettochelys > Carettochelys insculpta. The sequence continues at coordinate 21,866,319 of NC_134158.1, read as the reverse complement.
AAGAGATTGTGGGTGGATGCCAATGGTTTGGTATCGTGGGGAGGCTTGGGTCTTGCCTTAAGTGTCTTGGAGCCAAATCCAGGCAGAGCTCTGGCAAATGGTGATGCATTTTGAGGTAATACGATCTGGTTGCAGCTGCCCTTAAATCTGAATCTGGGTGGGAGCAGGTTCTGCAGTGCGCTGCACCTCATGATTGCTCACACAGTGTAGAGTGAGTGGAAGTCACTAGCCAGTCAGAAGGGCAGCACTCCATGTAAATGACTGCAAGTTGCAGGGCAGTAGAGAATCTGGTCCCAGAAGCCTCCACTTGGACCAGACAACATATTTATAAACAAACTTCACCAACTGGAACAAATGGCAGGCGCTTGTATTGAAGACTGTCAAAGAACTAACAATATCTGCAGACACTTGGAAGGGTTTGTTTTGCAAGAGATTTGATGTTGAGGAGCGTGGCTCACGTGGGTGTCTGAGAGGCATAGTGGATGCCAGCTGTATGCCCCTCAGATCGCGCCTCTCTTTTCATAAGATGAGATGATTCACCAAATGCCAGCCAGGAGAAATAACTCTTCTTTGTCTGCTGCTACCTCGGGGATTTTGTAGGGCTGCCCACGCACAAACTGGAGCTGTGTAAATTAAACCTGTGTGAATGGTTATTTTGGATTATTTCTTTTAGCTTAATCCTGTTCGGTTTTGGCTTAAACTAAACCAAAATACACTTGGTGCAAAGGAGAGTAAGTGTCCCGGGGGCCTTTGGCACACTAATTACTTCAAAAATTAATTATGTACAACTGACAAACCTGTGGGGTATGGAAAAAGGGGGTGTTAAACTCTACTTGGGAGCTGATGGGAGAGAACTCCTGCGGTCATGGGTGGCTGTCATGGGGTCTTGGGATTGGTCCCCTCACAGTCTCACAAGCCTGACTCGGAGAAAGCTACAAACCAGCTTAATATGGCTAATGGATCCATCATCTGATGTGAGGACAGGTGGCCTCGTAGTTAAGGCACTGAATGAGGACTGAAGATTTTCTGCCTGTCCAAGTCTAGAACCTGTTAATCTGTCTCTCTGGTTCCCATTTCTGGAGGAGTGGGACGTGCTGACTCTTCCCCAGTCTGTGTAGGTCCCGTAACATGTCTCGGTGGTGGCTCTGTGTGTTCATGCAGTGCCTGTCCTGCAGTGGTAGCCCCAAATGAGCGTCTGATGGAGGGTTCTAGGTGCTAATGAGGCTCTGACTGCAGGCTCCTTCTATGAACCTGGTCTCAGTTGCTGGTTGACAATTAACGCCTCTCGGCACAGGCCCTGCATTCTGGAGTTTGCCACACAGGTGGCAGTGCTGCTTGCTGAGGGTGTGTGTGGATTTTGTGTGTAGGATTCTCTTCACAGCTCTGGCATGTGGCGCTCACCTTGGGAGGCGTTTGTTTTGGTGTCTCAATCCTGCTTGTGTGGCCTGGGGAGCTCTCACCATGTGCTGCATTTTTTTCCCCCCTCCGCCCCACCAGGCGATCGCCCATTATGAGCAAGCTGCCGATTACTACAAAGGGGAAGAATCTAACAGGTAAATCCATTTGCTGTTTTTCTTCCTTTCTTAACTAGAATGTGGCTGAGTAGTGTAGCCGCCGGACAAACTCCTGTGCTCTGTAGCTCGATGTGTGGCTATGCCAGTGCAGTGCCCATCAGGCACTTTTGTTACTACGCAGCCCAGCCCAAGTAAGGGGCAGCATGTTGTGCTAGTCAAGGAGCTGGTAAGGAACTGGGTCATAGTCCCGTCTCTCTTCCCTTCCTGTGCTTGCTTCCCCCCTTTGCTGGTGCTCATGGAGATGGAGCTGAGGCTCTACCCACCTCTCTGGGAGTGAGAGTCACAGCCCCACCAGAGCTTCTGTCTTGCAGCACAGGCTCTGGCATGGCAGGTTGCTCACATGGGAGTAGAAGTGGGTTCCCTCAGCCCCTCTGCTTTCCTGCCCTGGTGCACAGCTGGGTTTGCAGCTGAGCCCTCAGAGGACTTGACTGCAGTGAGTGTTGCTGCAAGGTGCAGCCTCCCTGCTCCTTTTTCCTACTCTTTAGTGGTGTAATGATACCAATCAAACCCTTCTGCATCTGGGCCAGGGCAGAGGAACAGAGTGCACCTAAAGAGCTGATCCTGTGGGCAGGTCCCTCGAGCACAGCTCTCTAATGGGGAAAGCTCTCCGGAGCAGCAAGGAAGCACATGCTAAAGCAGGGATCCTGGTGCCTCGTGCTCCTGGGGGTGGCTGGGTGTTAAGCAAAAGACGGTGCTAAGCACTGTTCCCTTGCAAGGGGAGCGTGCTTCATGGCCCTCCCTGTTGGCCAGCCACGAGCCCCCTTGTTGTGATGTCATGGGCCTCTTTCATGCCATTTGTGTTTCTTTGCAGCTCTGCCAACAAGTGTTTGCTGAAGGTGGCCACGTACGCAGCCCAACTGGAGCAGTACCAGAAAGCCATCGAGATCTATGAGCAGGTTGCGGGGCTCTTACTTGTACTAATGGGCAGAGGTGGTGGCTCTGTCCTCCCACAAGACACGCCTCCTGATGAGACTCCCTCCCTTCTCCTTTCCTGGGGAGACCCAAAATCCATGAACCAGAGCTGCAGGGAGCCAATTGCATAGCTGCCTTTGATTCGCAGCTTGCTTTGCCTGCCTGGAAAGCATCAGGGCAAGGGATCTTGTAATGAGGATGGGAATAGCCAGGCTTTTTTTTTCCAAAGAGGAGCTGGTACTCAGTTGGCTCCCTGTCCCCCTCTGCTGGGGTTCCCATGGCTAGGACTGCAGGGGTGCCTGTATTCAGTACCGGCCCAATAAAAGCACTGGGAATAGTTGTGTGAATGGCCCATTTTAAGCTCAAGGAATGGTCTTTAATTATTGCCCCATTGGCTGTGTCTACAGACTGCCGTGGCGGGTTTTGTTTTGGGGCATTGGATCTGTATAGGCCACTAGCGGTTCCTGTCCTGAGAACAAGGATTCAGAGAGAGTGTCCCCTTGCTCCGCCCCATGCCTGGGGAGGGTGGTGTTGGTATATCCTTCTGTGCTGCCTTGCAGGTGGGCACCAATGCGATGGACAGTCCCCTGCTGAAGTACAGTGCTAAGGAGTATTTCTTCAAGGCGGCCCTCTGCCACTTCTGCATTGACATGCTCAACGCAAAGGTTGGTCTGGCGCTGCTGCTGCGCTATTGAGCAGGGCGTGAGGTGGGGTGCCCAAGTTCTGCTCCCCCAGAGGGAGACCTCACTCACTAGACCCTCACTGGTCTGTGCAAGGGTAGCCTGGGGAGGGGCCCCTGGTGAAGCTGGGTTGGGGGTGCTGAGTCGCTGCTGTAGTGACCTGAAACCTGTTTGATTTATTCATGTTGGGCTAGTGCTTGGGCACTAAGCACAGTACAAACACAGCAAAGGCCCCGTCCCAGGGAACCTCCAGTCCAAGCAGCCTGGTTCCCTGTGGGAGCCATTGCTCAAGCCGCGGGCGGGATTCACTCCTCTGTCTTTCCAGCTGGCCGTTCAGAAATACGAAGAAATGTTCCCAGCCTTCTCCGACTCCAGGGAGTGCAAACTGGTGAAAGTAAGTGACTCTCCCGTTTTCTCTGTGCTGCCTGGGGTCAGACCCCAGAATCTGCACACAGGTCTATCCCCTCCTCCCCTGCATGGCAGCAGAGTATTGGGCTGTGGGAGAAGTGGCAGGATGGGGAAGCTTTTAAAATCCAGCTCTCTGCAAGTATACAGTAAAACAACTGCACTACCAGAGCTCACAGGATTCTTGTAATGCTCGAAGGTGGGGGTGGGGAAGTGTCTCAACCTTTTCCTTTGAGACATCCCCTGCCCCCGAGAGGCTGTAAAAGCTCCACGGCCTACATCTCCCATGGCTGTTTCTCTGTGGACGGAAGCCAGGGCCAGAGTTAGGGGTTAGTAAGCAGATCTGCTGGGGACGCCATACCGCAAAGCAAAGCTGGTGTCCAGCTTCAGCCTTGTGCAGCATGGCCCTCCTTGGCTTCAGCTTTCTGCCCTGAGCTCCAGTCAGTCTCACACCAGCCCTGCTTATGGCCCTGCCCCAGATTCCTGGTTGACACTTGCTGGTCTGAGGAGTATGTTCTGCCCTTCACTTGCCCAGAACCCCTAGCTCATCTGTCCTGCTCTTCCCTTCCCTACCCCACTTCTCCCTCTAGCATGAGGAGGAGCCATCCAGCTCTGAGTTGTGAGAAGCCCTCCTCAGATCAGTGTGTGGGAAGCCTGTTGAACTGCCATGTTGCAGTAGTAAGGTACCAGTACCTGAGGTGAGCTGTGAAAGGCATCTGGACTACTGCTTCACCACTGTGGGAATCTCTCTTCCCCTTGGGCTGGCTGTTCTGCAGTGGGGATTTGTGTAGAGGGACTGGACTGGGGTGAACTGCTAGGGCAGCTCCTTACTTCCTACAGACAGTGTTCTGATCGTGAACAAACTGGTGTTGTGCTTAAAATAATGCCAGATCCAACCCTGATACACAGGGTAGTGCTTCAGTTGGCGCTGCTGGTTGGCCAGTCCTGCTTTCCCATTAACAAAACTCTGCCCTTGGCTACAGGCACTCCGCTCGCTGTTGCAGCGGCTCACTGGGAGTTCCCGCCATGCATGGCAAGTAGGTCAGGATCTGTGTGCTGATCCTTATTCCTCTTTCTCCTTCTCAGAAGCTGCTGGAAGCTCACGAAGAACAGAATGTCGACAGCTACACTGATTCGGTATGTGCACCGGGGGGAAGTGTGTAAGGCCGCTCAGCCCTGGCAAGGACTGGGAGGAAGTGACTGCTTGGGAAATGCATGTTGTGACTAGAACGTGGGTGTGAAGTGAGGATATCTGTGCTAGCCAGGCCCAGTGTTGGGACTGCTCACCGCAGCATGTTCTCGGAGACTCCAGCCCATCTTCCCTGTAAATTACCAGACAGTGGGTCTCCTGCCCTTTCCTTAGCACTCACTAGTGGATCAGGCAAAGGTTTTGCCAACTTCTCTGTAGGGCTGTTACTAATTCACCATCCCACACCACATATGGGTTTACTTTTTTGTGGGCAGTAGATGTGGTGGGGAATGTACATTTACAGAACACCACTTGGGTTAAAAGCAGGTAACCTAGAAACATTAAGTGGAGCTCCTTGAAGTGAAGGACTACCGAGAACATGGGGACAGGTGCAGCTTTTACCATTGGTGCATTCAAGGTGGCTTTTATCATGAGTGGACTTGTTTCTTGTACAGAATCCCAGGCTCTTGGCAGTGGTTTGTGAGGGTTACCCCTGCGGGCTGTTGGTGCTTAATTTTACCTGGGCCTCTGCAGGTATAGCTGCTTGCAGCTCCTGTTGGCTGGGGATCACTGTTCCCAGCCAATAGGAGCTTTGGGAAGTGGCGCAGCCTGGGACACCACTTCCCACAGCTTCCATTGGCCAGGAACAGCAATTCACAGCCAATAGGAGCTGTGAGCAGCTGTACCTGCAGAGGCATGGGTGACTAAACTGCTGTCTGCCTGCCAGGGACTCACCTTGGTGTTCAGCAAGTAGCCCGCAGGCTGGATGCAGCCCACCATGGAACTAGGGCAGTGGTCTGTTTTCCTGCTCCAGGGGGCTAACTGGGCAGCAGTCTCCTGGTGGGCACAGCCATGTGGCATGTCACTCGTTCAGATCATTCCTTCTCTGACTGTGCAGGTCAAGGAGTACGATTCCATCTCACGGCTGGACCAGTGGCTCACCACCATGCTCTTGCGTATCAAGAAAACCATCCAGGGTGAAGAGGAGGATCTGCGTTAAACCCTGTCCCTTCCTTCCCAGTCACTGTCAACTCTGTCCTCTGCAGAAGTCTGCACGGATATCTATGTGTTGGGGGGAGGGGTGCCTGGAAGAGGAGGATTCAGACCTCAATGACCTATTGCCCCTTGTCTCATAACCCTTTTGCCCACAACCCAAAGAGCATAACTGGTTTTAGCAAATACAGGGCCTGCAAATGTAACCATCTGATGCTGATGCTGCTGCTCTAGAGAGGATGTATTGAAGTGACATGAGCTATCTTCCCTGGGCCAAACAAATCACTTCCTGCTTGGCGGGGCTTCCCAACCTGCCTGCAGACTCCTGCCCAGGCAGGATCCTCTAATGCCCTTACCGTTCCCCTTGTTCCCTCTTCAGATATTTGTTCATACAATTAAGATTTTAAACCTGCTTTAGCTCCTACTCTGTTCATGCTGGTTTCAGAAGACTATGCAAAATCAGCTTGCCTCCCTATTCCTGCCATTTAGAGCCGATCCTTTTTCCACTGCCCCTGCCTTATGCTGGTGGCTGGAGTGGTTCTTGCCCAGCCTAGGCACTGATTTTAAACTCTGTACCAGCAGGAGTGGGGATGGGAGTGGCTCTCCCTCAGCTGTTAACTTAATCCCCTCCTCAGCCTGCCAGGGAATCCCTACAGGGTCTCAGAAGCCTGAGCTCTGTGTGCCTCCAGCAAGCCTGCAGCACTGCTCCAGGTTGAGAGATTATGGATGGCTGTGACTTTTCTCACAGCTGAGGGAGTGTGGGAACAGGTTTTGCTCTACACTGCCCTCCCCTAGCCTGCAGAGGGCTGGGAAATGCAGCAAGCACAAATGGGCACTTCCTCTGTCCCTGTTTGTTTCAGGGAAGAGCTGTGCAGCCTGTCTCTCTGATATCTTGGCTACACAGACTTTCCTAGGCAGTTCCTTAATCCCCACAAGGCACTGACTAGAAGCCTCACTTTGCTCTGTCCCTGTTATCTCTTCCTTTCCCAGTTCTATTGTCAACTGCACCTGCTGGCCTGAGAAGTACACCCTGTTTCTATCCCCTAGCTGCAAGGCTGGAGTGCAGCTCTGCAGCCTGGGGTGGTAGGTGCTGTGTCATTTGTGTGTGGCCCACAGAGGAGAGCGCTGGACTGGACGGTCATTCCCACGCTGTGTGGGTAGCCAAAAATAGTAGTTCTGTGCTTCTGGTACCTTTTTAGTAACCCTAGCAGACCTTTCTGTGGTGACTTTTTTTTTAATTTAATCTCATCTCCCATTAGGCAGTAGAAGACTACAGTGTGGATGCTGGATGCTCTCTGCATGCAGCAGGCTGACTGCTGCAGTGGGTATGGCCCTGGCTTGGAAGGGAACATTACTCCCATTCAGTATTGTGTGTGTGTACAGTATGTGTTGCCATAAAGGTTTTTATTTCTGGACCATTCTCTTGGTTTTGAAACCCAGCACAAGAGGGGCCAGGTGGGGCAATTCAGGGTTTACCCTGTGGTAATCTCCACTTCTGTATGGTTTGTTGGAAGAAACAAGAAGTCTTGCTGCATGTTTTAATGTCAACAGAAAGCGACTCTGCCTGAGTGTAGTGAATAATTGCACAAGAAAAATAAAATCTTTGCATGAGCAAAAGTGGGTTTTTCTAACTAATCCTGCACCTAACATCACACCCCTATACTGAGTGCATCTGTGGGCTTGCATAACAAAGGAGGCCCTCTTGTTGCAACTGATTTCTCCCATTACCTTGCAATTCATTTTTAGGGTGAGTTTATTCTGCACTGGCTATGGAGTTAACACCACCCCTGTGCACACCCTTTATTTGCCAGATCTGGGCTGTGGTTAGTCAGTCATCTGACTGGCTCAGTCCAGAGAGCATAGATGGACCAGACTTTTATCCCTGTTCTTAATCTGTCACCTATGGTAACTAAATTCTAAGTGCTGAATACTTCATTCTGACTTCTCAAGAAAATGTTTGTAAGAGTTCAGCTTCTGTTAGCAAGGCTGGAAATCAGCACTACTCATGTCAAATTCATCAGTTGAGATGATAAAACTCACTGCTGCTTCCCCAGATGGTCACTTCCAAAAATAAACTTAGCATCTTTCAGCTACAAGCATGGACTCACTGCAGAATAACTCTCATGAGGCTTTGTTTTTTATAAAGATATTTTTCTCCTTAGGCACAGCCTCATTGCAAAATCACCCCTTGAGCAGGCCAGCTGTCAACTCATTCATCCATCCACACAGAGGGTGGATGAGAATTAATCAACAGCTCTGAGATTTACCTTCCTCCCCACCCCCAATCTGATACTTGTGTTGATCTAATGATTACAAGCTGGTCTCCTTGCATTTATAGGTTGTCCTTGGACCACATTGTATCCAACCAATTAGAGTTCCAGCTGTTCATTAACAAGCCTGTCCTTTGGATGCTAGAGGCATGGTTGCTCATGTGCTGGGTTGGTTCAGTAATACATTGAAGCAGCTGTAAAGGCTGATTACTTCAGCTGACAGCTTGTAGACAAACTGGCACAGCTCCAGGGTGCCTGACTGAGAGTGGGCCTTCCTGCAGCCATCTTTTTTTTTTTTTTTTTTTTTAATAAACAGGTTCAAGAAACCCATTCTACAGAATGGAACAGCAACGAAGGGTCCTGTGGCACCTTATGGACTAACAAAAGTTTTGAGCATGAGCTTTCGTGAGCACAGACTCACTTCATCAGATGTTGGTCTTGGAAATCTGCAGGGCCAGGTATAAATAAGCCAGAGCAAGGGTGGGGATAACAAGGTTAGCTCAGTCAGCAAGGGTGAGGCTTACTACCAGCAGTTGATCTGGAGGTGTGAACCCCAAGGGAGGGGAAGCTGCTTCTGTATTTAGCCAGCCATTTGCAGTCTTTGTTTAAGCCAGAGCTGAGGCCATCGCATTTGCAGATTAATTGTAGCTCAGAAATTTGTCTTTGGAGTCTGGTCCTGACATTTCTTTGCTGTAGGATAGCTACTTTTAAGTCTGCTACTGTGTGGCCTGGGAGCTTGAAGTGCTCTCCTACGGGTTTTTGTATATTGCCATTTCTGATGTCTGATTTGTATTCTTTTACAGTCTTTATGTAAAAGAATAAACGCCCACAAATCAGATATCAGAAATGTCTTGAAATATCTTCAAAATTTCCACCATTCAAGTGTAAGTGAGCTACTCTCGTACTTGTGCTGTGTACCTTATCTAGAGTAGTTCCTTTGGATTTATGTGATGTGAACAATGCCTGTTTTTGCAAAGGCTGCATACCAGCTCATCTGCCACAGCAGGATGCCCTGCTCTCCTTGCCTGTTGCAATATAAGGTGAAGCTCTGGGTGTGGAAGCTGAAATGAGGGTTGATTTGTTTTGCATAGGCCCCAGCTTCCTGTCCTGAGCATTTCCTACTCTGTACAAAGAGTGCATGAAACAGACCCTGCCCTGGGGTGTGCTCTGGGGCTGTTCTGATGGCCCTTCCACTGTCCTAGCCTGAGGGGGAGAGGGATGCCCTTAGCCCTGCCCCTGGGGTGGGGGTAGGTGCTCTTTAGATCTCTCCCCTTCTCAGGGAGACAGAACCTCATCATGTCCCCTGCACGAAGGGGTGCTACTGGCCTGTCTCGGCATCCTCGAGGGGGTGTATTACTCCGAGCGCCCCTGCCCCCCAGTGTGGGGCAGGTGCCCCAACCCTCCCTGCGCGCGAGGGGCTACCCCACGTGACCCTTCTCTCTCCTGCTATCTGCCTGCATGGGGCTGCCCCCTCCTACCCCAGGTGACCCCGCTTCCGTCCCCTGCCCCCATAGGGGGCTGACCCGGTGACCCCAAAGGCCCACTTCCGGCGCCCGAGGAGGCGCTGCCCCACCCCGCTGTGACGCAAATGCTTCCGCCCCCTCGGGCCCCATTTTGGACGTGGGCACGCTGCCCTGCGTGTGACGTCACCCGCCACGACTTTACGCGCGGGCGAGGCCCCCTTGGCCAGGGTGGCCGCGGCGCTGCCTGAGGCGCGGCATGGCGGCGGGGGCGGGATGCCCGCTGCGCGAGGACAGCTTCACGCGCCTGGGCTCCCAGAGCAACGTGTACGGGCTGGCGGCGCTGGGCGGGCCGGGCCCCCGCGGGCTGCTGGCCGCCACCCTCAAGGGCAAGGTCCTGGGCTTCCGCTACCAGGCGCTGCGCCCGGGCGCCGGCGAGCTGCAGTTCACCTACATCCCCGGTAAGCGGCCTCCGGAAGCTGCTGCGCAACTACATCCGGGGTCAGGGGTCAGGTGGCGGCCTGGGGGCGGGAGTACGTCTACATCCGGGTGAGGGGGTCGGGGTCATCCTAGGGTCAGGAGTCCTGGAGCGTCGACCGCCAGGGAGCTGGCGTGCACGTAGATCCGGGTAAATGGGGTCAGGGGTCATCATGGGGTCAGGGGTCACACAGAGCCGGTGGCTGCCTGGGAGCTGGAGTGCACCTACATCCAGGTGAGAGGGGTCAGGGGTCACGAAGGGCAGGTGGTCAGGGCGCTGCTCTTCCTCTACCTCCTGGGTGAGAGGGGCTGGGGTCTTCCCGGGCCCAGGGGGCCTCAGGGGTAGGTGGCCTGGGCACTGCAATTCCCCTAAGTTCTAGGTGAGAGTCAGAGGTCATCCTAGGGTCAGGGGTCATGCCGAGTGGGTGGCCAGAGATCTACAGTTCTCCTACACCCCAGGGGAGGGGGTGACCGGCCGCGTTCCCCTTCCTTTTCTACGCCCCTGTGCAGAATGGATTTGGTTCTGTGCCCTAACAGAACACAGAGAGGATGTGAAACACACCCCCCTCCACAGGGGTGCGCCTAACAAAACTCATTCTGCGCATGGATGGTGTGTGGTGGGGGTGGGGCTGAGGGGTTCGGCGTATGGGAGGGGCTCTGGGGTGGAGCTGGGGATGAGGCATGTGGAGTGCAGTAGGTGGCTCAGGGCAGGAGGTCGGGCTGGGGGTGCAGGAGGGGGCTCGGTGTTTGGGTGTGTGGTGTAGGAGTGAGCTCGGGGGTGGGGTAGAGCGGGTTCAGGGCTGGGGTTCTGGGTTGGGATGTAGGGAGTGGGAGGGGAGCTAGAGTGAGGGAGGGGGTTCAGGACTGAGGCAGGGAACTGATGGGCAAGGCACTTACCTGGGGCAGCTTCCACATGGTGAAGGGGAGGGGTAGACGGATGGGTCCGTCCTGTTCCACACTCACCTACTAGTCCCACCCTCACAGCTTGGCTTGTCCGTGTTTCCCAGCCAACCAGAGCTGCTGGGATGGAGCATCCTGGCGCTTGCGGCAATGTGGCTTAAACCAGGCAGGGGAAGGGGAAGAAACGGCAGCATGCTGAGCTCCCCCCAAGCCCTGCCCCTGGAAGGGCTGATGCATAACACAGGCTGCAGCTCCTAAAGCCCCTTTCTTAATCAAGCACAGCTCTTGCCCGCCCGTGGCAACTCCTTGCTGGAGCTGAAAGAGTGCTCCTCTTCTCCAGCTCCAGCAGGAAGCTGCTGTGGCTGGTGGGGGGAGGGGGAGCAGGAGCATGGAGCTGGGAATAAGGAGTCCTGGGAAAATGGGTTATGGAAAAACACACTTTGTTTATATAAGGCCTGCAAACAGCAGGCAAGTTTCATGTAAAGTTTATTATTATTACATTAAACTTTGTGACCTTTTGGAAAACTCTAAACCATTAATCTAAGATCAGAAGGCAGGAGCTGTTATTTTAATCTTCGCTTGCACAACGCTAGTGCCATGGGGACGTGATTCTTGGTATGAATAATGATAACCAGTTCTGTCACCTATTTTTTTTTTTTTCCTGGCAGTTGACGCAGAAATTGTCTCAATTGACACGTTCAGCAAGTCGCCACCAAAAAGGGGTCTTGTGGTGGGAATAACTTTCATTAAGGTACGTATTTTTCCTTTCCTGCCTCCCCTTCTCTCAGCAGACGGCACGTGTTACATTTTAAAATACACATAGCTCCGTAGAAGATGCTGGAGTAACATCTGTGAGGATGTTGCTAACGACAAAACTGCGATGCCACATGCAGCTGCAGGGCAAACATCTGCCCCATTTCCACAATCCTGCCACATGTCCTGAGTAAAGATCTGTTCTGTCCAGGCCCTCTCAGTGAATGACAGAGGCCCAAGTCACTTTGAGTTTAGAGCCAAGCCCCAGGCTAATCTTCTATCTTCTACACAGCACAATCTAACTTCTCACCCACAGGGTCATACAAAAACCAAAAGAATATATGAAATAAACACTTGACACATATGTATAAACAAGTCATTATACTAATAGCAAGTATATTAAAAATGTAATTTAATTGTGAGTTTCCACTGCAAGCAAAACTCTTCATTTTAGGAAAACTTTCCCTGATGTCACCACAGCCAATCTGGTGTCTGACCTCTGTAACTTTGTTCTCACCCACAATTATTTCTGATTTGGGGACAATTTATACTTCCAGATTAGTGGAACTGCTATGGGAACCCGCATGGCCCCACAATATAGTAATATATTTATGGCTGACCTGGAACAACAATTCCTCGGCTCTTGTCCCCTATTAGCCCTGCTCTACTTAAGAGACATTGATGACATCTTTATGATTTGGACCCATGGTATAGAGATTCTAGAATAGAAGAATTCCACAGAGAGTTCAACAATCTGCACCCCACCATCAACTTATGCCTCGATTACTCCACACAAGAGATACATTTCCTGGACAGTACAGTACAAATCAAGGATGGCCTGATCAGTACCACACACTGCTGGAAACCTCCTGATTGCTATGCTTACCTACACGCTTTAGCTTTCATCCTGCACACATAACTAGATCCATTGTTTACAGTCAAGCCCTTAGGTATAATCGCATTTGCTGTGATTCTACTGACAGAGACCAAAAACTACAAGATCTTTACCAAATATTCATAAACCTGAATTACCCACCAGGAGAAATAAAAAAAACAAATTGACAGGGCCAGATGAATACCCAGAGACCAGCTACTCCAAGATAGGGCCCAAAAAAGCCAAGCACAGAACCCTACAGCCCTCAACTCAAACCACTGCAACGCATTATTAAAGACCTACAACCTAACCTTAATCAGGATGCCACACTCCAGAAGGCCCTAGGTGACAGGCCTGTTCTCTCCTACTGACAATGTCCCAACCTTATGAGGAGTCTCACCTACAACCGCAGTCTGTACTGCAAGAACACCAGTCCTAGAACTTTTCCTTGCAACAAAGCCCGCTGCCAGCTTTGTCCACATATCTATTCTGGAGATACCATCACTGGACCTGTTCAGGTTATTCACAGAATCACAGGCAGATTCTCATGTTCCTCAGCTAACATCATATATGCCATCATGTGCCAACAATGCCCAGATGCTTGTATATTGGACAGACTTCAAACTCTCTCAGACAAAGAGTTAATGGGCATAAAACAGACGTAAAAACACTCCTAACCCACAAACCAGTCAGCCACCACTTTAACAGAGTGGGCCATTCTGTTTAATGACTTACAAGTTTGCATCTTAGTGAAAAGGAATTTTCACAGCAGTTTGGAAAGAGAGGCTGCTGAACTCTTTTATGTTCAAATTTGACATGTTAACAACTGTTTGAACTGGGATGGAAATTTTCTGGGTCTTATAGGGGCTTTTTTGCATACTTGGCTTAATCTAATTCTTGACTCCCTTACCCTTCTGCCCCTCTACTCTCTCATTTGCTCCCCTTGATCATATTTTTTCTGATTTGTCTACCTTGATTACTGTTTTTGGTTCTCTGTGCCTTAAATATTGAGTCTGTTCTGGTATGGCTATGGTCTGAAGAAGTGGGTCTGTCCCACGAAAGCTCATCACCTAATAAATTATTTTGTTAGTCATTTAAGTGCTACTTGACTGCTTTTTTGTTTTCCTGGTTTTAGAGTGTGCAAACTTATTTATAATTGAAGAAGAATCTAATTTATGTCCAGCATCACTGTTAATGTTAAGCATCGTGAGCCCATTCAAATGCTCCGGTCCCATTTTAGAACAATGATCGTTCTTTCCTTGTTTTAACACGTTGAATGTGCATTCCCCTGAAGCCACTAATGCAGGGAACCTGATAAAAATACTTAATGCAATTGTGATAGTAGGAAACACAGGCCGAGAGTGAATATTCCTTGAAGTGGTTCTTTTGGCTTGCAGTCTGATTTTAAAGTTGGTGGAATGTATACATTTCAAGAACATGATCTTGTCACAGAAATCTGTTGACGTTTCGTTGTACTTTTATTGAAACTGATCAGCTGCTGACTATAGATCTTCAGCACTGTGTTTCTGTTCTTTCTCTCTCCCTGGCACCGCGGGGTGCTGGTCCATGACTACAGCTCCTAGATAATAAATGATAGTCAAGGTGTAGGATTTCATCTGGTCTGCTGTACGAATTGTGTGACAGTCCTTCCCGCTATAAACCTCTGTGGTCTGACATGAACCCTGTCGGTTCTGTGACCCTGGGTGCTAATGTGTGGGGGTGCTCAAACAGGTCCCTGTCTTCCCCACTCTCTCTAGGACTCAGGAGATAAAGCTAGTCCATTTCTGAACATTTATTGTGACTATGAGCCTGGCTCAGAATATAACCTGGACTCCATTGCACGTAAGTAACCAGGCTGACCTCTGTCCCTTACAGCGTGGAGCTGGCAGCAGAGTGGGGCTAGAATTGGCCTTCAGCAGCCGTCCCCCAAGCTGAGATCTTATCACAGTTCACAAGCTAAGCCGCGTCGGCCTGGCCCAGTGCTTAGCTGGGGACATCTAGGGAAACCCTGGGTGCTGTGGGTACGGGTGCTGAGGTGACTAAATGGGGAGTGCTCCAAGGAATGAGTGCTCTCCCTGCGAGGGCCCCCTCTTTCAGAGCAGACTTAACTGAGATCTGCCTGGTGGCGGGTGGCAGAAGGACCCCTGGCACTTTCCCTAAACAGCTTTGGTTGTCCTCCCCAGGGCCCTGGCCAGTGGGAGTAACAATGTTGGTGTCTTGCTCAAGTTCCAGGGAGTGGTGCCTGCTGGCTGAAGACACAGCTCTGCAGGCAGCAGTGCAGAAGGAAGGGTGGCTGGGGACAGTATTGTCATAGCATCACAGAACACTAGAACTGGAAGGGACCTTGAGAGATCATGGCGGCCAGTTCTCTTCCTTCACGGCAGGGTCAGGAAACATCCATCGAATCCTAGAATCCCAGGGCTGGAAGAGGCCTCAGGAGGTCATCGAGTCCAGCCCCCTACCCAAAGCCATTCACTCCTGACAGGTGTTTGTCCAACCTGCTCTTAAAAAGCCCCAGTGATGGAGATTTTACAGACTCCCTGGCCAATGTATTGCAGTGTGTAACCACCACGATGGTGAGGAAGTTTTTCCTAACATCCAACCTAAACCTCCCTTGCTGCAATTTAAGCCCATTGCTCCCTGACCTACCCCTGGAGGTAAAGGAGAACTTTTTAAGTACTTGAAAGCTGTTATCACCTCCCCTTTCAGCCTTTTAATTTCCAAACCACACAGAACCAGTTCTTTCAATCTGCCTCCTCAGTCATGTTTTCTAGACCTCTCATAGTTGTTGTTGCCCTTCTCTGGACCTTCTCCATTTTATCCACAGTTCTCCTGCAATGTACCCAGAACTGGACACATTGCACCAGCTGAGGTCTAACGAGGGCAGAGCAGACCCCTTCTGTGTTGCTGCTGGCAGTGTCTGTCCCTTCAGAGCTGGGCCCCTGGCCAACAGCTGCTGCTCTCCAGCTGCCCAGCTCTGAAGGTAGAATTGCTGCCAGCAGCAGCGTAGAAGGAAGTACTTCAAATTCTCTGCAATAACTCTGCAATCCCCCCTCCCTGTGATCAGTGTGCCCTGTAAGCTGAGGATGCGGGCGGCTGCCCAGGAGAGATTCAGGTGCTGCCCAGCTGATTAGCAGAGAGCTCAGAGCCGGCAGCGTGTGTTTCTATTGGCAGTGCACATCTGTGCGTGCCTCAGTGCACATAACAAAATTTATTCCACCTATGAATGGAAAAAAATTAGAAGGAACCCTGCCTGAGTCCCGTAAGAAAAGCTCTTTTGGGGATGTCTGTATCTCAGGAACCCTGCTGTCACTTGAGCCCCAGCATGGCTCACTAGCCCTATCCCAGGCCCTCAGGCGGGACGGCATTCTAGGTCGTCTGAGTTACCCCGCAGATTTCAGAGGACTTAGCAGGGCTGAGCTCGAGCCAGAAAGTCGACTGTAACTGTAGTGCTCGAGGCATGGCACTCCTCTCCTGGAAGGGCGTCAGGCCTGGCATATGAGCACCGGTCTCCAAGATACCCGCCCACATGGCCATCTTCCGCTTCCCTAGGAGGCTGGGGGCGAAGATGTGGCTTGTCGGAGCGCTAACCTGCACCGCAGGTCCCTGGCTGTCCGCGAGCCAGTGCTGCGATCTGTGGGGTGGTGGTGGTAGAATTAGCCACTGACCCTGCGATTTACCATCTCTCTCCTTCCCCCGCAGAAAGCTGCTTGAACCTGGAGCTGCAGTTCACCCCCTTCCAGCTGTGCCATGCCGAGTACGTATACCGCTCTGCAGCTCTCTTCGCTTCCCTGCGTGAGCTTGCAAACTCGCCCGCGGTAACCGCTCGGTGCAGTGTTACACCTGTCCCCCCAGCCCCTCCCTGCTCTGAACAGCAGCAGGAAGGCACCTGGGGATTTGCCACCCTCTCGGGCGGAGGCCCTGGCATCTCTAGCAGGGGCCCTGTCGATTGCGCTGTTTTTCAGAGATGGGTGATCTGGAAAAGGCATTTCAGAGATGCCCGGGGACCTCCCATCTCCGCAGCCAGCGCTCCCGCTCAGTGGTTCAGTCCACATGCAGAATACATTTTGTTATGTGCACTGAGATGTGCGGATGTGCACCAGCAGCAGAAACCCAGGCTGCCGGCTGCAGGCGCTCTGCTAAACAGCTGGGCAGCACCTGACTCTCCTGGGGGGCTGCCCATGTGCTCAGCTAACAGGGAACCCCCTGCCTGACCCTTGGAGTTGACAGTTGTGACCAGAGTGATCGGGGGGGCAGGGAATAGGGCACTGTGGGAGAGTTAGGGTTAACTCAGGTCACGTAGCATCTGTGCTCACCCTGCGTTGACCTTGGTAGGTCGGCCATTGTGCCACACTGCGGTGGTGGGGCCTTGACTGCATCACCGAAACAGGGTGTTTGTCGGCTGGACGCCGATGGAAGATGCGTGGGAAGCGGCCGAACATCACCTGTATTTTTAGGCGTAGCCCGGACCTTGCCTTGTTCATGCGCTTCCTGGTTTCTCAAGTCGGGTGCCTCAGCCCCAGGCAGCCTCCTGCCCCCGTTTGGCTTTTCTGCCTTCCCCTTGCAATTTCGCTTCTCCTCCCCAGTCCTACCGTGCACAAGGGCCCTGCCCTTTGCTGTGAAAGAGCTGCAGCCTGCTGACCCGGAGGTGGCTGCCTGGCCGGCGTGTGGGCATGATGTGAGCTGGATCCCAAAGCGCGAGCGCCTTCATGTCTTGCCGAAGCCCCTGCGAATGCAAGTCCTCGCCGCCGTCCCGAGCCAAGCCCGGGCGAAGCACTTTGAAACCCGTCAGCAGCAAAGTCGCTTCTTTCTGTGCCATGTGGAATCGCTGGCTGATGATTTGCCATTTCTGCTCCTCTAGAGTTCATGTGGGACACCAGCCAGAGACAGTCTTTCTTCTGAGTGGGAACGACCCTGGCATCCACCTGTACAAAGAGGTGAGGGCAGCGCGGGGGGAGGGACTCTTGCCAAACAAGCCACGTGGTGCTGGGCTCTGCGCTGGCAGGGACCCCTGTGCGCTAGCTCCTCCGGAGACTGCTGTGTGGGAAGGCGCCTCTCCTCCAAGGCAGGGATCGCACACCTCCGTTAAAACGCAGCCGTCTCTGGAGTGGGCTGTGGCAGTGTTGACAAGGGGATCCCTCGCGCAGGGCTGATGTGCAGCTGCCTCTGGGGTGGGGCGTGGCAGAATTGTGCACCCCGTGCCGAGTGTGGGCCCCAAAGGGGTGAGGCGTGGCAGCTGTTCCCCAGCCAGCCGTATGCGTGGTAGGACAGGAGCTGGGGGTGCTGCACTGGCCGGCCTGGTTTCCCCCAGTTCTTTCTGCCTCCAGCCCTAGCTTGTTGTTGGGCTGGAGCAGAGCTCTCGGGGGGGAATGTCCTGGAGAGCAAGAGAGACCGGGTGGTGAAACTCCACCATGGCCCCTGGTTGCTTCTCCAATCCCGCCTGTGCCATTTGCATTCCCCCATGTGGCTCTGTGCCCCTCCTCGTGGCCCCTCGAGCTCCTACTGCAAGGTGCTGTGGGAGGTGGCTTCCCCCGCAGCGCTGCTTGTATCTGCGCTGGGGCAGGGATGTGTACACTGGCCCTTTAACAAAAATCTTCCCCGTGACAGCAGCCTGGTGTCATCTGGCACTTCGACAGCGGGTCCCTAGAAGGTTGGTTAGTCTCCTGGTGCCTATTGGGATAGGGACACTGAGGCGTGGGAGAGGAGAGGGGCCTGGCCCAGGTTGCCCAGCAGGCCAGGGGCAGAACCGGGAACGGAGTCGTAGATTGTTCTAACCACTGGGCCACGCTGCCACGTTGGGGCAGGTTCGGCCCATCACTCCCCTGAGGCCGGGCCGGGGGGAGTCGCTCAGACTGGCCCAGCATGTCTGAGCTCAGTGTCCGCCCAGCACCAGCTCCGGGGCCCTGACGCGGCTGCTTCCCCCGGCAGAACGAAAGCTTGCACCAGTTCGAGGAGCAGCCGGTGCAGATCCTCTTCCCGGAGCTGCAGGACCTGCCTAGCAAGTAGGAGCAGCGGTTTGTTACCTAGGCCCAGCCATAGGGTGGCATGGCTGTGCGGGGCGGGGCTGTGGAGGGGAGGGGCTGGGCTGGGTTTTGGGGGGTGGCCATGGAGGGGAGGGGCTGGGTTTGGGGCAGGGCGTAGCTGTGGAGCTGCACGGCCAGGGAGGGGCTGGGTTTTTGGGGGCATGGCTGTGGAGGGGAGGGGTTGGTTTGGGGGGGGTGACTGGGGGGGGGCTGTGTTTGGGGGTGGCCGTGGCTGTGGAGGGGAGGGGTTGGGTTTGGGGGTGGCCGTGGCTGTGGATGGGAGGGGTTGGGTTTGGGGGGGGGCTGTGTTTGGGGGTGGCCGTGGCTGTGGAGGGGAGGGGTTGGGTTTGGGGGGGGGCTGTGTTTGGGGGTGGCCGTGGCTGTGGATGGGAGGGGTTGGGTTTGGGGGGGGGCTGTGTTTGGGGGTGGCCGTGGCTGTGGAGGGGAGGGGTTGGGTTTGGGGGTGGCCGTGGCTGTGGATGGGAGGGGTTGGGTTTGTGGGGGGGGGCTGTGTTTGGGGGTGGCCGTGGCTGTGGAGGGGAGGGGTTGGGTTTGGGGGGGGGGCTGTGTTTGGGGGTGGCCGTGGCTGTGGAGGGGAGGGGTTGGGTTGGGGGGGGGCTGTGTTTGGGGGTGGTGTGGCCATGGAGGTGAGGGTTTGTGTTTGGGGGGTGGAGCGTGGCTGTGGGGCTGCGCGGCCGTGGGGGTGAAGGAGTTGGTTTGGGTGGGTGGGGTGGGAATGGGGGGGCTCATTCTCCCACAGGAGCACTGGGTCCCATGGGAATAGCGACATCTGCAGGACACCGGCTACTGCCCCTGCCCGTGATCTGTCCCCAGCTAACACCGGTGCGTCCTGGCCTGTCCCACACAGGGTCACCCACCCCAGCGAGCCTGGGGCCTCCTTCCCCTGCTCCCCAGGTGATGGTGACCCCGCCTGGGGGCGCTGTTCTCTGCTCTGTTGGACACTGAGCTGGGCTCAGCTTGGGGCTCCGGTGCCAGGGTTTCCTGCCATTGCTCTCAGCTCTGCAGCTCCCGGTCCCTGCGACACTCTTCCCTCCCTCCCCACCTGCTTCCCTCTGGCTGCCTTCCTCCCTCCCCACCCCAACTCCTCCTTGGGGCAGCGTCTCCCCACATCCCTCGCCCCCGACCTCACCCGCCAGCTTCCCTCACATCCCTTCCATCCACGCGCAGAATAAAAGTTGTTCTGTGCACCGAGGTGGGTGTGGACGCGCACCACCCCAGGCACCCGCTGCCAGCCATGGGCGCTCTGCTAACCTGCTGGGCAGCCCCGTAATCTCTGCTGCGTGGCTGCCCCAGCGCCCACCCACCACAGGGTCACATTCTTCTCTCCCCAGTGTGCTGTGGCTGGATGTCTACAACATTCCCAGCTCCGGCCGGCGTCTCACAGCCTTCGGGTGCCAGAACGGCTACCTCCGGGTGGCGCAGGTGGAGCAGGCCAGCAGAGGTGAGCGGGGGCTGCCCTTCCACGGACACTCAGGGCCGCGGTGGTGCCAGGTCTCACCTCGTGGCTGGGCTGGTGGCACGTCCATGGCAGATGGTGCCACGCCCATTGTTGCGTCCCCCACGGGGTGAGTTCTTCCACGTACGTGGACTCCAGTGGCTGGTGCTGATTTAGACAGACTCGGAGCTGCCTGAGTAACAGCCACGTCCATCCCCCTCCTAAGCTGCTCCTGCCTAGGCTGCTGAGTCCCCGGCTGGGAGCCCAGAGGCTCCCCTCCTTGAGACGGCCGCTCGAGAAGGGAGGGGACTCGTCAGGGAGCTGGTTGCCAGACAGGGGCTTGGCCAGATGGGATCTGCTGGGCTTCCCGTACCCGCTGGGGGCGACCCTGCCCTGGTCTGTCGAGGGGGCTGGACCAGACGGCTGCACACAGCGCATTCCCGTTCCTAGAGCCCTGGCCCCTCCGATTCGGGGTTCCTGGGATGCCCGACCCGGTTTTATCTCTGTCCTCCCTTCAGCGGCTGAGCAAGTGGGAGTTTCAGCTGCCAGCGCTCGTAGGCCTGCTGCAAATCGTGGCCACACGAGCAACGTGCACCGGCGTGCCCTGGTGCCGGCAGAGAACGCTTTTCCCATCCCACGGGAGCTGTGGAAATTCCCAGCCTGAACTGGGACTGAAATTCGCAATCCCCCAGATTTTGCACCCCGCAAACCAGGGTCAGCCGGGTGGAAACGGTCTGCAGTTTCCAAACGTTCCCACTGCAAGCTCTTAGCTCACCCGTCGTTTAGTGTTGGGATAGAAAATAAGACGAAGAATATCTTGCTTCCCCTATATAAAGCTATGGTACACCCACATCTTGAGTACTGCATGCAGATATGGTCTCCTCACCTCAAAAAAGCTATATTGGCATTAGAAAAGGTTCAGAAAAGGGCAACTAGAATGATTAAGGGTTTGGAACGGGTCCCATATGAGGAGAGGCTAGAGAGACTGGGACTTTTCAGTCTAGAAAAGAGGAGACATGATTGAGGTATATAAAGTCATGAATGGTGTGGAGAAAGTGAATACAGAAAAGTTATTTACTTGTTCCCATAATATAAGAAGTAGAGGGCACCAAATGAGATTAATGGGTAGCAGGTTCAAAACTAATAAAAGAAAGTTTTTCTTCACACAACGCCCAGTCAACCTGTGGAACTCCTCGCCAGAGGACGCTGTGAAGGCCAGGACTCTTTTAAAAAAGAGCTCAATAAATGTTTGGAGGTTAGGTCCATAGAGGGCTATGAGCAAGGGGTAAGGTATGGTGCCTTTTGTCGAAGGCAGGAGATGGATGGCGGGAGACAAATCGCTTGATCATTGTCTTCGGTTCACCTCCTCTGGGACACCTGGCATTGGCTGCTGTCAGCAGACAGGACACTGGGCTAGATGGACCTTTGGTCTGACCCAGTATGGCCGTTCTTATGTTCTTATGCTGTTCAGGGTCTCACCCAGCCCCCCTGAACTTTTGAACGCATTCGACCTCTTTCTCAGTGGGGAAATTCATCCAAACGGACCCTTTCCTGCGAACAGGTTTGGTGTCCCAATGCGGGAGTGTATTGTCACAAACCTTCCCCCTGCTCTTGTGCGGGGAGGGCCTGGGCTGCTCCCTCACCTTGTCTCTTTGCTCTCTGTCGCAGAGGTGCTGCAGAGCTGGAGCATTCAGCAGGACGGGCCCATCTCCAGGGTGCTGGTGTTCAGGCTCCCGGCCTTCTGCCCTGAGAGCGCCCCTTCCCAGAGTGGTAAGAGGGGGATGGAATGGCTGAGGTTTGAGGCAGGCATGGGGCAGGGGCGGTTGTAACTCACGGGGAGCGATGCTTGTTACCCCTGGCAGCGCGGCGTACAAAGTCCTTCCTTGTGGTCCCTCCCAAGTAGACCTGGCCCCTGCCTGGCTCCGCTCTCCTCTACTCGTGGCTGCCTGTTGGGAGCTGCCTCAGACCGGGCTGACGGCGGGTTAGCTCCCAGGCTCTGTGCCCTGCCTCGCGGGGAGCACGTTGCTGCTGGCACGGCCTGCTAGAGTCCCGCTCGCCCCTGGGCTGGGCCTTCCCAGTGCCGCGGGGCTGAGGTGAGGCAGTCAGCTGAGCCAGGGCTGGGAAAGCCAAGAGGGGCCTGTCTGGCAGGTGGGGAGCAGGAGGCTGCCAGTGCCCAGTGCATTAGCTGCCAGCTGGTGGGTGTGTCTCCCCCCGTCGTGGCCCCTGTGTCTGCTCCCCAGGTAATGCCGCTGACCAGGGCTACAGCGTTCTTGTCACCAGCACCATCGAGCTGTCCGTGGTGTACAGGTGAGTGTGGGGCAGCCGGGGCTTCACAGAATCATAAGGCTGGAAGGGGCCTCAGGAGGTCATCGAGTCCAGCCCCCTGCCCAAAGCAGGATCAACTCCAACTAAATCATCCCAGCCAGGACTTTGTCAAGCCAGGACTTAAACACCTCCGGGGATGGAGATTGCACCACCTCTCAGTAACACATCCCAGTGCTTCACCACCCGCCTGGGGAAAGAGTTTTTCCTCATATCCAACCTCCCCCTCTGTAACTTCAGACCATTGCTCCTTGTTCTGCTGTCTGTCACCACTGAGGACAATTTCTCTCCATCCTCTTTAGAGCTCCCCTTCAGGAAGTTGCAGGCTGCTATTAAATCACCCCTCAGTCTTCTCTTCTGTAAACTAACTAAGCCCAAATCCCTCAGCTTCTCCTCATAGGTCTTTCGCTCCAGCCCCAGAATCATTTGTGGTGCCCTCTGCTGAACCTGCTCCAGCAAACCCACATCCCTTTTATACTGGGAGGGCCCAAAACTGGACACAATACTCCAGATGTGGCCTCACCAGCGCTGAACAGCGGGGAATAACTGCTCTAGACCTGCTCGAAACGCTCCTGCTAATGCACCCCACTGCGCCGTCAGCCTTCTGGGCTACAAGGGCCCACTGCTTACTCACATCCAGCCTCTCAGCCACCATAACCCCTCGGTCCCTTTCCCTTGTCCTGCTGCTGAGCCAGTTGGTTCCCAGCCTGTCACAACGCTTCTGCCCGCTCTCACCTGGGGACCTTTCCAGGCTCGCAAGGGCAGCTTGATCAGGAGGCCAAGGGCTCAGACGGAGCATTGGCCTTGCTGCTGTGGCTGTGCCCAGGGACAGGTCTCCTCCCACCAGCTCGCCTGCAGCTGGCACCGGGAAGCCGGGTGGGTTGTGTACAAGCTCAGGGCTCATGGCCGCAGCTCCCCTCGGGATCCACAGGGGAAGGGGAGTGGGCACCTCCCCCCAACGCCTGCCAAGCCGTCCTCCGGCCTGGGACTCAGGAGAGCTCTGCTCTGTTTGGTGACCCTCTCTCAGGAACGTCCTAAGCTGCGGGCTGACGGATCAGCTGACCCTGCCAGCCAGCGACCGGTACGACAGCGTGCTCTGTGCCCTGGTGACCGACGTCGACTTCGACGGGGAGCCCGAGATACTCCTGGGCACGTACGGCCAGGTACGTGGGGCTGGGCTGCCACTGCTCTGCTGGGTGGCGAGGGCAGGTCGGGGGCAGGATCTCTGTGACAGGGCAGAGCGACTTTCAGGCTGGTTCCCATGCCCTGCCAGGGGCCAGTGCCAGCTGCGAACCCTGCAGTGCCCATCTGGCTCCTGCCACACGGAGACCTGGTGCTTTGGGGCTCAGTGGTGCCAGGCTGAGTCCAGGGGTGGCAGCTCCATGCAGATGGGGGCAGAGGGGTAATAGAGGGATACAGAAATTCTGCCTGCGGGGGAGGGAGGCAGCCAGATCCAGGCAGGGAAGGAGGCTCCTGGGGGTTCCTACCTGCTCCTGGCCTGTGACACTCCCCTGGGTCCCACACATGCCTGCTGCCCTGTGCCAGGCGTGTGTGAGTTAACGTGGGGAAGGAGCTACGACAAGATTTGCACCTCCAATTGTGCTGCCCTGGGTCACATGATGGGAGCCTGTGAGTCCAGCTCAGGGCTGCTGGGGGACCCGTTCTGTAGCACGCCAGGGCAAGCAGCACTCGACCGTCCCGGGCGGGGGCTGGCCACCCTGTTCTTAAGCACCTGCAGGGAGAGGGATTCCTCAGCTGCCTCCGTCACTCCTCTGACAGGCAGGAAGTGAGCCCCGGGTCTCCCCTGCTGCAGAATCATCCCGTCGCTCCCCGTCCTGCCTCCTACAGACACAGGGAACCCTTCACCCCGTCTCTGACAGCCCAATGAGACCCAAGGACTGGTCCCAGGCTCCCCCACTGTTGTCTCTTCTCCTGACTGACCAGGCCCGGTTATAACCTCTCCTCCCCAGCCCCCTGCTTTAAACCTTTTTTCCCGGTTGTTGCTCTCCATTGGGCTCTCTCCAGTTTGGCCCCACGTTAGGTACATTGTGTTCCCCAGAACTGCCCCCAGTGAGCTGAGCTGAGCTGAGCTGTTACCTCCTGTACCACGCTGCAGCTAACACGCTCCGGAATGAGATGCACCTTGGTCACAAGGCCACCGCGTTATTGACACAGACTCTCTGTGGGATGCACTGTAACCCTCAGCTGCCTTTCAGCCCTGCTCCCCTGTACCAGAGCAGGTTTCTCCAGGCTCAGCTGAGAGCCAAACCGGATTGCTTAAAACAGGGCTGCGTACGGCCCGAGAGTGGGGCTCCTCCGTCACACGGCACCAAACCCCTCACACAGAGCACCTCCGCTGCCTCTCCAGCCAGCACGTAGTCACACACGCAAACCCATCAGCCACTCCAGCTTCCCCTGTGCCACCGCCAGAGCCCTCCAAACACAGCTGAGAGGCTGTGAAGACCAGTCTCAGCACACCCACCCAGGTTCTCTCCCCAAAGGACCAGCCACAGCTCCAGGTCAATATATACTTAGATCTGACCCAAGAAAGCAGGCTGGGCCAATCCTACAGAATCTAAAGGGTTATTAATGAAAGAAAGAAAAGGGCGAGAGTACTAATTGTTAAAGCCATCAAATTCCACCCACCAATCACAAAGTGCCTGGTGCCGGCTGCAGCAGATGGACCTGGAGTACATCTTTGTCAGGCCGGGGCAGCCATCCTGCCAGGCGCAGCTCATCGCAGAGATGCTCCTGGAGCAATGAGCTGGGCTGAAGACAAAATGGGGAGACCTCAGGGCCCCCGTTATACCCCTGCCCGCGTGGTGGGAAATCCGTCGTTCCTCCCTGTTTGGGCCCACGTCCCAAATGGAGCCTGTCCGTGAGCAGGTCACGTATTCGTGTCATTTTTTTGGGCATTCTGCCGTTGGCTGCCTCCAGAGCTACGGCTCCACAGCCACGGCCCCCCGACATGGCTTGGTGTCAAGTGCTGCTTGACCTGGCTAGCAATCCTTTCACTGGAGGTAGCTAGGCTCCCAGTGTGGTCTCCCAGAGACTGCAACTTTGACGACAAGCCCAGAGCCAGCACGTCTGACTCCGCGTACGCAAGTGTTACAGGTGTATGAGCAGCACAGGCAGGTTCAGCAAATCCCCAGCTTTCGTTAGACACCTCCCTTGGCCCAGGATTCAGGCAGGAGTGCAGGGAGCTCGTCCGGGGAGCAGCCGGCAGCTGGCCTGTGTGGAGGATGGGAGCTCTCCGGAGGGGCCCCGAGCTGCTGAGCCTGGAGCAGGACATTGGCCGAGCCTAGTTCTAAGCTGAAGGGCCTTGGGGTGAAGAGCGCAAAGCCCCAGGCTGCAGTGGGTGTGCTGGACAGTGGAGTTGGGGAAACCGAGGCAGGGGCCAGTGTAGCGCCAGAGAAGGCGGGACCCTGTCACGCCCCCCAGTGCCCTGAAGCGAGGGAGTCTGTCGCCCTGCCAAGCCCTCCCTGTTCTAAGGTCAAACACGCCCCTGCATCCTACCATGCACGGCAAGACCTGTGGCTGGGAGGTTTGCGGGTGTGGGAGGCTTAAAGCAAGCGTGTTCCCTGTGCACCTCTGCGTGCTGTCTGCCCTGAGCCGGGAACCACCTGCCTTGCAGCAGGAGGGGGTTCCCTGGCTCTTTGGCAAAGACTGATCGTATGGTGCCACGCCTGGTTACCTCCTCCCCTGCTGGCACAGCCTGGCCATCCTTAGCCAGCCCTTCTGGCCACCTGCGACTCGCCTGCCTGCATCCCAACCTGTTCCTCCCTCCTCCATTGCAGGAGCTGCTCTGTTACAAGTACAGGGCCCCAGGTGCTCCCAGCGCTGGCGCAGCAGAGGCCGAAGCCTTGGCCCAGCCGGCTGGGGGCTTCTATCTGCTCTGGAAGCGGGGCTTCCCCAGCCCCCTGCTGTCCATGGAGTACACAGACCTGACCTGCGACGGGCTCTGCGAGCTGGCCGTGGTGTGTCTGAAGGGGCTGCATGTTCTGCAGGTGAGTGGCCTTTAGTCGGCCCCATGTCCCGGCCAAGGAGCGTCGTCTGTGAGTCAGACAGGGGCTCTGTTTCCCAGCCTGTCCCGAGCAGGTGCATGGCATTGCTGGATGATGGCTGTTGAACAGCTGCAGCGTCCCCCTCCAGAGGCAGCCGCAGGTGCCAGGAGAGCCAGGCAGGCAGGAGCAGCTTGCACTGGAGCGTGTGCAGGCTGGCGGGAGCCTGTCCTGGCAGGGCTGGCAAGGTGCAGGCAGGCACGAGGGGGTTGTCCATAGCTGTGCTGCAACCTCCCTGACGGGTACATGGGCCAGGCCGGGCCCGTCCACCCGCTCACTGCTCCGTTCTCCTCCCGTGCAGCACAGCCTGGCGCAGACGGCCCAGTGCCTTCTGGAGAGGCTGCGCCAGGAGGTGGCACGGCGCAGCCGCGGCTCCCAGCGGGTGCGAGAGGCCAACCCGCCCGAGGGAGCAGCAGAGGAGTAACGGCGCATGAGCTGCACTCGCCGCTTCTGGACAGCCTCGGGGCAGGGTCCTGGGAGGAGCTGACGCGCCGCCGGGGGCACCTTGCCCTGGGGAGCAGTGATGAGAGGGAGCAGGACCCAACAGAGAATGCAGATCTTTGGCCGTGAGCGCGGAGCAGCCAAGGAGGAAGCCCTGTAGCCTCCCTCGGCTACACGTGCCGACACGCACAGCGCGTGCCAGGAGCCGCTCTCCTGCTGGGAGAGCCAAGGGCAAACGGTGGACTTCTCTGCTGGCTTTGTCCGCTGTGTGCCTGCCAGGCCGGAGCCAGCCCATGGCGCAAGGGCCCCCAGCTGACTTCGCTGTACTGTGACATGGAACCGCCCGCGTTCAGTAAACCAGCCTGTGCCCCTGTCTTGCTGCCGCCTGTTTCTGTCCTGCGATGTTTGTGTGCCGCTACCCGGAGGTCCCCGCAAGGGGCTGCGGGCTGGGACCACCCCCAGCACCCTTCACTTGTCAGCTGGAGGAGACCCTTCAGCAAAGGAGCTCCTGGGTTAGAGGTGGTGACTTTGGGGCACTCCTTAGTCCAGCTGGCAAAGCTGGGGGCTGGGAACTGAAGCCAGGCAAGCAACGATGCCTGTTTGCCCCAGTGAGGGAAGGGCTTTAACCACAGGGAGCCCTGCTGTGAGGGTGGGCAGGTTGGATTCGCCCTCAGGGAGTCAGGCAGGGCTGGAGCAGGGGGCGAACCCCCAAACGCCTGGGAAGCTGGACTTGGTCAGTTTCTGAAAAGGCACAGGTCCGAGTTGCTCCTGCTCCCTCCCGTGGGGCATTGGGGCCAGTATTCATTTGCTGTGAGAGAAGTTCCCTGGGAGCCAGGCGCTTGGACGGCCACCCCGGAGGGAGCCCACGGCCGCCTGGCTGCGTAGCAGAGCACCCAGTGAGGTTTTCACCTCCCCTGTGGTGCACATTTGCTCAGGCCAGGTGCACTGCGATAAGTTTATTCTGCACATGGATGGAAACAGTTCGAGGGAGGATTGTTCAGCTGTGGGGTTTATTCCCAGTACAGCCATGAACCCAGTGACTGCCCTGCCGTGACTCAGTTTCCCCAGAGGAAGCTGGTGACACCCTGCGCTGTCAGGGCTCTGCGAGTGCCTGGGTGTTGGTTCCCCGGGCATCTCCTTTGCGTTTCTCTGTCCGGCGGTGGGGCTGTGACAGCGCTGTCCGGCACAGCCTCGCAGGAGCACACCAGACATAACACCCAGTCGTCAGGGGTGTCGGCCAAGCTGGCCGGCTTCGTTCCCCCATTGCGCGGCTGGGGCAGTTGAGGTCCAGGGAGCTGAGGGGCCCTGCAGGCCCGGGCGGCGCTCCAAGGGCCAGGCCACACTTCCGCGTCACACGACAGGCCCAGGGCAGGGGGAGGCCCAGCATCTCGGTGCCTGGCTCGTACGTGGGTGCTGCAGCGTGCCCCTGCCGCCGCTCAGCCTCTCTCCCCGGCACTCACGTTTGCAGACGGCTCGCGAGGGCTCAGGAGGGAGCTGTTAGCTCAGCGGCCTTCCCTTACTGGACCCAATCTTCCTCCCTCCTTTCTCCCCTGGGGCCCTCTCTTCCCCAGCCCCAGCGTGGGGCCAGCACTGGTGTTCCGGCCTGTTCCACCATGTCCTGGGAAACAGCTGTGAGGTTAAAGCCCTTCCCAGTCATGGGACAGAAGCTTGTGGCAGTGGGGGAGGGGCATAATAGCTAGGGGGGTGGGGAATGATGTGCTTGGGGGGGTGCTATGCAGCAGGCCAGTGGGGGGAGAGGGGATGGGTGCTGGGGGGGGGCTAGGCAGCAGGCCAGTGGTGGGGGGAGGGGATGGTAGGGGGTACATACCTGCAAGGGCAGGAGAATTCATTGTGTGCGTGTGGGGCTGAATTCCAGAGCTGGCCGGAGCCAGGTGAGCCCCAGGCTGGGAAATCAGCTTCTGTTCTTCCTTTGCTCCAGGCTCACGGCTTGGCCTGGCCCCGACTTTCCCTGCCTGGCCCCAGCCTGGCTTGCAGCGAAGGCCTTTTGGGGCAGGTTTGTGTCCTCCCAGGTGTGCACCTGCTGCTTCTTGGTGCTCCTGTGTCCTACAGTCCTACAAGTGATGGGTGAAGCTACAATTCCTGGGGCGTCTGTGGCTGCCTTCGCTGCTCATCACCAGCTAGTGAACAGCACAGGGTGGGCCTCAGCCAGCAGCTTCCCCTGCTCTGGAAATTAGGCCCACACCCCAGACAGACTGACCAGCTGGTGTTCCCACATGGCCTCTGTTGGTGCTGTGGCTGTGCTTTTGCCTTGGGGCTGTCTGCAGGCAGGTCTGGGCCTGAAGCTGGGACAAGGGTGAGGGTTGGTGTCTGCCTTCTGCCCTGGCTGTGGGGGTGTGTGTGTGTGTGGGGGGGGGGTCTTCTTTAATACCACCCTAGCCCATCTCCCTCTCTTCCAGCTGACAGCCCCCTCCCCCTGGCAGACGTGCATGGCCCAGGGCAGTAACACTAGGGGGTTGTTAAATAATGCACCACTTTGAATGCTGGCCAGACAGAGGAACCCCACAATGTATCCAGCTCCTTTCAGGGCTCCCCAGAAGCCAGAGTTTGAGAAGCACCAATAAATGCAGCCTGGGGGATGGGGCAGCCACTCTGAGCAGGGTGAGATGTATCCCCTGCCAGACAAAGCCAAGGGCTATTCATCAGTCAGGCTCCAGGCCGCCCCCCCATTGGCCCTTCACTGGGAGGCTTGGGCCCAGCTCCTATCCTGCGACAGACTCCCTGGGGAAGCTGGGGAAGACATTAACCTGCCCTAAGCCTAAGCTTTCCCATCTGTGAAATGGGATGAACCATCCTGTCTCCTCCCCTGACAGCATCTGTCTGGACTGCGAGGTTTGTAGGCCCAGGCCTGTCTCACTAGGTACACTGCAGCCAGGCTGCCTGGTGAATGTGGCTCCTTAGCGGTGGTATTGAGTGGCTCTCAGTGACTCTGAGAACGTGTCCCCCACCTTCGTTCCCTCCCAGCAGCCAAGCTGAAAGCAGTTTGGATGTTTTGATCAGTGCTCTGCAGTTCTGGGAGACAGGCAACAGCTGCCTTCTGCCATCATAGAATCCTAGGCCTGGAAGGGACCTCAGGAGGTCATCTAGTCCAGCCCCCTGCCCAAAGCAGGATCAACCCCCACTAAGAGCCTCGTTCCCTGTCTCCGGGGCCTCTTGCTAACTTCCAGTCCCGCTGCCGGGCATAGGAATCTGCGCTAAAAATAAATCAAGCCTGGGGGGTGTTCGGCTGGAATTCCTCTGCCAGCTGGTTCTGGCCAGGCCCATGGAAACGGGGCTGGGCGGTGAAGGAGACAGCCCCTGCAGCTTCCCTCCCCAGGCCTGCTGCCCCAAGTGGCTTTTTTCCTTTACATGGGCAGATTTCATCTTCATCACCCCTTTGGGGCTCATGGAGCCTCATAAATATGCAGCTTGCCAGCAGCTGATTGGCTCTGGCCTTCTTCCCCCTGCTTCCCCCGCACAACACAGGCCGTGCCTGCAGCCAATAAGCTCTGGGCACTGAATATTCATGAGGGGACCATTCTGGCTGAGGGACAGATGGGACTGGCGCTGAAGCCAGAGGAAGGGAGTGGGGGTTGGAGCACTTTCCTCCCCCTTCCTTTTGCCCAGCGCAGGGAGCAGTAGCCACGCCTGGCCTGGGGGTGTGTGGAAGGGGAGATGCAACAGACCTCAAAGCCCTTGTGCAGGGGGAGGGTTTCGGTCCCGACCTGGGCACCTTTGCACCACCCAAGGCTTGTGTCTAGGAGCAGTGTGACCTAGTGGGCAGAGCAGTGGCCTGGTGTTATGTGCATAAGAAGCACACGGGATCTTTTCAGAGAGGTAAGGCAAGAACGCCGTGTTTATTGCAAATACAGCACCACCATGTTACGCGTATCGTTTACACCCACCCATGGATCAATGCTCTGATGCGGACGAGATGAGAAGAACCCAACCCTGCAGTGGTGCTCACCGCTTCTATACAGCTCAGTCCATCGCTCTGGTTCTGTCCCCTGCCCCAGGAGTCGCCAGTCAACGGCCGAGGGGGCTGATCCTTTCCCACAGCCCAGGTCCACGTGTGACTTGTCACCTACAGACGAGACTTAATTGTCCTCTCTGGGTGGGTCAGAATCCAGTTCCCATTGGTCTTCTGCCACCAGGTCTTTCTTGTCCAGACAGGCGGCTCCAGCGGCTAACTGGGTGAGCATCCACATTCACGCTTCCAGGTGGCTGTCGCACACCCCCGTCCTCATGCACAGACAGCACAAGGGTTGCAGGCTAATGCAGCAGAGATCACCCTCACAATGGAGTTTTAGGGACAATATGGAGTTAGATACAAAGTGTCTGTGGACGCAAAGGAACAAATATAAAGAGTAATACAAAGGTATGAAGTAGTACAGAGCTCCTATCAAAAGCTACAAGGTAATACAGGGTAATAGGAAGGTACAGGGTAATACACAGGTACTGGGTAACACAGGGTAATACATGGGACAGGGTAATACACAGTTTCTATCAAGAGCCCCATTTCTGCCCTGGGGGCTCGGTGGCCCCCTGGGCTCTAGGACAAGTCACTCCCCTTCTACAGCCCCCCCCCCCGTCTGTCTGCACTGAGCTCCCCAGGGCCGGGGCTCCTGCCGTTTCGCCCCCTTTCCTGTCCCGGCCCCGGGTTGGCTCGGCTGGGGGTGTCCCTGCTGCTGCCCTAGGGCCTGGCTGGGGAAACTGCAAACTTGTGTCAGAATTGTCCCAGCTGCTGGGGGGTGTATTGGGGGGCGGGAGCCGGGGGGGCCGGGAGATGTCTCACCGGGGAGGGCTGGAGGCGGGGGGACTTGGGAGCTGTCTTACCGGGGGGTGGGGGGGCGGAGCTGTCCCGTCGGGGGGGGGCCTGAGCTCTCCCGCCGGGGAGGGGAGCGGAGCTGTCCCGCGGGGGGGGTCGGGGTTGGGGGGGCCGGAGCTGTACAGCGGGGGGGGGCGGAGCTGTCCTGCGGGGGGTGGGGGGGCGGGGAGGGGCCAGAGCTGTC
The DNA here is from genome assembly GCF_033958435.1 of Carettochelys insculpta. Taxonomy (NCBI): domain Eukaryota; kingdom Metazoa; phylum Chordata; order Testudines; family Carettochelyidae; genus Carettochelys; species Carettochelys insculpta. The sequence goes on along the minus strand of NC_134158.1, from coordinate 21,834,520 downwards.
CCGCGGGGTGGTGTGGGGGGCGGGGGGGGCCCGAGCTGTCCCGCCGGGGCGGGTGGGGGTCGGGGGGGCCTGAGCTGTACAGCGGGGGGGGGCGGAGCTGTCCCGCGGGGGGGCCGGTGCTGTCCCGCGGGGGTGGGGGGGCGGGGAGGGGCCGGAGCTGTCCCGCGGGGTGGTGTGGGGGGCGGGGGGGGCCCGAGCTGTCCCGCCAGGAGGGTGGGGGGCGGGGGGGCCGGACCTGTCCCGTCGGTGGGGGCCTGAGCTCTCCCGCCGGAGGGGGGGAGCGGAGCTCTCCTGCGGGGGGGTCGGGTTCGAGGGGGGCCGGACCTGTCCCGCCGGGAGGGTGGGGGGCGGGGGGGGCGGAGCTGTCCCGCGGGGGGTGTGGGGGCCGGGGGGGGGCCTGGAGCTGTCCCACCGGGAGGGTGGGGGGCGGGGGGGCCGGAGCTGTCCCTCCCTGCCAGGTGCTGAAGGCCAGGGCGCGCTGCTCCCCACGGCTCCGCCCCGCGCTCCGCCCCTCCTCCCCTGGGCGGTCTCGGCCGCCGCTTGGGCGGGGCCGGGGGCTGCTCGGCGAGCGAGCGGAGCCGGGGCGGTCCCAGCGCCCAGCCCAGCCCGCGGCCATGGGGGAGGCAGCTGGAGCGGCGGAGCCCGCTGGCCGCCCGGCAGGTGGGAGCCGAGCGGAGCCCCCGCCAGGTAGGAGCCGGGGGCAGGGGGCGGGGAGCGGCTGCTGGCTTCTCGGGAAGCGGGGGTGGGGGGTCTGGGGGGCAGGGGGCTCTGAGGGGGGACGGGGGTGGGGGGCTCTGAGGGGGGGTTTGCAGGTTTCCCCCCAGGTTGTCCAGGGCCCAGCGCGTGGGGGGCTCTGCCCCTTGCCGGAGGGAGTGTGCTCGGGCACACGTGTGTGTGTGTGTGTGTGTGTGTGTGTGTGCGCGCGCCGGGTGGTGCCTGGTGTGTCCCTGCACCCTGGTCGCTCCTGTGCCTCCATCTCCCCATCCCCCGGCCCGGCTGCCCCATGCGGGGGGCGGGGTTCTCCGCACTGCCGCCGGGGCTGGCTCAGTCGCTGGCACACGGGGCGCTGATGCCCCCTGCGACCCTCCCCGGCTCGTGCCATGTTAGATTTGCAGCCGATGCGTCTGTGGAAACCCCCCGCCTTGCGATGGATCGGCCACGCGCCCCCCCCGGCCCAGCCACGCGCCCCCTCCGGCCCAGCCACGCGCCCCCCCCGGCCCAGCCACGCGCCCCCTCCGGCCCAGCTACGCGCCCCCCCCGGCACAGCCACGCGCCCCCCCGGCACAGCCACGCGCCCCCCCCGGCACAGCCACACGGTTTTCAGCTCCAGCCCTGCAGCTTCCGTTTTCTTGCCCGGCGCCGGGCTCCCCCGGGGGCTTTGCCAGCCCGTTGCGTGGCCGGGCGCTGCCCTCCTCCGACAGGGACCACCCAGCGCCCGGCCCAGCCAGCCTCGCCCCGGGGTGCCGGCCGCTGGGCTGGACCCGCCTGGGAACCGCTCCGCGCCTTCAGATGAGCGCCGAGCTGGGCGGCTGCGGGGGGCTGGCGTTTGGCACGGCGGTGGCTGGGAGGCGGCGGACAAGCCCGGGCCCCTGTACCTATAGGGCCACTTTGGACGGGCTTCCCCGCCCCTGCAGCGAGCCTACCGGCCGGGCGGCTCATCAAAGCACTGACGGCTTGTGCCGGCCCCCCCGGGCCCCGGGCTGGCACCCTCCGAACGACAAAGCGCCAGGGGAAATAACCTGGCATTGGTTCCTCGGGGCCAGCTCCCCAGCAGGGGTAAACTGGTGTCACGCCGGGGAGGCTGCAGGGCCAGAGCCCCAGCCGGGGGTCAGTCCTCGCACTCAGGGGCCCGGATCCCCCGCTGGATCCCAAAGGCTCGGACTCCATTAGCGTCAAGGGGGTCACAGCCCCCCCCCGCGGGTGTAACGTGGTGCCCCCGCAGCAGGGCCGCGCACCGCACCGGGGTAAGGCAGCCTTGCGCCCTGGCCGCTGGCGGAACCGTGCGGATCCGGCCCAGGGGAGGAGCTGGCCCTGGCACGGTAGACGTTAGGGCACCGGCAGCAGCGAGGGGCTTATTGCCAGGAGCCGCCTGAGCCCCCAGCTGACCGCCTACGTGGGCCTGATCCTGGATATTTAACATGCTGGCAGGGGGGTTGGCACGCGCGCGAGGTTCCCCTGGGCGCCCCGGCGGGACCGCCTGAGAGCCCCCTGGCCACGCTGGCGCTGCAGGACGTGCTGGCTAGCCAAGGGGCGCTCCTTCGGGCTCTGTCTGTGCAGCGCTGGGCACCCGGGGCCCGAGCTCAGCTGGGGCTAGCGGGTGCTCCTGGGGTATGAATCATAATGGGGGTGGAGCAGGGTGAGGGGTGAGCCGGACCTGAGCCGTCCGCCTCACTCGGTTACAAATACTGCCCAGGTTAGCGGAGAGAGTTGCCTGGAATTTAAACACCGGCTCCTTAAATCCGCTTCCACCCCGAAGCCTGGGAGGGGCGGGGACGTTTCCCCCTCCCCGGAGCGGTGTCGATGCCCGTGAGGAACACCCCGGCTCTGCCACGCACGGGTGAGAGCCAGCGGGTCTTCTCCTCGCGCTTTTAGAGGCACTGGGGCAAGTCCTCAGCTGGGGTAAAGTGGCACAGCTGAGCTCAGTGGAGGGACACTGATTTACACCGGCTGGGGAGCTGGCCCCATGGACTTCAGTGGCATGCCAGCTTTCTTCCATCCCTGGGCAGAATAAATTTTGTTCTGTGCACCGAGGCACGGGGGATGTGCACCACAGTCGAAGCCCAGGCTGCCGGCGGGGGGCGCGCTGCTGATCAGCTGGGCTGCACCCGAATCTGTCCTGGGCGGCTGCCCACGCGCTCAGCTCACAGGGAACACGGGTGGGAACCGCTGGCTGTAAACCAGGGTTCTGTGGGAGCCGCTGGGGAGATGCTGCTTTACACCCCCTCCAGGCGGGGGGCACTACTCCAGGGGTACGCTCGGCCCCTTGCACTAAACCTGCTGGGACACACCTGCCGCCGGCCCCCCAGCCAGCGAGCTTGCCCCACGCGTGGCCCCTGTGACTTCAGCCCACCCGCGGAGCTCCCGGGCGCGCACGCAGGGCGGCCGTAGCAGCCTGGCCTTCCTGGCGCAGGTGTCAGCTCTCCTGCCCAGCGCAGAGCGGCGGGGTGTGAGCCGTGCGGCGGGGTGCGGGCGGGGTGCACAGAGCCAGATTCCTCTGTGCGCAAGCGAGCTGGGGGGGGGCAGTAACACCCTGCGGGTGTGACACAGGGCGAGCCACGCGCAGCCGGTGCCTTGCGGTTTTCCCAGACTTTGGTTCCAGTGCCGGCTAACATGAAGTGGCTATTCCCCAGCCGGGGGACAGGGGTACCCTGAGTTACTGGCAGAGGTGGGGAAAGTACCCCAAAAGTTACTTGAGTAAAAATGCAGCTGCTTTCACTGCTGGATACTTGAGTACAATCAAGAAGTGATGTCTGCGTGTATGTCTGCGTGCGCGTGTGTGTGTGTCTGCGTGTGCGTGCGTGTGTGTGTCCGTCCATTTACTTAAACAGTTTTCCAGAGGGACCCCTGTGACTTGTACTTAAGTACATTACCCCCGCATACAAGCAGCTGTACTTTTACTCAAGTAACTTTGGGGCTACTTTTCTCACCTCTGGCTAGTGGCTGCAGGAAGGGAATCAGGTGCTGGGTGAAATCCACCAGCTGGAGTTACTCCAGGCCGGGCTTTCCCCCTCCAGGGTCCCCTGCAGCAGAGCCGGCGACGCCTGGGTTTGGCCGTGGGCTTTAATGACTCACATGGGCTGCGGGTTTGCTCTGAGCGTGCGAGGCGGCAGCGGGCAATGCCCCTTCTGTGGGTAGCCGCCCCTGTAACACCCTGCTGGCCTGGGGGCCCTCCCTGGGCGGCGTTGGGGTGACAGAGCTCCGCCAGGGGGAGGTCAGGGTTCCCCATTCGCGTGTGGCGTGGGGGGGGCTGATTCTCTGGGGCAAACAGCTGGTCCCCCAGAGAGCCAGCGGGGGGTGGCCATTGGGAAATAGGCTGGGCCGCGGCAGCTCCATGTGCCCGGAGAGCCGCCCCCTCCCCTTCGTAAGTGCTGGGCCAGCACCGGGGAGAGCCGCGCTGGAAGAGCGCCCTCGGGTTCTGCCTGGGGACGAGCTGGAGGCTGCCGGAAGGGCTGGGCTGGGACTTGGGGGAGCAGGAGGGGGCGTGAGCCGCCCTCGGTAGCGCGGGTGGCAGAGACCAGTCCGCACTCAGGGACCCCCAAGGGCAGAGCGGCCCCTGCGATCATCCCTCACCTCCGGCGCCCCTAACATCCAGCAGCCCTGTCGCGCCCCTCCGAGGCCCAGGCGGGGTAGCTCTTAAGGTGCTGCAGGCCCGCTGGTTCCTTGGGACCCGACCCGGAAACCTGGTGACCCCCTCCGGGACCACCGGCCTCGGAAAATTCGATCATCGCTCAGTGCTGGGGCGCGTCGATTTCAGCCGGTCGATGAGGGATGAGGGCTCTTGGAAGACATTTAGGAGTAAATTACAGCTAAGGATGAGCCCAGAACAAAAAGCAGCCCCGTAGCACTTCAAAGACTAGCAAAGGTGAGGAGCTTCCCTGGCACAGACCCACTTCTCCAGACCAGAGCCGGACCAGACGCCCAGAGCGCTGAGAGCCAGGGCTGGTAGCTGGACCCAAACTTTGTGGGACTGCAGGAAACTTGGCCACACCCATGATAAAGGTCCTCCGGCTGGCGAACATCTTGCCGGATGAGGGATGTTGCTGGATCAGAGCTGCCGGACGAGAGAGGCTCGGCCTGTGGCAGCGGTGAAGAGAGACAGAGGAGGGAAACTGCTGCTTGAGGGTGTGTTCAGGTTCCCTTTGGACGTGGTGACAAGTTGTGTTTTAATGGCTAGAAGGCTTTAATCTCCCCGTCCGCTGCCCCTGCCTGCTCCTCCCACCCCTCCAGTCTCCTGTACCTGCATGAGTTTAACTCGCCCCAGGCAATTTTGCACAACGGGGACAATTCAAACGGGTGCAAACAGAACAAACGCGTTTCAAAAGGACCACGCACATTCGGCGGCAGAACCGCAGCCAAGCAAGGAGCCGGGGACCTCACAGGCCCTGCGGCTTCCCAGCGGAGCAGATGCAGCAAACCAGCCCCCTTGGCGTGACCAGGCCCGGGGCAGAGGAGGGTTTTCCCTCAGCCCGTGTGTTGTTCCCCTGGTTACGTCTCCTCACTGCTGAGCCTCGCGCCTTGTTTCCACGCTGGTTTCAGATTCCCACAAGCGCCTCCTGCGCCTGACCAAGGAGGCCTCGGGTATCACATTTCTGTGCCCCAGCTCCGGAGTTACAGCCTGCCCGGAAAGGCTCCTGCCTTCGCCGGTCCTTCCACCGCCACTCCTGGCTCTGGGACGAGCCTCCAGCCAGAGGCTCCCACCCTTTGCTGGTGCGGACCCCAATTACCCCCCCCAAATCATTCACAGGCCCCCCAGCCAAGCCCATTCCAGCCAGGATGTGCGCTTCAGCCCCTGGCAAAGGGATCCGCAGCACGGATGTCCGCACCGCCCTTGGGAGCAGCGTTGGGAGGGATCTAATTGAAACACAGGAACTGGTTGTAACTTTGCAATTGATTTAAAACTTGTTTTCTACGCTCCTTGCTATTGACCTTCTATTTTTTTCCACCGACTCCCGCCGGTGCGCCGGGGATCCGCACACCGCAGGCTGGGGCCCACCCTAGGGCAGGGCCCTTCTCGGGCACTCCGGAAGGCAGATCTGCGGCGCAGCAGATGGTTTTAAAGAGGGTCCTTCGAGATCCGAAGCCTTCCCAAAACCGCTGTCCCCTGGAAGCTGGTGAATTGCAGCCGTGAGATTCCGGGCTCCCCTCCACCCTCCCCGCCTGACTCGGACAGCCGCAGGGCGGTGGGAGCTGGATTGTCCGCTCCGGAGTAGCCTCATGCTCCGTGCCGGCGACCCAGCCCTCTTCAGGCAGCCCCTCAGTTCAGAGGCTCCCCAACCCCTCCCTGGCTCTAGCTCCCAGGCAGCCCCCAGCTGTAACAGCTGCTGGCGAGTCCGGACCAGCCCCCAGCCCTGGCCCTGAGACCGCCCTGCCCTGCGCCTGTGCCGGGTGCAGGCCGAAGCTAATCCCTGGTTACTTGTACTCCACGGCTGGAAGGAGGAGCAGCGTGTGCCCTGCCCTGGGCAAAGTGTTGTGCTCCGACCCCCACTTGCTGCCGGTTTGGGCCAGGCCTAAGAAAGGGTTTAAACCTATGGGGTTCATGTGTGGCCTGGGGGGGTAGAGGGCTGGACTAAGATGTGAGTTCGAGCCCTGGCCTGCTTGGGCAAGTCCGCTTCCTATGGCATGCCTCAGTTTTCCCATCTGTACAATGGGGGCAATGATCTTACCCTCCTTTGGAAAGGGCTTTGCGATCGGTTGATGACAAGAGCACCTGAGGACCGGGGTCATACCATAAACCAGGCAAGATTTGCAGGCAGGGCTGGGTGAAGTCCACCCTGTGAAGTCATCCCCCCCGCCTCGCTTCAGACCTCCCCAATGGGTCATCCACCAGTTACGGCCCCTCAAAAGAAACAGCCATTGCCAGCAATCCTGCGGCGAGGAGTTCCACCGCTCATCGGCACGGGGCGCGTGTGGCAAACCTGGGGGGGGGTGCTCCTACCCGCCCCTCGTCAGCTCCGTGTCTGCTCCCCCGAGTGACCCTAGTGGAGGAGGAAAAGTAACTCTCAGCCTGACAAGTGTGGCAGATTCCACCCTGTGTTGCTAGGGAAGAGCTGCGGTAACCATGGCGACACTGACTGCTCACCGCCTCGCCCATGGCAGCGGTGATGGTTATTATCGCCAGTGATTGTTTCACACACGTGCCAGGCACTTCCGGGAGCATGGAGGAAGGCCGGCCCCGCGCCTGAGCCCCCCGCCAAACGCCACAGCTGTGGGCTCAGGCTGCCTGCAGACTCAGGCAGAGGTCCCTGCGCCAGGGACATGTGGGGGGGCTCCTGCCCCGGGGAAACAGGGGATTAGTGTGGGGGCGCTGTGCGGCTCTCGGCTGCTGCAGCTGTGCGACTGGGGGGGCGCGATCCAGCCCTCGGGTTCCCAGAGAAACGGGGGCCCAGCAGTAGAGGCTGCCAGACTGCAGAGCGTGAGACAAGGGGTCTCCCAGGGGAAGCTGCTGGTGGTGCTCAGCTGCGTGCGTGGCTGGGTCTCAGCTGCGCCCAATGAGTGGTTACCATCCGAGGGTGGGGAGCCCCGGTGGGCCAGTCTCTAGTCCACCTTGGTTCCGTGGCCCGCCAGGGACGTTGGTTGGAGGATTCTCCATGGGGCGGTGAGCACGGGCGTGTACCTGGCGCAGTTCACCCCCCTCCCAGACACCTGTTCCTTTTGCGGCACGAGGGAGACCCTGGCGTACATCTGTGTTGAGTGCGCCAGGTTGCAGCCCCTCTTCTGGCTCCTCCAGAACCTGCTGCTGAGGTTCTGGCTGCACTTCTCCCCACACCTCTTGATCCTGGCACACCCCATCCGCGGCCCCACTAAGTAGCAGGACCTCCTCATCAGCTTCCTCCTGGCAATGGCTAAAGTAGCCATCTATAACAGCCGGGAGAGGAGGCTGGCTGAGGGGGAGACCTGCGACTGTGGGGCCTATTTTTGCTCTGCCCTCCGCTCATGAATCAGGGCGGAGTTTCTTCTGGACAGTGTCCACTGACTCCCTTGAAGCCTTTGGGGAGCAGTGGGCGCTGTCCAGGGTTCTCTGCTCGGTGTCTTTCTCTGGCTCCCTTGTTTTGAACCTTTGACCCCCACTCCCATCCCTGTTCTCTTTTTAGTTGTCCCCAAATTCATTTGGGCCATGTTCTTTTGAATGGGGCCTTTTAGTCGTGGGCAGGCTGTGCCCGCCCCCTCCATGGTCTCCCAATAGTGCAATGAGTGGTTAGTTCTCAGCTGTGTGCAATGAGTGGTTCATTCTCAGCTGCGCGCAATGCATGGTTTTCAGCTGCAGGCAATGGGGCTGTTGGTTCTCAGCTGTGTGCAATAAGTGGTTAGTTCTCAGCTGCTGTAGTGGGGTTCAGGGGTCCCCAGACCCTGCTCCCCTTCTCAGGCAGGAGTGACTCTCACTCAGCAGGAGACCAGCGGGTTTATTAGCTGACAGGGCACAGCATCGTACAGAGGGGTCAGTGCAGCCGGCAGAGACAGCCAGTCCCATCCATGCTGGGGAGAGGAGGCCCTGAGAGGCCCCCCTCTGAGCCGGGGCCTTGCCCGCTCCTTTGTCTCCCTCTCTCTCTCAGCTCAGACCAACTGCTTTTCAACTCCCAGTTCCAATTCAAACCCCTCAGGTTCCACCTCCTCCTTTGTCTGCAGTACAGGGGTGTCACCTGGTTGCCTAGGTTACCCTCAGCAGGAGCCCCACACTGTGAAATACACACTCATATCCCACAGTACATCACAGCTGCATGCCAGGGGGTTGTTGGTCCCCGGCTGCGCACCGTGGGAGGTTGTTTCTCAGCTGCGCGCAGCAGGTCGTTGGTTCTCAACTCTGGGGCAATGAGCTGGAGGGGACGAGCTGCGTGCAAGGAGGTGTCAGAGCTCAGATCTGCGCCATGAGTTGTTGGTTCCCATCTCTTGCAGCGAATTGGAGCTCAGGGCCTGAGCTGTGCCGAAGGTTGCACAGACACGTGGAGAGACACGGCCCTTCTTCCGGGAGCCTCAAATTGAGATCGACAAGAGAGAATTCTTGCCCCAGGTGACAGGGGAACCCAAGGCCCAGGGAGATGAAATGACTTGGCTAAGGTCAGCCAGAGGAGGTCAGACTGATGGGCCAGAATCTCGCTGCCAAACAGAACGGGGACCTTCTCGAGCGATCCTTCCCCGTCCTCCACTCCCAGCATCTGTAACAGAGAGGAAGCCGTGCTAGTCTATACACTATCAAAACAAAAAGCAGTCAAGTAGCACTTTAAAGACTAGCAAAATAGTTTATTAGGTGAGCTTCCGTGGGACAGACCCACTTCTTCAGACCAGAGCCAGACCAGAACAGACTCAATATTTAAGGCACAGAGAACCAAGAACAATAAGCAAGGAGGGCAAATCAGAAAAAGATAATCAAGGAGAGCAAATCAGAGAGTGGAGGGGTGCGGGGGGGAAGGTCAAGAGTTAGACTGAGCCAAGTATGCAGACGAGCCCCTATAGTGACTCAGAAAGTTCCCATCACGATTTAAACCACATGTTAATGTGCCGAATTTGAATATAAAAGTCAGCTTGTCCACTTCTCTTTCCAGAACGGTGCGATAATTTCTCTTCAGTAACACACATACCTTGAGGTCATTGACAGAATGCCCCGTTCCATTAAAATGTTGGCTAACTGGTTTGTGGATCTGGAGTGTTTGCACAGCTGGCACCAGACGCCCAGGGCTCCTCTCCAGGGTGGCCTGGGACCCCCACCCTTCGCCAGCCGAGGCCCGGGTGCAGGGAGCCGGCAGGAGCGGGGAGCCTGCCACGCCTGTCGGAAGGGCCCTTTTGTGCGACTTACAAGGGCTGATTAAAGCCATTATTAAGAGCTGGGAACCCGGCAATCCGCACGGGGGAAGGAACACAATCCCTTTGTCGCCGAATGAGCCTCCCGGACTGGTTAATTGATGTTTCACCCTGGCACTGGTAATGAGGCGATTACATTAATTACAGGCGTGTTCCCGCGGGAGTTGCAGGCGCCTGCTGTTCCGGCCTGGTGCGGGTTGGCCTGGAGACACGTTCCCCAGGCGGCTCTGCGGCTCTGGGGCCACCGGGAGAGGCAGCGCTGGGCAAGAGGGGCCCCAGGCGGGAGCCACAGCTGGTGCTGGTGGGCAAAGCTCAGTCCACACCAACGGAGCAAGGCTGATTGGCGCCGGCCGGGGGTCTGGCCCCATGGAGCACCACAGAGCTGTGGCTGGTTGGCGCCGGCCAGGGGTCTGGCCCTGTGTGCAGGGAGGACACACCCTTAAGTCTGGTGCTCAGCTCCGTTGTGTCCTGTGGGGTGCAGGGTGGCCCTCTGGGGCCCGTGGGTGGGGGAAGCGCCGGCAGCCAGCCAGTCCCATGAGCCATCGGGGTTTCTATTTTCACATCCCTTCCTTTCCATTGCCTTTTTATAGCTGGTGCCTGGCTCCAGTTGCTATGGTGATGCTGGCGTTGCTGGGGGGGGCCTTGTCTTCGCCCACCAGCCTGGCACTGAGGCTGTGGCTTCTGCAGCGGGTGCGCCTGGCCTGGCGGGAGTCTTCCCCAGCCCATCCGGGGCAGTGCTGAGGGCCTTCTTCTGGGTCCCAGCTCCTTGCTGTCCAGCAGATGCTGCCTGGGGCATCCCCCGGCTGGCTGGAGGTGGCAGGTCCCAGTGAGTGAACCCACTTTTCTGGGTGAGCACCTAATGGGGCAAGGTTTGGCAGGGTCTAACCTGAGCTTTCTGGGTGCCAGCTCCCCCACCTGGGGAGGTGTCAAGTGCACAACCAGGAAACAGGGCATCTGTCCCTGGCCCTGCCACAGAGGGCGGGCAGATCACGCCCTGCCTGTGCCTCAGTTTCCCCACCCACCTTTTGTCTGTTTGGCCTGTGAAGTCTTTGGGACAGGGATTGTGTCTCTGCAGTGCCCAGATCGACAGGGCCTTGATCTCAGTAGGGGGCACATTGTGACATGTATAAAACTCTTTCTGTCTGGAGGCTGGTGTCTCAGACGTGGTAGCATACTCAGTATCTGCTTTAGAAAAGTATCGGAGGGGTAGCCGTGTTAGTCTGGATCTGTAACAGCAGCGAAGGGTCCTGTGGCACCTTATAGACTAACAGAAAAGTTTTGAGCATGAGCTTTTGTGAGCAAAGACTCACTTCTTCATATCAGATCATCAGTTCATCAGATCTGATGAAGTGAGTCTTTGCTCACGAAAGCTCATGCTCAAAACTTTTCTGTTAGTCTATAAGGTGCCACAGGACCCTTCGTTGCTGCTTTAGAAAAGGTAGTTTTCACCCCCTTCCTGCCTAGCAACCCAACTGGAAAACAGACAGTATTGTTCACCCCAGCAGCTGCTCTCCTTCATGGCATAGATCCTTTGAAATTCACAGTGGAGCCTGAGATAGAAATCAAAAGGAGAATCTCCATTCACTGCTAGCAGTATAGGGCTTATGACACACACCTAAGCAGTCTGGATCCCTGTCAGCAGAAGGCATATGCACTAGCAGCACTTCACATATACACCCTAGTCAGTTTATGATACTCCCCAGGGTTTGCTGACCTTTCACAGTGAATGATCCTTTGCCCCCTGCTCCAGCCTGTCCCACCTCGCCCATGACCAGACACCCCCTTTAAATGAGAGTTCTCAGTTCAATGCCCACAGCTGGAGTACCGTGCACAAAGGATACAGCAGAACTGCCCAAGGTTCAGACGAGCACAGCAGAGATGATCGAGGGGGCGCAGCAGCTCCATCCCCTAACACAAGAGCCAGGGGTCACAGGGCTACAGAAAGAGTGAGCTCAGGTCCTGCAGGGTGGCCCCACTGATGGCTATTAGTCACGAGGGTCTGGGCTGTCTCTCCTTGTTCAGGGTGACCCTAACCCCCTCACTGCCAGGGTAGGGAGACATGTGGCTCATGTTTGGGACAGTCCCACTCACATTGTGGCCCTGGGCACGGCCCCGCACCACCCTGTGCCATGAGCCCCCACAGCTGAATGCCTGGCTGTGCCCTGTGCAGCGTCCCGTCATCCACTTCCACACCATGGGGAAGGGGGCAGGCTGCCCAAGCGACTGGCTGAGCCTGATGCTTCCCCCCAGTGCTGGGTGGGGTCTGGCTGCGATGGACAGAGACATATGGAGCCATCGTCCCATTTGTGCACAAAGCCATTTAGGGGCAGACCGGGAAATGGAACTCAGGAGTCTGCCCAGCTCTAACCACTAGCCCACACTTCCCTCCCCCAGCTGGGGATAGAACCTAGGAGCCCCAGCTCAGACTGCCTCATGCTCTAACCACTAGCCCACACTTCCCTCCCCCAGCTGGCAGTAGAACCCAGGAGTCCTGGCTCACACCTCCTCCTGCTCTAACCACTAGCTCCCACTCTTCTCCCAGAGCTGGGGATAGAACCCAGGAGTCCTGGCTCACACCTCCTCCTGCTCTAACCACTAGCTCCCACTCTTCTCCCAGAGCTGGGGATAGAACCCAGAAGTCCTTGACCCCAGCTCTGAGTCCCACCCAGAGAGACCCCAGGGTAAGATCCCCACCCCAACCACAACCACAAGCTTGTGCCCTGCTCTGCTTCTTTACAAGGCAATGCCTGCTGGGCAGGGCCATCTGCAGCAGGTCCCAGGGGCAGGAAGGGCACAGGGAGGCCTGGCACATGCCTGTGGCAGCTGTCCCAGCCCGGCTGGTGGGGGCTGATGGAGCTGGTGTAAAGACACAGGCTGGATCGGTTCACTGGTCTGTTCCTGTCCCATCTGCACACTGAGCGTGGTGCTCCGCCAGGAGGTGTCTTGCCGCTCTGTGAGGTTCCTCTGTGCGGCTGCCCAGGGCGGGGGAGCCTTAGCTGGCTGAGCCGGGGGTAATTGCCATCATTAGCTCTTGTCACCGAAGCTCCCAACGTGAGTGGCAGCAGAAGGAGAGGGCGGTTAGCCCCTGTTTTACAGACAGGGAAACCGAGGCCTAGAGCGGGGTGGCAGTTTGCCTGGGAGTCACGCAGCAATCGCAGGCAGAGCTGGGAATACAATCGAGGAGTCTTAACCCCACTCCCACCTCCTTCTAACTACTAGACGCCACTTCCTTCCCAGTGCCAGGAGGACAGCCTGGCTCTCTAACTTCCCCGCACCACCAGCCAGCGCTGCGGTCTGCTTTCCCCTTACGAAGCCTGTCTGAGCACACCTGCAGGAGGGGGCTTATGGTGGGCAGGAGTTCCCCGGGGCTCACCGCAGGGAGGGTGACTCATCCCTAGAAAGCACAGGTCCTGCGGCGACTGCAGCAGGCTGCTGCCATCCCTGAGGTGGCCTTGTGCCAGCTCTGGCTCCCTGCCCCTTTCCTGCTCCTGGACAGCCTGGCTCCAGCCCAGCACCTGGCCAGGGAAGGCTGCGGAGGCAGCGCTAGGGCAGCCTCAAACCGGGTTCCCTCTAATAGTTCCATCCATGAGCAGAATAAATTTTGTTCTGCGCACTGATATGTGTGCGGACGCGCACCACCCATAGACACCCACTGCTGGTGGGGGGGCGCTCTGCCAGTCAGCTGGGTGGCACCTGATTCTCTCCTGAACGGCCGCCCACGTGCTCAGCGTACAGGGAACCTCCTTGTTGCCCAGGATTCCCCTTCTCGTCTGTGCTAGTGAGGGCTCTGTGTGGAACGAGGCGCGTCCAGCTGAAGAAATCAGTTCTGGCAGCTCCTCCCAGAGGCTGGGACTCCTCCATTGTGGACACTTCCCTGGCAGCCTGTGGCACGAGGTGAATCCAGCTGATCGCCAGCGTGTGCTGCCCTCTCTGGCTCCCCTAGTGTGCCTGGCTGGCCAGGGACCCCCCGGCACCATCAGGGCAGAAGGACCCGGTTCTCCGCTCCCTGGGATCCCTGATTCTCCTGCTCCGAGTACATCCCCTGGGACAGGGTGGGAGACTGGGGGCTGCTGTCATCTGGGGATCTCCCCTCCCCAGGTGTGTGCATGTGGCTGGAGATGCAGCTGAGCTCTTATTAAGAACGGCATCAAAAGCTCAGGGGCTCCTGCCGGTGTGATTTGACATCCTTTCGTTAAACCTCCTTAGTGTCACGTCCCAGGTGTAAGCGGCTTATCGGAGCTCCCTGCTGTTCTCGGGCCCACACTCTGGAGGGAAGGCGGCCCGTGAGTGTATCAAGTGCTGCCTCTGGCCCAGGGCCAGTCCTCCCTTTGCCAGCCTCAGCCTGTCACTCCTAAATGAGCGGCCAAAGGCAGCTGTGTGTGCAAGGCTGTGTGTGCAAGGCTGAGTGTGTGAGGCTATGTGCATGCTACTGTATGTGGGTATGTGTGCACAAAACTGTGCACAGATGTGTGTGCACGAGGGGTGTATGCACAAAGCGGCACGTGTGCATGTGGGGATAAGTGTGCACAAAAGCAGGCATGTTTGGGTGTGCTCTGTGTGTGTGTACCAAACTGTGTGTGTGCATTGTGTGTGCACACGGGTGTGTATGCACTGGGGGTGTATACACAAAACTGTGTGCATGTGGGGGGATGTGTGCACAGAAGCAGGCGTGATTGGGCGTGCTCTGTGTGTGTGTGTGTGTGTGTGTGTATGTGTGTGTACAAAACTGTGTGCAGGCATCTACTGGTGCATAACTGGTGTGTGTACAAAAACCACCTGTGTGATGGTTAGAGTAAGGGAGCCTGGGAGCTAGGAATCTCAGCTTTTATCCCTGGCTCCCAAAGGGTAGGGCAGTGTTTAGCACTGTGCGCGTGTGGGGGGCAGGGAGGAGTCAGGATTCCTGGGTTCCCTGCCTGGCCCTGGAAGGACAAAGTACCTTGAGACGCTCCAAGTGCCAGCAAGGTGTGACCCTACAGTGCTATCACGTCTCTCCCGTTCTCTCCTGTAGATCCCGTGGGGTCTGGCAGGCGGATGGAAATGCCCCAGCTCATGGTGCTGGCGCGGCAGCTGCTTCCCCCTTTCCTCACCAAGGCTCTGCTGGCGTCTGTCCTCCTGGCTGAGAACTTCCCCTCCGTAGGCGCCTTGGACACGGTGTCGGAAAGCAACATGACTTGCCAGGGGTCCAACCGGTGCCATCCGGGGGTGCTGCTGCCCGTGTGGCAGCCGGACAACCCCTCCTTCGGCGACAAAGCTGCCCGCGCCATTGTCTACTTTGTGGCCATGATGTACATGTTCCTGGGCGTCTCCATCATCGCTGACCGCTTCATGGCCTCCATCGAGGTCATCACCTCCAAGGAGAAGGAGATCACGGTCACCAAAGCCAACGGTGAGACCAGCATCGGTACGGTGCGCATCTGGAATGAGACAGTCTCCAACCTGACCCTGATGGCGCTGGGCTCCTCGGCGCCCGAGATCCTGCTCTCTGTCATCGAGGTGTGCGGGCACAACTTCCAGGCTGGGGAGCTGGGCCCCGGCACCATTGTGGGCAGTGCCGCCTTCAACATGTTCGTAGTGATCGCTCTCTGTGTTTACGTCATCCCCGCCGGGGAGAGCCGCAAGATCAAGCACCTCCGAGTCTTCTTTGTCACGGCCTCGTGGAGCATCTTCGCCTACATCTGGCTGTACCTCATCCTGGCCGTCATCTCCCCGGGCGTGGTGCAGGTCTGGGAGGCCCTTCTGACCCTCGTCTTCTTCCCTGTCTGCGTGGTCTTCGCCTGGATCGCCGACAAGCGGCTCTTCTTCTACAAGTATGTCTACAAGCGGTACCGGGCAGACCCGCGGAGCGGCATCATCATCGGCACCGAAGGGGAGTTCCCCAAGGACATTGAGATGGATGGGAGCTTCTTGGCCAACGACCACCGGGAGAACATCTTCATGGATGGGACGGCCTCCGCCTCCCCGGCCTTGGCCTCCTCCACCCAAGAAGAGAAGGAGCTGGACGAAAGCCGCAAGGAGGTGATCCAGATCCTGAAAGACCTCAAGCAGAAGCACCCGGACAAAGAGCTGGAGCAGCTGGTGGAGATGGCCAATTACTACGCCCTGCTGCATCAGCAGAAGAGCCGGGCTTTCTACCGCATCCAAGCCACCCGCATGATGACCGGGGCCGGGAACATTCTCAAGAAGCACGTCTCGGAGTTCGCCAAGAAGTCCTCCAATGTCCTGGAGGTGCCGTCGGAGGCAGAGGAAGAGAACTACAGCAAGATCTTCTTCGAGCCCTGCCTGTACCACTGCCTGGAGAACTGTGGCTCAGTCACGCTGACCGTGGTCTGCCAGCAGGGCGGGGAGGAGAACCACACCTTCTATGTGGACTACAAGACGGAGGACGGCTCGGCCAAGGCAGGCTCCGACTATGAGTACAGCGAGGGGACGCTGATCTTCAAGCCGGGCGAGACCCAGAAGGAGCTGAAGATCGGCATCATCGATGATGACATCTTTGAGGAAGACGAACACTTCTTCGTCCGCCTGCTCAACCTGCGGGTGGGAGACGCTGAGGGCATGTTCGAGTCCGACTCAGCCGACCACCCCAAGGGCCGGCTGGTGGCCCCGCTCATTGCCACCGTCACCATCCTGGACGACGACCACGCTGGCATCTTCACCTTCCAGGACAAGCTGCTACGGGTCAGCGAGTGCCAGGGCACCATGGAGGTGAAGGTGGTACGCAACTCCGGGGCTCGGGGCACGGTGATCGTCCCCTACCGGACAGTGGAGGGGACGGCTCGTGGAGCCGGCATCGACTACGAGGACGCCTGCGGGGAGCTGGAATTCAAGGATGACGAGACCGTGTAAGTACAACCTGCTGTATAGCGTTTCTGTGACTTGGGAGATGCACCCAGCATTACCACCTAGGGGGAGGTCATGGTGGGCAGGGCAAGCCTGTGTGTGTCAAGCCCCAGCTCCCAGAGTCCTGGGATTAGCGGAGAATCTTTGCTTTCATTAGTGCAAAAAAGAAGCATGTTTCTAGCTCTCTTGGTGGGTGAGAAACGCTGGTGAATGCAGCAAGGCAATGCCAGGTGTGGCGTTGGCCACCAGCTGCTGGATTTGGGCTGAATCTTCAAGGTAGACAAAAGCTTGGGCTTCATTGCTTGTGGCCTCGGTCACCCATTACGCAACGTGTCCCAGCTGGTGAGGATGTAGGTCTCCTACAGCCCCAGTTTTGAGCCTGGTCCAAGCTATAGCAGGTGGTGCTTTCCGGAGATCCCCGGTTCGAGTCCCTGGGGGGTGGCCAGGAGGATGAGTCAGCTGAGTGCGGAAAGTGGGTGTAAATTTAGCTCGGGCAGTGCTTTCCGCGAGGGAGAATCCGGACCTCTGTATTCTAGCTCGTTAAAGGCCACCTTGTCCGTCTGGCGTGGGGGTGACTTTTGGAGAGTCGAGGGACAGCAGTTGTAAGTACTCAGCCCCTGGCACCAGCTTCAATTTTCTGCTCCCTGAGTTCCCATGGGAAAGAGAAGGAAAAGCTTTGTCCTTTGCCATCTGCCGAGGAGGATAAGGACTTCTGTCATGTGTGATATATGCCCTGGGCCGCCAGAGCTTCCGGTGGTTCACCGTTACCTCAGGTGACAGCTCTGGCTTGGACCCCACGCGTGGGGTTGGTGTTCCAGGTGTACGGCAGGTGTGAGGATCGCGGTAGTTGTGTGGAATGTGATGTCCGTGCTGAGCTGTAACGTGCAAATGCCCCTTGTCCTGTCTTCAGAGCTCAAGGAGAAAGTTTTTCCTCCTTCCTCTTGGAACAGCCTTTTAGGCCCTTGAAAGCTGCTGTTATGACCCCTCTCAGCCTTCTCTTTCCATCTTCCCTCAGGGCAGATGGGAGGAGGTGGGAGGTTCCCAAGGCCCGGGCTGAGGCCGTGAACGCTGGAATAAGTTGCCTCGGGAGATTGTGGGATCTCCACCGTTGGAGATGTTTCAGAGCAGGTTGGCCAGGCGTCTGTTGGGGAGGATATAGCTGGTGTCTGGCCCTGTCAGGGGCGCAGGGGCTGGACTCAATGGCCTCTTGAGGGCCCTGCCTGTTCTAGGATCTGTGAAATACAGGAGTGTGAAAGGAGCTGCTTAAAATCAGAGTCCCAGGGCTGGAAGGGACCTCAGGAGGTCATCGAGTCCAGCCCCCTGCTCCAAGCAGGACCAGCCCCAACTAAATCATCCCAGCCAGGGCTTCGTTGAGCTGGGACTTAAAAACCTCTAGGGATGGAGATTCCACCACCTCTCTAGGCAACACATCCCAGTGCTTCAGCTCCCGCCTGGGGAAATAGCTCTTCCTCATGTCCATCCTACCCGTCTCCTTCTGTAACTTCAGCCCATTGCTCCTTGTTCTGCCGTCTGTCACCACTGAGAACAGCCTCTCTCCAGTCTCTTTAGAGCTGGGAAACCTTTGTAGGGGGCTGCGACCGATTCTGGCTTCTCTGGCTCAGGCAGCTGGGATGGGAGAACTCTTGGGTTGTATCTTGGCTTGGTCGGGCCCCCGGAGCCTGGTGGCAGCATGGCCTCTCCTTCCGCACCCTGGGAGCCTGTCATGGTGCTGGCAGCATGTCTGTGCAGCAATGATTTAATCACTGCTGGGTGTACTACAGCCACGCTTGCGAGCTCCAGGGAGGAAGCAGAACACCGTTACACCAGGTGCTGTACAAACAAAGGACAGTACCTTCCCCAGAGAGCAGCTGGTCGAAAGCCATGTCTCCATGACACAGGGTCTGGTGGGACCGCTGCCCCGGGTGGGGCACCAGGTTAGGCTGGCTGTACTCCTGGAGGGCTTGGCATATGCCATAACTTTAATTAAAGATTCATCTCTCATTCCCGGGGGGCTGGTGGCCCTAGGTCCTGTTCTAGCTTCCCCAGGGGAAGTCGAGCATCCACTGGCCAAAAAGTACTTCCCTGGGACCAGCTTAGTGCACTACCCTGGACAAAAGCAGCTGCCACAACAAATAGCTTTTGGCAGCTGTAAGTGCCCCAGGGCTCGTGCTGGTATGAACAAACCCTGCCCTGCTCCCAATCGGCCAGAGTTGTGGAGGCAGACCCAGCCGAGCATCTGAAGAGAGG
The DNA here is from genome assembly GCF_033958435.1 of Carettochelys insculpta. NCBI lineage: Eukaryota > Metazoa > Chordata > Testudines > Carettochelyidae > Carettochelys > Carettochelys insculpta. The sequence continues at coordinate 21,815,920 of NC_134158.1, read as the reverse complement.
GGACAGGTGGGCTGGGCAGGGCTGGGCAGCTGGGCTCCCTCGTGTTTTCTTCCACCCACTGGCAGAATAAATTTTGTGTGCTGCAACGTGTGTGGATGTGCACCACCCATAGAAACACAGGCTGCCGGCTGTGGGTGCTCGGCTAACCAGCGGGGAGGCACCTGCATCTCTGCTGGGTGGCCGCCCCAGAGCTCAGCTTGCAGGGAACGCTGCCAGGCAGACAGCTGTGGGCGCACTGGGAGACAAAAGGTTTGTCTCTGATTTATATTCTAATGGGGAAATCCACCAAGTAACATCACTTGTATTGCAGTAGCACCCAGATCTCATTGTCCTGGGCCTTGCACAGACCCTCAGAGGGTACCCACTGGACTGGGACCTGCACTGAGGTACCCACCAGACTGGGCATTGCACAGACCCTCACCAGGTACCCACCAGACTGGGCATTGCACAGACCCTCACCAGGTACCCACCAGACTGGGCATTGCACAGCACTGCCGGCACCATGACAGGCTCCCAGGGTGCAGAACGAGAGCGAAGGCCGGGGGCATTCCTGGGGCTCCCAGGAGTTCCCCAGTACAAGCAATTCATAAGTATCACAGTTGCCTCCTTCCCTAAATCCCTCGTTTCTCTCCCGTTTGAAAGAATTCCACCGTGGCTCCGCCGCTGCCACCTCACCGGAGCAAAGCTGGACGGTTGCCTAGAAAAACCAACGCTGCGTGATCGCTTCCCTTTGTGGGGTGCCCAGCTGAGGAACTCCTTTCTAAGTGCCTTTCTAACTACATCATTAATAATCGCTGTCTTCCTCTCCGCTGGAACCAAGTGGTTCTTGTTAACGATTCAGCAGCAGCAGAAGAGAGTGAGGAGGGCTGGGAGCAGCTAGGCTGAGGACTGGGGTGGCTGCTTAGGAGAGATTCAGGTGCCCCCCAGATGATTGGCAGACAACCCCCAGCTGGCAGCCTGTGTTTCTATGGGTGGTGCACATCCACGTGTGCCTTGGTGCAGAGAACAAAATTTATTCTGCCTGTGGATGGAAAAAAATTAGAGCCCACACAGGTGCTGAGCCTGCCTTGATTGCCTGTCAGCTGGCTTTCTACATCGGGGGGGGCAAACTTGATGTCGTCGGGCCCCACTTTTCATCCAGCCCCTCCCCCCCACCCGTCTAATATCATCCAGCCGGAGGGAAGTTTCGGTTCTGTTTGTGGAAAAGTAGAAGTGCTTGTAAGAAAAGAGGTGAAAACCGTGTGACTCGCTCTACACATGGGAGTCCACAGACATGAACGCAAGAGCAGATTTCAGCTTTGTTAATGAGATGGCTGAGCCTGAGACCCAGCAGCCAGTCGTGGGCCCCCCCCTTACAAAATGTCATGCCCCCCCCCGAAAGGGGACCACCCCCACGCCCAGCCCACACCCTCCTGGCCAGAATTCTCACATCCATCCCAGTCCATGGGGGAGGGGGAGAAAAACCAGGGCAGGGCTCTTCCAGGAGGGCCCCAGCCCCAGCCCCAGCCCCAGCCCCATGCTGCTGCAGGGGGGGCTCCAGGGGGCTCTGGCCCCAGCCCTATCCTCTGCTCCCCTCCTGTGCTACATGGGGGGAGGAGGGGTGGGGCTGAGCTCCTGCCGCGTGCCAGCTAAAATCGTCTCACACGCCACTGAAGCCTTGGAGCGGCAGGACTCCTGGGTTCTTTCCCTGGCTGTAGGAGGGGAAGCGGGAGGGGGGCCTTTCCCACTCTACTAATTTATTTCACGGGGAGTTAGGTGCCCTGTGAGGATCTGAGCTTTTGACCACACAATGCCTCAGTTTCCCTTCTGTAAAATGGGTGTAATAGCATTGCCCCACCTCACAGGGTATGCACACATGAAGGAGGATTAAGGAGTGTGAGAAGCATGGCCAGAGGTCTCTATTCCTCCCTGGGAGAAGTCGATGGGGGGGCAGGTGTTATGGGACGCGAGGGGTGCGGCTCAGATCTGACATGAAGGTGTGATTGTCAGGGCACAGTCATGCCTGGGCTACCTCGGGCCAGGCCAACTGCATCATAAAGGGATGACAGGGGCTGTGGTTGGAGCCACTGTTCTGTAGATATTCTCTGCCCCTCTGCCCCCACCCCCAGGCCTAGACGGGACAGATCAGGTGCATACCCAGAGTGCACTGCACCATGGCTCATCTCTGCTCCCCCTGGGCCCAGAGGAGGTGGGGAGTGAGTTAGAGCAGCCTTGAGGCTGCTCTAACTGATGCTGGGGGCTGGGCGGAATCAGGAGAACTTAAAGGAGTCGGAATTTCCTCCTGTATGGTCCAAGCACAGGGACTGAAGGAGACATCTAGGCTGCGCCAAGCACAGTAGCAGGAGAGGCAGAGAGCTTAGGAAGTGAAATGTACAATGGTGACTGAGGGAGTGGGGGAGGGAAGTGGCCTGTGTTTATTATCTGATCACTGCTCATGGCCAGGGAGGAGGACTGGGGCTCAGGAGTCCTGGGTTCTATTAAAGACCCACGGAGGGGAGCTGAGTGTGTGTGGGGCGGGGGCAGACCACTGCTTTTCTGCTCTGTGCATGACTGGGGAGAGGGGGTTAAATAAAGCACAGTAGCAGTCCAGCGTGAGCCCTAGGGCTGTCCGACGAGAGAGCTGTTTTTCCTCCGGGCGGAAAGGTTTTGTGGCAAACCCCATCGTTTTTCCCATTGTAGCTACCATGGCACTTTGGGCCTTTCCAGCGCTCTCACAGGGGGGTTGCAGGTTGTGAGCTTTCACCTGTTCAGTGAAAACACAGCTCTGTGGAGGGACAAAAGTCCCTTTATCAAAGGAGTTTTTTCCACCAGCTGTGCAGAGTAGTGGCCTGGGAGCCAGGGTGTGTGTCGTGATTTAGAGCCCAGGGTAGGTTTCAAGCCTCCCTTTCATTTACCGTAATTCCCAGAATAGTCTGGGGCGAGTGGCTTGGTGACTCTGTTTCCCCATCTGTGAAATGATGACAAGAGCATGACCAGGGCTGGGACCATCTATTCCTTATGGTTTGGTTCGGTGCCTTGCACGCTGGGAGCTGGCCCGTGACTGGGGCATAAAGTTGCTGCTGTGATACACTGAACAGCAACAAAAATGTACAGCGCCTAGCACTGTGGGGCCCCAGGCACAATGGCAGTTCAAATAATAAAGAATAACTGCCAGCTCCGTGGCACGTTATCCCGTCTCTAATGCCTGGAGCCCATCCCAGATTATATATCTTCTCCCTTGCCTGTGGGCTTTCAACTCACGCAGTTTGGGCTGGTGTTTGTGCATCCACAAGTCACGAGGAGCTGTGGTAACTTCCCTGGAATACACACGACCCCACTGTCCCAAGTGAATCAGTCAGACAAGGGAAGGGCTTTGAGTACAGAAACTTTGGCTGTTTCTTCCCACCACAGCAGCTGCTTCAACAGCCTAAGCTCAAAATAAGTTATTTCTGAAAAGAGCATCTCAAAACGGAGCATTCCCAGTGGAGCGCCCAATTTCGAAATAGCAGCCATGACAGGCTGCCTCCTGGGAGGCTGATTAAGTCGTAACTACCTCTGCTCAATACACACTGAGTCAATTTCGCAGTTGAAGGCTGGGGAGAGGGGAGTCAAAGAAAGTGGTTTGTTTCAGCTGTCACTATTTTGAGTTAAATGCCCGGTTACTGCAGAATAACAGGCTTTGCAGGGTGGATATAAGAAAGTTTTTTTCTGGAAGAAAGGGGTTTTTCCACAAAAAAAAAATATCCCCTGTTTCTAACCTGTCTGTAATAATCCTCCGAAAGACGGAAGATCAGCTAAAGCACTTGAAACAGAGAGTAGCAAACCAGACGTTCATTCGAATGACACCCTTGGTCCGTTTAGCTGCAGAGAGATTTTATTAAGACACACCCGTGCCCCGCATCTTTCAGAGGGTGTTAAAGGTCCTCACCATTCTATTTGTCCTTGCTGGGGAGAGGGGAAGAAGGCAGCAGGACAGGTGAGCTGGTGTCGCTCACCTTGGGGAGGACAAACGTACAGAGCCGGAGGGAGTGGAGCAGCATCCCCAGTAAAGGCCGTGTCCGTCTCAGGCTGACTGGTACTCACAGTCTCCCCACTGGAGGAGTGCGGGGCCTGAGCTGCCCCCAGGAGACCTTGCAAACTCATACCAGTAGTGGGTTCGTTAGGGTGTTCTATGAGCCACCTCACCTGCCTGGGGCTCCCTGTAGTGTCGGAAAAGACACAGTGGTGACTGGCTAAGCCTGACGCTGATGGATCTGATTCCTGCTGGTTTCATGGCCAGCTGGGGGGACCTTCCTCCACTAGATTAAGAAAGCCCGGCCTCAGGTTTCCTGTCTAGGGTAGAGCTTCTGCCCGGTTGTCTCTCAGCTGGCTGGGCGATAAACAGACCCAGACACTCTCTAGCTGCCAATGGTTCGGTCCCCACGGTTAAAGCAGGGGGAGATGCAGGTCTCGTAGAGCTGGAAGGGACCTCGAGAGGTTGTTGAGTCCAGGACCTTGCCCTCACATCAGCCCTGGTGCTTTTCCTTTTAAATCCAACCTGCCCCAGCCAGTTGGAAGGCCCCTGCAAGGGCTGGGCTCACAACCCTGGGCTTACAAGGCCTATCGTCTTACCACTGAGCTCTCCCTCTTCCTGGGCCCACCCTGCAAACCTGGGCTACCAGGGCTGTCTCCTGACATGCCAGTGAGCCCCAGAGCACAAGGCAGAAGGGGTGTGGGGGGGTGCCTGGGCCCTGCCCTCAGGCAGCCTGCTCACAAGCTTCACATTATGGGTCGGAATCCCCCCAGCCCAGAGTTATAAGGGGGCAGCAGGTCATTAAGGGAGGGGCTGTTTTCACAGAATCTAAGTGCTGGATCAAAGGGGGCCCAGCTCGTCTCAGTCCCAGAGCTGCTGTGGGGAAGGTGAGGTCCCCAGCCGGTGTAAAGTCGCATTAGTTCCATTGAAGGGGCCAAAAAAGTGGTAGAGAACAACTATAGAACACTAGGACTGGAAGGGACCTCGGGAGGTCATCAAGTCCAGTCCCTGCCCTCATGGCAGGACCAAGCTCTGACCGGACCATCCCCCATAGGTGTCTGTCTAACCTGCTCTTAAATATCTCCAGCGATGGAGATTCCACAACCTCCACCGGCAATTTATTCCAGTGCTTAACCACCGTGATAGGGAATTTTTCCTTATGTCTTATCTAAACCTCCCTTGCGGCAGTTGTAGCCCACTGCTCCTTCTCCTGTCTTCAGAGAATGGTTTTTCTTCCTCCTCCTTGTAAACCTTTTAGCTACTTGAAAACCGTTGTCATGTCTCCTCCAAGTCTTCTCTAAACTAATCAAGGCCAGTCCTCTCACTCTTCCCTCTTACAAAAGACACGAGACTAAGGCAGTGAATCTCTCGTTGCCTCTCTGTAAACCCATGGGACGCCCACACCTTGAATATTGTGTGCAGATGTGGTCGCCCCATCTCAACAAAGATATCTCGGCACTGGAAAAGGCTCAGAGAAGGGCAACAAAATGAAGAGGGTTTGGAAAGGGTTCTGTATGTGGGGAGATTAAAATCAGAAAACAAAATCTATAAAATATAAAATAAATATATAAATAAATAAAATAAATATAAAACAGAAAATGTATGCATAAATATAAACATCAACTGAATATCTATAAAATCAAGACTGGGGCGGAGGAAGTGAATCAGGAAAAGTGATCAACTTGTTCCTGTATCACTAGACCCGGGGGGGTCACCCAATGAAAAAAGCGGGCAGCCGGTTTTAAGTTAACAAAAGGAAGTTTTTCTCCACTCAGGGCCTGGTCGGGCTGTGGGGCGCCTGGCCGGAGGAGGTTGTGACGACCAAGACTTTAAGAGGGTTCAAAAAAGAACTACATGAATCCATGGAGGTTGGGTCCGTCAATGGCTGTTAGCCAGGGTGGGTGGGAAAGGTGTCCCTGGCCTCTGTCTGTCAGAAGCTGGGAATGGATGACAGGAGAGGAATCACTTAGAATCGTAGAATCCCAGGGCTGGAAGGGACCTCGGGGTCATTGTGTCCAGCCCCCTGCCCAAAGTAGGATCAACCCCAACTAAGTTATCCCAGTCAGGACCTTGTCAAGCTGGGACTTAAAAACCTCCAGGGATGGAGATTCCACCACCTCTCTAGGGAACACATTCCAGTGCTTCACCACCCTCCTGGGGAAATAGATTTTCCTAATATCCAACCTACACCTCCCCCGCTGTAACTTCAGACCATTGCGCCTTGTTCTGCCGCCTGTCACCACTTGGTGATTCCCTGTTCTGTTCGCTCCCTCTGGGGCACCTGGCATTGGCTGCTGTCAGCAGATAGGGCACCGGTCTGGATGGACCTTTGGTCTGACCCCGTGTGGCTGTTCTGATGTTCTTATGTTAGCCTGCAGGGCCAAATCCCCAGAGCTGGGGCCAGAACCCAGTTAGTCTGTTAGCAAGTCCTGCCTGCAAAAGCCCCTCCCCCTGCCCCGTCCCCCTCCTCTGTGTGCACAAGGGAACCCAGGCGTCCGGCCATCCCGTCCCCATGTGCGTATGAACTTTGATGTCGGACCGAAGAGTTGTCCCTTGAACAGCCATCTCCTTCCTGCCCCATCCCCGTGGGCCTTCCTTTCCTCCCTGTAAGCTTTCCTGCCTGCCCCGGGTCCAAGGATCACCAGCCACACGTGCACACTGCAGGGAGTCAAGCCAGCGGCTGGAGGCTCCCAACTCCTCCCTGAGAAGTGAGCCCCGGAGTCCTGGTTCCCAGCCTCCCCTGCAGTACCCCTGTCAGCTGCACCATGAGCTGGCAATGGAACCCAGGAGTCCTGGTTCTCAGCCTCCCCTGCTCTAACGCACTGACCCCGGCGCTGCTGAGCAGGCAACAAAGGCCGAGTCCCCCTCCATTTCCTTGCTCCAGCCTCTAGGCCTCATCCCTCACACTTCCCTATTCCATCGACCGAGAGGCTTTCGTGAGGGGAGACTAGCTGGTAACTCCCCCTCCTCCCTCGCACGCAGTGCAGCAATCACATCCCTCTCTCCATGTCCCACTGCATGCCCGTCGTTCAAACTGCCCTGCGTCCAATCTGGCAGCCAAAGAGCCCAGCCGCTTGCTGCTTGCGGGACGTATTTGGTTTTCCTCTCTGATTCCCATGAGAGTTTTTCTGGGACTTCCTCTGTCCTCTCCCTGTCCTCCATCCTCGTCAGGAATAAGCAATCGGGGGGAAATGACCATTCGTGCCTCTCCACACTTGAAAACACGGCAACCTTCATGCTTCAGGGCCTATAACAACCTCTAGCTCTTGGGGTCAGGAAGGCTTTTCCGCAGGGCTGGTTATTCCATGGTGAACTGGGAGGGTGTAGAGGCCTGGCACCTTCCCCTGAAATATATGGCATTAGCCTCTGCTAAATCCTGAATTAGATGGGCTGAGAGTCTGATCCGCTGGGCAGTAACTGGGGATATAATAGCTCTGCCAAGCAGGCCCTTTATCTAAGCAGCACCCCTCTGCCCTGTGGCCTCATGCCCTACACAGAATCACCCCCTGCACCCCCAGTGCTGGATGGCTCCCTCTTATTTCGTCCCCACCCCTCACCCCCCCTCTCCTGCTGACGGGCATTACTCATTGCGCCGACAGCGAGCCAGAGGGAAAAGGCGCTGGTGAATTTTTAATGCCTGGTGCTATGGAGGTGCTGACAAGCTTCTTTATTAATGGCTCTGTTCCTCCTTCCGGGATTGGAGGAGGGAGGGGGTTGGAGTTGGGGTTGGTTCCATTCGTTTGCAGAAATGAAATGGTGTCAAATTAATTGCAGTCGGGCTCGTCCTTCTATGGGCCAGCCAGTTCCCTCCCATCTCTGCTGGCAGAGAGCTGGTCCTGCCACTGGCCATGGGATTGGGGTTGCTTCATTAGGAGACCTGGGATTTGCCTAATGAGGCAGGGAATGGGGTTGCTTTTTCCAGCCTTTTGAGACATTCCTGCAAGGCACCAGTTTGTAGGTGTGACTGGCATGAGTTAGAGTGACCCCTCTGGCTGCTCTAACTGACAGCAGCCTGGCCCGAACTACCTATGTGCTGCTCTGCAGGCCAGAATGCCCCGGAGCCTGACTCTCCAGCTAGGCCCCAAGGTACTGGGGCAAATTTTCCCAAGAGGTGGGCATGCTGGGCCCTGCTTGCGGGCCCCATCCTTGTGCCATTGGGGCACTGAGCTCAATGGCAATTACTGGCCTTAAAGTCCAAAGAAGGAGGAAGTAAGATTATTTCTGTCTCTCCAGCAGGGGGCCAGTCAAAGGCTTTGCTGAGACTGAAACCCATCTCCTGACGCTCTCACTCAGGGTCCCTCCAATTTTTTCCATCCAGGAGCGGAATAAATTTTGTTCTGAGCACCAAGGCATGTGCCATGTGCACCATCATTAGGGGGACACGCTGCCAGCGGTGGGCGCTCTGCTAATCAGCTGGGCAGCACCTGAATCTCTCCTGGGCGGCCGCCCACGCACCCAGCTGATGGGGCGCCCCCACCCTGTCCCCGTGTGAGTCCAGCAATGGAAACGGAGCCCTTTGAATCCCCAAGTCCGTTTCCACTGCTGATCTCTCTTGAGCGGCAGAGTGGGCACAAACTCCATCCACTGCTCACACCTGATGTTCACCCTGTGCTGGTTGCAGCTGGAAAAGGCCGTAGAGTTGGAATAGGCCCTTCCCATGCCAGCAGCCAGGACCGTGGGTTCCCTTCCCGATGCTGGGTAATCTTGGAGTGCACTTTGTACCTCAGTTTCCCTTTCCATTTGCTGTCTTGTCTCACGCAGCCTGGGCAACAGGGTTGCTGGGGAAGGGGAGAGAGGCCGGGCCCACACGTGGGCAGCTTTGCCAGGGTGGTTGTCCCACCATCCCAACCCAGCAAAGTGCTCCTTGTGCAACACGCCTGGCACGGGGTTTCACTCGTGTAGCTGCCTGTGCGCCAGAGGCTTTGGACACCATGGTGCTGCTTGCTCAGCCGTTGCGTCGCCTCACGCTCTGACCAGCAGAGCTCTGCGGGTAAACAGTTGCAGACGGGGTCATCGTTCGCCTGGTGTAGCAGCCTCCTGAGCAGGCTCACAGAGCTACAACTGGGGTTAGAACTCACACCCTGACTCAGGAGAGATGTGTGGGACAAGCCGCATCTCTTTGGGGCAGGGGCTGGCTCTGACTCTGTGTGTGTGTGTGTGTGTGTGCGCGCGCGCGCGCGCACAAGCATGCACACACCATACCTGGCACAACAGGGCCCTGATCTCGGCCAGGATCTGGGTGGTGCCAGCCTGATGGGGCCCTAATGTCGTCCGCGGTCTCTGGCACTACTGAGATAGAAACAATATTGCTCATTTTTTGGTAGTGTCATACGAGGTGATGAATTGGCAGCTAAATTAATTTCCTTTTGATCAGCAACACACTTTGCAGATCTCAATCAGTCAATTGCAAGGACTTCCCCCCTCCCTCGCCTCTGGGCCGCCCGGTTACCCACCAGCTTGGAAGTGGGGAAACCGAGGCAAGCTGTGCTAGCTGGGGCCTGCATTTTCTCAGCTGATGGCGCTGGGAGGGGTTCCCCACCCCGGCAGGGAGCCTCAGAACTCCGGGGAAACCTGAGCCCTGCGTGGAACCCGCGCCCTGAGAATGAGCCAGCCTGACTCACACCTGGGCCCCAGCGGGCTCTGCGCAGAAGAGTTTGGAAGGTGGCTGTGTGTCACTGGGGGGTTTCTGGAGTGGGGAGAGGACCAGATGGTGCGTAGGCAGCTCAGCCGCGGCGTTCTGCTCCATTGGCTGGGCTGGTGCCCATTTCAGTGAAAGAGCTGTACCATCCGCACAAGGCAGGAACACGGGGTGGGCTTCGTCTGCTTCTTTAAAAAGCCTTCTCCCTTCTGGGCGGTAGCTGCTCCGGCGGCGGCATGGTGGGCTGGGGCCAGGGCCGTGCGTAGCCCAGGAGACTTCGGCAGCATTCTCGGTCTCGTAATTGGCTTTTCCTGCGGGTTGCTCGTGGCCCAGCTCCAAGCTCTGGGGTTCTTCTGGCGGAACACTGGAGGGGAAGCTGGGGGCGCTGAGTGGGTCTTTGAGGGTCCCCCTGCGGCCTCCCAGCTCTGCCCCGACCTGCAGATGATTGAATCACGGCTTGGAGCAGGCCCAAAGCTGAGCCCAGCAGCCTGTGGGCAGCCCTCTCTCTGGGCTGGGCTTTCGCTGCAGTACCAGCGCGTTGGGCAAGAGGCTGGCCACGGCCGTAGCACAAATCCCGCATGAAGGGGAAACCGAGGCATGGAGTGGGGGCACGACTTGTCCCACGGCCCATGCGCCACCCCCCAAGTTCCCTCTTGCCCGAACAGGCAGCCTGAGGGGTCCCGGTGGTCCTGTTCTCACCACCCGGGCTGGGTGGGACGGGGACCCTGTCCTGCCACTGCTGCTGCATGTCTCTGGGCTGAGCGGGTGGCGGGACATGGGGGTCTTCTCCCAGCACTTCCGCTGGGTGGCCCTGGCAGGCCAGCTCTGCACGGTGCCCCTTGGCCTGTGGCCTGGTCCTGCCTGGGTACTGTGCGCTGAGTCCAGGGGGCAGAGCTGGTGGTGGAGCAGCTGGCATCTGGGCCTGCTCTAGGCTAGCTGCATCAGCAGAGGTTGGGAGTCACAAAACCTGGCTCAGCTTTTGCCTTAACCACTAGTCCCCACTCCCCTCCCAGAGGTGGGGGTGGAGCCCAGGAGTCCAAGCTCCCAACCCCTGCGCTGAGCACACCCGTCCATTGCCTGACACACCTGTGATACATCCCTCCTTGCACAGCCACTGCCCGACACACCAGCTTTTCTCACACCCAGTCCCTCACACTCACACACACGCCTCTCCCAGGACAACCTGCTCTCAGCCCCCCCCGCCCTTACACGTTTGTCACACGCCCACTCTCTCCTGCTCCCACGCCATTCCCGCCCCCGCTCAGTGGCGCCAGGCTCCAGCCTTGCTGAGCAGCTCTCTGCAAGCAGCTGGGGCTGGAGAAGGAGCCTGTGCCAGCCCAGCCAAGGGGGAGGCCTCCAGCCCCTGCCCTGGCAATCTGGTCCCTTCCACCAGCCGGGCAGCCTACGGGAGCGACTGTGTGATGGGAACCCCCCTGCGCCCCAGGGAAAGGCCGGCAGCAGGGTAGCAGGAGGGGGGCAGCAGGAGAGGGGAGAGGCAGAGGGAATGGGGTCAGGAAAGCTCTTCAGGGGGTCTGGATTGGGGCCGAGGGGTTGTGTGAACAGCAGCACTGGTGCCCCTCACTCCGACCCACAGCCCCTGCCAGCCCAGTGCCCCTCGCTCCAACCCACAGCCCCTGCCAGCCCAGTGCCCCTCGCTCCAACCCACAGCCCCTGTCAGCCCAGTGCCCCTCGCTCCGACCCACAGCCCCTGCCAGCCCAGCCTGCCTGTGCCCCTCGCTCCGACCCACAGCCCCTGCCAGCCCAGTGCCCCTCACTCCAACCCACAGCCCCTGCCAGCCCAGCCTGCCGGTGCCCCTCGCTCCGACCCACAGCCCCTGCCAGCCCAGTGCCCCTCACTCCGACCCACAGCCCCTGCCAGCCCAGTGCCCCTCGCTCCGACCCACAGCCCCTGCCAGCCCAGCCTGCCTGTGCCCCTCGCTCCGACCCACAGCCCCTGCCAGCCCAGTGCCCCTCACTCCAACCCACAGCCCCTGCCAGCCCAGCCTGCCGGTGCCCCTCGCTCCGACCCACAGCCCCTGCCAGCCCAGTGCCCCTCACTCCGACCCACAGCCCCTGCCAGCCCAGTGCCCCTCGCTCCGACCCACAGCCCCTGCCAGCCCAGCCTGCCTGTGCCCCTCGCTCCGACCCACAGCCCCTGCCAGCCCAGTGCCCCTCACTCCAACCCACAGCCCCTGCCAGCCCAGCCTGCCGGTGCCCCTCGCTCCGACCCACAGCCCCTGCCAGCCCAGTGCCCCTCACTCCGACCCACAGCCCCTGCCAGCCCAGTGCCCCTCACTCCAACCCACAGCCCCTGCCAGCCCAGTGCCCCTCACTCCAACCCACAGCCCCTGCCAGCCCAGCCTGCCGGTGCCCCTCGCTCCGACCCACAGCCCCTGCCAGCCCAGCCCTACACTCTGAACCACTTCTGCACTTTCATCTTGACCTGCAGTTCAGCCAATCCAGAGCATAAGCGAATGATTCCTAGTCCAGTATCTGCTCCAAGCTGCTGTGCTTCACCTCTCAGTGGGGGTGACAGGTCCTTACATAATCAGCTGCTGTGCCTCCCCCCAGAGAAGGCTGCATCTCAGTGGAGGGTGGGGGGTTCTGTCATGGAGTGTGGGGGTCACCCGACCCTGCACCCCCATCTGCAGTCAGATGTGACTCACTCCGCAGGGAGCAGAGGAGGGTGACGAGGTGACAGGGACAGCCTAGAACAGACCTGTCAGCACAGAAAACAAATCCATCAGTACCATCCCTCTTGGGGAGAGGAGCCCAGAGCGGTCCCTGAGCAGGGCCCTGGCCCCCTTCCCTCCTGTCCAGCCAGAGGAGACTGACCACTCCCAGCTGCCCAGCTCCTGTTCAAACCAGCCAGGCCCCTGATACCTCCTTTGTCATGTTTCCTGGAGAAGAAAGGGCTCACCTGGTTGCCTAGGTTACAAGGCCAGGGAGGGCCATTGTGTACACAGAATAAGTCATCGTCCTGAAAGTGCCGTTACCACTGTGCGCTGACGCTTTGCCTGGGGAAGCTGAGGCACCACCTGGTGTTACTGTGGGAAGGTAGGAAATACATGAAACCGAACCAGGGGACTAAAATCCTCACACCCTGCACAGCGTGGCAGGTTGTTGTTACAATCAGCTGTGTGCTCCACCCCAGAGGCGGCAGCATCTCACTGATGGCGTCTAACTTAGCATGCTGGGCATTAGCCCCGGGTTTGACAGATTCAGTCAACTGGGCCAGACCTCCAGCTGGCGCAAACTGGTACTGAGGTCAGCTCTGCTCTGTGAGTTGGGCCTGCTGAATGCCCGGCCGAGTGGCAGGAGCTTTGTTTGCACTGTGGGAAATCCCCTGCTTGTTAGTTCCAGTCTCTGGCTGTGGCCCGGCTCCTGCAGGGATCCACAACCAGCTGCCTGGAGACTCAGCCAGACAAGAAGTCAGCATGTGGTGGGCAGGGGAGGTTCTGTATTTCCCAGAGCAGAGCTCGGCTTGTCTCTCCCCTGGGGGGACGGTGTTTGTGGCACAGATACACGCAGATGGCCCTTAAATGAAGCTTATAATGAGCAGTCAAGTTCCAGTGTGGCCACACTTAACTCAGAGCACGTCACTCTTATCTGGAGGTGTTGGAGTGTCCAGGCCTGCCCTGAATTATTGTCTTAGTCTTCTTGTTGGGTTTCTAGGGCCAGATCCATGGATGGCAGAGAGACTGAGGGGTCCCTTTACAATCAGCTGCTGTGCTCTTCCCCAGAGGTGATTGCATCTCATTGGTGGAGGAGGGATCCCTTTACAGTCAGCTGCTGTGCTCTGCCTCAGTGGTGGCTGCATCCCAGTGGTGGGAGAGGGATCCTTTTACAATTGGCTGCTGTGCTCTGCCCCAGAGGTGGCTGCATCTCAGTGGTGGAGGAGGGATCCTTTTACAATTGGCTGCTGCGCTCTGCCCCAGAGGTGGCTGCATCCCAGTGGGGGAAGAGGGCTCTTTTGACAATTGACTGCTGCGCTCTGCCCCAGAGTTGGCTGCATCTCAGTGGTGGAGGAGGGATCCCTGTACACTTGGCTGCTGTGCTCTGCTCCAGCAGGTGGGCATTGACCTTTGCACAATGCAGATTTTGGAGCGATCATCCTGTGGTTACTGCATGGTCTGAGCAGTGAGGACTCCTGGGTATTTGTGCCTTGGTGAAGGAGCGCGGTGTAGTGGTTAGTAGAGGGGGCTTGTGGCTCATGGATCAGGAGCGTGGCTGGGAGGTTAGAAACTGGGAGATTCGTGAGCCAGTACAGCTGGGCAGTGTGCCCTGTCGGTGGAGCCAAGAGCGAGTGTCCACAACCGCCAGTATGTTTCTGATGGTGGTGTACATGTGCCTTGGTGCATGTAACAAAATTTATTCTGAACAGACGTTAAAATTAGAGAGAACCCTCAACTGGGGTTCTGTCCCAGGCACTGTCTTGTTTCAAGGCCTCGACCAGCCACTGTCTCGCTCCCCGACTCTGGTTCTGCACCTGTAGCAGGAGGAAGATGACGTGTCTCCCGCAGAGAAGCTGTGATTCTCAAGTCACATGTGTCCATCAAGTGCTGTGACTGCTGGGCTCTGCGAGAATGTGCCCTGGGAGTGAGTTCGTGTGGCTTTGTAGAGCAGCAGAACCCCAGCCTAAGGCTTAGCCAATTTCCCAAGAGAAAAGGGAGCCTTGCGCATTCCAGCACGTTTACACAGGACAGTTAATCTGGAGTGAGGCCAGTCCTGAACTGAAAGCCCTTATGGCTTTTCTGGAACAGACCCCTGTGGGCCTCCAGTGGTACCACACCGATTTCAGAACCAGGGCACCCCTGCCATTCAGACGTCAGAGAGGGCTTGGTTGCTAATCCGAGATGGGTGTCATTGTTCACACCCAGCCCTAGTTCCCCTCTGCACCTGGCCAGAGGCACCTCAAGCAGAGCCCGGACGCAGTGGAAACCACATTGCCAGAGCTGTCGGAGGCTTTGGGGTTGTTTGGAGGGGTGGTTTTGTTGCTGGGGGAGTTGCTGGCTGGAGGTAGCCATTGCAACACTGGGGCCGACCCATCCCTCCAGCAAGGTCACCCAGCTCCGTCATGACCAACACCAGAGGCTTTGGAGCAAAGCACTCCCACTAGTGGCCTGGTGGGATAACATGGTGCCCAGGGCAGGTCCCCTCCTGACCCTGAATTGCTGGAGGTTGTCTTCTGCCTTGGAGCATGAGGGCTTGTAACCTCTCGCTTACGTTTCACTCTCTCCACTCCTAACGCTGGATGTTCTCATCATTCGTATAAATGGCTGATCCTTTTCGGCCTCTGGCTGGACTCTAATTAGAATCAAGTCTCTGCTTCCCAATCACCTGCTCCTGCACTCGAGGCAAGCGACTTTCCACTCCCTTTGCACTCGTCATGTCTTGCCTGGGCCCTGGCGTCAGCCTGAGCAGCCCCAAGGCTGCTCTGATTTGCACTCTGCTCCCTCTGGGCACTGGGGGCAGAAGACAGCCACAGAGTGGCATGGTCCAGCCATGGGGCTCTCTCAAGGTGCCCTCTCTGCCTCTCAGTGCTATCAGTGCAGCCCGAGCAGGTCTGCAGATCAGGCCCCATTTTGTTTTATTGTTTTAATTAAAAATCTGTTCTCTCCCCCTCCAATAAAGAGGCCAGATCGAAAGAGCTGCTTACGTTTGAAAATCGTCACCACTGCTTAAATGGCGCTTGGTCCCAAAAACTAATTAAGGACAAAGCAAGAACTGGGAAAAGATAATGAGGCTGTCCCGCTACCCGCCTGTGCCATCCTTCCTGCTTCTTCGGTAGAGAAAACCTCCATCCTCAAAGCACTTGATGTGAGCCCCTGAACTCTGCAGACTCCTCCGAGTCCCTTCTCCTGGCGAGAGACCAAGAGCCGTTCTCTGGGATGCTTCTACCAGGCTCGGTGTCCAACTAAAAGAGCGCCGAGAGCCCCTTGTGCTTAACTGGACAGGAGAAGGGGAGAAGGGAAAGGCCCACGTGCAAAGTGAGCACAATATGCCTGTGAACGTGAGCGGATGGAGGGCGTCGTTCCTCAGGGGACCAGGGTTTGGAATTAAGATGATCCCTGCTGCACTGCTCAGGTTTCTGACACCGCGGGAGAGGCAGCGGCAGTAGAAGATTGTCATTCAGGAAAGGGGCAGAAGCCCTCATGTCCCAGAGAAAAGGGGAGCTGGTTACAGTCTAGCAAAGGTGGAGGGCAGGGATAGAGTCCAGAGTGACCTATCTATATTGGAGGGTTGGGCCAAAAGAAATCTGATGAGGTTCAGCAAGGGGAAGTGCAGAGTCCTGCACTTGAGACGGAAGAATCCCAAGCCCTGTTATGGGCTGGGGACCGACTGGCTAAGTAGCAGTGCAGCAGAAAAGGCCTTGGGGGTTACAGTGGTTGAGAGGCTGGATATGAGTCAACAGTGTGCCCTGGTAGCCAAGAAGGCTAACGGCATATTGGGGCATGAGGAGAAACATTTCCAGCAGATCTAGAGAAGTGATTATTCCCCTGTAATCAGCACTGGTGAGGCCATATCTGAAGTATTGTGTCCAGTTCTGGGTCCCCCAGTACAGAAAGGATGTGGATGTGCTGGAGCAGGTTCAGCGAAGGGCAACAAAAATGATTAAGGGGCTGGAGCACACGACCTATAAGGAGGGGCTGAGGGATTTGGGCTTATTTAGTTTGCAGAAGAGAAGACTGAGGGGTGATTTGATAGCAGCCTTCAACTTCCTAAAGGGGAGCTCTAAAGAGGATGGAGAGAAATTGTCCTCCGTTGTGACAGACGGCAGAACAAGGAGCAATGGTCTGAAGTTACAGAGGGGGAGGTGTAGTTTGGATATTAGGAAAATCTATTTCCCCAGGCAGGTGGTGAAGCACTGGAATGTGTTACTGAGAGAAGTGGTGGAATCTCCATCCCTGGAGGTTTTTAAGTCCTGGCTTGACAAAGCCCTGGCTGGGATGCTTTAGTTGGAGTTGACCCTGCTTTGGGCAGCAGGTCTGGACTCGATGACCTCCTGAGGTCCCTTCCAGCCCTGGGATTCTATGACAGGAGGACAGGAGTAGAGGGGTGTGATGGGGTTCAGGGGTCCCCCTGCACTGCACCCCGTCCGCTGGCAGGAGAGACTCTCACTCAGCAGGTACAACAGCAGGTTTATTAGGCAACAGATGTCCAGTTTCTCACAGAAGCAACAGCCTAGCAGCCAGAGACAGTCCTTCCAACCCGTCCTGGGGGGAAGACCCCGAGGGGTGCCCCTCTGGAGTGTAGCTTCCCCCTCCTCAGGCTGGCTGCCTTCCAGCTCTCCCTTTTTCTCGCCTCTAACTGCCGCCCCCGATTCAAAAACCCCAGCTCAGCTCCTCCCTGCTCTTTGTTCAGGCAGAGGTGTTATCTGCCAGTTGTAGCCCCAGGGTCATCCTTAGCCACTGGGAGCTGCTGCTTGCCTCGGACATCCAGCCTGACTCACACATGCACTCCCCCCACTCCATCACATCTCTCCCCCCTTCCAGACCGCACTGAGCGGGGTCACTTAGCCAGTGACCCGGGGAAGTTCGGGGCCCTCCCTGCGTGACAGGGCATCGGCTATGGTGTTGTTGTTCCCCTTGACGTGGACCACCTCCATGTCGTAGTCCTGCAGGAGCAGACTCCACCGCAGGAGCTTGGCGTTGGCCCCTTTCATGTGATGTAGCCAGGTCAGGGGTGAGTGATCGGTGTACACGGTGAAACGCCGTCCAAACAGGTACGGCTGCAGCTTCCCCAGCGCCCACACCATGGCCAGACATTCCTTCTCTATGGCCGCGTAGCTCTGCTCCCGGGGCAGCAGCTTCTTACTCAGGTACATGATGGGGTGTTTCTCCCCCTTGTCATTCACCTGCATTAGCACCGCCCCCAGCCCCACGTCTGAGGCATCGGTGAACACCAGGAAGGGCTTGTTGAAGTCTGGATTTGCCAGCACTGGGGCCCTGACCAGAGCCTCCTTCAGCGCGCAGAGGGCCTCTTGGCACTGCTCGGTCCAGACCACCTTGTCAGGCTTTCCCTTTTTACACAGCTCCGTGAGGGGGGCTGCGATGGAGCTAAAGTGGGGCACAAACCTCCGGTAGTACCCCGCCATCCCAATGAAGGCCTGGACCTGCTTCTTAGTCTGGGGTGTTGGCCAATCTCTGACAGCCTCCACTTTAGCTGGCTCTGGCTTTAAGCAGCCGCTGCCCACCTTGTGCCCCAGGTAGGTCACCTCAGCCATTCCCACCTTGCACTTCCCTGCCTTGATAGTCAGACCAGCCTTCTGGAGTCGGTCCAGCACCTGCTTGAGTTGGGACACATGGTCCTCCCACGTCTGGCTGAAGATGCAAATGTCGTCCATGTAAGCCAGGGCAAAGCTCTCCATCCCTTTCAGTAGCTGGTCCACCAGACGCTGGAAGGTAGCGGGTGCCCCCTTGAGGCCAAAGGGCAGGACCAGGAACTCGTAGAGCCCCACAGGGGTGATGAAAGCTGACTTCAGCCGGGCATCTTGGTCTAATGGCACTTGCCAGTACCCCTTGGTGAGGTCTATGGTGGTGAGGTAACGGGCTCCCCCCAGCTTGTCTAAAAGGTCATCAGGCCTGGGCATGGGGTAGGCGTCTGAGACAGTGATGGCGTTGAGCTTGCGATAGTCCACACAAAACCGAACAGACCCATCTTTTTTAGGGACTAACACCACGGGAGAGGCCCAGGGGCTGGACGAGGGTTGGATCACCCCCAGAGCCAGCATGTGTTCAACCTCCCGCTCTATGTCCTGAGCCGTCCTCCCTGTGGCTCTGAATGGCACACACTTGATAGGGGCGTGGGTGCCTGTCTCTATCCGGTGGACAGCCAGATCAGTGCGTCCGGGCGTGTCCGAGAACAGCTGTTGATGCGAATGCAGCACCTCCTTGATCTCCGTCTGCTGGGCAGGGGTCAGCTGGTCTGAGAGGGGAATAGACTCCAGCAAGGAGCCGGCTCCAGTCCTTGTGAGTAAATCCACCAAGGGATCATCCCCCTGCCCCTCCCAGTGTCTGCACACGGCCAGCACCAAGTTCTGTCTGTCCCAGTAAGGTTTCATCATGTTCACATGATAGACCCGGTGGCTGTGGGTCCGGTTCGACAGTTCCACCACGTAATTCACGTCATTTAGCTGTTTGACGACCTTGAAGGGCCCATCCCAGGCCGCTTGCAGCTTGTTTCGCCGCACAGGTATAAGGACCATCACTTGATCCCCGGTGGCATAGGCTCGGGCCCTGGCGTTACGGTCATACCAGACCTTTTGCTTCCTTTGGGCCATGGAGAGGCTCTCCCTGGCCAGGCCCATGAGCTCGGTGAGTTTTTCCCGGAAGGTCAGTACATACTGTACCACTGACTCCCCTTCAGGGGAGGCCGTCCCCTCCCACTCTTCTCTGAGCAAGTCCAAGGGTCCCCGTACCCTCCTTCCGTACAGCAGCTCAAACGGGGAGAACCCCGTGGATTCCTGGGGCACCTCCCTGTATGCAAACAGCAGGTGGGGTAAGTACTTGTCCCAGTCATGGGGGTATTGATTCATGAAGGTTCTCAGCATCTGCTTCAGAGTCCCATTGAACCTCTCCACTAGCCCATTGGTCTGCGGGTGGTAGGCTGTGGCCCAGGTGTGCCGGACCCCACACTTGTCCCACAAGCTTTGCAGTAGGGCCGACATGAAGTTGGACCCCTGATCTGTGAGGACCTCCTTGGGGAACCCCACTCTGCTGAAAATGGACAGCAGTGCATCTGCCACGGTGTCAGCGTCGATAGAGGTCAAGGCCACTGCTTCTGGGTATCGCGTGGCAAAATCTACCACTACCAAAATATATTTCTTCCCCGAACGCGTTGCCTTGCTGAAGGGGCCCACTATGTCTATAGCCACTTTCTGGAAAGGCTCCTCTATGATGGGCAGTGGCCTCAAGGCAGCTTTCCCCTTGTCCCGGCTCTTCCCCACCCTCTGGCAGGGATCGCAGGACAGGCAATACAGACGGACAGCTGCAAAGATCCCTGGCCAGAAAAAGTTCTGTAACAACCTTCTCCTGGTGCGGTGGATCCCCTGGTGTCCTGCGAGCGGGACATCATGGGCTAGGTACAGCAGCCTGCGCCGGTACTTTTGGGGAACCACCAGTTGCCTCTGGACCTTCCATGGCTCCGCTTTGCGTCTGGGAGCCCATTCCCGATACAGGAATCCCTTTTCCCATAGGAATCTCTCCCTGCAGCCCTCCCCCAGCTGTGGAGCTGGGCTGAGACTGGCCAGTTCCCTCAGCTTCTGCAAGGAGGGGTCTCTCTGCTGCTCTGCCTGGAATTCTTCCGCTGGGGCAGGGGCGGATGCTACTTCCCCATCCCTGCCTGGCTCCAGCACCCCTGGCCTGTGAGATCTGGTTTTTGGGAACCCCCTTTCTCTCAGGGTTGGCCCCTGTGGCTCCTGTGACTTTGGCTGGGCCTGTACCCCTGAATCTGGGGAGCGCACCCCTCGTTTTCTTTGGCTACGGGTCAGGACCAGGGCACGAGGGCGTTCACCTTGCCAGTTCTCCAGGTCAGCCCCCATCAGTACATCCGCCGGCAAATGGCTGTGCACGCCCACTTCCTTGGGGCCTTCCTTCTTCCCCCATTTCAGGTGCACCCTCGCCATGGGCACCTTGAAAGGGGTCCCATCAATTCCTGTTATCGTCAGGTGGGAATCGGGTATCATGCAGCCCGGTGCCACCACCCCGGGTCGGGCCAGCGTCACGTCAGCGCCTGTGTCCCAGAACCCCGTGACCTTTTTCCCGTCTACCTCGAGGTGTTTGAGACACTTGCTCCACAGAGGCATTGCCGCCCCCACTCTGTAAACTGGCCTCTGAGCATTTGGTCCCCCTGAGGAGCTGGTCTGTGGGGCGGATTCGGCCCAAGCCGAGTGCCCATTGTCAGCACCACCCGCCTTGGCCGCCAGCCCCTCTGGCTTCTGGGACCCCACCCAGTTGACTCCATGACCCCCCGGCCTGCTCAACCTGTCTGGGAGCCTGGGGCACTGGGCTGCTCTATGCCCCTTTCGCCCACAGCGGTAACAGCCTGGGTCTTGTGTCCCTCGGGCCGGCTGCTCTGTCCGGGCTCTGTTTGGCTCTCTGGGGGGTGGGTGGCTGGCCCCTCTTTCCTGGGCTTGCCCAAGAGGTGGTCCCCTCTGTCGTACAGTTAGGGACCGGTCTCTCTGAGATTCTCGGTTTCTCCAGGACTCCCTCTCCCTCCGGGACTCCCTCTCTCTCCGAGACTCCCTCTCTTTGTGGGGCTCACTTTCAAACCTGGCCCGGCTGTTTGTGAAGTCATCTGCCAGTTTCCCTGCATCATGTGAGTCCCCTGGCTTCCGGTCCACGAGCCACACCCTCAGGTCAGGTGCGCACATCTCGTAGAATCGCTCCACGACCGCCAGCTCGATCAGGTCGTCTACGGACTGGGCTCCCATTCCGAACGCCCACTTCTGGTAGTATTGCTTCAGGCGGGCGGTTGTATCTACATGGTTTTCCTCTGGCCTCTTCTGCGCCTCCTGGAACTTCTTTTTGTACATCTCTGGAGTCAGCCCGAACTTATGCAGCAGGGCCTGTTTGAACCGTTCATAGTCCCCAGGCTGCAGCCCCACCAGCTGGCTGAGCACCGCTGTGCCCTTCTGGCCCAGCAAGGGGGTGAGGTGCCGGAGCCACTCATCTGGGGGAACCTCATGCAACTCACAGGCTCGCTCAAAGGCGGTAATGAACTCGTCCATGTCCCCTGTGTCCTGACACTGGGCCAGCACACGCGTCTCCAAGTGACTGGCCACCCCGATCCGTCTGGCCCTCTCCCCGCTTACCGCAGCTGGGGTCTCTTGGCGTCTCGCCTCTGCCATGGTTCGCTCATGCTCCCGCTCTCGCTCTCTCTCCTCACGCTCTCTTTCTCGTTCCTGGCGCTCGTGCTCACGCTCTCTTTCTCGTTCCTGGCGCTCGTGCTCTCTTTCTCGTTCCTGTCGCTCACGCTCTCTTTCCCGTTCCTGGCGCTCATGCTCTCTCTCCCGTTCCTGGTGCTCCAGTTCCCTTAATTTCACTTCGAGCTCCAGCCGTCGCAGCTCTGCGGCAGGGGACTCTGCCCGCGATGGACCACCGCTAGCTGAGCGCGACCTGGCGGGCACCGCGTCTGTCTGACGGCGTCGAGCCCCTGCTCCTGTCGGAGAGTCCGAAACGCTTCCCGAGGTGGACCGGCCACTTTCTGTTGGGACAGGCTCTGCCCCCCCGGATCGGTCATTCTCTTCCAGCTGTGCCATCAGCTGGGCCTTGGTCGCCTTCCCTACGGTCAGGCCCCTCTCTCTGCACAGCCCCGCTAGCTCTGCCTTCAGGAGTCGGGTATAATCCATCTCCCCACTGTCTCCTGGGGTATCCACTCACCAGCAGCAGCTGCAGGAATGGCTCTGTTCCCCCTCTGGCTCTTGTGAGACTCCTTCCTTCTCTGGTGCTCAGTCAACCACTGCTGGGAGCTCATCCGTGGGTGCAGTGCATCCCACTTCTGACACCAGTGTGATGGGGTTCAGGGGTCCCCCTGCACTGCACCCCGTCCGCTGGCAGGAGAGACTCTCACTCAGCAGGTACAACAGCAGGTTTATTAGGCAACAGATGTCCAGTTTCTCACAGAAGCAACAGCCTAGCAGCCAGAGACAGTCCTTCCAACCTGTCCTGGGGGGAAGACCCCGAGGGGTGCCCCTCTGGAGTGTAGCTTCCCCCTCCTCAGGCTGGCTGCCTTCCAGCTCTCCCTTTTTCTCGCCTCTAACTGCCGCCCCCGATTCAAAAACCCCAGCTCAGCTCCTCCCTGCTCTTTGTTCAGGCAGAGGTGTTATCTGCCAGTTGTAGCCCCAGGGTCATCCTTAGCCACTGGGAGCTGCTGCTTGCCTCGGACATCCAGCCTGACTCACACATGCACTCCCCCCACTCCATCACAAGGGGGCAAAAGGGAACATTCCTGCACCAGTACACACCCAAGGGACCCGGCTGGAGCGGGGAAGGCAGAACCGGCCAATTGGAGCCATTGGTAACTGGGCAGCAGAACTCTCCATCACATGAAATTGGTGAGTCTGAGGACTTAGCCAGAGTCCGACGGTGACGGGCCATTTCGGGGGATCTCAGGGAACCAGGAACCATCACAGAGCTGCTGGAGGGATGTTAATGATCCTGCTTTGGGCCCCAGGCCAGTCACTGTGTTTGAGACCAGGGCGTGGATTCATGAGTGGGACGGCTGCGTCCCACGCGCTGACCTGGAAACAGACGAGCACATGCAGATCCCCAGAGAGGCATACGTGGGCTCAGTTACAGGAACACATACAAACATATGGACCCAGACACATGTGTACTCTGACACACCCAGGTGCACCACTGCCTGCGGACACTAGCATGCAAGCAAACATGGATGCACAAGCAAGCGCACACCAGCGTGGCTCATGCTCAAACTCACACGGTTACTACTTCTGGCACTGAGACGGCTGGGATTAAGAGTCCAGCCAGAGTCACTCTGAGCGCTTACAGAGATAGGAGGTTTGTCCTGCCCCTCACCCCATCCACCTCCCGTCCTGCCCAGACAGCAGTATCCCATGGCACTGCCGGGCCTCACACGCCGTGTGTAGGGGGGCTCAACAAATTACAAGCAGTTGTGCTCATCATCTGAGAGACAAAGATGAGACCAGGGCCCTGTTGGGCTGGGGGCCACTCAGACCCTGGCTGAGATCAGGGCCCCATCAGGCCTGGTGCTGCCCAGACCCCAGCTGAGATCAGGGCCCCGTCGGGCCAACCACTGCTCACACCCCAGCCAAGATCAGGGTGCATCAGGCCAGGCATGGCCCAGACGCTGGCTGAAGTCAGGGCCCCGTTGGGCTGGGTGCTGTCCACACACATGGAGACGAAGCGATGGAGGGGAGAACTTGTGGCACTGTGGGGTGGGGGAGTAAGTGACTCACCTGCAGTCACTCAGCAGAGGCCCCTAGAGGCTGTAGCAAAGCCAGGACCGGAGGCCAGGTCTCCTGATTCCCAGCCCAGTGCTTAAACACAGGCTACAGTGCAGCTGCCAGGCAGCATTCAAGGCCCTGTGATGAGCTCAGCCCCAGCTGGCAGGGACCAGCCAAGCAGCTACATGCCCTGGTGGTTATATGTCGGATTGCTTACAAAAACCTGCACCCCCACTGCCCTGGGCTGGTGGGTCAGGGCTCTGAGCCAGCGTCGGGAGTCCGGCTGTGGGTAGGGATCTGGCAGGAAACAGCATATGAGGGGCCATCAGCATCGTGGGTGGGATCTCTGCCTGTCCCCACATGTGGCTGTCCCCAGATACCGCCTTATGTGTGTCTGTCTGTCTGTCAGTCTGTTCCCACCCCCTCTATCTATCTAGTGATCTCCAGCCCCATCCCATGCCCACTGGCTCCCCGCCCAGGTCATGCCAGGCTGAATAGTGGCCATGCCACCGCCTCCATGGGCTCATTCCATTGCTGCCCTCTGGGGGCCCTGTCCTTGCACCCCAGGTCACCCAGACACTGACAGAGCTGGGAGAAGAAGCCAGAAGTCTGGCGCCTCTCCCCTAATCCAGTAACAAGGCCCCATCTGCTTTCCAGAGCTGAGGCTAGAGCCCAGGCCTTCTGCCTCTTCTTCTCCGCTCTGATCCAGGTCCCCTCCCTTTCCAGAGCCAAATACGGAGCCTGGCAGCTCCCACACTTGGTGGCTCTAACCACTAGATACCACTCTCCTGGAGCTGGGGTGAAAACCCTGGAGTCCTGCCGCCCAACCCCCTGCTCCAGCTACTACACCCCGCTCCCCTCCCATCACTTGGCAGAGGCTCCATGAGTCATGGCTTCCACTCCTGCCAGCTCTAACCACTAGACTCCCCTCCCCTCGCAGTGCCAAGTACAAAACCCAGGAGTCCGGACCTCCTCTCCCTAATCTTTCCTCCTTGGCATGGCAGAGACCTGGCTCTGCACTGTGGCCGGCAGATTTGGTAGGCACAGAGCCCTTGGTGCTCGACCTTTCACTCCATGACTATAACCGTAGCTGGCAGCTCCCAGCAGATCCTGCACATTTCCACCCCTTGCAGCACATTGCAGCTGGTCCCTAGCAGCTCCTCTGGGCCCCCCTGGGGCTGCCTTGACAAAGGCCCAGCAGCTGCCCACAGTGAGGGCTCTGGCTGGCCGTGCTGGGAAGCGTGGAACCAGACCAATGCTCTCGTGTTGCAGCAGGTCGGTGGGTTTGTCAGGCTGGTGCTGTACCAGCTGGGCAGTCCTGGGGGTCATTGGGTCTCCCCTGGTACAAGGGGCCCCTAGTGGCAGCAGCAGGGCTATCGGGAGCTGGGCTTCTGGTCTCAGCACCCTGGACAGCGGCTGCTGGAAAGGGCTGCCTGGTCTGACTCATAGTCTGGGGGTCTAATGCACCTGCGCTCCTCTGTAGGTCAGGACTCCATCTCCCATGATGCTTCACTTCCCATATGGAGGGAGAGACATCATGGGACATGTAGCTCAGCCCAGGGGGCAGCCCATGGGGGAGAAGGGGTGGGTGGAGACATCTGAACTGCAACTACCAAGAGGCACCATAGTAAGCAAATCAAACTCTTTCCAGCTGGGCAGCTGAGTCACTGAGGGGAAAAGTGGTTTGCTCAACCCAGAGGGGAAGGATTGGAACTCAGGCTTCCCAGATCCCAAGCTGACACCCCCACCTAGAGGACGCCTAGTCTCTTGTGAAAGCCTAGACTTCCGCAGGAAATTGGACACCCAATTCTTTCCCTGTGCATCTTTGTCTCTCTTTCTCCCATGTCCCATCTCCCCCATCCTCATGACATTTCCAGCAACATCTGCCCTTCGCTCATCTTGGTCCTTTTCAGTGACAGAGCATATAACCGGGCAGTAACTTTCCACCTGGAACTGCTGGCTTGCGGGTTGAAATTGATGGCCGCACAGCTTCTAAAGGGGTGAGGGAGAAAACCTGCCATCTGAAGCTCATGCTGAAAGCTGACAAGCTCAAATAACTTCAGGTTTTAGTAGGAGAGAGGGGGAAGAGAGATTAGCTGCATGCAAAAGGCAAATCCGCCTGCAAACTGTTTTTATCTTCAGAAAATTACCCAGGGACTAGCAGAGAATTCCAGCTCTTTGGGAGGCTTGTCAGTTATTAATTCAGATGTATAAACAACTCAAGCAGGTGGTTAATGCTGTGCTTCAACACCTGGTATTGCAGAAAGGGATCTGTGGGGACAGAGTGGACCACAAGCTAAATATAAGTCAACAGCATGACACTGTTGAAAAACAAATAAGGCAAACATCATCCTGGGATGTATTAATAGGAGGGTTGTAAGCAGGACACTCGGAGTAATTCTACTGATTAGGTCTCACCTGGGCACCACATTTCAGGAAAGATGAGAGGAAATTGGAGAGGGTCCAGAGAAGAGTAACAAAAATGAGTAAAGATCTAGGGAATGTGGCGTAGGAGGGAAGATTGAAAGAACTGGTTTTATTTAGTTTCAGAAAGAAAAGCCTGAGAAGGAACATGGTAGCAGGTTTTAAGTCACTAAAAGGTGTTACAAGGAGGAGGAAGGAAAAAATTCTCCTCCTGAGCCTCTGAGGATAGGACACGGAGCAATGGGCTTCAGCTGCAGCCAGGGAGGTTTAGGTTAGACATGAGGGAAAACTTCCAAACAGTCAGGGTGGTTACACACTGGAATAAATTGCCTGGGGAGGTTGTGGAATCTCCATCATTGGGGATTTTTAAGAGCAGGTTGGAAAATCTCCTGTCAGGGATGGTCCAGATGGCGATTGGCGCTGCAGTGAGCCGGGGACTGGACTTGATGACCTCTGGAGGCCCTGCGGTTCTATGATTCCATTGCAAACTTTTGCGGGAATTCAGTGGTGGTGGATGGGGTCAGGAGAGGTTAAGAGGTTGTGTCTACACTGCAAATGGAGAAGTGATTGCCCCATGGGCGGCCACACCCAAGTTAGCTTTAATCTAGTGAGCTTCAGTACCCATCACAGGACAACCCTTGGCGGAACCCAGCCCTGAGATGCAACATGGGGCAAAGACCCCCAAATGAGTGGCAGAGCGGTGGGCCCCAAAACTAGTCAAGCAGGAAGCAGGCCATGCTAAGGGACTGGGTGCTAATAATGCTTCCTTTCATCTCAGATCCACTGGCTCCTTGTTGCAGCAGGAGCTCAGGGACCTGCAGAGCTGCCAGCGGCAGAAAGAAGGGTGGGACGGGACCGTGTGAGCCAGGGGAGATTGGAGACAGGAGAAGGACTAGAGGAGGAGGAGAAGGAGCTAAGTCTGTCTCACTCACCAACGCTGGGAACACATGGGGGCCCCTCACGATGTCTTACGCTGGGCTGGGAGGGAGGCAGAGAGTGTTATTAGTAATCTGTCACCCTGGAGGGTTGATCACACCAGTCCAAAGGGTTTGCAACCTGGCCAGGGGGCTGGATGGGCTGGAGGGGTAGCTCAGTAGTTTGAGCATTGGCCAGCTAAACCCAGGGTTATGAGCTCAACCCTTGAGGGGGCTAGTTAGAAATGTGGGGCAAATAGATTTTTAAAAAGCAAAAACCCAGCAGGTATAGTGATAGATCCTGCTAGGAGAGCAAGGGGCTGGACTTGATGACCTCAGAAAGTCCCTTCCAGTGTGGTAGATAAATAGGAAGTGTGTTACCACACTGGCCCCCCACTCCAGCACAGGCAGGCTACCCACCCAATCCATTCTGACACCCAGGACCCCTGACTCACGTGCTGCCTTGGGCAGCAGAGAATACACCCTGGGCCAGCTGGAGGACACTGCTCTGGGTGGGAGCAGAGCTCCCTGTAGCTCTTCCCTCCAGGGGTGTAATTAATGCTGTTTTGTGCACTGAAGTATATGCACCAGCAATAAAACACCCGCTGCCGGCTGGGCAGCTGCCCACACACGCAGCTCCCGGGGACCAGAGTAGGGCCTGAGTAGGATGGAGAATCTCGCCTGGGCCTAGCGCCTGCTCTGCTAGTCTAGCGGTTCTGGGCTGGGTGTCGGGGCCTGAGGCTCCCATGGAGCCCACGAGAGGAACCCGGTGCTGCAGAAATCTCTGTCTTCCCACACTGCCGTGAGCGAGAGACCGGGGGGCGGCAGATCCGCCTCTGTTCTGCTCCCGCCGTCAAGGGGCGTGGATAGATGATTTTGCAGGGGGTGTAATATGTGTGAGCTCCTGTTGCTCCAGCCCCCAGGAAGGGACGTGCTCTGACAGGGGGCGATGGGATTAAAACGCCAGCTGTGCCACTGGCATCCCGCAGGCGGGGAAGGGGCCCTGGCAGGCTGGCCAGCACCATTCCCAGCAGCCCCAGTCAGACTGCGGGCATTCCCATGGGGTGACTGTCACTGCTGGGGGAAGCTGGACTAACAGCCTCCCTTGTGGCTGCTGGGTGCTCCAGGCACACTGCTTACACCCCAGAGGAGGGCAAGGCATCCTGCCAGCTGGAGCGATGGACTAGCGTTTCTGCTTCGTCTTGGATCCCTGGATCCAGCTCCTGACTTCCAGCCTTTGACTGCCACTGCTTGGCATGATCACCAAGCTCCAGTCATGACAAAGGGAGCGCTGATCTCAGCCAGGGTCTGGGCAGTTTCTGGCACGATGGGGCCCCGATCTCTGCCAGAGTCTGGGCAGCAGGGTCTGAACTGGTCTTTGCAGCATCCCCTGGGGGACAGGTTTGGTGTCTTCCTCATGCCATCAGTAGGGAAACTGTGGCACGGTGCAGCGCCTTGAATCAGGAGGGGCGTAGCAGCAGAATCCAGCTGTCCCACACTCCAGGCCATGCTCACACCCTCTATCTTCTCCACGGCTCTCTGCTGTCCTGACACAAAGGGGAGCACCCCAGCATCCTGCTTCCCAGCTGCCCCGTCCCCAGCTACTTCGCACCCACCTTCCATTCCAGAGCCCAGGAGTCCTGGCATCCTGCTCCACAGCTCCTGCACTCCCTTCCTTGAGCTAAGACCAGAGCCCACCATCAGCACCAGCTGGATCCTCTGTGCTCGTCCCAGAGCCAGGCAAAGAACCCAGGAGTCCTGACACTTTGCCCCCAACTTCTTGCCTGGCTCCTCAGTCCCGGCTGGCAGTGAGGGCCCAGCATATCCGGCTGTGGGTGGGGGCATTACCCTCTGATGAGCGCCTCTCCCTGCACCCTCTGTGCCTCTGAGAGCGACAGCTCTCCGCAGGCCACAGGCCGCTTGAGGAATGGACCAAGCAGGTCTGGGGCCAAGACTGGAGCCTGGGCCAGCCAGGTGCCAGGCCAGCGTCCAGCGAGCATCCCGAAAGTGGGTGGGGTCATTGCTACCTGCACAGGGGCGGGGTTTAGTGGCCAGGCCCACAAAGTGGGCGGAGTTAAATGATTTCTTCAATAAAAGTGTGAGGTCACCTAGCCTCGCCCCCCGAGGCAGGGGTTCTATAACATGCTCCGCAAAGGGGGGCAGAGTTACATGACTGCACCCCCAAAGAGGATATTGTTTATGGCACTTAAAAGTGGAGTTGTAGGACTGCTCCCCAAAGGGGGCAGGACTACATAGACCCCACCTTCCAAAGGGGCGGGGCCACAGAGTTCTCCCTGAAAGAGGGCGGAGCCTCCAGGCCCCCTTTTTTTAAGTCTGTTCTGTCCCATCCCTCTGCAGCTGCCTGGAACCTGCTGTCAGACAGGGGCCTAGGAGCAGTGGTGGCTAATCCTGAAAGCAGGGGCACCCCAGAGCATGGCCCCCCTAGTACTCTAAGCCCCATGGAGGGACAGGCTGGGGGGCAGGAGTGTGAGCTGGCGTGCAGGAACCAGCACCTCTTTCCTCTGCCCCTTGTCTCAGGGCTGGGAATCAGGTGGATGGATCATTCATCCCTGGTCCATCTGTGTGTCCCTCTTCAGCTTTCAGTTCCACCGCCCCCCCCCCCGCTGCATTCTCTTCTTCCCCCCACAGCCTTGATTGCTGCCCCCCTTCCTCTCACCCCCGCCCCACCAGCTTCAGGCATTGATTCCACTGTGTTTAATGTCAACGAGCAAGGATGCAGGTTGCCATGGCGATCTCTCCCTGCTGATGGAGAGACTCCAGTTTAAAGGCACCTGGCATCTCAGGGTCTCTTGATTCCCTTGAAGTGACTCTCTGCATCACGGAGTTTCAAAACCAGTTTCTCTCAGTCAGCGCAGAATGGGACGGCTCCTGCTCCACAGAGGCAAAATCCGTACGGGGTGGAGGAATGCACAGGCAGTGACTGAGGCATTTCGTAGCAGGAACAGATCCTAGATCCACCTGCTCCAAGAGCCC
Source organism: Carettochelys insculpta (assembly GCF_033958435.1). NCBI lineage: Eukaryota > Metazoa > Chordata > Testudines > Carettochelyidae > Carettochelys > Carettochelys insculpta. The sequence continues at coordinate 21,786,032 of NC_134158.1, read as the reverse complement.
CTAGAAGAACCCTTCAAGCAGTATAGAGCTTATGACACACAGTAGAATTGTTTCAATTCCATCCAGCAGGTCTATAGTGGACACTAACACACATACCCAGTTCATGAAGTTGCTTGGTACCCTGTGGAATCAGGCCTAGCAGGGTCTTTTTGGGGTGGTGGACAGAGGGGGTCAGGTCAAGAGACATGGGGTGTTTTTTTTCCTGGTTCCACGCTCCAGGATAAATCACTTCCCCTCTGTTTCCCCTCCTGCCTTTTGTCTGCCTTCTCTGTTCAGACTGTGAGCTCTTTGCACCAGAGACTGACCCTCAGTTAGGGTCTGTGCAGCGCCTGGCCTGAGTGGCACCAGGCCGGATGTGGCCCTGGTCTTGGCCGGGCAGTGCCTGGCCCGAAGTGGCCCTGATCGCGGCCAGGGTCTGGGTAGCCCTTGGCCACCAGCTCGTACAATAATACACCTAGTAACGATACTCATGTGCTTGTAGGGGCTGGACCAGGGAGAGCGGGAAGAAGAGGAGGCCCAAGAGGAGGAAGAGGCGTGTTTGAGCAGCATGAGTGCAGGAAGAGGCCTGGGTCTGCAGAGCATTGGGGAGATGGAAGGAAAGGGGACCGGGCGTCTCTGGGGAGCAGGAGCAATTTGTCCCCCCTCCAGGAGCCAAGCGCGAGAGCTGTCAGGGTCAGACATGGGCTTGCTTGAGAGCTGGGCACAGCAGCCCTGGGACCGGCCAGGATGGGGGTGCAGAGGATTGACCGGTGCTGGAGTCAATGGGGGCAGATCCTCAACTCGTGTAAACCCACCAGAGCTGCATTGGCCTCCAGGGACCAGATCCCTGGGTGGTGTAAATCAGAGTCGGAGGGATGACTCTGGGTCTGGCTCAGCAGCTGTGGTGTCTCCTTGGCAATGAGCCCCCTAAGTCCTGCCCCACGGAACAGAGACTCTGGAGCCCGGCACAGTCTTGGTTGTTGCAGGGGCCAGGTCCTGGATGAGGAAGGGATGTTTGCTGGGATCCGATGGGGCTGAAGTGAACACCAGAGCCTGGTGGGTAAAGCATTAGCTGGGCGGGGGTCAGAGTTCAATTCTTCCACTGCTGATACACGCAAGATACTGCATCTCTCCAGCCTCAGTTTTCTCATCTGTGCAATGGGTCCTTTATTCCTCCCGCCGCATGCCTTCCCTCTTTGCTGGGAGCTTTCCCTCTCTCTGGGTCTGTGCCCGGCACGGTAAGGCCCCGAGCCTCGAGCCCTCTTAGCACGGCTGTGAGACACCTCCGATACAGCCCAGTGTCTCTGCAGCTGGCCCCAGCACGAGAGAGAGCTGAGGAGCATTTTAACCTTTTCCCCGGAAAAGGCTCTGATGAATTTCAGTGACCTCATGAATGGGGCAGCTGGAAAGGAGCTAACGAAGTGAGATGAAAGATTGCAGATGGGGTGGCAGTCAGCATGCGGCTGGCAGCTGGCCAAAGGCAGGTGGTTTACAAGCTTGCGAGCTGCCTTTGCATTGGGGTCATGGCCTCGTTCACAGATCAGGAGCTGCCCCCCCGCCCCCATCAACAGAAAGGCTTTAAAAAATCCGGAGATTGTTTTTTCTAAAGCACACGCCCCAGGTTCTTTGGCTGCTTTCTGGGTCCGCCAGGCTGCTCTTCCCCCCACCCCCAGGGCCTTCTGAGTCAGTAACGTAAAACAAGCCACTGTCCTTGTGGATGTTGGGCACCAGCTGCGGCAAGGCTGGTGCCGAAATCCCCTCAGCTGGCCACGCTGTGGCTGCTGCAGAGGTTTTTAACAGAGGAAGGACGATCCAGTGGTTACACACTGCCCCCGAAATTCAGCCACGTCTGGAGTGGAGCACACCAGCGCTTGGCAATGCCACACAGCCAGTCCCCGTGGCAGGCAGGGCCCTATCGCATGGCGTGCGACCCCTTTGCGCCAAAGAGGCAACTCCATCAACCAGCAGCGGCAGTAGGCTGTTCTCCTCTGTGCCCGGGGAGCGGAGGGGACTTGGGGCTGGGTGGCTCTGAAGGATGCTGACCTGCCGGCTGATGCTTGTTTGCATGAGTTCTCCGTTGTGCCAGGGGGTTTCGTGCACTGAAACAGCGTGGCCTTGGCTCACGCAAAGGCCCTGGGGCTGCAGGGAGCGGGAGCTGGGGAGCGGTTCCTGGGCCTTTCAGACTCGAGCTGCCCGGTGGGATCCGCATTTCGATCAGCTGGGAGCTCTGGAGCGGCGCTCACCATGTTCCGGGGCTGACCCGCTGCCGCAGCAGTTGTGTGCAGTGCATGTGACCCGGGGCTGGCATCTGGATGGGCGTCAGGAACCTGGCGGAGCCCTGAAGGGCCTGTCACCAGAGCCAGCCCAAGCCTGGCAGTGCTTTCGCTGGAGAAGCCGGCTGGGCAGAGGCACTGCTGGGGGAGGGGCTCTCAGTGCTCACAGCCCCAACCCCAGCCTGGCTCCCAGTCACACCACAATAGCCAAATGGGGGATGGAGGCAGACCCCCAGAATCATGCCCCCTCTGCACAGGGAGCCTCCGAGGCCAGCGTGGGGCTGGTCAAGGGCCCAGCACCAGCCCAGCCACAGTCCCTGATGTAGCAGGTGCATTGGGGATGTGGCTGGTGTGTACTGGGCTGGGGCTATTCCCTGACCCCCAGGGCCCATTGAAGGCAGGTTGGGGGCTTGGCTGCAGCCCACTGCCCTGGGGCTGTTCCCTGTTCCCCAGAGCTCACAGGGGGGCAGCTTTGGGGTGTGGCTGCAGTACTCTGCCCTGTGGCTATTCTCCACCCTTCTGGACTCCTGAGGCAGAGGTGAGCTGGAGCAGCCCTGGGGTTGCTCTTGCTGTCTCTGAGGCCCGAGTGGCTCAGAGTGCCGAGAGGAATTTTACTGCTCCATGCCCCCTGCTTCAAGTGCAGCGTCAGCAAGGCCCAGGCCCCCCCGGTGGTGCCATCTGGGAGCTCGAGAGAGCCCTGGGGCCTGTCCAGCACCCAGCAGGCCTGGCAGAGCATCCCTCTTTAGTTCACCCCAGCCCCATCCAAGCTCTTTCCTCCATCACCTGTGGGCTGCTTCCTTGGGCGCCTCTTTAAAGTCACGTGTGAGAAACTGGAGTAGTTTTGCCTCCCTGCTTGAGTTTCTGATGCTGGGGCGGCCAAGGCTGCTGCGGCGGCAGCGTGGGCGTGCAGCAGGCAAGAAACACCAGCACTCTCCTGCTGCAGTGCTTCATGGCTCTGCCTCCGGAGGCACAGTGGCAGAACAAGGCAAAGGAGTGGGAAGGGGCTCGTGTCTGAAGGGCTGCAGCTGCGAGCCAGACTTCCAGCTCCAGACCATTCTCGGCTGTGAAATTGGCACATGGGCGTGCCTGTTGCTCCAGGTTTTATGTTCCCTAAATCTCATGCTTCAGGGCTACAGCCGGCCTCCAGCAGGGGTCAGGAAGGAAAGGAAATCTCCCCTAACCCTCTCCAGGAAGGCTGGAGATGGGACACTGACCACGAGTAGGATGATGCTCTTGGCTCGAACTACCCCAAAGCTGCGGAAACTGAGGCACAGAGCAGGGACGGTCCCAGACTAGGAGCCAAACCCAGGTATCCTGAGCCTGTTGGTCTTCCTAATAGACTACACAACCACTCACCCTCAGCAATGTGCTCCTAGCACAGCATGCCGTCGGGAGAAGAGGCAGTTTTTTTCATGACTCAGGAATATGAAGAGGTTTGGAATTTTTTTTTAATAACAAGCAGTGGGCGGACTGCAGTGAATAATTACTGGGAAAAGCAGCTACTCCGTCGAGCTGCAGCGAGAACATAGACATGAGAATGAGTCAGAGGAGCTGGGGGAATATGGGATGGGAGGGAAATGGGGGGGTGGGCTCTGAGTGGCGGGGTGAAGTTAGAGGAAATGAGGGGGGATGTCTGTATGCTCCTTTGAAGCTGAACCACGCTGGTTTGCTGCCCTCACCGGATCCAGCTACTAAGGGAGAGGGATAGATGGGGCCGGGGAAGGGAATTGTTTACTAATTTCAGACTAAGCCCCTCCCATGTGGATGCGCTTCCAGAATAAAAGTGATTTCAGTCCAGATTAATTCCTCCGCTTTGTGTCATAATAGAGCATGTGGAAGGGGAGATATTGCAAACTAGCCATTCTGGGCTTCATCATGTCAGGTGCCATAACTAGATCGGGGCTCCCGTTGTGCCGGGCGCTGCACATACATTTCCCTTGCCTGCAGCGTGTGCGGTCTACAGAAGACAGCAAATTTTTCCCATTTTACAGCTAGGGAAACCGAGACATAAAGCAGCCCAGCACACAGCAGACCTGAACATGGAGCTCCTGAGTGCCTGCCCAAGGCCTTACCTGGCCACAACTCTTGTATGTAAACCTACCAGTGGCAGGAAAGCCACTGAGTTGCTTTTCTCTCCTAGGGCATATCTCCTCTTGCAGTTAGTTCTAGGGGCCATGGGGACTTGGGGCTGGGGTGTGCCCACCTCACAGGTAGTACGTGTCCCCATATACCAGTGTGGAGCCCAGGGGACATGGGGAGGGGGCCAGGAGAGGTGCATGTGTGGAACTGGAGTAATGAAGGTTCTTGCTTTAAAGAACTGGCAACCGACAAGGTAACACCAGGGGCTGATTCTCCGTTCTCAGAGCTGGGGGTGCGGGAGCTTAAAGCTTCTGTTGCTCTGGCAGCCTCCTGGGTTTGCGCAGCCTCCTGCCTGCTCCAGTGTAAATTAGAGCAGCCCCAAGGCTGTTCTAACTCATTCTCCACCTGACCCCGCCCCAAACCACCTGGGCCCTGGAGGGCAGAGAATAATTACAGTGCAGCATGTTCTCGCTGCAACCCAAACTGCCCCTTAGGGGCATGGAGAGGCACCAGTGCTGTGTGCTTCAGCCACCCCTGCCCCTGGGGGGGGGCAGAGAATAGCCACAGTGCAGTGTGCTCTGGTCACAGCCCCAGGCCAGGAGCAGAGGCCTGGCGGCTGGCGCTCAGAGGCTGGTGGGGTGGCGGAACTTTGGAAGTCTGTTTTCTTCTTGCCTTTATTCAATGCCTTTTTCCTGCCCTCTGTCCTCAGAAGGAGCCCCCCCGACCCACCCCGAGCACTGACCCCGCTGCGGGCAGCCCCAGCACTGCCCTGTGACGCGTGCTGAAAGGCCAAGGGAGAAGGTTGCAAAGGGAGGTTCTCACCTGCCCCCTCTGGCTTCAGGGGAGGAAAACAAATAACCTGAAAACTCTCCTCCCAGAGCCGCAGATTCAATGATTCATCAGCCAGTAACCTCCTCCAGAGATCCGTCTGCCTGGAGAGGAGCGCGCCCGGCTGGAGGGGGAGCGGAACTAGATGAGGCAGTTTTCACACTGAGGGGGCTCTGGAATCCCCCAGACTTGGGGGGGGGGGCGGGGTGTGATTCGCTGCAATGCCACACAGTGTCGTGTGTGGGGCAGATGTGCCCTGACCCCCGCCTCAGACCCATAGCTGCTAAAGTAACCACTTTCCACCAGCCCCTCCATGGATGCTTCCTCTTCTGGTTGCTAGGAAACCATGGGAGGGGGAAGCAATGTTCAGGGCTTCGAGAGATGGCACCCACCCAGCACAGCTGGGCCCTGGGGAACCCCAGCAGCCTTTGCTCTGCAGCCCCTCGGCCCAGCTTGCTCATGGGGCTTTCCAGAGGGGGGTAGAAGTTGAACTCCTGGCTGCCCCGATCCAGCTGACCCCAGGCCTTCAGCAAAAGGAGAATCGCCCAGCAGTGCAGGGACCTGACATGCGGCTCAGCAGTTCTGAGTCCAGGCAGTGGGAAGTTTGAAAGGTCTGTTTTCCTCTGTGCCCAGCCCGACGGGGCCCTGATCTCGGCTGGGGTCTGGGCAGCACCCGGCCCAAGGGGGCCCTGATCTCCACTGGGGTGTGGGCAGTGCTGATCCTGAGCAGTGCTGAGCAAAGGCCAGGCCAGGCCAGGAGACCCCGGTGAGGAGGTGATTCTCCCCCACCTGGGCCCTTCCTGTAACCCAGGCGGTCCCCCAGTCCCCTAATGCCCTGGTGCCCTGTGTCTCGGCAGGAAAAGCCTGCAGGTGAAGATTGTGGATGATGAGGAGTATGAGAAGAAGGACAACTTTTTCATCGAGCTGGGGCAGCCGCGGTGGCTGAAACGGGGCATCTCAGGTAAGGCAGGTCCCTGCTCCCCTCGTGCGCTCTAACCTGGGCTCCCTCCTTCTCTGCCCACCTGGGGTTTTCCTTGACCCCAGCCGGAGGGGCTCAGTTTGCCCTCAGCTCCCTGCTGCTCAGCGGAAAGGGGCTGCTGGTCCCACTGCCGGTGTGTTTGCAGCCAGGACTCTGAGGCTCTAGGGTGGTGTACGGAGGAGAGTGGGGGTCCTAGTGGTTAGAATGTAGGACTGGGAGCCAGGACTCCTGGTGTCCATCCCCAGCTCTGGGATTGCGTGAGGGCCTAGTGGTTAAAGCAGGAGGGCTTTGAGACAGGACTCCTGGGGTCTATCTCCAACTCTGGCAGGGGGGTGGGGGTCTAGTGGTTAGAGCCAGGGGCTTTGAGCCAGGACTCCTGGTTTCATCCCCTGTTCTGGCAGGGAGTGGATGTGTAGCGGTTAGAGCAGGGGGGTGCTGGGATTCTGAATTTCTTTGCATTGCTGGCTCTGGCAGGAGAAGTGGGTCTAGTGGTTAGAGCAGGCTGGGTGCCAGGACTCCTGGGTTCTGTGTATTCCTGGCCCTGGGAAGGGAGTGGGTACGGTGCCTAGATCGGGAACAGCGTTAGCCAGGACTCCTGGGCGCTGGTGGCAGTGACTTAGAGTGGGGCAGTAGAGCAGCGCAGCCAGAAACCTCCAGCTGACCTGATCCCTTTAAGGGACAGGGCCAGATTGTCTGCCGGGAGCCAGGCCCTCCCTCGACCCCATGTGGCTGGAGGCTTTGCCTTTGTGCACTGTGAATCCGATTGATGGGGACCAGCATGGGCGGGAGGCCTGGGCTACAGCCCCTCAGCTGGTACTGCCCCGTGCCCACGAGTCTGAGCCCGGCCTCCTGCCGTCCGCTGGGATCTTTCCTCTGCTTCTCCTCCGCGAGGCGCTGAACCACTCACCGCGTCTCTCTCCCTCTCTCTCCGCAGCCCTCTTGCTAACTCAAGGTAAGAGACTTCCTCCTCCCCTCCATTCCGCACACCCCCAGCAGTCCCGCTGTGGGGCTCTGTCTCCCAGGGCTGCAGCGTGTGGGCCTCCCAAGCCAGATGGGTCACCCCGGGAGAAGCAGGGCCAGCTACCAGCCGCAGGACTTCAGCGGCCAGCGGTTCACTGCTCCGGCTTTCTGATCCTGGCAGCTTGGCAGGGGAGCAGGGCTCCCTCTCATGTTTGCCAGCCGTGCACAGAATAAATGTTGTTCTGTGCGCTGAGGCATGTGCGGACGTGCACCACCAATGGGCAGGCACGCCGCCGGCTGTGGGTGCTCTGCTAACCAGCTGGGTGGCCCCTGAGTCTCTCTGGGCGGCCGCCCACACGCTCAGCTCACAGGGGGCGCGGGAAGGGAATGCTAATAAGCGAGCAAGAGCCGAGCCACGCCACCGAGCGCTTTAAAGCAGCCCTTAACCTCTTTGGATACTGTCAGCTCCACCCCAGCCCCAGCCTTCAGCCCAGCGGTTCCACCCTCTCCTCCGAAGTCAGTTCTCTAAACCTTCCTTGGGTTTTGCTGAGCTTCTCCGGACCCTCCTGTTTGTGCCCCTTTTTCCCTATCCACGGCCCCCAGACTTGTCCCCAGCACCTGTCTGGGGCTTCCCCAGTTCGGAATGGAGCAGGGCAGTGCCCCACACCCCCCCGTGCCCCAATGATAAGCCCTTGGCTCACACCTGCTTTGCACTGTAGACCCCCCCTGCTGTGGGAGAGGTAGAGATGCTGGGGGGTGGGGGGTGGGGATAAGGCCCCAAGCGACCCAGACAGATTGGAGGGTTGGGCCAAAAGAAATCTGATGGGGTTTCAACACGGCCGATCACTGAGTCCAGCTCTGAGGACAGAAGTGGCTGTTCTGCAGAAAAGGACCTGGGGATTAAGGTGGAAGAGAAGCTGGATGTGAGCTGGTGCGCCCTTGCAGCCAAGAGGGTTAACGGCGTGTTGGGCTGCATTAGGAGAAGCATTTCCAGCAGATCTAGGGAAGTGATTATTCCCCTTTACTTGGCACTGGTGAGGCCACATCTGGAGTATTGCGTCCAATTCTGGGCCCCCTATTGCAGAAAGGTTGTGGACACACTGGAGAGTCCATCTGGGGGTGGGGTGGGAGTTTGTGAGGAGGGGCTGAGGGATTTGGGCCTATTTAGTTTGCAGAAGAGAAGACTGAGGGGGGATTTAATAGCAGCCTTCAACTTCCTGACGGAGGCTCTAAAGAGGCTGTCCTCAGTGGTGACAGGCGGCAGAACAAGGAGCAATGGGCTGAAGTTACAGAGGGGGAGGTGTAGGTTGGATATGAGGAAAAACCATTCCACCAGGAGAGTGGTGAAGCCCTGGAACGGGTTGCCTGGGCTGCGTCTACACTACGGGAGAAATTCAAGCGTAAGGCAGTTAGCTCCACTGTACCAAGTGGCTGTCTTCACTGTAAGTACCATTAGCCCAGTTTCGGGAACACTAATATCGATAGCACAATATTGCCGGAACCTGCTGGGTGCAGCATCAAGTTCGAATCTAACAGTTCCGCTGAAGGCTGATGTGGAAGTGCCATGTCTTTGAACTCATCAGCCTCCAGAGGCTGACTGGGGCTGCTGCACCTGGGTCCCGGCTGCCCGCCACTCGTGGGAGCCGGGAAACTGACTGGCACAGCACCTGGCTCCCGGCTCCCGCCAGCCAGGCACAGCAGCGCTGGTCAGTTTCCTGGCTCCTGCCTGCTGTGGGGACCCGGCAACCAGGCAGCAGGGTGAGTGCTGCCAGCGGCGGGGGTGCAGCAACCCGGGGGGGGGTTAAAAATGCGGGACTGAGGGAATTGTGGGATAGGTTCCCACAATGCCCTGCTGCAGCAGCCAATGTTTGGCCGCTCTGGTGTGGCAGCACTGACTCGACTCTGTGTGCACCTTGTGGGAAGTGAGGATATTCCAAACCGAATTTATAAAACCCAGCGCTATAAAATCGAATTTATCTGGTAGTGTGGACGTAGCCCTAGAGAGGTGGTGGGATTTCCATCCCTGAGGCGTCTAACTCCCGGCTTGACAAAGCCCCGGCTGGGGTGATGTAGTTGGGGCTGGTCCTGCTCTGAGCAGGGGTGTTGGACTCGGCCTCCTGAGGTCTCTTCCAACCCTTCTCTTCTGTGACTTTTATTCCGGGCACCCTCAGCCAGTGGCGACTGCTGGGGAGGGACATGGGGGGAACACAGGTTACATGAGTGCCCCTGTGTGACTTCTCCCTGCACCACCCCTAGCCCAGGGGAGAGCCCCACCTCCTCCTGTCTCCCCACTCTGACTCCCCCCATGCCCCGCCTCTTCCTGCCCCTGCCCCACCCCTGCTCTACCCCTTCCCCAAACTCCCTGTCCCTGCTCTACCCCCTCACCACCTCTTCCCATCCCCTCCCCACTTCCATTCTACCTCTTCCCCAAAGCCCCCGCCCCCCGAGGGATGCAGCCAGGAGCCTAGAAGGAGCAGGGCTGGGGCTGGCAGCAGGGGTTGGCCTGCATCCTGCATTCCCCACCAGTGGGGGAAGGGGAGTGACCTGGCCCCAGCCAGCTCTGTTCCCCCAGCACTCATCCTCCAGGCTGCTGGCCCCTTGCCCACTCCCCAGCCTGGCATTTGGGGGACCCTCCGTGCTCCACCCATCACCCCTGTTTTCAGCCACATGACCCTCCCCACACCCCAGCCTAATACACTGCACTTCTCCTTGTTGAATTTCCTCTTGTTGATTTCAGAGCCTTTTGGTAATTTGTCAGAGACATTCAGCACCATCTCCTCTAACAGACAGGCCACAACCCAGCCCTGAACTAGGGCAGCTCCACTATTGATTTCCAAAGGCCCAGGGACGGAGAACCCACCGCGCCTCTGGAGACATTGCCCTGCTGGTCAATTGCCCTCGCTCTTAACAGTTTGCACCTTCGTTCCAGCCTGAATTCTTACAGCTTCAGCTGCCAGCCCCTGGAAAGAGCCTCGGTGATCGTCACAGCTCAGCGGATGGCTTGTAATCATTCATTGCACCTTCCACCGGCAAGGTGCCTGTAACATGCACAGCTCACGTCTGGGGCTCTCGAGTCGCAGCTGTTGATTAGGCATTAACCCTTTATGGGGCACTGGGGAAATGGAAACGGAATGGAGAGAGCTCATCAGAGGCCAGGAGATGAGCAATTTCTTGCTAAATAGATGAGGTCGTTAGATAGGAAGGATGAGGCAGCTTAATGAGCACTAATTGACTCTGGACTGTGTATTCAGGCCTTACAGAAACAAGACGAGGACCACTCAAGGAGAGCGGCTGTGTCTAGAATCAAGGCATAACACGTGTCCTCCATGGTCTTCACGTGTGTTTTCAGGCTCACCGTGTGTGTTCTCCACAACTTACCACGGTTCTTCGTGGTGTACCACAAGTTTTCCATTATTTACCATGTGTATTCTCCATAACATCCCCATGTCTTTTCCATAACATAGCACATGTGTTCTCCATGGCTTATCATGTGTGTTCTTCATAATTCACCCTACATGTTCTCCATAACTTGGCGTGCGTTTTCCGTAGCATACCACATGTGTTCTGCTTATCCTACCATGTATGTTCTCCATAGTGTACCACATGTGCTCTCCATGGCTTACTATGTATGTTCTCCATAACATACCAAACATGTTATCCTTGGCTTACTGTGTAATTTTCCATATCTTACCAGCTGTGTTCTCTGTGGCTCACTGTGTGTCCCCCATAACTTACCACTTACATTCCCCATGGCATAACATGTGTGTTCTTCATAATTTACCACACATGTTCTCCATTGCTGACCACAGGTTCTCCATAACTTACCTGTCTTTTCCATACTTTACAACACATGTTCTCCCTGACTTACCTTGTGTCTTCTCCATAAAGTCCCACATGTGTTCTCTGTGACGTACCATGTGGGTTCACCATGGCTTACTCCATGTTCCCCATGGCTTGGCGCAAGCTGGACCAGACAGAAGGGGGACCTCTGCACGGCTGCAAGTCACTGAAGTGTAGGGCAGGCCAAGAACACTTCAGGAAAGGGGTCCAGGAAGCTCTCCCATGAGACACCATGAAGCAATTCCTAGAGCAGCTCCAGGAACTAAGAACCCTGAGATGTGCCCCAGGAATCCTAGCACCAAAGCCAGAAAATTGCAGTGCATGTGTGGACGTGGCTAGCCAGCTGTGGCCCCTTGCAGACCCTTCATAAGCATGCGCTACATACGCCTCAGCTAAGAGGTGGTGCAGGTGCGCCCAAGTGGAGGAGAAAGCATAGGCATGTCCCTGCCCTGTTATCTCACCTCTGACAGCAGCCACTGACCCTATTCTGCAGAAGACTTTGATCCTCAATCCCCCCATCCCCCAAATCATATTCAGACCCCGAACTGCCAAATGTTCAGCCCAGGAAAGTGCCAACTCCCCCCAAACCTCTTCAGTCCCAAACGGCAAATATTGTGACCTGAAGTGACCAACCCCCCCACCCCACCCCCAAAAAGTGAGCCCCAACCTGCCGAATACCTCGGTTTCAGCTGGGTTTTGAGCATTTGCCTTCCTGGGGGGGGTGTTCCAAGCGATTTCCTGCCCCTTCTTTCAGACACTGCCCTTGAGAAGAGCGTTTCACTGGGCAATTCCTTACCCCCCCCACGAAATGTGTACGGTCCCCATTGTGCCCTCCCCCTGCAGTTGCAACTGGAGGTTGTTTGTTCTGCTGGCTGCCTGCAGGCCCCCGTGGGCAGGTAAAAGGCTCCCTCCTGCAGCGCTCAGCTGGTGGCTGGCTGTGCTGATGTAGCAAAGGCTCAAATCCAGCGCCCAGGAGCGCCGCAGCCTGGCTGTGTGATCTGCAGCCACACACCCTGGTGTGGCCGACTGCCGTGGGGCTCCTCAGCAGCGCTCACGTGGCGCAGACTCGGGAAAGAGGAAGGAACTTGGAGGGGTCTGGTCCAGTCCTGGGCCAAGCACCATGTAGGCCATCCTGGAGAGCCCGGCAGTGACCCTGCGCTTAAACGGCTCCAGCGCTGGAGCCTCCACACCCTCCCTGGGCGATTTCGTCCAGTGTTTGACCAGCCTGACAACTAGGACGTTTTGCCTCATGGCCAACTTAAACCTCCCTGGCTGCCCTTGAAGCCCATTGCTGCTTGTCCTGTCCTCAGAGGCCAAGGAGACTATTTGTCTCCCTTCTGCTTGTAACAACCTTTAGGTACTTGAAAGCTGCTACCACGTCGCCTCTCCGCCTTCTCTTCTCCAGACTAGAACCAGGGAAGCCAGTTCTGGGGATGGGGGCGGGGAGGTTGGACCGAGAGCAGTTTGGGCGGGGTGTGTGTGGGGGTGGGTGTGTGTGTGGGGGGGTGGGGATCATGGGGCTGCGTCAATGGGCATCTATATGTGTGCGGCTGGTGGAGAAGGGCCAATGGGAGAGCCCAGGCAGTTGACAGGATGGCTCCTCGATTGGACCCAGTGTGGCGGCTCAGAGGGGAAAACTTACACAGCTCCATTGTGATCCCACATGGTTCCCTTCTGCCGAAACCTGACTAGTGCCGGACGCTCATGTTCCCTGTACTTTTTGCCCCACCTGTGTGTGGAATACATTTTATTCCATGCACCGAGGGGTGTGCAGACGTGCACCACCAGGAGCAACGCAGGCCTCCAGCTGTCGGCGCTCGGCTCGTCAGACAGGGCGTGCTTGAAGCGCCACGCCTGGCCGCCCAAACTCTCGGCTTGCCGGGGAGCACCGTCAGAAACTTCCTCCCCAGAACCCATCGCGACGGGCTTTCCTTGTGCTGCAGCACCGGTGCGAGGGGGCACGCGCGTGCACACACACATTGCTCTGCGTGCACGCAGGCACACGCGCGTAGGCAGACCACACGTGCGAAGCACACACCTCTGCAGCCTGGTGGTGTACCTTGGAGCCCTGGGGGTTATTGCCCTGAAGCGGGGACGCGGTGGGTAAGGCTGTGACGTGATGTTGTTTAATTACAAGGAACACCAAAACTCCTGTTCCACCGGACGCAATCAAACACCGGAGAGGCCCACTTGGTTGGCAGTGCCAAGCCCCCTCCTGGCAGTCAGCCCCCCCAAATCCTCTCCCAGCCTTTTCTCAGGGCCAGGCGACCAGTGCTGCCCCCTCTCGCCATGTCTGTGGGCTCCCAGTGTTACGGGCGTGAAATATTGAAACCTTTCCAGGGGCTGTATAACTACAAAGCTTTTACTCGACCCTGGAAAAGGGTTGGATGTTGGAATCACATTGAACAAAATTTTCTGAATCGTGACATGTGCTGTAAGGGAGGGAGTGCTGGGGTCAGCAAAGACGGGGAGCCAGGACTCCTGGGTTCTGTTCCTATTTATAGGAGGGGCTGTGGGAGCTAGTGGTCACAGCAGAAGACTCCTGGGTTCAGTTTCCTGGCAGCAGTGTGGAGGGTTCTAGGAGCAGGACTGTTGGGTTTTATTTCCTGCTCAGGGAGGGAGTTTATATGGGGTGCCCCCATTTATAGGAAGGATGTGGATACACTGGAGAGGGTCCAGCGGAGGGCGACCAAAATAATTAGGGGGCTGGAGCATACGACTTATGAAGAAAGGTTGAGGGAATTGGGACTGTTTAGTCTGCAGAAGAGAAGACTGAAGGGGGACTTGATAACAGCCTTCAACTTTCTGAAGGGAGGCTGCAAAGAGGCTGGAGAGAGGCTGTTCACAGTGGTCACGGATGGCAGAACACGGAACAATAGTCTCAAGTTGCGGTTGGGAAGGTCCAGGTTGAACATTAGGAAAAACTTTCTCCCTAGGAGTGGGGTGAAGCAGTGGAATGGTCTCCCCAGGGGAGTAGTGGAGTCTCCATCCCTGGAGGTGTTTAAGTCTCGGCTCAACAAATCCCTGGCGGGGCTGATCTGGTGGGTTTGGTGCTGCTTAGAGCAGGGGCTGGACTCGATGGCTTTTTTAGGTCTCTTCCAGCTCTATGATTCTATACAGTGAACTCTAGTCAAGACTCCTAGGTTCTTTTCGGCCTTCTGGGTGGGCGTGGGATCCAGCGGTGGGGGGCTGGGAACCAGGAAACCTGAGTTCTCTCCCCAGCTCTGGGAGGGTTATGGAGTTGAGGTGGTTAGAGCAGTGGGGCTGGGAGCCAGGGCTCCTGGCTTCTGTCCATGTGCTGCCGCTGCCAGCCACTCACTGGCCCATGTCTGAGATTCCCCCCTGCGTGCCAGTGCCAGCTCTGTTGGGACCAGCCAAGTAGCAATACAAAGCCCTAGCCAGGCAAGCTGCTCCACCCAGTGTCTGGCGTGAGGTGGGTTGGGGCTCCGGGGGCTGGGCAGGGAGCTCAGCACCAGCCAAGGAATGCAGGGGCGGCATCTCTCTGGTGCGCCCATCCTGTGCTGGGGAGCGAGGCTCACCTGGGATCACAGGTGCAGGTCTGGAGGGGCGGGGCGCTGCTGCAGCCCCAAGCTTGACATGGTTTCCAGGCCTCACGAGGCTGCCAGTTTGGGCCGGGACTCTCGGCGGCCCCTGAATGAACTGTCCCAGCCCCAGCCTGGAACTTCAACTGCACTCAAGCCCTCTCTTTGGTGAGCAGCTGATGGGGTGTGGGGGGGAACTCAGGGCTCCTGGCGTCCAGGAGCTGGTGATTAGGTCTGTCTGGGGATGGATGGATGGATGGGTCTGTCTGGCAGTGGCTGGCTGGCTGGAGGTGTGTGTGAGGATGGATGGATGGATGGGTCTGTCTGGCAGTGGCTGGCTGGCTGGAGGTGTGTGTGAGGATGGATGGATGGATGGATGGGTCTGTCTGGCAGTGGGTGGGTGGATGGGTGGGTGTGCTTGGGGCTGGCTGGGTGTCATGGCCACTGGCTGAAAGTAGCATCACCCCAAAGCTGCAGGGTCTGCCCCATAGCATCACAGCCTCTGAACCCAGAAGGGCCCCTTGCGATCCTGCAGCCTGCACCCTGCCCTGATAGAGCCTGGGACCGAGACCAGCCTGACCCAAGCCCCGTTGGAACTAGAGCTGCCCCTTTAGCAAACAGCTGCCCTGACCAATGCGTGCCGGGATGGAGACTCCCCCCCGGCCCATGCCTGGTGAGTGCTACAGGTGGCAAATTCCCTGCCAGCCCTGCCACCTTTTCCGCTTTTCTCCAGCTTCTCCACTGAGCGGCTGGGCCCAAGCCGGCTGTGCTTGTGCAGGGGGGGTGCAGGTTTGGCTGGGACCTGGGGGCAGAGCCAGCCCATGGGTGGGGGCATGGCTGGGGCTGGGAGATGGGCTGTGTCACCTCCCACAACTGCCCCCTCCCAGTCGGGTCTGGGGCCTGGCCTGCTCACTCCAGCTACTTCACTGTGTGCTCCCAGGGACCATGGTGCTGGCCTGGCAGGTCCCTGCCCTGGGCCCCAGTTTCCCCATCAGCATTACAACAGCACTGCCGGGGCTCCCCACAGTGCGGGGAGGATGGGGAATGCACAGCTGCTGGGGGGCAGGGGCCAGCACTAGCCCTGCAGGGAGCAGGCGGCAGTACCCCAAGGGCGGGGGCAAGCCAGCTCTGCTGACAGGTTGTCTCTCGTCCAGCCGAAGGAGATAAGAAGCTCTCGGCTGAGGAGGAGGAGGCCTGGCGGATCGCCGAGATGGGCAAGCCGATCCTGGGAGAGAACTGCAGGCTGGAAGTCATCATTGAGGAGTCCTCTGACTTTAAGGCAATTACCCCGCTCTCCCCCATTGGCCGAGCATGGCAGGGTACACCAGGCCCCCTACCCCAGCGGGGCCAAGTGTGGCTCAGCACAGCCACCAGCCCAGGCTGCTACCAGGCTTGGAGGGGCAGCGGGCCTAGTGGTTAGAGTGCGGGGGTTGGGGGGTTTCCATTCCTAGTAAAGGATTGGGGGTGGGGGGGGGTCAGGACTCCTGGGTCCCAAAGCTCTGGAAAAGGGAGGTGTGGGGTGGGGGTCGAATGAGTTGGGGGTTGGAAGTCAGGTTTCCTGGGTTTGATCCCCAGTGTTGGAAGAGGCAGAGGGACTAATGGTTAGAGCAGAATAAGGGTGTCCTGAAACCCAGTTCTCTAACTACTGGGCCACACTTCCTTCCCGCAGGTGAGAAACCAACTCAGGAGTCCTCTCTGCCCTTCCCACCTTGCCTTAGTCAGAAACCGGCCGGCCTGCCCTGCGCAGGCACAAGAACCCACCAGCTTGTGGCAGGTGCTGTAGGTCTCCAACAGTGTTACTGGAACTGCTTGGGCTGCTGTTCTGGTCTCAGTCCCAGACTGGCTTCCCAGGCAGCAGCGCTGTCCTGCAGGCCATGCCACTTGGCGTTCTGCTTTGTAACCACTCCCCTGGGACCTCGAGGTGGAGCACAAGGCAGTGGTAGGGGCAGCGTCTGTTCCAGATTTCCGCCCAGGACACCACCACGTTCTACATTGCCCCTTCGAATGCCACCCTGTACTAGGTCACCATGCAAGCCTGCTCCAGATCCCTTTATCATGACGGCCAGCCAGTTCTAGAACAGCAGCCAATCCCAGACTCTAGAATGCCTGCCAGGTCTAGAGCACCCAGCAAACCTGGGCTGACATGTAGGACATCTAGAACACCTACCAAGATCCAATTAAAAAAAAGAGCTGGATAAATGCATGGAGGTTAGGTCCATCAATGGCTATCGGTTAAGCAGGGTAGGAATGGTGTCCCTAGTCTTTGTTTCTCAGAGGCTGGAAATGGATGACAGGGGAGGGTTCACTTGAGGATTACGTACTCAGTTCACTCTTTCTGGGCATTGGCCACCGTCAGAACATAGGATACTGGGCTAGATGGACCTTTGGTCTGACATAGTCTGGTCGTTCTTGCGTTCTTATGTTCTAAGTCTAAAATGCCACTGTAGAAGACAAGCCAATTCCAGAATGACCACCCGGAGCTCCCACTAATTCTAGAACAGTACTCTGCAATGCCAGCCAATTCCAGAATGCCCCTCCAGGACATCAGCCCATTCTAGATAGCATGCTATACAATTGCCAACTCATTCCAGGTCATCTGCTGTAGAATGCTGGCCAATTCTACCTTCTACCATGCTACAACCACCTGGGGACACCAACCCATTCTAGATCACCTGGTTTACACACTGACCCATTCTAGATCTGCCTTCTCAGGAGCTCCAGGCCATCATGCTAGAATGCTGGCCCACTCTCCTCAACCCACTCTAGCTTGTCATGCTAGAGGGCTACGCTCTTGTCCACCACTGCACTAGGTCCTTCTAGACCACCGAGCTAGACTATCAAACTGGATTAGAGTGCCATGCTGGAATGCCACTGCCAACACCACCCCATCGCACACTGCCACGCCAGAATGCCAGGAAGTTCTGGTGTGAAACTACTGCCCCGCTTCCTGCCCACACTTGGACACCTGCCTCTTCTAGATGCCCATGCTAGAATGCCAGTCAAGTTCTCACTTCTTCTCTAAGCATGGCATCGGCTGTAATTAGCCCCCTTTGCAAGTGAGCCACAGTAACTGCCTGAGCAGCAGAGTGTGTGTGTGTGTGTGGGTGAGAAGGGGGCAGCTGGGCCGTGTGGTGACAATTCTTTCTTTCTTTCACCCAACCAATGCACTGAGAGGCCACAGAAGGGGGCTCAGCTGACGAGCCTCTTTCACTACCAGCCCTGTGGCTTCTCCGGGGTCCCGGGGCTATTTTGTCCCTGCGTGGTGCTCCAGCCCAGCAATACCCAGCCAGTGTGCAAACGAGTGAGGCTGAGGCTCTGCATCAGTGGGAATTGAGAAGAGGGGTTGTGTGGTTCCCTCGGGCTTGAGCACTGGCCTCTGCCAATGTGCCCAAACACAGGGACCTGCTGCCGGGGCACCATGGCCCATTCCAGCCTTGAGGCTGGGAATGGAGCTGAGATCTGGCAAACTCATTGCACACAGGGGGCCCACTGAAGGGACCTTGCCAGATCTGTCCCCAGTTTAGTACCACCCTCCCCCTTGGAAACTGACAGAGCCCCTCACCATCCCTAACAGAATACCGTGGACAAACTGATCAAGAAAACCAACCTGGCCCTGGTCATTGGCACCCATTCCTGGAGGGAGCAGTTCCTGGACGCCATCACTGTCAGCGCAGGTGGGTGCCAGGGCTGCTCTGGGCATAACCAGCTCCACCCCAGAGGTGGCTGCATTCCAGTGCTGGGTGGAAGATCCCTGCATAGCCAGGCCCCCACCCCGACCCCAGAGGTGGCTGCATTTCAGTGCTGGGTGGAAGATCCCTGCATAGCCAGGCCCCCACCCCCACCCCAGAGGTGGCTGCATTTCAGTGCTGGGTGGAGGATCCCTGAATAGCCAGGCCCCCACCCCCACCCCAGAGGTGGCTGCATTCAGTGCTGGGGGGGCTGACATAGCGGCTGACGCTGTGGTCCCCACCAGGTGACGAGGAGGACGAGGAGGATGGGCGGGAAGAGAAGCTCCCGTCCTGCTTTGACTACGTCATGCACTTCCTGACGGTGTTCTGGAAGGTGCTGTTTGCCTGCGTTCCGCCCACTGAGTACTGGAACGGCTGGGCGTGCTTCAGCGTCTCCATCCTGGTGATCGGGGTCCTCACTGCCCTCATCGGAGACCTGGCCTCCCACTTCGGCTGCACCGTGGGCCTCAAGGACTCCGTCAATGCCGTGGTCTTCGTGGCCTTGGGCACCTCCATTCCAGGTATGGAGCTCGGCAGGGCCTGCGAGTGACAAGGGCAGAGCCAGGGGAAAGCCAGGAGTGGGGACTCTCCTCACACCAGGCAACACTAGGGTGCTGGGCTGCAGGGAGGGGGGCAGGAGGCTCAGTAGGGGGCGCTCTCCCCTGCAGGTGGGGCTGGTACCATTGCCCCAGGGCAGCACTAGGGGGCACTGGGCGGCAGAGGCTCAGTGGGGGGACGCTCTCCCCTGCAGGCAGGGCTGATACCATTGCCCCAGGGCCGCACTAGGGGGCGCTGGGCTTCAGGGTCCCAGTAGGAGGCGCTCTCCCCTGCAGGCAGGGCTGGTACCATTGCCCCAGGGCAGCACTAGGGGGCGCTGGGCGGCAGAGGCTCAGTGGGGGGCGCTCTCCCCTACAGGCAGCACTGGTACCAGCACAGCCAGGGGAGCCCAGGGCTGGGCTGTGGGTCGGGAGCGAGGGGCGCTGGCAGGGCTGGGGGAGTCCCAGGCCTGGGCTGACAGGGATGTTGGGGTCCCATGGAGCCCACAGCTGGGCACTGGGAGGTGCCAGTCACGCCAGCTGGGGATTAGGAGCTGCAAGGTTGATGCTCTGTGCCCCCCACAGACACCTTCGCCAGCAAGGTGGCCGCGCTGCAGGACCAATGCGCCGACGCCTCCATCGGCAACGTTACGGGCAGCAACGCGGTGAACGTTTTCCTGGGGCTGGGCGTGGCCTGGTCGGTGGCCGCCATCTACTGGGCTGCGCAGGGCCAGGCCTTCCAGGTGCAGACGGGCACGCTGGCCTTCTCCGTCACCCTCTTCACCATCTTCGCCTTTGTCTGCATCAGCGTGCTCCTGTACCGCCGCCGCCCGCACATTGGGGGCGAGCTGGGGGGGCCCCGCCCGGCCAAACTCCTCACCGCCGGCCTCTTCCTGGGCCTCTGGCTCCTCTACATTCTCTTCTCCAGCCTGGAGGCGTACTGCCACATCCGGGGCTTCTGAGCCGCCGGCCGGCCAGGGGGAACGCAGCTCCCATGGCCCCTTCAACCACAGACGCTGCCGGGAGGGAAGGGGTCTCGCTCCGCTCCAGCCCCCAGAGCACTGAATGTCCTGTTTGCTTTGGGTCGGCGTGGAACCAGGAGCCGCCCCCCTCTGCCATGGGGCAGCCCTGATAAGGGGGATCAGCCCTCCTAATTTTTAGCACCCCATTGACATTGCTGCACCCCCAGATCATTGGATTTGGCACATTCCCCCCTCCCAGCTTACAGGGGTGCTTGGAAGCAACTGTGTCCCCTTCGAGCTGCAGTGGATTGGGGGGATCAGGGCAGGGAGCTTGGGGGTATCAGGGCAGGGAGGTTGGGGAGATGGGGCAGGGAGGTGTGGGGGGAATGGGGCAGGGAGGTTGATAAGGGGAAGACAAGCGGGTGCCATGACTGCCCCCCCCCCCCGGTGTTTTCATTTAACCTGCGTTGCTCTCCGTTGTACTTGTCTCCCCGTGCCTGGGGATGGGTTGGGCCATTGGACGGGTGGACAGAGGGACGCAAGGCTGGGGGAGGACAGTGCTGACAGGGTGACTAGCCCCCCCAGCTCTGAAGCAGTGGGAGAACAGGCAGCTGGCCACAGCCATCACTGGGCGAATGGTGCCCCCCTGTGTAGGCTGATAGCAGGGGACTGCGGGGGCCAGCCAACTGGGCAAGGCCTGTGTGCCCCACACACTCCGCAATGCTGGTGTCACCCCCAGCCAGCCTGGCACCACCAGACACTCTGCTTGCAACAGATGGGTAATGCTGGGCTGACTGCTCCTCCGCCTGGTACGACTGACTGGGGCACACACTGAACGTGCAAAGACCCCCCCGTGTGTACACATACCCACTGCACACAGACGCACACTGCACACGTGCACACAACCCGTACTCCACACATTGCACATTGCACCCTGCACATTGCACAAACGTTCACACACACACCTCATCCAACCCACGACTTCCCATTTATGTACACACACGACATGTACACCTACGCCACACACACTCCCACAGGCGCACACACTCACACACACTGCACAGCTGGTCACGTGCACTGTACACAACCCACGACGCCACTCACATTTGCACATACGCGCAACACCTGCACTAAGACACGCACACCTTGTGACTCCATATACAACTGGGCACACGCACAACACGCACTCTGCAGGTGCACAAATTCACATGTAAAACTACACACGCAACCTTGCTACAGCCAAACCTGCACACATGGACACACACCGTACACAATACACACACGCACGCTGCACACGCAGTTCCTACATGCATTGGCCACACACTGGACGCATACTGGGGCACCACAGAACATTGT
Organism: Carettochelys insculpta; assembly: GCF_033958435.1. Classification (NCBI taxonomy): domain Eukaryota; kingdom Metazoa; phylum Chordata; order Testudines; family Carettochelyidae; genus Carettochelys; species Carettochelys insculpta. The sequence continues at coordinate 21,764,970 of NC_134158.1, read as the reverse complement.
GCCAACCCACAGGCAGGCTGAGTACCTGTGTGCAGTCAGAAAGTGTGAACTTGCAGAGGAGCCCCACTGCAGACAGATGGATGCAGCTCCGCCATTCCCCTCTCAGTGCTGCTGTCTGCATCCTGGCCTGCCTGGCTCGTAGCACAGCCCCCCAGGCCATGGTGCGCGTCATTCCACAGTGGTGCTGGGGGACGGGGTGTGGGGGGGCATCCCTTGCAGCCCCTGGCATCCGATGTGTTCCACAGCTTGTCAGTCACCTTCTGGAGCTCCAGGAAAGCAAAGCCCCAAACCGCATTAACTCCACACCCCAGTGACCTTGCCACTGGGAGGCTGTGGGCTTCCCTTGCCTGTCCCCCAAGACCTAGGCCAAGCCATCAATGGGAGCGGTTTGCAAATGGGGACACCAGGTCTGACCCTGCTGCGTGAGGCTGACTGGCTTTGGGGAGGGGTGGTGTTTCCGCCTGGCGCTGCGATGCAGCCACTTCTGGGCTGAGGCAAAGCAGCTGTTTGTACAGGGTGTCTTCACCTGGCCCTGAGACGCAGCTGTCTCCAGCATGAGCTTTCCCGAGGGAGCTGCCTTACACCCAACAGCTCAGGTGAGCCCGCTGGAGATCCACATTCGGCGCTGGGCAAGGAGGTGAGGAGGACTTCAATGGGGTGGGCGGGGGGCAGGGGAGTAGCCGGTGGGGGATGTGTTGAATTTCAAGTTTTGGGTGAAAAACTCCCCAAATCTCTAATATTTTGGCTGCAAAGAGCGATGTTTACATCCGAAATGAGGGCGCTGCGCCTCCTGGTAGGTGTCATTCAGACACATCGTGCTCCCAGCGACTCCATGACTTGGCCACCTTGATTGAACTACACTTCCCAGATACCATTGCTTCCTGGTTGGCTGCAGTGCATTGTGGGAAATGTAGTCTGGTAGGGTAGCCAGGCCCAGCATTACGAAGGGCCTTATAAAGCTGCCAAACTACAACTCCCAAGTAGCATTGCGGCAGCAATTCAGACTGGAAACATTCGTTGCATTCTGGTTTGAAATTGGTTCATTTTGGGGCTGGGGAAGGGGGCATTAAACTCAAATATGCACTTCTTTGCCAGGAGGCCGCCAAAGCTTAGCTGGCAACCCACTTTTCCCTGGGAGAACAGTTTGGATGGCACTTAAGCCCTCATTATGACTGGTAGCCGTCCACGGCTTTGCCCGGGGCGTGAAACGGCTAGGTTTGCTGTGCAGTGAGCTTGCCTTTCCGACCCCTCACTGGAGCATTGCTCTTGAACCCTCACTCCAAACACGCCCAGAGTCCAGCAGCAAAAAATGGGTCGTGGGGGGAGGGGCCCTAGCCACACTACCTAGCGCTCCTGCTGAAGGCTGGGGTCAATAATGCCGCAGCTCTGGGAGTGGTGGCCTGGCTGAGAAGCTTTTATCAGAGCAAGTTTCTCCCCTCCTACCTAGGGAGAAACACTCCGTCCACCCACCGTATGCACATCTCATAGAGCTGGAAGGGACCTTGACAGGTCATCGAATCCAGTTCCCTGCCCTCCTGGCAGGCCCAACCACCATCCCTGACAGATTTTTTTAAATCTATTTGCCCCAGACCCTTGACTCACAGCCCTGGGCTTACAAGGTCGATGCTCCAACCACTGAGCTAGCCATCACTGCTGCTGGAGGACAGCATTTAGAAAACAACTTCCTCTGTGGTTTTTTTTTAAAATTCCCAGGACTGTTTTAAGCACCTCTTGGTGGGCTGCCTTGTTGGTTTTGACAAGTCTCGGATGGGCAGCTGAGTTTGTGGGTAAAACCCCACTTCTTGGATGTCTCTGGCCAAGGGGGTTTTACCCACGAAAGCTTGTGCCCAAAGAAGCCTGTTTGGTTTTAAGGTCCCGCAGGAATCCTCATCGTTTTAAAACGGGTTTTGAAGCAGCCTTCGCTCTATGTGTTGGGGGTGCGGGAAAAGAATTGGCAGGGTTTTGAACCTGGATTTCTTACTGCCGTGCCCCGGTTTTTTTGGGCAACAGTGACACTTTTCAGATACTTTTGGATTTTGTTGCTTCGGCCGCCACCAGACGGGTGGCAGAAGGCCGGGGGAGGGAGAGGCCGCCTCCTGCGCCTCCTTTCTGCACTTTCTTCTCTTGTTAATAGTTTTGTCCACCTCCTTTGGAAACGCCGGATCTCTTTCTGTACGAGTCTCCGTAACCCTTCGGCTATTGCCCGTTACCGTCTCCGTGGGCGGGAAAGCGCGGGGGGAACGTGCATGCCCCCTCCGGGATGGACCCCCGCCTTCCCCAATACATTTATTTTGAAGGAAAAAAGAAAGGTGAGCAAGTGTGGTTTAACTTCACAGGGAGCGCTGCTGTTTCGCTCCCCCAGCTCCTGTACGCGCCCAGACCTCCTAGCTTCCATCCGTGCCACTGGCCTTGCCCCCAATCACCCCCATGACCTTCCGCCGGAGTGAGTAAGAGAGGGGGAAGGGGAATGCACAGTGGGGCAGTACCGAAGGAGGCCATTAGAGGCCCTTCCACCACCGAAAACCCAACGGTGGACTGGGGCCAGCCCCTGCATGGGCTGCATTTGTAGGTAGTGTTGTTACAGGCTCTGACCAGCAGCCACCGCTGTCTCCCTTGTAATCCAAGAGTCCTCCCCTCAGCTCTAACCAGCAGGCCCCACTCCCCTCTCACTGGCGGCACGAGAACCTAGGAGCCCTGCTTCACAGCGCCCCCCACTTGCAACCACCGGCCCCCACTCCTCTCCCAGGGCCAGGTAGAGAACCCAGGAGTCCTAGCTCCGAGACACCCCCACTCTAACCTGCTCCCTCTCAGCGCGAGAGGCGACCTGCCTTCCTCCGAACCCCGCTCCTGCCAGATGTCTGCTTGCCCGGGGCTCGGCCCAGCTCTGGGCCCCGAGGGCGGTTAAGAGGGGCGCCCCCACCCAAGCGTTGCCCCACCGGCCCAGAACTCCGGGGTTGCTCGGCTCTGAGCAGGCTGCCCGGTCTCCCTTCCTGCCACGAGGTGGCGCCGCTGCAGAAGCGCGGGGGGGCGGCGCTGGCCCTCCGAGCCGCCCGGGCAGCCCGCGGGCCTGGAGCGCAATAGCGACCGGTCCCCGGGGCGCTTACTGCCTGGGCCGCTGTCGGCAGCTCGCCAAATATAACCACGGCCAAGGATGGGGGGGACGGGGGGGCTCAGAAGCGGCGCTCTCCCCCGGCAGGCAGGGCTGGCCCAGGAGAGCGCTAGGGGGCACTGGGGAGCAGGGGGGGCTCAGAAAGGGGTGCTCTCCCCCGGCAGGCAGGGCTGGCTCTAGGGGCCGCTGTGGGGCAGGGGGCTCCCTCCCCGGCAGGCAGGGCTGGCCCCAGGGGGGCGCTATGGGGCACTGCAGAGGAGGAGGGCTCAGAAGGGGGCGCTCTCCCCTGGCAGGCAGGGCTGGCGCTAGGGGGTGCTGTGGGGCAGGGGGCGCCCTCTCCGGCAGGCAGGGCTGGCCCAGGAGGGCGCTAGGGGGCACTGAGGAGCAGGGCGGCTCAGAGAGGGGCGCTCTCCCCTGGGAGGCAGGGCTGGCGCTAGGGGGTGCTGTGGGTCAGGAAGCTCAGCAGGGGGCCCTCGCTCTGTGGACATCCCTGGGCAAATCCCCCTTAGAGGTGTAGCTGCCGGGTCAGGGCCCTTCCAGGGTCAATGCTGGGGACCAGGTGTGGCCCCAAATTGGTCTCCCTGGAAGGGGTTAAACACACCCGTGGTGGCCGTGAGCAGCACCTGCCCACAGCGGTAAGTGCAGGAATCATGGGCTGAGTCCAGCCCTCTGCCCAAAGCAGGCTCAACCCCAACTACATCATCCCAGCCATGATGGGACTTAAACACCTCCAGGGATAGAGAATCCATTTTGAAAAATGGAAGTCAAATCCTAGTGAGGAAAATAGAAAGGAACACAAACACTCCCAAATTAAGTGTCATAATGTAGTAAGAAAAGCCAAAAAAGATTTTGAGGAACAGCTAGCCAAAAATTCAGAAAATGATAGTAAAATGTTTTTTAAATACATTAGAAGCAGGAAGCCCGCTAAAAAAGCAGTGGGGCCCTTGGACGATAAAGATATAAAAGGAGCGATCAAGGAAGACAGTGCCATTGCGGAGCGATTAAATGATTTCTTTGCTTCAGTCTTCACGGCTGAGGATATTACAGAGGTTCCTAAATCTGAGCCAGCCTTTTTAGGTGACAAATCTGAGGAACTCTCCCAGATTAAAGTGACATTAGAGGAGGTTTTGAAGTTAATCGATAAGCTGAATAGTAACAAGTCTCCAGGACCAGACGGCATTCACCCAAGGGTTCTGAAAGAACTCAAATGTGAAATTGCGGAGTTATTAATAGTGGTTTGTAACCTATCCTTTAAATCTGCTTTGGTACCCAATGACTGGAAGACGGCCAATATAACGCCAATATTTAAAAAAGGCTCTGGAGGAGACCCTGGCAATTATAGACCGATAAGTCTAACATCAGCACCAGGAAAATTAGTAGAAACAATAGTAAAGAATAAAATTGCAAGGCACATAGAAGAGCACAAATTGTTGGGCAAAAGTCAGCATGGTTTCTGCAGAGGGAAGCCGTGTCTAACTAATCTATTAGAATTCTTTGAAGGGGTTAATAAACATGCGGACAAGGGGCACCCAGTGGACATAATATACCTAGATTTCCAGAAAGCCTTTGACACTGTCCCACACCAAAGGCTTTTATGTAAATTAGGCGGTCACGGGATAGGAGGAAAGATCCTTTCATGGATCGGGAATTGGTTAAAAGACAGAAAACAAAGGGTTGTAGTAAATGGTAAATTTTCACAATGGAGGGGGGTAACTAGTGGTGTTCCCTGGGGTCAGTCCTGGGACCGATCCTGTTCAACTTGTTCATCAATGATCTAGAAAATGAGGTAAGCAGTGAGGTGGCAAAGTTTGCAGATGTCACCAAGTTGTTCAGTACAGTCAAAACCAAAAGGGATTGTGAAGAACTACAAAAAGAGCTCAGCAAACTGAGTGATTGGGCAGCAAAATGGCAAATGAAATTTAATGTGGGTAAGTGTAAGGTAATGCACATTGGGAAAAATAACCCAAATTACACGTACAACATGATGGGGTCAAATTTAGCTATGACAGATCAGGAAAGGGATCTTGGAGTTATAGTGGATAGTTCTCTGAAGACATCCACGCAGTGTGCAGCGGCAGTTGGTAAAGCAAATAGGATGTTAGGAATTATTAAAAAAGGGATAGATAATAAGACAAAAGATATCATACTTCCCCTATATAAAACTATGGTACACCCACATCTTGAGTACTGTGTGCAGATGTGGTCTCCTCACCTCAAAAAAGATATATTGGCATTAGAAAAGGTTCAGAAAAGGGCAACTAAGATGATTAGGGGTTTGGAACGGGTCCCATATGGGGAGAGGCTAGAGAGACTGGGACTTTTCAGTCTGGAAAAGAGGCGATTGATGGGCGATATGATAGAGGTATATAAAATCATGAATGGTGTGGAGAAAGTGAACATAGAAAAATTATTTACCTTTTCCCATAATACAAGAACTAGGGGACACCAAATGAAATTGATGGGTAGTAGGTTCAAAATTAATACAAGGAAATTTTTCTTCACACATCGTACAGTCAACCTGTGGAACTCCTTGCCGGAGGAGGCTGTGAAGGCCAGGACTCTATTAGGGTTTAAAAAAGAGCTCGATAAATTTTTGCAGGTTAGGTCCATAAATGGCTATTAGCCAGGGGTAAAGTATGGTGCCCTGGCCTTCAGTACAAGGGCAGGAGATGGATGGCAGGAGATAAATCACTTGATCATTGTCTTCTGTTCTCCTTCTCTGGGGCACCTGGCATTGGCCACTGTCGGCAGACGGGATACTGGGCTGGATGGACCTTTGGTCTGACCCAGTATGGCCATTCTTATGTTCTTATGTAATCCACCACCTCGCTGGGTAACATCCCAGTGCTTCCCCACCCGCCTGGGGAAATAGGTTTTCCTCATATCCAACCTACACCTCCTTCTCTGTAACTTCAGACCATTGCTCCTTGTTCTGCCGCCTGTCACCAAGAACAGCCTCTCTCCAGCCTCTTTAGAGCCCCCTTCAGGAAGTTGAAGGCTGGTATCAAATCACCCCTCAGTCTTCTTGTCTGTAAACTAGATAAGCCCAAATCCCTCAGCCCCTCCTCATAGGTCATGTGCTCCAGCCCCACAGTCATTTTTGTTGCCCTCCTCTGAACCCGCTCCAGTGTGTCCGCACCATTTCTTTACTTTTCACAACTGGACACAATACTCCAGATGTGCCAAATAGAGGGGAATAACTACTTCTCTAGATCTGCTGGAAATCTAGATCCGCATTCTACTAATGCACCCCAACACGTCATTACCCTGCTTGGCTACCAGGACACACTGTTGACTCATATCCAGCCTCTCATCCACTGTAATTCCTGGGTCCTTTTCTGCTGCACTGCTACTCAGCCAGTCAGTCCCCAGCCCGTAACAGTGCTTGGGATTCTTCTGTCCCAAGTGCAGGACTCTGCACGTCTCCTTGTTGAACCTCATCACATTCTTTTTGGCCCAATCCTCCAATTTGTCTAGGTCATTCTGGACCCTGTCCCTACCCTCCAGTGTATCTACCTGACCCTCCATAGCTTAGTGTCATCTGCAGATCTGCTGAGGGTGCAATCCATCCCCTCATCCAGGTCATTAATAAAGATGTTGAACAGTACTGGCCCTAGAACTGATCCTTGGGGCACTCCACTTGAAACCGACCACCAACCAGGCACTGAGCCATTGACCACGACCTGTTGGGCTTGTCTGTAAAGCCAGTTTTCTGTCCATCTTACAGTCCATGTATCCAATCCATACTTACTTAACTTGTGGGCAAGAATGTTGTGGGAGACTGTATCAAAAGCTTTGCTAAAGTCAAGGTGCATCACATCCACCAACCTCCCCATGTCCACAGCACCAATTATCTCATCATAGAAGCTAATCAGATTGGTCACGCAGGACTTGCCCTTGGTGAATCCATGTTGACCACTCTCCCCTCTTCCAAGTGCTCCAGAATGGATTCCTTGAGGATCCCCTCCATGATTTTTCTGGGGACTGAGGTAAGGCTGACCGGTCTATAGTTCCCTGGATTGTCCTTCTTTCCTTTTTTAAAGACGGGCTCTACATTTGCCTTTTTCCAGTCATCTGGGACCCCTCCCAATCTCCACGAGTTTTCAAAGATAATGGCCAAAGGCTCTGCAATGACATCTGCCAATTCCCTCAGTACATTTGGGTGCATTAAATCCAGACCCATGGATTTGTGTGCATCTAGCTTTTCTAAATCGCTCTTAACCTGTTCTGTCCCCACGGAGGGTTGCCCACCTCCTTCCCATACTGCATTGCCTAGTGCCTTAGTCAGGGCGCTGACCTTGTCCATGAAGACTGAGGCAAAAAAAAGCATCGAGTACTTCAGCCTTTCCCACATCATCTGTCACAAGGTTACCTCCCTCATCCAGTCACGGCCTCACATCCTCCCTGATAACCCTCTGATTGTTAACATACCTGTAGAAGCCCTTCTTGTGGCCCCTCACATTCCTTGCTAGCTGCAGTTCCAATTTTGCTTTCGCTTTCCTGATTACCCCCCAGCATTCTCCAGCCATATATTTATACTCTTCCTTCCTCATCTGCCCAAGTTTCCACTTCTTATACGCATCCTTTTTGAGCTTGAGCTCACCAAGCATTTCCCTTGTAAGCCAAGCTGGTTGCCTTCCATATTTGCTTTTCCTACTGCACATCGGGATGGTTTGTTCCTGTGCCTTCCATAAGGCCTCTTGAAAATATTGCCATTTCTCCTGAGCTCCTTTTCCCTCCGTATTAACTTCCCAGAGGATCCTGCCCATCTGCTCTCTCAGGGAGTTGAAGTCTGCTCTTCTGAAATCAAGGGTCTGTGTTTTACTGCTCCCATTTCTTCCTTCTGTCAGAATCCTGAAATCTACCATCTCATGATCGCTGCAGCCCAGGGTGCCACACACTTCTATTTCTCCTACTAGTTCTTGCCTAGCAAAACAAAAAGCAGTGAAGTAGCACTTTAAAGACTAGCAAAATAGCTTATGAGGTGAGCTTTTGTGGGACAGACCCACTTCTTCAGACCATAGCCAGACCAGAACAGACTCAATATGGCTATGGTCTGAAGAAGCGGGTCTGTCCCAGCTCACCTAATAAACTATTTTGCTAGTCTTTAAAGTGCTGCTTGACTGCTTTTTGTTTTGATAGTGTATAGACTAGCACAGCTCCCTCTCTGTTACTAGCTCTTCCCTGTTCGTGAGCAGCAGGTCAGTGCACAGCCCCTGGTCAGTTCCATCAGCACTTGTACCAGGAAGTTATTGCCAACGTTCTCCAAAAACTTCCTGCATTGTCTGTGTGCTGCTGTATTGGTCTCCCAACAAATGTCCAGCTGATTAAAGTCTCCCGCGAGAACCAGGGCCTGTGATTTGGAAGCTTCTCTTAGCTGTCTGAAGAATTCTCATCTACCTGATCTGGTGGCCTATCGTAGAGGCCAAACTCAACATAGCCTCTGTTGCTTCCGCTTCTAAGCTTAACCCAAAGACACTCAGCTGGCTTTTCTCCCTCCATAAACTGGAGCTCGGAGCAATCATCCAGCTCTCCCACATAAATCCCACCTCCTCCTCCTTTTCTCCCCTCCTGCCCTTCCTGAACAGTTTACACCTTTCCATGACAGTGCTCCAGTTATATGAGTCATCCCACCAAGTCTCCGTTATGCCAAGCACCTCATAAGCCTTTGACTGTGCCAGGGCCTCTAATGCCTCCTGTTTGTTTCCTAGGCTTCTTGCATTTGTGTACAAACACCTTAGATAATAAGCTGGTTTGCCAACCTTTTCCTTTCGAACGAGTGATCCTTCTTTGTCATACCTTCTTCCTTCCCCACTTAACTGCAAGGCTTGGGTCACCGTCCCCTGACGACTCTAGTTTAAAGCCCTCCTCACTAGGTTTGCAAGCCTGCCCGGAAAGATGCTCTTTCCTCTCTTTGTTAGGTGGATCCCATCACTTCCTGGCAATCCTGGCTCTCAAAACAGAGTCCCATCGCCAAAGAAACCAAATCCTCTATGGCACCACCTGCGCAAGCGTGCCTTTACTTCCATGATTCGAAGATCTCTACTCGGGCACTTCCTTCAATAGGGAGAATGGATGAGAAGCCACTTGCATCGGCAGCTGTGCCCATTAAAGAATGACACACCCACATCAGTGTGTGCACATGCTAGCTCCTTGTACTCCCCTTGCACTCGTGCACCCACACATAGCCACAAATATGCTAGCCCCTTGTGCATGTGCACATACTCACCCCGGCATACTCTTGTGCATGCACAGCTCCTGGCATGTGTGCAAATGTGTGCACACCAATCTCTTAAACACACGAGTCCTTTGCATGTGCACACACACAGTACAAGCATTTGTGCACAGGCATACATCCCCCAGCCCCTTGCACATGGACAATGCACACACACACACCACTCATGCTCCTTGTGTGCGCACACACAACTCGGCTGTACACCCGCCCACCCATGCATGCGTGCACTGCCCACTGCACAAACACACATGGCCGGCACATTCATGTCTCCCTCACTCTGGGGCTGGGCAGCGCGGGGCAGAGGGCCTCAGATGGGGAACATGCAGGCACTTGTAATGGTGTAATCCCTGGCTTTTCAGCGCAGAGCCCCAGCACCTTACCCGAAGGCTGGCAGTGTTAGCTACCCACTCCCCCATTTCACAGATGGGAAAATTAAGGCAGAGTGTGGAGGGAACTTGCTTGAGATCAGAGAGGGAATCAGTGACAGAGCCAGGGCTAGATCCGGAGTCCTGCCTCCAGCTCTCCACTTCCCACCCTGTCTTGCATCGCTCAGCCCCCCCGCCCCACTCCCTTCCCAGAACCAGGCCAAGAACCCAGGAGTCTGGACTCCCGGCCTGCCCATTTGCCCCCACACCCCTCCGAGAGCTGGGGATTGGAGCAAGAATCCTGGCTCCCAGCCCCCTCCTGCTCTAACCACTCCCCTTCCCTCCCCTTCCAGAGCTGGACAGGTGGGGTCCAGGGTGCACCGTGTGAGATGGGTCCAGCCCTCGAGCTCCTCTGGGTGAACGCTGCTGCCTTTTTAGTGATTCATTTTTCTTCTCCTCTCTGTCTCTCCCTGCCCCCCCCCAGCTTCCCCCGCTTCTCCTTTGCCCCCAGCCCCTCCTTCCTGACCCCATAGGCAAGCTGGGCTGGGTGCTGGGCTCGGCAGACTGCTGGGCAGGGGGGTCAGTCTGGGCACGCAGGGCTGCGGGGGGGCAGCCTTTCAGCGTGGGGCTGGGCACAACTGTTTGGGGGCTGTGGGGAGACTGGGTGCAGTCACAGACAAGGGTAGAGGTGGGGGGACACTGGCAGTGCTCCCACAGGCAACCCCCCCCCTATCCTGCTCAGAGCTGGAGGGGGGACAAGGTGGGTAGCACCTGCTGCTTTAAGGACACACCTGGGTTCTCAGCACCCCACACTCTGCTGCCCTCCTTCCCCTGGTCCAGTTTAGCCCCCCCGCAACCGTGCCTCCCTGTTGCGCCAGGGATGCAGCTAAGCCACCTGCCCACCATCATGGAATATGACATAGTGCCAGTGTTCCCTTGCCTTGTTTTTCCACCCCATCACAGAAATGCCAGTGTCTGCCCAGGTCTGTGCCAGGGCCCGACTGTCACACTGCAAGGCTGGGTGTTTCCCCAGGGGCCCAACTTGGGACTTTTTTTTGGGGGGGTGCGCGTGGTTGGGGGGGGGAGAGATCATAACTTTTCAGTCCTTGGGTCTGGGAACACTGGAAGTGAAAGTCCCAGCAGCGTCCACGCGCGTCTTGGCAGCTTGGCCACTGGACAGGACGTTGGAGATGCCACGGCCCACTGGGTGACTGCAGCGTGCCTCAGTTTCCCCTTGTGTAAATCGGGGTTACTAATGCATCACTTACCACCCCCCCATCCCTGTTCCTTGCTAGGGTCAATCGGCGGGGGAGGGAAACAGCCCATTCCCACCAGCGGAACAGTCCTGCGAAGGGCAGGTATGACTGGGCTGGAGCTGGAGGTGCTCAGGCCACTGCCACTGCAGCAGGCCACTCCCACCCTCAGGCGTGAAAATAAACCCCACTAGATTCATCGCCCCATTGACCAGCTCCAGAGCCTCCCTTCCCTTCCCTTCCCTTCCCTGGGCCTCTGGCCAGCCTGTCAGCTGCCCTCACCAGCCAGGAGCAACTTAGAGATTGTGTTCCCAGAGGGATCAAACAGCTCCTAGTTGGGGTGGGGGGCACAGGGCAGCAGCCCTGCACTGGGTCCCTCTGGATTTCGGCTGGGCCAAGGACCCACACCACTGAAACCTCCTGGGAAAAATGATACCGCAGCAGCTGGCAGCACGGTGTCACCGTGTGGGCTCTGAGGCTGATTCTCTCCTGCGCAGTCAGGGCCTGGCGTCCCCACGCTGAGCTCCCACTTGAGCAGCGCAGGCCCCAGGGTGTGCGATGGCTGAGGGTGTGTTTTGTGCCAGGCTGAAAGAGCTAGTCACAGATGGGTTAATGTAAGAGTGAGGCCAGTTGGACTGACCACCTCGCAGGCCAGCCCATATCTGGTGGGTGAGCTAGAATGGCGCTGTTAGTAAGAGCTCCAGGCTCCATTCCAGGCTGCTGCGAGGGAGAATCGGCCATGGCCCTGGCTCAGTTGTTCCAGTGGATAATCCCCCTTCCTGCCAAATGTTCGGCCCTTATTTCTCGGCTGAATTCATCCACCTTCAGTTCCAGCTCTTAGATCTGCCTATCTGTGTGGCAAAGGCAGAAAAAAATGAACCCCTAAAGTTACTCGAGTAAAAATACAGCTGCTTGCGCGCACGCGTGTGTGTGTGTGTGTGTGCGTGTGTGTGTGTGTGTACACACTTAAATACAAGTCACCTGTATCCCTCTGGAAAACTACTTGAATAAAAGCACACAAACAGACGCTTGAGCACACACCCATACCTGGCACCTCTTTATTGTACTCAAGGACCCAGAAGTGAAAGCAGTGGCACTTTTACTCAAGTAACATTGTGGGTGCCTTTCCCACTACTGCTGAGTGGGGTCAATTAAAGACACCCCGATCCTTCCTTTCAAATTTTACAGGCCTCTAGTAATTCTTGCAGACCGGACTCCTGGGGTCTTGTTCCTGCCTTCAGCCAATGAGTGACCTCAGCCGTAGTGTTCGGCTTACCTTTCCTCGGTTTCCCTACCTAGAAAGGAGGAATAAGGAGGCAGGTGCTTTGAAGTGCCAGCTATTAACCAGGCCAATGCATAACAAACACTTCGTCCAACCACTTTTTGTCACCAAAAAAGGGGGTGATCAGTGCTTGCAGGGCTGGATCAACCTTTCGGGGGACTCAGCACACATCTCCTGGCTCACTCTCATAGAATCATAGCATCGCAGAGTTGGAAGGGACCTCAGGGGGTCATCGAGTCCAGCGCCCTGCCCAAAGCAGGATCAACCCCAACTACATCATCCAGGATGGGACTTTCTCAAGCTGGGACTTGAAAAACCTCCAGGGATGGAGATTCCACCACCTCTCTAGGCAACTCGTTCCAATACTTCCCCACCCACCTGATGAAATAGACTTTCCTAATAGTCAACCTACACCTCCCCCTCTGTAACTTCAGACCATTGCTCCTTGTTCTGCCATCTGTCACCACTGAGAACAGCCTCTCTCCATCCTCTTTAGAGCCCCCATCAGGAAGTTGAAGGCTGCTATTAAATCACCCCTCAGTCTTCTCTTCTGTAAACTAAACAAGCCCAAATCCCTCAGCCCCTCATCACAGGTCATGTGCTCCAGCCCCACAATCATTTTTGTTGCCCTCTGCTGAACCTGCTCCAGCACATCCACATCCTTTCTGTACTGGAGGGCCCAAAACTGGACACAATACTCCAGATGTGGCCTCACCAGTGCTGAGTAGAGGGGAATAATAACTTCTCTAGACCTGCTCGAAACACTCCTCCTAATGCAGCCCAATATGCTGTCAGCCTTCTTGGCTACAAGGGTGCACTGTTGACTCATATCCAGCCTTTCAGCCACCATAACCCCAAGGTCCCTTTCTGCTGTACTGCTGCTGAGCCAGTCAGTCCCCAGCCTGTAACAATGCTTGGGATTCTTCCGTCCCAAGTGCAGGACTCTGCACTTCTCCTTGTTGAACTGCAACAGTTTTCTTTTGGGCCCATCCTCCAATTTATCTAGGCCCCTCTGGATCCTGTCTCTACCCTCCAATGTGTCTACCCCTCCCCCCTAGCTTAGTGTCGTCAGCAAACTCACTAAGGGTTCAATCCAGTCCCTCATCCAGGTCATTAATAAAGATGTTGAACACCACCAGCCCCAGAACCGAGCCTTGGGGCACTCCGCTTGAAACCGACTGCCATCCAGATACTGAGCCATTGACCACGACCCATTGGGCCTGACTGCCAAGCCAGCTTTCTATCCATCTTACAGTCCAGGGATCCAACCCAAACTTCCTCAACTTATGGGAAAGAATGTGGTGGGAGACTGTAACACAAGCTTTGCTGAAGTCAAGGTATATCTCATCCATATCTCATCCCATCCATATCCATCTCATCCCATCCATATCTCATCCACTGACCTCCCCATGTCCACTCTCACTTCACTCCTCTTCTGTGTTTTTGCCCCAAGACCACACACCTGCTCAGCCTCATCCCCACACAGCTCCGCCCCTACTCTGCTTCTTTTCCCCAAGGCTCCACCTCCCATGTTAGGCCTCACCCCCTCTCTGCCCCGAAGCCCCACCTTCTACTCCCACCGTGAAGCCCTGCCCCTGCTTGACCTCTTCTCCCAGGGCCCCACCCACCACGCAAACAGTGGCGGGAGGGGGCGGCAAGGAGCACCCACTGACCACAACAAAATTCTGTGCCCGTGGGCGCAGCCTTGTATGGGCCAAAAGGCTCCTGCCCTCCTGTCCAAAGGGCTTTGTGAGCCACTGCTGAAAAGCACCAGCTAAGAGTGATGGGTCAGGTCACCAGCACCGCTACCCTCCTGCAGCATCTCGCACAAGGGCAACCCACTTGTGGCAACACCACTGCAGCTGAATGGTGGCAACTAACACCCTGGGTGCACTTGTGTGTCCCTGCACGTGCACAGAGACTAAACCCCAGGCTCCCAAGGCCCAGATTTTCAAGGGCACATGGCTAGTGCCCAACAGCTGGAGGTGCCAAGTCTCATTGTCAAAGGGGATTTAGGCACTTCTAGACAAGTATTTAGAATCATAGAATCACAGAATGCTAGGCCTGGAAGGGACCTCGAGAGGCCATCGAGTCCAGCCCCCTGCCCCAACGGCAGGACCAAGTACTGTCTAAACCATCCCTGACAGACATCTATCTAACCTGTTCTTAAATATCTCCAGACAATTCCACAACCTCCCTAGGCAATTTATTCCACTGTTTGACCACCCTGACAGTTAGGAACTTTTTCCTAATGTCCAACCTAAACCTCCCTTGCGGCAGTTTAAGTCCATTGCCTCTTGTTCTATCCTCAGAGGCCAAGAAGAACAAGTTCTCTCTCTCCTCCTTACGACACCCCTTCAGATACCTGAAAACCGCTATCATGTCGCCCCTCAATCTTCTTTTTCCAAACTAAACAAACCCAGTTCTTTCGGCCTTTCTTCATAGGTCACATTTTCTAGACCTTTGATCACTCTTGTCGCTCTTTTCTGGACTCTCTCTAATTCCTCCACCTCTTTCTTGAACTGTGGTGCCCAGAACTGGACACAATACTCCAGCTGAGGCCTAACCAGCGCGGAGTAGAGCGGAAGAATGACTTCTCGTGTCTTGCTCACAACACACCTGTGAATACATCCCAGAATCATGTTTGCTTTTTTTGCAACAGCATCACACTGTTGACTCATATTTAGCTTGTGGTCCACTATAACCCCTAGGTCCCTTTCTGCTGTAGCCATTCCTTTGGCCATTTAGGGCCAAAGCCGCCCTCCGTGGGGAGGTGGTATGAACGCTTGTGAGACTCAGACGCTAGCGTCATAGAACCACAGAACACTAGAACTGGAAGGAACTTCCAGGGGTCATCATGTCCTGTCCCCTGCCCTCACGGCAGGCCCCAGCACCATCTAGAGTAGACCACCCCGATAGGTGTTTCTCTAATCTGCTCTGAAACAACTCCAACAAAGGGGATTCCACAACCTCCCCAGGCAATTCGTTCCCACGTGTAACCACCCTGACAGTGAGAGAGTTTTTCCTAATGTCCAACCAAAATTGCTCCTTGTCCTGTCCTCAGAGGCCAAGGAGAATCATTTCTCTCCCTCTTTTTTGTAATGACCTTTTAGGTACTTAAACAGATTAATGGGTACCAGGTTCAAAACTAATAAAAGAAAGTTTTTCGTCACACAGCACACAGACAACCTGTGGAACTCCTTGCCAGAGGACGCTGTGAAGGCCAGGACTCTAACAGAGTTTAAAAAAGAGCTCGATAAATGTTTGGAGGTTAGGTCCATAGATGGCTATTAGCAAGGGGTAAGGTATGGTGCCCAGCCTTTTGTCGAAGGCAGGAGATGGATGGCAGGAGACAAATCGCTTGAACATTGTCTTCGATTCACCTCCTCTGGGGCACCTGGCATTGGCTACTATCGGCAGACAGGATACTGGGCTAGATGGACCTTTGGTCTGACCCAGTATGGCCGTTCTTATGAAAGCTGCGACCACGTCCCCTCTTGGCCGTCTCTTTTCCAGATTAAACAAACCTGGTTCTTTCCGTCTTCCCTTCTAGCTCATGTTTTCTGGATCTTTCGTCACTTTTGTTGCCTTTCTCCACTTTGGCCACATCTTTCCTGCAATGTGGTGCCCAGACCTGGACGCAACACTCCACGTGAGGCCTGATCAGCGAAGGGTAGAGCGCGAGAATGACTTCTGCGTTACATCTACACTAGCCCACTCCTTTCGGAAGGGGCATGGTAATGAGCCAGTGGGGAAGATGCTAATGAGGCGCTGCCATGCATATGCATCATTAGCATAATGGCGGCTGCCTTTCAAAAGGACCCCCCCTCGCCTTCGAAAGCCCCTTCTTCCCAAAACCAAATAGGAAGAAGGGGCTTTCAAAGCCTGAGGGGTCCTTTCGAAAGGTCCCCCCCACAAGGGCAGTGCGCGATTCGAAAGCGGCACTTATGCTAATGAGGTGCTGCATATTCATGGAAGCACCTCATTAGCATCTTCCCAACTCTCTCATTACGAGGCCCCTTCTGAAAGGAAAGGGCTAATGTGGACGCGGCCCTGGCGTCTTGCTCACAATGCACCTGTGGCTACACCCCAGGCCTGTGTTTGCTTTTTTTTGCAGCAGCAGCAGCATCACACTCTTGACTCCTGTCATACTTTGCCGGTTGACCTAACGCTTAACTTCCCCTCCCCACGCCCCCCTCCTTCTGCTCTTCTAGCTGATTTATCAACTTTGACAACGGTTTTCGGCCCACTGGGCTTTATACATCAAGTGTGTTCTGCTAAGGCTATAGAGCTGACAAAGTGGGTCTGCCCCAGCAAAGCTCATCACCTAATACATTATTTTGTTAGTCTTTAAAGCACTACAGGACTGCTGGTTTGTTTGGATAGAATACAGACTCACTCGGCCACCTCTCTGGCGCTGCTGACTCATGTTTAGCTCGTGGTTCGCTACCACCCCTAGATCCCTTTCTGCAGGACTCTTTCAAAGGCAGTCACATCCCATTCTGTAACAGAGAGAAAGCCGTGCTAGTCTATGTACTATCAAAACAAGAAAGCAGTCCAGTAGCAATTTAAAGACTAACAAAATAATTTATTCAGTGAGGAGCTTTCCTGGGACAGACCCACTTCTTCAGATCTATTGCCTTAGCAGAACAGACTCAATATTTAAGGCACAGAGAACCAATAATAGTAATCAAGGTTGACAAATCAGAAAAATATTATCAAGGTGAATGAATCAGAGAGCAGAGGGGCAGAAGGGTGGGAGGAGTCAAGAATTAGATAATGCCAAGTATGCAAAAGAGCCCCTATGATGAGCTAGAAAATTCCCATCCTGGTTCAAACCACCTGTTAATGTGTCGAATTTGAATATAAAAGAGAGTTCCGCAGCCTCTCTTTGCAAAGTGTTGTGAAAGTTCCTCTTCAGTGCTGGTCTGGCTCTGATCTGAAGAAGTGGGTCTGTCCCACCAAAGCTCATCACCTAATAAATTATTTTGTTACTCTTTAAAGTGCTGCTGGGCTGCTTTTTTGTTTCCCATTCTGTGCGCTCGACACAGATTGTCCCTCCCTAAGTGACGTGCTTGGTGTTGGTCCATATTTTCACCTTATTTACCTAAGACCACTTGGCCAGTTTTTCCGGCTCGTGTTGCATCCTGTCCTCTAAAGCACTTGCAACCCTTCCCAGCTGGGCATCCGCCAAACACCGTAACTCTCCTTTCTAGGCCATTATCTAAATCGTTGCTGAAGAGACTGAGCAGAGTCGTTAGCCATGTCTCAGGGAGATCCCTACCCGGTATGCAAGCACCCCACCCGCCTCCTACCATGCTGGCATTCATCCAATGGGCAAGAGACCTCATGGGTAAGGCAGCAGGTCATCGGGTGGGATGCCAGGTTCGATTGCCTGCGTGATCTTAGTTCTCTGCCTCAGTTTCCTCGGACAGTAACATGGGCCTTCTGCCTTGGCTGTTTAGGCCAGGAGGTTTTTCAGGACAGGCAGTGTCTGCAGCTCCCAGCACAATGGGACACCCTTCTCTGCCAGGCCTAGCACCTCTTAAACACCAGCCCACTGAAGACGCTGAGGTTTGCAGGGAGGCCGAAGGGCTAGCTTACCTTTGCCACTGTGCTTTCTCTCGTGCCTGTCCCCAGGCTGCTATCATCCCTCCCATCCTCCCCAGACTGTCCCCCTGCCTGCCTCCACAGACTTCCCTCTGGTTGCTGGGGGGCCCATCAGAGAAGGAGCCTCTCCCAGCTTGTTAAAGGACAAGCCGGAGAGGAAGCTGCGGCTTTAAACGCCCCCCGCCTGCTCCTCAGCGTTGCAGCACCTGTCACAGGCGCTCAGAGGCTGGCTGAGAAAAATGGACGTGGAAAGCGCCTGCATTAACATAAAGCCATTTCGGTGATCAATGGTCCCGGCCCGTAAACAAGGGTTTTAATCCGCAGAGCGGCGGATGGGGCTGTGTGGTTTGCTGCCGGGGCGCCGGGCGCCTGACAATGGGGAAGAAAAATGTTTGCGATTGACCCGGGAGTGGAGCACAGCCCAGGAAATTAAAGCGGAGCGAGAGGGGCTGGTTCAGAGCGGATGAGTTATGGCACCCGGCGGGGCTGTCTCTGCGAGAGGGGGTGGGGGAAGGGAAAGGGGCGCATGCCCAGCTCTAACTCCTGCACCCCACAGCCCCTGCCAGGATCCCCCCTCACCCCACAGCTCTAACCACTGCACCCCACAGCCCCTGCCCTGAGCCCCCTCCCCCAAGCTGTAACTCCTGCACAGCCCCTGCCCTTAGCCCCCTCCCCCCAGCTCTAACCTCTGCATCCCACAGCCCCTGCCCTGAGCCCCGTTCCCCCCAGCTCTAACCACTGCACCCCACAGCCCTCACACTGAGCCCCCTCCCCCCAGCTCTAACCTCTGCATCCCACAGCCCCTGCCCCGAGCCCCCTCCCCCAAGCTGTAACTCCTGCACAGCCCCTGCCCTTAGCCCCCTCCCCCCAGCTCTAACCTCTGCATCCCACAGCCCCTGCCCTGAGCCCCGTTCCCCCCAGCTCTAACCACTGCACCCCACAGCCCCCACACTGAGCCCCCTCCCCGAGCCCCCTCCCCCCAGCTCTAACCTCTGCATCCCACAGCCCCTGCCCCGAGCCCCCTCCCCACCAGCTCTAACCACCACACCCCCACAGCCCTGCCAGGAGCCCCTCCTCACCCTCAAACCCTGACTCCTGCATCCCCCACTCCCCCACCCGCCAGAAACTAACTAGCCTATCCGCTGAGCGAGGCCTGTAAGTCTTTCTCCATCCAAGAGCAAGCGTGCAGCAGCCTGGGCTGCCAACCAGCCACCAGGGCCAACAGCAGAAGAGCCCTTCTGGGGCAGAGCTGGGTCCCACTAGCCCAGGGGCCTACCTTCCCACAGCAGCGTGGAGGAAGGGGGCAGAGCATGGCAGCTGAGGAGTAAGCCACCTTTTCTCTCCACCTCCAGGAACAAGAGGCTGCTCTGGTGGCAAACCCCAAACAGCGTCTCTTTTGGGAGCCAGCCTGAGATGGGACACTTCCCCAGCTCACCCGGACAAACAAAACTCTCCCCCAGCTCAGGGTGAGTCAAACACCATTGGACCCCCCCACACACACCCTGACACCTATCTACTCGCGTGTCTGTCTGTGTCCGTCTGTGCCTGAGGCCGTTCCTTCGAAAACTCCCCGAGCGGGAGCCAGGAGCACCAGACTTGGGACCCAAAGGACAGCCAGGGCAGGGCCCAGTGGGGCCAGGACAATGCAGTGTGCCTGGAATGGGCTTATGTCTTAGCAAATGGAAAGGGCCGGAGGAGCAGGGACAGTTATATTCCCGAATGACCACAGGGGGCAGCAAGTGCCCACCCCAGTTCCCAGCCCTGCCCCGTCACCTCCCCTCCACCCCGAGCCCCCCCCCAGTTCCCAGCCCCCTCCTGACTCCTGCAGCTCACCCCCTCTCCGGAGCGCCCCACTTGCCAACTCGCAGCTCTGCCTTCTGCACCCCAGCCCCAACCCTGAGCCCACCCTCACCCTCCAGCCCTGACTCCTGCACCCCACACCCACAGCCCCAACCCTGAGCCCACCCTCACCCTCCAGCCCTGACTCCTGCACCCCACACCCACAGCCCCAACCCTGAGCCCACCCTCACCCTCCAGCCCTGACTCCTGCACCCCACACCCACAGCCCCAACCCTGAGCCCACCCTCACCCTCCAGCCCTGACTCCTGCACCCCACACCCACAGCCCCAACCCTGAGTCCACCCTCACCCTCCAGCCCTGACTCCTGCACCCCACACCCACAGCCCCAACCCTGAGCCCACCCTCACCCTCCAGCCCTGACTCCTGCACCCCACACCCACAGCCCCAACCCTGAGCCCACCCTCACCCTCCAGCCCTGACTCCTGCACCCCACACCCACAGCCCCAACCCTGAGCCCACCCTCACCCTCCAGCTCTGACTCCTGCACCCCACACCCACAGCCCCAACCCTGAGCCCACCCTCACCCTCCAGCTCTGACTCCTGCACCCCCACCTCCACAGCCCCCTTCCTTGAAGGACCTGAACAACACCAGGTTAATCTTCGAGAATATGTCTTTGTTCCTATTTTGGTTGTGATTTTCTGGGTTTTTTTTCTTTTTGTTTATTCTTGGGTGTTTTTCCGCATTGCCTTAACACACCTAGGGATGGGTGAAAATGCCCCTCACGTGGAAACAAGCTCATCCCCATGAGTGGGGAAACTGAGGCACAGCGCAGGGCCATGACTTGGCCGGGGTGATACACAGAGGCAGGACGGGGACAGTCGCCCCCCAGCTCCCCCCTCCGCCACTGCCCAGGGAGCCACCTAGACGCTCAATCATCTCTTTTCCATCCCTTCCCCCCCGCCAGCTGCCTCCCCTCCTTCCCAGCACTCCAAGGTCGCCGCGCTCGTACGCGGAGCTCCAGCACCGAGCGGCCACCGTGACCTCCAGCCACTCCACGTTCCCCTTTTGTTCCATTAACGGGCGTAATTCATAATTACTGTCGCGTCTCCCGCGAGTTCCTGGAAAATGGGATCATTATCCCGCAAGCCCGGCCAGGAGAGCAGCGCAGCCCGCCCCAGGCCCTCCTGCTGGGCCAGCACCCACCCCTCGCCCCCAGGCTGCTCCTCGCCTCCCGGCCCGCTGGAGGCGGCTCGGTGCCAGCCGCCGAGACAAACCCTTCTGGCGCCGGGGGGACCGTGGCTGGCTGAGGCTCGCTGGGGCCTGGCACCGGGTCCGCAGTGCTCTGGGTGAGGCTGGGCGCCCAGCGCACCCGAGGGGCCTCTGTGTCCCTGCTGGGCTCTGCTCAGGGTTACACGTGCAGCGCCGGGCACCGGAGAGCTGCTGAGAGCCCAGCGCTGGGCTGGCCGGGGAGGGGCCGGGGGGAGACTTTCCCTTCCCCCCGCACCCCTCCTGCCTTACACCCCATCTCCCCTCCCCCACCCCTGCACCCCTCCTGCCTTACACCCATCCCTCCCTTCCCCCGCCCCTGCACCCCTCCTGCCTTACACCCATTCCTCCCTTCCCCCCCGCACTGCTCCTGCCTTACACCCCATCCCTCCCTCCCTCCGCCCCTGCACCCCTCCTGCTTTACACCAATCCCTCCACACCCCACCCGCGCGCTCTAGACCCATACACCCATCTGTCTCTCTCCACCCCAGGGCCAGCGACCCCCCCCCAGACCCTCCCAGCTCTCTGCCTACCCAGGCCCCTGGCATCTCGGCCCCTCCAGCTTTCACACCCTCGGGTGCCCATCCCCACTGCCTCGGGGCTCCTGCCCCCGCGGGCAGCGTCGGCCCCAGGGGAGGGGCGGGGATCAGCGAGAAAACAAATTCAATCTGAATAAAAATCTGATTAGCGCCGGGGGAAGGCGGATGACGGACGAGGCCGCCCGGCTCGGTAATAGGAAGCTGTTGCCCGTGATGAATGGGCCCGGGCCGGAATCAATGAGTTCCATCCGCGCTGGGGCCGGGCCCGCCGAGCTGCTCCGGGAAGACAAATGCGCCCGCATTGACCGGCGCTCGCCTGGCACTGGGGGCGCGGGGAATTTAATTACCAGCCGCCCCGGCGAGCGAGGCGGGCCGCCCCGCAATGCAAGACGGATGGCCGGGCCCGGCGGCAGGATTGATGGGCTGCAGCCCTGGCAGCAGATTTGTTTTGCTTAAGGGAGAGGAGGAGGAGGCGGCGGCGGCGGCGGCCGGGGGTGGGGGAGGGGAAGGCAGGACTCCTGGGTCCAATCCCTGGCTGCAGGGGAGCGGGGAGAGCGGAGCGGCGCGGCGCAAGCGAGTTGAGGGGGGCCAGGCCTCCGTTCCTGGTGCTGAAGGGGTGTTAAAGTATGGGGGGGAGGCCTGGAAGCCAGCGCAGGGGTGGGAGGGGAGTGGTGCCTAGTGGTTAGATTCGGGCCTGGGGACTCCGCCGGTAGCAGTAGGAGATGAGGACACCCGTGGGTGGGGGCCCAAAGTCCTTGCCCAGCTCCGGTTTCAGGGGCCAAGACCCACCCCGCCTCGCGCAGCTGCTGGCAGGCCCCCGACCCGCCACCCCCCAGGCAGGGGCAGGCTGCAGCCACGCGATCACTGAAACTCTTTATCACTGTCCCCAAAGCCGGGACACCGGGGCTACCTCCCCCCGCCCCAGCGTGTGGGTCCCTGCAGGGGGGTGCAAAAGGCGCCAGCACTGAGCTGCTCCATTCTGCTCTATGCAGCCCAGGGCCAAGCCCCCGGACGGGGAAGTGCAGAGGATGGACCAGGCCAAGGAAGGGCCTGGAAGGGAGAGCGGGAGAGAGGAAGGGGCGAGCAGAGGGTTGCAAGGGAGAGTAGTGAGCAGAGCCCCTTGTGAGCGGCTTGGGTTCATTCGTTAAGGGGTCCCCCCACTTCCTCTGTGGTGGGGGGAGGGGGGGCAGGGAAATTTCCTGCCCACACGTTTCCCTCCTCCCAGCAGCTGGAGGGGGATGAAGGCAGCCAAGGGTCTGGGGTGGGCCACTGCTAAGACTCCATCTCCGCCCCCGGACACCCGGGGAAACACTGTCTTGAACCCAGCCCCTCCAGGACAGCGCCCCCTGGTGGCAGAGGTCAGCGCTACCAGTGCAGAGAGAGCACCCCCTGGTGGCAGAGGTCAGCGCTGCCTGAAAGAAGAACGCCCCCTGGTGGCAGAGGTCAGCGCTGCCTGTGCAGAGCGCGCGCCCTCTGTTGAGGCTCCTTCCTGCCCCCTGGGTCGGCTGTCCGAGGTTCCTTGCACGTGCTAACCCAGACCAAGCCTCCTCGTGCTGGGCTTTGCGTGGGCACCGTAGTCACAGGCTTTACGCCCAGGGGGCAGGTTTCCAGCGGGGGCTGGCACGGCTTGGGCTGGCTTGGTGGGTAAATGCAAGGTCTGGCTGCCTGCCCCAGGCGGGGAGGGAGAGAATGGGTTTCAATTAGAGGAAGTGAAAAAATCCTGTCTCGCTGGAATATTGCTACAAGGAGAATCCCCCCCCCTGCCCAGAGTCTCCTTTGTCACCCTCATCTGCCAGGAAGGGACAGGGCAGTGCCACACACGTTATCGCCACAGAGGTAGGGAGGCTAAGAGGACACCACCTGCCAGAGGGCGTTGGTGCCAGAGCTGGAACAGAACCCAGGACTACTGCAAGCCAGCCCTGCACTGCTGCTCTAACTACTGAACTCTGCTCCCCTGCCCAAGCCAAGGCTAGAACCAATGGCCCCACTCCCTTCCCAGAGCAGAGAACCCAGGAGTCCTGGGTCCCAGCCCCCTGCTCTAACCACAAGACCCCTCCCCAAGATTGAACCCGGAAATCCAGGGCTCTCACACCAGCCCTCCTCTGACCGCTAGGCCCCTCTCCCCTCCCAGAGCCAGGGATGGAACCCAGGCATCCTGCTCCACCGCTTGCTAACCAGCTCTCTGTTTAAAACCGCTTTGGCAAGATGGTGAAATGGGCGTTGTCACAGCAGCGACCAGTCCGGGGAGGGGAGTGGGGTCTAGTGGTTACAGCTGGGTGGGGGCTGGGAGCCAGGACTCCTGGGTTCTGCCTACTCCATCTCTTGCGGTCCCACTTTCCCCCTGCTCCTTTCCCCATGGAAACCTCCCCCCTCCCCACTTTGCATGCGCTTCCCTGGTTTATTTACACATGCCCAGCCCGCTCCCGGCGCGCCCCACATGATGGATGGGCTGTGGCAGAGATGTGGGGGGCGGGAGGGGATGAAACGCAGCCGCAGAGGCGGAATAAAGTGTGTTTACTTAACCCTTCCAAGGCAGAATGGCTGGAGCACGCCCGCCCCCCCCAGCCTGCCCTCCAGCGTGATGGATGGGAACCTGCCCCTGTATCTCCGGGGACCGCGCTCAGCAGATAACCAGGGTCCCAGACATCTGCCTAGGGGGGAGGCCGGCGCAGAAGAGGGGGTGCGGGGGGGGGAGCTGGATTCTAATACTGACCCCAGTTGTTCCCATCTGCTTTCAGGGCCCTTGTGGAAAACAAGCACCCCCCATTCTCCCGAGCCCCTTTGGGCCTCACCCTGGTCCCCCTCTCCCCGCAGCCAGCCCCCCCCAGCCATCTTCCAAGGGGTCACAAGGGCCGGCGTCCCCCACCCGAGCAGGGGTTCGCTTGCCCGTTGAGGAATGGACGGCAGCCTTGCCGGGAGGTGGGGGGCGGCGAGCAAAGACCCTTTGGCGACCCTGCATCCAGACTGGGAAACTGAGGCACAGGCCAGGCCGAGGTCATGTGGCGTCGGTGACGGAGCAGCAGTTGGAACCCACAAGTCCCCGCTCCCAGCTCGGCTGCTGTAACCACCAGCGCCCTCCTGGGGCCGGCAGGAGAAGCCAGGCGTCCGGCTTCCCCATTCCCACAGGGCCTGAGGCCCCTCCGAGAGCTGCGAACGCAGGACTCCAGCACCCCTGTTAATGGTTCAGGGGAGGGACCCAGGCATCCTGCTTCCTAGTCCCCACCGGGCCTGCATCCCCTGAGACCCGAGACCCTAGGAGCCCCCCTCCCTAGGCCCTGGTATATTTCCAGCTCCGGGGAGGGAACCCAGGCGTCCTGGAGCCACGGGTGCCATCTTCCTGGCAGGCCTGGCGCAGGCATCAGCCAACACGAGCTGATTCAGGCCTCTGTCGTCCATCCGCCGGTGCCACCGTGCACACTCGTGCAAAGCGGGCGTGAAACGCTCCCCTCCTGCCACCCCACTTGCACAGCAGCAAAGGGGCCACGCGTGTCGTGGGGTTGGGGGGCGGAGTGGGTGCCCAGCTTGGCGCCCCCAGAGGAAGAGGAGGGCTGCAGAGGGCGACCCCCTATAGGCACCCCCCGGGGCGGGGCGGGGCGGGGCGAGCTGTGCGTGGTGCACCGAGAGCAGCAGCAGCCCCACCCCCGCGCTGGGGACGCTGATTTACGGCCCTGCCTCCAGCCGCAGCTCCCGGGAGAAATCACTAGAGTGAGTTCGAGCCCCCGCCCCGCCGCGCAGCCCACGCGCTGGTGTCAGCCGGGGGATTAATTAGCGGCTGTTGATTAAATCCCGGTTTAACCCTTTCGGGGCCCAAGGCTGGGCTGTGCCACACGCTCCCCCCATCCCCAGGCCTGCTTCGCTGCCAGGCTGGGAAACCGCTGGAATTAGCCCGCTGGTGAAACGGGCGCGAAGCGCAGCAGCTCCAGCTCTGGGCAGGGAGTGAGGACTAGTGGTTATAGCCCTGGTGTCTCACCGGTCCTGAAGCAGGAGCGGCTGCTGTTCGGCTGAAGTAGCCCCATTAATGTGAACGTAGATTTATTGCTCAAATCAACGAGCCACACTCAACCAGCCACCTGTGGCTCGTGGTTGTGTGTTGGACACCCTGGGTATCAGGCCTCCTGGGTGCTCAGTGTAGTCCCAGCCCAGCTCCTCCCCCCAAGAGAGCCCTCACCCCACACAGAGCTGGGGTGGGGTGTGCCGGGCACTCAGTGGTAGCCACAAACGTTCCTCAAATCTCTGCGGTCTGCTCTGCCATGGAGATGCCAGCCAGGCCCCCACTTGCATTTTTTAAGCCACTGACCAGCAGGGGAAATTTAATTTTTAACCCCCCCGCCTCCCCCCTTTTTCTAATTTGCTGCTGAGCCGTGCTGGGCACACCCTGCTGGGGGAGGGGGTCACTGGCTGCTGGGTGTACACGGTGTGTCAGAGAATAGCACCCTGCGGCTCCAAACGTGCCAGCCACGCCTGAGAGCCACTCGAGGGGCCACAGCTTTGCCCTGATGGTGCTGAGGCTGGGAGCATGGTGTCTACACACACACACACAGAGCAGTCTGTGCCATGCACAGCAGTGCAAAATGGGAGCAAAAAAGGTGAACACAGCAGCAGGCCTCAGTTTACCTTCCCCTCCCCCCAAGGCGCCCCAGCTGCCAGCCTGGCCAGAAAAGGGTTAACTCAGGCCCCATCTTTGCCCCATGTTTTCCACTCACCTTTGGTATTTCTTGGGCTCTCTCCAGTTCTGGTCATTAACCGAAGCCCTGGCAGGAGTGGGCCAGGGGCTCACAGGAACTGGAAATTCGGGGCCCTGTCTCCACCTCTCCGGAGGAGCTTGGTGAGTTCTGCTGCAGCTTCTGGCTTCTGTGGGGGCCAAGGGGGGGGCCAGAACGCACCCAGCATTTGGAGTTGCTCCTGATTCACACTCCTCTGCAGCAACTGGTGTAAATCAAGAGTAACTCCAGTTCAGCCAGTGGCGGTGTGACACTGGTGTCGAAAAAGAATCTCTCTCCCCTCCTCCCCAGTCAATCCTGGGACTCGTGGTTTGCACCAGTGTTACCCCACTGTCATCCAGCGTGCACCGAACTGAGCACTTCCGGTTCAGATTTACCACCGTGCGAATGCCAGTGGCTTCCTAGGGCTATTCCTGATTTGCATCGGGGTAAGAATGTTGATAGAGTTACACATAATTTACACCATTCGTGCCCCACTGACCTCAGCGGGGTGATGCCTGATGTACACCAGTTTTACTGCACTGGTCTGATAGGGGCACTCCTGAGCTGCCCCAGCGTTAGGCCAGTAGAGCGTCCGTGTGATTGGCACTCGTGTGCAGCCAGCGGTCAGCCCTCACTGACCCAAGGGGGCTGGGAAACCAAGGACCTGGAGCAGGAAGTGACTCATCAAGGATCCCAGGGGAGGATCCAGTGATCAGAGCTGGGGATGGCGCCCGGGACATCTGAATTCTCTCCCCAGCTCCAAGTGTGAGTTAGTGGCTGACACTATTTGCTTCAGAGTCCAGAACCCCCATGTGATCAGGGGTCTCCCAGTGCACCAGGCACTGCACTGACCCCAGTGTGATCAGGGGTCTCCCAGCGCACCGGGCACTGCACAGACCCCAGTGTGATCAGGGTCTCCCAGCGCACCGGGCATTGCACTGACCCCAGTGTGATCAGGGTCTCCCAGTGCACCGGGCATTGCACTGACCCCAGTGTGATCAGGGGTCTCCCAGCGCACCAGGCACTGCACAGACCCCAGTGTGATCAGGGGTCTCCCAGCGCACCGGGCACTGCACAGACCCCAGTGTGATCAGGGTCTCCCAGTGCACCGGGCATTGCACTGACCCCAGTGTGATCAGGGTCTCCCAGTGCACCGGGCATTGCACTGACCCCAGTGTGATCAGGGTCTCCCAGTGCACCGGGCATTGCACTGACCCCAGTGTGATCAGGGGTCTCCCAGCGCACCGGGCACTGCACAGACCCCAGTGTGATCAGGGGTCTCCCAGCTCACCGAGCACTGCACAGACCCCAGTGTGATCAGGGGTCTTCCAGCGCATCGGGCACTGCACAGACCCCAGTGTGATCAGGGGTCTCCCAGCGCACCGGGCACTGCACAGACCCCAGTGTGATCAGGGGTCTCCCAGCGCACCAGGCACTGCACAGACCCCAGTGTGATCAGGGGTCTCCCAGCTCACCGAGCACTGCACAGACCCCAGTGTGATCAGGGGTCTCCCAGCGCACCGGGCACTGCACAGACCCCAGTGTGATCAGGGGTCTCCCAGCGCACCGGGCATTGCACTGACCCCAGTGTGATCAGGGGTCTCCCAGCGCACCGGGCACTGCACAGACCCCAGTGTGATCAGGGGTCTCCCAGCGCACCAGGCACTGCACAGACCCCAGTGTGATCAGGGGTCTCCCAGCTCACCGAGCACTGCACAGACCCCAGTGTGATCAGGGGTCTCCCAGCGCACCGGGCACTGCACAGACCCCAGTGTGATCAGGGTCTCCCAGTGCACCGGGCATTGCACTGACCCCAGTGTGATCAGGGGTCTCCCAGCGCACCGGGTACTGCACAGACTCTAGCCGAGAACATCCACTTGGTACCCCCCTGCTCCTGATCTAGACCATCCCTCACAGATGTCCGTCAAACCTGCTCTTAAATATCTCCAGCGTTGGAGATCTCACAACCTCCCCGGGCAATTTACTCCGGTGTTTAACCACCCTGACCACTAGGGATTTTTTCCCAACATCCAACCTAAGCCTCCTAGGCTGCAGTAGAAGCCCGTTGCTCCTTGTCCTGTCCTCAGAGCAGAATCATTTTTCTCCCTCCTCCTTGTCAAACCCTTTCGGCACCTTTTAGTTATTGGTTGTCAAGTCCCAGTTAAAACCTCCCTGCGCCTGTTTAGCCCAGACAGGTGTCACCGGTTGGCACCTTAAGTGCTGCTGTGCTACCAGCTCTGCCAGGGCTCCTTGTCCTAGCCATGAGAGCTGCTGTGTGCATGCATTGGGAGCAACTCTTCCAGAGCCAGGGCTAAATGCCTGATGCACGAGCCCCGAATCTGGCACCCGGAGCCAGTGTCTGAGCCGCCAGCTCCGCAGATCGGCTGGTATCTCATTTCCCCCGTTGCCGCTGAGCCGCTAATCAATCAGCCCCTCTGACGGATAACCCCGTGCACCGCCTGGATTTTTAATAGATCTAGGGAAACATCCATCAAGCGGAGCCGGCCCAGGGAGTGCTGAGCGCAGGGCAACTGCAATTTTTCTTTCACCATTATTGTTACGGCAGAAGTGGAAATACCTGAGGTTTACATAGTTTTTTTGTTATTGCTCTTGGAGGACCTGCTGGTGCAGCATCCCCTGCAGGTATAAACCCACCACCTTTGGCCCCAGGCCGGTGCTGCACACGCTTCTACACGCTGCTGGCGAACCGGGGGGGCTTGCGGCCAGGACGGGGCTCAGAAAGACACACAAGGTGCCTGGCTGTTTCCTAGCGCCTCAGTTTACCCTCAGGGCGAGTCCAGGACTCCCAGCAGCAGCGGGGCCACCGGCCAGCCTCACCCCCCCACCCCCACTGACATACTCTCCCAGCCCCAGAATCCAGGGGGAGCAGCCATTACAGCCAGGCAGGGGGTGGCCTAATGAACTGACTCTGGACACCCGAGTCCTATTCCTGGTTCCGCCTCCTAGGTGACCTTGAGCAGGCGGTTGCCTTGCTCCGTGCCTCATTCTCCCCTTTGAGAGCACCGGGCAATGGACCCTGGCTGCTGCTGTGTGGCTGTACACCGCTGCTCGCTTGCTCGCCAGCGCTGGGCAAGCGACTTGGAAGCCCTGGGCCATGTGAGTTTGAAGATGGGGCCAGAGACTGTGGGGACGGAGTACAGACCTTGGGCCCATGGGTTTGCACTCAGGCCCTTTACTACCAGCCGGTAACATGGGCCTGTGATGGGCTGAGTTTAGTGCTAAGGGACGGAGCAGCTGTGTCAGGGTGGGAAAGGAGCAGACATCATGGGATGGATGGGGTTTGCGCAGGAACCATGGCGGGGAGACCCTCAGCCCTAACCAGCCCCATTGACCGGAGGGGGCAGCAAAGGGGGCAGCTGTCCCCACCCCAGCATGTCAAAGGGGCCCAGCGCAGCAACCGGAGCTCCGGGTCCTTTTGAAGTGCCCTGACAGGGCTGCTCTGTGGCTCTGTGCAGCTGTGAGGGAGTGACTGCCCTTGGCCCCGCCTAGTCCTCCTTTTGGCCACGCCTATTCCTCCCCTTGGCCCCGCCTCTTCTGTCCCTTGGCCCTGCCCTATCCCTTGCGCCAGGGCTGGTGGTGGCTATCAGCCTCGCTGAGCGTGACTAGACCCTTGGATCCATATCTGGGTTCTGATGCAAGGGCCATGGCGCAGCCCCTCCCAGAGGTCCAGAGGGGCCCGGCCTCCTCCAGCTTCAGAGGCCCCCAGCCCTAACAGCCAGAGACATGATCTGAGCCGAACTGAATAGCTTTCTCCTGTGCCAGGCCCAATGACTTAGGGATGCGTGTGAAAATAAGTTGGGAAACTTTCTCAAATGCCAACAAGGGACTAAATAGGATCCCCCCCTTTGAGCGTGAGGCCAAATGGCTCCCCTGGCCCTGTCCCCCCGCCTCCCTGCTGGGCCCTGCCAGGGACCGTAATCTGGTGTAAGTGGGTTCGTGAGTGGCCTCTCCTGACTCTACCCACAGGCAGCATTCCCTGTCAGCTGAGTGATTGGGCGGCCACCCAGGAGAGCGTCCAGTGCCACCCAGAGCGTTAGCACAGCACCCACCGCCAGCAGCCTGTTTGTGGTGGTGGTGGTGGTGGTGGTGATGCACGTCCCCATGTGCCTCCGTGCACAGAACAAAATTTATTCCCCACATGGCTGGCCCTAGAACAGGAATTAGCAGGAACGCTGCCCTGAGGACTGATGTTTGCGGTGAGACGCTGCCGCTGACGACAGGAAGGGCTGTACAGCAAGGTGCCAGAGCACAACCGCCGGGGTTAAGAGGGATTTACACCAGGGCGAGAGAAGACTCGGGCTCTAAATTCAAGCGGCTTTAAGAAAAGTTTAGTGCAACAAAATAAATGAGTAAAATGCCCCTCAAGGGCCAGATTCCCAGCTGGTGAATGGCCACACCTCTGTTGTCCGCAGGGCAGTTTTACACCGGCTGAGACTCCAGCCCTCTGTACATTTCCTTCTGAATTGATTCCTCTGCTGCCCAGCCCCCAGCCCCCAGGTGCTGCAGCCAGGAAAGGACTTGCAAAGGCCTTTGGCACCTGGCACCTTCACTCTGGTTCCTTTCCCTGGGGCTAGCGCTTCTCACTGCAGGTGGCACCTCCCTGGTCCCACACCCCTGGGGGCCTCTGTGGTCCCAACGCAGGATTTTGCTGGACCAAGGGAGGTTGATGCCTGCCTGGTTGGCTGCAGCTCCTGGCCCTGACGTTGTGGCTTGCCGCTGCAGCAGGTTTCCCGCCCCACGCTGTTGCCATGCACTTGCCAGGGGATGCGTGATCCCCAGCCCCAGCCTGGCTCTGCATAGCTGTTGGAAGGCCAGCTTGGCTTGCGCTCCTGCCCGGCCTCTGGTCTGGGAGCATCCCTCGTCCTGCCAGAGCAGAGAGTGGTAGCTTTAGGAGGTGCAACCTGTATCTGGTTTAGAACTCCAGGGGTCTCTCTCTCTAGGCACTGGCACAAATCAGTAGTCACTCCACCAAAGGGGCCTGATTCTCCATAGGCTCACTTCCGCTGTGGTTGGTTGACTCAGGGTCCAAAGCAGGTGAGCTCATGAGGCTGTATCAGGCCCACCCCCTGGATCTTGCTTGGACTTCCGAGCCACACGCCCACCCTCACTTCAGCCACGTGACTCTTGTTTTACCCCCAGGGAGGGGGAAACGACACGCCGCGAGGGACCATTTTACACCCTCTGCTCTGCGACAGGGCAAGGCCTGGCCTCAGGGATCCACCACTAGCTTGCGATGCTAGCAAGGGCTGGAGCCCCGATGGCATCAAGCTGGTATGGATACACTGCTTTACCCCACCTCTGGGGGAAACAAGCGTGGCTGGCAAAGTCTTGGGCCTGCGCTAACTGTGGTGTCACAAACAGCGAGCAATCCGGAGGCAAGAACCGCAGGGCGTCACACAGCCGAGTTATTTTGGAATAACCGCCACTCTGCCGACATCACTCTGTTAGTGCCAGCCGGCAGACCCGCTCTTGGGAAATCGAATTCTGTAAACCGCATTCTACAGGGACCAGCCCCAAGTCTGAAATAGCTATTCGGGAACTGGGAGTTTACAGCTTTATAGTTCGACGCAAGCTGTTCCGGAATAGCCTGTTCTGAAATAACGCTGCCACACAACCCTGGTCACAAGTGTCTGTCTTTTATCTGCTTCCACTAATCCGCAACTGGCCTAATTGTGCGTGGACGCACTCTTTTGGAATCAGGTTTGCTTATTTTGGGGCGTCCCTGGAGTGTGGCCACCTGACTCTGGACTAGCTTATTTCAGCAGAATAACTCTGGGCTAAGCTATTCCGGGATAAGGCCAGTGTAGATGTGTCCTTAACGCTAACAAAGTTGTTGAGTCAGGAGCTTCTGGGGTAAAGCCCCACTGCCTCAGAGGGAAACGGGCTGGAAACACCTTGGCTGTGTCTACACTTGCGCTTGCTCAACAAAAGTTTTGGCCTTGCCGGGCACAGGTGAGAAATTAGGGCTGCAGGGAGGGGCGGCAGCAGCCTCCCCACCCCGTGTTTGTGTGGCTCCCACATGCCGCCTTGGACCATGGATCCTGCCCTCCGTGTGCTTGGGGTGTCACCCCTGACCCTGCACCCACAGCCCCAGCTGCAGCAGCCAGGCCTGGGCTCTGCACACAGCCCACTGTGCAGGGCCCAGGCTGCCACCAGCCTTGCACCTGCGGCTCAGTTCCTGGCGAGCAGCCGCCCTGTGCCCATATCTCCCAGCCCCCAGAGGCCCAGCCTGGGCCCCCTTGCTCCCATCTGTGTTGCCCATCTATCTGCCCAGAATCGCAGCCCTGCTCCTGGCCCCAGCTCTAGAGAGTGGCAGGGGGCGGACAGGACTCGGCGGGGGGCACTGGCTTTCAGCACCCCCCCCTTGTAAAAATGCTCCCACATCACTGTTCTCGGGTGCTCCCTCCCACCCCCCGGGAACGACAAGGTTTTGGACGTGGCTTGGTTTTCATGGCAAAGCGCCAGCCAGCAGCGGTCACACACAGAGACCTCCAGCAGCAGGGCTGGGTCGCAGCTACGAGCCACCCGGCAGAGACAGCCCCTTGGCTGCCTTTCATTTACTTTTAAATAAAAGAGACCCAGGCCGGCTGCTCCGCTGGTGCAGTTCCAGCAGAGCCCCGCTGGCAAAGGGCACGCCGCGCAGCTCCGGAATAGCCCCCGATGCCGGCTCCTCCCCCCCCGGCGTGTCCCTGCAGAGCAGGAAGGGGATTAAAGCAGGGAAAGAAGCTCTGACACGGGCCAGCTTCTGAAGCCTCCTGGGAAAAGGCTTCTGGGCTGTTGACAAATGTTGCTCATTTTGGTGATAAAGGGAAAAACATGAATGAGCTGCAGTCCGTTAAGTGGCCCTCATTAACCCACACATCCTTCTTCTTTCAACCGCCCTGTGTGCAGCCATTCGAGAGCCGCTGAATGCCAGCCAGCTCACAGGCCCGTTCAAAGGTAGACACTTCTCTCACTTGGTGTTAACCTCTGTTCCCGCACTGACGCCACAGGGCCAGGGCGTTGGAAAGGAGCGTTTCTCTCTTGGGAAATGCCTGGAGGTCGAAAGCAAAACATTGCATGGAAGCATACCCAGCAGTCCTGCAGCACCTTGAAGACTAACAATTTATTTATTAGCTGATGAGCTTTCGTGGGTCAGACTCACCTCCTCAGCTTTGGAGCAAAAATGATAATTCGGGGATATATGTAGAGGAGGGGGGCAGGAAGAATCAGAGGGGGGAAAAGGCGGGGTGGGGGAGCGTCACATGTCATGGACAGGACCTGTGGAAGGAGTAAATCAAGTTCAGCAGGATGTCTGCCACCCCTGTGAATAACAAAGGTGGGGAAATTGTCCTGGTAATGTGTTAAGATAACTGAGACCTTTGCTGAGTCCGCGCTTAAAGGAATCAAACGTGCAGATGAATTCCAGTTCAGATGAATTGTAACAGCGAGGTGGTCGTGTGAGTCTGTATCCCAACAACACAAGCCAGCTGTGCTGAAGAACTTTAAAGACTTACAAAGTTGTTTATTAGGTGATGGGCTTTCCTGGGGCAGACTCACTCCCTCAGATCCGGAGATATGCCATTTCCAGTACAGGGCTGGCTCTGGAGCTGCAGAAATGGGTCTGCCCCACAAAAGCTCATCACCTAATACATAGTAACAGAGAGAAAGCTGTGCTCGTCCGTATACCATCAAAACAAAAAAGCAGTCCAGTAGCACTTTAAGGACTAACAAAATAATTTATTAGGTGAGGAGCCTTCGTGGGACAGACCCACTTCTTCAGACCAGAGCCAGATCAGAAGAGACTCAATATTTAAGGCACAGAGAACCAAAAGTAGTAATCAAAGTTGGCAAATCAGAAAAATATTATCAAGGTGAGCGAATCAGACAGCAGACGGGCAGAAGTGGGAGGGGGGATTCAAGAATTAGATAAAGCCAAGTATGCAAAAGAGCCCCGAAAATGAGCTAGAAAATTCCCATCCTGGTTCAAACCACATGTTAACACATTAACCAGGATGGGAATGTTCTAGGTCATTATCAGGGTTCTTATGCATACTTGGCTTTATCTAATACTTGACTCCCCCCAGCACCCCCGCAGCAGCTGAGGCCAGGCCAGAAGCCCCTCTCCAGGGCCAGGCACAGCCAGTGGTGGGGTGCACATCCCTCTGGCCGGGGCAGATCCAAGTTCAGCCATCAATGTTCCTGTATGAATAGGCGGAAAAGAGCTTCAGCCTCCCATTGAGGGCATCTACGGGGAGCAGAAGGCCAAGGGTTGAAGCAGTCCTGGCCGGGGGGCTCACCCCCAGGTAGTCCCTTCACCTGCTGCCTGATTCTGTCTCTTTTCCGCATGGCTTTATGAGAAGCAATCCCGTTACAGGCACATCCCATTGTCCTGGCACAGCCAAACCCTGAGCTTGCTGCAAGTTCTGCTAAGAGGCAGCTGTGTGCCGAGTTGGGTGGTCCATGCTCTGAGTGTCTAGGAGAAGTTCTTGAACCAATAGGCCAGCAGAACACACGCACACATCTGAAAGATACAGTCAATAAAAGAATTGCTCAGTGCTTAAACTGAAGGGTGGTGCTGTGAAAGTGGGGGTTGGGGAGGGGATGATGGACAGGGGTGGCAGATGAGGGTGGCTGCTGAAGGTGCTGTTTAAACCAGCTCCTGAGTCCAAGGGCACAGGAGGGCCACAGCTTGGCATGGCCGTGCAACCAGCCCACTGAGTGCAGGGACATATAAGGTGTCAGCTTGTAAGTGCTGATTGACCGGTCCTCCCAGGTGAGCTCTGTGTGTGTGTGTGTGTGTGTGTGTGTGTGTGTGTGTTTTCACCTGAGCCCAGGGTGGGAAAAACTGAATCCTGTGGGACCCTGGGTCGGGCAGAATAATTCCATTGGGAGGGAGAAGGAAGAAGTAAAGCTCCTTAGGAACACTAGCATCAGAAGCAACACACCTCTCCCCCCGTAACCTCAAATAAATGAGCACACCCCAGAATAACAGACAAATCTGGCAACAATTGCTCACGCTGGTCAGTTTCAGCAGCCCTAGTACTCACAAAGACTGCGTGAAGGCCAAGGTTGCTTATGCTGGTTTAAAACCAGAGCAGCTAGAGCAGCGTGCCAAAGACCAAACAGGCTGGCCTGCGCTCCTATGACAACTTTGAAGAGCAGCGACACGTAGGCCTCAGTGATGCTGGTGAGAGGAAGAAAGCAACAGCAGCAGCCTCACCAACAGAGCCGGGACAATTCCCTTGCCCCACTGTGAACGCCCAGGCTGTTCAAAGCTTGGACTCCTCAGCCACACGTGAGTCCACAACCAACGAGTCTGTGCAAGCTCAGGATGTCATCGTCGGACACGACGGACTAACGATAGGTAGTACTCACACGGAACGAGGGCCCCTGGAATTCTAAATGGGGGCGTGTTCACACAAGGATTTCACACTGTCTCACCTTGAGTTAATCTGGATTCATTCTCCTGCCATGTGGACAAGTCCCTGGCCCCTGTGTGCCTCACAACCCATTAGGTCCCCAGTGACGCACCGGGAGGCAATCCCACAGGGTCGGCCACTGAGTTATGTACAGGACACCCAAGCCTGGCAAGGCCTAAGCTCCAGCTCCTCTAGGCTTGGCCCTTCAGAGCCCCAGAATCCCCCAGCCTGCTTCCTCGGTTATGAATGTGAAAAATTGCTTGCGCCTCTTTCATTACAAATGAAACACTGGTTTGGTGGGCCGGGCCTGAGCACTTGGGCAGCCACTCAGGAGCGATCCAGGGCCACCCAGCTGATCAGCAAAGCGCCCGCAGCCAGCAGCCTGTGTTTCCGTTGGTGGTGCACATCCACGCCTCCCTCAGCGCACAGAATAACATTTATTCTTCACCTGGATGGAAACACTAGAAAACTAACTTCCAGGCCAGGGGCCCAGGTGAAGCTGTTTGTTGAGACTCTCTATCAAAACCGCCCCACATGGGGACTGAAGCTGGTTCTGGCGAACAAAGGCTTCTGCACCAAGTTTTCCAGCCTCACCCTTGCAAGATGCCCTGACCCCAATTGGCTGGCCTTTCCCCCACTGACTAGTCCAAAACCCCTTCCCTCCCAGTCAGTCATAATTGAGCTGAGCTTGTAACCCACCCATACCTGCCTGACACCTGGCCCAGCTGTTCTACCCCACTCCGATCCCTTTGAATCCATCTCTCTCTCTTTGCTGGCATAACCCTCTCACTGAGTAAAAACAAGCCAAGGGACACAGGAGGCTATTTCGAGGACCCTCTTTAAGAAGTTTTCCCACACTCCTAGCTGGGTCAAATAAGTCCGTTTTTCCTGCCGGGTACCATTTTAATCATTCTGAAATCTGGTGGCAAGGTTTCCCCCTCCCTCTGGGTAAAAGTGAGTGGTATTTTGTTTTAAATCTCAATTTGAAAAGAATAAATCACACGCAAGAGGGAGCGGGGAGAATGTGAGCTCCTGGGGTGGCCACTAAAATTATGTCATGTATGCAGAGAGGGCAGGTATCGGGGGTGTGAATGTGTTACCCCCAAATCACACCCCTGATTAATTGGATCAGGCCTTAGTGGGTATCAAAAAGGGAGGGGCATTTGGAAAAAAACCCTCTAGGGCACAGATTGCAAAAATAAATCTTTTTGTCTTTAAAAAAAACACACGAACCTCGTCCCACTGCCAACGCTGGGCTTTTGCAATGAGACGAGATGCTAAACGGCTGGTCCAGGGAAAGAGGAACGCTGCAGCCCCATGGACGGTAACCCGCTCTGGCTCAGTGTGGTGTGACTGTGTATGTAACAAGCCTATGATAAATATAGCGACTCCCCTAACGATATGCATCATGTATAACGTGACACCAGAGAGATTACTATTGTCTCATGGGTATCCGTTTCATGTGTCACAGGCAGCACAACTGGGCACGTAGAACGTGCAAATACTTGTGCATTACATACACATCAATCAATGCACAAACACACACATGCACAAAACGTACAATACCGCTCCATACAGCCCCATTGACACCCAGCTACCTACACAGCCCGAGGATCATTAGGTTATGGTGACGTATGTACCGACACACAGCACAACCATAGACATGCATAGAAACTATACAAAAGATGCATGCCCAGGGTTGGGCTCTTTAACTTGTATAGTGATGCACACAAACACACTATGTTTGTGTACCCAGACACACCGCATTGACACAAACTCTAGCCGTCTAGTGGTAAGTTCGGGCCTTTGCAATCATATCTGTACAGAGACACTAACAATATAGGTGGGCTGGGTACTTAGACACAGAATAGACTAGACTCAGCACTGGGCACTTTGTCTTGTAGAGAGTTGCATGACACGCACAGAGTCACATGCAATGTATGTCACACTGACACAAGTCCTATCTATCCGTCTCGCTGCCTGGGCCACATTACAGTGAACTCTTTCATATCCAGAAGCCCTGGGACTGGGAGGTCGCCGGATGCATAAATATTCTGGATAAGAGAGGGGTAGAATACCAGCAGTGCAGAACACTCAGAAGAACAAGATTAGCCATTAACAAACAAAAATGCACGGGGAGTATTTTATTACCTAGCATCGGGCACTGTAAACTTATACTGGATTGGCTGCATTTATGTGTATTTACTATCACTAGACGGTGCTTCTGGACAACATAATGAAAACTGACTTACGGTTAAAGTGCCGGTTGTCTGAGAGTTCCGCATGATAGAATGCCGGACATGAAAGAGTTTAACATGTAAACGGGGCTGGTAACAGTGGTTGTCAAAGATAGGTAGATAGGTGGGTAGAGAGAGTGGTAGAGAGAGAGAGAGGGAGTGGGTGGGGATAGGTAGATAGATAGAGGGGTGGGTAGGAATAGATAGATAGATAGATAGATAGAGGGGTGGGTAGGAATAGATAGGTAGATGGTAGATAGATAGATAGATAGATACATAGATAGGGGGGTGGGTAGGAATAGATAGATAGATAGATAGATACATAGATAGAGGGGTGGGTAGGAATAGATAGATAGATAGATAGAGGGGTGGGTAGGAATAGATAGGTAGATAGATAGATAGAGGGGTGGGTAGGAATAGATAGATAGATAGATAGAGGGGTGGGTAGGAATAGATAGATAGATAGATAGAGGGGTGGGTAGGAATAGATAGGTAGATAGATAGATAGAGGGGTGGGTAGGAATAGATAGATAGATAGATAGAGGGGTGGGTAGGAATAGATAGATAGATAGATAGAGGGGTGGGTAGGAATAGATAGGTAGATAGATAGATAGAGGGGTGGGTAGGAATAGATAGATAGATAGATAGAGGGGTGGGTAGGAATAGATAGATAGATGGTAGATACATAGATAGGTAGATAGATAGATAGATACATAGAATGCTTTTTTTGTGCCAGTTCTTGTTGGTACTGAGTACCAGCAGGGCAGCTGAGTACTGGCTCCTCTTTTCTTTTACTAATAAGGCACTGAATAGATAGACAGAGTTAGTTGAGCTGAATAGATTGATAGCAGATAGAGCGGGTGGGTGGGGATGGATAGATAGAGAGATAGATAAGAGGGGGTGGGTCAAGATGAGTGGCGATGGATAAAGGGGGCATATGGGGATAGGTTATCTATCTATCTACTTATCTATCCCCACCCACTCCCTCTGTCTATCTGTCTATCTATCTATCTAGTTAGCTAGCTAGATGGATAGACAGAGGGTGGGGATAGGTAAGTAGCTAGCTAGATGCTAACAGGCCTGGTCTCTTTTTAGGTGTGTAGTACAATACCTGTGTATGACAGCCCCCCTATAACTACCACCCTTTTCTCTCCTGGCAGCTGTGTTGGTTTACGGCTTGTTTCTATTATCGAGCAACATTTTTTAAAACAACACATAGGAATCGTCTCCTGCTTCAAACCCCCGTAGCAAAGGGACTTTTGTCTAAATTACCACACAATGAACTGAGCCTGAAACTTCATACCCCCGCCCGTGTATATTCCACTGTGGTGCATTCGAGCTAGACTGGGAAAGATTCGATTTCTTGTATGCCTGGAAATGTCAATTACACGGCAAACACACAGAACCCAGCGAGAAACGATTCCAGCGACAACCACTGAAATTTACTTGGTATATGGTGACGTGGGATAGTGGCAGTTTGTGTCTTAAAGGTTTATAAATCTTGAATCTTCTGAATTGCAGCCTCTATTGCTATCAATTGGTTCTCACCCCACTCCGCCTCCTGGTATCTTCTGTAACTGTAAAAATGTAAATAGATGAAAAGCTGAAGAAAAAAAATTGCTTACAAACAAACCCGGATATTTTCTGTCAAAACAACACGTCAGCACTCGCACTGTGACACCACTACATGTATCACATTGGCCAGGTCTCAGGCCAATTACTTATCTGAAAATTGGACCCCCCTCTCTCTTCTTTGAGCCGACAAAAAGCGTCCGGCCGGCAGAACAATTATTCTCCAGTAACCTCCTCGCACGCTAGGAGAGAGGTACAACCAGCTTCATTGTTTCATTAACTGGTCCTACTAATGACAGGCAACTTCCTGGTGGCAGGAGGTGAGGGGCAGGGGGTGGCTGGTTGGTTGGTTGTTTTGTTTTTTGTTATTTTTGCTGGTCTCTCTCTCTCTCTCTCTCCTGAATTCTGTAATTTCCACTCCAACCCGTCTGACGAAATGGGTTTTACCCACCACAGCTCATGTTTTTAACCTTCTCCTCTAGTTTTTCAGCACTTCCCATTGAATACAAAACTCATGACCTAACCTTGCTAATTTCTAAGGTGCCAGAGGACTGCTCGTTGGTTTTGAAGTAAGCTCAGCATGGGAAACAGCTTGGGAATGGAGGGGGTTTGAATCATAGAATCATAGAACAATAGAGCTGGAAGAGACCTAAAAAAGCCATCCAGTCCAGCCCCCTGCTCTAAGCAGGACCAAACCCATCAGATCAGCCCTGTCAGGGCTCTGTCGAGGTGAGACTTAAACACCTCCAGGGATGAAGACTCCACTGCTTCCCTGGGGAGACCATTCCACTGCTTCACCCCCCTCCTAGGGAAAAAGTTTTTCCTAATGTTCAACCTGGACCTTCCCAACCGCAACTTGAGACCCTTGTTCCGTGTTCTGCCATCTGTGACCAGCCTCTCTCCAGCCTCTTTGCAGCCTCCCTTCAGTAAGTTGAAGGCTGTTATCGAGTTCCCCCTCAGTCGTCTCTTCTGCACACTAAACCGTCCCAATTCCCTCAACCTTTCTTCATAAGTCATATGCTCCAGCCCCCTAATTATTCTGGTCGCCCTCCGCTGCACCCTCTCTCGTGTCTCCACATCCTTCCTATAGTTGGGGTCCCAGAACTGGACACAGTACTCCAGATGTGGCCTCACCAAAGCCAAGTAAAGAGGAATAATCACTTCTCTGGATCTGCTGGCAACGCTCCTCTTGATGCAACCTAATATGCCATTAGCTGTCTTGGCTACAGCGGCACACTGTTGACTCATGTCCAGCTTCTCGTCCACTACAACTCCCAGATCCTTTTCTGCAAAACTACTGCCGAGCCCGTCAGACCCCAGCCTGTTTGTGACACGGAAAAGGTTTGTGGCTCTGCACAAAATGTTGGGGCTGTTCTTTCAAGAGTATACAACATAAAGCAACTGTGAAGTTTTACTCTGCAGAAGAAAAATGCTGCTTTTAACATCGTACTTCACACAAATCACACAGAAACTGGTTTCTCGCCTGGTGAGATCTTTGTTTTTAACCCTCCCCTTTCGATTTTCACTACTTCCCATTTAACACTCTACAATATTTGCTTTGGTTTGGTCTCCCCTGCCTGACTGCATGCTTCCAGTTGCAAAGGCCACATGTGGGTGATTGGTCAGTCCTCCGGGGCTCTGAGGCTCGACTGTACAGCCATTAGGGGGCCCTGGGATCCTCTCCGGAGTGAAATCTTGTTCCTATTTATTATTTTATCCCCATTTCTCCCAATCAACCTGTCCCTCTCCATCTTCCCCCGTTTATTTTTCTAAGGCACCTCAGACACGAACTGTCTTTCGAAATAAACAAATCTGATAAATATTTAACAGGCCGGGGAAGAGCTAGAATGACTGACGCAAATGACAAGAAAAATACAAGACTAAATCAATCATGGCTGATAATCTTCTTTGTGGCTCTAGATGAGAGAGCGGAATTTTATTGAAAAATCCGTTGGCCTCTTGCTTTCACTGAGAAACTTGCACCAGCCTGAATCGTGCTTTAATTTTGCATGGGTTTTGGTTTTATAATTTGAGATTTGTAAGGCCGCTCGTCCTCAAATGTTAGATTGTTTTGCTCTTTAAAGTTCATTTTTACTTGTCTACTGATTGTTAATCAGGAGATACACATGGGGGATTGAAAGCTTAGTTCCTGAAAATTAGCTCTCATTAACAGTATGGGGGGGCAACCCCCCCAAAAATCTGATTTTAGTTTAATTAAGTTTTTTATGGGTCCCAGCACCCAGGAGACAGACTGAACGGACCGTGTGTATGTCAAATAAATCCGGACCGCGAAGGAAAAGGAAAATTTGATCACCCTAACAAATCTGATACAACAAAATAGCATCCTTTTTGTTCTCCTTTAAAGCTCTGTCTTGTCCTATTTCTTGTTACAATTGCCAAGAAGAGCTCTGTGTCTTGTGCATACAATTGGGAAGATGATCTTGGGATTAGAGTTTCTTTCTTTCTTCCACCGTTGGGTCAAATGAAAGCTACGTCCTAAATCTTTCAAGTTGTTTTAGCACTGATGTGAAGAGACTCGGACAGCGTTCTTATGCTGTCAGGAAAAGAGCAAACATAGCCGCCTCTTCTAATTCTTCAACCAAAGAACAGATGGCTGATTTCC
This sequence comes from Carettochelys insculpta, assembly GCF_033958435.1. Classification (NCBI taxonomy): domain Eukaryota; kingdom Metazoa; phylum Chordata; order Testudines; family Carettochelyidae; genus Carettochelys; species Carettochelys insculpta. Next base: position 21,722,953 of record NC_134158.1, on the reverse strand, counting down.
ACCCCCTTTAAGCCGGATGCAGGCCCTGACATTTTTATATCAACCTAAAATATGCCCCCAGCCCGGACTTCAAGAGGAATCCCCATAAATGGGGTGATCAGAGGCCTTCTGCTAACTTGGCCCTTCTGCGCAGCTATGGAAAAAGCTCGTTCCTTAAGCAGCTTTCAAGGCCTGCGTTGCTGTGGTCACCCCCAGATCACCTCCTTGGGCTGGAAGTCCTTGGCGGGGCCATCGTGGTGCATGGAGTTACGTCTTTCGCTTGCAATCTCCCATGCTCTGCGCTGGGGCTTTTTTATCATTTATTCTCCGTGGTCTTCATTGCCTTGGCAGCCAGCTGGGGCTATTTTTATTTTCAACTGGCTGAAAAGAAGAGGCTGGTTTTGAACCCTGGGGTTTGAAAATAGCCTCCCCTGGCAGAAGCAGCCCCACTCCCCCGAGCACTCAGCTTCCCGGCCTGTGTCCACACTCCCAAGGTCGCACCTCTCCCCTGCCTAGCCCCACTACCGCAAGCTCGCCTGCTTGTCTGTTTCATGGCCTGGCTATGGCTTCCCACTGGGTCTGCGGGGTCGTTGGGTGGTAATGCCTTTTATCCCCCAAATCCCTCTCTGTGTGAGCGGCACATGCTCCTTGCCTCGGCCCACCAGAGAAGCTGCAGTTAACGCCCCAGGACCACAAATACCCCCCGGCATTTGTGGAAAAGCAAAGAAAGAAAAGCCCACAGCACAGTGAGCCGGCCCAGTGCACCCCACCCACAGGCCAGCCCCCCATAAGGTAGGGGTGGGGAGCGGGTCCCCTCGGGGGAGGGCAAGAAATTTCCTAAGGGGTCTCAGGCTCATTCTGCTTATTAGAAACAGTGGAGGAGGTTCCTGGGTTTATGGCTGTTTAGCCACTGCTTTACAGGGCACTGACATTCGACAGACCTGTTTTCTCACACGTGCCGAAAGGGATCTGGTTTTTTCATATGAACATACTCGACATTTCTGTCGGATTGGATGACACTAGACAGGTGGGGGAGGAGCTGCTAACTGCGGGATGAAAAGTGGGGCCTGGCGTAAGGCGTTTGCTCCCCCAGCCACAAGCGACCGGTTCTTGCCTGGGCCAGATCCGCAGCCTGGGGAGGCTATTGCAAGGGGACGGATTTCTGCCTTTTCTCACCCACCTGTCCGCTCTCGCTCGCCCTCTGTTCTCCTCTCTCACCTCCTTCTCGTTCACTTTTACCGTCTCCCTCTCACTCTTCCCGCCCCCTCCTCCTTTCTTCTGCTTGCTCTCATTTGCTGCCTCTGCTTTCTTACTCTCAGCCTCGGCCCTTCATTTTCCTGTCCCACCTTTAGCTTTCTGTTTCGCCCTCCTGCTTTCATTCTCTCCCTCTTTTCTCCAGTGCCTCCTTTGTTTTCTTTCCTCCTTTGTTCTTTCGCTCTTTTATTTTCTGCGCCACTTTCGTTTTCTCTTTTTTCCTTTCTCACTTTTGCTTTCACTCTTGTATTTCTCATGGTCCCTTTCATTTTCTCTCTTTCCTTCTTTCACTCTCGGTTTCTAACCCTACGATTGTCTCTTTCGCTTTCTACCTTAATGAAAGGGGAAAAATGAGTCCTTTGAGGGAGAGGTGGAAGTTGGATATTAAGAAAAACTGCTTCCCCAGGCGGGTGGGGAAGCACTGGAATATGTTACCTAGAGAGGTGGTGGCATCTCCATCCCTAGAGATTTTTAAGTCCTGGCTTGACAAGCCCTGGCTGAGATGATTTAGTTGGAGTTGATCCTCCCTTAGGCAGGGAACTGGATTTCATGACCTCCTGAGGTCCCTTCCAGCCCCAGGGTTCTTTCTTTCCTTCACTTTCTCACTCTGTTCTTTATTTCGTTTCTTTCCACTCCTTTTTTCTTGCTCTTTTTCACTCTTTTTTCCCACCTGCCTTTCAGGCTGTGAAAAGGTGTGCCTATACTGAGTGTCTTATCAGCTGTAATCCCTAAACGCTCCGCAGCACCCCCTGCCCCCTCCAAAAGCCACAATCTGAATGGGCCAACACTGGCTCAATAAGGAAAAGCCAAACTGAAGAGGCAGGAGGCAAATGCTGAATGTAACGGATGGCCCTCTTTGGTGGCTCCCCGCCTGCCCCACCGCCACCTCTTGCTGTCCTGCTGGCCAAATGCTGAGAGCCAAGGAATGTGATAGGTTAGAGCTTCTCTTGCAAGTTTTATGAAGCACAAAAAATCTGAAGGGAGCTGAGTGTGGTCTGGTGTCAGGCCATGGGTGTGTGTGTGTGTGTGTGTGAGAGAGAGCAAGTGCACATGTTGTCCAGTGCTTGTGCAAACCCTGGCTAACGTTGTATGCGGGTCTGCAGATACTCTCTAAACTTTTTGTGTGTGTGATGTGAACGTGCTGTCTAGTCGCATGTGCGTGTGCAAACACTGACATTCTAGGTGTCTCTAATGGGGTGCCTGGCGACTGCAGAAGTTGTGTGTCTGTGCAACACACAGAGCCCTGTGCATGTGTGAATATTGGCTAAAGTTGTGTGTCAGTCGTGTCCAGGTGTTTGTGTGTGGACACTTAGGGGTTTTGTGAGTCTGTGTAAACAGCATCTAAAGTGGTTTAAAAAAAATACAAAACAAACGCACAGACATAGAATCCAGAGATGCAAATGGGCCGAGTTCTCCCCCCTCCACGTGCTGCAACCAGCTCCAGGGCTTTCAGAGAAACGCTGGGAGCCTGTTTAACAGTTGGAGTGGAGAGCAGACTTCTCGGGTCGGAATAAATGATGTTCTGTGCATGGAAGCCTGTGCGGATGTGCACCACCCAAAGAAACTCAGGCTGCTGGCTGGGGGTGCTCTGCTAAGCAGTGGGGCAGCCCCCGAACCCCTCTGGGGCAGCTGCCCCTGTGCTCAGCTTGCAGGGAACCATGGCAGGGGGATGTGCACGTCTCACTGGGATGGGGCGCCATGGTGCAGATTCGGTGGGTTTTGACTGCAGGCCAGCAGAGCTACAGGGCCTAACAGAGTGGCTGGATTCTTAATGCTCTCTGGAAAAGTGTGTGGGGGGGTAGCTATTTAACTTGGGGGGGGCTCCTTTCCAGCTGTGCTACTCTTTAAAGGGGCAGCTCTGACCTCCCGCTCACCCCGCCCAGGATGGTGCCTTACATAAATAGGAAAACAAGGCAGGCTCTCAAGGGCTCCACCTCTGTCCTTCCCCTTGAGAGCAGAGTAATCCAGCTAACCCTACAATAATAAACACAACTGTGGGTAAGCCAGGGACGATTGGCTGCAGAGCACTGGGCGATTCCCAACACACCCAATTTGCAAACGGTTGCAGTGACGCAGATCCCAGCCTAAGTAAGCCACAGCGAAAGGGCCAGAGGTTAGCTACCTCCTTGCTGTGTTAAACTGCCTAAGCCTTTAGCCACTGTGAAGTTAAGCAGGTCGCTGTTAGCCCCAGAGAAAACCTCTCTGCCTGGGCCCCACCTGGACAGGAAAGAGGCAGAAGGTAGGAAGCAACGGGAGCAGTTGGTTTATTTTTTTTAAAACAATTTATTTTCCCGGCTCCAAATCTTGTCCAAATTTCCAACTCCCAGTTTGGAAAATATCCCAAAATGTCCCCCTGCTCCCAGCCCCAGGCTGAGCCTTAAACCAGGGACATGGGTATCCATGCGCCCTCTGATCTTTTCCACCCAGGTGTGGTGTTTTCCATCCATGTGCGGAATAACTTTTTTCATGGGCACTGAGGTTTGTGCAAATGTGCACCAGCAGGGGAAAAACAAACCTAACTGTGGGTGCTTGGCCAGTCTGCTGGGCAGCATCTGAACGGCAAGCCAAGAGCAGATCATGTCAGCCACCCACCTCACTGACACAGGCCAGCAGGCCCCCTGCGATAACTAAACCCAACAGTTGAAAAAACGCCTCCTGCTGGTGCGAGCAGCTCTCGGTGGGTCTGACAGTGCAAAAGGACCAGCTCCCTTTCCTTCTCTCTTGACCCCCCTTCCCCAAGCCCTTTCCTTCTTGTTTGAAAATTGCCAGGCTTTTATTAGAGGCTGGGGCGGGGGGGACAGTCCTTCTTGTTGCAGTGAATTATTTGCATAAACACCTTCTGTTCTCCTTTGCTTCTTACTGTGGCCCTTCTCCCTTGCTGTTTTGCCCTGCTCAAGATGCCTTTAAAATCCACCTTTTGGGGCTGTTGGCTTGTTTTTAAGGAATTGGAGCTAGAAAAAAAATGCAACGGACTTCTTTAAACAGTGCACAGAACAGCCCCCCGGCTCCCCTCCCTTTTGTTGCTGTGGAAGTCCCAGTGGCGCTTTCTGGCTTTTACCCAGCGGTTTCCAACTTTTCCAGACAGGGACCAATTCTGACAGTTCAGGAAGACTTGGTGACCCAAGGCAATTCAAAAACGGGCGGCGGGGCGGGGAGCCACAGAGCTGTAACTAGCTAATTTTGCACCTAATTTTGTGCCCCCTCATGTTTATATACTCATAGTAGTTCTTTCATAGAAAAAAAGGGAAAATACATTAATAACAATACAATAATAACACTATGTTTATTCTACTTAATTATTATTTTATTAGAGTTCATCTGAGTTGTGGTGGGGGAAAGACCCTCATCCTCAAACAGCTCCCCCGCACTCAGAGCCTGGGGCAGTCACATTCAGGCTGGGGGGGAGTCACTCTCAGGGGCTGGAGGGAGTCATACTCAGCAGCTGGGGGAGCTACAAACAAAAGACGAAAGCTGACAAATCAGCTACATAGAATGGGGGGGGCAAAGGGGGGAAGGGTGGAGGGCGGCAAAAATGATTTCCTGCAAGAGTCTATTAAATGGCTCGCCAGGGATGGCTACAAATATCAAAGATGGACGAGCTGTCTGTGTAATGAATAATTGCTTCTCTATAGATAGAGATAACGCTGCCACATTCAGCAGCTCAGGAGCTGCAAATGGCTTCTTCGAGAGCCAGATGCAGCTGCGAGCTGCTGGCAACCCCAAAGAAACCTAACTGCAACCCAGGTTTGGGTCCTGACCTGTAGGTTGGGAATCCCTGCTTTAAACCCTCTTTAAAAAGTATTCCCTGGTTCTGCCTTTCAAATGCATCACTTTTATAAGAGGACCCAAACGTTGTTTAAAAAACAGAAGTACCTCCCTCCCCATATCCAAACCTGGCCAACTAAATATCTTGGAAAGACCCAAGTTGGACACGGTGGTACTGGTTTGCCATCAGTCCCTCAGCCTCCTCGTCTATTGTCTTTGAATTCTCTAATGGACTTGGCAAATCTTTTGCACGCAGGTCAATTTTTTATGCAGGCTGAAAACAAGCAGGTCTCTTGTGTTGGAACCCTGAAAGTGGAAGGATTAGGGGGGAAGTATGTGAAATCTTGGGATTCCCTCCCACCCCAATAAGGCTTCTATTTTGTTTTCAAAATCTGCTTCTTGGACATTAACAAAAGTTCTCCAAACTTTCCAGGACTGCTCTGGGCATATTAGCAAAACCCAGGGGCCTACTTTTTCCGTTTCTAATCCGTATCTAGCAAATCTTTGTGTTTCAAGGCTTTTTGAGGGCTTGGAAACAAACAACTGGACAACACCCGCTAAGGACAAATCTGTCCACGATGGGAAATGCATCTGAGCCTGAAATTTCACCCTAATCATCATTTTCATTCCTTTCCCTTTCCTTTCTGTGAAGGAAGGCAATTATCACATTGTTGCTTCCACATGATCTATTTACCATACCAAGGACACAGGCCTTTGAACTTTAGATCCGATACCAGTGGCTTGCTTTGGAATCTAATACTTAAAATACCCACAGAACTTTCCTCTAGAGATTTGATTTTCACCCCCTCCACTCCTTCCCCCCGCCCCCGCTTTAGGAAAGGGTTTAACTTCCAGCTCTGTGTCTTTTTTTTCTTTTATTTGCACCAGTCAAGGGGAAAATTGTGTTAACCAATATTATTTCAAATGACCAACTGGCAAATGGGAAAGATAAGCTCAAATTGCTAATAAATTCTTTGCTTAATTTATCAGCTGGCATTATTATCCTTGAATTAACTGTTCATGGGTTTCTAAGAGGCTATACCAAAGCCAACAGAGATTTAATATATGATTTATATGTGATTAACCACACGGCTAAATTACTTTGAGATGCACAACCAAAAAGCTACTGTCGAAAAAGAAAGTAGTGTCTGTAGAAACACATTGGATGAAACTTTGGGGATTTATAAGCTTTGGATTTTACCTTGACATTAGGAACATATTTAAAGACAAATAGGGTAGAATTGATAAAACCTGATCAAGACACAAAACAACCCTCTCCCTCAACAGAAATAAATCTACTAACAGAAAAACCAAATTTCCCCTAACACCCTCATTCTGGAGGACACAAAGTTAGCATGTTTAAAAAATGTTTTTTTCAGCACAGTGGTAGGATATTTTTCTCTTCCTTAATTTGTAAGGCACAAATTTGCAAACCTGAGAAACATAATTTTATCCTAAATCTAATTTAATTTCTCGAGGTTCTTAGTGTCTATCTTCTCATTTTACTTCTAGTAGGGTTTGTCCATCTAATTTCTAGTCAATCTGTCGCTATAAATCCATTTTATTTCAAGTGGTAGCTACCTAAACTAATCTAATCTAATCTAATCTATCCCCACCCACCCCATCTACCTATCTATCTTTCCCAATGCACACTCCTCTCTAGCTCTTTATTCATCTATCCATCCATCCTTTTTGAATTTCCTAGTCTTTCTTTTTAAAAAAATCACCAGTTTCCCGCACATTCATTTAGTAGCACTGATAGGCAGCTGGCCGACATCAGGTTTTAACTGAAAAACACCCTCCTTGCTGCACATTTTGAGACCATCCCTTCTGATGCACTTTCTTCGCCTCTTCTAAATATCATTCTGCTGCGGCATTTTGTTGTGTTTCTGTCCCGAGAGGTGCTCTCCCTTTTCCATTGATCCGAATGCCAACGCAGACTGCAAGTGATTCTTTCCGCTCCCTCCCCTTTTGGCCCGAGAGTGAATTATTGGGCAGGGAGAAAGAGAGAGAAGAAAAAAAATTTCTTTTAACTGAAAATGGTAAGTAACGAGAGGTCGTAAATGTGAGCGCTGTGCCTTTAAATTCACAGCTGCCCTGCCATAAATATGTTTTATGCAGCAGAGAATTTCAAAGGGGGCATTCCTCACATGTTTTCTTGCCTATAATGGAAGGACTGGTCTAAGGCAGCAAAATAAACACTCCAGGCCCTGTTGATTTTATGGCCTGGCAGGCCTGTGATTTACGATACCGTATCCTAGCAGTGGGGCTTTCTCGTTTGCTGGACTTCGGGAAGACAACACGGGGGATTAGGAGCAGGATTATTTGAAATATGAAACATGGCCAAGAAGCTTTTAAATGGGATGGACCAAGCGAGTGCCCGACCCTGCTGATGCTGACACCTGGCACGTGTTTAGCTTTCAATACATATGTGGTTATGTTATATACTGAGGTAGTAGCATCTATGTGCCCCAGCTCTGATTCAAGCCCCTAACCTGCCAGGTGCTGCTCAGACCCCAGCTGAGATCAGGGCCCCTTGGGCTGGGCGCTGCCCAGACCCCAGCCAAAATCAGGGTCCTGTTGTGCCAGGCACTGCCCAAACCCTGGGCCATATCAGGGCCCCGTCGGGCTGGGTTCCACCCAGACACAGAATGAAAGACAGTCCCTGCTCCAAAGTGTTTACAATTTAAACAGCCAAAGAGTGGGGCGGGGAAACTGAGGCACCGAGTAAGAGAGTGACTTGCTACTGCTCAGTGACAGAGGGAGGTGTCCTGAGTCCCAGCCTCCACACCCCTCTCCCCTCGAATGCCCTGTTGTGGTCCCTTCTGGCTCTACAATCTCTGAACCGCTGTAAATGGGCGTTGGAAGAAGCTACAGAACTTTTTCCCTTTCCGTTACCAGTTAGCCCCATTGAGCTAGAACCAAGGCAGATTCAGTCACTGCACGCCCCTCCCCAGCAGGAGAGGAATTGCCTGGGTCCCCACCAACGGTTCCTCTAATCGTTTCCATTCATGTGTGGAATAAATTTTGTCCGGTGCACTGAGGCACACGCGCCACCAGTAGAAACGCACACTGCCGGCTGTGGGCGCTCAGCTAATCAGCTGGTGGCACCTGAATCTCTCCTGGGTGGGAGCCCAAGTGCTCAGCTTCCAGGGAACTCTGGGTGCAGCCCAGGCCTGGCAACAGCGCACTTGCTAAAAACGCCATCCCCCTGCTGGCTTTATGAACACCCCCCCGGCCCCCAAAATGGGACGCTGCTGGCGATTTCCTGCCTAATTTCTCTCTGGCCCCGGAGTTGTTTGAGGTGAGGCCTGTGCAGGGCAGGGCAGCCTGCTGTCCCCGTCTAGTGGGGCTCGGCGGACAAGCTATTGCCAGACCCAGCTCCATGAGTAACGCAGCCTGTGTTACTAGCAAAAGGCTGCAGTCCCCCTCTACTGACTGTCCCTGGAGCGGTGGGGTTATATGGGAGCTGTGCAGGCTGTAAAGGGGCGGTAGAGCGAACTCGGGCCAGCACTGGCCGACTAGGGTGTTATAACAGGAGCTAGAATCATAGAACACCACAGCTGGAAGGGCCCTCCCGAGGTCATCAAGTCCAGTCCCTGCCCTCATGGCAGAACCAAGTGCCACTTAGATCAGTGGTTCTCAAACTGGGGTGCACACAGCCCCTGGGGGTGCCTGAGGCCCCTTCTGGGGGTGCGAAACAAGCCAGATTTTTTTTGAAGGTAAATCATCGAAAACACAGACTAAGCCCAGGCCCGTAAGTACAGCTACTTCGTTTCAGCAAACTGACGTAGGAATTCACTTAGCGGCCAACTGTTAGCGGCTCGGTTCCAGTTTACACCCACAGCAAAACTCCACAACATCTCTGGGTAGTGCTTGCGTACTTTTGTATGCCTGTTGTACTAGCATTTGTGGTGAGTAATAACATAAGCTGCAGCAAGGGAGGGTTAGGTTGGACATTAGGAGAAAGTTCCTAACTGTCAGGGTGGTCAAACAGTGGAATAAATTGCCCAGGGAGGTTGTGGAATCTCCATCTCTGGAGCTATTTAAGAGCAGGTTAGATAAGTGTCTATCAGGGACGGTTTAGACAGTGCTTGGTCCTGCCATTGGGGCTGGGGCTGGACTTGATGACCTCTCCTGGTCCCTTCCAGTCCTAGTGTTCTATGATTCTATAAAACTATTTTACATATATTTAATATGCATTTAAAAGTGCACAGGCCCCGCATCTGCATTTCTGATTTTTGACGAGGGGTGCGAGAACGTATTTGGAGACCCAAAGGGGCACAGGCTGCAGTAAACGTTAAGAACCGCTGGTCTAGACCATCCGTGCTAGATATTTGCCTAACCTATTCTTAAATATCTCCAGTGACGGAGATGCTACAACCACCCTTGGCAATTTATTCCAGTGCTTAACCACCCTGCAGGAAATTTTTCCGACTGGCCCACCTAAACCTCCCTTGCTGCAATTTAAGCTCATGGGTTTTGTCCTTTCTGTCTAACACAGAGCATGGATTGTGCCCTCCCACTTTACAATCTCCACACCTTGCTCGCTTCTTCCACTGAAAGACAACGAGCTTTGATGACAAAAAGCAAAATTGCTTGAGAGTGGGAATCTACCCTGTCTAATTACTTTGGCCTTTCAGGCTGCATGTTTGTAATATCCTGAAATTAAATCATAGAATCACAGAATACTAGGACTGGAAGGGACCTTGAGAGGCCATCAAGTCCAGTCCCCTGCCCTCATGGCAGGACCAAATACTGTCTAAACTATTCCTGATAGACACTTATCTAACCTGCTCTTAAATATCTCCAGCGATGGAGATTCCACAGCCTCCCTTGGCAATTCATTCCACTGTTTGACCACCCTGACAGTTAGGAACTTTTTCCTAATGTCCAACCTAAACCTCCCTTGCTGCAGTTTAAGTCCATTGCTCCTTATTCTATCCTCAGAGGCCAAGAAGAACAAATTTTCTCCTTCCTCCTTACGACACCCCTTCAGATACGTGAAAACCGCTATCATGTCGCCCCTCAATCTTCTCTTTTCCAAACTAAACAAGCCCAATTCTTTCAGCCTTTCTTCATAGGTCACCTTCTCTAGACCTTTAATCATTCTTGTCGCTCTTCTCTGGACCCTCTCTAATTTCTCCACATCCTTCCTGAACGGCGGTGCCCAGAACTGGACACAATACTCCAGCTGAGGCCTAACCAGCACAGAGTAGAGCGGGAGAATGACTTCTCGTGTCTTGTTCACAACACACCTGTGAATGCATCCCAGAATCATGTTTGCTTTTTTTGCAACAGCATCACACTGCTGACTCATATTTAGCTTGTGGTCCACTATAACCCCTAGATCCCTTTCTGCTGTACTTATTCCTAGACAGTCCCTCCCCATTCTGTATGTGTGAAACTGATTGTTCCTTCCCAAGTGGAGCACTTTGCATTTGTCCTTATTAAACATCATCCTGTTTACCTCAGACCATTTCTCCAGTTTATCCAGATCCAAATCCTGCCCCCTTTAAAACTCTCTACAGTTTCTGCTGGATGCAGTAGTACCCGTCACTTAACCATTCTAAACTATTGCATGTTGTTACTGCCACTACTGCTACAGTCACGCTGAAAAGCAGTGAGAGGGCTAGAAAGGGGAAGGGGGGAATTATTCCCTTCCCCTCAGATTTTAGGGGTCTGTATGGTGCTTTTAAGAATCAATTATGCAATTGACAAAGCTCTAACATTCAGGGTGGAGGCTCTGCATGGCTTTGGCTGAACCAGGCCCAAGCTTTCAGTGGAAGGATGATGCTTGAGATCCCATTTGTTAGCGGCAACAGCAGCCTGGAACTGCAGCCCCTGTCCTCGGAGAGCTGCTGTGTGGGGCAGGGCCATGCTGCCACCTGCTCTGTTTTGGGGCTGGGATAAAGACTTTATTGCAGCATCAGGAAAAGGGTTGACAAGAAAGAACTTAAGTGAAGTGCTCCAGGGAGAGCACTCTGTGTGTGTGTGTGTGTGTGTGTGTGTGTGTGTGTGAGAGAGAGAGAGAGAGAGAGAGAGAGAGAGAGAGAGAGAGAGAGAGAGAGAGCGCCCCTGGGGACATGCAGGGTGGTGTGATTTTCATTTCAAAATAAGGATAATCAGCCCAAAGGTTAAGGGGAACCAGCTAAGGCTTTTCTCCCAGCAAAGCCCCCTAGCTCTGCCCCTGTAACAGTCTGCAGCCCCAGCGCCCACAGCATGGCTGCAGAAGGCTGCCCCCTCCAGTAAGAGCCAGCAGAAAATTTAAAGTTACGGCACGCGGGGAAAAAGCAAGTCATGTCACTCCTGTACAGGCTCCTCATTTCCCTCCCAAGGTCAGTGGCACCAGGCACTGAGTGACCCAGCCGTCGGGGGGGTGCCACCCTCTGCTCCCTCGCTGCAGTGACATGAGTCCAGCAGCTGGTGCTGCTGGCTGGTCTCAGCCCTGTGCCGGAGGTTGGGGACCTGACCTTGTTTGGGACATTTTAATTCAAGCTAGCTGGGGATTCATTTCCTCTCCCTGCATGGGGACTGGTGCCTGAGAGTGGTGGGGTGAGAATTCCCACCACCACCTGGCCGGGGGCGGGACAGGGAGAGGCATTTTCCTGGCGGGGGGAGGGAAGGTTCCCCTTACAGGGGAAGTAGCATCTTTCTAGGCCGGCCATTGCATCTGCCCAGTTTCTCCCTACCCCCATCCACCTGGGCGATGGAGATGAGGGAGGAGGAGAGGGAAGAGGAGGGGAAATAAAGGGATTGGAGAGAAGGGTTTGGGGTTTCTAACCCCACAGCCCAAAGAGGAGACCAGCAGCTTCATCCTCTCCGGGGCAGGATCAACCCTACGAACCCATGTACGTGCTGTGGAAGAGAGAGAGGCTCTTCGGCCAGCCTGCTCCTGCCAGCCCCTGCCACTGCGCTGTGGGTATCCCCTCTCTGCAGGGCCTGGAGGGAGCAGTGCACAAGCTGGAGCAGCCTCCAGGCTGCTCTACATGACACAGGATGGGTGAAGCAGGGCAGCAAGGGCCTCCAAAGCCAACTCTCTGCCCCTCCCAGTGCAGGGCTGCCGCAAATTGCTCCCCTGGCCCCGGTCAGCAATAGAAACAAATGATCTCTCCTGGCTTGTCTTCCGGCTGCCTGTCAGCGGAGGAGGTGGGTGCTGGGCTCAGAATGATCAGTCACACCCTCCTGGCATCTCTCCAGGGATGGGAAGTGGGCAAGAGCGTGCTGGCGGGGGGGTGTCACTGCCCTGGCTAAGAGGGGGCTGCAGCCAGGGAGCATCTACAGGGCCAGGTGGGTGGCTGGGTCCCCAGCCCCAAGCAGGGCAGGTAGCAGAGCTGGGCTCAGCGTGTGTGAACAGGCCCTTTGTCTGTGGGATCTTGCTGCTGGCGTGGGCTGCAGCTGCAGCCGAGCCAGGGCCTGGAGCGGGAGAGAGGCCCACCGAGCTGGCAGGGCCATCCATCACTTTCCCAGGGAGCTGCTCAGAGCAGTTGGCTGGTGAGGGGATGGGGCAGGGAGGAAGGGATGGCCCACAAGGAGCCGGGCTTTGGGGGCATCAGTTCCACTGCGGAAGGACCTGAGAAGCTGGCGCAGTGGGTGCCAGCGTCAGGTCACACGGACTGCTGCCCAGCTCTGGGAGGGGAGTTGGGCCCAGGGGTTAAGGAGGGCCCTGGGAGCAAGGACTCCTGGGTTCTGTCCCTGGCTGGGTGGGAGTAGAGTCTAGTGGCTAGAACAAGGGGCTGGGAGCCAGGACTCCTGGGTTCTGTTCCCTGCTGTGGGGGGGGAGGTCTAGTGGTGAAAGCAGCATTACCTGACTCTGTGTTTAGTAGCACACCAGGCAGCCCATTTTCCATCCAGAGCAAGATGCTCAGCTCTGCGGAGGCCCAGCCCTTTGCTGTCACCCTGCAGCAGATAAGTCTCACCCTCTCTTTGCAAAGGCCACAGGCTGCTGGCCCTGCTGGTTGGCCCAACGCTTCCAGGGGGTTTGCACAATCTCACCAGGGAATCCCCAGGACTCCTCCGAAGCACACCTGGCTTCCTACCGTGTCTGGACACCCATATACCCACCCCCCCATGGACACCAGGGCAGGGCAGGAGCTCTGGGGACATCGCGGATTATCTTGGGGGGCAGATCTTGGACGTCCAAGAGCAACGACTCAGCCCTACCTTCCCCATCAGGCAGCCACCCACATGCTCTGTCATCACTCTGGTGCAGCAGGTGGAACCGAGCCTGGACTCCTGGGTTTCATTCCGTTCCTTGCTTGTCATGGTATGTCAACGCTCCAGGAGCGTTCGGCCGCCGCCATCGCAATGACCCCTCCCTAGTGCTGGTAGAGCTCCCCCACCCCCCTGCCACGTCTGCCCAGCCTCACGCTGGCGTCAGCATGGTGCACGGGGTGGGAAACCCTCACGGTGCTGAGAAATGTCCTTACACCAGCCCCAGCCTGCGCCACAGGCCAGGCCGCAGCGTCCGCCTCGCTAACGTGGACGGAAGTCTCAAGACCGACCGCACCAGGCTGAATTTGTTGCTGTCTGGGAAGGGCTTTGAGACGACTTACTGGGCAGGCAGGAAAAAAGGCAGAGCTATTGATCAGGCCCCTGCCTGTCACCGCACACACACACACACACACACACACGCACGCCCCCTGGCCACCCACACCGACAACACGCCGGTCACGTCGGGTCTCCCGCACTGTTCAGTGACCTCACTGCCTCTCCCTCTCTTCAAAGGCCTCCGCAGATGGGGGAATTGGGGTGCTGGGGGAGCTGCAGCACCCCCTGATTTGAAGCGGTCTCCTGTGGCTCTCAGCTTCCCTGCTAGAAAAATTGCTCCAGCCCTGCAAAGGCCTCCAAAGGAAAACTTCCCTCGTACTCCTCACTGGCTCGCCGAAGAAACGTCGATATCCAGGACTGGATGAGGTGTGGAAGCAGCATCCCCCCTCCTCACCCAGGATTAACCCCTCTCAGCCCCAAACCAGTCCCCCGGGGCTGACCCATCTATGGAGCTGGCTGTGGAGCCTATGCCAGGCAGCCACGTGTGCTCAGTGGAAGGAAAGCTGGCATGGGGGTGTTCCACTGGCGGGGGCGAGTTGAGCCAGGCCCACTGGAGGGATGTGGCTGCTTGGGCAGAGGGGTGAGTGAGGGGCTCCCTGCAGCTCCCTGCCCTGCCCCCTTGAAACAATGGAACTGAATTGAGTGGGTTTAATGGCCAGCTCCCTCCCGCTGCCCTGTCAGCCGTTAAACCAATTCCACTGAGTTCGACTGGCTCAGCAGAAGTCAGACAGCAGCGGCAGCGTCCGGAGCCACAAATGGCTCCTTAGAGAGCCGCATGAGGCTCAATGGATCTTTCTCGCAGCCCCTTATTGTCACTTTGCAGAACCCCCTGTGGGAGCCGCTGTTCTAACGTTTGCCATCGGTGGGCGGAATAAGTGCTGTTATGTGCCTGGAGGCGTGTGCGGATGTGCACCACCAGCAGAAACCCAAGCTGCCAGCGCTCTGCTAATTAGCTGGGCTGCACCTGAATCTCCCCATGGCGGCCGCCCAAGCACTCGGCTTCCAGGGAACGGTGATGAGAACTCCCCAGGGCTGGCCAGGGGAACCTAGAACTCTATTGTCCTGTCTCCTGCCTACTCTCTGAGGTGTGTGTCGGGGGAGTGTCAATTCATTAAGGAGCCCTGGAGACAGGGAGAAAAGAAACGCCAGTCGTATGGGGCCACGGCTCTGCTTATAGCAACCACCTGAGTGCCCACTGGCCCCTCTGAGCTGCCACTGCAGCAGGCTGGAAGCAGAGACTCCCCGGGCTGAGAGCACAGACAGCAGCCCCCCAACTCGGGCCTGGGGCAGATTTCACTCCGCAAAGCAGCTGGAGCCCCCCGGTGACAAGGGAGCAGCCTGCCGGCAGCACCACAGTCTTGCACCTGCCTTGGGTGGAGGGTCAAGCGACAGCTGCCCCAGCACGTCGTTACCAAGGCTCCCAAGCAGAGGGCAAGGCTTGGTGCTTTGAGATCTTCCCGTGGGTGGAGCCAGTTGAGGCTGCAGATCTGGGCTGGGGAGATGCCTGAGTGGGCGAGATGGGGGGTTGGGGCTGGCAAGGGAGGGTGCAAACAGCCAGGCCGGGGGCCAGGAAGGGAGGGCCAAGGGGGAAGCACCATGGGGAAGTTTGGCCTTTTCTGCAAGCCTGGAGTCCTTTACCCTGCAGCCCATCACTGAGGTGTCTGGGCACCTTATCCTTAGGCCGGGCTCCCTTCCAAGGTGCAGGTTGGGGGCTCAGGAAAGCTGGGTTCAAGCCCCGGCTATTCCCGGGGGGAAGCAGCTGGAGGTGGGTTGCACAAGTTTTCGCCGTCTGCTCACGAGCCGCCCTCTGCGCGTGGAACGCTCCTCGGCGGGGCTGGCCGAGGCTCAGCGTGCCTCCACTGCCACGGGGCTCTGGACGAAACGTTTCCCCGGGTAGCGCGGCACGGCTGGGTTCACCCGCTCCGAGACTGCTCACCGGGGCAGGCGACCCCGCAGCGGAAAAAGGCCTGCGGGGGACAGTCTGTTTAAGGATGATCACAGAGTCCTCAGGTCTGACGCTCCTCTCCCCTTCTGTCCTGTCCCTCTTCCTTCCTACCGCCATTTCCCCTCTCCCGCAGCCAGGCTCTCGTTCATGCCGCAGACGCCTGGGAATCTCCAGCGGGTCAGAACCGAGACCCCTCGGGGTTGCTGTTCCGTCTCTCCGTGTGGCCAGCTGCAGACGCTGCAAAGGGAGAGGCAAAATGGCCAGATGGCTGGCGATCTGCTCTCGGGCGAGGGACTGAGGCAGGCGGGTAAGCTGGCTTGTGTAAGGCACCTGCTGGCAGGAATCAGAGCTCTGGATCCCACGCAGGCCTCTGCGGAGATCAGAGCTGTTCCCTGGAAGCTGAGTGGCGGAGCGGCCACCCATCGGAGATTCGGGAGCTGCCCCTCACGGGTGATGAGCAGAGCACCCACAGCCGGCAGCGTTTCATTCTATTAGTGGTGCTCACCTGCTCAAGCCTTAGTGCAGGTTGAAAAATTTATTCCACCCGTGGATGGACAAAAATAGAAGGAACATTGGACCCGACTGTATCAGGCACTGTATGGACACACTGTGAGCCCAGCCCGGCCCCAGCCAAAACACAGCCCTTCCCCAGCACAGCCCAGTCTGAAAGGAGGGGAAACTGAGGCACCAAGCAGTGCCCCCAGCAGCAGAGCCAGAGGTTGAACACACCAGAACAAACACCCGTGCAAACCGCCACACCCGGGCTACAGGCCTCATCCCCCGTCTTCCACCCAGAGGTGCGAGATACTTTTATCCTTTTTACAGAGCGCAGAGCTGCAGCTGTTGTTAGCAGCCACCAAGCGCCAAATGAGCCTTCCTCCAAAAGTCTCAGCCCCCCAAAGAGAGGGAGCCAAATTTCCCTTCAAACACAACACAAACCCCCGCATTGTTCTCCCAGGCGTATGAGCCCCCGTCCTGCGTAATTAGCCCTTGCAATTAGCCAGAGGAATGAGGCATTGACCCTTTAAAATTGCTCCTGCTCCTTGTGAATCAGCCACGGACTCTACAGACCCCTGCCTTGGGCCTCGGCTCCAGCTGTTGTCTGCCTGCGTCTGCCCAGAGCCTGAAGCAGCCGCACGGGGCGGTGCACGCTGCAAGCAACAACCTGGGCCGGCGTGCAAAGCCCCACCGGAGCACATGCATGACCGGAGGACTGACACGTCCCCTGCTGGTCCTTACAGAAAACCGATCTCACGGTAAGATCGCAACAGACTCCATCAGCACCAGTGGAAAAAGGACGTCTGAGTTAGACCCAATGGCCGGCCTAACCATGTCCCGTCCCTGACTCTGGCCAATGCTGGGTGCAGTTGGAAGGTTAGGAAGCCAGGTGTCAGGGTGTGGGGGGGTCCCCAGGCCCTGCCCCCCACCCACAGGCAGAGGCGACTCTCACTCCACAGGGAGAACAGGAGGGTGACGAGGCACCGGGGACAGAGCACAGAACAGACCCGTCAGCACAGGAACCAGAAGCGTCAGTACAGTCCATGTTGGGGAGAAGAGGCCCAGAGGGGTCCCCAAGCCGGGGCCCTGGCCTCCTTCCTCACCCTCCAGCCAGACCAGAGAGTCCCACTCCACAGCCCAGTGCCACGTCAAACCGGCCAGGCCCCTCCTCCGGCCTTTGTCCTGTTTCCTGGGAAGAAAGGTGTCACCTGGTTGCCGAGGTTACAAAGGCCAGGGAGGGCCATTGTGTAGGTGTTAGAAGTCATCACACCGAAACTCCCCTCACCACTACGCACTGATGCTGTGCCCAGGGAAACTGAGGCACCGCTTGGTGTTACTGCAGGACAGTAGAAAACACATGCAACCTAACCAAGGGAATGAAATCCTCACACACCCGGTGCATGGGGTTACGGATAATAACTACTAACGCAGCACTAAGTAGCACTTACCGACCTCGGGGTGCTGCTCAGACCCCAGCTGAGATCAATTACCCCCCCCACATCTTTGTGCTGAGTTCTGCCTGGACCCCAGCCACTCCCTTGAAAACTTTACCAGTTAAAAACAGGCAAGTAAAGGATTTTTATCACCATTTGCAGAACTGATTACAAAAAGGGTTTTCCATCCCAGGAAGACAACGGAAATTTTGGGGGAAAAAAGCTTAGTTCCCAATCAGGACAAAAGTGCCAAAAAAACCCTTTGACATTGTCAGCAACAGGAAACGGCAAGCCAAGTTGTAATAAAAATCAAGCCGTGTTTGCCCTGACATTTTTTATACCCATTGGTCCTGCTGCCCCTTTCTAAAATGAAATTTCATCTGAATTGAGAATGTCATGAAAAGTTTCTGTTTTGCTAAATGAACTGATTAGATTAAAATGTCCCAAACGTCTCTATCCATTTTACAGCGGAGGAAACTGAGACACCGGTTATTCAGGACAAATTTTTTAAAGATATTTAGCAATGTTGCCCCTAATTTTTTGCATCCAGAAAAATTTTTTTTTCCTACCATGTAGAATAAATTTTGTGCTGTGCACCAAGGTACGTGGGGATGTGCACCGCTGATAGAAACACAAGCACATGGGTGTTGTGGGTGCTCTGCTAATCAGCTGGCTAGTACCTGAATCTCTCCTGGGCGGCTACCCAAGCTTACAGGGAACACTGGTATTTAGCCATTGTTCTGCTTGATCATTGCAGGCCTAAGGAACTTGTCCACCCAGGGACACTGAGATTAATTCATTAGAATTAGTTTTTTAAGTGGATTCCTTACATGGCATTAACACCTGAGCAGAGGCCGTAACTACACTGAAAGTTTGGTTTAGTTTAATTCACTTTGAAAGTGTTTTACAATAAACAGAATTAAAGCCACTTTAATTCTGAATGAGCCTGTTCACACACAGATTTAATGGAGTTTAATTAATCCACTTCATAGTCACACCTCCAGTTGAGGTCTATTCTAGACAATTAGGTTGGTTTAACCGTGTCGAAAAGTCCACAGCCCTGAGCGGTGTCGTTAAAATAACTTATATCCCCCTGTAGTCAGCATGAGGTCACCGGACGAATTCTTCCATCAACTGTCTTCCAGGGCAGTGGGTTATCTTCACTGACAGGAGAATCCCTCCTGCTGCAGTAGAGAGCATCTGCACTGAAGCATTATAGTGGTGAAGCTGCTCGGCCACCGCAGCTGCTTTTTAAGTATAGACAAACCCTCATTCAGATTCCCTTCCCTGGCCATTTCCCTCGAAACCAGCCTGAAACGAATTAAACCAAACCACATTAAGTCACTTTAAGTCTGAATATGAGAATTCGCACAGGGGGTGAACTAATCCACTTTCACATCACACCTTTTGTTAATTCAGATTAACTTTCCTGAGCATCCCCATGTAGACGAGCGCTAGTAAGTGATTCAGGCCCAGAGAGCAGCAAAGACATGAACACACCGAACTCCCTAGGAATTAGGCACGTGGCAATTTCGAAAATACCCCGGGAAACTCTGTAGCTTTTTAGAGGCCTAACGAGAGGTGGAGTCACAAGTGGGATGGAGGTGCCAGACTGGGACCTTGTGGATCTTCCTTCGCTTCTCACTACCCTTGAGCTGTGGCCCTCTTTAGAAACCTCCCAGAAACTGACTGTTGCAAGCTGGCCCGGGTCAGGCTGGTTAGGGTTAGGGGTAAAGCCCAGGTCTAAGGAGATGAGTCGCCTGGGAGCATTCCCAGGGCAGCAATATTTGCCTAAAGAGTCGTTCCAAGTATTTCTAGTGGTTTCCTTTTAAAGCTCCTCTGGAGGAAGATAATTGGGCAATTAGCGGCAAATTACCTCCGAGAGCCACTCTCTCTGAGTGGAGAACCAAGGCTTGTGTCAGAAAGTGCCAATTAAAAAAAGGACTTTTCAGGGCAGAGTTGTTATTATTTCTGCCTTTCCTCCTCCGCCTTTGCTGTTGAGCTCTGGTCACTGCCGCCTGATCTGACAGTCTCCCTGCCCCAGCTCCTTCTGCAGCCCAGTGAGCGATAGGGTTTTCATTGCATCCTGTGGTCAAGTCTGGTGCCCACAACTCCAGGAGGCGATTGATAGATCAGAGAGGGATTCAGGAAGAGCCCTGAGAAGGATGGAGGGGTTAGAACTGAGAAACTGTTCTCAGTGGTGACAGACGGCAGAACAAGGAGCAATGGTCTGACGCTACAGAGGGGGAGGTGTAGGTTAGATATTAGGAAAAACTACTTCACCAGGAGGTTGCTGAAGCCCTGGAATGCATCTGATGAAGTGGGTCTTTGCCCATGAAAGCTGATGCTCCAAAATATGTGTTAGTCTACAAGGTACCACAAGACTGCTTGTTGTTCTTGAAGCTACAGACTAACACGGCTACCTCTCTGACACTGTTACCTAGAGAGGTGGTGGAATCTCCATCCCTCGAGGTTTTTAAGTCCCAGCTTGACAAGGTCCTGGCTCGAATGATTTAGTTGGGTTTGATCCTGCTTTAGGCAGGGGGCTGGACTCAATGACCTCTTGAGGTCCCTTCCAGCCCCAGGATTCTATGATAAGAGCTGCCGTACTGTGACAGAGACCTGCAGTTGCCCCGTGGAGAACAATAGAGACACAGCTCAGGGGTTGGCGTGGTCACTGTCTGGAAACAGCTGCCTGGGGAACAGTTAGTGAGTAAATGGCTCAGTAACCAAATGGACAAATATCTAACACACCCCAGGGCTAGGGGCTGACACTGGACAAATTCGGAAGGGAGAAAGGGCAGCTGCTCCAACAGCGAGTGTCATTAACGGGTTCAGAGAATCGTATCACACTAGAACTGGAAGGAACTGTGAAAGGTCATCGAGTCCAGTTTCCTGCCCTCACAGCAGGGCCAGGTACCATCTAGACCATCCCTGACAGATGCTTGTCTAACCTGCTCTTCGACATCTCCAAGCATGAAGATCCACAACCTCCCCAGGCAACTCATCTCAGTGTTTAGCCACCCTGACAGTTAGGAAGTTTTTCCTAATGTCCCACCTAAACCTCCCTGGCTGCAGCTGAAGCCCATTGCTCCTTGTCCTATCCTCAGAGGCCAAGGAGAACAATTTTCTCCCTCCTCCTCAAAACAATCTTTCAGGTACTTGAAAGCTGCTATCACATCCCCTCTCAGCCTCCTCTTCTCCAGACTGAACAAGCCCAGTTCTTTCAGTCTTCCCTCCTAGGTCATGTTCTCTAGACCTTTCCTCATTTTTGTTGCTCTTCTCTGGACCTTCTCCAATTTCTCCACCTCTTTCCTGCAATGTGGTGCCCAGAACTGGACACAACACTCCAGCTGAGGCCTGCTCAGGCCAGAGTAGAGCAGAAGAATGACTTCTCACCTCGTGCTCGCAATACCCGTTAATACATCCCAGAATGACGTTTGCTTTCTTTGCAACAGTGTCACGCTGTTGACTCATACTCAGCTTGTGGCCCCTCTGGCCCCTAGATCCCTTTCCGCAGGACTCCTCCTTCCCCACGGGTTGTGGTGGATTTTCCAGCACTGACCATGGCTAAATGGAAGTGATCTGCTCTGGGACAACTATTTCAGGGCCGTTCTCCAGCCTGGGCCATCCAGGAGGTCGGGGAGGTGGACAGAAGGGGCCCATCTGGCCTGGGAACCAGCTCAGGGCTGATCTCCGAGGCACCTCGGAAAGGTGCTGCTGGCTGTCAGAGACACAACCCAGGGTCTTTGGAAACTGGCCGCCTCTTCCCTTCTATGGAAGCCACTCCCGTGTTAGCAAGCCAGCCCTGCCCCCTGCCTAATTGGCCTCCTCTTCCCAACCTGGGCTGGGCCAATCTGGCCCAAAGAACTGCCTGAAGGGGCCGGAGTCAATGGAAGTGCCCGTGGGGCGCGGGGAGGAGGGCAGAGGAAATAGGGCACAAAGAGGGACTTGTCTGAGATCACCCAGCAGGTCGGTAGCTGTGCTGTGAGGAGGCTCAGGCATCCTGAGTCTTGCTGCTGTAGGCCCTGGATGTACACATACGACCACACAGATATCTCCCTCCTCCTTCAGGACCCCTGGGTTCTATCCCCAGCTCTGGGAGGGGAGCGGGGTGTGGTGTCTGGAGCTGGGGAGTGCTGGGCACCAGGACTCCTGGGTCTGCCCCCACCTCTCAGAGAGGAGTGGGGTCTAGTGGTTAGAGCAGGGCAGCTGGGCGCCTGGACTCCTGGGCCTGTCTGCAGCCCTCAGAGGGAAGTGGGGTCTGGTGGGTTAAAGCAGCAGAGCTGGGGAACCTGGGTTCTGTGCCTCGCTCTGGAGGGGAGTGAGGCATAGTGGTCAGAGCGAGGTGCTGGGAGGCAGGGCTTCTGAGTCCATCGCCAGCCCTGGGAGAGGAGTGGGGCCTGGGATGCAGAACTCCTGGGTTGACACCCTGGATCTGTAGGGGAGTAGGGTCTAGAGGTTAGATCACTGGGGGATGGGAATCAGACTCCCTGGACTGCCTTAGCTCTCCTTCCCCCCCAGCTGTACTCAGAATATTTAGCTACCAGCTGGGGGTGTCTTCCAAGCTCTATACCCCGCTGTGATGGAAGGCTCCACGCGTAATTACTGTTATCTGCCCCAGCCCCTCCGAACCGAACTAGCAATCAGTGCTAATCATCCTGTCAGCCCGCCACCACCGCAACGGGCACCTCCCTCGCCCACTGCGGGGGAGAACCCCAGCCCTTAATGGAGCATCTGTCGCTAACCCATCAGACCCTGCCCTCCCTGTGGCACACCCCCGGCGGGAGTTGCATGCAACAGAGCTGTGGGGCTGTATGCTGAAAACCCATACTCAACTTTAAAGCCGGCCTGGCCGTAGGAAGGGTGACTAGCTTTCCTGCTGTTATAGGAACCTGCCCAGTAGCAGGGGCTTTGTCTAACATGTGCAGCTATTTCCCCCGTCTCCAGGAATAACAGTTTCCACCCATGTGCAGAATAAAGTTTCTTCTACACGCAGAGACATGGGCAGAGGTGCACCACCAAGAGGATCGCACGCTGCCGGCTGTGGGAGGGGCAGGGCTGGGCCAAAGGCAGTCAGCCTGTAGTGCCAATCAGACTTCACTGCTCCCCTGCTGCTGCAGCATTTCAAAGCATTTCAGCATTCCTGGGCAACAGACGTCTTTGCCCCCCTGCCGGCAGTCCTGAGCAGGACTCGAGGTGTGGCCACAAGACATTTTATTTACCACCACAACACTGAGTGTGAGTGCCGTGGGATCCCCCTCCAGCCAATCAGAGCACTGTTATGATTCCATCCACGCCCCACAAATCTAGGGGTGTCCGTGCCATTAGCAAAGCTACCCTGTCCCGGGACACCGTCTGGCTTACAACAATCTTGTGGCCCACTGAGGTGAAGAGGGGGCTGCTCCTGCAGCCCCCTCGGTAGCCTGTGTTGCCCTTCGCTGCCCTAGAGAAAGGGGGAAGTGACCTTTTTCGGGGTTCCTGCATTGTGAGACCCGTCTGACCAGCATCGTAGCCACAATTTGACCCCCACGTGTGGGAAAACATCACCTCGGAAAAGCAGTGGTTTCCCAGGATGCTCCATGCTCTGCCCACCCCTGGAAAAGCGTTTGCCGTCCTTGGAGTATTAGGGATGGAGAAAGGCCACAGAACGTGTCAGGGTCTGAAACAGATTCTGTACAAGGGGCGATGGTGTGATGGAGTGTGGGGGTGCATGTGAGAGAGCCAGCTTGAGGCTGGCTATGCATGTGTGACAGGGAGACCAGCTCCCACCGGCTAAGGATGACCCCCTGGGGCTCTAACCTAAGCTGGCAGGTAACACCTCCGCCCTGAACAAAGAGCAGGGAGGAGCTGAGCTGGGTTTGAATCGGACACAGCAGCTAGAAGGTGGGGGGGAGCGAGAGTTGGAAGGCAGCCAGCCAGGCTGGGGGGAAGCTACGCCCCAGATGGGGCACCCTCGGGCTCTTCTCCCGAGGATGGGTTGGAATGACTGTCTGCCGGCTGCACTGAGCTGGGCCTCTGTCAACTAATAAACTTCCTGTTCTACCTGCTGAGCGAGAGTCACTCCTGCCTGTGGACAGACGGGGTGCAGAGCTTGGGGACCCCTGAGCCCCACCACAGATGGAAAAGACAGGGACTTTGCAGCTTGGAAAAGAGACAGCTAAGAGGGGAGGTGATGGATGTCTACAAAATCACGGACGGTGCGGAGACAGAGACAAAGGAAACGGAATTTTCCTCTTCCCATTACACATGAGCCAGAAGTGATGTTCCCAGGCTGGGCTGTGTCTTCACAGGTCACTGTTGCAACCAGAGTTCTCTGTTTGCAACAAACCACGTACAAAGCGGACCAAGGGACTGTGCAAAGCTCACAGCTGGCGGGTTATCCTCATGCGCCTGGCGGGCGTCTATCACTTCTGCATGTGAAGCACTGAACCGGAGCCGTGTGGCCGCCCTACAAATCCCAGCCCCTGGAGTGATGCCCACAGCGTATCCAGCCGGCTATTCCAACTCACGGGCCCAAATGCAGCTGGAGAGCACCAAGTGCGCTTAATGGAACTGTCCTGTAAACCTTCCCTCGGGAATGTGGGCACCTGCAAAGATCTGAGACCGGCCTGGGCCGGGACTGGCTCACCAACCTCCAACTCCATCTTGGGACAGACTTTCCCCCAGCCAGAACAATGGGATTCCCCTGCCTCCATTGTACAGGAGCGATAAAGGGCCCTGGGAACTTTGCCATTTTGTCTTCGGCTTCTCATCTCTGGAGGATGTTTGCTATGAGCTGTGGCTCCGGACGCAGGATTGAATGACCCATCTCAGCTGCGGACGTACTCCAGAGACATGACTTAAGCCAGCAGTTTATTCCATCTGCTGCAAGCCTGCACCAAGCATTTTGCAATTGGGGTATCTATTGGATTCCTTTGAACAATTTGAAATGTTCTTTCTTTCTTTCTTTCTATTTTAGAGTCTAAAGGACAGGCACACCGTGCCTGAGATACAAATTAACATGGGGACATGGCTGGTCCTCTGGAAAGAGAAGGACCTTTTCTTTGGCGAGCCTGGTTTTCATATCCTCTCCTTGGTGCAAGAAAGGGTTCTGGTGGTGACACAGGAGAACGGTAGTGTCCGAGGGGCTTGCTTGTGTGGCCCCTTACTGGGCAGTGTGGTGAACTGAAGTGCATTTTGTGACTGGTTTGGTGCCCTGTAGGGAGGACCTAGGCAGTAAGCAGTAATGTCTTTAGGCAATTCACCCTGATCTGACCCTCTCAGGAGTTTTCTTTCAGAGCCTCCTTGTTACACCCAGGGTCACCCAATGATGTGACCAGGTGGCAGGTGTAAAACATCCGCAAGGAGGTACAGGATGTCCTCATGAGATGCCCAGCCGGCCTGCAGAACTCCTTGCCAGGGGAGGCCATGGAGCCAAAACTATCACTGGATTCCCAAAAGAATGAGAACTATTCATGGAGGCTGGTCCATCGATGGTGGTTAGCAAGGACGGGCAGCGATCCCACCCCTGTGTACCAGGTGTCCCTGAATCTCTGCGTGCCAGGAGCTGGGAGCTGGCTGGCACAGAACTGCCCTGTTCTGTTCATTGGCTCAGAAGCAGCCGGCACAGAGACTGCGTGAAGCCCAGACACAGGGCCAGATGGACGCACTCTGGCCATTCTTCTGCACTGTGCTTACCAGGCGAGCTCTCGGGAACCCCTAGGGCAAACAGTCCCAGATTTGGATCACACACCGTACCCTCCGCCCTCTGCCACATTACAAGGCACTCCCGGTCACCAGCAGGCTCAGCACACATGGAAGCCTTAGGATTTCAAGAGAAAGCCGATCTAACCTTAAACAACCATAGGTGCACAACTGATCTCGTTACAGCCCACGTGGGAGCCAAATTCAAGACATCAAAAGTTTTTTCAATAACTTCCCTCCCCCCGAACACACACACACACACACACACACACACACACAGGGAAAAAAAGCACATAAGAATGGCCATTACTGGGTCAGACCAACGGTCCATCTATCCCAGCATCCTGTCTGCCGACAGTGGCCAGTGCCAGGTACCCCAGAGGGGGTGGACTGAAGACAAGGATCCTGTGATTTGTCTCCTGCCATCCAACTCCAGCATCTGACAAACAGAGGCCAGGGAAACCATTCCTACCCCCTGGCTAATAGCCTTTTATGGACCTAACCTCCATGAATTCTTCTAGCTCTTCTTTGAACTCTCTTTTAGTCCTGGCGTTCACAGCCTCCTCTGGCAAGGAGTTCCACAGGTTATCTGTGCACTGTGGGAAAAAGAACTTTCTTTTCTTAGTTTTCAAGCTGCTGTCCATTAATTTAATTTGGTGTCCTCTAGTTCTTCTGTTATGGGAACAAGTAAATAACTTTTCTTTATTCACCCTCTCCACACTACTCACAATTTTATAGGCCTCTATCATAGAATCACAGAATCCTAGGGCTGGAAGGGACCTCAGGAGGTCATCTAGTCCAGACCCCTGCTTCAAGAGGATCAACCCCACTAAGTCATCCCAGCCAGGACCTTGTCCAGCCGGGACTTAAAAACCTTGAGGGATGGAGAATCCACCACCTCTCTAGGCAACACATTCCAGTGCTTCACCACCCGCCTGGTGAAGTAGTTTTTCCTAATATCTAACCTACACCTCTCCCTCTTCAACTTCAGACCATTACTCCTTGTTCTGCCACCCGTCACCACTGAGAACAGTTTCTCACCCTCCTCTTTAGAGCTCCCCTGCAGGAAGCTGCAGGCTGCTATTAAATCACCCCTCAGTCTTCTCTTCTGTAAACTAAACACACCCAAATCCCTCAGCCCCTCCTCATAGGTCTTGTGCTCCAGACCCTTAATCATTTTTGTTGCTCTCTGCTGAACCCGCTCCAGCAAATCCACATCCTTATTATATTGGGGGGCCCAGTATCATATCTCCCCTCAGTCACCTCTTTTCTAAACTGGAAAGTCCCAATCTCTTTAATCTCTCTTCATATGGGCCCCCTTCCAAACTCCTCATCCTTTTAGTCGCCCTTTTCTCAACCTTTTCTAATGCCAAAAATGCCAGCGCAGCAGAGCTCAACCTGTCTTGAGGAAGAAGGTCGGCTTCAACCAGCGTCCTGATGAAAGCCATCGAGAAGAACCCTTTCGAAAGGGTCAGAATGGGATGCCGGGGGGGTTCCGAATAAGTTTGGGGCTTTGCTGTTTGGAGTGTCTCACGGTGTGGGAGTGTAACTCAGTGACACTGAAAAGAACAGGTTGAAAGTGGAAACAAAAAGTCAAACCCACGCTGACGTCAAAGTGAAGCATTTCTGCTGAGGAGCCTTAGGGGAATATGCCGTTCGTGTTGGGTTTTCGACATTGCAAAGTTTAAATTTTTTTAAATTTCAAATTTTCACACCCAGTTTGGCCTCGGGAGCATTTTTTTTTAAATGACAACAATTCTCATGGGATGGGGAAACCGTTTTCTGCCCAGGCCAGTGCCAGGAGCCCTTCTTCAGCTCCCAGGTGGAGTAAAGGAGCCCTTTCAGATCACACACACTGACACAAGAGGGAGTGCCCCAGGCTCAGAGCAGGGCAAAGCTCAGCCATGGGGGCTGGGGGAGTCACCTGGGTAGCGACACAGGGGTTAGGTCAGGGGGTCAGCAACCCCCAGCACGGGTGCTGAGAGCAGCGCACAAGCTGATTTTCATCGGCACGCGAAGAGGGGGCTCAGCCCCACCCCTCTTCCTCCATGCAGCCGGGAGCTGGCTCAAAGCCAGGCCGCCTGCGGATTAACAAAAGACCAGCTAATGCTCCCAGCTGCCCCCTGAATGGGAAAGCTCCGCGTCTTCATTTATCTATGAAAGAAGCTGTTGGGAGAAGGACTATCAGTGACTTTAAAAAGTATCACTGGCACTCAGATGGTCCCTAGAGGTCAAAAGGTCAAATGCTGGCCCTCTGCCTCTGCGAGGTTGCTGACCCCAGGCTAGAAGGAGAGTGGGTATGTGCTGGAGGAGACCGCTCCAGGAAATGGTCACTTAGTCACTTGCTCCCAAAGGCAGGGGTTTGTGGGCACAGAACTGGCTGGAGGGGCAGGTGTGGGGACTCTGGAGCAAGGAACCTGCCTCTCCGTGCTCCAGGACACAGGGTGCCTCACTCCATGGGATCGCATCTCCTCGAGGTCACTGGCAGCGTAAGAAAGGAAACCCCTTATCTCCTCAATATCAGCTGAGAGCCTTGATTGCTAAATCACTTCTTTCCCATTGCTGAGGGCAGAACCCAGGAGTCTTGGGTCCCAGCCCACTCCCACCATTTGGCCACAGTCCCCTTCTAGGGCTGAGAATAGGCCCCAGACACCCGACTCTCAGCGTCCCCTTCTCTAACCACTAGGCCAAGCCACCTGCAAAACTAGTCCAACGTTTGGAAAGAACCCTTCCTCTCGGCCGCTTCGCTGCTCCCCCAGCAGCTGTTTCAAGGCCAGTAGTGCTGGCTGCATGGTCAGTTTTGTTACTAGTCTTCAGCTGCCTTTAAAAACAAAGAGCCCCAAACCTAACTCCCGTCAGTCAAATCCAGCCTCCGTGGGATGGCAAATGAGACCAGGCTCTGCTCCCTGGCGGGCGCTATACCCAGGGGGCACAGGGGGCGAGGCCATTAGGAACAGATGCCCTTTGCCCTAGCTCCCAGAGGCCGCGTGTGTGACCAGTCCAGTTGTCGGGGAGTGAGTGACTGGGGGCCGGAGCAGGAGGTGGGGATGATGCTGGGGAAATTGGGCCTGGACTGACGGGTGTAAATCAGCGTAAAGCTTTGAAATGGACGACCACACCCCCGTCACACCCGCCGGGGGTCAGAACAGAGACTGTCTGCAGTACAGAGGGAAGGCGGATGCTGTTGCCTCAAACACTTGCGGGGCCCAGATCCAGGACTGGGGGACGGGCCTGCGCAGCGACCCCCGGCTGAGGAGCCAGCCTGGCTCACTGGCTCGGCCAGTCCTGAGAGCTCACTGGAAAGGGATGGGGGTGGCACCTGGCATGGGAGAGGGTTCTGGTCCCCTCCACAGGGTTCTGGCGCTATGGCAATGCCAATTAAATAACTGTTGCTGGCATGAGTGTTGTGCTAGGAGGTGGCCCTGAAGATGTGGATAATTTAGGGACCAAGGAGAGACTTTTTGTGTGTGTGGCCCTTTTACAAACAGGCTGTGTGAGCCGCTGGCTGGGGACACACAGGGAAGTCAGGCGAGCTCTGCTTGAGCTTTGGCAAATCACAAAATCATAGAATCATAGAACAATAGAGCTGGAAGAGACCCAAAAAAGCCATCAAGTCCAGCCCCCTCCTCTAAGCAGGACCAAACCCATCAGATCAGCCCTGCCAGGGCTCTCTTGAGCCGAGACTTAAACACCTCCACGGATGGAGACTCCACTGCTTCCCTGGGGAGACCATTCCAATGCTTCACCCCCCTCCTAGGGGAAAAGTTTTTCCTAATGTTCAACCTGGACCTTCCCAACTGCAACTTGAGACCATTGTTCCTTGTTCTGCCATCTGTGACCACTATGAACAGCTTCTCTCCAGCCTCTTTGCAGCCTCCCTTCAGTAAGTTGAAGGCTGTTATCAAGACCCTCTCAGTCTTCTCTTCTGCAGACTAAACAGTCCCAATTCCCTCAACCTTTCTTCAGAGGTCATATGCTCCAGCCCCCTAATTATTTTGGTTGCCCTCCGCTGGACCCTCTCCAGTGTATCCACATCCTTCCTATAAATGGGAGCCCAGAACTGGACACAGTACTCCAGATGCCGCCTCACCAAAGCCGAATAAAGAGGAATAATCACTTCTCTGGATCTGCTGGCAACGCTCCTCTTGATGCAACCTAATATGCCATTAGCCTTCTTGGCTACAGCGGCACACTGTTGACTCATGTCCAGCTTCTCGTCCGCTACAACTCCCATGTCCTTTTCTGCAAAACTACTACCGAGCCAGTCGGACCCCAGCCTGTAACAATGCTTGGGAGTCTTCCTGCCCAATCCTTATTGAACCTTATCAGATTTCTTGCAGCCCAGTTTTCCAATTTGTCTAAGTCAGTCTGGACCCTGTCCCTACCCTCCAGTGTACCTACCTCTCCCCCTAGCTTAGTATCATCCGCAAAGTTGCTGAGGGTGCAATCCAACCCCTCATCCAGGTCATTGATAAATATATTGAACAGAACAGGACCCAGAACCGAACCTTGGGGCACTCCACTAGAAACTGACCGCCATCCCGACATTGAGCCATTGATCACTACCCTCTGGGCCCGCCCTTCTAGCCAGCTTTCTATCCATCTTACCGTCCATTTATCCAATCCACATTCCTTTAGCTTGCCGACAAGAATATTGTGGGAGACCGTATCAAAAGCTTTGCTAAAGTCAAGAAAAATCCCATCCATTGACTTTCCCCTATCCACAGAGCCAGTTATCTCATCATAGAAACTAATCCGATTGGTTAGGCATGACTTGCCCTTCATGAATCCATGCTGAATCGTGGCCCTGCCCTGTGCCTCAGTTTCCCCTCCCACCTCTTGTCCTGTCTGGCTAGAGGGCTTACTTTGGTGCCTCCTGTTGCCAGCTGCATATATCACAAGCAGCTTCTCCCTGCTGTGGGGACTGGCAGTCCAGCCTACAGCATATCTCTGTGGGGAGTGTACGGGGACGGGGCTGGCCTTTCATTCAGTGTCCGTGGGGCTGGCATTTCTAAATAAAACCTCAAACCAAACCAGTGGCCCTGGGGAGGGAGGGCGCTCACTAAACATGCATGAAACCTGGGTTTGATTCCCCACTCCAGCTGTCCGGCAACCGTTATGCACCTGTCTGCCTCAGTTTCCCCATCTGTCCAACAGTGATGGCAGCCCTGCGGTGGGGCTGTGCTGCTAACAGCAATGCAGGCAGAGATGGAGGGAGGGAAGGCAACAGGATGCAACCAGGGATTCTGTCACTGCTCAGCACCACTAGCCGCAGCAACAGCAGCAAATTCGCAGGTTGGTTCCAGAGACAGAGGAGACGCTACCTGAGTGTGGACTTCAGTGCTGGATTTGCTGCTTGTCACAAGTTTGCATTTTGTTGCATTGGACATTCTGGAAACGCACCAGGGAGCTCCAGGCCACCTTCCATTCTGCACTAGCCAGGTTGGATTTTTTGCCCTTTAATTGTGTGCGGACGCACACGCCTGCACATGCACAGGAGTGCTGCCACCCTCGCACACACGTGTGCGGTTGGAGGACGGGCAAAAATCAGCGAACGCCCGGAAAATCAGCCAGAGCCACCCGGAGGACACAGCAAGCAGCTCCCGCCTGAGTTTTCCCCCTCCTCCCGCCACACCCACCTCGCCCAGGCCTGGTCTGCGTGCTACAGCCGTGCCCATTGCCCCCGATAAGTCTGAAAGGCCCATTTGGCCACGCTAGAGGAGACGCCAGGGCATCGGGGAACCCTGCTGCGAATCACAAACTGCTCCACCCCGGTTCCGTTACCTGCCACGCTCCAGACAGACCCACAACAAGCCCTCCCGACAGACCCACAACCAGCCCTCCAGACAGACCCACAACCGGCTCTCCCGACAGACCCAGAGCCCAAGGCAAGTCTGCTGCAAACCAGGGTCACAGCCAGCCTGGGGCTCTGGCTTGGCCCACAGCCAGCAGCAGAGCATCGACGGGAGTGCAGGGTACAAGAGCACATTGATGAGATCCCTCCCTTGTCTTCCCTCCCCCAGCCTCGCAGCCGCCCCCTCCAGGGCCAGTCCGAGCTGGCTCTTCCCCTCCTTCCTAGACCCTCTGCAAAAACTTCCCTGCCATTCCCTGGGGATCCAGCAACTCACAGATCCTGCAGCGCTTGGCCTCCAGCCACTGTCTTCTGCCAGCACTCCTGTGTGGAGGAGTCTCCCGCAGCCAGCCCTTCCCTCAGCATGGCCCAGCAGCCTGCTCCTCAGCTCAGTGGGGAGGCAGCTGACCAGACAAGGTATACAGGCCTGATCCCTCTTAAAGGGGCCAATCACCCAGGAAGAGCCCACCCCTTCCCAACCACAGACAGGCCGAACAATCCCTGCTATTTAAACAAGAAGAGCAGTGAGGTTCTTTTTTATGCACCTTCTAGCCTCTTAGCCTCAAGTGAGGGAAGGATCCTGTTTTCAGCCTTGTGTTTCACCATGCTGAGTGCTCGTAACTCATTCCCCCACTCTTAGGAAATGTGAGCTGAGGGTCTCTTGGAATCACGGGACTCCAGGAGCTGGGGATTTACGGTGAGCTGCACCTAACATCTCAACAGGTGGTGACGTAGAATCACGGAATCCTAGGGCTGGAAGAGACCTCAAGAGGTCATCGAGTGCAGTTCCCTGCCCAAAGCAGGACAAACCCCACTAAATCATCCCAGCCAGGACTTTGCCAAGCTGGGACTTAAAAACCTTTGGGGATGAAGATTCCACCACTGCTCTCGGTAACACATTCCAGTGCTTCACCACCCTCGTGGTGAAACAGTTTTTCCATCCACACTGTTTCAACAGCATTCGTAGTGTGTCAGATTCCAAGGCCGGAAAGCGGGTTATCCAATCAAACCTCCCGTGTTAAGACAGGCCGGGGAGTTCCCTAAATTAATTCCTGCTGGAATGAGAGCAGCCCTTTCAGAAAACCTGCCCACCTTGATGTAAAAATCAACTCTGCGGAAGCCCCCGCCACACCCATTCGGGGATCCTGGCAAGGGGTAAGTTACAGCCCTGTTAAAAACCTGCCAGTCCTTTGTCTGCAAGACCAAGGAGCCCTGGGTGATGGAATATTTATGCTCCATGTGGGTATTTACCTCAGAGGGCCTAGCTATATGATATGTTCCCCAAACCTTTACTCCCATCGGTGGCTCTTCTCTGACCCTTCACCAATTTACCTACTGCCTGCCTGAGTCATGGGCCCCAGAACCAGACCAGGGATCCCAGCCAGGGTCACACCAGGGTCAAATGCAGAGGAAGAATCCGCTGTTTCTACCTCCCCAGATGGCGCTTGGCCCTGGAGATGGTGTCACATGTTCCGTCACCGCCCAAGTCAATTTCAGAAGAGGTGGACGTGGATTTGTGGGGCCTGCCTTCCTGGAGGAGCGATTCCAGGGGACGTCTGGGTGGGAATTTAAAGTGTGAACATTCCTCACGTGGCCCTGGAAAGGCCACCGCTGGACAGTGATTACCAAACAGCTAACCTGGTCCGTTTCTCCATGGAGACAAGCCCCGCGTTAGGAATCACTTAGGCTCACTGTGGTTAGACCCCGTAACGAGGCTGCCGTCCGAGCTGGCCAGAGTGGCTAAGGTCTTTTGCCCAAGGCCTGAGCGGAGGCAAGGGCCGAATTCTACACCCAGCTCCCCTCCTGGCCTGATCAATGACCTCAAGCAAGTCGTTGGCCCTGTGCCGTGCCTCAGTTTCCACATCTGTAACTTGGAGTCGGGACTGTGGGTAAAGCGCCATGAGATCTGCGGATGAAGGTGGCGAGGCGCTGGGAGCGCAGCCCAGCACGAGGCACAGCGGTGGGACTGCGCTCACGTTAGGGGAGCTGGCAGGACCAACCTGGGCCGCAGTACCACTCACACAAGACCTGCAATTGCGGCTGCGATAACTGTGCTCCCAGCCTGGGTTTCAGAGCCAGCAGAGGGAAGCATCTGCGCGCGCGCGCACACACACACATGTGCGCACACACACACACACACACACACCCCGAGACGACAGCAGAAGCTACAGGTTAACACGTCAATGGGATTGTTATTAATAAAACCAGGGCACCACTTCCTGGAAGTGCAAAGGGCTCCGCTCCTGAGTCTCACCAGCCAGAGGAGGGAAACCAGGTGCACTGTAAATAATAAATACAGAGTAATCCCATGGGGAGGGGGAGTGTTAAATCACCAGTAAACTCCTCCCCACCCCACCAGTGTTGGCTGTACTGGATTGCTCTGCTCAGGACAGACTCTGAGTTGGGGGTTAGTACCAGTGCATCAGACAGACAGACAGACCGATGGGGGAGGAGAGCCCTGTGTCAAGTAGGGTGTGGTGGATTGAAATGTGCGATGGGCGGTGGCAGGAGATCAGGTGGCCTTGGGGACAGGGAGCAGCCAGCAGCGAGACCTGGAGCAGGGGTGGAGGGTGGCAAGGAGAGAGGCCGGTGGGAGCTGGAATGGGAGGGAGGGATGGACAGAAGGGTGCACCAGAGATGTGGGGGGAGGAGGAGGGAGGGACGGAAGCCGGGGGTGGGGAGGGGAAAGTGGAAGGGACAGAGAGACAGCAGTGGGCGCTGATGTTGGGGCCAGGGCAATGGGAGACAGACAGACAGACAGACCCCCAGGGGAGCCAGAACCAAGGTGGGAGGATATGGGGAGGGAACTGACACCCATGGGAACCAGAGCTGTGGAAGGACGTAGGGAGGGGACAGACGTACAGAACCCCGTGCAGTTGGGGCAATAGGGAGGAGACAGACAGACAGAGCCCATGGGATGTGGGCAGACAGACAGACACATGGGAGTGGAGCTGGGGGACCATGGGCGCTGATTCCTGGTAAGCTGAGCATGTGGGCAGCTGCCCAGGAGAGATCCAGGTGCCTCCCCCCCACCAGCAGATTAGCAGCACAATCCCAGCTGGCAGCCTGGGTTTCTATGGGTGGGGCACATCCACACCTGCCTTGGTGCACAGAACAAAATTTATTCTGCTCATGGATGGAAAAAATTAGAAGGACCCCTGGGCATGGGGTGCAGACAGACAGAAAGAGCCCATGGAGGCTGTGGACAGACCAACAGACAGGTGGGAGCCCCTGGGAGCCAGAACTGGGGGGACAGACAGATGGATGGAAGGTGGGGGGTATAGACAGCCAGAGCCTGTGCGGGGGTGTAAACAGACAGATGGACAGAGGGGCACAGACAGACAGGCATCTGGAGCCGGGGGAGGATGGACAGTGGGATGGGGCCTGTGGGGGGACCTGGACAGCCAGATAGAGCACCAGAGAGTGTGGACGGACTGACAGATGGAACCCAATGGGGGCCGGGACAGACAGACAGATGGAGCCTGGTCGGTGCTAGACAGACAGACAAAGCCAGGGGTAGGGGCTCAGGGAATTGGATGGAGCCCAGTGGGGCCACGGACAGACTGACAGAGACCCGCGGGGGCATGGACGGACAGACAGATGGAGCCCGGCCTCGGACGGACGGAGGGAGCCCGGCGGTGGGGGGGGGCTCAGCCGGACAGACGGACGGAGGGAGCCCGGGGAGGGCTCGGCCGGACAGACAGACAGGCGGAGCCCGGGGAGGGCTCGGCCGGACAGACAGACAGGCGGAGCCCGGGGAGGGCTCGGCCGGACAGCCAGCCAGCCAGGCGGCCGGAGGCGGGCGGGCGGCGCCTGGGGAGGGGAGGCGGAGGAGGAAGGCGGCGCGGGGCCAGGCAGGGGTTAAAGAAAAGCCCCTTCCACTTCCGGATGCGCTCACAGCTGGGCTGGGCGGCCGGAGCATCACTCCTCCTCCGCCGCCGCCTCCCGCTCCGCCAGGCCCGCTCGCCCCGGCCCGGCCCGGCTCCCCCGGCCGCCCGGCCCCCTGCTCCGGCGCTCCCGGCTGCGCACGGGGGGCGGGGGGCCGATCCCCGGAGCGGGGGGCCGGGCCCCCCGGCAGCGCGCAGCGGGCAGCGGGGGGCGGCCGGCCCGGCCCGCGGGGCTCCCCGGGACCCGTCAGACCCTCGGCCGGTGGCAGCCGCGCCGGGGGCTGCTGCAGGGGCGCTTCCCCGCCACTCCACCCCCACGGCTCGGGGCTGCCAAGGCGAAGCGGGGGGGCGCATGGGGGGGGCTCCTCCTCGCCCGGCTCAGCCCCCGGCCCCCCAGCACTGACCCCCCCCCGGCGCTGCGGAGCGGGGCTGTGCACGGGGGGACCCGGCCCGAGCCGAGCCGAGCCGGGCGCTCGCTTAGGACAGCGCCGAGCGGGGCGGACGCAGCCGGGACCGAGCCGCCGAGGGACCGATGGCCCAGCGGGTGAGTGACCTCCGCGGGCGGGGGGCAGGTTGCTGGGGACACTGGGGTTTTTCTTTGGGGGGAAACAAGGGGTCGGGGGGAAATCTGGGGGCTCCCCGGGCTCCCCCACCCCCGCGGCTTTGCGCTTCCCGCCCTGGCCCCCTTCGCCGCTGCACCGGGTTACATGTTACGGGGGGGCGGGGAGCAAGTCGGGCTTCTCTTCGGAAGTTTTCCCAACTCCCCCTTCCCGGCGAGTGAAGGAGAAGCGCCGCGGCCCGGGCCGGGAGCTCTGCCGCTGTCCTCCAGCGGTCCGCGGCACGAACTGACCAAAGAGCTCCGGGACACTTTCCCTTTCGCTGGCAGTTGCCGGGATCTGCCGCTGCCGGGGAGAGACAGGTACAGCCGGGCTCCCGGCTCCCCAGCGGGCCGCAAAGCCCAGCCCCGCTGCCACTAGCGGGCTAGAAGCGGGGCGAAAGTGATGCCGGGGGGTCGATCCCCCCGCAGAAGCTGCAGAAGGCGCCGGGAGAAGGGCGAGGCGCTGCTCCCCGCAGCCTGGATGCGGCTCCGCGGGAAAAGTTGGACCAAAGTTTGCCGTTGAAGAGAAGGGGGGGCGGATAGAGCCGGGCGGCGTTCGCCCGTGAGGTCGGCGCTCTGGGGAGAGAGAAGGCGGCGGCGGGCGCTTGGTTTGGGGCGGCGGGGCGAGGCCAGAACAGCCGCTGAGCTCAGCCGCTTCTCAAAGGGCGAGAGAAAACTCAGGGCGGCGTGCGGGGCGCGGGGACGGGCGGTGTCGGATTTGGGGGGAAGTTAAAACGTGTTTAAAATGGATTTTCCCCTGGCTCCTGAGCATCGAAGCCTGTGATTAGATATTAGATCGGGGTGATTCTATATGCGATAGGGGTGATTGTATATTAGCTGGGTGATTCTATAGTCTATAGGGGCGATTCCACAGGGGTGATTACATATTCTATGGGGTGATTATATATTCCATAGGGGCGATTCTATAGGGGTGATTATACATTAGGTAGGATGGTTGTATATTCTATGGGGTGATTCTATAGGGCTGATTAGATATTCTCTAGGGCTGATTGCCTCTGCTCCTTCCGAAGCCAAGCAGCCTCCAAAGGGCTGGTGGGGGGCGGAGAAGGGGCTGGCTGAGCTGCTGAAGCTGCCCTATTTCAATGAGAATAGTTGTCCTGTTGGAAAAATTTCACAGTCCGGATTTGGGCCTGAAAAGGGCGGGTTAGGGGAAAGTGGAAGGCGCGTTTAATCCATTATACAGAAGTTCACAGGGTTCAACTAGGCTGAGAAGAAAAGGCGAGTGGGGGGCCCTGGCGGGGGGGGGGGTTCAGCTCATGTCTACTGAGAAACTGGCCCTCGGGGCGGCGGCCCCTTGTCCCGCGCGGATCAGAAGCTGGTGAAGCGGGAAGAGCGAACGCAAGGCGGAGGGCGCGCAGGAGGCTTTTAAATAGAGAGAAAATACCCGGGGAGTCTCGGGGGGCTGAAAACGCGCCCCTCAGCTCCAACCGCCCGTGCCCGCGGAGGGCCACGGCGCGTCTGAAGGGCGAGACCGGCCCAGAGCTCAGCCCTGCCCCCTGGGCCGCTGGAAATCCCGCGGCTCTTGGGGAAACTCGGCCGAGCGGGTGAAATTTACCAACTGCCCCAGGGCGCCGCGGCCGGGGTGAAACTGACCAGGACCTGCCGGTTCGGAAGCGGCTGATCGCGGCGCTGGGGGCAGTTCGAGTCAAGGCGGGCGAGGGAAGGAGTTCAAATGACAAAGGGGTCCCTGAGGGTGTCGAGAGCCCGCCTGGAGCGCGGAGCCGCGCCGTTCAGAGCTGCGCTTCAGGGGCTGGAGGTCTTCGCTTCTCGCCCTGGTCCGTAACTTCCGTGCGAGACAGACACAAACCCCCCGCCCCAAGCGGCTTCTTATTTTTCCCCTTCGGTGGAGCCTGTCACGAGGGTGGCCGCTGCAAAATTACTCGGCTGATTAAGCCTCAGAGGAGGTGTGTGCAAAGCTGCCCCTCCAGCCCCCCCGGATCGGGCCGTGCACGGGGGTCTCTGGTGCAGAATTCCCCTCCACCCACCCCGGATCGGGCCTGCACGGGTGGGGTCTCTGGTGCAGAATTCCCCTCCAGCCCCCCGGATCGGGCCGTGCACGGGGGTCTCTGGTGCAGAATTCCCCTCTAGCCCCCCGGATCGGGCCGTGCACGGGGGTCTCTGGTGCAGAATTCCCCTCCACCCCCCCCGGATCGGGCCTGCACGGGTGGGGTCTCTGGTGCAGAATTCCCCTCCAGCCCCCCGGATCGGGCCTGCACGGGTGGGGTCTCTGGTGCAGAATTCCCCTCTAGCCCCCCGGATCGGGCCGTGCACGGGGGTCTCTGGTGCAGAAATTCCTCTGCCCCCGCGCTCCGTGCATTCAGGCTCCGGGGCTGCTGCTGCGCCTGGGGGCGACGCCTCATCCCCCGGCTGCCTCGCGGTCTGACCCCCTCCCCGTTGCTTCCCACCTGCCTCCCTTGCAGTACGATGACCTGGTTCACTGCCCTGCCATGGACGGAGTCGCTGTGCCGGGCTTCGGGGACCCTCACGCGGGTCGCAGCTTGCAGCACCACTCGCTGAGCCAGGGCTCGCCCTACGGACCGGCCGGGGCGGCGCACCGGGCTGGCGTGCCCCCGGGGCTGGCGAGCAGCGAGGCCTTGAAGCGGGAGAAGGATGAGATCTACGGGTAAGGAGCCGGGCGGGCTGCGGCTCCGGGACCGGCCGGGGACACCCAGAGACTGGCCGGGGGGGGACACCAGCCCCCTGCCCGGCCCGGCCCGGCCCTGGGCGCAGCAAGTTACCGTGTGTGTGTGTGTGTGTGTGTGTGTGTCTCACTGTGTGTGTTTGTGTGTGGCTCTCTGTGTGTGTTTGGTTCTGAGTGTGTGTTTGTGTGTGTCTGTGTCTCTGTATGTGTGTGTCTGTGTGTGTTTGTGTGTGTGTTTGGTTCTGAGTGTGTCTGATTGTGTGTGTCTGTGTTTTTATGTGTGTGTGTCTGTGTGTGTTTGTGTGTGTGCGTCTTTGTGTGTGTGTTTGTGGCTTTGTGTGTGTGGGCGCCCCTGCCAACAGCGCGTCCGGCCCTGCCGGGTTTTCCAGCTGACCGGGGCCCTGGGGTTGCCTGCTGGGCCCCTGGGGCCATGGCCTGGGCCGCGGTGGAGGTTGGGGTCCCGGCGGGCTGGGGCTGAGTTCTAGCGGGGCCCGGTCCCTTGTGCCTTTCCCTTCTCTGTGGGAATCGCTCGTGTCCACTCGTGTGTTTGAAGGGGGATCTCTGCGCCCGGCCGCCGCCTGCTCTGGGAGAGAAGGGACTTTATTTACACACACACAGACACACGCACGCATGTGAGATTTATACCCACCAACACCAGAGAGGGGGGTTTAGTGACGCACACGAGATTTTACTCCCACCCCAGAGGTTTCCAACGCACAGGACGGATTTACACGCCCACAGCGAGGTTTTTACACGCGGGCTCGAGGTTGTCGTGGGCCCACGTGCACCCAGAGCCGGGCGGTCGCTGCCCTGGCCGGAGGCACTGGCAGAGGGCGCCGTGTGTGGCTCCAGGCAGGAGATGGGGCGGGGATAGACCCATAGAACCCCAGGGCTGGAAGGGACCCCAGGAGGTCACCAGCTCCCGCCCCCGGCCCAGGGCAGGACCAGCCCGGACTCCGCGAGCCCCGGGGAAAGGAAGTTTTCCACTTCGCCGGCCTGCAGATCGGGCTCCGGGGGAACGTAGCCCAGCCCAGCCCAGCCCCTCGCGTGGCCTCTTTCCCCGCCTCTCTCCGAGCCCACGGCTGCGGGGCCGGGGGTGCGGCCTCCCCAGGCAGGAGGCGAGGCTGGATGGGAAAAGGTTTTCCAGGGGCTTCCCTACAAGCGCGAGCCCGGGATGGAGCGAGGGCCGGGGAGCAGGAACCCCGCCTGGGAGGCAGCCTCCTCCCCGCGCCCCAAACCCAGCCCTCGGGCCGCGAGGTGCCCCCAGCTCCGGGAAGGGCCGGGGGTGCCGAGGGGGAGGCGGAGGGGAGGAGAGAGCCCAGGGAGGAGACGGGAGAGGGAAAGCCAGAGGGCCCCCCTCCTCGCACCGCCTCCGGGGCTGCCGCAGTCGCTAGCGCGGGGTTCGAGCCCGGCTGTTCCCGGGGCCGCTCCGTTCGCCTGTTCCGCCTCCGTCAGGGGGTAAAAGGATTTCCCTCCCCCCGGGGCGTAGACCCCCACCGGCCCCTTTGCAGGAGGGGCGGCCGCCTCCCACCCACCGCGGGTTGTTCTGAGCTGTGGCTCAGCTGCTGGGGCGCGCCGCAGCCCCCCACTTCCCGGCGGGAGAGACCCACTCGGCGGATGGGGGTGCCCACATCGACACAGGGCGCGCGGGGTGAGCTGGGGCGCAGGGAGGGAGGGGCCCGGGGGGACAGAGAGGGACGTGCGGGGGGGGACACGTGTGAGTGTCTGTAAAGGATCGGCGCGGCGGGGGGCTCAGATCATCGGGGCCAGCGGGCCCCCCCCCCCGCGCTGAGACAGGCCCAGGGAGCCCGACACAGCCCCGATCCGGGGCGCACATCGGCGCCCGCCCAGTGCGAGCCCGGCGCAGCCCGGCCTGGCTGCGGAAGGGTTTCACACTCGGCGGGCGGAGCGAACATCCGCCGCGTCGCGCCCTTGGCGCCTAGTCCGGGGCCACGCTTGGAGCCGTGCCCCGCAAGGGGCCCCAGGGCTGGCCGGTCCCCGGGCGCACCAGGCCGCGGACAGACGGGGCTGGGGGGGTGTTTGCAGCCTTTGGGCGCTGGAGAGATCGGCGCAGCGCGTCCGCCTGGCGCCCACTAACCCATCTGGGCTGCGTGGCTCCGGCTGGGCAGGCGGTGTGAGGGTTGTGTGTGTGCTTTGCAAAGCAGGTGAGCAGCCGGGACCGTTACACACACACACACACACACACACCGGCTCCCTCCCAGAGAAACCCCGGAGGCGGTGGGTTTTCTCACTCCATTTCAGGCTTTTACCCAGGAAAGCTCAGGACCTCTCTGTGTGTGTGTGTGTGTGTGTGTGTGTGTGTGTGTGTGTGTGTGTGTGTGTGTGTGTGTGTGTGTGTGTGTGTGTGTGTGTGTGTGTGTGTGTGGACGCAGAGCGGCCCGCAGGCCTCTGCACGCACCCGCTGCACCGGGGAAGTGCCCGCGCACGGAGCGGCTGTCTCTAGGGTGTAAAGCGGCTGCGTTTACGCACCTGGCGGGTGGGCAGACT
This sequence comes from Carettochelys insculpta, assembly GCF_033958435.1. Taxonomy (NCBI): domain Eukaryota; kingdom Metazoa; phylum Chordata; order Testudines; family Carettochelyidae; genus Carettochelys; species Carettochelys insculpta. The sequence continues at coordinate 21,682,337 of NC_134158.1, read as the reverse complement.
CCCAGGCGGTGCCGCCCTCGCTGCGGCTTCAGCCCGCGGTGCAGGGGCCCTGGAGGGCGGTGGCGCTGCGTGTGGAGGTTTTACATGGGAAATGAGCTCCGCTTGCGACCGCGGGCTCCAATCCGCTGCGGGGAAGCCCAGGGCCGCGCGCCCGCCCGCACTCCCCGGGGATCCGGCCCCGAGTCCAGCCTGAGTTGGGATCTTCCCTGCGGCGCACGTTCCCAGGGAGCGCAGCGCCTCTGCCCCGGCTCGCCTTGGAGCACGAGTGTGGGGTGCCAGGCTTGCGGCGGGGCTGCGCGCACGCACACACACACACACAGACACACACACACACTGGTCCGCCGCTCAGGCCAAGTGCGTGGCCGCGTTGTGCGTTCCCGGGGGCCCGTCTGTGTCCAGACACACCGGGGCACCCTCCTGCCCCCGGGAGTCCTGCACCTCGGGGAAGGCTCCAGCCCGGACCGCAGCTCGTCCGTGTGCGCGGACCCACGTTCCCAGGGCTCTGCGCAACGCCGACACCGTGTTCCGCAGCAGGATGTGGCCTGCGCAGGCAAACACACCGCCCCCGCGTCCCGGGCGCACACGCGGCGCTATGAGCGCGGGCCGCGTACGGTATTTCCTGTGCTGAATGTACGGGGGGACCTGTTCTCCGCCCCTCGGTGATGGACCGTGCGCCCGCCCTCTGGATGCACCAGTGCCGGAGTGTGCCTGTCCCTGCCGGGTGTGTCGGAGTAACACGCTCCTCCGGCGTTAGCAGTCGGCGCCTTTGCGCGCCTGGGTGCCTGAGCTGTCCCCCACGCACGGCGCAGCGGTGCGCTCCTGCGCGCATCAGAGGTGTGTTTTGGGTACTTGGGCACGACCTCTGCCGCCTTTCTCGCTTCTCTTTCCCCCCCTCCGCTTTCCTTCCTTCCTTCCTTCCCCAACTCCCTGCTTCACGGGCGCAGCCGCCTGCTCCCTGCTGCTCGCCTGCACGGTGCCTATTAACGTCTTCGGCTTATTACGGGGGTTGACCAGGTCCGCATTGCGCCCGGCAGGTGCAGAGCGCACGGAGCTCGCCTCTCCCGTTTGCCAACCACCCCTTGCCTCCGAGCCCCCTCCCCTTCTAGGGCTGGACCCAGCCTCTCTCCCAGTCAGCCGCTGAGCCCACTTTATTGTAGATACTGGGGGTATACGCCCCAGTAACCTCACCCCTTAGGGGGCTGCCATTTTCCACACCAAAGCGTTCGGATTTTCCACTTCCCCACCTGTCGGATGTCTCAAAAGTTCCCCTTTAAATTCCGGAACGGCTGGAACTGGCCAAGACAGAAGCCAAACTTCTCAGTTCCGCTGCCACAGGCCCCCTTCGCGCTCCACGACCGCCCGAGAAACTTTTAAAACCTGCCCCACCCCTCTCCAGCTTCTTGTCCCACCTCTGCGCTTGTGAAGGGATGGGATCTGGGCAGGGTGGACACACACTGATATGTCTTCCCTCCGTGGGCGGGTAAGTGCAGTAGATCCTGCTCAAAATATCTGTTCGTCTATCAGGTGCCACGGGACTTCTTGGTCTTGCAATATTCATGTAGCAGATCTGCCCTGCGTGCTTGGGAAGAACAGGGGGCTTTTTCCCATTGGAAACGCGCATTCAGCCCCGCGCACCACCAAAATATTTCTGTCGCTCATCCCCGCGCTCTGCAGCGAAGCCGGTGGTTTTGCTTTTGCCGGTTCCAACCCTGCTTTGAATGTGCCCGTCGGCTGTCACGAAGTAGGGCTCGCCCGGTGCTCCCCCGTCCCGCGGGGGCGGGGGGGGGTCCTTTTAAAACACAGCGCCTGGAAAAGGACCCCGCCGGAAACATCCCTGTTTGCCCCTTGCGCGTCCCGGGCCTGGCCGTGCGCACAGGGATTGCGGGGCGGTGTGTGTTTGCTCTGAGTGTGTGTGTGCAAACACGCACCGCCCCGCAACCCGTGTGCTCACAGTTGCGCCCTTACGGGCTGTGCGGGCCTTTTTCCCGGAGCGGAACACGCTCCGCCGGGGTTAAGAGCCTTCTGCACAACGTTGCGGTTGCGCCCGGGTGTGTCTGAGCCGCGGCTGGTTTGTGTGTGGGCTACTCCTCTGCCCGAGCGCCTGCGACACGCCGGGGCGTGCTTGGACCTGTGTGCAGAGGGTGTGTGCCGCAGGCGCTGCGTGTTCCTACGCTCGCGTGGCTTTTGCTTCCTTCCCCGCGTGTCCGGCCTCGTGCGCCCCGGGAGAGGCTGCCCGGGCTGCGCCTCAGGACACACCGCGGGGATCCGACGCTGGGAGGGCGAGCGGGACACAGCGGGGGAGCGAATATCCTGGGCTGGCCCCACTCCCGGGAGGGAGGCAAGCCGGGAAAGGCGCTCGGAGCGCACAGCCAGCGGCTGTAAGGGACCCAGGCCGGTGCGGAGCGCCCCGCGTGCTCCAGTGACACCTCCGCAGCCCGCGGACCGAAGAAAGCAGAGCTCCGTGCAAGCTCGAAGGCCGCCTGGGCCCCCTTGTTTCCCTAATAACCTCCGCGGCCCTTACGCGCCACCGCCCGTGTGCGCCACGCGGTCTGGGCGTGTGAGCAGGAATGTGCAGCCTTGTGTGTGTGTTACTCGTTGCATGGAGGGGCCCGGGTGGAGTAAGCGTGTCACACGCGCATTGGATGGGTGTTACGCGTTGCATGGAGTGGGGTAAGCGTGTTGCACACGCGTGTTGCACGTGTGTTACTCGTTGCATGGAGCGGCCCAGGTGGGGTAAGTGTGTTGCACACGCATTGTACAGGTGTTACTGGTTGCATGGAGCGGCCCAGGTGGGGTAAGCATGTCGCACACGCATTGCATGGGTGTTACTCGTTGCATGGAGGGGCCCAGGCGGGGTAAACGTGTTGCACGTGCATTGCACAGGTGTTACTGGTTGCATGGGGTGGCCCAGGCGGGGTAAGCATGTCACACACGTGTTGCAGGTGTGTTACTGGTTGCATGGTGCGGCCCAGGTGGGGTAAGCATGTCGCACGCTCTGCACACATGTTGTATGGGGTGGGGAGAGGGCTGAAGGGCACATTGGCTGTGCACTTTTGCACAGCTGGTGCGGCACAGCTGCCACGAGGGGTAGTCGTGCCAGGGCCCAGGCAGCAGAAGCTGCTCTGTGGGTGTTGGACTGGGGGGTGGCAGAGCTCCGAGCTCCCTTGGCTGTGGGTGCCGGGGGGTCCCTGGGGCTAGAGGCTTCTTGCCCCTTTTCCAAGCTGGCTGTGGCCCAGGGCAGGGCCTGCTGTGCCTCCAACTCAGCCCTCCCCTGTGTGTGCCAGGCACCCCTTGTTCCCCTTGCTGGCCCTGGTCTTTGAGAAGTGCGAGCTGGCGACCTGCTCCCCCAGGGACACCTCGGGCTCATACCCCGGCGGGGACGTCTGCTCCTCCGACTCCTTCAACGAGGACATCGCTGTCTTTGCCAAACAGGTCCGTGCCCGGCGCTGCCCGGAGAGGGGGAGGCTCCACAAGGGCAGGGACGCGGGAGGTGGCTGTGACCCAGCTGGCTCACACGCCCCCCCAGGAGAAAAGTCCAGGGAACCCCTGGGCCGAGCCGGCCTGACCCAGGCGCTGCAAATCTGGCCCAGCTGTGGGCTTCAGTGAGGCCGGAGGAGCGATCCCAACCGAGCTGCTTGGCTGGAGCCTGAGCTTGCATGAGGTGGGGGGGAAGCTCAGTGGTTAGAGCACTGCCCTGCTAAGCCCAGAGATAGGAGTTCAATCCTTGCAGGGGGTCAGTTGGGGTCTGGGCCCAATAAATAACAAAACTCCTGCCAGGGATGGTGCTAGCCTGGCTGGGACTCATGAAGGTCCTTCCCAGCTCTGCAAGACAGGGATAGGTGCATCTCCATGTGTTAAGTGCTTAAATAGGTCCCACCACCTTGACTTGGAGGGAGATGGGGGGTGAAATCTGACCCTCCCTAGGAGAGGCTGAGCCAGGGTGGGAATGTGCTCAAATAAGCAAAGGTTGCAGAGCCACAGGGGGAAAGAGATTTTCCCCTTATGATTTGGGGAAATGAGAAAAGCAGATTTTGGGGTTGCTCCAGCCTTTTGCCACTGCGTGTTTTATTTGTGCTGCTTCCCTCATCTCTTTTCCTTTCTAGATCAGGACAGAAAAGCCTTTATTTTCTTCCAACCCGGAGCTGGACAATTTGGTAAGTAACTTTTGGTTTTTTTAATCTATAATTCTGAGCACAATGCAAATAATCATTTCCTTTTTTAAAAAAAAAAATCACTTCTTGGCCTGTTCCGGTTGGCTGGGGGTTGTTTTTCTCTTTCCTTTTCTCCTCATCTGGATTGAAACGTGTTACCTGGCCAAGGCCTGCCCCAGGAGGCAGCCGCTTTGGCACAGCCCCTATTTAAGCTCTCCATCCAATTCAGACTGGGCCGTAGGGCAGTGTTTTGCGACCTTTTTTAGAAGGTACTTCTTTTTCAAAACAAATGATAAGTACCCCCAGACTTGTCCCATGTACCCCTAAGGGTCTGCGTACCACCAGCTGAGAAACATGGTCCTAAGGTAATCTGAGGTCTGGAAACTTGTTCCTTTCAGCCTGCCTAGATGACTGTCCCCTTTTCAGGAGTCAGATCTGTTCTGCATGCCCGCAAGTTACACCTCACTTAAAAACTACTTAGGAAAACATGCACAAATCTCACAGGGGACGACACCTGAAAACTGGCTGACTTTCTACCATCTTACTATCGCACAAATGAATTGGAATAGAAATATTGTGCTCACATGTCAGCGTAAGCCATATGGAGCAGTAGAAACAGGTCATTGTCTGAATGAACTTCTAGATGGTGCTGACTTTATGAGTGTTTTCTGTGTTGCCTGTTGTAAAACTAGGCAAATAACGAGATGAGTTGATGCACCTCCCGGATGACCTCAGTACACCCCCAAGGATACACTGTACCCAGGTTGAGAAACACGCTGCAGACCGAAGCGTCTGCTCACAGCTGAAGCTCAGCACTTTCCTCAATGAGGACTCGTGATGGGACTTGGTGCACACAAAGTTACACACGTGCCTGCAGCCTTAGCAGGCTCCCAGACTAAAGTTGCTGATCTCCCCTAGGAGTGGCTGAGCCAGGGTGGGAATATGGTCAGATGCATGGAGGTTGCAGAGCCTGGGGTGAGATATGAGGGGTGTCTGCGGGGACAGAGGATTCTCTTTCTCTTTACGGTTTGGGGAAATGAGAGAAGCAGATTTTTGGGTTGATCCGGTTCCTGCATGGGAGAGGCAAGGCCAAACTTTCTAAAGGGGGGGTCCGTGTTGTGTCCCAGTGGCTTCCAAAATCCCTTCCACCCCTGGCTGCTGGGAAGGGAAGGGAAGGCCAGCAGCTCAGGATCTGGCCCACTTGAGTTACACCAAAGGCCCATCCCTCAGAAAGGCTTTTAACCCCTGGCTCGTAGCTGCTTTGTTAGGCCTCGTTCTCTGTCGCTTTGGACTTTTCCACAGGAGGCAGATGAGTCTCACTCACCTCATGTGGGCCTGGGGGGTGTAAATGCTGGCACCTTGGCCCCAGAGAATCCAGCTGGTTGCATTTCCTAGGGAGGGGCTGATGGGCTGGGGAGAGAGAGGTGGGGAAATTAAAGGCTCCTTCTCAGTGACTCTTTGGGCACAATCCAGACAGCAAATAAACTAACCCCTGGCTCACAGCTCCATCCTTCCTGTGTTTGCTGCGGGCCCCGTCCGCCGCTCGGGCCCCTCTGAGATACAGACTCAGCCAAAAACAACAAGAAGTCCCGGGGCACCTTATAGACTAACGGATACTTTGCAGCATCGGCTGTTGCGGGCAAACCTCCGCTTCGTCAGAGGTGTGAGACTCAGGCAGATGTCCCTTTGTGTTCCCTTTGCAGATGATTCAAGCAATCCAGGTCCTGCGATTCCATCTCTTGGAGTTAGAAAAGGTAAAGCGACAACATTTTCTGCCTTCCCCCCTCCCCAGCGCGGCCTCAGGGCTCGCTGCATCGCTCCCATCCGAAAGCAAAGCGCTACGCCGGTCGGCAGCACTTCCCTTTTGCAGCGCTCTGTCGGCCCAGCTCCCTTGGCTTCAAATAGAGCAAAGAGCTTCCACCAGCTGGAGATCGGTCCCAGTCACTTTTCACAGAGTCCTGCCGGTTTACACCCCTGGGGCGTTAGGCCTGTAGACTTGCAAGGAGCCGCATTGTTTTATGCCCGTGAGAGGAGCTGGCCGCAGTGACTCCGGCAGAGCTGTAGCCAGGCTGGTCTCTGGCCAGGTTTTCTTTTTCCAGCTGGAGCTGCTGCAAACAGTGCAAGAGCGTTTTGTTCAATACGGCACAACCGGTTTGGCGCTTTTGCAGCTGTGTCGATGACGGAGCTGAGGTTTTATATGCCGACAGCAGAAACGAACCTCCAAGCTAGTCATTTTCGCGAGGGGAAAGACTCTCGAAAGCCAAAGCCTGTCTCAGTTTACGTTTTCAAACACAGTCCTGTTGCCTGAGATGGTGAAAACTGGCTGGCCAGTCCCTCAGTCCTGCAGGCAGCTGTTGAGTGGCCAAATAAAAGGGTTTTCAACCCATGCGGGGCTGCATGTCGGCTTTGGGGTTATTATCCTGTTTCCAATGGCCCTCAAAGCGAAATAGGAAGAAGTGTTCTTTCAAAGGTGGGGTTTACTGTCAAAAGAGCCCCGACTACACTGTTTTTTCTTTTGAAACTTGAATATGCAAATGAGGTGCCGGATATGTAAATTTTCATTTGCATTTTTGATTTCCTTCATTTGCATGCCTCTTTCGAAACAGGCATGCAAGTGTAGACGCATCTAAAGGATTAATTTTTTTATGCTGCAAAATAGGGGGAAGAGGGACAGGTTCATAGTGAAGACCAGGTATTAAAGAGGTCGGGGCAGGGGAAGGACCATCTTAAAATAAAAGGATATCAATTAAAAGTTTTGGCTCAATCTTAAACAAACAGTTTGGACTTTTTCCCGATTTTATATTTCCCCTGGTGAAACTGTTCCTCAAATTCGACTTAAATTGACTATTTGCCAGTGTTTTCTCGCCCCGTTCTAAGCAGGAAGGGTTAGTGGTCTCTGCATTTGGACGGATTCTGGTGCAATGGGGTTCCAATGCCTGGCGTGGGTGCACCGGTGCTCCTTAGGGCTCCTGTAACATGCCTAAGAGCAATAAGAACGTACAACACGCGACCCTGTGAGGGGATCAGACTAGCTAGAAAGGCGCAAAAGTTTGCAGCTGGAAGTTTGCTCCTCGAGAGAAGCCGATGCGAGACTTTTTGCGAAGGCGGGCGTTTCCATGAGTCGTACAGGTTGGAAGAAACAAAACAAATGACCCCAAAAACATGGGCAAACATCCACATTTTTCAGTTTGATGTTTGCAGAAGGCAATCTTTGATTGTGTGGGAAAAATCCACTTTTCCCGTTGAATTTTCTTTTCCTCTGTTTTTTTTTATCAAATCAAAACACAATTTTTAAAGCTTTTGGATTGGCTAAAAGGTGCAGGGAATTTTGTATACCAGGTCAGCATGAAATGATTTAAAATATTTTTTTTAACTGCCACTGTGACATCCTGCTGCTCCTGTTTTCCTGGGGCAGCTGTAACTGCTAGGCGCTAGACTATCACAAATAGTAATTACCGAGTTAGGCGAGACATACTTCTCTAGTGAATACAGTCACCCCTCTCCCCGCCTGTGTGTCTGCCGGACTGTGGTCTGAACCAGCACGGAGCAGTTTAAATCCCCTTGAATTAGGCATCGTGCTTTGCAGAGTAAAGATAGAATCAAGTACCTGCTTGGCAGTAAGTGCAGGCTTCACGGCCTGGCGGAAACATGTCCTGATGACTTAAGCACGAGCTTACCTTTAAGCACCTGCAAAGGCTTTTGGCTTCAGTGCCTGGCTCCTTAGCTGGTGTGCTCTGTAGTGAGTTCCATGGCAGCCTTCTAGCACAAATGATGGTGAAGGGCCTGATTCCAACAAGTTGCAAGGAATCTCTCCTGGTTATTTTAAGCATTCGGTCCGTCTACGGTGCCCATCGCCGCAGCCTCTGGGCACGTCCCAATCTTCAGTGTATTCACCCTGCCAGCCCTGCCCCAGATCTCACAGGGAGTCGGTAGGCGAGCCAGGGCCTCAACTCAGGCTGTCCAAGAGACGGGTGTGGGCTCTAACCACTGAGCCATCTTACCTTGATGTGGCCACTTTGCACAACAGACTGTTAAGTCACCGTGGCTGCATCTGGTTCTAATGGTCCTTCAACCTCCACTAGCCAAGGCCCCGGGGAGCAAGTTAAAGTATAGCACAGACCTGACTGGGACCGAACACGGGGATTTGCCGGACCACGGGAGGTCAATAATGTCTAGCACATTCCCAACACTCCCCCTGGTCACTGGGCTCCTAGAAGACAATTGGGGTAAATTACAGCAAAATAACAGCACAAGACACTGAAAGCCGGGACTGGAGGCTGGAAACAAACTTTATGGGACAGCGGGAAACTTGGCCCCGCCCCCCATGGAAAGTGGTCGCCCAGCTCACTAGAGTCACGAGGGTTACAGATGTTGCCGGACTAGAGAGGTTCAGGCTATATTAGAAGCAGGGCAATAGACCAGGCTACACCGCAGCTCTGTCTGGCTAAGGAAACAAACCAAACACCTGGCCAGACCTCCCACTGGGTTAACTCAGAGCGGGTCCTTTAAAATCGGGGAGAGAGGGTCCAGAGCTGCAGGGGGGCAGGACAGGCGGTGCGTGGCGCTGGGGGCGCTTTGAAAGCAGTTGGCTCGTGGGATGAGGAGAAGGGTGAGTGGATTCGGCAGCTGGTTCTGATTTATGGAGAAGCCAGGGGAATGTCTCCACGTCCCCCCGGCGGAGGTCGGAATAGGCTGTTTGCGTTTGGATGCCGTGTCTTGGGCGAGCTAGGGTAGGGTGTCTAAGACCTAGGTTGCGCTCTGATTTTTGTCCCGGGCCTCAGCGGGGAGGTGTTTGAGATACCTTCCCCCGTACGCGGAGGGCATCGGAGAACGCGTCTGGTCTCTTCGTAATGTTACCTGGGCGTCATTGGCACCTGCAAGGCTGGAGGTGGGGGGGTCAGCGTCGCAGCCTAGTGAAACGGGAATAAATTGCTACTCGGTTTCCCACAACCTGGCGGAGTTATTTCGAGGGTCAGCTTCCAAATGGGCACACAGCTCGGGCGGGACCGGGCAGGGAGATCAGAATCAGGCCCCGTGGGCTTCACACCTCCTTCAGCCCTTGCCCTGGTGTAGAGCAGGTGTTGGCTGCCCTGGCTGGCGCTGGAGAGGTCTGTTCCCCCGGCGCAGAGGTGTGGTTTCAGTCAGTAGGGCAGATTCCCCCTGTTCGTATCTGGGGGTAAAGGGGGACCAAACCCACCGAAGAAGGGAGGAGCGAGATCAGAATCGGGCCCCTGACTGGCCAGTCTCTGGCGGCTCCATGGGTATGTGGGGGCCAGATCCCTGGCTGGCTCGGAGCGGGGGGGGTCTGGCCCATGCGGTGTGAAGGGGAGGGAATGGGAGGGGGGAGTCCCAGAGCCCCAGCCAAGTGGCTTGCTGGGGAAATGACTTCATGATATTCGCAGTGTCCTCATGGCCCTTAACTTGGTAATCCCTTTGTTCATGGGGGATTAACCCTTCGAGTGTCACAGCAGGTGTCTGTGGGGAGCTGCTAAAAGAGGGCCGGGGGGGTGCTTCTGCTGGGGGCAGGGAAGTGGGGGGAAGGTGGGGGCAGGGGCTTTTCCCAGCTGAAGGCCGGGGAGATGAAAGGCAGAGGAGGGACCCACTGTGCCTCCCAAAACGTACCCTGGGCAGGGCCCTGGGTTAGGGCAGATGGGCTCCACCTGTTTCACTGGGAGGTGTGTTATAGTAACACAATACCCAGACAGCACCCCCAGCTCAGGGGGTTCCCGCCAGGCCTGTCTCTGCAGCAACACCCCCACAAGTACACGCACACTCACACTCACGCACACGCACACTCACACTCATGCACTCGCACGCACACACCCTGACCAGGATCGGGGCTCCTTCTTGTGCCTGGCGCTGCCCAGACCCCACCCCCGCAGCCAAGACCCCAGGGCTTTTCAGCTCACTGTTTGGGCAGCCCCCTGCCAATGGGGCAAGGGGCTTTTCTGGGCAAATATCGTCTGCAGGGCCGAGCACCCTGCGGTCCTAGGGCTACCATAATGCACCTAATAAACACCCCCCTGCCCCTGAAACGTCCAAGGAGAGGTCCAGCTGTCCTGTGAGAATGGGGGTCAGGAGTGGCGCTCACATGGGCCCCTTGTCTGCTGCTGTGGGGTTCTCCCCTGTCTCTGAAGACTCTGGAGGTGTCTGTTGCTGGCAGACACCGGCAGTGACCCCTCAGCTCTGATCCCAGCTGATCGCCCTTCACGGTGAGGTGGGGTGCTGACCTGGGCTAGAGCCCAGCTCTTGGGGAGTGCGGCAAATTCGGTTCCCCTGCAGATTGGTATGGAGGGGGAGGGTCCCAGGGTCCCACCCGCCCATGGGATGTGTGTGTATCCCCTTGGCCCTGCTGTGCGGTCAGGCAGGGCTCTGCCCCCCTTTCCGCCAATGGGAAACTGAGGAACAGGGCAGCCAAGGGGCCAGAGCCTCCGAGCATCTCACTGCACTGGAGAGCCAGGCAGGTGAGGGCATGACTGCAGAGCTCCTGTGCTCTAACCACTAGACCAGCTTTCCCCTCAGCTCCTGCTGGCTTCCCTGGTCCAGGCAGGGCTGGGGAGGGGTGCTGCTGGGCCAGGTGGGCAGGCCCGATGGGGCATGGCTGGCGGTGGGCTGCCCGGCGCCTCCTGACGGCCCTCCTCTTTGGGGAGCAGGTCCATGACTTGTGCGACAACTTCTGCCACCGCTACATCACCTGCCTGAAGGGGAAGATGCCCATCGACCTGGTGATCGACGACCGGGACGGGGGCTCCAAATCCGACCTGGAGGACTTCACAGGCTCCTGCGCCAGCCTTTCTGACCAGGTAGGTGAGCGGCCGCCTGTGTCAGATGTGCCGGGGAGCGGAGGGTATCGCTCCCGGCCGCGCCCCATGGGGAGCCTACCCCAGCTGTGGGGTTCCCCAGGTCAGGGGTTGGAGGGGAAACTGAGGCACAGAGCCGCGGCGTTGTTCTGGCCCCTGGCTCTGTGTGTTGGGCTTTAAGCTGGGACCGGGCCCCAGCCCGGAACATCCAGCTGAGGCAGGGCTGGAAAGCGGAGCCAGACTAACTGCACAGACATGTCCAGGGAGCTCCCTCCCTGCACACGCGTGTGCCCTCCCCCACTGCACACATCTGCCTGTGTGTAACAGCTCTACGACCTGCCCCCACGTGCATGCAGCACACGAGGAGCATGGCAGAGCCCCCCCGCTTGTTCTTACACAAGCGCCCCCCCCGCATGCGTGTAACACGCCACCCAGGGCTCTCAACGCTACAAGCACACGCATAGCTCGGCCCTGCCATGGCACACAGTGGGAAGGGTTGGCCGAGATGCGGCAGGAACCTTTGCATCCGTTCTCCCTATGCACAGAGGTGCAGAGGGGCCGCCCGTGTCCCCAGCCCCCTTTTCGTGCTCCGGGGTTCCCCAGGATGTCAGCAGGCGCTGGAAACTTACAGCAGCACCATCTCCCGCCATGTTCCCTGCGAGCTGAGCCCTGGGGCAGCTGCCCAGGAGCGCTTCAGGCCCAGCATGTTAGCTGAGTGCCCAGGGCCAGCGGCTTGTGTTTCTGCTAGTGGTGCACCCCCAGACACACCTCAGCGCATGTGACAAAATTTATTCCGCACTTGGGTGGAAACAATTCACGGGAACCTTGCTCTCTGGCGCCTGCGCTTTGCAGCCGTCCAGTGGCTGGTGTGAGAATGGGGAGAAACCCACTGGGGACAAAAGGCCTCTGGCACCTGCCCTGCAAAGAACAGGCCTGTGGGCTGGCCAGGCCAGGGGAAGGTCCCCTTCTGCACCAGGCCCACGCGGCACCCCCCATCCAGGCAGCATGAAGGGGCCTGGAGGAGGGCGAGGGACAGTGCCCAGTGCAGGTGGGCAGGGCCCACTGGGTCTGTTCCTGCCCTCCCAGGGCCCAGAGCTGGTGTCCGGGCAGCCCAGAGGCAGTGTGGCCTAGCAGGCAGAGCACTGCACTAGCACTCACTTGGCCTGCTAAGCAGCACGGTGCTTCCCAGCCCTGTGCCTCAGTGTCTCCGTTTTTTGAGAGCTAGGGATGAAAATCAGGCAACGGCAGCTCCCTCGTGTTCGCTGGGTGTTCGGCTCAGGCTGGAAGGGCAGGGGTAAGAGGTGGCAGCAGGACCTGGGGAGGGCCCAGGGCTGCGGGTCGGGAGCGAGGGGCTGTGGTAGAGCTGGGGGGGCCCAGGGCTGGGCAGCTGCAGGGAAGGACACGGGGGCATCTTGGGGGGCCCCTCACAACTTGTGCCCCTCTGGCTTTGAGACCATTGACGGCTGAGCTGGGCTGTGGAGCCAGGGAGGGTCTGTGCCACCCTGGCCCTCCCCTCCTCCGTCCCCGTCGGCTAACACTGCCGCTGCTGCCATTTGCCTATAGCAACTCCTCGGCGTATTTCATGCGCCCCCCCAGCGAGGCCACAGTGGGTGGTGGGAGCTGGTCCCCAGCCGGGGCTGGGGGGTGATAATCAGAGGTGCCCCGCCCCCCGCCCGTGGGAGGGTCAGTTTGGGTCCATTTCAGCGTCAGCATCATGACCCTGCGTAGACCCCGATTCCAGCCCCCCCGACTGAGCCAGCTGTCCTGGGGGTCAGGGAATGGCAGACCCAGGCCTGGGACCAGGACCCTCTGACGGCTCCCTGGATTCCGTTCCTGGGGTGGGGCCGGCTCCGACAACGGGTCTGTGCAGCACCTGGCGTGCTGCTTACGGTGCCACCATCCTGTGTCATCCGTCTGGGCGCGGACGGCCGCACGGGGGCTGCAAACCGACACCTGGTCTCTGGTCTCCTGTGTGCGTGCAAGGATCACACACGGCTCTGGCCGTGTGCTGCGGAGCCGTGTATGAGCGGGGCACGGGTGGCGAACGCGTGTGACCAACGTCGGAGCACCCTGGTGAACACTCGTGATCTTTGCACACGAGAGTGGCCGCCGGGAGGGACAAGCCAACACACGCTCCCTTGTGTGCATGGCAGGATTTCTCCCTGCCCCGGGGAATGGGTGCAGGCTGATGCTGCCAGCAGGGCTCAGGCCAGGCGGGGGCAACTCCCCAGCCCTGCTCTGGGGCTGGCGGAGCGGCTGTTTAATGCACAGGCCGGGCCCTGAGAGCTCCCCGCCTCCCCACAAGCACTGAACTGAGTTGTCGGCAGTTGTAGAAACACGGGGCACTAACTCCTGGAGAGCAGCAGGCATCTGGACTCTCTGAGACCCCTGGGGCCAGTCGGCTGCTGTGTGCTCCGGGGCCGCCCAGCGGATGGTAGCAACTCTGGTAGAGGGGCAGAGGGAGCTGGGGTGAGTGTAGGGCGGGAGGGTGGTAAGCACAGAAGCAGGCAGCTGTTTGGAGTGGGAGAAGGGAGTGGAGTCCAGTGGTTAGAGCAGGGCGTGGGAGCCAGGACTCCTGGGTTCTAGCACTGGAAGGGGGTGGGGGACTAGTGGTTAGAGCAGGGCGTGGGAGCCAGGACTCCTGGGTTCTAGCACTGGAAGGGGGTGGGGGACTAGTGGTTAGAGCAGGGCGTGGGAGCCGGGACTCCTGGGTTCTAGCACTGGAAGGGGGTGGGGGACTAGTGGTTAGAGCAGGGCGTGGGAGCCAGGACTCCTGGGTTCTAGCACTGGAAGGGGGTGGGGGACTAGTGGTTAGAGCAGGGCGTGGGAGCCAGGACTCCTGGGTTCTAGCACTGGAAGGGGGTGGGGGACTAGTGGTTAGAGCAGGGCGTGGGAGCCAGGACTCCTGGGTTCTAGCACTGGAAGCGGGTGGGGGACTAGTGGTTAGAGCAAGGGGAGTCTGGGAGCCAGGACCCCTGGGTTCTGTCCCCAGCTATTAGGGAGGCTGGAGTCACTCTGAAGTGAGACCAGGTTGAAGGAGACCAGCCCCCGGTCCCCCCAAGCTATGAAGGTGAAATTCTTTCCCTTGGGGCCCCTGCAGTCACTTTAAGGCAGCTCTGCCCTCCCCCCCACCCTGGGCCTCTAAAGCAGGACCTTTGATCTGCTGGGGGGTTGCCGTGTCGTGTTCCCCACGTGCCCATCCCTCCTTAACCCCTCGACCCGCCGGGCGCCTGGGCGGCGGGGTTAACGAGGCTGGGCCCCCGCGGGAGCAAGGCTGGGCGGGGGGGGCTGCAACCTGAGCTGTGACCTTCCTCCTGGGGCAAAGGGGGTCACGCTGAGCCTTGGCGGGCCGGATGCGGTGTACAACCCGCCCCCCTGCCCCATTGCTGCAGGCAGAGGCTGAGCTCCAGGGCCTTGCTGGCCTGTCCCAAGGGGCGTGGGGTCCTGGCTCCCCTGTGCTGCAGGAGGCCAACACCCATGGGGGTCTTGCGGGGGGGCCCCTTTACTGCTGGTAACGTGCTCATATCGCCAGCTGAGGTGGGGGCCCCGGTGGAGGTTTGGGGCTCTGTCACTGCCCTGACTCCTTGCTGGGCACCAGCTGATGTTGGGGGCCCCGACCGAGACCCAGGGTGTCTGTTATGCTGCACAGATGCCCCCCAGGCCCAGACTTGGGTCCCCCTGGCTCTAGGGGCTGCAGAGACTGAAATCTGGGTCCCACCCTGCCAGGAGCTGCACAGATTCCCCTGCCCCAGTGCTCCCCAGCTAACCCCCCAAGTGCTCCCCAGCTAACACCCCCCTGTGCTCCCCAGCTAACCCCCCCCAGTGCTCCCCAGCTAACCCCCCCCAGCTAACCCCCCCCAGTGCTCCCCAGCTAACCCCCCAAGTGCTCCCCAGCTAACACCCCCCTGTGCTCCCCAGCTAACACCCCCCAGCTAACACCCCCACTGCCCAGCTAACACCCCCCAGTGCTCCCCAGCTAACACCCCCCAAGTGCTCCCCAGCTAACTCCCCCCCAGTGCTCCCCAGCTAACTCCCCCAGTGCTCCCCAGCTAACACCCCCCAAGTGCTCCCCAGCTAACACCCCCCAAGTGCTCCCCAGCTAACTCCCCACTGCCCAGCTAACTCCCCCAGTGCTCCCCAGCTAACACACCCCAGTGCTCCCCAGCTAACACACCCCAGTGCTCCCCAGCTAACACCCCAAGAGCTCCCCAGCTAACACCCCCCTGTGCTCCCCAGCTAACACCCCAAGAGCTCCCCAGCTAACACCCCCCCCGTGCTCCCCAGTTAACACCCGCCCCCATGCTGCCCTCTCTGCCTGTAGAACAACTCCTGGATCCGAGACCACGACGAGACGGGCTCCACGCACTCGGGCACCCCGGGCCCCTCCAGCGGGGGCATCGCCTCCCAGAGCGGCGACAACTCCAGTGAGCCAGGTAAGAAGGGCCCCTCCCTCCGCCCCACAATGGCCCAGCCCGGCCCAGCCTGTGGGGCAAAGCCCACCCGGGAGCGGGAGCGGGAGATCTGTCTGAGAGTAAAGGCTCTTTGCAACCTGAGAAATGCTGACTAGGTCCCATCAAGTCCTGCAATGCAGCCACCTCTGGGGTGCAGCGGAGCAGCTGTTTATTCAGGGACCCCTCACCTGCAATGCAGCCACCTCTGGGGTGCAGCGGGGCAGCCAATCAGCAGCCACAGTGCTACAGAGTAGCTTGGGACGCGATGCGAAGGAGGAGGCAGTGAACTGACCGAGGTGGGCAGCAGCAGAACAGCAGAATCCCTGGAGCCAGTTTCTTTGGCTGGTGGGACGCAGTTTGCACAAGTCTGGCACAAGTCTCTGATCAGCAGCCTGGGGTACCGCAGAGCCCCCAGCTGCAGCAGGCCCAGTACTGTCCCAGGGAGGGAGCCTCCCCCGCAGCCTATCACAGCCCGCACTGGTGCAGTGTGTTGGTGCAGCTGTGTCACACACACGGGCTGCACGAGGGCCTGCCCGGCAGGAAACAGCCTCCCCATTCGATCCATTCTGCCAGCGCCACCTCCCGTCCTCCATCCATCTCCCTCCCTGCCCAGGGCAGTCGGCGGGAGCAGAGGGGCAACAGGATGCTGGAGAGGCAGGGGTGGGTGGGGGGCAGTTGTGGGGTGTGGATGGGTTGTGGGGTCTGGAGGGGCAGCGGGGGAATGCTGTGGCCACCTGCTCCATTCGCTGCCCCCCCCACCGTTTGCACCAGTGCAAGATGAGTGTGAGGCACTCCTGTCCTGTGCATGCAGCCACACAAGAGATGCACACCCCACACATCCATGCACTACGCACGAGCTAGGCAGCAACACAGTACTGCATGCACCAGGCATGCAGGAGCTTTGCACACACCGTACAGTCACACAACACACAGAGCCATTGGCCATGCTGCCTGTCCAGCACGCGCCCACAGGCATATGGTGCAGAACACAACGAGTCGTCCGCAGCCACACAGCACATGCGTAAGTGTGCCATGCGTCCACACGTGTCGTGCCACCTCACAATAGGCACACCCATATTCAATAGTTGCACACACATACCATGCAGCTGCATGCACAAGTGGGCTGTGAAACATACAGGCTGCGTCTACACGTGCACGCTACTTCGAAGTAGCGGCAGTAACTTCGAAATAGCGCCCGTCACGTCTACACGTGTTGGGCGCTATTTCGAAGTTGAAATCGACGTTAGGCGGCGAGACGTCGAAGTCGCTAACCCCATGAGCGGATGGGAATAGCGCCCTACTTCGACGTTCAACATCGAAGTAGGGACGTGTAGATGATCCGCGTCCCGCAACATCGAAATAGCGGGGTCCTCCATGGCGGCCATCAGCTGGGGGGTTGAGAGATACTCTCTCTCCAGCCCTTGCGGGGCTCTGTGGTCACCGTGGGCAGCAGCCCTTAGCCCAGGGCTTCTGGCTGCTGCTGCTGCAGCTGGGGGTCCGTGCTGCATATACAGGGTCTGCAACTAGTTGTTGGCTCTGTGTATCTTGCACTGTTTAATGAAAGTGTGTCTGGGAGGGGCCCTTTAAGGGAGCGACTTGCTGTTGAGTCCGCCCCGTGACCCTGTCTGCAGCTGTGCCTGGCTCCCTTATTTCGATGTGTGCTACTTTGGCGTGTAGACGTTCCCTCGCTGTGCCTATTTCGATGTTGGGCTGAGCAACGTCGAAGTTGAACATCGACGTTGCCAGCCCTGGAGGACGTGTAGACGTTATTCATCGAAATAGCCTATTTCGATGTCGCAACATCGAAATAAGCTATTTCGAAGTTGGGTGCACGTGTAGACGTAGCCACACACAGCTTCCCAACACACAAGAGTGGGGCGGGGCCCAGCAGGGGGCGCTGTGCTGCAGGGAGCAGGGTGGGGGCCCAGCAGGGGGGGCTGGGCTGCAGGGAGGGGGGCCATCAGGGGGCGCTGGGCTGTAGGGAGTGGAGCGGGGACCCAGCGGGGGGGGCTGTGCTGCAGTCAGAGGAAAGCACCCCTCACTGCTCCAATATGGCCGCTGGGGTGCTGCTCTGCGGGGGTGGGGTGCTGATTCAACTTGTTCTCAGGTGCACGGTGCTGGCCCTGAGTGGGGGTCACCACTGCCACCTGTCCCAGACTGGGGTTCAGAGCTGGTGCACCCCACTGCCCTCGGGGCTCCCCATTCACTGTGCTGCCAGCCCCCCTCCCCCTCTTTGCCCAGACTCCCTCTCCCCCTCCCCTCCCTGCTCCTAGCACCCCTCCTCCCACCTGGCTCATCTGTGCTGTACCCCAGTCCCTTCCCCCACCCTGCTCCTCTCCCCGCAACCTGTTACGACCCACTTAGTCCCCATCCCCCCGCCAGTCCCTTTGTTCCAGCTGCTCCTTTTGTTCTCTGGGATCCCAGCTATGAGAATCCATGGCCTGCTGGCGGAGGTGGCAAGGGGGGGCCAGGGAGAACCCAGCCCCAGCAGCACCTCCTCTGATGCATAATTTACTGGCCCTTCAGGCAAGACTTTTAAGCTGCTTTTTAGCCGGAGGCTGTGGAAGCTCAGCAGCTGGGGGAGCCCTGGGTTCGCCAGGGGTGGGAGGTTTGCAAATTACATTCGCTGGTGTGCGCCCCTAATGGGCTGCTCACCCTCCGGGGGATGTAGGAGCGGAGCCGAGCCCTGGAGGAGAGGTGGAGGGGCTGTAGCGCTCAGAGGGGTGGGAGGTAATAGCAGGGAATGGAAGAAGCAGCGATCAGAGCCTGTCAGGGACGGGGAAGAGGGAGTTGAACCAGAGCACCCTGACCTATAGAGACATTGGCCATGGGGAGCAGCCGAGGGGTCTAGGGCAAACAGAGGTGCAATTCCCCTTCCATCCAGGAGGTGGCAGCCGTAGGTATACACACCCATGGAGCAGTCCATGCAAGAACACGCACCCACATGCATGTGCACAGAGCAGTCTTTGCAAGCACACATACACCCAGGGCCATTTGCACAGAGCAGTCCATGCAAGTCTGTGCACCCACACAAATGCACATGGAGGAGTCTGTGCAAGTACACACACACACACACACATGCATGAACACAGAGCAGTCCGTGCAAGTGCACCCCCCCGAAGTCTGTGCCAGCACACACACACACATGCATCAAGCACACGCCCACACATGTACATGGAGCAGGCCGTGCGAGCACACACGCCCACATGCACACACGCAGCGTAGCCCGAGTGAAATACCACCCATACTCGCTTGCCGGCTCTTTGTGCAATGAGTGGCAGCCCAGGCCGTGCAGCAAGCAGGCCTGGGTTCTGTTTCATGGTCCCTCAGCTGCCGGGAGGTTTGTTTTTTCGTGGGGAGCCACTTTCCTCCGGCCCACAAAGCTGCAGGTTCGAATCCAGCCCCCAGTGGGAGTTTTCTGGAAAAGACAGCAGTGAGGGAGCTGGGTGGGCGGGGTGTGCAAGTGCAAGTGTCCGTCCTTCACACCCTTCTGTCTGTCCGTCTGTTACCGGGCCACTCCACCCCTGTAGCTTTTAGGCCTCCCTCCTCCCGCTGGGCAGGCCCTAGCTGCCCTACACCTCTGAGGAGCTGGGCCCAGGTACCAAACAGGTATAATCCCCACCCCAGTCGCTTTCGCGCTACTCAGACCCCCATCCCGACACCAAATTGAGACTCATCTCAGGCTGCCTTGGTCTGGGCCCAGTACCACAAGCAACCAGAGAAACACCCCCAAATGGCCAAGACTGGTCCAGCTCAGCCCAGCCTGCAAGGGCAAGGCTCCACCAGCAGCCATTGGCAGGGGCTGGGTTGCCTCGGCAGAGGTCTTGGGCTGAGCCGCAGACAGAGCCAAGGTAGCTGGGTTCTGCCCTCAACTCTGGGAGGGGAGTGGGGTATAATGGTCAGAGCAAGGAGCTGGGAATCGGGCCACTCTGGCAGAGGAGTCAAGTATCAGGGGGTAGCCGTGTTAGTCTGGTCTGTAACAGCAACGAAGAGTCCTGTGGCACCTTATAGACTAACAGAAAAGTTTTGAGAAAGCTCGTGCTCAAAAGCTCGTGCTCAAAACTTTTCTGTTAGTCTATAAGGTGCCACAGGACCCTTCGTTGCTCTGGCAGAGGAGCGGCTCTAGGGGTTAAAGCAGGGGGTGTGAGCTGGATTCCTGGGGCTCTGACCCCAGCTCTGGCAGGAGAATGGGGCTGGTGCATGAAGGAATAGGCACGAGCATTTTGTGCGCTGGTGAAGACACGTGTGCAAGGTGCAAGAGAAAACCCACACCAAGGCTGTGTGTACACTTGCATTCGTCTTTCGAAAGAGGTATGCAAATGAGGTGTCAGATATGCTAATGTATACCTTATTTGCATTTTTAATTCACCTCATTTGCATATTCTTAGTTCTTTTTTATGGGAAGAAGGATTCTTTCGAAGATGGGGGGGTCACTCTCGAAAGAGCAGCGTCTACACCGGTTTTCTTCTTTCGAAAGATGCTATTTTGAAATAAGAATATGCAAATGAGATGTCAGAGATGCAAGTTTGTACCACATTTGCATGTTCAAGCGACATCATTTGCATAGCTCTTTTGAAAGGCGCATGCAACTGTGCTCACAAAAGCTCATGCTCAAAACTTTTCTGTTAGTCTATAAGGTGCCACAGGACCCTTCGTTGCTGTTACAGATTCAGACTAACACGGCTACCCCTCTGATACTTGAGCCCAAGGGTGCGGACAGCAAAGACCCTGCGTGTCTCACTCTTGCCCCTAGGGGGAGCTGCACGTGCTCTTTGTTGCCCCTTAGTGCTTGCATTTATGAGCCAGCGGCAGGGGGTGCTGCTGGCTCTTCTTTAGTGCGACCAGCAGGGGGCACTTGTCCTGGCAGAGCCAAGGTTGCAGGTTCAAATCCAACTCCTGGCCGCTCGGGCACCATTCCCCAGCTGCTCCGTTCTTGCAGGGGACTGCCTGGATAACAGCGTGGCCTCACCCAGCACCGGGGATGACGATGACCTGGACCGGGACAAAAAACGCAACAAGAAGAGGGGGATCTTCCCCAAAGTGGCCACCAATATCATGCGAGCCTGGCTGTTCCAGCACCTCTCGGTGAGTGCCGGGGCAGGGGTTGGCTATTCTAGCACCTCTCGGTGAGTGCCGGGGGGGGGCCTGGCTGTTCTAGCACCTCTCGGTGAGTGCCGGGGGGGCTGGCTGTTCCAGCACCTCTCGGTGAGTGCCCGGGGGGAGCAGGGCAAGTGCTGGCACAGAGACATAAGGAGGGAAGTCAGAGGGTGGGGGTCAGAGCGGAGCCTAGTGGTTAGAGGCTGGCAGTCAGGGCTCCTGCATTCTGTCTACAGCTTTGGGGGGGAACAGGGCCTAGTGGTTGGAGCGGAGGGCACTGGCAGCCGGGACTCCTGGGTTCTCTTCCCCCTTGGGCTGGGGTGCCCAGAGGGGCACTGACTTGAGAGAACAGGCCTGTGGCACATGTGCCCAGCCCCGGAGCCAGTGCCCAGCTCCAGCTCAGAGCAGTGGGGCAGGGCCCAGCCCTCGAGCGCAGGCTGCTGGCTTTGCTGCTGCAGCGCCCCCCCCAGCTCTCCCTGGCTAGTTAAACAAAGCCGAGTTAATGAGCGCTGACCAATTAGTCGCTAATTGAAGGCGCCATAAACCCATTAGAGGTTGGTGAAGGGTAATCAATTCCAGCCAATTACCCTGAACCCAGGAGCTTGCCTGCCTTTTCAGAGGGCTGCACTAGTGGGCCTGCCCCCAGCACTCCCTGCTCTGGCTGAGAGACGCCCAGGGGTGGGGGTGGAAGGAAGAGGCAGTTTTGGCAAGAGAGAAGAACAGGATTAGACCCAGAGCCAGGACTCCTGGGTTCTACCCTGGCTCTGGGGGGCGGTGGGGGCTGGCTGTCAGAGCTGCAGGGGTCAGGAGCTGCCCGGGCTGGGGCCAGCTCCCCCGGGGGGAAAATCTGCGGCCCTGAGCTGAGGGGGTGACTCCATCAACCAGGAGGTGTTTATCCGCTGCGTGGGCCAGACACGGGGCCACGGCGCAGCGCAGCCTCCTCAAAGAGCCCAGGTCCCCTCTGACACCGAAAGGGGCCGGCCCCAATCCTGGCACCGACTGGGCCCGGCTCAGCTCAACTCCCAGCCGGCCCCAATCCTGGCACCGAATGGGCCCGGCTCAGCTCAACTCCCAGCTGGCCCCGATCCTGGCACCGAATGGGCCCGGCTCAGCTCAACTCCCAGCTGGCCCCGATCCTGGCACTGAATGGGCCCGGCTCAGCTCAACTCCCAGCTGGCCCCGATCCTGGCACTGAATGGGCCTGGCTCAGCTCAACTCCCAGCTGGCACGGAATGGGCCTGGCCCTGATCCTGGTACCAAACAGCCCAGCCCAGCCCAGCCCAGCCCCCCGTCGTCCGTCATGCTAACCTATCTTTCAGATGCATCAGACCTCCCCTGGGAGCTCTGAATCTGCCTCCTAGCAACAGTCCGGCTGGCAGTGCCTGGGGTGGGCCGCCTGTCATCTGTCACTGTGCTGTCAGGGCCGGGGGGGCGGGCTCGGCAGAGGTCTGGGGGTGAGCTACAGAAAGGTGCCGCCTCATCCATCATTGGGGCCTGGCAGGGGTGTGAGGCTGCCTGGCCTTTGATCTGCAGGACCTTTGCTGCCCCCGGGGATGGGGGGACGAGGTTTCTGTACCAGGCCATCTGGCTGGAGGCTGGGGAAGCGGGGTAAGGCAGGAAGGGTCCCAGAGCTAGGGAGAGAATCCAAGAATCCCGGAGTCTAGCTCCCCCCCCCCAACTAGACACCACTCCCCTCCCTGCACTGGGGAGGGACCCCAGGCCTCCCTTCCCTCCTATCTAACCACTGGCCCTCACTTTGCTCCCAGAGCTGAGAACAGAGCCCAGGACTCCTGGCTCCCACCCCCAATTCAAGCCACGAGAGCAGGGTTTCCCAAACTAATTAGGGCATGGAGCGCTTTTGGGCTGGGAACACATTGCGGGAACACGGGAATGGTGCGGGGGTCTTTTATTTTGCAACAAACAAAAAATAACTAGAGAAAATCATGTGAATAACCAGTAATGTCCTCCTAGTCGGAGAACAGTTAGCAACCCTGTAACTAAGTATAAAAATTAAGCACAAACCCCAAACAGAACATCAATAACAGCCGGAAGGAGGATGGTTAGAGTTGTGCTTTTGCATAAGGAGCGAAAGGACGGTATGGTTTGAAGGACTGTCCCTCCTTAAAGCTTAAAAACCATTTTTGCGAAAAAGAAACAAAAACCAAATTAGGTATGGGAAAAACTTCTTAAATCTTGTGGTTTTATAAATTTGTTATTTTTACAGACAACTATTGGACGATAAAAATCAGTAACATTTGGCAGGTTTTTTTTTTTTAACGGGAAATGTGTTTTTGTGTCTTTTTAGCTCAAATCTGCTTAGCGTTAGGAACAATGAGTTGGATCCACATATCAGGTGCAGCGTCACCTGATTTCTCTGAACACAACTCGCACCCAAACCATCCAAATCGATTCTGAGGGTGCGTCTACACTTGCATTCCTCTTTCGAAAGAGGTATGCAAATGAGGGGAATTGCAACTGCAAATGAGGTGCATATATGCATATTGGGCACCTCATTTGCATGATCTTCTTTCGAAAGCACTTTCGAAAGAAGATCAGTGTAAATGCTGCTCTTTCAAAATTAAACCCCATCTTCGAAAGAATCCTTCCTCCCATTAAATAAAGGGAAGAAGGATTCTTTCGAAGATGGGTTTACTTTCGAAAGAGCGGCGTCTACACTAGTTTTCCTCTTTTGAAAGAAGCACTTTTGAAATAAGAATATGCAAATAAGGCACCCAATATGCAAATGTATACCTCATTTGCATTTTCATATTACCTCATTTGCATACCTCTTTCAAAAGAGGAATGCAAGTGTAGACATATTTGAACTGTTCCGGTACAAGTCACATAGTAACAACTCTGCTGTTAGGGATGTGTTATGAATATGAATACACTGACAATCTGAACCCTATTCAGCTACCTCCGTGTCGTTGATGTACACATACTTCCATGTGTGATATTTTAGAAGGAAAAATAGCGCTAGTCCCAACATTTTTCACAAAATACCCCGGCAGATGGCGCAGAGCACCGGGGTTTCCTGGCACACCATTTGGGTAACGCTGACCTAGAGGGAGCTGTAAACCCTTTAGTGGTAGATCCAAGGCCCTGGGGCTGGCAGCATCCGGGGAAGGGACTGTTGGGTATTTGGGTGGGAAAATGGTGACAACTGTTAGCTATGTTTTTGCTTGATCTGTGTATCTCAAAGCATTTGGCAAATGTTGACCTTTTACTAAGTAGAAGATGCAGGACACCTGGGTTCTCTCTCCACCTGTGGGAAGGGAGTCTAGGGGTCAGGGCTGCAGAGTGGGAGCCAGGACTCCTGGGCTCTCTCCCTTGCTGTGAGGGGGGGCTTGGGAGCCAGGACTCCTGGGTTCCCTCCCTTGCTCTGGGGGGGGGCTTGGGAGCCAGGACTCCTGGGTTCTCTCCTTTGCTGTGATGGGGGCTTGGGAGCCAGGACTTCTGGGTTCACTCCCTTGCTCTGAGGGGGGGCTTGGGAGCCAGGACTTCTGCGTTCTGTCCCATGCTCTGAGGAGGGCCCAATAAGCTGGAGGAAGGGGGATGATAAAAGTCAGGACTCCTGGGTTCTCTAATTGGCTCAGGTGCTTGCTCCACCCAGTCACTGAACAAGCCACTTACCTGGTCCGTGCCTCAGTTTGCTTGCCTTTGTAATGGGATTGTTTAGCTTGTGGGCCTGGGGGCACCAGCCAGCTGCTTTGAGATGCTCCTGCGGGTGGAGGCGGCTCATGGGCAGGGCCGCCCCGGGGTGATGCTGCGCTCTGCTCTGGCCCACAGCACCCATACCCCTCGGAGGAGCAGAAGAAGCAGCTGGCGCAGGACACGGGGCTGACCATCCTGCAGGTCAATAACTGGTAAGGTGGGCGCAGAGGCTGCCTTGGCAGTGGGTGATCCCACCCCCCATTCCTCTCACCCGGCTGACGTTCCTCAGCCCCCCTCCCTCCGCTGCAGGCCCCCCTGCCTTACAGCCCCTCACACCTCATGGTAATCTCCCCTCCCCGCCCCCCACTTATCCCTCCCCCACCCACCCGCGGGCCTCCTGCCTCCCCCCTCCCCTGGCAGCCCACCCCAGAACCAGTATGAATCACCTTCATCACTCCCCCAGGAGGCGCAGAGCCCTGGGGAGCCTCTGCTCGGGGGGGGGGGGGGGGGGGGGGCTGGGGGCTCTTCCCTCCTCCCTCGCAGTCCCTGGGCCCTGCAGGGAACACTGGGAGGGGGCAGGGTTGGAATCGGGGAGGGGAATCTCTCGGATGCCTGGGTTCATTCTCCAGTTCTACAAAAGGGGGGGTGGGGGGAGTCTAGTGGTTAAAGCAAAGGTTTGGGTATCAGCGTTCCTGGGCTTTGTTCCCAGCTCTGGGAGGGGAGTGGGGTCTAGTGGTCAGAGTGGGAAGTGGAGCTGGGAGTCAGGACTCCGGGGTTCTCTTCCTGGGGGTGGGATGATGCTGGTGGGGGGATAGGTGTCTGCTCCCTCGTCGGCCACTTTTGGCTCCCAAGGGCGGCACACACCCCAGAGCTGGTCGCTGTGGGACTCTCCGTACCTAGGCAGGATGTGACCCCCCCGCCGCCCCCTGTGCCCCAGTGGCCGGGCTGGGTGCTTGGCCCCTGCCAGCCCCAGCAGCTCCAGGCCTCACCCTCTGTCTGTCTGCCTGTCTGTCTGTCCCACCCGGCACAGGTTTATTAACGCCCGGAGGCGGATTGTGCAGCCCATGATCGACCAGTCCAACCGCACAGGTAAGGGGCAGGCCTCGGCCCCGGCCGGAGGAGCCCACAAAGTCCTGGGGCCTGCACAGCGCACCCCCAACACCTCCTGCATGAGATGAGCTGGCTGGATCTCTGCTGGCCTCCCACCAGGCTGGGGCACCCCGGCACAATGGCACGAACCGGCTCCCCCAGCCAGGAAATGGGGCTGAGCTGGCCACAGGGACCAAGCCCCCGATGCCCAACAGATGAGGGGATGTGGGGTCACCTGCCAGCCCCCCCACTGAGCTTGTGCTCCCTCCTCTGTAAAGCCGACCCCCACCGCATGGCCCGTCCCTGCCGTGACATGTCCTCCCTCTCCCTGCAGGCCAGGGCGCACCGTACAGCCCCGACGGGCA
This sequence comes from Carettochelys insculpta, assembly GCF_033958435.1. Classification (NCBI taxonomy): domain Eukaryota; kingdom Metazoa; phylum Chordata; order Testudines; family Carettochelyidae; genus Carettochelys; species Carettochelys insculpta. The sequence goes on along the minus strand of NC_134158.1, from coordinate 21,656,730 downwards.
GTCCATGGGCGGGTACGGCGTGGACGGGCAGCACCACATGGCCATCCGCCCCCCAGGTAAGAGCGGGGCAGGGGCGGCAAGCACCCCCCAGGCCACTGGCCAGGCACCCTCTGACCACCCCCCGGTTCCAGGAGGGGCCCCTGGAAGTACCAGCTGATTGCAAGGGGCCAGATTTTAAACTGCCCCGATATCTTCTCCCACCGATTGGAATCAAAGCCCAGACGGTCGGTTCGTCTCCGCGGGGGAGGAACCTCCCCGGTTCCAGCAACAGCCCCCACCCCCCGCCTGGGTGTGTTTTGTGTCACCCGCACAAAGCCAGGTCTTGACTCCAGGCAAGTCCCTTTTGGGCGAGCTGCACCGACGGCTGCTGGCTGGCGGGGGGGGCGTGAGGCCAGCCTGGCACCGACGGCTCCTGGCTGGCGGGGGGGCGTGAGGCCGTCCTGGCACCGACGGCTCCTGGCTGGTGGGGGGGCGTGAGGCCAGCCTGGCACTGACGGCTCCTGGCTGGCGGGGCGGGGGGGCGTGAGGCCGGCCTGGCACCGACGGCTCCTGGCTGGTGGGGGGGGCGTGAGGCCAGCCTGGCACCGATGGCTCCTGGCTGGCGGGGGGAGGGGGGGGGGCGTGAGGCCGTCCTGGCACCGACGGCTCCTGGCTGGCTGCAGCCCGGCTGGCTGGCCCGGTGCCCCCATTTCGCGCCTGCACCGAGGCAGCGCCGAGCGCCGGGGTGGCCGTTGGCCCGAGCCGTGGAAGGCGGCTCCCAGCTCGCCCACCAGAGCGGGGCTGGAGGTGGGAGCGCCGGGGGGGGCGTGGCCTGGGCTGTCCCGTGCAGGGGCAGGGTCTCAGCCCTCCGTCCGTTCCCTCCCCGCAGGTCCGATGGGCAGCATGGGCATTGCCATGGGAATGGAGGGCCAGTGGCACTACATGTGAGCTCCCCGCGGACGCTGACTGACGCTGGGGGAGGTGAGTATGGGGGGGCGACAAGGGGCCCTGCCTCCGCCTTTCCTCCAGCCAGACCCCTGGGGGCGGCACCGGCGGGGGGGGGGGGCACGTGCAGCTGCCGGGGGCAAGTGAGCTGGGCTGGGGCAATCATGAGCTCCCCCCACTCCCGTTCTCCCGACAAACCTCCTGCCTGTCCCCTCCCCCCAGTACAGCGCTAACCCCCCTCCCCCATCTCTTCCAGCGTTCCAGGGTACGCCGGGCCGGGCCGGGCCGTAATCCTACCGGCCCCACGGGTCCAGAACTCACGCAGCAGCCAGGGTACAGCCGCACCCCCAGCTTGCGTCCCCCCTCCTGCCAGACCGTGCCCCCCCCCACGCTCCCAGGCCGCACGCCCGCCACGCCCCAGAGATGGGGGAGACTGCCCCAGAGCGGGGCGACCACGGACGCAGAGACCCACCCTGCTGCCCCCCCGCCACCCCCCTTGTGCGATCGCACGGACCGGCCACGCTCACAAGGCCGTGCGAGGCAGCTGATGGAGACGCCAGGCGCGGGCCAGAGCGGAACTTGAAAGTGGCCCCGCCCGGCCGGCTGTCCGCAAAGGAGCTGCTGCATCACACCTCAGAGCAGCGTATGGGCCCCCTTCTCCCCCACCACGCACGCCCCTTCCCCAGCCCACCCCTCCGCAGGAAAGGAACCACAGCCTCTCCGTGACGACTTCCCTCCCCCTCCGCCGCCGCCGGCACGCCCGGGTCTTCCAGGGCAGCGGAATCTGTCGGGTTTTGGGGGTTTTTTGGTTTGGTTTTTTTAATTATTAATGAATTAATTATTATGACCGTGCAGAACGGGGAAGTAAATTAACTTGTACATTTTTTTTTCCTGGTTCGAGGGTTTTTCTGTGGGGCGGGGGGAGGCGCCGGGTCTGGCTCGCGCCGGGTTTTGTTTCTGATGTGAAAAACAAATCCCAAAGAGCGGTTTTGCGTGTGTGTGTGGGCGCGGCTCCAGGTAATGCCTGGGCATAGACCTGTCCGGGCCCTTAGCAGAGCCTTAGCCAGCCCCCTACACCAGACCCTAATCCAGGGGTCAGCAACTCCTGGCACAGGTGCCGAGAGCGATACACGAGCTGATTTTCATCGGCACGCGAGGAGGAAGCTCAGCTGGGCCCCTCTTCCTCCATGCAGCTGGAGCTGGTGCAAAGCCAGGCCGCCTGCAGATTAACCGAAGAGCAGCTAATGCTCCCAGCTGCCCCCGACCGGGAAAGTCCGCGGTTTCGTTTGTTTGTGACTGGAGCTGTGGTGAGCTGGACAATTAGTGACTTTAAAAAGCATCACTGGCACTCAGAGGTTAAAAGGCCAAACTTTGACACTGCCTGGGAGAAGTTGCTGAGCCCTGGGCTAGACCAGCCTGGCCAGAGCTGGGGTTTGTCCGGCCTCTCCTCGACTCCTCCAGCAAGCAGGCCTCCACTGCCTCGCTCATGTCATGGTGCACCGGCGCTCCTCTGGCCCAGCCAAGGGCGAGGGCAACCGCACCCCACCCCGGGTACCAACTTGCTTAGGCGTTTCCATGGACGTCAAAGCACTTCGCAAAGGTCGGGCTTGTTCTCCACGCTCGGCGGAGCTCAGAGCTGTGGCTAGAACCCAAACCTGGACCTCCTCCCACGGGCTAGTCTGCGTCACTAGCCACTAGGCCATGCTGCTGCCTTTCAAGCGTTTCTCTCCTGTCTCTGGAGAGCTCCCTCCCTCCCCCCCAATGCCCACAGATCAACCTCCCTCCGCCCGCCAGGCTCGGCAGAATCCAAGTTATCTTGTTTGACAGCTTCCTTGGCACGGCCGCGCGGGGTCAGCCCAACGGTCCCACCAAGCCCAGGCTCCTGGCTGGGCACAGTGCCCAGTGCCAGGTGCCCCAGAGGGAGAGAACAGAGCCGGTCGTCATTGAGTGATCCCTCCCCTGTCACGTTCCCAGCTTCTGGGCTACGTCTACACGTGAACGCTACATCGAAGTAGCTTATTTCGATGAATAACGTCTACACGTCCTCCAGGGCTGGCAATGTCGACGTTCAACATTGACGTTGCGCAGCACCACATCGAAATAGGCGCTGCGAGGGTACGTCTACACGCCACAGTAGCACACATCGAAATAAGGGTGCCAGGCACAGCTGCAGACAGGGTCACAGGGCGGACTCAACAGCAAGCCACTCCCTTAAAGGGCCCCTCCCAGACACAGTTGCACTAAACAACACAAGATCCACAGAGCCAACAACTGGTTGCAGACCCTGTGCATGCAGCATGGATCCCCAGCTGCAGCAGCAGCAGCCAGAAGCCCTGGACTAAGGGCTGCTGCATAAGGTGACCATAGAGCCCCGCAGGGGCTGGAGAGAGAGCGTCTCTCAACCCCTCAGCTGATGGCCGCCATGGAGGACCCCGCAATTTCGATGTTGCGGGACGTGCAACGACTACACGTGCCCTACTTCGACGTTGAACGTCGAAGTAGGGCGCTATTCCTATCCCCTCATGGGGTTAGCGGCTTCGACGTCTCGCCGCCTAACGTTGATGTTAACATCGAAATAGCGCCCAACACGTGTAGCCGTGACGGGCGCTATTTCGAAGTTAGTGCCGCTACTTTGAAGTAGTGTGCACGTGTAGACACGGCTCTGGAAGACCAAGGCCAGGGACAGCAGCCAGGCCAAAATCTCACAGCGCTCGAGCAATTGTAACACTCAGTGCACATCGCAGCAGGTAGCCAGGCCAGCAGGGCTGGACAACCATTTACTACCAACATAATTAGGGGGCTGGAGCATATGACCTATGAAGAAAGGTTGAGGGAATTGGGACGGTTTAGTCTGCAGAAGAGAAGACTGAGGGGGTCTTGATAGCAGCCTTCAACTTACTGAAGGGAGGCTGCAAAGAGGCTGGAGAGAGGCTGGTCACAGATGGCAGAACATGGAACAATGGTCTGAAGTCGCAGTTGGGAAGGTCCAGGTTGAACATTAGGAAAAACTTTTTCCCTAGGAGGGTGGTGAAGCATTGGAATGGTCTCCCCAGGGGAGCAGTGGAGGCTCCATCCCTGGAGGTGTTTAAGTCTCGGCTCGACAAAGCCATGGCGGGGCTGATCCTATGGGTTTGGTCCTGCTTAGAGCAGGGGCTGGACTCGATGGCTTTTTTAGGTCTCTTCCAGCTCTGTTGTTCTATGATTCTGTGATACTAGTGGCTACGGAGGTTCAAAAAGTTAATGCCTTATGACCCCCTAAATCACACTGCACCACGTACCGCTCCTCACACCTGGTTCTACTGCAGAGGGGTAAGTCCAGCCATCTCCAGCCTAAAGCAAAGGCTAAATCAGGGACATGCAGCCCCCGATGCATCTTGGGTACCCCCCAGGGTTCACCTCACGTAAAAACTACTGGCTCACGAAAATCAGCCCTCAAAGTGCAAGCGCGTCGCAGGCCCCTCTTCCTGCTGGCGCCGCAGGGTTGTAAAATGGGTCAGCTGGCGCGGAGACAGGGCGCTGCCGTTTCAGTGGCTAGCGTGAGCACCACACAGTCCATCACTGCAGTTTGGACCGACTTTGCTAGGGCTTTTCCTGGAGCACCTTGCAAAATAGGCAAGCAGGTGAGTTGCTGGAGGCCCGGACGACGGCCGCGTGCCCAGGGGGTCGACGTAGCCGGTGGAGGAGGCCTGGGTTGTCGCACCTCGCTGGGGGTTTTGCCGATGGGGAAATGCGTCGGCCGGCCTGTCCCCGCCGCCCCAGTCGGTGTGTGACCTTGATGGCGCGCGATACACACTGAAGTCTGCCCAGACTAAGCTGGCCCTGCCAAGGACTGCTGTGGCCATGGGGGTCTGAGCCCCTGCGGAACAGCGCAGAGAAATGGCTCCTGGCGCAGAGCTTACAGCAAACAAACAGCGGCCAGGCTTGATTTTAAAATGGGCCTGGCCAGGATACCCAGCTCACCCCAGGGTGCATTTGTCCAGTGGCTCATTACCCCCGGTCAATGCCAGCCCCTCCGTGCCAGCCATTTTTGACTGGGATCTACTGGGGGAGTCACACGCTCCAGTCAGACACACTCACAGCGCCCCGCACCGTGCACCAACCCCCCTGCACACGTCCAGAATCACACACACAGACTCAGCCGAACCCATCCCCCACCCCAGCCGAGCAGCTCTCAGCCCCTCCAGCGCAGGGCAGCAGGGAACCCCCCCACCCAGCGTTAACCAGGCCTCCAAGCCCGCCCTGTTGCGCTGCCCGGACACAGTGCCAGTGGCGGTGGCTGGCGGCTGGCTGGAGGTCTCCAGCCAGCGCACGCCATCATGGGGCTCTGATTCACAGCTGGGCTCTGTCGCGGGCCGGGGAAGGCGCATGGTGGATGCTGCCAGCCCAGGCAGAGCAGGGCAGTGTCGGCGGAGCCGGGTGGCGCAGGAGGGAAGGAGGCTGGAGCACTGCAGAAATAAAGCCCTTTATCACCGCCTGAGGCTTGTCAGTCAAGCAGGTGTCGGGGGGGGCTCTGTGGAGAGGCGGGAGGGGGTGTCCCGGGGGGGCTGTTTTCCAAGCAGCTGGTTTTTAAGCAAGGTTGTGGTTGGGGAGCAGGAAGGCCGAAGCACAGGCCTGGGGGTTAGAACCTATTCCCCTGCTAAAAGGAGGGAGAGAACCCAGGAGTCCTGGCTCCCAGCCCCTCCCCCAGCCCCACTCCAGCCATTAGACTCCATTCCCCTCCAGAGCTGGACACACACACCCCCATAGACAAACCACCCATAGAGACACACACACACACTCTCTCTCTCTCTCTCTCTCACTCTCTCTCCCCCCTCCAGTGACCAGGCCTCCACCACCTCACTCATTTCATGGTGCACTGCTGCTCCTCTGGCCCAGCCAAGGGCGAGGACCACTCCACCCCACCCCCCCGGTACCAACTCGCTTAGGTGTTTCCAAGGCAGATGCTGTTCTAAGCAGCTGGGCAACACTGACGCTCCTGGGCAGCTGCCCCATCGCTCAGCTCGCAGGGCGCACTGCCCTAGGGCTAGAAGCTGTTCACAGCAAGTTAAGAAATAACTAGCAAAGGACCGCAGCGAGTCCGGCCGCATCCCATGACTCCGGGAGCTGGGGCTTTAGGAAACGAACCAAGCCCCACCAGAGGCGTGCAGCCCCTGGAAACACTTGGGTGGTCACAGCTCAGCCCGGCAGGTGTGTGTCAAGGCAGGCGTTTGCGGGACCGGCCGGCCGCGTGCTCCCCCCATCTGAGCACAAAAGGCTGAAACAGATGGGCTGGGCCTGGTTGCCAAGACCCTGCCTCTTCCTGGGGAGCCATGAGGCTCGGCTCGGGTGGGGGGGGGGTGGGCCAGCGCCTCTGGTTCAGTCAGAGGCTAATGAAGCTACATTAATCATCCAATTATGCACCTGTCAGCCTCACAACAATGCCGGGGGGAGCTGTGAATGGGTGTGGGGGCACAGGCGCCCGCAGGGCTGGGGGAGCAGAACGAATTGGAGGGGCACAAAGACAGACACAAAAGAGCTGACCCCGGGAAAGGGAGCTGTTGGGGGGGGGGTCTTGTAGGCGGACTGGGATGGCTGAAATCCTGGGAGGAAGGGAAGCTGGACAAAGCAGCCCCCACCCTACAGCTGCTGGCATCTGGCTTTTAAACAGGTGGAGGCTGGCCCCACTGTATCCCTGGCAGCTTGGCCATTTCAGGAGCGGACGGATGAGGACGGGGGGCTGAGACCAGAGCTTGGCTGGGGGGGTGGGCTAACCCCTTAGCCCCACTTCTCCCACAGAGCAGAAAAAGCAGGCACCCTGCTTTCTAGCCCACATGCTAACCACTCGCCCTGTCCTCAGGAGCACTTCTGGTTGAAACATCGTCTGGAAGGGAAACTGAGGCACAAAGCAGGACATTCCTGAGCCTAAGTTCCCACAACAGGCCAATGGCAGTGCCAGGAACAGAACCCAGGAGTCCTGACACCCAGCCCTTGATTTAGCCACTAGGTAATGCTCCCTTTCCAGAGCTACTGGCTCACCCACACCCCACCCCACCCTGATTCAGAGCCTCGGTCTGCAGACAAGACTCTTGGGTTCTTACCCCATCTCTGAGGTGGGAATGTACCTACTCTTCTCAAGCACATTCTCCCAACACGCGAGCAAGTGCTCAGGTTCTGGGAGACATCCTGCCAACACACCTTTGCTATGCAAGCTTCTGGGTAGAGCTGAGAGCAGGAGCATATGCATTGAGCACTGATGTGATTAACGGCTGCCTGGATTTAACTCCAGTTGGGCCCTTGATGCAGGAGGACCAGCTCAGTGATCGCGACACAGGCCAGAGAATGTCCCTGAATTCATTCCAGTCTCGGCCACAGCAGACCTTTAAGAAAACCAGCCCGTCGCGGCGTGGCCGTGGCTGGTGGTAAGTTGCTCCCAGGGTTAGTTAGTCTCCTTGTTAAAACGCTGCCATGTGAGCAGCACAAGCTGAAAGTCACAGCACAGTTCTAAGCACTTAGCCTCCCACTGCATCACCAGGAGTGCTCGTGCCCAAAGCAGATGGGGCAGCGTGGGTGGGGGTGGACACGCTCAGTTATCTCACAGCCATGGCCCCCCCCGACCCCAGCGTCCAGTGTAGGGCTGCGATTAGAAGACGCAGGGCAGCGTTCTGCCTCTTGTCTTGGAAAGCGCTGACAGGAATCACGCTGGTGGGTTCCTGGGCTTCTGTTTCTCCGCCTCCCATCTCTCCAGCATGCCCCGAATACCACAGAGAACTATGCCAGCCACCACCAGAACCTCTCATGCTTGTGTGTCATAGCACCTCTACTGCCCCCCCTCACCACGCCCTGGAGACGCCTCCTTAGCTCACGTGGCTCCCCTTTGAAGAGTGGCGGGTGTGTCCCTGTGCCAACGCCCTTTATCTGGGCAGATACAGACTAATCTGGTGAGACCTCGGCTACCTGTGCGCTTTGGCTTATTTGGGGAGGTGGCCAACATGACGTGCCTGAAAGTGGCTGGAACACCCCTGCTTCCTGAAAGCCAGGCCCCTTTAAGGCAGCTCAAAGCCCCCCCCACCATTAAAATCCCAGCAGCAACCTACAGAGGGGTCTCTCTCATTTTTTTTCCATCCATGGGTGGAATAAATTTTGTTATGCGCACCAAGCATGTGCAGATGTGCACTATCAATAGAAACCCAGGCTGCTGGCTGAGGGGGTGCACTGCTAATTAGCCATGAATAATCTCTCCTGGGCAGCTGCCCCAGGGCTCACCTTATAGGGAACCCTGTGCCTAGGCCCACAGGTGAGCACTGGGTGTTCGTACAGCTGTAGACGTGGTAGCGGAGATCGGGGCCCTGCCTTGCCTAGGTGTGACACAGACCCAGGTGAGTTCATGGGCACATTTCCTGGATGCCTCTCAAGCTCAGGACTTTGCGGCCTGCTTCTTGGTGGCGGCTCAGCCCAGGCCCCTTTCCAGCCCCCAGGCTCGCGCATGTGAGCAGCAGCTTCCTCAGCCGGTCCCCAGAGACTCCGCGCTCCAAGCAGCGCTGGGTGTCTTTCCCCAGCTCCGCAGCTCTGAGCCCCGTGGAAGAATCTGCTTAATGAGATTTTAATCAGAGGCTCGGGTGCAATCCTTTCCAGCAGATTGCATCGGCTTGGATCAGCGCGGGAACAGATTCCAATCAGAAGCAAAGAAATCAGTGCAACAGGGATCATTCCATACAGCCCATCGGTTCCTTGGCCCAGAGACAATTGTGACCTGACCTTACGCTCGCTCAATGGGGCAGTCATGCGAGAGGCAGTGTTACCTACTGGATACAGCTCTGATCTACAAGTCGGGAGATAGTCCTCCCTCTGCTCCTGGCCTGCTTGGGTGTTCTTGAGCACCCCCCTTTCTGTGTGTGAGTTTAATCCTCCTCTCAAAGGTGGACGGTCCTTTGTTACCTGGCTCTGCAGTCGAGGGACGTTCAGTAGGTCAGAAAGACCCAGAGGAAGGGGACCTCAGCAGTCAGTACATCTGGATGGAAACAATCTCCAGTTTCCCTCAAAAAAGAGTACTGGGAATCCTGTCCAAATTGAGTTTTTTTAAAACAAATTTTGCCCAACAGTAATCATATGAATCGAAATGTTGTCAAATGTAGGTTTTTAAAAATTAGCCAAATTCGGGTGGGGAGAGGGAAGAATTCAACTGTCAAAATGAGGGGGTCTTCGATTTGTAGCAAAGTTCAGAAAAAAATTCAAAATTGGGAACTTATTTCTGAAAAAATCGGCCTGCGTCAGCCATTTCTAACAGCTGGGAAATGGGAATTAGGCACAAATATGCCTGAAAATGTTCCTTTTCTTTCCTTATAAATTTCATGGGAGTGGTCCAAATCAAAATTTGATCCCCTGCCCTCCGCTGGCTGGAATGAGAAGTCCTCTATCGCGGATCATATGCCTTATACTGCTGCCTCCGTGGGAGCCCCCTTTTGCACAGCACCTGCACCTGTGGAGCAGGGTGATTTGGGTTCTTTCTCCCCTTGCAGCTGCCCTGACACGTGCCATAGCAGCAGTCAAGTCCAGGTGTTTTCGGCTTTGTGCCTAGTTTCCCCAACCACACACCATACCTGGGGCTTCTGGCCGGGCCACGTAAAACAATCACCATTTCCGCCGTTGCACAGGACCAGTTGCTGGGATTGGTCATCATCAGGAGAGCGCAGTCTGGTCCTATTTGGAATCAGGCCCAGTTACGACGGGCAATGCAGACCCCCAGCTGAGATCAGGGCCTGCACTGTGCCAGGTGCTGCCCAGCCCCCAGCCAAGACGGGAGCCTCCCACTGGGCCGGGCAGTGCACAAGGCCCGAGGGAGAGAGAGACAATTGTCCCAAAGAGACAAAGGGTGGGAGGGGAAACTGAGGCACGGAGCGGGGGGGAGGGGGACGAGTTACTCGACGTCACCCAGTAGAACCAGGAGCTGGACCCAGGCGTCCTGCCCCCCCCACCCCCCGCCAGGTGTTTGTCTGGGTCTCCCACAGGCACTGGGACGGTGGACTCTGTCTGGGGGTTGGGGGGATACCCCATCCTGCTGCAGGGAACTCACCGGAGCTCTAAGCCCATGGCAGGGACCAGGCCACGGCACTTATCTGTGGTTGGGTGGCGCCCTCTGCTGGGACAGCAGCATTACTGCACACGCCCACACCCAGACTCCCACGCCCCCCCCACCATCACACCCACACCCACTCCCCCACTCACACCCCCACCCCCCCGCACTCACACCCATACCCACACTCACACCATACCCACACCTACTCACACCCACACTCCCAACCCCCACACCCCAGCCCGCATCCGTGGGAGAGGTACAAGGGCCTCAGGGCCTGGAAACGGGCAGCGAACCTCCATCGAGTGGAGCAGCACTGGGCCTGGCTTGGCCGCTGCAGGAAGGATTTGGGTTTAAACCGAGCAGGGAGGACTCCCCCGTCCTCAGCGCTGACCTCCTGCCCCCGCCCCACAGCCATCTCCCACCCGGCGCCTGGCAGGAGACAGCCCCGCACACCACCGCCCTTGCCCCCACAACCCGACGCTGTGTGGACGCCCAGCCTGGCTTCTCGGAGGTGGGCAACAGGTCTAAAAATCTCGGCGGGTGCAGGCCAAAGTGCCAGGCGAGCAGCCCTCTGCCAAGACCACCTCGTGGGCAGCGCGGAGCCCGCGGGCTGGGCTGGGCTACGGTTCAGTTGAAGGTGTGGTCGGAACAGGCTCCAGCTCACGCCAAGCAAGCGGCTCTTACACCCACGAGGGGTTTTCTAAACTAACGCACGCGGTTGAGGGGAACGAGGGCCCCAGCGCTTTTGTCCAGACCAGGAGAAGTTAGTCCTGGCCAGGCAGAGAACTAGCCTAGGCCATTGTAACGGCATCCGCCCCTCGCACCTGGCTACGCTGCCCATCTGGAGCTCTCCGAGCGTGTCCCGACGAGGGGGCAGGCCTGCCTCTCTACCCACTAGGAGGTACTGCTGCGATACTTTGCACCAGAGCCCTGCGGGGACAGGCGTGTGGGTCAAGCGAGTGCACCACGGCCGGCGTTCCACCAAAACAAACCCTCTGAAAAACCTCCCTCTCCCCCCGGCCTCGAATTCCCCCTGCCTGCCTGAAACAGAACTGAACTCTGCTGATGGAGAGGCTGCCAAGGGGCTGAGTGCTCCCTTAGCCCAGCCTGGATATTACCTTGGCGCGGCCCGCCCAGCTCCTGCCCACTGCACATCAGGAAGGATCTATCAGACGGTTGTGCCTCCCCAAGCAGCTCTTTCTAGAAAGCTATTTTTAGCCACAATTAACCTTTTGCCTCCCATTTCTAGGTGAGCTGGGCAACTGCTGGAGGCCGGAGCCAATTTGTTTAATTAACGAGAATTAAGGGACGAAGTGTCCCCAATTAAAGCAGGAAAAAATCATCTGTTTTGCAGGTAGTTTTCTGGCCACGGGTGTCACTTGGAATTAGCAGAGAAGAAGGATGCTGGCTGGAAAGAAAGGGGGCTTGTAACCCCAAGGAAAACAGAAGAATCTGGACTAATTGGAAATGGAGGAGGGGGTGTTTTTTCCCCACTTCTCAGAGAGGCTTTGTGTCAGATTTCTGGGAGAGGCCGAAGGAGAAACGTCCCATCTGGTTTGCCAGCACTCTGATCCCTTGGGCAATCCCTGTCACATGTACCTAGTATTTTCAGCCCCCCTCAAATTCTACCCCCCAGAGCGTGTCCCCTGAGGCTGAGCTGCGACTGACTCTGGAGTGCAGTACAACAGCTATTTAAAACAAGGTCCCTCTGCCAGCACTCAGGTGCCGCATTGCCAAGGATGGACTGGGTGGAGAAGAAGACGACGTTGTAGCCCTGACCCCGTGTAGCTGCAAGTCCTCAAGAAGAGACTGTGACGTTACACCCCCCATTCCTTATGGAAATGTACCCATAGAACCCTAGAACTGGAAGGGACCTCGAGAGCTCGTCGAGTCCAGTCCCCTGCCCTGCAGAACCAAGTGCAATCTAGACCACCCCGACAGATATTCATCTAATCTCTTCTCAAATATTTCCGGTGATGGAGATTCCACAACCTCCCAGGCAATTTATTCCCGTGCTTAACCACCCTGACAGTTCAGGAGTCTTTCCCAATGTCTCACCTAAACCTCCCTCGCTGCATTTCCAGCCCATTGCTCCTTGTCCTGTCCTCAGAGTTAAGGAGAATAACTTTTTCCCCTCCTTCTTGTAACACTCTTTTAGGTGCTTGAAAGCTGCAATCATGTCCCCTCAGCTTCCTCTTTTCCAAACTAAACAAACCCAGTTCTTTTAATCTTTTCTCATAGGTCATATTTTCTGGATCTTTAATCCTTTCATCTGACAAAATGGGTCTTTGTCCATGAAATCTTATGCTCAAATAAATCTGTCAGTTTATAAGGTGCCACAGGACTTCTTGTTGTTTTTGAGCATACAGACAAACACGGCCTACGAGCAAGAGGTGGTGGAGAGAGGAACAAAGACGTGGGACCGCGTCACCTGGTGCTGGAGTCCCTCTTGAATTTTGTACCTTTCCACAGAGGTGTTAGGGAATGGAACGAAGGCTCCCGCCCCAGGGAAATCCAGGGAAGTAACCGAGGAGGGTCTTCAGTGACAGCCCCCAGCAGCGGCTCAGGCTACTCGTGCAGCCATTGACACTGGTGCAGAAAAGCTCTCCCGTCAGGTTGGGAGCAGGCTACGCTCCTGCTGTAATTGGTGCTCCCCACCCACCAGGGGAGGCATGAAAACCCCTGGAACAAGAGAACGGGAAGGACAGGAGTGAGGAGACCTGCTGGACCCAGGCCAGAAAGGGCGTCTCGGGACTTGTGAAATAAGGGCTGGGGTGGAAATGATGCTTTGTAACAAGTTCTCTTTCTGCAGCTGGAGGGGTTGTGTTTTATTTTGCTCAATAATTCACTTTGTTCTGTCTGTTATCGCTCGCCACCGCATAATGACATTGCTTTTGTGATTTCAGGGTAAGTGAAAACTAGGCTTCATTAGTAAACCCAGCGTAAATAATCATCACTGGGGGGGGCGGGTCTCTCTCTCTCTCTCTTTGATAAAGCAGGCAAACACCCTCATAGGCGCTTCTCTAGATCAACTCTATGCAAAGTAAGATGGATTTCTCTGGAGTTCTGGTCCCAGTGGGACTGTGCACCTGGACATGGTGTCAAGTCCCTTTGGCTGAGCTTTCCCAGAGCTGAGCTGGTCTCAGTGTCTGTATTACTCTGCTGTGGGCTGTGACCACAATCCCGTGCCAGCACAGGGGGGAGACCGGAGGGTCTGGCTGAGCAGGACCAGGTGGTGGGGAACCATAGAGAGCAGGTAGGCAGGGCTGTCTTTTCAGCACTTGGTGTGACAGTCTCAAGGGGATCCAGTCTCAGAGACGTGTCAATAAAGCAACAGGCACTAAACTGGGAAAAGCCCCAAGTGTTCAGCTCGAGTGGGGCCAAGCCACAAAGCCAGCCTGGGGCAGTGGGAGGGGAACACACGGAGGGACAGAGCAGGGATGCCACCAGCCAGAAAACCCAGTGTGAGTCTGCTGCCCCAGCTAGAAATAAAACGCAGGGGTCCAAATTCCCAGTCCCCCCCCAATTCTTCACACTCCCCTTTCCGAGCTGGGCAGAGACCAAGAGTCCCAGGTCCTGGCCCCTCACTACTCTAACCACTAGGCCCCACTCCCCTTCCTTCACTGAGAGCATGGAAAGGAAGTCCTGGACATCTTGCCTTGCTAAACCACATGGATTCTTCAACACCCACCACGGGAGCAGGCGGGAGTCCACAAAAGGACACAGTTCTGCCCAGCTTTCCCAGGCTAGGTTAATTACCCCTAACGAGGGCCATTAGCACTAATCACCTACTTAGAGCACATGCTGGAACGTTTAAGGTGGCAATTGGATGCAGATGGCGCCGGAAGCCAGGGCCCGGTCCATGAAGCAATGTGCCGTTGTCCCTGGGCCTTGGGGATCCCCCTTCTCCAGTGTCACTTGCCCTGCAGTGGGGGAGAGGATGTGAAACATACACGCTTATGTAGCGCCACCCAGCCCAGAATCCGGCCCCCGGAGCATCAGTTCCAGAGGGTGTCTAGTTCAGGAACCCACTGCCGGGCAGTTCTCTGTTCTCCAGCACCCAGGCCAGCCGGTCACAGCAGTGCTGAATGTCACCCTGTCAGCACAGAGATCTGCTGGCCTCTGGCCTCAGTGGCCACGCAAGCTGTGGGGCAGGGGTCAGTAACCCCCAGCACATGTGCCACAAGTCACACGTGAGCTGATTTTCTGTGGCACGTGGTGGGAGCTCAGCAGCGCCCCTCTTCTCCCCAGGCAGCTCCGCACTCCGGGCTGCCAGGGTTCCCCGTCTGGGGCCAGCATTGGCTCCCTGTCTGGGATGGCAGCAGCTCTGTGCCTCTGGCTGCTGGGTCTCCCCACCCGGGGCTGCCGGCGGATCTACTCCCAGCCAGTGGGGCTGCTTGCCAGTCCAGCTGAGTCCCCAGCCCCTAGCAATCGCTGTGGCTGGGGCCCCCTCATTCAGGACACAGATGTTGCCAGACCAGGATCAAGCATCCAGGATACGAGAAGTTCAACCTGTAATCAAATCTTGGACATTTTAGACATTTAAAACACTCGGTTGGCCGGAGATTTAAAGACCTAAATGGGAAAGCTCTGCATCTGCATTTATTTATTAATGGAGCTGTTGTAAGTAGGGCAATTAGTGACTTCATAAAGTCTCATGGGCACTCAGCCCTCACAGAGAGGCCAAAAGGTCAGTTCTGGCCCTCCGCCTTGGCAAGTTTGCTGACCCCTGTTGAAGGGTGGCAGAAAGCCACCAGTGTAATCGTGTCTAGCCCAGTGGTTTGTCCTAGTTCAACGAGAACCCAGGACTTCCCAGCTGCCCTCTTTTAGCTACTACCCACCACTATAACCACTGGGCAACACTTAACCCTTCACTCATAGCCTAATCCCAGGTCTGCTAATTCCATTCCTGCCTCCCTGACTTCTCTCCTGTCTGTTTCCACTGGAGAAGCAACTCTTCTCCTTCTTCCATGGGGTTTGCAGTGTGGCTGTTTTAAACAGCTGTTGTGTTCTGCCCCAGAGGTAGCTGCATCATCGAGACAGTTTCAGTGGTGGATACTGATCCTGACAAGCTTTGAAAGGGGCAGTGCTGGACAGGTGATTGAGATCTTACAGTCCATCTGCTGGGCTCTGTTGTTAGTTCTTTTGCCTTTGTTTCCTCCAGTGGGAATTCAGACCTTGCTGGTTTCTCAGTTTCTCCAGCTGAAAAGCCAGCACAGAAACAGGAGATACCAACCACCCAGCTGAAAGACCCTGCCTTTATCTCTCAGCATCGAGGATAAATGGCAGCTCCTGATCAAAAGGAGGCCAAGACAGACAGCGCTGGCTGACTAGAGAACCACATCTCTGGGGTCAGGGCTGGGACAGACCAGCAACGCGGGAGGGGAGATAATCCTGGCAGCAGGCAGAGGAGGTGGCAAGGCACATTTATCAGCAAGACACAGCAACAGGAGCCTGCTGCGAAAACACCGTGGCAGAGATGCAGTGAAGAGCAGGGTTTCAGATGCGGGTACTGGGCTTGTCTGGTATTCAGGAAATCTGGCGTCTCTTCCTGGCTTGGCCCACTGGATGACCTTGGGCAGGATTCAACCTCTCTCTGTGTCTCAGTTTCCCCATCTATAAGACAGGTGTAATGATCTGGCTCTACTGAGGGAAAGTTCTGCCTCAGAGCTAAGTGTTAATAACTCCTCAGGCAGACTGAAATTACATCCTTGAAGCCAAAGAGATACAAGGAGAAGTGGATTTAAACTGCCTTTCTGCTCTCCCTCAATGCTAGGTCAGTACCAGTCCAGCATGTAATTTATAGCAGCCTTGGGGCTGCTCTAAGTTATGCCAGCTGCTGCTCACATCCCAGATGGGGTCTGTTACAGGGGTGCTGCCCTGCACTGGCACACGAGGGGTTAAAACACCCCTGGGAGAGGGCTGGGAGCCAATCAGGGGAGAGCTGAAGGCAGCCAATTGGAGCCTGGCTAGTTGCTATAAATAGGTGGCTGGCAAAAAGACACTGGCTTTTGCTGCAGGGGTGCCTTGCACAGAGCAGTGCTGGGAAAAGGCAGGGGTGGTGGGCCAGGGGAGCTTGGGCCTGACTAGACCCCAGGCTGAGACCCATGGAGGTATTAGGGCTGCAGTGGGGCAGGAACAGGCAACAAGTCCAGGCCCAGTCCCTGCCTATGGTGTGTGGCCAGTTCAGATGCCGTTCGCCCAGAGGGAAGGGGTTAGCTGGAGAACAGCAGTGGTCAGAGGCTAGGTGGGCTTAGGGCTATCAGGGCTCCCAGACAGGGCAGCCCTCTGAGGAGGGGGCACACTGATCTGGAAGGGATGAGTGGCTGACCAGAGGGCCAGTGAAGACAGGTGAGATGCACTGCGAGGCTGAAGAACAGCTAATTCCCGATGGGCTGCAGGAGGCGTCATGGGTGTTGCAGGATCCCATTCCAGTGTGCTCCTCCCGCAGGGGAGAAGGTGGGCACAGAGCCAGCTCACTGGCACCCTCGGGTACCCGTGTTGGGGTGGGGTCCCGGGCCCCCTTGTGGAGTGAACACAGTCAGTGGCAGGGACGGACCCAGGACCCCCAGCTCCCCTGGTCTATGGAGAAAGAAACCTACCAGCTCATCCACCAGCATTGCTCTGCAGGCTCCCAGCCAGGCCAACAAGCTGCACCAGTTCATAGCAGCGGGCTCTGGCCCATAAGGGACCAAGGTGATCAGAGCCCAGGGCAGACCGTCTCCCCACCAACTGCTGCAGCCTGAGCGGCTGGTGCCAGTTCTGGGGGAAGCAACAAATTCACCTCACCCACGCAGGAATGCCTAGAACACCAAGAGTTTATTGAACAACCTCGTAAATACCCCGGAGCCTGACGCAGGGGCCAGCGAAGCCAACGCTCCCACAGCCACATTAGGAACTGGAAAGTGATGAGATTTCTGCAGGGGAATTCTGCATCCGGCGGTTCCACTCCCCACCCTGGAGCTCCGGCTCCTGCTCAGCCTGGCCACTCGCCCCCCAGACAATCGCGCCTGGGGCTCGGCTGCCAGTGCGGACAAGGGCTGGGCCGTCAAATGAGCTGTCCAACGGAGATCCCCTGCGGGTTGAGCTGGGACGGGCTGGCTGCTGATGGGATATCGGCCGCCATTCCCCACTGGCTGAACCCAGGTGACATTTCCACACCACGTCTGGTGGGTTCGGATCCGAGCCACTCTGACTGTTGTTTGCTCAGGGACAGGAGGGAATCTGCTGCCGGGGAGAACCCTGATCCCTCTGTGTTTACCAGGAAAGGCTGCCCGGTAGGGTCAGCTCTGAGAACCAGTCCTGCCCCTGTGGGTGGCTCAGATCACCAGGCACCGGCTGGGGACAAAGGCCCCGGCCTGCCGCACACAGCAGGGGAGGCAGGGGCTCTGGAGACCGCAGTGAGGAAAGGCGTGTGGATACAGGAGGGGACTCGCAGCAGGAAGGCCAGTTCTTCCCGGCCGCTCTGGGGCAGGGAGCTGCTGAGTTGGTTCATGTGGACGGTGAGGTTTGGGGAGCCCCCGTGACTTGGCTGGCGTAGGAGGTGGAGGTGGAGAAGGTGATGGTGGAATCTGCAAGAAGAGAGGAAGAAGGGCTGGTGGGCGCGGAGGGCAAGGCCGTGACCCCTGGGTCAAAGGCAGTGAAATCCAGCTGAGGCGTCACACCCAGCCCACCAGGCTCTTCCCCTGGGGCTGGCCAGAGGCACCGCCCACCCACCCCCAGCCACATGGAAAAACCTCTGTCTGGCACCTAGGGCAGGTGGGGACCCCGGCTATGAGCCAGGGGGTGGAGCTGTTACAAACCCTATGGGACTGTCACATCTGCCCCTCTGAACCAGGGGTGGCCAACCAGTTAGGGAGTAAGAGCCATGTTTTATGCATTTGTTTTATCTGTCTAGATAGCAATGTGTGTACAGCTAGATAAAATACATCAGTAATACATGGCTCAATGCCTTCCCCCTCCCCCAGAGCCAGACCCCCCAACCCCACCCCGCTCTAACTGCCCTCCCCCTCCCCCAGAGCCAGGCCCCCCAGCCCCACCCCACCCTAACTGCCCTCCCCCTCCCCCTCCTGCAGAGCCAGGCTCCCCAGCCCCACCCCACCCTAACTGCCCTCCCCCTCCCGCAGAGCCACCGCTGCAGCCACGCGCTTCTCCCACCCAGCCCTGGGCTGCGTGTGCAGGGCACCGACCAGCACTCCCGGCCCGCGGCTCCGAGGAGGAGCCGCAGGTAACGCTCAAAGCCCTGTGGGGTGGCCGCCTGCCCGGCGGAGCTCAGCCGGGATGGCCGGGGATAGCGGCGGGACTGAGCTCTCCCGGGAAGGCAGTGGGAGGGCGACCAGCTCACCGGTGCGAATGGCAAGGGCCTCTTCCATCCTTTGGATCAGGTGGGTGAAACCAGCCGAGACCGTGGGCCCCAGGACCTTGTACAGGATGTACAAGGAGACAAGACCAGTGAGAACTGCCATGGAAAACTGCAGAGGGAGGGGGGCACATTAACCCTTTCTGCAGCTGCTGAGAACTGCGGTCCCTTTAAGACGGAGGCAGGACTGGCCTCTGAGCTGCTGTCAGGGGGCACCTGGGCAGATCGGGGCAGGCGCAGATCTGGGAGGAGGTGGTGTCTGGCTTGGGCTGGCACAGAGATGCAGGACTCCTGGGTTCTCTCCCTGTTCTGAGAAGCGGAGCAGGGCCTGGGGTTAGAACAGCAGGTGGGAGCTGTATCTCCTGGCTCCATCCCAACTCTGGGAGGGGGGTGGGGGCTAGTGGTTAGAGTGGGGGGGCGGTTCTATCCCCAGCATGGCCTGACAACAAGCTTCCTCCCACCTTGCAGTGGCTAGCACGTACAAACTGTCCCAGACCCGGCCCATTGCCTGGCAAAGCTCTTGGCCATCCCCCGGCTGCACTCTGTGGTGCTGAGTGCCACCCCCCAGCGCCAGCCGGCTGGGCTGAGTTGAAGCAGTGCACCCTGGGCCCCACTCCCGGTACCTTAATGAAGGCAAACGCCCGGGCAGAGCTGAGCCGCAGGCCGTGGATGTGGATCACAAACTTCAGGTCATAGTCACAGTATGTGCTCTTGTCCACGCCCCTGCAGGAAAAGGTGCTGAGGGCTCAGGGCACAAGGAGCCGGGCTGCTGGAGTGGCTGTCACTGGCGTTCAACCCACACAACCAGCCTGGGCGCACCCGTCCACCCCGGACCTGCAGCCCAGCTCTGCCCCGTCCCAGAATCCCTTGTGCTACGTCTGCAGCGGTGGCTTGTCAGTGCCAGGGTGGCCAGTGCATGGCGAGAGAGCTCCCTGGCAGGGGACGGGATCAGAGGTGAGCGCTGGATACAGCTCTTGGGAGATCAGAAGAGGAGAGCATTTAACACAGGGTGGGGGGCGTGATTCTTGATTATTCTGGTCCTGATCCTGGGGTGGGGGGTGAAGGTGGGTTTAAGCCCCTGTTGTGCTGGCTGCACTAAGGTGCTGTGTAGGGCCCTGCCCTGCAGCATGAGTTAGAGCAGCCTCGGGGTTGCTCTAGTTTATCTTCCACATTCCAAGAGCCCGAGGACCAGAGAGGAGCTGTAGCTGAAGGGGGTCTGACCATGCCCACCCTAACACCTGCTGGGGGCAAAGCCAGCTGAGAAGGCCCCTTGCAGAAGGGTGATCTCCAGGAGCTGCTTCTACCTACTTCAAGGACCCAATGGGCAGAGCGGCCAATGATGTCCCTTAGGAAGCATGTGTTGGAGCAGCCCTGAGGCTGCTCCCAGTTGTTCCAGCTGCAAGGCTGGTCCCGGAGACAGAGTCTGGGATGGATAACGTGGCCTAGTGGCTCAAGTGCTGGACTAGGACTCTGGAGGACTGGGGGGCCTTGGGAGAGTCGCGGGGGTCATGCAGAAGGGACAGGGGTTACTACTGACTTGCCCTGAAGCCAGAGGAGCTGCATGCGTCCTACGGATGAACAGACGCCTGGGTTGGCCAACCCTGCTGTCAAACACCCTTGGCTTGAAGATGCCGCGCAAGGCTCACCTGTTAGACACTTCCACCAAAAAGAAGTAATCCGGGGCCATCAGGTCCAGGGGAACCACGTCGTAACAGGGGGAGTTCCGCTCACAGACCCACCTGCGGCAGGGGAAACTTGCCATCGTGCGCATGGGCCCAGGGCAGCCCACCAGCCAGGAAGCTTCCGTGCTGGTGCCTCTCACTCTGGTAGGCTTGCACAGCACCCAGCACGACGGAGTGCCAGCCTGCCTGCGCTACTGCGATGCAAATGAATTGTAACAGTGCCCCTCCGGCCCAATATTCAGGGCTCTGCAGGGTGTTTGCAGGGAGGCTGAGATACCAGCAACCTAAATCAGGTCTGTTCTTGGCTTTTTAGCAAAGCCCGTCTCAAAGAGCAGCAGGTGGGTTCTTGTTCTGAAACGCCTGTCTGCCCCTGCCACTGGCTGTGCCCAAGAAACCCAGTCTCTCTGCTGCCTCTTGGGGTTACACTCACAGCTGCCTCCCCAGGCTCTCCCCTGAAACACACTGCGGCCACAAAGCCTCTCTGGGCTGGCAAGCAGGCAAACCAGTCTTCCCAGACAGCTGAGCTCTGCCTTGGGCACTCCCTCCTCCTCTCTAGCTATCACTACTGACTGAAGGGGCTTGGTTGCTCCTGCCACTGAGCCTCCAGAAAGGTGCTTTGACTCTAATGCAGCCTGCGATCACCTCTGGATCAAAGCTCCACCCAGTGGTACCTTCCGGCCGAACAGCGACAACTTACAGGGAATAAACTTCACTGAGAGTGGATGAAGAGTTCAGTCCCTGGTGGCCAATGGCAGGGGCGGGGCAGGGGAGCTGCTTGCCCGTGCAAAGGCCTTACTTGATCCCACAGTCGGTGCCGGAGAAGATACTGAAGCCCTCGGGGTCAGTCCAGGAAGCCTTTGTGCGATTCGCCCTCATCCAGATCAGACTCGGTGGTGTGCTGGGGAGAGAGCGCCCCGAGCCTCAGCTCCTGCCCTTTTCAGGCCATTTCAATGTTTTTTAAGAACCATTTGGGGGCTACATCGAGAAAAATTTCTTCACAAAATGTCATTTCCACCCAGAAAACTTTGGAACAGGACAGAGGTGAGAGTCCTTCTCCCAGCCGAGAACTGCTGCACCCCACTGGGGAGGAGCCGGCTGGCACCCTTATCCTTATCAGCCCGCTAGGAGGCCCTGCCTGCACCGCTGTATTCCCAGACGCCTGCAGCTTCCGTAGGCCTGTTCCCTCCCTTCCCCTGCTAACAAGAGAGCACAGAGCGACCCAGCCAGGCCAGCTACTGCAGCCTTGGCACCGGGAAAGGGCAGAGAAGCTAAGTGCTGAGGAGTAACTTCTGCAAGGGCCAGCAGGGTCAGGTCCAGTGCTCCCTGTTAGCTGAGCACCCAGGAGAGATTCAACCACTGCCCAACTGATTAGCACAGCGCCCACAGCCAGCAGCATGTGACTCTGTGGTGGTGCACATCCATGCATGCCTTGGTGCACATAACAAAACTTATTCTGCTTATGCACCCCACAGGTTGACTGTGGGGGGTAGGGGAAGGACCCCTTCCTTCTGCTGGCTATAACCTGCCACCGGTTAGTTTCACGGGGTGTCCCCGGGTGGTGCGTGCAGTGAGGGAGTAACAAACACCTCCCCAGTGACTTTCTCCACCCCAGTGAGGATGTTGCAGATCTCTGCCAGGGGCAGCTGTGTCCCACCTGCCGTTTTCCATGTTGTAGTTGAGGATCTCGCTCGGCTCGTAGAGGCGGATCTTGCGCTCTGAGTACGGCCCTCCGCCAATGATCTTCAGCGTGTAGCTACCAGCGGAACAAAGAACAAAAGCCAACCCTGGGCTCAACACTTAGACCGTCTGAGCTGGGGACTCATCCTCCTGGCCCCCCAGCCCAAACCCAAGCACCCCACTCACCCCAGGCCTCTGCGCTTGCTGCTACAACCCCAGAGGGCAAACCCAGCAGCCGGGGAAGCTGGACATAACGTGCTGACTCGTACTGGCCTTTGATGCTTTCTGGTGGCCCAGCACCCTGAGCCTGCCCCTGGCTTTCTGTTGAGGGACTGTCTCTTCAGGTCAAGCATCAGCATTGCCTCGTTTGGCTCAGAGGTACTGGGCTCTGTCCCTGTGTGTGAGCCAAGCACCTCTAACCTCCAGCCCTTCGAGCTGTTCCCCTGGGTGGCGGTGTGCCCTGTTCTGTGCAGGGAAAGCTCCTGGCTAGGCAGCTGGGCCCAGGTAGAGGAGGGGACTGGGGTGTGAATTCTCTGCCCCTCAATTGTCTCTGCCCTGGTGGGCGGGGGGCACCAATTACAGCGGGAGAGTAAAATGCTCCCACCTTGATGGGGGAGCTTTGCCGCATCGGTGCAGCCTCAGCCTCTGCCCGGGGCTGTCAGTGATTTCGGTGCAGCTGTGTCCCTTGATACCCGCCAGCACCTGGTCCCGTTCATTCCCACCATGGACGGCAGGATTGTATAATTTTTGGTGGTGCCCAGAGCGGGTCCAATGTCGTCCCCTCCCCACACCCGCCTTGTAAAGGTCTAGGGAGGGTGGGGACGCTGGTTCCAGGGTGAGGCAGGGGATGAGGGTGTGGGAGGGGCTCAGGGCTGGGGCAGACTCTTGGGTGTGGATCAGGGGTTTGGGGTGTGGGAGGGACTGGGGCTAGGGCTCCCATCTGCCCCTTCTACTCTCCTCTCCTCTCCTCCCCCAGGCTGCTGGCACCACACAGCCACCCAAGCCCCAGACAGGAAGGGTTCCCCTTGGAGCTGCCCAGGAGTGGTGGTGGGGATGCCATATGCCTCCTGCTCTCCTCCCTGGGCAGAGGCAGCAGCCAGCCCGCTGCTGAGGAGAGCACTCTGAGCAGGGCGCAGGTCAGACGTCTCAGGTGAGGCACCCGGCAGGCACACTGGGGCGAGGTGTGCGGGGGCTGGCAGGCAGGGCTAGGGAGAGATCTGGCCTGACACTGGTGGAGCCAGGCTCCTAGGACCTTCACATTGGTGGAGCCTGTGCACCACGGGCCCATACAACTCGCTGCCTGTGATCCCATTGACACTAACTGGGGATCTGGTCCCATTGACTCCAATGGAACTCACCCCATTGATACCAGATGGGGACTTGGTCCCATTGACACCAACGGAACTAATCCCATTCATGCCAGCTGGGATCTGCTCCCACTGATACCAGCTGGGGATCCGGTCCTGCTGACTTCAGCAGAGCTACCGCCAATCTCCATCAGCTGGAGCCATCAGCCTCATGGAAAATCTTGCACAGATACAGACAGGCATCAGCTTCCTCTCCAAATGTGAACGGGTGGACATCAAGAATCGGGCTTGTTTAGTTTGGAAAAGAGAAGATTAAGGGGGGACATGATAGGGGTTTTCAGGTATCTAAAAGGGTGTCATAAGGAGGAGAGAGAAAACTTGTTCTCTTTGGCCTCTGAGGATAGAACAAGAGGCAATGGGCTTAAACTGCAGCAAGGGAGGTTTAGGTTGGCCATTAGGAAAAAGTTCCTAACTGTCAGGGTGGTCAAACGGTGGAATAAATTACCCAGGGAGGTTGTGGAATCTCCATTGCTGGAGATATTTAAGAACAGGTTAGATAAGTGTCTATCAGGGATGGTTTAGACAGTACTTGGTCCTGCCATGAGAGCAGGGGCTGGACTCGATGAGCTCTCAAGGTCCCTTCCAGTCGTAGTAATCTATGATCACACCAAAAGGACTGCCGGTGAAAACTCCACTGCAATTGACATACTATGCAGACTCTGGTGAGAGATTGTGCCAAACACTCTCTAAGAAACAGAGGAACCTGATCAGGGTCCTGTGCAACAAGCAGGAAAACATCAAAAAAAACTCTCAAATCTGGAGACTCTCACAAAAAACGAACCTTTCACACAAACCTCCGCCTGGCTGGACTTTACTAAAACAAGCAGGAGGTTTACAACACACACCACCTCTCTAGAGAGGAAGAAGGGCCGTAAGCTATCTAAACTCCTATTTGCCACCTGGGGCCACAATAATATACCCTCAATTCACCCCACAATATTGTCAATCTATCCAGCTACACACTGAGCCCGGCAGAGGGGTCGGCCCTACTTCAGGGACTCTTTTTTTTACCCCACCAGCCCCACAAACTTGACACAGCTCTGCAGGGATCTGGAAGTCTACTTCCTCCATCTCTGATTCAAGGAATACGTCCAACGCGACCCTGAACAGCGCACTGACCCACAGGCACCCTCCCACCTACAGTACAAGAAAAAGAATTCTGCCTGGACTCCCCCAGGGTCGAAATGACAGACTGGACCCACACATAGCGTGCTCCCGCCGACGTGCTCAGGCAGAAATTGTGTAGAAGCGGCATCACTCTCCACATAATCTCAGCCGTGCGGAACACAATGCCATCAACGGCCTCAAATAACACTGACGCTGTCATCCAAGAGGCGATGAAGGAGGTGCCGTTGTCTTCACGAATAGGACAGACTACCGAAAGGAGGCAGCCAGGCAACTCTCCAGTGCCACGTCTTACAAGCCACTGTCCCAGGATACCACTGAAGAGCACACAAAGAAACTACATCACCTGCTCAAGACCCTCTCTACAAAAGCACAGGAACAAATCTACATGGACACACCCCTGAAGCCCCAACCAGGTTTATTCTATCTACTGCCCAAGATCCATAAACCTGGGAATCCTGGACACCCCATCATCTCAGGCATTGGCACTCTCACTACAGGACTGTCTAGATAGGTGGACTCTCTACTCAGACTGTACACGACCAGCACTTCCAGCTTTCTTTGAAACATCACCAGCTTCCTGAGCAAACTACAATACATTGGTGGCCTCCCTGAAAACACCATTTTGGCCACCATGGATGTAGAGGCTCTTTACACCAATATCCCACATGAAGATGGACTCCAAGCTGTTAGGATCAATATCCCTGATGAGGCCAAGGCACAACCGGTGATGGAGCTTTGTGACTTTGTCCTCACCCACAACTATTTCAGATTTGAGGACAATTTCAAATCAGTGGCGCCTCTATGGGCACCCACATGGCCCCACAATATGCCAATATTTTGTGGCTGGCCTGGAACAATGCTTCCTCAGCTCTCGTCCCCTAGTGCCCCTCTTTACTTGAGCTAAATTGATGGCATCTTCATCATCTGGACCCCTGGGAAGGAAGCTCTTGAAGAGATCCACTGTGATTTCAACAGCTTCCATCCCCCATCAACCTTAGCCTGGACCAGTTCACATAAGAGATCCACTTCCTGGACACTACCGTGCAAATACGTGATGGTCAGATAAACACCACCCTCTACCGGGAACCCACAGACCGCTGTGCTAACCTACATGCCTCCAGCTGCCACCCAGGGCATACCACACAATCCACTGTATACAGCCAAGCACGAAGGTACAACCACATTTGCTTTAATCCCAGAGACAAACACCTACAAGACCCTTACCAAGGTTTCCTAAAACTACAATACCCACCTGAGGAAATGAAGAAACAGACTGGCAGAGCCAGACAAATACCCAGAAGTCACCTGCTACAAGACAGGCCCAACAAGGAAAATAACAGAGCACCACTGGCCATCACATACAGACCCCAACTAAAACCTCTCCAGTGCATCATCAGTGATCTGCAACCCATCCTGGACAACGATCCCTCACTCTCACAGACCTTGGGAGGCAGGCCAGTCCTTGCCTACAGACAGCCTTAAACAAATCCTCACCAGCAACTATAGACCACACCACAGTAACTCTAAACCTGGAACCAATCCCTGCAACAAACCTCACTGCCAGCTCTGCTCACATATCTACACTAGCGACACCATCACAGGACCTAACATCAGCCACACCATCAGGGGCTCCTTCACCTGCACATCTACTCATGCTGTCCTGTGCCAGCAATGCTCCTCTGCCACTGACATTGGCCAAACTGGACAGTCTCTATGTAAAAGAATAAAGGGACACAAATCAGACATCAGGAACGGTAACACACAAACCCTGCAGAACACTGCACTCTGCCTGGGCACTCAGTAACAGGTTTAAAAGTAGCCATCCTGCAACACACATCTTCAGAAACAGACTCCAAAGAGAAGCTGCAGAGCTGCAATTCATTCGCAAACTTGACACCATCAATCAAGGACTGAACAGAGGCTGGGAGTGGCTGGCCAATTACAAAAGCAGTTTCTCCTCTCTTGGCCTTCACACCTCCACATCAGCTGCTGGAAGTGGGGGACACCCTCCCTGACTGAACTGACCTCGTCATCTCTGGCCTTGCTCTTGACTGGGACTCCCTTCTTTTCATTAGACCTGCCTCTGGAATCTCCACTGTGTGCATCGGATGAAGTGGGTCTTTGCCCCCGAAAGGTCATGCTCCAAATGATTTGTTAGTCGATAAGGCGCCACGGGACTTCCCGTTCTTTTTATCCCTATGAGTGTGCAGCTCCTGAGACTCCAGCTGGCTTCTGGGGGGGGAGCCCTGTCCCCCAGTTGTGTTTGTGGTGGGGGTGTAGCTGTGTTAGTCCTAGGCTGTTAGCAAGAGAAGGTTGGGGAGGGAATATCTTGTACTGGCCCCACTTCTGCTGGTGAGAGGGGGTAGCTTCCTGACAGGGCTGGAAACAGAGCTCTGGGCCAGGCTGTAAGCTTGTCTTTTCCACCAACAGTAAAAGACGTGACCTCACTAGTCTGGTCTCCCAGTGCTGGGGGAGTTTTGCTGAAGCCACGGTGGTGGCTTTGCCTGAGCCTCACCTTCCCGTAAATGGTCCTGAGTCCCCCGTCACCATGTCTTGGATCAAGAAGAAAGGGCAAAATACTGCAGGGAAGAGAAGAACGTCTGAGTGAGTGTCTCCCTCACTAAGGGGTCATTGCCAGGGTCAGTACCCAGCCTCAGACGGGCGAGACCATCCTGTCCTTCTGATGTTGTTAAGTGAAGGGGATCCTAGTGACATCCTGACTAGGGCGAGGGGGAGCTCTCCCTAGATGCCAGCTTGATGGGACTAGAAGGGGAGACCCAGCTAGGTCAGGAGTGGGGGAAATACCAGGGAGGTGCTAGCTTGTTTGCAGGTGGGTACCTGTGTGGAGAAGAGGCTCCTGGCTGTAGCCACTGACCTAGGGGGTCTGCTCCAGGGTGGGCTCTGAGAAGGCAGAAGGCAGCAGGCTGCAGCTGAGTCCAGCTCTAAGATGCTGGAGTAGCCAAACAGGCTGATTTCTGAGCAGCTCAGGACACCCAGAGCTGGGGCTTGGGCCACAGCCAAAAATCTCAGCTCAGATCAGAGCTGAGCCGGGATCTCCGCCCCGCCATGTGCTCACCAGTCTGGGGAGCTGCAGATGGGCCATGCTAGGGTTGGCACCAGACATCCTAAGTGGGGTTTCACACGTAGTGGTTGCTCTGCCCCTGGGCCGTGGCCAGGGTCAGCGCCTCTCCTTACCGTCACTGAAGTAGAAGCAGGGCATCTCTGGGTTCTTGTGGACGCAGTCAAAGTACTGCTTGTTCAGCTTGGTGGCGTACTTCAAGGTGTTGGTGATGTCGAAGGCCAGCCCCTTGCCTGGGGGGCAGCCAATAAAGAGTGGCACCATGGCATAGCCCTGTGGGAGGGGGAGGGGAGAATACAAACGTTTGCTCTGTAGCTTGCCAGGCGCCTGGGTACCCCAGCAGATGTCGTGGGGCTCTCACACCTGCAGTGCCAGGCAGGGACTCCTCTGTGGAATGCAGCACAACCGCTGGCACGTGCTTGTGCCAGCGTATTAATGTACCTGCCCCACGGACCATGGCTACTGCCAGATCCTGTGGGGCAGAGGTAGGAAGTGCAGGGGGTGAGGCAGGCAGAAACCATCCAGAGTTTCTGTATTCTGCTTTTCAGAGGTAACCTTTACCCACTTTCCCCACTGGGCAAGAGCCTGAGACAGCTCTCAGCAACCCGAACTGTGTGTGAACCAAGTTCTGGGGCAGGACAGACGGGTAGAGAGCGTGCACGGGGGTAGACAGACAGACACGTTAGATAAACAGATTATAGTGGGGTATACGGGGATAGGGGTGGATGGACAGAGGAGTGTGCCTGGGAATGGATGGATAGACAGATACAGGGGGTGGATGGGAAGGGAGGGATAGACAGACAGACAGTTAGACAGACAGACAGACAGATACAGGGGGTGGATGAGAATGGATGGAGAGATTATATGACACCATTGCTCCATTATTATCCCAAACAAAAATGTTAATATAATCTCATTAATTCGCTGCTCCCCAGGAGCTAAGACCCAACACTTACCTGGAGTTGTGGGCCGGACCTTGTGTAGTGGTAACATTTTGCTGCTGCATTTATAACCTGAAACATTCAAATCCGAAATGATTTTGCCAGGACCAGACAAATGTAAAACCGACGGCCTGCCACGGAGCAGAGAGCAGGCAAAGCTCACCAGCCACCCAGTCCTGCCTGCCCTTGCTCCCCATGATCCCACTGGGCAGCAGGCCAGCCTTTTAACCTACCTTGAGAGCCACTGAACTCTTGAGCAGGTCCCTCCCACTCAGCTCTTGTTTCGGATACTGTCCGGTCTCACTGATGGTCACCTGATGGGGGGCATTTGCAGAGCGCTGGTCAGGCTCTGTAAGAAAGTGCCTGATCCAACTCCCTTGGGCATGGGGAGAAGGGTTGGGCTCTTGAATACATCTCTGGTCTATTAACATTTGGGGCCTTGAGCCTCTTGAAGCAAAAATGGGGCCTACAGGTGAGCAGCAACAATATGAGACCCGCCCCCACACGGGGCCCTTTCCCGCAAGCCACAGACCTGAGGTTTGGGGTCTGCACAGACCCTGCTCCCAGACCCCAGTGCATGGAAGAGACTGGGGCATGGCTGTGGGTACAGGTGCCACCTGTTCCGGTCATTTGGATGAGAGGGTTTGGATAGCCTGGTGTTTTCGTTTCTCAGCAGGGAGAAGCCCTGCTCCCCAGGGCTCCCCAGGAGGCAGATCAGGGCATGGCTGGAGCACACTGCACTGTGGCTATGCCCTGTTCCCGCAGGTGCAGACTCGGGGCGTGGCCAGCGCACACACACTGTAGCTATCCGCTCAGTAGTGTCAGAACAGGTGCTGGCTGGCACCAAGGGAAGCATTTCAGCATTCCACTTTCATGCTCCGATCCAGGACTAAGATGCAATGGCAGAGCACTGCAAGGAGATCCAAGACTGGAAGACAGGGCTGGCTGCAGGTGAAACGCGAAGGACATGTACAGAGTTCTGGGGCTGTCTGTGTGAGAACTGGGTGGGAATGGGACTTTCAATTTCCCAGGAAGTTCCACAGTTTCAACCTTTTGGCCATTCCAGAAGCGAGCCAGAAACATTTCAAACTTTAAGTTTGATCAAAGTGCTTCAGTCCAATAAAATCAGAATGGTTTGTTCCAACGCCAACACCTTAAAACTTTTAAAATGGTTTTTTTTTTAAACCAAAAAACCGAATTTCATATTGAAATGTGGCAAAGAGCACCAAACCCAAAACACTGAAGTGTCCGTTCTGACAATGTCGCAGGAGGACATCGCTCAAGTATTAAACCACGTGGGATAGGCCAGGGGAGAGAGGGAGGCGGGATGTGTCTCAAACTGGAAGGCTGTGGAAGTTGATGCCTCTTAATCCAATCACTTGTGCTGAAAAACTTCCAGCCCATTTAGTGTGAGTGCAGCATGTAGCTTGTTCACAGGGTCTACACATTTTTACATGACGTAGGGACTTTCGTGGGAGATGCCTTTTTAATCTAGCAGAAAACGGAAGATACAGCTGGAAGACACTAAAGTTTGCCAAAATCCCACTGGAAATAAGACACACTCTTTTAAACAGGGAATCCTAGAATCACAGAACACTAGAACTGGAAGGGACCTTGACAGGTCATCAGGGCCAATTCCCTGCCCTCATGGCAGGACCAAGCTCCCTGACAGCTGCTTGTCCAACCTGCTTTTAAATATCTCCAGCAATCTCAACCTCCTCATGCAATTTATTCCAGTGGTTAACCACCCTGACAGGAAGTTTTTCCTCATGTCCAACCTCAACTTCCCTAGCTGCAGTTTAAGCCCATTGCTTCTTGTCCTGTGCTTAGAGACCAAGGAGAACAACTTTTCTCCCTCCTCCTTTTAACACAGTTTTAAGTACTTGTTAACTGCTATCATGTCCCCTCTCAGTCTTCTCTTTTCTATACTAAACAAGCCCAGTTCTTTCCATCTTCCCTCACAGTTCATGTTCTCTAGACCTTCAGTATCAGAAGGGTAGGTGTGTTAGTCTGGATCTGTAAAAACAACAAGAAGTCCCATGGCACCTTATAGACGAACAGATTTTTGGAGCATAAGCTTTCGTGGGCAAAGACCTGCTTTGTCAGTTGCATGCATCGTTGTTTTTTCTACAACTTTAATCATTCTTGTTGCTCTTCTCAGGACCTTCTCCAGTTTCTCCAGCTCTTTCGTGAAATGTGGTGCCCAAAACTGGACACAACACTCCCCTGATCAGCACAGAGCAGAGCAGAATGAATTCTTGTGTCAAGAAGGAGGTCCACTCTTAGAACCACTTACCCAGGGAGGTGGTGGATTCTCTGTCACTGAAGTGTTAAAGTCAAGTAGGTCTCTCTAAAGGCCCATCTGTATCTCAAACAGAAGTCAGGGGCTTTTGCATCAATTACTGCGGGTGGTAGACAGGAGGTCAAACCAGATGACCACATGGGTACTTTTTGGCCTTTAAAATCTAGGGATAGACTGGCATAGACGAGCCTACAATGGGTTGCGGGGTTGGTTTGAAGGTCTGCTTACGGTGCCTCTTGATGCAGAGGCAACTACCAGGAACGCCTACCCCTGCATCCATCAGAAGCTGCTTGGCACTTCTGCAGGAGAAGGTAGGTGGGAGTGGAGCAGCGGAGGGAGTGGAGGAGGGGTGGGGGAGAGTGTGGCATGGATAGAGAACAGGATGGATGGAGAGGGGAATACATGCCCCACCCTCTCCCTGCCCATGCCCTCTCCCTCCCGCCCCTGCTCCGCCTGTGCCCTGCCCTCTCCCCACTCCTGCTCTGCCCCCTCCCTGCTCTGCCCACACCTGCCTCTTCCTGTGGAAGCACCAAGCTGCTTCCAGTGGGTACAGGGCAATCCTCCCCAGCCTTGGAGCGAGGCGGCGCTGCTCTCGGGCTGGGCTGGTCTGCTCTGGAGAGCGAGGCAGCACTGCCCTGATGGTGCATGGGGGGATGATGCTGGGAGGATTCATGTGACTCCTGTGCACCCCACTCACGTTGCCTCTGCTTGGACATGGCCAGCAAGACTTCCCAGAGTAACTGAATGTACCCCAACATGTAATGATGGGAAATCCACAGAAACAGCTGCCAAACCACCCCTTCCAAAGGAGCTGCACTGGTGCTCTCACCTTATACAGCACAGAGTCCCGGCTGAGCAGATTCTGCCGGTGGAGGTGTGAAACCACAAACTTTGGGTGGCCTAAGACGATGGTGAGCCACACATAATCCAGGGGGTTCTTCTCCAGGATGTCCTCCACTGCAGGAGAGAAGGTAGCCCTTGAATCCCGCGAGCTGCAAACCGAGCCACTGGCAACTAAGTGCATTCGTACAGAGGCCTATAATGCAACCCCAGACCAATTAAGGAAAGCCCCTAAGGGGGAGACGGGCATCAGGTCTACACATCAGCATTCTACGAAGGCAAGGGCAGCGGGTGGCTTAAGGATGCAGAGATTACACTCCCCCCCAGCCCCACTGCAGGAACGCCTTGGCTTGGCAGTCACTGGTTCATATCTCACCCAGGTGGGTAGTCATGGAATGTTGTCACCAGCTGTTTGCCACACAGACTGCCAGGTTTGCTCTGCCTGTTGCAGCCAGGACTGATTTGATGGGCTCTAACTGGCCTCAAGGCGGGAAGGATCAAAAGGGCCAGAGATTTAACTCTCCTCTCCGCCTCTGAGGGAAGATCCCTCCAGGTCAGAGCAGATCTGTTTGTAGAAGCCAGTGGGCAGCCAGGCACAGCGGTGTGGACAGCCGCAGCCAGCCCGGGGGCACGGTGGAGGCAGGGGCTGGCTCCCTGCCCCTGGAAGGCATGGGGCTGATGGCAGAAGGAGTGGGACTTAGGGCAGTCAGCCCTGGGCCCCCCCGGCACGGACAAGTGGCACAGCACTCCGTGGCATTTCAAAGAGGCCCAGAGCCCTGGGGGGCGGGGGTGTGCCTCCTTTCTCTCCCCCTGACCAGACATGTCAGCTAAGAGAGGGCAGCAGATCAACATCCCATTCTTGTCAGTAGACCTCACTTACCTCTCATGTTTGGGAACAAAATAGGGAACCAATTCTGACCAATGTTTCCTCTACATGTTTTCATTTGTGTATGCAATAAATTTTGCTCTCTGCACTGAGGCATGTGCACACATGCACCAGCAGCAGAAACACACGCTGCCAGCTGTGGCTTCTACTGGTAACCCTGAACAAGTCCAGGCCCCTCTCTTTGCCTCAGTTTTTCCATCTGGAACATGGGGGCAATGCTGCCACCCTCCTTTGTGAAGCACTTTGAGACTGACAGCTGACAAGTGCTAGGTGTTATTCATACTCCTGCCTGCCAGTCCTCCTGCTCTTCTAATCTGCAAATCCTGTGCATTAAAATCCCATTTCTTTCACATCCAGTTCCCAGGACCCCCTGCACTTACTGCTGTCTGTCTTCGACTCGATGCTCAGGAACACCGAGAAAGAATAGATGTTCTTCTTGTCCAAGTAAATCCTTCCGGGCAGCTGGTTATTGGGTGGCAGGTCATAGGTCTTCACGTAGCTGTCCATGTTGATGTAGACCCCTCCGGAGGAGTTGCCGTTGCTAGCTACGTAAAAGAAATACTCCTGAAAAAGGAGAGGCAGGTTTAATCGCCTTCCAGTGTAACAGCGTGTTGACCAATATCTGCTGGGCTCAGAATTCTCCACCCCACAGCTGTTCATGTGCATTGCACACACAATACCGTTACAGCACTATGTGCCGATTTCGAGCAGTGCCGTTGGTGTGACTTTCTTCCGATAAACCTAATCCTACTTCCTGACGCTGAGCGTCCTGGAACACCTTGTGCCAGCTGAGCTGAGCTTCGGTGCAGGCAGACCAGACCACAGCAGGATCAGGACATACAGTATAGATGTTGGTTGCTTGAAATGTGTGTTAACAGTCGTGACTGGTGATAGGGGATCCAGGGGACAAACAGGCTACACGACCCACCAAACCCTCCCCTCCCTTGCTCTGCCCTCCCCAGAAATGGCATGGTGCTGACGGTGAGTGCGGGCAGATGGGTGGGCGCTGGGGTGACACATGACCCATTGTGCATCCCCCTACATCACCCCAGTGTATGCTAAACCATTCCTTGCTTTGTGTGTTTGGCTGTGCCATGCAGTATCTGTTTCCCAGCCCCGAAGAAGTGGTCTGGGGGAGCACAAAAGCACCTCTCTCCCTCACCTACTGAAACTGGTCCAAGAAAAGACAGTCCCCCCCCACACCTCAGTCTCCCTTTCCCCATCAGAGGTTATTTCTACAGCCAGAATTTGCTTACAGCATACTGCTTTCTGTTCTTCCACCAGCGCCAGGTCGGGTCATGGACCGGGTCAGCATACGGCTAGAAAAGACACGGGGCTTGTGAAATTCCCTCGTCTGGAAACATGGCATTTGCTCATCACAACAGCACGGCCCTGCTGTAGAGTACCTGAGTCTTGGATAATCCCTGTCCCCATCCCTGAGCCACCTAAGCTCCCTCCTGGCGGTGAAAGTGGGGTGGTGTGGGCTGAGGTGGTGCATTGAGGGGAATGGCTGCTGGACTGGCTCACACACGGCTGACTTTCTGCTCCTCCACGTTAGCGGCCCTGCTGGTAGGGTCCACGCTAAAGGGGCAGCGGGGCTGCCAATGTGGGGGAGCGATCTGAAAGGGCCTAAGGCTCTTGGCTGCTGCAGCTGGCCCAGGACCATCAAATCACCATTGGCGCCCCCCAGGCTCCCAGCCACTAGCCATGAAGGACTGGTGGGGCGGAGGGGCTGTCTGGCCCCAGCCCTAAACTTTCCAGCCGAAGCCCTGCCCCTTCTGGGGCCCAGGTGTGCCCCCCTTGCTAAGGACTCCAGGCCTGCAGCAGGGCACACTGGTAAGTCCAAACACCTGCTGCCACCCCTGCTCAGAGGTGGCAGGTTTGTATTATTGTTGGCAGTGTCCAGAGTGGGTCCAAGCCCCATCCCATCACCTGCCTTGTGAGGGAGTGAGGACTTGGGTTCTGAGGTGGGGCTGGCAATGGAGGGTTTGGGGTGTAGGAGGGACAGGGGCTAGGGGCTCCCCATTTCCACCTCCCCTTCTCCTACACCCAGCACCACACACACTCGCCCAAGCCCTGGGCAGGAAGGACTCCACTTAGAGTTGCCTGGGCTGGGGGGGAAATGCCATGTGCCTCCTGCCCTCCTCCCTGGGCAGACACAGGAGTCAGCCTGCTCAGCACTGCTCCCCCAGCCAGGCTGCAGCAAGGGAGAGCTGCTTGCTGCAGGCAGAGCGGGGCACTGGTCCATCTGAGGGCAGGCAGCTGGCGGGGCGCTTGGGGGAGGTGCGCAGGGGCCAACAGGCGGGGCCAGGGGAAAGACCCAGCCCGATGTTAGTAGACCGGGCTTCCAGGGCCCTGAGATTGCTGGAGGGACCCATTCAACTCCCCGCCTGTGTCCCAGCTCACTCCTTTGCGTTACCCAAGCACTAAACTCGCAGCCTTTCTGCCTGGCGCTGTGGGTCCTCCCAGCTCAGAGAGCTGAGAAGAGGAGCTCACTCTGCTGTAGTCCGCGTGAAGCCAGAGCAGCTGGAAGATGAGGCCCTGATATACAGCCAGCGACCTGTTGTTGTGGAAGCCTGTTCTGTCCATGACATCAGGCGGCTCAGTGCGATAGTGCTCCATTCGGGTGTAGCGCTGCGGGGCTGGGAGGTCCTGGAAGCGCATGACTGAGAAGGGGCAGGGGTGGAAGAAGCTGATGTGCTGAGTACTCCTGGAAGGGGAGACAGGCCCATGGGGAAGGTAGCTCCAGCTGATCACAAGGTTGGCAGTGGGGCATGTGCCCCTGGTCTGCAGGGTGGGGCAGAGCGTGTGTGCTGGAGGGAATCAGAACCTTTCAGCTGTGTGTCATGTGCCCCACACTGCTAAAAGTGAAAGGGAGCTGCAGGATCAGAGTTAACACAGAAGAGGCCAGAAGGCTGCCTTGGGGTTTCTGAGGCAGAGGGCTGCACCTGTAACCCAGCCTGATGTGGACGGCTTCAGGGTCTGATTTTGCCCAGATCGGGCCGCTTCCAGGCGCTGAACACAAGGCAGGATCAGGCCCCTAGGAGCTCAGTCACTGCTGCCTAGTGGACAGGGAGCTGGATCTAGACTTGACGGGTTTGACACCTACTCCCAGAGCTGCTACTTTGCGGGGTCACCTTCAGCTAGTCCCGCCCTGCCCTGCCCCACCCCTCCCTGCCCCTGCCTCAGTTTCCCCATCTGTAAAGCAGGAGGGTGACAGTGCTCCTCTTAGCAAAGTGCTTTGAGATCCAGGAATTATCACCTAGCCCAGCTGAGAGCTTAGCCGTGGTACAAGCAGCTGCAGCTCGGCTGTGGGCCTTGGTGCAGCCCCGGGACCAGCACCAGCTCAAGCATCAGCACTGGGCCCTCCCACTGCCCATCCTCTGCCAATACTCACTGGAAGTACGTGGAATGGTAGGGTTGGCCGAAGAGCTGCCGGTAGGACAGGATGTAATGGAGTGGGAAGCTCCTTTTGATTAGCTTTCCCTCCCCGTGCTCGTCCATGATGTAAACCAGCTGAAACAAGAGGTGACAGCAGAAAATACCCGGAATGGGCCCAGGGCAAGCCTGGTATTACCAGCCGCTCAGCCAAGCCCTGCTCCTCGGTAGGTGAGCGGCAAGACGCTGTTGCCCCCTGGCGGCTGGGCTTACATGGCAAACACTTTGAACCATGGGCACTTTCTCATGTTCCTCTACTAACATTATATACGCCATCATGTGCCAACAATGCCCAGATGCTTTGTACATTGGACAGACTTCTAACTCCCTTAGACAAAGGGTCAATGGGCACAAAACAGACATCAAAACACTCCAGATCCACAAACCAGTTAGTCAACATTTTAATGGAATGGGGCATTCTGTTAATGATCTAAAGGTATGTGTGTTACTGAAAAAAAACTTTCCCCCCTTTCTTCAAAGAGAAATAGCCAAGCTGGCTTTTATAATCAAATTCGACACATTAACACGTGGTTTAAACCAGGACGGGAACTTTCTGAGTCACTATAGGGGCTCGTCTGCACACTTGGCTTAATCTAATTTTTGACCTTCCCCCCGACCCCTCCACTCTCTGATTTGCTCACCTCGATTATCTTTTTCTGATTTGTCCTCCTTGCTCACTGTTTTTGGTTCTCTGTGCCTTAAATATTGAGTCTGTTCTGCTCTGGCTCTGGTCTGAAGAAGTGGGTCTGTCCCACAAAAGCTCACCTAATACATTATTTTGCTAGTCTTTGCTAGTGACTGCTTTTTGTTTTGTCTTGTGGGTCTGTGACGGGCCAGCCTGGCCTGGGGCTCTTGGAGCTGCTGCAGTACAAACACATACTTCATCTGCAGCACTGGGAGCAGGGCAATGGTGTCCGGGGATTACTCGGGGCGAGGGCTGAGCGCGGCAGAGGCAGCAGTCGCCTCCCATCC
The DNA here is from genome assembly GCF_033958435.1 of Carettochelys insculpta. Classification (NCBI taxonomy): domain Eukaryota; kingdom Metazoa; phylum Chordata; order Testudines; family Carettochelyidae; genus Carettochelys; species Carettochelys insculpta. Next base: position 21,620,083 of record NC_134158.1, on the reverse strand, counting down.
CCTCTCGCACTCACCACATGGGCAGCGGGAGCAGCAGCCTGCTCTGCCCTCCTGGCCTGCTGCACCTCGCTTCCCCGCAGGCAGCCAGAACCGGAGGGATGCTCCGCTGCCAGGTGCACAGGCTGGGAGGACCACACAGCACGGAGCAGCTTGGCAGGCTGCCCCTCCGCCGCCCGTGTCGTCAGTGCCCAGGGGAGGAGAAGTGACCCCTGCTCCCTTTGCTGTGCCCAACCCTCAGCCCAGGTAACCCCCATCCCTCCCGTCCACAGGATGGTTGGGGCAGCCGCTGTGGGGCCCCCAAAAGCATGGGGCCTGTGAGTTCATCCTACGGACGGAACAGCTCTGGCCTGGAGAGCTAAGGCAGTGGAGAAAGCCAGGCAGGCCACAGCAAGCAGGACGGGGGGCTGAAAGAAAGCTCCTCAGGGACGGGGTTGGCAGCACAGAGGCATCAAGTCCTATGGTGCTCAAGGAAACAGGCCCCTCTACACAACGGGCAAACAAACTAGTTTGCTGCAAAGCCAAGACCTGACCAGCCCCAGTTTCTCCCACTACTTTGAACAACCCTGGAATTTCTGCCGGGCTGCTGGGATCAGAATCAGTAATAGCTGCCTGGGTCCGGGGGCGGGGGCTGTCATGCTCCTTAACTAGCAACTCGTGTGAGAGTGAAGGCTGCTCAGGGCAGCCCACGATGGGCACCTCATTAATTACGGAGAGTTGGAACTGAACAGCGGCAGCTGGAGCCTGACGACTGAGGGTTGAACAGTGGTAGGAAGGAAAGAGGTTCTGGCTCATTGGTGCTGGCAGGTTTTAGAAGTGCCCAGCGCAGGTGCTGGTGTGAAGTCTCCTGGATGCAGGAGGGAAGCAGGGAACGGAACTGTGTGCAGATGGGACAGCCTTTGGTTTCTGGATGGGCCATGGCCTGACCTAGCCTGTGGCCACGCCCCGTGGGGTGTGGGTTGGCAGCTCTCCAACGTTCCCTCACACTTTTTCCATCCATGGACAGAATAACTATTGTCAGGTGCACCAAGGCCTGCGCAGATGTGCACCACCAGCAGAAACCCAGGCTGCTGGCTGCAGGCGCTCTGCTAATCAGCTGGGGGGCACCTGGATCTCCCCTGGGCAGCCGCCCAAGTCTCAGCTTACAGGGACCACAGCAGCTCTCCCTGACATGAGCAGTGGGGGTGCCTCCCGCTTCCAGTCTCATTCACACGGGTGCAAATCAGGAGTAGCCCCATTCTTGTAAATGGAGTTACTCCATGTAATGGAGTGGAGGGGGGGTGCATGTGTGAGTCAGGCTGGATGTCTGAGGCAAGCAGCAGCTCCCAGTGGCTAAGGATGACCCTGGGGCTACAACTGGCAGGTAACACCTCTGCCTGAACAAAGAGCAGGGAGGAGCTGAGCTGGGTTTTGAATCGGGGGCGGCAGTGAGAGGCTAGAAAAAGGGAGAGCTGGAAGGCAGCCAGCCGGAGGAGGGGGAAAGCTACATCCCAGAGGGACACCCCTCGGGGTCTTCTCCCCAGGACGGGTTGGAAGGACTGTCTCTGGCTGCTGTACTGTCACTTCTGTGAGAAACTGGGCTTCTGTTGCCTAATAAACCTTGTGTTGTACCTGCTGAGTGAGAGTCACTCCTGCCAGCGGACGGGGTGCAGTGCAGGGGGACCCCTGAACCCCATCACACTCCACCCTGGGGCCAGGATAAGGGCCTGAAAGCGGAAGCAGAAAGGCCTGTCTGTATGCCACACTCACTGCCCACTGGCTTCACATGTGACCTGGAGGCAGCTCAATCTTCACAGCACCTGCTAACAAGGGGGGCAGGTCTGCTGTGGCCACTTGGCCCTGGAAGCTGGACTGAGATTGTTCTTTAGCCCACCGGCCAAACAGCCACAGTCAGCAGCTTTCCAGCACTACAGACCAGGGCTAGATTAAACCCTCTGTAGGTCACGAGTCACCCCCGTGAGCACACTCCCTCCCCGCTCACCAAGGGCACCTCCAGTCTGACTCCTGCTACCCGGGCTCACCTGCTGCAGTCCCTCCTTGTTAAAGAAGAGGCTCACAAATGTCTCATTCAAGCTGAAGTCCTTTGACCCTCTAGCTATCTGCAGGCTGACGTACAGGTTCCAGGCTGTGGAGGGGTAGAGGCGACTTAGTGCTGAGCTGCCTTCTACAGCAAACCAGATCTGGAGAGCGAAGAGAGCAGAAGCGGAAGAGTGGGTGAAGGGAGCCGAGATCTCGGAGGGCATCCCCCAAAGGGGCTGCCACGCGGCTCTACTGAAACGCAGCCACCTCTGCGGGGCTGGAACCCGGCAGCGGTTTACACCGGGATCACCCACCCAGCACAGAGCTCGCCTCCAGTGGGCAGAGAGTGTGTCTAAGGGCGAGCACAACCTCCCTCCTCATCCCCTGCAGACTCCCAAGTTCAGTGTGCTGTCTGCCAGGCACGGCCTTCCCTGGGACTGTGCCTCGTTCTAGCCCGGGGTCAGCAATCCCTGGCACGTGTGCCAAGAGTGGAACGTGAGCCCTTTCCTTAGGCACGCAGGCGGGAGCTCTGCCCCACCCCTTCTCCCCATGCAGCTCCCAGCCCAGGGCCAAAGGCAGATCTGCACCCTGGGCTACCAGTGTTCCCCAGCTGCAGCCGGCAGCAGCTCTGCACCCCTGGCTACCAGGGCTCCCTGCCTGGGGCTGACAGCAGCTCTGCACCCCTGGCCACTGAGACTCCCCAGCTGGGCCGTCAGTGGCTCCCTGCCCGGGATGGCAGCAGCTCTGTGCCCCTAACTGTTGGCACCCCCCACCCAGAGCTGGTGGTGACTCCACACCCCTGGCCACCAGCGCTCCCTGCCCAGGGCCATCTGGCAGACTGGCTGAGCCACCAGCCCCTAGCAGCCTCTGTGGCTGGAGCTCCCTGGTTCACCAGAGAATCCAGGATAAGACAGGTTAAAATCCCAGACATTTCTAGATACTAAAAAACCCAGCTGGCCGGAGATTTAAAGACTGGAACGTACAGCTCTGCATCTTCGTTTATTTATTAATGAAGCTGTTTTAAGAAGGACTGTTAGTGACTTTGAAAATTATCACTGGCACTCGGGCCATCCACAGAGGTCAACAGGTCAACTTTCGGCCCTCTGCCTTGACAAGGTTGCTGACCCCTGGTCTAGCCACTTGTACAGGAGATAGAATATTTTGCAGTTCCTTGCACAGGTTCTGAGGCAGCATGAGTGACCATACAGCACCGGGAGGGCCTCATAAGAATGATATGACACAAAAATGTGGCTGTTTATGATATTACCTAGCACTGTTCATCACCAGACCTCAAAGCAGGTCAGTATTATTAACCCCATTTTACAGATGGGGAAACTGAGGGGCACATCTACACAGCAAAGGAAAGCCCAGGGCTGGCACGGGCCCTCAGTGTAGACTTCTGGGCTCAGGCAGGCTCTGGGACCCTTCCACCTCAAGCCTCGACATCACCTCAACAGTGAAAAAACCCCCCGGCCTGAGCTCCAGGTTGGCTGGTACCAACCAGCTGTGGGGGCCTAGTTTCTGTGGATACCCTTTGACACAAAAAGGTGACGGGACTGAGCCCAGGTCACCAGGTCACCAGGGCAGCGCTGGGAATGGAGCCCATGTGACAAGCCATGGCGCTATCCCCTAGGCCACATGGCACTCAGCCAAATGACGCACCCACCAGCTCCACCCAAGAGCCAAACCAAAGTACCTCTTCCAAGTCTGTCACGCACACGAAGTCCCCTGTGTAGGAGAGAACAAAGTATCTGATGGTGGACAGCAGGGCTAAGTCCGAGAGGAGAATGTAATTAACCAGATCGTAGCTGCAAGGCAAGCACAGGGCAAGTGGGAAATGTTACATTCCAGCGTGCCCATTCCCATGAATCCACTCCCTGAGGACAGACTGCTGTTACATGTGGCACTGTCTCTGGACCTGTGTCATGGTGTGTGGGGGTCCCCAGGCCTTCACGTTGTCTGCAGGCAGACGTGACTCTCATTCAGCAAGTAAAACAGAAGGTTGGTTAGTGGATAGGGACACAATGCAATACAGACTAATCGGCACAGAAGTCATCAGTACAATCCATCTCGGGGAGAGGGGCCCAGAGGGGGTCCCTGAGCTGGGGCCCTGGTCCTCCTTTATCCCTCTTCACCCAAAGCAGACTGACCACCTCCCAGCTGCCCAGTTCCAATTCAAACCAGCCAGGCCCCTCCTCCCACCTTTGTTCTGGTTCCCTAGAAAGGAAGAACAATGCGAAGTCCTGTGGCACCTTGCAGACTAACAGATTTTTTGGAGTATTAGCTTTCGTGGGCAAAGACCCGCCTCCATCAGATGCACGGAAGAGAAGGTGTCACCTGGTGGCAAAGGTTACGAACTTCCATTGTCTAAGGGTGAGAAGTCATCGCACTGAAATGCCTATCACCAACGGACACTGTGCTTAGGGAAACTGAGGCCCCAACCCGGTGTTATTACAGGGCATCCGGAACCATGTGCAACCTGACCAGGGAAATAAAATCCTCACCTCCCCCACTGCGTCACAGCCTCGCTCTCTGAGCAGAGAGGGGCCCCTCCGGTCTGTACCCTGATCGGTCACATCTGTATCAGCGCTAATGCCATTCAGCTGATTGCTCTGCAATGTGCGCCGAACTCCCCAGACAGCTCTGCCACTGCACCTCTGGGTGGAACCACCCTGAGCAGGCAAGAGCTGCGGGTTCTCCATGAATTCCATCTCAGCTGCGTTTAAGTGGGGTGAGTATTTTGAGCCCACTCGCTGCAGGGGAGGTGAATTTCACCCTCAGGGTGTTGTGCAAATCTGGAGTTACCTTGCAGACTGGTACAATTGGGATCAGAGTCGGGTCCAGAGCTTTGGGTTCAGATTCTCTGAAATAGTGATTTGGAGTGCCCCCGTTCTGGGGGCAACTACACTGGGACACATTAAAGGAGGGGGTTGATTTTCAAAGCAGATGTGGGGGAAGGATTGGCAGCAGCATTCTGAAAATCAGACCTTTATGATGCCTCCAGCTGCACCCCTGGAATCACTCCTCTCTTTTGAAAACCGCAGCCTAGAACCCTAGGACTGGAAAGGCCCCTGAGAGGTCATTGTGTCCAGGTCCCTGCCTTCACGGCCGGACCAAGCACTATCTAGACCAGGGGTCTGCAAACTGTGGCTTCAGAGCCCTAGGCAGCTCTGGAGCCATAGGTTGCAGACCCCTGTCCTAGCCACACAGCTGAGTGCTGCACCTACCTCCTTATGCATGTGAGTGGTGCTGGTCAGAAGACCTGGGCCTACCGATACAGCCTAGTTGTTTGGTCAGCCTGAAAAAGGGAGTTAGGTTCCTAAGGCATCACAATAACCTATAATGACTAAGTGGGAAAGGGAAGGAAAGGCAGGCAGGCCGATGCATCCCAGCCGAAGAGGCCGACTGCTGTGACTGAGGGAGTGTGTTGAAATCACGCCTGGCAAACAGCTAAGTGTGGAACCAACTCATCGGCTGCCTCTGCAAAATTTAGCTGAGCTTGCTGAAGACTTTGCTCTCACCTTTGTAATATAACATTGCCCCAGATATAGAAGATGGTGCTGAACGGGTTATAGGCCAACCCCCTTGGGATCAGAGGGGAGTTGGTGTATTCTTCCAGCCCCTGCAGCATGATAAATCCTTTCCCAACGTCTGCAAAAGAAAGGCGGGTAAGAGGAGTCTCCTGGAGAAGCCAGGAGGGGAGACTTCAGAGATGAGCAGAAAAAGAAGATCAGGCTGCAAGCCCCCCTCGCCAAGGAGCCACGGGGTGGCACAGCAGCCCCCACATCCCCAGAGGCTGGTGTCCCGTATTTGCCATAGGGTAATGTTGTCACCCTATTCAGATCCAAAGGAAGCAGCAATTGAGCCCCTTGAAGTAGCAGAGAGCTACAAATGAGGAGGGACCACTCAAGACACCGGGCAGGTCAGATGGGGGTTTGTCTGGTTACCAGTGCAGGGGCTAGGGAGATTAATTCGCAGCCTACACGTCTGAGGAGAAAACCAAGCAAAGCAGTTGTGGGTGTGAACCTGAGAAGACGCAGAGAGACACTGCTCTTCAGGCACACAGCCTACTGGAGGGGGAGACGTGGGGATTTTGGGGCAAGGAAAGTTGCTTACTGCTGTTTGTTTTAAATGTAGTCAGGGAAACGACTTCACAGGTATTCTTTGTAAGCAAACCGAGACTAGCCCTGATTCACAGCGTCTACTTTTCCTAATGGAAAGAGATCTGCAGGGCTCATCGGCTACTGCTCAGGCCAAGGAGGCGACATTTACTGCAGTTACAGAAGCACCTAAGAACTAGTCGCTCGGACCCAAGAGTTAGTTGCTATGTTGGCTCTGATTCACCGCTGTGTTGCTTTCAGTTTGCATGAGTGGAACTTAGTGACCACGGTCTAAAGCAGGAGGAACAAAGTGACGAGCTAGGCCTGCAGCGGTGAGATAATCAGCAGGGGAGATGAGGGACTCGTACACACAGTAGCTACTTTGCAGTAGCTAATTCCAGTCAATTTCTCCTGGAGGCTCATTCCAGAGTACGAGTACCTTTTTCTGCTTGTCTATACGGGGAGGCTACGGAAAGTTAATCCACATTACTTTCTAATGTGGATTAGTTAAAACACAGTAAGTCTCTGTCTGAACAACGAGAAATCCCGGGGCACCTTATAGACTAACAGAATTAATGCAGCATACACTTTCGTGGGCAAAGGCCCACTTTGTCAGATGTTTTTGCAGATACAGACTAACAGGGCTACCCCTCTGATTCAAGCCTCTGTTTGGATGATGTTGATCAGAATTAAAGTGCAGCCACATCTACTTCATGGTAGCGTATTATTTACAACTCAGAGCACTGCAGCTGTTGACTGAAATTTGATGTGTAGACCAGGTCTAACTCTAACTTCACTGTGGGGGTAAATTCAGTGAATCCAAATTAAGGCCACCTTTACTCTGAATCAGAGCATCTACCCAAGGGTATAACATGCTTTATCTGTATAAACAGGGAGTTTGCATTGTAGATCTACCCCCACTCAAGACTGCCACACAGTGTCTGTGTGGACCCTGCTGTCCAGCTCCAAAGTTCCCTAGTGAGTGTGATCTACTCTCATTCGAAGTCAGGCAGACTGAGACTGAGGCTGGACTGAGGCCAGTAGGGAACAATTGCGCTCTGGGTTTGCGGGGTTGGGGCCTGGGAGAGCAGGCTGCCGCATCTACCAAATATTTCCATGGTGCCTGTGAATCCCACCGAATCCTGGGAGAACATTCCAAGGGGGGTTCTTACCTTTGGGTATGAAGCGCGGAATGTGGTACAACACCCGGAAAGTTGAACTGACTGTGAGCAAACAAACGTGGGAAGGACAAGTTACACACTACAGCTGTCTATTTACCAGGCGCACTCACTTTATGAAATCTAGGCACTTACATGGCCCCCCATTACCACAGAATCACAACCTTTCAAGTAGTGAGCCCCACACCACCCTGGGCAGATGGGGAAACTGAGTCATGTAGCAGCCAAGTGACTAACCCAGGATTCCACAAGGAACGTGTGCCCACCACACATGTACTGCTATGTGTACCCAGAATGGCATGGACAAACCTTTGTGCAGATATATCTGTCCAAGTCAATGGGATGGCTTGTAGGTCTAGGGGCATGATTCTCCGTTATGGTACAAGACAGCCTGGGTTTAAATCCTAGACAAGCCCTCGCCTTCCTTTCTATCAGTCAACAGTGTACCCCTTGTGGCCAAGAAGCCTAGTGGCACATGGGGCTGCATTAGTAGGAGCATTTCCAGCAGATCTAGGGAAGTGATTATTCCTCTTTATTTGGCACTGATGAGGCCACATCTGGAGTATTGTGTCCAGTTGTGAGCCCCCATTACAAACAGGATGTGGATGCATTGGAGGGAGTCCTGCAGAGGACAACAAAAATAATTAGGGGGCTGGAGCATGTGACTTATGAAGAGAGGCTGAGGGATTTGGGCTTATTTTGTCTAGAGAAGAGTGAGGAGGATTTGATAGTAGCCCAGCTACCTGAAGGGGGCTCCAGAGAAGATGGAGAGAGACTGTTGTCAGTGGTGACAGAACAAGGGGCAATTGTCTCAAGCTGCAGTGGAGAAAGTCTGAATTGGATGTTAGAAAAAAATATTTCCCTAGGGAATTGGTGAAGCCTGGCAGAGGGTAATCCAGGGAGATTGTGGAACCTCCTTCCCTAAAGGTTTTTAAGTCCCGGCTTGACAGAGCCCTGCTGGGATGATTTAGTTGGGATCACTCCTACTTTTATCAGGAGATGGGACTTGATGACCTCCTGAGGTCTCTTCCAACTCTATGATTCTAAGCTGCAATCACACCACAGACCTCCAGTGGGTGGTTCAGACCCTGTCGCCTGTCTGCTGAGGCTGGCACAGTTAGTGGCATGGGGAGGGATAGTTCATCAGGAGATGGACTGGCCAGTAGCCACTCATCAGTAATCATTTGACACTGCCTCAGGCCACATTCAAACCAAGAGCCCAGGCAGGAAAAAGCAGCACCAAAGCCATTCAGTCCTCCTCCATGGTACAGTTATTAGATGATCATTCTCATACCTGAGGTAACCACTATTTTCTGTGAGCTAAATCCTTCCTGGGGTCCCACCCCTGCTCAGCATTAGGACTAGCAGGATCTGACAGCACAGTTCGGTCCCCACCACCCCTCCCCCCAAAAAACCCTCCACAGCATACGTAGGACCCAATTCGCAGCGCGTGAACCTCAGCGTCGCTCCAGGACTTCGATGGAATGACGCTGATTCACAGCAGCTGGCTTTATGTGCCGATCAGCTCAGAACGGCAGCTCCACCTTGATCATAGGCCACAATGTAGAACAAGGAATGGTTACTCTTCTTTTCTTCCACAAGCAGCACAATCCTCGCCTCTTCTGTGATATAGATGGCCCAGAGGATCTTGCAAGAAACTGAGAGCAGAAATGGGGGCAGTGAGCAAAATCTCTTCCAACAGCCTTTTCAAACATCTCAGCGGGATTTATTTTGAACACGTGAATATCTCCTCTGCTGGCGTAACACATCACTGCTCCATTGTACCAGTGTTCCAAATGGGGAGCCAGTGTTCCGGAATTGTACCAGCGTTCCAAATGAGGAGCCAGTGTTCCGGAATTGTACCAGCGTTCCAAATGGGGAGCCAGCATTCCAGCATTGTACCAGCGTTCCATTGGATGAGAGATCCAGAATTGGAGCCCGTGTTCCTGAGAAGGTCATCTGGAACACAGGCTCCAGTTCTGGTTGCCCTTGCTCCAGGAAGATGGATTCAGATGGGAACCAGGGCAGACAAAGGGCTCCGAGGATGACCAGGGCAAGGGAGAGCTGATTTCTCTAGAGGTGAGAAAGAGCTTGCGTCGTCCGGCAAAAGGCAGAAAGGAGCGGTTCTCCCACCACTGCAGGCCATCCACCTCCCCCAGGAGGGTAGCTAGGAAGAATCCTTCCACCGGGCTAGTGCTGTCTGCACTGAGGGAGAGGTCAGCTGAAGCAGGTCTCTCAGGGGTGTGGGCAAGACCATCTCTACTAATACGCAAATGACACAGCCACGTGGGGCACCAACTTGTTCCCAAGTTTCACAGTGACCGAGCAGCTGTGTGCTGCATATCAGCACCAGTGGCCGGCCACAGCCCCCAGCAGGGCCCCTTCCACGGCAGAAGCCAAATTGCCACTTCTCTCCAGCCAGCAGTGCGGCTGCCCGCTGCTCCTCCGCAGTCCCCTGGCCTGAGGCTCAGCCCCCTCACTGCCACCTGCACTCCCTGCCTGCTCTCCTGAGGCTGCAGGGGAGCCAGCCTGCTCCTGCGCCTCATAGCTTCTGTCCTTGCAGCACTCCCGAGGGTCTGCTCCCCCCACAGTGCACCTCCATCCCGAGGGCATTGCAGGTCCTGGCTTGCATAGGGCAGAGACAACCAGGGTGGGGATTCCAGGGGTGCTCCAGCCATGTGCCCCACCCCTTCCCCACGCATGCCACACCCCTACCTATGGTCCACCCACACACACACCCTGCTCCTTCCCCTGGTCCGTCCCCTCCTCTCCTTCCCGTGGAAGTGCCACACCACTCCCCACTCCCTGCGAGCAGTGCAATGCTGCCCTAGAACAGCATGAGCTAGGCCGCTTGCACCACTCTTGGTCCATACTGCTGTGAGGGAGAGTCGAGACAGCCCTGACGGTGAGTGCAGTGTGGGGGGTGAGGCTAGTGGTGCACGCAACCTCTGTGCACCCCCACACACTGCCGCTAGTGTTGGGCACCAGCATGGCTGGGGATGGCCCTGAGGCCCGCGCCACTTCCGATGCTCTAGATATCTCTTCAGTCCTGGGGCTGGGCACCTGTGGACTCGTCTGGGGATTCGCATCTGGGCCTATTCTTTCCAACGTGCCCCCACCTCCAGTTAGCCCAGCACAATGGGAGTCTCTTGAACATGGGCCCCAGGAGCCTCACAGCCAGACTTTCCCCAAGGTTGAATGGCAGCTCAGTGGGAGGGCTCAGAATGGTCACAGGAGTCCAAATAGCTTTCCAGGCACCCTGCTCCAACCTCTAGGCCCCACTTCCTTTCCAGAGCTCAAAATAGAACCCAGGCATCCTCACCACCAGCCACCATTCCCGCTCCTACCACAGCCCCAAATACTACAATTCGGTGACACTCCTGCACAGCACCACATGAACATGGGCCAGAACCTCAGCCAGCATGAGCCAGACCCACGCTAAATTTACGCCGATTTCAATGGCACTAAAACCAATTTATACCAGCTGGGGATCTGGCCTGGTTGACTCTGGAGGAGCGACTCCACGTGGGCACTGTTAGGCAAAGACCCTGAGAGCACAAGGACCCAAAGACACTCACTCCGCAAGTATTTGCACACCGTCTTCTTTCCCGGGGTGAGTAGTTCCGAAAACCAAACTGCTCCATCTGGAAGGGAGGGAAGAGTTTCTGGGTTTCAGCCAATCAGGCAAATGGCCCTGGTCACATATGAGCAGTTGCCTTGCACCGATCAATTACTCAGCCCTATAGCTGCCTCCCAACTAACGCACAGAGAGGAACGATGGCCCTGTGGTTCATGGGGACTCAGGAGGTCTGGGGTCATTCCTTGCTCTGCCACGAACTTCCTGTGTGACCCTGGGCTAATCACTACCTCCACATGGGCTTCAGTTCCCCACCTTTAATGCAGGGATAACCGTCATTTCCATGCCTGTCTTGTCTCTCAGCAGGTGTCTGATCTCAGTCAGAGTCTGGGTAGTGCCCAGCCTGAAGGTACTCTGATCTCAGTTGGGGTCAGGGTGGCACCCAGCCTCACAGGGCCCTAATCTCGGCTGGGATCTGAGCATTACACGGTCTGAGGGGGCCCTGATCTCAGTCGGGGGCTGTGCAGCACCCAGCCTGTTGGTGAGGTTTGGGCTGTGCCTGGCTCAAGGGGCCCTGATCTCAGTTTTGGTCTGTGCACCAAGGTCTGTGATCTCAGTTAGGGCCAGGTGGGACCCCGCTGTAGTAGACAGGATAATCCTAACAGAGGTGGCCCTTCAGGCAACAAGAGTGGCCGAACTTGGACAGCTGCCACTTATTTGTATGCAGAGTGGGCTCCTCTCCCCTGGCAATCAGTCCAGCTCCCTTCATCAGCGCTAACTGTTGCACCGTGCAAAGGGGACAGAGCAATACATTATCACAAGGGGGTGGCTGCCAGTCACTGGGACACAGGGTCAAGCCCTCCGCTGGTGTGAACCAGCTCAGTTCCCAGGGCAAATTATCGTACCTCGAACGGTGACAAGGAAGATTTCTCCTGCTTGCGAGCCCCCGCCTAGAGCAATCACATACTCAGAGTTGTTGTGGGGGAAATGCACAGGGTTTAACTTTGACACGCAGATATTGTTCAGCACACGGGTCCAGAGGCCTGGAGAGAACAGAGAGACTCTGTCTTAGGTACTTAAATGGCCCCGTTGCCCTACTCCTCAAGGAACCCCCATGCTACCACTCCTATGCTGCAACAGGAACTAAGGTCCAGAGAAACTAAGTGATGCCCAGTGTGAGAGAAGAACTCAGTGACAAAGCCATCCCCACTGTCCAGGCTGGTCCCTAACCACTAGACATGCTTCCCCTCTGGAGGGGGCAGCCAATAGGCCTTGGCCACCTCTGGCTGCTCTTACCAGATACCTTCATGTGAGGTGACAAGACAGAATAGTTGCCAGTGAAGTAGTAGACCAGCTGGTTCTGGCGGATGATGAGCACGCTTTCCAGAGCAATGGCGTCCAGAATGGTGGAGCTGTACATGCTCGTGGTGCAGCCGTAGGATCCTATCCAGCAGCTGTCGAGCCCCACCTGAAGCAGAGACAGGACAGAGAAGGGGCAGCAGGCCTTATCCTGAGCTCAGCGGTAAAGCTCCCAGGACCTTTTCCTCTGTCTCCCTGTAAACACACTGACAAAGCACAGGCTCCCTGGGGACCCCATTTGGGTCTGGCCCATGGTTCTGGATCGTAGTTCTCCAGCCGGCCCACCAGCTGGGTCTCACTTAACTTCCCTCCTCACAGCACTGCTCTGTGGTCGTTTTGTGAGGGAGGCAATACAATTATGCACCATTCTTGTGACTGTTCCCTTTGGCTAACTGCTGTAAATCACTTGTTGCTAAATGCTGTTGTGTTCCTGTTGTATTCAGGGACCGTCCCACCTTTGGAATGCACTGCAGCTAGCAACACAGGGCAGGCAAGGAGGGAGGCATGATGCAGGAGCCCCACGTCACCAGGGATTGCACCAGTGCAGGATTGGGCACCAGGTGGAGGCCAGATCAGGATCTGGGAGGTGGCCCACCTTCTCCACTAAACAACCAAAGGCCAAATTCTCCAGTGGAGTAAACTGCTGTAGCCAACAGAGCTCTGCTGATTTGACACCAGCTGTGGACCTGGTCCTGCATTTCACAGACAATGCAGTGATCCCGCTTGCACGGAAGGGGTTACTCCAGAGGCAGATTCTAACCGCAGCTGCACACCAGCATAACGTTACTGGCTTCAAGGGCACATCTCCTGATTCACACTGAAGGGAAGGAAATCAGAACCAGGACATTTTACCTGTGGCTGCTCTTTCACAACACACCTTTGCTCAGCATATCACACTCCTCTCTGGATCTGGGAATAGAACCCAGCTGTCCTGTCCCCTGCTCTCACCACTAGGCTACATTCCCTCCTGGGGGAAGGAGGGGAACCCAGGAGTCCTGACTCCCAGGCTTCTGCTTCTGTCTTCCCTCCCCCCTCTTGTACACTCAGCCAATCTGATGTGGAATGAGAGAGAGCACACAAACATGGGACACCGCTACAGCATCAGCCAAGAAGCAGAGGTGGGAAAAGTACCCAAAAAGTTACTGGAGTAAAAATGCAGCTGCTTTCACTGCTGGATACTCGAGTACCATCAAGATGTGACGTGCTCGTGTGTACTTTTACTCAAGTAGTTTTCCAGAGGGACACTGGTACACCTGCCAAAGCAGCTGCCCTTTTACTCAAGTAGCCTTCTGGGACCTTTTTCCACCTCTGCTAAGAAGCCACTTTGAACAAGGGCTGGGATTCTGATCCTTCTGCCTGCTGACACCCCTCCTGGTTCCCTGGGAAGAGAATCGAGCCATAAGCAGCAAAGGCGTCCCCTGGCAGCTCCTTCAGACGGGACCCGACCTCTCCCACCTCTTTACCTCGACTGTGCTGAAATGCACAAACTCTGAGTCTGACACCAGAAGGGCTTTGAAACCGGTGAATCCCCCCAGGATCAGCACGGGGGCCTGATTGAAGGTGGACCAAATGGGCCGAGACGGGCTGTGGAACGACATCATGACCTTCAATGTCGTGACCTAGAACAGAAGATGCAAACTTCCTATGCAGGTCACTCCTCAGCAGCATTTTGGCTAGTTTGGCAACCTATACAGGGTCCGCATTTGTGGGGGAGGCCCCCCAAATCACCCACTGGTGCCCTTCTCTTTCACTGCCACCACCAACTGCCCTCTGCAGCATCCTTTGCCCAACACACCTCCCACTGCTCCCCCCACAGGCCAGGGCGAAACCTGTGCAGGGCCATGGGCCCATGTCCCAGGAGGGAGACAAGCTCAGCTCAATGGAATGGGCCGATCTGTGCCTCAGTTTACCTATTCTGCATGGTTATCCAGTTGGTGGGGGAGGCCTGTTTGCTCTCAGGGCAGGCCTGGCTGTCCAAGCCTGAACGGGTCATTATAAAAAGGACTGGCTTGGCCAAACCCCATATCAGTGGAGAACCTTCTCAGGCAAGCCCAGTCCCCAGGACACTGAGGCTAGCTATCCCCAGGCCAGAGGGAGATGGAATCCCCCTGCCCTCAGCACAGCACCTGGGCACCTTCCCCCAGCTGCAAAACGAAGGGCTGGAGAGTGGTGAGGCTAAGGGGGGCAACTGGAAGGGGTGAACACCATCCCTGGGGAACTGACTGAGAGAGAGAGAGACGGCCCTTGAACGTAGGGTTCACAACAGCGTGGCTGGGCTTGCAGCAGACCAGGATGGTCCAGCTTTCACCTTCAGTTTTCTGCGCTGCCCTAAGACTTCCTGGGCTGTTCTGAGTGATAGCCTGAATGTCACTGCCAGTGAGAGGAGGTGCCTTGGTCTCTGCAGTGGGCATAGCGCCACCAGGAGGATTTCTCAGCTGGTCTTGCTAGGCAGAGCACACGGTGCGACACATGGGGACCAGTGCCCCTAAGCACCAGGCAAGGAGGCCACAAGGCCTATCCTGCGCAGGAGTGGGACCCTGCAGGAGCCTGGCACACCGAGGGCTCCTCCTAGGGACTGTTCCACAGCTGGGGCCTAGTGCTGATCTGGTGAAGTCCTGATACTTGCTCTCCAAACTCCTCCCCATACCCTGGTGTCTCCTTTGGCACCAGGCCCCCAACCTTCCTGCGACCCACCGTTGGGGAAACGCTGACCCAGAAGGTGCCAGCAGCACTGGGGAGGGAAGGCCAGGTTGTGTGTCTTCTTCTTCCTCCCCTGGCCAGGTCTATGCTACTGCTGGTGTCACTACAGCTTAGGTCACTTGGGGTGTGAAACCCCCTTGTCTTCTCCTGGGTTTTTCCCCATATGCACTCCCATGCGACACGGCAGGACAGCGTCTCCGGCTCACAGAGCTGCCGCTGCTCTGGGGAGGGGGTTGTCGTGGCCACAGGAGAACGGCTCCCATAGGCACAGAGCGGCTGCACGAGTGCTGTTAGCGCAGCTCCACTGTAACCTCGCTAGCGTAGCCCTGGCCTGTACCGCGGTCAGGGTGCATAACCGCGACTTGCGCGGCTCACCCCGCTAGCTTTGAACTAGCTAGCACAGGGGTCAAGAGCAGGGAAACTGTGGCCTTGTGGGCATCGGCAGTGGCTAGCTGTCTGCGGAAGCACCCAAATGCCCAGCCAGGCTTCATAGAGAAGCAACGTTGACTCATGGGTAGAGCCCTAGACTGGGTGACTTTGGGCAGGTCACAGTTCCCCTTCTGTGCCTCAGTTTCCCCTCTGTAAAATGGGGAGAAAGCGCTTTTTGATCTCCAGATGAGAAGCACCACAATAGATCTTGGGGTTAGGAACAGACAGGCTGCTGAACTCTCTTTTATATTCAAATTTGACACATTAACACGTGGTTTGAACTGGGATGGGAATTTTCCATGTCACTATAGGGGCTCTTTTGCATAGTTGGCTTAGTCTAATTCTTGGCTTCCCACCCCGTTCTGCCCCTCTGCTCTCTGATTTGCTCACCTTGATAATTTTTCTGATTTGTCCACCTTGATTACTGTTTTTGGCTCTCTGTGCCTTAAATATTGAAGCTGTTCTGTTATGGCTATGGCCTGGAGAAGTGGGTCTGTCCCACGAAAGCTCATCACCTAATAAATTATTTTGTTATGTCTTTAAAGTGCTACTTGACTGCTTTTTGTTTTGTTAGATCTTGGGGTCGTCATTCTAACTTGTGCCACAACAACCGTGTCTTCTCTAGGGTTTTGCCCCATAGTCACTACCATGAGCAAAGAACAGCTGATTTTCTAGCAAAGACAAACCCTCTACCGCAGCGTACCGTCTCTCCTAGGGAAGACTGTAAGCCAGACTCAGTTTCTTTCATGTAGCCATTGATGTTCATAGAAAACCTATAAACAGCAAGGAACAACGGATTTATCAAAAACAGAGGAGGACCTCCATGGTCCGGCACTCTCAGGACCCAACTGGTCCCGAACAAGGGAATTTGCCAGAACTGGGGAGGTACCCTACTGCTGGCTGGACTTCCAGCCCTAGCCAGCCACCTTGCCACCGGCCAGCCTGTCACGGCCCCAGACCCCCCACTGGGCAGCCCTGGCCCCAGCTCCCCCTCTGGACTGCCATGGTTCTGGTTCCCAGCCCTGATGGGCTCTGAACTGTCAGTCCTCCTGCTGCCTGACTCTGGAGGGTTTAGGGAGACGCAAATTGTATCTTCGTCAGGATTCATTTAAAATAACACACAGGCCAGGGGCTTTTCCCACACTGCCTCTGTGCTTGAACCAAGTCCTCTCTCGAGGTGCAGGGCTAGCCCACATCTGGGGAGATCCCATGAGGGACCAGCTGTCTTCACACCACCTGCTGTTTGCCGCATTCCACAGGCCCAGTGTTTCCTCCTGCAAAGCACCATGACATGGCTAAAAACTGATCTGCTGGACAGCTGCCA
This sequence comes from Carettochelys insculpta, assembly GCF_033958435.1. NCBI lineage: Eukaryota > Metazoa > Chordata > Testudines > Carettochelyidae > Carettochelys > Carettochelys insculpta. The sequence goes on along the minus strand of NC_134158.1, from coordinate 21,603,400 downwards.
TGCTGGGGCTGTGAGCTGCATTGACTCCAATTTAGGGTATAAACACAGGGCACCACATGTTCCAGAGAGCTGGACGAGGAACTGAACACCAGCACCATGCATCTTCAAATCAAGTGTGGGACAAATGCCCAAGATAGAGCGGCATAAATGTTCAGGTAGTATGGATGGGTAGACAGACAGACAGAAACCCATGTACAGGCACAGATAGTTAGATAGATAGAGAGATAGATATGGGGCCAGATGTATCTAGCTCTGTAAAGAGACAGATGATAAAATTATTTTGCTCATGGATGTACTATATCTCCACTCATCCTGGCAATTTACACTGTACTTGATCTCTCTCTCCCTCTCTCCTCAAACCAGCTATCTATCCCCACACACTGTGTCTATCTGTGCCCACCTACCCTATCTATCTATCTATCTATCTATCTATCTATCTCCCCATGCACGCCCTCTCTATTTATCTATCCACCCAAGGGCGGCAGGATGGCCCCTCTCAGGTCTGTGCTCCTTCTGTACAGCATGGCACACACTGATGCTGTGCAGCACATGATTAGATCAGAGTCAGCTTGGAGGGTCATAGGGCAGAAGCCCAATTTTCCCCCTCTGCAGGTCCCCTTTAGGGAGGAAGGCAGCTGTCAGCACTCTCCATTCCGGGCAGCTCTCTGGCTGCTTGCAGGTTACCGAGCCAGCCCTGGGTCATCCCTGCCACAAGCTGAACAAAGGGGACCTGGGCACCCCCAGCCCTCCTTACCTCTTGCTGTCCCCTTGAAAGCCCAGGTCGTTGCTCTCCACCAGGACATCCATCACTAGGCTCCAGTTCATCATAGGCATGGGTGTGTACCAGCACATCCGGCAAACCTCTTCACTGGCACACGGCCCTGTTAATGCCCAAGAGACAAAGAGATACTCCAAGGAGGCTCAGACACACTATACTCCTGCTCTCGGGACAGGGACAGGCAAAGGTGGCTTAAAACACTTTGGACAACCCATATTCTGGGGCTGCACAGCCTCTGGTGTAAGTCAGAGCAGCCTTGGGGCTGCTCTGACTGGTGCATTACTACTGATGGAAGCAGAGACTAGCCATAGCACAATGCACTTTGGCCATACCCTGGGTCTGAGAGTGAGAGAGGGCAGAAAGGCTTGATCTGCCCTGACACCCAGGTAGAGGCTAGGCCAGGTAGAGCAGAGCAGTATAGGTCCCCTACACTAGCTGCAGAATCCCTGCTACCAAGGTTCTTCTGCCCACTCTGAGCCCCTTTCATGTTGCCAGAGCTCCCACGCTGGGGTCTTGGCATACACAAGAATTCAACCACAGGTCTCTCTCTCTGCCTCCCCACCTGTCTTCTTCTTATGACTGGAGCAGCTCATCACTTCCTCCAGCAAAGGGACCAAAGAAAAAGGACGAACTCCTGTCCAGAGGGGCTGACAGCCACCACCAGCCCTGGGGCTAGGTGGGAGCGGGGCCTGGCTCCATGACCTGGAAGGGGCGGGGCAAAGGGCAAAAGGGACAGGGCCTAGGGCAGTCAGCCCTTGGTGCCACTCAGAGCCGCCCAGCCCCTCCCCTCACCCCCACAGCCACATGGGGTGTTTCAAAGGGGCCTGGAGCTCTGGCTGCCAGGACTGCTGCAGTAGCTGCTGTGGCTGGAGCTCTAGACCCCTGTGAAATGCTGGGCCCCAGGGCAACTGCCCCTTTCCCGGCTCCCATCAGCGGGCCTCCTCCTGTCTCTCTAGGTGGATTCCCAGGGCGAGGATAGAGGCTCAGCTGTGGGGATCAGCACAAAACCTGATGAGTCATTTAAGCCCCATTTAAACACTCGAAAGGAAATGTGAGCAGTGCCTGATCCTTGGCCGGTCACCCCGAGAAGGAAGCAACTCTTATTCAGGGAACAGAGAATAAATACACCCCTGGGCCTGCAAGGCTGTGGTACCAGCCTGCCGAGCGAACCCTGGTGATTTGCACTGAAGTGGCACAGAAGCAGAATACCCTGAAGCCGGTAAGGGGCAGCTTTCATCTCAATCTGCAGCTGCTCAGCTTTCTGATATTCTGTATTGATGACTCCTTCAAATGTTACGGTCACTACAGGTCTCAGGCCAGTCAGGTGAGCCTTGCGAATGACCATCGCCGCATCCTGGAGGGAAGGAAGAGAGGAAAAGGAAGGGGTACCATACTGAGGGGCTGAGCGACTCACTCTGAGCTCTGAGCCAGCCCAGCTTTCATTAGCATGGAGGATCCGGGCAGTCACAGCTTGACACCCTCTACTGCAGGTCTCGGAGGCTGGGGGGAGGGACAGCCTGCAACTCTGCAGCTGTGGGGTTTATTCCCTGCTCTGCCACTGCCTTGCTGAGGGGCACTGGACAAGTTGCTACTTGGTGACTCAGTTTCCTCACCTGTGAGATGAGGATAGGAAGGCTTCCCTTTGTTGGTTAAGTGCTCTGACAGTGATGGATATAGTGCATTATATTATATGAGTGAAGGAAGAAGGCCTCAGTGATTAGGGCAAAGGACTTCATTGGGAGACATGAGTTCAGGTCCTGGCTCTCTTACAGACTCCTTGTGTGACCATGGGCAAATCCCTTTAGCTGGTCGGTGCCTCGGTTTCCCCATCATTACTATGGGAAAAACAGCCTCTCCCTGCCTCATAGGAGTGTTGTGCGGATGAAAACATTAAACCTCTCAAGATGCTCGGACAATACCATGATGGGCACCATGGAAGCACCTGAGGCTAGGCCATGTGGGTGCGCAGAAGTGTGATCCTACCCGACTGAGCTGGGCAAACCGAGGTCTCTAGCATAGATACAGCTCTACCAACAAACCCATGCCCTTCCCACTGCAGCCAAACAGCAGTAACAATACACAGCTCTGCCAGTTCAGCTGCAGCCATGCTATGAGTGCCTTGCTTGTGCTGTTGACCTATATTCCTGTCCTGGCAAAGCACTTCTAGCATAGACAGAGCCTAAGAGAGATACCTCCAGTGAACACCGGGTGCAGCAGTTTTTCAGTTGCTTCCAGAGTAACTGTTCTCCAGTGAATTTTTGTGAAAAGCAAATTCACAGTGGCCATAATTTTGAGAGTTAAAACACTATATTCCTGAGAATCCAGTCACATGGTTATCTTGAAGGGTCACATAAAGAATATATTTTCCACTGTAAAGAATTACGTACCATTAATCTACTATATACTTGAGAGAGTTTGTCTACTTGTGAGTCTGTCTGCCTGTTTGTTCAAGAATTCCTCCTAAACAGTAAGAACTAGGACCACCAAATTCTGTATGCAGTTTCTTCTTATCCTAACTTAAAGCAAGGTTAGGGTTTAGTTGTGCCAGGACAATGAGATGTGCCTGGAACATGATTGTTTCTCATAAACTAGAAAGGGAGGGCTGCAGAGGATCATCGGGGGCAGCAGGGGATATGGGATGGAAAGAAGGGATGGGCATACTGTATAACAACCACAGTGGGGCATCAAGGGAGCAGAGATGGGACCAGAACACCAAAAACCCAACTGGGACAGCAGTGGTCACATGCGAAAACCCTTGTGGCCACACACGTTAATTGCAATGAGATCTCTTTACTGTACCTGAGAGGTGCAGGTCAGATTTATTTTCAGGTAGTACGGGAAGCCAAGGTAGTGCTGTCAGAAAGAGAAGCAGATGTTTTTGAAAAAAGCCGTTTGTCACTTTGGGTTGAGAAGTGCTAACTGGGACTTTTCCTCTGTTCAAAGCCAAGTTGCAGGGTTCTTTAACAGCCTAGGTGAGATCAGCTGATGGCTCTCCATGCACTTCCCAGCATTCATACCACACTGTCCAACTCATCTGAAGAGCTGGGAACAGACACTGCAAAACCTCCCATTCTCCTGCCATGGGCCACTCTGCTTCCCAGAGCTGTGACTAATCCTGCGACAGCTCACCACACTCTGCCCCGGCATTAGAACAGAACCCATGAATCCCCTGCTTGAAAAACAGGCTTGGCAGAATATAAGTTTGATTTGTTTACAATTTTGATGAATAATACAGTTGTTTATTTTTACACAATGTTAATTTTTATTCATTTAAATTTTCACAGTTGCAAAAGATCGGACAATGAAGTGGGTCGGAAGATAATTACTCTTTAATCGCCAACTGACAGCATCACATGGCAAAACATGCAACGCGCGTAGCCTTAAACCAAACAAGTTCTGAAGTAGCATTCGTCTTACTTTGCTGATCAGTAAATTTCAGTTCTTATCAATGGCTATGGTTTTTATGGGTTTATATGGATGATACAGATGTTTATCTACATTTGCTAGTACAAGCCTAATCCTTCCAAGCCTATTGAAAAACTAGACAGACCACACTGATCCTCCATCCAGTGTTAAGCATGAAGATGACTGAGGAGCTTCTTCATGCTGCCACAGAAAAAGTAGATCTTCACAATCGATGACTTGTGGGGGTTGTCAAGTGTAACTTCAGTGGAGTGACTCCTGATTAACACCAAGGTAGGTGTGAAAATAATCTGGCTCCAGCTTTGTTCAAAAGAAGGTGAAATTTACCAGTCGGAGGTTTTACCCTATAATGAAGTGGGGGATACCTGTGTGTGTGTGTGAGTGGCTCACAGAGGGTGTGGGGCTCCTGCTGAGGGTAACCTTGACGACCAGGTAACACCTTTGTACTGGAGACAAAGGGGGAGGTGGAGCCTGAGGGGTTTGAATTGGAACTGGGAGTTGGAAAGCGGTTAGTCTGGGCTGAGAGAGAGCAAGACCCAGGAGCGGGCAAGGCCCCGGATCTGGGGGCCCCTCGGGGCCTCGTCTCCCCAGCATGGATTGGACTGGCTGTCTCTGCCAGCTGCACTGACTCCTCTGTGCGACGCTGTGTCCCGTCGGCTAATAAACCCACTGTTCTCCTGCTGAGTGAGAGTCACTCCTGCCTGCAGATGGGGCGCAGAGCTTGGGAGACCTCCAAACCCCATCACATACCCCCACTTTGGTCCTACACAGACAAACTGACCGTCAGCAAAGTGAAGCATTGAGCCCAATGGCAGCAGAGCCAATGTTAATGTGAAAGCAGAATCTTTAGAAGCCTTCTGAAAAATTCACACTCACCGAATTTCTGTCATTCAGATCTATGGCCGAGTCGGTGAGACTCCGAAACACAGATGCTACGCTAGTGACTGGCTGCTGCCTAAATAACACAGCTCTGTCCCCACCCAGGTCATCAAATTCGTTGAGCACAGCATTCCACTCGCAGTCCTTGAACAGCAGGCAAACCTGCACGTGCAGCAGCAACAGCAGGGCAAAGAGTTGCTGCATGTTCTCGTGGTTATGATGCCAGGACCCTGAAGAATAAACAAAACATTAAAGCTTTCAATCCATTTAATTAAGAATAAGCATATTTAATCCTCATACAGTAAAACGTCTGACCACTCTACCTAAGAAATTGATATAAACACAGAGATCACTGCCAGCGTTCCTTCTAATTGTTTCCATTCATGGGTGAAATAAATTTTGTTCTGTGCATCAAAGCATGATCAGATGTGCACCACCAAAAGGAACACTTGCTTTGTTAATCAGCTGGGTGGTACCTGAATCTCTCCTGGGCAGCCCCCCAAGTGCTCAGCTTACAGAGAAGATGGATTACTTTGTACATCACTGAAATGCAGCCACCTCTGGAGTGGGATGTGACAGTTTTTTCTAGAAGGGAAAACTTTATTGGCTAGTAAAATACTAGTAAAAACCTTGGCATGAAAGGCAGTAGTTGCTTATGTGGTTGCTCTCCCAGCAATGAAATGCAAACTGCTCTGGGGCAGAGAACAGCAGCTACTTTTAACAGCACAGAGCAATAATACACAGCAGTTTGGGATTGGACATAAAGAATATCACTATGCCCAGCAGAAACTGCATGTACCTTTTTGGGAGGCAGAGTTTAAATATTGAATTGGAATGAGATCAAGAAAGAGTTTCAGAGTGACCTGAAAGTTGTAGCTTGGAGGAGTCCTTAGGCACTTGAGCGTGTGACATTCTCTTAAGTTATGGAAGACAGGAAATTGTATATGAAATCACCCTTAAGGTTATGTGCAAAGAGGGATGGCTGATGTTCTGATGGGGATGGAACACCACCTGGCGGACAACTGGCACAGAAAGACGTGTAGGAGATTCTGTAATGTGCCAGTACAAGGGTAGCCTCTGCATCACACACTTCAAGAATTCAAAATAAAAAAGCAGTCATGTAGCACTTACAGACTAACAAAATAATTTATTGGGTGATTGTTAGTCTTTAAAATGCTACATGACGGCTTTTTTGTTTTGATAGAATGCAGACCAACACGGCTACCTCTCTGTCACTATCCAGGGGATTCAAAACACTTATAAACCCTTAAGAAATACAGCCATGCAAAATAATCGGGCATAGCACAGAATTCATGTGGTACAGTAACAGAGAGATAGCCGTGCTAGTCTATGTACTATCAAAACAAAAAAGCCGTCAAGTAGCACTTTAAAGACTAACAAAATAATTTATTAGGTGATGACCTTTCGTGGGACAGACCCACTTCTTTAGACCAGAGCCAGACCAGAACAGACTCAACAGACTAATAATAATAAATTATGTTGTTAGTCTTTAAAGTGCTACTTGACTGTTTTTTTGTTTTCAGGTGGTACAGGTTAGAGCTGGGGGTTGGAAATGGGACTCAGAGACCCAGAGAAGGCAAGTCAACTGCTGAGCTCCGTGCCTCAGTTTCCCAAGTTGACAACTCTCCGCATGTGTCTCATGAGAGTCTATTAACGCCCCTGGTAGCAGGCAGCGAGACCAAGAATGACCATTTACAACACTCTCTGAAGCTCAGATCTCAGGTACTGAATGTTTGAAATCTGCCAAACTGATGAGGTCCCGTCCCCTGCCCTGCCCATAATGTCACTCCCCCGTCAGGACATCATAGCCACCCTCCTTTGCACGTCACGTTCCCGCATCACATCCTCTTTCCTCACGATGTCTCACCCTCGTGACATCGCCCATGACATCACTCCCCGCGTGACATCATCCCCATGACATCACTCCTCCCCTCATGACATCACAGCCCCTTGCCTAGTGCGGTCATGTTCCCTCATAGCGTCACTCCCCCTCTTCACCGCCCCATTGGTGCCACAGCCTCACAGCGGTACAGCTAACGATCTTCTCGGTCACGTGTCTTGTTGCCACGACGCCACACGCTGCCCAATGATGTCACACAAACCAGGCGACGAGGTCCGGCTTTCACTCTGCGCATGCGCCTCCCGACCCTTTTTGATGGCATCGGACGCCCTGCGCGCGCCCTCTCTCGTTCGGCCGGGCGTCAGCTTCGCGCGTCGCCGAGGCGCCCGGCTGCCATGTTGGCCGTGGGGCGCGGGCGCGGGGAGGCGGCGGCCGTAAAGCAGCGCGTCGGCCGTAAAGGCGGCGGCCGTAAAGCAGCGCAGGGGGTGGGGGGGGCTGCCGATTCATGGCGATGGCGGCGGCCGGCCTGGTGGTGAATGGGGCGGACGCGGCCGCGGGGCTGAAAGCGGCGGCCGGGATGTACGAGCAGCTCAAGGGCGAGTGGAACCGCAAGAGCCCCAACCTCAGCAAGTGCGGCGAGGCGCTGGGCCGCCTCAAGGTGCGCGGCCGGGCCGGGGGGACTGGGGGAAGGGAGGAGGTGTCAGCCCGGAGCCCCCCCCCCCCCCCCCGCGGGGGAGACACGGGAATCTCTTCGGGGCGGGGAACGGGAGCCGGAGCCTTTCAGGTGCCTCCGTGGGGAGCCCCCGAGCCCTTTTCCGCGCCGCGGGCCCGGCTGGCAGCCCCCCCCCCCCACCGCCTTTGCTCCTTTGTCCCACCTTCGCTTGGCCCTGGTGATTTTCCCCCGGCCTCTGGGGCAGGGCCGGGTGGGCCTTGGGCCGGGTTTTCCTCTCTCCAGAGGAGTGAGGCTGGGGAGGCCTGGCGCTGTGGTTAGGTGGGGAGAGGTCAGGGGGGTGTTTTGTTTACGGAGGATCCAGGCAAGAAGGAAAATGCGGGCGCCCAGTATGTCGCAAAAGTCCCTGTCCGGGAATGGTTCCTGCTGCTTCCTGAAGAGGCCGGGTCTCGGGAAGACACCGTATATGGCCTGCGTTTCTGGAGGGTCCCTTGGGCCGGAGGGTCCCAGAACACTGTGTACTAAGCCCACTGACATGCAGCCATCCCGCGTGGGGGGGTAGCTGTTGAACTGCCCTGTGGGTGTGCAGCATGACTGCCTGAGACATGGGAAGTGAAGCGGAGTCCTGCATTGGACTGACAGTGAGCAGAATCTAGGGAGGGGGAGGCAGCATTTGGAATCCGTGCTGGAATTTGGCCCAGCTGATTCCTTCTTAAAATGTGTTTGAGACTTTTGGTGAATGAGCCCCGGAGGAGACTTGGCCCCACCTGCGCAGGCAGGTGCCTAGAGCTGTAGCCCTGTGTCGGAATTGGGGGTGGAGGGGTGAGAATTGTGGGATTCTGCAGGTGATGTTGGTGAATCAGAAGGTGTTGCCTGCTTCCCATAGGCCATCCCCAAGAGCTGCTGTTGTGCCTGCTGAGTCACTAGCGAGGTTAGTGCCCCAGTGTCATGCTAGCGGAGCACTCTGGTGAAATTAAGGTTAGGACCACATATTAAAGATTCCAAAGGCCTGATTGTAAATTAGGGTGTTACCCAAGTTAGAATTTAGCTGGGATTATTAGGTTAATTACATCCTGTCTTCTTAAAGTCCTGACCACCACCACCATCTGGATTAAATGTACGGGGGTTCTTCACTTCCTGCCTAAAATTGTCATGCGGGGAAAAGTAGCTGATGTGAAGGAATCCCTTGCATTTT